>NC_073697.1:36472500-38972500 GCF_023634085.1 Falco cherrug
GTATGGTTTACTAACTAAAATCCTCCAGCTCCAATGTTTCTATGCCTGAAGTAGCTGCAGCTACTCATATTTATAAACTGCCAATATACAAGTGCTAGACTGTTTAAAATGCATAGTTCGGGCCACTGCTGCCTTCCTTCCATAGATACCTCTCAAAAGGCTTCAGCCGATTACAGAATGCAATACTTTCATTTGTAGCACAAGCATTTAAGGCTTAAGCTGTCGACAACTTACTTAGTGATTTGCAGATATAAAATGGATATGCTACTTAGGTGTAAAGTTGGCTGTGTGGAAGATTTTCCATCGTGTGTTTAACAACAGATTAATAACAGAACCATGTTGCTTTACACATATATACAGCTGGATAAATTCTGGTGATAGAATTATGTTAAAATGGATGAAAACGGGGTGTTACATGTTCAAAATCGGTGTGCCAGCTGAATGCCATTCAATAGCTCCATGTAAAATGTAGTGAAAATTAATAGCACCTTTTGCCTCAAAGGAGAAGGCAGTATCTGATGCAGGTTGCACCATGCCGCTGACCTGTACTTTCAGCAGTTTAGCTCGGAATTTTTTTGCTCTCCAATTAAAAAGACAGACAGCTAAAACATTTCAGACTGCCTTCAACAAGAGAAACAAAGCAAACCCTGCAAAAATCCCCAGATCTTTTGGTTGCTTATTTCTCCCACTTGCTGCAGTATCACCAAGTCACATTTAAGAACAAAATGGTGAAGAGCGTAAGAATGAAAGACAGCAAGTAACTTAACATAATTCAAAAAAGCCAAATGTATTACAAGAGCCTGAACTGAACAACACATCTGTGAGCAATTTATAAGCATTTTTTGATCTGTATTTAATACATTTTTAAAACATAAAACCAGAGGTCTAGACAGGCTTTTTGCTACATATCCAACTTAATCTCCTCAAATCTGTCAGCACATTTCACCTTTTAAACTTGAAAAATCACGTGTTGCTAAATGTGCCATTTGCAAGCCATAAAAGCACTACATTTATACCTCTAGTAAGATTATACTTTTAGCTTTTTCCAGAGGCTTTATTTCACTTATTGGACAGTCCACAGACTGACTCATCAAGCCCATAAGCTCCAAGAGACTGCAGTAACTCCTATGCACAATCTTGTCTCTCATCTTGCATTGAGAATTAGAGGTTTGAAACATGGTAGTTGTTTTAGATGTGGAATTAATAAATATTTTAACATCTGTGGCAATTTTCCCCAAGAAATGTACTCAAGTATTTGAGAGACAAAAAAAATCAGGAATCTCCACTCTCATTTCCTTCATATCCACAGGGAAGGAACCAGGCAAGAGCCCTTCTTCAGTGGAGCAGCACTGACATCCAGTGGTTGGCAAACCAAATACCAAAAAAACATAAAAGCATTTCCCTTGTGTTTGAAGCTGAATTTTACAGTACTCGTTTCCCTGTAAGTTTTAGGCACCAGAAAAGGTAAATAAAAAGCCTGAATTTCCAGACTCGCGCTTCAGTTTTAAAAGACAGGGTCAAGTAGATATGGGCGTCCAGGCAAAATCTGCAAGCTGTTGAAAACTGGCACAGGCAGATTCAAAGCACAAAAGGGGCTGTGACAAAGAGGATTTAAATATGTTTGAACCTCTAGCTTCATCCCCTGGGTGCTATCCTGCCCACATACGGTAGCATGGTGCCCTTTTGGGTGTAGCCTGCCGGCCAGCTGTGCTAATATGCTGTGAACCAAATGAGTAAACAGGCTCACTTCCAATTATTTTGCTTACCTGTACAGCTGAGAGGATGGTACACTGCAGAAGATACGCAGGAATGAGAGGGTAGCACCCTTAAGCTAGTCTTGCCTCTAGGTGCTTCACATGACTTTTCCTGGCCCCTGTAAAGCGTTATTGTATGGGGCAAGGAGCAGAGCAGCAGGCGCCCACAGATCTGTGAAGGGCTGGCAACACCCTCCCAGGGCAGTGCTGCAGGAAAAGCAGCTCTTTGCTTCTTTTCCTCAGGGAGCAAATAGGTGAAAGGAATCAACACCTTTAGTCCATGAATAAAAACTCCCTGTCTCCGAATCAGCACTGGTATTATGGAGCAGAACCATGGAGTGATGCATCACTGGAGCGTGAAGAAAGCTTTCCGAAGACACAGTAATGATCTAATGGAGAAACACGGTGAGTAACATTTCTTCTATTAGTGTGCACACTTGAGATGTGAGTTAGTCCTACGCCCTTCTCCACCCCTGAGAAGGCACAGTACTGTTGGAGACCACGCCACACCAACATCCCTGTCCCTCGATCACAAAGTTGAGCACCAGCCACAGCAGGAGAGGAACCTTTTTACAGGGGACCCCTCTGCAGAAGAAGCTAGACATCTGGGCTGCAGCACTCCTTCGCTTGGGGAAATTCTGCTTTTAGCTTTACAGCTTTGTACTTTATTCATTGGCTTGCTCTTACTGATATCCCACGGCCCCACAAACGTGATCGTCTATACATGCTCCAAGGACTGGATGACCCTTACAGTCTCCCCGTTAGCAAGCACTGCAGTTGCAGATGTAGGCTGAAGTCTCCTTAGGCTAAAATAAGTCAAGGCTAGAGGCTGCTTCTCTTGAAAGAGTGATTCAGCCATCAAGCAAAAATGCAAGAAGGGAACAAGACAGCACCTCGAAGACAATTTAATGGTAAACCCCAATCAGATAAATACTTAAGAGGGCAAGATTTGGAGCCAGCAGAAGTACTTCTCACGTCACCCTGAATTCCTACTTCCCCAGCATACCAGCAGCTAAGCTCCAGAAAAAAGTGAGCGGTATTGGGCCCGTAATGGGACTATCTAACGAGCACCTGTGCTTACCAAAGGCACATTCAGTCCCCTCTCTGCATTTTAAAGCACTGTACTTGTGAGCACAGACCAAAATGTAGCAGCACAGATTCCTTCGAGACAAGCAGCTGCCGTCGCATTCTTGTAACAGCTCCAGCAGTTTCAAGCTGAGAGCTCTGAATCACTACAAAGCTGAAGGTCTCAATTTAGCACTTACCCTGAAATTGTAAATGACATAAAAATAATGGAATCTCTCCTCTCCATTAATAAAACTGTTCACTATTCTAAATTGTATCTTATTTCATGTTTATTTAAATTGGTATGACATTCATAGTGAAATCAATTATCACTACTGATAATTGCTTTATAGCGTATGAATTTTTCTCACTCTTTGAGAAAGTCTAGCACCAGCAAAGCCCAAAAATATCAGGGGCTCTGTTTCCATTTGCAGCTTCCTTTTCCAGTAATCCCTGTTCTTACCTTAGGAGGAGACAGTGGTTCAGCACACAGCGTGCTGTTTACATACTTTGATACTGAGTTCAGGGCTGCTCGTTATTTTAAATCATAAATTTATAATGATTACTGTAGTAAACTGCATCTACCCCCTAGGAAGATGGATGAGTTTCTCTCACAAAACATCTTCAATAGTTTGCTCATCTGTGTGATTGAGACCACCAAAGTCCTAGCTGAGAGCGGTTGCCTGGTGCCTGCAAGCCAGAGGGAACATTGCCTAAGCCCAGAGTAGACAGAGAACTGGGCATTTTGTTGTTAAGGTAAGACTAACTAAATCTAATGTTAATACTGGATTTGCTACCTATGAAGCCTTTTAGGGTATTTTCATGCATCATCAACATCAATATAAGATTAAAGTAGTCAACTTACAAAACAGGGGTTCTGGAAGAGAAGTGAAATGACAAACCAAAAAGGACAGTTTGATAAGCAGAGTAATTTTTTTTTATTTGCCTTCAGCAGACAGCAGTAAAATCTCTACTACACACTACCTAACAGCTTAAACCTATGCTGAAACAGCATTTTCTATTTTTACAATACCTAAAAGCTATGTTAGTTTCCATTCCTGTAGTAGCCTATATGACTGATTACATAATTATAATAGTATATATAATATGAAAATATATTATATAATTATAATTTTGTTATTAGTGCCCCTGGAAGCACAAGCTACATCTCCTATTATACATACCCTATCATACCTCTGAAAGGGCCACAATCCAAACTCTGGGCAAGGTTTGCACAGAGACCTGGCTAATAGGAAAACTAAAGGAATAAACTTTGCATTTTTCTTTTAATCACAAGATGCTTGCCCACAGTTATCACTTGCCCAATACTGAAAAAGTTGAAGCAATAAACACCATAGGGCAGGAGAGCTGGGGCAGCTAGGTGGCTACAGTAAATCCCCTTCCTTGGGGATGGGGAAGCCACCTTACAGAGAGATGGAGCCAAAGCCCTCTTCTTTCCTGTTTTGGTTTCAAGTGGGCAGTACCTACCTCCCAGCACACCTCCAGTCCTTCTGCAGCACCACGGCACACTGTGCACTACTGCAGGGAGGAGATGGGGCAAGCGGATCACTCAGCACCAGCATGGGACATCGCTGTGCGTCAGCTGTGTCCTCAGAAAACACTGATAAGAAGCTACAACACGCTGCATGCAGCAGGTCTCGTCATTTCTCTGTTGAGGTGGGCACTAGTTTAGGAAGTGACGGCTTGATCCCTTTGCTTATATACAGCTCAGAGAAGTCTAGGCTGTGCATAATTTTGCATTTATCAAACACCGATAGGTTTTACCTGATAAACAAAAGGCTAGAAAGAAGCTTGGAGCAGTGGGCTTAGTCCCACAGAAATACTTCGTTTCTACCATGCCTTCCTCATCAGATACTAAACCTTGAAGTTCCTGCCCATGCTGAGCTGGACTGAATTACATCATCCAAGTTTATTTAAATGCTTTACCACAGTAAGTTCTGGTTAACAGGAACAAGACAGAGCATAAGAAGTTTATTTAATTTTTTAGTCTCACATTCAGATTACAACTTATTTGACAGAATTCTTCCTCTATTTGCCCCAAAATTTCTATGATGCAAGACAGCAGCTGGAGGGTTACACAAGCAGCTGCAGGAAACCTCTCAGACTTTTCTCTGCCTGTTCGTCTGAAGTCAAGGCAGAATTTAAATATACTTGAGACACTGCACTATACATTTTTGCTGGGTAAGATGTCCTGTTCAGAGCTTGATCTTCTTATTTCAGATGTGCACACACACTGAGGTAATTAAATCCAACTACAAGTAACACACCTGGTGCCTCTGTCAACTTCTTTGTACTCTTTGGGTGAACTTTTTCTTTGTTGAGACTTAAAATCTGAAATGCTAGCATCCAACACTAAAGAGACACAGGATCCATCTTCACTATAGTTTTCACTACTGGGACCTGAAACATTAACAGAAAATGCTTGGTTTTGCTTTAAGGCCAATGCCTGGAATTCAAATCTTTCCTGACCACAAGGAGATGCTCTGACAATACATGGCTAATTCCACTTTAAACACATTTTTTTTCCTCCAGGAGTCTTGCCAGCAGTAAGGCAGCTGATAAGCTGCAGTAGAAAGCCAGCCTTCCTGATTCAGTGTGACGACTATAATTCACCTGATTCTCAACCCCAGCTCTCATAGGGGTGCACAAAGATTTATGCGCATACTATAAAATTAGTTTTCTTGGTTACAGTTCCAGTGTACTATGTGACACTTGAATAAAAGATTTTCCCAAGGTGCCATGTGAAATGAAACCAAGTCCCTAATGCTCCATTTCCGATGACACAGATACCAACAGTAATTACTGAAATTCTTCATATAACAGTATCAAATATGTAATTTGCACAGTGCTATAATTAAGGAACTAATCACATTCCTGAAGAAATAAGGCTCCACTCTAGAGCTTTTCTATTCAATTCTCCTTAGCTACAACAAGACTGACCAGACAACCAACTACTTACTGTAAGAAAATATATTAAAATCACATTATTTGTCCAGAGCAAGAAAACCATCCATTTCTAATGCATAGCCAAAATTCAACTGCCTTAATTTATACCCTGAGTAACTGTTTACAATTAAAGATTTCTGCATTTTTTTGACTCAAGTCCAGCACCAAAATTTTTCTATACAGTTTGATATTTTTAAATAGCACTTGGACCAACCAAAGAGTCCAAGCTGTCACCACCAAACTATGACAGGAACAATACCTTTACTAACAGCTCTGCATGTGTGTATTTTTAAGTCAAGTCAGAAGTCTTTATTTTCGGCAAGAAATCCCTCCTCTGCTTGTTCTAAAACTAAAAATAAATAAATAAATAAAACACCCTTCAAAACAATGTACAATTTTTAGTTCCCTTTCTCATTCCCTTTTGATTTGTTTTATAAAATGTTGCAAACTGCAAAAACAGTTGTCCAAAAATACATTTCTATACACAAGGAGCATTGTACTCAAGCAAGGAAGAGTTACTCTTCCAGGTTTTTCAACAAAAGCTAATTGCCAGTTGTTCTGTTTGAAGTAAAAAGGTGACCCATGATAACAGATCCAATTATTCAAGTACAAATTTGCATGGCCCAGGGGACATGCCTTGTAACAGCAATAATGTCATTAAAAAGGAAAAGTCAAACTGGATAATCCGTGGAAGGAAAAAACACTTAAAAATATTTATTTTGCCATGATCAGACTGATAGATGTGTGTGGGCGATGCAGCTGAAATTCTGGCTCACGCTGGTGATCAGACAGCAGTTATCTAATGACATATTGAAAAAAAAATCCACTAAGAGATTTATTTGTCTCATGCCATAAACATTCACAGAGAGTCATGATGCTTCCTCTCCCTGTCAAACTACTCAGAATAAAATTCCTGCAACATTTGTCAAAAGAAGCTGTCAAAAAAAAAAAAGTAGCTTAAATAGTCATAAGACTAAAACCCTCTGGGTCAGTGAGAACAATTTGTAAGCAAGTCGTGTGTGGGTTGGATAACAGCAGCGTATCAAGCCTGACCAAGGCATGTTGAGCACTGATCCTTTCTTGCAGCCAACAGTTAATTACCCTGGCATGAAATCTGATCAACTGTGTGAACATCCCTGGCTTAAGGGCTCTACCGTAATATAAGTTAGTAAATAGGACAGATAAGGAGTTTCACAGAGATCTCTTACAACATACTTCAAGAAAATGCTTCTTGACTTAAATTTCAATCCCAAGTCGACTTAAATTCCAACCCAAAGGCAATCAGCATGACTCGAGCCCAACAAAATATACCAATGGAAATGGCAGAGGCAGACTGGAGTCTTCTACTAAGAAAGCAAACTTCATAAAGGAAAACCTGCATTGCTGCTTAGTGGTTTTGAGATAAAAGACACTACAAAGATTCTGCAACTAATGCATTGTAGATATGTATTTTTTAGAAATACTGAACACAGTTTCTTTGGAACAACTCACATTGCTTTGGTCTTGTATAACCAGATGTAGCTCTTGAAATGAGCCATACACCAGACAGCTTACTGTCACAGCTCAACACCCATAGTCATCAGCCGTTTTGTCCGTCAGACAGTTTTCTGTCTCTTTTTGATTTCTTCCAACAGAGGAACCATTACTTAAATGTTTGCTAACATCTGCCATGAGAAGTTCAAGATTTCAGGTGTTACTTTGCTAAAAGTGTCCCAGGAATGGCTTCTTTGAGCACAACCTCCCCAAAATGCATGAACAGCCCATCCCCACATGCAGTAAGTCAAACAGGCACAGCAGAAAGCCCAGCTGGCTGCACCAAGAACTCCTGAAGGAGCTCCAATGCAAAAGGGAAGAGTAGGGAAGGTAGATGCATGGACTGGCTACCTAGAAGGAGTACAGAAATACTGCCTGAGCACTTGCAGAGACAAATAAAGGCAAAGCTCCAGTGAAGTTGAGAACCATGAGATGGGAAGGGCCATGAGAAGAGCTTGTAGGCAAAAGGAACACTAAAGAAAACACAGGTTTACTGCTGAATGAGATGCAATTTGGTGTCAAAGGACACTGAAAAAAGTGAGACACCCAACACCTGATTTCCCTCAGTCTTCACTTGCAAGGTTTGCTGTCATACCTCCCCCGTCTGGGTGTGTAGTGGCAAAGTTTGCAGAATGAAGGAATATCCACCATAAAGGAAGGTTGGGTCAGGGACCACATCACTGGACACATCACAGCAAACGCAGTAAACACAACACAAGTCCATGGGACTGAATGGGCCACACCGGAGGGTGCTGAGGGAGCTTGTGATGACATTATGAGGTCATGCTCAACCATTTTTACAAGGTCGTGGCACCTGATCGTGGTTCCTGAGGACTGACAAAGACAAATGCCATGCCCACCGTCAAGCAGGAAGATCCAGGGAACTATGGCCAGCCAGCCTAATCTCTGCCCCTGCAAAATTGACAGAAGGTGAAAGCCATTTCTAAGTGCACAAAGAAGGTGTCTGGGAAGAGCCAACATGGTTTTACCAAGGGCACATCCTTCATCCTGACCCTGAAAAAGCTTCCAACTCCAAATTACTATCTTTCCCTGCATCAAACCAGCTATTAACAACAGCCACTGGGAATAAAAATCATAAGACTATGTCCTGCAAGGATCCATTTAGGATAATGACTTAAAAAGCAAAATGCAGTTTGACTCTGACTTGTCAGAAGGAGGCCAACACACAATGACAACATTTAACACTGGGTTTTATATTAATTTTTTAAAACATACTGAGATTATTATACAACTTATATATCTGCTCAGATAGTCATGCAGCAGAACTAGAGTCTTCCATGAGAACATAAGAAAGAGCATTTTTCATTGATGTGATATGACAATTGACCACAGATTTCATGCAGCTGGACTTCTAAGAGTGACAATCATTTCACTTACGTCTCTATTTTAAACCCATTGAACTGGAGGCCTGATTTTGCAGCAGGTCTTTCCAGTCAGGCTTTTACCCACAGCTCCAAATGCCAGAGCCCCTCCAGCCAGCACTGTGCCTGCTTTGCCGTGGCTATCTTTAGCTACACCATGGGAAGTAATAAAACAGGTTGAAAGAAGCACAACAGAGGTCTGGCCCAAGGACTGATTCAGCACCTCATACTCTCCTCCGTCATGGGGCTGAGAGGGTATGGACATGGACAGTTTATGTCTTTATTTTTTCCAGATGGAAAGAGGGAGAAAATACCTGGATTTACCAAATTTCCAGGCAATGGCAAGAAAAATAAAGAAAAAGAAAAAAAAGCAGCAGTGCTTCAGTGCCTGGATGAGAAAATGGTATAGAGCAGCATGTTCTGAATTCATTAGTACCTGGTGAAATTTTTGGAATTGATTAACTTCATCCAGGGACTGCCTTCTCTAAAATAAACCAGAACCAAATTACTACAGCTTAAATGTGCCAGGGATCTTCTAGCATGAAGACAAGGGGAAGCCATCGATACCACCACACAGCAGTAGTGGCTGCCCAAGCAGGACTCAGACAGCACCTGTGACATGTAGGAGGAACTGAAGCACCTGAGAAGACAGAAAACACAGGCAGGAAACTTCCACCACCTCAGAGGACACAGTAAATACCAACCATGCTCCAGAGACTACTGTTTCAGGCATCAGCAGTTAGTGTTCCCAGGGGACAAAACACCAGAGCACCCACAAGAGAAGCAGCACATTTTGAGTACTCAGCACAGCGTGGAGCTCCGCTGAAGACATACCTGTGTAGGAACCATACTCTAATTGTTGCCACAACGCACTGAAATTCCAGTGCTAGAAGACAGATGGCCTAGTGACGCCTCCTTCTGAAAAGGGGAATTATAAAGACATGAGTTGGCTTATTGAAAAGAAACTAAGGGTAAAATGCTTTCAGGTAGAATGGAGCTTTTTCAAAGACACTGTATGAGAAGCTGAGAATGTTTACCATTAACTATTAAAAAAAACAACCTACAGAGGAACCAGGGAAAGCCAGCATGATTAAAAATCAGATGCTGTTAGCAGTAAGACAGATATTCTTTAAGTGCATAGGGTGGTATCCAAACACAGAAAACAGAAATAAGCACCAATTCAGACAAACTGAATGTAAATAATAAGATAGAGTTAAAAAAGAAGTTTGAGAAATAGCTTACTTAAGTATAAAAGCTGCTATTGAAATATTTTTTTCAAACACCGCAAGTAGGATGCCTGCCAGAAAGTCTGTTGGGATGACAGATGAGAGATCAAAATGAAAAGAGACCACTTCATAAGCAGAAAAGCTAAATAATTTCCGTCAAACTCTTAGCCAGACACCCAGGGAAGAGAACAAAAGCAAGGCAAGCACATAGCGATACTTCCCACTATATGCTCCTATCTTCAGCTACCTGAAGCTTAGGGACTTTGTAATTCAGACGCATCTGCACGATAGCTTCTAATGGATTCTTCTGCCATGAATTTTAAATAAACCCAGTATTTCCAAAAGAATGCAACAGGAACTGACAAACTATTGTGTTCTGTAGCTGTTGCTGACACCAGCCTTGTTATCAAACAAATAGACGGAGGAAAACACAACACCAATTTTTATAAAAGGGCCCTGGGTAGCTAAAGAATTGCAGATCACTAAGTCTGACTTCTGTGTTGAAAAGAAGCTAGTAATAAATAACAAAATTAGTAAACCATAAAAACAGCTTTTTGTGCCAGAAAGCCATGCCACAGAAACATATCTTTTGAAGAAATCCAAAGGTATGTGGACACGGGTGAGCCTATTAATACAGTAACTGAAATTCCAAAGCCTTTGATAAGGTTCTTTGCTGGGTATGGCAGGGCAAGATGGAAGATCTCTTCTAATAACAACTGCTAAAATGTAAAAGCTATCTATTCATTCCAATTTTTTAAGCAAGTTTGTGACTGTAGCAGCATAAGTGTTTTGTGCTGGAAGCCAAGCTGTTCACCTGCTCTTCCAGGTCATTACTGAACAATGAAAACTGTTTTTGGTAGTTGCAATTAAAATGACTATAAACAGCTGCAGAATAATTCAGGGACACTACGGAGGAAATGAGCTGGCAGAACAGTTCATTGCAAGTGCAAGTAAAGGTATATGCAGTACGAGACGCCTCTTAGTGTGTATACTCTGTGATAGACCCTACACTTGACATTACCACTCAAAAAAAAAAAAAAATCTTAGTCAAACATGGACAGGTCTTTAAGCATTTTAGCTCAGGGTTAATGAAAGGACAAATAGAACGGTAGGAATAATAAGGAAGGAATATGAAACATTTCTGTATTAGCTTCATGTAGATCTCTCCAATACTCCTGTATCACAGGGTGGTACGTGACAGTATCTGGGAGAAGAGCTTGAAATACACACCATGTTCTTCAGCCTGGAAAAAGTTACTGACTCTGGATGTCATTAATGCCAGGAGTATAAAAGCATTTAAAAAACAAGCCTGTGCACTGAAAAAGGTCCATGAAGCATGACAATCCTGTTGCAAGTTTTTGCTCAAGTTTCCCAGCCCACTGGTTGCCAGGAATGAAACTTAGTCTGTTCTTGTATGTTTTCTCCCAAGCATATGCTATTGGCCAGAGCTAGAGACAAGATTGTAAAGAAGAATGATCTCTGGTCAGACTACAGCTGTATTTTTAAAATTCCACTTTATTTTAAAATACTCTGGACAAGTGGTTCATTATTCTGGAAAAACAATTCAGTTCTTGTTGTCCCTAGCAGAAATTCTCTTCAGTTAAGATTTTTTTTTGGAGAGGACACACCTTGTTAGGTGACAGCATGTATCTTCAAACCTAGGTCCAGTTTTTATTTCCCCAGCACGGTGTGTTTATCTTGAATTCAAAAGCACCCAGAGACTACTCTATTTTTACTTCAGCTCTACCTCTGTGTAGACTCCTGATCACAAAAGATTAATAAAAAATCCAGGGAGCAATCAAATTAATATCCTTCTTCCCTAAAGCTAACATCAGTTTTATCACAGGTCCGCTAGGAGGCAGGGACAACATGTAAAATTCAGTATGAATGATTGCTCTTAAAAGGCTGCCACCTACCAGGATAATAAAAAACTATCAAAAAATGGTAAAAATAACCAAGTTTTAAGTAAAAGTCTTCTTCCAGCAACTGTATACTGAGGTTCTGGACAGGGCCTGCTAAGCCTGCTCTACTTCTTTGCCACTAGAAATAAAGTGGAAAACAGGTATTGCTTCACCTACACCCAGTTTATGGCTCCCCTGGCCCTCCTGCACAGCGCTGAAAGGCTGCAGTGAGATGATGCCATATCTGACATTTTGCACAGTGACTTTTATGTATCCCCATACATTCTTGATTTTGTTTAACCAAACCTATGACTTGCTGTATGCTGCCAGAAGTGCTTGGCTTCAGCCTCAAAATAGATTGGTTAAAATCCATAAGGCAGGAATATGCAGTACTGGCAAAACGTAAATATTCTGATGTACCCAGCAAACAACTTCGACATGCCATCCAATGTTACTCTTCGCTACAGGGCACAGCAGGAATTAAGGCTTTTTAAGGCAGCCGAGACTGCCCAGAATCACCAACAAAGTTCCTACCGAATCAATAAAGGCAGCTGGCAAGTCATCTTGGCAACATGTCCACCTCCAAAGTCAAATCTAATAGCAGGACTGAATCCCCCTTTGTTGACAATTTCTTCCCTCTTTCCCCTGCAGCAGGGACAAGCTCTAAGGCTACATGGCTTTTAAGCTGAAAGAGACAGTTCTTGCAGCACTATTTCATTCCAGCTACGACTGTCTGGGAAAGCATTTGGCATACTTCACTGAACAAACCTGACTGCTTACAGTGACGCTTAAAGATTTTGACGCTTAAAGGAAGAGAAGGCTGAGGTGAGGTCTACCCGGATTTAAATGTCTATGAATGAATAACCCGGTCTTTAATTGAATGATCTTCCTCAATTAGCAATGCCAAGATGCTGTTAACCAAAAAAAGATTATCATATTGCTCTTTGGCAGGATAAAACTGAAAGTTGATCAGCCTTATCAACCAAAATGGTTTCTGGACTTTATAAACAGATCAGCAGGAGGAAAATAAACAGCACGTCCAACAGGCAATCTGCTACCTTTTGCTGCATTTCTCACCAGTATCAGGGAATGAGCAGGGAAGTTGAGTATGCTGAAGTATCAGCCAGTCTGACCTTGCTTCCTCCCTTGTCTGCTGCTCCCAGGAGACACATGGAAGCTATAAACCTTTAACCCATCCAGGGCAATTGTAAGCATCCCAAGTATTCAACACATAAAATATTTGATATAAAGTTGTCTGAAAGATGCCTTTTGTTCACATTGGTTTTTATGCAGTTTTGTTTGCTTGCTTAAAAAATGAAATAATAAAACCTAAGTTTGATTTGAGCACCTGGCTTTGACCTCCACAGAAGACCTCCACAGAAGACTTACCTGCAAATGTGTTTGGAGGAAATGTTTTTAAAATTAATATTTTCTACTCTGATCAGTCACATGGCTGCCCCTCCTATTCCTCAAAGTATGCAAAATATTTAATTCTTGTTTGGGAATTTCTATTTATTACTCTTCTTCAGAACAGATGTAAAGACAAACTGAGATTATGCTAAAAATACTTCAGGAAGCCATAGGTACAGAACCATTTGGCAGATACGTATGCCCTCTGATGCACTCCACCTTGGGAAGAATGGAGGGGGAGAGAGAGTACTTGAGCTCTACTGCCGAAGATATGGCTACCGGCCTGGGCAGAAGCAGCCCAGTCTCACCTGCATGCAGCAGTGCTGCCATTTCTGCTTTGCTGTCCTCACGGAGCAGACAGCAAGGAGGGGAGTGTGCTCCCACCTCCTTCCCCCCCTCCCTCTAGGGAAGGCAGGGCCAAAGTGAGCTCTGCTCACATGAACTCCTGGCATCGGCTCCCCTCTACTCAGTTCATCACGACATCCGACAGGGAAATTGATTTTCTTTGTGAGTGTCCTCAGTCCCATTGCCTCCTACAAAACAGGCCACCCACAGTGGCTGCAAATGCCTCAGCAGAAGCAGCAATGGCTAGGAAATAACCTCCTATAACAAAGAAAACTCTGACCTACACAGGTTACCCAGATTGTTTCTTCCCCTTCAGAAAAGTCTCATTAGCACAGAGGTCCAACTGCTGACCACAGTGAAGAAAGAAAACTGAAGTGAACCCCAGGACAGCCGATGCTTCCTTGCCACCAGCAGCAGACAGGCATGGTCCTCTCCTCCAACGGCCAGCAAGTGGAAATCTTTAGTAAGTCACCCGAGGAATACGGCACGCAGGAAGGGAAATGCTGTTCTCCGTGCACTTTGTTCACTTTCAGTGAGTACACAACTGGGTAGTAAATTCAAGCAGCTGTACATGCACAGGCATGAATCACTCACAGCTGGCCAGTTCTCTCCTACCTTGCAAAATGGAAAAACACTCACTATGAAAGACCACAGCAAAGTCTCAGTAACCAGCCAGTGACCAACCAAACAGATCAGCTGCCACAGCTGGAAACATACAACCCAGAGGTTGGCACCCAATCCAGGGACTGGCATGCTCCATTGCTAGGGATGATGGGGAAGTGAAAACTGGCACATACCACGTTCCATATCTAAATTCATATACCCTCCCCCTCCAAATGCAAAAAAACCAAAGAAACAAAAAAAACCACCCACCAAGAACCACCCCTCCCCACCTCAACAGCAACAAAAAAACAACCCCAAAAAAACTTGCCAATCAATCAGTTTGCTCAGAGACATGTCCTTAGCTGAGATTTAACAAGGAAAATTATATCAAATGCAGATTAGCCTGAGAGCAAATTTGGCTCCAGCATATACCAAAGATCAGAACAGACTATGTAAACTTATTAGTAATCATTGAGCAAATGTTAGTAACTTCCCAGAATTTCCCCACACCAAAGTAGACACCCTCCCAGGAAATAAAAAATGTTTTTTCTAAGATTGCTTCCTTCTTGATGACAAAAGACTACTCTCCTGTCAGCTCCAAACCCCAAACATCACTATGGCAGATCTGTATTTCTCTTAATACAGGTAATTAAGCAGAGTTATGTAAAGGGAACAATATTTCTTTGTTTCTGTTCTCTGTTTAGTTAGTTAGTTTTAATTTTTAAAGCACTGGCGTGAAACCAAAACTGAATAACTAGTATAGGAATTTCTAAGAAAGAAAAGAATTCTTTCTTAAAGACGTATCTTAAGAAGTTATGGATTAAGAAAAGAAGGTATGACAATGAAGACTGTGGCTGGACCTGGAAATTACAAATGCATGCAATTAGACACTAAAACAGATGATGTCAGAGATAAATCAATATAGATTAAGTATTCATGAAAGTAATAATGGCAACAGCATTAAGAATAATATATGGAACCATATGGCATAGTACAGTACTCTTGCCTGTCAGGACAAGAAGCTTTAAGTATTTGCCCTAATTAGTATTATTTTAAGCATCTATTAAGATATATGGAAAGAAAATAACTAAATCCCATAAAAAGAGAACTAAAAGAAAACAAAAAGTTTGCTTACTCTTCTTGACGCAAGTCATTAACGCTCCGATCTAGTGAGATCATATCACTTGCAACCATATTAAACCCAAACTCTTTAATGCTGGCTTGAATGGATTCTTTGTAATCTGGTCCTAAAACGTATGGCTTCGCTTCCTCTCCAGGACCACCAACAACTCCATGAGGCTCAGGCTCTTTGGGTTCAAAATTACCAAGGACTCCAGGTCGTAAAACAGGATCTCGGTAAACAAATGTCTGAGGCTTAAATGTGAGATACTGCCTCTGGATGATGTTTTGCTGTTTGTTATCACCACCACCATGATGATTTAGTTCATTTTTGGCCTTATTTTTCCTTCGAATGGATTCCAAGTCCACTTCCACACCTTCAACATGAGGCCAAGGTACCACAGGTTTGAACTTCTCATTTCCTAGTCCATGGTCTCCTTTGTTTGGCATGGGTCTGTTGGCTTCTTGTTCATCCTATATACACACAGAGAGAAACAGCAGTAGATCATACAAATTGATGACCCTTTATTTATTTAAATCCAGAACATTAATGCATATTTAGTTGGTACTAATGCATATTTAGTTGGTACTAAGTATATGTTAAGCAAGAAGGGAGAAGTCTCTGTTAAGGGGCTCAACGCACACTTTTAACAAAAGCAACTGGCTGCTGGAGAGCATCACCAGCCATTGACCACACTTACCTTGATGAGCAGGTCCTGGAAATGGCCTAATGCCCAAAGCGTTCCCAAAGACCAAATACCCACGTAGGACATGTTAACTTGAACATAGTTCAGGCTGCACACCAAACTAACATGCAGGGAGCACTGATGAAGCACTCATGAAGGACAGGGTGGTGCAGAGGCAGCCAACACCGCAACACAGAGCACAGTCTCCTTGGGGCCACTCCTGGACACAGGGTGTTTCTGAGGCTATGTGTACCGGCTGCTGAGACTTCTGTAGGGTCTCAGTGGTTGCTAGATACAGCCTCAACATGTTTCTGCACTGGGAAAGCATGCCGTGACTACGTGTAATCTGGCATGGACACCTGCAGCAGTCTCAAGCCACGTCTAATCCCTACCCTTCACCCCCCCCGAACCCCCCTCCCCCGACTTGCTCCCACCAAGCTTTGCTCCCTTTGCCGCAACAGCAGCACTGTTTACTTAGAGCCATGAGGTAAGCTGAAGGCACTGGGGACAGCAGGCAAAAATGAGATGCAGCCCTGATCCGATCTGCTACATGGCCACACAGACAGACCCGCCTGGGAAGCTGTGCTGGGGCTGAAGAGAGCTGCCACAGGCACTGGCACCGATACCTCCTGCATCCTTGTTTAAAACAACTTATACCGTTTGAGAACACTCCTCCCTGCCTCCCCATCAAGAGGTCTGAAGTTCTCCCTGAGAAGAAAGGCTAGGATTTTGAAAACTGCTTGGTGTTTTCAGCAATGAGTGACATTGGTGGAGTTAGAACAAGGGTGGGTGATTTTGGAACAAACTTTTTGGACAGAAAGGCTCTGAAGAGTCCAAGTGTGAAGTCTCCAGAGTACAACAGCCCCACCCATGAACGCTCCCCAAAACATACAGTCACTGCTTTTTCCAATACTACTCTCCAAGAGGACAACAGGGAAAGATCTCCTGCTAAAATTATCTATTTGTGAACAGGCCAGATGTTAGATCACACCAAAATCTGAAGAGAACAATGCACACATTTTAGCAACACCTCACTACCTAGTCACAAATACAGAATCAAACAAAAAATTGACATCGGAAGGGTGTCACCTATTCAAACCTAGAGGAGGCTGGGATAGCTTCACAGTTATACCCGGTTTCTCAGAGGTTCATCTAGTCACACCCTGAAAACCTCCAGTTTTTCTGAACAACTTGTTCCAGTTGTTCAATCCGTCTCACAGTGAAGGTATTTTTCCTCATACCTCAGTAGAAGTTTCTCATGTCATACCTAGTGATGACTGCCTCTTGCCCTTTCAGCGTGCACCCCTCAGAAGACTTTATTTCCATCTTCTCTCTAATCTCTCTTTTGAGTGTGAAAAGATGCAATTAGATTCCCTGTTAGACTTTTCTCCAGCCAAAGGAAGCCGAGCTCCTCTACCCTTTCCATGACCGTGTCATGTCCTGCAGCCCTGTAACTTCCCTAGCAGGTCTTTGCTAGGTCCTCCCCATTTGTTAACATCTCTCCTGTACTGGGCAGTGCAGGAGGAGAAACCAGACACAGGTTTGTTAATGCTGTGTGTCTGGAAAGAAACCGCATCTCTTTGCCTGGTGGCTAAGCTCTCCCTAGTGTAACCCATCATGCAGTTTGCCTTTACTGTGGCAAGGGCGCAACGCTGACCCATGTCAGCGTTTAACTAAACCACACATTACTTACTAATGCATTACAGTATTTTCCTCACATATAATTCTACATAATAAAACTTCAGAAATAAAGAAAAATCCAATATAAAATATGTCTAGGTTAACATGGGAGTCAGACTGGCTCCAATTCAAAATAATAAGAGTTTATTCAAGAAACTTTCTGACCTTTCTGCTTGTTCTTGTTTAAATAGGGAAGATGTACAAAATGCAGAAGCATTACATTATTTTGTTCCTCCATCACCATTTTTTGAGGAACTAGAGTTTGAGCCAGAGTGAGAAAGGGAAGGATAAGAGCATGTGAAAAGTCACATTTTGCAAGGAGGTAGAAGGCTGCCATGGATCTAAATTAAGCCCTGAGAGGACTTTTGAGAGCAGCATCATCTCACACTTACCCTGGAAATCAAAAGGAATGCTTTATCACTCAACTGTCAGAACAGTGCTGAGGACTCAGCTCTTACCAACTCACATCTAATTCCTGCTCAAAGTGTGGAGGCAGCTATAAAAGCCAACAAAATGGTGGGCATCATCAGGAAGGATGTTTAAAGAGAGCATCATTTTGACTGCATAAAATTTTGAGGCATTCATGTCTTCAGTAAGTGCCATCTCAAAAAGGAGTTGAAGGCGGCACAGAGTAGGGCAACTGGACTGAAAGAGAAGGTAGACAGATGCTTTGAGATAAGAGACCAGCATGGCTGGCCTTTCATTTTAAGGCTCTGCAGCTGGGAGATGTGATGGCTGAGCGGTATACAATTGATGTTGAGAAAATCGTGAAGGTGATGGATAAATTGAATGGAAACCCACTGTTTACCCTAAATACAAGAACTGGAGGCACTTGACAAAATTGATAAATCAACCAAAAAAATATTCTTTACACAGTGATCTCCTGGAATATGCTCAACAGGAGGCTGTGGAGAGAATGGTACAAACAGTTGCACAATGCATGAAACAGCGTGACGGATGACATAAAAGGACTGGGCAGGGAGGTACCTTCTGAAACTCTAATTCAACAGCTGTGGATTGGAAGAGTCCAAAGGGAAGGGAGTGTATAAAACAGCCAGGTTTACATGCTGTCACTCTCAGACACCATCCTGGATCACTAGTCTCAATCAGGCAGGAACTTCTTATGCCCCTGATCTGTATGAAATTAAATACCCTTTCATTCCACTTCCACCGCCTATAAAACAGTTACGAGCTTCCACTTAGTTCTTGCACTGAAACGTAACAGTTTTCAAAGTAATGTCAGAGCTATGACTTACCTTGCATTACATTTAGCCCCAATATAACTGTTATGTACGATTTGCCTTATAATGCATTTATTTGCTGTTCCCTTCCAGATATTAAATCTATTCTGTTTTGCAGGCCTTGGAAAATATTGCAAAAAACCAAGAAAATTATACACAAACTCACAGACACACTCATTCACCACTTTCCTCCAATTTTTATGTACCTAGGACCAATATGATAGAAGGCATTAGTTGTGGGTTAACCCCTGCAGGCAGCTCAGCACCACACGGCTGCTCACTCCTCCCTCCCCACCCTGGTCACAAATCTACAACACAGCATCATATGGGATGCTATGAAGAAATTAAGTCCATCTCAGCACTTTATGTGCATTTTTACAAAAAGAACTAGCAGTGTTTAAGTGTGTGGTGCAGAATACAGCTTCTGGACATTATTAATTTCTCCAGAGATAACAGAGACAAAGGTTTTTTCAAATACTCTCTGTAAAAAAAGCAAAGTCAAACCACAATCAAAGACCTATTTTGGTCATCATATAAGCCACAATGCCTTAGCTGGGTATTTCCAGAGCTGCTTCTCATCTATGAATTATAACCACCCCCCCTTTTTTTAAAAATAAATTTAATGATATACCAAAAAAATTGAAGTAATTTTGAATCAGTGTGCCTCACATTAAAAATTTGACTCAGCTAAAAATGTAGTATCAAATTTCATACCACATTAACAGTCAAACTGGAAGGCGTGCATATGAAATAAAAAAATAAAACCACAACAACCTTTCTAAAGTGGAAAAACAAGATAAAATTATTTGAAAAACTTTGGAAGAGATAATTCAATGACAACAAGGTAAAGGGAGAGCTTGGAAGAAGTAAGCGTGACATACATCTGCACACTGCACTTCTAGGTTGTCCAAAAATGAGGGGACAGGAGCAAAAAAATCCAACTAATCTGCAAATTCTCTCACATCTGAAGACAAAGAACAAAATCTCACTACATCTTTATAAAGGACAGACACTAAGACGTTTACATAGAGTAATATAAAAAAGATGTTTTCTCCACAGATTATTTCTATTTTTCTATAGGGCTAGATCTAGGATTTCCTGTCAGCTTTTCTAGCTCAAGTTCAGTGCATGCTGCTTTATTTTTTTAATGTTCTTCTCACTCCTTAGCGTATTATGCATGAGTCACTGCAATGGGTGTATCGGAAACAGTGAGATGATATAAATACAGTCAATCCCTGACATATAAAAAAAAAAAAAAAAAAAAAGAAAAAAATGAGGTGGTATTTGGTATCCTTTTTGCAAATTAGGTCATTCCTTTTTGCAAAAGAGAGGAATGCAATTAAAGGTATAGAGAACATAACCGTATCTCTTTTGAAACATGTTTCTAAATTATATAAAGTGAAAGGAAAAACTGGAAGAGGTCTTCATAGGGCTGCAAGATTGGTCAACCAGTAGGAGGACTGGAGTTGTAGGTGGCAAAACCCCTGCAAATATGAAAGTTGCATGATCTGCTTTTCTTTAGTCAACCAGTTTGAGACTGGCAACTCCCTAAAACTCCCTATGAAATAATGTCTGAAGTACAAATTGATATTAAAAAAGTGAATTTGCTTCATTTCTAAAATGGAAGACCAGCACACTGAAAAACATTTGCTAATTCAAAGCAACGTCCATAAAAGCGACTTGCTCATCTAGACAAAAAAAATCAATGAAGCGCAAAAAATGAAAAGGGGAACAATAAAGTAGAATCCAGTAGTATTTTCATTACCCAAGGATGCAAAAGGAAGTTAAAAAAACCCCTCACACACTCAGAATATACACGTTCATACCCACCTGATTAAAGAGATACTCAGCATTGTAATATTGTGGTATTCCTCATGAAAAAAAACACCTACAAAACCTGATACAATTTAATGTTTTAGTAACCTAGGAGTCCAAACC
Organism: Falco cherrug; assembly: GCF_023634085.1. Taxonomy (NCBI): domain Eukaryota; kingdom Metazoa; phylum Chordata; class Aves; order Falconiformes; family Falconidae; genus Falco; species Falco cherrug. The sequence goes on from NC_073697.1 coordinate 36,493,351, forward strand.
CTAGGTAGTTCTATTTTTATCCAGTCCAGCTTTTACCTTTCTTAACTCTTGGCTGCATCTACCCCACTGCACTTACCATGAAAGGCAAATACAATGTATGTTCTTCTGCCACAAGGAAGAGTTCAAGGACTTTTAACTAAGGATCAATCAATAGCTCTCAGAGCTCCCCTGATGCAAGTTCCTCTTCTATGCAAAACAGAATCATTTGGAATAGAACCTGTCACAGACACTCCAACAGAGACCACACAGCTATCAGTTTAGCAAGGATTTCAACATATTTATTTTGCTTTGTTTGCCTCAACTTAGTGCAGCCACACTCCTAGTTTATCAGAGAAAAAAGCCACTCAAGAGGAACGATACACAGCCTAGTATTTTCAATTATCGAAGTAAACAGGAGGGGATCATTTTAATTTACTCAGTTACCTTGTTTAAAAAAAATAACCAACAAAGAAAAAGGACTACAAGCTGGATTCACAGATTTCCTTTTTGACTAGACTCATGCAGGGAAGATACTAAAATAATGTCTGTTCTCAGCATGCTTCTAGCATGATTCTGCTCTACTATCTAATAACCCTCAACATGTAGTATGTTTTGGCTTACTTTGAATCATTATGTGTGGGTCTTACTTACCAGGTTACAGTTCAGGGCATAGATGGAAAAAACCAAAGTGCCACACTGAATTACTTAGTCCTGAAACTATTTTTGTGCCACATGATAGAAAAAGACTCCACAACACTTTTACGACTAAAAACCTGGAAAACTTCAGTATAAAGATCAAACACAGACAAAAAAGAAAAATAATTCATCCAACAATGCATTTCTGAATAAATATCACCCTGGATACCCACTAACTCCAGAACAAATAAAATAAGCAATGATTCCCACAGCACAGTTGGGTGACGGTCAAAGGGACTCTGTAAGATTGCACACCTTTCACTTTCACCACCTGTGGTAACCTCCATCCAAGCAATCAGAAGTTGCAGCTGCTGCAGGCCCAGCCACAGAGGGAAAAGCAAGACCAAAAGCACACAGAGATGGAAAAACACAGCTTCTCAAACAAGGATAAACATTCCATCGCTTCAGAAAAGAATTAAAAAGCCCTTGTAAACCTTGCACAAGAAGTCTGTTTTGAGCTCCACATGCAGCACTGTCTTCAAGTCATGTTTTACAAAACCTTTCATCAAACAATTTCATCACAAGGCAACTGCATTGATTCAAATTAAGGCAGAAGTTGGAGCAGGAAAATTCTTTTATCGTACATGAGCCGTGGCATTCAAGCCACCTGGCTCGAAAGGGGCATTTGCTGTCACAGTGCCTCTCTCTTGCTTTGGCTTTGTCTCTCAGCGTATTTCAGAGGCACTCCAAAGGTGATAGAGTGCATACTTCTGTGCTCTGTAGCTCCTACAGTGACTTTTAAAACTTGTGTAACTTAGAACAGAGCATTTACAGGAACTGTAGAAACACAGAGAGAAACAGAATTTCACACTAAATTGTAGAGAAAATTTGAAGTTTATAAATAAGTTTGCAAAAATAACAGACTGCTAAATCACTGTAATTGCATGCTTTGTGCAACTCAAGTGAAAAAACATCCTGTTGATGGTATATTTGTCACTAGCATTTCCAAGAAAACATATCTTTAAGTTAAGTTCTTATGTTCATAGTTGCCCTCAGTTTTGACAGATACACTGACAACATGGAAGTCCATTATGCAACCAATGCCTTCACTCCATAGCAGATTTTTGCTCCAGTAAATGTTCTAGGGGAAACTAAACATACTTAAACAAGACCTACATCATACCTATTAGGGCTAAAGATGTGTAAGTTGTGTTATGCCAACCTGGGATAAGTTTTGGTAGACAGAACTAACTCGACTACAGTTTTGTACCACACACACATTACTGTGATTTCATCTCCAACAAGCAAGTAATCCTACCTGACAACATCAGTCTACTTTTTGGAATGTTCAACACAAAACTTAGTCAGAAGCCACTTATGAGCCACAAAGAAACCCCCAAACAATTAAAAAGAACTTTGGTCATCAAAACAAGCAAGCATTACACTATATGCTTAATTTATATATATATATGTGTGTGTGTTTGTGTATATATTCTATTCATAAAAAAAATACATAACTGAAGTTTAACCAAGGTGCAAGGGCCACAGGCAGCTTTGGAGGAATGCACGTTCAGCATAGTTTTATATTGCTGTGTAATGTATTCCCACCTACACCTGAAGAATGAAAAAAAAATATATTTTTTTAAAATAAAACAAAGCAAGGCAACTTCCCCCTTCACTTGTTTCCTAGATTTCACAGCAGCTGTCAAGCTGACAGATATGCGATGCACTAGTCACTACCCTGCACCATCCTTTATCCAGCTTGCTTTTTCTTGTCCGATTTCTCTCAGTTCCCAAGTAGCTAAGGGAACTGTTCTGTCAGAGATAGATACCTGTAATAAAAGTACTAGTCACCAGCTCTCAAGAAAATCCTTATTCCCACTGATTCCTTACGTCCTCTCTGGTAAGGCAAAACAGGACAAACACTAGTAGTTACACTTCTACAATTACAGAAGTAACTTAGTTTTCAATAGATACCAGCAGACCACAGTCATTCATATCAACTCAGCCCACTGAAAACAAATAATAATGTAGCAGTATCTCTGAGCCCCAAAATTACCTGAGTTAGCTGAGGTAAAACAACTTGGGGGACTAAGATCAACAATTTTCTTCTATTTTAGGGTTGACATTCTGGAGTTTGAATGCGTTGCTTATAGAAAAGCAAGTGGCATGTTTAAAATTACAAAGGGCACATAACAAAGGAGAGGAACTGTTTGCAAAAATGTGAATCTGGCAACAGCTTGATGTTCTGCTGTTATGAAGGAGTTTGTCAATTTAGCATTAAAGTTCTGAGTGATTTGCATTAATCTACACGAGTCTATCGCTGATTCAAGAACATTATAAAAACAAATTGTTAATTTTTAGACTCATGACTAGGTAACAATATTCACAAGCATCTGAGGTCATCTCTGCTGGTGTTTGAACTGGTGAGTAGAAGAAAGACACTGAGGAAGGCAAGGCTCTGTTTCTCAACTTTATTTTTGAAATAGTTACTGTTGCTGTAAGAGTTCCTTGGGCAAAGAGACCAACTAGCTCTTCCTGTCCTCTTTGATTTTTGTAAAGATACTGTCTACTTTGTCACAGCAGTAGCATTCATCTAGGACAGTGACTTCAGGCTATTGCTGCAACTGCCATGGTCTGCAGCCAGCAGCTCACAAGGTCATCGCATATAAAGCTGTATTAAGCTATGGAAGCCCTCAGGTAATAAATCACATGGAGACCGCTTCCACCCCTTGTCCTTCCCTTTTTTTTTTGGTGGTGTATCTGTAAATGTAAGTAACTCACTCCAATATTCAAATTTTTAACAATGTGAGAATACTTATTTTCAGTTGAAATAACTTGATTGCCCAGCTATTTACCTAACAGGGGAATGCCATAAATCCCAAGTTTTACCTGTTTACCTGCAGAGTACCTTGTTTAAAGATACATATCCATATTTAGGTTAGCCAGTATGATACCCATCTAAGTATCCCATTTAAATGAAATTATTCTGTTGCGATATTAGCTTTCACTTGCAAGGGCAATTTGTCTGAACTAATGATGCTTCTGTCACCCTCTTCGGCCTTGCTATGCACTTATCACTTCAGCTCCTGCAGAGCAACACAATCCTGCTGCAGGTGCTGCTTCTGCTTTACCCCCCGCCCTTGCTCCTACGCTCCCTTTTCTGATGTCCCCACTCTCCCACAACCTACTGCTGTATATGTTCCTCCTCCTGGAGGAGTCTGGATCTTCTATAAATGTAATGGTCACACTCATATGCATCTGGTCCAGACTAAGCAACTTTGCTTAGCAAAGTTCAGTTACCTTCATCAACAGCAGAGACTACCAGGAGACCTGGGCCAGTGTGCTTTGTGCCAGATCCACTCTCTTATCGGGGATGCCACTGGCCACCCAAAACTTGCAAACTTCTCTGTCTCTCTCACCTTCAGTGAGATTTAAGAGTATAAGAAGGACAGTGGGAACATGGTCTATCTTACATGGTGCTTCCTTAGGAGAGGTGCAGTACTTCTCAAATTCCTGCATGACAGGCAATTTCACAGTTAGATTCTACCTGACTGGAAGCAAGTAAAAATAAAGACACTGAGTGCTTCGGAACAAATTACTGTCAAAACCAGCAGTCTTTTATTGTCCTCATTTTTACCGGTACTCAGTGTGTGTGGAGTATCAAATCAATTCCAACTTGCCTTTGTTGTTGCCTGAGATTCAACCCTTACTCAGTTTTTACACATCCCCTCCATCCATTCCATACTGCTACATTCCATACAAGTCCCACTTGTAGTCCAACAGTCATGCTGTGTGAAAGTAGTCTTGTCAGAGATCCACATCACTCAAAACCCCCACTTAAGAGATGCCCAAGAGCTTTGTGGAGGTAGCCACAAGCAATGCACCTCTTCTTGCAGCTCTGGAGAGGAACACGTAATCTGGGATAGTAATTAAGGAGATCTAAAATAGAAAGGCTCAGATTAATATCTGTTTATTCCAGTATTTATGGTATTAAGTAGAGGCTGCCTAACTTTGTAACTTAAGGCTAGTTTAAAAGCAGGCAAAATAGCCTCTTATCGTTAAGATTGCAGTAATTTTCAAGTAACGCAAATATTCCTACACTGAATCATAAATGAAGCTGCTGTATTACCTCAGGTGATGTTATATTTTAGTGTCTCCCATGCTGCAGAAACAGAAATATGTAGGCACTAATAGCCTGTGCAATTAAAACAAAACACCAAACCACATTTGTAGCTGCTTGCTGCAGAATAATAAAAAACTTGCTAGAGGACCCTGGATAAGACAGAAGTATGATCCAGAGCCTCCTAGATCCTCTCCTTACACCTTACACCAAAGATGACAGAAAGGCTTTTAAACTTAGAACAGCAAGAATCAATTACAAGCTTATTACAACTAGAATAATCAACATTTTCCGTAGAAGAAAGCCAAAGCGATCAAGCAGGGACAGAACATAAACAGAAGAACATAAAAGCAACTATCTCCACTGCATCTTTTCAGGAGTTTCTGCTGCTTGTTAATTAAGTGGCTTTCTCTGTTGGCATCAAAGTGCAATTTCTCTAGTTCCCAGGAAACCAGAAACCACAAGAGACCACACGCTTTCCTTGCCTGCACGGATCCTGGCCTGCCCTTCTTAACGGAATGTAACAACAAATCCAGAAAAGACAAATATTGTACATCATACAGGGTAGTCAGTTTAGGTCAAGTACTTAAGACTGGTCTAATCAATGACCAGCTGACTCCGAGACCCTGCTTCAACTCCAAGAAGCTGCCATCAACTGCTTTCAAATGCCCGTAACTTTCATTCTTTCTCTGCACAACAGACACATTTCTACATACTGCAGCCTGTATTGTCATTAGCATGTATTTAGCATGGTATTTCAACTGTAGAGCATTATCCACAGTAATTCATTCTCAAACAAAGACTGCAGTGACACAGACCTCCAAGCCAACAAAAAAGCACCTGTTCAGTGTGTTTATCTTCAAATGTACCATATGGGTTGCTATATCATAAATGAGACTCCACACAAATTTAAAAAGAAAGAAAATATAACTGATTTGTATGCTGGTTGACTCACTTCATGTTAAACTCAGCCATTTAAAATATTTTATTGTGATTTAGTTGTTCAGAACACTGTTATGATAACAGCAAAGACCCATGAAGAGGCCAAAGAGCAAGTAAAGCACCAAGCCCTGGGGCACAGTTATCATTCTACTGCAGCATCAGGCAGAAAAAACTATCCCAGGTAAGCAAAGCCCACCAGACACTGACCCCTATCTTTCTGAAAAAAAGACCAGCATCTTGTCCAGTCTTGTGAGTGGAGACTCTAAAGGACCCAACTGCTTTCAGTTTTCCTCTTCTTCCTGAAGCAACTCTCCACCTGAAATCTTAGATATCAAGTTGCATCTACTCACACAAAGAACACTTACTGCCTAGAAAGGTAAAACTTGTTTTCTCTTAAAACCTTCATTAAAATAATCCTTTTTTCAACTTAAACTGGAGGCAATCCATGGGATGCCTTGCTGTGCAAGAGGTTCAGCAAGGTGACTCGTTCCTTAAGCAAACGCACCAGCTGCTATAAGTATTGCAGGAGGAGCAAAGCTTTAGATGAACTGACATATTCTAAATAAAAAGTGCAACAAACTGTCTTCTAGGGACACAGCCAACCCCAGAAAAACATTTAAGCAGATGAAGGCTGTGGGAAGTCTCCAAATGCTCAGAATTCTGGCTGGCTCTAATCAATATTACCATCTCTCATTTCTGTAAACATTTCTTGTTATGTATTTTGTTCAAATGCAACCTTCTGTTCTCCTTTTAAATTCCCTCAAATTTCCAGTTTTGTTTACAGTGCTTTGGTTACGATGGTGCCAGTGCTTACCCTATTTTAGAGGGGCAGAAGGTGGAGGCAAGATTTTTTCTAACTCTTTCTTCTAGACAAAAGCTGAATATCAGGAAATCCCTTCTGAAAAATGGATTGCAGAAATGGATGGCAGAAAATGCAGGATTTTTTTCCCTGTCTCCCTCCAGGTGATTAGGAGTACATCTGCACACAGCTATGTGGTTTGGAGCAATGCTACGCATTCAATCAGATTTTGAAAACGGTGCTTAACGGCTCACATAACACATCTAGAAAACAGTAAAATAATCAACAACAACAAAAAAACCACCCCTAAGTCTGCCCTTGAACTTGCACACAAGGGCTTCTGAGTCAAGTATCAGATGCTTTCCCCCATTTTCTCTAAGCTTTTCCTAAGAGACATGCCTTTGGACATGTAATACAGAACATTCCACAACCATAAGATAGATTTTTCTAATGTAGCCTGATAAATTGAAATCTGTGATTTTTTAATAGAAGAGACTTTCAAGTGAAGAACAGCAAACCACAGTGAAGATAAAGGCTTTTATTATCACACACTTACAATAAAATTAATCAGAAGCATACTTAGGCTATAATAAATTGCTTCATAATAATCGAGTAACCACGACCTTGCTGGCCTATGAGCTTTCTCCCCAGGATACATGGAAAAAGTGGAGCATACCATAGTTATACAACTGTTCACAATTTTTCTCTCTAAAGGGATTTTATAAATGACTGACTGGAAAATTATGAGTATTAAGAACAAATTGCACAATTCCTTAAGACTTCATCTCCTTTGGAGCTGACTGCAAGATGTAAAAGGGCCTCCAGATATCAGGTCTTTGTCTATGACTCCTGGACTATTTCTTCCCTTCTTCAGAGAAAAAGATGCATCGATTTTTCATCTGAGTTTTCTACCTTTCTCTGTATTGCCAATTAGAGGCTAGCAGGATAGCAGACACTGGTATTAGATTAGTAAAACGGTATTCACACAGGAGAGCAGGTCCTGCTTTTTAGCTTAAATGACCTCCTTCCCTTGTAGATCTCTAAGACTATGCAACTTTAACAATTAATAAAAATTAAGAGCAAACTATCCTGAATACCTGAAAATAAATCCAATATTGTATTGATACCGTGCCAATTTACTATATGCTGATGCATGTAGTTTAACTATTTATACACTAGTATTCTACTACTGCCACATGCACATGCTTTCAAGTGCTTGGCAAACAATTCCAATAGTTACTGCAATCAAATGGAAGAAAACCAGAAACAGCCATGAGGATGAATTATTTCACTGCAATATTGCCATAATCCAGAACGCTGTCACTTCGATCACTAAGACCTTCCCTCTGGTACTTTCTCATCTCACCTGCGCACTCTGTGATCTTCAGCTGCATCGCCTTGTCTTTTGTGTCCAGCGTGCTGGTCTCATCCAGTCCTGTTACACCTACACTCAACGCATTGCCACAATCACCAAGAACCTTCTTCCACAGCCCCTAATGGTTCAGCAATAACAAGCTATCTCTTTCCCATCCCCAAAACCTCTTTCATCTTTTTCCCCGCAGAGAAGTTGTGCCCTCCAAGGTGAAAGGCTTAAAACACAGCATCACTGAAAAGGTTTAGTACAAGATTTGTTCTTGTCACTACATTTCAACATTAAATGAAGCTTGTGACCTTTCTAGTTGAGTCATTGCTCCTTTCACATTCTGTCTCACGCCAGGAATATCCTTCATTTTATGCATATGTTTGAATGAGATCTTAAAAATAGAACTCATGTTTATTCATATGGACATTAAAGATTCCTAAGGACTTCTAAGATGTCCTCTGTCCAGCTTCATTTCCTTCCATAAAGGAAGGATTATTCTCCTTTTCCTGTGTAGTGGTGTTACACAGAGGACTATGAGGGGGCAAGGGTTTTCATTCTACGAAGACCAAACTCCTTTTAGGAATGTTCTCTGTTGACTAAGGAAAGAAAGATGAAGCTGTTTCTTTTGGACTTAAACAATCAAAATTTAAAGTAGTCAAATTTTAAGCTGTAGAGATAAGCAGGTAAAAACAAGCATATGCTTTGAATTAAAAAAGGAAGAGACCAAAAATTTACAATTTATAATCCATAACTTTGCTATTGAAAATATCCAACTTCTATTACTGTTCCCTCCAGAGGGAAAAAGCCTCAGAAAGAAACAAAAACTACCATCAATCCTCATGTTCTAAGCAGCTGAGGACAGCTTTTCTGGCCCTCCAGGCATCAGCTATGAACAGTGTGCTCGTTAAAGCCCGCAGAGGAACTTCATCCTTGTTTTTCAATCATCCGAGACAGATGGATATTTAAAAATCATATATTTGTTTTATATAGCCCAGCAAGTAAATGACATTTACAACACAATAAATCCATCGCTGATGGACACACTTGATAAGGGATGCAGGTTTCTGTGCTATATTTTGTCTGCCTCAATTTTTAAAGACACATACGTCAATCTCATTTCATATTTCTTGCTATTAAGAAGCAAATTCCATCATTAGATTTTCATTTATTTTGAAATATTACCATTCTCAAGCTTTACAACAGCCTATTTCTGTCTTCTTTTTTTAAACTGCATTTCACAATTTGATCAACCCTACCATTTTGAAAGCTTTTTCAAAGATACAGCCAGCTGTAATAAAAAGCTGCATTGTATGAAAATGACATATACAGTCTAAAACCTGTTTCTGAAAGTTTCAACTGATCTCCCAAAAGATTTCAGAAATCCAGAGTATTTACGTAAGTACCTTATGTCAATGCCTGACTAGGTAAGTGGGGGAGAAATCATTTGTTATGATCAATTGTGTTCTCCATCCCATCTTTCCCTGACCCTTCATTCCCGTATCTTTTCTACGCAGGATATTAAATAAAATCTGTGTGGTATTTGCCAATAATGAGTTATATTTTACTGAATTGTTGAGGTGAGGTAAGTTCTTATGTGTCCTAAATGCTTAAAAAAAATAACAACACAATACATATATCTGAGGTGTAAGAAGGAAAAAAGATCTGAAACAATAATTATTAAGAACCAATTTATTGAACAGATAAATCAATCTTAGTTAAATTGACTACTCTTTCTGTGACAGCTAGTGACATTACTTGTTTTGCTGTGAAGTAAACATGACGAAAATCAAAACCTGTTTTCATAGCTTCGCTCTAGAAACCACATCACACGTGAGTACAGCCAGGTTCTTTGCATCTTTTAAATACCCAGCAAGAATACTATAATATAATCCACAAATTTCTTCGAACAGACTCCACTGAACCTGTCTGCTCTCCACTATGCTTACCAGCCTTGCACTTAGCTCCGCACTCTCCATGCAGTATCATTTGAGTATGGAAGTCACCACGCTCATGCCGAGACCACAAGACCTAGTGGAGGGGCAGACACGCTGCACCTGGACTCCAAGAAATGGACTGCCTTGGCATTTACTTTGTTAGTGCAGATGATCCACAGTGCTGCCAGCAACCTAGAAACTGTCTGAGACTAACATTCAAAACATTACTCTCAAAGACGACTTTGGGAACTGACATCCTACTGCTTTCTCTTAATGTGGCACCAAGGATCAGCCTCCATAGTCCTGAACACCTTCCAAAGGACCTGCCTAGACCTGTCAGATCCTGAAGAGAGTTTTCATGTGACCTTTCCATTTCCAGCTCAGGTACACTCCGGCCAGTATTTCTGACCACATGTCTGGAGAAGGAACATTACCCTTCTGTATGCACTGATACCCTTGCCATTGGACTGTAGCATTCTACCGTTTAAATCGTTTGGCATACAACACACACAAAGAAAGATACATGAGGATCCTTCTTGTTTGCAATGAATGGAAGTCAGTGTCTTCAGCACCGCGTCTAACTGCAGGACATCCCCACCATCAAAAGTGCATAGCAAAGAGGCATTTCTCTGAAGCACTGTAATCTTGTCAAAACTTGTCCAGTCCTTTTAAACATTTTTGGTATGAAATCAGAAGTCTTGGCAATTCAGACTCTCCATGTAAGTAACAAGAATGGAATTTTTGTTAAAAATTGATCTCAAAATGATGGCGAGTCTTTCCTCGGGTTATACTTGCCCCAGTAATGCTGTTCCCAGCTGGAGCTATTTCTACAAGCCCTAAGTATGCATGCTCCTGGTAGGCTTCAAACAGAGCTGCTAATAACTGCATTTACGAAAACTGTGCCCTTAACTTACTGCATCTAACACAGAAAAAAATATTAGCAAACAATACTTGTGATCTATCCAGTTCATTAAATGGGTGTTTAAATCGGAATGCAGTTTGCTAAGTCAAGACCTTTATGTGCTAGTCTTGCACTTTAACTGCTAACAAAGAAAATTTTGTAAAAGCCTGTCAGGAAACTAGCTTCTAAAGGCCTCTGCGGTCCCCATGAAAGAGAGCCTGTTTTCTCTAACAGGGTAAAAAGCTGGCCAGCAGCTGCAGAAAGAAAAGTCAGTAAGGCAGTCCATACTTATGTCTGGCTGGGGAGGCAGTGCCTCCCAAGGGGAAGAACTGCAAAAGAAGAAAGATGTCAGTATTTCGATCTTCAGTATGAAAGAGAAGCTACACGCATAAGCCATCAAATACCAAAGAAGGGTGAAGTGGCAGATGTACCAGGACAGGACAGTAAACAATATAGTTTTGTTTGCTATACATCAAAACAGAATCAGCAAAAGAAGCCCAAAAATCCACAAGTAATGTATCTAATAAAAATACAAAATAAATAAAATCCACTGTATTTTGCTACCTTTCAATAACCTGCAAAGCTATTACATTGAAAAGGATAAGGAAAAGCAATATAGAAGAGCCTCTTCTGTAAGAGACAATACATTCACACGGTTGTCAATCAAGCCAATCTTACTACTGTCATTAATCAGTCACCTTTCGGGATGAGGTGATTTCTTTTTTAAAAGTTCTCACACACAAGTGACAACAGCACAACATAAGAGGGATATGCTCTGTTTAGAACCCTCATATGTGAGTTACCCAAATCAACATTTTCTCAATACATTATCATACAATGTAGACTTGGACAAATCCTCTTAAGTTCAGACACAGAAAATCAGACTGAGTCACCAACCCACTAGACAGTTCCAGTAAACTGAAACAAACAAAAAAGCAAAACAAACAAAAGAAACCCAATGTAAAAAACCCCAAGAAACCCACTCTTTATTTTTTTAAATTACAATTAAACAGTTCTACAGTTTTAAGTCTCATGGCAAACCAAAAATATCAGGAACAACAATGAAGAGGTGTCAGTGTGCTCTTTGGTGAAATTGACAGAAATATCCAACTAGATATAAAAAACCCCAACAAACTTGCACCATGAGAATGGCCAAACAGTGGGACAAGTTAGGCAGAGCGGTTGTGCTGTCTCCCTCCCTCGAGGTTTTCAAGGCCCAGCTGAGCAAAGCCCCGGGCAGCCTGTGTGACCACACAGCTGACCCTGCTTTGAGCAGGATGTTGGACTAGGGACCTCCTCAGGTCCCTTCCAGCTTGAATAATCCTATGACCTTACACAAGAAATTTGGATAGCGTTTCTGACATCATTAAAGTTGAAATTTTTGACTTTTCAAATCACTTAAAAAATGTAAAAGCTTAAGAATAAGCTACTATTCAGCCTTCCATTTTTAATTATTTCAACAGAACGTGAACAGCAGAAACTCTGTGCATCTCTTTAGCAGAGAGCAGCTGAAAGCCGCAAGTAATAAAAGTCACTTTAGGCATAGTATTTTACCTGGAAACAGCGTATTTCCCTTTTGTTTAGTATGGCATTTCCAGGTCTATAATTCTTGACAGTATGACAACTGTAGATTTGTAAAGGAAGTCAGATTTAGGTAAGATGTGGCAAAAAAAAAAAAAGCCACTTGCCTACTCTTCCTACTGAGTAAAGGGACTCAAGGTTGAATTTCCTATTTTATTTAAAAAGCAAAGTTTGGAAGACTTCTGAATGTCAATACTATGATGCATTACATTGATGTTTATCTTCTGAAGATTGCAGATATACAGTAAAACCTGAAGGTTTTATTTTTCATCTCTGCTGCGAGGTGAACTGTGGAATATGAATTTCAAGAAGCACCTAGCTCTTGCAGAAAATTAATAAAACCTGTATTTTTTAGCTGCTGCAGATGAGCTGCCTTTACATCTTTTGGTTTTGCTAATTTATTTTGGATTTAAACTTCTGTCTGCTAGGTGCCAGATTTGTCAAGCTGTTGTTCCAGAGCAGGATGGCTACATTTCTACAACCAGTTTACTTCTCCACTAAGCATTTTTGTCTTGCCTGTGTGTCAACACAAGCACCTTTAGAACTACATGCTGAGCTGGATCAAGGACTCCCCACAGCCAGCTGTGCAGGCAAGCCAAATGAATTTGGCATCCATAAGGAGGGTGAACACCAGTGCTGAGCTAGTTCAAAACAGGAGTGTGGAGGAAAAAAAAAAAAAAAAAAAAAAAAAAAAAAATAAGAAAAAGCTGCTTGAAGTGAGGGGTAGCTGAAAAACGATTGAGGAGAGTGCCCTAGTAGCAAAACGCACAGAACACAGCTGCCTCCCCCGGCTGTTTAAAACCACTGCCTGCACATAGGACATAGGCATCAAGCAGAGAGACAAGGGCTGCAGAGCCCTGCTCCTCCCAAGTGACTTCCAGCCCTCCTCAGAGCCCTCCTCGGGACCTCTGCGGGGCACTGGGAATGAAGAGGTACCTGCGGGCTGGCAGGTACTCAAGCAGCTGCCCGACTCCAGAGAGGGTTTTGCTTCTTTTGTACCTTTAAAACTAAACAACACAACCCAACCAAACAAAAAACCCTCACAAAACCACCCCCAAAACTCAGCATGCCTCTCTAGACCTTTCCCCTCCCTCGGAGGAGCCCCTTGCTGTGCAGAGGAAGCAGAGGCATACAGGCAGCACGCACTTCTGTCCCCACTGGCCTTCGGGCCAGACGCTCACGGCATGCTAAGAGCATCAGAAAAAAATGCGCAGGCTTGCCCAGTCGTGTGGTTTTCTGAGTCACCATGCCCAGATCCCATCTCAGAAATAATCCAAATGTTCCTATGCAGGGCAAGCCTGTAGCAGTAAAACACACTATTTCGGGTGGGCTGGGCAATAGCTGCTCTTCCCCTTCCCAAGGCACCCAGGACTGTTCTTAAGGTGTTTCCTGTGGCAAATGTTAATGGTAATGCAGGAACACCGCTATGCTCTGAACAAAAGGATGCTTCTGTTTAATGTTCTTGGCAGTATGAACCTCCCTTTCTTCTTCTAAAGCAAAGCTACAAAAAAGATTATTTTCACTTGTACTACAGAATTATGGAGGCAGCTGCATGTTCTTAAATTGTGGGAGGAGAGGGAAGACGTGCATAACTGGTGGTTGCCCTGCACTTCTCCCTTTTCAGGAAAGCTCCAAGCCTCAACAGAGGTCTCCTTAATATATATATATAAATGGTGACTTTTCACCGCACGATGAATTGAACAAGTATTTCTAGATCTCCAGTACTACCTTTTCCTCAGCAAATGCACCCAGATGTCAGGCAGCACTCCCTTTCACATTAAGTATTTTCTCACTCTTGGATCCAATGCTTTATGCCACTATGGCTAGATAAGAAAGGGTATCAGGAAATGTGCCACTCTAGTGCTGGCCACATTTCTTCAGTCTACAGACAAAATAAATCAAGATAAGTAAAGAAACCAAAACTTTAAAAGCAAAAATGTATGAAGAGAAAGGAACGCTGCAGAGCTTAACATGCATTGGGATAAAACCAGCACTGGTTATAAAACATTACAGTTGCCATAACTGGTCTTTTTAATACAGTTTAAAGTTTCTTTGAGTCCTATAGCCAATACAGTGTAAAACCACTTAAGCAACATCAAGGTCTGACAAAATTAACAAATGTATGTGGGGGACAAAATGGACTTTGTACAGGAAAGTTGGGGTTTGGTGTTAGGCTATTAATAGATCTCCTAAATACACTCTGCTGGAAGGTTTCCATTTGTAAAGCCAAAGTGATATACAGAAAATCAGCTACATGCAGTTACTTACATACAAGAATATTTTATGGGTTCAGCTCTAAGACACTGATACTGTATCTGAAATCTCAACTTCCTTATCAGTAAAACTGAGCTTAAATATAAATTCCCATGCATTTTAGTAAATATGTAAAAAATACATAGCTCCAGACTTAGAAAATCTCAAGTTTGAGAATGAAAAAAGATGATAAAATACAATTATTTCTCATATGTGAAAACATTCTCACTGACGTACATTTTAAGGCATCAGAGTCAAGATTATTCAGTTAAGCTATTAAAATGTATTTTTAAAACATCAACCTAAAAAGTATAACAAATTCTGCTTGCAACATTATGACGTTGGCAACATTAAGTAGTACATTATGGTTGTTAGATAAACCAAATTAACAGATATAAGTTCTGCTTGTTTCTTAGAAATTAACAGCTGTGAACCATTCCTGAAAATTAGGATTGCTGGGATTAGACAGTAGACTGTATTTTGACAAGATATCAGTACATACTAAATTCTTGCAAATACCGTGCAAGATAAAACCAGCTCAAAAACCTGCTCAAGCTGCCTCTCCTCTGCAGCGACGCTAACAGGCTTTAAGTCAGTAAAAAAATTGGTGCTTAGCATTTAAGGCTGCGAAGACTTCTTTAATTGTAGACATGAATTGTAGAGTTTAAAATGAAACAGGTCTTAGCATTTTATAGCCTGTGACAAACTTGTTAGAAGATAGATTGCCCAAGCTATTACAAAGGATAAAGTCAAGACAAGTAGTCTGATCATTTATTGTTCTTCCTTACTTCCAGATTATCTGTATCACTTAATATCTTACTGCAGTGCAAGAAAACTCTTAAGCTATTGAACAGTGGGTTGTGAGAATAAGCCTAATGAACTCCCCAAATTCCCACAAAGAACAAACAAGGAAAAAAAAACTGACCGGGGAAAAAAAAAGAAACAAATGTAAGTATTCATACTTCAGCTGAGGGTGAGACATAGAATAAGAACCTGGAAAAACAAAGATCAATGAACCTCATTACAGTAACATGGACTTGGGCTGGCTGCAGTCAATCAATAATCACCATCAAGCTTCCTTGTAAGGATCCAATCATACCTTCATCACCCCATGCAAACATAAGGACTGTTTAGAAAAAGTTAGTTTTATTAAAAAATATACCTTACTGTTTTGAGTAAATATAAAACTATGTTAAGATCTGATCTGAAAATCAGTGTCTTGCATGCCTTACTGTAAGCCCAGCAGCCTCTCTGTTCTCAGCTTAACAGCAAAAACATAACTAGGTACCTCTGTTTACCGGCAGCCCCTGGGTGCATTTCGCCACACACAGGCACGCAAGTCAGCCTGGGTTTAGAAATTACGCGCCCCTGGGAAATATCGCCAAAACAAACACCTCCCAAAGAGGCACAAGGCCTCTCTCAACCACAAGATCTATATGCGAATCGGAGAAAGGGGACGTAGGACAGATGAAGCGTGCTCAAGGACAGCAGATTTCAAAGAATTTTAATTATTTTTAAAGTAGGCCACCCCCCAGGACATATCCATTTCATCCAGAAAAATTAATCCAGCCTGCTCCCTGCCATCCTCTTTTCCCAGGGCCCCTCAGGCATACACAAAGATTAAAGGCTACATGAACTATCCTGGCAGTCTGCTCCCTTTTATCACAAGAGCTTGACAACTCCCCTGTCATCACCAGGCTTAGTAGAAGATAATAACAGGAGCAAAACTTGTTAACTCCCCCAGAAGTGACTGACTTGACTATTCATAGAAAAGGTAAGTCTGCTTTCTAATATGGGGACCCTGTCTTAGAGAGATTCCCCCACCTCCGTTTCTCTACATGAAATAATGGGAACGGTATTGACGCTTAGGACACCTACTCACTGCCCTGTGTATGAACACATACATTGCCAAAGCTGGACCAGAGTAACTGTTTGCCCCAGTCTGGATTCCAGTGCCATGGACAGCTGCTCCCCTTGAGGATGCCTGAAGGAGAAGCTCACACCTGGACCTGCCCAAAGAGCTCCACAGCCTCCCTGTCAAGTCAACACTTCTTCTACTATTCACATAAAAATAAGCAAGTGTTCAAGGCCAATATTTTAGATCGGTATTGGAAAACAGAGAGGGATAGAAGACACAAGGACTTAGATGCCGAGATCACACAAATGTATCCCAGAAACTAATCTGCAGTCTTACTTCACATATCCAGGGCTGGAATACCTCCACAGAGAGTACTCAAGACCACTTTACAAAGTGAGTCTCATGCCATGTAAGTATCTTATATTGAGTGAAATATTAGCATTTGGAGCTGAGAATCTTCAAAAAGTGACACAAGAGGCAACAGGAGATTCTTCTCCCTCACCAGCAGGAGCTGAGGCACAGGAAACCCACACACCATCCTTCTGGACTTGAGAGCTGCTGGCTAAGAACTCTCTGATCAGAGGCAGGTGGTATACTTAGACATAATCACTAAAAGCTCATATTCCATCAAAAGAAGTAAATAACAAAACCCCTCCACCTCCCACCCTTTTCCACCTCTGCAGATTACAGATACCATTTTTAAGCTAATCACTAGTGAAGGTCTCGGTTCTGTGCAGGAGGAACATACTTCATAGAGGGAAGGGAAATAAGGGTGTAAAACGCAGAAGAGGTGAGAAAAACCCAAGATATTTCATAGCTGCTGTTTAAAGCTTATCAGAGGCTTTGGCGTGTTAGAATCACTGTGGGAGATGGATTATCCAAGCCAGAGCAGGTGAAGCAGTCTAAGGTGCATGATAAATGCATCATTGACACATGCATGGCTTATAAAAGACATATATTATGAGCCTTGAAGAGCTGACTTCAAGGCCTCATTTAAGTGAAAGTGTAGCAAATCTTATTTCAAGACTAGAGCATGTAGAGAACAATTTATTTTCTCTGAAGAACACATTATGTCAATATTGTCTTTCTTGATCTTCCTTCCTCAATAGGAAGGATAGAAAACTCATGACATTACCATCCCAGATGCTTTTAAGAGGTAGCTTGGTTACTCTTTTTGGTTTTGGATCAAGATGTTATTACAGATGAGGCATTTTCTACAGCCAATTTAAAAAAAATAAATACCTTTTTCTTTGACATACCTAGAATTCTACTAGCTCAAAATAAAGACATTGCTTAAATATCTCAAATCCATAAAGATAGGAATTGAGAAATAAAATGGGGTGCTGCTAGGCTTCAGCCCTACTGAAATGCTATTCCTTTTATAGTCCTACTTAAAAAGGAAATCTTTTACTACAGGTTAAAACCAAAGCAAATTTTAATCCCCAAGTTGTGACAAAAATGTTCAAATATGAATAAAACCACTATATTCAATTTCATTAAAGATATTTTTTTTCTAAAGCACACTATTTAACATAATACTTTCTGCCTTATTAAAAAAAATAATCAACTGTATTCAAAGTCAGAACAGTTCCTGCTGAGCCATTTTCATTGCCAATTTTTTAAGACAACAAAATAAGTAAGAAACTTTGTGGGCTGAGCACCATCTGCTTATGCTTTAATTTCATTAACAGTTATATTTTGAGACTTTCAACTGTAAAGAAAGTTTTCCAAATGTAAACAGCATATAAACCAGTATACTCTTTTTACATTATACCTTCCTGCAGTTCTCTCCTGCTGCTCAGGGGTTTACCACACATCAGTGCCGACTGCTGCTATTTGCAACTGAACACTCCACAAGGAAATCAAAGGAAAGTAAGTTGTAGCTTCAGAAAGCCAGAGCAATACTAAAAAAATGTTACTGGAGCCGGCAATTAGAATGAAGGATTCAAGAGGACATGGTAAGACAGAAACGTAAAAGAAATACAGACCACCACAGAGCAGCAAACAATTAGTTTACTGTAACAGAGAGGGGAGAAAAAAAAATAAGTATCTGTGAGCTGCAAGAAAGCATGCTTATGCATGGAGAAGCACACTTAATTCCTGCTTAAAACAATCCTTTTTTTAAGCATCATCTCTTCATTACTAAAAGTAGCCATTTTTTGTTTTAGTCATAATGTATGTATGTAGCCTGGTAAGAGTAGCATTTTTATTCCCAAATGGGAAGTTAATGGGTCTTCAGAAAATAGGAATTCTGTGCTATAAAATGCATCACTAGGAAAGCAGCAACCTATTTCAAAAACAGTTTGCACTAAGAAAAAACTTGTTTTTTCAAATTTCAGACCTACCAGTTCAAATAATATTCCAATGAGTACGCAAATGTTTCAAAACTGCTCGGTCCCAAGCAGGGAGAACACAATAAGGATGTTTATTTGAAAAACAAAGGTAGAAATCAAGTATTAGCCTTCTCCTCTATATCTTTTTATGATTGTTAACAACAAAACACCCCTTTTCCACAAAACCACATACCTTCCCAGCAAGCCCCTTCAAGAAAGAGGCTACAATTAAACTGATAAATCCCAGTCCTGAAATCTGCTATAAAGCACAAACTTAACCTTTGGTTTAAGTTTACAGAAATCTACCAAGTTTAAAATTTTCCCCTCTTCAAATCTGCATTTTGTGAAAGGCCAGGATACCCCCAAATCCATGCCTACAAGTATCAGAGATTGCAAAGACGTGCATGCTGCTGGCTGCTTACTGCTCCCCTTTGCTGGGCCATTCTGGCAACACTTTCCTTACTGAACACATTACCTTGGCACTGCTACTACTTGGGGGGGGGCACGCAGGATGGGACAGGACACACCTCACTCACCAAAACAGTGTCTAAATCTAGAGCACTGTGGGGCAGAGGTGGACTGCTAAAGGCACAATCAAGCGAATAAATTCCCTTTAATTCACAAAAAGATGAAAGCAAACTGATGGAGGAGGCAGCCTTTTAAGCAGCGTGTTGCTATTTTTAAACTAATCGTTCACAGTAGACGTTTGTTTTCCATACTTACAGAACAGATTTAGTAATTAAATGTAACTGTTACCAGACTTGGAATCCTTCTCTCAGATTATATGGCCTACTTTCTGTAAAAACATCCCCCCACCCTGCCCCCCCAAGGTAGAAGTCAAACCTATTAATGTAACAGCTTATCCTGCCTTATTTCCACTTGGCTGTCTCCCATAATGCTGATTTAATATCTGAAAAAAATAGGACAAAGGCACTGTCATTTTTCATTAGGGAGCATCAGCTCAATACAAGCAATTTTAACTCTGCTGAGCTCGGGTGAAGGAAGGTACACGCTATTTGGCCATGTGATGAAAACCCCATGTATACACTCCTAGATATGACAGGCCTTCTCTCAAAGATGGCATTCTGATGACCCACTGGGCCTTTTCCAGTATCTAAATTTACTAGCTCCAGAATTTCTACTACTTCAGCTTGGCTATCATATCCTAATTCATCATCTTTAAAATAAAGACTTAACTATCACCTAGATTTTTATTTTAAAAAGGACTTTATTACATGCTATTTTTAATGCCCCATTACTTGGTCACTAAGGAGCACAAGTTACCACTTCTGTTATTTACTTATTCATTTTTTTTAAAACAAATGACAACCTACGTAACCCATTGTGTTGATGATTCCTGACTTCTGTGGTCTTACTCCAGAGTTTCTCTGTGAGGTACTTAAAGACAGGAATAGTTTTACCTGTGTGATCCCCAAATCAGACACAATTACTAAGTTTTTTGTTGCACAATCTTACCTAAGAGTGCACAGCCACCTTTCATCCTATGCTAAGGATCCTGCCAAAGGTGCCCTGGATGCTCTAGATCCTCTTCTCCTACAGTGGGATTCTTGAAAAGCAAATGCTGGCCTTAAGATCTTTGATTGTTTTTTTTGACTGTTCAGTTCTTTTACATTACTCATGAATGGTAATGGGGGGTGGGGGTGTGTGCTAGAACACAATAAAAGGAAACTTGTCACACACATAAAATGGTGCAAAACTACTCTAGAGGAGCAGACATTTACATAAATAATAGTCTGAAGATAATAATGAGTTCTTTCTCCAACTTATTACAAGGGATCTTATAGATAAAAAGAGTTCAAGAAAGTTTTAATACAATCTATGTATGTATACATGAACTGTAGGAATTATGAAGGCTTTTTTCCCCCCCATTTCTTCACTTTATTTGCTTTGTGGTCATTGATTCTGCAACATAACTGGAAACGTTTGTAGAAAGATTTCACTTTTAATATGATAGTGATTGGGGTTTTTACACTCTCCCAAGGGTGACAGATTTTTACAAGCTTTTTCAAAGCCAATTTAGATGAAAGCACAAATTAAAAAAAAATTAGCATTTAATATCTCAAAACATTTTGCCTATTACTGTCACCAGCAACACTAAAGATTACTGTAATAGACAGAGGGGAAAAAGAAAGTGATGTTTACTTCCTACAACAGTGATACTTTGGCTATGGCAAGCTCACTGCCTCCCTGCGCACAAATCTCAAACTAAACTTGTTGAACACAAAATATCTGCCAAGGTGTTCATTTCTGCCGAGTGTCACACCAGAAGTAGTGACTGATTAAGGCTTTGATTGTAGAAGGCGGTGTGCCAATGCCTAGCCCTGCACCTGCAGGGACCTTGTCACACCCAGATGATGAATGATGGTGTTGAGTTTTCAGATAATGCTGGAGTGGCAGACCTGATGTGGTGCTCCTTGTGTTAGGTCTCACCCAATTACAGAAAGGCAAACCAGTAAAAAAAACCAACAGTGATCAATGTATAGATAACTATACACAGCAATTGGAGAGAGAGATACTGTTTTGCAACTAGATCACCCGTGTGCCACAATGCATCACGTTTTTACCAAACTCGAACCTGAATCCCTGCACTACAGAACACCACTCTCCCTGTGACATCAGATTTATTATTTTACTCTGATTCCTGCCCTTTCCTCCAGTAATGATATAAACTTAAAATTCCTGCATCTCAGTTTCTCTAAGCACATGTGCCGTTACTCCTTAAGGGAAAGTGGAGAATTTCCGCTGGGACTTCCACTGCCAAGAATCTAATTTAAACCACAATAACATTTCAACTTCAGTCTGCAACTTTTCATTAAGTTCCCAGTGACAACCCAGCCAAGACATACAGGATATTAGCGGTCCTTAAAGTGGGAGAGAAGGGGGCGTGTCACCAGAAAGCTCAGAAAATGTCCATTCAGCTTTTCTTTTTTTCCAGCTCCTCCACCTCCACTTCATAAATTCTCTACCTTCTAGTGGCTGCACGGGAATCGTACTGTTTAAACTTGGTGGCTGGTGAGGGCCCACAGCCCTAGCTACAGGCCCATCATCCAGGCTCCTGAACCAGAGGGACATGCCAGATCACCATCTGCACCAGGACCCTCGGCAGAGCCCTGCTTCCTGATCCACGGGCAACCGCTCTTCCCTGGCTATGGCACAGCTGCTGTGATGTCTGGCAATAAGGACAGCTAATGTCCTGGCAGGGAGATGAGGGTATACATGTCTAAGGGTGGGAGACTGTGACCTCAAAAGCTCCTGCTAAGTTATAGAGCACTGAGAGCACACCTGGAGTAGGAGACGTGCATGCTTTCAGGGATGGCAGGAGGAAGGGGACAGCTGCCCAATTACTTACACAAAAAAGCCAGCCTGGAAAGTCTGGGAACTGTTGATAAACAAATACTCCCAAAAGCCCCTTAAGAACATGTCACTTACAGACACAGAAAATTAAATGCCTTCAACACACAGCAAGGCAAGTTAATGGCAGCCCACTGGTGGCTCAGGTGCAGTGGCTACGGGCTAGCTCAAGTTGGGAAATCCCACAAGTATTGTAATGCTTCAAATCTGAAGCAGCAGGTTCCCAGATACGAGGCCAGGCAGCCCATGCCAAGATTTTGGGAAGTTCTCACTGCACACGAGAAAAGGGCAGAACAGGGAATTTTGTGGGGTTTGCAATCTCACCACATTTCTGACTTGTGCAAGGTCAGCCACACGTGGCCAGCAAATCTTTTACTACTTTCCTAGGCTCCAGAAGGGGATTAGTAACACAGCGGACACCTTCTTACTGTTCTTCACAAGGAAAAATGAATAGGGTCATTTCTACCAGCTTCTTGGAGTACTCCAGTGAAGATTAGAGGAAGTATGAAACCACTGATCATACTACTACCACACAGACTATGAGCCTGCAAAATTGTACTTCAAGCTTTGTCTCAGGTAGGCTAAACTGATCTTTCAAAAAAAAACCCCCAAAACACACAACCCAAACCCACCAATCTCAATTTTACATAACTTTTCATGCTTCTGAATACTAATTTGGTCACTTTAACACTTTGTAGTTGGTCAGATTTGGAGAGTTAAAGTTGACCTATATTACATTTACTCCCCCAATACACTGTTTTCAGCTTTTCAGTAATGAATCTTTCTTTACCGTTTCAGTCCATTGGTTCTGCCTGCAGTATTACCCACTTCTTGATGACACCAGCTTTTAAGGCTGTACCTCTGTGGCCGATTAGCCACATCTCGCTGGAGACCAACAAGTACTATATCCCCAACAACTGGGATGCCTACAGCAATCTTCGTACAATGAATAGCCTCAGTCGTTTCCTGATAGCCCCAAAACCATGATCCCTTGACCCAGAAGAGCAGAAGGTATCGGAAAACATCCAAAAGAACCCACAACATGCAAATAATAATGGAATCAGTGATTCTACCTGATCTTTTCTCACAGTCATAAACAAGCACATCCCTGCCTAAATCTTTGGTACTCTTGTAATCCTTACTATCAGATAGTAGATGTCCTTACATACACAAAGGGCAGACACGCTTTTAAAGACTCTGAGGACAGACCTTAATATATTTTCATTATTTTAATTTGGTTTACATTGAAAACTAAAAGCTCTTTAGGATGAGGATATTTTATTCTGTTTGGATATTTCCGATAATGCAAAGAAAGAAATACTTAACCTCTTTCTCTGATTACTCCAAGCACTTTTTCCTTAAATGATGTCTTGCAGAAACAAAGTTTCACTGTTGGGTTGCCTGGAGATCGGCTGATATGCTTTCAGTGAACATACACTCCCTGTGGTAGTCAGAATTCTACCAGAAACAAAGGTCTTGTCTCCCAGCTGTCTGTGTTTCTGTTACTACCTCTGTGTTCTCTCATTTCCTTCCTAAACAAGCTACTTCTCCACTTTCACTTTTTCTTTGAAAACTCTCCATAGCTTAATCACCTTGCCTCTCCAAAAGATCTCTGAAATCTTTTAAAATGAGTAGAAAAAACATAACACAATATTTGAAGGGAGAATATACTTTTTTTTCATTTTAAGGTCCATAGTTACAACATTACTACAAGATCTTCAGTATCCTTTGCTGCTGTAAGCAGGAAAATATTCAAGGTTATAAACATAAAGAGAACAACAAAGCAGAACTTTTCATCTTTGCTTCTTTAATGTGTCGGTGTTATTAAGAAGCGCCCAGGGTTACAGCGCAGAGAGGGAAAGGTTACTGCCTGAGGTTAGCTATAAAAAGTTTAATTCTATTTTAAGCTGGTACTCTCTGATCAGGAATTTTACATTTGTTGGCCAGAGTTTTCAGCACGAGCAAAAGGAGGAGGGCGTTGTACGGGAAGAAGAATAATTATTCTGTTATCTTTAGCTTAACAAACTTTCCGGCAACTAACAACAGAGCAAACACATACATTTGTATGACTGAACAAAGTGTGCACACCCAGAGCAGCAGTTATGATTAAACTCCTAGTTCCAACATGCTGAAACTGCACCAACGCAGTCTGTCTCCAGGTGTTGCGGGAAGCATACCCTGAGGTACAAGCCCACCTCATGGGGTCAGTGTCGCCTCACCTAGCAGGATGCAGGATGCACAGACCCTAACCTCAGGACATACTCCTGGGCTCTGCCAACCCCCCAGAAATACGATGGAGCACTGCTAGGAGTGAGCCCGCTCACTACTGTTTCACTAGCATTCTTCACCTGAGCAGCTTCTGAGGAGGAAAGCAGTCCAAACCAAAACACAAATTTAGTAACAACGATACTGTTTCCCAGAAAATGAAGAAGCACGTGTTACCCTCTCTCATATATATCACAATGACAAGTAAACAGCTGATCTCGCTAATGAACCAGATATTCTGTTTAGATGTCATCTTTGACAGTGTTTACTTAATACCATTATATTTGTTCCCAACAAAGACTGAATTATTTCCTGAGGTGGCTGTCATGAGTATTTCCTCCAGTCAAGGCAGGGGTGATCAAGACAGAATGCTGTTTTATCAAGGGCTAGACTGTAAGGACTCTTCCCACTCCAATATTGCCCATGTGCACCAGCTAGAACAGATTTCCGAATCAGACCTCACGTGCGAATGGAGGTGGATACAAAGGTTCAGCTCAAAAGCCTCCGAGAAAAAGCCTTCAGGCTTGTCAGAGAAGACAGCGTGATTCATTACAGCACCTGAATAGGCTGATACAGCATGCACACTGTAGGACTGCAGTATTTCAGTTGTCACCCCAGAATAGTCATCTGATGACGGTCACTGCCCTACACAGCATTGCAACCATAACCATATATATATGTTTTTTTTTTTTAAGAAGATTTCACTTGACAGGTCTGTTACCCTTCCCTAAACAGGAAAAGTAATTCAACTGGTTTTGACGTAAAACGTTTACTGCCTGACATTTTCTTGGGAGGCACGCAAATAAAATTCCTGAAGATTTTTCTGTACACAGAAGAGCCTATGCTGTATCCCGAAGAACAGATTACAGAAACTTTACCACTTAATAAACTGTGTATCTCCAAGAGAACCGCTGTGGCCTATTATCTCAGCAGTAACTGCCAAGACACAGAAAACTGTAACAGCTTCAGAAGACAGAGCATCTGCTGAAGGAGTCCAAAGTCATTGCCAGGTTTCAAAAGCACGAAACCTGTCAGCTCGCTTGCCTTCCGCAATTATTCAAAGCAGCCCACTAGCAAGTGAGGCCCAAGATCATTAGCGAACATATCACAACAGATCACTTTTTAAGATAATCACTGCAAAATTTTATGACTTCACCAAGATTAAAATAATCTTGACTAATCTTACTTCAAGCAGATCTCCTTAAGTCCAGCTATGTTTGACAGCTCTAAAACCTGTGGCGAAAATGGAAAAAGCACCTTGACGCCTTCCCAGACCCTGGCGTTGAGGGCACGGCTTATTCCCGCCTGACACAAGGCCAGGCCAGGGCTCCCCGCGCGGCTCCCGCAGCCCTGCCGGGGTCCCTGCCCCTCCGCTGAGGCGCTGCCCGCCCCACGGGCCGCCCCGCCGTTTCGGGGTGCGGGACGCGCACTGCCAGCGCCACCAGCCCAAGGCCTGCTGGCTCTCCTGCGCTGTTCCCCGGCCCCCAGCCGGCCGCCTGTCCTCGGCGGGGCCTGCCCTGGGGTCGCTGACGGCCGGGGAAGCTGACCCGCAGCGGAGTGTGTGCGGGAGCACCTGCGCCCTTTGTCGAACCCCCGGGGGACACCTCTGCGGGACGCTCCGGCAGTCTGCACCGGCGCCGCTGCTCCAGGGATGGCAAAGCCCCTGGAGGAGGCATCCACGGACCCACGCCTTTTGGGTGCCCGGGGCATCGCCGGCGGGCAGGTCTCGGGGAAGGGCCCCGTCGGGGCACTGCCCGCCCCGCCCCGCCAGCGGCGGCCCCCGGCGGGCTGGGGGGGCTGCGGCGGCCCCACGCCGGGCGGGGCGGCGCGGACCGGACCCTACACCCGCCGGGCGCGGCCGCCGGGGCCCATCGGAGCGCGGCGCCCCCGGGCCTCGGCGCGGCCCGTCCCGCGGCGGCGGCGGGCCAAGGCGCGGCGCCGCCCGGGCAGGGACGCCGGATCCGGGGGCCGGTTGGGGCCGGCCCCGCCGCTCCGCTCTCCCCTCTCGGGCCTGCAGGCGCCGCAGGCCGCAGCCCGGGCAGCCGCCCCCCGCCCGCCCACAGCCGCCGCCGGTCACATCCCGGGCAGCGGCTCCACCACCCGCTCCGTCCCGGCCGCCCTGCCGCCCGGCGCGGCCGCACACTCACCCGCGTCCGTCCCGGGGGAGCCGGCTCCTCGGTGCGGGGCGACAGCGAGGACCAGAGCAGCAGCAGCCCCAAGAAGCTGCCCGCCAGCAGCACGGCGCGCAGCAGGAAGCCCAGCTTCAGCCGCATCCTCCCTCCCGCCCGCCCTCTCCCTCCTGCCGCCGCGCACGCAGCGCCCGGCCCCGCGCACCGGCGGGCTTCCGCCCCCCGCCCGGCACGGCACGGCACGGCACGGCCCCGCCGCCGCCGCC
Source organism: Falco cherrug (assembly GCF_023634085.1). NCBI lineage: Eukaryota > Metazoa > Chordata > Aves > Falconiformes > Falconidae > Falco > Falco cherrug. The sequence goes on from NC_073697.1 coordinate 36,520,085, forward strand.
TCTCCCCCTCCTCCCCCAGCCGCCGCCCGCCTGCGGACGCGTTCCTCCCGCCGCCGCCGCACGTACAAAGTTTCTCTCTTTTTTTTTTTTTCCTTCCTCCCCCCTTTACCCCTTGTCCCCCCCCGCCCGGTCGACGTCCCCGCTGCGGGCTGCCGCGCCTGCCTCCCCGCTGCGCGCAGCGGCCGGGCGATGCGGAGCAGGAAGTCGCCGCCGCGGGAGCCGCGGTTCCACGTGGCCGCCCCGCACCGGGGCGGGGGCGCCTCGCACCGCGCGGCCGCTCGGCCCCGGCCGCCGCCGCCCCCGCCCCGCCGCGCGCGTGCTCCCGCTGCACCTGCTGCAGCCCGACCGCGGCCCGCCAGGGAGAGGGGCGAGCGCCCGGCGGGGCTGCGGCGTTTGTCAGCGGGGGGGGGGGGGGGGGGCAGCTCCGCCGGGGGCACCGACGCGCAGAAATGAAGGTGCACACGCGTGACCTCAGTCACTGCTGCAGGAGCAGGGCAGCGCCGGGCCATTAGTTAGCGTGCGCAGCCTGGGCAGTTAGCACGGAAAAGCCAACAGATTTTTCTTGAGGATAGCAGATTAAGTACGAGATTACAGCGATGTTATCGGCCCTCAGCTAGCGTGTATTTTGTTACTAATTTTCTGCACTAAAAGTTAGGCATCCTATTTCCTCCTTTGAAGGAGTCTCACACGTGCATGCACACATGCAAACCTGATGATGTGAGCTCTCCACAAAGCAGCGTGATGCAAGAAGAGCACTTCCAATGCAGCACTTCTGCCTTTTCTCTGTGTTCAGTACTGCTTGCTTTGATGTTTTTCAGTTCTATTTCTTGTGTGCGCTGGGAGGATATCAGATCCAAGGATCCTGAACATTAACTTTCAATGATAAGCACCGTAGAAATAAAACAGGATATTGCAACCTGAACAGGATCGCTTTGGAGGAAAAAAATAAACATCCCACACCTAAGTGACCTTTGTAGCTGGACACACCTAGACACAGAAGTCTTTTGTTTATTCACACAACTTGTGATATACCACTGTGTGATTTTTTTCCTCCCCATTCCATAAGATCACGGTACAAGATATAGACAAATGCAATGTTTCAAGCACGGGCAACGGCTCTAACCCTTGCAAGAGCTTGCACAGCCCTGTGACTTCCACAGGTCCCCAGAGGTGTTTTCCCCAAAGCCCCCTCACTGTTGGTGGTTGCAGTAACCACACAAATGTCCCAACATGAAGGTTGCTGTGACTGTTCCCAGGTCAGTAACAGCACAGGGCTGGGAGGTCTTGTTTTTTTTTGTGGGAAAGGCATAGAGTTGAGTTGTCCGGCTCTGAACAGATCCTTGGCTCGCTGAGCCCGGTAGGAAAAAGCAGGTTGGGGCTACAAAGTGAAGCTCTGTAGGTTGTCAAAGAGGTATGAAAATATTCCCCCCAGCTCTTCTTTCACAGCTTTCTGGAGACCTTACCGCAGCAAAAGGTGCTTTTTCCTCCTGTTGTTTTATTCTGCAGTTTTGGGATCCCTTCTTACTATCCCGTGCTGGTGCTCTGAGCACACTCAAGAAGAGTGAAAAGAAAAAAAGTAAGTTACTGTTAGCACTGCACGGAGGGATGCTGTAAAACTGGTCACAGCCATGTGATGTGATACTGCTCTGCTGCTGCTTGTCAAAGCTGAGAGTGACAGGGACAGAGCCCTCTGTGTGCCAGTTGATACTAAGTGCATTCACATTCGTAAGGCTGCCCGCCAAAGCTTTTTTTTTTTAAAAAATTTAAATGGAGGCTTACATTCTGCAGAAACCCGTGGGTGAACCATGCAGCCGTGATTAACACAGAGAGCCGCACACTGGAAGGTGACCAAGACTTTTGTTGGGTTTTGGTTTTAGATACCACAAATCTCACCATCAATGAATTCCCCCATGAATTGTCTGAGGACTGGTTTCTGTACTGGGCATTTTAAAAACCCGTCTTTTCCCCCAAAAGAGCAGTTGATGCCCACTGGGAGGCAGTACGGGCCAATGGACAGGGTGTTGATGCCAGCCAGCCCCTCTGACTTCTGGAACTGCCACTGACTGGAGGTTGAAGACATCACGTTTCTGTTTTACTATTACACCTGCCTGCCGTGGTCCCTCCACAACAGGGAGCATCACCTACCTTTTTTCTCACACACCGGCCATACAGTCTGATTCAGAAGTATCAGGGTAATACTGACCTTGGAAGTAGGTTTTTTTTCAGTTTTATCCTCATTAAGGATGCACTGAATTTCCAAATTTTGCACTCAAAGTTTTTCCTATGTAGTAAAGTGCCTAAAAAGACCTGCAGAACACATTTTTGCTCTTGCTGAATTTGTACCGGCTAAGACAGAAAATTCAAATTAAAGTTGGCTTTGGATTACCTCCAGTAACATTCAAAACCACTTTTCAAAGTCTTTGACTTTGAAGAGGGAGAGAGAGTTAAACATGAATTTTTGCCTCTCTCAGTTGTAAAATACTGTATAAACCATGATGCTTTTACTACCCAGCCAGCACTAAAACAAGACATAATCCTGACTTAGGGAGTTAATCAACCTCTGCTAGACTGGTATTCTGTCATTCAAATGTTTCTAACAGACTGGCAACTGTCATAATGTTTGTGCCTATATGTGGACGTGTCTACTGCTTGCTGCATGGAAATCATATGTTCCCTTCTCCATATGCCTCTAAATAAATATCTGTTGGTGTTTAAGTCATTACAAAGCCTTGCTGCTCTTGAACCAGAGACCTACGGTGACCTGGAGGTGAAGTATCCGATTACCAATCCCCTAAGCCAGGCAGTTGCCTTATTGCTGGGGATTTGGGGGATGGTGTCTGGAGCAGGGTCACTAGCAAATGTCAAAATCTCATGCAGTTGCTTGCACTGGAGAAGCATCAGGATCTGGATATGCTTCTTAATTCTTGTCCTGAATATTTGGCCACAATAAAGCACTCTGTTTGTTCATTAATGCAATGTTTGAAAGGAAATTCCTATAGACTTTTGTACCTGACAAGATGAAAGTCATATAGTACAAAGTTCTGTAATACAACATGCTGTAGAGGGCTGGCTGTACCCAACCCCACGGCTTCCTCCCACCCAATTTTGCTCATCTGTGGGATATTTTCTGGCAACACACAGGTCTCCTTTGCAAAATCTGCAAGTCAGAGACAAACTTCTCTTTCTACTGAGAGCAGTAGGCACAAAAAATGAGTGGTTTTTTAAATGTAAATAAGTTCTTTGAAATCAGCAATGGTGTACTGGTTTTGGCTGGGATAGAGTTAATTTTTTTCATAATAGCGAGCATGGAGCTATGCTTTGGATTTGTGCTGGAACCAGTGCTGGTAACACAGGGATGTTTCAGTAGCTGCTGAGCAGCGCTGGCACAGAGCCGAGGCCTCTCCTGCCTCTCACCCACCCAGCAGCGAGCAGGCTGGGGGGCACAAGGAGCTGGGGGGGGACACAGCCGGGACAGCTGGCCCCAGCTGACCCAAGGGATGTTCCAGACCATGTGGCATCACACTCAGCATATAAAGCTGAGGGAAGGAGAAGGAATAGGGGACATTCAAGGTGATGGCATTTGTCTTCCCAAGTAACCGTTACATGTGATGGAGTCCTGCTTTACTGGAGATGGCTGAGCACTTGCCTGCCCACGGGAAGTGCTGAATGAAATTCCTTGTTTCTGCTTATGCAGTTTTCCATATCGCTACTTCGGTTGTAAGGCAAGCTGGCCATTGACACTTACAGAAAACTTGTGCAGTGTATTAGCACTATGTCAGATCTATTAGCACTGCATATTGAGGTCCTGGGGTGTCCAGGTGGAATCCAAGACATTCCTTCCCTAGTTTGCATCTGAGAAGGTAGAAACTCAATGTGTGGCTGGAGAAGCCTGGCCAGATCTACCTTAACAGATGTTAAAACAGGCTTATACTCCCTTCTGACGGTCCCCAGCATTGAAGGACTTGCAGTGAGATTCTGGAATAATGAGGTGGTTGCTGCTTGGAATAATTCAGAAAGGAAGAGTTTGGCATATATTATGATGGAGATATAGCTGTGCCCTAAATATTTGGAATGTGTATATATTTAACCTCAGGGTTGATAAAAAGGAACGAAAGCACAGGATTTTAAATTATTCTTAAGTTCTGTGATCGTTTGAAAAGCAATCAAAAAAGTGGCTCTCTGTAATATTTAATACATGCTTTTGCAAATTAGACTGTAATGTGCTTCATCTTCATTGTTTTCTGGTCACGATCTCTAGTCTTTAGTACCATTCTTCCTGTAATTCTCATTTATCCTTCTTTTTTTCAAGCCAGGGGTTTAGCAATGCGTGCCCTACCAAAAATTATCCTTCAGTATTTCAGGATTTGAATGGATGCTTTTGGCAGAGTGCAGTTTGCCTCCTTTGCTTTTCCTGTCACTTTTATGAAGAACATGCTATGAAGTTCCTGTCATTACATTTAGCCCCCATGCTCCTGTCATGCCTACTTAGTCGGCTTTCCTCCTGCAATATCACCTCTAGCTCCTCTCCTTTTTTCCCCACACAACAACAGTAAGTGAGCTTATTATTTTTTACTCGTCTGGATTCTGCCTATGTCCTGAATACTGGAATATTAAAAAAAAAAAAAATCTGTATTTTTTTTTCCCAGTTGCCCTTTCTGGTGTTGAGTACTAATCAATGTTTATGAATGATGTTGTATTGTTAATACTGCTTTTGACTAAAGAAATTTAAATTCTTCTGGATTTACAAGTCCTCAAAATATCCACACTGTGATGGGTGTTAACAATCCTTGACAGATTTAGATCTTATTGAGATAGTGGATGGGATAGTCTGATATGTGGGTGTTTCATTTAAGTTTGAAGAGAATTGATTCTAAGCATGGTTTTGCCGTTTTAAAAGTAAAAAATATACTTTAAATGACTTTTTTAGGAACTCTTACCTGTATTTTGAGCCAGACATAAATAGTCATATATCTCAGGTCCCAAAAATATCCTTTTCCAAGGTGGTGTATTTCTGAGCACTTTGAATAGAAATTAGCTTGCATCATTTCCTGAATCTAGGGCAGAGAAAACTGAAATAGGTTGCTGCAATTTCTGTTATGCTGAAAAAATGAATAGTGTAAAGGCCCACATATCAGATGCTGGTTTACTTTTCCAAAAAAATGTTAAAATACTGTAAATTGGTGGAGTGAATTGAATGAAATTGTCAGTCTGAACAAGATCCACAGTGCATTTGAAGTACAAAATGGACCATTTTGCAATTATAAATGAATGTTAATATTTCTGTGGATTTTACTCTTTAGTGATAAACTGTTGATAGTCTAACAAATAACTGGTAACTTGGTTATTATCGATTCACTATCATAACTGCTGTATCAGCTATAAATCTTCAATAAGTTTGACAGCTTTTTCTTCAGGATATATTCTGTTATGCTGTTCAAAATTAAACAAAATCTAACTACTGGAGATAACAGACATTTGTAAAGCATTGGATAAATTCAATAAAGCCAATGTGTCAAATCTGAACAAGATAAAGTCCTATGAAGCTTTACAGAAAAATGAAAAAAAAACACTCTAAAGTTGCTATATAGAAAAGTGTGGATGTGAAACAGTTACTAGTCCCTAAAATGAGTATCTTTTGTTGCTCCTTAACTTAAGTCATAGGGTAAGTGAGCAAAGTACTATTTCAAAAAGTGTCATCTGTCTCAATTTACCTAAATACAAAAAGGTCAATTAATAATTACTGGAAAAGTTCAGTCCAGTAGATAGGTTTATACATTAACAATGAAATAATAGAAGCTGAATAACAAGAGATCAGCTGGACTCTGATTTTCGAACTGGGGTCCCTGGATGCCCAGGGAATGGGGAAGGTGTCTGCAACACAAAACGACAGCAAGACTATTGCCATTAGTCATTTAGAGTTTGTGGTACAGACCTCCACCACAAAGCGCTAAGGGGAAGCTGAGACTCTTGGTAGCAATGACTGATAAAAGCATTGCTAGGCAGCTCCGAGCTTTCTTACTTCTTTGCAGATTTCGTAAGCTGTAAGTGTGATACTTCCAGTGGTTGGGAACCAGCGCCAGGGTGTTGAGCAGCCTCTTTTCTTACCGAGCTGCCATTTGGAGACAAATGCTTAAACAGTAGATTATTTCTGTTATGACTATATGTCTATACCTGACACCTGGTTGTATTGATTAGTAATTCAATGAAATTATTCTGTTATAAAAGGCATGTTTTGTGGGAATTGCTTGTGGAATTGCAGGCAATAGCAGCTGTTGGATCATAACACTGCACACATCAAGTCTTTTACTGAGTATAATCACAATGAAATAGATTTCATAAGGGCTTCAGTACAACATGCAGATGCATAATTTTGTGGAAGTTTCTCCCTTTTCTCAGGTCCAAAGTTACAGACAAATATCCCTACTTGATATGAATTAACTGATTTTCAACTTGTACAGTTTTAGCTCAGATATCAATATAGACACTTCTTTCAATTACTATTTTTTTTTTTTTTTAGTATGCTTTCCATCATTTTCCCAAACTGGAAGCTAAACACCCCCCGCCCTGCCCCCTGCCTCCCCCCAAGTTAAGATAAAAAATTCCTAGACCTCTCAAAAATACTTTGAAATAAAGGTGAAGAACTGTAATAAAGTCATCATCTTGGCAAGCTGAACTCCACTGCTTTTTAGTCACCTGTGACAAGTAATAGTGACAATGGCAGGATCTCATACATCTTCAAATACTGCGGGTTTCCAGATCTCTCAGTTCACTGCCATTCAACCCCTTTTCTTGAAATATAACTGCAATGACATGAAAACTTGATGGCTGAGTATTCCAATTAAGCCAAAATTTTTCTAAAATTCCCAGATGCATGCAATTAGCAGGAAGCAGGTCTCTGGACTGTACTTTTATTTTAATACTGGCTTAAATAGATCTTTGTCCTGAGTAGTTTGATCAACTCAGGGACATCCTTTAGAAGTTGGAGTTTACAGAGTAAGTGGAAAAAGTTTAGTTTAGATTTTTGTCCTTAAAAACCCCACAATTTATTTTGCTGGCTGCAACTTGAAAAGCATGCTTGTAGAGCAGAAGGCTATTCCAATTAACATTATTTCAAATTAAACTGAAGAAACACTGATTTATTCTTATTCCCATTCATTGACCCTTTGAGTGATGAAAGCTGCTCCTGTAAACCTTAGGCCAAAGTGAGGTTTATTCCATTGCTCATTTACTGTAAACAACTCTGACATATTTGTATATATTTAAAAATTAACATAGCATCTGTGTAGTTAATTGATTTTTTCCCCCTGGAATGGTGCTTTAGAACAAAGTAGAAGAGACAGGAAGACTTCATACTCTGTCAAAGCATGGTGATCCACAGGCAGGCTTCTGTAGACTCTTGGCTCACTGTTTGAAAAACCTGGTTGACTTCCTACCAATCTACAAGATACAAGAAGCTATGTTTTCAGTACATTTTAAATTTAAATAAGCAGACTCATCATATGAATAAAAAATAACCTAACAATTTGCCTCTTTCAGGCTTACATCCAAATGCTCTCTTCAAACTTGCCCTGCTAAGCCTTTGGTGTCAGGGCTGATTAACAGAGAGGAGGAGACACAGGCACTATTCCTCCCAACATTTAGGTCAGCTCTGATACTCTCTGGCATGTATCTAGGCCACGTCTAATTAATCCCTGAATATTCCATCACTGCTGGATTACCTCTGTCAGCTTCTTCCATGGAAACCTGGCAGCAAAGATTTTTACCTTAGGTGAGGAAAATGGGAGTGGTTTTTTTCCCATCATCTAACTATGTAATGTTTATGCAACAATTTATAGAGCCCTTAGGATATAAAGTATTTAGTAGGGGTGAATACCTTCACCTGAAATTAGTGAAACATTGCCACTGATTTAAATAGAGCCAAGATTTCACCCTTGATTCTTTTTAGGATAAAATTTACCAGCTATGGCCTTCTCAACTCTAAATTCAATCCTACTATTCCAAAGAGTCACATTTTTTTTCTTTTTCTAAGCCAGATGTGAATACAAGGTGTTTAATCAAGCCAAGATCAGAAAATACAAGGAGATCTGAAAACTAAAACAAGAACTCCACCTAAAAGCCTGTTGCAGATCTGGAGAAGTGAAGGGGCTAAATTGTATCTGTGCACTTTAAACTGCAGCCTACAGTCTTCCATGGTCATTACTAGAATTACATAAACAGTTTGCAAAGACACTCGTCAGCTTGGGGAGGTGCTTAAATCAAGATCAGCTGCCACTGTGGAGCAGTGGATACGCAACTTGTGACCACAAAAAAACAACCCAGCACACTTTCTGAACTAAGGATCCACTGCATCCATGTTCTGTGTATCACAATAGCGATGCACAGAATCCTGGTACTAAAAATAGAGCATTAATTAGCAATGCTAAATTTATATGCAGTTATGCAAGGTGCTGGGTGTCTCAAGCAGTACGATGTTTGCATCCTGAGGGCAAAGTATTGTGACTTTTTAAATCAGTGCTCTATAAACATGCGTTCATCTACTGCGCACAAAGCCAGATGATTTTTTTTTTATACTTGATGATAAAGTACTAGATGACAAGATAACTTACTACCCATAGAGCAAGAAATACCAGTTATTGGAGATCTGTTAGTATGCACTTAAAACACAGGCCAAGACAGCAGAGACATTTTTGTAGTGGGCGAGGTATGTTTTTTAACTCCACCTTCAGCTTTTCAAATTATGTCCTTGCAGTCTCCTCTAATTAAACATCAAAAGGATTTTCACTGCATTTGGAATGGCACTGTTGTCAAAACTCTCATTTAAATGCTTCTGCTGATACCTTCAAAATTATGTAACATTACAAATGTAAATAAGATGCAGATTTTTCACACACTTGTTTTCCTGGGTGAGTTGATTACTAAAGTAGGAAATGCTATTCATAAATGCTTGATACCAGCACATTAAAAAACCCCATATTGAGAAACTTCCTTTTAAAATTTCATTTGAGAAACAGTCAAGTCAGTATCAACCATGAGTTTTGCCTGAGTTAAGATTTACCTGCCCTTCAAATGTGCAGTTGTGGGTCAGCTGATACCTGCATTAACATGCCTCACATCTAAACACTGTGTTTAAGTCATCTTGTGTTTGAAAACAGATTTTCTTAGATGTGGGATGAGTGCACCTGCAGCAAAAGTGTATGTAGATGTACTGTATGCCATAGCCAATGCTGTGGAAGTGCCAAATCCCACTGTCTTGCACTTAATGTTTTAGGATGAACTCACAGACAGGTAATAAAATAATTTCATTGTGACATGTAAAAAATGCACACAGGCTGGTGATGTGATATTAATAATACTCCCAAGTTACTGTGAGCCCTCACAATTTACATTGCTCTTCCACCAGGTTCCCTCCCATGATACTGGACTTGACCATGGGGGAAGGACTCTTTCATCGTGGCCCGTGTTTGTGGCTGTACCTGAGAGTCCTATAAGCACATGCAGCAACGGTGCATTAAGGCAGGTAGGCTCTGCCTGGATTTTGGGCATGCAGTTCAATTCAAAGCTGATGGATGAACTAGATTTGTGCAAGTATTTCTAACATTGATGGGCTTCCCATTGACACTCTGTGTTAAGTAAGATACCCAAATAATCTTGATGGTGTGGGGACAGAGTACAGTTACGGAGAGATTACAGCATATTTGTCCTTTTGCTTTAGGGTTGTTACCCCTTCTTGTGCTTCATCATTCAGTTCAAACACTGTACAGACTGAGGTTTGGTGGTGGTAGCAACATGAAGACACCAAAATGCTCTCTAACCTCGTCATTCCCCATCATGTACAATGCCCACTAAGCTACTAAATTTTCATGTTTTTCTGACCAGCTCCTCAAATTCATCAGCCTCAAGTAGCTAAGCAGGTTGTAGACTATTAGTAAAAGTTACAGTCTTTGGTGTTATCTGTGTCTTCATGATATCAGCTTCATAAGACAGAGATAGATGGGCACTAGAGAGTATAATTCCTGTGGATTATACAGGCTGTAAACTTGGAGTGTTATTGCCCTGTACACAGCAGAAAACCCACAAAGTTGTTATGCAAAAAGTGTATGAGTCAGGTTAACTTAAAAATCCCCTACATTCAAGAATCTGGATTTTAGACTGTGTTAGGCATAATTTTCCTTGTAATACCTACAGAAGTTAATTAAACAACTCATTATTGCTTTGCAATCCAGACAGAGATGCACTATTAATTTAGGCAGGAGTGATCAATAACATGCGCTCCCTGAAAGAGTAAGTGCATACAGTACATGTAAAATGCATACAATTATCTTAAAAAGGGCTTTTAAATTTTTGAGTGGCTGCACAACTTGAATTGTTGTTGAAAAAATAGAATAGTTTATTGTATGCCTCCCAGAAACTGCTTCATCTGATAATGGTGTCCTCTCTGATGATTCAAAGCTTTCACCAAATCCTTCCTTTCTTGCTGCTACCCTTTTGTTAGTCTGTCATTCTTTCCAAAAAAAAAAAAAAAAAAAAAAAAAAAAAGAGAGAGAGAGAACAGAGAAAGAAAAAGATTGTTTTATACAGTATAAATTCCTGATCAGGCTCCAACCTTGATACAAGGATTTCCAGTTTCCTGGTTAATTATCTGGGTGCAGTTAAATGATTCTCTCTGTTCACTTATCCACAATAATCTCCATTATGAAGCCAAGTGTTTCACCCTGTCCCACAGTGCATGGAGAGGACCAACAATAACATCAGCATCTACACTTACTACATAGATGAAGAAAACCCCAGACCTTTTTAAAGCTTCTGGTGTGGCAGCCTTCTCCTTGCTACTTGCAGGCATGGGAGAAGCTTCTTACAGTGATCAAACATGCCTCCAGCACCTTAGGGTAATACCATTCAGATGAATCCTGAGACCTGGTATAGAAGGCAAAGAATAGGCAGATGCATTCAGTAAATGGCTCTAACCATTCAAGAACTTCTGACAGGCAAAGCCCCGAACAAACACCCGCATGCTGCCCAAGTTTCTGACTTTGGGGGTCCTCACCTCCGCCCAGCAGCACATGCTTGTGTTATAACAGTCCTTGCATTAGATGTGCAGACACCTGGACTCTGAAGAAGTGGCTGAAATCAAGCAGACAAATTTTGACACAGTTATCTGAACCACCAAGTATAAGCTTAGGGGTTCTGGGGGTGATCATCCTGATAATTTTTGTACCAAGGTAAAAAAGATGGTGCTTTTTTTGTTTCTTCTGACATAATAAAGATCTGGTGTCCATTGCTGGTTGTCCCAGATCTGAAGCACTGTCCTGTCCGACTTCTTAAATAAAGTCACATAATTAAAGAACAGCATTGTGTAAATCAATCTGTCCAGAAATGCTTAGCAGATGCATCTGGTTTTCTTCATGCTCCTGTGATGTTGTGTTTCAAATTCAATACATTACTTTATGTATCCTGCTGACAGTGTTTATTTTTATGGCCATGGAACTCCCAGTGCTTGTCTATTCTTCCTCAGCGCTGACAGTGCTCTGAACATGGACTGGCTCATTGAAACAATGAAAATGAAGTAAGAGTCATCTTAGAAATGAGCCTGCTTAACATCAGGATGGAAAGTCCCTTACTTTCTGGGATTTTGATAAATTTTGAAGTTTTAGAATGCGAAATGCAGAAATATCCTAGGAGTTCTGCAGGCTCAGCAAGGGAATACAAAACTTGGGTACTGTCATCCTGACCTGGTTCAGCTCTTTATTTATCTTTCTCTGCTGTCTTTTTTGCTTCCATACACTGCCTGTTGTGTATCTTTGTCCTGTGTTTGCTCAGTGCCTAGCACAGACTAGTGCAGTCTGTTACTACAGCACCAACAGAATGGTGCATGTACTTACAGTCTTTTAATCCTGGAAGAAGTTGAGACCTCAAGCATGCACAAACACAACCTACATGCCCGGGGGTTTCAATACATTTTCTAGAGAGATAAAACACTTGCAGGAATTTCCAGAGGTGTATCTGTACTAATTGGAGACAGTGTCATTTGCATGCCAGAGTTTTCCTCATCCCCTCCAACTGTCCCGCTTCCCTCCACCCCACCCCCCTCCCCCCATTTTACCAGTCATATTCTCCTGTTCCTTTGAGGACACATTTGAAAATGAGTTTCAAACTCATACTCCATCTCTAAAGCAGTAATAAATCCTGTTACAATTTTTGTTTTCAATAAACCAGCTTGCATAGCAAGTCACAGATTCCATTTCTGTTAAGTTGCTTAATTCCCGAAGACACCTGAGGCTGAAATACCTGCAGCTGTTCAGTACCATTGACTGCATATTTAATCTCTGAAAATATAAGTACTTTTTGTGCATCAAGTAGTATATACACTACTTTGTCTGGTTATATTATGATAGCCTTTCTTCAGTATTTTTACCCAATCATTGTTAAGGCCCACAGGCAAGATGCTGAGTATGTAAAAACTGTGCAGCTCCAAATACATCAAAGAAACTGTATTCATTTGTCCTAAGATTTGGCTTCCTACTTCCAGTTTTACCAGACTTTTCTTCAACTAATCTTGCAAATGCCTTAACCACATCCACTTCCTACTGTACCCCTCTCAATCCCTTTCAATTACCTCCTTCTTAACATATATACCCTCCATAATTCTTTCTTTCTAAATCCTTTTAAATCCCATTTTTTTCTTCTTCATTTTTTTCTTTAAATTAGATAATTGTTAGAAGCATTTGTAACTGTTTGAAATTGCACTTCTGAATGCATCGTGGTATGTTGACTCTAAGGGCTAAAGTTTCTAAGCAGCTTTCAGAATAATGAGATTTGTGTGCATGACGCCCTTGCGCTGCTTTAAAGATTTGCTCTTTAGAGTTAAAAGATTTTCAAAAAAATCAGTTTCTTTGTGCTGCTGGCTTGTAAACACTGTGCTCAGAGCATGCATCCTTTAAAGTGCAGTTACCCTTTTCTCTTCCAAGTTACTCATTGTGCTTGAGGAGCTTGTGAACATCTACCCTTAACATACAACTATAACCTAAGAGTGTGTCAAACTTAGCAGCAGCTGATACGCTCTGCAGTTTTTGTCCCATTTGCTTCCAGTCTGCACTTAGCATTTGTATGCATAAAATATTTGCACTACGCATTCCTTTAACAGGCAACTCATTGTCTTTGCCTGACTAACATTTCCACCGATCAGCAGCAGCAACTTGTAGATACCTTATGTAAAGTTTCAGTCCAATCCAAAACGGTAGACACATGCCACATTTTTCAGGTTAGCAATGCCTAAAACATTAATCTGAAATGGCTGGGTTTTGCAGGCTGGCTTGGTTGCTGCAATTATTCTTGACATTTCATAATCTGTTATACTTTGTATTATTATTTCACATCAAGTTTAATGCCAAGTAAGCCTACCTAGGATCTAATGATTTCTGCAGTAAGGCTGACCTGGCAATTTTGGTTGGGTTTGCTGCGCCTAAGCTTGGATGCCGTCGTTCACTTGGGCACTGATGCTGTGACACAGGTATGTGTGTGCCATGTGGCAGGCTAGCAGTGCCAAAGAAACAGGTTGGCTTCAATGATTGCACTGCTTGGTCCCGGAGTATTTGCATTGTGTGAGGTAAGCCTGGCACTCCTCCATCCACACCTGCTGCTGGGTATGCTCTCCACGGGTGCTGCAGGACAGCCATCAATCTGAAACCCAAGGTTAGCACTCCCTGATGTGAACCAGGGCACAGTCATGTATTGTTGCTTTTTTGCCTCCTTCACATGCCTCCCCCGACACAACTAAACCGCCTCTAATCTTGCTTTTCTTCAGAGCTAATCAAAGCATGTGCTGAGGTACTTTGCATCCCCCAAAACCATATTATTCTACTGCTTCCTCCATATACCACATTTTGAGTTCCAAACTTTTGCCTCATTTGGCAGCTTTTTGGTTAACTGACTGATTCCATTAATGATGAGCTCCGTGAAACATAATTACAAGTAATTGCAGAATAAGAATGCTAAGGGAGGGAGAGGAGGGAGGGAAGATTAAAAAAAAGCAAAGCTATTTAGTACATGTCTAGGTTTTCACACAGGGCTTCACTTGCCCTCTCCTTCCTCAGGGATTATGGGATAGTGACTTTATGATGACCCTCATATCATGAAGTAACACATGCCTACGTCCTTGTTTGATAACCAAGGTACTTAGGCTTGTGCTGGCTCTGTTCTTCATGCTGCCTGAAGCTGTGTAACTGCATTGGCTTTTCCATAATTAAGAAGGCGATACCCACTGACTGGATTTAACTGTTCTCTGAAGAAAAAACAATAAACTGTTAGCTGCAGACTTCTTACAGACCCTAGAAAATGTTAGGGTTACAGGAATAACATGCACTACAGATAGGCATGAAAAGCTAAACAAGTAGAAAAATAAAGCATAATGAAGAGATATATATATATATAAATAAAGAATAATGAAGACTGTTGAGTATTTCCACACGTTAAGGTGTTTAGAAGGCTTCATTCTTGTCTATGCTCTATTTCTTCCTGGTGAAGACTATGCTTTTGTAATTATTTTTTAAAACCTTAACTTCTTAGTAATACAACTTTAACATCAGGCGTGGTCTGTAGGTATTTTAAATTGGTTTTGTTTTGAAGAAAAGGTTTCCTGCAGTCAAAATCACCTACTTGCTTAGCATGCACTGGGAGTAGAGGAGGCTGCAGCACCAAGGATATGGCTGAGTCCTCAGTACACGTTCCCATTCAGCACCTTGTAGTTTATCCTCTTTAAATACAGATGGATGGGGATGGAGGGGTGGAGGGTGTCTTTTTTTGCTTCATTTTGCTGCCCAGTGATGTTACTTGGAATAGCCGCTTCAGGAGAGGTGAAGAAAAGGAGACCAGAGTCAGGCTTTTGTTCCTTGGCTAGTGCAGCGTTTCAGGTCAGTAAGCCAGGCTGCATTTGCTGCTGTGCATTCATCCTCTTCCCTGTATTAACCCCAGCAGCCTTAATACACCTTTGGGGGGGGGGAATGCTTTTTTTTTCTCAAAACAGTTATCATCAGATACAGTTTATAGAAGTTTAAGGAAGTGTTACACAAGTGCTTTAAGCATGCAAGAGTGAACTCCTACAATCGTATACAGCCTTAAGCATGACTGAGTGCATGAAGTATTTTAATTCTTTAAAAAGCTTTGCAATCAGAGGGTGATCCTGCCTGGATCCAGTAAGTGGATGCAACAGTTCCAACAAATTCAGCCTGTCATAAGCGGTAGGACTAAGGTGTCTCTGATGATGCCAGATCTGGTACTGTAACCAGCATTCCCAAAAGCAGTGTGCTGCATTTTACACCTGCTCTGCCAAGCACTGGAGCATGAGAGTGCAGAAAAGTCAAAGGAAAGGTATCTTTCTCATTTTTGATGCCAGCTCTTGCAATTCTAGGGCTTTTTCCATAAGGCCTCAGCCTCTGCAGTTTTATGAATAACTTCTAGCCATGACTACTTAAGAAAAATACAATCTTCCCATCCTTGCTCCCCGAGACCTATCATCCTTCACTCCCCCCCAAACCTGCTGAGAGCTCAAAAAGCTCTAAAGTCAATACAAATGCATTAAAAATATATTCTGTGAAGTAAACTGGTGAATCTTGGATGCTTGCCATTGGCAAACCATTCTGTCTTTCCAGCTTCAGACTTCTGTGCCTTCCTCTTTCTTTCAGGATAAAGTTTCCTGGGGTTTCTAAAGGTCTCTGGTGGCCTTTTCTGGACTTGGATGGCTTTGTCAGCAGGGAGCACTCCTGTTGCTATGCAGTGGGAGCCAGGGCCCCTGCTCCAGTCAAAAGATTTGGGGACTTTCTTTTGAGGCATTGCTGCCACAAGACAGACAGCAATTAGGGGAAGCGTTCAAGTATCGCAAGGAGATGTATATATATTATATGCTGCCTGGGTTATCTGACATGGCATTCTTTGCTCCAGATAGGTAGCTATGTGATTTATGGAGCAAATTACTTTTTTTGTGAATTTGGTAACAAAAGGTCTGTTTTGGAAGCTCTTCTCTACTTAATTACTTTCACTGTGGCCTAAGAGCCTGTGCTTCAGCATGGTGGGTGGTGGTGTACCCTGCAAGGGGATTTACGGCAGCTCCATGAGCTCCATCTTGTTGGAGATAAGGCAAGTGCCAATAGGTATTGTCTTTGTAAACTGTATTTCATTAAGAACTAGTGGACTCCTTGCCCCCACCACCTGCGGTTCACAGTCAGATTCACAAACCGTCTGGCACTACGGAACCCAAGCGCCTTTGCTGGGGTTTAGCTTTGCTGATGGGAACATCTCCGTGCAACCAAGCTCATATTTGGCTCTTGCAAACAGCTGTTGCCATTGCAATCAATAAAACTTGGAGGTCTGCAATACAGTTTTGGGACCAGACGTGCTCTAATGATGGCAGAACAAAACTCCCTTGTGCCGGTTCACTCTGCTCACATGACACAGCCAGACCAAGAGCCTGCAAGAGTCTGCCCAAGGGCTATGCGTTGGCTGGGCTCATACTATCCTTTCTTACTCCCTGCCACTTCCTCCCCTCACTTGTCATTACCTCTACATGAACTTTGGGAAAATAGATGCTATGGGAAGGTTTTTTCCTCAGGCTGATCCATAAGATCATTGTTTAGATTTTGCTGGTTTTTTTATTTCTTCTTCTTTTTGAGACAGAGAGAAAGAGAAGGACTAAGATGCATTCTCAGTGAAAATGTTCCTGTTTGGTGAATGGTCTAAGACCATTAAACCAATAAAGGTTAGGTTTTCTGCCTTGCCTAAAAGGAGAACATTTTTGAGCTTATGTTAACCTTCTCCAGAAAAACAACTAAAGAATATGTTCTATTAAAAAAAAATAATAATCTAAAAAGCTCCACAAGAAGCTAAACACAACTTACATGCTACATGCTATAAAGACTCAGATCTAAATTGCCACTGCTTTTGGAAGAATATAAATTCAAAGATACTAGCCAGTCAAAATCTAATCCTTTTACTTCAAGAAAATTACTTAGCAACAAATGAAAACTTTAGTCAAAAACAAAGCTGTAAGCTTTATAGTTAGACACATACTGACCAAAAAAAAAAAAAAAAAAAAAAGAAGGTCTTAAACGGCTGTTAAATTGTCTGTTAATTCTGCTCTTTTGGGTAAATATTTTGTGATAAACACATCCTGTTGTGTATTTTGTGACATACACAACACTGTTGTCTTTTCATCCAAAATGCAAACTATTTTCTTTATTACCAATATAACAGTTATGCTTTTTTTAAAAAAAATAAGCTGCAATATTTGCATATGCCAACCACTGCTCAGACACCAAGTAAAGTATATTGTGGCAGCCAAATAGAAAAATGTTTAGTACACCTTGCTTCAAACACAGGCTTTCAAAGGGAAATATTTACCTCTAGGTTTACTTTGATGGGAGCTCTCAGGGGAACTGAAAATGTTACGGATCTTGTTCAAGGCCAGACTTTCCTTAACTTCATCACATAGGCCTTGACAAGTCGGTCCTGAGTATCATCACAGCTCCAGCCTTTTAAGAATGAGCTAGCTGAAGAGTATCTCAGGAATAGGTCAGATGAAAAGAATGATGCAAGAAAAAGATTTGCAAGCAACAAAAGTTCAGCACCAACTCCTCTTCCAAAAGTAGCTAGCACAAAGGACATGAAATACCTGGATTTTGCTTTTGATTTACTGGAAGCTGTAATGTGGTAGCTCCTAAACCAACATGTGCTTTTGTAGTACTTTGTGTTTCTTAATGCAAAAGCTATGCCAGAAAGAGGAGAGAAGCAGGATGTTGTACTCAAAGCTTTTAACAAAGTACTAAACTCTCTCCTAATTACACACAAAAAAAGTTATGAGAAATGTTTGCTAGCCTGCCACAGACCACTGTGTTTTGCTATATATTCTGCCAGATAGTACATGTAAAGCTACCTTTTTTCCATCCTGTAGGCAACATGGCATGGCCTAGGCGAGCTATGAGCCTGAGACTGCTGGTATTGGCTGTACTGCAAAAAAAGTGTCTCCTCCTTACCCTAGGAAAAATGGCAACAAGCACAGCAGTGACACAAATAGCCCTGGGCATGCTGACAGCCAGGTAGGATGTGAAGCAATGCCATTTGGCCTTTGTTTGGCAAGGCACATGTTGCACCATCACCCTTGCCAAGTGGCCAGCAAGCAGATGTGGCAAGCTATAGTACTTGAGCTAGAGCCCTGAAAAGCAGATTAGAGCTCCTAAAAGATCAAGGGCAAAGATCTTAATTTTGTAGCATGCTTCCTAGAAGAAATTAACTGAAACCAGCAAACGCAGCTTGTTATGAATTTTTATAGTCCTATGTCCATGGTTATTCAAGACCTGTGTGCCAGTTGACTAGCACCCCTTGTTGGTACTGCTCTCACAAGCTCTCCGTAACAAAAACATTCTCAGTGGACCACATTGCAACTTTCCCTCCCCACCCCAGCTGCTATTTCAGAAACAATTAAATAGGCAGTTCTTGCTCTCAGGTCTAAGCAACAGCTGCAAAAGAGTTCATGAGCTCCCTTATGGTACTGACACTTGACTTGCCAACACCAAATAGTTCAGTCACTGACCTGATTTTGGGCTGGTGTGGTCTCCTGTTGCACGTCCCAGTGCTCGGAGAGTCAAAGTCATATCTTCTTAGAGTGCTGCAAATGCAGGTTGCTTGGCATGAAAATGGTGGAGCCACAGCTGGTCACTAATCAGAAGGTACAAAGAGAACCCCCTAACGCAAAACAGCTCAAAAAACCCCCTGATAGTGAATCTGTAAAGGTTTTATATATCCTTTGGCATGGTCTGTTGCTGTGTGGGATTGGCAAGGAGCTAGGAGATATGGGATTGCTCAGCTGGCAGCAGTTGTTGTCCATTCCACCACCCCCCCCACCCCCCCCCCTCCCCAGCTGCAACCTCCTGTGCTGGTGGAGCCAGCATGGACCCTCCTGGATCATCTGAAGTGTGTGGGGTAGCCTAAGGAGGCAATTCGGGGGCCGAGGGGGATGCCCACTAATGACTGGCTTCCTTCTCTCAGTTTGGGTTCTGGGAATCACCAAGGAGATGAGGATAACCAAGTAATCCAGATACAGTGCCCATTTTCTTGTCTAGTTCAGTCAGTAGCTACAGAGCCAACCACTTCAGCAAAGAGGTGCGCGTTATGAGCTTGCAGGTACTACTGCTGGGGTTAGCCCTCCGGCTGCGCTTTCTCAGATCTTCCCACCCGTCTGTCTGTGTGCTTATTGGGAGCTACTTTCCTTCTACTTGTTAGTTATTTTCTTCCCCTGCCAGAATGAAAGTTTACCCTGGCATTTCTTTAAAGTAGAAGCTTATTAGCTCTAAATCAGGAGACACATTTAACTAGGACAGTGGTGAATGTCACTTAAGAATCACTTAGGCAGAGGAAAAAAAATATTATTCCGCCCCCCCCATCTCAAAAGTAAAAAAAAAATAAATATCTAATTAGAGTAATCCAAATACAAAAGCCCCACCAGGTACCCTTTTCTGTATCTAGTCCCCAAGGCCTCCAGTTGACAGAGTTGCTACAATCTCCCTTCAAAGCCAGGGAGAGACCCTGCTGCTGACCAGGAGGGCACAAACGTGTCTCCTTCCCTCCTGGCTGGGGTGGTTTGCTGACTAGAGCTCATAGCATTACCAGCTGTGTAGACAGGCAGCACATCTCTGACTGGTGCAGGGAATTATCAGTCAAAGAAGCAGGGATGTGAGTGCCCCCACTGAGCTAACAGGCAGCTGATGTGAGGGCTGTGCCACAAACTTCTCATGATGAAATCTGGGCCACGGGCAGCTGCACTCTGCCAGCGCCTCTGAAATGGCTGCTACTAATACAGAGCTGTATCTGAAGGCTGAGATCTTGTAGCTGCTGCCAACCTCCTGTGTTGGAGCAGTCTCCCTCCTGCACAAGGAGCTGCCCAGCCAGGAGGATCGCAAAGGGCTCTCACCTTTCCCCAGCCACACACACCACAGAGGAGCGGGGAGAGGAAACAGCGGCCAGGTATGGGCACTTCCCCGCTTCTAGACGGGAAGGGCTATGTGTAGCAACATCTCAGCCTTGAGGTAAAAGAAAAGTTAAAGCAGAAACCTGCTCAGCCTCCTTGTCCCCCTTCCCATGCTGAGTTCCGAGTTGATAAATATGCATCGGTAACTGCTGAGTAACCCCTATCCATTACTTGTCCCTGTGACCAGGGACAAGCCACTCATTTCAGAACCAGATGCAGCCCTGTCTCCTCTCTTTTCTCACAGCTTCAAGCCTGATTACTCTCCTATTAGGTCCTTACTTGCAAAAGCTCTTTAAAACTTTTTCCTTGAAGGTTTGCACCTGATGTTATCAAACATAATTAGATAATTGATACACAATTCACATAAGGCTCTCTGCTTTCTTTATATGTGGTGCTTTCCCCAGGCTGTGAACCTTAAATGATGCAAATAGGAGAACCCTCTGTTGTTTTACTGTGTTTAACTTTAGGCTATGTTAAAACTAGAGCCTAATTGTTTTTGATGTAGCTAAAGGACTTTATTGTTTTTTTTAATAATACTTTTTTTGTTGTTCCCTTGCCAAGGGTAATGTCTTTAATTTTAATGATTCTAGCCTTGTTAGGGACTTGACAAGTTCTTGTTATTTTTAAAATCACCCTCACTTGTATTTTGTCTTGTTATAATTACCATTTCAGTTTATCATCATTCTGGAAAGATATGTACCAAGGTTTATTCAGATGAACTGCCTGTAAGGAATTAATTCCCAACAGTTATTTTCTACCTAAACTTTCCACCTTAGGAGTTCTTCCTTCTTTTTTTTTTTTTTGCAGTTTGGGAATATCATCAGCTTGCATTTGACCCCATCACTCTTTTAAGCTCTCTAGACAAGGAACAGTCGCTTATTGTCAATGCATGCTTATAGTTTTCTTAGTTTTACTACTTTTGATGTCCAGAGGTCTTCAGAAGCAATTAATTTTAACTGTTCCCTCAGAAAGCTGCCTGAATAAATAAAAATCAGATTGTGTGCAGTTAAATCCTACCACAACTCTGCCATATGCAGTAGATGTTGGGGTGAATTTAACCAACTAATTCAGATTAGAAAGTTTTAGGATAGAGGCAGATCACTGAAGAACTGGAGTGTATGAGTACCCATAAAATCAAGTTATAGGGCTTAAAGCAGAGAGATGCAAATAAACAAAAAGGAAAATAATTCCTTTTAAGATCAATAAAATAATAGGTAATAAAAAGCTTTCCCTTCCCTGGTCTTTGAAGAAGATTGATTGACTCTTACTGTTCCTCTATATGACTCCTAAACTTCTGCAGTGTGGGTACCCACTTTTCAGTAGGCTAATCCTGCTTAGGAAGATGATGTGTTTTATATCTTATCAGTTGTAGGTGGAAGAAGCACCGGTGGTGTGGTGCTGGGAATTTCTAGGTTGGGGTTTGGGGTTTTTTGGTGTGGAAGGGGGATGAATACATCTGTACTTATGAGACTTTTTACTAAAAGCAAGTTCTCACTGACATTTTCAACGCTTCCTTACTTGTCGCTTCAGGACTATTAGGTTGTCCTCACTTCTGTATTTGCCTCTTATTTAAGTGGTCATTCAACATATGATTTACCATATTACTAGAACTAACAGTGGTCTTTGTTGGAGAAGACTATTTTGTTTTCTTTTTCTGTTGAATATTACACAGCCAGCGTGGCTGGGGGCTGTGGGAATGGCAAGCAGCCATACAGCCCTGGGCAGCCCTGCAGCTGGTTGGGCTTGCCCAGACCTTCATCTACACAACAGAGCAGGTTATTTTAGCAGCAGTAGATGTACAACACATTGAAAGATTAATGCTGTAGGTTCTGAGAGGTATTTATTTGTTCAGATCATGGTATTTTTTTTTTAAACTGTACTTCAGCAATCTTTGTATTCTGTAACGTAATACATCCAAATATAAAATAGGACAGGTGTACAATTTTTATTCCATGGTTCAGCTTCTTAATTACAGTCTAGTAATTTACAGGCATGTGCTCTCTGTAAATCCTTTAAGCATGTCTTGAAAACATTATTTTAATGCGTTAGTAAGTTGGTCAAGCTTCTACAGCCGCTTAATAGCATCTAAGCCAACTATCTCAGACTAGTCAGCACAGAAGTGTATGTTTTCATTTTACTTAATATAATGTATATATTACTAATCATAGTCTATTGTACAATACTTCAAATGCGCACACATCTGAAAATATTTTCCCCATTTTTTCAGAGAGCTATATTTCCTAAATTACAATAACCAAAGAATTTGATCTTGATTCCCAGAAAATTTGACAACTTAAGTCTTACTTGCTGATTGATCTCTACTAGCCGCCTATCAGCACAGCTCATCACTGGCTGCCTTGCCTACTAGCACGTTGGATAGGGATTATACAAAGTTGTCACCAGCTCTTCTTGGCTCTTTAAAAACAGTTTATAATAGTTGAATTGCCAGGGAACATTTTGTCCTGAACATTGTTCAACAGCTAGTGAAGGCTGTAATTCCAGACTCTCAGAAAAGTGAGAGAAATGGATACTTTGCAGGATACCTGCAGGAAAGTGTGTTTATTCACAGAGATGCCTGGAAAACACTCTGACCATCAGAAAGGCTAGCTGATAAATAGAAGCATCTCAGAGGTTCAGAAGGGACCACAAATTTCTTTTTTGCCACCTAACGCTCGGTAAACCATTCGTGTGTTTATGTGGACTGGACTGCCGTGAAGCGTTAAGAGATGTGCAATGAACCACATCATCTGGAGAGCTAGGCAATACTGAGCTACTTTGGCCAACAGTTTGAGGTGGAAAACTTCAGGTAGGCCAAAGTCAGAAGGAATGTGCCCCTTGCAGGGACAGCAATTGTGGAGAATGACCCCCAACCACAAAGAACAGGTTTATATAGCCATGGTGCATATTTGTATGGAAAACTGGCAGCAGAGCCCTGACAAAGCATCATTATCCTTCCAGGTGTAGATTACCATGTTTCAATGCAGAGCAGTAGCTGCAATTTGGAGGCTGATATGACAAGAATAAAGGAAAACAAACTTTAAGTTGGCTTATTTTTCTTCTATATGAAATTCCTCTTCCATAGCTGACAATCCTTTTAATGGTGCAAATGTACAGCCTTCGCACTGGTACCCTGATATCCTGGGAACTTGTTTAGTGAAGGGACATGTGTTCTGGTTACAAATAAGTAACTCGGGAGGTGTATAAAAACAAATAGGAAACAAATGAAACCATTCTCTGCTAATAGGAAAAGAAGGAAATGTCTTACTACCATCTCTGCAAATGCAGCTTTGATAATGAGAATTATGGTGACTACTTTTACAGATATTAATTAACTTTGCTGACATATTGTGGAATAAACTGGTGTCCTGTGCAGCTGAAAGCAAAAGCTGCTGCACGTTGGACAATCTCTCACTTTTTGGGGTTTTGTAAAAAAAGCTCCTCTGACTCTCTGCAGCTTGACTAGAGGTTAACCTGTATCATATATTCATCACAGATCACACATCCATTTGAGATATGAAGTAATTCCTTCAGTTAGCCTTGTTATAACCCCTTATCTAAAGGGGTTGCTTATCTAAACCACATTTTAATATAATTCTAACTCAGTTTCTTGTATCTAAGTTAGCTCAATAAGGATAATCACAAGTTAAAACCTGCTGCCAAAGTTAAGTTCAGCTGCTTCTAAACATCTGTAAGACGTATATCCACTGAATAAGATGCTTCTATTCTTACATCTTCTTCTCTGAGTACTGCTGAATTTTGATGATGGGTGAGAAAGTAGATCACCAATGCAATTTTCTCCCTCAGAGATGTTTGCCTGCCTGTGCTATGAGCTATAACTCTTCCATAGACAAAACTTGTAGTGAGACTGACCCATAAGGACAGAACTTCTCCCTTCTCCTCAGGTGCCTTTCTTCTCCCCACCCCTTTGCTAGCACAAGCTGCAGCAAGTGAAGTACCCTGAGGCAGAAGGGCTTATGGCTCTGCTAAATCAAGATCAAAGCAACTAGTCACTCTTATCTTGAGGAAGGGATCTGCAACAGCAGAAACACCTCTTAGCAAAAACCAAAAAGGAGGGAAGAAAGAGGACCAGCATTCTGGCAGAATCCTGCAGATGGGGAGCCAGCAGAAGGGAAGGAACAGCAATTAGGAAAAAGAAAATAATTGAAATGGATAAAAAGAGGTGAATGCTGCAAGGAGTCATGAAGGCAGACCCACACTTTCTGTTCTTAAGAGCTGTATGCGATGTCTGAAGAGAAACATGCGTTGTCTTGATCCACATAGGGAGTAAGTAGGCACAGCTACTTTGCACTGACCTGGGTTGCTGTTTCCTGGAAAATTTAGCTAAATGCTTTTCCTCTTTCAAAAAAGCCTGAAATGCAGAGAAAAATTAATCTGAGGCAAAACAGTGACCACAATGCTCTGCTTCTATGCACCACCCACAAAGTATCCTCAGGAACGCACATACGTACCTTTGGTGGAAAGCTCAGCACTGGCTTGGTGTTTGGCAAAGCTTTGGTCTAGTTGCACTCATGTATTTCATGACCAATACGCTTCAGATTATACAATTCTCCTTATCCTAAATGTAAATCCTTTGCTGGAGGACTGATTGCCTCTCAGTTCCTGAGTATTTGTGATGGAAACAAATGTGCAAACCCTGGTATGAAGAGGTATCCAAAATTATCAGTGGCTGACCTTTATAGGTCATATTGCTTTCATATCAAGAATTAAAAGCAATTCCTGCTTCTTCCCTTTTACCACCTACTTCCTCCTTCCTTTCTCAATTAAACTGCCAACTCCTAATCTCACCATTTGACCTTTCACCTCCCTGAAAGCTCATGATTCCCAATCTTCCTAATCTAGGATCATTACCATCAATCATTCCTTTAGGCAAGTGAAACCTTTTTTCACAGAGGGATGCCAGAGGTTTACAGATCTTTCAGACTGATAATACTGTTTCAGTTCTGGTGCCAGTTGGGGTTTTTGACTAAACTGTGCCTAGTGGTGTTTGGTGCCAATTAGTTGCTCCAGGCTGATCAACAGAAATTTGCTTGGGCTGTGATTCCTTCCAGTTTGAGTAAATTACTGGGTGAGGTGAAGGATTAACTTAATTAAATCAACTAATACTTTAACAAAGCATTAGGGATACTACCAAGGTTAATGAGGGCTAGGGTTAATGAGGAGCAAGTTCTCCTTTCCTTTGTCTTAATGTCTTTTAGATAGTACCGCTTACCAGACTTGCCCTATTGCAGCTCCCCTCCTATCCCTTACATTGTTTGTGATATCCATTTTAATGCCCTATTAATCCGATTCTCTAAAATGGATCATGGTAACTTTTTCTACATCTTCTGCTGACTACGAGTTTTCCTGCTGGCCTGCTTTGTAAAGTTCCTTCTCATTCCTATGTTCTGTGAAGCTGGGCATCTACCACAGCAGCCACATGAAAGAAACAAACTACTCTTTGTGGATAATTAACCTGCTTGATGGTGCTGTGGACCTGACACCTTTAGATAACTGCAAACTCTTGTGTTAACCCACGTCCTCGTTGTTACCCGTTGCTTGCATTGTTTTCATAAGAGCCACTGAAGCACCTACTGCATTACCAGGTCCTGTAAAAAAGACAAAAATACTAAGAAAATGGGAAACCTAAAGTCAGCTAAGACTCTTAAGGCATACCAGACTGCAGTGTTTGAATGCAATTTTTTCAGGAACTGTTCCTAGAAAGTGATCTTTTTTTCTCTGGCACCATGCTGTCCATCTGCTGTGCCAAATGATAGCACATAATTTTCGGAAGTCCTGCCCCAGGAGTAGTACTGCTGATATTAATGATACACTGAAAGAATAGAAAGCCACTGAACAGAGGAAAGAAAGAAAGAAAGAGAACTTTCTAAATGCTGCTGAAGCTTTGGAAATGTGGTGTATATTTCTGACCATCTCTAGCTAGAATTTCTCATTGTTTGTTTTTGCACAGGTTTGTTAAGACTGGTTGTAGAGGGTCGCCCCCCCCCCCCCCCGCCCCATTTATATTTTCTTAAATCCAGTGCATTCAGAATTATCAGAATTATAACAAGGAAATATGAGATTGCAAGACACCTCAGGACAGATTTATGTATTACACGTGGTTAAAAAAATACCCTGTCAGCAACTAACAGATTCACTAAAATTTGATTATTTTTAAGAGTAAAAATCTTAAATAGAAAGCACTATACACTAAAGATTTACTAAACTGTATTACTTATTAATCTAAAATTTTCCAGTCAACAGATACTATGTCAGAACAAGACATTTAGCAAAATCGCTTGTTACATCAGACATAATAACCACGTATTTTTCCTTGTGGTTTTCTGTTACCTTTTGGCTTATAGTTGCTAATTTTTTAAAGGTCTTTCAAAACTTCCTCTCAGACAGGGCAAGATCCTCAAAATGTTATACAGAAATCTTGCACTCTTGTGCTCTAAGAGGATATATGGAGCAGACTTGAAAGGGGGTGAGAAAAATGAATTAATGAACTTTATAATACTAATCCTGGCTATAAAAAGCTACTTCTCATCACCTTTATGTTCTCAAAGGTTTTGTAATGGCTTCCCTAACAACCTTGATGGATTAAAACCCCAAAATAAATACATCATCATATTATTTTTTTAATTTACATCTTGTGTTCTCTTGAAAAACACTGGGCTAATGGCATTTAAACAGAAAATGGATATACCTGGTGGCAGCCACACTGAGAGCCTCCCAATACTGCCTTCCTAAAATGCTCCATCCCCAGCCTGTTCGGGTAGGTTAAAAGGGTCCCACTCACTCCGTCCTTTGCAGAAGTGATCAGTAAAAATGCAAATGAATCCTGATTTTTTTTTTAAACAAAGGTGATACCCACTCATATAGGTGCAAGCCATCAAATCAACTTGGTTAAGCTATTTATATGCCCTTCTTCTATGATCTTCTGTGGCATCCAATTTCACTGAGGTCCTGGAGACATTGATGCTCGGTAAATTGCCAGTAATCAAAGGTTGTTATGTGCTTGTCAGCTTCCTTTCAAGCTTAGTCTATCTTTATCATGAGGAAGACTTGGCAGACTTTGGCCTGTTTAGGAGGCTGGTTGATAGAAACCCTTGGGAGGCAGTCCTGAAGGGCAAAGGAGTCCAGGAAGGCTGGACAATCTTCAGGAAGGACATCTTAAAGGTGCAGGCTGTCCCCGTGTGCTGAAAGACAAATCGGCGAGGAAGACCAGCCTGATTGAACAGAGCTTTGGCTGGAACTTGGGAGAAAAAAAGGAGAGTTCATGACCTTTGGAAGAAGGGGCAGGCAACTCAGGAGGACTAAAAGGGTGTCATGGGGTTATGTAGGAGAAAACTAGAAGGGCCAAAACCCAGCTAGAACTTCATCTGGCTACTGCCATAAAAGACAAATAAAAATGTTTCTACAAATACATTAGCAATAAAAAGAGGCTAAAGAAAATCACCATCCTTTATTGGTGGCAGGGGGAAACACAGTGACAAAGGATGAGGAAAAGGCTGAGGGGAGCAGAATGAAGCTCCCATAATCCAAGAGGAAGTGGTCAGTGACCTGCTACACCACTTAGACACACACAAGTCTATGGGGCTGGATGGGATCCACCCAAAGATACTGAGGGAGCTGGCAGAGGCGCTCACCAAGCCACTCTCCATCATTAATCAGCAGTCCTGGCTAACCAGGGAGGTCCCAGAAGACTAGAGGATAGCCAGCGTGATGCCCATCTACAAGAAGGGCTGGAAGAAGGATCCAGGGAACTACAGGCCTGTCAGCCTGACCTTGGTGCCAGGGAAGGTCATGGAGCAGATCATCCTGAGCACCATCACATGGAACATGCAGGACAGCCGGGGGATCAGGCCCAGCCAGCAGGGGTTTATGAAAGGCAGGTCCTGATTGACTAACTTGATTTCCTTCTAAGACAAGGTGACCTGCTTAGAGGATGAGAGAAAAGCTGTGGATGTTGTCTGTTTTGACACCGTTTCCCACAGCATTCTCCTGCAGGAGCTGGCTGGTCACGGCTGGGGCAGGTGCACTCTGTGCTGGGTTAAAAGCTGGCTGGGCAGCCGGGCCCAAGGAGCGGTGGGGAGTGGAGCTACACCCAGCTGGCAGCTGGTCACACGTGGCGTTCCCCAGGGCTCAGTGTTGGGGCCAGTCCTGTTCAGTGTCTTTATGGAGGATCTGGACAAGGGGATCAAGTGCACCCTCAGCAAGTTTGAAGGTGACACCAAGCTGGGCAGGAGTGTTGATCTGCCTGAGGGCAGGAAGGCTCTACTGAAGGATCTGGACAGGCTGCACTGATGGGCTGAGGCCAACTGTATGAGTTGAACAAGGCTCAGTGCCGGGTCCTGCACCTGGGTCACACCAGCCCCACGCAGCGCTGCAGGCTGGGGCAGAGCGGCTGGGAAGGGCCTGGTGGGAAAGGGCCTGGGGGTGCTGGGTGACGGCCGGCTGGGCAGGAGCCAGCTCTGTGCCCAGGTGGCCGAGGAGGCCAACAGCATGCTGGCCTGGGTCAGAAACAGTGTGGCCAGCAGGACAAGGGAAGGGATTGTCCCCCTGCACTTGGCCCTGGTGAGGCCGCATCTCAAATCTTGTGCTCAGTTTTGGGCCCCTCACTAAAAGAAAGACACTGAGGTGCTGGAGCATGTCCAGAGATGGGCAACAGGGCTGGTGAAGGGTCTGGAGCACAATCCTTATATCAGGAAATGAAGTTGTTAGTTTGGAGAAAAGGATGCTCAGGGGGGATCTTATTGCTCTCTACAGCTGCCTGAAAGGGGGTTCTAGCAAGGTGGGTGACAGTCTCTTCTCCCAGATAACAAGCAATAGGATGAGAGGAAGTGGCTTCAGGTTATGCCAGAGGAGGTTTCAACTGGATATTAGGAAAAATGTTTTCACTGCAAGGGTGGTCAAGCATTGGAACATGGTGCCCCGGGAAGTGGTTGAGTAACCGTCCCTGGAGGTATTTAAAAGGTGTGTGGATGTGGCACTTAGGGACGTGGCTTAGTGGTGGACTTGGCAGTGCTAAGTTAACAGTTGATCTTGATGATCTTAGAGGTCTTTTCCAACCTAAACAATTCTATGATTCTATGATTCAGCAGCTACAGACCATTTATTTGTAAACTGATAACACCCAGGAAGTATGTATTATAACATTAAAATATCCATACTGTTGCAGAAACATTTTTCTAAAGCAATCTCATTTTTATGAAATAAGACTGTGCCCACTGAAAAGCGAAGTCTTGTTGTGTCTCAGCAACACATCTGCTCTCTGACCATGAAATGCTTTGTTTCCCAGCTCCTCCTCCCTCCTTTAAGCCCTCTCTCCCCCCAGGCTTCTGTTTAGTTTAGGTTCTGGAGTCTATGCAAGGAAACACATGTGGCTTTAGAGTTTTAGTTGCACTTATTCCATCCTTTCCTTTTGCTCTTTCCTGTAGTAGTAGCTTGCTCACCACAATAATAATAATAATAATAATAATAATAATAATAATAATAATAATAATAATAAAGTTATAGTTATCAGATGATAACTATAAATGGAAAAAGTTTACGGTAGGTGCTGATGAACTTTAAAGATAAAAAGATCTTTTCAGGCATGTTGATTAAAGCCCTCTCAGCCATAAAATAATTATTTGAAAAAACTGAAACAAGTAATCAGCTGGGGCAAATTAATACAGCTCCACTGAAATGATGAGCCCGTATCAGTTAATGCTACCTGTGCACTAGATTCAAAATATGTTCAGAACAATCCAGTATTTAAGACAATTATGTGAAGAAACTTCATAGCCTTTTGAAGAAATGCATATTAAAGCTAAATGCTCCTGATGAAATATGAAAGGAAGATATATATGTCCAATATGTTCATCCTATCAAATTGTTCAGATGTTGGTTGGGTGGAAAATATATGGTTGTAGGAAAACTTAAAGAAATTTTGAATGTTTGTCATGAAATACTGTTATCAATGGAATGCTTTGGAGAACACCCAAGACAGAATTCAACTGAGAGGCAGGGATGATAATTTCTTATTAAGAAAACTTTCTGTTGAAGGAGTCCTGTCCTTAGCAAGTCATAATCATTTTGTGAATTCATCATCCCAAATGTTACAGGAACAGAGCTCTGAAGCACTCTGTCCCTAGGGCCACCTTCTATCCATAGCAGGAAGATTAGAGTTATCTGCGGTGAAGCTGCACGCTAGTTTTTTTTGTCTCAGTTTTTGAAAAAGAATAATTTGCTTAAGCTGAAAACAGTGAGATAACTGTCTTCACTATTAGTCTAATGTGTCTATCATTTTATTCTCTGCCATTCTGATTATACTAAATATTTGAAAGATCAGCCCATGAAATGAGAAGAAACCTTTCTCCTCCATCTACCTCTTTCCACTGGTCACATATACATATGTATATATGTACACACATATATGTGTGTGTGTTTCCATGCCACGCTGTGGCAAGTTCGTACCAAACCTTCCTCAAGATATGGACCTTCAATTAACCTTTAGATTTCCAGAATGATCACCAGTTCACTGTTGACCCACAACAAACTCCAATATATTTTTCTTGTGTTTTGCCTATAAAACCTGAAAACATGTACATCATGTTTTTTTCCCCCACAACATCTGAATATTATTATGTGGACTGCTTTCTGACAAGGACTGCTAGAGCTTACAATCAGTGTCCAGCTATGAGTAAGAGGAGGGTTTCCTTCAGCAGTGCAAGGTGCTGTGCAGTATTACTCAACAAGCTTTGTAAAAGGCAAAGAAGCTCTTTTTCCCAACAGCAGCCTAGTTCCTATTAGATATTTCAAAATCAGACCACTGAGATGCAGTCAGACACTGAATGATATAACCCTACCAATCTGTGCATAACATAAACTGCTTAGCTGGTTTAGCAATTCTCCTTTGCCTCTATTTTGGGCATACAGTGTTGCTTCCAGGACTTTGACAGTTTGGGGCCAGTTACAATCAGCAGCTTGCAGGCAGCATTTACATTTTAGGCAGCCATTTTCTTCTTTTTCCAAACCCTCTTTTCTCATGTTCCGGCTGCAAACAAATGATGCTGCGAGCACTGCACCTGGGAAGGCTGACAGTCTGCAGTGGCTAGTCTGCTCTGTGTACTGATAGGCTCATACACTAGTAGCCTTACTGCTTTCGTTCCTGAGTGCACCATATCTTCAAATTAAATTTAAACAACACCTAAACAAGCCCACTTATTTTAAAGTCATAAAATGAGAAGTCTAACTCTATAGACATATTTCTTTCAGATTATTTGAAAGATCTCTTCACTAATTTGCAGCAATTGCTCAATGTATGGATGCATTTCACAGTTTTCCAAGTGCATGCATCCTGAACGCTGCAGGATCTCATTCCCCTCCTAAAAAGTTCCTATGACCTACAATTTTGGGTCTTAATCTACAACTACAAGGTGCTGCCATAAAATAGCACATAGTTATTGGTACTAGAACCATCCTCTGGATGTAATCAATTCTCTTTGTGCATAAACACAGCTTAAGGAGCAATAAACAAAACACAGCCATCCCACTCCCTCAAAACAGGGTAGGCTGCACATCAGTATTTTGGTTAGTCATCCACCTCTCCGGCAATCAGAATAAACAACTTAATTACACATGATATTTTTGGAACCTGGAAGCACGGTTACAGCATGGAGGATGTGATCTACCTGTATTTATGGTGCTTTTATCTGTTAAATTCATCTTTCAAGTAAAAGCAGGCCACGTACTTGATATGTTTGTACTTGCTCCTACCTTGAAAAATCACAAACCTATCAATTATGTTCCACACATCAGTATGAACTGATTTCTGCAGAGAAGAATCATAGCCCTTCCACCTACACCGCGCCCCCCCCCCTCCCCCCAAGTTTAAGAGCCCTCTAATGCCAACAGCTTGATGGGTCTGAGAGACACCACTGGCTATAACGATCATCAGTGTGACAGAAGTCTGTCTTACCCTGAATTGTGCCTATGCCTAAAGTAGCGAAATATTGTAACATTTAACTTGGTTGCACTTGTTTGCTCCATCGTGAGACCTACAATACCCTTCACTTGCTAACTCTGGAAAGTTCATGTGATTTCCATCACAGATTTCAAAATGTCTGAAACACCCAACTAGTTTCATGTCAATTTTCCTCTCCACTTCTATCTGTCAAGAGCACTGCAAGATCTCTGCAAGATTCTTTTAAGCTGCACTACAGGGACTCAACACACTTTTAGGTGATGGCAGTGTACCAATGTTAATTTGACTAACCTAGTTCAGCATGCAGTATGCGATTATTTCCTACTCTCCTGATTTTTTTTTTCTCCCCTCAGCCTATTTTGAATTTAATTTATACTTTGTTAAGGATTCTACCTTTAGAAAAGATAGCTACTCCACAAGCCCTCCATTATGCTGCAGCTGCTACTGTTATATTTGTCACCAAAAAAACCCCAACCCTCACCTTCTGTGACAATGGGTTTTGAATCACAACTGCTAAACATATAATGTATAGAAATTTGATTGCTTTGCTTTTTTTCCTGAAGGGGGAAAATGAGAGGGTAAAACCTTACAGTTTATTTCATGCTTCACTACAGTGTAATTCTAGACCCTAAGATTTCTACCATTCCTATTTGGGTAATGAATGGAATGTAAAAGGGAGGTCTTTCAAATTAATTGCAGCAGTTCTGAGGGTTAAACCTGCTTAACTCAACCTTTTATTAAGAGAATGTCAACAGAGCATATATCTTGACTAGGGAGTGTTGGGACATCATTATTCTTCTACCAGCATGTTTAGTTCTAAAACCTGGGATTTCTTTAGGTTTCTGTAGCTGTCATGCACACCATATACCCACCCCAAATTACAGCATCTGTTCTGAGCTACTCACTACAGCAGGATTTGACCTGAGAAACTCTAGAGTTTTGTTTTACTTTATTAACTTGGAGTACTTTTAAACAGTTTTTAAACAAAGTTTTTCCCTCGACCAGCAAGGGAATTTTCAGCCTGAAGTTCTCAGCAGCATCCGGTGAGGCTCTTGGCCAAGTTCTCCAGATACTGTACATCCATCAGGACAGCCTGCTGGCTCTTGCTGCGGCATTTTCTTAATCCTCAGAACAGATTTCCTGGATCTAGGAAATTTAATTCCTGACTCCTTCGACCCAGATGCTGGCGAAAATGTAGACTGCAGTCTGTACGTAATTAGGCGTGTTCATTTTTTCTTATTTTTCTTTCTAGGAACTGGCCTTGCTGTTAAATTTTTCTAAAACAGTCTTATTAATATGTTCAAAAATCCACTGTTGAGTTTCAGATAAAGGATCACATCTGTTCATGAAAATCTTCTTCTCGGCTGGGTTGCAATCTATGCAGCTGCTGCTTACTGGATGGAACAAAGTTTTGTCCTACAGGAATGAAAAAAAAAAAAAAAGGATTACGTAGCAAATGCCAAGTCATTGGAACTGTTCTCATTTTACAGAACATGGATTAACACAGCCCTATGTGAAATGATCTTGTGGTCTCTGTGCTAACCTTGCGTAATAACCACAGCTATTATTAGGAAGCTGTAGAGAAAGGAGTGTTTTTTACCCTTGAGTTATTATTCTTCATGAAACTGGGGATTCAAGAAAGAATGAGGAGACATCTTCTGGTCTTTAACTAACAACCACATAATAAAATGAAAAAATAGAATGTCTTTTAATAGTGTTCGCATATCCTATGCTTGCCTGGAGCTCCTTTAAAACTCCTCTGAACCCGAAAAGTGGGTTTTTTTATTTTTTGGATTTGTATTTGACAGTTTCTATTGCGCTTCTAGGCAGGAGAATCTGTAACAATCTGTCTGGAAAATGGATACTCTTCAACTCGATGAAGATGTTAAGAATGAATTATTAGCTGAAGTGGTGTGATGGACAGACGGACATGGGACCGATGATCTCAGTTCTCTCCCCATGAAATGCAAACTTCACCTACGGCCTTAATAAGACCAGCCACTGAAATATGCTCTGTCTCCTAATAAGAAGGAAATCCTAACACTGTTTTAGCTCCCTATGGAGATTTTGGGAGGATAAGCATGTATTATGTTGCATTAAAAAGGATACGATGATTATATTTATTAATTTTACTTCACAAAACTAGTGTGAATTGTAACCTGACCTTGAATCTTTGGTAAAGCAGAAACTACCCAGATGAGCAACTGGTATATGTGGGTTAGGTAGTTTCAACGTACTTAATTCACCTTGGCAAGTGTTTGAGAGAGAGACAGATGTTGGAGTGATTAGACGGTTTGAAAGTCTCCAGGGATTATACACTCATTGTATCTGTTGAAATAAATATCAGCTTACTCTTGGTAAACCATATCCAGGCTTTTCCTCTCTGTGCCAAAATGCTCTGCCAGTATTTTAACAGTAATCCAGGATGTGCCTGCTTGCCCAGTTTATGAGAAGGAAAAAAAATCAAAAAGCTATTTGTCAAATTGCAATTGATTAAAAACTCACAGAAGTGCTCTGGGTGCTGAGCAACAATCATACAGAAACTTCTCTTTAACTAAAAATACCCCACATTAAAAAAAGAATTATGAAGACAAAAATAAATGTGACACAA
This sequence comes from Falco cherrug, assembly GCF_023634085.1. NCBI lineage: Eukaryota > Metazoa > Chordata > Aves > Falconiformes > Falconidae > Falco > Falco cherrug. The sequence goes on from NC_073697.1 coordinate 36,554,678, forward strand.
TAAACCAGTAAGAAATAATAGCTATTTAAAAACACTTTTGAAAAAGCAAGTTGGTTTTAGTTTAGGTTTTGGGTTTTGTTTTTTTGTTTTTTTTTTTTTTGAATTTAGGAAAGATGTAATTGATTGGTTCTGGGGGTTGTGAAACACTGGAAAAGTACAATGCCCTTTTCTATATTAACATATGCAACAAAGCACTGTACGGAGTGGCCCAGGCACCCATTTGCACCTTGCCAGCTCCTCCTGTCCTTCTGTGAGAGACTGATGGAGTGGCACTGCCCAAAATCAGGACACAGTGACTGCCACGGCCACCCCACGTGCTGTGAGGCCTTGGAGGAAGGTGGCATCCAGTTTTCCTTGTGTTATAGCTGGGCATGAGGGTCAGCCAAGCTATTAGGAAGCCAGAGCTGAAATACTAGAAGCTTTAACAGGATAGCTGGTACAAGAAGAAAGGAAACTGCTTCAGTACAAAAAGCATGCTATGAAAACCACTCTAGCATTTCCAAAGAGATCTGGCAGTCTGTCTTCTCACAGAAATATCCAGGGGATACAATTTTTGAGTGAAGCATGGATGGTGCTTTCTTTTAGAAAGTCTGGTTATTAAGAGAGAAGAGCATCTATTAAGAAAAGGGACACAGTTATTACTCTGAAAAAACTTCTGGCTGACTTAGCTATATATAAGGGCCTATTAATTTATCATCTCAAGCTTACGCTGACCTAAGGTCAAAGCCTGCTGCTCTTACAGATTTCAATGGAAACAGGCTCAGGACTTTAAGGGGTAACAGTTCTGTGTGTCCCAGAGAATTTTCCAAGAGAAATATATAAATTCCTCTTTACACCAATATTAAAAACGCACAAGAGCTCTTGTGGAGACACTTCTAACATCTGAAAACAGCAGAGTGGTGGTTTTTTTTTTTCTTCTGCATGAAGGCAAGTCTGAAGATTATTTGCAGAAGGAGAAAGTTCTCTGTAAGATAATGGGCCTCGACAGTTCAGGGGGTTGGTAATGAGACACAGAGCTTTTCATTTCTTCTAGGTCACTGCTATAACTATGGCCAAGGTCAATAGTAACTGGAAGTCATTATCAGCTGGTGGCTGCAGTAGTTTATCTGAAATTAGTTGGTAGCCCCAGTGCAGTTTCAGCAGGACAGATGTCCATATGATAAAACCCACTATCACAGTGACATGTCTTCGGTTGTCTGAGGAAATAATCTATGCACCTACTGTGTAAAGAGTGAACTTATTCTTTCAGTTTGTCCCTGAAGCTGTCAAAGGAGTATGAGCAAACCACGCTGTTCTGGGCACAGTTTTTGACATTGTCAGCCTCGCGTCTATCATAATCACTAGGCTGAGGGTAGAATTATCATATAATGAAATTGATTTTGCAAATTGTTTCCTTTTGAAGACCTACTAAATCACCCCTTTCTTGGTTACTTGAGCTCTACAAATAGCACTAATAGGACTACGGCACAGAAACTGAATCATACTTTATCAGAACCAATGCATTATGTGTCAACACAGAATGATGCTACATTGAAAACCAGAGGCGTGCTCCTTCACTGGGAGGAATGGAAATTTGTAGGCACTGTTGAACTCTGTCTCTCACATACTTAGGAATCTCAAATAAAGTAAAGGAAATGGCTTTATTTTAGGAAGCCACTATAATCCCAAATCTCTAATAATTTCAGGTTACTTACATTTATCTAATTTCTCACATTGCTCCCACCATTGATGGGAGCCCCATTATAGTGTCAATATTTTTTTTCTTGGTATGAAACTCACTTTCTCCTATTTCCAACCCACAGCAGTGTTTATGGTACTACTTGCATTTGTTCTACTCCATTGCTTCTTACAGGGTTTCCTTAAAGGAAAACTTTCTACTTGGCTGTAGACCAATATTTTGGATTGATCCTAAAAAATTGATTACTTAATATCACAGACTTACTAGACTTTCAAATACCTGCTCAGATGTAGTTTAAACAGTATGAGAATAAGAATAGGTTTTTGGCTCATGTTTATTAGTGGTAGTTTTGGTTTCATTCATCTGAAAATAATCTGGTTTGCTCACTCTGAGACTGGACTGCAATGAGAAACAAAGTGCAGATAATGGGGATAAGCTGGAATTTTTTCCAGAAGAACACTCCTTACCCAAAGTAAAATATTAGTGAATTCTACTTACCACTAAAATATTTAAGTTGTTTTTATTTGCCAATGTCCAAATACAGGTTGTTAAGAGCTTCTATGCTGTAAGAATACGGCATTTTTAAAAGAGTGCCTGGCTTCAAACTGTATTTGCAGCACTTTGTAATCACTTCATAGCCCTAAGTTCTTCCTACCAGTAGCTCAAGGATGCAAATGATCATGGTAAGAGACTCATCCTTAAAAGAAGAAAACCTTTTTATCTTCTAGTTTTACAGGAACAGTATGACAACATGGTAAGAAATGCTTCATATTAAGCATCTTACAAGATGCTTTTCCTAAAACATGGGAAGAATTATTGGCAGGATGGATATATGCCCATTAGGAAGCTACAGTGTCTGTAAGTGGTGCAGAGAACAAAACAGCTGCTGACCTGCTCTCTGTTTTTTAAAAGGAGGCACTTCTTACTTAACCAGACTGCTACTCTTATTTATTTAGGGTGCAATTTTAGTAGCATACCATCCTATAGGTAAAGGGTTCTAGTACAGATTCAGTAAACCAATACAACGTTCTTTTCTTGTACTTTTCTTTTTTTTGTGGGTAAACACTACAAAACCTATTGCCAGGATGCTTTCAAAGGTAGATAAGGATTATATCGTTAGGATTTTGGAGGTATATGTGTACTACCAAAAATCTCTAATGTAAGTCTCCCCTGTATCTGAGAAAACAGGCTATGTGAAACAATAAAAACCTACTTTGTAGCCAAACTAAAACTAAGCCTAAAGAAAACAATGTATGCATAATTCTATTATTCCAATGCAGTTTCTTAATTCAGAGGTTTATGCAAACTAATCAGCTTGCTGTCAGGATGGTCTTACAGTTAACATTGTGTCAGTACTTCCATCATAGTGAAATTTTCTGGTGTTTCTTACTGAGATGGAAATGCCTGTCTTGCATTGAGAATTTTTATATGAGCCCTGTCAGCCTTCTGGAAATTAAAAATGAACCTGTGCAGAGAATTTAATAGAACTCACACTGTGTATTTTTTTCAAATGTCAATTTTTTTGGTTATCTGCTGTATTCTGTCTTCATCAAAGATGATGAGCCTTATAGAGGGCAGCTCCAGACCTGCATTTTGTCTTATGAACTGGCTAAGCACCAGTGAAGTGCTAAAGGTATGAATGCTTCTTTCATGCAGCTTGGGTAGGCAAAAAGATAAATCAGAAGGATTTTGAAGCAAGAAGGTATTATTATGACATTATAAAGCCAGATATACAGCAATGCAGCCATGACAATTTATATCCTCTAAACATCTCACCCATACATTCTAACTTTATTGCCAGTAATGCCTCAGTTTCAGAGGGATTACACTTCTGGAAAATCTTGTGGTGGATCTCCAATTTATGTTATAAATAGGGCAAAAGGGCACAGGCTAATAAGCAGACTCTCAGAAAAAGGGTTGGCTCAAAACTATTTTTAATGGTTCTGAATTAGTTCTCTACTATATATAATTTCAAACTAGAAAGCAGTATTGAGGTTTAACTGGCAAAGACCAATTCCTGGCACTTCGGCCTCAGCTTAAGCAAGGTGGTGGGCATGGCACAGTAGTCAAAGAAAAGTGTAGGATGCACAAGAGGAATCCTCAACGCTTCAGAGAAAACGTATGCCCTTATCCTGCATAGAATACAGAGTTTATCAGTGAAATCTTTAATCATGGAAACTTGCTGATTAACCATTTAAAAAAACTAACAACAACTTGGTAGCATTACCAGGACTTTTTGCGCTAAATGAAGCTCTGACAGTTTCTAGCTTGACCTCCTGTTTCCAGTGATTTATAAAAACGGGCTGAAACTTAGCAGATCAAAGTAGTGTCTAAGCTGCTTATCTTTAGTTTATGAACTCCTGCCTTCTTTGGGCTTACAGCAGTGCTTTTAATGTTGATTGGTTTTGGTTTTTTATAAGGGATATTTTTCTGCCACTTGTGATCTTTAAAAAGTAGTAAAATAATATTTCACTCATGAGCTGCACTATTTGCTGCTGTCACATTGGATGAAAATATTTCCAACAGTGCCTCTGTTAAAATGACAGAAACATCTTGAAGCACCAGAATGGTAAAACACCTTTCAGGGAACAGATCCAACACAGACACCCTCTGAGCTGGATCAGATCCATTTTCATGTAAATTTGACCTAAATAACTGAATGATCAAAAGGAACATATTCTAGAGAGATTAAATTAAATTGGAATAAGATGGGGTGGATTTTAAAACAAAACTTCTCTGATTGGAAAACACAAGCCTGCGTTAAACGAAATGTAGGCTCAAGACAGTCTGAACCTCTGAGATGCCCCCCAGTGAGTCCAACCTTCCTATAGCTCCAGTGCTGGTTTCCCTTCATCCCGTGACAGTCATACAGTGTGACAGGGCTACTGTGCGAAATGGCATCGAAGCAGAACTTCCTGGTGTGAAGTGGCTCCCCGGGGCGAATGTCTTCCCTCCAACCAAAGGTGAAGAGCTAGAAAAACAATCAGGCAATATAATGATGTATTACTAGTGAAAAACATTTAAAACTACACATAAAGCTTGACGCATGTTTCCCTACTCCATATATCCCAACTGCTGGTTAAACGAGATCCTGCCTGTGTACGACTCAGTGATGCCAACTGCCTTAATTAAAAGGGCATCAGCAGTGTCACAGAATATATGCCAGGAAGGCATAATCCATACAGCAGGGAAGAAAAAAAATTCTGGCAACTACTGTGGAGAGGAGAGGGGATATACTCTGTTACAGCCCTTAGTTACCCCAGTTTAAGCAGCACTTGCATGCGCTAGGACTACAGCTACCTAGGACTCGGAAAGCCTCTGCCAGTGATGCTCCTCTAGCTCTCCCATTTGGGTCTGAAGAAGCTACCTAGAGAGATCTTCCCATTATAGCGTCTTTCCCATGTTTAATGAACAGTTTCCTTCTGTTTATATGGGACACTGTTAGCATATCCTTTCTCAACTGTCTTCTTTTCCCTAAACAGCACACATTAAATGATCTTCGTCTTTCTGCTAGTGAAACCTGTGAGCTACAGGCAGCTTGTTAAAGTCCTTTTTCTCACTGCCTGAGAGGAACCATGGAGGAATACTTCTCAGTTAGACAACAGCTGCCTGAAATGATGCTGTGACATTGCAGTCTTTCAATCACCAGATGAAGGTGACAGGTCTGACAGCACCAAATTTAAAGATGCAGAGTGCATTTTCCTTTCCCATGGACCAATCCTTGCAGAAAACAGGTTGCACGTTGTAAATTATTACCTAGAAGCTCTGCTGAGAGCTGTGAGGGTTTTTTTTATCTTTTTTTTTTTTTTGTGTGTGTGTGGTGTCAGTGCTATTCTTTTGTTTCCTGCATGATTTTCTACAGTGTAAACCAAAAAATAAGATGCAGAAAGTGAAGCTCTCTTCAAACGAGCAAACTTTGCTAGTAGAAACTGTTCAGCTGTGATGGTTCATGTGGAACTGCACGCAGGCTTGTTATCCAGAGAAGCGACTCAGTCCATGGCGTGCTCAGACTGCCTCCAGCACTGCAGCTACCTCAACTCAGGGTCGTTTTTGTCCTTATCTAGCACCCTGCTCCCGGCAGTGTGTACATTCCCTGATAGAACCAGTATCCACGAATGAAGCTAAACATCATGAGTCTCCTCTGGCGACATTCAAAACCCACCTGGACACAACTCTGTGCAACCTGCTCTAGGTGAACCTGCTTTAGCAGGGGGCTGGATTAGATGATCTCCAGAGGTATCCTCCAACCCTGACCATTCTGTGATTCTGTCATGTGGGTCTGATCCTGCATACTTCTGTTGTGGTTCCCAGGTTTTAACTCTTTCATTGTGATAGCTATCTTCTTTCCATAGTCCTCCTAAAGATGCATCTTTTAAAAACACTGCATCTTCAATACTGTACCACCCTCCAAATGCCACATTTCAGAGGTGTTACTGTTTCCCTTGACCTCCAAGCACAAAATATAAGCATATATTTGAATATTTTTCTTATGTGTCTTACTGTAAGCCCTTGTTTTTTCTGTTAGCTGCTGTCACTCCCTATTTACTTCTGTATTATAGTTTTCTAGACAGCATTTTCTTAATCTGCCCCTGTGTCTGCTTATTTCTTCTTTCTCCCAGAGTGCATTGTACATTTATCTGCAGTAAAATGCAGTGGACAGCTTTAACTTAATTTTCAAAGCAATTTCTGCTTTTCAAAAGGTTAAGTCTTTCTCCACTTTTCTTCATGTTTCTTGGAAGCAGCATCATGGACTCCCTAAACTTATCATTTCACAAGCAAAGACAGAAGTAAGATTTGGTACAGAAAAAAGCTATGCTGCTGTTTCCTTAGCAAAAGAGAAGCCCGAGATAATTTTCCTTTAAGGAAAGCCCAGCAAAAGCAATTTTCTTTCTCCTACCCTTTACCTTTCTATAGCCAAGTAATAAACCTAGAGTTCAAAGTGGTGAATAACAAATACCTAGAGGAATGGTGTGGAATAGTGGCTCTGTGTTGTTATCACTCTCATCACTACTACAAGAAAGTGATCCTCTTGCAGGACCTTCCTCATCTTTCCAGTGGGTCACTCTCCAAATTTCTCATTCTGTGCATGACTGGTGAGCTGAAGGGCCGATATCTGCTGTTCTCTGGATCTTGGCTTGAGGACTACTACCCCACTGAATGCATCGGTACACCAGAAAGAGCTCAAGCTAGCCTTCAAATCAAATCATACTGATCCAGCTACCCCTCTACCCTTTCCAGTCCTGTGTGGTTTCTGAAGACTGCCAGGGTTGTGTCCTGTTAGAAAGTCATGACGTGGTAACAGACAGGGGTTTTTAATTCCCTTCCACTGAAAACCAGGATCTGTGTAATACTAGATCTCAATGTTCAGCTTAGCACAGATTCTTTTTCCTCCCTCTTACCCTCCTGTTTCATAAAACAGTTTTATTTTTAAATCAACAAGTATGTCTTCTCCCTAGTGATACTATTATAAAATCAACCTTGTGAGAAGCAGGAACTCAGTTTTAGGACTAAGAGAGAGAAGAGAAAAAAAATTGTTCAGAAAAAAGGTTATGCTTCTCCATACACCCAATTAATATTAAAATTGTGAAATTACAGACAAACTTTTAAGGCCTACAGTCCTTTCAAACTCATAGTTTTAAGCTACCCCCCATTACTGTAAATTCTCTCTAGTTAACACTAAATCTGGCCAATATAAAAATTATCTCTCCACTGCATAATGTGCAACAATGCTACACGTTATTAGCTGAAGCCCTGAGTACGTAGTTCTTTGCTTTACCACCACCTGTCACTTTGGATTTCGCTGTTCCTTTGACCTAAGCTGTTAGGAGCTACCTCTATCGGATTTTACAAGAAATGGATGAACCCTTTTGTACCACCCTTCATTCATTCCTGTCTGCTTGTTGATTTGAAACAAGGCTGCACCTAAATTTCCAGATACACCATTAACAAACAGCAGGCTGGTTCCTCACCTGCAACCCGCGGGGCTACTGTTCACTGCTCCCGGCTGGACCGGAGTAACCCTCCGTCCCGGTTCAGTGGATGCTCCTCCTCTGCCTTCTCTCATACCACAGAGCTCATAAAACACAGCCCCATTCTCTGCATCCCCAACCAAGCAACCCTTAGCCCTCACGCTTTAGTTTTTCATGCAGCCTAGTGCTGTCACACAGTAACTGTGGAAAATACAGCTTTCCAGCTTCATTTATAATTGGCACAGGGCCTGAAGAATGATTGCCTTGGCTTGGGACCATCTATAGGACAAAGGCCCTTTTGATGCTGTTAATGCTTTCCAGCCTGACAACGTAGCTCAATTACTCACTGCCTGGCTGGGGTCCGTCAGCTGGCATTTTGCTTTGACTACAGCGTTAGACTTGAGTGGACAAAGTGTGCCCCGTACAAAGATGAAACACCACATTTCAGAACTGGGCTCTGACTTGAATTATACCTCCGAGCAGAAAAGAAAGAGCTGGGCAGGTTGCATTGCCACTTGTTGGGCTGTGTTAGAGGTGGTGCCTGTCCACCTGCTCCCTGGCCAGGCTGGGGGACTTGAGAAGAGGGAGTGATGCCTGTCATTTTCCTTTGCTGCTGGTTATCAGTCCACCAAAGCCCCAGTTTTCCCTGAAGCCAGAAGTTAGCTCTGGGAAGACAGAGGTGGAAGAATGCCATGCCATGCCATCCTCCTGCCCCTTCCCCTCTGTTTTTTAATTCTGGAGAAGTTTCCAGAAACCGCAGCAACACTCACCCTCACTTCCCACCCTTCTCCAGTTCACCAGAAAGCCTGCAAGTGACCCATGAACCTTTCGTCTGCTGTTTGCCTGCCCGGGCTTTTACAGTGCTGGGGTAGAAGGTCTCCTTCTCCTGAGGGCTGCTGAAGGGCTGGACCCCCCAGCACAGCTGCTGAGATGGTCAGCTTTTAATTCCTGCCCTGGTAATATAACATGAATCAAGTCACGAAAAGGATGGTACCTCTGTCTAGCGGCAGCACCAGCACTGGTGTCTGCTGCACTGGTCCCATCAAGCTACTATACTTTGCCACTGAACTCTCTGCAAACTTATACCAGAAGTTACAAGACCCACTCAGTGTCAACTCACGCTATTTGAAATACAATAATAAAATGCTTGATATTTTCATTAATACTGCTAATTTCTACTGGCATATGCAGGAATCATGCAGGCAACAAACTCAAGAAGACGTAAGCAATAAAGAGGAGCTCTCTGAGGGTTGGTCAGGTGTTTGGCAGTTGTTCCCAAACACTCTTTAACAAAGTTAACCTTCACATCTTATTGTGGTGCAAGTGGAAGACCACATACCTTCTCCTCAGGAGACGTTTTGTTAAGACTGTGGTCTTACATGCACTGCAGGTAACATTCCTGACTGAGCAGCCTCTGGGATTGGGTATGGAACTAGTCAAGAATTTTCCATAAAATATACCAATCTAAAACACTTTTGGGAGAATTTTTTCTTCTATCAGCTGTCACTAACATAGAGACAGATTCTGCTTGCCGAGTTGGAACTTGCTATTTTGCCTTGCAGGTTCCTGGTGGGCTACAGGACACAGAGACGTTGGCTATGGCTGGAGCAGTGGAACATCAGGTGCTAACGCAGCGTGCATGGTCCCTCCACTGTGAGCTGAGGGAAACTGCAGGAAAAAGGGGGAAAAGGATGCTATCTTGTTTCTGAAAAAAATCCCCCAAGCCCTGCATCACCAAAATGTTTTGACCTTTTAAAATTAAATTTTTTCAGAATTTCTTTTCTAGAGGAAGACCGAAAGTTCTCCTCTGGATGAAATATTTTGCACATACTGTAGTTTCCTATGGGATAGAAATTCTGAGTTTCAGTCAGGTCTACTACTACACTTGTTCGCCTCATTGTTTTGTATGTAAGATTCTGTAATTCTTTCCTTTCTTTCTGAAGTGGTACTTTTAAAATCTGCACCTTGCACAGACTCACCCTTGAAATCTATCAGCCAGATGAATGTGCCTCATACCAGAAACATGAATACTTGAATAAAATCAGTTTCTCTTTGTTTCTAAACTAATCCAAAACCCAACAGGATATTACCATTACTAAAACTATGCAAATAAAAAGTTGCTCAGCAATACGGTAATGGATATTATACTGGGTCCTTATCTAGTAAGTAAGACACAAAATCATCTTTCTTCTCAAACTTCTATTTTCCAGCTTTAGAAAATAAGGTTCCTTCCTACAAGAAAGTGAAATTACATTTATTTGCTTGTGATAATAAAAGTCATTATATTTATATAGAATTATTTTATTTATTGACCTAATTTTATTTATTATTACCCTATTTTATATATTTATTACCCTAATTCCCTTCTAAAGATTCTTAAACATTTCTCACCTGTTTTCCAGGATTTTTATTGCCAGGTGGATAAACTATTAGAAACTGTCTTCCTGTCAGGGGCAATAACAGCCTTTGAATGCGGGGCTACCTCCTGGCGAAGGGGGGGAAGCCCAAAACACGCCCCCCCGACCAATCCCCGGCAACAAATGAGCCACAACCGCAGAAACGGGGTGGCTTTGGTGGCAGGCGGGCTGCTGGTGGCATTGCGGTGCGGTGGTGTTTTACCCACACACTGGCACCGTGATGATCCAGTCTACACCATACAACTATTTTCTATTAATTGCTTGAATTACTGGATGTCTTTCATGAACAAAACAGGATTATATTTATCTAGCCTCAGCATCCTATCACCGTGCTGTATCTTTGGTAGCTATGTGAAGAAGTCTTTCAGCAGTGTTCTTTTCCCCGTGTTGGCACTTACCTAAATTGGGATCGTCCTTCAGCTTCTCTGTTTCATGCACTTGTACCTCTCCCCCTGCATTTCTCAGTATCCTTGGAGAATGATTTCTTGACCTCAGCACTTCAAATACCCATCAGAACTCCTCCCTCCTGAACTTCTAAGCTTTTACAAAGTGCCATGTGTGACTGCCAGGTCAATTTTTCTCCTCAGCACTGAGAATTTTTTCTAATCTGGGACCTTCCCCTGTGAAAGGCATGCTCACTGAAATTGCTAATCAACGGTTAGGCTGTACTTTTCATTTGGATTCTCTTCACTCACGTTGGCCAGACCCATAGCCTATGGGTCATGATCCTTTTCCTATGACACTCACAATGAGTACAGAGCTCTTTTCCTCCATGCTCCTGACAGCTAATATTTTTCTACCTAATCAACCTAGATAAAAGCTTTTTTTTGACTCTATCATTCCCTGTCTTTCTGAAACCCTGTCTTTCTAGCTTTTACCTATTTATCTCGCTTATGCCTCATATTCATTTAAAATGTTACCACTTATTGAGATAAAAGCATAAAAGCAGACAGCCACTAGAGCTTTACAGGCCCAGGCACCGTATTTAAAATATTTTCAAGTAACTGAATCAAAATCAACATGTTTTCATGAAAATGCTCTTTGGGCATTGCAATCCCTTTTGGAAATGAAGACTAATGTACAGCCCAGGTGGCAATTGGAATTTCTGAGGTTGTTTTAAAGAGTTCTTTGCAAAAGTTACCAAGGTCAGCAATAATCCAAAAATTGTTTTTACACCCTGCTTTACTTTAGGAAAAGGAGAAGCCCTTGGAGAAATGTTTAGAAACTGGAAAAGAGAAGGAACAATTTTACCCCGCTTTTCTCTTTCCACTGTTAAAATACCTGTTCATGTGACCATGTCCGTTCTGAGCCATCCTTCACACAGATGTCCAGCCTCAGCTCAGTCCCTGTGGCTCCATGTTTACTGTCCACACAGAGGTTGGCTGCCACATTTCGAATCTGCAAAACCAAGCAGCAACATTTCACATTAAACCAGGCTGCGGAATAAAGCTCCCAACATTAGGGGTTAGGAATTTAGCTCTGAAAGGCTTGGGACTGACCACGAGTTACATAAAACTGGTGGAAATCACTTTTTACAGGGTAGAGAGCCATGTCCTGGAACGAAGTAGTCTTTTTGGGAGCTGCTTTAGATGCAGCAAAGTTTGAAATGTTCTGCTTAACAAATGAAAGGTAGGTCTGTATGAAATAGTTTCATGCAAAGACACAAAGAGAAAAAAAATCTGAGAAGTTCAAAGCTTGGTCTGACTGCTTCTTTCCTTCTATCAGAGCAAGAGAGATCAACTGTATTAAGAGGAAACGATTTCTGTGCGAGTCTCTCACATGCCTTGGAGCGGTATTTCTTAAAAACTCAGTACGCCCTGTTCCGATCCTTTTTTGTACTTTGACACAATGACACCATTGAAGATTAGGTCACACGCTAGTGCCCAAAGTGCATAAAATTAAAAAGTACTTAACAAATCTGTACTGAAACTATGCTTACCCACGGAGGCTCCTTGTGCTGTCTGCATGCCTTCTGCAAACACTCAGTGTGACTTATTCTTAAAAGAAAAGTCTCGTTTTTGAGACTGAGGCAACTGAGTAATAATTAATCTGTGACTATCAGTCATACCATTTATATACCACTGTTGTCACACTCAGTTCGAAAGACTAAGCTGAAAAGGAGCAGGTTGCCCACTGCCACCAAAAAGAGTGAAATCACAACTTTATTTTGCAAATACATGCACATTTCTCCTTGAGTACCTTAGTTGGGCTATTTAAAATCCCTATAGACACCTCCATAATAAAGAGGAATTCTTTAAAAAAATTACCCTGTCAATGAGATACACAGAAACTGATAATTAAAGTGCACATACACACATGGAAACATGCACAAATTCTGTATTTGTAACATATAGAAAGCAGGTGAATATTTTGACATTCTGGCCACTACTTTGATTCTTATTTTAAAAAAAGAAAAGCTAGATGTCAAATGGAGACGCAGTTGAGTTGACATTTGTATCTTTCCATGGAAAATATTTTAGAAGTCATTGTTGTTGCCATATGATATTAGAAAAACATAAATGTTGCTGCTGCATACCTCATACACATCCAAAGATGGAAGATTTCTCAGCATAGCACAAAACAACGCAGGGAGGGGCAATCTTCACGCTTGCAAGACACATGGGAGACCTACTCTACTCTTTTTCTGATTCTGAGGGACCAGAATCAAATCTATTCTAAGAAATATCTAAGAAAGATTTAGACAGATGGGAAAGCAATAGGAAGTGGAGAAAATGTTAAAAGCATCACCTTCAAGAAAGATTTTAGGAGCTGCATTTGTTTAGCCTAGAAAAGCAAAGATTGGTCAAATGATGGGGGAGTATCACTCTGAGCCATTGGTTCCAAGAACTTTTGAGCTTTCACCAGAGCTCAGAGAATTATTCTTGTAAAGCTTGGACAAGCCCAGTTCCTTTTTTTTTCTTTTTTTTTTAGTTTTCTCAAGACAATAAAAATTATTATAGATGAGGTAAACCACTAGCATTTCATACACACAAACAGATGCAGAAACCCAGCACTGAGCAGCCCCACAGTACAAAGGGACACATTAACTGATGAAAAGGATGAAAGGTAATTAGTTCTCAAAAACCCTGCCTTCATTTTCATGTCACCCAGCAAGAGAGACAGGAAAGAATAATGAAGGAAATAGAATTTAATTTTATATTTGTAAAGCTTCATACCTACCTCAAGGACAATTTTTCGAGAGTGTTCAATCATTTCTCAGTGCACTTAAATTTACATTGTAGAAACAAAAATTTCTGGCCTAATACAAAATTAAATGATATATAAGAATAGAACTAATGTTCTAGAGCACGTGAGCTAATTACAACGGAGCTGCTAACAATTGCCATTAATAATTGGGGCATATTTATGTGATTCAGAATTCTAAAATGACAGTGAATACAGTCCATGCCCAATGAATGCTTATTGGATTAAACAGCTTTCATAATTTTGTCTCAATGGCATCACTCCATCCCATTCTCAGTCATTTGGACTATGCGGTAGGTATGTTCAATGCATTTCTGGAACAGGTTTGAGCTGAAGCTACATTTAGTTCCTTCAGTCCTGGAATCTGTCTTCCCTGTTCTTTATTTCCTCTCCTCTTCCCTCTGCTCCTGAAAGGTTTCCTTGAGTTAGATTTTCCTCTGCCTTGTTGCAGCTTACATGTTAGCTTATCCTTTTTTGTTGTTGTTGTTGTTGTTGTTTTATCCTTCCTTTCAACTGCAGAGGGGTTGAGGTTTGTTTTTCATTTTCTTTTTGTAATACAGGCATTTCAGTTAAGCTTGTGCTTTTGTTCTTTGGCGTTTCTGTGTGGCCTTGGCAGCTGCTAGAAATTGAACTGAGCCATCGTGTTGCTGCCAGAGCCATGGGGAATATTCTGTTGCGCACCAGCACCACACAGCCTGCAAATCCCCTAAGATGCTTTCATGGACAAAGGAAGGAAAGCAGAAGCACAGCAAGGAGAGGCTTTTTTCTCATTTATACATTAATATGCATTTGAACTGCCTTGTCTCCAGTCACACAGCACAATGGATTTCAAATTTTTGAGGTTTTGAGTTGTAACTAGCAAAGAAATAGCTAGTGATCCTAATACACTCACATTTCCAACATTCATATTGTGCAACTATAGAGATTCGGGATGAAGAAGAGACAGATTTTATCACCCATGCAGGTAGGGAATGAGTTGCCTCATACAAAGCTTATGTGCTCAACATTAAATACTATCATTTGTACATGCAGATAAGCATACATGAAAAGCATGCTTTTGAGGACTCTAACAAAGATGGTTAGTGGTGATCTTAAAGGCTGTTTCAGAATTAAACATTCTGAAAAAAGCATACTATATTTAAGTCATGATGTGTGTTTAGCTCTTGAAATGTCATCCTAACACATGTTGGGACATAGATACCAAGACAATGGGTCCTGTAGTCCTTATAGAGAGCAGCTGAGGCATAAAGTCACAGAGAATACAAACTCTAAGGGGTCTGTTTTCTCCCTCTTCTATGCTGCAGGGGCCCAAGCAAGGATGCGCTTCCCAGTGCTGCAGTAATGCTCAGGAAACAAAACCATGTCATCTGAGTAGGATTTCTGCTGGTGTAGCATCTGACTTCTGTGGTTGAAATGAGGTAGCAAGCCATAAGGGGAAATCACGGAGTAAGCTTAGATACAGTAATCCTTGGGTTTTACAAAAAGCAGTGAATTTACATTAAAACTATAGCTTGCTTTCTCTAAGTTAGCCAGCCTGTGTTAAAAGTCCTTTTCTCCAGAGTAGACCAGGCCTTGAGAAAGAAGTAGCTTGTCTCACTGGCACTGCGATGGGAAAAGAGGAACGTGACATAAAATAGGAGCTGGAACATGGGAGGACAGAAAGCTTGAATGCCTAGACCTTAGGTTTGAAGACGACACTACTACCTCTTGACATTTGAAGCTGCTGATTTAATAGACAGGTATTCAAACGGGGGGTGGGGGGGTAAGACAGACATTTTTGGACACCTATCAAGACAGGAAAAACAATATTATAAAAATCAGGGGTTCCCAAACAGTGTTTACATATTGCAGAAGATATGGTCTCCCAGATAACTTGACATCTGGTTGAACTGCTGTTGGAGTTTTGCAGAAAGCTAGCAGTTATATGACCTAAGAAGCTCCCTGTGTGAGAGGCAGATTGAGATGGTCTAGCACTACACTCTCAAAAACATAGTCTTTGTTATTAGCACACGAGCACGGAATGGAAACTGGAAAGCAATGGATGTGTTGATTACTATGACAATCTTCTTGTCAGAAAAGCAACAGTCTTCTGAGGAAAAGCAAGGGTCACAGGTTATTGATACAATTTGCTAGCATCAATTTTGAGATCTTTGAACATTTGGTGGGAGCTGTTTAATGGACACACTAACATGCTCCATGTTAAATGAGAAAACACCAAGACAACCTCCTCCCACACCCTTATACTTTAAAGCAAAGTGAATTTCCCCTTTTCCTTTGAAAAGAATGTATTTCATGCTGAAAAAGAAATTACAGGGGGAAATTAAAGCTTCCCAGGGTCCAGTGGTTATACCGACCAATATTCTTGACAATTCTAAGACTACAACTTTGTTCACAGGCAAACGAGTTCCTGCAAGATTTGCTGTTGAGGTAGTGGGTGATGTCCTGGCTCTTGCAGCCTTGCCCTGTCTGCATCAGAGTCAGGCTGTCACCCAGGGACACTTCAGACATCCTGGGGGCAGAGAGGGGTGAGCCAGAGCAGGAGAGGGACTCACAAGGGGTCCTGGGAGCTACTCTGTATGCTTATCATGGCATGAAACTGTCTGAATCACAAGCAAAAAGTGGGAAAGCTTAGTAATCTAAAGACAACTTTATGTTCAGTATGGTCATCTGTCAGAAAGATGAATGTGGAAGATGGTGCTGGCACTATTCCTTAGGGTGCCCCAATACAGCAACAAGAGAGGCACCTTGGTGCTATCAGTTTATATAATACTTTCCATACATCTGATTTAATGCCTCAAGCAAGAACGCAGCTGTAGCTCTTAGAAGACATTAGCAATGTTCATTTATGTTGCTTTTTTCATTTGAGCAGCACTTAAAGCCACTTTTAGTGCACCGCTCACATTTTCAGATAACCCTAAGGCCATCAACGTCTACCGATCAAGTATGGAAAAATGGGCCACATTTCCTGTCAACTAATACATAGTAATTTTAAAGGTATGCATCCTTTGTGTGAGTCATAAAAAGGAAAAGTTGAAGTTAAAAGAAGTCGAGCACTGCCAAAGACCTCACTGAAGAAACGGGGGACTCTGTTACTCGGTGCGACACTGATCCTGATGAAAGAATTTGAACAGCCCAGCTGTGCAGCACTGTGTCTGTGCAGGGTGGGGAATAGCTGGCTGTATAGCTTTTGTACAACAGACATGTGACACTGGGTGGGCTGAGATTGACTCATTAAGGGTATGAGGATGTCATTTTAAAAAAAGGAAGTAATCAAAAGAGAATTTAGTGAGTCCTTAGGCTTTAATCCTTTTTCAAATGTGCTACTTGACTTAACTTCCTGGGTGACGTTGTCATGTCAGTGCTGTAAAACAGTTCTGTGAAATCCATGAGTTCAGGACTGCGAAAGGAGTATTTTCAGGTCCCACAGCTTAGCACTGCTGTGGTGACTGAGAGACTGGCTGTGTATTAAATCGCTGAATGACAAGTTCACGTAACAGCAAATGAAACTAAGCTTAAATATTTCCCTTTTGACTGAGGGAAACATATAATTTTTTTCCGTATCACCTTGACTCTAGGACTTATGAAGTCTAAAGTAAATGACAATGGCTAACATTATAGGATTGATTTACTGTAAAATGTGTTTTCAAAGATACTGTTGGAAGCTGTGATATCCGCACAATATACTCATGCTGGATCACAGCTTTTAGATTCATGAGTACTTCCTAAGAAATCATTTGGTGTCCAAATCTCACCTAATGCAGCTATTGTTTTAACTTCCTTCAACAGGATTTCAAATGCACATTACAAATAAATTATTCTGTCTTAAAAAGGTAATGGGATGGGTATTACTGTTTTTCAACTGGTAACATACTTTCCAGTATAAATTTGGACGGATAAGAACAAAACCAAATTGAAAGCCTTCCTTTTCTCCCTGGTGGGAGAGAAAAGAGTACACTTACCTCACCCAGACACAGAACTGATAGTCTCACTAACCTTAATCTGTCTGGATTTGCTGTTGTTGCTTTACAGCACATATTTGAGATGTTACAAGGTAGAACAGAATAGCAAGGCAACATACACCCTGCCAGCTACAAAGGACAAAAGGCACAAACATTCAGAAGAGATAAGGCCGTGACAAGTGTAGTGAAGAAGACTGGGTTTTGTTTTTCAAATTTCCTTCTTTTCCATCTTGACCAGATTTTGTCAAGAAATGCAAGAGTCAGATTTTAAATAAACGTGTTTGCAAAAAACAAGGAGCTGTACAGAAGCTGTTCATGAGATGTCTGTTTTCACACCACACACTTTCACCAGCTAGAGCAAAAAATTGCCTGAGTACCTCATTGTTTATTCTTTCCCAGACTGGCATAGTCAAGCAGATGTAAAGTCTTTCCAAGTGGAAGCAAAGAGGGTACTAACTGATAGTCAGTCTTGGCACAGACTTTCGGTGTGTATAATCAGCAAGGTTTCTAGAGCTGCTTGATTCTTACAAAGCAGTAACACACAGTCTGTTTTCCTCTTTTAGCTTCTAATTATGACAGCCATTGACCTTCAAGTTTGTTCAAGTTCCTTGCAAGTGCCAAAAAAGTAATTAAGACTTCACAGGAACGTGACAGTCTCAGGAAAAAATAGAGTAGGAGGCCTGAGACTTCTCTTGTTATTTTAGAGAAAGTACATTTTGGAGGAAAAAGAAAGCCCCTGGTCTTCCTTCCTAAGAACTCAGTAAATGCTTTTAAGGTAGAGATTTGGTACCACTGCTATGATCTTAAGATTTACTTTCAAAAAGTCTTGCTTTTTTCTTTTTTTATTAATATACTCACAAAGAGTATATTAATATCTCTGTGAAAAGAATGAATGCCTGAATCACAAACCCTTCCACTTAGACCCTCTGACTGAGTTAAGGATGGTTCAGCTGGCCAGAGAAATTACACATCTCATGATCCCAGTTCTCCAAGGACGCACATGTATGCATGTGGAAGACAGTGAAGGAAGATCACAGTGTCAGTCACAGCACCCTGGTCCAGCCTGACTTCTACTGATAAACTCCTTCCCTCTTGGTATACATTAATCCCATCAAGTGTGAGCAGCAGCATCAAAGATGGAAGAAACTTTAACAACAAAGTAATTAATTATTGCCAAGAAGTAGCAAACAGGAAGACACATATAAATTGAAGTTCCTTTGAACATCTGTAACTGGAAGCTTACGAAGAAGAATTAAGGACTGCTACTACCATAGAAAGTTATGTTAAAAATTTTGCATTGAGGTAATTTGCTTTTTAAAAAAGAAATTCCGGAGAATAATAGATGCATCTGTGTTTAGAAATCCCCTACGTGGTCCAGCCTTGATCACACCCCTATGCAGAGGTGTGAGGGGTCTTTCCAAATATTTCGATCAAAGTTTCAACTTCATCCTTTCGTTTCAAATCTAAAAGATAATTGTCTGAGAGCCTCAAGAACATCTCCAGAAAAATCAGGGAAGGCCAGAACTCACAGTGCAGATATTCCTATGTTTTTTTTTTTAAAGGAGCACAATACACAAAAAGAGCAAAGCCTTCTTTATATATGAACTGAGAGGAAAAAGCCCTCTGCATGCCACCTTTCCATGGAGTGAATCTGCTGTCGTTCCGAGGGGCAAAAGGCTACTGCAATTTTCCAGCGCAGCTACAGAAGGAATTTCCTGTCCCTGAACTCTTTGTGTTTTCATTTCTTCCACACAAAAAAAACTGTCAAAGGAAGATGTGCCACGGCTCTGCTCTTCAGAGAGATCTGGATACAGAACATCTTTGATCAAGGGTGGAGAGCTACAGCAGGGTGTTTGCTCACTCCCTGCTCTGGAATGGCACTTGGATATTAACTTCTCTTTGGTGGTCTCTCCCTCCCCTCACTCCTCAATCAAGAAACTGCATTTATCTGCTACTGGTACTTGGTCACGATAGCACCTACCTACCACAAGCTGAGCAAAACCAGTCTTTTAGAAAGAAAAGCACCAGGCTTTGCTTGTCACACTTGCACATGTGAGCGGAACAGAGCAAACCTAACTCCACCTACATACAACTGTCCTTGTAAGAACAGGAGGAGGCATATAAGTGGATATGCAAACCAAAGTGCTGACTGCAGACCTCCTTTTTACTAAGGTGACTCTCAGCATCTGAAATCATCTTGTGACATGCAGTAATAAGAGCTACATAGTCTTTTCCACATTCTTGTCTTCATTGTGCATGCATCTTATGGCCTGTACATACAAAAGTGTAATGAATTATAAAAGCGACAGCGACAGTTCTAATACATGATCTTTTCTCATTTTAATGGTTAGTCCAGGGATTGTTCTAATAACTGTGAACTTCCTTAATAACACTAAGTATCACAGCAGCTAAATCTATTTTCCTAATTCTAATTTCCTACAATGTAAAATGTTAGGCTCATTTAAATATTTATGTAATTTGTGTATTCCTTACCTCCCCCCAGGCAGCAGGTGGAGGCTCCACAGGAGGGTAATATTTAGGGACATCCCAAGCCACTGCAGCCATGAACCACTTGAAATCTTTACATTTAAGGTGCTTGCGAAGTTCCTTCTGGGCAGAGATATCACCAGTTGAGAGATGTCTGTACTCAGGCCGTCGCTGGTAAATGTATTCTGCAAACTCATCCATCCACGTCTCTGCCACGCGCTTCAGGTTCTGTGCAGTAGAAAAAAGTAATCATTAATTTTGTCATGCTTTGAGTGAACGGTGTTTCTAACAAGGAAAATTAAACAAAAAAAATAATAAAATTCAGTAGTCCACACAACTTCGAAGCTTAGCTGGTCTAATTTCTCAGTCTTAAAACACTGGTAAATGTATGCTATCTTCATTATAGTGCTGAGCAAACACTATACAGTGTTAAGTACTCTGATTTCCTGCTGACTTTGTAAAATAGTCTTCTGTCTGTTGAACATCTTATTTTCCTCCATACTCTTTATGCATCTTCACATGGACTTTTGATTAATGATGGATGTTGAACAGAAATTTTCTTTCAGCTGCTCGTACTGGCACCTATGTTTTTTTCCTGTTAGTTCAGAACCTACTAACATGCATGAATTGTTCAAATTATTCCTTCTGATGTATTTCACTTTGCATTTGAAAGGCATCTGATTTTTCAGCTGTCATCATACTGCTTAATCACTTAGCAATCCTTACCTAAATTTTAGGGTCACGTCTCACATGCACATGTATAGGAGCAAACAGTCATGACCTTGCTCTGCCCCATCTCACAGCTGGTTTTGCTCTACCTTTGGACTGGGAGCTTTGGTGTGCTGGTGTGCAAGTAGGTCTGTGCAAAAGCATAGCACATAACCCTGAAGTGGAGGTGACCTGAAGCAAAGCAGCTCACAGGACAGGTACTGCAATTTGTGCCTTTCTGCACTCATCCTGTAGACTTACCTAAGACTGTTACTGTTCAATGAAACCCAGTTCTGGCTTACATCTCACAAAGTTTGTTTTTGTTGGCATTTTACAGGAAACAGAATTACCTATTTTGCTACAAAAGAATCTATTCAAATTACAATTCACTAAATTAGCTGACTCAAGTTATAAAATAAATAAATTAAAAAAAAGTAAGGAAAATTCCTGAATAGAGACTGAAGAATATGTTTTATTGTTATTTAAAGTCATGGAGTCTAAATAGGCTGGATGAAAATTTTTCTGTATTTTTGTTTTCAAAATTCCTCCTGCAACTCAATCCACGCAAATTTATATGCAGACGTTGCAGTGGAGTACAGGCTTAGTCTATTCTGCATTTTCACAGATGCCCAATAACCTTTTATCCCACCAACAAAGCAACACCTCACTGGATGACATTGAGATGCTAGGGTGTTCTTGTTGCTTTGTTTGTAAAAACAAGATCATCAAGTTTTGTAATATTCTTTTTATAGAACGCTAACTGCAAAATGCTGAGATTTACTCTGTAATAAGCTGGAGGACAATATACATCTGATTATCATCAACATAAGGTAATGTTTCTTCTCAGAACATTCTCTGCATCTAAGTAAGCCTGATTCATACTCCGATTTGCTTTCAAGATTCATTTGAAAGTTCCTTTCCTGAATTTTATTAATCCATGCAAACTAAACGTCTCTGAACTAATAAAGCTTATCTGAATACAAAGACAGCAAGATACAGAACAAACAAAGTACTTTTAGCTGACACTGCAAGATAAGTTTCTATGTGTTTTCCCTCTGTGAAGCAAATACGTTAAAACCTGCAGGGATAAAGCAAGTTAAATTAAAGCAGTATAAGAATTCTCAACACTTATACCTCTATTCAAAAATGGCTCATGCCCCACATAAGGTTGACTTTTGTTGTAATTTCATGAAAACCTAAATAACTTTACCAGAAATTAGAATTCAAGAATACAGGAACTGAGTTTGACAGAGAAAACCAGAACAAATTAAAGAACAACATCCAAATGACAATTCCACCTTTCTGGCAGAAATCCTGTAACAGAATTCTCCCGACAAGAAAAAATACTGTGATGAGACTTTGTAGATGAGGCCAAAATACAATTAAGTACATTAAACTAAGAAGCCAAAATAATGAAAATAGGTGTGATCTTTCCAGCATATCTTCCATTGAAATGCTGTACACCTCATTTAGTACAATGCAAATAGTTTAAGGCTGTTCTAGAAAATATTATACTATTTTTGCAATCACTTTATCGGATAGTGCTATTCTCATATTTAAAAACCATACTGTAAAAACCCCCATACAGTAAAAGTGCGGTAAAAAAATTGTCTTAGGAAAGAAAAATTCAAAGCAACTCCAGCAGCAACTTACCCTATCAATATTAAGAGTAGGCTCTGATGGAATTTTTGCTTTAGTATTTGGCTGCACTAAAAGAACTGCATTCTGCTTTAGATGAATATAACAGAGTAAAACAAGAATCTAACAGAAATCTTGATATTGTACCTGGTCACTAGTTCAAAATTCTCATTCACCAATCAAAACCTCTTTGTTTTCCAATAAGTTCTTTCTCTCTCTCTCTGTGTAAACTCATGAAGACATTGCATTAAAAAAAAGATAATTCAGTTCTTCCCACCACTACCCAAGTATCAGGTAAGACACTTTAGACAAATCTATTTGAAACTTTGTTCCCCAGTTCTTCCAAGACCATTCTCTCCATCATATGCTAAATTTCTTCCCAAACTTTGCTAGATTCTATAACAAACCTCTATGTCATCCTTAGCATATTTATACATTGCTGTCATAATCTGAACCCTTATGAGCCAGCCCTTTGAATTTCAACAGGTTCCCCTTTAAAAAAATAAACTCTTGGTTTGCCAGCTCTAAATCTCCAGACTGTTTATGAACATGACTGCAGGAACTCTGCCCTGGAGTAGTGGGAAGGACTCTCTGAAGTTGCCAGTTACTAGGAAGGAAGCACTTGGCATCCAAACGCATTAGTTTTAAAGAGGTTTGTTGACTTCAGTTAGCATGGGTTTCTTAACCTTATGACTATGCAAGCTCAGTAATCACCACATTTCCTTTTAAACATAAATGCGTACAGACTAGTAGGAAAACTTCAGATTGCAGTTAATCCCCATACTTAAATTGAATGCAATCAGGAAGAGCTGCTGTCCTGAAAGCTAGTCTGGTGCAACCTTGCACAATAAAGGCAAACAGCATTTACATTCCTATCTAGAACATGCCAGCCTAGCATGTTCCTGGAGCAAAAATACAGGCTGCCCAAGATGAGATGAGTGAACTCTTGTAAGTTGACTTCCCTGTTCTGTGGCTGTTTTAACAGCATGAAAAGTTGCCCTACGTGAGAAACCTCCTAGGAATGTAACTCTTCTCTCCAAATTATGTCAATGAGCTGCTGGTCTTTTACTCACCTTATCACAACAGAAAGGCAGAGGAGCACAACCAAAACAAAAGCACCGATCTCTGAACACTTTAAGGCCTAACTATCAAGTGACTTACTGTGAGGTAAGGATGTAATTTCAAGTTCTTTATGAGTCTCCCAGAGTTGCCCTTCCCACAATCTGGCTGAATGTCTGACGCGGTGGAGAAAGGACGGTCACTTCCTCCTTGCCTGAGCCTTGGGCAAGGCCAGACACAATCTGAGCACATCAATATACTAAGCCCCGCAAGCAGGAATGCTTATGAATAGCTACCAGATCTTGAGAGTTTAGCTGCAAAACAGATGCTAAGCAGTTCGCCTTTGTTAGGATCTTACCATGTGTGTGTATACTGCCACAGAACATATAGGTCAAAGAAGTTTAAGAGCCTAGTAGATTAGGTGGCATTTTGTGAACGTCTTATAGCATCATTTAAGCACTCCAGTTTCACAGTGAAACTAATCTACAAAGAATTTAGAACAAACAAAATAAGACTTAGATTTGAATCTTCTTGATTTCTGTCTTTGTTACTCTCTGCATAATCTTCTAAAGAAAACTCCTTTAAATGCCAGTTTCTCAAATGGCATTAAACATCTTTATCAATAAGAAGAATCAGTTTTGGGATATATTTGTACTTACTTGGATTCAATGTGAACACCTCATCTAAATGCATATGGAAAGGAAAAATGAGACATGCCTCTACAGCTGAAAACTGCTGTAGCTTAGCCTCATTGTTAAATCCATTGCAAGGCTACTAACTACAAGATTGGTTACCCTGATCTTTTAATAGATCTTTTAATAGAAAAAAAGGAAAAATAAAAATAAAATAGAAGCAATTAAATGAATTCAATATTAATCAGTTACATGAATTGCCACACAATGTAAAGAAATCAGAGGAAATCTAGATGGACATTTAAGGAGTTTCTCAGGACCTATCCATGACAGTCCAATGATAACTTGTTCTCTCTCTTGGAATTTTCAGTGAAAAATTTCTGTATGAGAATAAATAAGGCACAATGACATTTCAGTAGATGCATATTTCTATATGTGAGGTTGTGACAGTTGTCACCAAGAAGCTGTGAGATTCATACAACAGTGATGGAAACCACACTAAGACTGACTCATCAGCTGTCATCAATTGCCCACATATGCATTCTTGATATAATTAAGTTTTGTGTCACTGTTACAATTTTACTCTCTGGTAAATCATTTATTGTCAGGCTTATATGTAGACAAGTTTTCTTTAAGTTTGTATAAACTCACACATTTAAGACTGACTTTGTTTTCTATTTTCACTCAGCAACAGCCTACAAGACAGTAAGTCACAATGTCACTGATACCTGGATGTTGTGGTTTAATCCCAGCCAGAAATTTAGCTCCACATAGCTGCTTGCTCACTCCCCCCAGTGAGATGGAAAAAGAATAGGTGAGAAAACCCGTGGATTGAGGTAAAGACATTTTAATAGGTAAAGCAAAAGTCACCCATGCAAGCAAAGCAAAACCAGGAATTCATTTACTACTTCCCGTGGGCAGGCAGGTGTTCAGCCATCTCCAGGAAAGCCGGGCTCTGTCATCTCTTAACGGTTGCTTGGGAAGAGAAACACCATCACTCTGAACATCCCCCCTTCCTCCTTCTTCCCCCAGCTTTATAAGCTGAACATGACACCATATGGTCTGGAACATCCCTTGGGTCAGCTGGGGCCAGCTGTCCTAGCTGTGCCCCCCAGCCTGCTCGCTGGTGGGTGGGTGAGAGGCAGGAGAGGCCTTGGCTCTGTGCCAGCACTGCTCAGCAATAATTAAAGCATCCCTGCATTATCAACTCTGTTTCCAGCACAAATCCAAAGCATAGCCCCATGCTTGCTGCTATGAAGAAAATTAACTCTACCCCACCTGAAATCAGCACACTGGACTTCAATAAAAGAGATTAAATCAACTTGACTGGTGAAAGAGAGACATAAATGAGGACTTCTCCACTTGAAGAAAATTTTCATGGACCATTTTGTCCCTTTCACTTTCTTCAGTGAGTAGGGAA
Source organism: Falco cherrug (assembly GCF_023634085.1). Classification (NCBI taxonomy): domain Eukaryota; kingdom Metazoa; phylum Chordata; class Aves; order Falconiformes; family Falconidae; genus Falco; species Falco cherrug. The sequence goes on from NC_073697.1 coordinate 36,579,849, forward strand.
GATACACCTCTCTGATCAAATGACTGTCCTTTTTAAGCGTGTACAAACATCTGTCATTTTCAAGAGACGTGGTATTACTCAAATAAGCACAGTGAGAAGAAAGTAGACGCTGGCAATGAGAATGGAGAAGTAGAGCAAGCAGGAACATGTCAAAGGACAGATTAATAAATATTCCCTCTAAGCAAGCTTCAACTAGATTGGTCCCTAATACGGGAGGGGTAGTTCCACATTCTGTACCTGTAGCTGGTGTGCTGGACAGCAATGACAGCACTAGTAAGAGAGCTACCTAGCTGTACTGTATTCCTCATTGCAAACCAGCACAGCTCCATCCTCTAGTTGCATCTTTTCCAATTGACATTCTAGATGTCTAGATACAGCAGTTAAACTAATATAAAAATTTAATTCCTGTTTTCAATTTCTCCAGGTGTTCTAAAGTAATTTTTGTTATCTGGTGGCACTAAAGCAGCACAATGATTTTATTATTTGTTTCATTTCATCTGCATAACCTGGTTTTTTTCCACTTTTGTGCTTGTCTCACTGTTTGCATGAAACCAGCCCTGACCCCAATCCACTGACTTTACTTTCGTCAATATTAAACTACTACAGGAACATTTGGATCCTGTAATGAGCTCCTGTTGTCCTACACATAATCTGAACAATTTCCAGGAAGCTGGATCACCAGCTGGTGTCGTCTTATTTGTCATGGTAGTAATTTCTCTCATCAGCTAGCACATAAAAAATCACTTTAATTATACCAATTAAATATGAATCACCACAGCATGTCTGGGGCCTGACTGTATTGCAGTTGTGAAATGTAAGAGAGGACACGACTGTTTATTTGCTAAAAATAACACAACAGTCTCTGCAACAACTGACATATTAATCTCTTTTCCTTCCAAGTAAAATTCCAGTGGGGTTTATTTTTACTCCACCTACATCATCTTCCTAATTTAAATGTTTTTTATTGTTTGTTTTGTGAAGAACAGTGTTGCTACTTCAGAATGGGTGCCCTATTTACTTCTGGAAGCAGCTGTATTTAATTTGGCTGGAAATAATATAATATAGTTTGTTTTACATAAAATGTATTTTAAAAGTGCATTGGGATCCATCCAGTCAAGACAACTATACTTCATGATCCACTGGAATATGGGTAGCATAATGTCACAATAAATCATCAGGAAGGAGCAGAACAAAGTATGACTGGAGGAGCCCATCCAACAAGTATGGATTAATATGCCAGAGGCAGCATGGTACAAAACTCCAGAGCACTCAAGGAGAAAAACGTTACTCTCAATTTCATGCAAAGGTCCTTCCATCAGTGTCAGAACACAATCATTTCTCATTTCTGTGTTATTTCCACAGTGAAAGCACAATAAAACATTTCCTGGATACTCATTACAGCTTTGTGGCGTTCAGATCTCAACACCTAAGCTGCCCACACCAGTTATGTCTAAATGGGGGTTTTCATCCCTTTCCCTTTCTTGCCTAACTGACTTTTAACTTAGGCAGAGCTAGTGTTTGTCAGCCTTTCCCCCTGTTGGGTATCTTATTTTTGGCCTTTACACTTAACTGTGTTTAGAACTTAACTGGGTTCCATTCCAGCAATAGTTTGTATTTGTGTAAAAAAACCCCAACCAAATAGTGAGATGTCTGCAGGCATAAAAGAAATGCTTCTCCATGGAAGACAGCATGCTAACTAGGTGACAAAGCTGGCGGTGTATATAAATAAATCTTGTGAGAGTTAGCACAGCTGGCAGAGAAGCAAGAGACTATTTATTCTCAGCTTGTAGTCTGCAAATACCTAGAACTGAAATTCCACAGATGTCATCTGAAAACAGCCAGGATTTCATTCTCTCTATAAAGGTTTTCATTTCCACCACAAAAATCTGTAAGATCTACACATTGTAAAAAAGAGGAAAAAAGCCAAAAAACCAGCCCACTACCTAAAAGCTACATCTCTGCTCCTTGGCTCCCTTGAGGACAGTCCGTGGGGCTTGGAGGGCAGGGATGGCCACGGTCCCCATGAGGATGCTGCCTGCCCCCAGCTCTGCGGCTGCAGGTCTCTGCAGGCTGGTTGTAGGGGAGCTGTGGAAAGCAGTCACACAGTGTAACAATGTCTCTGCAGATTTGTTGGCTACTGCCATGCTCCCTTTACAGACCCATACCCTGTGGGCACATACAGGCCCATAACCCACCTCTGCAGCTAAGCCTGGAAGAGAGTTTAGGGGCCTGATTCCCAATAAATTTCTTTACCCACGTAACTTTGGTTCCAGTGCTAGACTATTGAACAGATCCTGGAAAGTAGCTACCACTACTCTGATGTTGTTATTGTCCAGCAGCATCTAGTTCTCCATCTTCTTTGTATTCCTTTTGCATAGTTAAGCTGCCTGTCCTGTTGCGTTTATTATCTTAAAAGCAAAACTATTGCTATTGGAGAAAATAATAAAAAAAAAGCATTAAAGAAATTACTTTGATTTTCTTGTATTCAAAGATTAGAAGATACTAATTTGAGGATTTTCTTTGGTAAGTGCTCTCCTTGAGATCTTGGTTTAATTAATTTTAATGATGAATTTATAAATCTGTTAAATGAAAAAAGTTTGAATGGAAACTTAAAAGCTGCATTGTATAATCATAATTACCATATAGCTGTGCTGTTGCAAGAAGTTGATTCTTGCTTGATTCTTAAATAATTTGCTTATTCTAAGCTGATGATTCAGCTGCCTACTGTCACTGCTGAATCATAACGGACTTTGTGCTACAGAGGTGACTGCGAAAGTGCCAGCAGCGCTCCCTTAACTACATGCCACATCTATCGGGTTGCACCCCGGTTATGAGAAAACATAGCTGTTACTTAACCAGTTCTCCTTGGTTCTTTACTGTGTCTGGAAACTGGAAAGAAAATGTTCGTGACTTTTAAGAAAACCCCAAACATTATTTGTAGCTGGGGGGAAAAAACCAAACAAACAAAAAAACCCAAAACACGACCAAAATGGTCATAATATTAAAGGAAGCTCTGTCAAAAATGCAAATGTTGACACAGAACCAGATGGTATAGCTACAGAAAATTTCTTTGAAGTTCCCCTTTGAAGCCACGCAAAAAGATTGAGCAAATGGTTCAGGTGGGAAATCTGAACCCACCTTTATCAGATGAATTCATGAACCCAAACTCACGCAAGTTCCAAATCAGCGACACTGTGTAATGAGGCAAATGTCACCGTGGGTCAAAGGATCACTGTGCTGTGGGATTCCACGTCCTGGCGTGCAGGGAGGAATTCAACTTAAGGTTAGGATTCACCACACTGCTGGGCTAGCATCCAGACTTGAACTTCAGTGGGCTTGCCTCTCCCTTCAGAAAGGCCTAATGCTCTAATATTCTGTAGTTAATGCTAAAATGCTGTGTAAAATACCTGCAAACAAAAAAGATTTCTGTAGATATATTTTAAAATTCTTAGTTCATCTCTGCATATCCTACGGAACAGTGAGCTTTACTGATGAATTTCTTAAGGCTTTCATAGAATCACAAATAGAAAAAAATCTCCCCCAAACAGCAATCAAAATAAAATAATAAACTGAGATACACCTACAAGAAAATGCTAATAATATTTTATAGATAACTGGCTAAAAGAAAATTACATAGCTAGAATTGTTAAAAAGGAAGCAACAGTCAAGAATACCACAAAGCAACTAAAATAATTGAGTAAAACAATTCAGAAGTTTTTAACAGGGCAATAGGGCATAGGACTCTTTAAGATTTGGGGCGTCCCTTTCTATATATGTCTTACCTAAAACAAACAGGCAAAAGTAGTTATTAGTCACTGCAGTCCTGTGCAGAGGGTGACAGGTTTGAAATGAATGAATAATTATGTGGTGCTTCCACATCATAATGTGGAATCAGTGCTGACACCTGGGTACCTATTAATCTTCCTTTATCTGCAATCACCTGTAAATCGGACACTGACTTCATTTGGCACACAGCAACATCTTCAGACATATCCAGAGAAAAGTGTTCAGCTTTTTTATCTGCATTTGGTTGTCACAGTCTGATTTATAAATCTACTACACATGTCTACAGCTTGCTTTACTTTTGCACTGTGCCACCAACCAGTTTCACTGACGGGGTGTTTCCTATGCAGATGCTTTTCAATTTATGAGGTATGTGCCAGCAAAAAATACCCGTAGGCCTTGCAGGTCTTGAGTAACAGATCAGAAGGTAGGAAATATAATAAGGACATAGAAAACGGATGTCATGATACATACTATTGCACGTGGTACACTAATGGTTATTGAATGATGGGGAGGTGAGACAGAGTTTTTGACAAGTTTCTCATTTATAGAAGTGTATGTGATTTCCATGCCAGGTCACAGCCCTTTAAAAAGACATCTAGATTGGTCGGGCATGACGTAGCTGGCTGAAATTGTCTGTTGAAACTTGCTGCTAAAAGACACAGAGAGGTGAAATCCCAAGGGACAGTAAAATGTTCACTGTAAGCATTGTTTATTAAGGGCAAACCTAAGCTGAAACAGCTTGAAAGGAAACCCATGGCATGATTTGATCTATGCCTGAATTTGTCTAGAAGCTCTGTACTTTTCCAGTCTCCAGTCTTCATATCCCTTGTGCTGCTGCTGTGGGATAGGATGGGAAAATCTGTTATTCTTTAACGCACAAGTATCTGCACGAGGGGAAATTCTTCCTTGATTAATGAAGGGGCACTTGCAATCATTTTTAAAATTAGCTTCCTAGGGCTCAATCCTTTGTGAAGAGCATCTCCAGCATTTTCCTTTACATAGCAGAAGATGGAAAAAGATTTAGCAAAACCCTTTGCAGAAACTATTTAGTAGTAAAAGCATTGTTTTTGGCAGCAGGAATAATACTTCCAGATATTCTTGAGTGTGTTATTCATTATACTCTTGAACTAGAGGGAAGTTTTAGATAAAATACTTACAAAGGGTAAGCTATAATCTTTGGTGAATATAATATTTGGAGGATAATGCAAAGATAGCTGGGATATCTGGGCCACTCCTGTGCATACTCCCCTAATATTATGCTGCTTAACAGCTCCACCCGGGGCAGTTTATTTGAAACACAAATGATCTGTATCAAAAGGATTGACACGCTGAGGATGAATATGCCCTTGCTTTTCCTTTTCTGGCTTGGATGAGAGAATAGAGGGTATTTTCAGGCTTAAACTGACAGACAGTTTGATGGGTTGGGGACCAAATACTCAAATGCACAGAAGATCTTGTGCTCTTGGCAGCCTTGATGCAATGTATGTAACCAATGTTTTGGTTTAGAATATTGTACTGAAAAGAAGCTGGGAACTTGAGAACTCAAATCTTCCTTCAGTGATAAATATATGCCAGAAATTTATCTAAGCATCATGTTTTGGATGCCACAACACAGAAGAAACTATCCATTATTTGAGTGGGAAGCATGAGACCCACTCTATCAGCTCATTGGATCTCTCCGCACAAGATACAGGGCAGTCAGCCTGTGCATGGGCAGAGACTTCATTTTTATAACGGAATGTTTTACGAGTGATCTATTGAAATCAAGCTAAAGCAAATAATACAGGGAGGCTGCAGGCTGTGGCTACCTGATAGCTTTAGGTACTCACAGTGCTTCCATGAAAGCTACTTAAGTGTTCAACTGTACAAGATGCTAGTAGCCCAAATAGAAATAATTGTATTTTGCTTCTACAGGTAATGCATGAGACAGCATATTCTCTAATGAGATACTTTGTGCTGTAATAGAGGAAAACAGAGACTGAGGTTTGGAATTCTTGTTTCAAGTTGTACGTGATTTTTGCAAGGGATACTATAAACAAAGCAGTTTAGTTCAGCCAGTACAAAAATCTGGATGGGGAAACTCTGATACTACACAGAGTTGTACGGATTTTCATCTCACAATTTAGTCAATGCAGTTTTTGTGGCCACCACTAATCCCATTACTGTGCCTTGTGTTGCACTGTCTGCACTGATGCTCTTTTAAGGCAAATCCTTTCTGCCTAGCCAGCTGTCAGGCAGGCAGCACAGGCAGCTCCTTTCCTCTGCTGCAGTTACTACAGCAAGCCTGGTCCTGTGGTGCTGGAACCAACATATCTCCCCCTTAAAGCAAGACATTTATTCTTTTGTTCCTACCACATTTTCATTATTAAGAAAAATTATGATTCATAGAATATTACCCTATGGCAACATACAGACTTTAATATTAATGCCATTTTATTAAAAAAAAATCCTCTAAAAGAGAAAAGATTAAACTCAAACATGAACAAATACTAGTATCTGCCTGGAAGCTACATCTGTGCCCTTTGTCTCCCATCTTTTGACATCCTGTGAACATCTCCAGAAAGTTATAGAACATTTTCTCTTGAGCAAAAAGCCCCTCATGGATATGGATGTGTTCAGCAGTCTTTGAGAAATGTCTAGAGGTCTTGTAATTTCGCACTTACATGGCTCTAAGCTGGCTGTATTCCACAACCAGGTTTTACGCAATGATTAGACAGTTGCTCAAATCGTTGTTACTCAGTCCTTTTACTTCAGAACACCTCCATTCGCTGAGATTCTGCCTGTTCTGCTGACTGGTAAGAAAATGCATTCAAATTGGTCCTGCTTGTAAAAACTATGACTGACAACACTGCAATTTGAGAGCCATAAGCCTTAGGTTGCTCCTAGATTTTTTTGGATCAGCATGAAATGCACTCCTGTGCTGAGACATCCAACCCTGTATTCTTAAGCTTTCATTTTATTCTTGGCAATCTTATTTCTGGAAGGCAGCACAAGTGCAGCAATTGCACATCTCATTTCAGAAAAATAAAGAAATGATCATTTTCCGTTTTAAGGGTTTACTGGAAACTAGTTCACAGAGCATGAAGAAACTGATGACGAATGAAAAGGAAAAACAGCAAGACCCAATTACTCACCCGTGCTAGGCTGGTTCCAGAAGGGACTTTATACGGGACATACTTCCTGTAGATGTGCCCAACTCGAGAGCATGGAACATCAAACATGCCACCTCCGCACATCCACACCTGCAAAGGAGACAGAAAGAAAGTGAAAGAATGATTCCTGGAAACAAATGAGGCAAAAATGGAATTTGAAGTAATCCATATGTGAAAACAACATGCTATCCTGTACTGTCCCCTTCCATAGTCATCGTGGTGGCCTTCTTAGCATGCTAACATAAATAGCTGGGACTGGGTAAGACGGCAGGCTCTCCTACCTGGAATCTCACTGTGCAAAAGCAGAGTATGTTCAAAATGAAGACATATAACAAATTTAGAACACCTATCAATGGTCCTCCTGCAACACAATCAAGATATGATTGTGTCTATTGTTTAAAACATACAGGATCAAAATTTCAGAAGAAGGCTATGTGAGTAAAACAAGCCGTCAGTTGGAAGTTTTTTTTTCCCCCAAACACCTGGCTTATATTTTGAACAGTGAATACAGAGCTCAAATACTAAGACATTCTTCATTTTGTAAGGATGCTCTTCATTTTGTAAAGTAAAAGGAACAAAAATAAATTTCCTTATCATGAAATTTACATAGACAGAGGAAAGGGAGCATGCCACTACGTTTCATCATTAATACTTTAATACTGAAACAGATGGAACCCTCTGGACTACACAGGTTTGATGCTTCAGGTCTGAGAAACCAAAACTCAGTCAAAACTGATGAGAGCCGCAAGTACTTCACGGCTCTAAAAATCAAGCTGTATCTTGATGGACAGCAAGTAAGGAATTCTTCACAGTTCTTCACCTAGCATGACTAGGTTTTGCAAAGCGTATGTGAGAGCAAGGTTACGTGCCGTGTCAGTGGAACTATGGGAATCATGCCAACCTACGGGTGTGATTTTCTATGCTGTGGCAATGCAAAGCCACCAAACACCACCCAACCTGCCTACCAGATGACTTACATAGCACACTGACAATTTTCATAACTTTGTGATTTCAAAAAAAGCAATCTGACTTTGCAAATCAGGGAAATGGAAACCAAAACAACTCCCCCCAAAACCCCAGGAGTCTTTAAGTATCCTAAACCAACCACGCAGCAAGAGTTTAAATTAATTTAGAGTGAAAAAATTGGTATTATAAAAAATATTTCCTAATCCTGGCTAAAATTTTTTTTGTTCCCAACAAATTTAGAACAGAATGGCTGTTATTCCGTGTAAGGGACACTTGTGGTCTCAGCTTTCAGCCTTTAGATTGAAAACAAAAAAACCAGCAACCCAACCCTCTTCCCACCCAATTTAAAAGAAAACCACACCAAAGCTGAGAAGGAGAGATGACTTGTCTTTTCCATGTCTTTTTATATGGACATACATAAAGATGCTTCATGAAACATCTCTGTAATTCTGGATGAGAATTTAGGTCCATGCATTACACATACAAAGGAATTTTATCTGTATTTGATGCACTCTGCAGCAACATGGTGTGAAATAAGTTTGCGACTGAGGCTAAAGCAGAGCAGAACATAGACAACCAAAAGTTTCAGCAACAATTTCCATATAGAAAGCAATCAATCCAAAACTTGGTGTGCTCTGAATTAAAAACACCAGTAACCAGATGCTTAAAAAAATGTATCGGAAAATATGATGTGATCACAAATACTTGACATTCTGCATGAAGTCTGCAGAGAGCAATGTGCACCTCTACACTTTTTTACCATGCATTTCTTATACTGTCTCTTTTGTCCTGCCTACCAGCTGGCTGTAGCTACTGGCTTTTTGAGATCACAGAAAACAAAAATGATCAATTCCATTCATTTAAAACAATAGTGACAATGGGCAAGAGTTTGGCCTCTTTCGCTCTGCTTGCCTGTTTGTGTTACAGTGGTTATATCTGCTTGGTCCTGGCAGTGTGGCTGTGAGTTTGGGACTAGATTATAGTAATCTGAACATGCAGATGTTAAGTACTGCAGTATGGGATAATTTAGCACTTGACTGTGACTTAAAGCACTTGCTGAAGGTAGCATGCTGGAATTCAGTCCCTGAGACCTGACTGTGCTGTTCGTACTGTGAATGGAGAAAATGGGGGTTAAAGTGAAGGCTTGAGTTGCAAAGTTGATTCAGGTAGCTGCCTGTTATAGGCAATTTGTGTAGTAGCCCCTACAGTCCCTTAGCTGTTAGCTGTACCATCCAGCTGAGACATGATAATGAAATGTTTGAGGATGAGGTTTGTCCTCATTGCAGGACAAACCTAAATACACTAGTGTAAATGTTTAAGGAAGGTTTGAAACCACCAAAAGTGGGGCATGATCATGGGCTTGGCATTGCCCTGAAATTCCACAGACACCCTTGTGCAGTCAGGTACAGCTGAGAGCTACTTGGGAATCTGCTACTTACCACCTCCCATCACAGAGTTAACTAAGGCATAGGAGCTCAGGGGAGGTGCTTACAGTGCACACACTAGCATCTCAGGAGAAAATTTTTGTGGGTTAGTGGCACAGGGTAATAAAGGCAGCTGTCCTGGGCATCACTCTGCCAAATGGAAGCACGTATGTTAACGGAATCAAGAGTATTTCAGTAGCTGTGTCTGCGGTGAGGATATCCCACCTGGTCTCCTAGTGAACACAGTCCTTCCCAGGGGGAAATTTACTGGTAGGTTGGAAATGGAGACCCAAACCAATGCTCTCTCTCCATACCAAAATAGTTCATTACTGCCTAGAGCAGTCTTGCAATGCCATACAGACATGATCATTATTTCTTCTCAAAAACATTTTGTAAAATTTGTTTCTTAAAGAAAACCTTTAAATCCTCACCCATTTAATCCCATTACCTAATTCACTGGAAAACATGTTCATAAACATATCAAAAATCATTAAAATGATAGTGTTAAAGTAAGTTGTGTAATGCCCTTCTTAAAAAAAAAAAAAATGTTATTCACCTTTCTACCAATATTTTGTTTGTATGTTACAACACTTGTACCTTTTTTAGCAGGAACCTCCTCTCTGGCTGTCTTCAAAACAACCTAGTGCACCAACAAAAGTACAGACCTATATTTACTGTTTGTTCTTGTTTTTTAAATTAAGGTGTTATTTCAAAGGCTAGAGGAGATATTACAGTGATTAATCAAGATTTCTTAGCCTTTGAAGAGTGGACAGCACAGCATTCTGACTCAGGCAAAGGTTTAGCTACAGAACAAATTTAAAAGACAAGAAAGCAGAAATAAATATATATAAAGATACATATATATAGGCCAGTATGACTTTAACTCAGACGATGAGAGCTGAAGTAGACATATATTGTATTTCTCCTAAAGCAGTAGGATATCGGTTAAAAAAAAAAAGAAAGAAAGAAAAGAAATTAGAAAAAAACCTGTCAGATATGTTGAGGCGATAACACGTGGGAGAAAATAACACTTTGTGTTAGGCTTATATTTGATAGATATAAAACTTGAAAATACTGTGCTGCACCTGAGGTGCACCGTGCGGGGTAATTGAAATGAATCTTGGGCTGCCTTGAAAGACATTTAGCAGCTGTTCCTGTTTATCTTTCAGGTTCAGAATGATTTGAAAAGCATTTTTTCTATTTTCCTGGGAAGATGAATTCTGGCAACTTTGCCTTTAAAATGTGCATTTTTATGTCACATGCACTAAATGCAAGAAATTGGAGAACGACTTCTGTGTTAAGTATTGCAGGCCTCCAGTGTACCAGGAAAGGAATTCAGGTGGTGTGGGACATTTGGCAAAATGGTATCACAACACATGCCTCTCTGTTTACCTAAGTAGGAAACAATGAAACTCTCAAGATCCCTAATACTTCCCTCTTTCAAAAACAATGAACCTGGTCTGCAGCTGAGGTATAAAAACCAAAGATGAAACCAACCCAATGCAATTTCAGCTTGGAAAGTCGAAAAGAACAGTAGTTTACGTGTCAACTATATATTGTATCACAGTTTAGCTTTATATAGCTTCTTCCAAGAGAATGCTGCAAAACACTTTTTAGGGATGGTTGAAAGCAAAAGGCAGGCGTTAACACAAGCTTTAAAAGAAATTAAGCTGTGGTTATGTGGCTTTGCTCCTGACTGGAGCTTAGACATCATAGATGCATTTTTTTGGCTCTGTCATAGAGCTCTTGTGGGATTTTGGGTGAATCACCCTCTTTTCACACCACTTTTTTGTCTTTAAAATTACATTCTGCTTAGTCTTGTGTCATCCGTCATGTCCTGTCCTGTGTCGTGTCCCCCCCTCTTATCTCTCCAGTTACTGGTGATCCAGCCTGGGGACTATCTGGAAAGCGTAAATACTGTGTGTGCAAGAAAGAGACTCCAATCCATATGCTACACTGTAATCATAATTACTGCAGTAATAGACTCATGATTTTTGAGCAGCAGAGGATGTGTTGCTGTGAACAGGAACATAAACATACAGCAAATTATGTGGAAGATTGAGGGGGGACTGAATGGATTTTGGATCAGGCTTCAAAACTAACTGAGAAATATACTGCTGCTGAGAGTCAGTAGCAAGACAGACAACAGTGAGAGAACTGAAATGGATGGAAGAAAAAAACAAACAGTAAACTGGCAAAAGAGGAATATAAAGTATGTCATGCAAAGCTGGCAGCTTGGTGCTCTCAGCATTGTGCAAGAAGGATGGACTACAAGCAGGTGAAATGTATTACCACAATGGGGCTAAAAAAGTTGCAGAAAATAAGAATATAAAAACTTTATGGGATTTTTCAGTCACACTTCCTGAAATGCAAGCCGAAAGAACAGATTTAGCAGTTGTAGAAAAGGAGAAAGAATACTTTCCTGTGAAATTTTACATGTAGTGAGAACGTTCAGCTAAATGCAAGAACAAAATTGAAAAATAGGATCACTGACTGCAAATCTGCAATGGGTTCACAAACAGCAAAACCATTTAGTTGTGGTGGAGTGGGATTTCCTGTCAGGGATATTATTAAAACCACATCATGTAAACTGGGAACTGATGACTGTGAGTATTTCAGCAATACTCACCGGCACCTCTAAAATGCTGAGGAAAGTGGCAATATTCCATGTTTTTCAGTTCTTCATATGGATTATAACTGCACTGACAAGTTGCAATGCACCCTTACTCCCTATCTCCTGCCAAGATTGCCAGCAGTGGAGGGAGTTAATAATGATGTTGATAATGATGATAAAGAAAGGGCTTAATGAACTTGGAGGTGTGTGTTAGGAAACAGAGATGAAGAGAACCTAGAAGACGTGTCAGCAGGGAGAAGTATAAAACAACTCTAGATACAGGTGACTATCTTCAGAGAGGCCAGGGTATCACCACTAGCATTTTTGTTAAGGTAGGGTTTACAATCCCTAAGGAACGACCACTGTAAAAGACTGTATTGCATTCGCATGGCAAGGTTTTGGTAGCAGGGGAGGGAGGGTCTACAGGGGTGGCCTGTGAAAAGCTGCTAGAAGTTTCCCAGCCAGTTCCAAGATGGACCTGCTGCTGGCCAGGGCTCAGCCCAGCAGTGACAGTGGTAGTGCTTCTGGGATAACATATTTAAGAAGGGGGAAAAAACCTGCACACCTGCAGCCGGAAAGAAGAGAGAGACTATGTAAAGAGCAACAACTCTACAGACCCCAAGGTCAGTGAAGAAGGAGGGCCAGGAGGTGCTCCAGGTTCTGCAGCAGAGATTCCCCTGCAGCCCATGACGAAGACTATGGTGAGGCAGACTGTGCCCCTGCAGCCCTGTTATATTCTCTCTCCCCTGCCCAGCTGAGGAGGGGAGCGATAAAGCAGCTTTGGCGGGCACCTGGCATCCAGCCAAGGGTCAACCCACCACCAAGATCTTCAGCAAACACAGGAAATCAGTGTCTTTCGTTACTCTTATTTTGGAGACTACTAGATAAACTGTGCCTTTCTAACAGATGTAAATTACAGGATTTCCTAAACAGCAGTATCCCTGGTTATTGAGAAGAGACACTAGTAATCAGGTCAGTTCCAGTGTTTTGCCAGCTTTCACAAGTCTAGCACATCCTGAGCAGTACAGTCAGGAAGAGATCATACATCTTTTTAATTAAAAAATTGATCCCGAGGTTATGCTGCCAAAAAAAATTTAAAAACTGCACATTATTTCTTATGTAAAAATTAATCGAACAAACTACTTAATGAGAGGTCATATTTGGAGACACGGGTTACGGCTGCCTCACCATCCATTGAATGTGCATGCATACACCCTGAATTGAAAACAGCAGTTAAACATCATGGCACCCAGTGCTACGCTTGCTGCTATTCTCTCTAGTGATGTTTGCAAGCAAGAAAAGAACAAGAGAGAAATATGTTGGGTTTTGTAGTCAAAGAAATAAAGGTCAAGCAAATTTTTTTAAGCAGAGGCTTTTTTTTTTTTTTAACCTGTCTTTCTGTGTTCTTGACAACTCAGCACCTGGAATAGTCATGCCTGAAGTTTGAGGAAGTTTTCTTTCTGCTGTGGCACAATTCCAAATGTCACAGAGACATTATAAAGCGTACTGTATTTCAGAGAAACTTACTGAATTATGCTGCAGTAAATTCAGATTCACTGCAGACTGACTCTCTGTAGTCTCTCCCCCGCTCCCCATCGAATACCCTTCTCCCCCAAACACACCCAAACATGTATTTTTGCTCACACCACCTTCTGCCTCTATACAATAAGATAATGCAACCTCTCCCCCAGAAAAAGACTTTTGGTTAGGAATGTCCTCTGCACTGAAGCCCGGTGTCTGTCACCCCAAGTCTAGTGAAACAGCCCGAGAGAAACATCAGAATTGACACTTCCCTTCCAAGCTCCCCAGACCGAGTACCTTTCCTAAATCTGGTCTGGCCTCTTCCTGTCAGGAACTGCTGCCTGACTCCCCAGGCAAGCACTTGTCCTGCTAATCGAATTTTTAATCAGTCCTTGAACTCTGTCGTAGCATCTTGAACTCATAAAGCAATACGGCTTTGTTATTATTAGTGATTCCTTTGAGCTTGCATGATGGCCCTTGATCCAGCACCAGATTTTAATTCACTGCATGTCTGGGGCTTGCCAAGTACAGTGGAAGATTACAGTGAGAAGAGCCGAGTGGTTGACAGTAAGTTCACAATGAAGCAGCTAGTAATTCCTTAAGTCAGAGGACTTTAGACAAACTGTATTACTGAATCTTGACTAGCACAGATCTAGCCATCACACTTTTCTGAAAGATCCAATTTCTCTGACTCTCTATGCCCTCACTGGGCACTCATGGCTTCCCACTTGCTTTGTAGCAAACACTCCTGTAAGCTGAGGCATGGGGATAACTGTGGATGTCTCTGGTACAGTAATCCAGAGGCTTCTGGTTGAGAAGATGTTTTTCCTTAACAAGAACTTGATAAGTGATCTTTTCCCTGTATAATGTGTGAACGTTTCTGTGAAGTTGCATTCCAACATCTAGGGAGCTGTTCTCCAAATAAGATTAGGACACAGAATATCAAACATATACTGTTTCTTAAATGTTATTCCATGTTTGTCACCAGTGAATTTAGACATATAAACATGACACACAAAAATCTTCCTGAACATACCTGTAAGCTTTCCTTTGCATCAAAACATTAGTGTGCTAATTAAAGATGTGCCACAGCTTACCTGGATTCTCTAGTTCCTGGACCTACTGTTGAAATGTTCAGCAGAAGGGTTACAGTAGTTAGTCGATCCATAGAGTTTAAAATGCATCAGTGAGGACCAGAAACGGTCTGCAAACACTCCTCACTCCAGCTCACACAGAAGGGCAACCAGTTCAAGATGAACCAGACACTACTTCATTTCAGGGAGCTCCTGACCGCTCTCACCCTGGCATGCATCCCTCTGTAACTACATCACTGTGTCTGAATTAACCACAAGAATCCCCAGCCTGATGCTGGGAGGGTTGTGTCATCAGCCTGGTCTCTGTTTATAGTAGACAGACTGTTTATCTACCCTTATACTGCAGCTTTCATACAAATGAATCTCAAAGTTTAAAAAAAGATATATGAACATGAAACGAACACTGTGACTGTCTCTGAGGTTAAAGATCAGCCTGAAATAGTCCTCTAAATACAAACTTTCCACAATTATGGGGCATTTCAAATTGGCTTCTTTCTGCAACTTCCTGAAGAAAACCAGTCGTATTTTTACAAAATACTTTATGTTGAATCAAAGAAGAAATGTGTAGGAATAGCTAAATAGCTAACTATCTGGTGGTTAGAGAGCTCTTGAGGCAGGATACTCCAAATAAGTATTTGCCAAGCAATGTAACATTAATGCGAGACATGGCATTAACACAGGGCACCCATCCTATGACACTTCCACAAATTGTAGACGTGCACACTCTAAGAACAGGTAAGATGTAGTTTCAGACCCACTCAAGCAACTGAGGGAACTGAACCAGGCTGGTCATCTGGCCTTTTCACTGACTTAGTGAATAACAGAGAGATGGCAAGTTCACCATCTTCCCAAGGTTTGTGCATAAACATGGTAAATTCAACTGCCTGGCTAACCTGTCCTCAATTTAAGTAAGTTCTAAGATGACTGAATCTATAGCTACTGTAGAAACTGTTGAAGCAGAAACCTTTTCCAAGCTGATATTGGTGATTCTGATATAATAAAAAACTAGTCTTAACTGTTTCTCCTTTCTGCCTCCATGATTCTTCTCCATTTTTTTGTTACTCCAAACCAAACAGCAGTCTTCTTTTTAAAAACTTACATCTGCTAAATTCTTCTAATAGAAAGTCATTCCTATTTGGCAATAATTTCTAAAGAGTATTTTTTTTCTTCTTTCAATGCTAATAAGAAAGGACAGGGACCCTAAAGTCAGTATACACCAATGAGATGAATCAGGAGATATGACTGAAATGAGACCCAGTGTGACACAGCTGCCTCCAGAAAAAAATCTATCACTTGGGCAAAACACACTGGGACAATCAAGTATCTCAGTTTCCACTGCTGTTACCATGGTTTCTATATAAAGACTGGAGAGCATTACAAGTATATTCTTTGTGATAACAAACAAAAGGAATATGTGAAATAGGACAATAAAATCATGGGTGACCTGTGACAGACCGCTGTGTCAGCTACTAGCAGCTACCTACATTTCCTTCTGAAACAATCTAAACGGACAGAAGGTAAATCAATATATTCTCAGTACACTGTCTAGCTGTTTGGTTTCCCCTGCCTTCCTGTTTTATTTTGCTGCGGTATAAAAATGATTGGGAGAAACAAGAGAGTTGCACAGTTAACACTAAACCATTTTGCTGTTCTTGATAACTCCTGTAAAGACAGCCTGGCAGTCCAGTGTCAGGTCATTCTGTATGTTTCATTCAACAGAACAGCCTCAGCTCTGTTTTAATCGCTGTTGAAACTCAGATTCAGCAAGATGTATGATATTAGTCATGGCTGACATATTAAATTTATTTACTGAGCTTTACACTGCCAGAGTTTGGAAGTAGGTTGGAAAGATCCTGAAGCTAAATGTAAATTCTAATTTCAGTTCCAAGCTTTATCCAAATACACTTGACTCGATTCACCTATGTGATGAAATTCTACCAAGACATTTGCATAAAGGCTATGAGGTCAAGTTCTTACGTCTTTGGGTATACTGGAACACAATAAACTCAGTTTTCAAAATTAGAAATGTTAGTCCTCACCAAACTAATGCAAATACCTATTTTACATGTGGAAAGTAACAAGACTTTCAACTCAACACGTAAAAGCCATGTAACTGATTTGAATACATATGTCCACATAGAAGATAGAAGGATATACCAGGGCTGGCTGTACATAACCTGAGCACTTGAAAACTCCCCACATATTTTGTCATTACAATAATTCAAATGCAATTAAAAAAAATCATCTGAGTTTGAAAAGCTGGCCTGTAGATAACAGGTCATAGCAGCCGAGGTCACTAGTGATTCACTGCTACCGAAAGGGCTCCCTCTTCCTAAGACTTTCTCTTTCCATGTCCACCCATTTCCCTGAGCTGACTCCAGGGAAGCCTGCTCCCAGAGGTGATTAAATTTCTTGATATGGGCAGAAAATGATGCAATTTTCTTTTCTTCTGGATTAGTTCTCTGTTGGCTTATTGAGCTGAGCTCAATAACTTGCTCAACACTTGAGTATGAAGTCAATGCAGTGTCAGAGAGAAGGTAAGAGGAGAAGATAATAAAAGGAACAAGGTACGAAGTCATTCTTTGATGATGGTAAGCTACCACATTTTTCAGAGGGAACTGTACTCTGTTATTTTTGTATGGCTTCTGGAGCACATGTTTATGGCATAATTCTCTGTGAAACTAGTGGGAATTCCTAAAGAAAAAAGTAGTATTGTAGTAAATTAATTTTAGTTAAAGGACAAAAGTCAGTATGAATGAAAGCATCATGACTACATGAGTCTTACACCAAACAAGTAAGGAAGTATCATATAAGGTGACTTGATGACTTACCTTAAAGGAGATTTCATATTGCTCTCCTCCCCATATTTCTAATCCTGGATCATAGCCTCCTAGCTCCCAAAACCATCTCCGGTTAACGGCAAACAGACCTCCAGCCATTACAGGAGACCTACAGGTTGAATAAAACAATACAAACATTAATGAAGATGTTTGGACTCTGCGTGCGTTTGTGTGAATGCTGCGTGAATTGCAAAGCTATGAAAGGTGTAGGCAAAGGATACTGTAAACAAACATTTACCTTTATTCACCCCAAAATGGACTCCAGATGAGAAACAGGCGATGTGATAGACATGTAGATAGATACAGAGCATGGTAGACAGTCATGCACAAACTCCTTTAAAAAAAAAATCCAACAAATTCTGCTCATTACTAAATAAAACCATATAACAGAAAAAGAAAGGGACTCTGGAAACGTGCTGAAGTATTTAATGTCGTCTCAGCACTTGATGTGAAGTAACTCATATTTGAAACTTAGCAAAAGTTTTCAATTCATGTCAGTCTCATAGGTGCTGGCTAGAGAAAGACAGAAAGGTGACCGTGGCTATCTACAGAGCAGCTGTTGGGAGTTAAACATCTGCTTTTCTACAGCATCATTTAAAACTCCTAAACTTTGTCCCATAGTGGTAATTTAACTCATAGGCAAATAATTTGCTGTGTTTCCCTTGTTTCCCTTTATTCCATGAATAAACACATGGAATTTATTTGAATTAACTCAGCCTTTTCCACAGATAATATAGAAAACAAATGGGATACTTACAGTTAGTGTTAGAGAATATTCATGAGGGGTATATTTTAAATTTATAAGTAGGAATTTTGTACTGGAAACTAAGTGTGGGGTTTTTTTTTTCTTCCCCCCCCCCCCCCCCCCCCCCCAAAGACTGGTTCCAATGCAGTAAATACATTGACAGCTCTCAGGATTTAAATGTTGCTCATTGATTCCTTGCAGCTGTGGTGGAAGGGGGATACAAATGGATCTGCACTGACCGGGAAGGAGACAACAGGCTGAAGGAAGTCCAACCCAACTGTGCAGTTCAATCAGTGCAGGTCAACACTCGCCTTATGAGTTTTAGAGCGAGAGGCTAGAAGGAACAGATTACTGTTGATGGCTGGTCAGCAAGAGAAAAGACATAATGTAAGAGACCTGGATGGCTTCCAGGCAGTGCTTGCTTACCGGAGAATAGACATGAAATTGCATCCTATGCCATGTGCTTTGTAACACTGCAGGCCCTGAGGGAAAATTATCCTGTCTAGGGGCGTTTCTGTTCTGAATTCCTGTTGGTGATTTGTTTGGGACTATGGAAGCAGATGGTACCATCCCTGAAGAACTGACTGGAAAATAAAAACTTCCTCCTCTGCCACTGATTTAGGATTTGACAGTGAACTCAGGACTCGTAGGTATCACAGGAATCCATACATAGGTTAAAAGTTTATTAAAGAGGACATCAAGCTAATGGAACAACATTCTGCTATATTTTCACTGCCTTAACCCTTTTTATATTGCTATCTTTTATCCAAGCCAGTGGAGAAAGACAAAATAACAAGCAGACTGCTGAGTGGCCTCTGCCACCATTAGGATGCCAGTGACTCGCCACACGCCTGAATGCTAGAAAGGGGCTCTCTCATCTGCATTCACAGTAATGAAAAACAGTACCATTACCTTACCTTTAATTTCCATAAGTTAGTTTTTAAAATATATATGTATTTTAGTTTATATCTTCTCTTACATTAAGCTACCCTTTTTCACGACTAGGGAGCTCTGTCTTTAACCGCCTAATTCTATTTTCCTTTAGAGATTATATTTTTAAAAGCACATAGAAACTTCGTGAAACAAAGCTGCAATATTCTGACGAGGCTGTGCACTGTAACATAGACTGAATGCTAATACTTTCTTACTTTTATTGACATTTCATATCTCAAATATTGACTGTTCTTTCCACATATGAATATATTCAATACAGATTTTATTAGAAACCTTCCCCTGGGGATTCTGCCTACTAAAATACCTACCGAAGTAAATCTAATTACAACATGCCCTTTGTGACTTCAGATTCTAAATAATCAAAACACAATGTCCTTTTATAAAGATGGACTTGCATGGAGAATGCTTATAACTAAATCATTACTGGCAGAAGAAACATAGTCCCAGAAATCACTGGGTAAATGCAGGATTTCTCTATTTCTCTCAGGAACAATAACTTTCATGAGCATTTCTCTTGACACAGTGAATGGCCTCAGAAAAAGGCTGTCCCTGCAGGTGAACCGGATGAAAGATGAAAAAATCAGATACTTCAAATTGCAAAATAATTGGCAAATACTTACGAATGATACTTTATAACTAATCTGTAGATTTTCCAGTGATCATACTGAGTAAAGAAACCCCTTGTTATTTAGATGCGAAAGTTCCGAACATTTATTACAATTAGTGAAACTACCAAATGACTGGAACAGCAGCAGACTCATAGCTTTTGCACTTACTTAAAAATGAAGAGGAAAAAAAATTGCAACTAATGTTGCTCCATTCGTTCTTATTCCACAACGTGTTCTGACATTTGTTTTGCAGGAAGAGCAATGGAAAGGACAAACAGGGCAGCTTTTTGGTTTTCATCAGATTGGGATGAGCAATAAGCTGTGTGAACCTGACCACTTGGCACAGGATACGTATTCCACTCCATGCCACAAGCAGCTGCTGCTGAACAGGCCTTAAATTGTCTCCAAAATACGAAGACAAGAGTTCAGTCCTACAATCATGACTGATATGAAAAGTCCTTTTGTAGTCAATAGGATCACTCACATGGATAAAAACTGCAGCGAGCCCAAAGGAGAAGAATTAATCTCTTGTGTAATGGCTTCTGTATAGAAATGTCCAGTACAAAGCTGTGTCTGTACAAGTGATTTTTCATGAAATGTCTTACTCAGACATTCACAACCAGACTTAACCTACTGTAGCATAACATTATGTGACTAATTACAGTGGAAGCTGTAAAATACTTATAGTCACAAACTGAAAAGGACAAAGACTCCCAAAACTTCAGAAAAGCTGCAAAGCTAAGGCTGCTAAATTTAAAAATAGTTATAAAACCTCCCATGTGAGAAGTACTGCACAGACTCACTGACTACACCTAAAAGAACAATATTGCAAATAAAAGACAGCTGATCCAAAATTGGCCCAACAGGTCACAGATCGCTGTGCTGAGACAGAGAATGAGTTTGATATAGTGAGTGTGCAAGAAAACCTCCAACAAATCATGTTTTGCAAAAAAAGATAGACTGAGGAAAAGGCAGGAAAATGCTTACTGTGAAAAGATAACTCACACAAATTAAAAAAGGGCACAAAAGAAACATAGCAATAGCTTAAACTGTAGCCAGTGAAGAATTTTGTAACTTCTTGTAATTTACATGCAGAGGAAGCAAAGAGATAATCTCATCCATGAATTTTCAAGGTAAGAGAAAGAATGACACGGACTTAAAAGGAGCATGAAGTTACTTGCCTTAGAAACAAATGTGGTATATTGCAAACAAATGAATGGCATAGCAGGGTTTGGAATCATTATTTTACAAGAGTGATGCATACAGTGGAACTAAAGGATTTGTGAAAAGGAAAGAGGCTTTGACAGCGCGTAGAAAGACACTTAGGAAATGAAAATGGGAAAGCACTTGTGCTAGATGACATGTCCAGTAGGTACGCTGATGTGGAGACTGGAAGATGTCCAATGTATGACACTTCTATTTACTGTCATACCATGTCAGTATGTGAACAAAGGTTTATGTCACCTGTTATTCAACATAAAGAAAATATTGCAGTGTGCACAAACCATTGTTGAACTGGGGTGCTTTGGAAAGGACTGATAGGAATTACCTGCCTCAAACAGCTGAAATTTGGTCATCATAATCGTATCTAGTGAATGGCATATTGCACTATGCATGTCTTTGTATAATCCACACTGATTAAAAGCTCTGTGCTGAACTACTGAACGGAAACGGATGAATGTGGGAAAGAGGTGTTCATCTCATGCAGGATATGTTAGACAAACTGACCTTCAGTGCCAAACCAACTGACATGCAGAACAGAAAGTGGGGTAAATGTCAGCCCACATCAGGAGTCAGTGCTGGCTCCTGTTGACCTTGAGGAGCCAGGGATGTGAAAGAGGAGGAGGAAGGGGGCCACGCTGCTGCTGGCACAGTGAGAGTCCCAGAAATGACTAGTGACCTACTGAGCACAGCCTTGAGCTGGGCTTGAGCAATTTTTATACTGAATTTCAATGTCTTGTTAATGAAGGAGAGTGCCCCTCCACCCTAGTGATGCCACACAAAGGCACCTCAGAAAAGTGAGTAAATGCAGATACCTGTTCCAGTGGTTACTGCTCCTGGTGCTCTCTGCAGTGATTCCTGCTACTGCACCAAAGCTTTCTTAAGTAAATGGTAGAAGCTAACTCTAATCCTAGATAATAAAAGGGTCTAATAAAACTAAAAATTAAAATCTATGTACGTGTAATGTAAGAGAGATTCAGTCACTCACATGAAGTGAATGCAGAAATAGAGGAAACCGAAAATAACATGAGGTGATCAAATGGCAGGAAGAGATACATATTAATAAAATAAATCAAGAAAATATGAACCTAAAGGTTACTCCAGTTAAAGATGAACTGAAGGACAGATTCTATGCTGTGCATAGAAAAAGATGTTGGTATAGCTGGAACGAATATGGAACACACTTACTAAATTTTTCAAGAAGTAAAAAGCAGAATCGTTTATATACTAAACTCTTTAAACAAATTATTTTAAAGTATTTTTAAAATGTACTGACTTTTTTACATTTAATATTTCTATAAGGCTCCATCTTTTATCCAATCTAACAATATGAGAAATTTGCATGTTTATAAAATCATCAAAATTTAAAAAGTAAAACCTGTATCTGTGACATTAGCCTAGGGGATTTACTCTTTCTTTTTTTCCTCAACAAGTGTCCAGTTATCCGAACACCTTTTACCTTTGATGAATTTGTGCCCATCTGTACCAAATGATCACATAGGTTTTGCAAACCACTGCATTCCTGATATCCACATCATTATCTCCTTAGAGTCTAGAAACAGTATCTTAAATAGCAGATAAACTGTGTAAGGAAAAGGTATGTCTTAGAGTTGGTTTGCTCCCCATGAAAACTGCTTCCACCCAGTTCATTCACTGTACATTCAAAGCTGTCACCACACTACACTGTAAATCGCCAGCTGATTTTTTAACTCTGTTGATGTATGTGATGCTGAACTGCTGGCTGTGTATGATAAGGTACCCCAGCAATTTCCACAAAGCAAACTGAAGCTACTCTCTTGCAAATGCAAATTTGTAGAGCTGTGTCCCACTGTGTAGGCTCCTTCTATGTATCCAGCTGGTTTCAGTAATCTGTGTTCTCTTATTAAACTGTTGCATAATTTTATTGTCACTCTTAAGCAGTTGGGATATTCTTATGTTAATTTTCCTTTGCTATGTCTTTCTAATGAGTCGTTTGCAAAATTCTTCATATGTTCATAGATTTAATATAGATGCACAATGTCTCCATCTTACCTACAATAAATACCTGCATATATGCATGCATGTTTCATACATTTCTACTCACTGGCATCCAGTCAGCTGTTTTACAAGTGACAATTAAATTGCGAGATACCTGCCCTTTAAGAGGCACAGCACTAAAATTTCACCCATGTTTATTTCAGTGCTAAATGTCCTCCTGTTTTTTTTTTTTTAAATGATCTGTAAAATACTCAATCTAAAAGAGCACTCACAAAATGACTTAGCATTCCAATGATAAATATCTTGTTTTTTAAGCAGGTCCATTGAAATTCTCTGTAATGTTAACAACAAAATAATTCCCTTTTCCAGAGCAGAGTTGCATTATGTTTTAACTTCTAGCAACATCTTTCCTGGACAACTCAAACCTGTGAAATGCTAGTGTGGCAGAAAAGCAGATATGTACCCAACAGTACCCACCGGTGAGAGTAGCTGCTTGTGACAGGTTATGACAAAGCCACACAAGCTTTTTCTGAATGCTGCTTCCTAGCGCAGAAGGCACTATTATGCAGGATGGAGATCCAAGCTAATTTACTTTGATCAGTACTTTTGTAGCTTGCATCTCCACATAATGAACAGTCTCTCTATTAAAATTGCAATGAGGCCTCATTTTGATGCCAAATGTGACAAAGTTTTCATGACCAGCAGAAATCAAAAAGTTCTGATAAAAATTTGCATTTTGTTGTAGTGACTGTTGTTGGAGATTATCACCCATTTGTTTCACTACACAAATCCTGTATAAGGGGCATTATACATGTTTCTCACTCACTTGAAGCTGAAAAGTATAAATTTTTGGCATTTAAGCAAATATTCTTACAGGTATGTAAAAAAAAAACAAAACAACAAACCCAAACCATCAAGCTTAGTTTTTATGTAACCTATCAGTTCACAATATCATTGTCCTGAAATACATAGCAGATAAGTTGTATTGCTTCAAATTAACTCCGAAGTCCCTATATAATTAAATTTCATTTTTAAACTAGACCTTTGTTTGAGATATATTAAGATAAAATCCCATTCTTCTCACATAGACAGCCAGAAAGTGAGCTGCAGAGAGTCAGCTATAAAGAAAGCTCTAAAAGTGTTTCAGGTTCAGTTTATAGAAGTTTGCACTGTGATTTCATCACATGACTTCTTTGCATATTTTCCATATTTTTCTTAGCACATTGCTAAACTACATTGAAAAAAACGTATCGTAAAAGAGTGATCATCCCTTATGTTGGCAATGATGCTGAGGCCCATTTAACCTTCCCTCTCATTTTCAGAAAATTAATGAAGCTGTAGAAAAGGTGAGTCAGTTGGGTAGAGATGGAAGACTCTAAAGAGGAGGTTTCCCCTTCTCATTATTACCTTTCATAATCACCTCTCATAATCCAAGGGAAATCTATTTGAATTATTGCTAAAAGAGATCTACAGGACTCAAACTAAGCAGGTGGGTTGGCAGAAATGAGCATCCTGCAGCAAAAAGTAAATGAAAGCTTCTGGAAATTTCCTACAGGCAAAGGTGTTCAGAAGGATAAAAATGAGGAACAAAAGAACAGCTGGAATACTATGCTGCAAGTCATACTAAAGAGACAAGTCCAACATACGAGCAGTATTGCAACACTGAGGCTTAAGTGCTGTAAAAGCAAGAATGGAGGTCTGAGAGCAGCACTTCAGCTAAGCCACGTCTATGTCATGAGGGGGGATGTATCTTGGACATGTGGAGCTCAACTGCAGCAAAACCCCCTTCAGCCTATTAGTAGGAAGTGAGTAAGAACTGCCAGGGAAAACAGAAATGAACTCCAAGCAAAATTTGAAACAACTCTTTCAATTTAGTACATTTTCATATTGATTGCTATCATTTGTATTCAGGGTCGTCCCTTGAAAATATAATCTTTAAAACAGAAATAAAGACCGATTGGGGGCAAAATATTATCAACTGTCACTAAAACAGGAGCTTACTTTAGCCCTCTGGCATTTAAGGTAACCCAAGGTCAAAATTCAAACAGGTAAGTAGTGTTTTGCACAATATAAGAATTTCAGAATTGTAGGAAGTCACCCTGTTTCTCGCTTTTGTGAAAAGACAATTATTTTAATTATGAAAGCACAATGAACTTCCTACTACGATCTTTTGCCTCTGGGTCATTACAAAACCTGAAGCTGGAATTTTAAGTCAAGGCCAATCCTTTAATCTGAGTGTACACCCTACTTTTAAACAGGAAAAATCTGTCCAAGCTAACACGGAAATCCACGTCTATGAAAAGTAACACTTAGGTAAACTGACATCATCTCACCTGAGACTAAACTTCTATTTTCAAATAAGGAACAAGGTCAGCAGCATATCTTTAGATTATCCATCCTGGTTGCACTCCATCACCACCTCTCCAACATGAGGGAGTAACAACAGTTCATTAAACCCCATCACTACCTTCAAGGATGTTCTTTCAGAATATATGGGGGCAGTAGCTGCACAGAATTACTAATGAATTTCAACATTATCTTCTCCTCTTTAGATGCAAAGGTATAAACCCCAGAACTATCTTCCTTTCCCAGTGCTTACTTTTGCTTTATTGATTTACTTAAGCCGAATATAGCATCATAAGAGAAGTTTAAACTCAAGGAGAAATTTTTGAACGTCACCGAAGATGAGAAATGATTCCTCTTAAAACGTAGCCACTGGGCAGAATATAGGTTCTTATTTCCAAAATAGTCCTTTAATTCAGACCTTGCCCTCCCAAGAGATATTCCTAGATAAACAATGATAACAAATCCAGCCGGTTAGCAGTCTGCGATTAAAACTTACAGGTGATTATTATGAAGTTATCTGGATGACTATAACTCTACGACTCCAATTTCTGTGACTCTAAACCATTAGGTACTTATTCCATATTAAAGCAGATTTAAAGGCACCACAACCCAGGAAAACAGCTTTGCACACAACGTGTAAAAGTGACTTCACTGCTCACACCTTCCAGCACAACCTCACAGGCGGACCGAGCCAGCTGGGGGATGGAGGGCTCCGGCAGCGGGGCTCACGGCAGCATCTGCTCTGCAGGCAGCGCCGGCAGGGCCCTGTCCTTCAGGACTGCCTTGGCTCCTGTGCCATATGCACCCCACGGGGGCCAGTAAAACAGCTGCTTGGGTCTCTTTATGGATGCCAGGTGAGGAAAAGAGGTCATTTGAATAACTATACTACATGCTACTGTATAGCACCATATGCATGTTTGCAATGGTTTGGCATGTTGAAAAAAGACAGAACAAGGCAGCTGAAGTACAATCACCACCATCAACTCCACGCAAAACAGAAGCCTTTTCTCAAGAAGATAGAGCCCTCACATTAGGCTAAGTGGATCAGACACACAGTTAATGATACGGCCTGTGATCTGCCATGAAGCTGAGCATATGGATGAATATTACTCCTTTGATCAGTTCTTCAGTAGCACTGTCAGCAACTGCCCCCACTCTACCCCTGTGCACACACACCGCTTCAAATGCAGGCAGCAAATAGGGACAAAAGGTAATTTCAATATTTCATTTGTGTCTGTCTTTGGGGGTTAATGTAGAAGCTTGAAACGATTACATGCTGACAGGGAGGGAGACTGGAGCCTGCGTAGCCGTGCCATCGCTACAAAAAGCAGGTCGTCCATTTGCCGGTGGTCAAAGATTTCAAGGACATTAAGTTTTAAGAAGGCAAAAAAAAAAAACCCCAAAAAACCATGCCTGAAGAGGCAAATATGCAGTCAAAGGTATTCTGGGATCCTGGAAATGTGCTCCTAGGTGCACCAGTGCCATTTATTAAAGCTCTATAATTTGCTGTGTTACCTTATTATGGAAGGTAATGGGGAGGCAGACACTTCACTAAAACAAAATAAGATTTCTCCTTGTCTGTACCAGAGGACAACAATATTTTCCTGTAAAAACTGAAACAGTGAAAGCAGTTTTTCAGAAATGGAACTGACAGAAAAACACTGGAAAGCACTTCACAATGAAGGATGAAGGAGCTGAAAACTGATGAGGTTGAGCACTTCATTGTCCCATGACAGCATCTGCTCTTAATTTGATGTTGTTTTAAAGATGGGCAGGCAGGGCTGTGGAAATGCAGGGAAATGAACCTTCCTGTTTTATCATCATAATAAATCACATTAAAAAAATATCTCCATTTGATAATAAAAATAAAATGAAAGTCTGGTCTAGGGATAGTTCTCCACATTTGCATAAACTCATTCTCTCTGCACTAAAAATGCATGGAAATGCGCCATAGCAATAACGAGCTAGAGAGAGAATATCTACATTTTGATCTATGGGAGATTAATATTTTTGAGGTTTTCAACAGCAAGGCTGTCAGGAATTGTAGAAGACACCCAATAGCTTCTTTTATTTCCTCAAAAGAGTTATATCTAGTGTTTTGCTTTCAGAATTTGGATGTGAACTGGTTGTTTTCAGAAACAGACAGTTTTCATCAACTATTAGCAAAATGTTCTGATGGAAGAGTTGCTGATTGCTGCTACGAATGCTCACTTCTGTCAGAAACTCTTTCAGCTATGTGAATATTTTGATATGCAGCTGTGAGGAAAATGGTCTATCCCAGTTGAAATATCACATCCTTCTTTTATTCTAAATATAAGTGTATATTTACATAAGTGTCACATGTACACTTATTACACTATTTACTGATAAATGGTCACATCTAGAGGTGAAGCACTAGAAATCTGTATGGCTGAATACACCATTCTGCTTCCAACCAGTGTGCCTTGCAGACTTGCAGCTGGATCTTTAGGTGGTTTAAGTGCACGAAGAACACATTGCCAGTGAAATTATGCTGTTGTACATGAACTCTGGACCTGATCTTGAAAGCAAATAAGGGTAATGAATTTGCCAGAGAGTGCTGCTAATTTGTACAGACCATAGCGGAACCTATTCTGAACACAACATACTAATCTCAGAGTTGCAAACAAGAACCCCTACGTAGTATAACTGCCCCCACACAGAAGACTACCTCCATCCGTTGAGATGGCCAACCTCCTTGACCCTAGGAGATGCACACTAAAATTTTCATATCACTGGAAGGTACAAGCTATACTTCTGAGAACAGCAAGCAGAAGGGGACCTCTGGGAGTAATTCAAAAGCAGGATGATGGCAGTTTCCCAGAAGTAATCCTGCCTCATGTGGGATAGGGTTGGACTGGATACAAAGCTGGCTTTTGGGTGACTCACCGATAGAGACCGCAGTTGCCTTGCAGGCTTTCTCCCTCCTGGATCCAGAAGCTCACACAGTCCAGCTACGCTTGTGTCAGCATCGTCCCACTGCCTGCCATGTGACAGTGCAAGGATCAGGAGGGGTCACCCTAACCTATATGTACCTATAATGAAAATACTGCAAGAAAAAAATTAAGAACTGAAAACAGTAACATATAAGCACTGCAACTGCATTAACTCAAAACCCAAGACTCCTGTCTATACTCACTTCCAGGAAACACTATTCTTTTACATTTATCTAAACTAATAGCATACGGATAAAATACATGATATCATTATTTTAAGAAACACCTGAAGACTTGGAGAAATTTGGGGCAGTCATCCCTGAATCATGTCTAAAAGTTTGTTAGTGAAAGCCCTATCACTTCAGAATTAAATAAAAAAGCACACAAAAGGCATATCAAATCCTGAACTGGCAGAAAGGTAAGCTGGACAATAATAATATTTACTCTTGCAACTGACCTATAAAGGCTTTATTGTTAAGAGTTGACAAAACCCCCCCAACCCAACCCCACAAAAAAAACCCAACACAAAAAACACAACAGAAAACGGAATTCCTGAATAACAAATAATCAGAATAATCTTTGTCAGGAATGGCAGCTCCCAGCCCCAGCGAAACTGTCATTTCATCTGATCTCCTCCATTAATGTTACATTCACCACCATGAACAAATGGGCTCTATGTTATCCAGATGGTTACTGACAGATAACCTCGTTAGCAGATGATATTCATAGGAGGCAACTGGTAATACTGTTATCATTTTACAGACTACACAAAGAGTGCTCAGTGCTTCAGATCCAACAGGTTTCTTAGCTCCTCATGGAAATGCTTCAAATGCAGAATCAAAGAGGATTGTCAGTGGCTGCTTTAAGGCCCTAAGTCCACACCTGGAGGTGTTTCCACTTTTCCCCATCTTCTCAGCCTCGAATGCAGAGGCTGTCCTTGCAAGTGTGAACCCAATCTTGGTAAACTGTCAAGGTGCTGCTGTAACCCAC
The DNA here is from genome assembly GCF_023634085.1 of Falco cherrug. Classification (NCBI taxonomy): domain Eukaryota; kingdom Metazoa; phylum Chordata; class Aves; order Falconiformes; family Falconidae; genus Falco; species Falco cherrug. The sequence continues at coordinate 36,609,041 of NC_073697.1, forward strand.
ACTGTGTCAGCGCATAGATGGGCTTCACACCTCAGATCATCTGTTTTCCCCACAGAGCCAAACTGCTTCATCTGCCCTTCTCACCGTGGGACATCACTTTAGCCCTGCAGGTGCTTACGTCACCTCAGTTTGTGTTGCTCAGTAACCTACCCTGTTATTCAGTGGCAATGGCCACAGTCAGCACGGATTATGCTAACTGAATAAAAACTGTATGCTTCTGAAGGACAGGAGTCCTCTGATAAGAGGACTGCTTGTGTCTACATTGTCACCATAACCTCCTTCCTTTCTGTTCTCTTGACCTGAGTCCCCTGACTGCCTGCTCTGACCCCATCCCAGCTCGTTCCCCAGCTTCCCCTGGGAAACTCCGCCAGCTCCCCTGAAAGGGGGGAACTCTCCCAGGACGCTTCTCTCTGTGGCTAGTGTAAGCTGGGAAGCATCAATCTCACCAGCAGTTTTTATTCCCTCCACTTAGAGCAGTCCTTCCTTTACTTTCATAAGAAAAAACATTCCCTGGCTACCAGCTAAACAGAAATGGGAATTATGATGCCCTAAATAGCAGGATAATAAATCTGAATACTTTGCCAGCGAATACATTTTCAAACCATCATCTCCAGCTAGCAGAAGAGAGGAGAGCCCATAGAAACTGTAGAGCAGAACAGTAATTAGGTCAGCCTGACATTTGTGGCCCTATGTTTGTGAAAGTATTTTCCTGAAAACTTCAGTTATATAACAACACATAACCAAACTTAATACACCCAGTAAATTGTTGGCTGTCATTACCAGTAATAAGAGAGAAGAGTTATAGTTGCAAAGCAGCTGCTGTAGCATTCAGCCATATTCTGCTGGCAAGAAAATAAAACTGAAGAAAGATTTAAAGGAAGAATGTTATGTATGAGCCTTCTCAGATATGCAATTAAATACAAATTGCAAAACACAAGTAAGTACATTATAAAACACAGAATTGCAGGTCAAAGATTGAAATTATTAGCATTGACAGAATCACTTTTACAGTTTTCCTTCTGAAGCTACACACAGGATGCTATTCTAAATAAATATAAAACGAAACAGAACACTGCAAATATTTTCCCCTCATAACTATATTTTAAAAGCAGAACCATACCTCCACTGCAATTACATAAGATGTTATTCCATTAACAACTAATAGTAGGAGCAAGCAGGAAAGCAAACAAGCCAAAGGGAAAAAATCTGCTTCCAAGACTTGCTAAAAGAACCCCATTCATAACTAAGTCTGATGAGGCTTAATGTCTCAATGGAGGCAGAAAAGCAATACAGTCACAACTAGGCTGTGTTTTGGGGTCAGGTGAAGCGGATTCCTGACAACATCTTTCAATCAGTTGCAGATGCAACTGAGACCAAAACCTGCTCTAGCTGGAAGACACAATTTCTTGACAAAGAGTAATAGCAACAAAGAAAGACCGAGTACATTTTCTTCGAAGAAGAATGAGCTTCATAGAGGTCAGCACTTTGTCTTTGTTGCTTCCCTTTCCAGTGCAGGGACAGCAGCTTCAAGCAAATCTGACACGGCATGCTCTGCATGAGTGGTTTGCTTCCTCCATACATCACCCTGTCTGTACCAATAGCCTTTAGGTACGTTCCCATTAATCCGGGAGTGGCTCGTACACCTGCATTTCCCAAGGAGAAAACTCAGCATATTCCAGCTCCCCACACAGAAGCAACACACAAAACAACCTTTTTCTCCCTGCACCACAGGAGAGGGATTCACCTCGGGACTTGATTTCACTTCCTGCAGGGATTTATTAAATCAGAGAGCAATGAAGCAAGAGATGCACCGTCTGTTTGGGGTTCAGTTTTTAAAGACAATTGCTGTGGGACGCAGACTCTCATGGTATCAACTGTACAGGTGCCACCTGAAGTAAAGACTAAGAAAAAAATCAAGAAACAGTTAAAAAAGACTTCCTGTTTTTCCTTTGGCAACTTGAGGAACTCTGAAAGTACACAGTAGATGCCAGCAAAAGATTCATGTATGCATTCCTGGTAGTTCTTTAAGATCAACACATTTTTTTTTGTGTGCTAATAATAAAGATGGGTGCCATACAAAACTCCAAATGAATATCATCAGCCTCCACAAACTCCTATTGCCATGAGCAATGGTGTCCACATGATGAACACTCTGCAACTGAGCTAGTACTCCTACAATAGATCTTCACATCTCTGTGGAATAACGAAGTTCACTCCACTGTCAAGATATGTTCAAGCCATGTGTATATATATTTCATTATTCCGATAAAAGCCAACAGCCAAGTATTCAGCAGGAAATATGCATCATATTCTTGACAAATAGCATAAGTAATAAAAAGCTCCCGTTTCAGAGAAAGGATTGTAATCAAGAAAATTTTTCTTCTTGCATGAAAGATTTTGAGTTTAGTTTTCCAGCTACAGAGTTTTATCAATGAAGCACAGCTAATGTGTAGTCTAGGTGGAGATTAATGTAAGATTTTTTAAATATATTTTCTAATAAGGAGTTCAGCATGCAATCTATTGCAGTAAGTAGCAAAACATAAAAATAATCCACTTTCAGGAAGTGCATGGCTTGTCTGCTGATATAAATAATCCTTTGAAACATCAATTCTTGCCAAAAGTGTGTTTGTTTAGAAATTGATACACGAGGAGGGCTTTCCTCAGTCACTGAACTGCTCTAGCTGGGCCTGTCTCCTACAGCCTCAGTGCAATCAGACATCCTGCGTTCATGACAATCTGGTTAGCTGTTGAAAACGTCTTATTTTAAGAAGTGTTATTTTGCATTATAAGAATTAAAATACTGACATATAATACCAAATAAAATGTGTTCAGAGCTACTATGCAGGAAGCTACATTTTAAAAAAATCCTGTGAAATACAATTTCACACACCCCCCTAATGTTAACATTGAATATATTGTCTGAGTTTTTGAATGAATTACTTTTCAGTACTATGAATCTTCATCTTTAAAATGAAACTTTTTAAAGTTAAGCATTTCCTGTTATTGTAAGTCTTGCAAACTGACTTTATCACAAAAGGTTTGATTACTACATTATATTTCCCTCTTTGGAAGCAAACACATAAACGAAGTACTTCAGTGAATTAAGAATGCTCCTCCCTATGACTCAGTTACTAAATCACATCTCTTGATTAGGCTGAAGAGCTCAAGAAATCACTAAGCACTGTTCTTTGTCTATGGAAATGCAGTTTTCATAGCAAAATAAACCATTGTGCACAACTAAACCACCACCACTGAAATTTTAAATAGCACTCCTTAAAATATTACGGGCTGATGAACTGGATTGTGCCAGTATTCAAGACAATCTCACAGTTTAACATCAAACCATTCCCAGCTACTCTTTGACAGCAATTCCTTCTCAACCTGCCGTGCAGTCATCTGATGAAAATGAAAGGTGTACGCACGACTGGCAACACCAAAAGCCTTGGAAGGAAGGTTACATTTACTGCCTCCCTACTCTTCTCTGTAGCTGAGCTCCTAATATGGCTTAACGCATCTAATGTCTTGCTGCTACCAAAGGGGGAGAAGTCACTGCCCACTCCTCTGATCCTCCCCACTGTAGCTTGCAGTGTCTGGTCCCTCCCCATGGAACAGCTTTGTTTTGCTCAAGCTGCTTAATTCACCCAAATGCTAGAAAACGAGACCTTTTTTCCCCCCAAGCGTGGGGGTTTTATTGCCATTGCAGTGAGTTTATATGGCTCCTGGAGGTGGATACCGTAAAGCACAGGAGGCAACACTAAGCCAGCAGCGTGACAGACTGTCCCACAGCAGGAGCAGCCTCTCCCCAGCCTGGTGGCAGGGAGCTGGTCATGTTCTCCCTGCACCTCATGGCACCACATCCTCTGTCAAAGGAGAAAACTTTCTATATTTCTATGTTTCTCAAAAGAGAAAAGTTCTATGACAGGGTCAGTTCCTGGCAAGCCCGTATTAATAATGTAATTATTTTTAGATAACTTAAGTGGATTATTTAGTATTTTTTTCTACTTTTTAATCCATGCTCAAAGACAGCCTTATTCACTTCTTTCTGATTAGGTACACAGAATAAGTCTTCTATCGCATCTACCATTATAATTTTCTTTTCCCTTCTTCCCTCATCCAGAGCCACTCAATAAATTGCCTCTTGCCTGTCCCAAAATTTCATAGCAAGTATACATAACCTTGTATACCACAGAAACCCTCCTCCTTCTCACTCTCTAGATGAGACTTAAAAATGACTGGGGAAACCCCTGCATCTGCTATACCTGACAGAGCATTCCTGGGAACATTATGAATTTTAGGTTGCAGTACACCCACCCTTTCCAGTCATGCTGTACCCAGCAGTATCATGTGCACCTGCAATGATTCCCCAAATCTGCAGGCTTCTTGGGTGCTTGAAATCAGAACAGCAGAATCAGTTCAGTTTTGGAAGAACCAGGGGAAGCCACAGCCAGTACAACCTCCGCCTCAAGCAACTTTTCACTGGCTCACCTCTTCTGCTTGTTACTGTTATGTCTGTTGACCCTACCTTCAGGGCAGGAAAGTGTGTCTGCAAGGTGCGCTGAGACTGATGACATCCAGTATTTCCCTTGGAGAACACCAGCTGGAGTGTCCCTGGAGCCAGCTCTGATATCACTTCTGCAGGTAACTAATAAGGACAGATGGCTAATTTGGCTTTAAGTCTGTCCTCCAGGACGTTCTACTCAGTAATCAAGCTTACTTCTGATAAAGATAAAACATAACAATTCTAGCAATACATTCAGTTTTATACCAGCATTTCTGATTCTTCTCATCTATTTTCTATAACTTGGACATTTGCATTTGGAAATCTCAAATTCAAAATATTTTCCTTGATGAAAATCAGCTTCTTTATAGGCTTATAAAATACTTGTGCACACTTTTCTCCAAGTAACTTTGTAATTCAAAATTATTCCATTAATAATATTTTGAAATTGATCTTCATGGATCAAAAGTTCCCTGCTCTGAGCTGTATTTGTTGTGACCAGTCAGCTGAGTCACCTGGTATGTTATTACCATCTCTCCTTGCTTCAGTGTAAATATACAGCTGCCCATTTGCTTTCCAATAAGGCTTGTACACAGAAAGCTGAAACATAATTTCCATGCACTTTTGAGATAAAAAAGCCATGTATGCATCAACTGAAGACAAACTGAAAGGGGTTGTAGACAATGTTAAATGTCGGTGGAATTTATTTTTGTCCTATTTCCTTAAATTTATACATGACAGTTAAAAGTCCAAAATTTTTTTAGGAAATGCTTGATTTTTATTTTTTTAATTTTTGCTAAAAAGCTTATTAACTTGCTAATTTAAGTTACTTAAATTATAAAGAAGGTTAACAGCTGGAGGAAATGTGGGAAGAAGGCCTGAGATGTGGTAGGAAAATGTTGCCTCAACAGTCCTCTGTGGACACTTCCATTTGACTTCAGCACCGTTGTGTACCGAGTTTAGTATGACACAGTTTATAAACAATTGAATGGTTGACAAATTCTTGACAAATTCAAAATGCAGATAGCTGCACAAAGCATATGCACTACCACCGACATCCAGCAATAAGAAGTCCTGTATTCCAGTGGGAAAGTATTATGTTTTTCCTCAAGACCCTAGATGTAATAGTGGTTCAAAATATCAAAATGACCCAAATCCAGAATGTCTTAACTCTTCTGTCAAGACAGGGAGGAGGTATCTGCAATAATTACACTGAATTTTGCTCTGTTCCTAGCTTTGCCACATGCGCCTCTGGTAAGTCACTTGTTCTGTGCTTTATATATTGAAGTCAATATTAGTATCTTTCTACTTCAGTGGGATGCTTTGATAACACAAAAGCTTGTGATACAAACAAAAGCCTATAAGAAGGATCTTTAAAAGCTCCCAGCAAATGGTCAAAGAAACAAGAAGTAATTCCTTTCATCAAGTGTTCACGGAATTAAAAAAATAGTTTTCTCATTTAATTTCTTAAAACTTTGTTCCAAGCCCAAGAAGTGTGTCCAATGTCTTTCAGAGATTTCCAAGGGTTCATTTTAGCCAACGGCCATCTGACACAAATATCTGTCTTCCAAAGGAAAAAACAAAGTGGGTTCACTTGGCAATGAGCAAGGGACCAGCAGCAAAGCCTATTTCTCTCATATACATCAGTCACAGCAACGACAGAGGTTATGTTCTGCATACCTGATAGCACATTTTGCCATAGATCAGAGATGCATGATGATTGCCAAGAAGAACAATGCTTTTTAAGCTGAACCAGCCTATTCATATTGAAAGGAAACCAACTGGGAACACTCTGACTTACCATGAGACAAACATTAAAGCACCTAGATACCTAATCAAAAGCTTACCAAGCTCCCAATGCTGAAATGTCATTCCTTTTTTTAGCAAAACACAGCTCCAGCAATAAAAGCCATAGATCAAACACTAGCTAAATGTTCTCATTAATATCTTTGTGAGAACTAAATTAATTTCAGCTTCCAAAAAAGGTGAGACATGGAAAAAGAACAACCAAAGCATTCAACGCAAGGAGAAAGGGACTGTCTTTCCATTTCTTTTAACAGATAGACGTAGGACAGATCACTTTTCAGCATTAGTTTAGGTCTGTTTTTACATATCCTGAGAGGTTTTACCTTTTGCCCTGTTTTATACAACAGGAGTTTTGATATTAACTTGACTGAACTCAGGATATCTTTTCCACAGTTTCCCAGCCCTGCCTTGCAGGTACCTGTGCACTATAGTTGGTATTTAATTTGCTATTCAAATACTCACAAAACCGTTGTTTAACTAATTATGCTCCAGAGACACTCTCTGACTTAGCAGCAGCAATGCTGAATAATTCTGAAGGAAGAAATATCAAACATGCAGAAAGGCAAGCTGTCATGAAAATTTCCAGGGCTCTGTTTTAGCTAAAAAATCTGACAGCACATCAGTTACTAGCCCTGCCTTTGGCACTGTGATGAGCTACTGCTGCTCCAGCTACTGTTATCATCTACAGATTTTTTGAGTCCCAACAAGAGAATCTCCAAAACAGCACATTCTTCAGACTGAAACACCTAACTTTGAAAAATGGGTTAAGGACACAAAAGTTTACTTTTTCCGTTACTATCATATCTCTGGAAGGATGCGTGTACTGTTAACATTACTCTTAACAGGGACAGAAACCAGACAGAGATAAAAAAAAAGGCTCAGAAAGGCAAGACTCTCCAAAGTAAATATTAACAGACTCTGACCTTATGGCTAACACCAAGTTTATTTAAACAGACAGTAAATATACAAGACACCAGAAGTTTCAAGGTGTATCCTGAATATCAAAATGCTAGACTCCCTTGTCACACTACCAGCTGGCAAAATTTACTTACCAAAACCTTGCTCACCAGTAATACATCCTCATCTATGGTTTTCAGATTACTTAACTGCTATAATTATTCCCTTAAAGATGTATTGCTTTTTCCATGCTATTACACTTGAAAATCACAATAAGAAAATTAAATCACAAAAAGAAAATTCATATGTTTACTTGAGCTTTTTAATAAACCAGCATCTGTGTTAAGGTAAAGTGATTCTACTGAAGGGTTCAGAGTCAAAATAGTTTTTAACTTAGATTCGCATGGATTGCCTCCCCCTCTCAAACAAATAGTACTTTAAAGGCAAAAATATTAAATATTAGTTTTAGGACCACATAACTAAGTGTAGAGGCATGAAGCTGGGTTAATTAGCATTGATAATATGTGGGCCAGCTGTGGGCTGGCTTCAGGGACGGTGGGTTGGCCAATATAGATAAGGTGCAGCTGTGGCTGGTTAAGCAGTTGAGAGCCAATGAAGAGAGAGCAGCTGAGGAAGAAGCAAGAGGGAGAGAGAACACGCGTCCTGGATGAGGTGAGACGAGGAGAAGGCAGCAGAGGGACTGGCACGAACAGTGTGTTGGTATGAGATGGTGAAAGACCTTGTTGCAGCTTGATAGTTTGGAGAGTGCTGGGACAACTAAGAATGCTCCTCCCAACATATTTGACCTATCCAAAACACTTTTCACTTTTGCCTTCAGCTTTATAAGAACTATTCCCAGTGCCATGCTATTACTATCAGTGATATTGTTGCAAATAAGGAAGTAAACAAGAAAGCTATGTTAATTTCAGGCTTCATTAGAAACAGAAGTGAAGAACCACCAACACTTATTGAATGAAAATAGACTCAAGTATTGCAAAGCCAACATCAAAGTTCTTGGGGGATCTTTCAAATACATCTCATCTTGCTGCTCTCCTGTATGTCTTGTGCTCGTTACCTCATCAGACCCAAGACTGGATCATTTGAACTTTTGCAAGAATAGCTGTTCCAAGTATCTGAGACACACAAGGTCAGATAGTTCAGGAATGGATGAAACAAATATCAGGTAAGCTTTGGAAAGGGCAAACAGCTTTAAGATCTATTAGCAGAGCTCTTTCCAGCAGATATAGATCAATAGCACTGCTGCAGTATGATGCTACATACAAATCTGGCCTGCTATTTTCGAAAAAGGAGAAATGAAGCTAAACTTAGAGCCGTACCAGAACAACCAGAGGAATTATGGATCCAGTATTTTATGAAAAGAGGCTGAAGAAGGCCACCGAAGTGAAGACTGAAACAGGATGTGATTTCGCTTTAGCAACAGACCAGGAGTTATCTGACAGATCAAATATTTTTAAAAAGCCTGCATGCTTAGGTGTGTTCAATTCATTTCCAGAAAGACCAGCGTTTTCAGAGAGAGATCTGAGGCATCACCTCTGCTGCTGTCATGTTGCAGGAGGCCCTCTAGTCCTGCTGGTGTCACAGCTTTATGGGTTGAACTCCACATCTTTCTGCTTCAGTTCTGCTCTCAGGGTATTTTGGAATTTCCAGGTTATTTCCAGAATGTCAAAATATGCAGAAAGTTACAAATTAAGTTAATAATATTTCATAATAAACTTCCCCCATGTAAGTCAAATGAAACCATTAAAAAAACAGCTATCTTGAGAACTACAGCTACTGTCTCACTAGGTTATTAATACTTCTGCTGGTGCCTATTGTTTACAGATACACAGCGAAGTGCCTTTGAGGCTTCTTTCAGTTATTTTCCACATTTCTGGAAAATTTCTTTTCCAGCTGGGTAATAGCTGTTTTTCCATTCAGAGCACGCTCCTATTTTGTGTTATTTCTGTGACTATTTGAAGAAATTGCTCAGAGCAAAAAAACCAAACCAAAGCCAAAAAAGCATTAGAAGAAACCTACTTCATTTAACATCTGAATTCTAGCACTGTTTAACAAGAACTTCTGCAGAAAAAGATATTTAATTCTATGACTTTGTTGTAGATGCACCTTATGGGGTGTTTGATCTAAACTGAATGTCTGTGAAACTAACAGTGTGTGTGTGTGTGTGTGAGTTACTATTACTCAGCCCAAGCATCAGGTTTCGAGTTTCACCATGCACTGTCCCATGTTTATCCTTTATATGACTACTAAGGAGATTGTGTACTTAATATTTCCCACAGTAGTTATGATTTTACCAATTTACCTTTAGTAGGAAGCTTTCTGAAGCCAGAAACTTGCTAATTCAGCAGACATTAAGCAGAAATGCCAGTCAAAAGATTTTAAGGTGCAGGTTGAGAGGACATAACATCAGCTCTTGCAGGTGAGTGCCCATCATAATGAACAAGAAAGCAGAATCTCTGGAGAAAGTTAAAAAGAAACACCCTATGCTGTACTTTTCTCTTTTCTGTCTATTTATTCGATGTTCTCCCCTTCTCCCTGGGGAAATAAGGAAGAGGTTGTAGTGTCTAAAAGACAACAGAAGCATGAAAGATTCCATCTTAGGCTGAGAGGAGATGACACCCTGACTTGTGAGGAAAAGGGGTAGGGGGCAGCTGACATTGCTGACATTCTGAAATATTCTCTAACCACAGAGGGCCAAGGGCTACAGCAAAATAAGTTCCGGGATTGTATTTGCCCTTTTCACAGCTGTTTTCACATTGGAGAGTTGATGTTGTCTAAGATCAGCAGCTTTTACAAACAGGGTTCCTCTTTCTCTACTGTTACCAATGGATGAAATGAATTCTGAAAGAAAGTCTCATTATCAGTCCACTTTGACTACAAACTTGTTACTAAATTTCAGCCTCTCCTCCTTGCTAACATCTAAATTCCTATTGGGATTTTTCTTTTTTTTCCTTTTTTTCCTCTACTGGATGCCAACAGTGATAATCACCCTATGGGTCAGCTGTCAGAGTTACTTGCTACAACAGATTTTTTTGTTTCTTTTTTTCAAAAAATCATTTCTCTAGTGACATCATTCTTGTTATGCTATTAAGCTTTATTGAGTTACATAAGAATAACTTTCTACAGGTATGCTGTGTACTTGGCTCTTGGATGTGCTCATGCATCCCCACTGAAACGACCTGTAGGTGGGTTTAAATACATTTTTTTATTTAAAAAGCCTGTCTTTTTTTTTTTTTTTCTTTATTAAGACCTAGGCTAATATGCGCAGGTCAATGAGTTTGAAGTCAGTGGCTTCCTTATATATGTGGCCAAACAACTCTGAACAAACTTCCCCTGAAAATTGTAAATTATTCTAATACAAGGAAAGCTTTTGCAGGCAAAACACTACTTGGATTTCATTTAAACGAACATTGAGTGGGACTTTGCCCCTATTGCCAGTAGGTGGAGATGTAACTCCAGTAATTGCTGCAGAAAACAGCTATTCGACAGTCTTTGATACAATTGAAGGTTTGCATAATACAATTTAACTGAGGTTAGATTTCTTAATAAGCATTAGATGAGACAGATGAAATCTGTCTGCAGTTAATGCCCATCTATCAGCCCTCCTTGCCACAGACATCCTTACAGCCTACGGTCAGCTGTGCCCATGGAGCTTAGGAAACTTTCACATTCTACTGTTAATAATAGTAAAAAGGTGAAAAGTTAAATAGGTGATCAAAAGATCTTCTAATACCTGACCACGTGCTGTCAAGTATTTTAAAAAAGCTTGATCAGTATTCTGTTATACCACATTAAAAAAAATAAAAAGCAGCATAAAGTATAGTCTCAATCATCCCAATACCCACATTTTGACAAGTTTTGAGTCCTTTCATACCTACAGAAATTATGAGAATGTTATTACCCTCCAGTAGACATATGAATGGTCTTAAAGTATTACCACTTCCATTAAGACAGTCACAATACTCTGTTTTGGTATTAAGAATTTATGAATCTATTAAATTATCATTACAGCAACTCATACTGGAAATTGGTTGCAATAGCAGTAATACATTCTGATTTACGAAAAACGCAATCATGTCTCTTAACATCACTCTGCTATGGAATAATAATATCCATATTTAGCAGAAATGGAAAGGCAAACAATTACAGGAATATAAGATGAGGTGTAAAAATTAAGGCAATATAGTTGGACATTTACAATAATTTCTGTTATGCTGTCTGATTTAAGGTCAAACGAGAATACCCCTGAAATAGCAGTGCCCATACGATTTAGCTATAACAAATAATTATATACATTGTAACGACAACTAACAAAGGACTATTCTTCCCTGAATGCCCTTTGAACGAGCCAGGAACAAAGATTGTGCTTTGAAGAGTTTTGCTGTTTAAACCACCACTCTGTGAAAAAGAATCACCACAAAATGGGCTAGGCATTAAAACCTACTGCAAAACAGCAAGCTGGGGACTCCAAACATTTCTTGTGGGCTGAGAACTTAGGAAGTTTGCTCTCCTTCTGTGCCTTCCGGGAGTCTCTCCAAAACCGCCACCCTGAGGTCCCCAGACAGTGGTCTGAAAATACTGCTCCAAACTATACTTTCTTCCCTGCTGTTTACCTTTTCCTCGGGTACTCTGAGAGGTCCTTCGCATGTTCGCAATGCTTTGCAAGGGAAAATTGCTGTTAAGAGTTCTCCCACTGTGCTCGCGGCTTATCATCACCTCTTCCACTCCTAATTCACTCCATGTGGACAGGTCGTTTGTACTCATGGGAAAACAGAGTGGTTATTTGCCCTAGCACAAAAACGCCAGGGAAGTTCTGCAGAATCAGCTAAACTTTCTGCTGGAGGGCCAGGAGAGCAGAGGTAGTGGGGTTTCCTCTCTCCTTGCAGGCACCTCAATCTCTGCATGGGGCCAATGGACTTGTGCAATGTAATGCCCACAGCACCTCTCCAGCACCGAAAAGAACACTGACACATCAACCAGCTTAACAACAAAAAACATCAGAAGGGTTGATTTTCAAAAAAAATCACTTGAAGAGATAGTTACATGCTGTTTTCCCACAAAGGAAATAGCTATTTTTAGAAATGAGCAAAGCTGATACAGAAGTCTTGCTCCCTAATAAAGGACACTGTCTTGGCAGTTTATGGAATAACAGATGCCAACAGTTCTGAACCTCATTTGTTCCTGGTCTCTCAAAAGATACACATAGCATTTAATAAATAAACTAACACAGCAAAATTTGGAGTGTTTATCATAATTTTCACCTCACAGGTTGCTGGAAGCATTTGCCTTTGCCTCTTGACAAAATTTGTCTTCCAGCTAGAGTAATGATATGTGGTTACTTGCACGAAAAGGAAACAGATGCTAGTATGTCTGGGGACAATTCAGAATGTGATCTTGCATGTCTTATTTCTAAGGTCCTCATCATGTCAATGCCTACACTGAACTCTCCTAATATTAAAACAAAATTTGTATTAACTCTCTTTTTCTCACTGAAGCCTCAGACAAAAAAATCTGATTCACAAATAACTGCCAGGGTTAACAATTACAGAAACATGGAAAAGACCTAATGACTGTCAGAGAGATGCAAAACCTGCTGATAGCCATTACTAAAAAGCAATCACCTATAACTCAACATCAAAATGGAAATTGTCTTGAGAGGGTATCTGAAAACATTGTCCTGCACCTGATTCAGTTCAGCGTTGCATTAAAAAAACACATGGTGCAATTCAGCAACCCCACTTCAGGGCCACAGAAGTGGTACATGCTGTGTTTTTGGCTGAGAAAACAGAGGAACTACTGGATGTGTTGCTGGAAAGCCAGAGACTTCACATATCTTGATGTGTAGCATGGACCACACAGACATTCTTACCGTCAGGATTTAGAACAGATTTTACTGTTTGCATGAACCTCAAATAGAGCTTCAATAATACTGCAATAAGGCTGTAAAAATTGGAGGGATAATCAGAAATCAAAAATCTTAGTAAACTGGGGAAGCAAAGTAAACAAAGGCAAAAAAGATAAAACGTTCAGCTACAAAGTATCATACCGGTCTAGGGATAATGAAGACAGATCACCTTTTTGGACATGGCACTTCAAATAGATATGAAGACAAATGCCTTGCCTTCAGATATGTAAAATCTGAATTACAAAAGGAAGATGATGAATACTTGGCTAGATACCAGCTCTGCAGAAAATGATGTGGAGGCTACACCACAGCACAAGCCTGGCAAGAATCAACAATGTCAAGGAAATATAAACAGGAATACAGCCTCTGGGACGGGCAAATTCACCCGCCTACTCTACCAGGCAATGATAAGGCTTTGGCTGGTGCGATATCCCCTCTCAGTGTGGAAAAAGTCCAGAGAAGAGAAAAGGTAATAAGCACAGATCTAGAAAATAGGAGTTATTAAGAAACACCCAAAAAAAGAAGACAATTTACCTGAAAATGAAAAATGGACTGACCTGACATGAGTCCTCAAGTACTTAAAAGGTCTTTTCCCAGAATATAGTGTACATGACAAAACATAAAGGTGTTAAAGCTGTGGCAGCAAAGTTTCTGGTTAGATATGATAAGAATAAGCACTGAAACACTGGCAATACATAAATTTCTTCTCAGCCCCTTCTTTTCATGCTTCCAGCACACACTGCATTAGCAGCTTAATTTCTTCAGAGTGGAAGCCAGAAAAATCTCTTCACCTCAGGGCTAAGGTGGTACTAAGCCAAGACAGCTGGACAGCCCAAATCATTCTATGTACACAAGAAATCATAAGGTATATATTGGCAGAAGATGCTTCTATGCCATGCTTAGTTGATCACTGCCTCTGAAAAACGAACCATGGGCATTGGAGGGGAAAGGAAGAAAAGCGTTGTGATGCTGTGCTGTACCTGGCAGACCCAGTACAGCAAGGGGGAAAAGACACACCCCACCCCCCCGACCCCAGCTGCTCATACTGGGCAGACGCTTAAGAATATTAGTAAACTTGAGCCAACGAGCATGTGTGGAACTTGGATCAATGTACAGATTTGAAAGTGGTTTGGAACAGGGGGGTCTGACAAAATCAGTCTTTGTTCTCTCTTCTGTTGGAAGCAACTGTAGCACTAGATAAAGGCTTTACATAGCAATAGATCATTCTTTAAAAAAAACCCACAAAACCAAACAAACAGAAACGGAAATGGATACAGAGGTCACTCCCAACTTTATGCTGGTAAACACTATAAAATTTAAGAGAAGGGTGTTGGTTTTCTGTTTCTTAGTACCAATATGTGTCACCAAATTCTCCATGAAGTTGCCAGAGAAATTGGCTTGAGAATATACAATTAAAAATAGAAATAACAATTTTTTTTTCATGGAAGATTGTTCAGACATGATTTTATAATTTTGAAAGCCAAGTCATCTGATCAATAACATCTCGATAGTGTTAAATAGCTCACCTGTACACACTGAGCGGCATACCTCTGTCGTCTTCTTGGCCACCATCCCAGTCATTTTTATGTAAAGAAATATTAAATTCATGCCCAGAAACTACTTAATTTTCTAATTACTGGTAGTTTTGGTGACCCACTCTATGAATCTGCCCCAGAATACGGGCATATAGACTGTCAAGCTCTAAAGTTAACGCTTGTGTGAAGTAGCAGGCTAACAGCTCTAGAAACGTTACATTCAAGATGTTTGTTTACATTTTTATGCTAACCATGAAGCTTCAAGTGTGAAAGAAAATCAGAAATACAAGTTTCCACAGAAGCAAAAAAACATAAGCTACTTTGGCACTGCAGCATCAAGGCATTATGAACAAAATTAGTTCCCTTTTGTATTAGGAGGCATGAGACACCAGCAATATTCAAGCGAGAAGTTGTGTATTAAACCTGAATCTACCCAATTCAACTAGTATGTAGAATTTGACTAATTCCTTGAGTGACTCTTGTGAAGTTCCAAAAATTATACCAGCAGCAGCTTTTTATCGTTGATTATTTTTTTTTTAATTCTGACAGGTTTCACTCTCTGTAGAGTTCTCTCTTCTGAACTGGCCTTCAGAAAAAATGCAGTTTGTACAGAACCTTTACACTGAAATCCCACCAAAGGCAGGAGAAAATGATCAAATATGCATATCTTCACTCATAAATGGTGTGTCAGTGTCAGTACTTTTGATTGAAAAATATTCTGAGATTTTCATGGGGCCATGGGTAGACGGCAGTTTGTAAAAGCTATTGTTATCTCCACTAACGGTCTCCTACATTACCATAGCTTGTCAAAAAAATAAATCAAGACCTTAAATTACACAAACTCGCACTGGCTGGAGACTGCTTCTCTGTAGAACAATGCCTTTGCATCAAAGATTCCTGTAGCACAGTTCAAAACAGTAGATTAAAAAAATAGATGATTGTTTCTGGTTCTGAGAGGTTTTATGAATATGTTTATAGGCAGAAATCAGCCATAAAAGACACAGACTATAAAGCACTGGGAGCTATAGAACAGAAATCATTGTCCAAAGCACTTTCTAAACTTCAGAAAACGATCATAAAATTGTAAAAGTACTTGTCAGATTTGAAATGCAGTCTTAGCAAAGACTCTTCACATCAACGTGTTGTAAAAAGTATATATAAATACTGAAAGGAGCTGCAGAATAAAAGAGTATTTCTGAGAGTATGTCAAATTCAAATAAAAAGCACGCTGACAACAGCTTGCATAATAAGAATAATACGATTCTAGATATGCAATTCAACAGAAAGTGCCAAGTAATCTTCCAATCTAATACACAACTGGCTACATTAAGGTCATACATGGTTGAGAGTCTGTGATGCAACAGAAGAGAAAGATGTACTGATCACCTAATTTCATCCCTTGAGCTTGTCCAAAATTTTACCAAAAGGTATATCCAGAAACCCTAAGTGGCCCCTATTACTGTGAGACCTTTGCCAGACTCATATGCAAAGCAGCTTTGTGATGGTGGAGTGATTCTGTTCCTATTTTATAAATAGGAAACTGAGTACAGGAACTAAAATGACTCATCAGAGGTTATGAAGTTGCTTCTACTTCCTTGGCTAGCCCAATATTTGCCAAGTTATTGTTCTGGTCCTTCACTAGAATTACACAATTCTTCAGCTTTGTTTCTCTTCAGGGAGGTCTGGAGATGACAGCTCAACATCAGAAGGCAAACAAGGAATTCTTGGAGACTACGAAGCAGTCATATACCAGAGAACTACTAACTTTCCCAGATAGGTGCTAGAAGTCTCGCAATCCAGTAAGTCGCACAACACTTCTCTTGTCGGTTAGGATGTCCATCTTGAGTTGCAATCCAATAGCAATGCTGTTAGGTCTCACTGGCACCTTTCCCTCCCGTAAAACTGCTCCTAGGAGCTGCGCAGCCCTTTCCTACCCTAATTGATCTGCACTATATTAATCCTCTCGATTAGTTTGTGGTTTTCCAAATAGAGTTTTTGAGTTGAATTGTTGATGTTTTCTTCTGTTGCTGCTGGCATGAATGGACACTGATGCCTATCTCCAGATCAGGC
This sequence comes from Falco cherrug, assembly GCF_023634085.1. Lineage (NCBI taxonomy): Eukaryota > Metazoa > Chordata > Aves > Falconiformes > Falconidae > Falco > Falco cherrug. The sequence continues at coordinate 36,625,770 of NC_073697.1, forward strand.
ATGTGATAACATGAATTGATGTAATCTAACTGCTGCCAGGAAATAAAGAACAGCCATCTCCAGCAAGCTTCAGCATATCAAACCTCTGCTTTAAACTTCCACAGAGCTTTTAACCCAGACAGGCTATTACATCATATAAACTGACATGCTGTATATCACAGTCCATTATAGTAACAAGGTTACCCTATTAGTTTAAGTGGCAATTGCTTGGGTTAAGCAAACTACTCCAGAGACTACAGTGCTTGCACCACAGAAACAAACAGCCACACGAGAGCATGCTTCTATGTCCCAAAGCCATGTCTCATAAGGGCATGCTCTCAAACCTCTGCCATGACAGAGAAACAAACCAGCGAGAGACAGTAAGCCAAGATGATCCTTGCCACAAAGGAGGTAAACATCTCTGGTCCTCCCTGCTTACAGAGCTGAAGATAATTTCCCCAAGCCATCTTAAATTCTGCTGAATGATTGTTGACCGTGGGATCAAGACTGTGAGCAGCATCATGACACGATGATGATTTCATGATTGTCTGACAATTTCCCACAATGTATCAGAAGACCAATTTGCTCTGTGTCGTTTACACAACCCTGAAATGCATCAGAGGAAAATAGCATGAGCCTCCTTCAGAATACATTGGGGTAGTTGTACATGAATCGCAAGAGAAAAATCACTACAGCCAACTGCAATGAGCTGCAAGTGTGACAGAACAGTTGAATGCAACATGAAACATCTGTTGTGGCACATAAAAAATGGAAATCAACAAGTAATTCGCAGATTTAGCCTCTGGATGGGAAGGCAACACATTAGGGGTGAAGTCCAATTCTATGCCTGTAAAGATTCAATGTATCCTGAAAAACAGCAACACAGATCTTTCAGAAAAATAGCTAATCTTAAAGGCTACGCAAGATCCATTTCAGGAATAGTTGTTAAACTTTCCTAAACACTACAATGAGCATAGAACAATAATTCACGTTAAGAGGTTTGATTGAAAATACGTTTTGGAAACCTATGGGAAACTTGGTGTGGCCAGTGACAAACTACATGTGAACCAATTGATGAACTTTGTAGCTGAATGCAGCCTGATTGAGATGCAGTTATAAATTTGTCATGTGACCCTCAGGTTGGTACTAGTACATCATCTGTACCTGAATTTGACACTGCATGGGCTGGAAGCTTTTGAGGATGTTATACAGTCCTAAACGGCAAGCCAGACCTTGGTGTAAAGCCACTTGTCATGAACAAATGCAGATGGCCTGAGAATGGCTGTGGGTGTATATAAGGAAAAGCTGAGATGTGGAATGAAGCTGCAAGTTCTGTCACAGCATAAGGTGGAGATGCTGCCCGAGTGACACTGCAGGTGTACGAACAGCAAACCATGCCCATGCTCACACCACAGATGGGTGAGATTGTCTAGATTCTTCACAAGATGGATTTTGAACTGAAAGACTGTCTGGATAGATGATGCCCAACAGGAGAGTTCCCGCCAACCACTGACCATAGTGCAGTACAGTTAAAAATAATAAATTAAAAAAGTGGGGAAAAATTAATTCCAGAAACACTAGCCTAGCTGGCACTGGAGCACAGTAAGCTCCACGCTACTGCCACACCACATGTCTACCTGAGAACACTTCGGTTTATTGTGTCAACAGCAAATGCTCTGCTGATGCCTGCTGCAGCTGCAGTATTTTGAGCATATGCAGACGGAAAGCAAATGTATTATTTGGGTAATACAATGACTGCTCTTAGGTCTTCTGTAATTTGATCCAGTTTTATGCAGATTATTTCTTAGGCTGATGTGACCTTTCCTGCTTAACATACATAATGAGTTGGCATTTTAAGTGAGGCAAAAAACTCATCAGCACAATTTTTGGATCACGTACCCATTATTTGCTGGTGTTTTACTAAAAATGCTGGCAATTTTCCAGTTCATAAAGATCAGCTCAGATCTGTTGCTGATGGCAAGAAATAAAGCTATTAGGATACCAATAGTAAAATATTTAACCTAAATAAAAAATAAAATCCCTACTGCTTACAAAACAGTAACATAATAATTATGGTGCTGGCTGAAGCCATTTCTAGTTTTAATGTATATGCACCTAAAGGAAAGGAAAACAGTTCTGTGTCTTTAATTCCACAGAAGCTGTCTTTGTCAATTAAGTTACTAATATCTAAAATGGTTAGTAACATTTCAAGTACTTCTTATAAGCAAGGTATTAAACACTCAAGGTGTCCACAGAGAAGGCCCTAGGAGAAAAGCAGTACTGACTTTGAATTAGAAAGTAATTCCTCCCCTAAGCAAAATTCATACTGATTATTTAAAACACCCTATATCCTCACTGTTCTAGTCAATCACTTCTAATCAAAGATACTGTACGAGCTGAGCCAGCCTTCAACCCTGCTGCCACGTGTGGGAATGTGGTTCCATGTGCAATGCTGCTTTTCTGCCTGCATCACTCTGATGTGAATCCTGTGATGGGGAAAAAATAGGAAGACTCTTACTGATTTCTGTAAGAACTGGAAAGCCCTTCCACCTTTCTGGGGAGATGACTACTCAGATTACAAGTGATTTTTAGGTTGCATTGTCCTATGTGTTCTTTGTGAAGCTATTTATCTATGTGTCTTATGACTGCAGGCAGGGCAAGTTGTGTATCAGCTGCTGCCACGCTGATCATAACATCAGTTCATGCAAAACCATAAAATCTGTTCTGTACTGTGCAAAGCCTCATGTTCTAGAAAGTTTCCTATGAGTGCCTCCTCTTCAGGGCGCTCTTGTCTTTGAGAGATGCATACTACCAACAGCAAATGTGTGAAATGGCTGATAAGCAACCCTGTAGCTACGCTGGCAATATAAAAGTTTTACTTACACACAAACTTTGAATGTTGAACCAAATTATACTGTTTTCTAGGTGACTTTCAGTAAGTGGCAAGAAATTACCGCTGCTCAGAGGACCAGGAAGAGCAATGGAGGCTCTAGCAACTCTGGAGCTTTATGTGATTCCACCAACTCTGTATGCGTTGTGGAGTCGTCACAATGGCAGCTGATGTGAAGTACTTCATCAGCACTTAACACCAATGCAAGATGAAGACTGATGGGCCAATATTGAGATAAGAAAAAAGGAACAAGCAGAATAATGAAAATAAGCCCACCGCATGTCACAATCACCTACTTCTCCCTAACAGAGCTGGTCATGCCCTGGATAGAAGTGTAAATTTCTGCACAAATCAGATCCATTACTTCAAAATAGTGCAGAGTCTCGGTCAGAGACACAGGTTTTTCTGTTGCTATTGTTTCCAGGTTTTGTGCTGGGGAGAGGAAAATGCTGAGTTTTTAAATTGTCAAAACCTGCAACGCGGCATTTCAGCCAGGGCTACTGACAGCATCGGGGCCAGTCCTGCTGCTGAGATGGTGCTGTGTGAGACACTTGGAGACTCTGCCCCACTGAACGATGTCTGTTTGTCTGTCCTCTCTCTGCTGATGCAGATTCATTCTAGCTGATCCTTACATGAGAAAAATTAAAAGAAAAGAAAAAAGGATCTACCTTTCTGAAAAGTAGAAGATCATTCCTCTGAAAGAGCTGATCTATACAGTACTGGGGTCAGAGGCTGGCTTATCAAAAAACATTTACAGATCAGCTTGACACCGTTCATGGTTGACAGCCTGGTGTTTAAGTTACAGCAATACATATACACTAGCAATACACTAGTCATAAACAAAGCATCTGCTGGCAGAATGTGGACTCAGCTATTGATGTATGTATTGCATCAACCTCCAGCAAATAAAACATTAAGCTAAAGCCTGTTCAGGAAGCACTCTGTGGAATAAACAGAATAACTAGAGTCACATTCACTCCTTGTCCAACGCCAATACTTTCTGTTAACTACAGGTATGTGGCTGTTTCTTTTATGTACAACCAGGGCCAGAAAAGATGGGGAAGGTTTGTGTTTCCAGGCAGCTTGTGAATTCTGCAACTTATGGCCCTGATCTTTTCCCTAGTTTTGAGGTTTTATAAACCTGCATAAAAGCTGTTTGCTTCTACTGCTTTTCATTAGTACAAAGTGGCCTACATGGAAATTTCTGGGCTTGGATTCTTCTGCTACAGTTACCGTCTTTGTTTGTTCTGCTTCATGTTCCCACTCTCCCCTTTATTGCTACTTACTCAAAGGGGTCGCTGGGATCAGCTCTCTGGAGCTCTGGAGGAATCGGTATTCTTTTGTAGTACATTTCCCAGTCAAAAGCTCCTCGCATGGCATCCCCCGCCTGTGCCTCGTAGCCAAAGTGATTGTGGTCAATGACATCGATCATAGGACACACGATGGTTTTGTGGTTTAGTGCAATCTGGTCTGAAAAATGAAAGTAGAAAATAGGAAACGGCATGTCTAGTCAAGCCATCTATCATATTACTGCAAAGTGAATCCCACAGGTTTTCTGATGTTTGAAGATTGCTTGCTTTGTTCCCTGTGGCCCCCAAATAATTTCATTTTTCAAATCTGTATCAGACCTTTATCTAAAGAGGACTTAATGCAGTTGGGCAATGATTAGAAGCATTTACGGTTCTTTAAAGGGAGGTATATTCCTGTGAGATCCACAGGAGTCCAGTCATCTATATCTCCCTCACTTTGCTACTCTGAGCTGTCCCCAATCTGTCAGCTACAGAACAAGCCAGCAAGCAAAATGTAAAAATACTCCTTCAGCTGTGGGGAGTGTGTATGGCAAGCTCCTGTGAGAGAGATTTGTGTTCCTAAATGTGAATCTCAGCCCTTGCAACCATTCAGCTGCTCTTCCTGTGGCTCTAGTGTGCATCAGCTTTGAGATCAAATGCTACAAATTAAAGGCAAACTCCAACATGAACAAAACAGGGCTTGTGTCCTTTTTTTGTACCAATCTTTGAGATACAAAGAAGGCCCCACAGTACTATTCTTGCTCACCTGTTTGCTAAAGAAAGGAGTTTGTTTTTGCTTTTTTTAAAAAAAATCAGAACTGTGAGGCTAAATCAAATTCCCATCTCTACTATAAAAACAGGGTGGGCCTGAGTCTGCCTTGGTGAATCCTATTGCTTAATACCATAGAGCTCCTCAGAAAAGAAAGACAAGTAAAGAAGATATCTCTACTGCAAGAACTAGGCAGAAGAATAATGGTTTGAAATGAGGAAGTGAAGGGAAAATTTGTAGCTGTGTTGGTGTGAAAGAACAGTAGAAAAAAATATGGACCCTTGAAAAAACAAAATCTCAAAATTCCAAGTATAATAAAGCTTTTTCTCCAAATGGTAGCCTAGATTATTTACAAAATGTAATACATATAGGGCTTATGTGGAAAATGTATTTTTTGTTTTTAAGGACTAAATTTCACTAGTGCTTGATAATAAGCTAAAAAAATGAGAGGGCTGAGTGTGGAATGAACACTTAGGAAAGTATATAATACCGGTGTAATGACTAATAACACAGATTCTCCTTCCTTGCTTCTGAAGGATTGAAATTAAGAAAAAAGATTATTTTAGCAAAACAACTGTAGTCTTCATATTTATCCTCAGCTGTTGTTTAGAGATTGTCCAAATGGGGGAACAATGCTGACCGCTAGTGAGAAATTAATGAGCAGGTTTTTACATCCTTATCCTTTAATAGCAAAATAAATTTAAAGCACAGGCTCTCACAAGATTCTAGGAAACTCATCCCAGACATAACAGCTGCATTACTATTGCTACTGTCAAATGTAATTACATTCAGTGGTATACTGTGTAGTGTTATCTGTAATCATTATGTAAAGTCATTTTTTCATAATCTCTTTCCTGTGATGGTCCTGCTAATAGTTAAAGGGCTTATAATAATCTGTCTCTGATCTCCCCTCCCCCTTCCTTCCCCCTTCCAAATTGACTGGGGGACAGAAACTAAATGGGATTGATTTGGCTGGAGAAGGTCAAAAGTAGACTCATACAGTAACATACTTCTCTTGATCTTTAAAAGCTGTTGCCTTTAAATAGTCTGAAGGATTAGAACTCTAAGTCACATGCACAGCCAGGGAGAAAATTATTTAAGCAATGCTCAGACTCAATCCCAGTCTTCATTACTACAACGCTGCAAGAATTCTGCAAGTAAAATGATGCTTAACCTGCCGGTTCTTCTGTGTTTCTGCAGAAGTTACTTCTCAGCCCCCCCAAAATATTTTAGATGTGATGAGGAACCACAGGAAGATCTTGACTGTTGAAGAAATCAGGGTGTTTGTAGTTGTGCACACCAAAAAGCAGAGCAATCAAACTTGCAGCCTCAATGATTCTTTCGGTATGCCTAAAATAATGAATTTTGTATACATGCTTCCTAGGCTTAAATGTAGCCCCAATACAAATCTAACAAACAGAAAAAGAGAAGTGTAGGGCTAACCTACATCTCACAAGAGTGTTAGTACTGTAGCTTTATAGGTGAGGACATACTGCTGCCTCTACCAGCCACTGCTTTTTATCTCACCTGCTCCTAATGCAAGACACTGAAAGCCACAGCTGAAATGCTTTACAGTTTCTTTTCCATTGCCTTTACTCATCATCTTCTCACAGATTCTTACTGGTCCGAACATTTCTATGCATTATTTCAATGCGTATATAATGCAGTTAAAAGGAAGAACAACAGATAAGCATCATCATACCTGTAAAAATCTTGCAGATTTGATGGAAAGCCTGGGAACAAGAGGGAACATTGCTTAAATCTTTCTCCCTAGCAATTTTACGCAATATATACATACATATTTGAATTTAGCACTTTTAGTGTCAAGCAGAGTGTGCATATATGACAATAAACAGAAGTTTTCAATATTGGCTGACTCATTATCTCAAAAATGTAGGTTTTATCTTTATGAGAAAGATGCACCCCTTTAATTTCAAGTGCTTGTCTCAAATTGGCCTGCAAAGTAACAACGCTGCAGAGTGAATATTCTTGTTTTCCTACTTAAATATGTGATTACAGATGGTGACAACATTTGAGTGGCTCAGCAAATTATCTCTTATCTGAGTAGTCATAAGTACTTGTACTCTCAGTCTCCCCCACTGGCAAGTAAAGTATCACGTAAATGTTGTGGAGGTGGACAGCTATAGCTACTAGGTGTCTTGATAACTGGCTAAGTGTGATCTAATCATGATATAGTTTTAAGCCTTGGTGAGGGGGAACAAACCTTGTTTTGACAAACCTAGTTCTGGCAGCCTATGGCACTACCGATCTATTATCCAGCTCCTCTCATTGCTCCTGCAGCAACATCGGCAGAAGGAAAGATGTACCTGCATCTTTCAGCTGCTTTGCAGCTCAGTTTCTTACCTACAGTAACTGTGACTTCACACCACACTACATTCTCAACTACAGCAGCTGGAGCCCAAGTAACATCTTTCCTTCTGCTGACTCTGTACTACTGGGGAGTGATAACAAACAGCTGTGTTTGCCAACATTTTTTACATGACTACAGCTGCCTGCTTGGTGAACATCAGGCAAAACTCTCTGAGATCTCAGTGGCTTGTTACAGTTTAGAAACCCATTTAAGCTAAAGAAATAAACTAAATAAAGCTTAAAGAAAATAGAGGAAAGCCATTTTGCACCTGTTTTTAAGAAAACAGAACAAAGGACTGTGACTGAAAACAACTGTGGCTCAGTTCTAGAGAGCTATTTAGGTACCTAACAAGTACTGAAATAACTCAGTCTTCCTTTGGTCTAAAACGTGACAGCCCATTCTGAAAATGTAAGTTAGATACCTACGTAACTTTAAGAATCATCTTCATGTGATTGCTCTTGGTTTCCTCACCACCTTCCTGTCCTCTAACTTTCAAGGTCTCATTTTGAGCAAAACCTGGTTTGGAACAGTGGAAACTCTGCCCCTCTCAGTGAAGACTGGCAGTCTTCACCCCAGAGCAGGACTGAACTGTGCTCTTGTTGAGGACTTTTCACTACACATGGCAGATATAATCAGAGCTAAAATAGGGCAGCTTCAATAACTGCCTAGCACATCCTCTGCTGTGGTTTCCTTGAATGACATTCAGTCACATGCAGTGCTGAGTGAATCATGAGATGGATCTTTAGATAAACACTTGCAAAAATACATTACTATTATTAGTAGCCAGATGTCATCTGGTTTCAGTATAGTAAATATTTGCCACCTAATGGTTATAAGAAAGTTCTCTCATCCCTGTAGGAAAACAGGGCACAGGGCATCCTTGAATATACTAGCTGTGTGTTCATTCTCTATTTGTCCTTCTTCACGTAATGATCTACTTTTTCTTTTAAAGTAAAGGCTGTTGATTATGAGCTCCAGTATTTCTAGACCCTCTGGCTGGTTAGCTGTGGATATTTCTACTATATGTACTATATGTACACTTGAGAACTAACGAGAGAACTGGAACTTCGTCCCTGATGAAGCTACTCCCATCTTTCCAGTTTTCTGGCTTGAGGCTGAGGGTTCTGATCATCAGTTCAACACCCAACTGCAACCTAACTGCAATTATGAATCCTTTGTGACAATTGTATTTATTTTTCATTTTTTTATAGGGTGTAACTCAGCTAGATGTATCTTCATTTCAGACGAGAAAGCAAGAAAAGGAACTGTTTTTGCAACTTGCAATTCTCCCATGTCTAAGCAAAATAGAAGGGTTATGCCTCATCTGCAGTAGCTTAGCGAAAGATTTCAGAGGACAAGAGTGAGAATCTTGAGATTGTTTTCATTAGTGGGGCAAAATCAGAAAGCAGAGCAAAGATGCCTGTATATGTAGAGTACTCCAGAGTGTTTAACAGCTACTTGTTGGGGCTGCTTGTGGAAGGCATGTTGAAACTTCTATTTCCCTCTGCTCCTTTATGCCATTTGGTCTTTACATAAATCCACAGAGGTTATTTTTAAAAACACTGATGTTACGATTAAGCGCAAAGTGGTAACAAGGGCAAAGACTGTATGCATAATTTGACATGGAAGCCAGAAAGGATATAAATTTGGAATTTTGTACATTATCTTGTTACTGATCTGAAGAAAAACTAGTTACTAGTTTGTTGTTTGTTTTTTTTTTTTTGGGGGGGGGGGCGGGTGGGTTTCAAGTGATAGTTCATTAGCAGAACAGCATCTCTTCTTGGCTGCAAATGCTTTACCAGCTTACTGTGTGGCCAAACTGTCCTAGCAACAAAATTCAAGAAACAATAGCCATTAACTGGTGAAACCCTATCCCATTGTACACTTATGATGTACTCTTAATTAATACAAATTTCTTCAATAGTAAAGTCAGAAATTTTGTTTTTGCTAGCAAAAAAGCACTCACTTTGCAAAGCACGTATACTTCGCATGTAGTCAGGTGTGTAGAAAAAGGGATATTGTTTCCTGAAGTGAAATCCTAGACTACAACAATTGATTCTTTCCATTCCTTTGACTAATGGAGCTTTGCCAGCTGCAGCTGGAATCCAGCAAAGCAGTCAATAGCAAATCATTCTTTCTAAGCTTCCTATTGTGAATACAGTTGGATTTAACTCTGAGGTCTTGGATACATTTACAGCAAAAGCTGTTTTAATAGAATGTGGAGGACTAGGAAGGAGTAAAATACCTGCATAACAAAAGTTTTCAGGTGTATAGCAAGGGCATAGCATAATACTAGATTTAGTAGTGTATTTAGTAGTAGTAATAATAAAATAATTTGTAACTCTAACAGGCCAAAGTGATGCTTCAAATTTCTACCAGTTCTTTAGTCACAAGAACTGTAAAATGGAGCTGCTCGCATTTCTCTTGAGTTCTCTCTCATACTGACTCTTCAGAACCTGCAGCAGAGTTCCAAATGCTTCTATACAGTGTATGTCCTGCTTATTGTGGGACATGACTGATTGCTTAAGCTATACTGTATGCTCTAATTTTAATGGCTGACAAACGCTCAGACACTTACTAAGCAAGGGAGGCAGCCAATTCACGTTGACTTCGCAATGGGAATCCAGAAATGTCAAGACTTCTCCTCTAGCCAGCGAGGCTCCTAGCAGTCTGGTCCGAATGAGCCCTTCTCGTTTCTTGGTACGTACAATCCTCACTTTGGCAAAACGGACCATGTACTCCTCCAGCTTCTCTTTTAAATGTTCTAGAAAGAAGGGCAAAAAAAGCGTCAGTGGTATCAGGCCTGGAGGAGCCCATAGAAGGACAGGTTGGCATGCAACCTGCAAGCAGCTTATCTACTTCCATCTCTTGTTGCTTTGAGTCCTCCAAAATCTGCCACAAATTCTCACTAAGACGATTTGGAAAGTTCAAACGTTCTCTGTTTTATCACACAGAGGAAGACACTGACACTCTGGACCTTTTGCTGCAGTTGCTACTGGCAACCTGCCATCCACAATATGACCATGGCCAAAACAACTGCAGGATATTCATTCATCCTCAGGTTCCTGCAGCCCAAGGCCAGATAAACATTCTGGCAGGCCGTTTTATAAACAGTGTCCTTTCTAAGTGGGTTTCCTATATCAACTAATTATGAAGAACTATGTGTGGAAAGAAATTTTTAAAGAGTAAGCATTAACCTAGCATGATTTGATTGTTTTTGCAATGGGAAGGGAAACAGACATGAAGGAAGATCTTAATAGCTGGATATCAGCAAACAGCAAATGGACAGCTGACTTCCTAACAAAATTAAGTGCAAATGTAGAATAGTTGGTAGGTTCTCTTATCTGCATAATCTGGCTCTGTTTGTGTTACAAAACAGCATCTTTGGGAACATTTTTTCTTCTGACTAGAAATACACACTAAGGATCATTAAAAAAACCCCAACAACAAAAAACACCCTAAAGTTTTGCCTCTTCCTCAATACATCTACAACAGAAATCCTGATCTTTTGACTTTGATGTAACACCTCAGCTTGTCACGCTCATTACTTTGGAAAAATCTGATAATTTCATTTGGCAGGAATGAGGGAGAGAAAAGCTTAGCTTCCAATAATTAGAACTGGTGATAAGCCACATTTAGCGATGCCAAGGGTTGCAAGCTAAGCCTCATTGAAATGGGTTTGCCAGGTTATAATTGCTTCTTACATCAGCTACTAATTCTTGGGACTGGTATGGTCAGTACAAGCCTCGATCCAGACCTTACATCATTATAGAATGCAAAAAGTTTGCTATGGACTACCCCAAAGGACTACCATTTAGCAGTACCCTGGAGTGTATAACACTGACACATAAACTCAAGGCAACAAGCAAACAAGTCACAGTGCAAAGAATACAGGATCTTGTGTTGAAATAAAATCAAGTTCCACTGAAATAGAGCTCCCTGCACGTGCTCCTTGTCTTTGCTCCTTTACTTCCTAGCTAGCCAACACAAAAGACTTTCCAAATCTACCTGCGGATTAGGAAGGAGTAGAAACACTGGTGTGTAGTTATACATATTTAGTGGGAGAGTACTGCATGGGGTGCTTCCCTGCACTGAGCCGTCCTGATGTACACTGACATAGAAGAGGGATCAGCCTGAGACCTAGGAACATCAGCCTGCAAGGATTACAGAACAGGTTGGGAGTTTTGTGAAGAGAAACTCAACACTGTGGGGACCTGCTGAGTCAAGAGAGTGGTTTGTGTTCATAGTACTACCTGGTAGAGGTATTAGATTAAGTGAGGAAGGCCAAGTCTGAGACAAAGAAGTAAAGAAAGATATTCAGATAAATATACAATATTTTTGTCATCTACTCTGTTATTGATTGTAGAATAGACATTTAAGTTCTGAAATAATAAAAAAAAGAGGTATCCCTTTTTTTCATCATATTTTGTTACTTACATCCTCAAAGAAACAACACAATCCCCCAACAGTCACAGTGACCAGAGATGTACTGTGTCTTTGAATGGTGGTCTTTGTATGACTAACCATATTCATGGGACAAGGGTTGTGTGCCACTCTGACTCATTTTAGGTACCAGCTACAACTCAGTATCATGACTGAACTGAGGTTAAATCAAGTCTTAGATCATTCTGTGCCCACGTACAAGCCTGTCTAAAGCATCTATATATCGAACTGTTTTCTTGTTTTTATGAGCTCCATTGAGGCTATTCCCATAGCACAGGAATACAGAAGAAGGGAAATAAACCTTAAAAACAAAGATACAAAGACCTTGCATGTAATATAAGAAAGTCTGTTAGGGCTGTCAGTCTGATTTTTTTCTATATTGTAAATTGTATCATTTTATAGCAATGAAAAACAAAACAGTTTCAAAAAGACAGGATATTATGTATTTCCAAAGTAAATCAAATGTAATCGGTTCAGTACCATAGCTTCTGTTAGTTCTCAGACACTGAAAATTTCCTGTAGTTCTCTAAGGTCATCTAACTCCTCTCCTCTGACCACTTCTACCCACAAATCCTGTTTGTGAATAGTGCATAGTGCATAATGCACCAAGAGCAAGACCACACCATGCATACTGTACAGACATCTAGTAAAAAGATTCAGGTTGCTCAGCGCTGTGGTTTAACCCCAGCCAGCAACTTAGTACCACACAGCTGCTTGCTCACTCCTTGCCCCTGGTAGTACGGGGAAGAGAATCAGAAAAAGGTAAAACTCATGGGTTGAGATAAGAACAATTTAATAATTTAAATCAAGCAAAATATAATAACAACAACAACAATAACAAAAATAATTATAATGAAAAGAGGGAGGAGAAAGAAAGAGAGGACTAAAACTCAAGACAAAACCAAGTGATGCTCAATACAACTGCTGACCACGCACTTGCTGAAGCCCAGTCAGTCCCTGAGCAGCAACTGGTGGCCCCTGGCCAACTCCCCCCAGTTTATATACTGAGCATGACGTTCTACGGTATGGAATATCCCTTTGGCTAGTTGGGGTCAGCTGTCCTGGCTGTGTCCCCTCCTGGCTTCTTGTGCACCTACTCACTGGCAGAGCATGGGAAACTGAAAAGTCCTTGACTTAAAGTAAGCTCTACTTAGCAACAACTAAAACATCAATGTGTTATCAACATTATTCTCATACTAAACCCCAAATTCAGCACTGTTCCAGCTACTAAGAAGAAAATTAACTCTACCCCAGCCAAAACTAGGACACTCAGCTTGAACACAACTCTTCAACTATGGCAGCAAGCACTTCACCTTGGCTATAGTACAAATCCTCCATCTTCACCTCCTTGCCCTCAGAGATAAGTTCACTGATGAGACTCCAGCTGATCAGAGGATCCTACTACATAGCTCTAAATTTGGCTACGTATCAGATACTATTGCTTTACTATTCCCTGTGAACTGGTTCTAGGCAGTTCACCTTTTTGTACATGAAGAGAGCTACCAAGGACGCACCTAAACTTTCTCATGGAGAGAAGAAGGAGCCTTACTTGGACAATCTAAGTTGTCTGTGGTGTTGGTAGGCTCTCTGTTGCCTGTGCAGAAACTTGAATTGGATCTTCACTTGTTGGGTGTGACAATGGCTAAGGTAAGGCACTTGCAATAGACAGTCTGAAGATGGCCACCATTGATATTTAAATAAACTAATACAAACACACTCTTTTTATGTGTTCTGATTGTTATCACTTATCTTGGGCCAAATAAATTCAGTCTCATACAAAGGACTTAATTTCATTCCTTTCACATCTTGCAATGAGCAAATTCTGAAAGCTGAGTACCTATCTCTTCGAGAAAACACTTCAGGGAGAGGTGATGTAAACTGTATTACGATACAGTCTTGTCTGTTCTTTTATCAATTGTTAAATAACAAGAGTAGACTAATATAATGTGATTGTTATCAGTCATACTGGAGCTTGAACTCAATGAAATCAACAGTAGTTCTGTTCTTTCGTCGATTGCTTGAGGTTCCTTGCAAACTCAGGAAAAGCGGTGTCTTAAATTTTAAATATTGTAATATAATTTTCAGTGAGAATAATATCTGAAATTCTTGGAACAAACAAGAGTTCTCTGTACCACCTTCCTCCCTCTCTCTCAGATAGCTCTTCACACATTTCAGACAGCACGTAATCTGATTTTTGAAGAACTGCATTAAAACATCCAGCACATCTTTTGATGCCAGAATCACATATCCCAAAATTGTTTTCATCCAGTCAACTAGTCCCATGACTGAATAATTTTATTATTTTTTTCCTTTTCACTCAAAGAACAGCTCACAAAAAAGCAGAAGTATACAAACAAAATTTGCACATCTTGCTCACACAGAATTCTAAATGATACTCATTTAGACACATCTGGAAGTAACCAGGAAGAAAACAAAAGTAGTAAGTGTTCAATTTTATAGAGCTTAGGTAACATAAAATGATCAGGTCTACATACGAATCAAACTATATGGATTACTAGAGATCCATAAGGTATCTAAATTTGTTAAAAAACATCTACATGTTAGTAATAACCTAACAATAAGTCATGACACAGTCAAACCAATACCAGTAACACCTACCATATCTCTAGTTTTGAAATTTGGCCAGGAAGACTGTTTGGGAATTTATTTGAGAAAAATTCTCAATAACTTCAAAAACATTATGAAGTATTTAAGTTCAAAGACCAACTCCAATATGGTTGTAAGAATGAAAATATCTTAGAGTGGAGGGAAAAAAATCCTTTTTGGATCCATAAGTAATGATTTTTTTAACTTAAATCAATATGAAAGTGCTCACACATTGTATTTTCCCCTGCAATGTCTTGTGGTACTACCTGTTTCAAATCTTACCAATCTCTGAAAGCATACACAAACACAGAATAACAGCCAGAGACAGTAAAGCAGTAATAGTTTTAAAGAAAACTGTTGTATTTTCTACTATTTATAGAAGTAGTAAACCCATCTATTTCATGTGTAACAACTCATTAAAGCCACTCCTGCATTACTCAATATACTGGTATTATTATAGGCCAGACTTTTTAAAGCAAAGCAATTCTGCAGGACCTGCAGTCAGCAGCTGGCTTTAAAGGCTAAGTACTTAATAACAGAGCCTGTGTTTGAGCCAGGGGTCATGAAGATATAGATGCTCTGACAAAGAAAATACCTGGGAATCTCACAGTTCAAGTGTTGCTTAAGACAGACTAGACAAGACTTCAGAATTCTCTTTATGGGAACAATTTTGATTAATAAATTATCTAGGTGTTAAAACTAACCAGTTTCAATTTTCTTAACCTCGTCTTTTCCCCAAAATATCAAAATAAACTGTCCTTTTTTCACAGAACTCCACAGATCTCCTTCACAGAACAGAACATCAAATGTTATTTTATTTCCTGTAACACAACAGCATTTTCTCACAGTTCCCAATTATTTTTTTGCTAATATTTCTCCAGAAGCAGCATCTTTACACACAAAAACCTATATATTACACACATACATTTAGAAGCCAGTAAACTCAAGCGCCCAAGTAAACAGGCATGAATCAATGTCAGCGCGAAAATGTAATTCTAAAGAAGTTCTCTGAAAGAAATTATAATGTGTTGTGTAAACCAGAAAGCAACCTGTAATAAAAGGCCTTTAAATGTCCAGGGGACGATGCATTCTGCCCATTTATTACCAAAGGAAACAGCTGAAGCAAGCTTGCCATGACAATAAAACAGGGAGGTAGGATGGTTTCATTCATATGCTGTAATATTACAAGAATTTCACATTCAGAGTTAGGCATGAGAGAGAAGCCAGTGTTTAAATTCTACAGTGAGGTATAAATGGTGCACTTTGGATATGAAGAAGCCAAAACCCCTGTCACTAGGTATGGAGAGTAAATGTCTGATCTGTAATTTAAAAGAAAATACATAATTCTTTTCTTGACAGTCTTGATCAAATAAACCCATGAATCATATGCTTGACACATGCCAGGCACCTGCCAGGGCAAGAGCTGGCACGGGCAGTGACAAATAAAGAATAATGCATGGGCAGGAGGTTTACAGGCTGTCACTGCTATGACAAGTGATGATAAAAGGAAGCATTATGTCTCTTCTAGCAACAGCCTGTAAACAAATTCCCCATTGTAATTGCTTTGTGTGGGCCTTCTCTGTCTTCATTTAAAGTCTGGAGAAGTTTTTCTAAAAGAATAGCAGAGACACAATTGCCTGGTCATAGTAATTAAAGATCTACTCAAGCAGAGTACCCAGTTACTTAACTTGGCGCCCAGAACTAAATTGGAAATCAAAGTCCTGCCTTTGTCAGGAAAAAACCCCCACATAGTAATAAAAAGCAGAACTGCAATTCTTTCCTGTTGGGAGGCAGACAGGGAATATTTCATTATCACACTGGTACCCCATGGCAGCATGTGCTATGTGACAAGCAACGTTCCTCCAAGGTTACTGAGAAGGTGTTAAGAGAGACTTAAAAGATAACGTGAAAGCTGGAGCTGGTCTTCAGGAATTGCTTGTCTGCAGCATGAACCGTGAAAGAGAAAGGAAAATACAAAGAAAATGAAGCCTCTTGTTAAGACCCTCTTCTGGACAGCCAGGCAGGTCCATCCCAAATCTGGGCCTGTAACACACCTCACCCTCTGTACCCCCGTAAGGACCTCCAGTTTCTGCACAAAAGTACTGACGACCTCTGTTATAGTACCATTGACTTGCAAATTATCAGATAATTAAGAACAGCAACAGAGCCTGCTAAATGCCCTGATAAACAATCTGAACTACATCTGTTTCATTTTAACTTTACTTCACTAAGGAGCATGCCATTTCAGCTGTTCTGCCATTCCCAACATGAGACATATAAAAACAGTTGAAGAAAAAGTTAAAGCAGTAGAAATGGTATGCTAGCCTCTCCTCTTACCTCAGCACAGGCATACAGGGGGAAGCAACATGACCAAAACGATAGTATTCCATGATCTTAGGTCAGTAAAATAACATGCAAGTGGCTGTTTCTCTTGGTGAAAAATAAAAGTGGTCAAATGGCTGTTTTGACATGCCACAATAATGAGGCCAGCTCAGGATTTTTCGCAATCTTTTTTCTTTCTGGCCAGTAGCAGGGAGCTTTGTGCCCAATATGCACAGAAAAACCTGCAAGTACATTTATGCAACATCCACGGCTCTCATTGTGAAAACGACCTCCACCACTTTATGCCCTTTTTTGCAAGATGGGATTATCTTCTCAGGTAAAATTAGCATCGACACCTGCTATTCCTGTCCTGAGACCTTGAGCATATATTTTTCCTGGAACAGCTCTGCTTAATCTTTTGACAATTGAAATGCTTCTGTCTGGTTTAAGTCTTAAGCTTGACAGGAAACACATAAAGGAAACTCAGTGGCCTATGATTATTTGTTTTCTGTTGCAATTGACAAAACAGCTCTCTCCAGTGCAGTGTCATTATTTTTATTTTCACTGTCTAAATGCTACCATAAAAGTAAATCAGTCTGAAGAGAGAATACAAGGTGAGCCCATGAGTTTGGGTACGTCATCTTTCTTTCTCCCAGTTTCCCTTCAAGTTTCTTAATTGCAGAAGGCTGGTTGGAAATGCTAGTCGCAACGGCTGTAACAGGTCAGCTGCCACTTTCTCCAGCCCAGTCTAGGCAAGGAGGACAACTCCCCTGGTTGCACCTCTGGGTAAGCTACTCCACTGCTGCACTACCCTTCTGGTGAATAACTTTTTCCTAAAGTCCAAACTGAATCTTTCAAGCTGCATCTTGGGGTTGCTTCTTACTGTACCATCTGCCATTACCAGCAGGAATTTGGTTCTGCCATCTGTGCGATTCCCATTCAAGCTGCTGTGTGGGCAGCTGTTAGATCACCACTGAGCTGCTGCTTTGCCAAACTAAACAAGCCCAGGTTTCTCAGCCTCTTCTCAAAGGTCACATACGCCTGGTCCATGACACTTGCTAGTCCTCTGTTAAACTGACTCCAGCTTTTGTCGTCCTTGAACCGCAGAGCCCCAAACTGGATGCAGACTTACAGGTGTATGCAGCACCAACATCACAAAACACATAATTTCATCTGCTCACTCTCATCCTAGCATAGGCCAATCCAGTTTGCCTTCCTGGTGATTAAAGGCCACTACTTTCTCCTTTTCACCTAGTATCCACTATGACCTTTGCAGGTCCTTCATGGCACACCAGCTACCGAGTTCACATTTTTACTGGTACATGGGTACATGGTATATGTACCCATGGTGAATGCGTGGTATTCACCTAGGTACAGAATTTAGCACTCCTTGTTGAACTTCATGAGATTTATTTTGCCTAATCCTAGAGCTTCTCTAGACTGACACTGTACTATCTGATGTGTCAACCACTTTCTCTATTTTAGTATCATCCACAGATTTGCTAAGGATACAGATCATCCAGGTTATTGATAAAGATACTGACTGACATTGCCCCCAGTACTTACTTAAGATGTTCTGCCAGACAGACATCAAGCCACTGATTAACTAACATTTGAGTCCTTCGACCCAACCCACCTAACAGTCTTTTTGTGCAGCACATGCTTCTTTTGTCTACCAGTGAGCATGCTACAGGGACTAAAACTTCTTAAAGTCAAGGCAAGTTATATCTATCACCTTTCCCTTGACCACCATCATCGTAAAAGGCAATCAGACTGTTAAAAAAATGATTTGCAGTTTTGTTGGTAAATATGTGATGACCATCCTACATTATTTTCTTTTTCATGTATTTGCAGATGGCTAGGCACCACCCAACAAGATGTCCTTCATGATCCTTCCAGGCAGTGAGCTTAGGTTTGTTGGTCTGCAGTTACTGGATCCACTTCTTTCTCTTTCTCAAACATGTAAGTAGTACCTTTTTCTAGTGGGTCACCCATTCTAGCTGACTGCCATTTCCAGTGGTTCCCCAGTCTTTTGGTTATCTTCCATTGCGCCTTTACTTTTCACCTGGAAAACTGTGATAGTATATACTCCTAATTAGTCCTGACGGAGTAATCCTGGAGGAATGATGGGGAGGCTTTCTGCCAGACAGACTTTAGCATTTAGACCACAGCCATGCCAGACTAAAACAAGTTCCAGAAGCAGACAGGTACTGCGAAAACTGTTGGATATGGTAAGTCTGACATAGACTGATAAATGAGAGCAAAATTTCTAACCGCTTGATATAATAGCAATTGGCTAACAGTAATCTCATTTGAGCCCTAGATAACCCATTCTTTCCAAACAGTTTTGCACACAAAGAATAAGATCACTTGAGAAAGGCTATGTAGTTACTGATGATCTGGAAGTAGCATTATTTAGAGAGACATTTGTGCCAATCACTTGGAAACTTGTTCTCCTCGTTGTGATGTTTAGGTTAGCTGGCTTAGGGCAAGCTAAAATGCAGTCTCTTTTTCTGATTTTAACAATGAGCCAAAGTCCTTGGATGATATACTACAAAGCTACGGAGAGTACCCTGAATGTGCAATAGTTCCATTCATCACTTGTGCATTGACAACTATAAACTTCCAGATAGCACCTTCATTTTGATTTTGAGTTTCAACTACAGCCCGTTAAAGTTGAAAGAACCTCCAAACTTGACAGTAAATGCACATTCCTTTGCCACAGCCTGAAAAGGTCAGCATTACTAAGAGCAGGAGGCTGAACAGAGTAGATGAATACATAGCTTAACTTGATGTCATTCATGGTAGACTTAAGATAAACTTCTCTGAACAAATCTGTTTCGAAGTGTATGGGCTTTCATATAGTCATGAAAGGAGTGACTGGGGCTGCAGAATCTGTCACGCTAGCTAGATTTGCTGTGAATTTCTCAGACTATAGCTCCAGTCAACAGAGACACGCAGAGAACCTGGTATCTCTTTGTTCCACTTCCCTGAGCCCATGTAATTGTGACTGTTATCACAGTCATTCTGTCACTAGCACAGAAGCACCTCGGACCTCTTTGTCAACAAGGTGAGTGTTCAGGTAATTGAATACACACAGGTGATTACTCAAATATAAGGTGAGGTGACTTATACAGATGACGCAGAAGGATCATTAAACTCTCGAGGTACTTTTCCATTCCAGATTTTCTGAACAGGGAAAGGAGCGAAACACTTCATTTTTAGGTTGCAGTAATTTAGCATAGTAAGTTACACCATGCCACAAGCAGCTAGGGCTGGCCTGCTAGTTTTTTGGTAGTGCTGACACAGCTCCAAGTTCTCACTTTGCATAAGGAATGAATGAAAGAATGAAAGATGGTTATTTGTTTGCATGGGTACATTCCAGCTGCCAGTTGTACAAGGTAATTGTTGATACCCTCACTGGTGTTTTAGTATGGTAACTCAAGTATTTTCCACAGCTGAGAGCAGACTCCTTCATTTGCTATGTTTGCATCAATCTAGCTCTAAGAAAGGGGTGTCCAGCTGGGAGAAAGGTGGGGCTACCGCACCCAAAAAGTAAATGATCTAATCATTACTTATCATCTGAAAGCCTCCAAAGTACCCAAATTACCAAAAATGTATTTTACATAACATGGTTAAAACGTTCCGGGAATTAATCAATGCTCAACGTATTTTATACCTTAAAATGGAGACAAAAAGAACTTACACACTTAATCCTTATTAATAGACCTTATATGCTCAATACATAGAATCAAACAAATTTTACAAACCCCCTTGTATCCACCTCTTTTTGGCCTGTCTGTTGCAGGCATGATAATTAAATGTGTCCTCCCCACAAAAAAAGATCTTTTAAACTAAAATATTTTAGATAAAGACAGTTACTATTTCTTTGTATTTTCTTTGTATCTAATTTTAAAGCAATTACCTTTTATGTGGTCAGGCTATTCACATCCCGTTAATGTCCATGTTCAGAAAAGAGTTTTGGAACTGCTTGAAGAAAGCCTATGAACTACTTCTTCATATATGTGTCCATACCTATTTCTCAGTGATTCCCCAATACCAGCTTTGAAAAAAAGAGTAAGGAAATACATTTTTATAGCTCTGTTCCTCTGATGGTATCCAAATGGTTTGCCAGGTATAGCATGTGGAGGAATAATTTTGTTCGCCAGAGGAATACATATTGTAAAACGCAATTACCTTATGCTGGATGAGGAAGTTGCTTGAGAATAGACAGTGAAGTGGTCTTAAATGGGAAGTAAAAATTAATCAGAAGGAAATTATTTCTGCCATAAGGTAAATATAATAATCACATGAATTGGAATGTGATCAAGAAACTGAACCCAATCAATGATACAACAGATAAACAGGAGAGAGCTTTTAGGGCACAAACAGGAAACAAAAGCTACATTTGATACCCCAGCCAGCTACGCTGCCATTGAGCAAGACCTGGACAGGCTGGAGAGTTGGGCAGGGAGGAACCTCATGAAGTTCAACAAAGGCACATGTCAGGTCCTGCAGCACTGAGGGAGGGACAACCCCACGCACCAGCACAGGCTGGGGCTACAGGCTGGGGCTGACCTGCTGGAAGGCAGCTCTACAGAGAAGGACCTGGGAGTTCTGGTGGACAGCAAGCAGCCCATGAGCCAGCGGTGTGCCCTGGTGGCCAAGAAGGCCAGTGAGATCCTGGGGTGCATTAAGAGGAGTAGGGCCAGCAGGTTGAGGGAGGGTATCCACCCCCACTGCTTTGCCCTGGTGAGGCCACACCTGGAGTGCTGGGCTCCCCAGTTCAGGAGAGACAGGGAACTACTGGGGATGGTCCAGCAGAGGGCTACAAAGACAATGAGGGGACTGGAGCATCTCCCTTATGAGGAAATGCTGAGAGCACTGGAACAGGCTGCCCAGGGAGGTTGTGGAGTCTCCTTTCCTGGAGATGTTCAAAACCCACCTGGACATGACTCTGTGCAACCTGCTCTAGGAGAACCTGCTTTAGCACAGGGTTGGACTAGATGATCTCTAGTGGTCCCTTCCAACCCTGACCACTCTGTGATTCCTCTCTGCTTGTAGGGTTGAGAGGATTAAAAATACAGTGCCTGACCTTAAGGGTGAAAAGAAGCCATTCAACTCATGTTCCACTTGGTAGAACATTTTGCTTCCTAGAACAGCTTCAGTACTGCAGCAGCATGGCTCATAGAATAAAGTTCAACCAAACTGGGAAGAATTTCTTCCCAGTGCCATCTCGGTAGTCCTGAATGTCATGTGATCCACAGAAGCGTATGTTCTCAGGGACACACTGCCCACTTGGGTGATGAGAAGGATGGCAGAAGAGGTGGATGGACACACTTACTTTGGCACTTTCTCACACCACTAAGTCAACAAATGTAACTGTGGCTGCAGCTCAAAGAAGAATCTGGGTTACTAGACTAGTTATCAGGGAAACTATGATATGTATACAGTAAGGAACGAAAGAAATGTACAGCTGCCTTTGCAGATCATTCTCTGGACACAATTACATTTTACAGACCTGTCAAAAGGGTGACCTTGCTGTATTAAAATTTGATTCTTTTTAACAGGTCTGTTTACTACGCAGGTATTTATACAGTAAGTTGTCCCCAGGGGAAGCATGTTGTGAGATTTCTTCCAGGCTGCAAGCCCAATGTTATTTTGAAGTGAGTCCAGGAAAGTGTAACTTTCCTTGAGATCAATACATTACTCACAAATGCCATCCTCTTGTTTTCAGTCACACTTTTGCATCCTGACAATATTAATTGTTAGGAATTGTAAACGATGACCTGTCAAACAATACTTTTTTTGGGAACATATTTCTAACACTGCAAACAGTCTTGCAGATTTTGAGACCTGTCGTTAGTACTGACATTTTCTCTGTTTTGCCTGAAACTATCTTTGACATATTTTTAGTTCTTCCTCCAAAATATATCACTGACTTTTACAGTAGGCGCTGCCTTCAGAGAACAGTTTTTTCTCATACTGATCTTTTTAACCTCTCAAATGCTAAGAACAGATTGTACTGGAGAACTGGTGAAACACTGCTGTGAGGATGCCACTGACCTTATATCTACAAAGGACAGTAACGTTGGTCCTTGGGAAGGGGGGAAACAAAAGTCATACGACTCATGTAATTACTTTTTAAGTAGCATCAAATTCTGGTACAGCTCCCTACACTACACACTTATTTCCCAGAGTAATTCTACTGACATTGCAACTCACTGCAAACCTTAGGCTCTACTAACCTAAAGATATTGGAATATGGCCATCTCCTAATGGAATATTTGAATAACCTTCTGTGTAACTGAAGATGCTACACTTCTGTAGTTTTTGTCCATTCTATGTGCTAACCATCCCAGGCAAATTGTCAGGTCCTAAAAAGAGCTTGCAATTAGTTCTTCTCTTCAAGAATTCAGTGGATATTTTTTCCTAGTGCAGGGGCTTGTTCTTGTAAATAAGAGAAGTCCTTGAAATATGCTTTGAAACTGAGACTTCAAAATACAAAAGAGAGTTTGGGCAATACCTTATTCTCCTTGAAGTTTCTTGTCTTCCAACTTTTGTATCAACATTTGTCTTTTTAAAAATGCCCTCTCTGACACAGTATTGGAGTTCTGAGGCTTTACTATGGAGTGATAAATTTACCTAAGCCCTGCATACTGCAGCAGGATAAAACATGAAGATACTCTAAGAGGTTTCTCTAACTCGGTGAAAGAGGCCTTAAATTCCTAGTAGTGCAAATGTTAGATCTAAGTAGGTAGACATAAACTTTTAAATATCCTTTGTATCTCCTGAATTTTATTTCCTACAACACAGCATCTGCCATTACTGGACTTTTCACAGCTGGAATACATGCATTTATAAGCGTCAAGAACACTAATTGCTGAAGCAAGTATCCAGTTTCTTCTCTTGATTGCTGCATTACATCATCCAAACACTTTATTTTCTTATTTATTTTCTTTATTTCAAGAGTTTTACCTTTCTCAGCTTTGTCTGGAGCAGAAATGCAACCCTTCTTCTGAAACTGATACTAAAAAGTTTCTGTCTTTACTAAGCCAGAACTGTAGTTCTCAAAATTGTTTCACTCATTCATTTGCAAAAGTTAGCCATGTTCTTTGCATAACCTTTGCAGTCATTGCTATATCAAGGAGTGCAGTGAAAGAAGATGGAGTTAGTATTGCTGAAGAGGTTTTCAGAAAGCTGCAGTCCAATGGAATTCTCTAACAATCTACTGGCAAAGAAAAGCAATCTCTTTAAGTCATGTTTTTGAGGTTAGGTGTCTTCCCCCCCCCCCCCCCCCCCCCCCCTTTCTTTTCCTTTCATTATTCACAACAAACAGTTTTCTTCCAAAATTAGGTGTATAGGAATCTTACAATGAAAGAACTGGAGTGCTGTTTGGGTTATATACTTTGAAGCATGAGAATTAATTATCAAAAAGGAAACCATTCCCTGTTCATAGAATAATCTGCTATGATGAGGCTCCTCTACATAATGAGGCAAACACTGATGCATAATTGGGCCTCTATTAACATCAGTATAAGCTATTAATCAAACAATAACACCATGTTTTTTTCATGGATAGATGATTGGCTTTTCACTTTTTATTTAAAACAAGGAAAAGAACAAATAAATGAGCTGCTGCATAAATCAAGATTTGGAAGAGCAGACATCCAGTTCTTTCTTTTCTTTATCTTTTTTCTCCCTTTGTTTTACACATTGAATCAACCTGTCTTTTCCTCTCTTTCAGCTGTCACAACTGTTCTGCAGTATCACTGATGCTCTTCACATCCTCTTTCGTCCCGCAGGTTCCCTCATTAAGGATGTGAATTTAAGAAACAGAAAGACTGAATATTAAATGAACAGCTAAGATCCAAAGTTTAGATAAATAAATAAATATTATATTGACTATTAGTTAGCAGATCCAAGCCCCTAGCAACTTTAATATGGTGACAATGGATAAGGCTCAGACTATGCCTGTACATTTCTATGCAGCTTATTTTTAACGCTCTTCCACCACCTTCTCTCCCAAACTGCTGTCTGTCTTGCAATGTCAAAAGAAAGAGGACGTGATATAGATTATGATCTACTATTTTTTACTTTGTATGTTAACAAAGTTTATGGTAACGCTGTCATCTCTGGATACAAGGAATAAGGATGCATTCAACTTTTAAATCCCTTTGGAAAGCTGAGCCTTAGGCTCGTTCCATCTTCGTCTGGGCAGCCACGTGAGTCCAGATCCCTACACAATAATTTGTTATATCTGGTTTTAATTGTATGAACACAGTCTCCTCCTAGTGAACTTTTCAAATCTTTCGTAAGTAAAAGACTAACAGATTAGCAGATAGAAAGTGAAAAATAAATCACTGCCATGAACAAGTCTTACTGCTCTTGGAAAGTGCAAAGCTATTTCAAAACTGGACCGGTCATATCTGCTTTCAGCATTTTACTGATCCTTAAAGATGGACAAAATGCTGTACCTGTGAATACAGTTTTCATACCTTTATTACCGTTAAAACTAGAGATTACAGATTAAACCGAGGAAATAATCTTTGTATTTCAGATTTCCTTAGATAAAAAATAACTTTGTGCAAAACTGCATTTAAATCCATAACAGAAATACCTGAATTTAGGAAATATACGAACAGAAAACCAAGATATTCTCATTTTAATTTTAAAGCACCTTTTACTGAAATTATTCAGAAGACTATCAATACCTCGGCTGATCCAAGAAGCCCCACTGGTCCTGATCAGAACTATATGCATTTTCTCCTCATCACCTTTTCATTGAACTGGAAGCGTTGTGGTTCACACACAGTTCACCACTTATATTTCCC
The DNA here is from genome assembly GCF_023634085.1 of Falco cherrug. Taxonomy (NCBI): domain Eukaryota; kingdom Metazoa; phylum Chordata; class Aves; order Falconiformes; family Falconidae; genus Falco; species Falco cherrug. Next base: position 36,651,274 of record NC_073697.1, read on the forward strand.
CCAGTTTTGTGCTAGTGTGAGCATTCCCACCTTTAGCAGAGAATGTCTTTAAAAAAAAAAAAGTGTAATAAAGGAGTGGGAAAGTTGTTGCCATTTGCTGCAAACATTTAATATTTTTAATCAATGTATCTTCTGCACTCTAAGCTGAAAACCAGCCATATGAAGATCTACTGCAGTAAGCATGTAAATGCAGTGTAAAAAAAACATCAAAGCAGAAAATACTTTCCTGGGAAAACTTTTCATTGTGTGAGTCACATATCAAGAGATGTACTGTATTATAGAGAACATCCTCCAACTATTCAGAATCACCTGGGCAGCTGTCCCTTTCTAATAGTCACCTCACTAGTCCCTATGGCAGCTCCAGCAATGGCTTGTCTGGGAAAACCACCAGTATTTTTTGAATTTTACCTGTAGTTTGACCTGTAGAGTTGGTAGTTTTTCCATGCAAATGTTGTAATCACTTCTCTCTCTCAATTTTTTCCAGGGTTTCTTTAATTTTTAATAACTTATTCCCTGAGGATTGTTTTTTTCCTTTTCTTGCAAGGGAGCACTTAGGTCCAATTAAAACAGGTAAAAACCATGCAGAATACGTATAGGTAAAAGCAGGTACAACCAAACAGAAATAATGCCACCAGTGACTCACATACCAGTTTTGTAACTGTCCTCATTTAAAAAATTGCCAAAACAATTAAATTTGACTAAATTTTCTGATTAACTTACACATTCTTAGATTCGTTTATCATCAGCTAGAGTGGTAGATGCTTGTCAGGCTCTGGGATGTAAACCGTGACAGTGTTTATAGGTAAAGGAACACATTTAGCTTCATTTCAAAGCTATCTGAGTGCAAGAGCTCTGAATTCTTTTCTAGAGTTATGTTTCTGTGTTCATATTTTCTTGGAAGCTGTTGAAAGGAACTGAAAGCAACACAAAAATAACAGGGGAGTAAATGGAAGTTACAGTGGGTGAAGCTGAATACAGGAAAACCATAAAACCCAAAACAGTAGAGAGTACATAACTGAAAGGTAAAATACAAGTAACTACAATATACTGAAATTAACGACTTCTATTCATACCAGGCTATCATTCTGCTGAAGAAAATGCTTTTTAGTTCTGCTGTAAAGGGCAGACCATCTTAGCAATACGTCTTGTAATTTGGTTCACTTTGTTGCTCGGAGTGAAAGGGAGAACACTTGAAACTCACAGACAAATGAAACACAAATGAACCTGATTTCCAAATGAACAGCTGGAGATGTTAAGAAGAAGGAAATAACGTGCTACCTATTTTCTTTCACTGTCACATGCTTCACTGCCCAGAGGAAATTCTTCTGAGGAAAAGAGACTCCCTTAACAGGAAATTTCCCTCAGTACAAAGGTCATGTGCTCCATTTATTAAGATTATCAGCTAACTCTTTAAAACAAGAGCTTCACACAAGTAGAAATTTCATTTTAAAGGGAATTAAGGAATGAAGTGCTCATTTATATTGTAGCTCGGTGGACCACTCAAGTTTGGCATTGTCAAGTGCTAGCAACAGGCCTCAGTCTTTATAACAAAAAATTCAACATGTCAGCATACAGGACTTGTTATACTGTGTCTTGAAGTTACTGTATCTTGATTTGCTGTGTCTGTAAAAATACATAAGGAACAAGGATCATGCCTGCAACCCTGCTTAAAGATCTGATGATTATTGTCTAGCTTGCCCTAGCTGTAACACCACAATTACTGGTGGTAACTTGGCTGCTGCTTATCCCGTGCTTCTAAGTTTATTTACATTATTTAATATTTTTTTTCATTGTACTTTGTTTAGCTTTGTGTAGTTGCATGGTTCTCCTCCTAAAAGGAAACCAAAGCGTCTACAGAGAAGGATTAAAAAACCTAAGTAACTAACCCTGGGAGGAAGAAACCCTTACCCTCAACTTCATACTCCTGCTGGCAAAGAACTCAATGGAGGCACGCATAGGGAAGGTGAGCATAACACCAGAGAAAAGAGTAGATAATAGGATGCCAGCTTACAATTATTTCAATTGCATCATTAATAAGGATAAGGAATAATTAGATACTTTGCATAACTGTAAATACAATTTAAATTGTAATAAATTAACTGTGGTATTTTGATTAGGCAATTAAAACTTTAAATTAAGATTCTTGTATACAAAGGTATGCTCTTTTGTTTTTCATGACTAAATTGTATATATAGCAGTACACTTACATTATGGTTTTAGATGGATTTCACTGAACATGAGAAAAATTAAAAATACTTGTTTCCTTTGAACGTGTCTTAGTGACTTTTCATAACCTCTTGTTTCAATAACCCTACTGAATGTTTTTGTTTAGCAACTACTCTAGTAAAACTCTGCAGAATACTTTGAAAGTAACAAAGTCAGTAAGGCAGCATTTCATCTATTCATCAATGTCAATATTGTTTTTACTTTTAAACCCCTTTGCAGCCTCTGAACACCAGAGCTGTTTCATCAGACAATGGTTTACTATGGGACTTAGGGCTTGTTAGTGTAATGATTCAGTATCTGCCATAAGACTGAGGCAGCTTTACACACACAAAAAATAGCTTTATACATCTAGTGAGTTTATGAAAATGCACTTTGTTTGAAACCACAATCCTCTGAAAAGGACTTTCATATAACACAGTTAATTTGTGAACTCTACAGGGAAAACTTCAGCATACACAGAAGAGCAGGAGGTAGAATTTACAATGCCACCTCCGTATTTGATGGCTCAGACAGGCACGAGCTTCACTAAACCTCAGCCAGGTACAATGTCTCCAAGAGATGCTGTTCATCAGAGCTTCTAAGGTACTGCAGGACCCCATTCAGTTCCTGTCTCACTTCATTTTTCCTGGGCCTTGTTTCTGCGGAGTGCGAAGGGCTCAAAAGTCACTACAAAGAGGAGCTTTAAGAACTGCTGGGGAGGCAAGGAAATTTCTGACTCCAATGAGCCAGTGTAGCCTCAAGACTGCAAAAGATGGCACCAAGTCTTTAAGACATTGCCCCCAATAATAATACAAAACTCTCTACCTGTGTCTGTACATACATGAGGATGGGAGGTGACAGCAGAGGTGAAATTCACTCCCTGTGAAGCTTCCATCTCACTCCATTGACTGGTTAGACAACAAAAGTGAAGGTATTACCATCTGAGGTGGCTAAAGCTGAGAACAAATAATTATACTCAAACTTAGGGCTATTCATTTTACGACGAGTTTTCTGAACCAAAGGTACCAGGAACTGATGATGGCAAACATATGCATGAAAGGGGTTACTCTTAAGTCATATCCCTGGAGCCCTAGATTGTAAGTTATACCTTGGGATCCACCCACTGAAGTGAACTAGGTAGCTTATCCAAAACTATTTGCCATGAATTTAACCACAGACAGGGAAAAACCACATGTGCACCAAAACACCTTCACAAAAGTAACCTGGAAAATAGTATTAAGGAAGAAACTGATACATAAACCCAGTCAAAGCCTCCATGACACTAAACACTGAAAAACAAATTATGTTCATGGAGGAAATAATTCTCTATTAATTATTAAGTTGGATGTTAATACAAGTAAGATTTGGCAAAACAGTTATGAGTCAATTTAATGCCGTGACTGAGCTTTTCTAAGTATTTCTGCTACACTGATGTTCTCACCAAAGTGAGAACATCTCTGTCAGGCTGCAGAAACTTTCATTTCTCTTTTTCAATGAATCCCAGTCTGTTTGTTTGTTTGTCCAAAACTTCACCTATGTTTTAAACATATCTTCCTAGAATAACTATAACTTTGAATTTATTGTATGCTTCTAATTTAATTTAATTTTTCCATGGGTTTCACATTTCTTCACCGTCTCTCTTCCTTGACAAAAATGGACATATTGCAAAAAAATGGAGAGGGATTTTTAAAGTCAATTACGTATTTGTACATTTTCACACAGTCTACATTATTGCCATAACAGCTACAGTTACAAGAGATTAAATAATAAAACCAGACTGTAGGAACTGTTTTAAGGAAAAAGACATCACTTGTTATTTTTCATTATTATAAGCTAAAGTTCTTATTGTATTTCTGAATGAAAAAGGCGACTGCTGTTTTAAAAATAGAGAATGGCTACTATTGGTAACTTTGTGAAACACTCTTACTTTGTTTTGGAATGAATCATGTATTGCGTGTTGCGTAAGACTTGCAAAATTGCCCAAACTAAAAAAACTTCACAGGAACAAACAGGAACAAATTTTATTTAAAAAAAAAATATTTTATAATACTCCCACATGCACTTTTAAACACCCACGAAGTTTTTATGACTGTTCTCAATTTTTCTGAAAGAAACTGAAGGTGAATACATCTGCATTTAAAAAATGGTTAGCTTGCACTGAGTTTCTCCTGGAAAACTTCAGCTAACATAGCAAAGCAGAAATATCTGTATATAGTTGTCTGATCCACAGTATCATTTCTCTCAGATTTTTCTGTCATTAGTCATGAAAATTGTACGTAAAAACAACTCGCTTTGTTGTTTTCTTTCTGTTAAGCATCTCAAGTTTCAAACAACATCGCATTTGACCCATCAGAAATACATGGATACAGGCTTTCTGTATTTTATATTTTTTCTGTATCACTGTAGTCTGTATTTCCTCATTTTTCATGTCATCTAAATGACTTGCCTTCTACTTGCTTGCTGCGTTTTCCCCTTTAATTGCCACATTAACACCTGCTCTTGAATCTGAACTGTCTGCAGGACAATGTAGAGTTGGAAAACTGCAACTGCTGTTATCACAGATCAATGCTTATGGGAAGCACGGAATGATACAACCTGCAGTAGCAATTAAATTACTGTCTTGTGGAACTGGAAATTTCTCCCCAAGTATAATCTAGATCCTATAAATGTTCTTGCTGAAGGCAAACTGCAGACTGTTTTCAAAAAGACCTCACTGAAAGATTCATGTTCTTTTTACTTTGCACAATTCATCCCTGCAAGGATAACTTATGAATATACGCTTTAGCAACAATTCCTCACATTAACAACCTCAGACAGCTATGAATTGCACACACCAGGCAGGAAGATTTTTCTACATAATCTAAAATTTTCACAGTTCAGCCACAAGTTGCAGAGCATTAGGAAAAGACATGTCATTTATTTAATCTCTGAAGATCACTTTGCTTCTTTATCTGAAATGAAAGGAATTAATGGTAGTCAGTCAGGTGCTTTTAGAAAAGTTTCCTTGCTTACATTTGTAAGTTCTCATTAAACGATATGGCTAAACTAAGTAGAGAAAATCGTTTAACAAGGAATCACCATGTCAGATAAGCTAATCGGTAAGTAATGGTCAGAATGCTAAAGGTCTTGAAGCATTGAGCGGTCCTTGATAACAATGAGAGATAACTAAATACTTTTAAAAATCTCATTAATAATGAAAAAGTTTAATAGGTAAAAATATTCTGACCTCACTTTCTGCTATTTTTCTTCATCAATTTGTAAAAGCTTCTTGAAAAATGGAATTGATATAATTAGTGAGCAATATTTATCACTGTACAATGACTTAAAAGCAGTGCACAAGCACTTACTAATCCGAGCACCATAACTCAGATAAGGAGGAGAGTTGTGAGCAAACTCAGAATTTTCAGCATTGCTCTTAATTTAATAGACTGAAATATTATGTTACAAATTGTCTATGGTTTACAATTATCTTTCTTTGTGAACAGAACATTTTGGTCATTGGTAGTTACTAAAAATCTCTTGTTCCTTCCACGTGCCACCGGATTTGCCATGGGTGCTGAGTGCAAGGTAGAGCATGGCAATGGGACGTGGAGACTGAAGTGCAAAATACACGCTGAGGAACAGCTGCACAAACACATGCTAGAACATACTTTCACAATGCTGATGGGACTTCAGACAGTAAGGCTTAGCTTATTTCAAATGGGCCAAATGTCAGAAAAAAATGAAAAAAACCAAAGCACCTTTACTAGTGTAGGTGACAAAACTTGCACATGGACGAGGACATGGAGACCAGACAAATGCAGATTGACAGAATATTAGATAACGAGTAGAAATAAAGTTTGCACACTGATGGCTTCAGGCAGATTAAGACAGTGAGGAAGTACCATTGTTACACTCTCTAGCACGTTCAGAAAAGGCTTTGTAATTTTTCAAGTAGATTTGCAAATGTTACTGGATAATGCAATCTAGTAATACTAATAATATGGAAACAGTCCATCACTAGCAAAAAAATACAGAAAGAGACTTGATCCATGCTCTTGACAAATCTCCTCAAAAAGTAAAATGTTAATCTGTACATCTTAAACAAGGCCTTAGAAGATGCTCTTCATTAGAAGTGATAATTACCACTCCCTGACTCACAACACACAGACTTTATAGTCAGCTTCCAAGCTAACTGCATGGTTTTGTGATTGCTATCAGTCTGATTCACACTGTGAAAATATTTCTTTCGAACTGTCTACAAATTGTTAAGGTACCAACCATTAAAGCATATTCCATTGGCATTTATTCAGTGGTAAAAACAGGGTGAAAGAGAGGTGGAAAAGTTACAGAAATATTTCCTTTTTCTCTGACTTGACATAACCAATTTGTGGTGACCAAAAACTATTCAGCAGGTTTTGAGACAAAGATGAACGAAATGGTACATAGCTACATTTCATATGCCTCAGAAAGGATGTTTTTATAGCCTCTGATATTTACAGTGCAGGACTATACATTTTACCCCTGCTTTAAGACATCCTAATGTTAAACTAAAATTAAATGTACACAATGAAGAAACTCTTTAGTCAGAAGTTAGCGTACTGTAAGCAAATTTGTCGCAATATCTGCACAAATTAACAATTTGATCCAACAGCTTTAACTGACAAAAGTCCTATTGATGTACCTAATGCTGTACAAGGCAATTTAAGTAGTGAAATCACTTTTGGTCATTAGGAATTATCCGACTTGCACAAAAAGTAAGCTCTTTTGGCCAATTTAGCCTTCATTAAGTAATTACTGTGCTGTATGAGCATTTGTGGCTCACTGATATTCAGGTTGTTGAAAGTCAAACTGTATGGAGGGTGCCTCCAGTTCTGGACCATCCTACCATCTTCCCCATTTTGAGCCAGCTTTCTGTGGCCCCTCTCTGGGTAGGTCTCTTTCCAGTGGACACCAAAGCCCAGGGCAGGTACATGTTCAGGTGCTGAAATTGGGATGAAGCCAGTGGTGCACACGTATCTCTGCAAGTCCAGGGATGCCTGGGACTCTGCAGTCTGCTTAGAGATGAACAGACCCTGGCTGCCTGTGAAGGCTGAACCTAAGATCATACCGACTAGAAAATGAAGACAGTTTTAACTAATAAAAATTCCAGTAGTTATTATCTCTGAACTTTGGCCCATGAAGGATTCTAAGTATCAATATGCATTTGAATTTTGCATTTTTCATTCCGCTGGGAAAAAACAAGCAAACAAATAAAGTAACATTCCAGGTCTGAACTCTATAAGCTTAATTAATTTAGAATCTGAATCCCTATTTGGCAGTTTAGATTGGTTCTCCAAATTACTGGTGTGTATTGAAGAAAACTTGTGTCTAATGATTTGGGGCACAACCTTCATTATCATATTATGCCCCATGCATTAGAAAATCAGTTTTGCAAGGAAGGGTCAGAATAAGAAAAAACCTGTGAAATAAGAATAAATTTGGGCACTGAAATAATGCATATAATAAAGGGATTTATAAATGTTAATAGAGGCATTACCCATTAAAAATTCCATCATGATGCAGTTACTTAAGCACTGAGATGGTAGACATTTATCCATGCTGTGAGCATAAAGACTAATTTATTTACTAATTTGCCTGTGCAAAACTTTCTTTGCTATGCAAGGCTCCTCTTCTGGCCTTTGGAACTTACTCCAGCATAATAGTGCAGTGGCTACAGGCTCTCCCCCTCAAATACATTCAGTTCCATAAATATTTCCCTTTCCACATCTGCAAAATCAGACTAGTTTGTGCACTGAGCAAGTGGAGTTGATAACTTCAGTCATGATACGGGTCTGGAAAGAGAAGATTTAGGTCCTAGAGGAGAGAGATCTATGGTGTTTGGACTGGATACAGGAAAAGAAAATGATAATGATGAACATACAGGATGATAATGATGATAATGGTAATGGTGTTTATAATGAACATAAATCCTTACACACTCAATAATAATATTAAAAGTTATTAACCACTTCATGGAATTTTATATTTAACCTAGCAGCAGTCCTTTGCATTATGAGTCAAGATGCCAAAATGATATATCTTTCAAAGTTTAAAAAATTTCTTAAGTATCTTGTATACATAATATGGGGCATATACAAATTATTAGGTATAATAAATACAATAATGTAACTTGGGATTCACTGAAAGTCTAGTGTTTTTTTCTTGCTAATTTAAACCTTTACACTTTACCACATCATTTTTACACTCTTTACTGTAGATCTTCTCATACTGGTATTCTGTGATGGAATGACTGGCTGGGTAGACGAGGGGAGAGCAGTGGATGTTGTCTACCTTGACCTCAGCAAGGCTTTTGATGCTGTCTCCCATAACATTCTCATACAGAAGCTCAAGCAGTGTGTGTCAGGTGAGGGGACAGTGGGGTGGACTGAGAACTGGCTGGATGGCAGAGCTCAGAGGTCTGTGATCAGTGGTGCAGAGCCCAGCTGGGGGCCTGTAGCCAGCTGTGTGCCCCAGGGGTCGGTACTGGGTCCAGTGTACCCACAGCAAGTTTGTGGATGACACAAAACTGGGAGGAGCAGCTGACACCCCAGCCGGCTGTGCTGCCATTCAGAGAGACCGGGACAGGCTGGAGATTTGGGCAGGGAGGAACCTCATGAAGTTCAACAAAGGCACATGTCAGGTCCTGCAGCACTGAGGGAGGGACAACCCCACGCACCAGCACAGGCTGGGGCTACAGGCTGGGGCTGACCTGCTGGAAGGCAGCTCTACAGAGAAGGACCTGGGAGTTCTGGTGGACAGCAAGCAGCCCATGAGCCAGCGGTGTGCCCTGGTGGCCAAGAAGGCCAGTGAGATCCTGGGGTGCATTAAGAGGAGTAGGGCCAGCAGGTTGAGGGAGGGTATCCACCCCCACTGCTTTGCCCTGGTGAGGCCACACCTGGAGTGCTGGGCTCCCCAGTTCAAGAGAGACAGGGAACTACTGGGGATGGTCCAGCAGAGGGCTACAAAGACAATGAGGGGACTGGAGCATCTCCCTTATGAGGAAATGCTGAGAGAGCTGGGGCTATTTAGCCTGGTGAAGACTGAGAGGGGATCTTACCAATGTCTACAGATACCTTAAGGGCGAGGGTCAGGAGGATGGGGCCAGGCTCTTTTCAGTGGTGCCCAGTGACAGGACTAGGGCAATGGGCAGCAAATGCAACACAGGCAGTTCCATCTGAATGTGAGGAAGAACTTCTTTACCTTGAGGGTGACAGAGCCCTGGGACAGGCTGCCCAGGGAGGTGGTGGAGTCTCCTCTGGAGATGTTCAAACCCCACCTGGACACGACTCTGTGCAACCTGCTGTAGGTGAACCTGATTTAGTAGTGGGTTGGACTAGATGTTCTCCAGAGGTCCCTTCCAACCTTGACCATTCTGTGATTCTGTGATTTGTGGTCCAGAACATTACAAATTATGTCCAACTACACCTAAAAATGACTTACCAGAGATGAACAAAATGTTAATTTCTGAGAGAAACAGATTGTATTAAACATAAAAAGTTTTTCATTCACACAATAATTGGAAAACATGGAGTGACCTTGCAGAAGACCAAAGGCGGCTCATCTATTTTGAGACAATCACAAAAAGATGTAATGCTGCAGATATTTATGCTTAATCTTTGCTTTAAGAATCTGGACAGTCTAATTCAGGTAAATCGGACTTTAAGTTTAGAATGCTTTTTATAAGCTTGCAGGTCAGTGCTAAGGCTAAGAAAACAGGCAAAATCAAACTTCCAGTGTTAAGCTTTCAGAGATATCCTTAAAATATTCTTACTTAAGTTAGTTGAAGAATTTCATCGTCTGCTGCTCAGGCAAGTGATGAGAGAACAGGGTGGTAGGCGCTTGAGTCAGATATTGATTGAACGTCATGAGAAATCAATTCTGAGAAGCTTTATCAGTATGTCTATAAAAGAATTGGTAATTTAAAATATGTAGCATACACAGAATGTCAGGAACTATTAATGCTACTCCAAAAAAGAAGAGATACAGTTTAATTTCTCATATATGAGGATAGGACTTCTGAGAAGCTGAGAGCAAGTTTCACCAAGTTTCTACTACCCCTTTTATTATGCTAAGGCAGAAATCTGAAGATATGAGACACAAGACACAAGATAAAACCCAGAAGGGAAAAGAGGAAGAAATTAGGAAAATTATGTCTGCATGAGCATTACTAACGTCAGTGTGCAACATTCTGAGAGTACAGGGGAAACAAGGGTTCGCAGTACAGATCAAATCTTCCATTAAAGTAGGTGATATAATGGCTATAGCTTTTTTTTCAATTAAATCACCAGGTCTAATAGAAGAGAATACAAAAATAAAATAATCGTTAATAAAAAGTAAGCTCACTTTGAGAGAGTGGGATGAATTCAAGTTAGCAGTCTGTAATTATAAGTGATACATGTCCAAGGCATTTAGCAACATGTACTTGCAAAACCATAAAGAATTTTCAAAGCACTCAAAATACTGCATTTTTAATTTCTCAGGTAACATAGTCCTGAAGTGACCTGTAGAAGATAACTAAAGATTCTTGTATTATAACAATGTAATGCTCTCCTTACACTTTGAAAAAATAGAAAAATAATGAAGAGAAATTCAATGCTTGCTGAATCACAACAGCTCAAACATTTATAGATGTGAAAGAATTTATATGAATATTGCTGCAAAATAATTTACACAGCAGAGAAAAAATTCAAGGAGTGAATACAGGCATATTAGATGAAATGATCTTTTGCTACCAGGGTTAGCAACAGATGTTCTACCCTTGAGTAAGTTAAAATAAACAGAAACATAAATAGAGAGTAAGAAGAAAAACAAACTTTGAACAGATGGGCTGGTGATCCAGGTTTATGAATAATCTGCTGTATATATTGGGGTAGCATTATTTTACAGACAAAGTAAATACAATGCAGATTTGTTTCAAGGAAGATCAAGGAATTCTCCATCCATTTAAAGATTTCTATCAGGTTGAGCAGTATTTTTCCTGTATTATTTGTTGCAGTGTCCTTTGATTAAGGAAGAGGCAGATGAAACAACTGGCTATTATGTTCCTATCACCTTAAGATACAGCTTACACTATTCCTTGATAAGAGTGTACACAACACTGTCACTACGGGATACTGCCAGCTGCCAAAAGGGAACTATCCTCTTGAACTTAAACAAACGCTGACGTCCCTTCTTCCTCACTTTTGAAGCAGCACATCTTGGCTTTCTCTGTCCTTGCTATTATAACAGCACGTTCACAGTTATTCCACCTACCAACTAACTGGAAATAAAAAAAATATTCAGCACCTTGTTACACATACCATAGCTGACATGAATGTTTACACACTTGTTATAAGCTACTGACATCATTACTTAAATCCAGTCATCCCAGCATATTTAAAAGTAACAAGACAAAATACTAGGAAATATCATAATTATGAAAAAAGAGAGAAACAAGTTTGCCTCAAAGGTTACAGTAACTGGATCTTATCCGATGCTCTTAAAATGCATGAAAATCAAATAAGAAGGTGGCTTTTGGGATTCACTTTGAATGCTTAAAATTTACCAATGGTGTGAAACTCTGGATTTTAAGCCTCTAAAAATGGACCTCTCGATGAAAACATGAAGCCTCAAATGAAGCCTCAACAGCTTAGCCCAAGGACCATAATATTTCACAATTAACGTTTTTTCTATAGAACTGTGATATCATGAAAATTCAATCATAACTGAATTCTTGGGAAGGCAGGAAGCCCTGGAATAATGCTGATAATGAATTTTATAAAAAAATAGAAATTTTTCATTTGCTTCAATAGCAATAGTTTCTCAATAATATTTATTTTGACTGACCTTTAGGAAAAAATAAACATTTCAAATATTTTACTCCAGGCACTAACAATCTGGGCTCCCTAGAAGTGCTGAAGAAATTCAGCACCATTGAAATGTTTTGCTTTTTACTGAAAGGCAGTTAAAATTCAAAATTCAAGCTTAACATTGCCTATACTTTGCTGTCATAATTAATGCAAGGTGTCTTAGAAGACAATAATATAACATTTGTTTGGTTTCCTATTGAATTTTTGTAATATCAATAATTATTTTAAAATTATTAGAAATAACATGGAATAGAAGTAATACTGTTTAAAATAATATCACAAATAATTACATTTCAAAAGTTAATTGTTTAAAAAACCCCAAAACTTACATTGAGATATCTAGTGTACTTCAACACAAGCTTTACTAGTCAACATCATTCAGAAAAAGTGAATGCTTCTCTCAAAATACTGACTGTTCATTAGGAATATATATTATTAGAATATTTGGGGGTTAATTATCATGTTTTCTGACAGTCATAATTCTGCTACTGAGAGTAGTAATTACACTCTTTGCCAGCCACACTAATAAATGGAGTAAGTTATTATTACTGAGGGCAAAACAACCTGAAAATATGTTGCACTAAGCTACTTTGGGATGAGTAACAAAACCAAATGATTTATACATTTAGCAAACAAAGTCAGAAGAACTGCAGATAACGAAAATGACCTCCAGGTTGGTCATTTATAATGGAGAAAAACTCACAAATACCACTTTTAAAGTGGTATTTCAAATAACACATTAATTCAATATATTTTTTACACATAATTCATAATAGCTACTACAAGCCTTTCACAAAGCTATTTAAGTGTGGGAAATACTCCAAAACTCTCAAATCTCAGGTGAAGTCAACAGCAAACCTCCTGCATATCAAGGCAAAAACTTCTGTCTCCATATTTATAGGTCGATCTCTTACATGAACACACTCCGCACCAATTTTTATGGGTCAAGGGGTTATATATAGGCTTTATGGTGCCCATGGCCATCCCACTAGGCACAAAAGCCAGGGTTACAGTTCAGGGATTGATTTTGCCTCTTAAGGCCAAGGTTGTAGAAAAATACACACATAAGCTCACATGCAAAATGGGGTAGCAGTAGTCTGAAAAATTTATGCTTATTATGTATGCAATTGTTTTTATTTTATGGAAATTAGTACTGGCAGCTTTACTCTGTTACTGAAACACTGTGCTGGGCTCTTCTCACTGAAACTGCTGCTAAGATCCAGCAGTACATTTCTGAGTTTCTCACTGCGCCCGGCTTAACAAACCTGTCCCATCACACAAAGAAAGAGGTAGAAGAATCCACTGGCCTAAAGCTACAAACTCTTGTGCCTATTCTGTACACAGCATGAGGGACCCCAGGACAAATCAAGGTGCTCTCATGGTACGTGAGATGTTCTCATGGTACAGAAAGCCAAGCATGTGCATACACATTTGCTATATCATGCTCTGCATTCCTCTCTTGCCAGCACTCACACCCATTAGAGAGTCTCTTGCCCAGCCTAACAAAATCATAGAACCATATAATGGTTTGGGTTGGAAGGGACCTTAAAGATCACCTGGTTCCAATGCCCCCACCATGGGCAGGGACACCTTCCACTAGACCAGGCTGCTCAAAGCCCCATCCAGCCTGGCCTTCAACACCTCCAGGGATGGAGCATCCACAGCTTCTCTGGACAACCAGTAAAAGTATTTAAAACATACTTGGGGGTTCTCTACAGGGAGGAAAACATCATTCCATACGTATAAAATTCAAAATCATTTTGCCCTCAAACAAATTAATATTAGACACTTTGGGATCTTAACAAATGAATATATAAATAACATTTCAGGCCAAGTGGCTTTTCCGTTTGCTGATTTACTGCAGAATCAAAACCTAAACATGGTGTCTTGTAAAAATTGAGCAGCAACATTAATCATGGTCTATAAATATGCAGAATATGAATACCTCACTAAAAATAACATTTTTTTTTACACAACCTATTTGCAATATTTTTGTTACTAAGCAACAAAATGAACAGAATTCTTCTATTATCCAAACCACTTGCATTATTGCCAGGGTCGCCTTAATACAACTTTATTATCTCAATTGCTTCACTTGCTGAGCATGTGGAGCAGCAGATTAGGGATAATTAGACAAGGAATGAATGAAACTCCAGTGCAGTCACATCCTGAGAGACAAATGAAGTATTGATTTTGATGATTCTACCAACAGCCAATTAATATGCATAGCTACTAAACATTTGAATTGATACGACTTCACTCTCAATATGTTGTTAAATGTATTCTGGCTTTTGGCTGAGCAAACGATGTTCAGCCTTTATGACACTGCATACCATTCATGGTTATTAGATGCAATTAAGCAATGCGGAAAAAGTGTGAAGGTTGAAGGAAAGCTTACGAGAACAGCTTTAAATTTGTCCTGGTTTCTGAGGTAGGATGGAAGGGAGAAAATGAGCTAAGGTGCCTCTCCAAAATGTACACCCATCTGCAGGACGTAGCATTTTTCAAGATGTTTTGTAGCATAAATCATGTATATGTTTCAATATTGGGGAATAAAACAGGGTGCAAGCTAGGGAAAATCTGAGACCTCCCTGTCAGACTGTTGTTAACATGATTAATGATTTATGCACCAACAACTGTATATAAAATGGTGTTTTGATAAAGGCTAAAATTGACTTGCAGAAGTGTTTTTATATAAGATGAAATTTTGTCTTCAGTTGTATCATTACATGTACAGGCAACAGAAACTAGCGGAGCTAACCTGGATTTATGTTCGCGTAACTCAGTGTTGCATTTTGTTCTTAAACTGCTGAGGAATTGATTCTCAGGATTAAAAACTGGTTCTCTCAAGCAGCTTAAGAAATATTTCACAGCACATTACTCAATGGAGAAGTACAGAGGAGAAAAGGAAGACTACTCTGCATAATTGAGAATACAGACATTATTTTTATGAAAAAATCACAGGAACTCAAATATCCCCAAGTTATTAAGGCCTATAATTTTATGACTCTTAAATAAAACAGAGTAGATTTCATACACTGCACTGTAACATAAATCTAGATCAACCACACTGCCTGCAAGTCCTGCGGTCAAATAACTTCTTTGGATTTAAGCCAGAAGATACAGCAGTATAAATGAGATCATATCCCATTCTCCCGAGTGGTCAAGACCTCATTGCTCATCCAAAAGACTCAAGGGCAAAGACAAGAAAAATAATGTACTGAGAATCAATAGCAGTGCGCCTGGTGCATCCTCATTCTAGTGAATAGACTTCGAGACCTGCTACTGGAAGTTAATCTGAAAGCCTAAAAAATACAATGGCTTTTTAAGCTGGAGGATCAGTCATAAGGCTTACATATTTACATGAAAGATTTTATGTGCATTTGCTCGGGCCACTCTGCAAACAGACCTGACACTATCCAGCTCCAAAACAGGCACGATTCCTGCACAACTGAATTGGGCTTGTTCAGACACACCATGATAACCACAATTACTGTACGACTTTTGGTTCACACTGTATGGTATCTGGCCTGCCTGAAACACAAGTGTCCTAAACATACACTTCAAAAATGAAATAAAACTTCAAAAAGTTCAGCTGCCTTCTGGGTGGTGGAAAAGGTCTGGGATTTGGTGCTCCTGACTTCATGCACAGTAGAGTGGGATGATCTTTGTCAGTACTAACTACAAGCTTCAGACTAACACCCAGCATAGCATGAAGTCTCCTTCCCATAAATAAAAATGTAAACTTTTGGAAACCATAGATGACAACATTTTGGCTATAAGCTAATGTCGTATCTAACGCTTTAGTTCAATAAATCTAAATCAGTTAGCTTTCAAAGCTGTGAACCACGCTTGGCTGTAAGTTATATTTATATTGTGTTCAAGAAATTCACCAGACTCATGCCAAGAGGCCTTTCAAAGGGGGAAATATTGGCTTATATCCATTTTGATGCTGTAAGAGTAGTGTTTTTGAAAAAAATTGCAAATGTTGTAATGCACTGTTTTTATGATAGCAATTTGAATTTTAGAATGATTTAACAGCATAGAAATCATTCTTAAAAAGTACTGAAGAAAAAATTATTTTTGATAGCGTGGGCCAAAACATTGTTTGAAAATGATAGACTGGGTGGTAGGATTACAAAGTTATATCCATTGCTGCCAGATAGAGAATACTGAGTACATGGACGTTTCTTGATTACACCTGGGAACAACATGCAGACAGTTAATTGAGCAAACTACTACCACTTTTAGACAACTGACCTATACAAAATCTTCAGTCTCGACCTATAACAATAAATATTAAGACACCCACAAAACCCCCCATGAAAAGTGTAAGTGTCTCTGTCTAGGGCTGTGGTCCTTGGAATCCACCTAATCTTTGCAGTACCCAAGTAGTCAGTAATACATTTTCCAAGGCCCCCAGCATCGTGCATATATCCAGCTATATGGAAATACCCACTTTGCCTGATACAGGGTAGCTTTTTCACACCCTGCTGCTGATACTGCATAAAATATCCATTGGATAAAATATGTAAACTGTCTGTCGAATAAAAACTTCTACTTCCATAGGGAAACTATGCTACATAGTGATAACTCACTAACTTCCCCTTCCTCTGGCAAGTATATATGGCACCATTTTTACTCCCACATTTATCATTCTTTAAAAGAATGGTCTTAGGCTTTCCTATTATTTGGAAGTGTGTAACTCCAGAAGACAGATCCTAGCAGTTCTTGCCAAAGGCAAGCAAACAGGCATTTGTAGCCTGCCCAAGATAATAAAGGGACTTTACGTAAATCCCTCAAATCAGAGTTTCCTACCAGAAGCAAGGGGCAGTGTAATGGTTCTTTTGAATGCCACTTAGCAGCAGCAATCCATGCAGACATGCGTATGTATAAACATTACAGTCATTAAATACGTCAACTGGTATAGAGGAAGCACTCTCTAAGCATCTAAAAGGGATGCCGACAGAGTCTTTGTGTCTCCATCTCTTTTCTAGGGCTTTACCCTCCAATGTGATAATTCAACCATATAGCACCTTTAAAAAGTATCACACTCATCCCCCTAAGAGGTCATGTCCTACAATTAGGAGTACCTTACATTTTTGTTCTTGTTTATACTCCCCCAAATGTAGTATTTATTAATTAATTCTGCAGTTATGAGCCAAAGTAACTCTACTTACTTATTAATTGGGCTGGCTTTGTTTTAAGAAACAGTTCTGCTAACTTGGAATACAATACTGTTCAATCATTCACAGCTACTTTGGCTTTTCAAAGCTAGCAGGAGTGAACAGATGAAATCATCAGCTATGTG
Source organism: Falco cherrug (assembly GCF_023634085.1). Classification (NCBI taxonomy): domain Eukaryota; kingdom Metazoa; phylum Chordata; class Aves; order Falconiformes; family Falconidae; genus Falco; species Falco cherrug. The sequence continues at coordinate 36,668,659 of NC_073697.1, forward strand.
ACCACACAGAGGGCAGCACTTACAGTTCTGTTTTAGATTACAATGACATTTTTTCTAAATTATCTTACATGGCACTGATTAGACTACATTGTCCCAAGAAATAACAGTGCAATTACAGAAAACTAGTTATTCTTGCAACTATTTGCTCTCTTTGCTCCATTAAATCCATGTTCAACACCAGTAATTAAAAGTTTGTCACGGTCTTTTCAACACTGTTGTAAACAAATTAATAATTAGCTTGGACAACCTTTCCGGTGGCCTTTCCCCCCTTATTTTACTGCTTGCTATTTAGCTTAGATACTGACTTTTCTGTACCATTAAACTCCATGCTTTTATCAAAACTTCCCGATGCAAAAGGAACACTGTGGAAGTTATTGAGCGGCAGGAGCTCAGGATCTCAGCATAAGTTCATCATAACCATAAGCTCATCAACAGGAAGTATTGAATCAGTCCAGGGTTAATACAACATTTTATTTTGCTTGCCATTTGGCTCACCTGTTTCACCTGTAATAGACCACCCTCCAAACCCAAAAGAATCTTGAGCCATTGACGTAAGACCAGCAATGAACAAAAAGAAATAACAAAACGATAGACACTTATATAGTACTGTCAAACACATTTTCTGGACATCATTCTATTAAAATAATCTTGCCGATTCTTATCTTCCCCTGCACAACACACAAACACAAACTGGCTTGAAGTTCTATTAAAGGAACTGGCGATACAAAATTCCTACAAAAACTAATAGCACAGACATTGTGACGTGAACTCTATGAAGTGTATGCAAATAAATCCAAAACCAAAAAAATATCACCTGCTTTGGCTTACAACTCTTACCTGGATTCTTTAAACAAATTTTACCAAAGTTCATTAATAAGATTGATAAGACTTATACAAAGATGATAAAGACCTGAAACCTAATAACTTTGAAATCTAAGTTTTCAATTTTATACTCTCCTTATAAACTCAAAAATTCAGACCCTTAGAATCTGAAAGACTACAATGAAGAAATAATCTATGATAAAGTTTCTCACATCTCCAAAAAGATTAAATCCCTCTTTTCAGATCACAACACAGCACTACTAAAACTGAGTAATAAGCAGATATTCAGTATGTTCAGCTAGAGTGTTTTGAAGTCCCTAACTCAAAAGTCACTTTGGTACAATATAAACATTTTCTTGTTATGCCTGTAATAACCTGAGAATCTGAGGGTAAAGGACACTGATAAGATAGGTGACGGCACAATATGATGCAGAAATGCTAATTACTTCATCTCAGAAGTGAGACAGCAGCGAGACAGCAACAGTGGCCAATGGCAAGGACCATCTTAAATCACACCACAGCTATTAATCACGTCTTGAAGGTGAAACTGATGCCCAAGTGTGAGACTGCTCCTCCTCCACTGTGTCATCAGGTCAGATTAATTCACACCATGTGGATGAAGACACGGTACTGACTTCACAGTCAAGAGGAATGCGAGAGGCATCAGTTACAGCTTTCACAGGTATAGGGACATCTTAAAATGCTGTTCCTTATATACACTTTCAGCCAAGTTTATGCTGGTTTTACCCACAATTCATCCACATCTCAATCACAGGAGACATCAAAGGTAGGAAAGTGTTTGAAATTGTCTGCTGTCCTCCAAAGAATACTGAGACCTATTCCCAAGGCCACCATTATCTGGGAACAGGGTCTTAGCCACTGTGAGCACCTGAGCAACTTAGGGAACATTATCACAGACTTAACTTTCTTCAAAGCACTTTACATCCATCTAAAGGTTTTTAATAACCTAAATACATAGGAAAAGAGATCATTTACTCTTCAACTTTCTTCCAATGTATTAGTATACATCAGGCTCAGGTTGCGACACTTGATTGCCCAAGAAAGGGAAAATACTTTCAATTCTATGGAGTTCAGTAGAAGTTTCATACGCCACAAGTTTTACATCATGAAAACAATTTTCTTCCCTTTCAAGAAGTGATGACCCTTATCATAGTGTTGTTAACACGACCTACAAAAAGAGATATGCTGACATTAAGATTTAGGTACAGAGGACCTTCCACTGTGATACTGTTGAAGGGTGAACTTGACACATTTCAAGATATTTGGCTACATCTATCTGCATTAGAAATGTCTTGCTGCAATAGGTGTACAACCTTTAGCATCAGTGGCAGTTGTTTTTTAATTAAATATGCCCTACACATAACTATTTGGATACAAATGTTTTTATGAATTCTAGAATGACATATCGTTTCATATTTGCACAGCACATTGCTGGCAGACCTAATTATGACAGAAATAAATCCAGTGTGTAATACGATATGCAGTTTTTACTTTCCTCTTTTTATGTCTGGCGGGTTTCACTTTGTTTTTGTTCTCTTTTTAGTCCTTGAATTTGCATTTCATCTTATATTTTTTATTTCAGCTTTTTTTACCATATATATTTCATCTACAGCAAAACTAATACCTCCCCCTTAAAATCATTCTGGTCATGTGTAAGAAGGTATCTCATGCTCCTGCTCCATGCAGTTTTGACACTGAGTAAACAGATTTTTAAGTTGACTGATTTTTAATCTCATTTCAAAAGATACACTCTTCAGAAACAAAAAGCTGTTATTAAATTCAAGAGTAAAACAAACAATATCATAGTAACTGAAGATAGAAAGCACCAAAAAGCTCCCAGAGCCATACTCATTTGAAGCTGTCGTACTTCTGTAAATAATCTTTACAACAGAATTGACCCAAGAAAATTTAGTTAACTCACAAACTGTATGAGGAGGTGGTAGGTGGAGCGGGGACAAAAGTGGCATGGCAGTGGTTTTGCAGAATTCTGGTTTGCAGTGTCACTGAAAAATGACAGAACTAGCAACATAGCATACTACATCATATCAAGGAGTACTGCAGAAGACTGTTGGCTTTACTTCCACTGTCACCTACGTGTCTTTTTACAGGACTTGCTTCCAAGAATTTTCTGTTTTCCAAGCAGACTTTGTTTGAAATGGTGGCACTGGAGTAGAAACTGGTTGCTAAAATGCAGTCCAAAATCAGGTTTTCCCCCCACATGATCCTCCTCCCCACTCCAAAAAAGCTTAAGAAGTGCTTCATTAAGGTGAACCTGCAAACTGCTTTTCAAATGTCACCACCCCTTGAAAGTGCCACCAAGTCTTTGGAAGTATGTTTTCCCATGTGTATTATTATTTTTAGATAGATTACTTGCATCAAGCATAGATTGGCAGCATTTTGATTTTTTTTTTCATTTTGTTGGTGAGAATTACAAGTTTAACATAAATTTTTAATATAGCTCACTTTAATGTATATTACAGTATTACAGCACAAGCATTTCTCAAATCAAAGTGAAATTTTAAAGCAGAGCTGTCTGGTAAATGTTGCACAAGCCTCACCCCCCAAAAAAAACTCCCGAAGATTTTCTTTTTAAAGGAATGGGGAAAGGGAAGTATTCTGAGTGCATGCAATGCTGTGTGATACACAGGAATTTTTCCATTCTCGTTTTTTTTTTTCCTCCCCATGACTGTCTGTCTGTCTTTTTTTTTTTCTTTTTTTTTTTTTCTTGTATTGTCTTTAGCTTGCAAGTTGTGGTTGTGTGAGGATGAAATTGGAGGCTCACAGACTGCTGTCAGCTCTGCCCCAACTAGTTCTATCATCTGTACAGCTGTTTCTGTTCTTTCTTGAGCTTTTCATAACAATTCCTTGTTATTTAAAAAGACCTTTCACTGTTGTTGCAGTGAACTGAATATTTGTGCCTCTACTTGTGCAACTTTGCAAGAATACGCAGAGAAAGTCTTAACAACAGTGCAATATTAAGGGGGAAACCATTTCTATTTTCACAGAACATAAAAGAAAGACCTATTTATTCTGATTTGTGCTCAAATGAAACAAAGAAATTGCCATTACAGTTTCTGCAGCACACTTGCTTTTAGTTCTTTCTGCTCATTTAAGGTCTCAAGGAGAGGTTCAAATGCAGGAAAGGAATCTTCAGAGTAATTTAACACTGAAAGTCCTTCAGTACTCCAATAAGCTGGATTTATCATTCAGAACTTCAATACCATCCGATGAAAATGAAGAGACATCTTGTAAGACCTCATACATCAGAAAAGAAATGAGCTGTACCTTTGGCTGAGAAGGGTTTATAGTGATGCAGGAAATTTTTCTTTGGCAATATTTTAAAATATTTTATTCTCCTTAAAATTTAATGTTTCACACGCATATTTTCCCAGATGAATTCTTTCTGGAAAAGGGTTGATCATTGCACAGATGCTAAAGTTGAAAATCATCTTCCCAGCAGATATCGGCCTGGGATAGAAGAGTGTGCTTGCACCTAGAAAATATTAAGATTCAGCATCTAATATGTGCAAATCCTTTTGTAGTTCAATAGATCCTGAAAAAAGCAATTAAAGTGGTATTTGAATGGATAGATTTACTACTCATAGGTACATCCCATTAGTGTGAGGAGAAAGTGAAGGACTGGGCAAAGCTGGTCACAACCCATCACAAAAAAAATGTCAGTCAACATGTCTAACTGTTACCATACTGCCCATTTGCCTTGAAACAACATGATAAGGAAGTATCAAAAAGCCCTGGAATAATCTGCAGTTTATGATTGTTTTAAATATCGTACTAACCCTACTAGTCCTCTTCCCTAGTGCACCAGGCTGGGGAGAAGCGCTCTGTCTCTCGTAACATCATTTAGCTCAAAAAAAGCCATTCAGAAGCAGAACAGCAAGCTTGAGAGGAACTGTCTTCTGGACTCCATACCTGTAGGCCAGATCAATACCCAATACATCAGGGGTCCTCAAACTACGGCTTGCGGGCTGGATACGGCCCCCCAGGGTCCTCAATCCGGCCCCTGGTATTTACAGACCCCCCTGGCTCCCCCGCCGCGGGTTGGGGGGGGGAAACCAAGCAGCTGCAGATGACTGCCTGCCACTGCATCTGCGCGCCGGCCCCCTGGTTAAAAAGTTTGAGGACCCCTGCAATACATGGTCGAATATTAATTTCCATGCTCTCAAAGCATACATTTCAACTCAGGTTGGTCATATCCAACCTCACAGTGCCAAACGTACCAGATAAGCCAGATCTTAAGGGGAGGGGAGTTACCTCGAAGCACTGCCAGTAAGTGACAGGGGAACTGCAGTTTCCAGGTATGACTGAAATGCAGCAGGCCCCTGCCATCAAACACAGATGATTTTCACATAGACTGCATGCCTGCTTCTGACAACTCTGAACGACGGGGGCTCAGCTGGCCAGTGTTGAGCCTGCCTCATATTGGTGTTCTTCAGTTGACCCCTATATGTAGCAAATCTTAGTTCCAAACTTTGACGTTCCTGCACCATAATATGCTCACAGAGTCTGCACGGTTTGTGCCCAAATCTTAGCAAAACAAGGATACGATAAATACATATAAAGATGTTTGCGGCAGCATGAAAATTAATCTTGTATAGCTTACAAAGATAATAAAAGGCATCTGTTTGTTCAAGATCTGGGCTCTTTCAAGTGACATTGATAAGGCTAAGCACTCCAAAATTGATATACAGTTCATACGTTAGTGTACCCCAACCACTTAAATATTTGTAATAAATAATTCATTTTATGGTGGGTACCTTTCTACAACAACACATACGGTATGCTTCCAATATAAAGATATTTACGAATTAGTTCTTAGAGCTCCCTGTTGCAATCACTGAGAGAAAGCCTAGATCTTAAGTTTCTATTACACTGAAAAGCTACTAAAATTATGGTGAAATATTAATCTAAGTGGGCCTAAAATACACTAAAACTTTCTAAATTGTTAATTTGCACACAGATATCCTCAACTCTAGGAAGTCATTATGTTAGTATATTGCTTCTGAAGTAGTTTCCGATAGCATCCTATATATCTACTGGCTACTGCACAGACAAAACCCCCCAAACTTTATGAACTCACATTAATAAATAATGCATTTAAATATTTCCACTTTTAAAGCATTCTATGAAAGTCTGCATTTTGCAAGATTTAAATTAAGCTCTTACACAAAAAAGAAAACTAAAAAAATCAAAACACCTCAGGTTGATGAATCAGCTGCTGTCATCCAGAACAAATCTCTGTTAGCAGAATTTGTCTCTCAACACACAAAATAACTAAAGATGTTGCATTCCAAAGAGCAAGCCATAGGCTGAGGTTTCAAGAGTTGTAACTTCATGTTAGAAACCTTTCAGCAGAAACAGAAGCTAGGCCCCTGCCTCCCCCAAACCCCAAATAAACAACAAAAATATGAAATACATACAGGTGAAGCTATAAAAGCAGCTTATGTAAAAGATCAGTCTTAGAACATAGAAACATTGCAAGTTTGAAGTCTAGAAAGGCTTAGATAATGCTTTTTGAGTTCACCTTGTCCTTAGTACTTACAATTCAGGTGACTTTGAGAAGATAAGAAGAGAGAAAGAGGGTACATGCAACCAACAGATAATATTTAAAACTAAGTAATAATTGTATTGTATCATGAAATGGTCTACCAAATGAACTGATACTTAAATATTTTTATATCGCTTAGATAATTATGACTACCATATGTATTATTTCTAACACATTCCTTTCCCAAGCTAATAAACACAGAAGTTCTGTTTGATGGATAAGGGATTGTTGAACTGACTATTAATATAAAGATTCAGTAATCTGTGACTCAGCTGTCCTTGAACCCTCTTATATTTACTGGAAAAAATTAAAAATCTTTCTTTTATCTTGATTACTTCTTGTTTTTCTCTTTTTATTTTTAATAATTTATTTCATGGAAATGAATTAGATTACTGTGTGCATTAAAACAGACACCAGATTTAAAAAGAAAAAGAAAATCCAAACAATTTCCTTTGCCATACCCCTCAACTGGCTTGAAGCATGCTTACAATGAAACCCTTCTAGAGTCATACAAATACATGACTGTGCTTTCTCACTTCCTTTCTACTCCTCTTGCTATGTTTAAAAAAGTCGTGAAAAAATCCATCTCTGCCCTTTTTTATTTTTTATCTTTTTTTTTTTCCCTTAAATTCATGAAGAGGGGTATGCTGTCACACTTAAATGACAGATCCTCCAGCATAAATCTAGAACTATTGTCTGATCTAATCTGCTAGTAGTCTATATATCAGTTAATTCCTACTGGAGTATTTTTGTTCTTCTTTAAAGAATATCCAAACTTGATTTAAATATTGCCAGGGAGGTGATTCCAGCAGAGTTCTTGTTATGTTCAATTGTCAGTTGTTGGATTACATCTTTGTTTTGCAGCTTTAAGGTTCTAGTACCACATTTCTATTTTTTGTGTGGACATCTACAGATAACTAAAATTTGCATTGTTAATTTACATAGGTTCTGCTCCTGTATAATCCATGTTCTTATATTTTTATCACTGCCTTTCCTGAACTACAAACTCCAAAATCAGACACTCTATTTCAGCAGCTGTGCACTAGGACTGAATATCTAAGTAAGGTACTTTTGCTTTCAAGATTACAAGTCTCTCACTACCCAAGGTGGGATACCTATATGGACAAAAGTCCTGATGTATTTTTGCTTAATCTGTTTTTATGAGTAAAGATGTATTCACTTTCTATAGCCATCTACTCCAATGCTTTGTGCCTCTTGCAGTGAGAAAGTTTTTGCTACAGTCTAATGTCAATTAGACCTACCTTAATCTACCTTGCTGCAGGCAGTTAGGAGCATCTTACCCTATCCTGTCCACCATGAATTTGAGATGGCCTTTTCTTCTACAAAGCGGCTTTTTATGTACTTTAAGACTTGTCACTTCCTTCAGTGCAGATGTCCAAGACATCCAAGACCTCTGTACTTTAAGACCTGTCACTTCCTTCAGTGCAGATGTCTAAGACATCCAAGACCTCTTCAAACAATCTCCACACATCTGAAACTTTGTCAAATTCTGGAAGGACTTCTGGCTCAACTCTTGGTTGCCTGTTGTTGATGACCAGTGGAAAACTTCTCATGCATCAATGATTTCCTTTCTGCTTGGTTGGCCTACAAATATCTGTAAAGATTTACAGATTTAAGATTTAAAGCTGCTTATCTTCCTAGAAGGCTGCACAAGAGGTTTCATGACTGCTGTAATTTGATCTGACCGAAAGCAAAAAGTAAACTTTTCTAAGCCACTGGAGAAAAACCAGCTCTGGCTTCTTCCAGTGTACAGTAGAAAAATATCATAGGCAGCAAGTGGCGATTCAGGAGCTGCTACATGCTCTTTCATAAGATCAGTGGGACAGAACAAGTCCTTGGTCTGTAATCTCCTGATTCTTCCCAGTTTTAGCACACCCCTTATTGGGCAAGTTTCTGTGTTAGAAAACTGATTTGCAGGCCGGAACAGTGGTCTTCTCTATTCCACATGAACCACTGAGAAATATCCAAATCCTACCTCCCGTACACAAGTCCTTAGTGGCTGCTCTGCAGCTGGGGAAGCTGTGCAGCGTTCCTCTTGCACACCTTCCTCTTGCACACCTGCTTCCACATCTTCCCACTGAATTCAAATGTGATCTCTCCACATCTGACTGAATGCAAGTGAAAATATCAGGTGCAGGGAAACCAGCAGCAAGATATTCTGTGCCTGAGAGTGCCATTTCATAATTCTCTCTAAATATAAATATCAGAAGGAATTTTAACTACTATCTTTTAATGCCAGATCATTATGGCACTTTTTTCTCTTTTTTTTTCTGCCTCCCCCCCCCCCCCCCCCCCAATATGTGTTAAAAGATAGCAATCATAAAGCTCCTAGTGAGTGTACACACAGCTCTATTTATGGGTATGAAAATACACAGTCACTGTCTTTACAGAGAAAATCAGGGATTTCAGTATTTATAAGGCTGTTAATATGTGACAGAATTTGTTGTCCTCAGATGCTTCCACACAGCCTAAGGAAAGGAATTAAATCAGATATTTCTGTGGTATCTGGCAGCTGCTAGCCAAAGAAAAAAGTATTACCTTCACATGTCCACTCTCTCAAGCAGTTCATCCAGTCTGAAGGAGAAACCACAGAAATAGGAGCTCAAGTTTATCAGAGGAATAACTGAACTGCCCTGTGCCTGTCTCAGATTTAGCAGGTAACACAGCACATTATCAGCCTTCAGTGTTAATGGAGTCTTGGACCTTAGGAGTCTATTTGCTTTTTGTCATGTTAAGACCTGCACCAGGTTTATTTTTCTCTTGTTCCACCTGGTATTGCTTGTTTTTAATATTAGAAAGCCACAAGGTGTTTCTTTGATCATAAATGATTCCAGGATAATACTGGAGTATATTAAAAGTAATAGAAGAAAACCTGATTAACAGAGGATGAGATTTTCAATTAGACTGATTAATAGAACTGAACCTTTATCCTATTCAAGCTCCTCTGAGTAGCTTTAAAGTTTTCAGATGACTTGATGGTCTGTACATGGTTCCTGATACCAGAGATCAGAAAGATGTTACACTACCTCCCTATTTCCCCCCAGTTTTCAAACTTTTATAGCCTAAAATCAGGCCTCAGAAAGGAGATGTGATGAAAAGTTAAAGAATTAAATATCAGGGAAGAATGACAAACTCGAGCTATATATGAACATTTAACTAATAGAACTTGAATTTTAGAGCCACATACTTGTCATTCATTCCCATCACACCTTTCAGATTCATACAGAACATTGTTTAAATTAAAGGAGGTTAAATGAGTTGAACTTGAAACCTTTTACAAATGTGCAACTCATTCTGCATAGCCTTTTTTTTTCTTAGCCACTAAAAATTACACATAGCATAAGTTCAATTATTTTTCCTCATTGTCAAGCATTAACTTTATAAAATAGAAAGAGGTATCATGACACGTAAGAAAAGGAGCAATGCATTTAAACTGCAATAGAGGAGATTCAGTCTAGAAATATGAATGAAATTGAAAGTGAGCAAGAGGGATAAGCAAGCCTAGGTGGTTCTGGGAGCACCACAATGGCAAGTTAAGACAAACATCTGTCAGCAGGGATAAGCACACAGGCATCCTGTCATGAAGCAGGAGACAGACAAGATGGTTTAATAAGGATCCTTCCAATCCTGTTATCCATGATTGGCTAAGGGTTAATACCTCAGAGTCTGAGGGAACAGACATACCCCTGTATTTGACTGCAAGAAAACACATCACCCCACACATAATAAGGAACAGAGATATCTGTATTTATTACTGCTACAAAGAGTTCAACTAACTTCAGATACCAGTGTAACAGCTGCAATCTTATTAAATATTAGTCCTCCTGGACTAGAAAATTGATTTATAACATACGTGTATCTGTATATCTGTCTAGTGCACCTCACAATAGCATGTGCTGAGTTCTGCTTTTGGTTTTGTTGCAGATTCTCTCACATGCAATGTGATTCCTGCTGCTTAATTCCTGCTCTTGAAACCTGAATTGTTTATATTTAAATCTATTTGATTAAGAGGCTGTGTGCATGCATTGATTAATAACTGTTAGATGTTCCAGCATCACACTGAAAGGACTGCAGAACAGCTCACATTCAGCTAAATGAAAGCAGTAGTTTTAGGACCAGAAGAGATGGTTCCTACTATTTAACAAGACTCTGTCTGCAATATAGATCACACAATTTTACTCTGTGATTTCCTCTTTGACATCCAGAAAGGTAGGAATGTCCCACTTCCAGGGCAAACTGAACTTGGATATCACGATGTCTCACATAAGCATTCCACTATTTTCTTTGGCTTTCATTATATGCTGCTATGCATGCTATCAGAATTGTGCTATGATTCTTATGCTATTCAGCAGCGAATCTGCATTTGAATCCATAGCAATGGACTGATAGGGTTGTCAAAGCCATGGAATTTTCTATGTATTTCTCCCACTAATGCACCGACTATGGCTAGCATACCTTCTGTTAAGGTTTTTCCCTGATTTTCCCTGTCTGTTTTTGGTTACTACTAGAGTTGTTATGACTCTCATACTGCAGAAATATGGAATGGGAAGCTAGCCCTGGTGGACTGCATGTGAGATGTGGCTGAGAGTCAAGACCAGATCCACAGCAGCCTTCTCTTCAAACTTGAATGCAGGGCCATAGTTGGAGGTTCAGGCACCTGAGGATGTCTGTTGGTTCAGTATGGTACCGGTGTGGTGTACAGGAGCTTAGCCAGAAGGTAGGCATAATCAAGTAGCCTGTGAAATAAGGGTCAGTGTGACACAGAGCTCACAGACTGAATCTATCATAATAATATATTGCCAAATTTTGCCCTCAGGCCAGCTGAGGATCGGTGACAACCATGCTATTAATCTCTTTGAACCTCCAAAACAAGCACATCAACCCCCAAACTGTGTAACAGGAATAGTTCTGGTCCTTGCTATCTTCCGAACCATGCCTGAGAACTGTTTTGTATGGTTGATTGTCTCTGGCTAAAGGAACCCTTCTATAAATTTAAAATGTTTAGGCATCTAGATCACTGTGTTTAAGTATTTATATGTGTGCCTGGTACTGTTCAGCTTACAGCTACAGACCTTGCACAAATACTTCAGGAATCACTTTGTAAGATAAATGAAAACAGCCATTTACACCAATAGATCTTCTGCCATTCTTCCCAATGCTGGTGGGTTTTCTGCCCTGCTTACTCAAAGTGGTGTCAATTCCACAATTTATAAGACAAAAATCCATTTTCTCACACATAATCAAGCTTAGGTTACATGTAATCAAACTTAGAATTAGTAAATGGAAAACAGTTAGCTGCACATGCTCTTGTAAAATATTTTTTTATCTTCTGAATGTATCAACACATTAACAAAAGCAGCACAATTTATTATATTTATTCCCTTTCTCTTTCAAAGTCCTAATACTGTAGGATAAGACTCGTTACAGCTTTTTCAGCTGTAACATATGGGTACACCATATTTTTTCTATTAAGGGAGCACGTAAAAAATTTGTCAATAACTGCCTACAAAAATAGACACAATTTCCCTCTCCAAAACAGTAAGAAGAACAAGACTAGTTTTCATCCTCCATAAAAAGACAGCATGGCACATATTCTGTACAAAATGCTATAGAAAAAGCAATGTATCTTAATATAATCTGGAAGCAAAGCCAACAGATATTATGCATTTTATAACTCCCATTTGAGCCCACTGAAATACAGAATATTTAAGAGAGCCTTTGTAAACCATGCCAGTGTATAAATATTACAATGCTAAGTATTAATGCCTTGTCAGACCACATTCAGGTCCTCTGCAGTATTCAGAGGGAGAGAAGTGCCTGAGCTTACATCCAGCCTTCCCATGCAGCTCTTAACCTCAGAGAACTAGATTCCTGTCTGACAGATTTCCTTAGCCTCTCTTGGGTTAGCTGCTACCACAGCATGAATAAAAACATTGTACCTGTCTTCACTGCAACAACAGTAGTTGTTCTCAAACTCCCGAACACCTGGCTTGCCACATTTTAATACGCTGGAGTGGGGCAATTAAAAGACAACTCTTCATATTGGGATAATTGTCAAAAAAGATTCAGCACCAGAAGGATTTCACTTGGAATATCTTAGAAACAAAGACAAGAGCTCCATTCCATTCTAATTCTGTTGACAGAGATAGAAGAAAGGGCAATTAACAGAAGAAACTCAATGTGCAAAATTCAATGAATTGATGAAGAAACACTAGTTAAATTAAATTTAAATTTACAGCTAATTAAATGCCTTTTATATTGTTTGTCTCTTCTAAATCCTGCACGTTTTACAAGAAATTTGCTCGAGTATTTAGGTGTTTTTTCCTAGTGGATTGACTATTATTACACTACTGTTTAAAAGGTATTGCAGGCTCTCAATTAAGTGACACAGTTACAGAATTAACTTCATGAAACAAACCTTAGCTTTCCTGCATGACAACTACTGAACATTGCTATATCACCACTGGTGAAAAACTGCAGGCAAAGCCAGCAACCCTGAAAAAGGTGTTATTTTCAAAAAAGGATGAGGAATGGGAACATGTCAATGTCAGACTGTGTGCAAACGGTCTGAAGCACTTCTCTAAAATCAATGATATGATAAGCCAGGAAAGATTTATCAAAGTATATAAATCTTATGCTTGACAACCAGTGTTGTTTCTGTTGAAGTAGCTTTTCATGGATCAAACACTTGACCATGTAGACTGTGGAATCTCCACCATTAGAAATATTCAAAACTGAACTGGACAAGGTCCTGAGGAACCTGCTTTACTTCTGAAGTTGGCCCCTTCCCTTCTAACCTCAATTACTTTTTGATCATTCATTTAAAAAAAAAAAGGAAAAAAAAGAGAAAAAAGAAAAAAGGGAAGAAATAAAAAGAGAAAAAAAAGAAAAAAAGAAATGAGAAAGAAGAAAGAAGAAAAGGGAAGAAAAAGAGAAAGAAAAAAGAGAAGATGAAAGAAAAAAGAAGAAAGAAAAAATAAAGAAAGTAAGGAAAAAAAAGCTTCCAAATTTGGAAAATGATTAGTACTTGTGCAGAGCTGTTACACTATTAAACATTTTTAATCTTGAATTACATGGTTTTGATGGGGAACAGTTTAGGCAATTATATTCTTTTAGGTGAGTTAAACCCTTGTTTGTTTTGAAGTCACGGTGAGTGTTCCTTCTAACTTTAGCAATAACTGGTTGTGTATGATTAAAACAGGTTGCAACTCCTCTTTGTGGTGTATTCAGGGGCCCTACGATCCAATAAAGGTGATGTTTCATGAACATTTTAAGCTGGTAGTTCCAAAAGAAGCAATTTCCCCACCCTTTCACCCCACCACTTGATCTTGTTGCTTTTATGCTAGCACAAGCATTTATGCAGCTGTGTTGTAAATCAGATTAGAGAAATCCAGGTCAAAACTATTGTGTTTATTTATTCATTTTTAGGTCATTTTACTTTCACAGGCATTAGTGAATTATTCCTGACAGCACCACTGGAGATTTTTTAGATGAAGAAAGGGAATGATGTACAGACAACCAGAAATGTGCCAAAATTAGTCATGAAAGCTGTTAGAGTCAAGAATTTAACTAAGATGCCCAAACCTGCTCTCTTTTAGCGGTATTTTCTTCACAGGAAAGTGTAATTAATTCAGTTACCCATTAATGCAATTATTTTATTTACAGACCTTAAAAGGTTTTCTGCTTAAGAATCACTATATATTATTAATTAAATTGTACTAAGCTATTTCCAGAAGGACATATTAATATTAATACTTGCAAACAAATAAAGAATTGCTTTACTCTGTCTTAATAATTAAAAATGAATGGCAATTTCTCTGTGCACAGGTCAGCTTTTCTCTTTACAAATACTTAGTTAAGCCTGAGGGATAATGCATAAGATTGATCTGGGCTGATACTTTAAACATAAAGCAGTAAAGCCCACCTGATAGTGGTAAGAAACTGGCAAGACACAGTAAGCAGAATGTGATGCATACTGTTGGTGAGTTCAGAAAATATCTGCACTTAATTCTGTTTGAGAAAAAAATAATTCTTACAGTTCTAAAGCATTTGAAAAAACTTCATCACAGTTCAACTATTTTTGACTGCCATACAAAATCAGTTAATTTTTTTGCCACCTATAACTGAAAGCATCCCAAGAAAAATAAGCATCTGTAACATAACAACAGAATCTCCGTATTTGATGGCTAGGATCACATAATGTATGAATTCTCCTCTGCCTAGTGCCTTCAGTGTAGTGGCTTTTACCCAAATGTTTTATATGTGTGACTACATGTGTGCATACAAAACCAAGTTGCTTTTTGCAGAGGACAGGAGTCACAGATCTCTGCACCCTGGTTTTGAAGTCTTGGAAGTTTGTTGCCAATGCCTTCCATAGACTCACTCAAGCCTAGTTTATTTTGTGGACTTCCCTCCAGCATGGTGTGATACCAAACTAAATGCTTCCCCAAGTAATCATCTAGTTTACTTTGACTTAATGGAAAGCTCATGAAAAAAACATTTGGAGTACTAATTAAGGACTCCTCTCTGGCATTTGCCTGTGCTCTCTACACACGTATTTCACTTAATAAATGTCCTTGAGACTCTTCAATTAATTATTTGATTATAAAGCCATTTTTACACACTTACTTTGCTTAATTTAAGTGTACTGGATCATGCCAGAGAATTTTAGTTTTGAATGAACCTGCTGGACTAAAGCTAATTAAACTAACTTCTGGGTCACAACACACACCACTAAGAACATTATTTAAAATGGCAGAGTCTAACATGCTCTTACAGGACGCAGAAAAAATTATATGCACAATACTACTACTTATCAGAAGAGAGTCAAAGCATGCTGTGCTGTGGTTGCTCAAAGGACAACTGTTCATTGCAATTTATTTTGTGAAAATCAAGTGAAAAGTTGGCATACCACAGTAATCAGTATGCTTATGCTTCACATTGATTTTGCAAAGGTGTAAAGGAATAAACAAGGCCCAGGAACACGTAGACCTTTTTGTCTCCGTTTTTGCTGTTCTTCAACTGGATTCAACAGGTCCATATCAGAATGGAGAGCAACTGTCTCCTTGCATTTCCTTTTCTTCCTTTCCAAACCCCAGCCAACAGGAACATCAAGGACACAGTAGATTAAAAATATATATATGGCAATAAACAATTGCAGAAAACTAAATCTAACTAAATATTTTTCCTCTAAAAATGTGGCATTAACAAAGCATCCTCTTAGTCTTAGAGCTACCATGCCATTCTTGTCAAATGAAGTAAAAAAGTTCTGGGTACACCCCCACCACTGAAATGTATAGTCAAACCAATTTTCAAATGAAACATTTCCACTTTACAACTTAATCATGCATTTCACTTTCATGTCACGATTTCATGAAAAGTCAAAAAATATTTAAGCACTCTCAAAATCAAAATCTCCTTTTGATCAAAATGTTTAATTAAATCAAAAAGTTATTTTCAGAAATAACAGTTATTTCTCATTTACGTGAGAAAAAAGTAATGAAGCAATCTGATATGATGCTTCTAAAATAACTGCTAATGTTTCAAAAGGATCTGCTACACTTTTTCTCCTGAGGCCAAAGAGAAGGTTGAAGCTCCAAGCTGTGATGATATTGAGCAGTGGAGATTTATGGTATTTATGGAGAGGTTTGTTAAAGGTTATGCTAACTCTTAGAAGGAATAGGCAAAGAAGGAGCAGTGGCAGGGTAGCCCTGTGTGTTAGGGAGAGTTTTGACTGTCTAGAGCTTAATGATACTGGTGATAGGGTTGAGCTTTTATGGGTAAGAATCAGGAGGAAGGCCAACAAGGCAGATATCATGGTGGGAGTCCGTTATAGACCACCCAACCAGGATGAAGAGGCAGATGAAAGATTCTATAAGAAGTTGGGAGAAGTCTCACTATCACCAGCCCTTTCACTCATAAGGAACTTCAACTTAAAAGATGTCTGCTGGAAATACAGTGTTGCAGAGAGAAAACGATCTAGGCGGCGGTTTCTGGAGTGTGTGGAAGATATCTTCCTTACAGAGCTGGTGAGTGAGCCAGCTAGGGAGGGTGCCCTGCTGGACCTGTTGCTTGTGAACAGAGAAGGACTTGTAGGCGATGTGATGGTTGGAGGCCGTCTTGGGCAGAGCGATTGCAAAATGATAGTATTTTTGCTTCTTGGAGAAGGAGGGCAGATCAGAGGAAAGACTGTTCTGGACTTCCGAGGGCAGACTTTGGCCTGTTTAGGAGGCTGGTTGACAGAGAACCTTGGGAGGCAGTCCTGAAGGGCAAAGGAGTATATTCTTCTGGAATGAAATCTTAAAGGTGCAGGAGCAGGCCATCCCCATGTGTCGAAAGATGAGCTGGCAGGGAAGACTGGCCGGCTAAACAGTTGTATGAGGTTGAACAAGGCTCAGTGCCGGGTCCCGCACCTGGGTCACACCAGCCCCACGCAGCGCTGCAGGCTGGAGCAGAGCGGCTGGGAAGCGCCTGGTGGGAAAGGGCCTGGGGGTGCTGGGTGACGGCCGGCTGGGCAGGAGCCAGCTCTGTGCCCAGGTGGCCGAGGAGGCCAGCAGCATCCTGGCCTGGGTCAGAAACAGTGTGGCCAGCAGGACTGGGGGAGTGATCACCCCCCTGTACTGGGCACTGGTGAGGCCGCGCTTCAAATCCTGTGTTCAGCTTTGGGCCCCTCACTTGCAAGGAAGACACTGAGGTGCTGGAGCTTGTCCAGAGATGGGCAACGGGGCTGGTGAAGGGTCTGGAGCACAAGTCCTATGAGGAGCAGCTGAGGGAACGGGGGTTGTTCAGCCTGGAGAGGAGGAGGATCAGGGGGACCTTACTGCGCCCTACAACCTCCTGGAAGGAGGTTGTAGACAGGTGGGGGTTGGTCTCTTCTCCCAGGTAACAAGCGATAGGACAAAAGGAAACAGGTTGAAGTTGTGGCAGGGGAGGCTGATTTGGCATAAGGAAAATGTCTTTGCTAAAAGGCTGGTCAAGCCTTGGAACAGGCTGCCCAGTGAGGTGGTTGAGACATGGCACCTGGGGACATGGTTCTGTGGTGGACTTTGCAGTGCTACATTAAGTGTTGGACTTTATGATCTTAAAAAGTCTTTTCCAACCTAAATGATTCTATATTCTGTGACTCTGTGTAGCAGGAATTCTGAAAGATCATGAAAATTGGATACATATTCTCCCCCCTCCCCATTCTGTAGGCTTTCAGTAAGAATTTTCATGAAGTATTAGTTTTATTTATTTTAGGTTTTTTGCCATTTTTTTTTCTAAAAGTAATTTTTGTTCTTCCAGGCACATATTTTACTATTTCAACCACAATTTTCCAGAGCATACACTAAGCCAGCAATTTTCCCCTGAGTGCTCCAGCTGGTAGTATCACATGCAATCACGACTCCTCCTCTATATTATACCCCAAGTAACTAACACACATCCTGGTAGATAATGATACTTCTACTATACCCAGAGCAACATCCAAAGATATGTCAAATTTCTATAAAACTCTGATAAGCATGAAACTACTATAGCATAAATGTGAATATCAACATCAGAAATGTCCTCAAATGGGGAAGTAGTAGTCCAAGGTGTGGAAAACATCAGCAGTTCTTTCTCCCTGAAACGCTTCACTTTCTTTATTCTGGAAATACCACGCTCTTCCCAAGTTTGTTGCTAAAACAGTTTTTGCATCAATCCTCCTTTATGGAAAAAAAAAAACCCAACCAAAAAACCCAACCCAAAACTAACATCCCTTCAATTTCTCTTGAGTCACACTGTGCTACCACTAAAAGATCTTCAAGAAATGATGTGCAGTGTATTCTACTTGGAAGAAATACAGAAGGCAGGAAGCAGGTCAAATGGCCTTTCTTTATCTTTGATTTCTACCTCACTTTTCCTAAATTCTTAGGAATTAACTTAAAGAACGGAAGCTTGCTCTTAACGAAGTCCCAGCCTGTGTCTCACACCAAGTTCCAGGCTCAGGTTCTAGAAATTCCCTAGGACAAGAAAAAGAAGCAGTAATGGGTTCAGTTTTCAAGTCTGTCTGTGGGCAGTTCCTGTCTGCAAAAGTTATTAATCACCACATTCTTCCCACAGCTAATACACTGCCACTTTTCCAAACCTTAAGCATGAAGAAAAATCCCATTTTTTCCTTCCTGCCAATACAGTTCCCAGAAATACATGGTGTATCTACCTTACAGTCCTGCAGTGGTCCCAGAAGCTGTTCAGTTCAAACCAGTTTTCTTCTGATCCACTTGTTCAGCTGTGTCATGACAGTAACCCTATCATGCTCGGGCATCTGGCCAAGGTCCCTGGCGTGTGTGGGCCTTACGGATCACGAGACTGCACGCCTGCACTTAGCACAAAATTAAAGTTTGCATACACTAGGTAGGTAAACTGGTTTTGGTTTTGCTGAAGTATAAAGGCAGGAAAGCTCTGGGACTGGAACAGAAGCCTCATCTATGGGTGGATGCGCTGTGTAGGAATTTCCCAGTTACCTAGAGATTCCTGTCACTGGCTGCAATGGGGCTTCCCAGCTGAAGTGTGGGCCTGGATGATGTTATTAAGGTGGTAGCTGGTGACGTATTCTTTTTGCAGTCTCTGTAACACTTTGCAGTAATGACTTGATGCTTCGCCCCTTTTGCTTTTTTATCATATTGTGCATAATAACTAGTACTGTTCTCTTTTATCATATTGCATGCTATTTTCCTTTATTATATTGTACTATAATAAACTACATTTATTCTTATATTTGACTTGGAGTCCATTTTTCCTTGGTGTTCAGTCAGCAAAACAGCTCAAAAACATTCTGTTTGCTCCCTTTTAGACCCCCCCACCAACTAAAACTGTTACTGAAGCTTGGAAACCATCCTTAAAAGCTTTCATATTTCAGGGATCTCACCTCTGAAACTAGATGTCAACATGACTGCCTCTCTTACTGGACACATGTAACTCAATTTCTTGATGCCTCGTTGCTGCATCAGCTTGCTAGTCCCCTTCTGCCCCTCCTTCTAGCTCCAAGGCCCTTCCCACTTATTACCCTATCCTCTTTTTATACACTATAAACTCAGCATCATGTCTTTCAACCCCTGGAAAAAATATGGAAACAGCTCTTAATAAAAACTTAGTGTAAACAGAATTGCCATGGTTAAGTGGATCACAGGTAGGATAACACTGATTTACAGCATATACAGTGGGGAAAACCCCCCACAGCTAAACAGTACAGCATACCTTTAAAACCTGACACTGTGTACATAATCAGTGAGAAATACTAAATGGGAGAATGCAATGGCTATTAGACCTTTCCTCTACACCCAAATAATAACTGTTTGGGCATGGCAAATACTCTTACAAGAGCAGCTGAGAGTTCTCTATTTATTGTTTTATACTGATCTCTCATTTGTGCATAACAGATACTCTTGTACTTTTAGTGCAGTGGTAGGCAGCACTTCAGTGATATAGGAGAAATATATTTTTTGGGGTCATGTCTCAAATAGGATATATATTAGTAAAAAAATAAATACTTTTTTCTGATATTATGAGGCATTACTTAATCAATCTGCTCCTCTAATCTTTATGCTTAGTGCCACCATACAAATGTTTAACTCCTACAATACACAAAGCTACAGAATCCTGTTGGGTCTTTACAAATCTTATTGTAACAGTGCAGCCAAAACAGTGTTTGGTAGCCTCAACTCATTTGGAGGCTGTTCTCTTTATTATAGATTAATGATAACTGTTATGTTGACTCACACATTTTTAATCTCAACATTTCATTAGTGCCACTCTGCCAATTTACAGTGTACCAACTTCAATTAATGTAGCTTTATGCAGGTCAGTCTGGTGCATTTTAAATTCTGTTGCTGCACTGCTGCATGTGATACTCACCTCTAGGCATCTGCTCAAGTACTGAATTACATGATGGTAACTACAGTATGACCAGATGAACGGTCAGGAAACAATCTTTACAGGTAGCATTTTTACCTCTGAAACTACAGCAACTGTTTTTTGTTCAACAAACACGGATACACAAGTGATGAAGGGCAAGAAGGGCTTCCATGCTACAATGGTAGAAATTATAAGGTAGTTGAGTATTAACCACAAACAGAATGAAAATATCTTACTCTTTACTAGTTGACAGCATTGTCTGTAGGTAGGTTTAGAACATCTAAATGTCACACACAGAAATTCAAAAGTTTTAGTAATCTGTAAAACTGATTCAAACCAGACAACTTCTGACACTTGTACTAAGTTGTGCTGCTTCTAAATAGATTTCCTGTGCTTCACCTTGTGATATGTACTCACCTCCTTGCTCTCACTTTTAAAACAAAAGACCAATAGGATTTTTAAAAATATTTGAAAGTTGCTTAGTGGTGGTCCCAATGAGCTAAATGAAGAAACAAGCCAAGGTGGATTAGAGACAAGTGAAAAGGAGAGAGGTCCCTTTTAGGTAGCTGTAGGTTTGTCAAAAGACGCAATGGAGAGATTGACTGGATGGAGAGGTAGATGGGTGCCACCGGTAAAGGAAAGGCAAATGCAAAAGGAAAGAATAAACATGGAGAGTAGTCATGGAAGATCTCAAAGTTTTCCACAATATATTTTTACAGCTTATTTCAGCTTTGCAGTCCCTCTTTTTTACAGGTAGTTTTACCTTAATTAAAATGCATCTTGCTCTTGCAACTTTTAAATCTGTCCTTAGAGCATAATTGCTTGTGATATCATTGACTGCTCTTCAGTGACCTTTTTACTTCTGCATCTTAATTTTTATAATCCACTAATTTAACACTATTTTTCATGGTTTAAAAAAAAAGATTAAAATCAGTACATAAGACAGTACTACTTCATTACTTATGAGTTTTATGTGTAGGGTGGGAGAAATAATCCAAGCATACTACCCAATTCCCACTTAAGAGAACAATAAAACAAAGAAGATGTTTCCTCCTGCCATTTTTCCTTTCTCTGGTTCTATTTTTTTTGCCTAGGATGCCTAAATAATATCAAAATCAAGAACATTTTATTTTTATAATTATCAAAGATGAGGGCAATCTTGCCCCATTTTACAGACTGCAAAACAGAGAGGAAAGTCACTTGCTCAACATCAGGTAGCAGCTGTACAAAAGTCCAGACGAAAAATTTTATCCAGAGTCCTCTAGATGCTGGACTTTCACTACTTTCTCATCGTCAGACAGTAGTATCTCTGAGAAGGCTGTAGTTCATCAAAATGATTACTATTTAATACATAACAGGTCAGTTTTACAGAATTCTAGCAAATAAGGAGCAAGGATTTCAAGCATCCAGAATGTGAAAAAAACCCAGTTGAGTATGGTTGTGACAGCAAGGTAAAGAAGCATCCCAGAAAGCAAATGAAGTTCTGGTATAACGTGTTGAGGTTATGAAATATTCCATTGGAACAGAAAAGACAGAGTATGAAAGAAAACATTGGCAGAATTATATAGTTATCACTGAAAATAGTGATATATGGACAGGAAGGTCCATATACGTTCTGTGAACTCTGCCAATTAAAGGCAGGATTTAAACAATAACGGAACAATGAACTCAGTGCTTTGCATTCAGTGAACTACATGACACAAAATGCATATGTTTAGAAATTGTCTAAGCAGCATGTGAAGCAGAGTACATACTCCATGTAAATTACATAGTCTCAATAAATAACATACATATGCGGATGTCAAATTTTGTCCAGAAGCACTACTGAGAAGCTATTGTATCTTTATGTAAAATATAGATCAAAATACACTAAAGAGAGCTGAAAGGGTCCTTAAGAGGTAGCTAGACCATCACTCTACTCTGAAGCAAGAGGAACTTTAATTTCATTTTTATGGCAGATACTTATTTCATATATACTTAAAATTACTCAGTGGAAGTGTCACCAGTGAAAGAACATTAGAAGTCCAGGTAGTTATCAGCAGATGAAACAATCACTTCTCATTCTAGGAGGAAAGGACAGTGTAATTGAGCACCCATTGTATAGCCATAGATGAGGTAGTCAGAAGTCACCTGCTCAACCCACTGGGTTGGAAGACGAGGCTTATTTAGGGTATATTTGAGGACTAGTTCAAGGTTCACTGGATATAATGGAGGCACTACAACTTCGGGTCTAAAGAACATAAGTGGCCATGGGGCTTTCAAAGGAACATGGATTGTAGCCTTATCAATAAGACAGCCATTCTGAGTCAGACTTAAGGTCCATCTCACTCAATATCCTACTTCTGTCAGACAGACACTGACTTTTAAAACACCACAGAAACTACATTCAGTTTAATTGTTTTCCAAAGTGCTGCTTTTTATAGACTTTTAAAAAATATTTTTCTTTAAAGTAAAATAAAGAGACTAAGCTTTTGCACTGGCTTTCTGCCAGGCTAACTTCATCTGGAGTGTTCATCAGGAAGGAAAAAGTGGAATCCAATCTTATCTGCCTTTTGTGACAGAACTCTTTCAGGTAGAAACAAGCATAGGCTGCAACAGTGAAATCTGTTCTCCACGACTACATGTGGCTAAGGGATCCTACCATTATGGAAACATTGGGCTACAACATCTGTGGGAATGATGCTGCCTTAGCCAGTAGTAAGCAAGTTCAGGGAAAAAGCCGCAAAGAACGTAATGCTTTGTAATAGTTTTCATGCAATAACTTATATTCAAGGTACTGAATCCTTAGAAGGAAGAACATTTTCAATGAATCTGAGTGGAGGTGCCTTGATGGAACATCAGTCATCTCCAGATATACTGCCAAAGACTGATAGCAAATATTCATGTTCCTTTCAGGCATCTTCTATTAATCTTATGGGGATGCTTTCTGTCCTGAGGATAGGAACAAGACCTTCCACCCTTGCACAGACTTCTCCCCTCTCACCTGGTGCCAAAACTAATATATCCACTCTAATTTATCAGATATCTAACTCCTCTTACTATATACTAGATGGAAACAAACAACAACCACACCCAGCCCCCCAACCCCCCGGGCCAAAACCCAAAACATTACCACCTGAGAATATCAAAGTAAAATTGACAATTGTGTATTTCTTCCACTGAGCTATTATCACTTCCATGGATGATTTCATCAAACCTTACAAAAGAGTTTAAAAGGCAAAAGAGGAAGATTGATTGGTAGACAAGAGCTACCAGCTATGGGCTCATTATTCTTTATGCTCCAACCCTGAACTGGCCTTTAGAAGACAAATTTCTGCTCTACTGTGTAGTTTCTGCACCATGGGCCCCCATGATTAATTATCAGCTGCCACATGCAAAATCCACCATGATGGATTGTCTGCCCGCATCAGCATAATTACTAACCACAGTCATTGACAGTTCTTGTTACTGGAGCAACCAACCCATAGGACTGAGAGGTGAATAAAAATACTTTGTAAGACAGGGCAAAGAAATGCAATTAGAAAAAGGAAGACCTAGCAAAGCAGTTTGCATAGTCCCTCAGCTGTATGGACCAACAGTTGACAGGAGAGTGACTAATTCACAACAAATCATTTAGGAAATGCAGGGTCTTTAGATGCTGAGTCTATAGACTCCATAGTCTATAGCATCCAACATTTAGAATTTGAGTGTGTTGTTTAATTGTTTCTAAAAATCACATAACTTTTTCTGATCCTTGATGGAATGAACCATAGTTATAAAGACTTGAAAACTTTGAAACTCTTTACAGTGATTGTGGCTTTCTTCTGAAGATGACAAAGAAAAATTGGATTCTGAACAATGACAAACTGTAAAACTTCTGAGTGTTACTTTATATTTAGGTTCAAGCTTTATTCTTAGAGTTTAAAACTGAAGTCAATAGGTCAACAGAAGGACACCTATTGATGGGGCTGGACACAACCTATTATTTCACTCTTCAGTAGCCTACAGCAAATTCAGTCACACAAAGTGGGATTCTCATAGTTCTGACTTATAAAAGCTGCTTTCAGACCTCTGTTTGCACTCTTTACTTGCCTTCAGCCGCCTTAAAGAATCTGAGGAGACTGTTGCCTTCTGAGCCTACCTCTTTAGATTGATTCCCACGTCAAATGAAAGTAGGTAGGAGCAACAGGCATTTCAAGAAAGTAACTTGGTGGTTGAGAAAACGTTACGCCTGTTCATGTCCAGTGCAGATTAAATTCTGTTAAAGCCAGACACATGCTGTATGGAAGACACAGACATGGGCACTCAGCTCTACTTGTCAGCTGTCACCAGAAAACAAAGGTAGTATATTTTTTTTATCTTAATGAATTTGCCCTTCAAAGCATAACTTTTTATTCTCCTCTCCTACTAGTGTGATTTTTTTTTAACAGAAATATAAACATTGAGTGGAGCTCTTAATTAAGGTGAAATGAGAATGGTGAGGATAGAGAAGAAAAATCCTGCTGCAGAGAAAGCTGTGTATGCATGCTTTTTTATGACACATGATGACAGACCATGAAAAGCATAGATTGGTTGTATACCACTGAGTCATATGTTGAAACTTAAGACAGTGGCAGGCTAAAATGAGGTTTTAAGGGGAAAAAAAAAAAAAAAAAGAGGGAGGGGGATGGATGTCTTGAGGTTTTCTTGTAGCATCAAGATCAACTTGTACTTGGTTACAAAGTGGATCTGCCATTCAGCAACCCAACTGCTCTCTAAGCTGGGCCAATCAGGAATAATAACTGTAACTGCTCCCTACTTAGAACATTGTAAGCAATAGTATGTTCTTGTAGTTTTCCACTAACAACTGCAGATGCAAAATTACAAAATGAGATTACACATACAGAAATTTTTACTGTCTCGTCTAAGGAATTTAGCTGTAATCTAATTAACTAGGTAAAAAAAACAACAACAAAAAGGGTTTTCTATTATTCTTGCTATTTTTTAAAACTAAGAGTGTTTTATTGAAGAGCTTTCCATTTTCATAAAATAAATGACAGCACTGCCTGACATGGGTGGTAAATCAGCATGGTCGGGCACGAAGACTGGCAGCTTGCAATTGCTTAGAACAGTTCTGAATATTGCATTGCAAAAAGCAAACATCTGATTTGTTTTTGTAAGATTACACTGAGAAATTTTACTCAGAAACGCCATCATTTGTTTATCAGTATCTACTCAATAGGCATGTCCTTAGCAAAGAATAAAAAAGTAATTACTGTACTAACAGTGAAGATAATGATATTAAATTGTAGAACTCATTATTATTAGGGATCAACAGCCAAGGATTAGGACTTTTAAAAACTCTGTAATTTGACAAGACAATAACCAGCTCATAGAAAACATCCCCAACTGCAGGCAAAGGTAACGCATGAAAGCTTAGCCTATATATCACAATGAGAAAGATACCTGATTCTCTCAAATATCACAGGTTTATTAAAATTAGGCAGGGTTAGGCAACAGATATGCCATTATGTAGGGACTACATTCCATTAGGTAAGGAAATACATATTCCCTTATTCCACTGCAGTGTTTCTATGCAACGTCTTTCAGACAGGAAGCATTGTGCCCTTCATACATGTCACCAAAGCACATTTCAGAACAGTAACAGGTTGTGCAAGTTTTAAGCCAGATGGCTACACTCTAACAGAAGCACAGAATACACAAGTATTTCTTTGAAACAAGAAACCTGTGGAATGAGGTCTCCAGTGTCAGTCATGGTTCACCTCCCAAGAAATGGTAAATCTCAGTAATTAAATAAGCTTTTGTTTTCCTATTTGAAATGGCTCTGTCATTTATACACCTATGTTAAAATTTCTCTTGTGCAAGTAATTTGACATGTGCTTTACCATGGAGATCTTTGACTTTTAGAAGAGAACTGAATCATACATGTTTTTTTCTATTCCAAGACCACAAGCTGAAATTCAGTTTCACAGCTATTGGAGGACAAATTCCAGGGAAATATGAAAGCACCTTAAGAAGGGAGGGGGTTGTATGCATGTTTTAACGCAAGTTCAAGCAGTCCACAAATGTTCTGATTAAGAGAGGGAGATCCTATAAACATATTTTCCTAAAGATATCCTATCCATAGTCTTCATTCATACTGGAAAAAACCTTCATACATGTGAGACAAGGAAGTGTTACACACCACTTATCACCATTTAATAAATGATCATCTTAAGATTCATCACTGATAAATTCTGCAGAAAGGTACATGGCTTCCAAAATTTATGAAACAGATTTGTGTGTGAACTGTAAGCACTGAAATACCTTGTAGTGTAAAATATTGTATTCTGCTGTTAATAACCAAGATATCCAAAACTATCATCATCATGGCCAAGACCGATTCTTTTATACATGTTATGTTATTTATGGGTAATTTCTATTAAAAAACCTCCTGGCTATCAGTTGTTGATAAAATCCTGACAATGTATGGTTTCAGTTGTTTGTCATGCCATAGAATGCATGTTCAAGATACAACAGTATGAGAAAATAGGGCACACTTTTTTAGATATTATTGCTAAAACATTTCACCCTGTTCTTGTGTATTTCTGAAAGGAAGCAATTTAGGTTTTAAAAAAATATGGACCCAATATTCTTTTCTTTATAAGCTTAGACACATGTCAGAGCAACAAATTACCTAGAAATTATTTGATTAAAAAGTTAAAATTATTAATATTTCAATTATCGTTATTTGAGTTACTATTCTAATAACATTTATAACCTAATACGGCCAGATCATTTAGAAAAAAACCCATTACTATGAAAGGAGATTTGTCTGATTATGTCAAACTACAGAAGTTTTTGGAGATTAAAAAGAGCTGTAATTATCTGTGGTATGCTCTGTACAAAACTGTGCTAACTACATAGAAATACCTATAATTTTCATTCCTACATTTAACAATGGTGTACAGAGGAAGACTAGATATTTGTGCTGGTCATCTTTCACTTTCCATTTTCCAAGTCTATCTTCCTTCTTTTTTACAAATGGATAAAAATATGTCTCTTTTCTGTGTCTATAAGATTCTCTAAAACTCTTAATAAAATTTCATATAACATATAAACCAAAGAATTTTACATATATAATTCCCATTAATACTGTACACTAGCAGAGGGGAACTTCTTAATGATATTTCTAGGGTAAGTAAAAAGGCCAGAAACAACGCTCCAAATTAATTACTTTGTTGCACAACCTTTCTCTGAAAGACTTAGAATCTAGCACAAAGTCAATAAAAACTTCTTTAAGTGGAAGAGTCAAGTCAGATTTTTTAATCAATGTATGATCCTAAACATTATAGTCTTACTAAAGTTCTATCTTTATCCACGTGAAGTTTATTATTTAATTTTTGTATTAATTATTGCATATGGTCTAAATTATTGCACTTAAAATATCAGTTTAAAACTGTAAGTTGAATGGCTATAATACTCTACAGGCTTTACCTGAAGTACCATGACTTTCTACATAAAGTACTTCCATCCATGTACATGCAAAAGTTTTAAAATAAAATTTTAAGATTAATGGCTTGGAAACCATATGTTCGGGCTCAGAAGAGAAACATGCAACCCATTAGCTGAATTTCTATTATATGCTATTAAAGAAAGCACCTATTCCTAAAACCACCCGGAAACACTTTTCTATGTAAATCTAGTCAAGAGCCAACTGAGGGACAAAACACGTTACGATGGACAGCCCAAACTAAACAAGAGGTTTTGAGGTTGTTGGTAGTTGACTTCAGGATCAATAGTGGAGGAAGCTGCTGGTTCCCAGGCTGAAAGAGCTGCCCAGCAGTTTTATAACTTCCAACTACATTTTTCGCTATTTTAACAATGGTGATCAAATCTCACATTTCAGCATGTAAAATGATTACTTAGTGGTCAGAAATAATTCCTCTCTCAATCACACTAGTAAGTGTTGCACACTAAAGGAAAGTGTTGTAGGGCTTAAAGTATTCTCTATAATTTCAAAGCATCTACTTTTTAAATGTTTAATTTTTTATTTTTTTTTAATAGCAGATAACACAGATTTGCTCAAAACAGTAAAGCTATATGATCCTTTACATTTTCAGCACATATGGGAGTGAAATCCTGTGGCTTCATTAGAATGTCTACATTTCTGAATTTACATGAAAGAGCCACACCCTATGAAATTCCTCAATTTAGTTTAACTAATTACTAGTTTGATATTATAGAAAGTTGTTTAAGTAATACCTTAAAACTGGAGGCATCAGATTTATTTGAAGTGTACAGGAAATCAATGCTGCATTCCCCACCCGCACCCCCACCCCCCACCCCCCCAGCGTTTTTTCTCTCTCATTTGAGATTTTCTCTGAAGTCAATCTATGGATAATAAAAAGTGAAATAAATGTGTCTGTGAAGAGAGACTGGACCATTATGAGAGGAAGAACGCATGGGGAAGTTGCTTGATTTTAACATGGATACGGTTGTTTAAATTCTGTATCTTAAATCGTGTGAAGCAGCACAAAAAAGTCTATTTGCAAAATATATCTAAGAAGTTGCAGCTTCTCAGAGAGCCATCACGAACAACTGGCTGCCTCTCATTTTTCTCATCAACCTGGCACTACAACCATTGTTAAATTTTTTTGCCAGACATTATAAGCTCTAACAAAATTACTTCTCCCGTGATTACAGAACCTTTTTTCTCTGTTTCATTAGTTATGTTAACCCATTAATTATGCTTATTAACTTTTTTCCACAGGAAAAAGAACAGCAGAAATCTGAAGGATGGTGGGTTCCAGATATGGAATGTCTACTGTTGCTCTAAGTGGAAAACCAGGTCAGCAAACAAGGGTAAAATAAATACTGCTACAGTAAAACAGCTGGGAAAAAGTTTGTATTTTCTGCTATAGGTCTGGAGATTAAAACACCAGCAAAATAATGATTTAAGACATTTGAAGCCTCCAGGCAGCAGAGAAAAAGGCATCCAAGAAAATTTCCTGCTAAAAAAAGTATACGGGAAAACACACAAACATGGAACTTATCAATGCTACTGATTTCTTACTGTTTCATTTCATACTGCTTTCCCATAAAGCTCTGATGCAATGAAGTCTGAAACAAAAATTGTGAACTAGCTTACAGAGGCTTATTTCACTATGGGGGTAGGTGTGAAAGTGCACATAGCCAAATAGGAATGGATTCTTCACCATAAACTTTGAATTTTGTGGTTCTCGATATAGATGTCAAATGAAAGAATGGCTGCCCAAGAAAGCATCTAGAAATGCAAGTGGTGTGCATGGTGGAAAGCAGTTTGCCAGGCAGCATTTCATCTGAAGCACCAAATTGAGGGAAGGCTAAGAAACAGCAAAGGCAGGAAGAAATATAGACAAAGGATGCCATAAAAGATGCCTTTTGTGCTCTTCTGCATGACTTGCAGCAACTGATTTGCACTGCCAGTCTACCATGGATTTTTATTTTCTTTTTACAATTAAAAAAACCCCAAAATCTTCCACAAGAAGTAACTACCTACCCTTACCAGGGCCCTTTGATTAAAAATTTCCCTTCAAATTTTGTGTATTGAAACCAAATCAATATATTTGTCCTGTGGTTTTCCAGCGTTACCAAATGGTAAGAGATCGTGTTGTTAAAGAACAGAACAAATGAAATACAGTGTAGCCTTACAGATCTGAGTTTTCCACATTTTTTAAAACATTAACTCCAGAAACTTTTGCAACTTGGAACCAAAATCAGCGTATGTCAATGGAGGCATTGCCATATCTGTGAAATATAGGATGTATGTATAGGAATATCACCTTCAACCATTTTAACTGTTAGCAACACAAAAAGACTATTAAGTCACACACTGATTGTGAAGCACTCTAACTCCAAGCTCCGGTTCTAAATTGCTGCCGAGTAAGCTTCCCTATTCTCTACTTGCCGATTACTTTATACTTATTTATATATGTATTAATATACATTATTTCAAAGCACAGAAACAACATTGCACTTGCCCTTACTGAGTAGCATCTCCCTACTAATTTCCTTATTTGACAACATAATTTTCAATGTTAATCTTGTCCCTCCATGTCTTTGCAAGCCCTCCAAGCTTCTGCTGTCTGCAAAAGCACAAGAAGCACGTTTCCTGAGTGACTGTGAAGGCATGAAATCCTCTTTTCTACAGCCAAGGAGCAAAACATATTCTAAAGACATACTTTGCATTAAAAAACAATCAAAACAAACAAAACTTACTGAAAGTATGGATCAACAGAAATGTCACTTCAAATATTTCATATGCACCATGCAGATGAAACTGTCTAACACCTACTATCATACTGCCATTTCAGGCAGGTATATATCTGGGCTTTCTGGGAAAGGGAGACAGTGTAGATAGAAATCTTCCCTACTTTTTTTTTGAAAGATCTTAGTTCTTAAAAACCCACATGTCTGAAATGAGCTCTGTAGATCTAGTAACATAGAATACACATTTTAATAATAAATAAATTTATAATATCCTATGTGAAAGATAAGATGGAAAAGAAACATTAGATAACAAGAGCAAATGAGCACGTTTGCTTCCAATTTATTTTGAAAGAGATGTTAATTCATATTTTATTAGTCTGACTTGAATGGCACTCACAAAAGCAGTTACTCCATATTGTTTCCTTAAAAACAAACCAATAAATAAATAAACAAGTTTTATAATTCATAAAAGTCTTCCTCTAATTACAAGATAGGGATTCAGGAGAACAAAACAGAAACTCAGCACTGCCATATTTAAAGTTCTTTTAAACACTTTAAAAGTAATATATATTATAGACAGTTTCCTTCTTTTTACAACATTAGATTGACGTGATTATTATAGAGCAACCAAAAATGTGATAAAGAGGAAAGAGGACTATTGTAGTTTGCATGGAGTAGATGATAAATGTGTGGTTAACAGAAATGATGTGCTTCATAAATAGGTACCATGAAGAGGTATTATGGTAAAGCTCTATCTGTCAGCCTTCACATGGCAATAAAATGATATAAAGAATTTAACAACTGGAGAAAGCACATTCCATTTCAGCAGTAAGGGGAAAAGGCACAGTAGTAGAAACAGCACAGGCAAGACGCTTAACCAAACTTAGC
Organism: Falco cherrug; assembly: GCF_023634085.1. Taxonomy (NCBI): domain Eukaryota; kingdom Metazoa; phylum Chordata; class Aves; order Falconiformes; family Falconidae; genus Falco; species Falco cherrug. The sequence continues at coordinate 36,700,058 of NC_073697.1, forward strand.
TCTCCCTGGTGTAGCAGATGTTTTCCCTGTGATGCCTAATTTCCAGGCTCTTAAAAGCTCTCAGATTTAGTTTGTATACTTGCATGGGTCAGTGTCCCAGAACGCAGCATAATAAAAAATGGCCTTTTTTCTGTCTGCGTATGAAACAAGGAAAGAAAAATCTTCCATGTTAAAACAACTTAGATGGAAGTTTAAATAAATATGCACAATCATATGTAAATTCACAACCACAAACATATCCTTTTATATAGGTATAGTCACATATAATACAATACAGAGTTATATTCCAAATGTAATTATGTACCATGCATATATGCATATACATGTATGTATATACAATTACACATAGAATCTGCAGTAACAGTAATCAATACTTACACATATGTAACTATAAAAGCAGGGGCTCAAGAAATTTAAGTTTTCTTTTACTTAAAAGACCTGTTCCTTGCCTCACTGATGCCCTCAGGCCAGCACAGTTACACCACTAATAGCTCTGCTTGTAATAAAGGGTACGAAAGCTGTATGCTTTACATATAAGTGGAAGAGAAAAGCTTTTAAAGTCTGCCCATCTTCAAAATCTCTTACTCAGGTACCAATCTTCAGAGAAAGTTTCAGAGATCACCTTGGGAATTACAGGCTTCAGTGACAAATCATGAGAAGGTATAACTGAAGGACACCTCACTTGGCTCCTGAGAAAGGAAATCCTGCCCTGCCTAAATTTCAGACTTCTCTGCACAGAGATAAGGGTGGTCTAGCTGACATATTCCACTTGGATTTCCATGATGTTTTTAAAGGAATTTAATAAGCCATAGCATAAGATGAAAAACCTGTGATATATTAATATGCAGTGAGTGAAATACACAGTGTAGAGGGTAAAATTTGGTCGTTCCTAAAGAATATTGCCAGTGAAGATTTGCCATAGCATGCACTAGTACCTGTACCACTCAATATATGAAAAGAACTACCTGGAAAACAAGGGGTAAACCGCAGGGTGATATAAGTTTGTTGATGATATGAAGGGTGTTTTTAAATGCAATGAAGTCAAGGGTCAGTTGTGAAGAATCATGGGAAAACCCATAAAAGGAGCCTGGGCAATACTTGGGCCTGATGTACCAGCACCCATCTGCTGCAATAAAAGTCTGAAAACTATTAGATTATAAATTTGAAAAAGATAGTCATCGTCTTAAAAAGCTTCTATGAGAAAGCTGTAATTTTTTTCTCCTGTAACATTATTTTCCCTTAAGTAAATTTAAATGCTCTTTTCACTGAGGTGGCAGTTTGAAAAGAGCCCTTTTGCTAAATGAATGGGAGATTTTCCTTCGTCACTATTTTTTCCATGCGATTCTCCATGTATAAAAAAAAAAAAAAAGAAAAAAACCCTAAAAGTGACAGTTGCTTAAATTTATAACAACTTAGATACTATGTAAAATGTATTCCAGCAATATGACTCTGGGTTGAAAAGCAAAGGCCTTCCCATAGGCAATAGATTAAGACTTTATGGCCACTTACTATTATATTTAGTGGGTTTTTTCCACTGGTGGCACTCAGAATCTACACTCTGTTTTGTGAAGCTCACTGTACAATGACCCAATGTCTGAACAGATCAGTTGTAAAATATAACATATGACAATAACATCTGAACAACTCTGGGAAAACTGGTATCAACTGAATAAAACCCCTGCACTGGGCTTTAAATAGTTTCTGGCACATCTTGCTTTATTGATGTGACTGCATTTAAGAGAATGTTGCAGTTTTTGTGTCAGAAACAGCAGATGGAGCTGGAAATAGATTTTGTGAAGTCTATCAATAAACAAAACAGCTGTGGTAAACATATATAATTACACTGAATTTCATTTGTACCTAGTGAAAATTCAAATTATTTGTTTAGAGTGCAACCAAGACAGTTGCAGAAAGAAGGTATCTCAGTAACAAGTTCTTCTTATTAAAGAAACTGGTCCAGATCTTTAAGCTGTGAGCAAACACAAGCTGATCAAGCTGGCTCTGAAAAGATGAAAATTCACTAAGTTTTACTCTACTGGTAAAACATTTGATGTAAGTGTCAAAGTTTTGCAAATAAAAATTGCATAAAAAAGGCAAAACTACCTAATCAAACACGACAAATTCATGCCTGTGGAGGCTAATAAACAAAAAATTATTCATGTTATTAATTAGGAGAATGATACCAATGTTCTGCATTAAGATCCAGCTAGCAAAAACCCGCTATGTGTGTTGGCAGCATTTTTTAGAACAGCAGTAATTTAGAAGCTGAAAAGGAGGATGTTATAATAAGGAAATTAAGTCATATTGTATCTCCAGGGACTCACTGCCATCATCAGAGAAGTGAGAGTTATGGATTGGACTTACAAGACACAGACATTGTTGTTATAGATCATAAAACTAATTGTGAATAGCACAGAAATAAAGACAATGAAACTCATTGCTTTCATCTCATGGGGAACTAAGTAGACGGAAATAGCATCTTTAGGCTATAAAGCACGCTTAATCTGCACAAAGCAATGGACCTGAGGAAGAAAATAGGAGCAACAGAAAAAACGCAAAGCTACTGATAAGCAAACTACAGTGTTGCTCATGTTTCTCCATAATTTCTGCTTTTTATCACTGCTTAAAATAAATGATCTGCTTGATAAATTTTGGAAGAGAAAGGATTGAAGAGAAAAATATGAAGATTACTAATGGTTAAAATACATTTTCACTCTTTCTGCGCCACCACAACATCATTTTTAACAACCAGCCAATAGCTCCATCTCTAGCACAGATAAATACGTGCACATAGATAATGAAATGTGAATTGGCTGAATTGTCTTCTGTATGAAATTATGCAGATGCAAAATAAAGTCTACATCATCATCTTCAGAGGACAAACAGGACACCATGAAGATGTGCACTTCCCTGTCTTATTCTGAGTGGAAGAATCTGCACGGTGTTTTTAAATACACTAGTTCCTTAGAACTATCTTTTATTATTCCTTAACAAGCATATTAACAGTACATACTTGAACATACTGCTTTTAAACAGTGCATTATATCAGAAAAACTTATTTATAGGTTTATAGAACCTATTTATTTATAGAAAACCAAAGTTCTTACAGGTTACCAGTACGATAAAACACAATTAAATTAATCAGAATCCAAAGAGGGAAGGTACTTTCCCACATTCATAACTTGGAAAGTGGAAATTCCCTTTGGAATACACATTTTTCATAATTTCAGATCACGCTTGACCTCACCTCTTTTGTTTAACCAAGCCTATTAATCAAATACGTCCCAGAGGTGGCTAATGATCTTCCAGAATTCTAATAGAAGCAGAAAGTCAAGGACAGCATGAATTGATCCACATCACCTACCTTATTAAGTTTACAATGCTGACAACACTTCCCTAATTTTACTCAGAAGTGCAGCCCATCTGGTTATTTTAAGACTACTGCTTAAGAATTAAAACAATTTGACATACTAACTCCCAAAGGACTGGATGACAGATTTTTGTCTCAGTGCAATATATCCTTTAAAAATCTATGTTGTAGGCTCTTTCCTTCAGACATAAAGTTGAGGGGCAGCTAAAGTTACTTTTTTAAATGTCCCTGAAATGTAAGCGCTGTCCCATTGAATAACCATTGCTGACAATATTATCTGAATGTGGTTCTTAGAAATAGCGTACATCAACTTTTCCGCATAGTTTTGTTCTCAGTTTTGCCTTCATTTTCAATGATATCACATTCAATTTTCATTCCTCAAATGTATAAGCAGAATTTTGTGCTCATATGATCAATGTGTTGAAAAGACATGCTAAGAAGTGCAACTGAAAAACCCTGCAAAACAGGATGCAGTAGCAAACAGCATTTCTGTCTTCATGAGCCTCACAAAATAACACAGACTTTTCCAAAAAGACAAGAATTGGGAAGAGTACTTCCTGTGCTGCCTTTACCCAGCAATCTCAGCAACAACAAATTCAGAGATCCATTACTACAACAGTTACTCATATGGAAAGGATGGAACTTGCCCTATGTTTTGCATATCTCTGATTAAGAGGATTAGAACATCCTTTGATGGCATGGATAAGCTAAAGTGAACCTACCAACTCAGTTCCCACCCAACACAAACTGTGATGTGAGATGGCAGTTCCAGCTTGAGGCATTGCTGCTTAAAGAATAATCTGCTATCCCACAGCAGACACTTGAAGGAGGAAGACAAAATACTGCCCTTCTGTGTCAAGGGATGAATGCCTACAATATCACAGAGATTAATGAATGAGTTACAGATTAACTGTGTGGTGAGTCACCGCATATAATGCATTTTTCCCCCTTGAGAAGTATGTATTTCAGGAAAAGTTAGACAGTATTTGAGGCAGAAATAGGAGGTAACCTGCTATTAGAATATACACAGATTTTTTTTCTTTCTTTCTCTCTCTTTTTTTTTTTTTTTTAACTGAACACCACATTGGTCACACATACAACAAAATATTCTGATCCAGGAATCATGGGATGGCAATAAAACAGAAACCCCTAAAATTCTGTGATTTTTCAGAAAAGGAAGAGAAACAGATGACAGAACAATTAGAGATTTATTGTATGCTTTAGTGGTTGTGTGGAAAGAACTTATTAACAGAGCACAGAAATGTATAGAGAGAACATAAAAAAGGAGTGAGAATAATATCGTTTAAAGAAAATTACTTTGAAATGATGTCTTTACTTAAATTGAAGACATGAAAAGTTGTATTAAAGAAAACTTCAGGAACTCTATTACTGTACCAAAGCTTATATAGGAAAGTGAGAGAGGAGCTTTGTTCAGAGCCCCATTAACCAAAAGCTCTTATTACTTGCTTAGAATTGTCTTCCTAGTTCCCCATTTCTCCAGAAAAGAGTCTTAAAGCCCTAAATAGAACACATACTCCCATATTTGAGGTGAAAAAGACTGCCTTGCTAAATACTCAACAGGACAGTCACAGTTCTACTACCTGCTCTACCACTGCTTAACTCAGAATTGTAACTGGAGCATCAGAGGCTGTTCTTACCCACCTTTCAAAAGCTAAACTAAATGTATTAAACCTCTGTCTGTATACTAGTTTTATTCATGACTGTCTCCCAGATGCATTTTTCAAATACAAATGCCCACTTTAAAACCACTGGTTTGGGTTTTAAATCCTGAAGGACTACATGACAAGAAAGTCTAAAAACTACCGATCAAACATGCAGAAATCACCAGAATTCTGAGTAGTGAGAGGAGGTAGACCTCATGATTTTAGTGAAAGAAAAAATAAAATTACAACTCCTTTAATTACATCCGCTCTATAAAGACATCTGAAAACTGTTATGACAGAGAAAACTTGTTGAAATAATACATAAAATTTTATCAAATAATCTGATATAACTGACTATAATTTGGAGGATCATTGTGCTCATCTTGAAGATTATCAATGTTACTCTCTCCTGTTTATATGATGGAAGAACAAATAATATTACAGCATTTTTGGAGGGGCAGATTTCTTTACCACCTGCCCCCCACCTCCAAGAAACTACAGACTGTTTGACATTCTAAATACAGACTTGAAAGAACAGGTCAAGCCTGGTGTTCACATAAGGCCTATGAATTGCCTAGAAATCAAGTACTTTTTAAAGACATTAAAAATTGTGTAACAAAAGCTAATCACAAACAAAAGGTAGAAAACACACAGCATCCAAACAGTAGTTCCTGTATCATAAACTTCTCCCTTTTATGGGAATGTCATAATCTCCATGCTGCAGTGATATAATTTCTCTTTTTTCCGTGATCCTAGAGAACATATTTTTAGGATATATTTTTATTTTATACACAGGATACTATTTTTGCCATAGAATTGGCTATTTATTGAAACTTTTTGCTTTATATAGTTTTTTTGTGTTGCCTTTTTTCTCCAGTTTTTCTCCACAATGATCAGCTAATTGGAGCCACCATCCTTGGAGATACTCAAAAGCTGCCTGACTAGTCTTGGGCAACTGACTAGTTGCCCAAGTTGCCTCTGTTTGAGCTCCATAGGTCCCTTCCAACCTCCACTATTCTGTAAGTCTGTGATCACTCTGCAGAGCAACCAGGCTGCAAAAGAAGGTGAACTGATTCAGTCCAGGAAGATTCATGGTGTGAGACAAAGCACAGTCAAGTGGGACGACGGGGAGATTTTCTTTAAAAGCACATGCCTGCTTCTGACTTACTGAAGTGGAACCCACTGTGGGTAAGGCATAGAAGCAGGGCTGAGATTTGGTAAGTCAAGGCTCAGACCTTTCTGGAGCGAATTCCTGATGAGTACAGCATTTTGTATTACCCCGTGAACTGCCAAATTCTCCACCTGCATTGAACAGAGAGCTTTGTAGCCTAAATGTAGGAGAAAATTTAGAGAGCCAGGGCAGATAAAAGTAAACACTGCAGCCTGGAAATCTAACACTGAATCAAAGCTGGAGTTCACTACTTTTCTTAACTATGTTCACCATGCTTATAACAGGGCTAGGGTGCTTCCCTACTTCAGGACGCTGTGAAGAAGAAAACAAAGATGACTAGATAATGAGCCAAACAGCTCAAATTAGACAACTTCAGGACGCTGTGAAGAAGAAAACAAAGATGACTAGATAATGAGCCAAACAGCTCAAATTAGACAGAAATATATTTTACCTTCTTAGATTAAATGACCTAGCTATCAAATTAAAAGTAGGATAATTCACCTATAGAACCGATCACCATGCAAGCAGTGTTAATCTGCCCTAAAATGTTCCAAGCTGACCTGGTTGAAAATCATTCTCTCCGCCATCTGCCGTTATGAAAGCAAGTTATTCATGTTATGGTGCGAAAGCTTTATCAATAAAAGGCACTGTAAAATACCTCCCCTGCGAAGAGAATGTGGAAGGCATACATCAGTCTCCATGAAAGGCTTTTTCTACAACCAATATTCCTCAGCCAAGACCACTTTATCTCTGGCTGTCACACACATCACCCTTGGCCTGGTAAACTGCATTTGTCTTGTATGAAATCAACTGGTTTGGATGGTCATAGGCAACGCTGCGGTTGCTGATGTGCTTGGGCACCTTGAATACTGAACTGACAGAGAGACAGATTCTGGAAAAAGCAGTGGGAGCCCAGTAAGGTGCCATTTGTTTGTGTTCTGTAATGGCAAGAGGACATCTGAATTAGTAGCGTTGCCAAAGCAGCAGGTACTCTGGTCTGGTCTGTAAAGTCTGTGTTAGCATTTAAGTAACAGTCACTGAGCCTGAGGAAAATCATACCTACTAAAGGTTTTATTAGGCTTAAAGATGTTAGGAGATAGAGTGTTTTGACTAGAAAATGCTATATATGTCTATCTTTGTTATCAGTAAAATAAACAAAAATTAGTCCTGCAGCAAACTCAAAGCTCATCAAATTAAAGTATATAAATAACCAAATCATTAAACATATGACAATTATTCCTACCTCAGTGCCATGTAACCTGGTAAATGAAAAGTTGCAAACTGAATACAATTATCCATTAAAATATATCTTCCATAACTTTAAATATTGACATTCAGTTCCTCCATCATGATAATACAGTTCTCTGTATATTACTCAAAGCACAAATAACATATTTAATGATACTAAAGCAATACCGGGTTATTGGTGGTTCCTGAAATATTCCTCCAGGGAATACTGAAATATAGCATGATTAACGATTTAAGTTAACCCAAGTACAGGGATAACAAGTACTTTAATTTGTAAGAAAATCATATCAGAAGCTATGCTATGGTAATTTGATATAATGCAATTTTTAGAATTGAAGGAAAAGTAATCAAGTTACAATAAAGACAATTGAAAAGGAATGTGCACAAAGCTAAAGTAGTGCCACACCCAATTAATGTCCCATGGTAGCAAATCGATTATTTTGCATCTGGGATCCAGGAGGATGCAAATTAATAGTGCACCGGGGACATGAATTACATGTGGCAATACTTACATAACTGTTTTCATTTATATTACTGAACAACAAAGTTCTATTAGCAATTCAATTTGGAATTTGTATCAAAACCTGTAACAAAAGCCTTAAGCAAATTATGGCACGTCATCACTGAAAGTGTACAAAATAGCATGAAACTAACACAAAGAGTTCACACGTGCTCAGCATCACAGGCTGTCTACATAAAATGTTCTAACCTGCTGATAATGACCAGCTCATCACTAACAAGCAGCAAACCCAGGCCTCTGTATTGCCTGTGCTAGCTATCAATCTCCATGATCTCCGTGAAAGCTAACTGAAGTTATCTGTATGAATTTTCTCCTAATGCTGCTTTTTAACTTTCACATATTTGTATCTTCTGTATCTCTACTTATAAAAAAACCCTTCTTAAACTGCTTTACTTGTGCGTCTTTACATTGTGAGGTTTGTTTTTGTAGGGCTTGGGGATGTAAAGAGTAAAATCTGTCTGACCTGAATGCTCAGGGGCTCTATTCCGTGACATTGGCTCAGGCAGGTGGAGCAATTATTCATAACGATAATTCCATTCAAATCCACTGGAACCAATTGCATGAGTGATAATCAAGACTACCAAGAGTTTAATAATTATACCTTTAGATTTCAATCAATATTCACTTGGAAAGTCATCCATTGAAAAAATCACTGCTCCAATAGCTATATAATAAAGTTATAGATTTTTCTTCCCAATGGGCTAAATTACATTTCCTGTTGTAATAGGGTGACTTTTTGATGTTTAAAAAACATAAAAGAATTCTAGCCTCACAAATGCATTTCATCTTTTGAGATGGAATAATCCTTTATCCTCCATCACATTCACCCAGCAGTGGAATTTTATGTTGTTTCTATCCAAACAAAGGGTTTACAAAGCAAAAGAAGAACCACATATGAAGCTGATCTAAGGAACTACCATTATAAATGAAACAACTGTCAAACATGGATGGAAACCATACAAGTTTCCTCTAAAAGTAGGGAGATGAGTTTTTAATTTTGTTCTTTAAATACAGAAAAACTTAAACAGACCCATGACTATATTTAATTCCCAAATAAATTCTCACTCTCTTTGTCCTCCAGCAAAAAAACTTTTATGACACAACTGCAAAATATATATATATATTTTTAATAGGAAAAATTTACGGGAGACGGTGTTTTTTCCTTCCTTCTCCAGCTTTGGTGTGCACATAAATATGCTTTTCCAAGCTCTAAGGAGAATCTCTTTAGTATTTATGATTTTAAAAATAGTATCATTGTAGAGAATCACTAACAACAAAGACTGTGAACGGCTAACACATTCAGAGTACTGAACACACTTTGCCTTTCTAAAAATCAACTATGCAGCTCAGATTCAATATAAGTTGTACGGTTCTGTCCTTACTGCTTAGCACCCAAATCTCATGGGCAAACAGACCACTGTGGGCACATCACTTCAGATGACAGTAGCTCACAAACTTCTGTAAAAATATGATGATGATGATGTCTGCCATGGAAATCTTTCAAGCAGTATCGTTACTGTAACAAAGTTAACACTTTTTTACGTTATTACTACTAAAGGATCACACAGCTATATATGGCAATTTCAGACATTTGTTCTTCTAAGTGAAACATGCCTACACGTAACTGTATAAATAACACAATGTAAAATGATCCTTTAATGTAATAAACTGCTCTCGGCATCATGTTTTTCTTGGTTTTAATCACAAAGTTTAACAACAATTTTAAAAATCCAAATCCCAAACTGTATGTAGTAGTCAGGCTTAGCTCCAAGTATGGCAGACCATTTAATTCCATTCTGAATTTGGCTGCTGGCTGGAAAGGAGTCTAAGCTCCTGAGTGTGAAATCTCTTAAATCACTGCTATGGAACTGTTTTTCAGTATTGAACTGTAAGAGGACTTTGATCAAGGGAGTTCTGGTGCTAGCAGAAAAATCCCAATAATAATACTAAAAAAAATAATAAATATGAGCAGTCAGTACCAGCCTCTACCTGATAATAGAGGAGAAGATAAGGAAAAAGTGTGAGAAAATTTTCGTGACTGCCGTTAAGGAGTAAAGCATTTTAAAAAAATAAATCTATACTTTGGAAAGTACCGTTAAATTTCTTATCACTTCTGCCCTTAACTTGAACAGCATGTATTTCTGATCAAGAGCTGTAGGCTTGTTCTGGGAACTCAATAGCTGCTCGGTCACAAACTGTCATGCTCACTCTAACCTCTAGCCTCCCTGTACATTAATGAATTGCTTGGTGGTACAGTCTCAACAAGACTGATACCGTCTACTTTTCACTGTGGATCTCATGCATCAATGCATTAAACATATTTTACAATTCTAGATTCCACAGAAGTTATTATTACATCTCATTGTGAGAATACAACTGAATTTTCCCCGTGACATGAGTCTTGTAGCTCATCGTTTGCCTTTCAGAGGCCTCACTTTAGGGCATCTACTGAATGTAAATAAACATTCAGATTTTAAATATAAGAAGTCCATTTAGCGTGGCTTAAAATGTAAGCATCTACATCTCCTTATTACAGAACCTTTGAGTGTGAAACTGAAAAATAATTTTTAATAGTCTTAGTCAGTGAAGTTCATCTAAGAATTTGTTAGTTTGCAAAGAACCTTATGTAAAAGCACAGCCCTACAGAATAAACAGAAAACTAAATTTCCACTGCCTGTCCTTGCCTAAATGGTTGGCATATATTTCATTAATTAAAAACTAATACAAGTCTTAAAGAAGAAAATAACAAACTGTAATATTTGCTGAAACACTGTCAGATTTCTATACACAGAAGGATATGTCCTATCTGTTACATCTCCTATACACAGGATTATTGTAAGGTTTAAGAACCACATTAACTTCACAAATGAAATTCAATCTGAACATGAAAAATCTGCTGTGTTTTACAGTGAATTTAGCCAAACACTGGAACAGAATGCCCAGAGAGGTTTTGGTGCCTTCATCTGTGGAGATACTCAAAACCCGATGTTGTAGTTTAACCTTGCAGGTAGCTAAACAGCACACAGCTGCTTGCTTACTCTGCCCACCCCGTCACCTCCAGTGGATGGGGGAAAGAACTGGGAAAAAAAATAATAAAAAAAGTAAAATTTGTGAGCTGTCATAAAGACAGTTTGGTAAGACAGAAACAGAAGGGAAAACGAAATAATAATAGTAATAATAATAATGATGATAAAATAATTAGAATATTCAATACAAGTGCTGCACAAGGCAATTGCTCACCACCTGCCAATCAATGCCAGCCAGCTGCTGAGCTAGGAAAGCCCCTGGCCAGCGTTCCCACTAGTTTATATCCTGAGCATGATGCCACATGGTCTGAAATATCCCTTGGGTCAGCTGGGGCCAGCTGTCCTGGCTGTGTCGCCCCCAGCCTGCTCGCTGGTGGGTGGATGAGAGGCAGAAAAGGCCTCGGCTCTGTGCAAGCGCTGATCAACAACAACTAAAACATCAGCGTGTTAGTAACATTAAATTCAAAACACAGCACTATACCAGATACTAGGAAGAGAATTAACTCTATCCCAGCTGAAACCAGGACACCTGACTCAACATAGTCCTGGGCAACTTAGTCTAGCTGACCCTATTTAAGCAGGAGCACTGGATGAGATGGTCTCAAGAGGTCCCTTCCAACCTCAACCATTTTTGGATTCTATAACCACAAGTTGTCAGTAATAATGGAGTAAACAAACGAAGGACAAGATCAGTTTTGTGTTAAATGCTTGTTCAAGCAAGTCATTCCCCAGGCCTCAGGCTCAGCAGTGTAGCATACTCTTTGAAAATTTAGGGAAATATGTCCCCAGGCTGTTTCTGCACAGACTCCTATGACATGTTACTGACCTTTTGCAATCTTTTTCTAGAGGGAAATGAATCAGGATATCAAAGGCTCATGAAACAATAACAGTAGGGCTGTTTTTTGGTTGTTTCAATGCTATGCTGTCAACAGCAGCATTTATGAGCCTGATAAATGTGCGTTCATGCAGAATAGGGAAAAGGCCACATTTGCATTGAAATTCAATTTTTAATTGTCCTTATTCTTTATTGATGCTTTGTGAATTGGATCGATAAAGAACGATTTTTAAGCAGAATGAAATTTGACAAACAGTATAGCTGTGTAAACAATTTCAGTAATTATGGCAGCAGTTATTCTCTGTTCTTTCTTAGTAGCTTTAAAAAACAGAGAGAGAAAATGACAAGACACCAGCCTTCGAAATCCTGTGGAGAGCACAGCATCAGGAAAGTCAAGGAAGCCAGATACGAAAAATGTATGCAACATAGTTTAAGCACAATAAGATAAACACTGTCCCTATCCTGAGTTTCAAAGAGGAAAACTTTTCTTACTCAGAGAAATCAAGAGACACAAATTAAACAAACACATAGGAAAATTGCCACCCACATAAAAACTTTAAACAAGAGTACAAAGTTAGGCAGTCAGAAAATATTATACATCACCGTATTATTTATACAGCTACGAGAAATCATACTGGCATTATTCTCTCTTCAGGCTCTGTTAGAAAAATCAATCATTGCTCAGGCTGATAATGTGGACACACTGGCAGCCAAAGATTAACTCTTCAGATAAGCTTTGCTGTCTGCTGTAGAGGCTTGGTTGCATGGCAGGTTTATTAATCTGAAATTATTGACATTTTCAGTGCAGGGGGAGAGGAAATACATTCTAGCTGCACTGGTGTTACTGAGAATATGATCTCTAAAAAACACAGGTATACTGTATACAAGTGTACAAGAGAAATCAGATTATGATAATAATCCTTTCTAGACCTAAACCTCATTAATCATCCAGTATCCAAAGTGTAATAACTCCATCCCAACAAAGCACTACTTGCCCGTTTCTCATTCCACACTAACTACAAGCGGGGCCACTGGGAGTGTTGTCATACACTGACTATGGAGAGCAGAGAGTCCCAAGCATGTCAGTGAATTACTTCTTAGAAGAGAAAGCTTTGAAACCAGTTACAAAGAAATAAAAATGGCAACCATTTACTTTAGAAGCTTAAAATACAATGCAGAAGACATACAGAGAAAAATGTAGACAATAAAACAATTAAATGGATCTTGTAAGGAGAAAAGAAGCCTATGAATTCAGAAACAACAAAAAAATAGCTTTAATAGGTAAACAACAACAGAAAAAAGTATCTTTATGACTACAAAAGAAAACGTTAATACCCTGGAGAATACATTATTGATGAGAAGCTAAACCAATTTACAAGTTTCTTGGTCCTTCAGCTTTTTGTTTTTCTGAAACTCGGGAATGCTTAGGAAATGCAGAGAAAAGAGAAATATTTCCATAATCTGTCCATTAAGAAGATTCAGAGACCTGCTAGACACAGGGAATGGTACATCTTACCTAGCAAATCAAACCTGAATAATTCAATTCATTCTTAAACCAAAGCTAAAGCAGTTTTGCTTACTTTATTTTTCCACTGCTCATAATCTTGTACAAAATACTGGAAGTTATGCAGCACTGCAAAGAAAGAATGTGTATCAATGTATGTGGCCCTCTGTCCCTCAGTAGATAATCACCAGATTGGAGGACTTTGTTCATGAGAGTGCACCATGTTTGAGAGCTGTAATAAGTGGAAGCAGAGGTTACACGTTTGTGAGTATCAGCTCTGTCACGGTTCTGTCCACCAATGTATTCTCAAGGCACAGAAAAGAAGCAAACCATATGCAAAAAACCATGGAACCTACACGCACGGCTTGACTGAGACTCAGTTCCAGTCACCACTACACAAAGCACACAATACAGAGCTCTGCAGTTTATGCATAAGACAAAACAGGCAACAAGAGGATAATCAGGATAACAGAGCAGCTAGTCTGACTAATCCAGTGATCAGCACCACCAATAGAGGAAAGACAGGTATTCTGCAGGCGTTCCAGCACAGGCTGTTATTTTAGGAGAGATTTACAGGATGACCAGCTAAAAAGTCAGAGGTGATCTGCCTGCACAGCAGATCCTCACAGAAACTAACAGAAAGTAATTATTCAGCTCCTGGCAGGACACACCATCAGATCTACTGCTTTGCAAACATAGAACTAATGGTCTCCTGACATTTAGTGTCAGACAGCTGACAACTCAGTTGCCTTTGTATATGCTGGGGACGCATTTTCTCCATTTCTAAAATCCAGATCGTGTCAGCCTTGCTCTCATTTCCTGGACCAAGAGCTTCCTCTGAGAGAGGTACCCACTGCTGCCCCAGTCAATCCGTCAGCAGATGTTGCCTGTAAAACAGTTGTTAACTCTACCCTCGGCACGCAGCTACACCCCTTCTGCATACACAGCTCAGAGAACAGTTTACTTTTATATGTCAATATTATTATAAATTACCTGTCTGAATTAGCAGTGAAGATGTGTTTAATTAGGCCATAGAAGTATGGACTATTGCATGACTAAAATATAATTAATCTCTTAAAACCTTGGAGAGCTGATATATAGGGTAATCTAATGGTAGAAAATAAAATGTACTAAAAGCAAGTTAAGCATATGAGAATGCTAATATTATCAGAGAATAACAAACAGATTCTAACATTAAGAACATGAGTCTAATTACTATGATTTTGCATTTTTAATACTGCTCAGAAATTTAATCCCAGCCCTCCCTTTGTAACATAAATAACTGGATTTAATTATGTAGCTTTTATTTTGAGGAAGAACTGTGCTCCTTATTCAAGGCCACATTTTACTTCTTACCATTACATTACATTTGACCTGATTACTATGATGCCTTCTCCCTCCCCTCCATATCCTACAACAAACTGTGAACCAGTTCTTTCAAAGACATGACAAACACAATTGTCTTTGTCTCCAATTCTCTCTGGAACATGTTTTATTTTATTGTCTGCTGGGGAATACCTTGTTGATGATACGCTAGCTTTCAAATCAAGACAGTATTTCTGATACGTCATTTTTTAAAAAAAAGATTTCTTTCACAATTTCTCTGGCAATCAGATACATTCATTGTAAATTGCTGACATTTTCATTCTTATAATGTGCAAAATATTAACACAAACCAAGCACTACAACCCCCAAAAGACAAATAGAAGCCAGCTTCTGACAGTATTTAGAGTTCCGCTAACCTTTTGATATATCTACACCATGATTATACCTAAGAATCTCAGCATCAAAGTACTGAGGTAACATTGCATGAAGTAGTATTTTTAAATAGTTAATGCTAAAACCTACAGAGATGGTTGGTGAAAGCAGTAATGAGATATGTTTTTTCTAGATGTTGGAGTTAAAGGATTAATTAGTCACAGTAAGAGTTGATAGACTTCTGTGTTTAAAGATCAAGGATGGAACATTTTGTACTATCAACAAATACATGAGAAGAAATTGTAGGAAAGATGATGGATGCTAAACATTTGAGACGGTAGCAAGATTTTGTCATGTGCTACAACAGGTCACAACATTCACTTGTGTCCTTAAATCCATTTTAGCCATTTGGATGGTAGTCAGTACGTAAAGAACTTCACATAATCACATGCAATGTAGTATAAGGTATTCAGGAGATTATGTTCTGTAGAACAACATAACTACAGACATGGAACCATTCTAGAAAGGGCCGAAATATCTAACTAACCCCAAACAGAGGAAAATTGCAATGTCTCCCCTAAGTATATGATTTCTGTTCAAGAGAATTTATCAAATGAATGGTGCCAGTAAGTATTAGTAAAATTGATACAACACCACCTGTGCCCCAAAATACCAAAGAGATCAAGATACCTTGCAGAGGTGAGTTTGATAGAGAAATTTGTAGTTTGCTTGTCCTTGAGAAGAAACCTGAGAGCTCTCTAGTTAACAAAGGAAATCTAAAGAAAAAAAGATGAAGATTTTTAAGATACTGAAAGAACTAAGTCTTTGTGGCAGTGTGCACCAAAACTGACGTTATCATACATATCTGGCACAAAAAAAAATACTTACACAGCAAACCCCAGGCGTTTTGCATCTCACAGAGTAATACTTGCTATATGATTATATACTTGTACCATATTCATTATACTTAAACAGAATGGTTGGTTTTGACAGTAGTCCATCAGCACAAAAAAAAGTCTATTCACATGAAAACATGCCTTATGTAAGGCAAACTGCAAACTGCTAGTATTATAACCAAACAGGTCCTAATAAACATTCCCTAGAAAATACACTGGGGTTTTTTTCTTTTACAAATACAGCTTCAGAGATAGATTTCTGAAGAAAAGATGCTGCTAAGCAAGACTCATAACTAGATTGCTTGTTCAAAAAGGAAAAAGACCCAAGCACATCTGTCTGATATCACAGGAAAAGTGGAGCCTGCTTAGATACACAATCATCTCCGTCATTAGCTGATCAATAGCAATCAAGACATGAGAGTTCTTACAGCTACTTGAAACTCATCATGTATGTCTGTATCAGAAAACAACACTCAACCTTCTGACATAAAAGGTGGGCTTATAAATGTACAACAAGGTTACCCACACAGTGACATACTGCAGGGAGAGGAGTATTTAATTTAAAAATGAAGAAATGTGATCAAGGGCACTAAATCGGTGTTTTGCCTGAGAAAGTCTCAGACAACATGCAAGTCAGCATGAGAAAGCTTCTTCTCAGGAGATGACAGAGCTGAGGAATTTCTCACCTCTTGAAAACAGCATGTTTTCAAGACACTAAAGCAAGGCATCTTGGGAGAGTCACTGAAAATTAGTTCATATATTATAGGTATTTGAAATTTTGCACTGTATTAATTTTATGGATATTATAATATGGTATTGATATGGAGAAGCCTTAATATGAAAATTCTTTTGAAATCCTTCTGAAACTGTGACCTCATACATACTGTGCAAGGTCCATCAACTGAAACTAAGACCCTGAACTGACTGTGACTGCTCCCTGATTCCTAGCTTCTGAACGGTACCCAAACAACAAAGGGGACAACCTGAGCTCTCAAAGACACTAGACTGACCAGAGGCCACATACATGATGGAAGCAGCTAACACAAAGCCAACAGAATTAGCATGGTCTGCTATGGCCAGACTGGGTACTGAGCTTGGTCCTTGGCACTATGCTGTAACAAAACAGAGCAAGCAGTGAATCTCTATATAGAGAGTTACATGTGCTCCTCAGTGGTCATACAGACCTACTCCAATTGGCAAGATGACTGTGCAAGGCTATGACAGGAATCCTCTCATCCACCTACATAATGACAGTTCAAGTGACTGACAATTTTTCTCACCACATTCTCTGAAACTTCTTCTATACGGACAGCAATGTCAGAAAATCTGGTGATTTGCCTGATCACCAGTATCCTCACAGAAAAACAGAAGGAATGAAAATATTTTAATATTTTGCATGTGGCCCAAATCTACACAGTGTTTCAGACACTAGAACATCTGAGTGGATGCTCACTACTAAATGACAAGTGACAAAGTTTTGCCATGAATATTAGAAAGCTTTTGGAAGAAAAGGCAAAGAATTGTTGTAACGAGGGTCTTCTCATCAATGGGGATAACACAAGCAGCAATCTTTTTCATAGATTTGATTTCTATAGTCCACAAGAAACTGACTGATCAAGCCTAATAATCCTAAATAACCTATCATAATAGTTGCATTACTTCAGATTGGAAAAAAATGGCAGTATTTCAGGCAAATGAGCTTTCCCTTTCCCCTCCTCCATCACAACATACTTTCCTCACTTGCTTTTTTCCAAACATGTTTACTACCAAAACAAGTGATCCACATTTAAAAAAAAAATTAACAGTACTACACTAGTGGACCTCAAACATTTAAAAGATAAAATATGACACCGCTAGCCAACTTGTTGGAATTGCTTTCTTATGCTGGTTTTGAGTGCCAGGGACTAATCTGAAAGCTGGATCCTTACACAAGTCTCACAGTAGTTGCCAGAACTACTTCAACACTCCTCAGTTCAACGTGCAAAAATGAATTTTCTGTCACAGGGATGAGTCCTAGGCCATTTTTCACAAATAAAAAGGCTTCAGGGAACTAGAATAGAGCTAGAGAGAGAGCTTGGATAGTCAGCCTTTGCTCATACTTCCATAACAGATATCCTTTATCCTTGAAACTACCCTGTTGGAGTCAACCTGACACCATTACATTTTCCCACCTTTCTTCCCATCAACTAATATTTCTGACAGTCTGCCATTTTTTTACTTTTCTTTTGCTTTGAGTAGGTTGTGGCTGTAACATCACATTGTATCAACTCTCCTGAACTAAATACAACCACTAGCAAGCCTTCTGAGAATTAATAATAATAAATCTATAGAAGCAGGACAAACAGATCAATTAGGGATTGAAATTGTAGAAAAGGCCAGTGTTTCACTCAGACACAATACACAAAACAGCTGCTTATAAACTGTGGGAGTGACCGTATAGCATCAACACAACAGGCTTCCTACATTGTCAAGATACCATAGGGAATAGCACTGTATTTAAGGAATGCAAAACCACTTACGGAAATCTCTTCAGTGTGTTTATCAGAGTGGTTACTTCTCCACATTCTCAGAATATCCTATTTAGATCAATAGGTTTAACTCAAAGACCATAAACAGAGGCCTCCTATTACTGAAGCAAGTGGAAATATCTAGGGTCAATAGGAGTTCAGTATTACTAATGAATAGATAATACTGAATTACTACAACAAAACACTTTTGCTTATTTTACATAATAGTTAGACACCAAGTAATTTTGCTAGATATCTTAAAAAGTATCCTCAAAACCTAGTACTGCTGAACCACTTTTCACCTTCTAAGCTCATCAAATTAACTGTTCAACATTCACAGTTTCCCTCTGGGGCAGTTGATTCCAGGTGTATTGGACACTCCTCCAAGCGAAGGCAAACTGTGGCCTGCACTCTGCAGCTAAAGGCCTTAGAGAAAAATGCATTTGCAGTATTAATGGTGGCGTACCACTTAGCTGCCTTTGATTCCCGTTCATACTGAAGTTCTAGCATATCTGGTACGGCAGAGCTCAGCAGCAGCGTGACTTCATTCAGGCCATGATAGTCCACTGTAAATCTCCGTTCTCCATCAGGTTTTCACGCCGGCCATATGGGGCTGTGAAAGTGTGAATGGGTTCTTCTGATCGCTCCTTGGCTCTCCAGTAGACAAATCAGCTTATGGATGGGAATCAGGGAGTCTCGGCTGGTGCAGTATTGCTGCTGGTGCCCCGCTGTAGTAGCCATCAGCACCTGCTCTTTGACTTTCAGTACCCCTACCACATAGGGGTCTTCTGAAAGGCCAGGCAAAGTAGACAGCTGCTTAATTTCCTCTGTTTCCAAGGTAACTATACCAAAAGCCCACCGGCACCCTTTCAGATCCTTGAAATACCCTCTCCTAAGATAGTCTATGCCAAGGATACATGGAGCCTCTGGGCCAGTCGCAATGGGATGTTTTTTGCCACTCATTCCCAGTCACGCTTATTTCAAGGATACATGGAGCCTCTGGGCCAGTCGCAATGGGATGTTTTTTGCCACTCATTCCCAGTCACGCTTATTTCAGCCTCCAATACAGCTAATGGTTGAGATCCCCTATCACTCCAGAAATACTGATTGGCTCTGCCCCTTCAAAGCTTGATGGCATTAGAGTACACCGTGCACCAGTAGCTACTAGAGCTTTATATTCCTGTGGGTCTGATGTGCCAAGCCATCAGATCCACACAGTCCAGTCAACCTAGTTATCCCTGTCCTCCACCTGGCTGAAGGCACAGTCCCTCTAATCTTGGTTGTAGGATTCTCCACCAGGATGGCAAGTGGTATGAAGTAGATGTGACATGGAGTAGTCCTGCTCAGTTATGTGTTGCAAGAATGGATTAGAACTCCTTTTCTCAGGATCAAGACTAAATTCAGCCCTATCACTCCGGAAAACTGCCCTCTGGAGACTGGAACAGCAGCCTTCCTGGAAGACTCCCTGTTTGTGATTGTTTACTCTTGTAATTCATGCACCCGTGCCTCCAGGATTGAAGTAGGTTTTCCATGCCATGTCCTCGTGTCCTCTCAGTGGCCTCGCAGTTAAAACCACAGGGTACCCCACGGTATCTCCTATATTCTCCCTCCCAAACAGAAGGGCATCTACTGTTGATAGCTGAAATGTGGGTCTGTACAGGTGGAGTGTAGGATATATCCTCATTAAGTTGCTGGACCAGCGTCTCCACAGCTGAGATGATGGAGGTAGAGATGCTACCTTCATAGTCAGGAGATGGAGAACCACTTCATCCACTGCTAGTAGTGCGTCGTTTCTCCAGCTCATTACTGCCAATGAGTTGGCATATGATGATGGTGCGCTCTACATGAATTTCCGCCACATATGTGGTGGGCACAGGATTTTGTTGGGATCTGTGACTGGACCATTCTGATCATAACAGATCATCTTTTTCATGGCTAATTCCCTCAAGTACCGGATGCTTTTCTCTATTGTAGTCCGCTTGCTTGGGCAACATGCAATATCCTCCTTGTAAGGATACCTTTCCTTAATGCTTGACAGGAGTCACTTCCAGATGCTGAGGTTTGTGTTCCTTTTCCAATTGCCTTGTCAATGCCCCCTTTAGAAAGTGATCCCAGCGGTTTGGCTCCCCTTCTCTCCAGTTCTACCCTGTTAGCCCCATTATCCCAGCATCAAAGCAACCAGGTGACAATGTGTTCACCTGATGGGTATAATCTTTCCGCATATCCCACAGTTCATTCAGGGATAGGGACTGAGAGGTTACCTCATTTGCCACCTTCATCTTGTTCCTGTGATGGCCCTGCTTCATCATCCTTTACTAAATGAGCTGTTTTGCATTTCCATTTCTTCATTTGTATAGGGGCCACTGATACTAATCATGGGTCAGCCTTCTGCATCACTTGTGGTAGGTGCATTACCTGCCACAGGGGTTGAAGTAGCTGCAACGCCTGCTGTGGGGGCTGGAACAGCTGTTGTTTGCGCCACAGAGGCTAGAGTAATTACAATTAGTTTCTTAAATCTCCACATTGTCCAGGAGGTGAAAACCACATTCAGTATTCCTAGCACTAGGATCAGGACCTCTGCTATGGTGGTTCCAACAACCCGAAGATACTTAGAACTTCAAAAAATCCTAAATGCTTCAGTAATTAGCCCTGGGGAGAAGGAGGAGGTGTGGACCCCACCCATAGGCTGGCTCTCCAGGAAAGAAAAGCCACAAGTGCAGTTGTTGGCATTCCCCACCAGGGACCACCCAACACACAGGGGCAATGACAACGCTGCCTACACAGACCAGATTAGTTTTATGACCAGCAAGTCCATGATACCATAAACCAGTACTATATATTACAAGACTGTAATAACTTTAGCCCAGGTCCCAAGAACAACAAACAGCACAACAGGGAATACATACTGCAAGTAAAGTAAATGATGCAACCCTGAGACCATAGGCAGCAGAGAAATCAGTGTTGTGGCCAATGATTATTAATCCAATACACTGAATACAGACAACAATTTTGTTCTAACACACTCTAGTTGGACCTGTGGTTATCTCAACCCTTCGTGCCCCATGTTGGGTGCCAAAAAGGACTGCTGTGGTTTAACCCTGGCCGGTAATTAAGTGCCACACAGCTGCTCACACCCCTCCGAGGCATGGGGAGAAGAATTGTAAAGAAATGTAAAAAGGAATTGTATCTCAAGAGTTGAGATAAGAACAATTTAATAACTGAAATAAAACAAAACCAAAACCAATAATAATACTACTAACAATAGTTACAATGAAAAAGGAGGAAGAAGGGGAGAAGAATGAAATCCAAAGGGAAGGGAGAAAAGAAAACAAGTGACACACAATACAGCTCCTCATCGCCTGCTGACCAATGCCCAGCCAGTTCCTGAGCAGTGATCGGCAGACCTGGCCAGCTCCCCCCAGTTTATATACTGAGCATGATGTGCTATGGTATGGAATACCTCTGGCCAGTTCGGGTCAGCTGTCCTGGCTGTGTCCCCTCCCAATTTCTTGTGGCCCTCCAGCCCTCTTGCTGGCAGGGCCTGAGAAACTGAAAGATCCTTGACTTAGTATTAAGTATTACCTATCACACTGATGGTTTTAGTTGTTGCTATCAACGTTGCTCTCACACCAAATCCAAAACACAGCACTGCACCAGCTACTAAGAAGAAAATTAACTCTGTCCCAGTTGAAACCGGGACAGGAGGATAAGTACCATTCTCCCCATGTGGTGAAACAAGCAGCAAAACTGTTTGGTTTTCCCCCCAAGAGTACTGATGGAACCCTGTATTGTATGCAAACCACTGGTGGCTCCTATAATAATTAGCTCGCCCAGTAAGTTTTTCTCTCTTTTCCCTGTATTCTCCATGTTAACATCTGTATTCTGTCACATGAAAATTATGGTATCAAATGCATGATGGCTTGCTGTGAGCTTAGATATAAGCAAGTATGCCAAACTCAAGACAATTTTTACAACATGAATTTCAAAAGCAGCCCTGTACATACAATAATTACAAAGCAATGTCCTTTTTTCCTTTGTGGTGCATGATCAAAATATGCCTTTTTGATGAATCTCAGCTATTCAATTCTTAAATCTTTTAAAGGTTTGACTTCTAATTTTAGATTACAAAAAAGCTTTTCACAAAACCTTTCGATCTTTGAAAAGTTTTTCAAATGTAAAACTTTTGCATAGGAAGAATTTGAAAAAATATTTTTTTCTTTTGCATGTTGCTCTACCTCCATAAAAACATCTTTTGCTGCCCATTATGAAATGAAACAGAGAGCAGCTTTTGAGCAGGCATTACATTTCAGAGGTTCTTGCACACCTAGACTTTAAAGAATCTTCTGTTTTGTGTTTCTTTTTTTGGATAACTTAGCAAAACCTCTTCCCAGGGAACTGTAATTAAGCACTCATATAGGTCTGATATGAAGAACTGAGAAAATAATTACTATACTCTGGGACATTTGTTCCATTGAGAATTTCCTGCTGTGTGACTTCCAGCTTTATTACTTTTGAACAGTTTTTTTTATGTACGTAATTCTATTTGCAATTCTAGCATTTATTTTGTAATCTAGTTTAGGGGTTACTGACAGCTTCTTAAATACTATAGCTGCAGTGGTGCTGCATCATGATCATGTCCACATTATAAGCATTACAGGGCATCTTTCCTTCTCTCCCCCACAAACACCAAAATTTCAAGTAAAAGTTTCTCAAAATATTCTCGTTCCCTCTAATTCAACACTTACTACAGTTACTGGCAGTAACTGACTTTGAAAGAAGCATGTACCACACACACTCTGTTACATCATATAGATTAGACAGGGCCTGGCAAATTATCTTCAGCATTTTTTCCCGCTTCAGCTAATTCCTTGCTACTTAAGTATATCTAAAAATACAGGCAATTCCCAGATTCAAGTATGGTTTGAAGATTATTGGCAGCACAGAGAGTCACTGCAGGTATTAGACTCTTCCTGTCAGCCAAGTTTCAATAAAAACAATTCCCTTGATTAAGCACTGTTGTCTTCGAAAGGTTTAGGCAGAAAAACAAACAAAGGCTATTCCACAATAAATTCAGACTAAATAACCAGTCATGCAAATGCTTAAATGATTTTGCAGGGTCAGAACCATGAGGACCAGCCTGGCCTCCAGATGACTTTGGTTACTCAACATCTGCACTGAGAACATGAGAAGACAGACAGACTGAGAGAAAGAAACAGGGATTTTTGTTTTCTTCATTTCAAGAAAACACCATGAGTTTTTCTATGACATAATGATTCTCCACCTATTTTTGCACTAAGAAGTACGCTATGCTATTCTCCATCATTGCAAGTAAGACACAATTTTAGTTGCACTACTTACTGAAGGACTTAAAAAAATAGAATTTATCAGTATTACCGTGATTGTCTGATTTCAGTTTGATTCTTAGCATTCTTAAGCCATACAAACCAAAAGGGGGAAAAAGTTGATTTGCCTGCCTTCCTGCATTCAGAGTTCAGTTGTTTTTAATACACCTTTTTTGAAATCTTCATAACTATCAGGAAAATGTAATCCTGCTGTGTTTCTGTATGACAAAATCACACAAGGTCTCTGCTTCTGCAGGTAAAAGAGCGTGACCATCTCAAAAAACTATCAGCTTGTATAATATGAATGAATAAATGCTTGAATATTGAGAGGACATTTGAAATTAACATACATAATAATTAAAAGTACTTTATCTTACTCATTTTACCACCCTTGAAAATCATCCGCACCGTAACAGCCTGATCCACCATCTGGGAAGTTCCTTTTCTTTGGAAGCTTTAATTTCAGAAGATTCAGTCTATGGCTGCGGGAAATTCAGATTCTGTGTTTCATGAATATTGGGGTAGGATTTAAAAGACAGAACTATTTATTTCAAAACCAAGGCTAGCTAATTAATAACAGTAGGACTTGACAGTGAGGCTACCATTAAACATCATCTGCCCAAATACAACTCTGACTATTACTGCAGCATTTTTGCTTACCTAGTGCCACTGAAAAATGTTAATTGTATATTGATACTGTAATATCTCTTAATGAGTAATATTTCTTAATGAGATTAGTTTATGTGGTAAGCAGCCTTACACTTCCAATGCACCTGTGTACGTATCTGAGTTCTGCGAGTCAAAGAATATTTCAGTATTTCAAACAACTACTACTAATAATGCGTCAAACTCACAAAGTTCCTAGAAGGTTAAAAGACATAACGTCAAAGACCTTATCCCCAATTCATTAGCATGGAATACTCAGTAGCAGTGCATATGCCCTTACACGTACAGGACTTTATGTTATGTTAACTAATTACTATGAACTGCAGGAGACTTTCAAGTCACCTCTGTAGCTTCACTTCCTTTCACCAATGAATGTAATATTTTAAAGTACTTTGTTTTTATCAAGTGACCTTTTACATGAAACAGAGAGCAGCAATGTATCATAGTATTGAGATACTTGGACTATTAAAGTAAATGTAAGTAGTAAAGAAAATAATTGAACTGGAATCAACAATGATTGAAATGAAAGCTTTTGTAGCTGTTCAAGTTTCATAGTATTAAGTATTATAAAATTAGTTTTTAGAATCTGCCTTGCAATGCAACCACTCCCTTGTCATTAAACATTAAAACTGGTCACCGAAAGGTCCTTTAAGATCATTTATGAGAGTGGATACTGCATTTGATTCACAATCACAGATTTACAGGTATGACTTCACACAATCTTGAATCTTCCTGCTAGATGTACTAGTTAATATACAGCAATTAAAATCGTGGAAACCCATATTTCTTTGTTTCTTCCAATAATGAGGATGAAAAACAAAAACAAAGAAAACAAAACAGAAATAATTAGGGCAAAAAAGTGCTTAATCTTATTTTTCCTGTATGTGTGTTACAGAAATCATTTAGTATAATTTTAGAATAAGAAAAATAGTTTCTTTCAAATCTGCTTCCAAGTTTTGTTCATTAAACATTTTTTTTTTATTTTGATAGATGATATCCTCTTTTCATAACAATAGATGCCTCTGAAAAGATTAGTGGCATCTTTTCATTAGTGAGACGCATTTATAACCAAGATGGTGAATAACACTAATCTGATAGCATTTGATGACAGGATGTCTGGATATTAGCCTGTTTGCAAAATCTTTTCATTTACAGTGCAAAAATTACAACTCTTCCTTAGATTAAGCACCAAACACCACATTCCCAACCTCTAGAATTCTTAACTGTATGCATTTCAGAGAATTTGGTAGTAATAACCAAAATCTATAAATGGTGAGCAACTCACATTGATGAAAACATTCCTGTTCTATGGTGATAACTGAGTGACTGCAGACAAGAGACTGAAATCCAGCTGAGGGGAGAAAATACATCCCTGATAACAGCAAAATCTTCTACTATCTGAAGTATAATAAGAGCCTTTGAAATATTTGCCAATTAACTATTTCTAAAACTATCTTCTGATGAAGAGGAGAAGCCAGAATAGAATCATCAAATCATTTAGGTTGGAAAAGACATTTAAGATCATCAAGCCTAACCGTTAACCCAGGACTGCAAAGTCCACCACTGAACCATGTCACTAAGTGCTGTATCTAGGCATTTTTTAAACAAGTCAAGAGACAGTGATCCCACCACCTCCCTGGGCAGCCTGTTCTAATGCTTGACCACCCTTGCAGTGAAAACATTTTTTCTAATATCCAATCTAAACCTCCCCTGGCACAACTTGAAGACATTTCCTCTTGTCCTGTCGCTTGTTACCTGGGAGATGAGACCGACCCCCACCTGCCTACAGCCTCTGTCAGGCGGCTATAGAGAGCAATAAGGTGTCCCCTGAGCATCCTTTTCTCCAGGCTGAACAGCCCCCGTTCCCTCAGCTGCTCCTCATAGGACTTGTGCTCCAGACCCTTCACCAGCCCCGTTGCCCTTCTCTGGACACACTCCAGCACCTCAGTGTCTTCCTTGCAGTGAGGGGCCCAAAGCTGAACACAGGATTTGAAGTGCAGCCTCACCAGTGCCCAGTACAGGGGGACGATCACTCCCCCAGTCCTGCTGGCCACACTGTTTCTGACCCAGGCCAGGATGCTGCTGGCCTCCTCAGCCACCTGGGCACAGAGCTGGCTCCTGCCCAGCCGGCCGTCACCCAGCACCCCCAGGCCCTTTCCCACCAGGCCCTTCCCAGCCGCTCTGCCCCAGCCTGCAGCACTGCGTGGGGCTGGTGTGACCCAGGTGCGGGACCCGGCACTGAGCCTTGTTCAGCCTCATACAGTTGGCCTCAGCCCATCAGTGCAGCCTGTCCAGATCCTTCAGTAGAGCCTTCCTGCCCTCAGGCAGATCAACACTCCTGCCCAGCTTGGTGTCACCTTCAAACTTGCTGAGGGTGCACTTGATCCCCTTGTCCAGATCCTCCATAAAGACACTGAACAGGACTGGCCCCAACACCGAGCCCTGGGGAACGCCACGTGTGACCAGCTGCCAGCTGGGTGTAGCTCCACTCCCCACCGCTCCTTGGGCCCGGCTGCCCAGCCAGCTTTTAACCCAGCACAGAGCGCACCTGCCCCAGCCGTGACCAGCCAGCTCCTGCAGGAGAATGCTGTGGGAAACGGTGTCAAAGGCTTTACTAAAGTCCAAGCAGACAACATCCACAGCCTTTCCCTAATCCACTAAGCAGGTCACCTTGTCCTAGAAGGAGACTGGGTTTGTCAAGCAGGACCTGCCTTTCATAAACCCTTTTTGGCTGGCTCTAATCACCTAGTTGTCCTGTATGTACGGCACGTGCCATGTGATGGTGCTCAGGATGATCTGCTCCATAACCTTCCCTGGTACCGAGGTCAGGCTGACAGGCCTGTAGTTCCCTGGATCATTCTTCCTTCCCTTCTTGCAGTTATGTGTCACACTGGCTAACCTCCAGTCTTCTGGGACCTCCCTAGTGAGCCAGGACTGCTGACAAATGATGGAGAGTGGCTTGCCAAGCTCCTCCGCCAGCTCCCTCAGTACCCTCAGATGGATCCCATCCAGCCCCACAGACTTGTGCATGTCAAATGGAGCAGTAGGTCACTGTCCTCCTGGACCCTGGGGATTTCGTTCTGCTCTTTGTCCCTGTCTTCCAGCTCAGGGGGCTGAGTACCCTGAGGGTAACTGGTCTGACTACTAAAGACTGAGGCAAAGACAGCATTAAGTGCTTCAGCCTTTGTGGCAATGTTCTCCATGCATCCAATAAAGGATGCAGATTACCCTTGGCCCTCCTTTTGGTTCTAATGCATTTTTAAAAACATTTTTTGTTATCTTCTACAGCAGCAGCTTTTGTCTCTCGAATGTTTGCCCTGCATAACCTTGCAACATCCTTACAGTCCTCCAGAGTTGCCTACCCCTTCTTCCAAAGGTGGTAAACTCTCCTTTTTTTCCCCTCTGAGTTCCAGCCAAAGCTCTCTGTTCAGCCCAGCTGGTCTTCTTCTCCCCGGCTCATCTTTTGGCACAAAATAATTTCAGCATGAATAATTTTAAACTTGTGGGTTTATAGCCTTTGATTTAATTGGAGGTGCTAGTCATCAGGAGTAATGTGGAAGGAAAATGAGATCTTACCCTGTCTTATTCTCACAGTATGCAAGGAATTCAGGCAGGGCACACATTGCCATGTGTAACCTAAGGGATGCAGGTAAAGAAGTGATGTAGGACTGTCGTCTTCACGTGACCATGCATATTCACCACAGTCAAAAACCCAGAGGGATATGACAGAGGAAAACTGTAAGTAATGTTCTCCTGGTATGTTATTTCTTCTAACTCAGTGGAATCAATTCTTGGGTGCAAAATGTTAACATGGCAAATTAGGAATTACAGCTTAATTTGTCACTTAATTTTAGGGAATATTTTCAGAAGAGGAGAGTGTTGAATGATCAAAAACCCTTTTCAGGAGGAAATTTGAATTTGAACATTCCCTCCGAAAAATTAAAAGATAACAAAGTTGTACCAGGGTTGAATTCCTTATCACATTAATTGTCAGCTGCATAAAGGAAGGAGCAAGGGATCAGCAGGTTTTTGCTTTTGGTTTAGGGATAGGTAAATTAACCATGTTTTTCTGTCCTTCATTAAATTGTGTATAGTTAATTATGGATTTTGTACATTAATAGGCATCATTTATCTCAATTTTAATTGTGTTAAGAAAGATTTCATGGGTATGGAATAAGATCAGAACATTCCATCATAGTGGCAGCTAGTAAATCCTGGATACTACAGTGCTTTGCATTAAGCCAAACAGTAGTACCTGTTTTTGTGGGATACTCAGAAAATATCAGACTGTTAATGCCCCTTAATATGCTTTAGCTGGTAATTACAGTCTGTGAAGACACATCTTCAAGAGCCAGTGTTAGCCAGGAAAATGTCTTAACCTGTGGCAGGTTAAAGTGGTACCAAGATAATAATTAAAAACTGCTTTAGCTGAGTTTAGAGAAATGGAAATTACTCTCCCTGCAAATCTACCATAGGGAACATTATTGGTGGGAAAGCAGACAGTAGAAAGTAAGTATTGGAATCATTGTATTTTGTGCTGTTAGCAATGGCCAGAATTAGCTAATAATGATGTAGCTATTTCAGCCATTTTGAAGTTACAGAAAAGGTTCAATAACATCCTTTAGAATAGCTTCTTTCTTTCATCACTCCAAGGAGTCTGGTGGTCTGGAGTAATACATAGCCACTATGTACATTACAATGGTCCAAGCTTACGTACTTGTAAGCTGAAGAGGAATTTACTGAAACAGAACCTCAGCTGGAGTTAATCCATATGCCTATATTGAATTAAACAGAATGATACTTATTTATGTAAAATGATAATTTAATCTATGATTTAATGTAGATTAGGATATCAGTACACAACAGAGAATACTGTTTATGTCTTGCTAGGTCCTTCGTGGCAGTACTTCAACTCACCTTAGAAGCTGAAACAATTTTGCTCAAACTACTCTGCAAGATGCAGAATAAGCTCAAAGCCTCAAAATGGACAGTAAAATAATTTTAACCTAGAAATATTCAACAACAATTAGGAATTATAGAATTGCTTACCTATACACCAGGTGATTGGTGCACAGTTTACTAAATACATACATTAGTTTGGTTTAAGGTCTGGTACAAAGATAGAAATGAAGAACTGTTCAGGATAAGTCAGTTCTCTGCAAACACTAAAGGAGTGGCAAGAGATAATTCTGCAAAGAAAAAGATTAATTTTAGGTGACAGTTGAAGCATAACAAACATCAAAAGAATGCAGAGGTTTGGAAAGTAACACTCGACACAATAGGGAACTAGGAACAGGGAAAGCAAGGAAAAGGAAGGAAAGACACAATTTACTAAGGTTAACTGAAAGCAAGTCTGTTCAGCTAGAAATTACAGAGAAAGACTGGAAAGCAGCAAAACTGATGCTTTCGCAGAGCTAATTATTTGTTTTTTAAAGTGTTTTTTCTGCAGTACTTCAGAAGGGAAAATGAGATGAATCTCTGAATGTTTGCTTTGAGAAAAAGCAAGCTAGTATACGCAAGACCTTCAGGAAAATAAACATGTGGAGTGTTTTTAAACATGTTTTTCTTCTTAAAAGGCCTTGTCTATTGTTAATACAAACACTCCTATTTCAAAAAGCTTGCTGATTGTTACATATGCTAGTGCCTACAGCCAAGAAATGAATCACAAGCACTAAAGATCGGCAGACTCGCTGAACAAAACTGGTTGCTACATCACAGTACTGTTGCCAGTTGAAACTATTACATGAGAAAGAACGGTTCATGTCTTAAAACCTCTACAGAAGCATTCAGAGACATGCAGGAGGAGACAAATGCACAGCTAACTCTGTAGCTGGGAAATCCTAAATCGCAACAAAAAAAATCATATTATAAGAAATCCAAAACCATAGTACTGGTGACCACTTTCAAAACCTCAAAAATAGCTGTATATATTTGAGATGGAAATGTAAATTTTATTGTTTTCCACATAAAAATATTTATGAATAAACATTTACCTTTTTGATTTCATACAGCACAAGTTGTGACTCCCTACTCTTCTATATCTTTGAAAATATCCACCTAACGCTAAATAATTGAAGATGGTAAGAGAGGTAAAAGGAGCAGCACAGCTCTGTTTTTCAACTGTTCTCCAGAGACACCAAGTGTCTGGCAATTGTCTCACCTAAACAGAGAACTTTGTAATACTTTCTCATTGCACAGTTGTCTAAATAGAGAGGTAATGTAATGTTTTGGTCTGAACACAAGTAATGAAAGCCAGAAGGGAGCACAAGCGTTGAATGTGAAGTGGACTTCTCTTAGTTTTTTTAAGAAATCCCATGGGGATTGTGTTAAACCCGGCACAACCACTTTTACCAAGTCCTGTAGCTCTTTACTGGTATGAAGAATGCATTAGCTAAGGATGATCACAATAAGTAGTTTTGTTACGAAAAGTTTAGAAACCTGACTGAAATATGATGGATTTCTAAAAACTTACCAGGATCCTGCAGCTCTTCAAATCTACACAGGATTGGTAACTTTGAGTGCCCCTACTAACACCTGAATACTGTCCAGTTTAGCTGGTGCTACAAACTGAAAAGGAGCACTCATGCAAAATCTTCAGAGCTAATAATATACATTTTTGTTATACACTAGCTTGCTTTTTCTCAGAGCAAACATTCAAAGATTCATCTCACTTTCCCTTCTGAAGTACTGCGGAAAAACACCTTAAAAAGCAAATAATTAGCTCTGTGAAAGCATAAGCTTTGCTTCTGTCCAGTCTTTCTACGACTCGTTTGCTTCTCTGTGTTAAAAAAAAGGTAATATGCTCAATGCTAGTCTTCTGTCTATTTGGATTATTTGATGGAGGGCATTCATGTGCAGGGCACAGAGATGAAAGAATCCTTGTCTTCATAGGGCCAGAGGATTTGTAAGACCTTGAGGTTCATTAAGCTTGTTGATCCTGACTTATTTTCAGGACTAAGTCTCACCTAGACTGCTGGAGATGCTAATTAAGTGGATAGTTTAACAATACATACTTTGTTTATTTTGTACATTATTTAAGATTACATTGTTATCTTCTATCATCTCTTCTACTCAATAAGTAAATACTGGAAAACTATTATTAAATGAAAACTTTAATATGAGGTGGTTCCCCACTATACAGTTGGAAGAGTCTCATTTTTTAGTATCTGAGACATAGTCTAATTTTAACTTCATAAAAATTTAACTTTGTAAGGTAAAGAACAAAGAAAAAGGCACTTCAAAACATAGTATTTCACAAAATGATTGAAACACTACTAATTTTTACTCTTCTAATCTGTAAATTTATTATAAATCAAGTAATTTCTTAGGAACCCATGAGAAAAGAGTCACTAGAGGAGAACTGTGGGTAACGACAACAATAACACCTGTGCTTAAAATTCCTTTGCCTTTCAAAAGGAAGATCAAAGGAAAACATTAATCAAAACGAAAAGGTTTTTTCTGTTCTTTTATAAGTAGCATGATCCAGGGCTTCAGTTAGTTAGGTATTTTCATTTAAGGTTAAGGTAGCACATGAATACAAGAATTCCATACAGTTATTCTGAACTAATTTAATTATTTTTTCCTATTTTTTTCCCCTGTGATATTAAAGAATGTATGCTGCTGACTACTGGGTTTCTAAACAGAATGAAAAATAGTAGGACTAAAAACTTGTCTTATTTTACATTTGTAAATGAATAAGTATATATGAACTGTCATGGAATACTAATGTTTAAGAAACTTGATTCTTTGCTCAATGCATCATCATGGCTGTACAGGTAAGTCAAAGTACAAGGAACTGAAAAATCTAGACTCTTCCATTGCCTGTTTTACAAAATCCCCCTGTTGGTAATTCACCAAATTCTGTATTTCACAGGTTATCTACCTTTTGTAAGAAAATGGTGTCATACTAATCCATAGTGGGCCTAATACATTACTATTAAAAAGTGCTGAGTACATTCTGAAGGTGTTTGCTAATTATTTTTTGCAGAGGAAATTGTAGTATTATTTACTAATGAAGTTTCACCACAATTTCTTCTTACAAGACTGCTTTCAGTATGTCAACCTTACAAAAAATTAACGATCAGTACTGACATTTTCTGTGTCATGGACTTCGTGAAGATTTATTTTCATTTTTTTATCATCAGAGTAACCAGAAAATGGTTCACAAGCTTATGAATAAATGGAAAAATTACATTATTTCTTTAAGAAAAACAATTCTCAGCATCTTTGCTTTGGAAAAAAAGAAAAAGGAAAAAAATCCTCTCGAGAATCTTTGATTCACAACAGAGAATTGCAATTTGACAGAAGTGGGTGAGCCTTGTTTCAGAGGTTTGTTTTTTGTCATTCCTGTGGCAGTCTTTTCAACGTAGCTTGCGTATGTTCCCTAGAGACAGAGCTTTTAGCAGCTAAGTTCTTTGGAGCTTCTCTTCCCTCTTTCTACTTTATAGTCCTTGTGATTACAGCTTTAGTGAACATCCACAAGACCCCTTCTCAGGACAAGCATTTTTCAAGGCCAGTCTATAGTGAAGCTACATTGTGCCATTATATAGTTAATAAAACAAAGAATAGTATTTGGATTAACCTGAATAGGAGATCACAATTAGGTCATTACAGTGTCATTTGTGTTCATCCTTGAGAAATTTTAGAGTAAAAATTCATACTATTAGTAGGACTCAGTTGGATCGGGGAGTTTTCAGGGTACCAGACAGAAGATGCTGCACTTGCCTGACACATATATATATATATATATATATGTGTATATATATATGTGGTCTCCATATCTTTCATTTACAGGCAATCACTTTGAAAGGAAGTTAACAACAGTTACATACATATACCTACAGATTTATTGCCCCATCACACATAAAAATACTCTCTATACAAACTTATTCAAGAAAGAAAATGTGAACAGAAGAAAAAGGGAGAACAGAGAAATTACCTTTCATAAATGTAAATAGCTGAAAATCAGTTTTGATTAATGTATGTAAATTTAGAGTAAAGATAGCACTTTCATTGAAAATCCGTATCTACCTTTACTTCACATACTGGCAACACAAAAATTAATGTTATATTTAAAGTCTTTTATTTTATTTTAAACATTCCTTTATAAAACAGTATTACTGAAATAAAATTTAAAACTCTTCTAAGGAAATGCATTCTTTCTACTTTGGCACATGCATGTAAAAGTGCAGGACTACATCTGAACACATCAACATAAACTCTTCATAATCATTGCAATTTTTTCAGCTACCAAGATAACTGAGAGCATATTAGGCTCACACAGAGGTAAGGGTGAAAAGCTAGAAAAGGTCAGTTACTGAGATTTTCTGCCAAAGACTACTATAATCTCATGCAAATATTTGCACTGCCATGATGTAAAAAAAACAACAACCAAACAACCAAAACCAAATAGAGCATTCATCCTCTTATTAAATCCTTTGTTATCATCATCATGTCATTTTGTGGCAACACACATGAACAGATGGGGAAACATATGACATGCATTGTCAGATCTCTATCCTGCTGGTAGCAGCCATTATTGAAAAATCTTTTTATTCTGCACTTATCTCTTATAGAATTCTGGCATCACATTATGAACTACTTTACCTTTGGAAATACAAATGGGAACTATGCACACATCTGTATGAAACTAACTCTTCATCTCCAATTCCTGACTGTTTGACTACAAACCACCAAAATAATGGTGGCTTCATGTATTCCTCTCATATATGTTTATTCTACGTATTCTGCACCCTTGGGGTTGCAGAAAATACTACTTAAATTCCCAGGACCCTTGTAATATGAGTAACTTAAGCATTTCAAACAAATTCATATGTGTAGCTGATACTAAGTCATATTAGTGAAATTAATACGCTTGAACTAGGACTTTTTATATTACACTGAACATGAATGAACAGTAAATCATATAATTTTAGAACCAACTGAAATGTAAAAATGCAATTTACAGAATAAAAGTGACTATTTTAGCAGTACAAAAATTTGTGAATTAGCAACTTCAATAAAATTTATTTTTATTAGTGTTAGAAAGATGACAAACTTTTATGAACTGAATTGAGTTGTACATCAGTTACAAAAGCCCAGCAACACTGTACGTTTGAAATGATTTAAACTCTTGGCAAAGCATGATTTCCGCAAAGGATGTAATATAGTTCAAAAGGTAATGAATGCAACATTAATTTTGTGGTTACATTGAAGCCATCTATTTCAAAACTGTTCCTCACATTGACTTCACAAGATACTAGACCTCAAATTACAAGAGGGAATTAAACTAGCTGGCATGTATTTGGGGCTCTGTAATTAAATGCTTTCCTATCTTAACCCTTGTTTAGATCATGCCCACAGAAGGACTCTTGCAAAAGAAACTTTCTTTTGAACACAGATGTATCAGCCAACAGCTGAGACACGAACAAAGTAAATCAGCTCAAAATGCCTGTCTTTTTGCATCTAATTCTAAAATCCACTATCCTTCTTAAAGGAAGCAACATCATGGGAAAATTAACATTTTTTTTTGTAGAGTAAAAGGCTACCATGCTGGAGTCGAGAACATGTAGCAGCCCTTCTCTTCAAAGAGGTTTTAATGGTTCATCTCCCTGTGGAACTCTAAGAAGCTGCTTTCCACAAGAGTAAGGTCTAACTCCTGCCTTTATCTTGGCATAAAACATGAGTTTATATTTAGCAAAACATAAGGTACTGTTTTGAGACACACTTTCTTCGACACATTACTCCCCTGCCCCAGAGTGGAGCATAATACATAATCAATGCCATGGGAAAAAAAAAAACAAAAACAAAAACCAATCCAGAAACCCACCCCACACTTTATGCTGAAATTGGCACATCCCTTTTTGTAGCAAAACATGCAGAAAAACATTAATAAATTTTTATGCTCAAGCCTTTCATTCCTTAACATTTGATATGATGTGAAGGAAACAAAAAGTCCGCCTCAATACCAAGAGTCACCTTGCTGTATTATTAATCTACCTCAGACCACAAGTTCCTAAAACTGCCTTTTCAGCAAGTATTGAAATGCCATTAACCACAAGTACCCTAAGTGAATGGAAATCTAAATCTGATTTTCTAGCAGGCTTCATTTATAGAATAGAATTTACCATGTTACATTAAGTTATGTTATTGCTTTAAAAATGACACTACTCATAAAGAAAAGGTCTAGAACCAATTGCAAGGAGTTTCAGCTATTATATATTTTCTAGATAGCATCTGACGTTACCATATCACTTGGTGCCAAAGCTGTGAAACCAGAGCTAAAGACGACATTCACAAAATTATTTTTGCCATGCCTTTTGGTGATCATGTCCCAGTGCAGTCTAAAGTGTAACTTGGACTCTGTGCATCCACATTGCCACCTGCAAAACACCTGCCAATTCAGGACGAGCGGGCCTGGATGGCCCCAGAACATGCCTGCCATCGCCATTCCAGCCATGTTTCAAGCAGGGGAGACACAATGTGAGGACACAGGCTAATGCACACTCATTCCTCCCCCCTCAGCGTGCACCAAAGCTCCCCCGAATTAGACGTGAGCTTGAGCCTGAGAAGGAACCCTAAGCTTCCACTCAGAAAAGAACCCAATGAATACCACAATAAAGATTAGTAGCTGAGCACCGTTAACAACTATAGCTAAGTAACAGCTCAAAAAGACTGAATGTGAAAGGTGAAAATGCAACAGAGGATGCATGCCGGTTTCAGGAAAAATATTTTCAGCCATTCTCACTCCTTTCCAGCAGTTAACATGTCACCAACCATTAACTTTTGTCACTTTCCTTTAGTATAAGGAATGTAATAAAAGACTGACAGTTACTAAATCAGATTTAAAACCATGTTGAAACAATCCCAGTTTGTCATTATCTTATCAAGTATGTTAATGCAAAAGGATTCAAACTAAAGAAAATAATGGAATTTTTCTGTCCAAGCCTGTCATCTTAAAACAGTCAAAACTATCTGACTTAGAGAGGCGTGTTGTTTTTAGGAAAAAATGGGTGTTTTGGAAAAGAAATTCTTTTATTTATTTTGAAATATATTTAATCTATTGTTGGAATATAAGGGAATTTAAATTCTTGTGTATTAAACACATATTCCTTTAAGAATCAGAACTGTACCTTCCAAGCACCGGTTATTTCATGTGTGAAATTTGTAACTTCTCATGTAGTGGACACCATCTCTTTTCTCTTTTATATTCAAGTAATAACAGCAATTAAGTACTGATTCTTGCCAGTACTTTCTGAATTAATGCAATTAAACGTGAGTCTAAAACTAGTCACAGAGACACAATACAATTGCTTTCTCATGAAACTGTAATGAATAAAATCAAACAGCAGGAATTCCACTGGAAACAATGAATAGTAGCAATCTACTTCATCTTATATTACACTGACTGCTTCATATAATTTCATTTCATTTCTACATAAAATAGAGAATTCCATTGTCTGCTCTGCTGCCATTTCTCTTGATATTTGAAATATATTTAATTATACAAGGTCACATCTGAAGAGATAGAGCTCTCCGGAGAGAAAGAAATTGAACTTTTCCATATCAGATCACTTCTCTCTCCAGAAATGAATTCTTTATTACCCCGAAATTACATGGTATTATCCTGAAATGACATGATATGTCTTATTTCTCATCTAGCACATTCCTGGAATTAGGCTACAGTATAAAAGAAAACTAATGGTTCTGAGAATTGGCTGCTCCAAAAGCTTCACTCTTTCATTACTCACTCTTGATAATTGGCAGTCCACAGCAGGAGAAGCAGGAAGAAATATGCCAGTTGCATTTAGAGATGGGAGTTATGGCCTTTTCTTTATGATGTTGCATAAAAAATTATGGCAAATTATAACAGCTGTTACAGATATATTAAACCTGCCAAAGGTCTGTTTGTGCTGAAAGATTCCCCCCCCCCGCCCAATTTTAAATTTAGAGTTCTTTAGTCCTTCGAAGGGCTAAAAAAAATGTTTGCAAGGGGGTGGCACAAATGGTAAAACAAAGGTCACTGAAGATAAACACAGGTTCAAACATTCTGAAGCTTCCTCATAACAAGTACATTGGGAAAAAACAGACATAGCTATATACTTTAGTGTCCAATGTGTTTTGTTAAATGTTTTACTTGGTTTGTATCTAACAGCCACAAAATGTGTAAATACAATAAAACACCTATTTAATTTTTTTCTCTAGAACTTTTTTTGATCTACTTTCTACGGTTTTATAAGGAAGTATTTGTGTTACAAGGAATTTGAATTTTTTTTTAAAGTGACATCTATTTGAACTATGGGAAAAAAACCCAATAATAATCTATACAGAATATAATCGCTTATGATTGCTATAGTTTTCCAAATGTATTTGGCCAATTCTCCGTAGACAGAAAACAGAAAGTTCAGGTACAGGAAATGTTCTGGAAATACACAAAATATTATCTATACAGATGTATGCAATCAAACCTTGTGTTCTGGTTTCAGGTGGGATAGACTTAGTTTTCTTTTCAGTAGCTGGTACAATGCTGTGTTTAGGATGAGAATAGTTGATAACACACTGATGTTTTCAGTTGTTGCTGTGTAATGGTCAGTTTCTCAGGCCCTGCCAGCAAGAGGGCTGGAGGGGCACAAGAAACTGGGAGGGGACACAGCCAGGACAGCTGGCCTGAACCAGCTAAAAGGATATTCCATACCACAGAACGTCATACTCTGCATATAAACTGGGGTGAGGTGGGGTGGCCAGGGCTGGCTGATTGCTGCTTGGGGACTGTCTGGGCATTGGTCAGTGGGTGGGGGGCGGTTGTATTGTACATTACTTGGTTTTTCCATATTTTGGATTTTATTCCTCTCTCCCCTTGTCATTACAATTGTTGTTATGATAATTATTCTAATAATATTTTATTTCAATTATTAAATTGTGCTTATCTCAACCCATGAGTTTTATCTTTTTCTGATTCTCCTCCCCATCCTGCTGGGGAGGCGGGGGGCAGCGAACAAGCGGCTGTGTGGTACTTAGTTGCTCGCTGGGGTTAAATCATGACACCTTGCAAAGTAGATCCTGCAACCTACTCTAGTAACTACTTCGATGAGGTTAACCCACAGTATTAAGAATGACCAACTTCTCAAAGTTGTTCAAACATAACATTTCTATATTACAAAGACTGTTCAAATCTTAACAGGCAGTTTAAATTGAAAAAGACAAGCCAGTTTGTACTTGACTGCCTGAGACACTTACAAACTCGATTTTCTAGATAACATCTAAACCTCATCCTGTTTGTACAAGCAAGTGATGAGGAAGCT
This sequence comes from Falco cherrug, assembly GCF_023634085.1. Lineage (NCBI taxonomy): Eukaryota > Metazoa > Chordata > Aves > Falconiformes > Falconidae > Falco > Falco cherrug. Next base: position 36,738,805 of record NC_073697.1, read on the forward strand.
GTAAAATTTGCATCTTGGAAAACAGTAAAAGAAAGAGACTTTCTAGAGTTTTGAGTGCCCTGGTAATGTGTGGTTCATATACTTGTGCTGTTGTAGAGAGGTTTGGTACCACAGGAGCTAGAGAGCTATTGGGGTTTGATACCGTGTAGGTTAGTTTTAACTCAGCCCATAGTTACCTTCTGCATATTGATGCTTTTACAGCCTTTTAGGAAGCACTATTAGTACAACCTACAGTATTTTTCATAAAGTATTGGTTCTGTTGGTGGTGTTAATAGTTCAACATTTTTACATCAGCTGTGGGTTTAAAATTAACTGTTAACAAGGAGCAACAGCTGCAGCAAAAAAGGCATTTACAGATCCAAGGTGCACAAATATCATACTACAAGTACAAAGGAGATAAAGAACTGCAACTAAAGAGAAAACAAATTTTTCAGCCTGGGCACTAGATTACAATGCTTCTTCCAAATTGCTCATGCTTTCTAAAGACATGTAGAACTGGCAAAATGAAAAGAGTTTTATGAAAGCTGTAGCTGCGAACTATAAAAGCCCATGTTCTGCCAACTAATTCACAATAGCATGCACTGTCACACCAGACATACAGAGCACAACACTGTTCTAGTATTAAAATGTTCTACATTCATTAAAGTCGAATTAGACTTAATTTAAAATGTCTCTAGACTTTAATAAATAGTTGGAAATCCTATTTCCATTAATATATTGTTCAAAATGCAGATTTCCCAAGCCTTAAAATAGAACAGCAGGGCTACTTTCTAATATGTCTTTGTTACAAAGCTTTCAAGGCATAATACTGTCTGCAAGTTGGTGTTCAGATGCTTCATAATTTATTACTGTTTCTTACTTGTATTTGTCTGTTTGGTAAAGCTAAGCAAAACAAGAACAGAGATGTAGCACTAATTACAGGCTGACTTCTTTGAACATCTTCCAAACTGTTTAGCAAAGCTAAAAAGTTATAATATATGCAATCCTAAAATCGGAGAATGGGTCAGAACTGTTTTCATTTCCAAGAGTAAACTAAGATGCAAGGTAAAGTGAAAATGGTTTTGAAATTGCTTCTCATCTCTTTTTTTTTATTATTATTATTTATTTCTATTATTAGACTGTTGAAGTGTTTCAGTGAAAGCAATGACTCTTCACATAACAAAAGACTAACTTTCAGAAAACCATATTTTCCAAAGGGGAAACATTTCAATAAAAAATTATGAAGACTTTCTGTATTATTTTCACAGCAGAAATTATTTTCTTTCCCTTGGCTAACAAACGTCAAAATTAAATTAACAGCTTTGCTGTACAATCTGTAAATGCCAGTCCAAAATATCTGAAAGACAAAGAGAAAAATCCTGAGGCAAGAACAGTCTTTCTGTTTTTATAATGATTAACATGTTCTATATACAACTACAGTAGGAACTAAAAAGTAGCAATATATAAATGACAATTGGTCTCAACATTTAACCTTGGCATTGTGGAAATTATGTGGTTTTTTTTTTAATTTAAAGTTTCAAATTCTGGACAGTTTACACAACTAGTATCGGATGTACACATTAATATCATATATGCAGAATAAAATTAGAAAAAAACCAATAGAACTATTTCTATTTTAATAATTAGGAAGTGATTATGACATTTTGTCTAATGTTTCTTTCTGATTTTTCTACTACTCCTTTATGGGCTTTCAGAACACCATGAGCTCAGTTTCCTTTACATCCTGTCTAACTCCACTCCCTGGCAGATAGTTTTGTATTTTTTGAATTTGTTACGCCTGTATCTCCAGCTGTATTGTTTTCTTCAAGTGTTATTCCTTTGCTGTAGATCCCAGACCAAAAGGAAAAATGAATAAGAAAAGCCAGTACTTTTATTTCACAGAAGTGAAATAATGTCCCACGTTTCATAGACCTGAAAGGGACCAGACTTTTGAAGACTAACTTGTCTACGATCCCTATTGTGACAAAGAGAGAGAAGGTGGCAATGAAAGACTGAGAAAACATACTACACATGAACTCTTTTTTACCTTTCAAAGAACAGGTTAATTTTTCATTACTTGGAAAGTTTAAATTTCTATTTTGGATTATTTAATCTCTTTTTACTGAGAAAAAAAGAGGCTCAAAACTGCCCCTTGATTAACTTGGAGTAAACCTGTAATAATTAGACACAAGTCTCCAGATTTACATTTGAGCAGCAGAATTCAGCCCTGAATCATTAAATTTAAGAGTTTTCATAAAGAATTTATAAGATGGTCATTTAAAAGTAAATCTTGATCATGATACCTCAATAACAGTAGGGAAACCAAGAAATGGGTTTACATTAAGCTCAATCCCTTTCTTAAAAATGCACTTTCTTAGAACAGCATCTCTTCTCCCATAAATATTCCTCTCCCATTAAATATTTACTCACTGATCTAATTTTTGCCTGCTCAGACCATACCTTTAGAAATTATATTCCATGGAAAAATAAACTCTGCAGTCATAAACCAGGGAAAATTTAATTCACTTCAGAGAGGGTTTATAAGTGCTGTAAGGCAGGGTTACATGCCCAGATTAACACACCTGTGTGAAAGTTGTTTCTAAACCTGGATTTTATTGTATATTATTCTAACTTTATTTTATTTTATTGTAAAAGGGATTTTTAGTGTATGTAATTTCTCAGCTTCACTTTTACCATGAACCAGTTCGGATCAGAAGTCCTTTGTGAATTCAGTTAGTCCAGCACCTCCTGAGTGATTGGCAGCAGGTAACTTTGAAAGCATATGAGAACAGATGAGTTTACCATTATATCTTCCCACATCTCTCTCTGCTTCTAGAAATGTGAACCTCACAGTGTCCCGAGATGAAAGGTTTGCCTATGTGTTTATGAGCCCTCAATGAATTTGCCTCAAATTTTTCCAGTCTCACAAACTGATATAATGATTTAGCATTTATTACACTTGTAGCAAAGCAATTTCATTTCTTTGAGCATTCATGCTACTCTTCTACAAATCTATACCCATTCTGTCATGGCATTTTTTGAGATGAGAGCATTGTATGCAGGGGTCAGCTTGGGGATGGATCAAGGGTACCTTAATGGCAGAACAATGTTTCTGTTTTCTTTACACAACTCCTTTTCTAATCCGCATTTTTGGCCACTACTTCAGGGTCAACCTTTCAGTCAACATTACCCGCTTTTAGCTATACCTGTAAGTTGATATCAGCAAGTTAAACTATATGGAGAGGGAAAAAAGATATCCCTAACTATAATATCATAACTCAAGGAACTGAGGAAACACAGTCCTTATGGGAAACACTATGTGAGATGAAGAACTACCTCAAAACTTTACACATGCCCTGAAACTCCAGGCACTGTGCGCAGAATTAATTGTAGTCAGCATAGCTCCATCTTTTAGTCAGCAAAACATCAGAGGGCATTTTCAAATTGCTATCTATTTTCTGCAGCCAGTTCATTTTTAATAGCTAAGAAGTAAGTACACTGTCTCTCTTTGAAGAAGTCACAAACATGAGAGATGACAAAAAGGATTCATCAGATCTTTGACTATTCTACAGTGCCGTTTTTTCAGCTAACAATTCTTACTCCCTCCTTCTTTCCCTCCCCTTTGAAGAAGAGTTATGAAACTTTTCAAAGCTTTGTAGAAATTTACTGATATAATTTACGGCTACTTTCCCTTTAAGAAATGTTGGATTCCTGGAGTTGTCAGCAAATCTTATACAGCCGACATAGTTGAAATTATTTCCTTTGATCACTGCTGATACAGCTTGAGGTGCAACATCATTCACGTAACCCAGTAATCAGCAATTGTCTCATCCTTTCATCCTCCAGTGGCTGAGCTACTACATAGCTTGAGAAAGTTTCACAAACCTCCAGCTGATTCTCAGTTAGTTTTTCCGTTAATGAATTTTGCACATCAACTTCTATGAAATCCCACAATTCAGATGCTTAAGACATTTTCTATATAAAACCCCTGCCTCTTCCTGACAAACCTTCCTCTCTTAACAAGTCATACAGGCACATACTCATTCATTGTGCCTAGTGCATATACCAGCTCTCCAAATTAAAATCAAAACAAAACAAAACACCTTTTCATCTTACAGGCATCATACTCCCTGGCTATTCTGAAGACTAAGCAGTACAGCTGCTGACAAAACAGTCTAGTTACTTCCATAAGCATACATTGTTGTGCACTGCACCTAGTCACCAGTTGGAATTATAAAAAAAAAAAAAAAAAAGGAATTTCAGCTTCCATATTTTAAAGTCATTGAACATGTCTACTTCAGATACTCTCACTTTCATCAACAGACAAGGAATTTTCATAAGAATGACCTGGTAGATAGGCAAGATTCATACAGGGGTCTGAAATTTCACTCAAAAGGAATTACATTATTTTTGTTTAATGCCTAGCATTTGTTCTAAAGATGTAGTTCATAATACACACAACTATTATTATTTATAAGTATGTAACAGACTGGTTGCCTTTCTCTGGTTGCTCTGAGTGTAAATGAAAACTTCTAGTAACATGCAACATCCAAAGTGCAGTTGCTCATGTGCAGGTACCTGCAGGAAGCAAGCAGCAGGCTGCTATCTCCCACTGACCTTTCTAAGAGAACACGTTATCAGGTGCTATTGTGTCTCACAATCTTAGAGAGACCTCACTTCTAAAAGTTTTGTGAATGAGTATATTTCTACTGAGTGAAAGGAAGACGGTACAATATTTTTAATATTTCAGTAATTTAACCTATTGTTTATAATTGTGTAGTAAGTTTTCTTTCTAGTCTATAGATTTAAACCAGACTGTGATATTGGACTAAACAGAACTTAGTCACAAAGGCATTCCTTGACACAGTAATATTGCATCTAGAGTTCATACCCCTGTAAGGCTAGAATAACAAGCAAATAAAAAATGAAAGCTGCAAGTCTGTGACGGCCTTTTGAATCAACAGGTACAGGGAGATAGAGCGTGACCATTACCATGATCACCAAAGAAAGATGAAATGGAGGAAACAGCAGCAAAGAACCTGAAGGAAGAGTGTAGAGGGGAGCTGCTCCAAGCTGGAAGTAGTTACTTCCAACAGAAATGCAGGGAGGTGTGTCCCAAGAAAATCCTGCCAGAGATGCCCCAGCCTCGATTACCTGTTTAACAAAGTAAGAAAATTCTGCACTGAATATCCATGAAAAGGGGAAGGAGGAAAATACTCTGAATGCTAAAAGATCATAACTATAGCTCTACTATACTACAGTTAATCCTCCTGGTACCTGGCCACTATCAACAGGACAAGAGCTGGCATTTGTTGGGAAGTATCAGATGGATGCCAAGTAGTAAATGCCCAAGTTTTGCACCAGAAGCCAAGATCAGCTCAGGGGAGTCAAAAAGAACTGCTGCCACGCTGTGGTAAACAGTAAAACCCCCCCCGCAATTTCTCTTTGTCAAAGTAGCCTGCAAGGTATCTCTGGTCAAAGAGATTTTTTTCTTTTCTTTGTGAGACCAGTCTGCTTTAATACAATGCCAAAAACACGGAGAGAAAATTATCTAAATGCTTGGAACTTCACAATTCACCTCCAGGTAAATGGCTGAGTAGTCACAATGCCATGTTCCTATAGCAAGGCATAAATCAGACAAAGGAGCTAGTCTGCTGGGAAAATGACAGTTTTTTGACTAAACATTTCTTGGCAGAACAACCAGCAGGGGAAAAAAAAAAGGAATGAGGTTATTTAATAAATATACTATATATCTATGGAGTACAATCATATATACGCTACATATGGCAGCTGAAACACTTGTTTCTTCTTTAAGATGCTAAACCAGCTTTAAAAGGCTAAACAAACCTTAAAAATGTAAAACTGCTGCATACTGTGGAATAGAATTAAGATTACTCTTAATTCTACCTTACACCCATTAGAAAAAGATGGAAACAGATACATATGTAGTATTGTCATTTTTACATATCTATACATACTTACATGCAAACACAACTATTTTTACCCAAAAATTCTTCCAGCATGACTAACAGAAAAAAGAAGTAATGTATTCAGTTCTTTTGGAAAAAAACAAAGAAAAAAGCCATATATTGCAATTAGTAGTCACAGATCTCCTTTGGGTTTTAGAGTTTTATCATTACAGAATGCTCAAAAGTACTCCTATAAGACCCAACTATTTTAGAGAGAAATTTGAAAAAGTTATATATATGATATCTGTTTGAAATGCATACATATGTGTTGAATTAAATGAGAAATATCAGAGGAAACAAGTTTTTAATATTTCACAAAACTTTAAAAGGAAGTGTCTAGTGCCAGAGTTGTAAGGAGATGAAAATCAGAGTCTCGACAGCCCTGCTTATAACTACAGGCTACCGGAGAAAGCAAGCTCTCCAGAGGCTGAGACCCAGAACATGAAGGAAGCATCTCTCAACTTGTTGGAACAGTGTGAACTGTGTTTTCTTCAAAAAAAAAACCAAACAAAAAACAAAAATTCATAAAGACGAATTTGTTCAGTATCTATACCTACTTTCCCCAAACCGGTCCAAGAGAGAAGTACTTCAATTCAGAAATCAAGAAGTACTTTTTCTCATTTTTAATGCTATAAAGTCCAGAACTGAAATCAAATGAATCTTTTCTTTTTCTACCATTGCCAGAAAAGGTTTTGCTTTTGTAAATTAACTAACAGTTTTACTAGTTGAGTCAAATACTTTACACAAAGCTTTACACAGAAGAAAGTTTGTAAGCTATGATTTTCTGCAAAATGCATTTCGATTATGCAGAAACTGAGAAACAATAAAAGAATCATATAAGACAAATCAGGATAAGAATTATGTTTAATTGATAAATAGATTCTGAAGTATCTCTGATACTAAAATGAGTGTGTGAAGATGCTAGATGGATAAAAGCCGATTTAAAACTGGGAATAGGCTAAGCTTACATCTTTTATATTCAGCTGCTGTGTAAAGTTAGTGTAAGTTAGTTCTCACGGATGGAAGGGCATGGAGCAGAAACAGCTACTAAGATAACACACTAAACCTGGCATCATTTTGTCTCCCATCTGCAGGAATTGTAATGGCATAGTAAAAGTGCTGTCATAAGTAGAAACAAAAGCATTCAAAATGGACATGTTCTACCTTTTTTCTTTGTACTTTTATTTTGGTGCGTGCATTTCCATTCCCACGCGTCCAACAGTCCTTATTTCAAGAGACATAACTACATTATACCAAAGAGTGGAAGGACTCATTCCAGCAGCTTAGCAGACCTGTGTCTCCTTGTACCTGGAGGGACTGAGTATACCTTGTTACTGACTATTTTTACAGCCTTCTCACCTTACGGACTTACTATGCTGTGCCCAACAGGGTTGCCATTCGTCTTGCCATGAAAGAGGCTCAGAAGAAAAGTGGCATATTCAGCTGCAGCCCCCGAGGCTGACCAATGGATAAGGAAAGGAAATGTCTTGTGTACAATCCTCCCTGAGAGGATTTCTGGCCCTGTGCGTTGGTGGCAGAAACAAGCAGCTCCTCTCTTCCTGGCCTGACTTGAGCTGGCATTCTGCACAGAAATAGATAGTGATGGATTTATGGGGACCACCCGCATTATTTCTATTCCCTTTTATAGCATCAATAGAGGCAGAAATGCTTCTAAGCTACTTTACTGCTTTGTAGCAGCATCACTCCAGACTGCAGGCTCAAGTCATGTTACGGAGACAGTGTATACCCGAGCCACGTACTTCTGTGCCCTCAGGGATTTAGATTCAGCTCACCTGCATGTTCTGGGAGGGTATAAGAAGTTATCAGGAGATTCTATTTCCACATAAATCAAGTTTTGATTTATTTTGAAGTCTTCAGGCTTCTTAGGCAAAAAAAACCACCCAAACACACCACAAACCAATAACACACCTGCATGCCCCAAATTCCCCCTCCACACTGTTTTTTTCCTTATAGAGAGGGATTTCACAGTTGACTTTGCAATGACTTTGTTGGTCCTTTCATTTTTCCTGAATCACCTTAGACATCTTGGCCAGTTCATAATGGTTTCTGTAGCTCAGGTGTCAATCAATATTAGACACTCAGGACCAAGAGGTGAAGAACAGACAGGAAAAAAAAAAATAATTGGAGGCTGACTTGCGCTCCTTAGGCTAGATATGTAATGGGAGCATGAATTTAATTTTTTTTTTTTTTTTTTTGAGGTAAGACCTGGAAGCCTTCTCACTTTTATTCACCAGTTTTCAGTACCTTGCTCCAACACTCACCGCAATTTATTTCCCTTGATACTTTGACTTACCTCTACACATTTTCATTTCTATTGCTGTGACCAACCAAACCTTTTCCTTCCCTTTTAAACTCCCACAGTAAACTTGGAGGCATGAAGTTTAGCATCAGCCACTTTTAAGCTTCAAGGACAATAACCTTCTTGATAGAGTTTTCACAAAGAACTGGTGGCAGAGTGCACTGACTATGAGCAGATGAAGGATGATTAGGTACCACTAACATACTAGATTCATGAATGAAAATGGAGGCTGTAAAGAAAACAGGGAATGGAGGAGAGATGATCAATGACATTTTCAAACATCATCAGAAATAAGACTACCAAGACTAGACAGCAATGATGCTCATGCACAACTATAAAATTCAGATAAGGATACAGGTTTTGGAACAGTCAAAGCCATGGGACTGTGCTAATTTCATTGAAGCGCAACTTGAACTCTGCTGAATTAGCCAGGTTTAAATTAACCTGATACTTAGTCTGGGTAGCTACTTTTCTTTCCCTTTGCTACGTGGGTAGTTTCTCACTCAAAAAAAGCTAGATAACTAGCTTACTTTCAATACAGTTTGATCTGTAATCTGGCACAACTACACCCTGACTTTTGTTGTAGGTCTAGCATTCCACTGCATGCCAATTGTTATTCAATTAATAATACAGCACTTTCTATTCTATTGGAGGGTAAGCTGCATTTGTTTTTTCTGAAGCTCTGAATATGAAATTGATCAATATTATTACAACATATAGCTTCCGGATAGGTTCCGATCCTCTTCTCCCAAGTATGTCACTCTACTGCTACCTTTTTCTCTTCAACTTTGATTTCATTTAGGTGATTTTGGTGTCATGATCAAATCTGCAAATGCTTCGGCTGCATAATCAGCTGAATAGTTATGGTGAAGTTATTAAGAATACTTGCCTCATGAAGATTATTACCACAATTAAAAATTCAAGGAACTGAGCTTCCAGAATTACCCAAAATATCTAACAGGAAGCTGTAAACTAAAACAAGCATAGCACCAATGACAGTGCTGGTTTTTGGTTTTGTTTAGTTTTGTTTGCAGTAAAAGCTACACTCTCATTTGTTTTCTTCTGCACAGGTCTCAATAGCGTTCTCCAGCTAATGTACGCTTCAGCTCTGAAGTGCCCACTCAGTGATTTTTCACTTGCATCTCTTGCCATGAACAAGTAGAAAGGGATTTATAACTAGGCAAAAGACAGAAATTTATTCTCAGATCCAAGTATCTCCATTCAGTTGTTTTTATTTCCTTTCCAAATGCATCTGTTTTCAAGTAAACTGAAACAGAGGGCAATGATTAGGAATTTGAAGGGATATCATGAGTTGAAAGAGGATTTTGAATATACTGGGTATGCCATTTTGCAATCTGTTTCTAGTTGTAAAAAGCGCAGGGAGTAAACCAAGAACCAGACACAATGATAGGTGGGATAAAAACTGATTAAGGTTTGAGTACTATCTGTGTTATAAAATAAATGATGCACGTTAAAGATCATTTCCACCACTTCTTTAAAAGGAAATTTAGTATACTAGTTCTTAGAGTAATTGAATAAACCTTATAGTATTTTGCTAAGGCTTTCAGATAGATTTGTGGCAAAACTCGGAAAAGCAAGACTCTGAAATGATAGAGGCAAAAAAAGAATCAGAATTCACGTAACTAATATACTATGTTTGACTTTGTATGTAAAAGCAGAACTGCCAGATTTTAAATCCTGTGCTGTTATTTCATTTTCAGTTCAACTCCTAAAAGGCTTATTTCCTTCTGATACTGCTCCAGTTGCTCTCTGTGGGGAACTATAGAGTTTATATATTATTCATCCAACTAAAAACCCTGAAGCAGGACCCCTATGGAGCCTCTTCAGTAATTGGTCTCCAGATGCTGGTGATATGCAGTGCTCTAAAAGTCCTTAAACATCATGAGAACACAATTCCATCTGCTTTTCAAGCTGCGTATGTTTAAAGGAACAACACCGACTGCTCACCCACATTTTCACCCAGCTCCTACAGTACCTAATTATTCAGGAACTCACATGCATTGAACTACAATTTATGTGGCTAACACAACAGCATAAGAATTTGCAAGCAAAATAATCACTGCATTATTTAATAAATATGTGACAATCTATCTGAGCAATTTATCCACTAAAGCAGTGTACACTGGCAGCAAAATTATTGATCACTTTAATGTTTCCAGAATACACATAAGCAGGAGGCGGATAGTGAAGAGCTGAGCAGGGATCAGTCTGTAATAGCATATCCTGACAAGATGCAGATATGCACAGTGAAAGTTCATTTTGCATTTGCATTTATAGCCTGAGACAGTAAAACAATAATAACTTTTAAATCTTTTTTCAGTATGACTCCAACATGGACATATATGCAATTCACCAAAACAGGTCCTGTTTCAGGAGTAAAATTATTTTGTTCTATACTTCAATCTCTTGAACATCCCCACCCCCCGGCTGTGAATAATGAGCATTTTAACAGTTCTATTCCCAAGAACACCATAGTACAAAACATATTAGTTTTCAGAACATCTTACTTGCATGCATTGTTTAAACCCTAATCATGGAAATTATTAATGATGAATTAATTTAGATGTGTAAGGGATGCTGACAAATCAATCAGTCATTCACCTAATAGCCCTTTCTCCTTTCTGTCTCATTTTGACCTGTCTCCAGGTTCCCCTGCTACATCCTGTACAGTATCACTATTCTTTTTTCTGTCTCCCCCCACACCTTTTGTTTCCCTCAATTGCCATATTGTAGAGAGACTTGAAAGGCAGTCGTTCAAGGCTGACAAACTAATTAAGTTCATTTAGCCTAGAGTTGCTGTTTGCCATCAAGGTCAGTGAGAAGCAACTGATACAATTTGTACCCTAGTGCCACAAAGGAGGCACATCTAGGTGATCAAAGAACTACATGATATGAAATCACATGCTACATGCACTAGGAGCAGCAAGGACTAGCAATCATGGTTGATACAGACACATCCTGCTCAAGAAGGGTGAAAATAAAAGGTAAAGTGGGTATGCAGTGCCACACATTAACAAGATGAGTATGCTAGGTAATAAAAAGGAATAAGGAAGATAAAAGACAACCTACTTGGGTTGAAAGCAAGTTTTGTCATGGAATGATGAAAGAGGTTCTGACCAGTGTATCATAAGAAGTCAGGTACAGGTCTTCTGAATGAGACAGGAGGTTCTCTTCCCAGCAGGAGACAAAAGGACCAATTGCTGCTTACTTACTGCAAGATTTGTCACCACTGTCATTGGGCCACTAAGAGGCAAAGAAATTTTGAATGTAAATTTGTGGCCAGTTATAAGAAAAGCTGTCAAGACAGGATCCTCAGAATACACACCTATGACTAAAAAATAAAATAAAAATTACAGCAGTAGCTTAGAGAATATGTGTTATTACACCACTATCACTGTCTACAGTAAAGCAACCTTGAAACAAACTCCTGTGGCAATAATTTTGTGGTGCTTATTTATGCAAATTCTTATACCTGTAATGAAGATGTTCTCTGAATCTTGGTAGCCAAGGGCAAATGTACAGGAATAAATTAGTCGAGTGCTCTAGGCTGTAGAACCAGCCTAACCTAATTTGGAATTAGCATTAGGATTGTCTGCTTCAAAACAAAAAATCATTTACACAGCCTTTACCCTTGGTCATACATGTACTGCTATTCATTTTAGAATTATTACAGCATGTATTATTTACTTGATAATTGTTAAATAATGCATGGGCAGTTGCATAGCCCAGCAGAGCTTCACACTTGTATAAGGCTTTTCCTCATCACTGGTATGTAAATGACAACAATTCAGCTGTTGTAAACTGGTACCACTTCAGTGAAGTGAATGGAACAGTGCTGATTTAAAAAGCTGTTATGCTTTTAAGTTATCAGAGCAGCAAGTATTCTATGTAGAGATGGGACAATGGGAAGACTAATAAATTCCTGTAGTGTTCAGAAGACCATGAAGATGTGGTGCATCTATCGATGAGATAATCTGAAAAACTGAACTACAGTAAATTTACAAATGATGGCAAATTTCTATGAAAATAGAAACATCATAGTGACCACTAACGGGAAAACACATTTATGACCCTTGTCAGTAGCATTACATCGCCTTAATTTACAATGATAATTAAGTTTTTATAACATCCTTTGGAAAGTCTAAGGTAAGGTTAATTTCATAGATTATCAAGTTCTATTTGCTTTTATTGAATTTCACTTTTTTAATAAAGTGCAGCTGTTTGTTTTTACTGCATAACAATCTACTAAGTAAGAACCAGCTTCAATCCAGATGATCTCACTGCAGCCACCAGTCTGCTTTTTGTTGGTGAGAACCTCCGCCTCACAGTGCTCATTGAAAAAGGTGGAGGTTTCTCTTAGAAGAGATATTACATCTGACAGAGGAAAATACAGGTAGCATAAAGAAGCTTATCTGAATACAGAAACACTATAACAGATGGAAAAGAAACCTTGTGGTGGTGTTTTAGAAACAGAAAAATAAATTCATGATACATGCTCACTTCCAGCATTAGGAAAACTGAAGAATACATGTTTTTACAGGCAACGTATTGCAAAGCAACATGTTGTGTATGCATTTGCACATACCCCAAACGTACATACTGAAATAATGTTGTACTAATAGAGGAAAACTAATATAAGCAGTCCTCAGCATGCATTATGAAGTTTTTAAATGTTTTCAAGTAATCCCACCACGAGACACTTGAAACTTCTGTATAAACCAAACCATTATAAGTAACGAGTAGAGAATAATTTGTTTTGAGCATGAACATATTTAAATACAGTTTTAAATATCACAGATACCCAATAAGAAACTGTAGAAATGCAAGGCTTGCAGTCATCAGTATATGCCTGCCTATGACAGGGTTTATGACCAACAGAGCCTTGAAAAATTGTGTAACTTGTTTCTGTATTTTTTCGTTAAATACCTGATATAACACAGATTTACAGTTCATACATTACACTAATTTCACTGCCTTACAAAGCTCACAGTTTATCCTAAAGGCATTTGCACTAAAGACAGGTGTAGTTTCCATGAAATGCAAGTAAGAACAAGACAGTTGTCTTGCCCTTTCCAATTCCTCCCCCCTGGCCTCCATGCCTGTCCTAGCAGAATAGCTTACACACGGCAGAGAAGAGGAAACCCACCCTATGGAGTGTTAAAGAACAAAATCACCCTACCCTGAACACCAGATAATCTAATTTCTTCTTGCAGGTTATGTAAATGTATACCACTCCTTACCCTTAACACCACTGATCTCGAAGGAACTTTTCGGGCCACAGCCCTTGCTGTCACAGGCATCTTAAAGGTCTGGTAACACAGCTTCTGTACAGTACCTGAAATCTTCAGCTCTATTATAACTGATACCTTTTTCTTCTACTTTGTACAAACATAAAAGAATTTTCTTTCTTTTTCAATCCCTCTTCAAAGAAAACAAACATACACCCTTCTGAAATTCCTCTTGAGAAGTCTTCACTTCAGATTTGGAGAGAACAGATGCATTGCTTTTCTATCTAAGCTGTACATTTTTTTGTCATTTCATATTTTAAAGCAGTATTCAGCAAAATACAATCCTATACTTAACCATCTTCAAAAGGTGTATAATCACAAGGGATGATAACAAGGTGACAAGAATTCAGTGCCTCCTACTATAAACAGTATTCACCCTTTGACATCTCTGTTCTCACCGCTGCATACTAACTCTCTCTTCTTGGTAACAGACATTAAGTTAATTTAGAGGTTCTTAAATGAAAATTCAAGAAAAATAAACATGTTACAATTTTTCTGCATAGATATTATACACAGAAAGCATATATGTGTGTGTCTGTGTCTCTGCATGTAAAACTCCTTCTTTACACAATTTTTATCACTGGGAATCATGATTCAGAGTTTTTACAGAGCTTGGTAAGGATTCCTCCCCACCAGCATAACAAAAAAACTGACTACATATAAATTGAAAATACTGTAATAAAATAATTGGAATAAGAAGCATAATGCTTAGAAACACAGTATTTGAAGCAATTACAAATTAGTATTTAAAGCAACTGCTATTTGAAGCACTTTAATGGTATTCCATGAAGTATCTGATGAGGTATATATGGGAAAATATATGTGTATGTGTATATATATATATATGATTAGGTATATATGGCAAAAAAGTATGTATTTTTGGCCTGCTAATTGTTTGTCTTTTGCACTTAAAGGTGTGCAACACAACAGTATTATTCATTAAGATTCTAAGATCTGGAATATTCTTTGATGCACTAGATAGCTCTCATACTTTTCCTACATCTTCATAACAATCTACATAACATCTACATAACAAAATATATAATTCATGGATTTTATGTCAAAAAAGCTATCCAAAAAGTTACTGAGTTCATTTTCATGAGGCCATATCAGCAGGTTATGTAGCTCTGAACTTGTTTGAAACATCACATCTCACACTCAGGACAGGATTTTAAGTTTAAAATACAAACTTACAACTTCAATGCTTCTCACAAATGGGGTGGCATTCTGTGACTGTTGTACTGCAAATCTTAAAAATATTTACTATTAGCACTTATTATTACCCTATGCCATCAGTCCACTGGGACACTTTGCTATGAGATAACTTCCACATGGAGCAGCTAGGGAAATTCATTTATAAATTGGGTTTGGAATCGCATTTATAAATAAAATCTATAGCCTTGGAGAGTTAAACAGCAGTTCAGAGTTACATCTCACAGCTGAGAGTTTTGAAGAGGTTATATTAATTTTCTTAGAGTAAATCACTGTAGCAAAATAATCAAATTGATGACTAAGAGAAATGCATAAGCAAAATAATCCTGGGAAAATGAAACAATTACAGTAAAAGGCAACTTTATGGATTTCTGTTTTACAGTAGTAGTTCCCAAACCCTTGTGAATGAGGCTTATTTATGACCACATTCGTTGAGGGAAAGCTGAAACAGAGCAAACATCATCAAAGTACATGGAATAGATACATAGTACATTGCATTTGTATACATAGTTGTTTAAATAACAGTAATCTGGGACAGATTTTACACAGACTTAACATCCATTTGGAAGGCAAGACAAGAACATCTCCTTTCCAGAAATAAAAATATATCTGGAAATCTACACCACAGTAAAATAACAACAATTGCATTAATCTGCTAAATAACATGGGCTGGCATCTGTAAATCTTCACATCCTTCCTAAACTACTTTAAAAGATAAAAATGAACCATCAGTTCTTACGTTATTTTGAATTCAGAATCACGAAAGTATTCTATAGTTGATGGTTGGTTTGCCTGATGTAAAAGACTCTGCATTAAATCACTGTAATAGCATTATAGGTTATAGTAAGTAAGTTTATATAGTCTAATGACATTATTGATTATGGAAGGTAACTATAGTTACACAATATTGATGTCTTTCTCTCTTTCCATGGGGAAATTTTTTTATGAAACATGTCAACAGAATTACAATGGAAGTTAATGGTCTTCCTAAACAGAGAGTCAAAGAAAAGTAGTAGCAAGACTACAGAGATGAAATGCCTTCTCTACCTTCTGTGAGAATGACTTTCAGAACTGAGTTCATTCCTTCAGTATTGACATGATACTAATTTCTTGAAAACAGCATGACTTTGGCATCAACATGCTGCTTTTGTCCCTCTTTGAGGCCTTTGCGTTTCTTTTAAATTGAAAGCAGACTGTTTTTCTTCCTACTGCACAAAGAAAAGAGTTTTCTGCAGTATAATATATACTAGAACATACACAATTTCAGCTGTAACAATTGAACATGAATTTAGTGGAGTAGGCGGGGAAAGCAGTAAAAATATTCTAAAGACCTATTAGGACACATTTGGAGTTTGTAAGAGCACTTCATTCTTATTGCTGAACAGTTGAGACAAGAATCTATTTTGTGTCTATTATGCGAACAACATCGAAGTTGACTTTGCAAAGAATCAGTGGAAATATAGATGAAATGTAAGCTAAGAAACTATTACCTTAATATCCATACAACAGAAATGAAAAGCAGTACAGAATCTTTCAATGGCAAAAATATAGTCAGCTACGTGCTCAGCCTCCCTAAACACCAAATGTATTAGGTCAATAATGTGTTGCTAAACTGTAATCCTTCTATCTCAACTCCTCTGAATTGAGAACATTAAGTTTGGTGCTACCTAAGCAGGCAGATCACCTGTACTATAAAAATGGTTCATGTTAAGGAAATTTGAATTGATTCTGTCCCATAGCAAAAGCACCAATTTTGGTAGAAGCAGGTGTCACAAAACTGACTTTATAGTTGGGTAGTTCCAAGCCTTTTGGCTGGAAAGCCTGAGACACGCGCAACTGTGGTGCTGAAAGGCCAGGCTTGGTGCTTCAGATGGATGTGTCCACCTGCCAGGGACCAGATCCAGCTCACATCCATTCAGGTTTCACTGAAGACAAAACTGCTCCGACTCAGGATCAGAGGAAAGCATAGTGGTGCACTGTCCCACTTCTTACATTGCCCAGTAGCAGAGAATCAGAAGGAAACAGATGGGTATAGAGTGGTCCCTCCACAGTAATGCTTCCCTAGCTAGCAATTGGGTAAAATACAGGCTAAGTAGTTGCATCAGAAACATAATTTTTCTCATTAATCAATAAATCTAGTCTGTATGACTTCACCTGATGAAATTTTGGCACATACAGTTACACATACAGCATCCATAGTATCTTGAAAGAATGAGTTCCATGTTGTAGTTATAGTTCATAGGATAAAGAGCAATTCTTCTTCCTTTATGCTGTCAGCCTAATAATGTCTTAAATATCTCTCCATTGTAACATCAAGACAATGAGAAATGATGTCAACATTTTCCTCACCATCTTCTTTTGCACATGTGTAGACCAGGACTAATTAGGTAATTCCACTTCAATGCACTAAATCTTTCACTAAGATGCTCAGCATCCTATAGATATCTAATCTATGCAACCATATTTAGCATTTACTCTCATTTTTCTTTATCTTAGCACTTAGTCTAAGCTTATGCATAATACTGAAATAGGAAACTACATACCCCATTTTATTTTTGACAACACAAAATTATCCTAGCTAAAGCTTATTGTTTTACTTTAAATAATAGAAAAAGTAAACCAAAAGTATACACATTGCTACAATGAAGGAAATTCATAGCTAAAACCATCTCACTTCAACCGGTTAACTCATGGATAAAAAAAATCAAGGTAATTTTATTTTACAGATCAATGGATAAAACAGTCTGTGTGTTCCCTGAAGACCAGTTAAAAACATATAAAAAATAATTAGAAAAGCATTAATCTAATTGCCAATCTTCGCCTGCAAGATTTTTTTTTTTGTTGTTGGCTTTGTTTAAGAAAAGGTGCAAATCATTTTTTCTTCACCTTCTTACCAAAGCTCAAAACAGTGTCCCACAATCAAATGGGATTCAGCTGATCAGATTCAGGGCAATGACAATGAATGACTTTTGGCTCTGGAAATAATTGGTTTTTTGGAGGTCAATAGCCAAGGAATGAAATAAAATATTTTGGTTGGGATTTGACATTTTGAAGTTTCTATCTCAAAAAAGTCCACAATGTAAGAAAGGCTTTCTCCAAGCATACAAGGAAGTGTAGTGAAACACATTCTTTTCAGAAATCAGCATTGGAATGAAACCCTCTAGGAGCAGACCAGAGTCATTCTTGCTCTCACTCTGCCTTATTGCCATGGGAAGTGGTGCAGCCTTAGGAGGGAAAATAACAGCAGGGCACCGAACCTAGAATAACCCACAGTGTGATGATTAGGAAACCCCCCTAATTAATCAAAAGATGCAGATCATATCACTGTCATACAGAGGAGGAAATCTCTGAAACGTTGGGTGAGGATTCAACTCCCCAAAGCAGCAAATTACAAAAACATCACTTGGAGGAGGATTGAAACAAAGGCATTGCCTGATGTTCAGCTCATTATCTGTATAAACTAATTACTTGGCAGGAACCAAACTGTAAGAAATTAACTAGAACTAAACGTAGAAGCTGCCAAAATCAGAAATACTTCTGAAATTACTCTCCCATTAGTCTCCACTTACTACTGTGCTTTGGGACACTTTGTGGAACAGGGTCAGTGAAAGCAAAATGGATTGCTTTCGGACAATATTACATCAGATGTTCTCCAGAAGCACATCCAATATCCTTTTGTTGGTATTGGATGTTCAAGCAATGGGGTGAGAGTAAAACAAGTCTAAAGTAAATTTCCCTAATAACAACAATGCAGATTTTGGCTCCTCAGCACCTACTGTTTCCTTCTGCAAAGCATTTTCTGCTGCCCTACATTACTTGCTGCAGGCTCGGATCCCTCAACTATGTGGAGATTCATTCAAATACCAGCAGAGGCAAATGCACAGCACTGGAGATGGCATCCAGAGGAACATCATGGCACAGAGTTTTACAAAATAGGGTTGCTGAGAAAACCACAGACTTTAAGCAAGGGTAAAAATTGCTAGAAAGGAACATGAAATGCTTTACTGAAAAACTAACCTGATGTAGTAGAAAGACACTGTGACGTAAGGGACATAACGTAACTGCTTTAAGGAGATCTTTGCGACCCAAGAAGACTTGAACGGAAAAAGAATATCCATAAGAACAAGAAATTATGTATAGTTACTCAACAAGATTAATCTTAAGGACAGAAGGGCCTGGCCCAGCCGAGCCCACAGCACTTAATGAAACACACTAGAGTAACTAAGCAAGCACGTGAAGCAATCTCTACACTATCATTGTGAAGTTATGGATGATGAGCATCCCAGAGGACTGGAAAAGGGCAAACATGGTACCTACTTTTACAGAACAGAAGAACAATTGAGGACCTGAGAATTTACAGACCAGTCCAAATTGATTAAATCCCCAGAACAATACTAGAGCAAAAGAAAAAGGAAAAGCCAAACCAAAACCCACAATAGTCAAAAACATGAAAACCTACAAAAAAGATGATGAGAAACCACCACCACAGGTTTGTCAACAGAGAAGTATCGCAAACACTTCAGTGTTCTTCTTAAAACAGGTTAACTGCCAACTGGATGAGATGCTGTAGAAATGCAGTACATCTTGATTTTAGCAAGGTTATTTGCATGATGTTCTAGGACTTGTAATGAGTGCTGCCTGATAGCCACAAACATTTCAGAACATTAAAGCCTTATGATACACAAATAACTCCAGTTCTTGCTTTCCCTCTATATAAAAGGACACATAAAAGTTTTTAAGGTCAAAATCAAGCACATAGATTTAGCAACACAAAATTAAGAACACAGGGATTGGGATTAATTTACAATCAAGAAAGACATAGCACTTAGTCTACAGCTGCTTGTGGGAAAAAGCACTGTAAGATTTACAGTTATCAAAGATTTCAGAACAGCCATGAAGCACAATGTAGGATAACCCAGACCAGACTGACATATACTGAGATTCAGGAGCAAGGAACTGGCTAGGATAAAGTCTGAATGTGAAAACTAAGAAAACTGCCATGAGCAAGACTTGTGTTGATGATAGAAAAAAAATCAAGAAAAAAAAATTAAATAGAACCACAAAAAACTCACACTTTGAAATACTACTCCATTTCGTATGTCAATATTTTTAAAGGATTGCACAAGCCCTTTTAAATAGATATACACAATCTGGTTAGGAGGCCATGTTTGTGAACTCAGTTTTGGTAACATGGTATCTGACACAAAAGGCACTCACAAGTTTGCAAGTACCTGCAGGAAAACATCAAAAAGGCAAACACCTGACTTAAAGCTGACTCACATTAATCCTTATGGATGTGATACTCTTGTAGCAATCACTTTACTAACTTTTGTTTTCACAGACCTTAGGAGTCACAAAAGCAGATGCAAATGCTTGCAAATTCTACTAGGCACTGAAATGCATTTCATCTGTCCTTCAGTTTTGTGGAAGAAAATTGTTATGGTAAAGGCTGGAATCCTAAAAATACAGGAACAAAAAGGCTTGGATTCTTGCAGGAGAGGGATGAAGAGCCCACAAGGATAAAAAAAATCAGAAAAGTATACAATAGCTTATAAGCAAGGTGGGGAGAAGAAAACTTGTAAAAGGGATCTGAACTTCCCTTGAAACACAGACAAATACTACAGCAATTCTACTAGAACACATACAAAAGGGGTTTTATGAGGAAAATGGTGAAGATACTGCAATGAGGTATTAAACAAAGCCTGGGGCTCTCCTGCTTGGTGACTAACCTTGCAAGATTTATACCAAGTATTAATGGAGAATAGTTCAGAGATTGGTGGAAAAGAGAAAAGGGCTAAAGCTGTTCTATTTTAGCCTTATGCACACGTCAGAAGATAAAGCAGTAATGAGCTGCAGGCACTTAAAAGTGAAAACCACAACCCATTAACTGAAATAGGGGAATGTTACCTCCTGCAGCATTATACTTGTGAAGATGGGAATCCCATGGGAAAAGTGCTGTTGAGAACAGAGCACCTGCTTTTGCAGTAGGCACTCTTTGAACAGAACATCATCAGAAACAAAGACAATATAGGACAATATGGTAATAGACTCCCAGTGGGAGAGCCATGTGTCTGTTCTGCTTTAGGAGGACACACGCATCCACTCTGGAGTGGAGGCAACACAGGAAAACAGTGGGACAGGCTGTCAGCTCTGACTCCGGTGGGCCACAGGAGGATCTTCTGCTTGAGAGAACGTATGGTGCTTTCTCGTTTTCTGTAACAGAAACGGAAAACAGCCTACCCTTGATGGCCTATGGGGAAATGCAAACTGTACGCAATCTGACATGTATGTTTATTTGTGGTTTTCTACTTTTCTGCTCCCTATTGCTGAATTTTTAGATACTTAAGGCTTGCTTTTGGGGAAAGGGAAATAGCAAAAAGCTCTTGGCCTGGGACAGTTCAACATAGTAGCATGCATTAACAGCACCCAAATCCTTTAAGTGAAAAAGAACAAATAGATATTCTGATTTTAGACAGAAAAATCGTATTCTCATCTATAAGTATCTACCAGTGTTCTTCGTTATTGTTTTATGATTTTGCTTGGTACAAGCACAGTACTGCACCCAAATCAGAATTTCAGGTTTTGTTGTGGGGTTGTTTTTTTTTTTTCCTAAACATCTTTCTATCACCTATGCTCATTCAGAATATTTTGAACAAGGTTTGTTGCTTTTTTCTTTTCAGCTACAAATTTTCTTGTGGTTTCTTTGAAAAGCCTCCTGTCACAAGTGGCATAGGTTTCTAGATGGTTTCTAACCTCCTTATCCGAAGAAACTGCAGGTGGGCTCCATTGTCAGGATTCTTTTGCACAAGAATAGCAGTAGTACAATGTTTTGATTATTTTTCCAGTTACTTATGGAAAGAAAGCACATGTATATGAAAATTAAAATATGTCACTAAGGATTTTTGTGCAGTAAGTTGTACTATTAGCAGTGGTGACTTTCCAACCAGCTTTCTGCTGCTGCTGCTTTCTGTTTGGCTGCTTGTGAAACTCCTGCCACAGAGAAGCCCACTGAGGAAGGCAGCAAACAAGCACCACACAAGCACAAAACATAGCAGACTCTCTCATTCACGAACATTGGAAAACACATTTTTCACATGCATTAACAGTTCAGCATTTCTGAGTGTAAGCCTGATTTGCTTCCACACTCTCCCCGCAGAAGGCTTTCTTGAGATCCATCCCTACCATCTCCTTAGAAGCACCAAGGCAAAGGTAATGAGGCAATGACAATGAATAATATATATTTCTAAGGTGGTTTAATTTTGTGGATTTAATACCTGTATTAAATTTAATAACTGTATTAAAGAGTTTTTGGCTCTTTCACTGACCTCCCTTTTATATATTTTTGAAGAGTTCTCTAATTGCACAACCATGCTAGTATCATAATTAACATTAGGTTGCTTTCTTGTGCATGTCAGATCCATAAAGGAGAATGGAAAAGAACTTTCAAACCTTGACTGTGAAATCTCTTGAAATATTGTTATTTTTTTGTTGAATCTCAATGGGTAAAATTCAAGCTAGCTCACTCAGAGTTAGTGGAGGATTGGCTCAAATAATTAGAAAATAATGAAAAAATGCAGTAACTTTTACTCAGACACCCTCAATAATGAGGCTGAATTCTGCTCTCAGTTGTAATAAACAAAATCCAGACAAACATCATTGATGAAAATATACTAACAAAAAAAAGGTGGCAATATATCATAAGAGGCTTCAATTGGAATAAAGGAACAGAAAAATTCAAGGCAGGCTTAATCAGCATATTGTATCAAAATGGATCCTTATTCCTTAACTTTGTTTTAAAAGGTATGTGGAATTAATATATATTCAGAAAGTAAACACCTAGAGCATAACCATTTATACAAAATTCTGAAAATGAAAAAAATTAAGAGCTGTAAACATTTTAAGACTGTGATTCTGTACTGGCTAGCCAGAGGAAAGATGTGTAGAAAAACGGCACAAAAATTCTCAGGAAAAGAAAAAGAGCCATTTAATAAATTATTTATAGCTGATAAATTAGTATTGCTGTAGCTCCACTGACTCACAAGTATATCCGGTGAGGACCTCCTCCTAGATCTATTGAGTATGTGGACATGTCAGGTCAAAGTACATCCAGAAATTAAATAGTAAAACTCTATCTTCCTAGAAAAGCAAAAGTAACTGAGGTTTTAGTGGTAAGAATTTAGTTCATATTGAAAAACTTTAAGTATGGACATACATATGCAAGCACATGCAAACACACAGACTTGTCAAAATAAATGCTGACATTCAGGACGCATTCATTGGGTGGTTCTCATTGCTTTGCATATGGAGATGTTTACTGCCTTTGGCAACATATCAGTTTATGCGTTGTGTGTAAACATTATTTTCATATAAAGATGTGAATTTGCAGAAGGATGCACTATATACAGTTGGAAATAAATTCCACCTTCCACCATTCTGTTCTCCTTTATCTGAGCCATACCTATTTTCATCAATTCTGCGTATCAGCAGTAGTACCAACAGAGGAGGAGAAAGTCAGAAGTAGGGAAATTGCTGACATGTTGCTGTTTTCTTTTCCACTGCTTTTTTTCCTTAATTCCCATTTTAGACTGCATAGACATAAAAGCATGGAGATTTCAATTCTCCATGAGAATTGAAGATAGAGACCTGGTCTTCTCCAAGCAACACAAGTGAGACTGCAAAGCAGAGAAAAATTCCTCTGCATTACTTTTATATCTTCCCCTAGCCTTCCATGCAGCTTCTGTGTAATTCCAGAATATGAGAGTTGAATAACTGGACAAGTTAATGCATGAGAAGAAATAAGAGTCACAATTGCTGCTCACCTCTTAAGAATCATTTCTGTGTAATCCCTTCCCCTGTGTTGGCATGTTCACACTATATTGACTACGCCTCATGTTTACTACAACCATGCACAGAGGCTGCTCAAATACTGCGGCTTAAATTGAGTGAAATGACTATACATATGTGGAAGAAATTCCTTGTCTTCTCTCTCTAATACATAACAGATTAAATGAACAAAATAGCTGAATCTGTCAAAGGGCATTTAAAACTGTCCGCTTCCCTGTCAAAATGTCATCATTTTAGTCCTTTAGTCCACCAAGTCTAGTTCATGCAGTGTAACCTCAGGGATCGACACTGCACCACAGCTTGGGCAAAGGAACTCCTCTCCTGAAACCAGATTGTAAATGTGCTAAAGGACCTGATACAGAAATGAAACAACTGTAGGCTTTGACTAGTGTAACAGACGTGTCGGGTAACATCTGGCCTGTTGGTCTGATCAGAGAGAGAACCACCATGATTCCCGAATCACAAGTTACTTTCCCTTTACAGATATATGCACTATGCAGAATTTAATCAGCACTTGTATAGCTGTTCACTAGGAACTAAGATACTTCACTGAGGTTATGTTTTGCTTGACAATATTGTTAACATATGTAATTTGACGGATGATGGTGACCCAATAGTTCTCACTGTCATCTGACTCAGGCTTATCAGGTGTGGAGGAAATCAAAGCTGAGAAATCAAGAACCTGGTTGTGACCACGCTGGAAACTCTTCTCCATTGTTCTTGGTCCATGTCCCAGACTCATCACCCAGAACTCTGATGATGCAAAGAAGTACTGAACAGACTTCATCATGACAAAGGCATCCAAAAAAGTGGCTCAGCATTGTCAAACAAATACTGTAAACCTAGTGATTCAAGCCACTAGGCTGGCACCAGCAGGCCGAATCCTGCCTGCCTGCATCCCAGTACCTACCATAGAGTGACAAACCTGAGAGGTAATTAACTCAAAGCATCAAGAAAGAAGAGATTTAAGAGTGACCAGTCTTCACATAATCAAAGGTACTAGGATTATTATCACCTGGTTGTTGAAGAGCTATGGAACTACACATCGAAGTTGATATAATGATTTAAAAGTATTTTTCTCCCTATTTAATTGGAAATTTATTTTGGTTAACACCAAAGATCTCACTTGAATGATTTTGATTAATTACATGAACTGCATTAATTATTAATTACATCAAAAGGTAAAAAGAACATTTAAACTGTTCTGCTTTTGTGTAGTACACAGACTGAATCATTGCTCAATAGAAAAAAAAAATGGAATCCCAGCTATTAATGAAAAAAGAACAGCAAATGATAGGAAGCAAATTAATTTGGAAAGAGAAGTAGTAGAACGAAAAAAATAAGCCAAGAAAATGTATTGAGAAGAGGAATTTGCTACTTCATTCTTTGTATCACATTTTTGTGTCTGTTTAAGTAGAAAATATTTACTAATTTATTCTTTCCACAGGGAACCACAAACAGTAAAATTGACAAAATGCACGGTAGCATTCCATACCCCAAGTATCAACTCACTAGATAAAGGAAGAACAGCCAACCTATTCACACAGTTCCATTAGTCTAGAGATTCTGATAGTGTCATTTCTTCTGGCTGATAATAAATGATTAAAACAAGTGTCTTTCACAATTTTTCCCTCACACCATTACATCTAAGCCAGAAATGTTTACTAGTGGTATCATCTGTTCTGCTAACTCTATTAAGAAATGCAAACCAGGTTTTGCTCAGGACAGTTCAATTATTCTTTTAGCCATTTCTCACTGAACAGGAGTTTTGATACTGAGCTGCCTCTCACCACCTCAGCATGCTAGGCGAAAGACTCTAGTAAATAAAGTTTTTACAAGCCTTAGAGGTACTATCTCACTGGACGAATATCCAACAACTTTGGAAGCATTGCCATGAGTAGGAACAGTGTGGTACTATTCCTGCCAGCACCGCACTGTTACACTGAGAAGAACAGAACCTTGGTTTTGGTCACTAGGATGTTCGTGTATTATATGTGGAACAACAGATTGCTCACAGTGCACGACTAAGATGTCTGCGCATTAGTTTCAAATTGCTTAGGGGACACAGAAGTTAAAATTTAGAAGTTTTAGCAGGAAGAAAAAACTTTCAAATTCTGAATGCTCAACCACATGTTTCTCAGTATCTCATATTCCCCTGTGCAGCGCGGTTTAAGGATTTCGGTGATTTAAGGAAGAAAACATACTTTCCAAGGAGAATAAATAGCTTGAAGTTCTTGAACTAAAGAAAATATAAATAAATCCCTGTGAACCTCCCCAAACCCAACTGCAACATACTAGCATTTAATATATGGAAATAAATTAGTAAAATGAAAAGGAAATTCAAAAGATAGTGAAGATAGAAATGTCATCACATTTTAAGTATGTGATTTGGTTTTTGTTTTTTTTTAAGTTTCCAAATTACTTTTACAAAGCCATCACTGTGGTAATGGGAAGTGTGTCTTCATGAAAGCACACGAAACAAAGAAACAGATTTGAAAAATTCTGTCATCTCTGAATAGCAGAAATTCAGAGTCTGCAGGCTGGCCAGCCAATCATTTAGTCATTCTAGCCTATTGTTATAAATTACATTGTTCAGACTATTCAAACTGAGCAATGAAAAAAAGACATAAAATGCATATAATAGTAATAAGTGAAAATTTCTCCTTACTTCAAACATAATTCTTCCTTATTAGTCTCTTAAAGAGAAACCAAAAGAGATGATAGAAGCATTGAAGATTATGGTGCATGGACCTACATCCATATTTACAAAAAAAGGCAGTCAATGGACTTTCTAAAAGAAAACTTTTTTCAGTACTATCTTAAGTTTTGTTCTTTTCCATTACAGCTCTATGCCATAAGACAGTAGTATATATCTTAAACAGATCAGAATATTAGGATATAGGCAAGTGCATAAAGGAACCTGTTCTAAACACACACACATTTTCAAGTGCAGCCTGGGATGTTTACATAAACACAAAGCTGTTGACACTGAAGTTTTAAATAGTATTTTGGTTGCTATATTCAAACAAGGAATAAATACATGCACCAGACACCAGGATGGAGTCACACCCATATCTGAGACTGCTCATTCCAGAACCAGGTCAGATTTCCATTCAGATGTGGTATTGTGACAAGGTTTTGTGACACTCTGTGGAATCCCTCAGACACACGGATCTACCCCTTTGCCATCATGGTGAAAGAAACTACTAAAAGCACAATTATATAAATACAATAATGCTCATGAGTGTATATGGCCTTGCAATAAGGCAATGATCATCTACAACAAATTCTCTTTTCCAATATACACAGGTAACAGAAGATCTTTCTGCATCAAAAAGTATGTTTGTACAGTGCAACGATTTAGAGAACTACTGGAATATACCATAAATAGTCAGGTCACCTGTATTTTAAACAATGTAATGTTCATATTTTAGAATTAGGAGGTGTATAAGCTAGTTGATTTCCCTCTGCTATCCACTGTGCATTGAGTAGCCTGGTATTTTCAGAAGGAAGATTTTCAAAATAATTAATTTCTGTAGAAGCAGAACTTGATGGACACAGACAAGTATTTTTACTTGCACTACAAGCTACTTCTCAAGTAGCAGGAATGTGTAAATTTTTGTTATCTATAGCTTCATTATTAGTTTCAGTAACATGATTTAGTTCTCTGTAGACAAAGTATCTCAAATAGACAAAGTTCTAGTGAACAGAGGGTAAAAGGAGAAAATGAAATAACAATGAACCAATTGCTTATATCTTTGATAATTTCCTTGACCCAGAAGTCATTTAAGCACAGATGTAATTTCAGGCATATGAATAGCACAATGACTCCAATGGAAATTGTTCCTAGAAGTGGAATAGTAGAAGGCTTTCTCTAGAATAAAGACTGAAAATCTCAAGCACTAAGTAGACAGTAAGGATTTCATACTTTTAAAGTAAGAAAATTCTCATTTTTTCCCTCATATATATTTTTATACACTTTATAAATACCTTTTTTAGCTAATACAAGTCTATGAAGGGATTCTGGAGTTCTTAACTTTCAGTCAGAAACATTGCATTGAGGACTAATTAAATTACTACTGCCACCAAGACTTACACTAATTGGGGATTTAAGCATCCAAATGAGTGTAAGTAAGGCAATCATAAGTGTGACAAGGTTTTGGCCTAAGACTAAATTCCCTTCAAGACTGGAAAAAAACCCAAAACTTAAAACCCAAACTCCAAACCCTAAGACACCCCTTCAATTTGGAATGGAACTCATGCTCATGTAGTTAGTCTGAAAATGAAAAACCTGACTGGACATATATATATAAATGGACCGACCCCATTTACTCTCCCCTCCTGCCTATTAGGGTGGAGATCAAATAAAGTTGCCACACTAACACCTTCATCCAGTAAAACAGTTTGAGGAATCATTACAATGGCACATATGTGAAAGTGGGCAAAGAAATTTCAATTTTCAGAGGTTAATATAATTTTTAAGTTTATAACAAAGTTTAAGATGGAGAACTGCTTACACCAAATAAAATGAAACCATTTGAATGAAAATTGAATTGAATTTTCATCTTAAGAATTTGTCTGTCAAGAGTTTTACAATAAAAGTCACTCTCCAGCGTGGTCCCAAGAAAGGGACCACAGTGCAATGAATAAAAGCCTTCACATGTTAGTGGACTCCAGTAACATTTGGAATCCTGGCCGTTCAGTGATAATTGAAATGCACTTTACATGGTGAGCATGCACTGACCCACATCAACTAACATGTACTTCTTAACTTTTAATCATGAAAAATTTATAAAGTTACAGTATGACCTCCAAGGCTCATGAAGTTGCCCTGAATAGAACTTTTATTCAGGCAATGTATTAATCTAAAATGCATTTCGTATACTGCTACTGATTTCATAAAAATATCATTTACATTTATTAGCTTTAGCAGAACATATTCTTTATAATTAATGGTATATCCTAATATAGGTAAACAAGAACAATTGTTCAGATTTCATCCTTAGGCTCATTACACTGTTAATCTCAAAGACAAAGGATGACAGCAGTTAATTCTTATGTTTTGATGCTCTTTTAATATCTGACTCCTGAAAAAAAGACCGTTCCCAGATTTAAAGTGTTTTAGCAATCACTTGTAGTCTCCTGTTTCTTTACACTTGAATCAAACTCTGGTTCTTTAGTATTGAGCCAATTCTATATTTAATGAATTCTTCACACCTTGAAGAACTGTGCTACACAAAATACTTTCCCCCCCCAAAATGTGTACATACTATTAGATTTTATTTATTTAATAAAACAATCAATTGGTTCTCAAAATCTTACCTCTCACCTAATTGTATTTTGCTACTTTAGGTATTTGCATTAAAGACATGAATGTATTTTATAATGACAGAAGTTTTATAAAAAGAGATGCTCCCTCAGCTATAAGTACTGAATATCCCTATGTAAGATTGTAGCGTATATTTTCCAAAAGCCTCTTAAACTATTATTTGAATGTAAAAAATCTCGAGACAAATACAGCAGACTTCAGCTTTGCAGCAAACAACAACACATTTAAAAAGGAAGGCACAAAAGTCAATGTTCAAAAACACGTTCAAAACAATATGTTGCTAGGTACAATCACAGAATTTTAAATAACTCATACCATGTATTTATTGAACACATTGTGTAAATTATGCATGGGGGAAGAGGAATAACGTTAGCATGAGTACAGAGGAAAATTATTTCACTTTCATTTCAGATATGCAGTAAGAGACAGTATAGCAGATGGAAGGATAGAAAATGATCTCAAACTATAAAAAGGATGTGATTTATTGGGAGCAAAAATTAATCTAAGGACTGTTCATATAATAATGTTTAATTACATTTTTTAATATATATATATAAGGTATTGTATAAAACATCCTTCATCATGTTTCTTTGCAGTGTAATTTTTAAATCTTTGTTGCTGCTGGTTAAAATTTAAAATGGAAATGATGTATCTGCACAAAGCAATACCTTGTGTGTGCTATGTTTCTATGCCCTTTAACATATACTCTTACATCTGGTAAGCTATCTGTTGCACGATGGCTTTTCTCGAAAAGTGACATGGTGAGAGGGAATTCCTAACTTCTAGCCCAGTGTCACTATTCCTAAAAGCTGGGAAAATTTTCTTTGAGAACATAACGTTTATGTTATTTTAATTAGGAAACATAACTTGCTACTCTCAGCTACTTTATTTCAGTAAATATCAGTAGAAATTTTCAAAATGCAAAATGGAAATTTATCTTTTAATGGCCTTTTGAAAACGTTGAGTTGTGAATAACTATATATATTCTTCATCTACTTTATTTGATGTGCTTCAAATATGCAGACAGACACCCAAATAAATTTTTAATGTTATGGATCTTGGTTCACAAGTGCAGAATTCATTTTGGACAGGATGCTGATTTCAAAAGTACCCTGACAAAACACAGTCAGAAACAAAAATCATGTACAAAAATTATGCTCTACAAAAAACAATCAAAAATTATGCTAATGCATCATCACTTGCACTAGATTCTTGTGCATTTTTAGGCAGAGCAAGATACAATAAATTTATCTATAAAGTCTTGAAAGGTTATGAGATCTTTTATAATAGAATTATTGGATCGTGGAGTCCAGACTTTGAGCTTTCTCTGTTGGTTTTTTTTTAATTTTTTTTTTTTAAAAGACACTTAGATCCCACTCCACATTTAAGAAACTGCAAAAGGGTAATGCTGGTGTAAAGATTTTAATTATACCTGTATATTTTGTGTTTGTATGGTATTTGTCCTAAGGTTGAAATGCAATGTATGTAGATAAAGCTTATTCTGCCTGGTGGCCATGCTACAAAACATGGTTTTACTGTCTAGTTGGGTGTCTTCCAAGTCTGGGGCAGTAAGGAAGAAGATGGAGAGAGCACAGATGATTTCCATCTAAAAGTATAATAGGTATGTATGGAATTGTTTGAAATAGAACATCACGGTCTATAAGTATCTATGAATATGTCAGTGAGAGCACAAGAACATGAAGAAATCATTTCACTGTACCAATGCTTCGAAATAATTTCTTTGCCTTAGTATTATGAGAGCTAGCAAACAGTGTTTTCGTTTGTGAGGTTAGCTTTCCCAGCTATAAGCAGGTTTTTGATTTCGATCATACATAAAAACTGGCTGAACCAAGAAGGGTCAGCAACTATCACCTAAACATTTCATAGAAGGAACAGGCACCCTGGAAAAATGCTTAGTTCTTATACAAATTTCTTACTGTAAATAAATAAAATCTTTGTTGACTCTTTAAATATATGATGATAGAATTAAGCCATTGTACCTATTGATCTTTCACATTGATACTAATAACACACTTGGCACAAACCAGGTTTTCACACATACACTGTCCATTGCAGCTGTTGTTTTAATAATGGCAGAATTTTACAGTACTCACAAATAACTACACTAATTAATTTTACTTTATTTCTCATTTTTAAATATTTATCAAACAGTCATTTTTGGAAATGCTCTGAGACCTCTGAATACAGACCTCTGGTACAAATATTCATTATAAAGGAAAAAGATCCACTGAATTGTATGGCTCGGTTCTTTCCCTAAATGCCAGCAGAACTGTAGAGAAATCTGCAATAGGCATACGCTGGGCTGCCTCTCTCAGCCTCCCCAGATTAGCAGCCATGGGGACGAATTATTTGTAGGAAGATACTTGCAGCTTGAGCACTCTGGCCAAGTGCTCAGCTGTTAAGGGCTGTGTTAAACCAGCAGGGAACCTTCAATTTCACATGTGAAAGGATGGAAGAATAATTCTTGTGCCAAACCTAGACCTCAAATTAAGAGTCTAGTGCATCTATAAGTCTACTTGACATGAAACACTCTCTCAGAAGGGTTAGGGTGAATAAGTGTATTTAGCTGCGCTTTATTTACTAGAATTTTATTCATAAGAAATTGGAGGGACAGACCCAGCAAAAAAATAAATTTTCTTCTTTATTCCCCAAGGCCTGGGAAAGAATTGCCAGAATTTAGCGCTCAGGAAATTTGATTCAAATGGATCAGTTGTTAATAGATAAGCACAGATGCAAAACCAAGGACACAGATGCCAGCACATTGAAACAAAGATGCACCAAATTCAGAATCTTGCCTGCTGCTACCAAACTGATTAAAGATCATTTGGTAAATACAGTGCTCAGCACATGAAGGTAATACTGTAAACCTCTATGATGTCTGACCAGCTGACTTACAAGTAGTGAAACATGGCACAGCATATCTGAGGAAGTTTTCATCAAATTACTCTGGTAAAGAACCTCTCAGCAGGGAAGAAATAAAGCAGCACAATACACACTATATTAAGTACTGGTTACACAAATTTCTATTAAAAAATAAAGAAGTCTCCACTGTTTCAGAAGACCACAACTATTCCCTAGTCAAATAGTTTGGAAGTTTTGCTTGCTTTCACACTCGTATTTAGAAAAGTATCAATGTAAGTCAGCTAAAATCAAGTTTTCAAATAACCTCCAAATTCCGCCTTTACATAATAGTTAATTGTTAGGCACAAAAATGCATGTTCTATATTTTCAGACATCCATAAAATCTTTACATCAGAAGGATTAATCTATGTGGTAGAAAAACAGGTTCTCGAGAGAAAAAAACAGTAATTTATCTGTTGGGTTATTTGTCCAGCAAATATACAATCCAGGTCCCAGAGTGAGACCTCTTGTAATCTTCGTTTGTCCATGGAGTGTATAACTGCCAGTACGTAGGATGAAACCTAATAATAACAATTCACATAAATAATCAACTAATACAAGCATACATATGTAACAACCACTTGTTTGCATTGCAAAGTCTGGCAAAGGAGAAAAGCTGAACAACCCAAGATTAATTTTTTTTTTAATTTTAACTTTAAACTTGGTACCTGTAGGAACTACTTCCTGCCAAACTTCTAAGCTATACAAGGCTGGCAGCTTTCTTTGGATGACGCAGCAAAAGGTTGTCACACAGATCTCCTATTTAAGGCACTTAGAAAGACAACTTAGCAGCTTCTGGTTCCAATTTGTTACCAACAGTGAAAGTGGTAATAGCTGAGGCTTCCCAGCCATCAGACTTCTTCTGGAAGTCATTATATGGCTGACTGACATGGCAAAGGGTCAAACAAATGCTCACCTTTACAGATTTGCTACAAGCAATAAACTATTATACCCATTTCTCTATGGAATATTCTTTTGTTACCTCTCCCCTCAACTTGTCACAACCCGGCAACTTCTGTCACTTTCTCTTCTGAGCCATGTGCCATCCAGAAGACTCTCGAATGCAGAAGAAACCTGCACTTTTAACTCTACTTATGCCCTGCTATTTGTGCAATTCTCTAGCCGAGACCTAGAGAGGGCAATGGTAACAGAGGCAAAGCCTTTTTCTACCGTAGCAGTACAAGGCAACCAAACCCCACCCTGAGCTGCAGTAGTTATCAGAGACAGCCTTGAGTGCATCACCACCCTGAGAAGAGTGATAATGCCTTCCTCTGCTTTCTGGCCGTTCACTTGATGTGCGTGGACCCTCAAAGAAGCTGCTGCAGCACATTTGGAAGACAAGTGCTAGCGCCAAATGACCAAGAGATGAAGCTATTGCCTCCTTCCTCCCAGGAAACACTCAGATTTTGTGTAGTTATTTCTTTCTTTCTGAACCTTATTTCTCTCTGTTTCTTTCTAAATCTGTGGCAGAAAAAGCTCCTTAAAGAATGACTCAAGCTCAGCAGAAGTACTAGGAACATTACAAGCTACAACAGCAACATAAACAAGAGCAGGTTGTATTAAAAAGGTCCATACCCAAGGCTAATGATGAAGTTGCTTCTCAAAGTTAAAATAAGTACATTTTTTTCCTGAGATCATAAAGCCTCATCTGAGAAATAACTAGGCAGGTCTAACGTTTAACTTCTAATGTGGGCCTTCTATATTTGATTGTAGTGCCCAATGACCATTCATGGAAACTGGTTATTCAAGCTCCTGCTACAGAACATCGTCAAAAGTCCATGGAGCTCTACGTGAATAGTATCTGTTCTGTCATCTTAGAATACTTTGGTGTATCTAGAGTTCTGGCAGCTGCTGAAGTACAGCAACCATTTCACAATGTTGTATATAAACAGTTATGAACTACAAAGGAAAGAAGAAGTCATCACAAAAATAAAGCTGTTTCTATTTTCAGGGTCCATTAACACCCACGTAATAAACATGAGGAATTTTTTAAAGAACATTTACACATACAGCAAAACATTAAGGGACTGTTTTTAAAGGTCAATGAGCAGCCTGCTGCTACTGCTTATTGTACAGCTGAAAAATCAGAATATATACATCAATAGGAAGAAAATTTGCTAGACCTGAAGTGTGCAGCAAAATTCCTTCTTCAAACCAGAAAGAAGGCATGTGAACTAGAATTCAGAATGAATACCACGCTGACAAACTGGTTCCTGGTAAAACTGTCAGCTCTGGACAATGAGCTCAGAGCTTAGTAGGAGAGACCCTAGCATCAGGACATGATACTTCCACTTTTCAGCACTGACTCCAAATAAAACTGCTGGGGGAGATCTGCAGCGCCTAAAAAAAAGCGTAAGTGTGGGCACATCTGGCTGCCAAGGCGGGAGGTTAGGCACTTTCCTCCTCCTACCCAAATCTCTTATATACAGTGATCTCACTCCAGGTCTGCTCCTGCAGCTGTCGACTCCTTTCCTTTTACATTTGATGCCTCAGTTGTTCCACCTTTTCTGCACAAACAGAAACTCTCTGAAAAGTCCCCAGAATGTACTTTTCCCTGTGTGTTTTTACCCACTGAAAGATTTACTAGCGAGACTTGCCTAATCTATTTAGTCAAATTGGGTCAATGACTCTAAGAAATTTTGTGCTAACTGAAAGGCTGCTGATAAGTTATTGTTGGAAACAGGCTATTATAAACATAGATCAAAAATTAATCTAAATCAAGAAGTGAGCATTTCTTCATGAAGTTTAGCCACACAGTATAATGAGATAAAAAAAGGAAATTAAATTCTTGCTCATCTGTCCCTGCCATTTTCCCAATATGATATATTCCTTATTTATCAGTAGGAAGTAAATCAGTCATAATTAAAGTTGATTTTCCCTTCATACAAATAGAGAAAAAAAAACTATTTTCTTGTTCTATAAAAGCATGAGTATGACAGGCAATAGGCAAGTCCTTGCAATCCATCGCTGATTCTAATATGCCAAATAGAATCATTAAATTAAACTGTTTATGATGATGCTGAAATTTAGCAGTATGTTATAGCTGTAAATATAAGCCAATGACTCCTGCTATGTAATCCATTGCAAGTCTCCTAGGCAATCAAAATTCAATTAGATTTAATCCACTGGTGTTCAATAAACATGCCAAAATAATGTTTATAACAAACAGAAATCACTATCCTTTGTCTACCAATGAAGATACTTATTCAAGGCAGACTTATCAAAACTAAGGATCCATTGTCCAAATTAGACAATTATTTTGACTAATTCAACTACTCATTTTGACTTTAATTTGAAAATCTGGAAATGTTTTCATTACTTTTTATTTAGCATCAGCAACATTTCTGATTAGGATGCTTTATAAATGACGGCTGTTTATTAGTCACTGGTATAATTACAATTCACATAATGTTCAAGTGAGATTTGAACAGTGTTATTTTAAGAAAGCTTAAACCTGTAGTGTTAGTTAAGAAACATTCAATTCAACTGCAAAGGAAACACTCATGTGGTATGATTGCTCTGTCTTCCGTATAATGTTTTCAATTCATGTTTAAAAGTGGGGAAGAAAATGTCTATACATGCCTATAAACTGCATGTGAATTTGTTGGTATCAATCAAAAACCACTAAAGAAATCTAAATCTGAAAGCCTTCAATAAGAATAGCTCACCATGATTAACAATTTAAATTTTACAGAAATCATTAAAGTTTTAGGCAAGCAAAAAAAAAAAAAGAAAAAGAAAAAGAAAAGAAAAAACATATGTAAAAAACTTAGCTAAATAGTTATAACATAGTTACTACTTTGAGCTTACATGAGGCAATGTAGTTACCTTAGAAATGGTAAAAAAAATAGGCACCCAGGTTTGGAGACTATCTTTCCATACTACTGCTAGTGAGAACAGATTCTGTACAGGTATTGTTTTGCTATATCGCACTGAAGTACTCCAAATAAACCCAGAAAATCTGGTTAGTTGTCTACACTGAGGTTCAGATTGGGTCACCACAACACAAAGAGTATACCTGACATTTATTGATGCTGTTGCTGAAAAATTATTGAATAGCCTACTAACAAAGAGTACAGGAATATATCTTGTCTTGCTCTGAAATAACTATTGTATTAGAATTCAGTCTCTAAATAAGAAATTATTTTTGGAATGTGATAAACACAGGTGCTGATCTTGAAAGGGGTTTTCATATGGCCTCCAATTTCAGTCCAGACTGTGCAACTCCCTTCTAGGTTTACTGTCAACTCCTTTCCTTTGCACAGCCTTGTGACCATGAGTCAGGCAAAGGAAAGATCTAACACGATGCAAGTTATATGCAAACAGAGAAATAAGGAAATTAGCAAAATCTAACAATGTCAGTGATATCACTCATTACAACAGTGATGCAGTTTATGGACAGGCCTGCCTGAAGCATCTGGAAGGCCAGAAATGTTCATCTATGATTTTGTAATATTATATAATACAAGTCCAACACACTGAATTAAGTATATACAGTAAAAAAGGACAGTAAATCCAAGCACATTAGTGTCTGTCCTTCGGATTTAAACTCTCTTGTTCTCAATAGATCCACACACAGCTCTGGTTCAAGAGCATTTGTAAGTCTGACACAAGCAGACTCACACCTACTAGACAGAGGCAGCTTGTCATCCCACAGCCTACATATCTCTAAATGCTAAAGATTTTACACTATAGTTTTGTTTCTAAGTGTAGTCTATAATTAAGTGGCATAACATGAATAACAACTCTTTACGTGGGAAACCATATGTTTAAAAAGGTTTTAAACCTCCATTTCTAATTTTCAGAGACAGCCTTGGTCCTTAGATTTATTTTTGCACACAATCAATTGAAAGCACAGATAATAGAACCTACACAGAAGTAATTAGTTAAGCAACTATATCTGATACTTTGCTATTGTAATTACAGACACAAAATTAGAAACAACCTTTAAGAAGGAAA
The DNA here is from genome assembly GCF_023634085.1 of Falco cherrug. NCBI lineage: Eukaryota > Metazoa > Chordata > Aves > Falconiformes > Falconidae > Falco > Falco cherrug. The sequence goes on from NC_073697.1 coordinate 36,775,648, forward strand.
TACTATTAATAGACGAACTGGCACAGTCAGGAGACAGTTATGATGTCAGACTTGGGATGTAAGAAATATGAAAAATATTTATACTTCTGATCTGTAACTTTATTTTCAGTAAAAAATTCATCTCACCAAACTGTGGAATAGACAAGTAAATGCATAGCCTGTAATATGACAAGGGTACATCATTAACTATTTCTATTTTGTATTTCCCTTCTTCCATTTACATATAGCAGATGGTAGCTGTTAACACATCAGCACTTATAACTAAATCAGACTCCATAACACATCTTGCCAAGATTTAAAAAAATCATTTATTTGCTGAGCAATGCATTTTGGAGTCAAATAGTTGCACAGAAGTTCATGTTAAATTTAGTAAATTGTTCTGATTATAAAAGTAAAAATTGAAGTCAGAATTTTCATTTAAAATGCGTTAAATGCAACAGTTATCTTGGAGTTTATTTTTGTTATTTGAAGGTTAAAAAGTAGTATTTTCCTTCAGCACAATTAAATGTTTTACGTAAAGAAGCAAATTTTGCATAATGTTTTACTCATGTTTTCAAGAAAAAGAAAAAAAAAGATGTTTTCAAGCTGGTTTTCCAACTCCCTGATTTAGGGAAAAATTATTTACAAAATGGAATTTTCAATTCTCCTTTACTCATCATAAGAAAACTTTCAATAAAATTCAAGTTTTAAGATTTGAATAAAAGCAAATTAAATAGAAAGTAACTGGCTACTAATAGTCACATAGATATTACTCTTCTCCGCTACAAGTAGGCTTAGAAAAAAGTAAACCATCTCTGAGTTCGGGTCTACATTAAAATAGACCGCTGCACACATACATACACATACATATATGCATATGCATGAATGAAAACCAGCAGTATCTGCTACAATTTTCTTTTTATTGCACCTCACTTATTTAGCAACCAAACAAAGTTCCACTTTCTCTAAATAAGATGAAGCATGATAACTTTTTTAGCATAATGTGAAGAAATTAATGGTAGGAAAACAGTCTACCTTCTGTGATTTGATAAATTGGCTACATTACTGACACTAAATCTAGTGTTTCTCCAGTAACCGAGGCCATCAGATCCCAAATGATATATGTTTAGGTAATGCACCATGAAACATTTGCCTGAAGCAGTTCTCTTAAAATTTTTCAGCAGGATCCTGTTAAGCCTCGTTAAGGCACCAAGTGGGTATTGCATATTGCAAGATAAAAGCCTTCCTCACTGAAATCTAATACACTTGACTCTGATGTTGAATCTCTTTTACAACGATCAAAAGAGCACTTAAAATGATAACTCTTTCTTATCTGCTTTATATTCCAAGAAAATATTACCACAACTTTAAAAGGGTACGAAATGATCAAATGCTTCTTTTCACCATTGGTTCCAGAAGAATGTCTCATTCTCCCAGCAAGTACTCCAAAAGGATTAAAATTTTTCTTCAAATTAACTCAGACTTGTATTACTCAGAAGGGTACTTTCTTTTCCTAAAAGCTACATCAGTTTTCTGTATGGTTCATTGTACCGATTAAGCCTGAACACACAGTACAACTACAATAACAGTGTAAATCACAGGAAATGTGAACAAAGATGTAGGTTGCTGGAATCTCATGAACAAGAAAAAGCAAGATATAGCTGCACAAACACATCATTTCACAGCGGAAACTTACAACATTTTACATATCACTTTTTGATGGATTTGAAAGTGTCTGTCATTCTCTCCATACTATACCTAAACAAATTTAATTCTAATTACTCTTAATTGGTCTATTTATAGGTTTTGACTTTGCAGTTTGCCCTTTATGCTTTAGTTGAGAGTCAGGAATAACTTTCTAGACTCCACTGGAAGTTTAGACAAATAAAATTCAGGTATGTACTACACACCAGGACTGCAGTATGCAGTGTATATATATATTACAAATTTAATTTGTAAATTATTACCATTTCCCCAACATGTGTAAGTAGAACCTTGATTTTCCAATCAACTTCATTTCAATACAACATTTCCACTCAGATCAAAATCAAACACTGAGCTTTTACAAGTGTTTTTGGTGTGAACAGCCTTTCATGAATACTTTAGACTATGAATAAATCTAGGGAGTAGGGAAGAAAACAAGAACAATTTTCTTTCAAAAGCTAATTCAGCTATGGCTCATGGTGCAGTGTAAGAACAGGCATACAGAATTAAGACTACGCAACCACTTGATTCAACTATCCTGGCTCCAAAAGCGTTAAAGAGATGTCCAGGGAAAATTAAAGAAAAATAGGGCAAATGTACACATTACTTCCCCCAAAGCTCTTTGAGACTCTAACCATTACCATTAAGAGTAGTTTTGGAGCCACCTGGCTTCTATGTATTTCTGAGTGAATTTTCCAGTTTTGCCTTGAACTCATCTACACTGTTAGCATACACAGAATTGCCTGCTAAATTGTACAGCTACATGATCTGTGTTTCATAAAAAAATTCCCTGCCTTCGCTGTACATAGAAACCAGCTTCTACAAGAATCAAGAGATATTCTCCACCTATTGTACAACATAAATAATGTTTATTAAATAATAAAAATTAAAATATTCCCATCATGTTCCTACGAGGATGTGCAAGTATGCTTAATTACCAGCAGGCAAACTTGGACTTTATGATATTTATTTATTAGCATCAAGATATGCTTCTAACAATAAATTTGAAAAACAAAAATGCCAAATCATATTTCAGTTTATTAAAAAATAATGCATAAGAAATCAGAGGAATTCAGTTAGAAGAAGGGATAATGTAGCAGTTGATATAAACAAGGACTCGATGCAAACACAGCAGCGTGAAATACAACATACTTTAAAAGCTAAAGTGATTTGAACAGTTAAGATAAATATTAAGACCAGTTGATATGATTTTGAGCATATTCTTAGCATAAAATTAAAAATTCTTGCTGCTATTGGAAAATGCCTCAGCACTTAAAGTAACACTGCAGTCCGATAACCCTATGAGGCTGAAGTACAAGTCTGTACTATAATTATAAATCTGTGATTACAAATTCACCTCAACAGCTATATCCCTTGTACTGCTACTGGGCATCTTGCTTGCTTGGTCAATACAACTGAAAGTGAAGAGTAAAAATTTAAAGAATAAAATAAAAAAAAATAATAAATCTCAGTAGCTCCCTTTGTAATAAAACAGTGTATATAGGTTTATATATACACTAAAAATACTTACGCTTTACGTATTTGATTTTCCTTTTGCATTAACATGCACAGCTACGAGTTGATACCATTAAATTATCTACCTCCGAAGTGCGTAGTTATAATTTGACAAGGATTTTTGGCACACATGACTGCTACATAATTATAAGGGACATCTGGCCAGCTCCACTGTGCAAGAGAGATGCTACTAAACTACCACAGAAACCCTTATTGAAAGTGAGACAGAAATAAGGTATTTCAGAGCATTCACTCAAAATATTGGGAAACCAAACCCTAACATTCAGTTGCCTCCGTTTCTAAAAAACTAGAACAAACATATAACTGCTTAAACACACCTAATAAATTATATGCTATAGGTATTTGGCAGTTACAGCTTAAACAATGCAAGTGAATTAAAAAAAAAAGAAAAGCTAAATTTGTGTAATTTGCAAGTTCCATTTATGCTAGAAAATCAGTGAGATGAAAGATCCCTCACATGGTTTTCCTCTTGAAAAGAAAAAAACCTCAACCAAACAAAAGCCAGTATTGGTGCAACACAGGATACCAAAAAGGATTAGTAGATTTTCTAATGTTTTTGGCTGTGTGCAGAGGAATATATTTTTGTTATCATTTATGGCTGTTACAAGTTAGAAATGAAAGAGCAGTGATGCCATCAAATTTTGGAAGACATGCTGTATTTTGTTCTTTGGAAGGAAATGGACTCCCCCCCCCCCCCCCCTTTTCTTTTCTTTCTTTTAAACAGGGCTAGAAGTCTGGTTGTTGATGTCTTCTACCATCAAGTACATAATTTCTGAAAATCCATTCTGATAGAAAGTTCATAAAATGCAACTTTGTTGAAAGAGAAAAATTTCCATTATGAAAAATCCCTTTCAAACTGAAGTCAAAATTACACACTGAAGTTTAAAGAAAAAGGACATTATTTCAGCAATAACACAAAAAAGGTATCAGGACTCATTGGTACTAGCTACGAAGCTGCTAATCCTCCTTGGGAAAGGCTGAAAACCATGTGGAAACTACGCCGATTTGTCACATTTTGCCCATGTCTCTTCTTTGACCTTTATTACCTTTTGTACAGATGCTAGTATCTCAGTGAGGATTTCAAATACTACTATAATATATTTAAAAACCTTATTTACTAAAAAAGCATAAAGCTTTTCTAATGAAAAAGTCTGTTTCTTCTGAACGTATGAACTCTTATGAACAGTTTCTTCCCTGCTGTATTACAGAATTAATTTCACAGTATCATTTAGCGATAGCTGCATAGAAATAAATTATGCTTTCCGGAAGAAAAAATAAATGGAGGGAAGTAAGCTTTGCATAGGTGTGCCGTGCTTTAGGACACCCTTATTTTTAGTATTTGCGTCAAAACATTTAATATAAAAATGAAGGAGAGTTGGCACAATATTAATTTTAATGTCCATACCACGAATACTTTAGGAAAAATATAGACATACATTTTAGACATGAGAACATATCTTATCCTTGGAGGCCACTATGGATCCTTTAAACTTTCTTGTACTTTCATAGTAGAAGAAAGAGCAACCACTGTGAAATCCAGATGATGGGAAAAAAATTCCTTTAGCACAAAGCTAGGGAGAAATCTACAAGCTTCCTCTTTTTATGAAGGTTTGTGAAGACTAAAACTGAGCAGAGGAAAAAGCATTTTGCATCATCTTTTGTACAGGTGTTTATATGGACCACTACATATTTTAAATTTTTTATACAACTGTGCTTTTTTTTTTTTACTCATTGGTTGCTTTACTTTCATTATACCTTACTCATACATACATGTACATGACAGACATAGATATTTACACACACTTTCTCAAGCCTACTTAGACCCAAGATTTCCTCATCTTATACTTAAGAAGTTGAATATTTTTGTTAAAATGAACACCAACACATCTGTCCTTGTAAACTGCCTTGTTGCAAAAAATGAATTATTTCTTTTTCCAGGTCTTTTCTCCAAATGGTCAAGATCTTTTAAAATTGCAATTGTGCAACCAAATCTGCTTAGCTTCCCTCCCAGCTTCTGGTTGTCATTAGATTTAACAGGCACACATCCTATTCCATCTTCCCATAGCAAAAAGTACATAATTCTACCAGAACCAGAGCACAACCCTACGGATATCCACATACACCTTGCTATCTTGATTAGGAGCTGCTGAGCATCACTGTTAGCACAGCTGCACATGCAAAAGGAGTTCCATATATACTGTGAGTTACTAACTTACATGGATGTCATTAATGAGTTTTCAAACTGAAAATCATGTCTTGACACCGTCAGCCACAGTGGAAATGATCCATAACTAGAACTCTAGAAAAGTGCAGCAACATAAATTGCAAACCGATAGCAGCAACAGCTTCAGAAATTTAGTCCAGGAGGAAGGGAATAAAATACAATAGCTTAATCTCATGCAAAGGAAAGTAGCAGAAAGGAAAAAAAGAGATCAAATATACTATTGCGCTATTTAAGGAATTATGTTTGCCAAAGTTTGCAATTTGGAACTTTAATGTATTTGACACATACAAATTTCTGGTAACTTGCTGTTTGCTTCCTGTTTTTATTTTTCTTCCTTCAGATACTCATAGCAAAGTTATTCACTGCTGGTTCAAACATTTACCATCCTGTTATTATCAGCACATTACATATACACAGGCAAGTAACTTAATCGCTCTTCCAAAATCATCCAAATGAAAACTACAAACACGAAAGAAAAGTGAAAGAGAAGACAAGGAGAGGTCAAACAGTAAAAGAGCTCTGCAAGTTGGCACCAGTTAACTTTTTTTTTTTTAAACATATCCTTGTCTCTTTTTTTCTTTTCTCTTTTTTTTTTGAGCTCATCCCTGTCTTAGCGTATTGTCTTGTCAGAGCATGAAGTGCAGATGATCTGTATCCCAATGAAATTTGCATGTGATGAATACATGTTCAGAAATATTCCAGATCTGTAGAATTGATGTCATTTTTATGATTTTAATAATCATAAGTCAATTTTATTGACTTGCACATTTGTGAGGAAACTAATTAACTTTTAAATGTAGTGTCTCCTTGGGGGAAAAAATGTGTTAGAGATTGAAAAAAATTATGATTCAGAGTTCCCAACCATGATGGAGTAGCAGTGAAATTAATGAAAGTGAAGACAAACAGCAGCAACATTAAATGAAATTTGGCTTTAATTCTGATCATGTACTTAAGAGATTCTCAAAGTCTATAGCTCAAATCCTGTGAATGACTAGTCCTTTTTTAGGAAGGACAAACTTTTTTAAAAAAAATTGCTAGACTGAAGACTCCACTAGGACAACATACCATCAGCACACTAAATTAAAAAGAAAAAAAAAAATCAATCTAGTTTAAGTATCAGTTTCCATCATGTTTCATTCATTATGTATCCAGTAGCATCTACGTGCTCAAAAATTTATTATATTGACACTGCATATTACTAAAAATGTTAGTTACACATATAAAAATAAAAGGCTTATACATAACCTTATACATAAAACCAGTATGAACAAACAGAATTTAAACTCTGTTCCACAAAAATTAATTCTTTGAATTTAAATCCTTTAACAATGTGCTACAAACCATGGAAAATAATGAAAGATGAGAAAAAAATCAGTTACACTTACAAAACTTTTTTGGGGGGTGGGGGGGATGAGGAGGGCCTATTACAGCAATGTATAAGGTGGAGCTAATCAGGTTTCAGAATGTGTTATACCAGTCCCTGTACAGAATAACAAAGAGTCCCTGCCCAGTAATATATGATTTCATCAGAAAAGAATGGCTATTGAAGATAAAAAATATTGTTGCCAATATATACACAGCAGGTCAGTGGCAAAGGCCACAACTGCTCAAAGGTGCCTGAACACAAGCTCAGAGCTGTTTGCAAGGACTACACTTCTTGCACATTGAATATTGGTGCAAGAGCCTACAACAAATCCACATTTTAGGCTTCCTTCATGCTTCCATGTCTCATCAGCAACTACAACCTCTAAGCTGGTCACTGGCCTTCCCTCACACAATTTTGCACCAATTCTTCTTCTGTATTCGAGATTCATAAATCAGTCATAACTGAGGGCAAACAAAACAATAATTTTGTATTCACTACTGAGGACAATACCTTAACTCCAACTGCATACCAACGCAGAGTGTTATAGTTCCTGATATTCCACAGATGGTAGAGATTATGCCCTTGCAGTTTATGGCACTAGTAGTACTGATTATATTGCACCATAATCACGTCCTCAGCTGAAATATAAGAGCGGATCTTGCAGCACCTGTACAAATAGCTTACAGCTATGAAAGACTTGGGATCACAGTTCATCAGCATAGTCAAGGCAGAAACTTTCACAAATAATAATTAGTTCATCCATTTTTGTACCGTAAATTTTCGCTACTCAAAACGGAATCATTTTCTAAAAGACACTAATTTTTTTTTCTGTCCAAGATAAATTAATTTTTATCTTTACTTGCATTTGGATTTATGAGTAAGTTGAACAGGTTCAATTTGAATTATTCTACCAGTCCATTTTGTGAGTCAGGTTATTCTCTTTGAGACAATCAAGTTAGAGAAATTAACAATTTCTTCTGGTACTTCAGCCATGTGTAAACCGTGCATATGCAGTAGGGAGCAGTACGACTATCAAACAATTATTTATGTTTTGATTAACATTGTTCCAGTGTTTCTTCTCAGAAATCTTAGATTCTTATACAATAGAGAAAAAAAAGAAAGAAACTGGAGTTCTAACATAAGATTGATGATGTTAATGTTGCACAGAGAAATGATTGGTCCAAATGAGTTACTTAATCTAATATAATTTCTGGGTAAAAACATGCCTGAATTTTTATTAAGATTCTAAAGAGGAAATAAGTGTAAGAGAATTTTTGATGAATTCTGAAATTACAAAATATGGTTGAAATTATGTATCAGGCTGCTCAAACATACACTATTTCTTCACATAAGCAAAATTTCCAGATACTAAACATCTACAGCATGGTTTTTGGCCTATTTGTTTCTTAAAAAAATATATCGAAGATACAAAATTTCTTCAAAGGCTTCTATGTCATGATAAAATTTTAAATACGCCCTGTTAGCAAGCTGGTGCACTGAATGTGCTGAAAATTACAGTAGATGGCACATGACAAGTAATTCCTTGAGAAATGCTAAAAGGCAGGTGGGCATTTAAAGGAAAAAAAAGGTGATAAAAACCCACAAAGCAGAAAGTTTCACTTTATCAACTAACTTTATCAGTTACATATTTTCCAAAGAATACAACTTTTCTGAGCTGAATTACAACTCTAATTAAGCTGACTGTAATAAAGATGACTAAACTTCGTGACAAATGGCAAATATGTAATATCCCTTTTCATCTAACCACAATGCCAAAACCCAAAGATGACAATCTGTGGGAGGGAGCACTCTGTTTTCATTACCAGTTACTAATTTTTTTGAAAAGTTTGAAATTGGTGCCCTGGTCTTTAATTTACTAATGCACTCTGGAATTAGATTAATAATAGAGAATTACTACAGGACTTTTGTATGTTAATTTTCTGACAAATTCTGTTATTCGAGGTTACTCCTACAATTATATTTTCCTTGTGGGCAGGCACAGGTGCCTACTTTATCTGTTTAAGAGAAATCCTCTTTTTCTGGTGTTAGTGTCAACAAGTATTATGAAGTGTAAAAGGATGCTTGGCAAAACTGTGAAAATGCAGGACCTTTCTGTAGCTGAGATAGCATTTGCAGTATTGCACAAGATTCCCATCTAAAAACATGTTTATTTGGCACCTATTAGAAATGGGCTACATGCCATCTTCACAGATGGCTGTAAGTGTTCATCAGTAAACTATCATGTAGCTTAAGAAACGTGAGAACCAAGGGCAGGGTTTCTTATATGAGAATATTCACATGTGGTCACGTTTACGTTATCTGCCATTGTAATTCTGCTGTGAGCTAAATCAACCTTCAAAGTGTGAAACTAAATTGTGCATACAGGTAAAGGAATACTTCACTTGTTAAGAGTGACCTATGAGAAAAGAACATGAATTCAAATCTCCTGAGTATTTCCTGCACACAGCTCACTTGCCCTCCAAGGGTTTAAACGTAAATACTATGCTACTTTAGAGATGAGAACGAGTTGACTGATATTTCCAAACAGGTAATGCAATCTACTATGAATCTTGGAATCAGAAAACAGGAGATACTGACACACTATACTAAGCATTTACCTCCTATTCTAGAGGCAGAGATTTATCTCAGTATCCAGCTGACTGGTATGCAAGTTGGATGCTGCAAAGGACTGAGACTTCCCATGTTTCCAGCAGCTGCTTGTCAAACCCAAGTCTCTCTGCAGAAAACAATCCACATTAATACTTCCTGAGACTTTTAAATGTAATTTTCCTAAGGCTCCCACAAACAGAGCTGCATGCTGACAGGCACCGAGTAGGACGGGCAAAATGAGAAAACACCCTGCCTAGTTAGTTATATCAAAATAATGTAGCATTTGAATTTACCTGGATATAAAAGCCAATTTACTTTCTAAGACTAAAAAAGTATTTAAAAAATTACGTTCACTAATGGCAAAACATGAAATGAGACTTTTTTAAAGTTTATTTTATGTAATACTGTATTTGAAGAAAGAAAAGGAAGGTAGGAAGGTACTGTAAAATCAGATAACAGGGCTTTTAAGCCAGTAATTTGACATGAGAAGATTCCAAATAACACAATTTCATATAAAGGACTGAACATGTGTTTTGTTTTGTTTTTTTCTTTCAATTTCAAGAACTGCATTTAAAAAACAAGACCAAAAAAACCTCCAGACTTCTATTCCTTCTCTGGCTACTGGTATGTTTAGCGATCTCAGAGAAACTGTGTTTGCGCTCCTATCTGCAGAATCGGGACAGTAATGCTAGCCTCCCTCGTAAAGTATTCTTACCAGCAGTTTGAAATAGACTGTGTCAGAGTCAAGTATTACAAACATGTCATGAAGAGTGCAAATGCAGGTGTAAAAGAGTACTGGGGATCTCTTTAACCAACATCACTACCAAACAAGAGAAAAAGAGAAAATCAATTTCCATTTCAGCAGCTTGTACCATTCTAGCTTCTTTAAATAAAGATTTAGATAGTGCTGCATGAATTCCTGTTGAAAAGAATTGGTGTTTGCCAATTTAGAATATGTCTGGCTTAGGAGAAGGGACTTTGCCCATGGTCTGATTCATTAACTTGAAGTAATGATGGTTTATTGACTTTGATTCTGGTGATATTTGATGAAAAAACAAATACTTCTGTAGGATGGTATGAAGTCAGACTTCAAGGCTATACTGAATGACTGGAAGATACTGGAGGATGACTAGTATGTTCATAAATATTGGCCATTTTATTTTACAACATTTGACAGCAGTCTCCCTGTAATTAAGGAATGTGGTACTTTTGCATAGTTAGAGATATTTACCATTTCTACACATGCCACCAAACTTTAAGATAAAATCTTCTGCAAGGTTGTAACTGATCTGCTAACTGGTCATTTCTCTCAGTCTGTTCATGCAGTATCTGTGAACTTATCAGGATTTCCATGTATGAATTTGTAATAATCATGGGCCAATTAATTTATGCGATTAATTTCTGCTTGGTAATGGGTTCATACTCAGAGTCAAAACTTGAGTAGAAATAACACGCTTCAGATATGTAAAGGTGTAAGCACAGCTTTTAGTTTCAATAGAATTATAGTTCAGGATGTTTCTAAGAACAGAAATGAAGCAATATTTTTTTAAAAATTCATTTTTTTATTATTATTTTCACCAGTAAACAAGTTTACTAGAAAAATAATGAAAAGTATACTCAAAACATATTTGTTATAATTCAGACAATTTCTTATTGAAATTTAAAATTGTTTAAATAATACTCTGGAACCAGCATTGAAAATACTGTGATAGCAAAAAGCACATCAGATTTTAGTCATGATTCCACATGCTTAAATAAGTATAATCTTAATTTCTTATTGAAGTTAAAAATTGTTTAAATAATACTCTGGAACCAGCATTGAAAATACTGTAATAGCAAAAAGCACATCAGATTTTAGTCATGATTCCACATGCTTAAATAAGTATAATCTTTTTAACACTTGAAACCCATTGTACTGTTTTTTAATATCATCTAGAAGTCCTTGATCCAAATATTTTAATAAATTTCCATTCCACTTAAAAAAGCAAACTAACATCACTTTCTACTTAATATTTTCCTCCAAGTATGACATAATATATATTGCAATTTATATATCCCAAGAGAAAATGATAGTTTGACAACTCTGTCTTTTTCTGCTCAGATATTAAGAGAAGAATCTGATATATATGAGATGTGGACATGACTACATAATTTTATTTGTGTTTCAGAAAAGCAACATATTTGTCACTGTTATAACTGTATTTTTTTAAAGCTTATCTGAAATTCATGCACACAATGTCTCACTTGTTGGCTTTAAATTTTTTTGTATGCCTATTTGTTTCCTTTCACTATTATGTGACTTTCAGCTTTACTTCCTAAGGGGTGAACTGACAGTTCTGGGCCCTTTTCCCTCAAAGTCTATCCTCATGATATTGATAACACAAAACATTTCTGCTACCTGAATAACACCACTACCATAAAAACTTGGGAGTGACACTACCAGAAGAGGGGAAGGAGTTTCTGTGCCCTACTGGCATCCCACTTCCAGTTATCTGATTTCTTTGGAGAACTTCATCTCACTGCAGCTGCAACACAAACTGAGACTGAAAAACCTAATTTCCTCCTCTCTTCTTCTCTTGGACAAAATTTGTTTTGCAAGTACTAGTGAAAACTAATTCTAGTTTCTTAAACTGGACACTTTCAGATTGTTACTGATCTCAACTGCTTATTTCAGTGATGGTTTTCTTCTGAGACATCTTGTGGTGAGTGATCCACCCCAACTGATTATCAGGATAACAAAGCTCATGCAATGGGTTTTCTTGTTGGAGTCTATATATGACCTTTATACTTAAACCCCTCTTTTTTCACCTTAGGAAGAAAACATTTATTACATAGATTCAAGGCAGCAGAAAAGCACTGATGATTGAAGTTGCTACCCCGTTCAACCAGAAATTGGCACGAATATGAATTTTATTTTCCAAGAAAGTGTATGAACATATTTTCATTTACAGTTGTTATTACTGACATGCATCTATAGTTTGTTCTAGACAGAGGAAATACATAAGCACTTTTAAAGAAATAAGGATGAGAAACAGCCAAATGCCAGGCTATTGCCAGTACTTGTGAAAACCAGTGTGTGTATGCGTGTGTAACAGTCCAATCAATATTCCTTTTGAAGATGGCAAGTTGAAACGAGTGACAAGCTATTAATACTTCAGAGGCACGTCAAGTACTTCAGTAGCACCAATGTGCTAATAGCATATTTGCAAAATTACAAAAAAGTCTCAAAGCAAAGCAACCTCTCACAGGAAATAAAACTTCCTCTCCTTCAAGGGAGACCAGTATGGGATCAGGAAAATGAAGGTCTTTTAATGACAAAATCTTAGATAATATATCCAAGGCTTTTCAGGCAAGTTCTCAAACTCCAGCACTGACTGAATTGAGCTGGTGCTGAAGAGCCTGTAGTGTGTGTTAAAATAACATGTTTGCCTTAATGTAACTGAGCTTTCTCCTCTTGTCATTAACCTGCGCTGTTTAAAATCTCAGGTAACAGCTGCCCTCTACCACTTAGGGAGCTGTAGTCCGGTGGTTCTAGACGTGTGATTGTAAAACGCTTCATGAGAACTGCTGTGTAAGTGTAATACATTGCTACAAAATACTTGGCTTAATTGGGCTATGCTGAACTAGGACTGCCGTTTTATTAAGAAGTCCCAGGAAACTGATGCAGCTAACAATATGGAATAGCAGCGAGTGTTACTAAAACAGGACGCTAGTAGCATGAAATCAATGTAATGGATTTTGGATAGCATGAAGGGGTGTTTAATGAAGTGATAAATAGAAATCAGTTGTTAACCCTTATCCTTTAATACACAAATTGTCAAATGCACAGTTAAAGGATAGACATAGACTTAAACACACACAGGTAACACTCAAGTACAGCTGGCTTCAGGAGACCTCAAATTAAACAGTTCCACAACAGGATCATGAATGCAAGATTATTTCAGTCAGAATGATTGGCAATCACTCAACCAAAATGAGGTACTCTTCTACCAGTAAAAACTGCTACTTACATGAAAGCACTAAGCACGATCCCTACTTAATAATTACTTACAAAGACAGTTGTGATTTAATGGTATCGTACAACCTAGAATATGTGGAGTACGAATGCATTCATCATGCATGCATACATATTCACATGCAAACCTTATCCAAATGTGCAAACTTATACAATCAAAGTAGAAAGTCATATATCTCATGTATCTTCCACTTCTGATGCCCCACATACACTTCAAACTCTTTGAAAGTATTTCTCACGTTCTTTAAAAAAAAAAGTAAAATCATTCCTTGACAGTGAACATCAGATACAACTGAATTAGTGAAGTCCTGCAACACAACAGATAGTATGAGCATTCCTAGACGAAATGCCTTATTTATCCATAATCTACATTAATACTTTTCAGCGGTATTGTTGCCACAGAAACATGCATGAATAAACCTGCAGCTAACACTCGTTCGTCATCTCCAGTCAACTGACTCGCTATGACTTTGGAATAAATGAAGCCTGCTCTGTGGGCCAAATCATTAATCAATCTTGCCACATCATTCCCTTTTTCTTCAGTAGCAAACAAAACCCCAGACACCAGTTTGTAAAGTACACCCAAGAGGGCATTACAGGCATGAAAATTAAAAGATGTATCAAATTTAAGCAATACAAAGTAGCAAAATAAGATACGGTACAGATACAGCATTGGGAAACTTGAGTACCACAATTAGCATTCTGACTCAAAAATACTTTCATAGAAACATCTGTTAGATCAAGTTTATCTGGGCTGGTTCACATGAGGGTTTCACAAATAAAGCTTTTCATTATTCTATTTTTCCACCCCTATATAACGCCATTTCATCCCACCCAATGACTTTCAGACAGTTCTTAGAGCTATAGGCTTGTGTTTAAATTTGATTTTACATTTACTCTAAATAAAACCAGTTTTTATTAACTTCCAAAACATCATAATTTTTTATTTATTGTGGAGTTTTTTGGTTTGGTTTGGTTTCTTTTTTCTTTCTTTTTTTTTTTTTTTTGTTTATGGGTCTGATATGGATGTCCCTTCCTGTCCATGTTGTGCCCCCCTCAACAAAATAAAACAAAGAGTGAAAAAGAGAGATAGCAATAGAGCAAGAAGATCTTTACGTTTTATTTTACAGAAACACAAAAATCCCAGGTCCTTTCCTCAGAGGAATCATGATCTAGATTTCATATAGGACAATAACAAAAAGTGATAAATGCAAATACCAAAGGGAACAAAGTGTCAGCGCTGGCGCTCATGAGAAACTAGACAAAAATTCATGCAGATACCTCAGGCATCAGCCCATTTTGAGGTGTCTGCTCCTCTGTCCCATTCTCCCACCCCACTTGAAGGAATAATTTGTTTTGAACTCAGCTTTAGAATTCAGTTTCATGGGAATTCAAAGTAAGAGAGTAATTTGTGAAAGTTCTATCTCTAACTAATCTTGGTAAGTGAGATCAAGGAAGAAGTAGATGAATGTTTTCTCTTTGAAAGCATGGATAAGGAGAGTAGACTGCAAATCCAAGATCAAAAGAGAAAGCCCTAAGCCACCTCTAAGAGTCAGACCACTCTTCATACCAAGCACAAACTTTCTGGAATATGAAGGGTTCTGTCAAAATTATTTTGGAGTCAGCTGAAATTACTGAACTCTAACCCTGCAGATTACCAGGAAGACCACCCATAAATGAGAAAAGAATACTTCAGTACAGTACAGTAACAATTTAGTACTGTGCTGATAGCATTCATCTATCAGGTAGAAAGGGTGAGGAGAAAGAAATGTAGCTGTCTACAGATTATCTCTACAGTAGTATGGTGAACATGCATGTTGGGTTAATACACGACCATGGTACTTTTCCATTCGGTCTGATATCTAGTCCAAAACCTGAGAATAACTTTGGGAAATAACTTCTGCTGTGCCTTTGCAACCTCCCTCTCACATTCTCCAGAGAACAAAGAAACAATTAAGGAAATATAAAAATAACTATGAAATTCTCTACTGCAATATTTTGGGTATTATGAGAAACATGGTTCCTTTGACAGCCTTACTACCAGTTAGTAATGTACTCCTTTTGGAGCAGATCTGTTTAGTGAAATAAGTTTGATGTTAGAACATGGTGCTAAAATTGAGAGCATCTATAATCTCTCATTGAGAATGTATACTTCACAAGACTGAGGCAAAACATTTTGTAAATTGTGATTTTTAAAAAATGCTGTACTCCATGCCTAACAAATGTATAATTAGTTGAAATTTGCATCTATTAATTTCCTCATTGGAATTTTAATATTGTACATACATACCTTCTGTTAAAGGCTGTACAAGATGACAGCCCAGATAGTAGTCACTGGTAGTTATTGACTCTATATTATTCCTACTAACTTAAAAATTCTTTCTCCAAGAATTCACTACTAACCACAAGGCATTGATCTAGAAATTTGGCCTAGGCTGTCTTCATGCTACATACAAGCTCCAAAACCAGCCAAAACTAAAAGGTACCAGAGCAAACAGACATTTTGGAGTTTGTGGGGGAAAACCCCAAAACAACTTTGCTGGAGTTAAACATCAAGTATTTTTCCAAGAAGTCTGCTTGATATAAGTTCAAGTCCATTGCTGCTGATCTAATGAATACGTTATTTCTGTATTTGGGGTGGTTGTTCAAATCAGACCATTTATCAAAGGTAACCTATCATTGAGCAGGATTAGAGAGGAAATAATAAGAGTCCATAGCTTCATTATTCAGCATTACAGGAGAAAAAAGCTGGATGGAGATATACAGGAAGAAATTTATTCCATGCTATTGTGCCAAGAGAGAAAGTGTATCAGGCAATTTCATAGGAAATCAGTCCTAGTTCACCATTTAATAGATTAGTAGCCTTTGTGTAAAACAGCATTCAATCTACTGTGGGTGTCAAGCTTAAAATCGAACAGGCAATTACACACATCTATTCAGAAATAAATTATTCCAATTGCTTGAAAGCACCTATAAGAAAGTATGCTTCATGGAACTCAAAGAAATTAATAATACCCCAAAGATTAATGGAAACTTCAGAAAAACTAGAGAACTTATCCTGTGCTGTGAATTTGTACAGTGACCAGTTAATCCTTCTGCTCAAGTTGGTTTATCTGACAGTAAACATAATTTAGAATTAAGTAACAGAAGCTGTATTAGGTCACCATCAATTTCAACTTAAACAGAAAAAAAATATTAAAATGTAGAAATCTAAAAATCCTTTAATCATCACAGGGCCGACACAAATATAATTCTATCAGGTATTCTCTTTCAGCCTTGTGACTGCCAAGACAACCCTTGACTCCATGTAGCAAAGGTACAGTGGGAGACAAGGAACTGCAAAAGGACATACCAGGCCTCCAGTTGTCACTAATGACAAAGGCTTCCGGTCAAACATCACCTTCAATGCCTACCTGCCTTAAAGGTTAGGAAGAATGTTTTCCAAGCAATTCTGTTTTATGGTGGGCTTTTCTAGAAGCGCTATTTAATTTCTTCCAAGGAATGACAAAAATGTGGGGGTTTTCTTTTTGTTGTTGCTTGGGTTTTTTTGTTTTGTTTGTTTTGTTGTTGTAAGTAATAACAATGGAAGGGAGAGAGGCAGTCACTCTGGTCTCCCGAAATAGTGAACAGTTGCTGTGCTTTGGGCAGAGTTCCACTGTTGCTTTTGTAAATGTACTAATGAGCCATTGTCATACTGGTGCCAATCTGGCATTAGCAGTCACCATAAATTTACTGCAAGAACACTGCTGTTTGTAATTAGCTCTTCATTACACAATCAGGCTGATTTAGAGAAGCTCTCATATGATTTGCTCAGCAAATGAAGCAATATAATTACACCTCACTCGAAATCAACAAATTAGACTGCTGTTTGCAATTGGTTGTATTATATGCTGTTAGCATTCTAGCAATTGCAGGCCTGTTGCAGCCTTTAGCACTTAAATAAAGTAAGCATAATTAAAGTACTGAATATTTTTGAATTTGCAAGATCAGCTACATAATAGCCACAATTCTTTGCAATTAAAAAAGGAGCCAAGATTTATGCACCACAAACTCTCCATAAGCTTAAGTTCAATGTTGATAACACCTAACGATACAGAAATAAGCTAAAAATTGCAGTGAGGAAATAGTTAAAGGAGCAAACATTTGCTTCATAGGGATTTATTCTACAGTCAGCACTAAAGACTTAAGCCTATTCAGATCAAGAGGAGCAGACAGCTTTAGCTATGTCTTTGTTTCCACACATCCTTAATAAAACTAAACATAACAATCTTCGCTCTTTACATTTTATAAAAAAAAATCTGAAATATTTCACATCAGTCTTGTGGATAAGTAAGAGCAAAAGAGGAGCAAGTCAACTGTTTGAATGTAGCAAAGAAGCCTAAATGGAAGTGGTTAACCAATGGGAGTTCTTCCCTTACATGATGACTTGGGGCCAGGCTCTACAGGATACAGGAAAGCACAGTGCTGTGTGTACATTCATTCATTTATAATAGAGACATTAACATCAAGAAGTAAAAACATATAACAAATGTTAGAAAGAGGAAACAGATGAGGTTGTGAAAAAAAAGCCAACCCACAAATAACCCCTGTAGACAGTTTACTTATAAGGACATTCAGGTATATTTATACTATGCTACTCTAATGGATCAGATAGACATCTGAATGTCTTGGAGATACTGTATCGGCTGACACTGAAGAGGCAAACACCTAACAAGTCCAGTATCTACTACGATGAGCCAGCCCGATATATTCACAATAGCAATGAGGGATAATCAGCTCTTCCACTGTTTTGCCAAGACTGTACCTATTGTCCTCTTTACATAGCAGGGTTACTAAATCCTGTGGGTTTGGGATTCTATTGGCTTGCCAGAAGAGATGCCAAGAGGCTAAAGGCTTAAAGACCATACGCATATAGATCCTATTTGTAAAAAATTCCAAAACAAATTATAAAGACTAACAGTCATTCGAGTTGTTGAGCAGCACCAAGCCATTCACTTTTTGCTAAGAGTAAAGACCATGGTAAGCCACCTATCAGTATAAACAGACAGCTCCAATTCGCTCAGTATTTGGCAATCTAGCATCTAACAGTGCAGCAAAATTTCCTTTTTTTTTTTTTTTTAATGGCAGATAGCAAACATGGACTGACATTTCAGGTCTGATCAGGGAAAAATAGTACTGTGCTACAAATTAAATGATGACCAGGATTGTATCAATGACTGTGATATGCTAATGGACATTAGAAAGACTTGTGGGTAGGAAACGTTACAGAATCAGCAATGACTTCATTACCAATGCAATTTATCTAAAGTTAAGGTTAGGACACAATTTCAAAGGCTTATTTTTTGATATCATAAATAAGTGCTATATGTTAGCACACAGTGAAGAAAAGTACATAGAGAAACAACTTTTTACTTGATCCTTAGCAAGACTCAAGATATGGTTTGAATAATTTAATGCAACTTCCACACAGATTTTTAAATTCCCTGTATTCTACATATGTGCAGAAGACTGAGGATAGTCAAAGAAAAATTATGTCAAAACAACAAAGTTCAGTTAAGAGAATGTTAAGAGAAACATCTGAAAGGGTAAAAAGCACCCCTGAAGCACTGACGGATTTCTGGTTTTGGTAGTCTTTATCCTGTTTGAAACAAACCACACTTCTGTCTCAGAATAATAAATGTACAACAGATTTAAAGAAGTGTGAGAGGAAGAAGTTTGCCTGGTCAAACAGCAAGGCATCAAAGCCTATTTAAAATAAGGTGATAATCGAAGTCAAATCTCAATGAGTAAAAACCCCTCATAGCTAGAAAATTGTGTCCCCTACCTTAAGAAAGTAGGACAAAAATGAAAAAAGATGTTGAAGAAAGCTTGCAAAGGTATACGTGCCTAATAATAAATTCCAAATAAATTTTCCAAAGAGGGAAGCTTGCCAAGAAGTAAGACTACAATCAGATAAGACAATGTGAGAAAATATGCAAGTTATGTGGCATCTGCATCCACAGTAGAAGAGATTTTGGTGACTTTCACATTACAACTTCTATTTGTCACAGACACAGTGGAAGATATCTCTTGAAATTAAACATTAGCAGAAGCAGCTGTAAAACACGTTTATAATACAATCAGTATCAGAAAGTCAGAAACAGAGGCTATTCCAGTTGGAGTTTAAGGGAACCCTATCATGAGATGGCTGAATTGGAACCGCAGCAGATACCTACCACTTAGCATTTTGATCCTAGAGAAAGAGTAGGTGGCAAATATAGCCTCAGTATTCAAGAAGCATACTTGCAGGTTGTAGAAATCTCCACCTTCTGAAGTCTGACACCACTATCAAGAAAACTGACAAAGTATAAAAACCTACAGAATTTATGCACAATATGGATAATATATCATCCTACAGAACCTGTCTGTTGTTTTTTACCAAACATAAAAAGGCAAAGCAACTAAAATGCTAGGGAGGGAAAATTCCTTTCATGAAAGGATTAATGCCTATTCACCAGATTAATAGCAGGCAAATTGCTAGTTTTTACATCAGAGGGAAACCAACACTGGAATACTACAAAGACCTATTTAAGGACTGCTTTTCAGCTTATTCATATATGATTCAGAAAAGAGTTAATAGCGAAATGACTTTTTTTGCTGACTAAGAGGCTAGTAAAGACAACTTGAAATTCTTTCATCAATAACTGGATGGCAGATGAATTTCAATGTAGATAACTCATATGGGAAAGAAAAGGTTAACTTCAAATATGTGGTGGACTGAGCTGACAACCACTACTATGCAGAAAAAATGATACTAGATAGAAATAGATATCTCAGTGGAAATGACAGCTCAATGTTCACTAGTAATCAAAGTAAGACTGCAAAGAAAATATAAAACTTTCTTATGCCACTCAAATCTATTGTGTGCCTGCACCTTTAGTACTAGCTACAGTGCTCTCTCTGCCATCACCCAAGATACAGGACAAGTAGAAACAGCAAAATAAAAAAGCAAGAGATGGTAGAAAAAATATTTCTGAACAAGGAATGATAGGAATGGTAGACAGACTAAGACTCTTCAGTGCAGAAGAGGTGACTGAAGACTGAAGGCAAACTTTATGTGTGAAATCATGAATAATGGAAGAAAGGTAGGGAGATAACCCTGCTTTTATTTACTGTTTCTTCTAATAGAACCAACAAGTATCAAAGCAAATGCAAGTGAACTGAAAGGGTGCTTGTTCTACGCTACATGCATTTAAAACCAAAACTTAGTACTGCCAAGCACTGTTCAAAAGAATTACACAAGTTCCTGGAAGAAAAATTCACCAAGTTCTAAAAAGAAAGATGTTACTACTTCTGCCTCAAACAGAGGCACTAAGCCACAGATTGCTGAAAAGTTATTTCACCTAATCATCACTAATTTTTTGATCTGTTTCACTCTTTCCTAAGTATGTGTTATCAACCTCATGGGGACAGGACACGAAGCACTGCTCTGACCCAGTACAGTAACTCTTAGATTCCACTGGAATTAGTAATTAAGAATTGGGTCCCAGACAACCAGTACACTTTAATGATAGGTAACTATAATTCTTGGTCAGTGGCATCCAGTCAGTTCAACAGGGAAAACAAAGCAAGAAATTGTATGAAGATTGCTGATTTTCTGTGGATATTCAAAAGGGGAGAGCATAATTTTATTTAGTTTCCAGATTCTTCAGAATAACTGAAAGATCAACAATGAGTAACAATACTTTTTGCTACCTACAAATCTGGATGGTACTCCTGTCTTTGTAAATTTTTTAAATTGTACATTATATGATCACAAAGTCAAATGGTGTACTGCAGCTAGCACTGAAGAGACCTTTATTTATAATAGTGTTTTACTGTAAAGGATACAAGCAAGTGGAAAAATGAATTCACTGATTGTTTTAATGTGTTAGTTTAAGGACTGAGGTCTCTGAATCTGTTTTGTGCAAAATTCCAGTTTTGAGTATACTGTCCAGACTGGTATAAAATATGTGGAACTGCTGACCTTGGCAGTGTAAGAAAAAGACCTTTTTTTTTTTAAAAAAAAAAGAAAATTACAAAAGTTGAGAAGACTATTATAACAATGGTGACATAAGCTGACAGTTAATATCACACTGACTGGTGATTATCACATAGTGGTTGTTGAGAAGTTATTCTTTTCATCTCATTAGCATTTAGATATTTAATTCTAGATAGTTTTAAAGATACATATATTAGTTTACTGGTTTTACAGTAATTTACTGTGATTTACACTATTTAAACATCTGTATCTGTATTTGCTATTTTTGTACAAGTTTTGCAAATATAACATCTCTTGATAAATTCATTTCACTGCAATGAAGTTGCCATTACATTCCCTAGGCAAAAAGCAAACATTTTAGAACATTTAAAAATCCCGATATGAAAGAATCAACTTAATATCTCTGTAAGAGTATGCTTTCTTTATAACCCATCTGTAGTAATGAGTTATTGATGAAAGTTGCCTTAGAAAGATCTTGAGCATTTCATAGAAGCAATGGGCTACTAGAGGTGTTTTGTAGAAATACAGTCAAGAGTCTTTTGCAAGCAAAACTTTAAGGAATTATTCAGATCAGTAACACACCAGAAGAACAGCTGCAGTGGAAAACATTCAGCTGTGATTAGGCAATCCAAATAGACCTGGTAGATCTTAAATTTGCATATTTGATATTTACAAAGAACATAAGCCATTGTAATGGGGGCACAGAGGGGTTGTTTATTTTGCTTTCAACTAGAACTCAAAGCATGCAGATTAGCAGAGATGATAAAGTAGTTTAAAATCAACTGAAATGAGATTAATAGGCTTGTTTATATATGTCTATGTATATATTACAGTTACATAAATGAAATAATTATGAAGACCAGTAAAGATACTACCTTCACAACCAAACATACTTTTAAAAACAGTAAAAAGCTATTGTGGGGATGCAATCCTAACACACCTACTTAAAGAGAACAGTTTGCTGCCCACAGATTTGGTTTATGCCTCAATAAATATGAGAGCAAGTAGAAACACAAATGCTGCAAAGTGGACCTGGAGAAGTGGAAAGGATGGAGAAAAATGTTACAGAGCTAAGAGCTATATAAAAAATAAATAAAGTGTGTACATTGTGTACTTACCATGAAAATGCTGTCTATGCAAGGACAGGTGTAGAAGTAGTAGAATAAAAAAAGAAATAAAAAGACATATAACCTTAAAATAAATTCTGTTTTTACTTTCTACTGCATTCTTTATCAAACAGGGATACTGTTATAATTGAATTTCATAGCAGATTTTTTTTAAATGGAACTGTAGTTCTGTTTTGAAGACAGCTGCCTACTTTCTTTTCACTTTTACTTTATGGAAAAATTTATAAGCTGGTTTTGTTTGTCAAACAAACAGAAGCTTCTCTGAGTTCTTTTGCAAAACGTCACCAGTTTCCTACTATGTTTCCATTCCTTCTCTCTCCCAATTTTATGTCAGAAATAAAGTAATTATCTCCCAGTTTCTTATCATAAAGTAAAACACATTAACCCTGTAATCTTCACAGTGCAAACAATACTGCTAACTAGGACTAGGGAGGGAGGTGGCAGGATGTGTTAATATACACTACTGGCTTTCACCTCCAAAAATTAAGTTTGACTCATGTTTCATAACTGGAATAAATCTGGTTGCCTGGGTTGTGACAATTAATCCTAGGAAATGACAAGACGAAGTGAGCAACCTTCATTGATCTAAGGAGTCCAGGAATTAGTTTGTGCATAGCTAAACGGGGAATTAATTGAAATTTAATGAAGTTTGCAAACCATGTTCCAATTCTAACAAAAGTGTTTTAATAAGTACTGAGACTGAACCATCTATACACATCAACATTCATGCTCCAGAAGGAAATTTTAAGAACTGAGGAGCATGGGGTTAACTGCACACATGAGCATGAAACAGGAACAGTTAACAGCTTCAAATAATCATTTACTACTCGGAATACCATAGTTCAGAATATATAGGGTTAGAAAAAATTGCAAGCTATTTCCATGGAAAACTATATGTGTTTCCAGGAAGATACCACCTGTCACAAAAAATGAGAAAGGAATTAAATAATTCATGAAAAGCGTAACTGCCTCCCGTAATGGCAAGCTTCATTCAGACTAAGGCATTCTGTAACATTCAAGCTATTGCTACTAGTTATCTTTAAAAGAAACAATTAATATTAATTGTTTGTGAGGCAAGCCATTTCTTTATATCTTCATATGCTTCACAGTAATTCCTACATGCATAAGTTGAAATCAGGACCATGTTAGCCATGTACAGACAAACATGCCCTCCCAAAACCAGTTCTTGCTTCAGAGTCTGCAGCTGACTGCAGGCTCATACAACAGGATAAAATGATAACTGAAGAAACTCAGCCCTAAAGGGGCCATTGGCATTTATTTCTTATTTTACTTCACTGTTTCAGTACTTGCATCTGTTCACTTGCAAGACATTTGCGTGCATCTAAAAACATTTTGGAGAAATATTAAAAACAGTCTCAAGGACAGTTCAACAGTGTGTTTCTAAGAAAAAAAGGAAAAGAAAAAAAGGAAGTTTCCCTTGTCTCATAATTTCTGTCTTTACTGAAAGAATTTTGCTGCTGTTATTAATGGGCAGTTTAAAACTACCTAGAGCATAAAATGTCTCCAAAAATAAGAAGTGAATACAGATGCTGTTCTGTAAGTTTCACTAGATAATTTCCTAAAAAACATTAAAAGCCAAATTTGAGTTAATGCCTAGAATAATGATCACTTTTGAGAGAAAAGTGCAATTAGGCTTAGCTAAATCAGAAGGCCGTCAAGACAACTCTGCCCATATACCTGCTGAATCCAGACTCCCGAGAAGATTACCTATTTTAATTTCTCCTACATTCCTTGTTTATCTGACACAGCATCTATGCAAACAGATACAAGTTGAAGACTGTCCCAGACTGCAGCATTATTGCAAAAGTGTTAAGGAATAGACAGGAGCGGAAAGGAATAAACCCTGTAGTTTATTCAAAAGTCTACTTTCTTCTATGTAAGTTGGTCCCATCAGAAGCCCCTAGCATTTCATTTTCACATGTGACATTATAACATCATTACAGATTTCAAAAAACACCAAAAAAACCCAAACCACGCCAACTGAGGAGAAACTTGGATAGAAGTACAAAGCTTTAGAAATTGCACAGGGAACATAACCCATTTTCACTTCCTTTCTTAAAAGTTAAGAGCAAAAGACTCCAGTATCTGAACAGTTAAAGTCAGCATTCACCTTGCAAAGCAAATTGATGGTTTACAATCATCTGTCTAGCAGCATACTCCAGATGTGTGACCACATTTAATGCAGAACTTATACTTGATCTGCAGCCTACAAGTCTGGTGGATGCCAGATGGATGAGAAATGCATATATAGTTTCTCATTCAGTGTTTAAAATAGCAACACATTACAAATTACAGTATACTTCATACAACATCATACACTAAATAGAATTAATTCCCATGAAAGTATGTGCTTTAAAAGTTAAGATGATGTTTCAAGTACCCATAATGGTCTGAGAGGAAAGTTAAGCACTGATAATGTCAGGAATTCGTTATGCCTTTTTGTCCTTTACATTTTCATTGTCTTTTCTTGCTTCAGTCATGACCTACAGTCAGCTTAAATCACACCTGACAACCCAGCAGAAAGGCTGTAAAAGCAGCAATTAGGAACACTGAAAACACCCAAATAATTTATTGTCACCCTGGGAGCAGTTTCTGTCTGTTACTAAAAAATGCTTGAGTCTATCACATCACTAGACAGTCCCAGACCAAGCTGTGTCTCAGCATCAGGAAAGAAAACCAGGAAAGTACTGGCAAGGAGGAGAGAAGTGAGAAGAGCCTGCGTTGAAGCCTTTGTTGAGACATTAGAAAAAAGGAGAAAATTCAGAGTAACTGGTCCCCTTCTTCCTATCACAGGTAACTCCTTCCTGTCTATCTCCACCACCCTTGTTTTATATTCTGCCTGCAATGCACAGCTTTTCAGAAAAAAAACCAAGCAGAGTTAGATTTCCATAATGAGTGAGGGAAACGTTGAGGCAGCGATGATTGGTTTTAAGGATCAAGTGCACCAAATAAAAGTCCTCTAATTTGTTTACTTTATAATTTATGCTATGCTGCTATATTGGTGTATTCACTAATATCCTGAAGAGACACTCTTTGTAACATTTACTTTATGGAAAAATTAAACCGATAATTGAATAATTTATTCTATTAAAACCAATTTCAGTGCTCTACTACAGTTCTATGACCAAAATAACTTTACCACTGTAACTCTTTAGTCATAATCTACTATTTTAAAGATTTATCAAATTCTTTTCAAGCCTGACTTCTATCCTGAGGCTAGACATAATCTGAAATTGCAGATCACTAATATAATGCAAATGTCTGCCAAGGTAATGAAGCAACTTGCTCTACATAGCTGCTGAAGTTCCACTTCAATGTAAGGTCAACAAGCCTAACGATTCACCTCAGTGTTTATCCTGCATTAAACACTTAAGGAAACCTGTTCAGAAGATTGTTATCACTTCAGTGTGGGCAGTTTTATAAAAAACATTTATACGGTTAACTTTTTCCCAATACACGATACTTACGCTGCCATAACAGCAGTACAGTGACACTCATGGTATTACAAACTGCAGGGAGGGTATCTGCCCTGATGCCTGCTGAGTGCAGGCTTAAGAAAAAAGTATGCCCTGCCTTAGTTCCTGTAGTGACTCACCTGAGGCATCCCCACCAAAACCAATTTTCCTAACATTTGCAGCCTCTACAGAACTGAGGTTAAAACAGAAGTTAAAACTGCACTGGCCATTAAAACAAAAGGATCAGAGAAATGTAAGTCATTCAAGTAACAGTCATATTCCCAAGATGGTGGGTATTTGACAGTAATAAAACATAGGCATAAGGGGAAGACACTAACCTTCTCCAACACATTGTGCAAAACCAATTTAAACGTTCCTTATTATACCTTGTTCGTGTTGTATCACCAGAGTACATCACACTTTACACACATCTTGTTTTCATTGCATCACACAGCCGACAAACATTTGTCTTACTGTTCAGATGTTGGAGTTGCTAACATGTGCTTTGAGGCACGGCACGCCGAATGTTTTCAATTGCTGTGTGATAATCTGCTAGCAAGGCAAGAGATCTGATCAGAGCACCAGGGAACCATGTAGAAGTTTAAAACACAAAACAAGCATAAATGTATGCAAATCTTGATGCCCATTTGAGAACATTCCCACAGCAAATCTCTTTTTCCCTGCTCATATTATGTTAACAATAAGATGTTAACATAAGATGTTCTGCGCCTGTGGAATATCGCTGGATACCAAAAGCAGTAATACCCATTCGGCATGAAGCTTCTCAAATGCATAATCTTATCCGCTGGGTTAGTATTCCAGTTGGCTAGAGGTACTTCTGGGCAAAGTAGTGAGATACTTTCCCTGGTATGAGACCATCACACAAAGCAACAGGAATTTTAAAGAGGCTGAGCTCATTCTGCTCAATTAGATAAGATGATGTTGGTTTCTCTGTTGTAAAATTATTGGAAAAAGACAAAAATAAAACTAGATTATGACACTGGCAAAGCAAATGTACTACATGGTATCAAAATACCAGGCAGACAAGAATGACTTCGAAGTTAAATATGCTCACAGATGTCCAATATGAAGAAAAGAAATTCATGACAAAAAAACAATCTTAAAACCTCAAAATGGGATTAAGGTAAAAAATCCTCTCTCCTAAGACATGCTCCAATTAAAAATAATTTTCTTGTATACCAGATTGCTCAACGGAAAAGGAATTACTTTAAATATCCAAAAGAAAATCTAAATATGTTTCCCATAAATTAATGATACTTAATTTTGTCTTGTAGTTTAATTTTTGCTCTACTGGATCTTTCCTAAATCAGCAAAAGGCAGTGCTTAGATGCACTGCTCAGAAAGGAAGTACAATTTCTCAAAAGCACGCAGCACTCACCAGCTTTCAGCATAAAATTAAGACAGCTTTATGGAACAGAAGTCCCACTGACACAGAAGGAAATAATATAATCAACATAAGAATCAATAAGATGTATTATTCCCTAAGGTTTTTTTAGGTACAAAGATTTTCATTTGGGGGGTTTTGTGTTGCCTTCCCCCTCGCCTTCCCCCCTTCCCCAAATAAATCTTGAAAGGCAGCCACCTAGCACTACAAACTCAAAAAACAAGACAAAAATCACAAGGCTTCACTGCCATTCAGCAAGACCTGGACAGGCTAGAACCTCATGAAGCTCAGCACAGGCAAGTGTAAGGTCCTGCAGGACAGGCTGGGGCTGACCTGCTGGAATGCAGCTCTGTGGAGAAGGACCTTGGAGTTCTGGTGGACAGCAAGCTGCCCATGAGCCAGCAGTGTGCCCTGGTGGCCAAGAGGGCCAAGGGGATTCTGGGGTGCATCAGGAGGAGCGGGGCTAGAGGGTCGAGGGACGGTATCCTCCCCCTCTACTCTGCCCTGGTGAGTCCTGTGCCCAGTTCTGGGCTCCCCAGTTCCAGAGAGACAGGGAACTACTGGAGGGGGTCCAGTGCAGGGCTACAAAGAGGATTAGGGGCCTGAAGCACCCACCTTATGAGGAAAGGCTGAGAGAGCTGGGCCTGTTTATTTTGGGGAAGGGAAGACTAAGAGGAGACCTTACCAATGTCTACAGATACCTTAAGGGCAAGTGTCAGGAGGACGGGGCCAGGCTCTTTTCAGTGGTGTTCTGTGACAGGACAAGCGCAACGGGCACAAACTACAACACAAGAAGTTCCATCTGAACAGGGGGAAGAACTTTTTTACCCTTAGGGTGACAGAGCACTGGAACAGGCTGCCCAGGGAGGTGGTGGTGTCTCCTTCTTTAGAGACATTCAAACCCCACCAGGACAGAACTCTGTGCCACCTGCTGTAGGTCAATCTGCTTTAGCAGTGGGGTTGGACTAGCTGATCTCCAGAGCTCCCTTCTACCCGCGATTCTCTGATTAGACAACTTTGTATATCCACAGGCTATAATTAACAGGAATTATGAAGTTAGAAATAAAACTGTAGTTTTCGTTAGAAAGATACACAACATGAAAGCAACAGTACTGTCCTAATGGTTTTTCAAACTACTCTCTAGATGCCATCACATCCAATAGTTTGCCCTACAAAATCGTGCAACACGGAAGGGATAGACAGATCCTTGTATAGTTGGAAACACATGTTCCTGTTGCAATGAATACAAAGACAACTTATTTCTTCTTTTTTCCACACAACAAATTATTCACGTATGTTTCAGCCTAAGGTTATTTGCTTTTCATTATCATCACTTGCATAGACTTTTTTGGTTCAATTTTAGAAAGAAACTGTCTAGGTGAACACTATACTCTCTTGGCTAATTCTAGCTTACTCCTCCTTATACATAATCAATCTACTCTAAGCCTTTCCTTGTAAAACAGGCAATATACCAAGGAACAACATGCCTTCTGGGATGAAGATTACATCACTGACTTTTTACCTTAACACATCAATCGCTCTACTTCAATTCTCCTTGACAACTACTAGTTCCCAAAAGCCGTGCAGAAAAACAGCAAAGAATGGCATTTTATATCATCCCAGAGCTACTTCAACAGAGACCCAGAAATAAGCCATTTTGCATCTCTCTGATTTCTCATGGCTTAATCTAAGTATTTTAATTAGCCCTGCACTTTCTGAGTTTTACACAAAGAAGGAAAATCAGATTTGCAGGTCATTACTATCAGTCACGTTAATCCATTTCCCTCTGCATTTGCTGTGCTTGGTCAGGTCTGGGTGCCAGCCAACCAACCATCGCCTTCATGAGACATGGTGAGGCAGCTGTAAACTACTGGTCAGAGATATTGACTTTGGTTCCGAAGCAACTTAGTTCTATTTAAATACAAAAGAAAACAAAAATGCCTATTTCAGTACTCTTTCAGTAATATTTCTTATGAAGCTGGGCAAAAGCAAGTGCGTTGCTCATAAAAGCCTCAACATTTTTCTTCACACAGTGCATTTCTTTAATTTGAAGGGAGTTGGCATTGAGACAAGAATTGGCATGTCACAGGAAAGGTATGCTCATTTTGGTGATTTTAGAACAGCTTATTCCTTCAGAAAAACAGACATACTAAATACCTTTTTTATTGTATACATTGACAAACCAATAGAAGAGTAATTGAATTCAAGGACAATTTCCATAAATCTAACACTAGGTTTTATTCTGTGTAATATTTCTAAAAGCATCAGAGTTAAAATAATATATATTTGGCAGCAATCCACAAGGTTGTATTTGAACATTCAATGGGAATATTTTTACTCTTTGAATGATTTAGAAAGCATCATATACTTCTCACAACATGGTTTGAATAAAATGGTCAGTTAAATAAATGAGAGCGCTACTGTCAAACAACCAAAATTGCTCATAGTTCTGGACTTGTTTTTTTGAAATATGCCTGTGATCGAGAATACTAAATCTACTGGACTGTTTATATTTACATTTAATACTTAAATAATTCCATTTAAACTCACAAATATGTTAGAGGGTCACACCAATGAGATTTATATATTGCATACTGATCAGAAACTAGCACAATCTTATAATTCCAAAGCTGTGTCCAGCTATTTAAAGCAGACAGGAAGAATTGCAGTTATGTATTTGTATTTGCATATAATCAGAAAATTGGCTTTTACCTTTACAGCAAATGGGAACTGGCTTTTAGACATCTGACAGATACCTGATTAATATACTGAGAAATAAAGATAAATACTGCTGATCCATCTTAAAATGCAACCTTATGCAGAAAGATGAAACTAAAAAAGAAAATACATCTCAAATTCAAAATAATTTTATCAGAACTATGTTTCTGGTCCAACTGGTCCAAGCTTTTCTGCCATTCACCCCTTTTGGTATGATCCCCCTCTGTATTTCCTGCAAAACAGATTCTCATTCTTGTCCCTCAGCTCCCTCCAGATTGTACTGATCAAGATCCCTTTTGACACACATTTTTCCAAGAATAACTGCACCACCATCCATCACTATTCTTTCTCCTCGACTACTGAAACCTGGAATCATTCAGGTTCCCTGGGATTTTGTAGCCTATTCCATAGCTATGAAGGGGTTTCTGCTTCAGGGGCACTTTTTTGGACAAAAATCTAAAAGAAGCAAGAAAATCTGTTTCCTGTGATGCTAAAGAATGCAGCCTGAAGGAGAACACTGAAGACAGGAAAAAACCAATTTCTGCTTCTCCTCAACTACTTATCTCTCATATGCTTGTGGGGATGTAACTTTGAAGGGTTCTGCTACCTCACTTGTATTTATCTTTTTATGAAAAGATGGCATACAAATTTAAGTGGCTTTACAGAAACACTCTGCAAGGATGCATTATCAAAAAAACATGTGTGCATCTGCAATATGAGTTATAACAGACAGAGAGGTTAGCCAGGCAACTTAGAGTTAAACATTATTTCATACAGACTAGTATGCCGTTAGATCGCTGCACCCGTGACTTGCCTCATAGCTCACGCTGCTGCTTGTGTAATGCAGGAGTGCCACATCACAGAGAGACTATGAGGCAGGCAAAATGTTGGAACAGAGGTGACTATCCTGAAATGAAACACCACATGGTAAAAAAGAAAAATGATTGTAAAACCAGACTGAAAACAAAACATCATAATTTTTCAAAGATTTCATAATATAGCATATGGTCGTGGTAGTGGTTTGGTTTTGGGTGGTTTTTTGGTTTGATTTGGGGGTTTGTTTTTCTTTTCTTGGGGTGGAGGGAGGTGAAGTCTTCAGTAATAGTTCTTGGGCATCACAGGTTTGATTTTTTTTATCTCATGTTGCCTGATACAATTCAGCCTGGTACATGCCAGCTTAATTAGATATGCTACAAGAGATACAAGCCATTTCATCTCAGATCTTTTTCAGTCAATGTAATTTTTTTATACTAGGACAAGCCCATCTCTTCTACTGAGCTTTACACAAATTCTGAAAGTATCCAAAAGGACAAACACAAACCACTATAGCACAGAGGAACACAAGTGATTGTCCATATGAAAAAATGAAGATGATATGATGACCAACAAATGGGCAAGTTTACAATTTGGTATTTGCATACAGTTTACAGTTTCACACATCTTCAAAGGGCTCCCAAACTCTATCCCACTGAAACAAAGGAAAGTTGTTTTTAATTGCATTTTTATAATTAATGTTATTTTACTGTTATTCAGAACCAAGTCATACCATTTTAGAATATATAATTGGCAGGTAAAGCATAAGTTGCCCACTCCAAGAAAGAAAAGAAGTTGAAATAGGTAACACTTAAAAAAACTAAAATAAACACAAAAAGGGTGGAGACATGAGAAAGGGTAAGAAGAAATGAGCTCACAGTACTTGTTGAAGCTCTAAATTCAGTTAAAATTACTTCACCTAGCAAAACTGACAAAACTCTACAGAAATATTCTATTCAGTTCAGAAGTAATAGTCATGATTTACTTCAAAATTTAATCAACTTAACTACAGGAGTAAACATTAAAAAAATAAAGGGGTCCAGCATAACTGGCACTGTCAATCTATATTACAATTCATGCCTTCACATTCACAGCTGGCATCCAGATTGTCACTCACTGGTTAAAAACATGTTTAACTTTCCTCCAAAGAAAAAACCCAAACAAACCAGGGATTACATCAAAAGAGGATATTTAAGGTCCTGTTAATAACACTGAATAGATGCACATATTTTAATTTGTCCTGCAGTACACTTCAATGTCGTGTTCATGTATTATGACAGTTTGTAGCACAAAATCTCTTTCATAAAATTAATACCAAACTGCCAACAAAAAAACAGAAGAAGGAGGTTTGCAGATAAGAAGCACGCACTTCGGTTAGTGTTTTCAAATATATTTGAGGACAGTAATAGTTTTACACTCAAATATAAGTTTGGATTACTTTAATTTTCCCATTCATTAGTATCATCTACCATCGCTTTCTTCAATTAAAAATGAAAGTCTTATAAGGAGCAGCTGAGGGAACGGGGGCTGTTCAGCCTGGAGAGGAGGAGGCTCAGGGGGGACCTTATTGCTCCCTACAGCTGCCTGACAGAGGCTGTAGGCTGGTGGGGGTCGGTCTCTTCTCCCAGATAACAAGTGACAGGACAAGAGGAAACGGCCTCAAGTTGTGCCAAGGGAGGTTTTGATTGGATATTAGGAAAAACTTCTTCAGTGAAAGGTGGTCAAGCATTGGAACAGGCTGCCCAGGGAGGTGGTGCAATCACCATCTCTGGAGGTGTTTAAAAAAGCATGCGGATGCGGTGCTTAGGGACATGGTTTAGTGATGGACTCGGCAGCCCTGGGTTAATAATTGGCCTTGATCATTTCAGAGTTCTTTTCCAACCTAAATGATTCTGTGATTCTATAAATTGCCATAGGTAAACAACTCAAGAACAAGACTAATATCTGTTCTGAATTATTTTTCAGTGCTAAAGGATACTGACTTCAGTATCATTTTTTTGTTTGTACACAGTATCTCTTCTCATACACCTGGAACTACTTTGTGGAACAGACTATGGGACTAAGATACTTGAATAATTGTTTAAAATAATCATCTAAATGATTGAGTTGTACTTGTAACATGTTTTAAAGCACCACTGCTTTCCCTTAGAACTGTATATTTTAACAAAGAAACTCTGTGAGGTTACAAATTTGTCTTAGATGTGAGTGGCTTTCCTTTCTGACTAGAAATACTGTAACACAAATACAGAAAATGCTGCAAAAGGCAAAGGGATGTTGCTCACAGCTTGTCTGTGGAGCTGCAGCAGAAACAGCTGCTACTTATATACATCACGGGAAGTTAGAAAACTTATGTCTTATTATTTCTCCTTTAACTTGCCTTCTCCATCAATACTGATTTTCAATCTGAAAGATGATGTGTTATATGACTTCTAAAATGGAAGACAAAACTAATTTCATTTCTGTCAGAAAGAAAACTGTAATGGTATTTTGGCCTTCAAGATTACTGCATGCATATGATACTGAGAAACGTTCCCCACTGTTATAAAACACTCCCTCACCCAGCCATTGTACAGGCAATGATAATTAATTAGTTGATCAGAACATTCCGAAATCCTTAAAGAAAAAGCATCAGCAATGACATCCTACATTTCTTACAATAAGATACTGAACAGTCAACCACTTCCCTCAGCATAGCCAGAGGACATCACGAAAATACATGAAGCATGGGAAGGCTCTCTTTAAAAGACCTCCACACCTGCAAACATCTAAAAATTATTAATTTGGGTCTCTTTGTAATTAAATGATGCAGAAACATAGTAAAACCGTAAACTATTTTCCATCCTGCTAATATCTAAAGTTTTATAGCTGTGCACAAACAGCACTTTTACAAAGAATGTCAACTGTTTTCTAAATTAGGCATGTTGCCCTTCAAACAAAGGGGAAGAAGAAACTTTAGCCAGAGTTTTTTCCAGATTTGTTGAGAGATTTCTACCCACTAAAGATTATTAGGTCCTAGTAAATAATCAGCACTTCCCCTACAATTAATATTATGCATTCCCTTTGACATTTTTTTTCAGAGATAGACAATACTGTGGAAAAGCATCCTGACCTAGCAGTAAGAGAAATCATCTTATAAATCTTACAAACCCAGAACAAACCAAAACACCCCCGGCCCCAAAGCCCCACACACCTCTCTGATAATAGCAACACTTAAGCTTCCAAAACGAGGCATCAGCAGATTCTGGAAATCTGCATGCCTGAACGCCATGCACTTAGCTGCAGTATGTTTTACAGGTGTGGTTAGAAGTGTTCTCTCCATCATATAAAAGCAAAATCCCTAACAATTTCCTGTTCTAAATGGTTAGGATTTTCTGTATCGTGTAGCACATTCTGCTTTGCTGAAACACTGTAGGAGTCTGGCCTTTCTCAAAGCTGGGTGGTCTGATTGCCTCTCCAGCCAGTGTTATATTATGGAACAAAATAATGCCAATAGACTAGAGATACTACCTTCATATAAACTTTACATTATATATTAGCTTTTCATAAACATTTTCTACTTTAATATATATATATATTTAGACAGATGAATGCATTTTATTCTCATTATTAACTCCATTTCAAGTTTGATGCATTTGTCCCAAGGCTTATTTCTTGAATTAGTGCACAGGGAAGGCAAGGGAGGGCAGTTATTATGGGGGTTTCTACACCAGGTGAACAAAAGTTGCTAAGTCACTGGCCATAAAGGAAATCAACAGATTTGTTTGCCTCCGTGTGCTGTCTGTGTCTTGGTGGAATTATGCAGCAGCCCTACAAAGCTGAAAAAACTGAAGCACGTACTCTCACAATACATTATCATACAACAGGATATAAAGAGAAAAAAAATCACGACCCCTGGTAAAAATATTTTATATCTGTGACTTGGGAATGCAGAGAGGAGTTTGCAAAAACTCATGGTGCGTACCAAACCATCTTGCTTCTGGCACTCTCCTTCACCAAAATCTTCCACTGTATGTAGAACTTATTTGAATTTAAAAAGCCTGATTTGACCCAGTCCTATTAAAATAAATCCTTTATAATTACTAGATGCAAGTTACTAATGTTTTGCTCATGAATCAGTAATATTTAAAAAACAAGCTGTGCATGACAGATCCATTAAAGCGTTCAGCCATTTATAAGCTTCATAAAATTGCCCATCTGCCCGAAAGATGCATGAACTGAACTTGGAAAAACAGCACATACAGAAAATCCCCCAAAGTTGACTGAAATGTCTGGATAGTGATTTTGGAGAAAACCAAAATATTTCTTTTCAAGCTAATCAAAATTATAATTGTTGTACAAGAATATTTGTAACTAGACAATTCCATACATCACTAATGCTTCCTGTGAGACATGCAAGATGCACAGAGCAATGAACAAACATGTACAAGTACACTTCTGATTTTTGACTCCACAAAAAAAAAATAATCTGCATAAATACATGCAACACTAAACAAAATAGATGCTTTTGACAACAGGGTCTTCATTTATGCAAGATAAATAAATTAAATAATTACAGATGATTGTGGAACTGCTTGCCATTAGCCAGGAAAGAATCATCAGAAACAAATGTCAAATTATGTATTGTGTTATCTCAGAAAACCATCAAGATTAAATGAATACAAATGAATCGCAGCTCCTTTAGTACTCTATACAGTTGTTTTGGTTTTTTTTGTTTTGACAGAAATAGAATACACCAGAGCCTTAATGGAAACTTAAATTATTTTCTATTTCACTCTATGTCTGAAGCAAGGTCAAAATAGCTATTACAACTCTTTAAATATTTCTGATTTTGTCAGAGTTACCAAATTAATAGGACAGGAAAAGCCTTTGTTCTTCACATACAAAGCTTTGAAGGCATTCATTTGCTAAACTCGTTACAGGATTTTTCTTTCCCTAGGCCTTGTTAAGATTTGAAAATTAAACACTCACTGGGAATGCTACACATAAGAAGCAGTCTAGACAGGACACCAGCAAAACGCATATGGAAAAAATTGCATATAGTTAGCAACCAAATCAACATTTTCCCAGCTGTCTTCCACAGAAATTATTAGAAGCTACTTTGTATACCTGATATCTGACTGTAAGAGCTTTTACAGGCCAATACACAGTGTTTTACTACCAGAAGTGTAGGTTTAAAATTATTTTACAAGTGACCATAATACTTTGCTGCTATGGCTATCTCACAGTTTTCCTTATACTACCAACCTTTATTTCTTACCTTTATGTCAAATTTGGTACCAGTGAATGAACAGGAAAAGAGCTACTCATTTATACTGTTGGTAATGTATTTGGAATAATGTTAGCAGATCGCAGGCTTGCCCATGATTTGCAAATAGGAGGGATGTCCTTGTTTTGGCTGGGACAGTTAATTTTCTTCCTAGTAGCTGTTGCAGTGCTGTGTTTTGGATTTAGGATGAGAACTGACATTTTTAGTTGTTGCTAAGCAGTGTTCGTGCTAAGTCAAGGACTTTTCAGCTTCTCAGGCCCTGCCAGCAAGAAAGATGGAAGGGCACAAGAAACTGGGAGGGGACACAGCCTGGACAGCTGACCTGAACTAGTCAAAGGGGTATTCCATACCATGGGACACCACACTTGGTATATAAACTGAGCCAGGTGAGGTGGAGGAGATTGCTACTCAGGGACCAGCTGAACATCCATCAGCAGGTGGCGAACAACTGTACTATGCATCACTTGGTTGGTTTGGGGTTTGTCTGTGTCCCCCATTCCCCTCACCCCGAGTTTTATTTATCTTCTTGTTATTTCACTTTCCATGAAAATTATTATTATTATTGTACTGTACTTCATTTTAATCATTAAACTGTTTTTATCTCAACCTGTGAGCTTTACCTTCCCCCCTCCCCTGCCTCCCTGGAGGAGGACTGAGTGCGCAGTGGAGTAATACTTAGCTGATGGCTGGGGTTAAACCACAAGCTGGTGGGGGAGGGGAAGGACAAACCAAACCATTATATGGCAAAATAATGTAAAAGTTTTTCTGAAGTTACTTTCTTTAAGATGCATAAAAGGTAACCCGTAGCATGCACAATGCTACTGCCTGTTCTTTAAGGATGTTACTGTTTTGCTTGGTGATTACAAGCATACTTGAAAGTCTGCACTCAGGAAAGGGGAAAGAGATTTCTCAAGTCTGCTTAGGTGAACTCAAATGTTGCAATTAAGACAACCCTGACTGTAACAGACTACCATCTTTGGAAAGACTACTAGAATGTTCATTCAAAAGCTTGTCACACCGTATTAAACTGCATTTAACTTTGAAAACTGAAAGCTGCTAGCCTTTCTGCGTACAACGAGAAGATAGTGAGTTATTTAAAGTAAGGATAACACTGAAACAACAGTCAAGAATGAAAAAGATCATGAATAAATTTCAATTGTAAATTAAAAGAAAGTTTCTAAATAACAGACAAATAATGTTTGGCAGGAACCCTTGATGTTGTTACTAAGGCGAACCCCAGCTGATTAGCGCATGGAAAAGACTACTATATAACATCTTAGGCCTGTACTCTTGACACATAATAACAAAGAACACTGCAGGAAAGAAAATTTGATGGGTTTAGATGCACTGTTTGCAAGAGGTCCAAAGTGATGGACTTCAACTGCTACCCTACCTTACCCGACTACAGGTTTTCATGCTGAATACTTTACTCATGAGACATACCATCCAAAGATGTAAAAGTTAATTAACAACTCCATTATACTACTCAATGAAGTTGTGAAAGTAATAGATCTGGAGTACTAGCTAAGAATAGCTAAATGCCAATGAGATTCCCAAGATCACCTAATCGGTATCATCAACTTTGAAATTCAAAAAAATAATTAAAACCAAATTTTTAACACTAAGAGAGAAAGAAATACAGTGAAATGTGTATGCACTATATCTTTTCCATTTTTTCAGCTCCTAATGTGCATCTTTTCCATAGTTCATTAATTACAATAGCTGAAGGTGGTAACTGTAAGGTAATTGTTCAAGCATCTTGTCAAGTTGTTTAAAGTATCACTGCAATATAATAATGCTTTTTCAAGTGGAAGGTAAACAGCTGATGTTTGAGATAAAAGCCAATGGCCAACATAAACCCCAATGTTTACTCAGGTTTGGATTTTTTTTCCCTATTTATGAGATCAGATTTGAGTATTCCACATGAAAAATTTTAATATAATTTTACCATAATTTGATTTTAAGGTCAAAGACATGTAAATCAAAGCTGAGATGCATAGTAGGAGATACAAAACTAGAATGTATTTAATTTAATACATGAATAAATAAACTTCTAGTATTTCAAGAATACTCAGAGCAAATACACTGATTTATTTCCAAATCTGCTTCAGGTATCTTCAGAACAACACTTCATACAAGTATGACAAAAACATTTAAGTTGGCACACAGAGAACAAAACTTGCTAAGTACAGGATGCCAATTGTTTCCCATCTCAAAAATTCTTTGCATGTTCAGAGGAGAAAGGGATGCAGCCTATAGCTATTAGCACGATGCACACCCAGGAAGCCCTTCATAGGGTAGGCAAGCCAGGAAAGATTGACCAATACAGAGCTTGAGGAAACACAACCTTCGTATTCTGACTCCACAAGTACTCAAAAATGAAACTGCTTATCTATTACAACCATTTCCAGGAAGTACGCGAAATGTAAAAATTTGTTTTCATATTAACATTGCATGACTGAAATTTTCATTTTTACAGCTGAGCTG
Organism: Falco cherrug; assembly: GCF_023634085.1. Lineage (NCBI taxonomy): Eukaryota > Metazoa > Chordata > Aves > Falconiformes > Falconidae > Falco > Falco cherrug. The sequence continues at coordinate 36,814,394 of NC_073697.1, forward strand.
TATTTGAGTTGCCTGAGTGTGTGCAGCATTTGGACGTGGGGGTATTCCTAACTTTCTCCCACAGCAGCCATATTTCCAATTAATTCTGTCTAGGTAAAGCATACAATTTAAATTATTTCAAGTTCTTCCCACTTCTCCTTTTCTCACAACGTGACAATATTCTTATGCTCCAGCAAACGAAATGCATTTTGAGATAAGCTGCAGATGCCTTCAATATGGTCATTATTCTTAGCGCTGAACTGTCCTCAACCTCAGGGCAACCCTTTCTTTTCCCATTGGTAAAGCCATTCTGTCAAGTCAGAATGCCTTCAGTAATGAAACTGTTATTGCAAGGTTCATGAAGGAGCTGAAGGCAAAAGCCTATACTCTAATTTGAGAATGAATGCCCTGTAACAGAAATCATAACATTAAATAATCAAAATTGAGAACAGATAGTGATGAACAGAAAACATAGTATTACGGATTCCCATCAGTGTATTCCAACTCATGCTCGGATATCTTTTAAATTGTACTTGTTAGAGTGACAGTACTTTATTTTGACCAGAAAGTAGTCCAAGTTTAATAAAATTCAAACAACATCTGTGTGCGTACATTACAGAGGAAAATAAAGGGGCATTTTATAGCTCAATATACCAAGTATAAAAATGTAAATCCTATGTTTAGTTAGATGTCTAGTCAATACAGACATCTTGAAATTTGATTTGTTTCATTTTCTGTTTGGTCTTTTACTTTTTTAAAAATCTCCTTTTAAATATAGTGATGTATTGTTTTTTCAGCTTTGAATAAAGAGACTTAATTTTTAACCCTATATGAGGGTCAGTCTCTTGATTTTTCTGATGTATTGCACATGAAGTGGTAATATGCTAAAGTTAACTGTTGCATTAAACTACTTCTGTAAAGATTTGCTTACCCTTTCAGTGATACGAACAGTACAGCTGAGGTTGCTGCTGGATTCCGGGATGTTTCACTAAGCAGGGGTGAGGCCACCAAAAAATTCTTTAGGGAAGTAGAAAAGATCTATCTTTACCTTTGCATAATTGCTTGACTGCAGCAAAAGGTTTCCCAGATGGTAAGGTTATGTGCTTTAGGTATAACTGCTCAGCTATAAACCTATATAGGTATGGGATTCACAGTTACTTTCTAACACATAATGGCTATGTGAGTCAGGTCTAGCATCGCAAATACCTGCCAACACCATGGTTACTAAGAGCACACCTGACCTGAGAAGAGTTTTCAAGATAGCAATGTTAGCGCTCTCACATTTACAGGTTTCAAATACCTAGGGTGTCAGCAACTACATTTGTGATGACTTGGATAACACCAATTCATTTGTGATACTTAGAAAGAGGATTTGCATCTACTGCAAGAATCACACTGTAATTGATAGGGTCACCAAGAAGCCTTATTACTAACAGCTCATTAATCCTTCCCAGGTTGAGAAAAACCTGGACTGGTCTAGCAGATAGGGTTCTCTTGTTCTCAGCAGTCTCCCTTCAATCCATGACATCCACAAGGACAGATACTTCAAGGAGACATGAATGGTAAACACCAAGAGTGTTCTTCTGTGGCAAGACGAGTCTGTATGCATAATCCCTCACAGAAGGGTCATTTTACATTTCAGGCACAGATTGCTCCTTGCAAGCCACTTCCAGGTTCCACAGTCTCCAGCTACTTCAAAAGATGGCAAGACCTCGACTAGCACTTTCAGCTGATCGGTAACTTACTTTGGTGAGCCTCTCCCTGCTGATACAACAATGCTTTTCACCACAAACTTCTCTGGCAGTGCTGTATTTTGGGTAAATGTAGGAAGGAGGTCAGAGGGGGGAAGAATAATAAAATTCCATTTGCAAAAGCATATGCTTGTTTAATTGCTGTTTTCATTACAGTTCCAGACACACGGTTTGTTCTTAAAAAAGACAATGATTTCAAATATTTCAGAACCAAATCAAGTACCAATTCTTATCCTTATCCAAGAACTTTTCTTAGCATTTATTTTCCAATTACCCGACATTTTTTTTTTTATTAACAATACCAAGCAGTTAGCTTCAGAAAGTTGTAACACCACACTCAGATTTTGCTCATGATATAGGAATAACATTGGTCATCTCTCAAAGTTCTTGGCAATATGATAAACGAAATATAGTTATGAAAAGATAATGCAGCTCCTTATGCCTTCTATTGGAATAAGTACACTTCAAACTCAATTTTCACTGCTTAGTTTTACTTTCTTTCTCAGCTGTTCCAAAAGGAAGCTGATCTCTCTAGTCTACCAAAAGACTAGTGTTCTCCAGAGGACTATTGTATATTGAAGGCAGCTTAAGTGCACTGGTGTAAATATTGATGCACACATACTACAGCACTAACAAATTGTTTTCATCTGTTAAGCTAATTACCCTTAATTTTTCAACTGAATTAATTCAATTTAGTATTCTGTCAAGGCAACAGATTTCTGTACACCTTTATCCCATTCCTTTTTAATTCTCAACACTTGTTACAGTCTATCCTACTGTATAGAAGGTGATTTCTGAAGTTCTTCCTATTGCATAAACTTCCAAACATGGGACAACCTTACGTAGGTAGCAGAAAGTGGCATCATAACAGCTCTCCTATGATAGATATTTATGCTGTACAACATAATGCCAGTGAGACAGTCAAGCTAGCATCAGTTCCAAAAGCAGTCTAGTCTCATAAGCACAGCATTTCCTTCCAGCCCATTAACATCACTCAGCAGCTGTTGGGTACTTGTAAACCCCAGTTTTAGTACAGTAATACCTGTAGACACAGGGATGCTCCTGCTTACACCTTTCTCCTCTCACTTTTTTTTCCCCGCTCTCTCCTTTCTGCCACAGAGGCAGATTCTAATCACATAAACAATTCTGAATACTCTCAATGTCCCTTATTATCACAGCACGGGGAACGACAACAAAAAATGAAAACAAAACCTCCCACCATCAAATACAAACCCAGTGATTTGTCACAAAATATGCCACGATTACTTGCATGGAATTATTTTTTCATATTTTTAAAAGCTTGTTTCTCAGCTTTCTGAGAAGCCATACAGTCAGGCAGCTGTTAACTTGCCATAAAGAGCAAGCATGTTCCACAGCCCCTCCATTTCTCACCATTGTTGCCTCCACACATACCACTGATGACAGCTAGGCCTTTTCTCTGCCTTCCAGCATGTCTTGTCCAGGTTCTGACTTCTGTTCCTACTAAACTCTTTTTAGTTATACCCTTTCTATTCAAAAGAAAAGCCTGTCATCGAAAATATTCCTGGCTGCAGCCACTGCGACCATACACAACACCAGGAGGCAATCCCAGATACCTTCCCATTAACAGTTAATAACGCCCCATTCTTCTTGTCCTACTGTGCCTCCAGAAAGAGAGCTAGTGAGCTGTGTCCGTGACTTCTTTGGATGCATTCATTTAGCATGGATGTTGTTAGAAGTGTTCTGTTCGGTGCCCCAAACCCCACAGGCACACTTTTTTTGAGCAGAAGGGTGTTGGGGCTCTTGCTGTATTGAATGATTATACTGAACTCTGAAGCAAGTGGAAAAATACTGAAGAAATAAGACGAGGTTACGGCCAGAACAGTGGGATGAAGAAAAAGGAGCAAATTGCAGATGTTTGCTCAAAAGCAAGGCCAACGGGACGTGATAAGAGGAGCTGGGAAACCGCAGAAAGGAGCCTACGTGCCAGAGAAAGCAGAAACAGAAATCTTCCCAGTAAACAATTGTTAACCAATCATATTATTATACGCTTGTAAAATAGCCAACCACATTATTGCACGCTTATAGAATGCCTTATAAAAGTCTACCTGGTTTGTACAATAAACGGATCAGATCTTGAACTCTGTGAGTATTTGAATCTGACTCCCGCTCGCCCGAAATGCCCGCAGCATCTGGTGACCCCGACGTGATCCGATGAGGGTCGACAGGATCGGTTAAAAGTCAGGAAGATTCATTAAGGATCGTGTTACAAGCTGCGGAGCCGGCGAGGATCCTGCTGCCAGCGGAGAGAGAGCTGGGCGCCCGAAGAAAGGCGGAACGTGCACGGCTGACCGGTGAGTCAGGAAATTTAAGCAGGATGGGAATCACTGCATCAGTGGTGGAAAAAGCAATCGTAGACAATTTGATGAAACTGGCAGAAAAAAAATGAAACGCCAGTCTCACGGCAGGCAGTAGTTGATCTGCTATGTTGGAGTCGCCGCCGTGGTTACCTTGCTTCTACGCAAGATATATATAATAATGAAACATGGAAGAAAGTAGGAGAGGACTTATGGGAATCTGTGCAAGTTGGGACTAAGGGGGTAAAGACTTTGGCTTGCACGTATCGAGCTGTACGGGGTATGGTCGCGCAATTACCACCCTGGTGTCCTGAAAAGGAACAAGCGGCGAGCGGCGGCGTGCGGCCCGGCAGGCCCCGTCCCGGCCGCGGTTTCTCTCCAAGGCGGCACCCCCCCTCCACCACCCCCCCCGCTCCGATCGGCGCCATGGCGATGCAAGCGGCCAAGCGAGCTAACATCTGGCTGCCCCCAGAGGTCAATCGGATCCTTTATATTCGGAACCTGCCGTATAAAATCACAGCGGAGGAAATGTATGATATTTTTGGGAAATACGGACCTATTCGACAAATCAGAGTTGGAAACTCTCCTGAAACAAGAGGAACAGCTTAAGCTTCTCAAGGAAAAATACGGACTTGATTACAAACCCCTCCCCCCCCCCCAAAAAAAAAAAAAAAAAAAAAAAAAAGAAAAAAGAAAAAAAAAAGAAAGAAAAAAAAGAGAAAAAAAAAAAAAGAAAAAAGAAAAAAAAAGAAAGAAAAAAGGAAAAAAAAAAAGAAAAAAAAAAGAAAAAAAAAGAAAAAAAAAGAAAGAAAAAAAAAGAGAAAAAAAAGAAAGAAAAAAGAAAAAAAAGAAAGAAAAAAGAAAAAAAAAGAAAAAAAAAAGAAAAAAAAAAGGAAAAAAAAAAAAAAAGAAAAAAAAAAGGAAAAAAAGTGCTTCAGATGTCACCTACAAGAAATGCGTTTCTGCTTTGAACTAGCTTTTGAGCCTTTGGGAGTAAACTATACGGCTATAAATCAATCATATTGGGGTTGGTTAGATAAGAAGTATAATGACACGAATTTTGGCTTTAGTGATAACTGTACCTGGTGGAATACTACACTTGTTAAAAATATGTATTTTTTGCAACAGTTGATTTACCGTTTAAATGTATCAATTTATTTACCTCAACAAGAATTGAGGGTGGTTGAGGGATTTATTGAAACAAGGTCTGTCTATATTGTTGTTTGTTATTCTTTTGTTACTTTTAGTGCCTTGCCTTTTACAATGTTTTCAGAGCTGTGTGGAACGCAGTATTAATGCTGTATTTAAAAAGAAAGGGGGAGGTGTTGGGGCTCTTGCTGTATTGAATGATTATACTGAACTCTGAAGCAAGTGGAAAAATACTGAAGAAATAAGACGAGGTTACGGCCAGAACAGTGGGATGAAGAAAAAGGAGCAAATTGCAGATGTTTGCTCAAAAGCAAGGCCAACGGGACGTGATAAGAGGAGCTGGGAAACCGCAGAAAGGAGCCTACGTGCCAGAGAAAGCAGAAACAGAAATCTTCCCAGTAAACAATTGTTAACCAATCATATTATTATACGCTTGTAAAATAGCCAACCACATTATTGCACGCTTATAGAATGCCTTATAAAAGTCTACCTGGTTTGTACAATAAACGGATCAGATCTTGAACTCTGTGAGTATTTGAATCTGACTCCCGCTCGCCCGAAATGCCCGCAGCAGAAGGGTGGTTAGTTTTCAGGGATGGGCAGACATCCGAGTTCAAAAGTACAGTATATAAAGATGAAGAATTATTAATATCCAAGAAAAAAAATAAATCCCTTGTGTAGCTTTAAATTGCTCAGCTTAAAAGATTTAAGTCATTGAGCTATTATATACTCTCTTGAAAAACAGGCTCCTAAAGTTAAGGGACAGACTTAAAAGCATTTCCTTAAGTAGAGTTTGACTTTCACAACATTACAACACCCCCTTCCGATTTTCTGTTTTAAATGTTGCATATTTTGACAATACTGGAAATTTTTGGAGAAGCGCGCTTTCACTGTATCAGAGTATTGCTGCCTATAGCAGAGGTTTGCTATGACAATCATACAATATAACCTTCACTTTCATTTCATCAGAAAAGTTATATCCAGCCGTGATCTGAAGCCAAGCATCCATAAACTGGAATCGCAAGTGACATGTTGCATAAACTATCTGTCTGCAAGCAAAATACAGGATTTTCATCTTCATGCAACAAATAGCAGGTATTTATTGAGTGGAAAGTTGTACAATCTGGTGTTCTAATAGAGCTGCTTTGCTTTTAGCACAAACTCCCTTACCCTAATGTTATTGTACAGTACGACTAATATAATTTACACAACTACAGTTAACCCCCAAAACCTTCAAAACTCTCAAAACCAAAATCAGACAACCTCAATAAGGCCAAAAAGGCTTTACCAGGCTATTAGGGTAATTGGGCCATAGATCATATCTTCCTCCACATTCACACAAAACAAAGCACAGTGCTGGCACTGAAATTCACTGACTGACTAAACTGAGCTCTGATCAGAGTCACAGGTAGCTGCTTTTGCAGATTAACATGCATGTTATTAATCTGGGATATTCAGAGATCTGGCACAAAGCATATGGTATCTGATATGGGACAGTATGATATGCTCAAATGAATGGTGATGCAAAAAAAAAAAAGGCGCTAAGCAAGACAACAGAGATAGGAGAACATTATAGATGACAAAATGAGAAGGGAGTGGCATAGCAACACAAAGGAAAGCTTCCCAGTTTGTAATTTTCCACCAAAAGACCAGCTCATTGCCAGTGGCAGAAACTAGTTCTTTCCTGCATTAAGCTGTCGGCTGCTAATTTATCATTTTATGTTTCCTTGGCAAATACAATTCATTTTTTTGCAAAATAAAAGATGGCCTAATAATTGTTACTGTTAATGAATTCATTGCTGGCTATGGCATTGTTTATTTTTTCTTATAACAGGTGCTGTGCCAGTTAGAGAACTACAGGGTAAAGTAAAAATGCTCGGTAAGTCAATTTTACATGCACGGGCACATGTGTTAGTAACAGTTCACAGGCCTGACTAAGCTAATAAACTCATTAAAACACAAAAGGAATAAAGGTTGATGTAAAAACCTATCATGTGTTGACAACCTACATAAACTGTTTAATTAATTAATTATGCAAATCAATGCTCCCCTGAAGTTTGTAAAACAGTAATTAGAATTTTTAGTATTTCTTTGTAAATTCAAGCTGTTCCATAGCAGAACAAATGAAAACTTGCTTCCTTTTTCATTTTGCCCTTTCCTCTAAAACTGTTGCCCACATTCTGCTTCTTGCCATGTTTTCAGAGCTCTGTCTGCCAACAGCCTGTAATTTCAGAGCAAACTATGCCAATAATAAACACGCCCACCCCCCAATATAAACCTGCAAGCCAATGCCAAATCATCTTCCCTCTCCCACCAAAAAAACAAATCCCCCCCGAAAAAAGATCGCTTTCCACAAGGCTCATTTTCACAGAAACAGGCTCTCAAAACCAGAGCTGCACACAAACCCACTGCAGAAATAGCTGACATAGGGGTATGCTGGTACCTCCAACATAAAGGTGTTCATCTTCGATGGCAGGTGACACTTACTGAAACTGAGAGGTCTTTAACTTACACAGAGTTTGCAATACAGAGTTTACATGAAATGGGTATTGCAATTGCAACTCAGAATCCATCACAAAGAAATATTCTGCATACCTTAGTTTGCAGAGATATGTATATCATTGAACTTTTGTGCAAAAGCTACAGTACTTGGACCTACAATGGGGTTATTCAGTGGAAGTCTCTAATGAAGACCTGACTGCTAAATCAGTTGGAAAGAGTAAAAAGATTCTTACATTTGTCTGCCAGCACACAGCATAGCCAGCTCCCTTACCAATAGCTTTCTAAGGCAAACTAAGTAGAAGTCTAATACCTGTCTCTCTCTTATAGAGCTTGTTAAGTGACAACGTATTTCTTTTATGTGTGTTAAAACTTCTATGAATTTTAGATTCGGTTATCAGCTCTAGATTTGGTTCCCTTTCATCTTGCTGGACACCACCATTTGTGTTTACAATGTAAATCAGAAACGTTATGTTGAAACAGAGTTCCATTAATTCAATCAATTTTTGCCATCCCATTCCTTCATCATTATTAAGTATATAAACTCTGTGAATTATATGAATAAAGATACTTTGCAACTCTGGATACCTATATTTAAGTCTACATTTCCTTCCAACTGTCCCAGATAACTTTTTATATTCATATGGGTTTTTTGTATTAAATTTGTCTGTAACCAAATATTGCACTTCCAAATTTCGTAACATTTGCTTACCTCCCTCTTAATCCCAAGTCTCTCATCTGCATTATATTGATATTTAAAAAGGTGCAGCTGTCCTTTTACTTTTATAACTTCTAAATGTCATAATTTATGGTGAATATTATGGACGAATTATCTAAAGTTTTTGGGCTTGGTCACAAAAGCCAAAGAAGCGAATATGCATAAAATGAAGGCACACAAATAATTTTACAGACAAACCAGCAACCTGCTGGGTACCTGGCTGTGCACTAAAACATTTTCATCATCTGTTATCAAAAGTTCTTTATGTGCATTTCAGCATCTATATTTGCATGAGTTAAGAAAACAAAAACACTCCACCATTTTAATCTATCTTTTACTACATTTTTATCTATCAATTTTCCACTTTTTCTCATCTACTCTATTTTGAACAGGGACTGGCTTTTCATAACAATTTCTAAGACTTTTTTAAAAAGGAAAAGTTTGATTATTAGAAAACCCTAGAAAAATAGATTGTCATTTATTCACTACTTTTAAGGTAACAGTTCTACTGAAATATCCCATTCTTACTTTCAACTATTTACAAATTATGTTTAAGTTCCTAGCAGAAAACTCTCTATAATACAAAGTTGTAGAACAAGTACAGCATACACAGTATCACTTAAATAATATATAACTGATTTCACAAAAGAAAGTAATAGCCATTTGTCAGCTATGTGACATATGGAGCTCGGTGAAGAAATTATACAATGAGAAGAAAGGATACAGATGTATCACTAATTGCTATACTGCTTCAACACTGCAGTAAACCTTGCTTGCAATGACTCTCAGTTTTGACAACTGAACATACCTGTATTTAATTTTTTACCTAATCTGTCTTCAATGCCTTTCACACTGCTTTAACGCTCTCAGTCTAGGCAAAAGCAACTAAAGGGTGATGACTAGTAACATTAAACTAGTCATCTATTCAATCACTTTTAAAGAAGATTATTTTATGAACTGTGAGGGAAGGAGGACAGGTATCAGTCATCATTTTGTCAATATAAATTAACCCAACTGTATTAAGTGTGGCCACTTCATGAAAAAGGAAAACACGCTAGATGACATGGTATAGGTTCAGTTAAGTGCAGTTCAGAGGATCACAAATACAAGAATTAAACCACTTTAGATGCCCCAAATTAATCCATCCAACTTGAAATTCTATGTCACTGAATTCAGAGTAGAGATGCCAGCACATTTTTCTTGTGTGCTTGTTCTTAAAACACACAGTATCAAACATGCTACCAAACATGCTCAAGTTCAGGACTGGCAACCATTCAAAAACACATTTCTAATCTTTATTTGAATAATACAAAACCACAGAAGAGTAAATCTTCCTAACGGTACAACAGTTCTAGGCTCAACTCGATACAAGTCTTCTTAATAGATTTTTTTCAGATTTTCAAACCAGACACTTATGTTAAGCACTTCTATGTTATATGAACAACTTCTTCCAGCTGAAAACCATTCCACTGAACAGCTAGATAGGTTTATAGAAACGGAAATGAGGAAGATTGGAGAGATTATTATAGTGTTATAGGAATTACTATTACAGTTAGTATTTACTCCAAAATAGGTTCTGCTGCTGGCTGAAAGTAAGTTAGGGCAGGCAAGAAAACATCAGAAAGTACAATACTCCATGTTTACTGGCATTAATTGTTTTTCTAAAACTGTGACGTAGATAAGCTTTCTAAAATATTAATACATTTAGAAATATATCAACAATAGTCAGTATGATCTTCATTACAAAAAATGCTACAGTATCACCATATTGAGCAAGCACAACCTGAATAGCTACTCTCTCAGTATAAGAGGCATTTTTACTTGTCAGACACCTCATAAAACCAACTTACTGGCTTCCCCATAAGTTGTTTACTACTAGGAAATTGTTAGCCTGCAGAAAAGTTGTTGTGCTACTTTACAGTTGTTTTAAAAACTTTCATCCATGGTCTAGATTTTATAAATGTAGACTAGCCAGAACTGTACTCACTTTACAATTTCACTTAAATTGCATTACAGATAGAGAGGCAGTTCATCAAAGGACATACTTCAACTGGCAGATATGAGAGGGTAAGATAGATGTGTGCAGCATTAATCTTTTCTAACACCTGAAATATCAAGTTAAAAATCTAAAAAAAATTATTCCACTGTAGCGCTCTACTAATATGCCTCTCATTCACCCAGGGGCTTCTCAAAATAGTAGGTCAGAGATTTGTTCCTGTAAGTTTCTAGCTGACACAAAGGTTTTATCTAAAACATTAGCAATGAGCACAATTCCCTCTTTTGCTATCAATCTACTCAGAACAAGGCTCACATACAGAATAGCAAGTGACGTTTCAACAGAAACAACCAAAAAAACCCACAAACACCAAAGAAATGTCAAAGTGTCTCATGCTTGAAGTTCTAAAAGATGTACTGAAATTTCAAAGAAAAACAATTTCCCAGTTCCATGTTAATGATATGGACGAATTTTACCCAAGGAATTGTTACATTTCATTTAAGGAGCTTAGATAGAGCATTCATTTCTTGTATTGCATTAAAGAAGTAATGATAGCAGAAGTCATAAAGTGATTGCAGTTTCCTTAATTTTATGATATATAGATGATGTAAACCTTGGTTAACTATTCTAAAGCAGTTTTTCACATTCCACTCAAAAGGGTCTCATTTATCTGTATGGCTATTTTGTCCTAGTATATGAAGCTGTCTAACTCAATAAATTTCCAGGATTAAAATCTAAATGAATTGCATCCAAAATTGTCAGTTAATAGGCTTTTGGAGTAAAAGGGAAGCCTAAGGAAAAAATGTTGAAACACCAAAATCTGCAGTATTTCAGAAATAATACATTAAACTTACTATATTAATAAGTGTCAATGAACAGTTCAGTCTCTTCCTTTTACCGTGAATTTCAGTAGTCATGCAAAGTAAACCAAAAGCCACTTACACACATTTATTCCAGCTCACAAGTAAACATTATTACGCACAGCAAGCAGTCCAGCAGCTACGGTCTGCTCACTTCATGCTTCCCTTTTAGTTTCTATAAGAACCACACTGCATTACAAGTTTTGAGTTAAAAAAAACCTTACCTCTGTCACTGAAGTCATCCACAAGAATGATTTCTGCTATCAGGCTGTCTGGAGTGCGGTTGATAATACTGTGTATTGTTCGCAAGAGTGAAGTCCAGCCTTCATTATGAAATGGGATAATTATGCTAGTATTTGGTAGCTTTTCCAAGTACACCTTGTGCTTACAGCTGGAGAAACAAGAAAATATTTGTATAAGCATACTGAGGAGTCTGAGTTGGCATACACTGCCAATCACTTGGGACATTCAACCATCATTGTTTCTAGCATAAAATCCAACAGTGTAATCAATCAGTACTTTCATGTGACAATAACTAGTTAAAATACTTATATTGCTTACAACATACAATAAATCTGAACAATGACAAATTTAAGGTGAATGAATGAAAATTTAACTGGCTGGAATTAGATTCTTTTCCTTCACTGGAAACTTTCCTGCAAAATGACAGAGGACATATCTTCTACAATGTTATTTCCAGAAAACAAATCCTCTTATCAGAAATATTTCTGAAACATAATATGAAGCAAAAGAAAATGTGAAATGATCCTTTTTTTGTCCATACCAGGGCAAAATTTGCAATAACAGTGTACTATACCGAAAGACAAACTCTAGAAAACTGCACTATTATCCTGGGTGATGTGCTTGCAATATGCAAAACAACAACATCCACAAATACAGCTCCACATCTAGATATCCAAAACGATTGCTGCTATTAGAGAGATAAAACCACACATGAATCTGAAAACACAGACTGATACAATTAATACAACTTAACCTTTCATTTTTGAAAGGAAAGCACTGCACCTTCAGCATCTTCGCTGAAGAGCATCAATGTAACATCAGTGCCTATCTTTACAATTTTCACTACTGTGTTGCTTACACATCTGAGCAAAAAGACCATTCTTCAAAGATAAATAATGGTCTTACAATTCAGTTTCTCAACTGACTGAGAATATTTCATAACTAATGTTTAGGTTACTGAAACTCATAGGATCTCTCTTTTTTTGGAAAAAAATAAAAAGGGGAGGGGGAAGGGACAGATTCCTCTGTTTTTAACACGGCATTTTCAGCTCTGGGACAAAGTAACTGAATGATTTCACATTCCCCAGGAGAAAGGTCAAGTCCTGATAAAGGTATCTGTACAAGCAGCAACACATCACCTTTACAATAAACAAAAGCAGAAGAAAAAAATCCCCAACCAACTATGTTTAAAAATGTATAGGTATCTTTGCTGCTTTTCAGAAAGAATAACTATGCATATCAATAGCCGCTGTAGATTATAATGTTGATTTACATATATTTGCAGCTTATTTTGCATTTCCATTTTATAAATGTCACTTCAAAATCAATATTTAGCGATTTATTGTACAGCTAACACACTGAAGAAATGCTCCAGAGAAATAATAAACCCTCACAGGTACTACAGTTATATTTGCAAAATACTAACTTTTATGTAGTTGTGAATGAACAATCAAGTTTTTGGATGCCTTCCTAAAAAAAAAAAAAAAGATTTAAATTTGTAATTCAGAGATTTCTTCCTAAAACGTGGAAACAATGAGTTTAATGACAAGCTGTCTGCAAAAATAATACTTTTGGAAACTTTTTAATAACCAGTTTGCTGGTGGGACACATATGCATACTGGGGAAAAGGCAGTTGCTTTGCAAGTACGTGAAGTTCTGGAGAAAACAGTGCTCATTACCTAGTGACAGAAAAGGCTAAGCCTATATTCTAACATTTTGGAAGGAAAAAAATACAATGCAGCATTTGAATTAACTAAAAATTATTTTTCTTATTTGTAGGAAGTGCAACAAAGGAAGCCCATTACTAACATGTAGCTGTTTCAGCTGGCAAATTAAGGAAACCATCTACCACAACCACCCCCTGCTGTTGCCAGCTGTTTGCCGACAATGATGTGTCTTGAACTAGAACAAATGTAACTACTATGTGTACATGTAATTCTTATAGTACTATTGAAAGAAAAATGGCAAAGGAAAAAAATCTTGAACTCCCAGTAAGTATGATCTTAGAACTAGCAAGCCCTCCATCTCCATAAAAACCTAACGCAACAAACAAAACCTAAAAATGCCCCATAAAACCAAGCAAAAGAATGCCACACACCAGACTGCAACTTCTAAACAGTAAGGAGGGGAAAAAAATAGGAAACACACCCAAATACATGAGAATATTGTTTTTTTAAAAAATAAATATTGCCCCTCTGTGTAACAACATACCTCTTGAAAGAGGTTGTACTGAAATTTGTGTATTTGCATGGTCAATATTGTAATCTTAAGTACATACAGATGGGGAAGGTGACTGGACTTGGATATTCTCATCAATGGTTTCAGAGTAATTGCGTAGTTTAAGTTTGAGAAGGAGAAGCAACATTGATAGACTCAGCTTAAAACTCTTTCTTCCTACAGAATAGATTGCTCTATTAACCCTAAAGAAGCAAAAAGAGGAAAACATCTTACCATCATTCCACTTTAACCTTCAGTTCTCATTTATATTTACTTTTACTTTGATAGCCAGTGCAAAGGTACCTGGCTATATGCGAATAGATTTTTAGTAAGAGCCACAAATGACCAAAATGCCTTTTTCCTACTTTTCTCAGAAGAGCTGGTCAGATTCTCAAACTCACAGAAATGAAATGTTAAATTTCACCATCTTCTATTGTTAAGATGGCCTGTTAAGTTTCATAGCGATGGTCTACTTGCCTTTCTTCAGCAAGCTAAATTCTGCTCATTTTTGGCCCCTTGCTTTCTGACATAAGACTAACTATGGCATAACTACAACAGAAGATCACTATGTTTTAGAAGGCATAACACAGAAATCCATTTTATTTTAAGTTGTATTCAGCATTATCTACAGCAGAGCATAGCTGGCTCTGTGCTGTGCTGGGCAGCAGGACAGATCTGATGAATAACTGTAATGCTCAGGAAAGGCCCAGGAATTGCAATGAAGATGCAATTAGACATCCACTGCTGAGAGACTGGATTTACCAAGAGAATAATCATATATGCATGCAGCATTTGTTCAAAATCCATCAGTGTGGTTCTTCATATCCTGCATTTTAGAAGTGATGCCAAATACCCTGGCTGCAAGACTACTACTTGGAAGCACAGACATTGCTTCTTGTAAGCCATTGCTAGTCTTTGAAATAACGATCAGGTCTTTGTGTCTAGAACAAAGAACTTGTCATCATGTCACTAGGTCAGAGTGAAGTTCATTGTCATAAACTATTATTATATTTAAATTTATTAATGATGCCTATGACATAGAATAAACCAGTCAAGGCAGATGTTCAGTTCATGTATTAAGCAGAAAAGATAACAGGTTTAATACGCAACGGTATTTGACATAAAGCCACAGAACTTGACATAAATAGATTTCTTATCTAATATTTCAACTCATTGTTTTACTGATGAGAATGTTTAAAACTAAGAAGCATTCGCAAGTTATCAGATAAGCTACTAGAAAGATATTTTTGCCATTAACTGCAACAATATTGAATCAGCATCAAAGACTTTTGGAAGTGTTCTTTCAACACTAGTTCACTACCAAAAATTTAAAAGTGCATTTGGAGAGGTGCTGACATAAAAATTTGATCATAGGTTCAAACTACTCTTGCTTTATTTCTTATGCTGGTTCCAAGATTCTAACATACCTCTTAAATAAGTGTTTTATTTTTCAGCCACCATAAAGTCATACTTTCAAGACTACATGCTTTTTGCTCTCACCAAAATAATCCTAACAACAGTGTTTTAAGCATTCCCAGGCAAAATGCAGAGCCTGATTTCAGTATGTCTACTTTCTAAAATTAATTTGGTTAATAGCTTAACTAACATGTGGAATGAATATTTTAAAAGTGAGATTCTTGATTCTACAAAGAAATGAGAAATTATAATTCAAGTTTTTCATATTTTCTGAATAATGCAATGTTAACCAAAATTTATTAAAAAATAAAGCAAGGTTTACTGTAGAAAGGAAAAATGCTAGGTTTAAAAGATTACCATTACCATCCAGTTTAAATTAGCACTAATACTCATTAAGTAAAGTTTCTGAATTATGGTATAATACGTTAAATGAAACTGAACTGACTTCCTATAGAAATATTTCAAATACTGCTGAGCAAAAAAAATTATTTTCCAAGCCTCAAAATTTCAGTGGAAAATTTTGTATCAATTTAGAAAGCCATACTATTTGCACACATGAACTCTTAATTGTCAGTCCCTATCTGAAGGCTGCAAGTTACTTGCACACTTTAAACAAATGTAGGCACTATGTGGACAGTAAGTGTTATTCAGGTAGTTTGAATGGCAGAATAAAGTGTCCAAAGAACATACTGACTTTCATTAAAGCTTGGAATACTAGGAAATCCACAAAGGCCTGGAAATAAATCCTAAAATAGATATTCAAAGAAGGCTGGTAGATGTAAGTCAGACAGGATATGCAGTTGAGCCACTTTCAGTTGAGTAAGAGTTTTCTCCAAGATGTAACTCAGCATTAGAAAAGATTGTAACATAGTTTATGTCAATGAATGTTACCTTATGGTATCCTTTTCATTATCAAATCATAATGCAACTATGGTTTAGAATTATTGTATTACTGTAGAGCTTTAGTATCACATCATATTCTGATTAAGGAATTAAAATGAAACTTTTTTTTTTTGGTGGGGAAATGAGAAAAGGGTGCAAACCTGCTAAGTCTCAAAATATTTTTTAATACTAAAGGTATTATTTGTTATTTTTAATTTGTTTCCATCAGGACCAGTTTTTTTCCTAGTAGTATTTTAATCTGGATTACCTTTTAAAATACCTCATCAGAAGTTTACAGGAACAAGCTTGATTTGAATGATAAATGAAGATGAAGACAGTCATTTGACTGTTAACTTGGTTCTGTATGTGTTATAAAATAGCTTGTCTAAATGAAGTATGTGTTAGAACAAACACATGCAAAGTCTCAGAAGAAAAACCTCCCAGGAAATTTGATGATTTTGCCTATGGGAGTGAGAGTAGAAAAATAAATCAGTCAACTTGAAATTAGGAAACGAAACTGATTTTTTGCTTCAGTTTTGATCACAAATTCCATGAAAGCATTCTCAGCAACCACGCCTGGCTATGTATGTATACTTATCATGCCCATACTGACAAAAGGATAAATATTTAAGGATGCTAAGAGCCTATTATTTGACCATTTTCATTATATTTTTCCTCCCTTTTATCCTTACCTCCATACTTGTGCTTCCTCAGACAACCAAATAGCTCAGTAGATTTTTTAGTTTTTAATGTTTAATGTACTATTCATTTACTTTGCTCAGGAACAGACGAAGTTGTATTTGAGGTAACAGCTCCCTAATAAGTTAAATTGCTAGACTTAGGAAACCTCATACTACCTTTTCCTCAGTTTCCCTTGTTCAGTTACATGACTAATGCAGCCTCCTCTTCAATGGCTGGTAAGTGACCACTTACAGAACTGGAGGGTTAATTGTTCAACATTTGGTGCGGTCTTCCCCCAAGTATTCTGAGAGATCCTGATCAGTCGTTTTAGTTCCCATTCATGCTTGTATCTCTAGGTATATGCCACACTACACCATCAGCACCCAGTGCAGTGGGACAGGAGGCACCGGCACATCCTGTGGCACATCCTAACCAAATAGACCCGAGGCTCCAGTCTTCTACAGAGGGTGGATTTGGGATTATTCCTAGCTTTACAAACTGACAGACTAGGGTGGTGAATTGAAGCAGCTTACCTGTTTCATGGCCAGAACTGGAACCCAGCTATATATGGGAATGTTATCTCATTCTTACACCAAGCAGTTTCATCATACCCATGCAATATCCCACATTTTAAGAGCCAGTGACTTTCAGCAATTAGGTCTAAGTGAAGATTAGTAGCGTAGGCAGAAAAATCTCACACAGCCTTTTCCCAATACCTGCTTTCTCGTAGGCAGGGACTCCACTCACTACTGACTTTCACAGCGACATTTTTATTTTGGTTATGGTTTCTAGCACTATGTAACTGTGAGAATATTTGTATCAGACATGCATACTGCACCGATATGCCTATTCTATTTCCTCCTAGTAAGCCTGAAGATACAACTAATACACAAGCTACTCTTAAGGATATCTCCTTCCAACCCTAAACACACACACACAGAGCTTGTACTCAGAAAAGAACACACAGAACAAGGGAAAAACCTAGTTTACCATTACTCTATATGGCAAGTACGTGTGTATATATAGCTATTAAACCAAAACAATTTGTCTTTGCAGTATAATCCTACTGAGTTGTGGTACCGTTATAAAGGCAAAGGGGAAGTGGAAATCCATTGTGTTCTCCAGGTGGCCTTTTTATTTTTTAATTTGAAGGAAGTGTGTAGTTCATTATTTTTTTTTGTATTTTTAAAACCATGTACTTGCCCTAGACACTTACAAATGCAGAACTGTTTAGACAAAGTTCAGTCAAATCATAACTAGTTTTTTGATTGTACTTCTGAGTAAGTGGCTGCCATTAAAAGAAGATTATTTTAAGACCTTGGAAAACAAGGTCATTTATCTCAAGAATGCAGTATCAAATACCTGAATCAACAAGTTGGGAGCAGGTAAGGGGATGAAGAAACAACTGTCTGTATCTAGGACTCATGGCAGGAATACTATTCAAGGAGGAGAAGAACCTGATGATTTAAACTAGAAAAGCACTCCTATTCAGCATAAGCATTTACTACTTAACTATAATAGAATGCTGCAGACTGACCTTAATAAAGTACTATGCATGCTTTCTGAGAGATGTGTCTTTTCTTGTACTTAAACATCACATACTTAAGTGGAGCACAGCAGCACTTATTTGTGGAACAATGCTGAATGATAGGTTCAGTAGCTAATGACAATTTCTTAGCATAAATATTAATAGATTTCTGCAAACATATTATTTAATAAACCCTTAAATCTCAGAATAATTTCTGTGTAAGTCTGAAAATTATATACAAATGTAATGGTAGAAATACCTAGGAAGAAAATAACGATGATAAGCAACGGTCATCCTGCTAGGTAAGTAGCTCACACCTCTATTTTCTTACTGAACTTATTAAATTAGCATTCAGAACAAAGGGAATTCAGAAAATGAGAACGTGCAAGGGACGTTAGGCATTTCCCTTGCAGAAATTCGCAGAATTATGAAATAACATTAGCACTTTTGACTTTGCCAGAAAAATATTTTACAGACACAAACACTTGTGTACATATGTATGAAAAAAATTGGCACCAGATGAATTTTCTGGTGAAAGAGATATAATGACATTTTCCAGATTATCATCATGAATCAAGAGTTATGAACCTTGAATTATACTTTAAAATATTGCTACCCTTTATTAATCTTGATTTTCTTTCCATGATATTTCAGAACTTTATCTGATATTTCTTATCAGAGAACACTACTACATCATTAAATGTGTCCCTTTGAGACTTTCAGATGAGATTTTTAAAAACAGAGGACCTCTCTACCAGGGCTGTTTCCAAATTAATTTTCACAGCAGTAAGTACCGCTTCACTATCTTGTCCAACGAATCTCCCTCCTCTCTCCCTTCCATTATTAGATACATTACTCAGTACTATGTATGATTCAAGTATGTATATACTACTGTTTTGAAAAACTGAACCTGAAAAGCTGCAAAATGCTGTTTATTATACACACCTACCAAAGAGTCACTAGAAAATGGTTACTACGAAATAAAAATTCTTTGAAAAAGGTACGGTAGAATTTTTTTCTAAATAATTTGCATAGTGAAAAATGTTAAATATACGTAACTGACAAAGGGGAAATTTC
Source organism: Falco cherrug (assembly GCF_023634085.1). Taxonomy (NCBI): domain Eukaryota; kingdom Metazoa; phylum Chordata; class Aves; order Falconiformes; family Falconidae; genus Falco; species Falco cherrug. Next base: position 36,833,726 of record NC_073697.1, read on the forward strand.
TACCAGCTTTGTATTTGGTATGCTTTTCCTATAGTTTATTATTGCAACCGGGTATTTGGCTCCAGTTCAAGGCTTATTCATAAAAATGACACACTGTCACACCCTTTAACTCCCTTTCAAACACTTAATACTGATTTAGTTATTCCTTTGAGATACAGAATTCTGCTGCTGGGTTGAAACAAGAATCAAAACCAAGTTTCTGAATAAAACAATTTTAGAGTTCATTTCAAAGTTGCAGGGGGACTTTTAGAAAGTTAAAAGAGCAGTAAGAAATTCCTCTACTCCCAAAATATTAACCTGCCCAAGGAGGAGAAAAAAAAAATGTCACAGAAACACCTAGAAGCTATTTGCAGCAGGCAGTAATAAAGTACAACTTGAAAAAAGGACTACTCAGAAAAAGAGGAGGTAGTAAAAAGGAGTTACAATTACACTTCCTTGTTATACACTACTGAATACTGCTGCTCTAATGGGCAAAAATAAATAGCATCCTTTTAATTCAAGAGATAGGGATAGCTCTTTTTAATTCCCTGACGGAGTTTATAAGTAGGGAAAAAATTCCTAAAACATCACACTAGCTTAAGACAAGATGTAGAACTGCAGAGTTCTCCACCTTTACAGAAACATGCAGAAGTCTACTGACTCTGTAGAAGAGCAAATGAAAGAGAACGGGCTTCTGAAGTGATGAAAAAGGGCTGGCATCACTTCAGCTACTTTACAGCAAAAGCCGATTCATAAAAGCAGCAATTTGTTTGACCCTGTGGATATAATAACAACAACAATATTTTACGCACATTAAGGGATGCCAATAGCAATGCCTTGGCCAGTTACCAGGTTCTGTGCCTTCTAGATACATCAACCACCCTTTCTGATAGATAATAGCATAAGACAAGTTAAATGTCTTGCAGACATCCCTTTGCTGCATTTAAGCAGCCAGGTAGCAGCCTACTATGGCAGTTACTGGATCACAGAAGTAGCCCACTTCCAATTTTCTCCTCTTACAGGAAGTGCCAGAGAAAGTTAGAGCAAAACAGAAAGATTTTTCAACCTTCTTTTCCCCCACTGGCTTTGTCTGCACACGCTCTTAGAGGAGCTGCTTTTTCGGATCTGACCTTTTCTTTCCCTTTTAATAAAGGAACTTCAGCACCCACTGGGCTCCCAGCTACTGACAAGCCCTCTACAAGCTACCAGGACAAAACATTTTCCAGTGAAGATTTACATAGTAATTGTCTTAGCATGTCAAAGTATTCAATTTACAGCACTAAGCTTCAGTCACACCATGTTTCTGTTCAAATCTAGCCTTGTCAGCCGAGCCTGATAAAGTAGTGATAACCAGCAATTTCTGCTGCCATTTGACAAGGCTGTAAAATTAGCTTGGGTGTGAGCTGATGGAAGGGAAGTAATCTTTATTTTCACCGTGGCTCACAGCTGGGAAGCAAGCAGGCATTACTGGGTATGGTCTCAATAAATGTCACAACACTTTTCCCTACTAGAACAAATAAACCTTCTCTTAAAACATTATTACTATTTTCATGGGTGGAAAAACCCCCAGAAGATTAAATTGTACAGTAGAAATATTTTGCATAATTGCTATTAAATGCACTAATAAACAGCTTGTAAACTAGACAAGCAAAGCCCGGCATTCTCTATGTAGGTTTCCCTCAGTGTGGACTTAATCAAAGCTGATCAAGCTGAATTAGGTGCTCGCTACTTTATGGCACGTTACATCATTTTGGTCTGTTGTGGACAGTCTTTCTAGCAGTACTGCATGTCTTCAGAGACATCAAAGTCAGTGAGTTTGCCTCACTCCATTCTTCCAACTAAAAAGTTTCTCTAACCGAGGGAAGAACACAGCGGGCAGATAAGCCTTGTGACACAAAGCCCGTTTATGTTTGCAAAGCTTTGTTTTACGTGACAGTGAGGCATAAAACCATCGTCACTCATGGAAACATCTTACCAAAAAAATAAAAAATAAATCACTAACATGCTTTATGAAACTTATCTACTCATCCATACATATTAAATCTAGGCTTGGGGAAAAAAAAAAAAAAAAAAAAGAATATATATAGTAACTTTGTACCATCTCAAAATCCCTCACAAACTTACATCAGCAGATATCTTCATACTATAATTATATTTCAGCTTAAACTTTGCACTTTACTATCTATGAATTCCAAAATATCAGCAAGCAGTCCTATTTATATAACATATACATACCCTCAAACCACCTTTTTTTTTTTTTTGATAGAGAAGATACAGAAATATCAATGTACTAAAAATTCTTTCATTCACACCAAGCACACTTATCTGATTGTATCTCAAAAGTCAGGCAGACCGTAACAGGATCAATAAGAAGCCCCTGTTTTGAGCCTAGATGCATTTTCCTGGCTGAAGAAGAAACAGGATTAGAATCTCAGTTTTCTGTCATCTCTAAGTGCATTTTAAGCACGCTACTTCAGGAATGAACCAACCCATGACATTCAATTACCCTTTAACTTCCATTTCAGAAATCCTAATTATCCTTTTACTGCTTGCCCTTCCATTCCAAAGCTATTCCAAAGGCTTCTAGGAATCCTCCAGCGTATCAGCCACTACTCCCAGTTTTGTGCCAGTCCTCAAGTACCTCTCCCAATTGCCATAATCATTCAAAGACAGTTGAGAGTGGCCTCAAAATGGTATCAGTTCCTTCAGGATTTATGGGTATATCCCATCAGAGCTCATGGACATTACTGTGTCCAGATTGCTTAATTATTTTAAGACAGTCCTTTTGTGACCAACTTGCATCTCTTCTCCACTCCCTTTCACGGCAATATGTGACCCGACTCACACCTCCCTCTCAACATTACCTCTCATACACAATATATGAGACAAAATAATGGGCAAGACACTACTGGGTCTGACCAGTGCCTACTAACACCAAAACGACAGCTGGTAGAGACATGGGAGCAAACACAGAGAGTGCCACTCATAGGCGTCATGGATCACACGTGCCAACATGATCAGTAAGTTCTCATGCTTGCTAACACATCTTGTAGCCAGCGCAGTCTTTAGAAGATTAGTTTGATGGGATTATTCATAATCAAACCTGGCAATATAGAAAGAAGTTGCTTTTTCATTCCAGCTTTGCTGCACATTGTTGTCCTTATTACATGAGGTATAATGGCTCATGTTGTTGCCAGTGAGAATGTACTGCTGGCACTTGCTGTGTTTTCTTAATGTGAGAGCTGAAATTTCATTTGCTTATAAAATATCCAGTTTTACACAAATTCACATTAGATACATGCCTAACCACATGAAAAAAAATATTTGGAGAGGAAGCAAGAATGGACATGTAAGAAGAAGGAAGGTATACTGAGGCTTTTCATAAAACTATTAAATTAACAGCATATAACATCACTTTCACCTGTGAAATGCAAAGGTAAAGATCCCCAGAACTTTCTACCTTTCTCACAGATCTTAGAGAAGTTACATGTACTTTCCAATTTTCGTATTGTATTATTTGAGAGTTAAAAGTTCTGGCTTTAACCACTGTCAAATGCTAATAGACTCAGCTATTCCACATGCACAGAACTGGCTGGAGGGTAAATATCCTTCAGTATTCCTGTCTCTATTAAGTTTAGATTTCACAGTTCGGTTTACTGCAGCTTGCTATGTTCTGAGCAGCGTGGGAGGCTTTACTGGATTCTAAGTAACATGCAAGACATCTAAACACACAAGCAATACTTTCCTCCAGTTGTATAAACAGCTTGCTTTTTTTTTTTTAACAAATTAATTTCAGTAAACAGAAACAGACCCATCAGGCTTGGACTCTGAGCTGGCCTGTTAAACACTGCAGCCTCTTTATCACCAAAAGGATAGAAAGGGAAACATCAATCTTCAGCCACATTTTAGCTGTTGCTGCCATAAAAAAAAACAAAAACAAAACCAAACCACACAACATAAAACCACTCCAAAGAGATACACAAAGCACCCAGAAAGTACTTGGAAATTATTCCACGTTATTTGTTACTACCAATACATGTCATGCAGAGGAACTGACAGAAGGCATGACAGAGACAGAAGGCCACAAGTTTTTTCAAGTATAAAATATTCCTCATCCTGTTTTGAGGAGCTGCACTTTGAATAGGATGCTCTTAAGCCATTGTAGAGAACAATCTGGTGAGGCTTGCAAACAGGAACATTGGCTAGAATATTTTGGACTGCATGACTTTCCATCTTCACTACATTATTCAGTAATTACACAAAATGCTTTGAAATATGGTCAGAGTAATGACCACCAGCTTTCTCACTACCCTACGAAAAGCATAATCTGAGTCTAACCAGTTGCTATGTGGCCAGATGAGGTTAAGGTAACACTAGTAAACAGCAGTATGAAGCAATGCAGCATGGATGTGCGTATGAAGACATTTCTGATTTCCCACAGTGAAATGAGAACTAGAAAGAAACTTTATACTCTCTTAGTTTATTCCAGGATATAATAAAAAATTCAGCACAAGATGGATCCAAACAATTATTTCCATAAGCCTTATTAAATATTGTGAAGTTCAGCATACTTAAATTAGATTAATTTTTCTTTTAGTGTCTTGCAGCAGGACAACCTAAGCCTAAGATCATAGAATGCCAAGTGAATTCATTGGAATCTGTCTTGCAGTACTGGATTAAAGATGGATTATTAAATTTTAAGGACAATATACATAGCTTTAACTGTGACAAATGCCCTGCATTTATAAAAGAAAGTAATTAAATACATTCAATGCAATAACCAAAATTTTTTTAAAGGATTCAGATACAAACTGCTGATTAACTGTGTAACTACATAATATATCCCTTTCACACATGAATCTAGTAATTCTAGTCTTTCTTCAAAGTTTACAGAAACAAATTAAGGATTAATGGTAACTCTGCAACAATTTCAGACACAAAAAAATATAGCCGAACAAAACCCAAAGAAATCCCCCTAAGAAATCTTTATCGCATATTCATTTTAGCCTCTTTTAAAAATACAAGGGACAGCAATCACTTTGCATTCAAATATTTCGAGAACATTCAGGCATTCTCTCAGATTCTGCTACTGACAAGGAGGGACAGTTGGAGAAATTCAGTTATGCAGAACAGGTAGTGAAATTTGCTTTTTTTTATTATTTATAAAGAAATCTCATTAGTGTTCAGGACACAGAAGATCCTCACAGCCTTTAGTTAATCACTCATATTTCTTTGAATATGAAAATGCACTTCTGAGGCCCGTGAAAAATTTAACGTGTAAGGAAAATGAGCATAGCTCGGACTTCTGAAAAGGAATACTGCTGGGAGTGACAGTGAAGGGCCACCACTTCACATAGCAACAGCAAGACAAGCAGACAACACTTGGAAACACTGACTCCAGCCCATAGAGGCTAAAAGCAAGACACCACAAAAACCAGGTTGGGCGTCCTTAACGTACAATATGAACATTAAAAATTTCAGTACAAAATGAATCTATCTCTGCCCAGAGAAACCTAAAAAGGATGGGATTTCTTCTGAATGATCATTCAGGCAAGCCAACAAGAATTTGTGCATCTGATCTGTGACTACACAAGTTACCAACAATTAGTCCACAAATTGTAGCTAAAAGGAAACCTATTGTTGAAATCAAGCTATACAAGTACATCAAATGCAAAGATTTAAAATGATGATGCTCGCCACTCAATAGATATCAGCAATTAACTTGAATTCCTTGATTCAAGAATGAAAAGCTAAAAAGTTGGATTCTCTAGTTTACAATGGCTTAGGCGTTTGATACAGGAAATACCACCAAATTTATATTCACTTCTCAGACTAGATGATTGCAATCATTCCCCAAGCCTCACTAAAATCACATTTTAAATACAATTCAAAATGTGAATCAGATTCGATTTTTTTTTTTTTTTGAACAAAACTGGTAGGAACTGCAGAATATTTAATAATGTTGAGAAGAGAAGAATTAATGGTAACTGCTATAGTCAATAATTAGAATAAGTAGCATTTGTCTCTACAATAGAAAACAATACTGTCAGAATTTTCCCTAGCTTTAACAGGATTTTTGTATTCCAGACTGCAGAAAGTGGCACGGGGCAGGTGAAAAGACAAACGCTATTCTGTGGGTTTTGAAATATTTTTCATACTGGTACAGAACTTCTAAGTCTTAAATAGTAATTCTAATGCCAACTCTCAATACTACCCAAAACTCAACGTCACCTTCCACTTTAGGTGACCAGAACTCTTATTTTCAATACATCAGCCTTGAAACCCAATGAACTTGGGCGATAATCAGATGATAATCCTGTTTTAGGTGGTTATTTGGAGTTAAATAGAAAAGTTGGGGTTTGGTTTTTTTTTTTCCCCCTCAACTTAAAAGCTGGGGGTGATTGTGGGCAAAGAAAGGGAATTAGCTAGTGTAACTTGGCGAGAGCACTACCTGTGAGAAGACTTTTGCACGAGACTGAGACAGAAACAAGATACCAAAGACCACTTGGAAATGGAAAAAAATATTCAAGTGTAGCTATGAAAGACATAAATAAATATTAGAGGGATGCAATATAAACATGCTAAGGACACAGGAAAGCTTTTAAGTCAGCCTTAAAATAGAAGTTAACTGTTAAATTTCTCTAGGGATTTTTTTTACAGCGCACACATTTTAGTGTCTTAAAAAGGAAAGAAGCATCAATCTGAAAAGATCTTGCTGAAGTGCTTTAAATATCACACTTAAAGGAAAAAAAAACCCAAGAAGATTATAAGAAAAAAAAAATTGAAAAACTATTTCTCAAACATCAATGATCTAAGCATTTACGTAATTCCACCCCTCCCCCGCCAAGAAGATGTATTTTGCAAAACCTGAGACAAATTTCCAAAGATCCAAGGAAAGAGTTCTTTTGGATTAAAAAGACCAAATTTTGGTTATCTGCTACCTTTGCATACTTCCCAGAAAACCAAAAATTTAGAAGCGGGACTTAAAATTCCTTTGTGCTAAGACTTTCAAATAAAACATTTCCATGAAGTTATATCAGAGAAATACAGAAATTACTGTAGCAGCTTTTCCAACTAAAATAACATTTGATCCAAATTACAGGATTCACCACTCAGTTTGGGTTGTATTTGAAGGTTCGTTTTGTGAATTATCTCTACTGATGGCAATACAACTATTCTATTTGTTCTTTAAAACAAATCCTAGATCACTTTTTCATGAAACAGCAGACAAGGCCCTTTGCAAATGGTATATACTAAATTGAATTTTTGATCTTCTGTCTCTAAGTCTGTAATAGTATCCCCCACAAATATGGAAAAGAAGATAGTTAAAATCTCCGCAAAGCAAAAGCCCTTCATAATACTCAGAAACTCACCAAACTAGATCTTGCCTGCTATAGATCACCTGAATTACATACTCTAACTTTATTTCAATAAGAATACCCTTTTCTGGCATAAAAATTACATAGTTTTCCAATGAGTTTCACTGACAGCAACCTTATGAGCTACAAACTGCTTCATATTTCACACACGCTTCTGAAGAGAAGACGTATTTGCAGACGTGAAGTGCAGTCTGAGACTAGCCTGCATGATATTTAACACACAGCAGCCGAGAGACGGGTTTGTTTCCGACAGTAAATCAGAAAACATTGTCAGACTTCTGTGTCTTGGAAGTTCAAGATACAGACTTGCTTCAAGGTGTAACCATTACAAGTATAGAACCCAGCTTTGCCACCTTAATCAGTGTACTACCAAGTACACAAATTTAGCACAAAAACATTTTTGATCTTTACATTTAGATGAGTGATATAGTCAATTAACTAAGGGAGTACTTGTGTTATGAGTGTTTAACATGAGGAAGATTAGGACATGAAACAAGTCAGTTCACTCAGGACACTACCAAAACATCCACCATACACTGAATGCCATAGGAACCTATTTGAATTAGAACATGAAAATGATGCAAATACCCAAGGATTCAAGCTTCCCAAATGAGATGCTTAGGTGGAAGTCACTTCAGGATTTGTGCGGAGGAAAGAGGGGGCTGAGAAAGGCTGGTGCAGCACTGACTTGTTCCTAATATGTCACTTCTGACAACACATTGCTGACATTGCTTCTGGGGACATGCATGGAAATGTCATTGACTGTGTGGACAGTAGCGGGTGAGAAACAAGTTGCCAGAAGAGCAGCTTACAAACACACGAAGGGAGGATAAACATGTCAGCTTCCTTTTGTATTTAGTAATTGTCCTCTGCAGCTTTGCTGATAGAGAAGGATGCTTGATGAGCATATTTATTATGACAACAATGTGATGCTGTACATTAAAACTCAAACTTCATGGAAGCTATAAATAACTTCAGGTAACCTGGCAAAATAGAAGGGAAACAAAGTATACAGAACATACAACTTATTAAAAAAAGTTATTTCTTTTGACTCAATTCTATACAAACAATATAAATATATAAAAATTAAAAGATAAACAGTGTTTTCTCACAATAATGCAACATGGCAATTAAGTAAGAAACAAAAGATATTTTTTTTCCCACTAAAAAATTATTTTCTTGGTTAATTCCTCCACTGTGAATTATTTTAAAAAATCTGACAAAGCAAACTTGTATATACAGTCCATTCTTTGAAAAGGACAGTGCCACATCTGACAGAGTGAGAAATGTTAGTTGCCATGATATTCTTCCCCCTCCACCTCCTGAGAACTTCTGTCAAGCTCTCAAGTTCTGTTCAGTTCCCTGAAGAATTTCAAACTAATTCACATTGTAAAGGTTAAGAAGCGAGTAGATATCTTAACCTGAAACATCCTATAACAAAGGAAATTGTATCCAAGAGACATAGAGACAAGTAGTTTTGTCACGCTCCTGTACCTTTCCCCCACACACTAGTTGCATAACACTCAATTAAAAGAGGGAAAAACGCCATGTAAATAGACAGACGAAATCACCCCTCCCTTCAGAGCTCAGAATGACCTTAAAGGACTACAGTGAGAAGCTTAGAGAGGCGTAGATTGCCTTTCCTGTTACAGACAGAAAGCTTTACTCTTCGTATAAGGGAGCCAAAAATTACAGAACATGAAAAGCAAGTTATGTTTGCTGAGAATTGCATGACTATTTTTAGCCCAGTAGTTATTTTTCAGAATAATCTTTATCCTATTTCTCTTTAGGCAATTACTACCATTAAGGAACAATACCATTATCTAACCTGCCCAAATTCTGCAAGTGCTTTTCATCATTGTTCATTCTGTTTTTATGTAATTCTACACTGCTGTCCTGGTTTCAGCTGGGATAGTTAATTTTCTTCTTAATAGCTGGTGCAGTGCTGTGTTTTGGATTTGGTGTGAGAACAATGTTGACAGCACACTGATGTTTATAGTTGCTGCTACGTAATGTTTATATGAAGTCAAGGACTTTTCAGGTTCAGCCAAGGAGAGGGCTGGAGGGGGATAGGAAACGGAGGGGACACTGCCAGAACAGCTGACCCCAACTAGCCAAAGGGATATTCCATACCATACGATGTCATGCTGAGTATATATAACTTGGGTGAAGACATTTGGCATTATAGTATTTCTCTTCCCAAATAACCATTACACGTGACGGAGCCCTGCTGTCCTGGGGATGGCTGAGCACCTGCCTGCCCATGGGAAGTGGTGAATGAATTCCTTGTTTTGCTTTGCTTGCACATGTGGCTTTTGCTTTACCTATTAAACTGTCTATCTCAACCCACGAGTTTTCTCACTTTTACTCTTCTGATCCTCTCCCCCCCCCGAGTGTGGATGGAGTAAGCAAGTGGCTGTGTGGGGCTTGGTTGCTGACTAGGGTTAAACAACTGCGTATATCAGCTGTATTATTAGCACCTGATAAGCTGTAGCTATTGGATTGCTTTCACTTTTTATGTAACAAAACCAAAAGAAACATTTCGGGAACAGAGGTCCAAACGTTTAGCCAAAATTTTTATGCCACTTGTCACCCTGCCCCCTAGCCCCAAGGGCTGCAGCGATTACCAAATAAGAACCTGAAAAAACTACGTGAAATGTTATTTACTGGTACCTAACAAATCACTATCCAGAAATACCATGAAAATAATTCTGCAATTAAGGGACCTTCTGTAGTCTTAACATGTTACTAATAACATGAGAGGTCACTTTAAAAGACAGATAGAGCAAATGATTTAACAAAAGTGATAAATTTTCCATTTCCTATTTAATGGAACAGTCCCTTTTTGTCAGCATAGAGTCTATGTTTGACCTTCCAGGAAAACAGGTTATTTAGAGATATACAAAGATAAAAGCTTAGAATCAAGTAGTTCAAGAAAAAAATTTACATACTTAGGATGTCGGATGTCTGGCAGGGATCGTTCCAGTGCTATATTGTTGCTAACAAATATGTTGAAGCCATTTTCCCTATAAGCAGAATCATCATGGTCTTCCTCTGTAAGAGGGTATGGCTTTCCATGTTCACCTTTCCCTACAATGAAACAAAACAATTATTTACCTCAAACTGACAGCACAAAATAGACTACAAAGAGAAAAATAAGTTAGACTGAACTTCAATTAGGACACCGCATCTGGACCATCTCTAAGGAATTTCTTGCGATGTCTTTAGTGACACTCACGTTACTCCCAATACAAAAATACAAAGGAGGTACAAATAATAGGACTCAGAAGTCCCTCTGAATTCACCCAATTCATCTAGCTTTCCTTCTTTCCAGAGACACAATCAACTTAAAGCTATTTTATACATAAAAGTTTGAATTGTAAATTAAGCTAAGATCTTTCTGCGTCACAATCAAGCTTTCACAGCAAAATTATGAACAAACGGATCAGTTCCAGCAATATTCCTTATGATTGATACAAGGAAACCGATTACTCGGTGAACTCTACATTTTAGCAGTCAGAACACCCGCACACCCTTACAAAAACAACTTTAACATTTGAAGTTTAGTGTCCAATTTTCCAGAAAAAATGGTAAGGAAACCAAATGTTTTGCTCTGGGCTCTTTGAACACCCTTGCACTCCAACAGACCAGCCAGATGTATTCAGTACTTCTAATGTCTCAGCACTGCTGATTTGGTTTCAGAAACCAGTTGATTTGGTTCCCTAAAGAAATCATCTGCTTGTTCACTGGCAAAGCACAGGCTTTCTACTCCAGCTTTTTATTCCCAAGTTAGTTCTCCTCATCAGTCACTTGGCTTGTTTAGTACCTACCTCAGGCAACTATACCTCTCTCTCTTCCAGTCAGAGAGCAGAGAACAAACAAAAACACTTCAAAGAAAATCAGAAAATAAAAGCCTTTGCTTCTTCTCAACTATTTTTATTCTTCTCATTCTCACAGAAGATGAACTCCAGGAGTTTCTAAGCCGTTCATAGCTACTCAGGTTCTCAAGAAGACACACTTTCCTCTACATCTAATCAATCAGCTTATAACCTCTGGCCCTCTCCCTCTGAGCCCACTCACAAGAAAATACTTCCTTTTACCTGAGCTCTTTTAGAGAAATTAATCAATTTCTCAGCTGGATTTTATAAGTGACCAAGGACACCTGATCTTCAGCTAATCAGGAGCAGCTGCAGGAGGGGATGAAGAAGAAAGCAACTGCGAGCTGAGAGAGTCACTTAGTGGTATCCTTAAAGCCCATGAGCCTCTTGCAATGCTCTGTTTCATATTGCATACACACACAAAACATTAAAAACATAGAATATGCAATTAAAAATACTGTAGTTACTTGATTATAGAATTCTATGCTGATAAAATAATAATTCTTTTATTTCAAACTTTGTGCATATAGCTACAGTTTCATTTAAATACTTTGTGAAATAAGCAGTGTTACTTATTAAGGGAAAAAGCTTGTATTATGAAACACTCTTTGTTTATGCTGTTTCATTACTAACAGGTATCTTTTATTTTCAAACACCCCCAAATGCACATAGTACACTAACATAATACAAAATCTGGGACTAAGTTTCTATGTGAGTCTTTACAATTTCATACTAAATATCGGGAGGAACTATAATATTAAAGGAGCAGCTGATGAGTCAGAGCACTACTCAAAATTCAGTAGTACAATTATATCAAATCTGTTTCATAATACAGTAACAATAAGCTAATGTTGTTCAACCCCCAAGACACAGAATTTGTAGTCCCTCTCTTTCAGCACGTGTTCTAAATACACCCAAGGTAACTATTTTGATTTGCTTTTAAGAAAAGATTTACCCAGGTAGTTTCTAATAGAACGGACATTCCAGAATAAACTACCTATAAGGTCGTAAGACATATAATTGCTAACCAATGTTCTTACAATATAATTTTCTGTATATTCCAGCTAGTCACCATGTATGAAGAAAGGTGGATTCCTTGCTTTACTTTTGTTCAAAGAGTCCATTTGTCTATTCAGGAGATGACTGGTTTTTTTAATACTACAGTTTCTTCATAGTGAAATTGAAGACAAGTACTTTTAAAGTAGCCTTCCAACTCTTCCTCACTAAGTAGGCAGCAATAAGCGCATAAGCCAAAAGATTAAATATCACAGTTGTTATCTAGGGCAACTCAGGAAGGGACTGAACTTTTTTCATATGGTGCTGCAGAAGTATTTGACCAATTGCAGTCTATAAATTGCTATTGCACTTATATCGTAAGTTGGCCCATGAGGTGCACTAGAAGTTGTGAAGCACGAGTCTCCTAACACTATATCAAAATATACACAAAGAGCATTAACAGAGGCCTCTGAGCTTTTATGAATCCCATGAATGTATCCCCTACCTTCTTTGCTTGCTCTTTCACCCTGAAGCTCCTCCTGATTACCTAAGGATCAGGTGGTGATCTACCAGATTCAGCTGAAAGCAGTTGGCTAATTTCTCTAAAAAGAGCTCAGGTAAAAAGAGACCATTTCTTATGAGTGACCATGGGAGAAGAGAAATAGAGAGCTCAAATGTTAAGTATTAGGGAAAAAAAATTAGTACAACTTTTGGATAATCAGTAGGCCTCAAGGGTTCTGTTTATACAGAAAATTGCTATCTGTGAGTCTCCTCAGCATTACAAATTATCATAAGCACATTAAAACTCTTTCCGGTCACTGATTTGTTTTCCTAGATGACTGACACTAATTGCACTGCACACTGGTTTGGAGCAGGACTATCCAAAAGTTTACCTAAAATGCCAGCGTGACAAGGGGAAACTTCACAATGGAAGAGCAGCAAAATTCTGGTGAAAAGAAGCATGAAGGAATTTAACATCCTGTTACTGGCTACAGAAGGGTACTTTAAACTCATTGATAGACAGATATAAGCTCTTCTATACAGTTTGTTCTAGTGAAGGCAGCATAGCAATTCAGAAAGTGAATCTGGAATATAAATTACTGTAAAGAACCAAGAGAGTAAAAAAAGTCTGACTGAATTTTTGGCCTGTTTGGGTTTAGAAGTAGGCTGACCCAAATGTGATGCATAAAACCAACCCAGCACTAAGACTTGATAGTAACTCACTCTGAGGCTGATTTACAACCGCTACATAAATAACCCCATAAATTAAAGGACAATCCAAAGTTTTAGTTCACCAAGAAAGGAGGAGGAGAAGCCAAACATCCTGTGTCAAAATGCTCCATTGCATGGGAACCCTAACAGCACTGTTTAATTCATGCAGAACTGTCTAACCTTGTGACTACAGGTTTATTACACTGATTTTTAACTCAGTACTCAATATATGCAACATTTCAAAAATATGCTGGTGGAGGTTTTTTTTCTTAAAATACTATGATAGTTTTGGAATTGACATCTCTACAGTATTTAGTATTTTTTATTGTATAATACACCATCTCAAAATGTTTCTCCATAGGTACTCAGATTTTTTTTTAAAAAAAAAAGTAACAAAAGATATTACATCCATCCAGATAAAGTACTGGCTTCACCAAATATCAGACACTCTATAAGGCTTTTTTATTCCCGCTTAAGGATGTTACTGTCTCCTAGGGAACAATACACTCTATACCTAGCTCTAAAGGGTTTAAGTTTTATGCTTGACAACTTGCGATAACTGATAGTTCAAGGACACCTCAGTTAAAGCACCTTCTGCTTATATTAAATACAGACACAGCAGCAGGAGAAAAAACCCTCTTGTTCAACAGATGGCACAAATGGAAGAGGATTAAGTGAGACAGGAAAACAGAAAATCATTCTGCATACTCAGTACAAATGTGTAATAGCAGAATAATGGGATGGGTATAGTTGCCAGGTATGAAAATTACAAAGAGAACAGGGATATTGTTGGTAAAATTGATCAGCTGTAAATAAATTCGAACATGCAACAGGAGTTCTGCACTACTTCTGCATGCAATGGATAGGGGACTTCACCCAAAATTACAAACCACAAAAAACACTGCAGCAGGTTTTGGCTTCAGGGTCTTATGGATTTTGGTTTTTGGGTTTGTTTTTATAATTCAGATGAACATTATTTAAAATTCAACAGGCATGGTAAAAAAAATGGTTTTGCAATATAAGTTAAAGCAAGTTAAGCAACTGTTTGACATCTTAACACAAAACTAAGTGGATAAAGAACATAACCACTCTCTGAGGAAGAACTGTGTACAAATCTGAATTATTTACTATTTATACTCACTCCTATTAGTTTACTCAGTCAAGACTTGACAGTCACACCAAGTCAAGACTGTAGTTTGAAAAAAATTAAGTACACCTTTTAATTCCAGCATTCAAGCATCCTTTAAGCCAATAGCATTTATAATGGGGAATAAGAAGTCTCCACGTGCTAATTGCTTTACTAAATAAAAGGAGTTTATTTTAACACATGAACGTACAAATAAGTAAGTCTTCTTACTTACAGTGCATCTTATGAATCTGGATATTTCTGCCTTTTTAAAAAATATATTGGGAATTTTGTCTGCTACCTTTACATTTTTAATCCAGAATCTACTACAGTGTTGTCTGTGCACATCACATGTAAACACAGAGCTCTTGTAGCAAGAACAGATATCTTACCCTAGAGCAACATATCAGTACAGAGCTGAAGTCCCATGGGGGGAGAGTGATTGTATTCTTAGCAAGGGTAGACAGAGGAACACAAATTCGAAATTAATGCAGTTACGCACCAGCTTAAAAAAAAAAAGTGTAAAAGGGGAAATAAAGATCATCAGCTGAATAAAAACATTGAGTCAGACATCATCTTTCACCTTCTTGCCACGTAAGCTTCTACACAACAACCTTTTATGGTCCCCGATGGGACAGTCAGAGTGTAGCCGACCAAGTCAGAGGGCAAAAGCCCTGTTTAAACTCATGTGTAGTATCTTTTACATAATTTGTGAATCTCCCTACAGCACAGCTGTATACAAGTTTGCCATCTCATGCTATGGAGATGGACTTTGTATTATTTTGATGAATAAGTATAACAGATTATCAATTCAAGCTGCCACCATGTTCTGCTCTTTTAGGAAGTGAATTTCCATTTGAGTGCAAACAAAATAATTTTCTTCATTTTTCCCTATCCTCACAGACAGGAGGGTGGGGTGCAGTGCATCTGCTAAAATACTGGTTAAATTATTTTGAACAGAGAGGTGATTTGATAAATGCACAAAATAAGGATTTTTTTCTTTTTTAAAAGTAAATGTCTCAGATTCTCCTGGAGTGTCTACACTTGGTGGAGTTCTCATCCTGTTTACAAATTTTGTATAATGAAACCTTTAGAATACACACAGGTGAGCAATTTTTATGTAACATTAGTTCAAGAAGTCAAATCAGGGACTAGTACAGACTAGTCCTTGGGGAAAAAAGGGAAAAAAGTAAGTAGTTTTATCAAATCACTTTCTCCTTTCATACTAGGAAAGGAACTACTTGCTTTGAACAAATGCCTTTTGTGGTTTTGCATGTTTCCAGTAAAAAGTATGAAAACTTTTCTTCAGTAAATGTATGAATTTTCTTTGCCAATTTGTTATGAAGAGAGAAAATTAAAACTCTGCATGTCTCACATGAAAGTAATTGCCTTCATATCAAATGGGACTATCCAAGCAGTAAAAAAAAGTGTGTGTATATATACATTATTTCTTCTCAGACAGAAAATACAAATATTTTTCTGACCATATGACTAGTGAAACAATGGGATGCATAACCTAGGGAGCTGTTGAATCCATGAATAGTCAAGAAAGAAATACCATCCCTCAGAGACGATTGATACAACCTTGGTCATCTATTGAGTTTGATCCCAATCTTAAATTTCTATGAACTCTGTGAGAAATAGGAGGACGACTGGGGATAAGTTGGTGGAATTTCATTTTCCCCTCAGAGTCAATAAAACCTGTAACAGAAACTGAAATATATTTATCACAAGCCTGTTCTACTTTTCTACTCTGAGTATTCCACTAGTTGCATAACTTCATGAGCCTAATTTATAGGAAAGTAATTTAATTGGTTTTATATCAGTGGAAATAGGATTAAAAATACCTACTGGTCCTATTTTTTTTTGCTACTCTACCTAGTAACAGCTTAGAAAGACATTGTAGTAAGACCTGAAATACTTTTATTTATTTATTACATAACTGTCAAGGTCTGAGGCAATATAAAAGGCTTTTCGTTAGCATTACAGATACAGCTGTAATCAAATCTTACCTATGCAATTGGGAAGAATAAAAACCCTGTCATGGAAATCCTGAACAATACATTTTCAAGCAAGACTGAATTATTTACTTACAAACATATAACAAAATTTATTTACTACTGTTTCAAAATTGAACTATTACAGAAAACAAAAAAACCAGAATTCACTCCAGTTTTCTGGTAGAAAGCATTGAAATTCCTACTGCTTTATTAACCTTCAGATAACAGTAGCATATACTGGTTTCCTTTTCAAGGACCATGCAGTCCTCAGTAAACGATGTAGAAATGTTACTAGGAGTGAATATGAGGTGTTGTCCAGATTGCTGCTACAGTAACATGACAGCCAGCTGGAGAAATATGAACTCAAATGCTTCTCTCTTCAGGAATGGTTTTATACAAATAGCATAGGTTGGGAGAAAAGAGGAGAAAATTTAATTTTAGATTTTGTTATTTGACTGCCTGCTCAAATCCAGAACTGAAAAATAGTAAAATACAAGAACAAAAAAAACACCAGAGAAGAATATGCTCCGTCAAAAATGTTAAAGGGTACATTCATACTGTACTGTAGTTGCATCTTTAGATTATTGCTTGCTTATAATTCACATGTGAAAAAATGAAAGGAACTTGCTGCTAACACAGAAATCACTTATAGCAGTGATGCATTTCACCATTCCTCAACAGGAACAAATCTGTACTGGGTAGGGGGTACATAAAAAGAGCATTTCCTGGAGAGGAGATGAGAGGGACAAAGGGGAACCTCTGAAATGTACTTATTTTAGATATGTCTGAGAAGCATTTCTGTAAAAAGAAATGCATACCAATGTGAAAAACAACAAAAAAGTAAAATTCAGCTTTTTAACTGCATTAGATGTAATTTCCAGATTTCCATAGACTAACTAGACCTGGGATGACTCTTCATGTTAACCTAAGATCATAACTTCTGTGTCAGAATGCAAGCAAAAAACCAGCAAAATATTTTTTTACGAGTCTATGAAGTACATTAAGGGCATGGCAGTGCTTCATGTGCTCTTCTTAAAACCTGAAACAACAAAACTGCTACCAAAAGACACAGTGGTGAGGCAAGGCAGCTAAAAGAGCAGTAGTGATGAATGAAGCAGCATAGCAAGCAGAGCAAAAACCAGCAACATCTGGCAGAGTGGCAGATGCCCCGAGTTGCAGCACCAAAACTCTGGCAGCTTGAATTGGACTTTGTTGCCTCACAGGACTGCACAGTTTGCAAAAGTATGGAAGGTTTTAGTGCAGGAATGGGGAACAATCAGCTGGCCTAGCTGCTGCCTTGCCAAAAAGGACTGCAAAATTATTGTTTGTTATACTTAGGGAATTGGCCCTTACATGTTATTTTTTTTATCTTGAATAAAATATTGTTTGCTGAGTCGATTAATTGGCAAGAAGAAAAAATGAGCACAGTGCTCTTGAGGTTAATTCTTGCAGGTGTCTAGGAATTTTACTAGACATCACTATTTCAACATGGCCTTTGCTGTTGGCAGTTGTGTCCTGTCAAGAAAGGTGCCTTATACAGCTGTTAGAACAACCCAACACTGCTTATGATAATTTTTATATCACTGATTTCATTGTGGTTATTTGAAATCAAGACACTGTGCTTTATGTTAATATGTGTATTTTCTCAATCAATAATTAATCCCTTAATCTTACAGCCTGTGCTTTATGGAACATTAGAGTAGTGTATCCCTCACCTTTATCATCCATTTGAAACAAAAAAGCAGTCTCTGAATTTCCAACATATGCATTGCGGAGTAAAAACAGTGTGTGTGGGAAAAGCGATTGCTTTAAAATACATCATGAAGTTAACTGTGTTTCAGCAGAAGAGTGACTGCATATGAACTCTGATAAGTAAATTATCTGAAAGCTTGAACAAACACTTCACAAAAAGAAATAAGAATATTTTTTTAAAAAATCTATGCCTTTTAACACTTGCTGCAAGTACTACAATGGCTTGGCAGGCAGGCAGACTCGCTCTACTTCCTCTACCACTTTAATAAGTCTAGAAAAGAGAGGAAGAATAGATCATGCTATTTTGTATGTCCAGTGTATTTAGAATGCCAGTGTGCAATGCAAGATAAACAGCAACACATGCTGTTCTGATACGAGTTGCCCTATCACTACAGCAGAGCAGCAATATCCTCAGTAGCATTCTGGAAGCTAAGCTGAATCTAATCATAACTCTGTAGCCAAGGGATGCACAGTACATCTTCCATTTAGTCTAACTACTTATCACCAAATACCACAGCCACCAGAATGCTTTTTTCATTTAATGTTAGAACAGACTGGCTGTACACCATTAATCAGAGCCAAACACTGAATGAGCAAGCATGTGAGAAACAGAACTCAACCATAAAAAAGGCTTCACAGTTTGGTTTTGTAACTGAACAATCTGCTAGGATAAAAAGAACCTTCTATGGAACAAGATGACCTGAAAATAATCTACAAATAGCGATAAGGTGTTTGCTTCGGTGCTCAAATAAATTAATTCACACAAAATGCATCAAGAATGGCATTTAAATAGTCTCTAGTACCAGTGGGTATAATCAATGCACGTGTCCAAGTCAATCTCTCAGAAAAGCTCAAATTAATGTGTTATTAACATGGTTTATACAGGAACTGAACAGCTTCACAAAGTAAATGCAAAATTACAGTTATGTAGGTACAGTTTTAGAAAGCCCCAAAATACAAAATGATAGGGTTCTAACAGCTGTGATTAACCCGAGACTTTTCCCTCCCCCTCTTTTTTTCTTCATTTTGAAATGTATTATAACTACGTGTCATTTGTCACATACCATCACAGGAAAACAAACAGGATTTTTCCAAGGAACAAATCTATTAATAGGTTTTTTTGGTTGGTGGTTTTTTTTTTTGTTTTTTTTTTTTTTTTCCCATGAATTCAACCCTAACTAGCTCTAGAAGCTGGCTTTGTGGCTGTTGCACAAAAGAGGGAATAACCTGTAGAAAATGAATTTACCTATGTATGAATCAACGGCATGCAAAAGCACAGTCAATCTTGCAGTAGAAGCACTACATGATGTGTGCCCTACAGAGGAAGAATACATGAGCTGTCACAACTCCCGCTGAATTTATAGTTAGACTGCAAGACCCCTATCAGAAAAAAAATATAACCCCCCCCACCCTTACATACAGAGATAGTAAATATTCACAGCTAAAGTTTGAGGCAGACCGAGACACAAGAACTATGCCACCTGACTCCCCACATGGTGACTCAGTGACAAGGCCATCCTTCTTCCTTCCATAAAGCTGAGAAGAGTGCTTATAAGCAAGTAGAGTTTGAACACTCAGGGCCAAGAAGGCAGCTTCCTCAGGTAGTACATTTGTGTTCTATTGCTGTTTCAGGTACACCTGAATCTATACACTACAAAATACAGTGCCGTATTTCTCAGATGATAATTTAATATGAAACTGAAGCTGAACATGCAAATAATTACCTGGTTTAATAAAAAACCAGACAACCCAATCCTCACAAATTCAAAGACACTAAAATTATCCTCCAGACAAATAACATAAGCCCAGGGAACTGTACTAACATGCTAAGATATAGCAAGGTGCAGTTATGGCGGATAAACAACTGAAACTCAAGTTATGTCACGTTCTTGGGACTGGTCTACCCAAGTCATTTTGCTTTACTTAAAACACATCTAAAAACACTTTGAATCTCAATGCTGCTCCTTCCATGTTTTCTTTTGGCAAATCAGACACATTACTCTTCTGAAAACTGTTTCGATACTACATACACTGCTGCATATACTCAGTTACCACACCTAGTGACTGCCTTTCCCTCTTCTTCTAAGATACACTAATGCTGCAATCATTACTATTGCCTTTTATAATTAACTTTGTAGTCTAAAACACAATCTTCATTTGAAAGAGCCTTATGACTGACTGACATTCTTGGGGTAAGGAGAACTAAACTTAATGCTTGACCTGCTATGAGCATGGCTCTACAAAGACCTTTTCCTCCCTTGCCATTGATTCACATCTTTCTGAATAACAGGAGTCTAATTAATGCCAACTATTTTTCAAATCCCTGACACAAATTTGAGTAAATTTACTGTACTAAAGCCAACTGAAACTTCCAGTCAATATATACTGTGGAGTCAAGCAGAGGCAGATGTGGAGACTTGAAAAATTACCTTCAGCCATGAATTGAACAGATTTTCAACTAATTAGTTTTAAAATATTTTCTATTCAAAAGGAAAACACATCACCTACAGAACATAGCTAAATATTTATGTCAAGGCCACATTTATGCATAATTTAGCAGGAATCCACATATGCCCTTTGGGAACATTTTTGAAAAAGTTAATTTACTGAAAACTGATGTTTGGATTCAGCCAAAACTATCTGCTGATAATTTTTTTTTCAATTTTGTTGCTGTTTGGGTTAAAAGAAGCAAATAAAAAATATGTTTTGAAAACGAAACTTTTGAAATTACAGTCTCTGCTTTTCAAAATCTTATATAAATGACAAATTAACTAACATTATCAAAGGATAGATATCCGAGTTAAAAATCCTGTTTGGGAACCAAAACCTTACTTTCTCATTTTATCAGACACAAAAAAATTTTCAAGTATCAACCTGCAAAGTCTTACACACAGATAGCTTTAACTTTAAGATGTACATGAGGCAACTCCCTAAAAATTTATTTCTTGCTGAGAAAAATTGAAAAATGCTGAATTCCAATTTGCAGATTCATGATGTATTTACACAGCACAGGGTAATTCTCAATTCTACTTTTGTCAGTATGATCAAAAGCCCCTCAATAAATCCAGTTTTTGAGGAGACTGGAGGGTATCTTCAGCAACCATGCTAAAAGAGCAAGCATACGCTTCCCTAGCCCTCCATAACCACAGGTAACAGAGGAACAGGACATAAAACAGACTAACTTAAATTGTAGGCTTTGTTTTAGAAGCATCACCAGAAATTCCATTTTTTAATTTGTCAAATGTATTTGAACCTGGAAAAGCAGAAAGAAATTATTTTTCCTCATATTTTCCAGAGGAAAAAAACACCACCTGTCTATTTTGTTGCCATTTATTCAACTCTGCATTAATTTGACATGCTTTAACTTACAGAAAGTGTTTCTGCACGTTTAATTTAATTTTTCCTGTACTTTCTTTGATAGTAAACATAGATCTTTAAAAATAGTTAAAAGCCTCACTGTGTATTGTTACAACTAAGAGAAGTTATGACAGAGGACTTGGACTGGATAAGAAATGGTGTTCCACTGTGGTGGGTTGACTGTGGCTGGGTGCCATGTGCCCACCACAGCTGCTCTATCACTCCCCTCCTCAGCTGGACAGGGGAGAAAAAAATACAGTGAAAGGCTCATGGGTCAAAATACGGACAGGGAGAGATCACTCGCCAATTACTGCCATGGGCAAACTGGACCAGACTCCAAGAAAAATAATTTATTGCAAATCAGAGTAGAGTAATAAGAAATTGAATCAAACCTTAAAACACCCTTCCCCCACCCCTTCTTCTTCCCAGGCTCAACTTCACTCATGATTTTTTCTCTCAGTGGTGCAGGATAACGGGGAACGGGGCTCCAGTCAGTTCATCACACGCTGTCTCGCCTCTCCTTCCCCCTCACGGGGAGGGCTCCTCACACTCTGCCCCTGCTCCAGCGTGGGGTCCCTCCCACAGGAGACAGTCCTCCATGGACTTCTCCAACATAAGTCCTTTCCACAGGCTGCAGTCCACAAACTGCTCCAGCCTGGGTCCCTTCTATGGGAGTGCAGTCCCTCAGGAACAGACTGCTCCAATGTGGGTCCCCCATATGGGGTTGCAAATCCTGCCAGCAAACCTTCTCCCTTGTGGACTCCTCTCTCCATGGGTCCACAGGTCCTGCCAGGAACCTGCTCCGGAACGGGCTTCCCACGAGCTCACAGCCTCCTTTCGACACATCCACCCGCTGTGGCACGGGGTCCTCTGTGGGCTGCAGGGGCACAGCCTGCCTCACCGTTGTCTTTGCCACAGGCTGCAGAGGAACCTCTGCTCCGGTGCCTGGAGCACCTCCTGCCCTTCCTCCTGCACTGACCTGGGTGCCTGCAGGGCTGCTGCTGTCCCATATTCTCACTCCTCTCTCTACTCCCTCCAGCTACAATTTTGTTGTGCAGTACCCTGGCACCCCTGCACCGCTCCCCCCGCCCTTTCTTAAATATGCTATCCCAGAGGCACTACCACCGTCACTGATAGGCTCAGCCCTGGCCAGCGGTGGGTCCATCTTGGAGACGGCTGGCATTGGCTGTTGGACATCGGAGCAACTTGCAGCAGCTTCTCACAGAAGCCGCCCCTGTAGCTCCCCAGCTACCAAAACCTTGCCATGCAATCCCAAAACATTCATGCAGACGTCTTTCTGTATAAGGTTATATGTGGCATTTCAAAATGTTTTTGGTTTTTGATATTCATTACAATTACAGAGTTTTTGTTTTTTGTTGGGTTTTTTTTTGATTTTGGTTTTTTTTTAGTTTATTTCCAGAATATATTTTCCAAAATCCATTATACTTTTGCTAAAATCATACTTGGTGCTGACAGAGATCACTTCTAATGAGCTCACTTCCTTTGCAACAGTCACCACCCTAATGGTCTGTGAAAATGCATGAAATAAAGTAACTGAAAGAATCTATCCTTCAATATGTTTTTAAGAGTCTTTGCTAAAAATAAATAAATGAATAAAAAAAAAAAATCCCTACATGGTACATTCAGGTTTTACACTAAGTAATGAGAAACCTTCCAATCAGTCCTTTCCTTCTCTCTTTTCCCTTTCATTTGTATCAGTTGACCAAGAAATATTTGAAAACATGAACCATTCTTCATCCAGACATTCAGAGGATTATCATTAAAGGACTTTCTCAAAATGCGGATTCATCTCCTGAACTTAGCTTTTAGGACTGAGAGGTTAAGCTTCCCTCAAATGATAGGTCTGAACTGAACTATGCCAGTAGGCTAAAATTGTAGCCAAAAATCTATCCTTTTATTGGTATTCTTATTACCACTTTTGAAATTATTATCCACTAAATAGAACAGATAGAAAATAAAAAAAATGTTACTTAAGTATATGACATTGCCAAGAAATGCTCAGAGTCTCTTAATTTCCACGTAAAAACTTCAGATTTCTCATGAAGAAACAGATGAAATTGTCTGTATCACAGTCTATTACAAACTTTTCAAAAAGTTTATGGTTGTATAAACTGGGGAAAAAAAGTAATTTAAATACCATACTGAAATGGCAGTATGTTAGTAACATGCTTAATTTACTGATTAATAGCAGCTAATTAAAATGTCAGCCCTCTAGAACTTTAACAGCTCCCAGCTTTCACTCTTTTTTCTCAAGCATGTAAAGTTTGGATTTCATCCCAGTCTAACTGCTTTAGTAAAAACCTGGAATAAAATATATAAAGAAACCCAAAAATATTTATTTAGAGGCTTTCTTTAATTTTTGCATAAAAATATTAAAATTAAATTGGTCTCTCCACTGAAAAAATCCTGAAGAGTGACTCGAAGTATTCAATAACCAGAACAGCCTTTCTTCAAAAGACTGGAAAAGCAGACCTGGGAGGACATGGGAATCAGCATCCTTTTAGTGTCTGCAACTTACCCTCTAGAGACTATTCCTTCCTTGATTTATAACCCAGTACTCACTGTGCTTCACAATCGGTCTCACCTTTTGTAAGCTGCCATGGAACAACAGCGCAAGGAGCAACTAGAAGTATCAGTAGCCTCAGATACATTGAACAAAGTTTCCAAAACACATACATACTATGCAATTAATTAGCACGTAAAATAGAAGTAATAGTCCAGGTAACCTGAAATTACTTTAGCTATCATTTAAAAATATAAACCTCTTTTAAGAGCAAATTAACTGAGAAATACCAAAAGTAAGACTGTCTCCATGTTTTAAGAGTACCGATAATGCAATTTAAATGTATACCTCAATTACTTTTGTTTAATCTGAGCAATAATATTAGTTTGTTTTTCCATTGAATTTCCTGGCAAGTCTTACTATTCAAATTTCAGTATCACCTGCATGACTTTTAGTGAAGATCGCCTAAAAAAAGTTTGTTTCCAGCTTGCACACAGCAGAACTTTCACGCAAGTTGGCAGAACAAAATGCCACTCTAGAAATGTGGTTTCTTTCTTTGCTGTCTTTTTCTTCGAAGGAAGAACAATTCTCCCAGATAGCACTCCACTGCAAGCACAGAGGGCAGACAACTTCGTGTCGCATAACCACAGTCAAAAGTTAGTCATGTTCCTTGAGAAGCAGTAATTACAGAGCAGCATTTGATGAACTAGTGTCTATAAAGTAAATTATAGCAAAACAACCATATATCTCTGCCTCTTCAAACATGTTGACTGGACGTCAGGCAAATTGTTTAACCAGTCCAATAATTTTCCTCTGTCAGCTTCTTTAATGAAAGCTTTGAGTTTTCTAATTTCTTTGGAATGACCTGCTTGTGACTATCATAATGATTATTCTGGATGATGAAGTCTGCGACATGCAAGGTTATTGACTACCGTGCAGGTAATATGTGGCACTGGCAAATTCCCTCAAGTATTAAGCAGATTAAACCAAAAAGAGTCTGGGTCAGTCATTTGGCAAACCTTTAAAGCTGAAGTTATCTTATGGGTCTGTCTTGACCTGTATTCAGGTTAAATGAATGCCTGCCTTAAATCATTAAAATAGTTTTTAAAGCTGGTTGACAGCAGTTTATTCCATGTTTTAAACTTAAAAGATGACACAACAATAGTAAGGAAAAAATTCTTTTTGTCATGGCTTCTGAATTGAAAAGTACAGTCTTCATATGTTATAATTGCTGTCAAGTACTTATTCCAGCTCTTTTTGCCACAGTTTGGTCAAGATTAATTTCCTCCTTCTTTGAATTGGAATTTTCATAGCAAAACAAGCAACACCTAGAAACTGAAGTACAAATGAAAACCATGTCTCTTTGTGCCACAGAGTCAAGCAGTAATTGCTCTGACCTGACAAACTTGATCATTTTTACACCTATCGCAACAGACAACCAACTCAATTCAGACAGTCTATAGAGCTGTCCTTCTCCTTCCACACAGACAAGTCTTGTCTGAAGGTCACTCAGCTGTTCATTTCAAATTCTCCCAGCAAATGGGCCACGTTTTAAAAGACTACTCAGATAAAATTCCTTTTCCAGAATTACTATTAAACATAATTATCTTAAAAAAAACCAAACAAACAACACAAAACCTAGAATGTACAGATGAACTCCTATTAAATTTCACTGAAGACAGTCTTGCCCTGAAAATTTTAAGCAAAAGGAGAACAGCAACAGGGTGCTAACAGCGCCCAAACCAGAACACCCTCACAGACTGCAACTGACAAATTAAAAGACAGATTCAAGACAAGACCTCTGCTCACCCCCCTCCCCCCAAAAACCCCCCAAACCTAAAAATTCTAAAGTCTACTTTCCTTTCTTTTTCACTTCCAGGCAGCAGCTCTATTAAACCCCTAAATATTACATATTGGATACATTCACCAACATCAGCACTTCATCACTAACACTGATGTGAGTCCACTGACAAATCTTTACCACCATACAGAAGGGGTAAAAATATACTTGGGACTATCACAGGCTAACGAGCAATTAGCATCTCCTCCTTTTTTTGCTTTGGCTTGTTTGTTTCTCTCTTTCTTTTAAAAAAATGTGTGAGCATTGAGATCAAAATTCAAATACAAGGGGAAAATGTACCAGGGAGGAAAGTTTGGTCTGTTAAGGATTTGACACCATTCTTCCCTTCACAGATGAAACTACAGAGAAAGACGAAAGAGTAGTAACTTTAATAACTTTTGTAACAGAGAACTTGAAATTTGGACATTAGTTTCAAGCTAGCTTATGTATTGGTTTACAGCACAGTCATACACATTTCTTGCCAAGTTACTGGAAACACAATTTCCTTTCTACCTGTCCTGGTAAAAATCAACATGCCAAAGCTCAGTACAGAAGGGTACACTGAAAATAATTTTCAGCACTAATTCATGAGTCAATGAGATGTATTATGAACTCTTTTCCCCCTTTCTTGGCCTCTCTGGTAGTCCTTAAAAATTAGCTTACCAATTACATTTAAGTGGTACATCAGTGATGAGTTTTAACATGTGGGAAGAACGGGGAAGAATCTAGTTAACTTCAGCCACAAGTGCCTCAAATCCTTGCTGCAAGTACTGAGACCACAGACTCATTGTGCTCTAACAAGGAAGCTTCACTCTGACTTAAAGACACACAAACACTTTTTTACATATATATTTAAGTGGCAAGAGTGAGCTCAAGCATGGGCACCATTTTCCAACAGAGATAAATGCTATACAGCCAGTCTTACGCTCCCTGGCTTCTCCAGCAGTGTAATAATAGGTTGTAACTTAAGATCCAGTGGGGGTGTGTACTAACCCCAAATTACAACTTAAATAATACTATGAGATGCCATTTCACAATCTGAGCAAGCAAGACTGTAGTTGTCCAGGAAAAAAGTTAAGCACTTGTGGAAAAAAAAAACCAAACCAAACTACATTTTCTAGATATTGGGATTTAAACATCTGGAGAAGGCATAATTGAAAAATCTCTTTCTAAATCAGTGTTTGAAAGCGTAAAATCCTTACACCTGGCTCCAAACTGAGCTCACTATTTTCAATAGAACATCCAGACCATTAAGCTTGAATAAAAATGGTAGAATCAGATCATAGTCTACAGTGCTTTATATTTAAGAGAGCTAATGTGTTTTAATATGAGAAACACTTTATGTAACTGCAGTAGATTGTAACCATCTCTTTCTGCTTCCTTTATATGCTGTCTCCTTGACAAGCATTGATTAACATTACATTTTAGAATTTTCTAATCATGATAGATTTGCATTAAGATAAACTGATGAATGGTTTTCCCTTTTACAAAACGCTGTATTTTAAACTGAACAAAGCATATTCACGACTAATGCTATGAACAATTAGGTTATGACTGTTTATTGAGACCTTGGCTACCACTGCAGTTCCAATTATATTGCAAGTTCTAAAATCCTTTCTAAAAGAATTGCAAGTTCAGAGGCCTAAATTAAATTTAGTGTATTTGTTTAATGTATAATGCTGACAAAATTCCCAGTGCGTAATCCCATCTGAAATATGGGATAACTGAATCCATATTTTAGTATACGCTTCGCTCCCTGAACTACTTTGATTATATTTATCTGTATAAGTATCACAGAACTAATTTTTTCATAACCAAAAGGGAATTACATTTAATGTTGCTATCTGTATGATGCTGCCTCCTATCTTCTAGAGGCACTCTTGTGCTAGTCTTTACTTTGACAAGTTATTCTGATTTTAAGAATGGGCACTGTTCAGCATGATAAGGATTAATTACAGAAGTTTGGGGGAATTATTCTTCTGTACTTTATGCTCAAAAATTCTTGAACAGAAGTGGTGGAATAAACCAGTAATGCACAATTTCTTTAGGTCACACAAGTCACATCTCAGGTGTTTACTACTTTTTATTTTACACAAGCACACTTGACTCTTCTGCCTCCTTTTAATGTTCCACCCTGAGAATATAGTTTCATTCTATTTTCATTTTCATCACAAACACATACAGGTAATTTCTTTTTCAATGTCTGTTTAGTTTGTTTATATAAATAATCTGTATGAATGTTTGTTTGTAGAACTATACAACATACTGTCTGTTTGTTTATAGGACTAATCTTTATGAAATGTCTGCACTGAGGCATGTAAAGGTCAAGATCTTTAAAATCCCCTTCTCCTGGTCAAGATAACGTTTTGAAGAAGGAAAAAAGTAAAGACTATACTGAATACAGGAAAGAATTAAAACCTTCATTCCTTCCCTCCACATAAGGCTTCCACATGCTATTTAAATATAGAAATGCGAGGAACAAAGACTGTGGAAATGGCTCGATAATTGCTGGGATAACTATTGAGTGACACAGTGCATTCTAAAACTTTTTTCCTGAGATTTTAGTAGCAGACAGCAGCAAAATGGCTCAACAGTTAAACATAAAAGTATTGACAGCCACATCTTAGAAGTCACTTTATCAATTCCTTAACCGATTTCTTTTGAAGACAAAAATTTTTATAAATTTCTATTTAGTGCTATGAACACAGCTCCTTACCTGTTACCATTCTCTCAGAAATTTGCTTTCAATTATACAGAATTTTCAATGCCAATCATAGAACATAATCATTCAGCATACACATGCAAGCAGGCAGATCACTATAAAGGAAAAAAAAGAGAAAATAAAAAGGCAGTATTTAAAGAAAAGAAAAAAAAAAACAAACCAAAACCACTACAGAACTTGTAATATGCAATCTTTCTACATCACTTTATAGGCTATTAATTTTGTGAATAGAATTGATAAAATTTCAGAAATTAAACCTTATTTTTTGTTTTCCATCAGTTCTGCTCAGCTGAAAAATCCATTTTTGTATTCCCTTTTCCCATTTGCAGCACTGTACAATGGAAAAGCTATCACTTGTAGTTAGAAATAGATTTTCACGATCACAAATAGCACCATATTTAAATATAAACATTCAACCTGTACTTCTTTAAAAGCCCAAGAATTACACATTTGAATCCTTCCTCTCATCTGAGAAGGTCTTTAATTCATCGTTATTGCTATTACTCATAACTGATGAGCACGTACAGCTGAGAATTTCTTGAGGGAAATAAATAACTTTCAGAACTAGAGAAACAATGATGTTGACTGATTCTCTAGGACTTTTAGTCTCACTAGCCAGGACATAGAGATGGAATCAACAGAATTTCTTTTCATGGATGCTTTTGAATTACTACCTTAGACCTTCATGGCTCTCTTCTGTGAATCTCATCCCTCATGGGAGCATTCAGGGACCTCAGATTCCTAGCTCTACATAGAAATCCTGGAAAATCAGTGGCCATTGGTGCCACAGCAGTTGCCATGAAATGAACATCTTGCTAGGCATGTCCTCAGAGTCCTCCCCAAACAACTGAAGGGAAGTAGGGAAATCTCTGATCAAATGAACAAATTTGTCAAGTCAGTAGCTGATAAGTGACAGTATCAGGGGCTTCAGCATCCAGGATCTCTACTCTATCCAGCGATGCAGGCAGATTTACACTGCCCTGATACAATCAGCGTCGCTATAGCTGGACTAATATGCATACTGGTAGCTACCTAGTTTACACAAGTTGCATTTACATAGGGTGCACTCACAACTCTGAACTGCAATGCAAGAACGCTCTTCTGATATGCATAAGACTGTTTACTACTGAAACAAAAATTATGACAGATGTAGGATTTGCATTTGTTTAGAGTTCTCACTTTTTTAATGCAAATTAAGCATATTCTTCATCAAGGCATGTCATCAGTTGTATTCCCAGAGCAAAATAAATTAATAGAAACAGCTCTTATTTTAAATGCTGATTTCTTGTCAAAAAGATGGCATGACATATCAGCTCCAATAAAGTCTGTTTCTCTGATTAGCTTAGGCTGTTCCTTCCCCCTCCATTGTAATATCTGATTGACTTACTTCAGAAAATGGAAACAATTAAGCTTCTATTTTTTTTCTTCCTAAATATCTATCACAACTGTTTAGTCAGGAACTACTTGTTTGTGATTTTTTTAAAGGTAAACTTTTGCATTCCTTTTCCTATATCTCAATCACTGGTTTTGAGGTAATGACAGAATAATATTCAGAGAAAAATGGAAGTGATTATGTTGACTGAATGAAATAATCTAAGTCATTAAATGCTCCTTTCTATCCAAATCAGGACTTGGATAACTGGCAACTATTCAGCTATCTTCCCTGTTCTAGCAACTGTATAGCAATTTAGTACTCCTCCAATCCAACATCAAATTCCCCCTATTGGCTTCCTCCATTCTGGTATCAAAACTCACCAACCAAAATTCTTAGAACTGTTTTAGTTTACAAAGAGATTGAAAGCATTGAAACTGCATTAAAAACTTGGGGAAGAAAAATAAGCTGCATGTAAAACAGCAAATTAATTGGTATGAGAAAAGTAGTTCCGGTGCTTTTTCTAACTTGCATTAAAAGCAAGAGTAAACATGACAGCATACAAAACCCATACAATTAACTTGTCAAAATCATTCTATCATAGAAGACAAAGAACTACCAAGATTCCAGAAAGAATTAGAAATTTTGGAATGGAATACCTGCGGTGACATGGCTAGGGGATGAAAAATTTGGCTATATGAAAGGTTATTTATCAAAGCATCTAAAAAGAGCAAGAAATATATTTCCTAAATCAACGGTTTAACCAGGTACAGTCTTTCCTTCCAATAACAGATGGTACAGACACTGGTTAGTCTGTTTATATGTACATTTAAAATAGGGGTGGTCTTTGATTAGTCTTTTAAGGAACATAAACTGAAGCATAATATCTAGCAGAAATATTGTTAATACTGTGTCTCAGTGTGGTTTTTTTATTTTATTATTATTTTATTTATTTTTGTTGGTGTGGGTCTTGTTTGTTTTTTATCTTTAAAGAACAACATTCAGCAATACAAATAAGCATGGGGAAACCTTCACAAACACAACAGACTCATCTCTCAACCATCTGGACCACTATCATTCCTGTGTCTCACCTGGCTGCCCTGTGTTTCAAAAGTTCCCTATAGTTAAGGTAAGCAACAGGAACAAATGAATAACTAATTTCCTATTTTCTAAACAAAGAAAAAAATATCAGTTTGGGGATTTAGAAATAACTCACTTAAAATTCTACAGTATCGGGATTTTAAACCAATCAGATTCCTAGAAAAAGCATAATTTTCAAATAAACAAATGGGATGTCTTATTTGGATTCAGGACTAAACATCATGATACTTTCAATTTCGTATTTTGGGGTTTTTCTTCAGCAAAGATCCATACATAATTTCTTTAAGAAAGGTTGGGCATTCCATCTACCTTCACTGACTAAATAATACTTTTACCAGTATCATGTACATTAATTTCTTTCTGTATCTATCTAGGACCACTTCAGTCTTTTTATTCACAGCAGAAGATACTTCACAAGTAATCTGTGGATTCCCAAGTCACTTTGCAAGAAAATGACTTAACTGGGATGGTATGAATTATCTGTTTCACTAACATTGTATTTGACTACTAAGAAATAATTTATTAAATTATAACCATTTTGGTGGTATTGCATCATCATTTCTGGAGATGAAGGAATTGCTCACATGGCAACTGTATGTGCAGATCTGTAAATGAGGAATTTTTAACCCATCTGTGTGTCCAGTAAACTTTAAAAAATGCAAGTTATTGGTTATAGAGCTGGGTGATTTGGTTGTGGGTTTGTGGGTTTTTTTTCCCTAAATCAAAATGACATATTGTTTGCAGTCAGAGAGGAAAATACAAGCAGACTGGATGATAATTTCCTTTCAGTGGTGGCTGTACGGTAGGTATTCTCTTACACAAGATACAGCTGTTTATAGGTATAGGAGCTAACTGCTGTTCTGTGCATCTGTGGGCAAGAGTATCAGTGAGACCATGGCAGTATTTGAAGAGAAACCTGTGTGTAGAACACTGGACCTTGCTGTTATGAGCAAAACTGACAGCAGTGTAGTCCCATATCACATGCTAATTTAAGATTTTTTACAAGGGTACAGAAAAAAATATGGCTATTATGGAATTATGACTTCAAAGACTGCTTTGCATTATCTCCACCAGTAAGAAACATTATCCTACAACATTCTTAACAGAGCCAGAAAGTCTTATCTCCTTCCAAGAAATCAAGTCACAGAGAAGATGAAATACCTGTGAGAAAACTGGAAATTTAATTTTATAGACTCCCATACTGCTGTCTTAATTACAAGTCATGTCACCTGTGACATCTTACTCCTTGAGGAGCTTCCCTCTTTCTGTAATTTCATAATATATATATACATATAATATATATCTACACACACAGACACATATACACGCATATATATATATATATCTCCAGTAAGAGTACATTGCTTCTGCAGTGAGAACGGAGCAACAATCCACAAAGGCATTAAAAAATGACGACGATGTCCAAGTCCAGATGTAATCTTACACACATTTGAAGACGCTTGCCTGGACTTTACTATGTGAAACAACTTCAGATGTGCTTCTCCTTCTTAAAACAAAAGATATGTATTTTCCAAAAGTAAGTACCTCATCCCAAGAAATACCCACCATGGAAACATATCATAGGTCTTTAGATTACAAGTGTAGCTGCTATTTGATGTGTATTCTGCTGTAAAAATGATATCCTACAGAGTGGGACTCAAAGCTATCAAAGGATGTTAAACAACTTGTGTGTGCAGCACAACTGGACACCCGACAGATTCAGAACCTCACTGACGGAACAGTGACACTAAAGCAGCAGTTACGGTGTGATTGCATCCGTACTATCCTTTGTTTTGTCTAGTGGGAAGCCCACAAGGGTGTTTTCCCTGTTTTCCCCTCAAAAGGACTTCAGCAAATAATTCCAGCTGAAGGAAACTGACCTTGGAAGGATCTACAGCATAAGCAAATTGCATATAAATGAGAAGCTCAAAAAGCAGTACCAGTTATTGAAGCCTTTGTCTCTGCAAGAGTCTTCAAATATTAATAACGTTTTGGCTAGATGTAAAGCCTTGCCACTCCACCATTCACTTCAGTTGTTCTCAAGCACCTTCATCATGTGAACAGAATGTGAACTAATGGTAAAAACACCACAAACATACATTTGAACTCCAGGTGGTCCAACAAAGACCCACAAAACCAAAAGTAACCTGAACTCACTTCGACATTTATATGCAAGACCATGTGTAATTGTAAAGCAAAAAAAAAAAAAAAAAAAAGCTAGAACACTTGAAATAAATAGAAATAGTATTATTTTTCTGCATATCTTGCAAATGGCTTTTCTCTTTAGCTTTAAAGTAATTGAACGATTCCCACTGAGGAGAGACCACTCAAATTCAGGAACATTGATTTTAATTTGGTGCAGCTAGCCATAGAGAAACCAGCACCTCACCATAATTAGATTTATGAAATTCACAGTCCCAGCACTTAGGAAATTGTAAGCCTTACAGATATACAGCTAAACTAAATTCAAAAAAGACTTCACTCCTTTCTTCTTTTCTGTGTAATGAGCATTGGCTGCCTTTCCTGAAATGTCCCGAGAAGCCCTTTCAGTGTTGTTATTTCATACCTTCAGATTGATTTTAAACTAAAAGTTGATTTCAGCTATATTTTGATTTGTTATTAGGGACAGAAATTACATAGTATGTCCCAAAGGAGTGCACTGAAATAATCTAGCTTTGCATTGGTATTACTATATTGTGATTTTCAAAGAAAAAAAATCATTAAAAGTCAATTTAATCTAATGAATAATAATGATAGAAATCATTCAAAAGATTTATTAAGTGGTCAAACTCAGCAAATAGTATCACAAGGAAGTCAATAAAAACATAAATAACTTAGAATATTTTAAGTATGATTATTATTATTACCAAGAATAGAAGTTTATTGGAAAAAATATTCACGTACTAGGGCATTCTACTGGAGTTATGTTAGGAGTAGGACTGGGAATTACAAAGCTACATAACATGTTTTGCTAACTTCTTAGTCGACTCCATGCAATGACTTGCATTAAATTGGTAATTCTATAGCTATCCATCAGACAACCATAAGTATTACTGTTTATTTTTCAAAACATATGGGGTCCATACTACATTTTTAGGAATCAAAAGTACATTGCCAGAGCATCAGTCCACATGCCTCAAAAAGGTCCATTTAACCAAGTAACATGTTAGCTATCACATTCGTGTTGATATTCGTTACATATGTGTATGTTTCTACATACATGCTGTTTCTATTTTGTACATTCTCTCTTAGATATTTGTCATTTTACACTTAGCAATTTGGAACACAATTAACATTGATCTGACAACTTCTAAGATGCCTAGAGTAACTTCCTCCCTCTCCCCACTTTTTTTCCTCCAAAGCACATGTGGGAGGGAAGGATAATTTTTTTAGTTAGTGATCAAAAAGATTCCAAAGACAGGGAAAAATGGTTTATAAAATGAACCTACACTTGCAATATTTTACTGGTTCAGGCCCCTGCAAAATTAAGTACTTACCAAGTCTTATGAATCTGTCAACTGGATTCAGTTATAGAGGTATTTTGGGGGAGGTGTTG
This sequence comes from Falco cherrug, assembly GCF_023634085.1. NCBI lineage: Eukaryota > Metazoa > Chordata > Aves > Falconiformes > Falconidae > Falco > Falco cherrug. The sequence goes on from NC_073697.1 coordinate 36,868,520, forward strand.
GCTGTCTTCCGACAGCGGAATCAAGACAGCATGATTTATTTTATAATATTAGATTGGCCTTTGTAAAATAATGACTTTCAGACACTGATTAAGGTGCAATTCAACTGCTGTTACTCTTCCTTCCTTTTAATTTAATTCATCTTACATTGAATAGTTGTAAATTATACTATGAAAGAAAGATTCAAATGTGAACATGCTCTGATGACAGAGGAACACAAACCTTTCTTCGCACACATGGCATACAGCATGTGAGGTACATTAAAATTACATTACTTACACTGAAGGATACCTTGTTACAGTATCTGCAAATACAATTTGCTCCCATTTTCGAATAATTTTAGACTGTCAGAATGAAGTGAAGTAGCTTTAGCAGGACTAAAGGATTGGAGTTTGACAATGGTAAAAGGGTCAAAGTTTCTTTCTAACATAACCTTGGATGTTCTTAGCAGTTACAGGTACCGGACTCGGGTTTTATCCACTGATTTAAGGACAGCTCAGCTTCAATTGTAACACATGTTCCTTTGGAAACCAACACTTTTGCTTATATCTGGTCACAGTATAACAACTCATCTCAACATGAAAAATATTTTGTTAATATTTTTGCCCATTTCCTTGTACAATCATTATATAGCTATTAACATGACCCATTATTTGTATTTTTGCTTGGCTGTTTTCAGAGATAAGGTATTTGTGCTTGGTCTGACCCCTCGTTTCAGAACAACATGTCCTTGTGAAGTGCTGTAATCAAAAAAAGGCTGTTATGAATGCTTTTCAGCTGACTCAAATAAACCCCCATAACAATATGAAGAAAGAATGAATAAACCATTTCAATTTGCTCTGAACTTATGTATACCTGAACGCATAGCATCTTTTTGAATGCTTTCATAATCATGCCAGTCCTTCCTTTTCAAGCCATCAGTCCAGGTAAAGAGCTGTCCATCTCCCAGCCCCAATGGAAGTGTCTGTGAAAACAGCAAACAAACAAATAAATATATACATACATACATGGCTTGCATTATTACAGAAGAACACTTAATATACAGCAGAAGCCAATAAAACATTCAGTGTATCCAATGCAAATACTGAAACTTAAATGAAGCTATTTTTCTAAACAGTGTAAGAAAACCATTAATTTATTTCTTGACAAACAATTAATCGAAGTATGTCAAACAATTTGTACTTAACATTTCTTTCCATCAGTGTCCTGCTATCACTGCTTGGCAAGAAGCTCATGGAAGTTAAATGGACGACTAAAATTAATCAGGTTTCAAAAATGTCTCATCCTTCAATTCATGAAGTACTTGATTTTTTTCCATAAACTACCACTTGTGCAAAGCTGGAGTTATAGTTACTAAGCACCTTTCAGTGTTCCCCTTGATTTTTGGGGTTGGTGTTTTTTTGGGGTTGGTTGGGTTTTTTTTGGTGGTGGGTTTTTTTCGGGCTTTTTTTTTTTTGATAGCTAACGATGAGCTACTGCTATTCACACATGGCCAGGCTTACTGCATCAGATGCACAGAGCAAAGAGACCCTCAAAACACTTTCAAATCCTGTAGATCTTTTATTTTGTAAAAGATAAGGGGGAAAGAAACCCAAACAAACCCATCCCCTCAAAAAGTACCCAGCAAAAAAGCCCCCATGCAACACAAAGTTGGTAAATTGACTTCCCCTTTCCAGACTCTAAATTCTCAGGTAAAGCTAAGAACCACTTTTCCCTTCTAAGCAATTTTACCTTTCTAGAGCTTTTCTTGTCATTTTTTTCTGCGAAATGCTGGTGTTTTTTATAAAAAATAAAATAGAAAACTAGTATTAGAAGTAGACAAAATTTGGATGCATAGGAAGTAGTACAAAGCTGCATAAGTTTTCAAATAAATATAGCCTTTTCCTAAATACTTAATTTACAAAAAAATATGGTAAAAGAAATGAAGAAAATTTTGATAAACAAAGGAGACAATCTACCACATCTGTGCTGAAGAAAGTGAGGAAGCGATTCAGTGCTACTTAGGAGTAACATGAAAATTCTAGTTCTGTTAATTCTAGGTTTGAACCGGTAAGTTACCCAGAATGAAGGGTATATGTCTAATGGATGTTACAAATGTAGTTATCAAAGTATATGTGAAAACAAACTTGAAAAGCAGTTCCAGGAAAGCAACATTTCATCAGTCTTCTACTAGGCAATATTGAAAGCTCTAAAAAAATCTTGTGCGTATGTAAGAACAATGCTCTGAACTTCAAGTATGTAAACCAAATGAATATTGGACTCACCCATCTTTTACTGATTTTACACTACTGGCACCACAAAGCTGGGAGATGGTGGCTTCGAGTGAAGCTGCCCCAGCATTTTCAGTTAGGGTTTCTCTTTTCAGGAGAGACATGTGTTTGCCAGGCTATATGATGTGGATCTGATAGCTAAGCCATCCTTAAAACAGGGGTTTGAAGGCTTTCAGATTGTAAGCAAGAAGCGAGTAATGCCAGGCATGGCTGGTTACCTTTGGGCAAAGGATGCTAGAAATCCTAGCTGACATAGATCTATGCAGAAAATCTCTGCTTTGGGTCAGCTGATGTTTCTGATAACGTTGGATATTCAGGGCAAAGTGTTGTGAGCTAGTGCTCTCCAATAAATCCCTGTGATACTGAGTCAAAGCCATCACATTCTTCCAGCATTACCTACTTTTTTTAGTTTTAATGTTAAAGGTACGTTATGTTACATATCACCGAAGTGTAATCCAACCTGTGTTTCTTCCATTACTAAAACTTTTGCAGTTGTATTCCAAGAAAAGACTCCGTTGCGTTGTTTTAATATCATACAAGCCAGAGGTTCAAACCTGGAAAAACTGAAGAAAAACTGAAGATACCCTGATAAAAGTATTTCATGTTATCAAAATATCTAACTTTTCATGTCCTTGAAATGAAGTCATTAATTTCAATAATTCTTGAATTCAAATAATAGTAATGTTCCAATAGTGATCTGAAGTAGCTCGTTTGTTAAAAGTCAGAAGCACAAGGTACTATGGAGACTGCAACAGCGTTAAGCGTGATTATTGAACCCAAAGTCATAAAATAATCCACTCTGAAGCACTAACTGGCTATTTAAAAGTCAGGGCCAGACAGATCAGCTAAATTCCTATCCCTTGTCAATATGGGTATAGCTGGTGTGAACCTCTCAGTCCCAAAAAATCACAGCTATCAAAAGCAGCACAAACTTTACTTTTGTGACCCTTTATTCCTGTGCTGGCTTTGTTCCCTAAAAGTAGCGATTTAAATGGCAAGTTTGCCACACACAGAAAGAAAGCTGAGTAGTAGAGTTTACAGCTGGTTTCCTGTTGCCTATTTGCATTTTGATGCCATTACTTAAAAAAAAAATATTAATTACTCGTAGTTACTGTACCTGATAACATTTACAAGTCTCATGTACCAGGATGCCCTCTTGCAAGCATAATCTAGTTAAATACATTCACTAAAATTAGTCTAGTAAAAGGATTGCTATTCAGACAGTATAATCTCAATGGGGACCAAACACTCTGGCCTTTTGAGGGACTAGACTTCATGAAATTCTCCCTGTGGACACATTGGTTTTACTTCTGCAGTGGGCGTGAAGCAGGGCTTAAGAAGGGATGTAGAGTTTCAGTCAAACACTCCGGAAAGAGTTTTGCAGTGGAAATTCTATAGCTCTGAAGAAATCAGGACTGCCTTCAGTCCCTCAACTAAATATCTCCCTTGTCAGCAACTGAAGGTTTTTTTTTCTTTTTGATGTTGCTACATGTCTAACAAGATACAAAAGCACTTGAGAAAACTGGTTCCTCCATTTCACTTCTGCCTAAGGGTAAACAAATTGCATTTTGAGAGACCTTAAAGCAGAGTTTCTGGAATGTTTTAAAACTGCTAAAAGGCTCCATTGTAAAACTCTAAGTATGCTAAACATGCTTCATTCTTCCAGATGATGATGACTGGAAGAGCCCCTGTTTCTAAAGCATCTCTAGCTGGAAAGTAAGCAAAGGAAAGAAAAGAAAAAAACAAACAAAACAGTCTTAATCTAACCTTGTCTTCCCCCTACATACTCTCTGCTTTTCTTTCTCAGTTCTCTGTCTTTTTGGATACACCGATAATTTACAGTATTTTGCATCAAATGAGAAAAAAACCTCTGGTTTTGTTATACACAGGCTATGACTGGTGTAATGGCTAGATAATAATACCAACCAAGATAGTGCTGCTATTGGTAAGTACACACAAGAAAGCTCAGAAACCACATCCTCACCTCTATGGTCAATCTCAGAAAGACATGTTCTGAGCAGATGAATACGAAGTCACTTCACAAGATGGAATATGCTAACAGATCCTGATTCTGAATTTTTGCTGAACACATATCTGACCATAAGTTGATGTGCTAAGCTGAAATAAAATTAACCACACTGCATAAGTAGAAGTGCTAAAGGCGGCAACAACAGGAATTCTTCATTTTAGGGGTAACGTATGAGCAGCTAGACCAAAAGCTATATTCGTGCTATAAAATACCCTATGACTTCAGCACAAAATTGGGTTTAGACATTTAAACATATAATCAAATAAGCTTGGGTTCCAGCCCATAAAATAAAAATTTATTAAGGATTATTAACCTGTGGCTAAGCAAATTATCACAGACAGAGTATTCTGGAGAATACATGTTCATTATTTCCACATTCTGGGTTCTCATGTATTTAAGTAGTATGAACACTGCAAGATTGGTGTGAAGAGTTAGTTCGACGTGCAATAATAATCTTTTGGTATACGTGATGGCCTAAGAAATGCAGAAGCATGACTAGAGAAAATTATGGTTCCTTCCAAAACATGCACTAGGGATTCTTTCCAGGGGAAACCAAGGTATGAGAAAAGAAGGCTCAGGCACCCCCACCCCCTCAAGTACCTCACCATAACAGAAAAGCAATGCTTATATGTATGCTTTAGTGATATATCAATATATAGGAATAAGAAACCAGCACAGCTGGTTAACTGAAATATACTCAAGGTTTTCCCTTCCAAAACATTTCTAAGTCACCCACAAATACCACAGTCTGCCTCTACAGCCCTTAGTCTCTTGAACTTGAGAACTATTTTTATAATTGCAGCACTATTATAACACCAAATATAACTCTGCATACAAAGAGCTGGATTTTGACTGACTGTCAAAAAAATCCTACAACAATTTATCATCCAACCATTTGTTACAGATAGTATGAAGCTGTGAGTTGCACATTTTTAAGTGTTTCTGTCTAAAAGGGATTACCCACCTACAGCAACATTACATACAGCATCTGCCTTACTATTTCATTTTCACATTAACCTCAAATCTTTTGGGATGCAAGACTGATACAGTACTACACAGACTCAGAAGATCCTTGTCCTCTAGAGAAGACTCAACATCTGGTTCAATTACAGAGAATATGATAAGCCCCCAAAATAGTATAATTATCAAAAACTCACCCACAGACTATTAGATCCCTCAGAGGGGATAAAAAAGCTTCTCTGCTGTGACATTTGAAAGCTTGAACTCAGAAACAATTGTCTTCATTGACTAACTCATTTATTTTTAATTTCACTCTGCAGAGGCAGACAATTAAAGGGGACTCAAGCAAAGGAAGATGATGTATTAATGGAAATGCACCTTTCTAAAAAAAAAAAAAAGAAGTGATAATTACAGATTCACTTTGAGCCTGAGGATCTTCTCACTAGCTCTAGGGTTATTTTACTGAACAACAATATACAATCAAATACTGCATATGCTTGTTTTGGCTGGGACAGAGTTAATTTTCTTCTTAGTAGCTGATATGCAGCTATACTTTGCATTAGTGCAGAAAACAGTGTTGATAATACAGGGATGTTTTCGTTATCACTGATCAGCGCTTGCACAGTCGAGACCTTTTCTGCCTCTCACCCACCCACCTACGAGTAGGCTGGGGGGCACAAGGAGCTTGGGGGGGGACACAGCTGGGACAGATGGCCCAAAATAACCCACGAGATATTTCAGACCACGTAGCATCGTGCTTAGCATATAAAGTGGGAGGGAGGAGAAGGAAAGTGGGGACATATTTGGAGTCATGGCATTTGCTCAAGTAACCGCCACGTTTGATGGAGCCCTTCCGATGGCGGAACACCTGCCTGCCCATGGGAAGAATGAATTCCTTGTTTTGCTTTGATTGTGCACTTGGATTTTGCATTACCTATTAAACTGTCTTTATCTCAACCCTTGAGTTTTCTCACTTTAACCCTTCTGATCCTCTCCCCTATCCCAACAACGGGTAGCAAGTGAGCAGCTATGTAGTGCTTAGTTGCCAGTTGTGGTTAAACCATAACAGTACATTAACAAAGCATCATATTCTGATCAGCATAATAATTTCCATTTTAAAAATAAATCTTAGGAAGTAATTAATTAAGAAAATTTTAGCAATAATCACTTCTTCCTGCTCAGGAAAAAATGTGGTAAAAAAAGGAAAAAAGATGGTAAAGTACTGAATTAGACACCTTCACAGATACTTCAAGACAAGCACAAAAACAGCCAGCCTTTGATTTTCCTTTGTTTTTAAATACAAGATTCCCCACTAAAGCAATTAAATCCATTTCTTCATCAGAATAAATTTATGGATCACTTCTTAAAGAGTGATGTCACTGGATATTCTATCATATGTTTATTATAAATCTGCTGCAAAATCACAACATGCCCATTTCCTGTATTTCTGTTCTGGTATTATCACAAACATAGGAAGACAGACATTCTCATGAAGCTTCTTCCCCAAGAGTTGGAATGGTCATGAAGACTAATTTTGAATGATTTCTCCTTACTCTGTTTATGCTAAATTTTAGCCCAAGACCATTCAAGTGAAACGTTAGTATTACAGCACTCAAATCTGAATTCAAGTGCTCTCCCACCTCCAAACACAAGCAAACTCTATTCTGGTGCAGGGACTGGCTGAGAATATGAGATGAAAACCAAAATATTATTTTCCCTAAGAATGTGCTTGATATAAGGCAGTCTGTTCTATACAAAGGGTATAAAATCCAAACATCGCACAGTCTCATCTCTATGCCTTTATGTTTAAGCTTCTGAGCGACACCTGCATAGCCCTCCTTTCCTATTGCTCTTCAGTATTAGTCTAACAAACAAAAAAGGTCTCATATCTGAATTGCCAAATAGAACAGAGATCAGTGTACAAGTAGTAATGCTGAGCAAATAGGTGCAATACAGGCCTTAAACGCCTGTGAAGTCCTCACCATCATAAAATGAAACTATTCCACCTAGTAATTTGGCTCCACCACGATCTTTCCTTAAGATGTCAGGGGCAGGCATTGCAACACCTGAAAGTTTTGATAGTTTTGAAAGCTGATAGTTTTGAACCCCCAGGCTACGTGTTTTTCAGGGTCCTTCTCTGGGATGCTATCCCTCTAGGAGGGAAGCAGTGGCTGCAGCGAGTGCAGTGGTAGGCTGTGGGGGATGGGTGGGCAGCAGCCACCCTGCCCACCCAGGGCACCCACCTCTTGATGCCATTCACTGAGTGTTCCGGTCAGTCCTGTGCTGCTGCTGGCCAGATGCTGGCTACACCAAAACCACTGCCCATTGGGGTAGCACTTGAGGGACATACAAAAGATGCCCAGGGAGAAGTGGAGAGATGAGAGAGCTGGAGGGACACTTGAGGGACCTCATCCTACAATGCCACCCTCCTACATACTTCAAAGAAATGGTTGCTGTAGATCTGGATACCCTCATTAGGTTGGAAGATGCTGAGGATGAAGAAAACGTTGTTCAGTAAAATGTAGAGAACTACTATTTGCTCTCAAGAGAAGGTGGTAAAGGCTCTAAAGCCTATTATCTTTCAAAAAGAAGGAAAAAAACCAGAATACGTTCAGATATAACTACTGCCTTTTAATTTTATTTTTACTTTAAGTACTTTACAACATTTTTAAAAATAAAAACCTGAATTATTTTCCAAATCTTTACCTTGAAGCAATATAATAGAGAGTTGAGGACATGATGAATTCTTCATATGCTCAGATTTCATGTGCCATTTATTTGTTATGCCACAGCAAATAAGCGTTCACTGCACTGACATTTACATTACTAGAAATAATTAGCCCGGCACATCAAAAAAGGGCAGTACTTGATTTAGTCTGCGCCATCTGAGTGACTCAAGGTTATTTCATTTTTGAAACACTTTCAGGCTTTCTGTGCTTTTATTTTCTAGATCATCATGGACAACCCAGTAGCATCATGCCATCAATTCCAGACTAAAGCTGTTAATAATGTTATTTTGAAAATGCCAAGCTCCCCAAGCTTCTCATTACTGAGATTTTTATAGACAGGTATAAAACCTGTTATTGCTGCACTACAGTTATATTGTTGAAGTAACAAAACTGCAGAAAAAACTAAATTAAAACAGGTTTTAAAAACATCGCAATTTCCTATTGACCCAGTGTATGAGTGCTTGAGCATTGGGTGAATGACAATTCTGTAAGGATGCATTTCCATGCTGGGAAGTTGTGATTTATCATGTCAAATTATGGAAGATTAGAGATGTTTAATAATATATATTGGTATAAGAACAGTAAAAGATTCTTTAGCACAGATGCTGTCTTGCATCCATCACTCACGAACTAAAAGCTTGCAGTATGCACTGCCATTCATGATGTAGAATTTTAAACACACACATTTTGCAAGTTATCAGGAAAAGAGTCCATGGAATCCTATTATGTTGACTATATCAAGTGATACCCCATGGAAATTCCTGTGCTTTGCAACTCTTATGTATGTTGAAACTATCCTCAAAAAATTATTTCTCATTTAACTTCTAGTATTTCCAAAACATCCATTATCACCTTGATGTTGTTGACATTTGTATTTCCTGACTGCTACAAACGACTTGGGTAACACAGGCAAAAAGTATTCTAAATCCCCAAAAGAATACAGCAGAGCGGGGCAGAATAGCACCAAGTGGTTATCCTGGGCACATTACAGTATGCATACATGGATTCTTCTGTATTTCAGTCAGTGCCCATTGCCTTTCACCTTTTCCCTTGCCACCACTGAGAAAGGTCTGGCTTTATTTTTTTTACCCCCTGCAGTCAGGTATTTATACCCACTGGGTTTAAATACTTTGTCTTGATAAGACTACATAGATCCAGCTCCCTCAGCTTCTCCCTGTAACACAGATGCTCTGGTCCCTTTGGAGGGGGACAAGGGTTTTACTAGTTCCACAGACAAGGTATAAAATGCACGGAATTCCAAAGGAGTTTGGATTCAACATCTGTTGATTCTGAACCACCATGAATTGCCAAAGATGACCTATGAAGTCTGGCAGTGAATCTTGGCTTCCTAAATGACACAACTTCAACTGCCTGTGGGACAGGAGGAAGGGTATAAACTGAAATGATAATAAAAATGATTCCTCAGGGCAAGCAACTCCCATCTCTTTCTGCCTGCTGGTCTAAGCTGCTGACAGATTTGTTCAATAACTAAATCACCTAAACCAATCTTTTCCTAATGTTTTAACTTCTCTGAATTCCAGCTTGGTGAAATGAAATCAAACTCAAGTAACACAAGTGTCTATGACAGATCCAAATAAACCAAAACACACACTGACAAAGTGCTGCTACTCCAGGTCTTTTGTAGAGGAATGAAGGCAGTGGGTTGATTAGCATTGATAATACAGGGTTTATCTCTCTGTCCACTTCTGACTGTTCTAGAAAATCTATGATCAATCTCCATGTTGTTAACAACGCTGTAGCAATTTTGTCTCCCCACGAGGCAGCCTCAAGAAGTACCTTTCCAACGCTTTGCCATGTCTGAATGCTGAAAACCTTTTTCACCATAACTAGCAAATCATACATTTACACCACACTAGCAGAATTCTTATTGCCGTTACATTATATTTTACACCTCTTTTTTCAAATATATCCATAAGCATTGCAAATATAGAATTTGTCTCCCTGTCCGCTTTTAATCGTTCTGGTAAGTCTAAAACTAATCTCCATGTTGTTAGCGATGTTGTTGCAATTTTATCGCCCCTCGAGAAAGCCTCAGAAAGTAATTTTCCAGTGTTTTGCCATGTCTGAACGCATGTGACTTTATTCGGCGCAACTAACGCATCATTTACTTTGCACCATCCTAGCAAAGTTCTTATTGCCCTCTTGTTATACTTTATGCTTCGTTTTTCAAATATATCTATAAGCATCGTTAACAGAGAATTTTCTTCTTCTGCACTCATAATAAATAGTCCCCATCCACGCTGGGCACCAAAAGTTGCAATTTGAGTTAAGATGGACAAGAAATATTGCAATGCACCCATATCGATTAGTTGTCAATGGCTCACCTCTCATGGTGTCTGTTACGGGTCGCAGGCTCTCCCACTTGTCTCAGCTACGTTGGGCGCCGGTTGTCATAGTCTGAGTCCAACTCAGTCAGCCTCACATGGGGCACCATTGTTGCAGCAAAAACAAACTAGTAGGCTGCAACAAGGCTCTTACCATCAGTCAGATTCTACTGTCCATTCTGTTCCTCCTTCTTCCAGAGGTCAGACCACACTGCTCCTCCTCCATCTGACCCCCTCTCCCACAACCCTCAGCGGGAAGGAGCTACAGCTGCACATCATCCATGTCAGTCAACCCACTGCCTCTGCAGCAAGGCCACAGCTGCATGTTATCAACGCTAATCAACCCACTGCCTTCATTCCTCTACAGTCTTTTCCTTCAGCTCAGGAGTGCTTTGCCAGCGCAATAGGGTAAGCTTGCAGAAGGAGCCTGTATCCATACTTCACTATTCGTTTTCAGGAAGTTTTACATCATACTCATGTTTTATTAATACTACACATTAATGACTGGCTTTTTCAGAAATTATTTTTTACATCAAAAGACATTAAAAGGGTTTGAAGAGACCTGGCAGGATTTTTGCCAGCATGGCTACTGGTTATTTTTTGAACCAGCACGGGTCTTTATATAAGCCACTGGATGAACACTATAAACAATGATTTTTAGTTACTCCTGAAAGAATTTATTATATAACTTTCTGGGTCTTTTTTTACCATGCTAATTTTGCTAATTTAATTTTTTTTATTTAATTTAAAAAGCAAAAAAACCCAACCAACCAAAACCCAGAGAGAAATTTATTTACAGTTTTGGGACTGATCCATTTTTTGATGATTGCCAGTTTGCAATATTGCAAGGATGAATAATGAAGTTGTAATAGTGCTTGTTGTTAACAGACTTTTCAGATTACCCATTTTTCCTCAAGTTTAGAATAATGTCTTTAGATTTTCACTATGCTAAGAATCACATGGTTTTAGATTGGCCACTGCACCAACTCAAGACAAAAAGTGCTTTTGTAGGATTCAAATGTCAGGTCTTTTAAGCAGGAAATAATTTCTCATTTTGACAAATCTGTTCAATGGTGATTAACAATCATATTGTCTTATGCTAAATTACATTTAAAGTAACTTGCCTTTGAATTTTTAATAAAAGCACATCCTCTCTTAGGTAACATTCACAGATTACTGAACACATTTTAAAAACAGTACAGCATGATCACTACAATTAGATTATCACTAATGAGAAAATTGCAACTTATTTGTTGTTGCATGAGAAAACAACAATTTCATAAGCATATTCCATTTTTTTTTTCCTCCTTTGGTGCACCTATTACTTATAAAAAAATGATCTCTGAAGATTTCTTCAAATCTCTGTAGTACAGCTGATTACAGCTTTGCAGTATATTTGATACCAGTTACCCAGCAGACCCAGTAATGTTAGAAAAAAATATAGCTACCCTTTATTATTGCTTTTTTTAAGATAACATAAGCTGACCAATACTTTCAATAGAAATGGGCATATTCTGTTGTAATAGAAACATTGTAAGAGAAAGGTCAGATGAAGAAGCTAACTCCAGCCAAACTTGCTACCCAGCATGTTTTAGCACTAAATAAAAAATCTGCTACAAAAAAATCAGTTTCTGCAGCAATGGTATAGCATATTCCATATTTTTGACTGCAGTATAAGATAAAAATTAATTTGGCCACTCGAGTATTTGCAAAAGCTAATAGACTTCTATAAGTACATATTGTAATTGTTACAATAGAAAAGTAATAGATTTCTAAATTAGAGTTTTGATGAGCTTTACATTCCGATCTCTACAGATAAGCTGCCATACTGTAAGACAGCCTCTGCACACAGGTGAAAGAGTAACTTTTTATTTTATGTAATTGTCTGAACATTTTTACAAACAGCAGAAAGAAAACACTGATTTGTTTAAATAGTATTTTTGAAGTTTGTGCTGATCCATGACACAACAGAATTCATGTTCCAAGGGCACTGATTTGCAGAATACTCAAGCTTTTGCCAATGCCCATATGGAGGAGGAAAAAACCTTACTGTCTTGCTGCGTGTCACACAGTGCTAATCTATTCACAAATACTCCAGACTATCTATATTAAAAAGTAAACTTCTATAAAAAAAACCCCACAAAGCACGGAAAGTAATACTACTCCTACTAGAAGTCCCTTCCTGCAAAAACATCCATCAGTTCAAGAACTGGTATTAAAACATACCAATTAAATGCATCATTAATACCTAATTTTGGAATTTGCAGTTTAGGTTACACTGGATTAAAGAAAAAACCCTACTGTTTAATTAACTAAAGTAATGATGCCACATTGGAAAAGAATTATCTTGCACTTTAAAGACCTTGAATCAAACTAACCTGCCCAAATGCAAGTGCCAACTCGTATCTGTAGGCTTCTGATGCTGCAGCAAATGTATCATTACTTGATCTCTAGAAGAATTCTTTGTTTATGAGGGCATTGGATAGTAATTTCCATAGTTTAAGAGACTTTCAAACAAACTCCACAGACTGCTGCAGAAAGCAAGCTGATTAAACGTAGCCGACAGGTTTACATTCTTCTTCAGCCTTCTCAAGACAATACAAAGCTGATAAGGAGACCTCTTCCAAGGTCTTTGGAAGCATGAGAATTTCTGTGCTTTGTGTGAACCCATTACAGGTTTACTAAGGCCAACAGCAGTCTTGCTAGTGATTCCAGGCACAGAATCATAAAAATGTATCTGGAAGGTCCTTTGAGATACAATCTTTTCCCACCTCCAATCAGAACTGGGTATGCCTAAATCACTTCCCTGAAGTGTCTAACTAATATGCCCTTGCAGACCTCCAGTAGCAGAGACTGCACAATCTCTCAAGGCAATCTACTTCAATACTTCATTATTTTTGCAATTAGATAACTTCCCCTTTCATCTAACCTGTATTACTTGCCATAATTTAAGCCTTTTATTTCTTTGTTCTTTTCACCAGGGACAGGAAGAACATATTTCCTTTCCAGCAGCTACATTTCATGGACATGAAAATTATTCTCTCCTCTAGACTAAATGCTCTTATTTTTTAAAATTCTTCTCAGCTCTTGTTGCTGACCCTGGGAGTATATGAAACTTTGAAGAGAACAACATTAGTTTGTTAGCAATTGGGTAAGACTAAGAATAGCAAGTATAAACTGCTTATTAAAAGAACCCAAACAAACCAACAAGAAGCATTACTACTACCTGGAAAAAGAACTAAGACAAGTAACTGCAGGTGACCATTTCCTGAAAATAAGAAAGATTATTTATTGTAACATGCTTTTTCCCTCTCTGACTGACAATAAAATAGCAACAACATACCCATGTTGTGCATTCATACACTTCATACTTCAAACCCTACCTCACACTATTTTATGAAGCAACAGTGAATTCTCTTAATTAAAGTGGACAAATTACTTAAATGTTTATACATAATTAAGGCAATGAAGATTAAGTTATGTCAAACCTGAAAAGATACTGAAGTTCAATAGGATTCATATACTTAAAATCACCAGACTACTAGGAAGATGATCTAACAGGTCTTGTACTTCAGCATGTGCATGAATGAATGCTGATTTTTCCCCTAGCAGCAAAAGCATATTTAAAGAATTCAGATATGCGCAGAAACTCTTCCCCAAGTGGGAAAATAGGAACAACAGTGGAAGGAGGGAAGAGTTATGAGAGGTTTTAATGAACTCTTTCAAATTAAAAAATGACCTAATTTTTTTCCTCTGACCCAAACCCTTTGAAATTGGACAAACAGATGATCATCTCTGTCTAATGCCATTTAAGCTGACCTTTCCATTTTATGCCAATAGTTTTCAATTACAAAACCAATCAGAGTGTATTTCACTAAACGGAGTACTGTGATTAGTCACATCTAATTTTATCAACAGCCAGAATGTGAATAGCATATTAAAGTAGGATGAACAGCTTTGATTGATACATTGAGTTTTAATTTCTAATTCCTTGTCTCCCACTCTTTTGGTAGGAATTGAAAGTTACACATCATTGAACAGGAAAAGCTACTGTAACTCAAACATAGCTTCAAAGATTTGACCTTCAGTTTTTCTCAGACTTCCCCCCTCCCTCTGCAGTACATAGACATCAGATTAATAGGTATGGAGCTATGTGGACAGGCTTTAAACACAGAACAGTTATTAAAAGAACAACAAGACTGACATTAAAATTAATTATCAGTTCTTTTGGCAGAAGAATCTATATCCACCTTTGCTACAGACTACTTTTATAGGTTTTGAAAAAGTCTTCTTTAAAATGCAAGATAATAATTCTTTTCCAATATGGGTTCATGACTTGAGTTAATTAAAGAAGACCTTTAGTCTTCTAAGAAATAGAACCCACCCTATGTCCAAAGCTAGGTATTTACATTGGTGTTACTTATGTTAATATAGGCTGCCTAATTTTCATAGGCACACCCACATCTCCTACTGATGTCAGCATTTAAGTCTGAAAATGTTAGTGTTAGCTAGTGTATTTAAGTCACTTGTACTTGAGACCCTCCTGTGGCATTGCACGGAGGAATCAAAGACTGTGCTCAAGAGCTATGCAAGTTCTGCCAAAGTCATGGCAGACAGAAAAATGGTACTGCACTTATCCATAGCCCTCACCCCTGAAAAAGGTGCTGCAGCATGATCTTGCACACCGTTTCCACAACCCCCTCTCCTCTGAGGGCAGTTTTTCCAGTAAACTCAAGACAACAGACCTTCCTGCCAGCCTCCTGCTGGATCACAGCTGTGGTGCTGGTTAACCCTGGCCCTTGCAGAGGATTTCATTCCAGACAGCTCACGTCTTCCTACAGGCTGGCTCTTCTGGCTTCTGGCTGAGAGCTTAGGAAAGTCTCTGCTCTGCCTTTGCTAAGTCTCTATGCATAAACACAAAACACTGATTCCCTCTGCACTACCTTAGCTGAACTCAGTATCCTTATGTTCCCCAGCAGATCTGATATCCAGCTATGCTTCACTGGCTCTAAGGCAAACTCCAGAGCTCCCTTAAAGGGCAATTCTCTCTACAATCAGGACCATTACCAGGATATAGACATACAGAAAAAATCGTATTATCTCACATAGCACCATGAAGTTGCTGTCCTTTAAAAACTGTCTTTTTACTGATGACTGTTACAATTACAGGGATTAATATTATTAGCCCCCTTTTTCTCTTAGCTGGATATTTCAATACCCCAAACCCCTGAACTTTAAAATACCTCAGGTCTGGGGAAGAGTCAAAACGGAAACACATTAAATTGTCAGTTTAATATATATTAGAATCCATGGAGACATTAAATTTCACTTTTCATCTATAAATATTAAACATTAATGAGGTCTCAGGTACAAAGACATTAAAGTGAAACATCAGAGAGCTATGACTTAGCTCGTATACAGCGAAAGAAAGTTCACAAGGGAAGCTAATAAAGGTCAAAACCACAGAGCTACCGTAAAACCAGAACATACAACAGATGAAAAAGAGATTCAAGTAAACCTGATTTTAAAAGGTCTATTAAGAAACATATACACACTTCCACAAGCAGAATTTTCATGTAAAACACAAAGAAATGGACAGTAATTAAATACATAGTCCTATTCACTTACGTATTTCTAACAAAGTAATGTTCAGAGTGAGGGCCCACAAACATCTCTTGGGTAACTTGAGAACAACTTGTAGAGGAAGCTGACAAACCTTAAAATGAAGAATTCATAAGCACAAACAAAATCAAAGCTATAGCTGCATCCTGATGTCCTTTATTCCTCCCATGTTTCCAGTTCTGAAGACTCCAATGCCTACAGCTACAAACATAGTAATTCAAAAACCCCAAACACACAGTGATTAGACAAAAAGATAATAAGGTAATATGCACTGTTTGCATGGCAGCTGACCAAAAATACAAGGGAAGAAATATCTAAAGATGAATAGGAGAGCAAAAGATCATAGGTGAAGTGACAGCTTATTTTTTGTACATTTGTAATCTACTTTTCTTCCTCAACCACCTTATTCATACACACCACCCCTCCGTACTGGTATAAAAGCAGATATTCCTTTCCTCCACCCCCAAAGATAAAGATTTCTAGTTACAAAAAGAAAACCCACCTGGGAGATATTCGCTGTTTGGAAGCAGAGTGTAGCACATTTGACAGAAATACAGCAAGGCAAAATGTGATACTAGACGTTCCATAGATAAAAACCAAAACTGAAAGTCACAGCTCTCCCTAACTTTATATAGAAACAAGAATTTTGTATCCAGGCTGTATTTAAAGATGTAATTCTGTAAAATCAGAGTTACTAGCATGAGATGTCTAGCACAGCATATTCTGAATGCATAGTATCCATTTAACTGGAAAATTTTCACTTCTAAATGTTATATTATTACTCTGGTATACCATGGCCTGGCACACATACCATACAATGAAATACTAACAACTCACTACTAAGTTGTAAAAAATCTCAGAAATACATTTAGTGATAGATATACAGTAAGGTCCTTTTATTATATTACAATATCTATCACCACATTAATATTAATGGTCACCAATGCACTGGACTTCAGAAGAGAGATATCAACATCTGTACCCTTAGATCTTGGATAAAACCATTTGAAGAAGCTTCAATGAAAAGAACTTACATAAAGCTGATCAGGCCACCATGAACCCTAAATGAAACAAACCTCTGACAGTCTTTTACTCCAAGTCATTTTCTGAGCAGCAAAATCTGAGACCCCAGAAACACTTGTGCATAGTCATGTACATCTCTGAGTTTACACAGGTGAAGCATGTTAATTCCCTAATTGCAGGTGAATTATCAAATCCAGTCAGGGTGAAGGAGAAGGAATAAACTGAAGCTATGCTCTTCACTGTGCTCAGCATGAATGATGTTAAAGAGAAGTAAAACAAAAGGAGATGGTTTCATTACTAAATTGAACACCCACACATCTGCACATTCATTCTAACAGCAAATTTACTGAATGGAAGAATTCTCTTCTTTTAATGGAATTTCAGAGTGAAAGCAAATCTTATTAAGCTTTTACCACAGACGCATTTTCAGCAACAGCATTAAGAACAGCTGTAATTAAAGTTTTATGATAAATCCTTCACTATGACAGTGTCTAACATCCCTATTTAAGAATCATAAGCCTAAAGTGCTCAGCAGCAAAACCTAGTTTTGGCCCAAATGTGTTTACAATCTCATCCTAAACAGATAAGCAGAGAAATATAAGCAATGAGACAGTATCATTCAGCACGGAAAATTGTATTTTCAGTGCACTATGAACCTAACTAGTACTACATTCAAGATACAGCCACCACAACAAAGGATTTTTCTTTTCAATTAAGGAATAGTTACGGTATTTCATAGAAACTTCCCTTGTGCTCCTCCCAGGCACCTACATAAAAGGGAGATCAGGGTTTAGGCTGACTTCCATTGTCTGATGAGAGTCGATGTTTCAAGACCTAATGAAAGAGTTGGGGTTATCTCTGAACCACTTGGGGATTAAAATCAAGCAGAGAATGCTTCATGTTTTATATTAGGGACAACAGAGTGGCACAGTCAAGGCAGTAGCCCTCTCCTTGTTCTTTGTCAATTCCAGTGAGAAAGATAAAACAGTAATTGAGATGCTTGATGCCTGAACAAATATTCAGCTCTATGGATGAACAGAAAAGGTTGCACCTCCCTGTAGATGTAGAGAAAAAAACCTTAAGTTTTCAATTTGTCTTCAAAAAGGATGTTACATGCTATCCTTAAATGAGAACTCTTTATCTCCCTGAGTTTTCTTATAATTGGTCTGGAATTTTTTTAAGATACGATTTTCTTCATACACACCATTGTATATTAAGCATGCTGGTTGGCTTTTAGACAGTCAACTAGACTCATGCATTACTGCTCCCCAGTACCTCTTTATCCTGCTCACACAGGCATGGCACTGATGACACAGGTGGTGTCATCAAATTGCACTATCAGTAAAGGCTTCATATCACTGTGCTCTTCCTGGGGAATATGTGCATGATACAGCACTCTGTCAGGTCTATATGCCCATACTGCACCTATAAACCCTACAGAAAGTGCATCACTTGGGTATTGCAACATCTCCCCCATGGTATGTCTTGGAGAAGTCCTCCAGCACTCCTCCTGCCATGCAAACACATGCACCAGTCATGCATTCACAGTTTAATTTTCATCAGCTGCTCTATATTCATTACCATTCAGTACTGATTCATAGAATCATTTAGGTCGGAAAAGACCTTTGAGATCATCAAGTCCAACTGTTAACCCAGGACTGCTGGGTCCATCCTTAAGCACTGCATTTGTACATTTTTTAAACACCTCCAGGGATGGTTCCACCACCTCCCTGGGGAACCTGTTCCAATGCTTGACCACCCTTTCAGTGAAGAAATTTTTCCTAATATCCAATCCAAACCCTTCCTGGCGCGACTTCAGTTTGTTTCCTCTTGCCCTGTTGCTATTCAGTACCAGTGTAAGTCAGTACTTGTCATTCATCTATGTCAAATTGTCTGTATTTAGTACCATATATAAATCATTTAAGAACAATTTTTTTTTAATGTTTCTGTCACCCAATTTCAGTTAAGCACACAATTCTCACTGTAAGTGAGAATAGTTCTCCTTAAGGTGACCTGAAGAGGAAACAAGAGCTTCAAGAGAAGTTATAACCTAGTCCTTTTCATACCAGAGGGGAGCAAAAGCCCTTCAGTTATTGTTAACAGTCTCTTCCGAGATGAAAAATACCATTTCATCTCTAATCTATATCTAATATCAATATCTGTAGCAAGTGAAACTTAAGCAATTCATTCAACAAGCATTTCAACTCAAGACTCATTCAATTTCTGTGGCAACTAGGTGTAACTTCTTTCTCATCCATTAACATTTTCTACATCTCTTTAAAGCAGGGGTCCTCAAACTTTTTAAACCAGGGGCCAGCGTGCGGATGCAGTGGCAGGCAGTCATCTGCGGCTGCTTGGTTTCCCCCCCCAACCCCCAGTGAGGCGGGGGGGGGGCGGGGGGGCAGGGGGGTCTGTAAACACCGGGGGCCAGATTGAGGACCCTGGGGGGCCGTATCCGGCCTGTGGGCCGTAGTTTGAGGACCCCTGCTTTAAAGGATGGGATCGTCCTTTGAATCAGTGCTTGATTAATCACCAGGTGCCTGTAGCTAAAGCACATGTGGAAAGGGAAAACTCACTGCAGAAAAGTCTTTTGGAAGGGTTTTACTTGAATTTGTATTTACACACAGCTTTTTTCTGTCAGTGAATTAATATTATCTGAAAAAAACTGTGATTGTCAAAACAGAATTTAGATAACTATAATGTATTTGTTATGAATGCTATAATAAAATCTTTTTTGCAAACACTGTATCTTAATTACTAAAGCATAACTTGATGGCAAATGATCACACTGCAGTCATTCTTTTAATGCTTCACGCTTTTTAGAACAAATCGGTATATTAAGAAACTATATTATCTAAGATACTTTCAATACTGAATAATTCTGTCAGGGCCCTGGCATGTCACACCTCCCACTCTGAGGTCTGGCTAGGGGTGGCCAGGCCTTACACAGGCAGCTGCCGCTGCTGAACTGAGAATGTCCACGGCCCCGGGAGCCGGGCCCCGACCCACCGGCTGCCTCCTGGGCCCCACCTGGCCACCCTGGGCTGCACCTCACCCTGGCTCTCCTCACCGGCGCCCATCCCGACCCTCACCCGTGTGCCGGTGGCACGGCTCTGCCCCACCACCAGGCTCCTGAGCAGCGGCCTGGCCTGCTGGGCCCCCACTGCCCCCTGGCCAATCCTACACCGACAACATTCCTCGCTTTCCCAAGTTCAAAAGGCCTGAAAAACAGTTTTATCTTTAAAAGGCACTTAACTCACCAGAAAGCTGGAGATATGTTATCCACAGAAATGTAAATCAGTAGGTGGGTTGTTATATAACGCGAATTAATGCTTAGCATATTCACAAGGATATGAAGTAAGAGCAGCATAAAATCCGCTAAAAAGTCAACAACTGCGGCCACGCAACCTCTGCTACAGGATCACCCTTGTGAACTGGAAATGACGGAACAGGTTACACCTTTGGTAGGGTTTTCTCCAGAGAGTTGTTCTTGAGGCCTGAGAGTCATCCGTCCACATGGTGATCTCCCATACAAAACCCCGAAACCCACCACCATCCATAGCAGACCATCTGCTCAAGTTGCTCATTAAATGTTACCCAAGAAATACGCTAAGCCTGGGGTGAACGAAATCCGGGGAACAACAGATGGAGGTCAATTTTCTGTGGCTCATGATGAACCTGATTTTATGGTGGCCTAGAGGCTTTCTCAAAATGCCTCTAGTGAAACCACACAGCCAGCTGATTTCTGGACCCGACACGAATCATTTACAAGAAAAACGCCATGATGCTAAGGCCATAATGCACTCGATTAAATTAACGTACCTGAAAAATGCCATAAACAGCAGCCTCCCTTTGCAGAAAATAGGAGGCTACAGCCACACAGCACTATCTACTAAAAAGAAAAAGGAAGAACACACATCACAGAATATACTTGCTATCACACATTCAGTCATAAAAAAGGGAAGGTAAGGTAAAATAAAACCAATAAGGGAAGGGAAAATCATAAAGAAAAATCATTTGCACTGCACATAAGTCAAATCAGTATTAGAAACCCCCCCCCGTCATCATGGAGGTATTACTAAACAAGGCACTACATGAAAGTACTGACAACTGATGTAATTAGTTGCTTAAAGCACTGACAACTGATGTAATTTGTTGCTTTAGAAAGGATAATACTCTGACAGGGTAGACTGCAGCCTAATAAAGGTGACAGGCTATATCTGCACTAATATATTTAAAAGTGCTTGGGTGCATTTTTGGGCAAGGGAACATGGCCCCACACCCTGAGAACCGTTAGAACCACCTCTGTCACGCTTTCGTCCCTTGCCAACTACCCCACATGAGCACCAACTCCTATCAGGTGTTTTTCATTGAGACATCCTATTTTGGAGACCAGGAGCTCTATAGTGTGGATGCTGGCCACTCTGTAATAGTTGGCCAGCATTCATGGCAGAGTTAAAAATTTGGGGTATTACATACAATAAAAGCACTGCTTGGACAGAGTGTTAATGCAACGCAGTCAAATCCCAGCTGTCACATTGTGTCATCCTATTTTTCTGTTCTAACATTTAAATTTAACTAATGTGAAAAATGTTAGCAAAGTTTCATACCTGTAAAATACAGTTAACTGAATTCATGACAAAAATTTACAAGTATGTTAGCTGTAACACTCTTAACTTTCATTTTTAATCTCAGTAATGTTGAATCCTCAAAATGCCTTCTGAAAAGACTACAGGCATTACTCATAGTGCGTAGTAAAGCACTGAACAGCACACAAAAAAAAAACTTTCATCACTGCAGTTAATTCACAAGGTTTGAATCTTCAGTTGGTACATTTCTATAATACAATCTTTTGCAGACACAGAAGTAAAACCTGTAGTTACATTGTTTATCATGTATTGAGAACTACTATAACTTGGATGAGTATTAACTGAAAGAAGAGAGAATTAAAGTGCCGAAGGTGTTTCCTATACCTTCCTGTTACTTAACATATCAAATACCAGTACTACAAATGTTGTATGAAAATAATTTAATCACAAATATTGAAGTATTACAGTTACTATTCAATCAAAAATGTATGCAGACAGAAGAAAGTCTTCATGGTCTCTAACTTATTCTAAATACCACCTCATTGTTTTCTGCTTAATCCTCACAGTTTAGTATAATAGACACGTCTGTACACATCTGTGTCAAAGCTGTGACCTTCATTTGACTTTATAGCTACCTTTGGAAAGGTGACCTATGTTTCAAGAACACATTTTAATTGTGAGTAGCTGTCACAGGTAAGCTGCTGACAGGTTATTGGAATGCCTGTCACCTTTTTGGATGGCTTACACAAGGGTCACCGGTGGTAACTGTCATCTCAGCGTAAGGACTTCTCCCTTAAAAGAAGGTTTTGCTAAAGAGCATGGCTGAAGTGACTCTGAGTGGTGGGTGACATTAGATCAGAAAGAAACTTTACTAAATAAAGCCTTTCTCTTGGTTAACCACCATTACCAAAGAGGACCTGTAGATGCAAGAAAGGGCCTGGCCTGAAAGAACAGCTGATCTAAGGAGTGGGCAGACACAGACAGGAGACTTTGCTGTGTTTTGTTGCTTTCCTGAAGATCTAAAACTTTCATATGCCCTAGACACCTGACCTTTTGCATGTTATGCAAAGCCCATGTTCCTTATTTTACTTGTATGTTGTCCACAAGGGATTATACTACATAATAATTGCTTATGGGCATGGTGTTCTGTTGGTGCATATAGAACCGACAGTGGGGACAAATATTTTAGATTCTATGCAGTCTAGCACGCTAAAATGTTGTACCAGGAGGAAATATATTAGCCCATGTGTATGAAATAATTCCAGCATGGTGCAGTACCTTTGTATGGGGAAGACCCAGAAGATGCCCATATGAGTGCAACAGCCTTTCCTACAGGGTGAAAATGTAGGAAAATGCAAATATAGCCCAGACTACAGCCTGAGTACACCATACTTTAATGTGCTTTTCAGAAATAAATACAGAGGGTGCACTGGAACTTCGTTCAAGAAGTGTCGAAAAAAGTGTTTTTATGTAATATTGTAAAGCACCTTAGAAAGTATTTTAACTGGGAGATGTGAAAACAGTGTTACCCTTAAAATTATTCTTGCCTTTCTGTCTGTCTGATTTCCTGCAAAGCTGCCACCTAGGATTTTCATCAGCTTTTTAAATTTTTCACCTATATACAGTTCTCAGGTAACAACACATTATTTTCAAAAATGCTGGCAAGCTGCAGAAATTTGTTTGTGTGTCCAGCTATGATTATAACTCAGGATATGTACCAGCAAAAAGCTCCAACATTCTCCAAGTGTCAAAAGACAGTGACTCCAGAGAATAATGAGTATTTGCTTTTAAATGAGAGGGCAAAAAAAAGGGCATAATTATGCAAAAATATGCCTTATTCACAAACTGCTAGCATTTCCAGCTTGCAAGCAATGTGGATGACCTAAGCAATGACACATCAGTTAGCAAAGGCTTTGTCAGCTTAGAAGTTCCCAGGTCTCCCTTTTCTGAGGATAATACAAGGTCCTTTGCGTACTACCAACTGTGAGACTGAGTATTTTCTAGGAAACAGGTGGATGTAAAAGCATATAATTTCCATTGTAAAGGCATATCATTTCCATACAAGGCTATCCTATGTGTTTATGACAGCAAAATATAAATGTCATGGTTCAGCCCCAGTCGGTAACTAAGTACCACACAAGTTGCTCACCCACTCCCCCCTCACCCAGAGGGATGGGGAGGAGAATCGGGAAGGAATGTAAAACTCAAGTGCTAAGATAAGAAAAAAATAATAATTGAAATAAAATAAAGCTACAACACCCCCCACCCCCAATATAATGACAACAACAGCAATAGTTATAATGCAAAGGAGGGAGAAAGGGAGAGGAACGGAATCCAGAGTGAAGGGAGAAAAGAAAACAAGTGATTTGCAGTACAACTACTCACCACCCACTGACTGATGCCCAGCCAGTCCCTGAGCATCGGCCAGATCTGGCCAACTGCCCCAGTTTATATACAGAGCATGACATCCCAAGGTATGGAATATACCTTTGGGTAGTTCGGATCACCTGTCCTGGCTGTGTCCCCTCCCAATTTCTTGTGTCTCTCCAGCCCTGTCACTGGCAGGGCCCAAAAACCTGAAAAATCCTTGACTTAGCACAAACACTGCTTAGCAAGAATTAAAAACATCAGTGTGCCATCAACACTGTTCTTACACCACATCCAAAGCACAGCACTGCACCAGCTACTAAGAAGAAAATTAACTCTATCCCAGTTGAAACCAGGACAATAAACTACGTCAATGTTCTACCTATTCGTTTTGAGCATTAATTTGCCCATTCCCACCACAGAAAAATTAAATGGGTTACACTTTGGCATAAAGAATCCAATGCCTATTTTATTTATATTATTTTACATTTTCTGAGTTTACTTTTGAAAGTTTGCTATTTGCAAACTCATTAACATAGAATTAAATTTTAGTAATATATGCAATACACTATTTTCACTGTTCTCAGAAAAAAAAATCCATCTGTACTAAAAAATGGTGGAAGCTTTATTTCAATGATAAAATAAATGCATTTTTTCTACAAAAGGAAAAAGAAGGTGTTTTGGTTAATGCTCATGATTTAATACAATGCTTAACCCAAACTCAGAAGATGTAGAAGTTTAGCTTAAAGTAACTTCACAGTTGTAACAAGAAAGCCTAAGTCTTCTATAGAAAGCTGTAGTATTGGAACATGATAATTCACATACTCGTGAAAGTTTTTTTCATGTTTCCTTTGTGGCTGCTCTAATTATCCAATTTCTATCAAGTCACACAGCAAACTCTCACAGAAACTGTAACTTCAGGCAAGGGATAAATATTGTAGCTGTGATACTGTCCATACACTGCCCTTATGCATTTGTTTCTACAATTTTTTAAATATATCCTTGTTTAACAAGCTGAGAAGTATCATTTTGATCATAAATTTCTCTTGAAACTAATTTCTGCATGGTGACTACTGTTCTTTTTGGGATTGCAAACATTGTTAAAGTCAAATTACAAGGGGTGGATTTCTTTTTATTTTTAGAATGGTTTGTTGACTTATTTTTTCCAGGGCAGATATATAATTAAAATGCAAAACTAGAGAAAATTATGAGCACACACATAGCTATATATAGCATTTAGGTAGGTATTATTAAAATTCAAATCCATCCAGACAGAAATTCTAATAGGGCAGAATGGAGCCCCGTTGAATAGTACTTTGAACTCTAATTTTTTGTTACATGCTGAGTATCTAGTAAACTTACATAATCGTGCTTGCTATATTATACTGTAGAAAAGTACCCTACTCAAGGAATGTGACTAATTCAGAACGAGTTGCCCACAGCACAACAAACCACAGCCACTGACTCCATCTGTTCCCTGGAGCAATACATTTTCTTTGCACAGATGGGATGAGTGGGACTAAGGAAAAGGCTTGATTTTCCCAGCTGAACTTGTGGAAATAAAGAGATTCTTTTTAAAGGAAGAGGATGTTTTTTACTGACACCATATATCATGTATTGATGTCATATACTGGAAAATAAAGGGCAAGACTCTCTCTCTGCCCAATCCAAATGCTCAGCTTGAACTGTAAGGGCATTATTTTAAAGTATCTTTATCCAAGTGCTTTTGAAATTGGCTATTGCTATGAAGCTGCTCCACTGTGCCTGCACTGTTTGCTATCCAGCGTATCCACAAATGAGTTAAACTCGATGCCTGAGTATCATCTGATGCTGAGGGAACGTATGCATGGGTGAGCATGGGGTAGACACATGGGAGACCCAAGACACTGATTTCAGAGTTGAAACACTGCAGTCTGCTTGTGTAAAGGAAGGATGTTGGAACAGAGACCTGAGACTACAGGAGTGGCCAGAAACACACAACAGAAACAGTTAATTCTTCTCTCCTTAGGTGGAGGATTTCAGAATGCTTCAGACCAACAGCCCGGTGACCACATGCTTGTAGGCAAGGCAGTAACATGTATGGACGTGTTTTGAATAATGAATTTCAAGTTGCCAGGTATTATTGCTGCTTCTCTCACATAGCCTCTGGAGCTGTAGTCAAAGTTTGATTTTTTTATCAGTCAGGCTACATTTTGGCTATGAGATTAACTTTCTTTTAGTTAGAACTGTGCAACACTACCTCAAGCCACATTGTTAAATCCACTCTTCCTGTTTGAATTAAACTAGAGTCAGAAGAATTTACTTAGATCTACTTTTTCGATGTGCCAAGGAGTGGGTCTGGAGCTTTTAAACAAGGGCTGTGTAAATAGCTGCTACAGTACCCCTTTGGGCTGTGACAACCCTAATTAGCAGATGTCATCCTCTCCACCTGCTCATCCTCCAAATTGTCATGAACACCTCTGAATGTCTAAAGCTTATAGCAGCCCAAGTTCCCTGTGCAGGTATCAGGACAACTAAACTTGTACTCTTAACTTACACAGGACTGGGTAATACGTAAACACAAAGAGCAGATTTCAGAGGATGGGAACTGAAGCATGATGGTTATGTTCAAAAGCTTTATTTGACATAATCACTGTATTTTTTTACTTAAAACATCCTATATTTTTTAAAATTGTATTAATTATGTAACAGACCTACATTACCCTAATGTAACAAATTATTTCAGATTGGTGTGTATATATATTACACACATATAAAACATGCACGTGTTATATATATATATAAAACATATTACATTTCAATTTATGTCTGACCTTCATTTATGATGAGTTACTTGTTATAGAGTAATGCTTTGAATCTTGATAGATTTTGTTACAGGGGTACATATTAAATTGTAAACAAATGAAAATCTACCCATGATCAATGTTTATGGAACTATAAAATATACATTCTTGCTCTGCTAGAACAAATGATGCACCATTACATTTTTAAAATGATGTGCAAGAGCTTTCTTGTGTTATTAAAAATCTTATTCATTGCGACAAGTACATAACCTTTTCCAGATAGTGTGAATACTGATGATGAAAAGAATGTGTATTTCTGTGATAGCAAGCAATCATAAATGTACTCATTTGACTATAATCCATACTAATTGCACTATCAGTTTGCATTACACATCCATATTTCTGTTCATGTGCTTTTGTCTAAACATACAGGCTACATAATGCATTCCTTCATCATGTCATAGGTTTTTAAGTTTGATTTGATATAGTGCAAACAGGGCATAGTGAATGATTATTACAAGCATGGTGAAGTTAAGAATACTCACAGACATGTCCTGTATGTTGCAGACGAAAGAAACTCATACAGCAGAATGAAATTCATTGGACACACTCAGGGCTCAGAACTAATCGTCTGTCTAGCTCTCAGCCACACCAGGAGCTAGCAACTAACTGTGGGACAGAAAGTGAGGGGACACCTTCAGCAGTTCCCCACCTCCTCACAAGCATTATTCACACCTGTAATACAGTGATAGAATAGTAAGCAGATCAGGTTCCAGAGTGGAGTCCAAGTGCAATGAATGCCTCAGAAAGCAAAGGGGAAAAAAAAGAAGAGAAAAGAATATGCCAATATGCCCTACACATGCTGACAGTACAGAAGAGGAAAAAACATATGAAAATGTTATCTACAATTGAGATTTTTCTGTCATTGACCTAGAAACCATTAACCCTACTCCTGTCATCATCACTAGGAATAACCTAACTTATATGCTGTGAAAATACATGTGATTCTGCATGCAGATATGATGATCAGATGCATGAATATTTATGGTTTTTTCCTATATTCATTGCCTGAAAGAACACAAAGGAAATTCCAGATTGCTTAAAATTGTGTGTGTGTGTGTGTGTGTATAGAAATCATAAACCAAAACCATCTCAGGTCAGAGGTTTCAAAATGAACCATTTTAACCTTTCAGAACCAATTTTGTTCAGCCCTGTTCTGATACTGTGCAATCATACTACTTATGTTGCAATCTGAAAAATAAAACTGAAATATATTTAGTCAAGGGGATACTAGACTTGAAACAGTCGTTCAAAATGTCTTAATTTAATTCATGTGACCCCCAGATGAGGCTTGGATGTCATGATTCTCTCTGAGGTTGACCAAATTTCCATGGGCTTGTACCTGAGAAGATAAGTAAATAACAATAGAAGATAATCATATCTAGCTGACAGAATTTGACCTGACTGAAACAACCTCTAGTATATTTTAAACCAACAACTTACCAGCTTCATATACCATAATATATATCTTACTATTTGCATGTAAATTTGTATTAATAACATGAGGCACTTGTAATAAGAACTGTAGACAGAGGAAATGCAAACAGTGAGTGACCCATTACTGTCAGGACAGTAATTTTAATTTTTTTAAAAAACATCACTAACAGGTAACTGCAGAATTTCACAGGAGGAGATAAATGGCACTTCAGTTCTTTTGGTTTAGGTCTTTCAGTCATAATCACTGTACCAAAAACTCAGTAATGTTGAGACTGAAGCATGTGATATGGAGTACATCCATGATCCTTTTACAACTGTTCCTGAAAGATACAGAACTGAATAGGCAGTACCAGCAGATAGGTCAACCTTTCAATAATGAGTTCAGCTGCTTTAGTAACTGTTGAGATAGATTAGACAGGCTTTTTCCACAGGCTTAAAATCATCACGACACACATTTTTTTTTTTTAATCAGAATTCTGCAGATGCCTTATTTCCTTCTCTGATAGCATCACTATGCTCTCATAAGAAAATACCTCTACCCTCAGCTGTCACATTCCTGAATGAACTACAGCTTTCTATCTAGTGCAGATTTTAGGTAATGAAAGTAAGTGATGCCTTTCCATAAGCATTGTGGAACTTCTACACTTTGCATCTTAGAGCCTTTTGATTTAGAAGTTTCAGTTGTTTAGTCTCAAGGTGTTTTTTTAATTAAAATGGGATGTTTTTCACATTTCTGTCTAAAAACTTTATATTAAAAATTCAGACTAGTCTCAAAAGTTACGTTTGCTGGAATGAAAACAATGAAAACTGGCAACTCCAATCCTGCAAGATCTCTATAACAGAAAGAATTGCCTGGAATTAGTATTAGAATTTCATTATAGATTCTTTTATAAAGTATACTCCCTGGTCTTTCCAGCCCTGTCAATGATAGTGAATAAGACGCTGATTTAAACTCTTATACTTAATTCCTATTAACATTAGTGTACAAGAAGCTTCAGTATATCAAATTGAAAAAAAAAAAAAAAGACACTTAAAGGGATTATATACCAAATAAAACTTAAGACAGCAATACCATAAACCTACTGAAAATAGATATTGGACTGGGTTTCCTGTGGGGCACAGGTTTCAACCATTTCCTTAATTGTAAACCTGTCACAGGACTACCGGTATAATTTAGATCTTTCAAAGTAACATTCAACTCTATAAAAATTTTCTGTGTTGCAATATCAACTTTTTACAACAAATTATAGCTTTTGGATTATAATTAGAGCCCTGCTTGCTTACTTCAGTGGTGATAATTACAATTACCAACTTTTATTAAAGAGTACTGCTTGCAGGGTCTTATGAGCAATAAAGTATGCTACATTCTGTTACTTTTTCTGCAGCAATAACACAATTACTTAAAATCAGTTCTTAATGTCTTAACACCTGAGAATTGTATAAACACTTCATCATGGTAGACAATATGAAGAAAACAGGAGGACATCAATGTTACAAAGGTCTTAAGATTTTTAGTGAAGATGATGCAACAGCAATTAAGGGCTGCCCTTGGAGCCTTATTCTGCCTATGGCAGAGAAACATGCTCCAAGACTGGGGCTTCTTAGTACTGTGTCATCCCAAAATAAAATCAAAACCACAAAATATGACAGGAATTACTTTGTCAATTGCAATAATTTAACTGAGTTCCAGAATCTTGATTTCCTATATTCAAAGAAAGAAGCATTATTTTTATGGGAGTTTCCAAGATACTTTGTCTCAGGTTATGAATTTAATTTTGATGCAAGGGCTATTTATGATCAAAACCCTCCCTGCAAATTATCAAAAGCTTGACAGGTAGCAGACGCTCTCTGTCTGGTAAACTACGACAGAAGAATCAAGAGGTTTAGGCATTTAACAGCTCTTCTGTACTGAAATAGCATTTCCTGCCAGCATGGCTATTAACTCTGAATGTCCATTTACTCATAGGGAACTGGATACATTTTAGCAGCAGAGCAACAATGGGAACACATCCCATTTTCGTTTTTAAATAGTCTGTTTCTTTGCAAAATGGAGTCTGAATGGACCACCAGGAACAAAACAAGACCAAGAAGGACAGAAGTCCCCTCCACAAATGACTGAGTGCAAACAAAGACTGAGGTGTAGAGAGATGAGCCTGCTGTAACTGTAGAGTTTGACATTCAAAAGCTGGATTACAGGGCACTTAAAAGACAACATCTTAGACAACAACAGTCCCAAGCACTTCTAAAAAGTAGACCTGCAGCTTCTATTCAGCATTCCTATTTCAATTAAAATAAAGTAATACAGTTCCCAACACCACAAAGCGCTTATTAGTTGAATATTCCATTGCTGAGTCTATATGTTCTGCTTTGCTTTAACATGGAGACTTTCAAGAATGCAAGTAGTTCAGAGCCATGAAGATACAAGATAAAAATAGTTATTAGAAGAATAGTAGCAGTGATTCCAGTGACAAAATAATTAATTTGTCAAATGCCATTGTCTATGATGTCTGCCAAATGTGACTCCACAAAAGGGTCAGCTTGAAAGGCAGATCAGAAATAGTTATGATGAAAGTACCAAAAAAGACACGAGGCACAAGGTGAACTGTGTTCACAGCAGCTCTGATAACTGTTAAGCGCAGAAGTGGTCCTCACAGTTTTGATACACATTTTACTGTTTTATTCCAGTGTTCATTTTAAATTAATTACATTATCATATCAATGAAAAGCCATATACTGCTAGATGAAAGCCTATTTTAAAGGTAATTTTATCCTTCAGATTTACTTTTCAGTTTACACTGTTTTCATATTTACGGCTTGGAGATCATACATTAAAAAAACAAAACTGTGATGCAACTGCACTGTGGTTGTGTATACATGGAAGTAATATAAAGAGAAGTTTATGTCAAAGCTGCTTCTCTGCCTCCCACAGCCTGGTCCTCCATAGCATAATCTGCATCTCTCAATGGTAATCTTGCTATTATTCATCCCTGCCTTATTTCCACTACTACAAAACCTGTCTTGCTTTTCAACCCTCCCTGCTTTTGACATTGATTAGGAGAGGACTGTCTGAATGTCTGGACTTACTTAAGTGTGGATTTTACATCTAAAAGTATGGTAACTATTTTGTTTTAATTATGTACTCTTAGTTATCGTCGATACAGAGAATTCCTTTAAAAGTATATATATGAAAAAATAAAGAAATGCCACCAGAATATCTTTCACAGGTTTTTTTTTTCCTTTTTTTTTACTTCAATAGAAAACTGTGAATAGTTACTCCAGTGTTACTTGAAGGTGGATGAAGTATTACTCTTCATTTCAGTTAGCCTTTCCTTCAAACTCAATATTAGAGCAACAATAAAATAATTTAAACTATCTGGAACGGATTTAGTTTCCATGACACTTTTATAAGCTCTTTTTGCACTATACTGCAACATTAAGAAAGCTTAGCTGGGGAACACATTTGCAACTAGCAAGTCCCAGAGACTCCTGTACTTAGCCAAAGAAACCACGTTGCAAGTTTTTCTCAAGAACCTTTTAGCTCTTCATACTGCATGGTATTGACTTTCAGTCTCTTCCCAAAGCTCAACAGTTGCAAGACTGTCACCCATTGAGGACTTGAAAGAAAAACCTTATCTTTCCAACCAAACGAACAGTCTCTTCGAAAAACTTAAGAGCACCATACCTGCTTTTGTTATCGATTTGTAAGTTAAGATTGATTGACCTTGAGTGATTAATTGATTTTATAAAATCATTTTATAAAATTGAAAAATAGAAGGATAAGAAATATTTTTAATGAAACTTATAGTTGCACAGTAAAAGCTGCTATGAGATCTTCTGTACGTCTTGTACCAAGGCTAGAAGAAGGGGCTAGAACCAATGTTAAAACTTAGGTAATAACTTTAGGGTTTGAAAGGTTTCTTTGTATCTGACCAGTCTTCTGTATGTAGAAGTGTATTGAAATGTCAGAATACGAGACTAATGGAAACTGGGGAGAGTCGACCGGAACAGCTTGTAGTTACCTGCCAAGAAATCGTGAACTTTAGTAAAAGGTAATTCTGGCAGGGGGAGATCGCGACCACCGACTCATATACCACCTACCCAAATCGTGCCCTAGACCCTTCTAAGCTCTACTGTGCAGAATCGGATATAGGAGGAGAATATGTTAATGATTTATGGGAAATATCACGGTTATGCATGAATACTTAATGAATATGTATGAATAAGTTTTATATATGGTATTTGATTTTGAGACCTGGCGTGCGTTGATCGTGAGAGGACTCACTCACGCACCTGGCCGTTAATAAAGAAGTGTCTGCTTATCTACATCACATTGGTGTCGATAAGTTCCTCATTCCGAGATTTCGGTAACACTTTCACATCCACAATGACTGAATTACAAATATAGTAAAATATGAGGTGCAACTTAACTCAAAAAAAAAAAAAAAAATCATCTTTCCAGGTAGTCTGTCTTGATGGTTTAAATAATCCTTATTTCACTCCTACACACTGTATTGAAAATCTGGATAACCATATTAGCTGGATAATAGCAGTCAGGAGACAGAGTACTACACAGAAAAAGTGGATGATTATTTTTTGCTATGTTGTTATAGACTTGGACTGCAATAACTTATTTGAGCTCTGTGAATGAAGGCTTATATATTTTGGCAGGTGTGTATGATTTTTGCCTTCTATCCCAAAAACATTGTACTCAGCACAGTTAATATATTTATTATAGGTATGATGGCAAGTTTATATTGGCACAAAATGGAATGGCACAGACGTTTGGAAAAATGAAATCACTGTCCTAGATGTTATGGGACTTTGGGGCACTGCCTGAATGCACACAGTTTAATGAGAAATTTATTTTAAAAGGACATGGCTGAAGCAATGTTTTTTTTAACTGCCTGCCTCTACATAGGCCTGAATCAACTTGAGAGAGAACTTTTATCAGCTGACACACATCAGCAAAAAAATCGTTCAGTAGAAGGTGAGTACAAAATAGGACAGAAATTAGGAAGTGCAACTGAGTACAAGATGATGTATATGTCACAAAGGCAGGAAAAGTATAAGGAGCTCAACTTTCAACTTTATGTTTACATCACAAAAATGTCTGCAGAAAAATATAAAATCTCTATTATTTCCTCTCTCTGAGCACACAAATGATGAAATAAAAAAGATCTTCACATACTGTATATGTTTTGGATACAAACTAAGCAAGATAAATTAACAAGTATCATTCCAGGCACGCTCTTTAATACAGCTATCAGGCACTTTGTGAATATTTTAGAACATTTTAGTGGGAATAATTAACATCTAAGATCTTTGAGGGTCAAGAATAGAAAGAGAGGGGACAAACCAGAGGATAAGGCTTAAATAAATGTTAACACTGAGGATGAGGAGAAAGTTTTAATGGAGGAGCTTCCACTGACTCTTGAAATTCTTTCTGCACAATCCAAAACAATGCGAACAGTTATCTTGTTTGGACAGTATATGTTTGTGGAATCAGCAGCACAGAGTTTAAAAATATCTCATACTTTTCATACACCAGAGGAGAATGTCCCTGCTTCTATTTCTGTTACTCAACTATACTCTGGAAAGTCTCATGATAAGTTGTAATTACCAATGACTTTGATGGAGAATATATTGCAAAGAAGTCCCCTCCATCAAATTAAGTATTTATTATGTCTGCATGGAAAAAACTTATGACTGCTAATGATGTCTTTGTATAATTATTTCTTGAGATATGAAAGTGAGTGCTGCAATGAACACACCGGAGATGTCTAAACCAGGACAGAAGTATTAGCTGAAGAATAAAACAAAGACCTCAACGTCTCTATTACAAGATAAGGAATGAAGTGACAGGCAATAGCGAGCATGTTTGGTTACACAAGAAAGAGGTTATACATGCTATGCAGGGAGCAGGAGAAATCACTGAGTATTTTTTAATGAGCTTTTAAATGTCATTTTTCAAAATCACAAACCTCTTACCTGCAAGGAATGAACTGAATACAAAATGAGTTTAATTTTTCATGAGCATTTAACTTAGAATCTCCTTTTTTCATATGCGTGTGTTCCTATCCAAAATAACAATTATCTATGCATAACTTGTAAATTATATTCTTTTATTGCTACAGATGTTTAAAAAACATCACAATTTTATTGTCTAGAATGGTTGGCAGCAGGAAAGCAGAACAAGCTGGTACTTCATACTCTGGCATGCAAGAAATAACTTTGTAGCTTCTCTGTTGAAGAATCAGTAGATTGGATGGCAGAAGCGATAGAGGTTTGATCCAGTTAAGTTGCCACAGGTATGTCTTGCATCAGCCTTCACAGTATATATTACTTCATCAGCCTCAGTGAACATAGAAGAGGATTCTTTTCTTACTAAATCTCCAAGTAAAATTCTCAGGAAAATCATGCTTATTCACACCCTGTAATTAAGGTATTTTGCTATTCATGATCTTGATTTTTACTAATTCAAGAGTTTACTAACTCAAGATTTTTGACAGGACCTAATCATTAAAAACCAAAAACCCCCCTGCAAGTCTAAAAAAAGCAGAAAAAGCAGAGAAGCTCAGAATCCAAATCAGCTTTGTGTATGTAATTAAACATTGTTAGCAATAAAATTTTAAATAAATTGTTTCAAAGTGAATTGATTTGTTACAATAAAAAAATTAAGATGAGGTATCATTAAAAGCTATAGATCTTTGCTTAAAATTAATAACATATTATTTCTAAAATCAAACAAAACCCAGAGACATTATCTATCCTGGTGACCCTGAAACAACCTGCTTTATACAACTATAGCATCAGGCAGCATCAAAACATACCTAAATACATTACACTTGCAGCACTTCTCTCAAACAGATTGACCACAAAAGTTCTTATCTGTCTGTGGAAGCTGTCAGCAAAAGCTGATGTTTCCCAAAGTAAAGAAACATTGAAAATCTGTGTACTGGACTGAGACCAATCTCATTTCACAACGGTATTCAGTGACCCACTGGAATGCCAAAAATTCTCTGATCACTAATCATGGTCACCTTATTTATACTGGTTAATTCAAGGTGACAAGTAAGAATACCATTACCATTCTCTTGAGCTATACAATTTTCTCAAATAGATAAATTATAAAGTAAACTAAATCTTTTTTCCAAATTATGCCAAGATCTGGCTTCAGTTGTATCTGCTTTACTTTCAAGCCACAGAGAAAACCAAGACTAACCCGAGCAGAGAGATTAATTCTTTACATTGAATTAGATTCACCTGTACTCTGAATGCCTGCAAAAGAAAATAAAAGTCATGAATACTGGTTACAACAGATCATTAAAAATAAAGAAATCACAACGTAGTCAGTTTGGGGTTTGTTGTGGTTTTTTTCTTTTTTTTTGTTTTGTTTGTTTAAACTTACGGTTTTGTGCCTTTTTGACTTCCAAGGATCTTATAGAGTCCAAAATCGAGCCTCTAAGCAATACAGGCTTAACACCGGGTTATCACAGATTCACAGAATGGCTGAGGTTGGAAGGGACCTCTGGAGGTCACCTGGTCCAACCCCACTGCTCAGGCAGGGCCACCTACAGCACGTTGCCCAGGACCATGTCCAAATGGCTTTTCAGCATCTCCAAGGGTGGAGATTTCACAGTCTCCCCGGAAAAAGAGTGCCAGTGCTTTGGAACAATGATGCAGTTCTTTTAAAGCCTCCATTTTTTTTAATCCTTAGTGTAATTTTTTTCTTAAATTATCTTCTATGATCCGAGTTAATGCCCACTGATATACTATCCCATCTTCAT
Source organism: Falco cherrug (assembly GCF_023634085.1). Classification (NCBI taxonomy): domain Eukaryota; kingdom Metazoa; phylum Chordata; class Aves; order Falconiformes; family Falconidae; genus Falco; species Falco cherrug. The sequence goes on from NC_073697.1 coordinate 36,904,519, forward strand.
TGATTCTGAATGCACAAATTCCTTTATCTTTTAAAAAAACCCCTATAACTTGTTAACAAATTATGTTAATTATGTCAAATATTAAATGTTTCATTCACATTTTTTTTAAAAAAATACTCCAGCTCATTTTCACAACTCATTTATAAAAAAGTTTCCAGTGTTCAGGGCTCAAAACTAATGCACAGAAAGAGAATCTGTCTAGAACTGTCAACTGCAAACTAAAGCAACATTATTATATTGCCTAATGACTGATACAATAATTGAAAATGAGCAGTTTAACATAATTTATGCTTAAATAGACCTTACATTACAACACAAAATGCACCAATTCTGGCCTAATTTTCAACCTTGCAAAATTAATGTCTTCCAAGGACATTATATATACTGAACTGACAGGAACAATGAGAAGAAGCAATTCCTATCTCTTCTATGGAAAAGGAAACTTTCTCAATTTCCCTAAACTAAGAAACAGGACCATACACTAAACATTCAAAGAAGGTAACTGAAGTGATTGTGATGTTCAGGCAGGAAACATTATTTCAGGTATTGAAGTAAGTCAATAATGTTAATTATCAATCATGGTTAAAGCCTCCTCATTAGCAACTAGATTTTTATGAAAATATATTAAGTATCTTTCTTTTCATAAAACAAGATTCTACAAGTTTAGAAAATGTAACATTTGAAAAATGTACAAGCCTTATCAAGTATGGCTTCAGATACACAACAAATAAAAACTAACAACTTCATCATTTAAGCTTGGGGGCAGGGGTGAGGAGAGGGGAAGTGCTCCAACTGCCACACATCTCTTCATGGAAATGTGCAGTTTTGCTTCCAGGTGACGGCAGTATGGATTTATCAAGGTATTGGTTACACTCTTATCAGGTAAAACTCACAGGAATGAGCATTCCCAAATGAAGAAGAAATACGAACTCACCCTCCCTCTGGATCCTGTATTTCAAGGAAATCTTAAGGAATTGTATTTGTTAGGTTTGAAATATGTAGATTAGATGTATCATTGTCAAAGATCTCAGTACATTTAAAGACAATGAATAATTACTGTTGATGAACACCGAATTTTGCTAGAACTTACCCCTGAAACTAGGCAAGGAAAAGAGACAGTTGTCTCCTCTGGGAAATCATAAATACAGACAGATGTTATTTCCCATTTTAAACTATTTCAAGATTCCCATAGCATTAACATTTCAAATAATCAATTTCAAGTGTGTATCTCTGCTCCTAAATCAAGTGAGAAAATAGACATCTTATCTCTACCAAATGAAAATTAATGCTGAAAGAGCTACACCTTGTAGCTGTATCTCTATCATACAAATAAATGCACCACCTCATTCGCAAACAAATAAGCATTCAGCCAATAAGGTACCATCCACACATTTGGATATATACCTAAAATTAATGATTCCTAACTGCTCTAGAGACAAGGGCAGGATTGCCAAGACTGACGATAAATTTCATCAAGTTAAAATAAATCAAGTTAAAATAATTTCTATCTTTTCCTTTGCACATCTACTGTGGCCCTACTTAGAAGGCAACTTTATTGTGGAATTTAAAACATGTTCTTTGGTACTGTCCAGAATGCAAATGATCCTCAGTGCTTAATGCCTACTTTTGAATCAGATCTTGTAACATGGAGTAAAGGAGATGAATTCAAAACAACTCCCAAATCTAATTTCCAGCAACATTGCTGAAATCAAGACTCCACGATGCCACCAACCTCTTTTTTTTATTTGCACTTCATGTTGCTTTCACTGCGCTGTTTCAAAAATCCCTCACCTATCCCAGTGCTACCACCATGAGAAAAATTTGTACAGATTCTCTTCCCACTCCTAACTTCTCTTTGTTCTGGTGCCTTTCCTACTTGTAAATCCAGTCCTAGCTTCTTTTTCCCATATCTGTCTCCTAATCTTATCAGATTCTATGCCCATTTTTCTCCCTTCCTTTTCCCACGTCACTTATGACACAGACCTCGTACACCCCATTTTCAGTTCTAAGCTTCCCTCAGCAGACACCATGACCTATTTCTCTCCATCTTTCCCACCTACTAGTCCATAGGATTTTGTTCTGATGCTCCATGGAACAGTCAAGGTTAATGATGCTAAGCGACAGAAAGATTTTTGAAGATCTAGCCACCTACGAAGAAGTGAAACATTTGAATTGGGGATGCAAAACGTGGTATTATTAAAAGTCTTAAAACTTGTGCAACTTCGGACTTATGAAGTAGACAGTAAGAATGGATTTGGTAAAATCCCCTTCTCCATTTTACCTTCCTGCTTCAAACTAGGACAGTAAGACTACTTAAAGGAGAATAATATGTATAAATTAGCAAAACAACTGTTTTCTGGGCTTAAGGTTTCTGAAGTACAGATTTTGCTTTAAAAGTTCCCTCTAAATATTCAACCTGATGCAGATATCTCACATTAGGAATTCCAACCATTATGCCTTATGCTCAATAGTGTCATAAACCACTTAAAATTGAAAATTATATTGAGAAATATTGAACAAACTTAATAGACATTTCATCAGTTCTACTTACAGTAATTGAGTGCAAAATTCTACGATGTATTACAGTGTAAAATGTTTGAGCTAAATCATGGAAGTCCCTAGAATATTCTATTACAATATTTTTAAAGCTCACAAAAAGAACCTCCTGTCAAAAATATTAAAAATCAATTAGAGAATTAAAAGTATTTGGCACAAGAACTGCAATTAGTTTTACAAAGCAGCACACGCTTATGCCAAGTAAATCACTTGCAAGTATCATTTCACCATTTTTAACTAATCTGCTGGTTTTAATGATAGGGAAGATTATATAGAGAGTTCTTTTTTTTTTTTATGTAGTATTTTGAATCTTGACGTTTATATAAAATAATGTATACGTTTTCTTTAAATCAATCCTATTGCAAAATGTATCTCTATGGTTAGACAAAGCTACAAATGCATATATATATGACCATGACACTTTCATGATGTATAAGGAGAACCAGGTGTCTAGATGTAGTTTATACTACAGTCAGCACACTGAGTACAAGGCATCTATGCTTATCACTACAAAAGGCTGACAAAGCTGAGCCCATTCCCTTCCACAGGCTCAGTTCTGGCAGAGGAAGGCATGTATCCCCTGATTTGTAACTGCAGCCTTCTAAAACAGGGTTCTGAGCTTCCTTCTGAAAACTGAACAGCATTGATTCTTTGAAAACACGTTTGATGGAGTTGCTGTTTTACTTGATAGTAGCTCACTGGTTACAACGTGTGCATGATAAAACAGAAAGCACCGGTTCAAAACGCCTTCAGCTAAAGTGCACGTGAGCAATTGCTTTCCACTTTCAGAAGACTGCCACAGCGAGCTCACGGTAACAGACCCTGCATTTGTCTTCATACTCTTGTAGCGTACCACAAGGAATCCTGAGATACCCTCTGGATCACCATGAATACATAGGAATTGCCATAGCTCCACGATTAGCGTATTCACTTGGGAGGAGGGTGGGCCAAGTTCAAATCTCTGTTCTAATGAATGTTTAACTTAGGATACTGAAATGTTCATCGTCATGGAATTTGAAGCCTGATTCCCCATCCCAAAGGACTGCCTTAATCATTAGGCTAAGAGCTCTTCTCTGTAGCTTCAAAGATATTTAAGTACTTAATTTTAACTACAACAGGTCTATCGTGAAAGTACCCAAAAGGACTAACAAATTGGTTAGCATGAAAACCTCCGTGTAAATCCCTTGGAAAAGAGAGGAGGTGTGATTTCAGTCTCTCCAATATTTCAGCAAAATACTTTAAACAAAACCATTTCAAACTATCTTTTCTGGCAGCTATTTTCCCATCAGCTCATTTAAGAACATCCTCTGCGTATCACCACAGAATAGGGGACATGAATATCCATGCTACATATACATTTTCACAAAAAAGGCCAATGATTCACAGGTTCCTTGCAGCTCAGCTCACTGGTCACATTTTGTTAAGACATGTAAATGATGAGAAGCGGTCAATTATCAGCTTATACAGCTATGGAATTTCAGATTTAAAATCCAAACCTTTCTTCTCAGTACTTGCCAGGTGAGGTATGAATACATTGACATTTAAATGCTTGATTTAGATGCCTGCAAGGCCATTTAGGCACTAGCATCCCACTTGTAAATTTGTCTTTTAAACACTTTGAGATTTACATACAAACAACACTTGTAATAATGAATTTGGAGAGCTTAATAATGTCATCAACTAATCTGTTTAAATTATCTGAGTTCCTTCACCTAACCTGAATTAAAATGGTGCTATTAACTTTCAATGAAGCAAGATCAGGCCTATTTTCCATTGCTAAAACAAGAAGAACACAACTTGAATATCTGGTAAAGATTGCTGAAAGCCATATGCATTCCTGCTACAACATTCACAGAAAATCACAATACTTGAAAGAAAGGAAGAAAATAATTAACTAAGCCTATCACGTCTTATACTGCTTGTGTACAATTAAGCATAAATACAATTTTGCAAAGTATAAGTAATGGCTTTTTTGTCATTGGTACAATTTACTATTTCAACTTAAGTGTTATATAATTCATAATGTAATGGCGCAGCATAAGCAAGTATGCTTTCCAAGAAAAAAAAACCAAACCACCCAAACCCACAAAAAACGAACTTCAAAAAAGAAAAGAACCCAACAGAAGTCACCACTCAAGGTATTCTGACAGAGTTCAGGACCATTTCTGCTTGAGACAGTGGGCAAACTGCAAAGGTACTGATCCAGCAGCTTTTAATGCTTACTGCTAATGCTCTGCATGCAAAGTCGTAACAGAATTGCTTTGCTAATGACCTCCATTATATTCTTCATAGATTTTTAGGAACCAATAGGGTCCCACTGCATTAAAGCAAAGAAATCTATTTTTCAGTCCAATATGGGCGGGTAGGTTTTAAGAGTAAGGTAATTAAAAACTTCTTGCTCCTACAAAAGCACCATTGTATCCACCAGATGGGATTCAGCATCATTTTTATACACAGCTTCCCTCATAAGAGACAACAAATAGCACTCATCTTTTGACCATGCTAATGACTGTGCTTTTCAAAGGCTTATTCTTTCTTCCTCTGTGACGGGAGTGCTGTACACACATTCTCATGCATTCAGGCCTTGATAAAAAACCCTTTTGCTTCAAACAGGGATCTGTGTTTTCTTGCCAAATTACTTTAAAGCAGACTTTATAATATAAAGAAACATCGATAAACATTCCCAATTACTGTGTGTATCTTTGCTTTTAAAAATAATTAAGCGACTCTCTTGTTCACTACATTCCAAATCACTAAGGCTATGAGACTGCCATTCCCAATGATTTGACCCTTCCAATAATAAATAAATTGTCCTGGAATAAAAGAGAGAAAAAAACTTGTTTCTGAGCAAGCCAATTGCACAGTAAAAGTAGAAAACCTTTCCTAGTTTAAGAACATCTCAAGATGCTGATGGAAGTAAAAGAAAATTTGTTTTATTGTGTAAATTATTTTACTATTACTCGTATTACAAGTAAAGCCCAGCTTCACAAAATCTTCAGTCTGAACGCCATGTCTGGAACTCCAAATCCTTACAAAAATATTTACACAATTCTGCTGACATGGGAGTTCTTTATAAATTTGTGACATAGCTGACTGATGAAAGCATTAAGAATAAAGCTCTTTACTGATGTTTTTCACTATTTAAATTCTGTGGTATTTCATATAATTAACTAACCACCTCTTTAGGACTGCATTTCTTCACTATGAAAACATATGTAAGATTTTCTATGCCATAAGCATTTTCACAGACATACACGGCAATAAACAGCTTAACTGTTTTTCTATTCATGCTCAGGGTTAAGGCGATTTTTGAAGAAAAGAGACATTACTAAAAGGCCTGAGAATTCATCTACATCCTTCTCACTGTGGATTTTATAGAAATCTTTGATTTGCATTGTATGTATTATATGGTACGTTTGATCTAATCATGCAGGTTGCAAGTTTTAAAGGTAAAAATAAATATTGAAATACCTACACCTTGTATTAAGTACCTTACTCCCAATATTGGGCACTCACTGACATAAAGTCACTGAATAGGCATCAATATCTTTGGAGATCAGCACACTGAGTTTTAAAAGTAAATGACAGTTGGGACCACTGCAAGAGGCAACTATTAATAAACTTAAAACAAAAAAATCCTGTAAGCATGAGATGAGATTTCCTGGAAGGGAAAATATAAGAAACTATGTGTAAAGTGCGCGGGGTGGAGATCAGACTTTACCTGATACATCTATATATCCTCTGTAATTACTTTTCTTATATACTTGTTTATCACTTATTCATTTTTCATATTTTAAAGTAAATAACTATAAATGGAAAATAATCATATACAATGCAGAAGATAAATGTTTTATATAGATTTAAGCACAATCATCTTGAGGAAAGCAGAGAACTTGTATGAAATTATTATAAGAAATAACTAAAAGTATGACACTATTTCAAGAAGTTGGACAGGACACTGAAAGGCATTCCATAAAAGTGAGATTAATTAAATTGTAATAGAGTTTTACAAAATAAGTGATGATATTACATGAAAATACCAAGGAAGGAAAGGAAGGAAAATGTGGTATTATGGGTATACCTACATAGTAGCCTTCCTCTGCTTGGGCTGCTAGGAGACATCTATACAGACTTCTGTGAGGAGACAGGAACCAACTGCCCAGGCTCACAGAACTGAGCTTTTCCAGAGCTTCTACTAGGTAACAGCTAGCGAGCATTCCATCCATGGGACCAATCTAGAGCTAGTCCAGAGCGAATCCCTCTGGAGTGCACGTAAACTAGACATCCTTGGTAGCAGCTACTGTGCTATCAACACTATTTGCTGATATAAACTTAGCCAGTGATGGCCACCCACCAAAGCCAAAACTAAAAACGGGCATACATCAGCTTGCATTCTGCACTGTGGAAACAGAATCAGTTATTCCCAGGAGTAAAATCATTTGCATCAGCCTAAACTATTGAGAGAGTCAGCTCACATCAACCTGCAAATGGTTTTGTGGATTTTCTGTCAGTAGTTTGAGCTATTGGCTTCAAAGGCTGCTGGAGCTGCAGGCGTCAGCCAGCTGCAGTAGTCTTCCCCAGTTACACTGCCTTGTCTCCAGACTTCCCTGACTGTGATGCTGTGGCATGACATGGCACTTCAAAAAGACAGCGAACCTAAAGCAGACACAGCCTCAAAGCGGTTCAGTCATTCCAGTGCAGCACTCAAGGCTGACTGGTAAGCCTCCACATTTCCATGTTATGCAATTTATGGAAAACTTCAATGACAGCTGTGAACACATTAACACCACAAAGCAATGTTACAGCACTTGAAATAAGAAACTTACTTAAATTTTATTTTAAACTCAGCATTCAAAACAATAAACTTTACCAGAATATAAAGAACAGAAACCCCCGAAAAACTAGAATTTCTCATCGTTGCGATACACTCACCAGCTGCCTATCCTTCACACTACTTTATTATATTCACATCTATTTCAAAGCAGTTTGGAGGGAATCCAAAGAGCTACCAGATGCTGTTTGCTGTTCCCCAAAGAGAACCATAGATTATATCATAATAACAGACTGCAAATCAGAATTAAAATGGATACATCCTTTTTTAGGGTTCCAGTCTGTCGTTTGAGGTTTCTAAACATGATTTTTTATTTTTTAATATGTGCTTATGTTTTCTTTTGTTTTCCACAGCTGGTTTCTTTGGCTACCATTCATGCTGCCTGAATTGCAGGCAGAATATTCCGCCTCATATTGACCTTTGCGGCACTGCTTGCTGAGAGCATATTTTAACTTAGATTTCCAATACTGGCATGGGGAAGTGCGCAAGGCTACTTGCATTCACATTAGTGGAAGGTGCCAATAAGCACACAGGAGACGTGACATTAGATGCATCCATGCCTAGCACAAGTCAAAATGAAGACAATTAATCTCAGTCCCACACCAAAAGAGACACTTCTAATAGAGAGTAATGAACATTTCCATCTCATCTATAGGCAGTAGTATTTTGAGTAGGAAAATTTTCTGTATTCTGACTGTAACAGTAAAAAATCCTAAGCAGTATGAGATCCACCTACAAGATCTACTTACACCACAAAGTAATACTTGGTAATATTCTACCAGAAATATTTTTTTCATTTATCACAGATTTTCTTCTCAATGGAGAATTAAAACAGAAATATACTAAAAACCTACCAAACTCCTGTCTACTTGGACTTCTTTAGTACTGAGATGATCCTCTTTATAGTATTCACATGACCCAAACCGGTCTTTTCTCTCAATATGTATCTCTCCTAAATATGTTTCTTATGTAAGTATACAGAAACACTGAAATAATGAATTCAATACCACCCAATCTGTCAAAAGCATCACAGCACTTTTGAAGCAGACGTATTTGAAAAGCATCCAGAATGACCTATGAAGTTACTGGTTATTTTGCCTCTCCTCTGGATTACCAGAAATAATGTTATTCATCCCAGAAGGAGAATTTCTTGTTTAAAAAGTTCAAGAAGAGATCTCTTTTGCTGTTTGAATTGTGACATACTGCTGCCCTGAAAATACGCTACAGGTAGTCAACACCACTTTATAATTTCTGGTCTCATTCAGTACCTCTGTTCAAAGAAGAAAAGGTACGTAATTAGCAAATAGCATGACTTCTGCAGCTTGCATACCAGGACGGCTGTGATGTTATGCTCCTGCCACCATTTTGCATACTAACTTCTGTAAGGCTGATGTGATAATAACACACTTTCAATTCACCAGCAGTAACAGGAGCACTGAATTCTTTGTACAGTAAAATCACAAATGAAACAAAGGAAAATTATGAATGTATTAAGATTAGTGAAGCCTCACATTTAACTTAAATGTCATGTAATTTATTTTTTTTTTTAAATGTTAACACTGGAAGACAATACTTCACAATAGCTGTTCTGCCACCCACAGAGTAAATGGAGATAAATCAGACAAGTACTGAACTTTTTTATAAACCAGGCCATTAAGTACTCAAGGAACTCTTGTGCACTTACATTACAGCTTTCTTTCCTCTTTCTTTGCATCAGAGAACACATGGAAGACTTACATTTTAATTTAGCTGCTAAATGCAAAGCTGACACAAAAATAAAAATGAGAAGTAACGCACAAAAATCCTTTGAAATCATTAGTGCCATAACCCATTCCTCCTTCTGCAATAGCTAAAGCTGTATACTACGTCTTTTTTTGCTTTCTCTCTTCCTTGCCAGCATTTCTAACTAAATTTCTAATTTTTAATCAGTTCAAGATGACAATTCCAAAATTGCTTTCCTTTGTTATTTTATTTTGTTACTATTTTACTGCTATTTTCTACTGCATTATACCCTACCCCTAGACTGTGTCTCCACCATCTTCTGTATAAAAACTTTTTGGCCTTCATATTCCATGTTTTCCATGACATCAAATCTGGCTTCATCCAAGTCTCTGGTTAACTCTTGATGTGAAATCTCCCTAAAAGCTTACTTCTAGTGCTAGCGTTTCACAATACTTTATATCTTGATCTGGAGAGACAGGATTGCGATTTGTTGGTTGGGGTTTTTTTGGTGGTGGGGGGGTGTGGTTCTCCCATACCCTTATTGTCATTTTACATGTCACCATCATATACTGTGTTAAAGCAAGTGTGACCCTTCACCAGAAATATTTCCAGCATACCCATTAAAAAACAAAAATAAATCAAAATAACATTACTATCAAGAGATCTGAAAGTTTAGTTTCCTAATTCAAGTGAAACGTACAGATTCCTCTCAAATCCATTAAGCTATCTGCCATTTCCAAACTATTAGGATATGTTTCTTCCAGAATGTTATGTTTTATGATTTGAACTAATGATTCATAAGTAGTTAAATGTGCCTTTTGCATAAGTGCATCATATACTTCTGAAAAACAATGAGTCACGTCTGGGGTTAAAATAGAGGAGTAATACCAATATAATACTAATATATAAAAAGGGATCAGTGACAGGGTGACACCCTTACTGTATAAAAAATTAATGTAAACTGATCTTTGCTATCTGAAATATCTACAGCATGCTAGAAAAATCACAGCACACAGCACAAATCATTTTGCTTTATCACAAATGCAATATTGTGACAGGAAAAGTCTATGGCAGATCTCTAGCAAAAATAACCCATTAGCTCCTTCTGGATGGTTACTTTTTTTAAGCCTTTTCCTTCAAATACGTTACTATGGCTGCTAGTTTTCATGACATATTATTTATGAGGCATATGTCTTTTGTTAAGCACTGCTCATTTTATTGATTTTTTTTGGCAGGTTTTATTTACTGCCAGATAATATACTAGAACATTTTACTGGCATTGGTCATGTTAGGACTGTAAATTAAAGCATCTTGATAGGGAAATGGAGTTTACTGACTCAAATTACAACCATTAGAGAATAGGAAAGTTGTGATATTTGATTAATTAGAAAAATAGATCTTTCTATATTACAAAACATAGCTGACTATGTGACAAGACATGCCAAAATAATCATGTCAAAATGATCCATCTGTCCCAAGAAGAGTACCTCCTCATAAAACAATGGACAGCAGTAAATACATTATTAGACTTTTTTTTTTTTTTCTTCATTGTTCCCAAGACTTCAACTTTAAGCTCATTTACTTAACAGGACATTAAAAACTTGTATCAGCCTATAGATGTAAAAAAGGGAAATTTTATTTAATCTTTTCTGCTTTGTTTAATCACCTACACTGAGAAGCAGAGTAATATAAACTCAGGTGGAGTACTGTGTTAGCTGCTAACATGCAGCTGTATGCAATTATCTAGTGCCATCTGAAAATACTGCTCTACCAGGCTCAGCTAGCTTGAGTATCTCTTCTCTGTTGTGTTACACAAAAGTAAATAAACGTTATTCAACAAGCTTCTAATTTTTCAGAGAATGAATAGGACGTGCTATTAACACATTAAACATCTGTTAGAAATCTCTACAGCAAATCAACATACCCATAATTCATCAGTGGAAGTTTTATCTAATTACATTGCTAATACATGACTATGATATCATATAAACAGCAATAGCAGCGAACACACAAATTAATACACAAGGTCTAGTAACAATAGTATAATCCACATAGAAATCTCTCCAACCATGACATCACTGATTATCCAGGCCAGCTCAATTAAAGGTAGAACATGTATCCTAACTAATCTGCTCATTGTACGTTCCAATTGCAGTACAGATATTCCCACAATAGTCAGGAAAAGCTAGGTGATATTTTAAATGTTTTCATAAATTTATCCCACTCCTTCCTCCACTCAACGCCCCCCGCCCAAAACAAAACAAAGTCTCAAAAAATAGGTAGATTTTGTAGGGCGTAGTCATTACTAGTAGGGTGTAATTATTAAAAAAAAAATAATTTACTTTTTTTTAAAGTCAGGATGATACAATTGGGCCAGAATTATTTATATGGAAGAACCAAAGGGATAATGAATCTCTTCACAGTTCTAAGGCAATTACTCCAATTTAGGAAAAAGCTTAAGCAGAAGGTTGAGCTAGCTCAAATTCAATCTATTTTAGAAGGTCCTAGAAGGCCATAAACTGACTCAATCTCAAAAGACATTTATTCCAGCATTTGGAAGCTCAGTACTGCTCAACAGCTTTTCCTAGCCTGGAAACTGAACTCATGTCAGAGATTTGCTTGATAAGCTCATGCACTTGTATAAATATAAATGTTCAGCAAACACCTACCAAGCAGAAAATGACCTACAGTCATCATATGAGTTTAAAGACTTTCCAAAAATATTTCATATCAATTAATGTAATCATCATGCAATTTTAAGGCAAATCAACGAAATCCCCACACCAACACCACAGCTTCTGCTAGTTACAAAGCAATAGCTATTAAACTCCCAAGCCAAACTCTTCAGCAGTAACTCGTAACTCGGCAGTTGCTATTTATGGGGTCTCGGGAAAGACACTTACCTTCAGGAAGGTAATATTTATGACTGTGTTGTTACCTCTACATCCCCTGCAGAGACTGTCTTTGAAAGACAATGCGGGGGGTGTGGGTGTGGAATATCTATCAGGCCTTGTAAGAGTGCATCTTGCTAACACCCAGGAACCTGTAGATTGATGAGTTGTTTTAAACAACTTTTTTCAATCTACTTCTGGTCTTCCCCCATGTGTTTAGCCCAACACCTGTGTGAAGCTCTCTTGTGATTTCTTGATATGAGGCCTGTTTTAATATATTATACTTTGGTAAATGTAGTTTTAAGCCTTTTTCTGCTGTTCCTCAACAGGAAGTCTGGAACTATAGAAATAAGAGACCAAAGTGGGCCACTTAGCCTAAAATTACAGAACCTCCCAAACTGCCATAACTCAGTCAACATTTCATACACATTCTGATTTCCTTTTTGGATACCGACCTTAGCATGCTGATAATTAATTAGTAATTACTAACCAAGCTCCTGGCTTATTCAAATAAGGGCAATAAACTTCTCCAGAAGACAATTCAGAGCCTTAAATTAGGCTTCTGTTCAAGAATTATTCTCTAGAGAAACCATTTTCTCTCGTATGCTTTGAAGAGAACCTAGGGAGATTAGTCAGGTAATTTGGCCTGCTAAATTAGGTGCTAACAGACATGCCATATTGATGTCTTCTAAGTTTGAATATAGTGCAACTCCACTTATTTAAAATGTGAGTTTTTTATGTTGTTCATCTGCATTTAAACGGTTCTCCAAGGCAAATAAAATCATACACACATTACCTTTAAATTAGCATCTTGCTAAACACAATTATTATCATTAATATCTCTTACAGTATTGGTACTTTTAAAATGGCTCATAGCTCCATACTAATCTCATATATCATGTTTGGTGACATGCTCAATGATCCAAGTTTTCTTAGGACTGAAAAAAAAGATGAACTGAATACATGTTCTTATTTAATACTCATTCAACTGATTTAGAGCTAGTGAGGTTAGCTACAGAATTAAACACAGGTAAGGCTACTCTCCAAAAAAGAAAAAAATACAAGTTTCTTAAAGCAAAATCTTTGCTAGCTCTTGATCAAAGTATCTTATTCTACAGATGATCTGTAATACCATATGACAACCCAAACCTCATTTACCAAACTTAAAGGGTAGAGGAAAGAGAAAGAAATTGAGTGAACAATTGAGCAAGAAAGAAACCACTTGAGCAGTCAAAAGCACAAAACTGATTAGCAAGAAAGAGCTGCATAATTACATCCAAAATTTCTTATCCACTGCCCACAGATTCCTGGTAAATTACAAATCCTTTTTTTTTTTTCTTTTTTAATCATAAAACTTACTTCAGAAGAGATGTGACCCCAAGATTACACCTTCCCTGTCCCAGACAAGAACAGAACCACTGGCAATAAACTGAAGTCACTTTTTGAGGCCTCACTCCCGCAATGTCAAAAATCATGAGGAGCAGAGGTGCAATTACCTCAGAAAATGAGGGTGCTTCTTTATCCTTGGCCATCTCTATCCCTGTTGCAGCTGTATCATTATTCTAAAACAGTATGTCAGATTTTCAATTTACATCCTGATCTTGGCCATAAAAATGTTTCAAAGCTAATCCAAGGATGCATGTGATTTATTGCCCTACTGTAATCTAAATTACATTAAATTAAGCCGTAACATAATTCATTACTTTCTCAAGACTAAATACTCCTTCATGTATTATTCTATTGGAAGTAACAGGAATAATTGAATCCTTGACATAAACTCCATGAGGAACATGCATATGGGGATTTCACATCTATATTCCTTACACTTATCAAACTACAGAGATCTACTTTTATATTTACTTTGTGTGGTATAGTGTGAGACGTCATATAACCACATCAAATGACAGCTGTTCCTTTCTCAAATTCTAAAAGAAAAAAGTATCAATAAAATGGTAAGTTAAAAATAAATTATGCATTGATACTGCAATATAATAACAACTTTTATTTTTGTCCGGAAAATAAACTAAGTATTATAAAGTTTTTCAGTAGCTTACCATTTTTTCTCCATGTTCATAGTTCATGTTGCAGTATTTTAAAAGTCAATTAATGGTCCAAGAAAAAAAAGCATCTAATACAACAAAAATTGGGTCCTCTGCATACCACCTCATGGCGTTTCCCAATATGATGGATCTGTTACAGGCATAATCTTAGACCATATTCAGTTTTCTACATCTCAAACACTAGCTTGCTATCTAGCTGATTTCAACTGGGATGTACTGGGTTCTCCCCAGTTCCTTAATCCACTGTTGTAGAAACTCTACGTTTATCTTCATAAGGCTGAGAAAAAGCTCAGGAATTGAACATATCTGCTTGTATAGCACTTCCCCCATGATTCACGCCTAGTGAGGACCCTATAGCTGCAGAAGTTAAATAGCCTTATGATTATGTTAATGGACTTCCATTCCCTCCACAAGAAGTTAAACAACTCTATATGTATCTACTGTATTTACAATTTAAATATGTCACTGATTACTAGCAAGAGCCCAAATGATACCCTTGAACAGACTCAAGAGCTCTTTTACACTGAACTGAAGAGTTGCTGAAGAACAAATTGAGTAACATGAAACAGGTGACAACACTGCCATGCATCTAATCCAGCTCAAATCCACAGTGCAGCTGAAGAGCACATAGAAGGCAGCTAACTGACTCAATGTCAAGTCTCAAAGAGTGAAAGCAGAAGCTCTTATTTAAACATTCACCCCATAAAATCACCACTGCTTAGAACATCTCTTCATGTGATGGGCTGCTGAACATCCTCACCCTAATTAGACTGGCTACTTCACGGTGTCAACATCTGCATTGCTTCCTTTCCCCTCTACAGCAAGTGTTTCTATTAAGAGGAAAGTTTTAAAAGGCATTATAAGATATAAAAACTTTTGCAAATCCATACTCTGTGCCTCACTAAGACCCTAAGAACTGCTTGCATGACCAATAAAACAGCCACAGAAATTAAAAACTATTGCTACATTTATGGTAATATACTATAGCCCTGAACACAAGCGTCATAAAACCATAGAAAGCAGCAATCCCTGAATTTCAGTGGCAATCCCTGAATTTTAAAAACAGTACAAAAGAACATCTGAAAAATGCACAGCATTAATACAATAGTGATAAAAAGTAAGATTATGTCTTAATATACCAGTGCTTTATCAAATAGGAAGGAGGTGGGGTAAGCAAGATTAAGGTGAAATCACTTTTTTTCCCCAAGAATTAGGAGGAGAAAATATACTCTAAGCTTCATTTGTAGTCAAAGATACAAAGCGGTTAACATGTTGACTAAAGATAAAATATTACTGGAGAACTACGACAATCATTTGACTGAGACTTTATCAAGATGAACTAGGAGAGGAAAACCTTTAAGGGACAAACATAGAAAATACTGACTAGGGAACAGCACTGCAGGAAAAGATACGAGGAATAAAATACAATATACTGAATATGAACAGAATTACAGAATTAGCACTATAGGCTAGAGATTGTACATAGAGGCTGTACAGTGTTATTTACCTTTCTGATATATCGATACAGCTAAGCAAAGAATACTGTAAATAGGCTGCTAATCTGTATAGCCCGAATAGCGATAGCAAGAATGCAGAACAGTAAAAAGATACTCTGTAACGCAAGAGCAATAAGTATGATAAAAATTAGAAGGCATACTGCATAAGGAAACAGGTAGGAGAAATGAGTTAATATACATTAGAGGAAAAATTCTATTGAAAGAATATAGTAACTGTTTATAAATACGTAAGGAGAGCTAACAAAAACATGAAAAGGTATATATAAGTAGTTACTGTCAGAATACAAAGATATGGCCCTCCAAGCATGGAAAGAAAAATAAGCCTAAACAAATGCAAGCATATTTAGTGAGGCTAATTTGGTTGTTTTGCTGAAAGAAAGGCAACGGGGTCACCATCTTGGAAAGTGTTCACAAAAGAACTGGAGAGAGGAAGATGGGGAGTCTAAAGTGTATTCTGTACAAAGTCATAAATAATTTGAAGCTGTTGGAACAGTCATTGAACCAGACTCTCCTTCCCACCCCATTACACACAAATGCAGATATTGAATTATGAATGATGCAACTATTAAAAAAAGGATGCTCCAAAAATATATGAAGTTGTCCAAAAAATCAGTGGAAAAGATATACAAAAAAGAGCAAAAGTCAGTGTAGTATGCAGGGTAGGTCCTGGCTCTACCAAGTACAGCAATACAATAAAGCAACAGGAAGTACATGAAGAAAAGCACTATAACATTAATCATGAAGTTGCTCTTATTAAGATGAAATAAAGTAACAAGTTCTATCTAGAAATACATGTAAAAAAATGATTCTTTTAACTGAATTATCGTAGTAGTCACAGACAAATGTCTGTACTTATTTAAAGCACATGAGCCATCGGTTAGGATGTTAGACAGACTCTGGATCTGCCCTTACTTAATGCTCTGACACTGGTCATCTTTTGACTAAGAATTTCATGGTCACAGTTCAATCCAGGAGGCAGGTGACTAAAAAAGAAAAGAGGTTTCTACATACCTTTGAGGATCTAGTCCCCCTGCCTCTTTCTGCTCTTACTTAAAATTGAAGAATGACAAAAACGGTGTCATGGAGCCATAGTCGCTTCTTTTTGAGTGCATACACGTATTTGGGGAAGAGACAAAATTTCAAATTCATAGATCTTGGCTTTTAACTTCTTAAACAATACAGAGATCAAATATCATATGGGATGTTCCCTGCATCCTGTGACAAAATGCCTGATTTTATAGAAACAAGAAATTGGCTGATAAATCAAGAAATTTTGGACTCTACAAAAAACCTTAAGCTGCGTAAGAATGATAAAAAAAGAACTTAAAGACCACCCATAAAGTGAAAAAAAAGTGGTTTTGTACTGCCCAAGACAAATAAATGGCAACAACAAAACCCCCCACAACACTCCTCAGTTCAAATAACTAAAAAACAACTGATGAAAACAAACCTCTAAAAACTGCTTTCAAGTCGCATTCAAAGCAATGTCCTACCTAAACAATATCTGCGATTTTTCTTAGTGTTACATTTACCAAGTCACAAGCTTACATCTTAAATGCACTATAATGTCAGCTCACCAATCAAGACAAGTGGTTTTGGAGTGGATTTATAAGGGAGAAATGCATGAAATGACTATAATTCCTCATATAATGATGAGGAATCGCAAAGAAACTGCATCTCTCATTCTTAACAAAGTTATTACAGAATTTTCTATCATTGCCATTTGAGTCTAACAAACCCATATTAATTATTTCACTGGTAGAAATAATATAACTTGTTGTTTGTTTTTTATTTTTGTTTTAATTACTTTCACAATCCATGCACTAAAAGCATCTTCAACTACTAAGCGCTGTGGTTTAACCCTGGCTACCAGCCAAGCCTCATACAGCCACTTGCTCACTCCACCCACAGTGGGATGAGGCAGAGGATCAGAGAAGAGTAAAAGCAAGAAAACTTGTGGTTTCAGATAAAGACAGTTTAATAGGTAAAGCAAAAGCCGCGCACGCAAGCAAAGCAAAACAAGGAATCCATTTTCCACTTCCCATGGGCAGGCAGGTGTTCGGCCATCCCCAGGACAGCAGGGCTCCGTCACACGTAATGGGGACTTGGGAAGACAAATGCCATAACGCCGAACTCCCCCCCCCCCCCCCCCCCTTCTTCTTCCCCCAGCTTACATACTCAGTGTGACATCATATAGTATGGAATACCCCTTTGGCTAGTTCAGGTCAGCTGTCCCAGCTGTGTCCCCTCTCAATTTCCCATTCCTCTCCAGCCCCCTCACTGGCAGGGCCCAAGAAACTGAAAAGTCCTTGATTTAATATAAATATTACCCAGCAACAACTAAAGACATCAGTGTTTTTATCAGTGTTGCTCTCGCACCAAATCCAAAACACAGCGCTGCACCAGCTACTAGAAGAAAATTAACTCTGTCCCAGCTGAAACCAGGACACTAAGCCAGATCACAGACAGATAATCCGTATAGTGAAATATGGCATCTATGAAATATTAAGTTTATATCACACCCAGCTTATAGAACTTCAGACCATATCCATAGGAGACAATATTGCTCACAATATAACAGACTGAGAGACTGCAGATACTCCTGAAAACATTTTAGAAGCACAACTAGAAGTTAAATAATTAATTGTCCAGGTAATATTCTTAGTAATAGTTGTCTTTTATTTTTCAAGTATTAGTTTAACTTTTAAACAGAAAGCTATCCAAGCTAGAATTTAAGCTTCTTTGGGAAAGTCAATTTGATATATAGCAAAGAGCAGTACAGAACTATCTGGCAAAACCCATATATATTGAAAATAAGTATTTTTATGGTCCTTAAATACCAGAGGTTGAAAAGTAATTTTAAAAACTGTCTTTTTAATATCAAGTGGTAACTTTAGAATCTGTTTTTTAAAAAGTCCCATTTACATAAGTTTTACCAATCTCATCGTTGTAATCTAGGTTTTGTTAACAATCCTGTTCCTCTCCCAGAGCTCTTCTGCTAGCCAAAAAATATGAAAAACTCCTTAATGTTTTGAAAATCTTTCTGCTTGGTGGGACAGAAATTCAACACAAAACAGACAACAATTAAAAAACCCTAACCCTAATATTAATAATCATGCTTCTATGATTGATTTAATAATAAAATAAGAACAAGGAAAAACCAAGAATATTTGGTATAGCAAAAAAGTTATGGTGACAGTACAAAGATGATGTTCTAAGTAAAAACGGTATTGTTTCCTTTTGAATTTGGAATAAAGTTCCAGTGAAGACATGGGGACAAAATGGATGCTCTTAGTTCTCACAAATACATTTCTAGATTTCTATGCTTTCATCAAGGTTCTATTGAAAACACGTAGAGTTAATTTATTACTTTTTTAAAAATGTACTTGTGGCATAACAGCCATGTATCTTGTACTTCATTGAGTTTCATTCACTTCGATACATATTTATCCTTATTGATATTTATTTTTTACTCTACTGAATAATTTATTAATGTTTTTCTTAGTTTTCTGCAAAAAAAGATTCTTCTAACATATCAGGGTTAATGTTCACATATTAATGTGGAAGAAGTTTTATATTTAGTCACCGAGATTTCAATTGACTGCAAACATTCTCTCGGTTTTCAGAATTGTAATAAGTTACTTGTATAGTTCTGTTTTTTCATTAGTCTAATCTGATGTCAACAATACCAAATCCTGCTACCAGTTTTCAAGGAATCTTCAAAGTAATGGTACCAAGAAATTTATCATGTTGACGAGCTCAGCATCTTTGAGTTCTGCACACACCAAATAAAAATTAATGTCTCCCAAATTTGCTGGGAGTCAGTTTGTGTGTAACTGTGTCATGGTTTAACCCCAGCTGGCCACTAAGCACCACACAGCTGCTCACTCTCACCCCCCCCAGCTGGGATGGGGGAGAGAATCAGAGGGGTACAAGTGAGAAAACTCATGAGTTGAAATAAGAACAGTTTAATAATTGAAATAAAATAATAACTTGCAATGAGAATAAAAATAAACAAGAGAAATAAACTACAAAACAGACAATTGATACAAATGAAAAACAACTCCTTACCACCAACCAACTGATAACCAGCCAGACGCTAAGAAAAGCAGCCCTCGGCCAACTTCACCCCTCGTTTACAGGCTGCGCATGATGCCACATGGTCTGGAACATCCCTTGGGTCAGCTGGGGCCAGCTGTTCCAGCTGTGTCCCCCCCCCAGCCTGGTTGCTGCTGGGTGGGTGAGAGGCAGAAGAGGCCTCGGCTCTGTGCCAGCGCTGCTCAGCAGCTGCTGAAACATCCCTGTGTTACCAGCGCTGGTTCCAGCACAAATCCAAAGCATAGCCCCATACCAGCTACTATTAAGAAAATTAACTCTACCCCAACCAAAACCCGCAGAAACTTTAAAATATACTTTCCCAAGCTAACTGAACTTATTTTCCTCTTTTTCCCTTTTGTAACTGTTTAAATGCTTATACTTTGACAAAAAACAATATCCTATAATTATACTTAAAAGGTAAAAAAAAAGTGATAAAAACTGACTGGGCAGCGACTGAATTGAAGTACATGAGCAATATTCAACACAGCTGAAATAATGCATTTTGTTGGTATACGAATGTCAGTCACATATAATTCATTCTGAAACCTGACATTTGCACAAACCCATCAGATAACTGAATTCAGAAACCAGAAATGAAAATAAATATCAGTTTTATAAAGAGCAATATTGCTGACCCTACAAATCAAAAAGTAATTATCTGCCTCTCTTTTCCATCACAGAAATAAAACTGTCTGAAAGAACAACAAAAAAACCCTATTTGAATGTTCTTTATATTTGAAATACTCTTTGAAATTAATGGTTTTTGTCTTCGTGGAACACAGCCTTTGTCTGTTCCTCTCATTAAGCTAAAACCACCAAGTGTCCTAAGCGAGGACAGAAAAATATCTTTCCCTCTCTTTCACTTTACTCCAGCTCCTTCCCACAAGCATCCATAATAATAAAGCATTTCAACGGCAGTACAAGAGCTGTCAGAACCAGAAGTATTACCACTTTGGAGAAATATTAACAAAAGAAGATTTGTATTGGAGCAGTGGGACAATAGCAGAAATTATAACTCTGGTACAGTTTGTACTGTACATTGACTTGCTTGCCCCAATACCTGTTCAAGAGTAAAGAAAGATACAGAACAAATGCCGGCTCTTTATTTCCAAAGATAAACTAAATGGTGCACAGAAATATGAAAACAGAATACAATAGAAAGAATAGCTTTTCCTGTGTGCAACAGAATTTTTGAAAGACGTTAGGCCTTCTTCAGATTGATACAGTTCCTCTGTATATGGCTTTTTTTGACTAGTGGATATGCCAATGACATGCTGAATGGCTCCATCTAATCATTACAGAGTGTGAGATTTTTAATTACTTAGAGAGATTTTGAAGAGACACTATAGTTTCTGATTTGCCAAAGCACAGAAGTGAGAGAGAAAAGAAATATTAATAATTACTCTAAGACAATATAGAATACAAATTTAATCTTGGATTCCTTTTCTTTCTCCTTCTTTTAAAAGATTATTTTTTGAAGAGGATTGTACAAAGGATGAATACTGGAAATTTTAAATGGAGATTTGCTGCTTTCTTTTTCCAACATGATTAGCATTCAAAACAAGATGAAAACTTGCTCAAATGCTGCATGTCTTATCTTTGGTTCTGGGCAAGTGAGTGAAGGTGCAGAGGGGAATACCAAGGCATGATTAATATATTGGCCCTAACTCCTAGCAATGAATACGGGTAGAGAGCACTATTTCTTACATTCTGTATTTATAATACGCATGAATATTTTAGTCTTTGTAGTGTCAGATGTCAGTGCCTCCACTCGACACTCACTTAGTGGGGTGTGAAGTATTACATCAAAATGTCGGGAAGACTTTAATTTGGGGTTGAGAGATGAATTGTCCTCTTTCTTCCTCAGACTTCTAAATCTTACAGTCAAGCCAATAGCTCAGCTGTCAGACCTGCCCAGGAAATAGTAACAGAGCAGAGCATAAATTCCAGCCCTGCTCTAACTTCAAAAAATAATAATAAAAAAAGGTTTAAAAAAAGTGAAGGCCATCAATGGGAATTATTTACAACAGTACTTAAAAATGTTATAGATACATAAATTTCTAAACTCTCATGGAATGCAGTAAGTAAACATTAGTTTCTGAATGCAAAAGATTATATTCTTCTAATAAGTAGGTTTATCTCTGATCAGAAAGCACACATATTTTTTCCTCTTGATGCTTTAACAAGGCTGCTCACCTTTTTTCTTCTATTAAGAGACATCATCTTTGCTAGCTCTTGTTACTACTTACACTATATTAATACAATATAACCCATTTCAAAATAATACATTAAAAAAAATGTGAACATGCAATTTAAAGTATTTCTAAATTGGTTTAGACCTTCAATTTGAATTTTTAAAGTATTTAATGTCATAACATCCGATCCAGAACCTTTTCAAAAGGAGTTGCTATTGATGCCACTAGCAACGAAGCATCTAGCACTCCAAAGGATCAGAGTCTAAATTTTCCAAGTCCCATTATAAGCCTTCAGAAGAAAACTAAATTGTGACTGATAATTTTCTCTTTTAGAATTGGGCAATGGAGGTTAAGTGTTCCAATTCAGACTAAGGAGAAAGTGTAAGGAGATTTCAGTTTTGATGTTCAATCAAGAGTGAACTCTGAATGAGCTTTTCTTCTGCTGATAACAGAGAAGGTACCTTATAGGTACATTTCCTGAGTGAGCAGGACCCACAGGGGACCTGGCTGCATTTCAGACCTTGGAGCCATGGCAGAACTGCACATACAGACACCTCAAAAAAGGCAATGCTCAAGAGAAAACATATATTCAAGCCCCACTTGGCACTTCAGAATCAGGAAGAATAGCCTTGTTTTCAATTCATGAAAACCACATCAAGGTTAGAATACAAAGGATTACACATAATTTAAATGCAGTACTTCCTTGAATGCAATGACTTGAGAATGTTTTAGAAAGCACGTAGTTAGAAATGAATACAAGGTAATGCTTCTTATCACTAATTATCATGTAATTTTTGAATATAATTAAAGCAAAAAAAATTACAGGACTTATAATTATGTATTTTGTACCCAGAACAAATTTAAACCCAATGCTGCTCCAAAACTTTTCCACCATTTTCATTGATCTTTTCATATTCATTTCACACTTAGACATCACACTGAATTGCTCACTGTGTGAGCAGTGTACACTTCAGACATAAGAAAACTCAGGATTTTTTTCTCTGTTGAGCTAATAATTTAAAAATGTCCAACCAATTTGTCAATATTTTCACATGCTACACAGGGCAGCATGGATCCAATCAAACTGCCAGTAGATAATGAAGAATGTAATTAATTTTTAACCTGAACATTTAATCTCTTGAGGAGTTGCTTAAAAATTACCCTGCACAAAACAACTTTAAGTATTAGTACTTGCAGAATAAAAGAAATGCAAATCTGATGTCCAAGCTTCCTGCTCTTACTGTCTGCAGAGTTCACAGCTGTACCTTATTGCTGCTCCGCACAAACTGTTTTCCAAGAGCTTGCTTTAAAAAAAGTAGAGCTTGTAATCCTGACAGCAAAACAAGAGGCTCAGGAAATTCTTGGCAACAGTCCAAGAGTTGACTGTTACATATAGGATATTAATGTATAAAATACAGATTGTATCTCTGTTTCCAGCTGACAGCAGTGGGTTATGCAGCAGCTGGAGGGCAGGATCAGAGCTCTCTCATCCAGCAGCGAAGAGGATGAAAGAAGATTACTTTCTGTCATCCTAATTCTTTTAGATTTTGATTTTTACCTTCAATGTACTCAGAAATATACTCTTGAGAAAAACATATGGGGATGAAATTCACTGATATGGAACTCTGTGACAGTATTTATTGCAGCATCACTATTTTAGGCCACAGCTCTCCTAGCTCACCTGTCGCACCGTGCCACCGATGGTAAGATTTCTTTACTGTACAGCCCAGGGAGCTGTAAGGGTGTCCAAGAGTAAAAAGGTAAACCACCACCCAGTATGTTCAAGAGACTGAAATAGCAAGTACTCACTCCTGGGACCAGAACTCTGATCACGATGGGAGTCTGAAACCCCAAATTTCAGTCCACCACTGAGCTGGTGCTTAATTCCTCTGGATATCCCATGCTGACCACACATGCGGGCTCTAAACACATAATAACATAACATACTGGCTTAGTTAGCAAGCCTTGAAAACCTCACGGGAGAACTTTTGACAGAGCCAGCTATGACTTAGAGGAGGCTGGTACAGCACTGCATGCTATGGTCCCTAAAACTGTCTGTGGCCTTTGTACATTTTGATAGCAATGTTACAATTATTCACCATATTGTAGTATAACTTAATGTAGGTAATCATAATGTAACTCAATCTTTAAAAACAAAATTAAGAAAAAAGATATGGCAATCCTTTTAAAATACCACAATCTCTAGCAAGGGTTATGTCCATTTGCAAGATCTCATGTAACTCTGGTCATACAACAGGTTTGTAATATTCATATAATACGTCACAGTTCATAATTTTCACACAAAATACAGACATCAACTAGTTAAAATTAGCTGGACAAGCCACAGATAGTTGTGAATGAGATCAAGTAATTGGAAATTATAATAGTTTTATTTTGAAGTACTAAGGATACTTAAAAAGCCTTTTGAAAATACTGAAGAGATTTAATTCATTCTCATTTGAGGGTAGTGAGTAAAGTTTTATATAAAGGAAAAGAATTATCTGTGACCTCAACATTTCTTCTAAACCAATCCAAGATACACTATTCAACTGTGTGTGTGTGTGTGGTAGAAAAAAGAAAAAAGAAGAAACGTTATTTGATAGAATTCTATTTCTCTCTCTCCCTCCAATCTACTACATTTTACTATTTATGTGACATGTGACTTTATAAAATCAAGTAAGAAGTCATAGTAGGCAGTGCACAATCGTAAATAGATAGAAGGGACCAGGAATTCTTCTGGCTAGAATAATTCCCTCAGTGCCAACGGGACAACTTTGTCATATGCTCTTGTATCAAGAAAAAACTCCTGGTTAGACTCTATCCCTCTGTTCAAACGGACAAACACTTAAATTTCTGTGTTCTGTTTACTTATTTTGAAATAGTATATGCAGCATACAGTTTTAGTTTTAGATACAATTGATACAATTCTTGAGAAAGTCAGATTTGACTGATGGCCTTCATAAACTTGTGGCTTCGAAACAACCAAGTGTTTTACATACAGCTACTGTATTAATGTTAGATTACTATTTGGTTTTATATGTGATGATACTACTACTGCATCCCATATAATACTAAAAACAGCCCAAGAGCAAATAAATAGTATTTGTGTAGGCAGATCTAAAAGACACTTACAGTGCACATCAGCTGTCAGCAGTAATGCAATGCTGTCACAATTCTCCTGCTCTTTTTCACACTGTGCTTCCTCCTGATGTCTCTGATAAACCTAATTGAATGTGTCCTGATTTAATTTTATCTGGGTTGCCCTCCATAAGTAACTTTACTGCCCTGCTCAGACTCTCTATTGATCTGAAGGCCTAGATACACAACTGATTTTATACCAGGAGGTAAGTTGTAATGTTGGCTTGAGAGATCATGTGTTCAGTCCTGACTAGAATTGTGTCTGTGAGATGGCAGGGGGAGGTTTTCTACAATCCCATAAACAGTTGGATTTGGAGATTTCCAAATTCTTAGCAGCTTGGAAAAATAGGTCATGATATGGAACAAAATCTTTCACACTTGCAAACTCTGTGTATCTAATCCTGAATGCCTTCTTGATATAGATGAGCATAGGTGCTAGGCATGTGCAAATAGAGACAATTACAGAGCAAGAGTTCAAACACCCACTTTTCTATTCCATTTACAGCTGAAGGGAGGTGAATCCCTAATTAAATTAAAATCTAACTGTTCAAAATGCTTTTATTTTCTGAAAATATATTACTCATTTTTAAAAAAAGGGTAATACCATATAGAACTTCCTTACCAAGGAATTTACAACTTAATGGAAAACATGATTTCCATTTTGGTTATGAAACCATCAGGCTAAAATCTATATATAAAAAAATCTACCCATTTATTCTTATGAAATAAACATATACTTTTTATGTAATCCATTTAACAATTCAGTCTGCATCTCAGCTACCTTCCTAACCCTTGTTCTGAGATTTTGAGTTTCTCTTCCAGGTTGCAGTGTAAGAAAAAAAGCCAAATAGAATTCCACTAATACATCTTGTTGACACATTTGTTATTTAGCCAGTGGTGTGCAGCCTCCTATTGCTGATATAATAAATGTTTACTGTATTTCAATTTCAATGGTTTAGACCACCATAATAGTTTAATATATTTCTACACTATATATGCATTGCAAGAGAACACAAGACAAGTTTAAACTAATCAAACACAAAACCCAACACCACCCACCCCGAGATTCAAGTGCAGCTGTCTCAGTGAACTTTTTTAACCAGAAAATCGATAGAGAGCTGCAGGGGGGACAGCAATTGAACAACAGCAGCTGATGGGTCAGTCAATTAAATAGCAAAAGTAAGTAGAAGATAAAGAAAGCAGGTGCCCTTTCCATGCTTAAGCTCAGTGTAACGACGCTGAGAAACACCATCCCTGGTAAGGTTTCTACTATCACACAAAATGTGGGATTCACCTCTCCCTTCAAAATTTCCCGATTACACTTACTGTTGGAAGCCTTAAAATGATGACCTGTGATCTGCCACTTTGGAAAAACAATAGACCCAGACAAAGACCAAGAGACCAAAAGATTGGAGACTAGTTTAGTATGCACCTTAGTAAATTCCTGACATTTAATAGCGTATCTGATTAGCCAAAGAGAATATTAAAGTATTGACCTTTTAATTTAAATCTTCAGCATAAAGACAGGATCTCAGCTTTATAATAAATTTCTAGATTACACTTCTACTCGTAATTTCTTCCTTGTATATTTCTTTTTTTATTACTTAATTGTTTAACTTTTGCCCTGCTAACAAGTACACTAACAGTCTACCCGAGTTAACTGGAAATACAGAGATACAAATAGATAAGTAGGTAGATAGGTAGAGTTACTTTTCAGGATTTACTACTGTCCTTATTATTAAACTAGCTGCAATATTAGGCTACAACTTGAAGGAAAGAAATTAAGTCAGAATGTAATAGAAAAGTTTTTACCCTGAAAGAGTTAAAAAAAAAAAAGTCACACAGGCCTGGCAAGAAAGAAGAGATGCTGTAAGATAACGGCTTACTGGATATTTTTTTTTTTTTTTCTATTTTCTACTTTGCTGATTGCTACAATAATTTAGTCACAGGCACATCAAAACTTCTCTGCATGTAGGCGACAGGGAGTTTCCTTGCCACAGGGATGATACACCTTCTGTGGTAACAGGGATATCCCAACAGTCTCAGAAAGATCTGAAATAATCGGGAAGGACCAATGCAACTTTTTGGGAACTCAGGTTAGAAAAGAGAAGGAAAACAGACTCTTTTTGATGACTGTGCCAGAGATCCACAGCAGTCAGTGGACACTGTGAAGCAATGAATAATGAACGGTGGGCAGGGCCTGAGGAAGCTCTGAACAGAGGGGAGGACAGAGGAGGGTGGTGCAATGGGGATCAGAGATGGCCGAGGCAGAGAGGAGGACAGCTGGTGAAGTAAGTGCCAAAAGATGTGGCTTTAAGAAGTCTATCAAGACTGATGAACTCAATAAATGATTGAAATGGTATAGTACTGACTCACAGCACACATTAACCTGTTCCATATCTTTCTAAAAGAAAATAGGCATACATTTCAGATGTGGGGAAACTACCACATTAATGTTGTATAAATCATGTATACCACACATGATGTTGTATAAAGAATTATCATTATTATTATTTAAATTCCAAATTCAGAATTCAAAGTTATTTGTTCAGTGTTCAGCACAACCTTCTCAAACATCACAAACTGAAGACTCACTAATTTCATGCTATCCTGCCGAGTTCGTCAATGTTAAATTTAGCAGATTGCAGGCTAAAAGGCATTGGCTTGGATTTGTATCTTCACCCCACTTCCCAAGGCCCATCTTCGCATCTTCATTGACATCAAAGCTACTAACATTTTAAGTATTTTCTGAGAACCCTTCCTGATGCTGCCAAGGAATAGAGAAAGAAAACACGCAAGCTGCAATCATTTCTTCTGAATTTTCAGTCTCACGTCCATCCTGTTTTAACAATCTCATAATTATAAAATTTTTATATATACACATATACACAATACAACATACATTATATAACAGTCAAAAACTGCCACTGGCGAAGACTGCACCTGATGACTTGTATCACTGTAGTGTCAGTGCCCCATTTAATAGCATGATTAATTAGCTATCATTGCTTGCCAACATTAAAATGAATACATTTTAAAAAATGCCTTTACTTAATAATATGGAAGATTACAATGACTTGCCTAAGGTATGTGTTCCTAATTATTCATGTTACCTGCATGATTTATTGTTTTATGTAAAATTAGTACCATAACAAATTCTTACTTGTATAAAACAAAAAAAAGAATGACTCAAGAATATCTACACGTGAATTTAACTGCTTGTCACTGAAAAAAATTAAATCCCCTCCTTTCATAGCTTGTACTCTGGAGAATAACCTGAAATTTAAGGTCTGTTCAAAATACTGTAACAGCAAACGAGCATGTCTATAGTGCGGTAATATGAAGTCATGCAGAAGCTTGACGAAAAATAACAGTCATGCGGGAAATGTACATTGCTGACTGTTCTGAGCAACTGCTTTCAAAGTACAGCTTTTCTCTGGTTTTGTTTTACAGCTAACTGGTGCAGACTTCTTTTCCCCTCAATACACAATTATTGTAAGTAACCCTAGATGCAATGATATTAGCTTTTATGAGCAAAAGTCCAGTGTATTTCACATTGTTTCATGTCTTTTTAGTGTATACATCACATCACAGCAGCAAGTCCAATTTTTCCCCCACTCACTTCCGTGTTGTTTTCTGAACATGTAGTAAGTACTACATGTTCTAAATGGAACAGGCAAGATTAATTTAAAGTTCAAGAGTTTCCACTGAAGTCTGCTCCTTCTTTTAACAAAATCACTTGTAAATTCATGAAAAATACTCACACTTTGCTAAACTTTATTCACAAGTAAAAAAGATGAATTATATCAAGGCCAACATGTAAACAGCATGCAGATTTTTTTCATCGTATGTAACCCACAATTTAAATCTAACATCCTTTTTTGAAGAAGAAACAAATTCTTTCTGTTCTTTTGTCAAAAACTGAAGGCCAGAGGTGAAATAATCTCTGTCTCAATAAATACAATAAAGGATTTATGGACTGACATCTGGGAAAAGGTAGCTTTACTGATGTAACTGACAGATTGATAGCAGATTTACTAGCTGTGCAGGATTACAATAAATTTGACTTCAGCTCTGGGCAAATCATGTTAAGAAATACTGCCACATCAAAGAATTTCTCAGTGATGTCCCTGTTGTATAATGGCATGTCACCCAAGGATGTTATATTCTCTAGTGACCTATTCCTCATCCAGAAGATGAGAGAGTCTGATTAGTATTCCTTACTTAAATGTGCCATAGCACTGAAAAATGTCTGGATTGTCTCACATCAGACAACAGTAACTACAGAATTGCAATTTTTAATTTTTTTAACTTTAATATATTGTTCTGGAATATAATATATTACTTATGTAACACAATGCTGTGCTATGAGAAAAAGGCAGGGAAATACCTGCATACTAGGGATCCCAAGATAAATACAGTTACCTGAGTATCTTTATAATTGCCTTCACTTCCCATTCTCAAGCAAAGCTGATCTTGAACATTGCTAATACCAACTGACTAAATGCAAATTTTTATAATCATCAAATTAAAAAAACTTTTAAGGAAAAAATCAGCTGATCTAAAACACTTCAGTTTCAGTGAAAGCTCTGGCTTTATTTCAGCTAATGCCAGGTGGAAGTTAATTCTCTGGTTTCTGTCTAGAATATTAACAATCTGAAATGCCACTTCTGCAAAGCTTATGCATATAAAATTTCATGAGAACTCTTCTTGAAGTTAATGGAAGTTCATTTGAATTTATATACAGACACACAAAAGTGTTTAGAGGATCAGTATTTAAGTCCAGAAATAACAGTAATTATTGATGAATGGAAACATAAGCCAGTGTAGTAAAAAATGATGAGGTTAACCACAAAATGTTATGAATCTTAATGTTCATTTCTTAATAAAAACAATTCATACCCTGCTGTCCCTCTCTCTTAAGGTTTAATTATCTGTGGCACTGGCCACAATTAATATATTAAAGTCAAGGTTCTCTTGTGGTAAAATGTATGTCTGAGATAAGCCAAAGGTCTTTCTTCAAAAAGTAATTTTTACAAGGAATAAACAATTAAAAACCAAAAAAAATTCTAGAAGCTACAAAACCATGTATTAGAATTCTATAGCAACTAAAATCCAAATAAAATATTGTGAAGTAACTCACAGAAGTCTGAAATACTGTAAGGGCAGATGAATGACCACTGTCCCAGATTTTACAGCTGATATTATCAAAAGATCACATGCTTTTTCAGATTTTGCAATTGAAGAGAAACTTCAGGATTGATCCTCCATCATATCTAGAACAAATCTTGTGCTCAAAATTCAAGATATAACTCAGATGCTATGTCTGAATACTGAATACTAAGGAGGTTAGGTACGTATTTCAAACAAGTGTTTAAAGTGCTTCCCTGACTACAGATGGATTGGAGAAAATGTTTATTCATTTTTCTGAAATGGGTTTTGCATGAAGTTAGCTCTACAGAGCTGCTCTCTCAGCCATGTGACTACTCAGGTGCAGTAAAGCACTTACTCATCAACATGAATATCTCCACTGCTCAGGATGTGCATTCACATAGCAGTATTTGTACAGCAGAAAAGCACAAAAATGATGAAGAGCTCTATACAATGAATTTAGCTTCAGATCTACTACTACTACTACTGACCCATTAGGGTAGTATAACAACTGATTTCCGACTATAGAAATTTCATCGTGAATTTAGTGGGGAAAATATTTTTGATCAAGAACTGGTAAGAACATCAATTTTGCAATTTCTCTGCAGTGTACAGCATCTGCAGTTTACACATAAAATGATTTCAACAGAACTCCTTAAGAACTCTACCAACAATGACAAGGACCAATCAAGCACTGAATAAAATGCAGAGGAAAAAAACCACCTCTGCACAGCCACAATACACTGACAGAGCTATTGGTGAAATGGAATCTCAACCTGGGTTGAAAAAAACCTTTAAAATATATGTATTTACTTATTTTTAATGCAATTTTGATCACTAAATCTGCACCTGTCCTTCGGATTTTATTTCTTGTTGAGAATTAAAACTGACAAAAATCACTCTAACTTGTGGTTCAGATACAGAGAAGAAATTCCATTAATTGCAACAGTTTGAAGTAGTTAGCTATTGCTTTGAGCTGGAAGCACAGTAGAACCCATGAAATTCTAGTGATAAAGATCTAAATCCTGTTCATGTTTGAATCTCTCATGTTAATTAAAATTAAAATAAAATCAAACTGTAAAAGAAAAAAGCTTTTTCAGTATAAGTTGAGATAAACTTAGAGCTCCAATTGCAATAAAATCCATATAGAATTCAGAGGTTTTTTCTTCATTGAAAGATAGTTTAACTAATGAGACACTCTTTCCCATCTAGCTGTACTGCTTTTAAATAAAGTGGTATGTGAAACCCTACAGTCTTGTCATTGTACCTATATAATCATGAAACTCAGGTTTCTTGTTTTAATGTTGTGTGCCAGAATAAAAACTGCTTGCTTTTTCTACTGTCATTTATAAAATACATTATATCCGACTTAAAAGCATGTCATCATTTAACGTTTACCTTACCAATTCTTAGCTTCTTACCTTCCTACATCTTCATGTCTAACTTATTATAAGGACCTTTGGTGTGGTCCAAACAATGCACTTTCTTTAAAGGGCATGCTCACATTCTGATCATATCTCATTTTCAATGAACACAGGATGAACTGGAACGAGTTGACATTATAAATGCTTTTCAAGTTTTCATACTGACAGTCTCTTTCTTATTCTTTAAAGCGTATGAGAAGTTACAAAACCCCCAAACTGCACAGGGCTTCATCCACTAGGATAAATCTTGGATTCCACTCTGATTCCTCCTCTCAGAACAACACAATCTGCCACTACCTTTGATTTTCCTTACAGATTAGTCCAATTATTTTCTGAAGCTTTTGTTAGCTTATCCCCTCCTGCTGTTAATAATCAGTATGAACATGATCCCCACCTGAACCTTTATTGTTTTGAAACAGTCTGACTTCCTCTTCAATCTCTTCAAAAATCCATTTCTCACACAATTAGCTCAGCTGTCTGCAAAACGACTGCCTGTAATTTAGTTTTATATTTGTCTCTTTGATAACATAAATCAATATTAATGCTATTTTAATCATATGTAGACTTTTAAGACATTAGTTTCAGTGCTGATCAGGATTCCCCCCCCCCCCCCCCCCCCCGGCTTCTAGTATATTTTCCATTAAGGTACTATTCTAGTAATTTTAATAAATGAAAATGCATTTTAAATCAACATAGTTGAGAGTAATGGGAAAAGAATACTCTCACTCATGAATTACATTTTCTGTAGAAGACAGATGTGGAGATATATGTTGCATGTTTGTGTACTTGGCTGAGTATGAAGAAGAAATCACAAGTCAGATTCCTTCTAATTAAGCCATTTTTCTAGCTGACAACTGTCAAAGCCATCTGAAAAACCCATGAATATTAAAGTGCTGTTCACTGGCACATTTGGCATTTTGAAGCTGGGCAAATAGAAGTCATGAAATATGAAAGGAGTGCCCCATGTCATTTTGTAGAAAATGTTGCCATTAAGATGATGTATGGGAAAACTCACATCTTCATCTTCTGGGAGTACTATACTGTATTTTCTGTATTACTTTGCTTCAGAAGCATTACTAGTGGCTGACATTATTCCTTCTTTGGCAGAAAGAAAATTATGAAACATTACAGTGAAGATTTTAAATGTCTGTTAATATTGATATATATACTTATCGAAAACAAGTGCATATTTTTATTTATAATGAAATTTTCTGCTGAGAGCACTCTAATGCAGCTTTTTCATACCTACTAACAGCAACACAAAGTCACTGAATTACTTCTAATTCTACATTTTTTTACAATTAAAATCCAGCAGAGAATACAATAGGAGGAGACTCTAAAATTCAGACTCAACTTCATCTCTATTTTGGTTCTCCTTTTTGTGATGAGTAAAATTCTCAGAAAATCTGAATTCTCATCACACAGAATACTTTGTGTCCTCCAACCAACAAAGTGTTTCAGGAATACAAGATATTTCCCCAAAGTTTAAGGATATAAAAATCATAAGAATCAAGCCTGACTGGGTTATGTACCTAAGCCTGTCACCCAGTTTATAACATGATCTAAACACAGTAATAGGACCTTTAATACAGTTATCTGATCTATATACTAGCAAGCAATTCACTAACAATCTGGCTGTCTGCTTTATCACTCATGCATTTAATACACCTGAAATACCCTACCAAATTCACATTTTAATGCATTAAACTAATTTAAGGCATGTGCCTGGCCCTGAAAGTGACAGGGCCACAGCTGGTGGGGGTCAGCTGCCCACACCCAGGCTGGCCCAACAGCTTACATATCCTAAATTTACCTCCTTAAAACTGAAATTCTAATGAAGACCGACATTGTTCTCTGGCTTCATACATCCCTGGGAACACCCTGGAAAACACTGATCCTTCCAAGAGATCTCAGACCTTGTCACCAAGGGCCTGAGAGGAGGCTTCAAAATACCATCTCTCATCATCATTACTGTCTTCGCACAACAGTTCATTATTTTGGATAATGTCATTAATTTATTCTCATCTCCAAACTAATGCTCTCACATACAAATAAGAGCTGAGCTGTGACTCGATAGCAAGTTTATAACATGTAAAGCAGAAACATATGTTTGATGAGCAGGTCAAGAAGAAATGGCCTTAAAGTGCTGCAAGATGCATGATTAGATAGGGATAATATTCTAATAAAGCTCTGGAATGGACTACACACTGTTGCAAGCTCAATAATTAAGCAGTGAACTTTAGTGTAGACTCTTTAGGAACAGGGGCTCTTCAGCTAGTACTGTATAAGAAACTAAGGTTCACTAACACTCCTTTAGTTTTTTCCCCTCAGAAAAACAGCATTCTCATTTTTCATCCATCACTGTGTAATAGTTTCATTTAATAACAAGATTCACAGGAAGCCTGTAACAACTGTAAAAGCTAAAACATTGAACAATTGCTAAAATCCAGCTTAAAATACTATACATGTATAAAAACATTATCTCCTTTCAGCATCTGTATTGCAATGTCTCATTTCAGTCCTCTTTCTAGGTCCAAATACATTTATTTTCCTGATTTTTCTTGTCAGAGTAAGGTATGGAATAATTTAAATCATGTTTATCCATAAGAGGGTTTAGCAGCTTATCTGGCCAATGCTTAATTGGGTTTTCAGATAAAAAAAGAAATCTACATGTTATTATGTTCAATATAAGTATCTGTTTACAGCACCTTATGTATAAATTATCGCTCTAAAAAGCAAGACAAAAAGGATTTCCATTTGGTTCCAAGAAAAAAAAAAATTGCTTTCCTTGAGACACCTTAGTAGCAGCACCCCAGTGAAATGAGCTTCCATTTCACACTGACAAAGTGAGATTAAACTTTCTAAGCTAGCCAAATATTAAGAGTGAAGATACTTTCAAAAAGGGAATTGACCTTGTGTGAGCCATTGCACACAAAGTTTCTGAACTCAAGTTCCACTCTGACACAAAGAAGGCAAAGCACAACTGTGCCTTACCAGCCACTGTACTTCTCAGTACTATTAATACTGTAATCCTTGGTTTTCAAAGTTAGTTCCAAAGATGAGATGCACATTCTCACTTGCAATCCACACAGACCTGAGCAGTGAATTTCAGATGGCTGAATGAAGTTGATAATTGTAGCACAAAAATTCTCTAAACTTAATTTGCCATGTTACAAGAGTAGACCTTGGTCATATCTTTCTCTGCAAAGTCATACCATTGGTGCATTCTTACATGCACATAATTTGTGAACAGTTATGCAATTAAATGTTTAGCACATGTAAGTTTAAAATCTTTCTGATTTGAGACTCACAAGAGTGCATTAGAAATAGGTTTTGGGGAACATCTGCATCCATAACCTTACAACAAGCATTGACTAACAGAAACACCATCTAACTGTGCAACTGACAGAATCCAACCAAGTATGAAGATTAGATAGCAATCATAAATATGAAATATAAATAAAGATGTGTTTATATTTTCATATACATATAAATA
Source organism: Falco cherrug (assembly GCF_023634085.1). Lineage (NCBI taxonomy): Eukaryota > Metazoa > Chordata > Aves > Falconiformes > Falconidae > Falco > Falco cherrug. The sequence goes on from NC_073697.1 coordinate 36,939,598, forward strand.
TAAAAGTGTCAGCCATAGGCCATCTGAGCATATTCAATGGGTGCACAAAGGAATGATGCAGTTAGCACTTGCACTCATTTACCTTTTGACTTACCAAAACTCGAAGAAACCGAAACACTTGCAGTATCATCAGTGGTGATGGCTTTCACTTTTACTCTAGACTTACCTGCAGGAATCAACTCATCTCTATGGTACCGCTCTGCTCTGGAACTTTCTGAAGGCACTAGCTGCCCCTCTGCCACACAATGTACTTGCACTGAGCCGAGCTCTTAAGTGCCTGAGGCTGAATAAGCAAATATATATCTGCAGACATAGATAAAGCAAGCTATAATTTCATAGGAAAACCTGTTAGTCATCTCACATGGTAATACTCCATTCTGAACAGCCATGGCCATTGGATGCACCAGTTAGGAATTTCCAGTAAATGGAATTCAGGAAATTTACTGAAAATTCCTGATTGGTTCATCCTAGTGCAGCATCCAACACTCTCATGCATACCTTCCCCAGGAAAATCCTATCCACCTGCTCAAAAACTTCAGCATGCATCTTAAAGGGGCCTCCTTTTGACCTGTCAGAAGTCTTCACTATCTATATTTATCTGTCACTTAAATGATGTATTTCTTAGAACTGCTGATTATACTTTTTTCTTCTGGCCTTGGTTCAACTAATTAAACCCAACAGGAAGAGAACGATAAGCTTTTGGGGGAAGTAATATTATTGTTCAATTTTCATTTTCTTTTAGGAAGGTACTTTTAGTATTGTCATTTGAGGCTAAAACATCAAGTTCCTGGCATGTCTGTGAGCTATAAATCAATACATCATTTTTCCAATGAGGATATAATTAAGATAAAAAGGCAGTGAAGTATTTGTTTCTTTATCTGTCAGATAGCCCCTAGGAGTTTGTGATGACATCCTGTATGCTTCCAAAAATACACAGGAATAGAAAAAGAGAGCTCCTTAAATATGCAGGGAGATTTCAGATGACATGGCTTGCATGCATTGGGAATAAAGGACCCCAAAAATACCTTTGTGAATAAAGACACTAGTATTTAGCAGTTGGTTTATAAAACCCGTATTCCTTAAATAGCACATAGATTTTAAGATGACATTCTACAAACACAAGTTGCAGGCCTACTGCAAACGCAGACAGGAAAAACATCCCTTTTTTGTAGTCCATACCAAATGACTCCTGCCCTTTTACTTGATAAAATCATCTGCAATAAATACTTCTCATGTTCCTCTATCTTTAATAATTCACTTTGAAAAGCCAACAATAGCTGTAGGCACAGCCTATTATGATTAATGGCAGAAGCAGTGGCCTTTTGTGTAACAATGCTCTACCGGTTCTAGAAGTTTTCAAGGTCACAATTTCATTCAGAAAAGTTCTACTTATGTTAAATATTCTTTAAATATGACCAAATTTTCATGCAAAGATATGTATTATCTTACAGGAAGTATGATAAAAAAAAAAGTATATCAAGCTTCATATTAAAAAGATTCACATGCACTTCAAGGAAAACCACGTCTGGAAGGTAAAGTCTTTGTCACCCCTCTGTCATTATATGGTGGAAATATAAGCCACAGCTCAGATAGTTTTGCCACGTTATCATTGTTTCGCTACACTAATGATCTCCACATAAGGCTGAAACTAGAACCTTTAGCATGGTCTGTTAAGAAAATGAAATACTGATAAAAAAATCATGCTGTGAAACTTCAGGTGTCATTACAAAGAAAGCCTTGTTTTCCAGGCTGCCTCTACAAATAGCTGTACCAGAAGAGAATGACAGCTTCTGATGTGAAAGTTTTGCTCTTAGCCTTTATAATACCTGAGAGATTTATCACAAAGAAATTGCCACCACTTACGTACCGAAGCATTCATCATGCAGTGTGAAAGATAATTATCACCAAACTTTCCACTATAAATATACGTTCCTGGTGCTTTATGTTCCTATATTATTCTTAATAGTCATTGCCATACATTAAAACAATTTACTACACTTAACAGGATGTCTTCACAATCTTAAAGACGACAATATAATTTCATACAATATTGTATCTTTCACTGAAAGCGTATGCTAAAATACTTCACAAAATCAAAGTTTACAGCAGTGGTAAAAGGACTATGAAGTAAAGAAGAAAATCATATAACAAGTAAAACCCCTTTTATATTGTATGATGATGAAGAAAAATATGAATACATATAAATAGCTAAGTTTAGTCTTAAAACAGAATGAAAACTGTTCAAAATAAAAGGAGTTGCATGCAGACACCATCAGAAGTGAAGGAAAACGTTAATGAGTAAGGAAATGGCACAGAAAATTAAAATGTTAATGATTCTTATTTCCAAAGAACATATTAGAGTGGCTCAGTTAATCTCTGGCTCCTAGAATCACTCAATTTGATGAAAACCCTACCTTTTACTTAGCTAAATGTACCTCTAGTTTCTTGAAGATGAAGAAAAAAAAGGCACAGAATTATGACCATGGAAACCTAAAAGTTTTAAAATCAACTGTATGTTTGGAGCTAATTTAAAAGAGAACACACTACTTTCACAACTTCGTGAAACCATGACAAAAGCATACTCAGTCACATACAACAAAGTTACAAGCAGACACCCCCGCCCCCCCCCCCCCCCCCCAATTTAAGTAAGTTGCAGACAAAAGAGGATTTACAACTGCATTTGTGATTCCTAAACAAGTTTAGGAAACACATAAATATGAATTTTCATGACATTTTGAGCAGTATGAGACAGAAACTGCTGGGGGGGGGGGGGAGGGGCGGCGGTGAAGCAGGAAATGGGGCAGAGGTGGGACTGCATGTCCTGCTATTGTAAATACTACGCTAGCTGGTACTTATGGAGGGACAGCATTAGGCTAGTTTGCCTAAATAAATCTTTGAATCTTTGTCTATTTAGTTTAGGATAAATACATTTACATAAACCTCTGCTTAGAAAAAGTATTAGTAAATCAGCAACACTTTTGTCAACAGATGTATGACATACATCAACATAAAATTTGTTTTCTTACAATGATAAAAATGAATTATTGCTGTGTTTTGCTTGCAGTACTGTTATGGATCTAGACAACAGAAAAACTACTCAAGATCATTCATTGTCAGCAGAAATGACAAGCAAGTTGCAGTCTTTAATGCTAATGATGCCTCTGTCAGGAGAGCCTAGCCTAATTCCCAATGTTTGTGGGAACACAGTATGCCTGAATTAACATAAAACTAACAGAAACACAAAGTAAAACTCATATAGTGCCTACAAAAAGATATTTAAAAACAACCAACCAACCAGCAAGCCACCATTATCAAAATCACATATAACACTGTAAAAATACATTTTTACTGAAGTTTAATGCAGCCAGATGATTAAGCAACTTAGAGAAACAGGCTCTACGCAGAAAAATATTTTTTTTAAAAAAAATCACATTTCAAGTATCCAACACTAAGACTGAATTAAAGTTAAAAAACTAAAACTGATTGTATACTCTTACAGTGAGATTAGCTTTAATATTTAAACCAAGATGAAAATGCAGAATCACAAAATCATCACAGCTAGAGGCAGAAAAAAAAATGAAGGGGATAAATGCACATTTAAAAGGAGTATAAATAAACTCCAGCTAGCAGAACCAAGCCTGGCTCATGACCTGGTCTATTAAATCATGCAGTACATCATTTGGATTAGTGCAGAAAACTACAAGATATAGTCCTTGTCTTATAGCTGAGTGTTATAAAATAAATTGTGAAGTGGCACATAATGACAGGGTGCAATATAAAGGTCTACAAGTGAAATAAAAATGGATGTATAACAGCTGACTACGATTGCTTAAGAGAAACAAGATGTTTAAAAGCGTTCAAGGGTGAGCATATCCAGAATACATACCGACAGACAAGAGGATGTAAAATGTTCCAAAGCACATGACAACCAATTTAATCACATTTCAAGTATATTTCAGTACATTAAAACTACACATACTGTGGGCAAGATTTAGTTAGAACATCAAATTTTAATAGCAACTGACTTGAAGTACCAGATCTACCATGGCATAGATATCTGTAGTGCAACTACTGAGTGCACTGCGTATATACATACAGTTGCTGTTTATAATTCAGCTCTTCATATAAATCTCATACTCCTATTGACTTCAGGGTTCGTGGTTTTTTGTTTTCTTCTTTTTTTTTTTTTTAAATAAATCATTAGCCTTTGGGCTGTATATTCTGGTATCTGTTTTATGTTATATACAAATGCAACGTAAGAAAGGAGAGCTCTGAATGTTAAGCTTGCTTTCATGGATTGCAGGATGGAGGCCCCTAGTCCCAAAAGACTCATTCAGTAATATTTCAATTTGTTCCCAGTAAATATTTAATGTGATCTTCAAAACATCAGTGAGTAAGATATCACATTATGCATCTTCCTTATTTTTAACAGTCTAAAGTAAAAAGACAGTTTAATGAATAACTTACATATAAAAAAAATCCAACACTGCTCATATTATTCATTTTCTAGTGTAAGTCCTCACAGATACCAGTTGGGGCTTTTAGAGCTTTTTAAAAAGAGTTCAAGCTTGTTTTGTAATATAAATCTGGAAAAAAAAATTAATCAGTGTTGCCTTGTGTCAGCAAAGGGAGCTGTAAAACTAACATTTTGTAAACTGCCTTCTTTCTACTTAATAAAACAAGCTATGTTTTATTAAGCGATGGGGAGGGACAGAGTTCCTTTGCGCACAGGAGCTGTGCAGAAAGACTGCATACTTTGTCACCTTCAAGACGTACAGGGGAAGATGGTGCACTGAACTTGATGGTCTATTTGTATTACTGATTCAGTGATTTTTTGAAGTAATTTAATAATATTATACTGGGTCCATGTAGCCCAATATCCTACTGGTGACCACTGCCAAAAGCAGAATCTTCATTGGCATAAAAGGGCACTTAAAGTTAATCCTCAGCCTAAATACACCAAACTTTTTTCCCCCCACATGAATGTTGATCAGCAGGGCCTGTTAGAAATATCTCAATGTATGCAAACAAATAAAGATTTCCTGAAATTTACTCAAGGGAAGTACAGAAACATCGCTTAAAGTTTTGTAATATGTTTCATAATGGCAAATACCTACATTAACTAGCTGCTCTTGGCTTGAATACACCATTTCTGCTTGATATGTTTGTGCTTGTCCTACCGCCAAGTGACACCTAGGAAATTATTAAGATCAAGTTATCAAATTCTTCTCTTCCCATCCATGACAACTGGAGATAAATGTGGATGACCTGTTATCAGAAACTTGTACTTCAGCAACGAGGAAATACATGTTTGTCATTGCAGACGCTTGTGTGCGCCAGGACAGAATGCAGACAGGGCAAGTGGCAATTGCTTCCTTCATATTAGGTCTCCCACTATCTTAACTGTGTCAGCAGCAAGACAGGACTGCCAATTTACTGTCTTACTTAATATTCTGTATTTTTATCCTCCACCTTCTTTGCTCAAGACATGAAAGTATTCAAGAAATATGAGTTTCAATGTTTCTTTTACATTCAATGGTTTTTTTAACCTTTACTAGCAGAAATACAGGGAGATGGAAGTGCAAGAGGAAGCTTTACAACTCTGCAGAATTTTTAAAAATAGTTTATTTACAATTAGAAAACAAACAAACAAAAACACAGGAACTGATTCATGTATATTGCCTAAACAGTAAAATATTCTATTTTAATTTAATCTAATCGCATAAAAAAAAAAGAAAAAAAATAAAGTTTAGATAACTGAACTGAGTGTTAACAATGTCTTGCAAATCCAAAATCTTATCTGGGAAAATAGAATTTCCTACAGACAAGAGACAGAACCAGGTGAAGGGCTGAGATGCCTCTTGTATATAAGGAAAGGACAAACAACAGCAGTAAAAACATTTGGAAAAGAATTAGCAAAACCTACTAATTAATTCCCTGTGCACTTTCCCCATCAGAGGAAAGTGACAAAAAAAGGACAAGGACTGTAGATGAGTAAAAGAAAAATAGCCCTCAGATAACAGCTAAAAATTTGAGGAACAGATAAAGGTAGCCAGAGTGCTTTTCTGCCAGAAAACATCCAAAGGATAACACCAGCCGTAGAATCTTTCATAAAATAAAAGAAACACCGCTATTCTTATCTCATGGGATATGTAGTAGTTAACATAATTTGATCATCTATATTTAAAACACTTAGAATACAGGTTTCACTAGGTCAATATTTCATTGGCATTTTAATTAAATAATTGGTCTAAATTCTAAACTGGGAAGCAAAATGATGATCTTGTTTAAACAGAATAACTGAGGTCATCAAATGACTTTTAATTAAACTATTAATTGATTTTGCTTTAATTCTTTAGGATGATTGATGGCCACACACTTAGTTGCTGACTTTGTTAATTACCATCATGACTCAGTTCCATGCAGCGCACTTTGGTATGGCTGCTCTAGTTATCTCCCTATTAAAAACAGAAAAGAAAAAATCATGGTTTTGCTACACCATTTAGCATTACTTATGCATGCCTCCTGATGCAGTTCACTTGTAAAAAAAAAATAGTAAGGTAGATCAATCATTTCCATTTGTTGTAGTTCACAAAACTAACTTGCTAGTGAATTAGCAGCCCAACCATATTTTCCAGCAAATCTTGCTCCAGTTGGCTTAATAATCTTTCTTATGATCATCAGAAAGAATGTTCATCTCTTCTTTTGAAAATTATGCAAGACAAGCTACCTTAAACTTCCTTTAACAGTTGGTGTAGAGATGGCAAATTTTTGGCATGTTCTCTAGCTTTATTTACAGAGTTCTGTAATCTCCTGACAACAGACCTTCTGTGATTATGCACTGAATAAAGACCTGGAGAAATGACAGCTTGGTTTCACACGTAACTACTGCTGTCTGTCCTTCAGTTTGTTCCTATCACCACCAGCAGCACAAAAGCAGTGTAACTGTTTCATCTTCTCTGAATGTAAGCTCTGGATTTAAACTTTTTACTTTGGTTCAAAATAACCAATTATTGCAGCTCATAACGTTTAAAAAAAAAAAAAAAAGAACTGATCTCTGCTTTTTTCTTGAAAAAACTCTACATTCATGAGAACATTGCTAGTAAGACCTGAGCTTCCATGAAGTCTTTCTAAATGTGTATCTAGACAATTTACCAGCAGTAGCCTTTCTCACATTTATAAATTAAATTAAGAGTAATAAACAACTACACTAGTCCAAGGTTTACTGAAGCAGCTGTCTCAGCTTATCTCAGTAAGTCAGTAAAAAGAACAACATTTCACCATCTCGCCACCACCAGGGATGGCAGAGAATCACGATTCAGATTTTTTGAACAAGAGTAATAGAAAATTTGCAAAGGTTGTATGGAGCACTGCACATCTAGACTGCCACCTTACTGGTAATGTACCTTATTACTACTGTATGCTCAAGAACCTAAAAAAATTTACAGCATCCTTTTTATTATTTTACCTGTGATTAATATGCCAGGGATAAATCTTTGCCCCTCACCATCACATATTAAACACTGTGTTGCAAGATGAAATGCGTCTGCTAGGCCACAAATTGATAAATAATTTTAAAAACAGCAGTAATCAATTTAGATCTGAAAAAACCCCAAGGGGGACACAGGAAAAAAAACAAATACCAAAACCAAATGCAACCCACCAAAACAAGAACAAAAAACCCAAACCACAGATAAATGCATCGGAAGCTTATTTGCTACAGAGTTCATTTTGACCACAATTACTTTCTGATTTTTTCGGTGTTTTTTGCTGAAATGTAGGAAGTTTCAGCTCTCTTAACAAGTAATTATTAACACTCTGATGAAGTCCAGTGTTAATTACTTGAGTCCCCATTTCTTCAGAACTGGAAGGCAGAGTTAGGGATAGAAAAGCGTATATATACCATTTTTTTTTCCATTTTATCCACTCTGTTTTAGTAGCTGAATGGTTAGTTAGCACCTGTCTCTACTTTAGACTTAATTTGTGTATTAAGGTCTGCTAAACCAAATTGCTTGAATGAGGTGGAGCTTAAATCCGGCATTCCATCTGTAGCATGTATAGTTCTAGGCTTTGTTTAAAATAGAAATGTTTTCTGTTATTCCAGCATATCCAGGCATTTTTGCAATCTGGAGTAAATTGATAAAAAAGGACAGTTCTGGAAAGGAAGAAAAATGAGAACATTCAAGACAGTATGCAATGCCAGCAAATGGTTTTGTTCCTTCTGAACTTTGACCTGAACATAGGTATCTGCAAATCTTTATTGCTTGCTGCAGGCAAGAAATGGGAAGAACTGGAAACCTTAGAATTAGTTGCTGGGTGCAAAGAAGCCTTCAGGAGCCAGTAGACACAGCATAGAGACCATTTGAATTTTTATCTGAGAAGAAAAACGTAACATTATAGGTCAAAAGAATATGAGAAAAAGATTGATAACTGAAGGAGATTTAGTTTACTAGATTTAAAATTGTGACTTCATGGAATTTTTTTGCTTCCAGTTTAAAACATACTTCATCAGCCTTAAAATATACCTGCTGCTTATGAAGGGCGTGGCCAGTTTTCCCCAGGTAGCACTTTCTAAGAACTGAAAAAAGCCAGCCTTTAATCAAGAGGTCTTCAGAAAAGTTTCACACTTGTTAGTGAATTAGATCCTCTTCGATGATTTTCTGCATTAGTACTCACTAATTGAGGAACTAACTGAAGACACCCAGTTTGCTGCCTTTTAATGATTTCCAGTTTTACTTTACAATACACTTGCTTATCCCCATTTAACAAAACATTGCAAGTTCTTAGATGGGATAGCAATGACAAAGACAGACTCCCTCTTTTTTCCTTCTTTCTCTTCTCAGACAGCTAAGTTTGGAGATTACAATATGGAAAGTAAAATGTATTGACTTGCTTTCATTGTTTTGCTTTCCTAGTTAAACTTACCAAAAAGCCAAGGCAATGGAAGCAGTATCACAGCTTACAGGCAGATGTTAGGAATCACACAGGCCACCTAGAAGCAAGGCAAATACCATCTAGGGTTTGGCACAGAAACTCCGCAATCCTTTAGGTGGCTGTGATTTTGCAGAGTTTTTTTCCTTCCAATTCTTCTTTTTTCCTCTACTTGTCTTTGGGTTACCGGAACACTTACACAAAATCCTGACATCTACCACCCAAGGAGACTTTTAACTACTAACTGAGAACTGTAGGGGCTTTTTCTCTCCTTGCACTCCTGCTAAGCCAGAGGCAGGAATTAACCCTTACAAGCTGTTTTACAACATGGGCCATGTCTTCCTGGTTTATATCGTGTTGTCAGCACTCAACAAATTATCCTAATAGCCATGTTTATCAGCACTGCAATGCTCAATTCAGACATACACAAAGCTCTGACCCTTCACGTGCAAAATACAACTCCGGATATTTTCACTGCTATTTATAAAAATGTATTCAATCTCAACAGGATAAAATTGTATAGATGGAATCATGAGATGAAAATCCTTACACTTTCTTAACAATCAAAAAGAAATAGAAAATTATGAAGATGACAGCAGGTAAAAGTTGAGGGAAATAATGCCTGGGAAGGATGCAAATGAATTAGTCTGCCTACAGAATTAAATATAAAAGACAGTGTCACACTCCAGGATCAGATCCCTATGCTCCGCAGTTTGTCTTTCCTATTTTAATTCAATAAGCAACTTATTTGTGGTATATTGTGGGATGATCATTATACAACATATCAGTAAAGATATTCCACATGAAGAAAACAAATTTTGATCTTAAGATTTTTTAGGAACTTCTGTTAGTGAAACACTGTGCTTGAGAAAAGCATTCTTGGCTTAAAGCAATTGCAAAATCAAGTGTTACTGGATTTTATCAAAAGGAGGAAAAAGAAAAAATACTAAGAAACTCCTCTTGCTAAAGACCCCTTGCACACCATCTATGGTTATGCTAATGAACCCTGTACTCAGGTCATCTGTTCACATTAAAGAAACTGCCTTCACAGTAAGAAATCTCCACAGACTGTCAATTGTTCTAGTTCATTACCTGTTAGCAAATGTGAAGAGCCAAAGCCAATTCTGACATCTATGTATAATGAATTTGTTACAATGTCTGGCACATTTAGCTTTGGGAGAAAAAGCAAAGGACAATAGAAAGGAACAATGCAAATTAGGCTTTTATTAAGAGCACTTGTTGAAAGGATGGTAGCTGGAATTAAAATCTCAAAAGCATAATTCAGTCTTTTCTTAAGTCTCATTGTTTTTTAGTACTTCATTAAATAATCTGTTGTTTCGTTTTTAAGATATACATGTATAATATTTATAGAAAAATGGATTAAATTAAATAGGAGTTTATCATCAAACCAACAGTCATATAGCTTTCCATTTAACAGATCATACTAACATAGGACTTCTGATTTGCCTGGATTTGGGGAAACTTACTTTAGCATCCCCACTACAATACAAAGACACACTTTTCATATGAAGTATTACAAAGGAAACAAAGTGTCCAAATTAGACAAAAGCTTTATTTGGTGATAATTTATAGAGTAAGACTAGATTTTTTTGAACTGTTTTCTGTACTTTTCAGGTGGAACATTTTTTTAAATATTCATGATTTTAATATATTTTCAACAAACTAGCATTTTTAAAAAATATTCTCCAAAGACCATACCAATTTGAAGCAGCAGTAGTTAGAAAAATAAGCTTTGCCTATCCTACAGATGGAAAGAACAAATGTGTAGCCTATCAAGGCTATTTAGTTGGCCATATATAAATGCATACCTATGATTCATAATAAATTTTTGATATTACGGATCATCAAAAAAAGTTGTATGGGTGAGAGTTTCTTTTGAAATGATTAAACGGAAGCATCCAACACCCCAGACTTAAGTGTGAATGGGAAGTTTCAGTTAACCAGGTACATTTGATAAGGGACACAGCTGAAAACAGATGTCCAACAAGTTCCTGGGATGTGTTGGGAGCCACCTTTAAAAAATGAGGTGGGCAATTAATTAACAAAGTTTTTCATGTATGGACTGTGGGAAATGTACCTGAAAACCCATTGCAAATGGTTCCTTATCAAATAAGACAGCATGTTATTTAATGCTTTCAATTATGACTCATTCAATTTGCAGGCAATGTCAAGTTCTAGGGGCACAAACATTCTGTGACTCAACAGAATACAGAATATTTTTAAACAAATCAAAAAAATTGTTTAGAGGGGATATTAGACCAGTAAGGACAAGTGCAAAATGTTGGGAGCATCCACTCTTCAAAGAACAAGATGGGAAAAGGACTACCTTGGCAGTAGTAACCTCCTGTATACAACATGGACCAATATTTCTTCTTGAGAACTAGGAGTTCCTAGCTGGTATGCTATATATGATATAGCATGAAGTATTAAAAGCAGCTGAGCCTTGCTGCTTCCTGCAGGGCCTGCCTTGCAGAATGCCTTTGTCTGGAGCACCCCGAGTTTCTCAGTGCTCGCACCAGGCTGATGTGCAGCGCACACCACCAGTTACACCGCTCCTTTACAAATGCCCGTACACAGGCAGCTCTTCTGATTTTCTAGCATGGCCACCTCTGTGTTGTACGATCAGAGTGCCTGTCCCCAAGGGAGCTGCTTGCCTCTGACACAGGAACCTCACACCTGCCCTCCCCATGCTCCCAAAAAGCACTGTGGGCAGCCAGTCAAACCCTAACCAAAACCTGGTGTGCTCACTGGAGCACTACCCACATGCACCAGCATATCAACCATGCCTACCCTAATTACAATTTATAGGCAATGGAGTTAATGATGCAGCTTTTCAAGAGGATAGAGCCATTACTTGATTTTTGATTACTCAGTCTTTCAGTCCTCCCAATAACATTTAGAAAAAGCAGGGGGCAGGGGTGGTGCAGAGATCTATGACTGTGTATCATTTCTTAGTGAGATTATTTAACAGCAGTTATTCTTTTTTTTAATTAAAGGTCAAGGTGTGTCAACTTCAAGACTACACTCACAACAGGTTTTTAATCATTTTGGGTCAACTCCTGACACCATAATTTAAAGTCAAAGACGGCCCAACTGAACAAACCGGCATCACTGTCCTGTATACAGCATGTATCTCTTCACAAGGAAGGAGGAAAGACAGGCCTCTGTACACATGCAGAACCTACAGAAGTAAGGAAACACCAAATTTCACAGGTCTAAGATTCAAAAAGCACACTGACAGCTTTCTACTTTTTTTTTTCTCATTCCGCTCCCACCTTGGGGTAGATTTTAAAACTCCTCCCTCTAACTAAACTCGGGGTTTAGGTCATTGAGCTTCAATGTGTTTATTGTGCTGAGATGACTGCAAGTGTTATCTACTTTTGGAATGGAATTGACAGTCTGTGAATGAAAAACCAAAAAGTTAATGCTAAAAGAATGTATCACCTGTTTCAGTCAAACCAAGCAAAAAAACGCGCACACATTTTTCTGTTTTCAACAGCTGTATGAAACAAATTTAATCAGGTGATAAAACATTAAAATATCCTTACAGAAAAACTACAGTCACTGACTAATTGATTTTCACTTTTGTTTAACTATATCATTTTGATGGGCTTTTACTCCATTGTAAAACCAAAAAGATCCTGCTGTTCTTATCATTACAGTTGATCAATCTTCCCTGTTTTTGAGGGGGAATCCTGTAAGCCTTCTCCCTTCTATACATCCATCAAGCAGACAAAACAAAAGGTAAACTTGGCAAACACTGCTTGCTCAGGGAAAGCATTAATCTTAATAACTGACTGTAATTAGGAACAAGATGCACAAACAGACAAAAAGCAATAAATAACTTACTTCCACTACATTTAAAATAGTCCTTGTGCATAAAATACCTTATCTGCTATCACTTCCAGAATCAAGTGGACCATTGCCTAAACACCTTCAAGACTTCCTTTGGTATACAAGGCTGCATATAAGGAACTGCACACAGAAAAAGAGCAAAACCAATCAGACCATTTACTCACACCACATACATAGAGATGTTTGCTAAAAGGTGACTGCATCACAGAAACCGACAAGCCTAAGACACAGTGATATTCAGTAAAAACCAAACTGGATATTCTCAGAGAACATTTTAGGATTTCTGAAATACTGATAGAAGAAAGTTACTTCCTAATTAAAAAATTGAAATCCCCCAGAAAGTGATGAAAGCCTTAAGCCTGATAGGCTGGTTAGCAAATGCAGCTGGCAATTAGAGGAAAAAAAACCACACACCACCACATCATGCAAAGACAACAAAATTATATGAAAGGCAGAAAATCAAGTCTAAATAGACACTGTGAAGAGCTGCGAGTGAAGCACATTTTAATCCAAAAGCAAACAATCCCATGTCCCTATAGTTGTTGGTTTTTTTTAAAGTTAAAAACCAAAAATAGTGGTTACCTCAAGTCTTTTTGTTTCCTACACATGAACAACTATTGTCAGAAATGTTTCAAACTGGAAGACTTCAACTGTATTTTCGGTAGCTGAAGACATGACCAAGTAACATGCTGCTGAATTCTCCAGTTGATTCAACCTAACGTACTTTACCATCTTTGTAATATCACTCACTTCATTGTGATGATATATCTGGTACAATAAACAGAGTGTAATGAGCTCAAAATATGCCAGTTCCTGTACAACATAAAACACTGGCAATTGGTGGGGGATGGCTCGGTAGGTATTATGACCCTGTGTGGAGTTAAAGACACAAAAATGCTGCCAAAACAAACAGTAATGTTCTGTGCTGTTTTGTAGATATAATGGAAATGGGGGTTCATGGTCTTTCTTGTAGCCTACGCCCACTGATCAAGAAGAAAGAGAAAGCAATTTTCACCTGGCATTCTCAGTGATACCAGCACAAGCACCACTCTGAAAGATTTACCCCAATGTGACTAGTACTATGCTTTTGAATGACTGTGTCCAGGTTTTCTTCAATCAGGAAGCAAAGGATGACTTCATTCCAGAACATGGAAGTCTGACAAATAATAAATAGCATTAATAGCATATAAAGGCTTCCCAGAGTTACCATGTTCAGTGTTTAACTCGAAAATCAATTTCCTGAAAGCACGTTGCCCTAAGACAGGGGTCCTCAAACTTTTTAACCAGGGGGCCGGCGCGCGGATGCAGTGGCAGGCAGTCATCTGCGGCTGCTTGGTTCCCCCCCCAACCCCCGGCGGGGGGTGGGGGGTCTGTAAATACCGGGGACCGGATTTAGGACCCTGGGGGGCCACAGTTTGAGGACCCCTGCCCTAAGACAAAGTATTTAATTGTGATACATGTTTTTGAAACACCAGTGACCATATTCTGTTGCTAGCTAATGGAATCAAAATGGCATAAGTGAAAACAAAATTTCTCATTACATTTTAATGCTATTCTATAAAATAAAACTAACTTAAGGAAAAGCTTAATTTAAACATATATTATAAAGTCACTGTTAAAAAAACACCTTTTTTTGACAGAATGCTGTAGGTTAGCTACAAATATTAATCAGCTTTCACATCTCTCATATTCCCAATACAGTTCCAGATAATTATCACAAAACAGTTGTGAGCTCAGCTTATATAAGTTTGAAAAGTTTTTCCAACTTGCAAGGCTTCAGACTTAACTGACTTCTATTGTATAAGCAATTCTGTAACTGACATGAAAGCCTTCCTAACGGATTCATGAATAAACTCCTTAACTGACACTACTGCAAAGTAACAAGAGACACATAGTATTTTTGTTGTTGGTTGGTTGTTTTCCTACAAAAAAGTCAGCATAGACAGTTACAGAAAAAACAAAGTACACAGTTTAAAAAGTAAATTCAGTTAATATGGCTTATTTATTGATTTTTAAATAAATGTAATATAAAGAGAATGTCAATAAAATAATTCAGCTACTGCTTATGCTATGAAAAAACAGGAGAGCAGAATTAAACGCTGTCAGCTGCGGCACACACCGACAACAGAACCACAATTTACATTTATTCTTTAAAATAACTCAAGTAATGAAAGCAAAACATAAGAGAGATGGTTCTTTTTCTTTGGGCAGTGCAGTAAATGTCAAATGGAATGGCTGTCATAAAAAGGTAAGACTACTAAAGCATACATCCTCTTTGATGAATATATATGTTTTCTTAAAGTACGGGCAAAGATTTTTCAGTTTTGCAGTCATTTTCCACTTGTCATAGATGTAAATTGATCTATGACAGTTGAGAGATAAGAGATCTTCACAATCTAAGATGACCAAAACAAGGACAGATAACTTTGTTAACACTGAAATCTTGCTCTAATTAACACCACCAGATTTAAGAACTCTCAGAATCTCAGATCAGCTTTGATACCTTTTAGCAATTCAGAGGCCTATCCAGTTCTTGCTTACCTAAGTAAACCTCCCATTTTCTGGTCTCCCTATTGTTAGAAGATTTTACAGGAAAGCTCTAATCTTCAAAACACACACTCCATGGTAATCCAGCATCTTAAGTACGTATTTAAGAAATAGCAAAGTAATGCCACATCAGTATATAACTTCTTAAATACAAACATCTCTCTAAGGAAATACGGAGCTAGAGCAGATTCACACATTTAAAGATCAGCATTCTGCAAGAATCAGGGTCCTTGGGATCCCAGAGTTGAATATACATGTGGCAACCTGCAAGAGTGGAGCTCATTTGGGTCTGAATATACTTAGTATTTCTTAGGGTAACTCAACCCCAGAAAAAAGCAGACAAATAATGGCATGTTAAAGCTCTTACATCAAAACAAGCAGAAGAAATAATTAGAAATCAGTGCTCTTCACCAAGGTATCAGCTTACCTAAAACTGAGGTTTAATAGAATTATTCTAAGAGAGAGCTTTGTAAAAAGCTAAAAGACAAAAACTTACACGCAAAATGTCTCCTTTATGAAAAGGAATACACTTTATCATAACTCTTATTTATAATTTTTGATCACTTAAAAGACATACTCAAACATGAACATAGATTTGTGAATTGACTTTTTCCTTCCAACACCAATGAAGTTGGTATCTTTCAAAGTATGAAATAAACCCTAGTTTTAATTCCTTCTTCCATTTCCTCCTGTATAGGCTTACAGCATGACTGCTGTGTCTGTTCTTTCATAAATCTCACGGAATTAAAAAGAAAACCCCCAAAACAGCTACCAAAACCTTTTGTCAGAGAGACTACTAGGGATTTGTTCATAAAGTAATTCAGTTGGCAGGTAATCAGACTCCCCGAGAGCTCAATATGGTGCTCTTCCACCAAGGAGAATGCTCCTTTACAAAGACTAAAACTTCTTTATAGGATACCTTTGATTGAAGGCTCTAAGGAAAAACAAACAAACAAAAAACCCCCACCACAATACTGATGACCATACAAAGAACTGACTACTCAGTGTTAACGTAGCCCTGAGATACTATTTTTGTGAAATGCAGTGGTTAATTGGGTAAGATGTGTTTAAGAGGACAGTATCAACACTCCAAAAGAAGCATCTACTGCATTTAAATACTATAAAAAAGGTTTTCTTTTTTTTAAGAGAAGTATGATGAAAACCAAAGCAGGCAAATACAAATCAGTGAATTTGCCTGAAAGGTACCAGAATACCCCAATCCTTTTCTAAAGGAAATTTACCTTGAGCATTGTTTCAACCCTTGTAACTATAAGGTGATGTGATCTACCAGAATTAAACATGCTTACTGTAAAGAATGGATGCAAATCTAAATGGGAAGCTGTGTACCCACACAGCCATGGCCACCATGCACTGTGCCATGGGCACTCTCTTTGTCTATGTCATGGACAATTAAAAAAAAATAAAATATAAACTCCAAAAGAAGTTAGGAGTTGTTATTTACTGAATTCATGAACAAAAGTTTACATCCAGAATTGAGTACTTCTTCCCATGAAGGATAACTGACTATGATGAAACAACGTTCTGAGCACCAGGAAAACAGATTAGTGGAAGTTACAGATGAGAAGGAAAGGTTCCTAACACTCATTTGGGATTTATTGTATTTGTACTCAGTGGAGTACACTTAGCAAAGTCACTCTCAGCAAAGGAAGATAAATGCTTGCTATGATGGAAAAACACAGTTTTTCAAGTGAAGTGGAGCTAAGAGTGACCACGTGGCTTAGGGACACAGACAAGCATCACAATCACCTTGAAAAGAGCGTGTATTACCTGCAGGCTGGAAAGAAAAACTCTCTTCATCCATTCTAAAACTGCTGAAAAATTGAAAACTATTTTATGACTTCCCATGAGACAGAATACCTTGAACACAGGAGGAGGAAGATACACCATTTGAACTTGCTTATGCATTGTTGGTGACCGCAAAAATTTTCTTGCCACTTTCAGTATGTAGTGTCAGGAATTGTAAATCCACATAGCCGGTAGTGTAGTGCAAGGAATAGTTTTTAGCACACAGACAATTAACAGCAACTGTATAAGAATGCAGAACTGCTTAATCATGGCCAAACTGAATAGAGAAACCTAGCAAAAGTTCCATCACATCGATCCTTATATGAAAAAAAATAATCCTAAATTAAAACAATTCAAAAAATATTTTCTGTCATTCAGAAAAATTTGTATAATTAAGTTTCTTCTGCCCATATATGTGTTCTCAGAAGTGTTCTCAAAAACTATAAGTTTTATCATAAATAACGTTTCCTCATTTTATTAATGAAACAAAAAGAATGTTAGTTGGATGGTGCTGTCTGCACACTGAAAGCTATAGAGATTTATACAGTAATCACAATAAGCTAAGTGCAACAAACGCTTCCCTTACCAGTTATTCTATTATATACTACATGGAATAAAATATACATACTGTATTAATCAAAGTTATACCGATTTTATAGGTGGGAGAAAAATGCTGCATGTTCAAATGCTTCAGCGTACCTATCTTTATCTAAGTAAAAGCATTTTCACCTAAGCTGCTACTTCAACATATATTAAAAATGTTTTAACACTTACTCAAGAATTTTAATAATTAAACATGTAGTGATGAGTGTTAATAATAATAACTTAAAACTGGTGTTCTACATATGGGAACAGGATGCAGAGCTAATTGGTTTTGGATATGCAATGCAGGATTTTTTTCTTAGAAAAAAATCAAAGCTGCATTTAATCTAAACTGAAAACCAGGTATCCCCACCTTCAAGAGACACTAAAAATTGATTGTTTTGCCAAAACTGGTCAAATGACAATGCCACTACTACATTACTAAGAATATTCTAATAAATACACTCTTACGTTTTGTTTCAAGAAATATGCTTTTATATACAACTATGTGGAAGACAAGCACTTTACTTTGTATTTGGTAAGCAGCAAATAGGAATCTGACGCCTAACAGGATGGAAAAATTAGTGTTGGGAGATGAATCTCATGCTGCTTTCCAACCTGAGGTGATGTGTTTACTGTAATGTCAAAGATGCACATCTTTCACAGACACAAGAGAAGACAGTCCCACTTTTAAGGGCAGACAAAAAAATTCAGCAACAGCAGCATTTAACAGATGCTCCATTAGGTAAATATAACCCGAATTGATGGAAGATCAACATCTATCTATGTGTGGGCAACAAGGATGTTGTTTACAGGCCAGAATAGAAGCACCAAGGGTGACAAGATCAGAGGCAGTGGCAAAGCCAAGACAAAATTCATAGGACACTGGAAAAAAAAAACACATGTGTAAATATGTATGTACATCTATAAAATTATAATTATGCGTGTACACAGGTAGGTACATGCTCAGAAAAATCTGATGCACACAGAAGATGGGGTCCATTGAACATACTCAAGAAAAAAATATGATCCCATCAGTGAACAAGAATTTAGAACATACATCCTCTGTGTTCAAAGAAAAGCAATACTCACTTGAGAAGCCAGAGAACTATGCTTCTGTGATGAACGAATAGACATTCTCCTTCAGGAAAGAATGAGAATTAGAAAAGAATGAAGACACTGAATATCTGACTTCACTGGTGCTGTGTGAGCACTGAATTGGAAAGAAAGGTGACAAATAGGTCTCGAAAAGAAGTCCAACATGGAGTAATGATAAATACATGCAGGTGGTATCAAATCAAGGTAACAGTCAAGTAAAAAAGAATAATTAGTTTGAATTATTCTTATCTTTGCAGCATGCAATGCTGAGTGAGCAGCCATTTCAGAAATGCAATTCCAGCAACACAAGCTCCATGGTTCAAAACTGACATGTTACACTGCCTGAAATATCAGCGTGGAACACAAACTTACAGAAAAAAGGTCATTGCCAGGATTAAAATCAGTCTTTTCAGTATGGTACATACAGGTGAACATCAACAGAGAAGGAGGAGCAAGATATATTTGATGTCCCTGTACAGATACTGTCTCAGAAATCAACACACTGAGTAACAGAAGCATTTCTGCCAACTGTGGACACCTCTACTGGACAGTCATGACCAAGGAGATGCATCATACTCAAACAGAATAAATTTATCTCACAATAGCATGTGCAGACCATACAACTACCATACTATTTTGTTAATGGAATAGCAAACATTACTATTTACCTATTTTACTATTTTACATAGGCATTTTAATTTTTAAGACCTACGAGAAAATGCAATGGATCCAATACAAGCTCCTGAGCAAGTACACGCTCCTCAGGAAAGCAGCGTCTCTTACAACACGCTTTTGTTCAAGGGACTGCAATGATCAGCTCTACCCATTTCACTAAACATTTGGATAGCCAATCTTGATAAACAGATATATCTTGATTTACAGATCTACAATTTTGGCAGTTGGATTATTGCAGATGAAAAGATAATTAATCAATTAGTTGCTGAGACACATAGACTGTATTTTACAATATAGTGATATGACACTTTATACTATATTTGTAAAAGTAAGCAAATAGGACCAGGAGACTAAAATATTTCACTGCTGGGGGAAAAAAGCTAAAGCTTCATTTTGCATTTCAGAACTTTACCTCTTTTTTAATGCATCAAAAGTTACGGACTGTCACCTATGCATTTACTGAATCTCACTGTGTTTTTAAAGACCCTCCAAACTTCGGAGAGACTGACACATGAAAAGATGGAAAAAGATGCACACATTTAAAGCAACCCACACAACAGGCATAAAATTCAGCAACACCACACGACCATTACAGCAACAGACTTGCTGCTGCTTTCAAGTGTGTACGCCTTCAGCAAGGTCCTTAGTGCTGCAGGCTTATATTATCATTTCTAAAACAGGAGTGCTGATGACACACCAAGTTTTAAGCATAAAATGCACTGATCTCCTCTGGAGGTAGAGTACATGGTATTGATCTTAGTCTTAGCACTCCTGACATAGACAGCAATCTGTGACTGATAAAAAGCATTGTTGTTCTTAAATGCTCTTGAGGGGACTAAGAAAGAAGATGCAAGGTGACAGAAATTAGAAGGGATTGAGAGCTGCGGGTATATTTTCAGGTAGTTGGCTCAATAATTAGAAAACAATCAGGGAATGCTGTTCAAAATTATTGCCTCATTCACTTGTTTCTATCAGGCAAAAGCAAGCAATTACTTAGATACCCATTAGAAAATATAAACTTTAAAACTATGAATCACCAAACACTCCGTTTTCCACTGGCTATCAAAAACACTGGCTGCATTTTAAAGTGAAAACAGATTATTTCCCCCCAGCAGGTAGCTATGGGCTAGAGAGGTCAGTAGGCTTTTTGCTGTCATGTGATTATACATAATAAAGGTTTGGTAATCCAAAACGGAATCTAAGCATCAGCTGCTTTGGCTGGAGCCTCACAGATGTAACTTATTAGTTGTGGCTAAGCCATTCTGCTCTAGAAGAGAATTCGGCCAACTCATCTGATGATGTATGAATGGTATTAAACAGTGCTAGAATAAACAATAAAATGAAATTAAGCACTAGATGTAACAAAATACGCAAAACTAGAAACTACTCACCACCCTGGTATCATTTTTACACATGTAGTTTTGAGCAGAGTAACATTCAGCCAAAGAACATCCTATTTAATTGAACACAGATCAGGTGACCCACAGGTAAGGATAACTTGTTTCTCTTGCATGCCTCACCCTTTGGTCCTTTTATTTAGGTGGGGAGAGCGGGAAGGTTTGCGCGGGTTTTGGAGGAAGCAATCTAGCATGCACTGGATCATAGACATAAGTTATTTTCTGTATAACAAAAAGACATGAAAAAAAGCAAATACTTGTTTGCTGTTTTTTTAGCATAAAAAGGGCTATCTGAGAGACATCATCTTAGGTTCAGCAGCTTCACTCTCCTTAAGTTCTTTAAAAATCTTTGATAGACAATACACTCAAGAGTTTGAGAAAATTAACAGAACACATTCTTTTTTACTGATAATATAGAGATGAGAAACTAGCAAATTCAGCTGTCTGCTTTAGTCATAATTTCATATTTTTAATACCTCAAGAGAATATAATTTTTAGGAAGACAACATTATTTTGATTTTTTCAGCTCAATGATTTGTCTCATTCAAAACTTCCAGAGATATTCACAAGTTTTTATTCACAAGTCATTACCAAGAAAAATTCAGTGTTATTGATGTATGACAAGCCAGCAGAAAAACTCATTCTCAATACACAATAGATTATCCAAATACCAACATTCATCAGACTTCTTGGAAGACATGATCTCAGCTTTAAAAGCCTTCAAAGAAAAAAAATCTGAGTCTTCTAACAGTCAGGTGGTAGATGAAGTTAAAACATATTATAGAGAACTGAAAATGCAAGACCAAAGTTGAGATTTTCCTTTTCTTTACAGGCTTACATGAAGTAACTTTTCACTTAAATCTTTGTAGGATTGTATGAGTATTCTCAGCTTGCAAACTAAATACAAGTGTATGCATAATCATGGAAGGCAACATAACAGTCTATTTGTGCTTTACAATTAAATTTAAAGCAACAATGATTACAACTTTGATTTGGGGGGAATAAAGTTTTATGCAATCAGAGGGCATGATCTGTAATGTTATATGTTTGGAACCGCACAAAAAAAATGTTACCTCTATTTCTTTATGGTATCTTGGCACCATGTTATTCACTGTACGCTATTTTAAAGACACACATCCAAGGGAAATGTATCATGTAAGTACATATTTAGGTGGCTATTCAATGGCAAGATACAGAGATTGAACATATTTACGAGAAAAGACTAAATAATCAGAAAAGTCAGTAAGAGTGCTTATGTGCTTAAAATCAAACAGGTTCATACAGTGCAGTGGCCTGAGGTCTTAAAGCACAGATACCAAATGAACAATTCTCATAAATTTTATTACTGAAATTGATTTACAACACTGTCCTCCTGACTACCACAATAATATAATTCACCAAAACCAACAGAAGTATCTAAATAGTAATTGCTTTTTACAGCTTGAAAGCAACACAAAGAACAGAGATGAAATCCCCCATCTCCCAAACATTTAGATCCCCACATCAGAAGTGCTCTGAACACCTCTTCAGAAACAACCAAGCAAGTTCACAGACTACTCTGACGCAGCTTCATTCAACTTGACAGAAAAATAACTAACTGACATTTTATAAAGTTGTAGTCTGCAAAGTGATTTTTTTGTATTCTTAGGTTTGACAGAAGTATTAATAAAGTCCCTTTGCACAGATGAGCTGTACCAAAGGAAAACCCTAAGGATTATCAAGGTCTCAAATCCAGTTTGGTAATTTTGCCTCAAAACCTTCCCCAGAAGCCCTGATTCATGTAGTAAGGGAATTTTTTAAGTTGCTGATACAGCTTTTATTTTGCCAGCAGCTAGAGTGAGACCATAGTTAACAATCACATTTTGGATAGCAGCCTTGGTAATCAAGCTCTAAATGCCCAGGCAGGAAGGTCCAGGTACAGATACACATATACACTTCTCCTCTGTCCATTTCACAATTTTTGGTTTTGTTTAGTTGCAAGTAGATGAGCAGTATACCAGAAGGCACCCTTTATTCTTAACCTGAAGAACACATCTTTGAGATTCTTTACATCTCTCTTTTGCAGCTGATCAAGGGTTCGATGCACTTGAAAGCCCTACAAATCCATCTGTATGAACCTAAGGGGCAAAGTTTGACTTTTGCTGTGATTTTAACCATCAAGATTTTGCCACCTCACCTGATAGTTAAAGGTCACAACACTGTGCAAAGGCTTGAACAGTATCATTAAGAAAGATAAACAGTGTGATGCTTGGCAGGCACATCTGGAGCTGCATACACCTGGTAATGACCTTTAAAGGTCTTTCAATGCCTCTGAAAATGAGCATCAAGGAAGAAAGGACATTGATTTACTCTAACTTTGTTGGATGACAGGGAATTCTAACATTCTGTTTCTGCTATGCAAATACTCATTTCAAACACTTGATAATGTGCTCAATATTTGTATAAAAAAATGGCACAAAATCTTCAGTCCTCGTGTTGGGTTTTTTTTTTTTTTTTCTTTTTTAATAATAATGTTTCCAATTCTGTAAAAGACATCCCCTAGGGATACATAACTAGGAAGTGACTGTATATCATCCCCAAAAAGTCTCTCTAGGAAGATTATGGATCATCCTTCCATGCACAATGCCTTTGAGTCAGTTTTCATATATACAGAAGTTATCAACAATATAGTTTTTCATGCCAAAAGTCTCCAAAATGGAATAAAAAGCTTTGTAATTCTTGATGCTTTTAATATTATGTAAATGATTTATCCTTTTACTTTATTAATGAAACATCACTGTATTACATAGAGACACATTTTGCACTTCTGTTTTTGAGCTATTTTTAAATTGGATTTGATTTGACAAGGGACTATTTGTGGTAATGTGGTAATTAAGATTTGAACAGATGTCAGCATTAATAAGAGACTCAGATGAGGTGTAGGGAGATAAATGTACTCTTTTAGTTGCACTGGCACACAAGGCATCATGAGAGGAGAAGCCAGCATAGCTTCAGTAGTTTTTTTCAGGAGAGCTGCTGAAAAATTGTCCAGTAACTCATGTTTTCTGATATTATTCAGTCATTCACATGATCTTTCAGATTGTCTTAGTCTTAAAATAAGTAACTGCTCTATCAATATTTATGACATTATAGAATTTGATGGATACCTTACAACTGCATAACTCTTAAAACTGAAATTATTTTGTTGAATGGTTCATCACTTTAAGAAATACTCTATACCTAGATTTTCTTATTCTCCCTGTTACTATAGGTTGTTTAAGTACTTAATGCTGTGAGCTACAACTTTCATAAATTAAGAGCTAAATTCACAGACAGGTTTGAGTCCTGGCCAAGAGTTTTAAATTCAGTTCAAGGAAACCAGTGTTGTGTATACTAAACTGGAATAATCAGTACATAAATTCACCATTAGCTAACAAAGATGAGCAAAAATGAGATTATTACTTCATTTGCAGTCACTCATTTAACCTGTATCTACACCAGTAAATACAACTGGTCAGACACCATTCTCTGCCCCCAAAACTAACTGACACACCATGTGCAACTCTCCAAGCCCTCAAATCAGTGCAGACACTTACAAACAAATTTGTCAGTGGTGACCAGCCATCCCAAGTCCTGCATTTTGTTGATACACTGTTGAAGTGGTAGCTGCCATAAGCAATACCATGTTGTTTACATTGCTCGCTGTACAGCAATATGGTAAACTGGGTGCTAGTGCCTTGACCCTATTTCTTTACTTATAAGCCAGCAAATCCGTCTTTCTATTGACTGAAATAATGTATGCGTCTTCCCTGTCTCACATCATAAATGAATGAATTTACTAAATTCTTAATTGGTTTCTCCATTATTATCTTTTTCCATTGGTCACTTCAATCAAGTTTGAAACGGGTCAGAGAAAAAACAGTGTAAGAAGCTCTCCTGATAAGGAAGGTTGTTTGTTTGCTTTATAAAAATCTCTTTCAGAGAAAACTATCTTGTTCTCTTTTTGATCCATTTCGCATGACACATTTCACAGTCACATTCCTCTAGTACCATATTAAGAAACTTTCAATTAGCTTATTTTCATGTCCCATTACTAACTCAGAAAGAAGAATCCATGAATTTGACCCATAACAGTTTATGCAAATATATTTCAACCTATCAAGCATTTATTATAATTTTAAAATAGAAAAATAACAGATTAACAACATACAATAAAAAATTGCCTCATTACCATGCAAGAACTGGCATTGTCTAAGCAACAGCCCCTCAGCAAACTAAACCAATTTTTATACTTTTGACCCTGTGATCATTTATACTCAGAATATATCTCAAGAAGTGTACTATTAGAAGGCTTGGGCCATTTAAACCAGTAGTTGGAACTTGTTCCTGTCTTATGCAGAAATTACATATACAGATAAGATTATAGGCAAGTTTTTGCAAGGATCAACAACTGAACGTGAAAACACAGCAAAGCAAGTGCAGCACTGTCAAAAAGGGTAAGAAAGGTAACATTAGTTCAATGAAGTTCTTCATAGAAGGGCATGATACAATAATGAAATAATTGCAAAGCAAAATTTTAAGTTGTTCTAAATTTTTGTAACTGAAGTCAGTTGTCCTAGTTACAGAGAACGAAAAGATCAAATATTCAACAGGAAAAAACACTCCTGAAATCTTCAAAATAAAAATACCCCCTCACACACAACCTATATGTTGGGATTTTTCTTTATTTACAGATTTAATCTAGAGTATCCCACATTGCTATGCCAAACCATGAAACTAGTTCACCTGTTGACACTCAGCACAGCATTCTCTATTGGGGTCATTTAGATAAACTAGCAGCTCATTATAAAATTGAAGTACAACTTACACAAAAGATATTCTACTGCTAAACTTTGACAACACTTGAGAGAGTAACTAGGAAGTATGTGTATAGTTCTATAGTGAGTGTCGTAATACATTTACAGTTTTTTTCTCAACCATTTCCAATGGATTACTTCGCACACTCTTAAGAGCTTCTGGACTCCCAGCAGATTGTTACACCTGTTTCAGCATTCATTGCACTCTCCTTATTCTACCAATCACGCCATTTTCAGCAAGATAAAGAATAGTTTTAGATAACTCTTATTCCTCTGGCCTCCATTATACACAAACAACCTATCTTATGTGACAAAGGTGATATTTATATGCATTTATATCTTTCACAGTTCAATTTAGGCAGAAGGATTTCCATATTGTGCCACTTGGGCTGGCAAAAACCGCAAGCACACTGTATCCCATGTTAATCCTCTTGTCCTACTTCCTCCATGTGTTTTACTTTGTCACTTTATTTTATTTACTGTTATTAGTAGCTAGAGTACCCATCTCCCTTCTGCTCTTCTTCCAAGCCTCCTCAAGTATCAAATCTTATGAATAGTATTGTAGCTTCTTTTGAAGGAAAAAAAAAAAAACCCACAACCCAAAACCTAAAGCAAACATCCTACTACTTCTGCATCAGCATTTAAAGCACACATTTATAATGTCAAGACACCCTGTAATGTCAAAGTATCCCTAGTGCAGAACTTCATTTATCATATGGTATTACATTAGCCAGATATACAAACCTACTTTCTGGATTATCCAACATATGTATATAAAAAAAAAAAAAAAAAAAAAATCGCCCCAAACCACTAAATCCCACACAAAAAAACCCCACCACAAAACCAAAAAAACCCACCACCACACACACACCCCAGTCATCAGAATTACTACCTCCACTAGGACTTGAAACGTGAATAAAGAAATTCAAAAATCACAATTAAAACCACCCGAAACTTTAAAAGCTATTTTTAAAATAGAAGGGGGGGGGGAGGGAGATGACAGTTGCTTTTGCTTTGTTTCCCTTCTTGCCACAGGTTTAGTGTAACACTGGGAAATTCACTCAGTCCTGTGATCTTGAGCAAGTCTGCTAACCTCAGTGGATCAGTAACAAATTGTTATTACTGCTGCACCTCTCAGAAATACAAAGACACTTTCTTCTTGCTTCCCCAAAATTAACTTGGATCTTCTTACCATTCCCAAATACTGTGTGATTATCCACAACCTCAAGCTTTCTGTTACAATGCCTGAATTTCTGTACACATCACAGTGATATGAACCTGGAGATTTCCTGGATCACCGTAAGCAGTGTTTTTCTGACTCATCAGGTGATACCTAGGATCCTGAAGCAACATCCATACAGTGTGAGCTGGAAAGACCTTCCCAGGTTACAGCTTTATTGCATGCTTCTGTACATCCCCTGGTAGCATTTGACCCAATATATCCTACCTCGTACAATGAGCAATAAAAAGTGGAAAGCTCTGTATGGAGACCTGAGTATGCTGCAAAGAGGTTAAGTTAAAGGATTTCCAGATGATAATTATTTACGCATTAGATAGTTTGCTGAGCCTCATAACATTTGTTGAAGTAAGCCAAAAAGCAAAAGTTATGAAGACAGCAAATAAATAGTACTAAAACTAGAACAATAGTGCTAAAATACTAACTAAAAAGTTAGCAATTTTAATTATGTGACACGACTGCTTATAAAAAAAAAAATCAAAAATTCAGTGTCTACATGACATTTCCACAGACAGAGCTTTAACAACTCTATATTGAATGCTCCAGATATTCCAGAATATGCAATACTGTCGTGAATTAAAAGTTTAAAGATTATTCCCACAAGTTCTGGCAAACAGAAAATTTCTCTACATTGCTCTTTTGCATGTAAGGCACAGTGCTTCACTCCCTTTCCTGCTATAGCCACCTGAACGAGTTAGGAAGCCTGCCTTCATCTGCTATCCAGCTTATGGCACAGTTTGTCTGGGTTTTTGGCTGAATGGAGACCTAAGCGACTAAGATATCAGACCATCTGTATGTCTCACAAACATCATATAGAAAAATTATTTCTGATTTACACACTCATGATATTTAGAATAATAATTTAAAAGATACATTTCCAAATATATCCACTAAATGGTCTTTTCTGTGAAGCTGTCCTTAGCAGCAGAACACCAGATAGAGCTGAGATGCAGTGAAACAGGAAATATACCTGCTTTATATTATATGAGTGTTTGCTGCTAAAGAATAGTAATGAGCTACAGAAATTGTAAGCTTAAAGTTACGGCTTTAGTCACACTGGTTTACAGCTTCTACTTACCCATCAAAGCAAAAATACAGCATGGAGACCGGAGAGAACTATGCTGAGCACCTCAGATGGAGAGATGAAAAGATTGAAGAAAAAAATATTATATTGCTGTTTGCTAACAAAGTAGATAGAAGATGTTTTCCTGTTACAGTTTTCAAGTATTCACAGCATTACTTTAATGTCAATGAAAAGCAGATATTAATGTCTGATTAGGTTAATGGAGTTTACTCCTGCTGGCAAATCTAACTATGAGCCTGATGAACACTTATTTATATTGTGTTAAAGCATTTTTAAAAGAACACTTCTTTACCATTCATGCTCTTTTACATCCTGTGTTGTGGCTATAGGGTTTTGTTGTAATGACTGGTTATAATCACTGGCCTTCTACACCCAGTAATGTCACAACCATACAGCCCCAAGTGCGTTCACATGTTACAACAATGTGGCATCAGGACCACAGAAGACACTTGAATAGCCATACAGAGAACGTACATGACATTTTTTACAGATCAGCTCTGAGAACCTATTTGTTCTCATTAAACTATTGCAGATCAGAGTGATTGCATTGGTATTGTTTAATTCATGGGAGACACTGGTGGCATAAAAGACCTCACTGCAGCATTTATCTGGAATTGTCAAGTCATAATGTTGGCCCCTGGCCTTGTCAGGCAAATACATTGCCAGCAGACAGAAACCTCTATAAAGAGGGCATGCAGTAACATCTCTATTAATCATTACCCCACATATATTTTATATAGCACCGTAAACAATTGATTACATACCCTCTAAACAAAATCCCCAAGTTAAAGGACTCAGAGTAAATTTCATCCACCAGAACAGCACTTCAGGTGGCATTCCATGTAATGGTGCATAGTAAGTACCAGCTTGAAGAAAGCTGTATTTCACAAATGTATTTGGATTCTTAAAATTAATTAGTATGGAAAGAATAGGCTGGTCTTACTGCCTACCTGAATTCCCAAAATGCTTTCACAGTTTTTCAAAATTTTCTTAAAGAAACTAATTTGTCATGCAATAAAATCAAAGGCATTCTTGTGGAAGATAAGTATTAAAGATTGGAAATGAAAGAGAAGAACCTATGGTAATTTCTACAACAACCAGTATTTACAAATTTTACAGTATCTGCCTTAAGATCTCCGTTTTTCACTATGTTCAACAATGCTATGGAAGAGGGAATGAATGAATGTTATATCAAAGTTTAACAATGACCTGAAATTATTCAGAATAATGAAAAGTAAGGCTAAATGGAAAAGAGGCACAAGTTGATAAAACAAGAACTGAAATAGAGTGTCGACAAAGATGACACATGATAATTTTGTGATAAATTGAAAATTTGTTATTATCTCTTAGAAAAAAAAAAAACAAAACCAACAGAAATTCCTCTTTTCAGTAGAAGCCAAAAGGGTATCAAAACTTCTGGAATTATTATAATGAAAAAGAGAATAAATTATTAGGCCACTCGCTATATAACTCTGTGCAGTACTCTAGGTGCTCACCTACCATAATGTTCACCCTATCTCAAAAACATATGACTAAACTACAACTAAGCTTAAAGCCTCCTGTTTTTAAAAAACAAAGAAAGGCAACAAGGGTGATCAAAGACATGAAAAGCTTCCAAGAACAGATTCAAGACTCTTCAGCTTAGTGGGCTATAGAAATAATGAATGGTATCAAGAAGTTGAATAAGGAAACATTACTTACCACTTTTTATAATGCAAGCTGTAAAGGAGCACCCTCAAAAGTAACAGGAAAAACAAAAACCAAAACAGATACTTTCTCAGATGTCATATGAATTATAAAGTCCATTATATTTTGTAGATTCAGAGTTTCTGGAAATCTCAGCAGAAGAACCACTGAACAGACATTAATCAATGAACGTTACAGGTAAAGAACTTCTCTGTAAAGAAGGTGAATATTATTTCCTTTATGCCCTTGAGCTAAAGATGAGGATGGTGTCTGTTCTTAAAAAGTTATATTGGAAGAAGGATTCCTAGGAAGGCCCTCTTCCAAGATATGCCATACATCATAGGTAGTTTATATTCCAACCTGCCAATGTAGGGCACTGTGGAAGCCAGATATATTAAAGGGTTATTAAAGATTGGACAGTGGTAAAAATTCATTAGAAGGCAGAAATCTTGTGTTTTGTAGAAATTTCTATTTTTCCAGATATTCTAAAGAAAAAAGAAAAGCTTTCAGGTTACATAAAGTAGCTCTAGGGCTAAAAAAATCCCTCCAGATGCAATGCTCCCACACAAGAAATTTTACTATACCTTCTACTTTCCAGTGTTTCTTCCAGATATTTTTTTCCAATGAAAAACGAACATTTTCTCATAAAGATTTCTCCTACTTTTAATATGGGCATCTTAATGTTTAGAGGAGAAAAGGTGATCCACTTAAAGTAATGAAGTGAGTAGAAGTGAAAGCAGAGAAACCTCAACATTAAACTGGAAAAAGAAAAGTTAATTCTTTACCAAAACCAAAAACAATCCCTTAAACGAAGTTAATTTATCCCTTCATGTTAGCAATTCTTCACCTTTAGAGGGGAAAATCAACTCAACACATTTATCACTACATTTTGAAAATAAGAAATCAACTGCAAACCATCAATGTCACCTCATACGGCACATTTTAGTTAGGATCATAATTAAATAACTGCTTCTCGGCTGCTGTTCAGTTTTCTAAAACTGAAAACAAACCAAAGTAGTACTTGGACAGCGATAAAGAAATTATGAAACCCCTGAAAATGTCTATCTCCAAACCAAACGTTGCTTTGAGAAGAGATTAATCCAATTTACCAAGTAACCAATACTGTTTGACAAAACTTTGAAATAGCGGTAGAATTTAACCATAACAATGATGGCCTTAATTAACCTGACTCTGAAGAAGAAAATTTTGACCTACAGCCTTGTTTAATTCCATTAGTAAAAGAAACCTGTAAACAGTAGCCTCTGTAGTAGGATTTGACGCTCATGTTGTCACCTGCTCCACTGCACCTCTGCCAACAGAACACAATAGCAACAAAGTATTTATTTTATTTGTTAAAGAAAAAGGAAAACTGATAGTTTTCTGTAAAGACTTTCAAATATATCCAGGAAACCAGTCCACTCTAATTATACCTATTCTGTCAGCTAAAAACTGGAGTAAAAATATCCTTAGAATGAGCAGCGTATTCTCCATTTTTCAATACTATCAGACAAGTATACAGTAGCTACATAATTTTGGATATATGACATACAGTTACAGGATTTACAAAGGTCTGTAGGAAACAACATACTATAAGAGAACATGAACAAACATTGAAATCTTGATTCAGAGATCACAATCCAAGTTATTTTTGTAAGCACAGTGATAAATTGCTTTATCCATGTTCTCTTCGTTATTTATTTTAGACATTATGACACTTAGATCTCAAAAAAGCTTTCCGTATAATATAAATTATGATAATATAAAATATATACGAGACTTCGGTCTACAATATGCCAATGATACTACATCAGGGTGTGCTTATCTTTGAAGAAAAGAGTTCTGTAAGAAACAGATAGGACTTTCAAATACCCAAGTCCACAGAAGTAGTAAAAAGATCACTTACAAAATACATCTTCTGAGCAAATCTTAACCTCATGAAACTCTTTGCCCTCTCACAGCTAGAATAAGCAGAAAACTCCAAGGATCTATCTTGTCTATAACCCAAATACTTGCAGGGGCTCTAAGCACCCCTAATTCCTAACCTTACATTACAGGCCTGGGTTCTTATCTCCATTCATCACCTAGCAGTGACCAATTTAGCAAAGGGTGTAAGCAAACTCTCAATTTTATTTAAATTACCCCTAAATCTGTATTTGAAAATAAGGAGGTTCTCAGGTAGCTCATCGAGCCTGGGATAGTATCAAGTGCCATTGACGCAGCAGACGTCACCCGAAAAGCAAGCATTTGCACCAGCTCAGGCACTTGGGGAAGGATTGCCTCTTTGCACAGCAGTTCTGGCACTAGCAGCAACTTGCTAAAAAACAAGCAAAGCCTTCAAAGTGACAAGCCATTTACAGAGAAGTCAAACCAGTTTCTTCTGCAAGTGTGGAAAAGAACAACACTGTTGCTCCAGAGACACATTTTGAAATTAGTTATGCTACAAATTGGATAACTGCTCCCTAGATGCAAAGGAGCACACACACGTGCAAATGCATGCTTTAGATCATTGCCATTACTGCACTGAGGTAAGTACATTTAGAAATTGTGTTTTTAAAAATGTGCATTCTGAAATCAATATTCTTGTGCATTCTTTCATGCAAATGAGAAATTTGTGAATTCTGAATGAATATTCTCAGCAAATCTAAATGAATGAGCATCTCTTAAAACTACTTTCTTCAAAGAAAAAAGCTGTGTATGTTTCTGAACTTAAAGAGTCTAACCATTACTAAATATACCATATATTTTCTGACCTGTCATAATTTTTTTTAATACTGAACACACTGGCATATACAAATTACTATATATGCTACTTAGTTTCAAATTGAAGAACTCTGTAATGTTAGAACAAATAAAAGGAATTCATGCAAAAGTTTTATTTCATAAGACAAGTACCATAGGCTGACTCAAAGCAACATTTATTTTTGTCTGTCTCCCCTACTAGTTCAAGAAAAATAAACAATATATCTTTCTTATTTACTGTCACTTTCACAGGAAATCATATTTTGATTTTAACCTTACTTTCCTTGTAATGTCTTTACAAACAAGATGAGAAAAAGAAAAAACACTCGTTCATTATTTCTTCCCTGTGGAGAAACTTGCCTCCCTAGCTTTGCAAAAACAAAACCCACCAAATAAGCACAAAACTAAATAAAGAGAGCCCGACAAATACCCCCTCTCTCCAACCACATACACAAAACCAGAACAACCAGTGGGACTTAAAAAAGGATACAAATGACTGGCTACGTAATTTCACAGATATTTCAGAGCTGGTGTTTTTTAATTGTTCACTACGTTTCTGAGTTTACACAGGCCATGTCTAGATCAAAACCTCTACAAACACTAAGAACAGCTGGAGCATTTATTTTGATTTAGCAGAAAAGGAACTGTACTATAATCACATTAAGATGTATTGTAGCAACAGCCACCCCTCAATAAAAATAAAAACAAATCCTAAGTTTCATTTGGACCTTTCCTGCTGTACAAAAAGAAGGGAGTTTTATCTTGACATCATAACACAAACCTTCTGGGAGATAGTAGGAAGCTGAGTGGTGAAAGCTCTGCTTTCTCCAGCAGCAACAATGTATGTGGTACTCTGCCATCAGCTGGGACAGACTCATGCCCGCAGAAAGAGGGGAAAAGGAAGATCAGGACTAGTATTTTTCACTTTTCTGGAGACCTTTCCATGGCATAAATGACAAGAAAGCAGCTAAAACCCAAATGATATGACTTTTAAAACAAATAAGCTTTCATCATTAAGAGAGGGATGCACCTCATGACATTTGGTTCATCAGAATAAAACAGAGCTTAGATACCCAAATGGCAGCCACAGAAGCAAACAAACAAAAATAAATAGGAATCATATGAGGAAACCTGGTGTGCAGTCACAAGTTGATGATAAAAATGAAAAATACCCTTATTTGTCATTTGGAAACCACACACCACAGGATCCTGGAAGGTGGGTGTACAGAATAAGGGAAACATTTCATTTGCCCTCATAAAAAACACTGAAATATTTACAATAAGGCATTTTCAGTTATTCAGTAGCTAGGTAAACAGGCTCTTCTGCATTTTTTGGCACTTGGAGATAGTATTTTTCTTAGTTATTGATAAGAGTACACTTGCAATATAGCCTTTGTTCTGTTAATAATAACCAAATTTCTAGACATGTCATATGAAAAAGGCTGCACTCCTGAGATTATTTACTAATGTGAGAATAAAACTGTCAGATTGAGGTCAATAAAATTTTTAAAGAGTATTCACACTTCATATCCAGTGATTTCATGAGACAT
Organism: Falco cherrug; assembly: GCF_023634085.1. Lineage (NCBI taxonomy): Eukaryota > Metazoa > Chordata > Aves > Falconiformes > Falconidae > Falco > Falco cherrug. The sequence continues at coordinate 36,973,641 of NC_073697.1, forward strand.
GGTGTGCAGCAGTCACTAATGCTTAGACAATCAATACAGAATTGTGAGACCGGTATTTTTCTTTTATGGATATCTTTGTAATCAGTTCTCTGGCATTCTACCCAGTGCTCTGCACAGTGCTTTAGAGGAAAGGCTCTTTAGAGAGTGATTAAAAGGCAAATACACCTACTTGCTCATATTTAAGTAACTCGGAAAAATTGTTCTTGTGGAGAATTGCCAGATTGCACGGGGGAGAAACATTTAAAGCAGAGCATCTCATCTTTGGTGTTCACAATAATGAATAGAGGGACTGGTTTTGGCTGGAATAGAGTTAATTTTCTTCATAGGAGCTGATGTGGGGCTACATTTTGGATTTGTGCTGGAACCAGTGCTGGTAACACAGGGATGTTTCAGTAGCTGCTGAGCAGCGCTGGCACAGAGCCGAGGCCTCTTCTGCCTCTCACCCACCCAGCAGCGAGCAGGCTGGGGGGCACAAGGAGCTGGGGGGGGGATGGACACAGCCAGGACAGCTGGGGGAAGAAGGAAGGAGGTACATTCAGGGTGATGGTGTTGGCCCTCCCACGTAACCATTACACATGAAGAAGCCCTGCTTTACTGGGGATGGCTGAACACCTGCCTGCCACCCATGAGAAGTGGTGAATGAATTCATTGTTTTGTTTTGCTGGTGCGCGCAGCTTTTGCTTTACCCGTTAAACTGTTTTTCTCTCATCCCACAAATTTCCTTACTTGTACTCTTCTGATTCTCTCTCCCATCCTACTGGGGAGAGAGTGAGCAAGTGGCGGGGTGGTGCTTAGTTACTGGCTGGTATTAAACCATGACACCAGCTCACTACTTTTGAAAAAGTTGTGCAATGTTTTCCTTTCAATTTGGCAAACTTACGCAAAAAATTTAGCTCAGCTTAAATACAGCTTGAAGACTGTGTATGTTGTGGTTTACAAAGTGTTTACAAGATTCTTCAATTTAATGTTTGTAGAGTATACAGATGGCACTGTATTTTAGAGGTTACTTGTTCCTAAATCACTTTCTAAAGTATATGTAAGACATTTATGAATACACACACTTACGCTTTCTTTTAACTCCAAGCTGGGATTTGTTAATACAGCACAGCATCACATAGGAGTCTTGTTCCTTTCTCTATCTTGTCTGCCCGATGAGATCATACCCAAGAGGAAAGTAGATTTTGTTACTATGTAGGGACTTAGAGTTGCTATAATGAATCTGCTTCACCTTGTGCAACCTGTTTTGCAATAAAAAACTAATGCTAGTGATAAAAAGACAGTGTCATCCACAATTTGGAAACCAGAATACCATAAGGTCTTAGGGAAAAGAAAAAACAGCAATTTGGATCCTTGAAGATTACAGTCTTTGTCAAATGCATAGCATTTCACCAGGAATAACAACAAATGTAAAGCTTGATTTTCTTTTTCAAATAGAGTAGTTCCACAATAATAACTCAAGGAATCTCCTGAGCAGAGAAAGACACGTTATAGCCTAAGATGTGTGGAACAACATAGCTTTTATATGCAAGAATTAAAAAAATTAAGTTAGAGGAACTGAAGTAATTTTTACATATTTCTATACCAGGTATTACTCCTTTTATAAGCACTTTCTATTAATGAACAGTACATTAAACTATTTCAACATCCCACATTAAAATACCAACAGTCTCCGACTGTCAAAGCTAGGGCAACTTAATACGTAGGTCTGACACTTAGTCAGACTAGTGCTAAGAGAACAGCAATCCAATATCATGTCACTAGCTGGTAAATAATCCCACCACCATTTCTACAGCATTCCTGGAAGCAGTCTGGGAATATGTAAGGTATAGTAGTTAAGCACAGAATCATGTGCACACCTGCACCCATGCATTTGTGCACACAAAAAACCTGCCCAGGTCAGCAGCCACTTCTGTCACCTTTGACTACTGGGAAGTTGAACAGTAATCAGTAACTAATCAGTAACAGGGTGCTCCTTAATTCATGGGTATTAAGAGTAAATGAGTTTGTTTCATCAAAATGCTTGATTTTCAATTCCTAAATGGAAAAAAAGATACTTTTTGTGTATGTGTGTGAGGGGTGGTTCTGAATTACAACAGCTCTTGATACTGGTATCACTCTTCAAATTGGTAATAGTGCAGCATGCTTTGTATTTGATTTGTAATCATAGGTTAACAGCATAGAGACACATGGGGATTGGGGGGGAGGAGAAAAGCAAGCACTAACCATTCATAAAATACGAAGTACCACTTTATGTTTTAAAGAATACAACTTACACATGCACAAAAATCAGCCAGTTACATGAACAAGAAACTTGCTTCCAAAACAATTATAAATGAAACCTCAATCATTTACAGACACTCCATAAAAAAAGAAATTTTGATTTTAAAATTATTAAATTAAATTCCACCTCAGTGTCAAGAATATTTTTAGTAACTACAGCAAATAGATCTGATTATATTAAGAACATCTTGTTTAAGAAGCTCAAGGTATGTTACAGTTTCAGAACATAAGGGCTTCTAATATCTATGATAAAGGGCTTTTAATATCTATGATAATTTTTATGTTCCAGTGGACACTTCAAAGTCTATTCACAGATGTAACACATTGATTTGTTGCTATAGGTAAACAATTGTTTAAAAGGTACTCCTTCAAAAACACAAAGAAAATTTCCCACAGTGAATATACATAAATCATGTCAGTACACATGTTTATAATATACAGTATTTTTTCCACACAAGCCTTTCTTCTCAGGATTTTGACATTTGCTTGGTTAATGATTTGTAGATAAAGGAAAAAAGCCAGCTGCTGGAAGAGAAACATTGAGAGGATATATATTTGCATATGCAGTTACAAAAGAACAAAAAGGTACTTAGCCTAAGGTGTTCTGCACAACTTCTATTCTGATAAAGTCCATTTTGATAACAGTTCTACATCCATCTGTTTTATTAGCACTAAACATGGCATGTTCATTTATATGAAACAGTCTGGTGGAGATGCCTGAGACCAAAAAAAAACCAACAAAGCCTCTAAATCACTGTGGGCCACATCCTCAGCTATTTTGCATCAACGATGCAAAAATATTTCTACAGAAGAGGTTGAATTTACAGCTGTTCTTTGTTCAAATTCTCACTGACTACAAAGGAAGTTCACTGCATGGAGAAATCACAGTGAAAATGATGGAAATTTCTGACCTACTTAGGTAGAAGTTTTGAGATACAACAAAAGAACAGGCAGAGTATAATTTCTTTCAGCTTGTCAAAATGGTTTCATTAAATTTTTGGTTATTCAAATCAATGAAAAAAAGTCTGGGAGTGTTAAGGTAAAAGGTGATACCCGTTTCTTCCCTGCTTTTCTCAGAATAGTGCTTGCAATCACTGTAACAATATTATTGTATTTTTCACAGTAGTATGTATCATTTCCATCACATTTACAATTACATACACATAAAAACACACAAAGAATCACATTCAAAAGAAGACACAAGTTGCAAAGTATATATTATCTACTGCATATTGTAGGAGTTTGTTTCTTTTCTTTTACTTCATTGCTTTTGTGGAAAAAAATGTGCTCAGAAAGCTTTTTGTTTGAACAATATGACTGAAATTTTGACCTACCCAAGTGTCACTGAAAGTTGGAGGAGGGGGAAAAAAGAAAGAAAATTAATTAGTTTTTACTTTCTTAGGAAAGATTTCAGTCAACTCAAGCTTTGATTCTACAAATACTAGAGACTGAAGTGGTAGGAAATTGTAAATGGGAAAAGAAAAAAGGAAGCAAGACAGACAAATCCATAGCACTGTTTAATGCAGTGCTTCTACATTTGGGAGGAGGGGAACACACTAACAAGAATAACCAACAACAAAAAACTGTACTTACATTATAACATTAGCTTTTACCAGAATTACAGGCTTGGTTCTGTGAAAATATCATTGCAGTGCTTTCTCTGGTCAGTTAGAGGTACAAAAATTAAGGGGGAATTAATATTACAGGTATACAAAAAATATATATAAACTGCACGTGTTCTAAAATACAACTTCCATTCTCAGTGAAAAAGCTATGGAAATGTCTCATGATTCCTTCTGTAACATACGTGTTCTTTCAAACATTAGAAATAATACCATGACTTAGCTAACCAACAGGGAACAAACTAAAATTGAGGCTAATATTGAAAATAACAATCATATTCAAAATACAATCATATAATATATTCAGTTGTGCCATATATTTATTTAGCATTCTGTTTTCCCTTTGAAATGACATAGTAATCATCCATATTGTTGACATCTGTCATGCAAGTACTCTGAAGATAAGGGAAGAGATATTTTGGTCCCTTATCACTGGTATGGATCACAACATCTTACGCTACAAATCTGTGTGACATTTTATAATGAGCTTTTCTGGCCTCCCTGGGGAGCCAATAGTCTTTAAATGTGCAATAATCACACTATTGCACATTATATAGCCTATACCCCTCATCTTTTTCCATACATACTATTGCGTCTACAGTTACAGTGGGATGGGGACTATAGAGCTATGGAATCATATACTTCACCAATACTTAAGTATTACTGTAATAAACATGATTATTTTAAAATATCTATGCTTTATTACACAGACTTCAGAAACATTAAATCATATTCCACATATTACCTCTATCTCATATTACTAAAATATTCCTTCAATCTTAGTCCTTTCTAATATTCATTTACTCCAGCCTTCCATGAGTATTAACTCAAATAGTGCAAAAAAATTCTCCACGACCATTCTGCCTCCAAAGCAATTCCCTTTCTTTGAAGGGCTTCACTACATGAGACCTTCATACAAACAGGATATCCCATCTACCAGCTGTTTCCCATCCAGGACAGATCTTACCTTTGCAAGGTTATAGCTCTCTATTGACCATGAACCTTCCTAGGGCTCTCTCTACCTGCTACTAGTTATTGTGGGGTTGCCACACAGAGAAATGCAAATCCTCTTGTAAAAGCTCCAATTACATAAGACTTAGCTGGAGACTCTTTATGAATGCTGTCACCAGCTGAAAGCACAGAGCATGCATCTTTTTGTGAAATAAACTCACTAAAACAACAAGAATGACAAAAGACATGAATTTCACATTCTGTATTTTTGTTTCTGGGGTTTTTTTAACTCTAAGCTTAGCTAGTGACTTTGATGAGAAAGATCAGATTTTACATGCAAGCTGCTGAAGAAAAAGACTTGTTCTTATTTGATTATTTGTATGGATTTCATCTGCATTATGATAGGTCTCGTGGAAGCAAAAGCAACTGGAAGATCGAAATGAAAACACCAAATGTCTAGATTGTAACTGTTCATTCTGTTCAGAAAAACACTTATGTAAATCTTACAAAGACTAGAAAACTCCATCTTCAGAGCAACCAACAGCATCTATTTAATGGTAATAGCAGCTGCTGATTCATAGTGATTGTCTTTCTGCAGCAGATTGGTTTGCAAACAAGTATTCAATAGCAAAATAAAAGCATATGACTGATTTTTCAATGCTATTCACTGTGGATGTATTAATATTCCTTTAATGTTAGGCATACTATGAAACAAAGACAATACATTATAATAGTAGAAAAGATAACTGGAGATTAAGAAAGTACATTATCATTTACTTTCCAATTATACTTAATCATCCAACCATAATAACAAAGCTTAAATTTTACACCTTGCTGTATCATTAGTATTGAAGTATAAGGAAAACAAGACATAAGTTTGAAGAACTTCAGTCCAAAGGGAAATTAAGCAATTTCTAAGCAATACAATATTTTAGGCCTATGTTTTAAAACAATTCAAAATTATTTATATTATCTATCTTTCCTTCCTTGATGTCAATTCATTACACCTCTTTGGTTACTAACCATGCTATAGTTTTTGTACTCTTGTCCTTCTCTGCTCTTACAGCAAAGATTACACAGATACAGGGCATAAAACTCCCTTGTATTTCCAAGGAACAGAATATTTACAGGGAATTTTCAGGAAAAAGCCCCCACATGCCTTTGGAAGGTAAGGCATGTTTTCCTGCTAATCTTCTATGAACCGACAATTAATCTCCTTGTAGTATCCACTACACATATACCTAGAATTACACATTATTGCTTGTACGAAATACAGTAACTCATTTTTATAAGCACTTTATTTTCTCACTTTAGCAGAGAAACATTCTGTAAGATGAAGTGAGGAATAAAATGGTTTTCTAATTTTATTACTACTCTTTAATATTCTTTAAAATAACTAAATATTATGAAAGCCTTTCATTCATGGGAATCACTGGGACAGATTCTGGTACACTTTGTCCCAGTTGATACATGATAGCAAAAGACATTTCTTTAATTTCAGTGGTCTGAATGCAGATTAAGGCAATATTTACAGAAAGCATAGGAAACAAAAGGGTTCCTTCCTTCCACCTGCATTCAGTCAAGACACATCTGTTGCTATCCATTACCACATAAAAAGAAATTAAGTACTAGCATAGGACTGATTTCTGCTTGGCTGTTCTGTAAGGATACAAGAGCAGAAGCAGGGGAATATTCCATTTTTCCATTGTTCCCTTTGCACCTCTCATGTGACATGAGAGTTCACCATCACTTCTCTTTCAAAGGCTATTCAATATTCTCATTTCCACTAACGGAGCCTGTGGAAAAGGACTCAGATAAACTACTGAAATAGAGACACACACAGATTCTAGGGTGGGGGAAGATACTGCTTGGAGTTTTGTTCTACAAGAGTATGGAGAGGGGAAAAAGCATAAATTATAGTCTACCTCCTACCTAGTTAGCCCAATAGTAATTTAAAAAAAAATGTCATGAGTAAAATAATAAAAAAAGGTTCCTATTGCAATTAAACACTGAATTCAAAAGGAGTTTGCAACTCCTATGGTGTTCTTTTACTCTACACTGCTCTATCCTACTTTATTCATCAAGGCTGAAAAGTCTTTTTCATTTGTCTAATGAGAGATGGTAGAATTCTACTCAACAGAACTTTTTTGAAGGTGCATTTTTTCCCCCTAAATAGTTTTCTCCTGGCACAAAAGTGAAAGACTGCAAACTCCTTTCAAAAGATCACTGGAAATTAAAATATAAAACAGAGTAACAATTCCTCTCCCCTTATTTTCAAGGGGAAATTCACAGGCATGACAACTTAAAATTAAGATGCTCCTTAAGCACATTATCACAAACTTTTCCACAAAAAACATACATAAAGGAATTATGAAAGTTATGTGTAGAGAGGCCAGATATCCCAAGTTTCCCTATTAAATGTGCTCTGTCTGTTTTGGACATGGTTTCTGTATTCTCTCAGTGTTGTCTATTTATTTACCAAAAAGAGTCACAGGAGACTAGATGAAAGCAAAATTTTCCCTATTTACTAGAAGTTTAGCATTGAGCTATTTAAAGAAAACTCAAAACTTCAGGATGAAAACCTCTGTTTCAAAAACTGCAGACACTAATGCATTTTTAAAGGATGAAATTCACTTTTAAAGGACACAACCACCAATTTGTACATGCTATGAATCTCATTTTATCCTGAGGACAAAAGCTCAGGTCCAGATAGTCTGAATCCTATTCATGTTACCGAGACCTTCAGTTCTAGAGGCTTAAAGGCACAGTCAATAAAGAAACAAAGATGAAGTGGGAACCTGGGTGGAATTTAGGCCATCTGGACTTACATGCAAAATCCCAGTTTTGCAAGCTGCTGTGAGCCACCTTAATGATTTTGAGAGCTCTGACTAAATGGAGCAAGCCCAAGGATAAGACTGTCTCAGCAACATCTGTAGAGAAGTGATCCACCACAGAAATGAAATTTTCTCTAATTAAGTAAGTTGCATTAATCTATGAAGAGAGAACACTTAACTGCATGGTAAAGTTGCTTTCAACACACTGCTTGCCTCTCTTCACCATCAATATCACTTAAAGATTACTCAATGATATAACCATACAATATCTAAAATAAGTCCAGCAATCTGTCAAACAATTTGCAGTTTTGAAGTGAATTATATTAATTTTTTTAAGTCTCATACACTTTTAAGGTCAGGGATTATACCACAATGTTTCATAGATCTTGTTTAAATTTATTTTTTACAATTTGAAATGACTGGAGTTGTATTGTACAATTAAAAAAATCAAATAAACCCAACTAATTTACACCGTAATATTTTTTCTATGCTAAAATACACTTAAAGCAAAGGGATTTGTTCCAAGAATTTTTCATGACTAGGAAATTATATGAACCTAACTCATTCCATTTAAATTACTTATGAAAAAATAGAAATCTGTAGAAGTCTTTCCCATTCCTCTTCCCCACTGCATTTGGTATGCCTTTGATATCAACAGCAGAGCTCTCATTTTCAGCCTAGTGCCTAAAGCAATTACTAACCTAGGAACAAAGACTTTTAACTCTAAACCCAAATGTAATTTTAGGGAAATAAATTCCATATTTAAGAAAGGAAATACTCTCAATAGATTTATTCCCATGTTTACGTTTAAGCAGAGTTACTGTCCAGCACCGACTTAATTGGTCAGGACATTAGTATAGTCTTGATGGAAATAATTCTTCAAATATTGGGCAAGGAAGGAGACCAAAGGAAAACAACTAAATTAACTGTATGACAGTGTAATATATTAACACACAATTAATCAACAAGCCCAGACACTACACAAAAGCAAATCACAGATGCATATTCACACAGATGGGCAAGAGCACTCAGCAGTGGTTGGAAAAGGCTAGATCAGGCAGATAGGAGTTTGGCTGGTTCTTGGTAACTGTGGGGCTTCAGAAGACAGTTGACCTCAGCTGTGCTTCAAAAGGAAAAGCAATGAGGTACATCTCCTCTGAAGCTCCAAATCACTTTAACAGAACTGGGTCAGCATGATGTTCCACTGAACCCCCACAAGCACTTGGAAAGCTAGAAGGCAGGTCTTTAATTTCTCTTTGGCCCCTTCCAATCAGATGAAAGAAACTACCTGAAGTAATCCTGAAATACCTAAAATTCTATTTTTTTTGTCACATAGTCTAGACATCTAACAGTGGAACTTCATCAGGCTTGGGAGTTCTGTTCAGCAAGTCATTATCCAAGTAAGGAAGAGATCCTGTTGAATTTTATGTCGTTTCATGTTTCCCATTTGTGAGTTAGAAAGACAGGTTTTAAAATTAAAAGAAAGAAGTACTTCTAACATCAGAAATGGCCACAATTTCCACCCTTTTCAGAATCAGAGTGATACAGTCGTTCAGCTCCAGGGAATACCATCTGAAGATACACAGCACAACCACAGATATGCCAAGTCAAGTACAAGCTGTTCCCATGCCCAATACCCCTCAGAGTTGACATGTAAATTTAAAAGACTGTATAATCAAAAGAACCTTCCAGTGACTGTCGACTTTGACTAGAACCTCATTTTTTTAAGGATACACACTAGTACAGTGATGCTGATTAGAGTTATCAGATGACTAATGAAATCATGTCAGATGCACAATTTAAGTAAAACTAACTAGAGAGCCTATAATCTTTATAAAAAGATTAACTATTTATGCATGAACATCAGAAATTCCTATCCAGATTTATCAGTTCCACAATCAGTCCCCACTGAACTTACTAATGGGGGGTGGGAGGGGAGGAGAGGGGAGCCCACTCGTTCTTTGCCCCTATCCAGATGTCAGAGGATAAAAAAAAGAAGCAAGACTGTCTGTGTCTCCTCTCCAGTTTTTTTGGGTGTTTTTTTTTGTTTGTTTGTTTTTTGTTTGGTGGTTTGTTTTTTTTTTTTTACATCCCACCCCACAGGAAAATTATGGTTTGTTACCTTCTCCTCTTTCACTGTTATGCTGATGACACAAAGTTGTATCGCTCTCATGATTATTTCCTTTCCTATATATTCCTGGTTCTAGAAAATTCAGGTATCTGTGCCCATTTAGTCTTCACATATTACTACTTGGCGTGGATTAAAAAGCCTCTGTGCATAAACCTTACAAAAGACTGGTTTGTTACCGGTTTGTTGTGCAATCTACCTGGAAATAAACTTATGCATAAGTTGAGAGACAGCGTGTGAAACATTTTACTCATAGAAAAAGTCTCTACTTAGAAACCTTCAGTGTCCTAGATTGCCAACTAATGCTTGAAGTCATAAAGCAACCCATTCAACTATACTTTGACATGAGCGAAGACTGAAAAAGCTCAGAATTTTGTTTTGAAAGGAAAGGTTTGCAACAAGTCATCTCAACTTTCCTTTGATATTCTACAAATACCAGTTCATTGCTGCAACAAAGAAGCATTTTGCTCACAACAAAAAATACGCAACAACTTAAAGGGTTTGAAGTCAGAACTGCAACATGCAGTCTGCTTTTTGTTCCCCTCAGAAATTTGTCCAGAGTAAAGAAAATAAAACCACACAGTATAAAAGCATAAGCACAGGACTGGCTGTGTGCTAATAGCGAGTCCAACATATCCATGATGACTTTACTGTGCAGTAAAATTGACAGCTGCATATTGAGTCCAGCGTCATCACAACTCCTTTGACTTGCCAGGCTCAACCTGCAAACCCAGACCACACTGAATTAGCAACTGTGCCAACACACTCACAATAAGCCAGAAGCATAAGGCTCACTGTGCAAATGCTGCACCAATTAGAAATGAAAGAATCCTATGCCATATCAATAAAGACATGAAAGCAAGTGGGCACAGATGGGATTAAAGCTGATTCATGCTTCAACAGAGCAGATTTCCACCCTGTTTGTTAAATAGTTCAAGGAGTTGAAGTTCCATCCCTGCTTGCTCCTCAGTTTTCATCTCAATTTAAAGTTCCTGAACAGTCTTGCATCAAGTACCAAACCAAATGTATTTGCTGGATCCACTGGCAATGGATCATTGGCAATATGCCCATGGAAGTCAGTAAGATTAAGTGAAGACTGTTTATCAGGACTCCCTATGTTTAAAAATATTCTTGAAAATATGAACTTATATCATCCTCACAGAAGACAGAAGTCAGAGGGCATTTCATTAAGCACACAGTGTATGACTAGAGACACTCTGCTGAAAACAAGAAGCTATACAAACACACTTCAAAACAGTAGGAAAAACATTCATTCTTTACACAGAAATTCTGAGTTCATTCCATCGCTTACAAACACCTGTAATGGCATCCTTGCTTGAAAACTGACAGTATGCAATAGCCCAGCCTCCTGTTAACAGACAATACTCATCATACAACTCAACATATATAGTTGTGTTCAAACCAAATCATGAAGTGTTATACTTTCTCCTATATTGACTCAACTTCATCAGTCACAGACAGCTTCTAAGCAATAGGCTTGTGGTCCTTTGCTATGCTACCTGCTAGATAATACGGCACTTCATATCTTTGGTCTTCTTTGTTTCAGAGCTCTCCACTAAACTATATCCATGTTGCTATTATGCTGCCAGACAACAGTTTTATTCTCTTTTACTTCACTGGAACTGCAGTCTGAACATGCAAAACTTAGTCTGGGCCTAAGAATCTTTTGTTCCCATTAATTTCTGTTTATTCATTTTCCACCAGACAACAGAATGAGTAACAACTACAGCTTTATCAGCTAAAAGTAAGGAGCAATTTAGTACCACTATCAAATCAACATTTCAATTACTTCAGGAGCTACAGTATTCATAATAATCATTAAATGTACATTATAATAAAATCTAAAATGTAAAGTGTATCATATAATAAAATGTGTAGTCACTGTAATTCATAAACTATCATTTAGATTACCATATTTTCTTTTGCTGGGTAGCTGTATATTGAATAACCTGTTTATAAAAAAATTATACTACCAGTCACACTGTGTGTGGGTAGTACAGAGATGTGACAGATCAATAAGGAAAGAATTTACATCTACATATATGAAAATATGTTGGACACTAAACATTATACCTACACTAAATTGCATGCATACATTCATACATCTCATACATAATTGTTTACACACTTCCACATTACAAATAACTAAAATGGCCCCTTTTTCTAACCTGGTAATTACCACCACTGAAAATTGAGAACTGCATATAAGAAACAAGCATTTGAACACAGAACAGAATACCCTTCTCTACTTGATGTCTCTGTCTACTGAAAATTTTGCCACTTATGCAACCAAATCTCAGGTTTAACTTAAAGTACTGTCAATTAAGATTGAACATACCATCCTATAACTGGAAATGAATGAGAACATTAGTAATGCTCTCATATTCTTAACCCCCATTTGGCAATGATGCTTATCAACCACACCAATCTTGTCCTAGTGAAAAAAGTTGGCAGCAGTATGAAACATTTGCCACAGTTATTTTTCTGCTTATCCTATACAAAAACAATTAGAGACATTATAATCTCATTTCTCCATTATTTTCTAAAAAGCAGGCACATTTGGAAACTCCAATTTTAAAGCTGTCCTAATTGCAAATTCATTTAAAATAGTTGGACTGAGCCATACACAAGTTTAAGCAGAGACTAAATAAACTGGACTTGCAAGGAGGGTCAGTACTCTGGAAGAACATCTGTTCCAAGTGTCATTTAAGGCTCCTATGAAGTTTATTGCAAGAACCCAGCAATCTGAGAAAATTAGACATGTAAGAAATAAATAGCTACAAAGAATAATTTTATCAATAATCAGTAATGAAGTGATGGAATTAATTTAAATTTTCACACTACAAACTGCATGGCACGGTATTACGCAGTTAGGTAGTACAGAATGATGAGATTTTTAACATACTTTATTAACCATTTATTAAAAAGATCTGCACAAAAAATTACTTTGGAAAATGAGTTATTAGCATGATTTCAGATTTCCAAAGCTTTCATTCTGAGCTACCAAATCAACTCAATCTTTCAGTTAATTTCAAGATGAAAATAATTTATACTGTTTATATAAAATATAGAAAAGTTGTATTTATTTATAAATAAATACAAGGAAGCACTTAAAATAATAAGTCTTACTGTTTACATAAGATCTTGGTTTCCATTGGTCAGAGCCTTGAAGGAGTTAAGCTCTGAATTTAAAATTAAAAAAATCAAGATTTAGTTCTCCAAGGATGTGGGTCTCGTGTTTAAATCACCTGTGAATAAGGGATATACATTACTTCCATTTAAGCACAGGCAGCATTTTTTAAAATAGAACTTCCTTGCTTTCAAAAGCAATAGCTTAGAGCAACACCTACTCTTAATTCCAGTTTCAGAAGAGTTTACAAAACACCAAATATTTTTGCCACTGAACATGGATACAGACGTATGTGCATACACGGAATAGGGTGATCCGTAAAAGCTTTTAAAAAACTTTTCCTGAATTGGGCTTTTCCAGTCAATAGTTTATTATATGAAAGAAACATTATTAATAATTTTAAAGCCTACTCTCGAAACTACTGTAAAGATTCATGCTTTATACGTTCATCTGTCCCTGGTATTTCAAAGCTGAAGCTCTTGGTGCTTCAGACATTTTAAGAAGATGGCTAATATGCATCAGTATTAGTTTACGACAAGAAAGTTAAAGTCCACTGAAGTTACCTAGTTATAAAAATGACAGATCTAAGAAATGCAAGAACAACTCTATCCTATGTCAGGAGAGGAGGTAGTTTTCTTGAGAATAAAACTTGTTTTAAGACATACAGCACATTCTATTTGGAGAGGATTTTAACTGCAGTACTAGACATTCACTAATAATTAGATATGCTTTCTCCACACCATATTTTTTCCACTAAATTGAATTAAAGAAATTTATTATGAAATCAATTCAATATAATTTAATTAACTCCATTAATGAAATAATTAAACAATGGTTTACAATTGTAGAGCAATGACTTTCAAAGTTTACTCCTGGACTCTAAGTTTGTGATACTTATTTTTTTTAGTGGTCTGCCTTTTGCCCTTTATATTTACACAGCATGGTCATGAAAAAATCATCTTTGAGGACATGAAGTATCTCTCCACTGAAGGTTGCTGCCTATGGAATGAACAGCTGCGCGCATCCATCTGGGTAATCACTGCCCATTTGACATGCAGAGACATTACAGCATCAGAGAAATCAGGCTGATGCTGAAATGTTTATGAGAAGCTGGCTTTATAGCTCTAAAATTTTACTAGGTAACTGTGGTGTGTATAGGGTGTCTTCTTAAATTATACTTAAGCTATTGACACCTCTGGAGTAATCTGCTTTCGTCTAGACAAAATGCCTTATGCCACAAGTTACTCTGTCTGATTAGATCAGATTTTACTATGGTACTTTAGTAGCAAAAAAAACTTTACCAGTCTTTGCAGAATCACTTTTTTCTTCCTTTTAAATTATACCTATACCAGGCAAACTTTGTTACCCCTCTATATTTTAATATAATTAGAATCTGAGTGTAGACAGTGCCTCACTGTGCAAAATATGTTTAAGTTACGCTTTCTTCTCTCTCCTGAAAATATGCCAATGATTATTCCTTTACTCTCTGGTTCATTCTTTGTCAGAATTCAGAAACCTTCTTCAGTAGGTGTTAAGTTTGGGTAATATTTTTTTTTTTTTTTTCAGAAAAAAACCCAACTCTCCAGTTAAATATTTGATATACAAACTCACCAACACACGAACAACTTTATTCTTTTGTGTTATCTCCATTGGCTTGAAGGAACAAGGCATATTAATAATTTTAGACTAGCTGGGTACATATTTCAGTGTTGGCAGGGTAACTTCATTGTGTTACAAAGACAGGAACTCTACTCATGGAAAGCATCCATTACAGTGGTACTCAGCAAGTGTTTCCACTATCACAAATTTTGTGCAATGGTGTTCTCTCCAGCCACCTTGGAAAACTTATACAGTATATGCATCCTGCTACAAAATGACAGGTTATAGTCATGATGCCTTATGTTATTTGGTGTTGTGCCTGAAACAGCACTTTCTTTCCTTAAACACAGATGATCAAGGTTCATGTGTCTGGGGAAGGCTGGTCTTTGCTCTTCCCACTGAGGTAAGGTTTACACTGTACAATCCCAAAATACCAGAGTTAGAGCTAAGCAACCTGGTGACTCCAAATGACACCATAAAGAAGCAGAGTAGATGCAGTTTCAAACACAGAAGCAGTAAGCAATTGCTGTTAAACATCATTGCTAATCTCTAATACTGATGTCAGTTACATTTAGTTACTTGGGCAGTATCAATTCAAGTATCCCTGACATTTTAGGTGGGTTGCTAATATAAATAATTCTTATCTTAATCAAGTAAGACATTGCCTTGAACTTGAACAAGTTGTAATGCTCCTGTGCTACAGATTCAGCCCTATCATCAGGCTAAAGGGAAGACACTGGAGGATTGTGGCATTTTATAAACAACATGCCAAAGTTATTCTTTTCATTGCAATACAGAGCAAATAAGATTTGCAAGCCTTCTCAGCTGCAGCAAGGGTGCATTGCTCCTCTCTGGACCAACACTCTGAAAGAAGTCACTTTCAGAATCTTAATAGGAGATAAATTATTTTGCTATTCTTTTTTTGTTTTTAACTTAAAATTTCTCAGGCCTCCTTTTATCAAGTGACACATTCTCTCACTTTGAAATGGCCTGGTAAAAATCCTGTGCTTAGAGATCAGTAGGTTTTGAAATGCTTCATCAGATATGAATCTCAAAGATCTCCAGCTTCCAAATGGCACACACAAGGACCAGTTGCATACTAGTGGATGTCACTAGCATTTTGTTCAAGTGAAAGCAGTAAGCCCTTCTGTAGAAATCTATTATGGAAGAAAAATGTACTGTTACAAGTCCAAGACACTGCAGCTATTAATACTAAGAAAGTTAAAGATCTAGCATTCAAAATTAGTGACAAATATGAACTATAAAACACCACATTGCACAAAACTTCCTCAGGTGTTCCTTGCCGCTTTTAATGATTGCTCCAGCTACACTTTCTATTTTTAAAGTCCCCTTCTGAAGTATTCAGAAGAGAGCAGAGGTTTCCATTACAACTTGGTTCCAGATAAATTGCTGATCACTAGAAGATAGTGTGCCACACTTGTTAGCCCTTAACACACAGAAAACATACTTTTTCAAATATAAAATGCAGTATTTAATTAACAAATTTAGTCAAGTGCAATACGTGGAATGTATATTTCAATACTGCTGGAGATCACTGTACTGATAGTGTTGCATTAGCATACATACTTAATGTATTCATAGCATGCAAAACTCTTATACTCCCCTGGGATACAGACTACAGTTTGCAGAGATTTTACTTTTCCCCCTCTCTCCAAACATGAAGGTTATATCTTTCATTTTTATTGAATGCACTGTGGAATCATCTCTGCTGGTTTCCTCCTAAAAACCTATAAGATGTTAGGCAATAAAAATAAAGAACCCAATTCTTATTGGGATTCCCAACCAGATCTCTCATGACCCTCAAATTAAATTGGACATTTCAAAATGTTTTTGACAATAAGCAGATCAACTCTATAGATTACAGTTCAGAACACTATCCCTTTACTATAAATGTGTAAGGCTGCTGTCCAGCTCAGGTTCTTTGTTTGGTTTTGCAACCTGTGCAATAAAAAAAAAAAAAAAAAAAAACTACAATACATTACCAGTATCCTTAATTCAAACAATGCAGACTTTGTATTCTCACAAAACTGCTACAGTGTCTGTACACAGAAAAAAACATATCCTTGTGTGCCTGTGTATGAATGATCTTTGTAAAAGAGGTACAGAAAGCACAGCCCATTTCAAACTGAAAAATATATTTTCACTTAAAAAAATAAGCAAAGTAACCTTTACTTAATAAAGAGACCAGTTACATATTTCCACTTGGGGGTGGGGTGGTAGGGTGGGGTGGTTTCAGGCAGGGAGAAGAAGGAAAAGAGTGAAATCATGCTGCAAAAACCCCTAAATATTAAATGTTAGTTTATAACACCGTTCAATATTTGTACCTTTGCTAATGATAGTTTCATTGCACCAGGTGCCTGTCTCCCTCAGTCATCCTTCTACTGTCTGAAAGAAATGACGTGACCATAAAAAGATCAAGAAAGAAAAGACAGAATGCTATGAGTTGCACAAAACTGCAGGGATGATATTCAAAATAAAACTGTTGAGGTAGCCCAGCTGATACCTTCATAAAAATCACGAACTAAACCCTTACTCACTGTCCTTAAGAGCAGCAAATGCAGCCCCAATTAAAAGACCTACATCTGTGGCAATTTTAAGTTAACACTTTTTTTTGCCACTCTCCCCTTCAGAGCTCATTAATGCACTGTCGTTACTCCCCTCCCGCAGATCATCTTTTATTATCACAGCATCCAAAATAACTGCTTTATCTGCAAAGTACCTTTTTTTCCCCCTTCTGACAATTTATGTATTTCTACAGTTTACAAGATTTTACTGTGAGTACTGTAGATTCACTTCCAAGTGTCTGAAAAACATACTTATTTCCTCACTGGAGTTTCTATATAATCCAGACTACAAATCACAAATGTATTAATCTGCTTGTTTCCTTCTCTCCTCTGTTGACTATCAGAACTAATCCTTCTCAGGATAAACTACTC
This sequence comes from Falco cherrug, assembly GCF_023634085.1. Lineage (NCBI taxonomy): Eukaryota > Metazoa > Chordata > Aves > Falconiformes > Falconidae > Falco > Falco cherrug. The sequence goes on from NC_073697.1 coordinate 36,991,163, forward strand.
TAAAGGTTCCAGGGACTATATAGCTTAGCCACTGACTATAAAAATGACAAAATTGCATGAAGAGCTCTGCACATACACATACAAAATTTTGTGTTTCTGCTGGACAGTCTATTTGAGTGTTTTTACCTGTAAATCTATTTCGGGTTTTCTTTTTCTGTGAAAAAAAAAAAATCTTTATTCTTACTGATCTCTTTCCAGCCTGAAACTTTTGCATATTTCCCTGACATTTTTTATGCCTGTACTTTCTTTACTGAGTCTTCTACACATAGCATCTTCTACCACAGAGCATCACCGGTTAATGTGAGAAAACACCTTCTTATTGGTTCGCATTCAATGTAGAATGATTCACACAAAAGATTCTAATGCTACAAATACACATGCTCCAAAACCAACAACTCTCCAGCATTTATATTTTTGGCAGGTAGTAATCAGCACCACACATGTCACTTACTTGAATGCGAGGGAACAGAAAGAAGAGCCTTTTATAACGGTATTTATGTTAATTGTTTGCTTCAGCGGTATGACCTACCGTCACTTTTTTAATAAGGTGTATCAAAAACTATATTTCAACAGCAGATAAATCATTTAAAAAGCTGTTACTGAAAGAGCAAGCATTGAAGAATTTCTTCTCCTAAGAAGATTCACGAAAAACTGTTCAGTGACTCCTTAAACAGTTTCTGAGGTCATTCTGTGTTTTCAAATAGAATGCCTTTTCCATTACATAAACAGCATTAATAAACATCTTCACTCACCAACAGGATGTCAAACATCAATTATTGTAAACATTCACTTGAATATTTTTTCCCCTGTACAGTTTTTGCAATTTCTGTCAGATTTTTGGAATCTAACGGCAATTTCCCCTGAGATCAGCTACTGCGATAAATTATTGAAGATTCAAAGTAAAGAGAGAGTTTCACAATGCATTAGAATTAATTCTTAAGTCAGTAAAATTACAGCACTTTATACCACTTAAAATCTGGTACAGGTGTTTTAAGTGTTTACCTGAAGTTTTGTATGTCTTGGGAACGTTTTAATTTTTTTAAAATTGAAAGTGAATAGTATTACAATGTTATGGCTGTCGTAATTCTTTAAATGGCTAGAACTTGCAACTCTGCAACAAAACTACAACTAGCAGATTATTGGAGTAAATTAAAAAACTATGAATTCAAGATCAGATAGTTTTATGACATGCTTCCTATTACCACTTTTTTCTCTCTTAGCCAACATAAAATGCATTTATAAACAAAATAATTACTAGAAATTAGAAGCACCAAACATTAATAACTATCACAGACATCCTATGCATTAAATATTTCTGTCTTTTGGGTTTCAGTTCCACAACAGCTAGAACCATTCCCGACTCACTTCTCCTCTCTGACATCAAATATTATGAAGTCTTTTGGCTGGGATTTTACGCTGAGTACTGGAAAATACTTAGTACATAAATACAAAAATCTACCATTATTTCCCTTGTAAAGATAAATGGAGAGAAGGGAAAGGGAGGAAAGGGGATGAAAAGCGGAATGAAAGACTGCAGTCATTGTCTGTGGCTATAATATAAATTGCTCAAAGTACCATGCTGAGATTTCAGACACACTACTAGAATCTAACAAAAAAACATACTGACTGCATAAGAAATATAAGATGAAGTCCTGAAAACACACAATATTGCTCTTTCACACATGTAAACATTTATCCACGTTTCTTCTAGTTTCTTAATAAGATGTCTCCCTGAATGCCCATTTGCATACTCTTGTATTTTACTACAAAAAGTGACTCTCTATCTTTCCCTGCTTCAGCCTGGGAGTTACCTCTTTGTGGCAGACTATCAAAGGCACAGGTTGCATATTCGATCATTACTTAGGCTCGCAGTCATAGAAAACTTTATCCCTACTTCACAGACAAGAAAGCTTCCTCTGACACTTTGGATGGAGCTAAACATCTTCTACGAGAAGCAAGGAGATTAGCTTCTGAGAACCACTGGTAACAAAGAGTTGAGTCAGGCAGCACCCTCAGCAAGTGGCCTCCTAGCAGAGAGGAGGAAGTGTGCTCGTTCCAGTTCCCCTCTGCTCCACAAAATCTCAGATAGTTTTAACTTACACTGTCTGGAGCACTCTTCTGAGCTGGATGGAAGCAGATGAAAAAAAAGCCCATCCAGACAGGCACTGTTATCAGTTGAGAGACCGCAGACATTTTACTTGGGCTCTGCTGCGCTGGTAGTTTCCAGCTCTGTGCTGAATACCAGCTGTTGGCTTTAAGAACAATTCTCCACTCTGTGTCAGTGTAAAATCAAATAGCTTACATCACATATTTTTCTGATATTTATCTACCATGTTGCACATTCTCACACTTGGAAACAATCTCCCGTAATAGAACTCGGTAGCTTCTCAGGCCAGAGTTGCTCACATGGACGCTGCTCACAGAAGGGACTTCACGGCATGGTACTCGGCCCCAGCTGGGAGCCTCCTATGGCCCAAGACATAATTTTGTGTTTTACAGTTCCGGGTACCTGAAGCACTGCGAAGGCTGTGGTGCAACTTGCCAGTACATTTGTAACACAGTGCTGAAGACTTCTGTTGGATGCCATAAGGGTACACAGAGAAATTTCAGGACAAAAGATGCTTACTGGGATAAGATTGAAAGACTAGGATATAGAAACAAACCGGCGAATTTGAGAGTACAAAAGCATGATTTCATCACACTTAATAGCAATTTCTTAAAGAATGTATCCCACTATATATCCCAACATTTTTCAAGTTTTTATTCCCTCCAGTGCTGTTATAGTTTTCAAGACCTACAAAAAGAGAAATATTAATAATGCAAATGCTTTCCTTGTTTCACCTATCTTCGCATTGTACAAACTTAAATGCCTTCAAACTATCACTAACCACATATGAAACAGCTTTAAGCATATATAATCACATAGACTAGGTAACCACAGTATGTCTTCTGTAAGCAATGCTCCTATCATATTCAAACAGTATTGCAAATATTCCTATAATTTATGAATAATCTAACAATATTTAGGACAGATTTTGCACTCTAGTTTGCCTGAGCTGAGGTTAAATAAAAATTATCAACATGTTGATATTTTCAATTAAAAATAAACTGGCTTGGAAATTATACCTGCTTTAATACATTTTCTGAAATATTTTGTTTATTGATTCCAAAATGCCCATTTCCTTTATCACCCTCCCAAACCATTGGTGTGAAAGAAACACACCACAGAAATTTGCCTCCTGATTTTTGTGGTTTATAACAATACTCGTAACAGTGCAATTAGTGTATTTAGTGTGTATTTTAAAACACCAAATAGAAACAAGCCAAGCAGTCCTGAGAGAAAATTGTTTCCTCCTCCTTCGTCCATGTCCTGTGATAAAGGGGCTGTAACCTCCTTCATAGCAGAAAACTCAAAGTTACTATGATTTTCTTTCTTTCACACTCTTTATCAGCCCCAGAGGCACCTTTGGCTTTCCATTAGTAATAAACACGGGGGGGTTTGGGGGGAAGGATTCTTTCCCGTTATTGCCATACCACCTTTCTCCTGAAGTCTCCTACCCTACTACTACTACCGTTTTTCCTTCCTGCTACCTCCTTCCTGTTTCTAATCCACCCTAACTGCACCAGAAAATGAGTTTTAACTCATAAATAAATCACAGCAGATAACCAAGTTACTTTGTACATAAACGTGTAAACCACACACAGTCTTATGGAAAGTATGAAGCCCAGCTCCTGAAGCAGTTCATTCTTACTAAATGCTACACAGTTCTCAGATCTATGAAGAAAGGCAGAAATGAAAGGATGGAGACACTAGTTTGTGCCTCCAGCTAGTTAAACTAGATTATCTTTTAATATCTCATATATTTTGTTTTTATAAGCAGTGCTAAATGCAGGTCCACCAATACCTCTGTCTCACACAAAACAGAGAAATAAATCAGTTCCTCCTCTCAGCATGGTTTGCCAGTGAGCTCTCTATTCAATACTTAATACACACTACAGGATTTTCCTTTTCTCTCTATTCGTTGCTACCCATATTTCAGTTTTTTTTCACATGTTCTGGTATTTGGTCTGTAAAGCTATCATCAGGTACTTTGAGAAAACAATATACATTCAGGTAATGTGGCTTATATAACCTAGCTTACATTGGACAATAACACAGATATATTTCATACATAAATCAATAGCACAATACAATCAGTTTAGACAGATGTAAGAGAGGTTTTCTGTAATGCTGACCTATACCATACAGAGAAATAAAGGAGGGCACAAGTCAAGATGAGTGCAAGTTACCAAGGAGAACACAGTACCAATAACCCTATCTCATTAATTTAAACCCAGAAAATCCGAAAGTCTGGCTACTTTTCAAGCCACATCTATAAAGATCAGTAATATCAAATTTGGGTCCTGTACTCCCCAACCATATTTCATAGTTTTTGAAAGGAGGACTTATCTAGTTTTTTTTTTTAACACAAAACATATCCCTCTGATACCAAAACTGGGAAAGAACAGGCATTGGTCCACCCAGCTTTTCAGTATGAAGCTCTCTCTTTCCAAAGCTCACCACACATCTGGGTTTACACCTCTATTACTTCAATTGGACTACCCAGAAAAAAAAAAGGTACTGATAGGGCACTGTTCTTTTGTAGAGGAATGAAGGCAGTGTGTTGATTAGCATTATTAATAAAGGGTTTATCTCTGTCCACTTCTGACTGTTCTAGAAAGTCTATGATCAATCTCCATGTTGTTAATGACGCTGTAGCAATTTTGTCTCCCCACGAGGCAGCCTCAAGAAGTACCTTTCCAACGCTTTGCCATGTCTGAATGCTGAAAACCTTTTTCACCATAACTAGCAAATCATACATTTACACCACACTAGCAGAATTCTTATTGCCGTTACATTATATTTTACACCTCTTTTTTCAAATATATCCATAAGCATTGCAAATATAGAATTTGTCTCCCTGTCCGCTTTTAATCATTCTAGTAAGTCTAAGACTAATCTCCATGTTGTTAGCGATGTTGTTGCAATTTTATCGCCCCTCGAGAAAGCCTCAGAAAGTAATTTTCCAGTGTTTTGCCATGTCTGAACGCATGTGACTTTATTCGGCACAACTAACGCATCATTTACTTTGCACCATCCTAGCAAAGTTCTTATTGCCCTCTTGTTATACTTTATGCTTCGTTTTTCAAATATATCTATAAGCATCGTTAACAGAGAATTTTCTTCTTCTGCACTCATATTAAATAGTCCCCATCCACGCTGGGCACCAAAAGTTGCAATTTGAGTTAAGATGGACAAGAAATATTGCAATACACCCATATCGATTAGTTGTCAACGGCTCACCTCTCATGGTGTCTGTTACGGGTCGCAGGCTCTCCCACTTGTCTCAGCTACGTTGGGCGCCGGTTGTCATAGTCTGAGTCCAACTCAGTCAGCCTCACATGGGGCACCATTGTTGCAGCAAAAACAAACTAGTAGGCTGCAACAAGGCTTTTACCATCAGTCAGATTCTACTGTCCATTCTGTTCCTCCTTCCTCCAGAGGTCAGACCACACTACTACTACTCCTCTATCCAAACCCCACCCCCAGTCCTCAGGGCTATTTAACCACTTAGCAGGAACGAGCTACAGCTGCACATCATCCATGTCAGTCAACCCACTGCCTCTGCGTCAAGGCCACAGCTGCATGTTATCAATGCTAATCAACCCACTGCCTTCATTCCTCTACACTGTTCCATTTATGTTAAGTGTCTTTTCAACGTATTCGATCACCAACATGCAAAAAAAATACCCTATGAGAATTGAAATGAGGAGGGGCGAAAAAACCACAGGAAAAAAACCCAAAAACAAAAAAGTTTGAAAATTCGTTAACTTCCCAGAGTTACAAACTGTGCAGAAGCTTAACGTTGTTCTTGTTGGGCAGGTCACAAGTATTTCCTTCTTCAGTGTGACTGAGAGCATAGCTCTCCTAATAAAGATGTATCAGTATATAATAAACACCTCTTGCTCCAGTCTTACCACTGTTCTGCTCCCTGAGTTTTGCACAGGAAGGACTAAAGATGACTGAACTTCCAGCTCTGAAGTCAGCCCTGTTATTGACTTCACTGATAGCAGGAGCAGGAACAGAAGGAAATCTCCTCAAGAAGAAAAATTCACTTTATGGTGTGTTTATTTCTGACTTACAGTGTTCTGGAGCAGACGATGCCAAGGCACACCTTGCCTTATATATCCAAAGTACTCAAGCTTTCATCCTGAAAAATCAGGAAATAAAGCTGCTACAAGTGAGCTTTACTAAAAGATAATCTTGTCTTCCTGCTGCCATACTTCTTCTGGCATACAAGACATTTGTCTAACAAGATCATGTACAGTAAGTCCAAGCTAAGAATTTGTATTTAGGGCCAAACTAATATTCCCTGGGGAAAAAAAACCTCATGTAATTGGTTCCAGTTTACTCCCTTTGTTTCTAGATCTTTGAAGACACTTTATTAAGGTACTAAGGCTACAGCAGATGAATGAGAAAAACAGGAGTAACCCTTCATGAAGAAAAAGTTCTTGTAATACCATTAGGCACTAGAGCTGCCTGCTTATAATCCATGTTTTGTATAAAGATAGCTGGCACTTGAGCTCAAGTCATGGTAATGCCAAATCACTCTGTGACATAAAGGATTACAATTTTTGCCAAAATTGACATAATTTGCTCTGACTCCAGTTTGAAAAATGGTGGGGAAACTAGCTTTTGTAAACTGTGAAGAACACTTCTTTCCTCACAGGCTCTTGAGGGTTTTTGACCTTAGAGTAAGCAGGTCACAGCATGCCCTGCAGAACTCTTACTTAATGGTTTGTAGCTGATGTTGTGTATTTGTGTACAAGTATCCACTGTGATAATTTACTGTGAAAGACAGTTAATGTGCTTAGAATGTGGAATTAATGTCACCTTTTTTTAACTTGTCTCCAACTGTTTGGATAAGATTGATTTGTTGTCAGTTTTTCATCATCTTTCTTGAAGAGAATCTAAAGGGAGCTGGGGAGAAAAATCCCTACCCTTCATGAAGTGAAACTAAGATTACCTGCAGAAAAACAAGCAGCCAAAATACATACCTGTCTCATTTTCAGGAAACTCATCTGAATATGACAGAGTGTAATTCACATAGCAGACATAAGCCAAGATGACGCAAAGGCACAAAATGTCACCTTATCCCTTCTTAAAAGAGTTTCTACCCACAGGCTTTCCAGTACTTCCTCCAAGAACGCCAATCAGTACATACCTTTCCAAATTGTTATGCAACATTTTGGTTACATAGAAAAGTACATTGCCAGTTGTTCCTAAGGTCTGTAACTTTCCTATTGTCTCGCAAGCCATTAAAATATGCCAGTCATAACATCTTACCTAAGAATTGTTTATATGTAATCATACTACTATTTTCTACAGCAAGACATACTCCTTTGTATAAAATACTACTGCAAAACCCTCTCCAAGGCCCCCTAAAATGCTTAACATGCTACCTACATACACACACAATTTTTCCTCTCTACAATAGCATCTCTTTCCAAATGATAAGTTTTCTTGCAGTACAAAATAATAAAGAGACCCAGTTAAATCATAACCTATTTTTCTTCTAAGTTTGCAACAAGAAGTATTTGTAAATCAAAATGTCTTGCTGATTTTAAGGAGTGTGAAAGCTTGTGTTTTAACAAAAGTCATGGCTGGACTCTTAACTTTCTACAGTGTTTTTCCTCCTTGCTTTATCCTTTAGCAACAGGCAGCTGAACAGCAATGAAGAGCTGTCAATCAGTAAACCACTGAATGCCATCCACTTGCACAGTCTTTCCTGAACATCTTACACTTCCAGAAACTTTGATGAATGTGTCCATAAAGTGTTTATAATTAATCAACAATTTCTCCTTTTTTTTTCTTTTTTTTTTTTTTTAAAAGCAAGAAGTGGGAAGAACTGTGGATTAAAGGACTGAACATTATGAGTATCTCGCAATAATGGAAGTTTCCTTCCCACTCCAGAAATGGTCTTTGCTTAATCATCTCTAGTGACTGCAACTACCAAGTCATCCCATGAACCAAAAGAACACCTCTCACATTGCTAGGGCACTGAAAAGTTCATTCAGCTACTTTCAGTTACTGAAGCAGAGCCAAGTACAGGTGGAACAAATTGGTATATCTCGCTCCATAACTGTTGGTTTAGTTTCCCTAGAAACAGCTAACTATAGCTAATGAGGGGAAAGAATGACTCATTTAGCTCATTGTATGAGAATTTTTTCCTCCTTTTCGCCCTCAACAAAAATCTCAACAGCATTATAGTTTCACATTTATTTTCTATAATATCATTGTTTTCATTGAAAAGAAGATACAACAAGAAAAAATGGAAGCATCCAAAATAAACAGTGAATGATATCCCGAAATATTAATGTATTGAATATTTGATATTGCTTACGATATTTAAGGGACTGTATTTTTTCTCAATGTAATGGCAATAGTGTTCCACCTAACCTACATTTCCTGAGTTTCATATAGTAGCATTTAACCTGACTTCTTCATGGTTTTCATACTGTGATGTTCCAAAGCTCCCTGTTTTAGACAATGACTGAGGAAAATACAAAATAACCAGATTCATCTTCCTTTCTACAACAAGAAAAAAAGCCTTAAGGTATTAAAGTAAGTTTTATTTTATAAGAACACCAAGTTATCAATCACTGTGTCTGATCCAAGTGTTCTGTCTGTCTAAAAGTTTTGATATTGTATTGCTTAACATTTTAGAAAACAAACAAAAAATATGAATCATTGTTTCAGTACCAGGCAGCAACTATCTTTCAAACACATGGGAAATAAATTCATTCTTTACTGAAAGCACTGTCGTACTCCACTGAGGCTGTTTGTCAGTTCCTCCAGAGTGACACTAAATCAAGTTGCAAAGCACTGTAATGTAAATCACAGCCTAATTTACTTGTCACTGTGTTGTGACACTTGGTTACAAATGCTTTTTAATTGCAAGGATAAATTATACATTAACAATTCTTAGTGGCAGTTTCAATACTACATCAGATTATTTCACTCTAGAGAAAGGAGCTGAACAACTATGCAACCACAAGCTATGACAGAATGTTTTTAAATCGTTGGGCTTTCCAGATTGATGGTGTTGGTACTGTTGTGATGATGAGTTCTGTCCCCCACAAAAACAAGAGATATAATCAGTCTTTTATATTCAATAACTCACAAAGAAAAAGTACTCTTCTTTTCCTGAACCTTTCAGATCACTCCAGCTTCTTCCTTGCGAATTATTAGTCAGACTCCCTAAAGTAATATGAACTGGTTCTCAGGCATGCTGAAAAATAAGCCTCTCCCTTTACAATCTAGGACAGGGAAATGACAGGGCATTTTTAAAATATTTCTTGGTGATTTTAAGCATCTCCACCTCTAGGATCGCAATTCTCTTTACACAAACAAGGTTTTGTCTATTGGAAGCTGGACTGGATCTGGCACTTCCTGCAGCTTGTAGGCAGCAAGCAATGACCAGTACTCAACTTGAGCTCATGCCCTACAAGTAAATGGCTCCACACTGCAATTACTAGTATTAAACCAGAGCAAAGCACTTTGCAGAATTTAAAAGTCAATCCTATGGCTCAACTGTATATTGCATTTTGTATATACTATTTCTTAGTTACACACTTCTCATATTTCACCATAATAATATATCTACTACATCCTACTATAGTGTAGGTTGCTCTAATAGATGGAGCTCTGTCCCCCACAAGCTCCTACTCTGCAGTCCGGGGCTTGACATGAACAGACATCTGCCAACCACGACTCAAAAATATGAGCTAAGGTTATTCTATCAGTAAAGGTGCAACACAACTGTACTACAGAGATTATGGAAACACGACACTATCAATAATGCTATATGAAATTAGACATTCATTTTAACAGCACAAGAGAAATTTTTTGGGGTGGGGTTTCTTTTTGGTTCAAATCTTCCGATTCTGTTCAGCTGATGTTCACCTCAGTTTTGATGGTCTCAACCCTCAAGGGCAAAGCAGACAGACTCAAGAGAGCTCATCTGGGCAGGGAGCCAGAATCAAAAGGGGGTTTTGCCCCCTCCCACATTTGGGATCTTGTGCTTTTGCCAGGCCCTGGATTTTGCAGACAACTGCTGCCCCTTGGCTGGCACCACCTGCTGCAAGGTGCTTGCCAGGCATTTCTTTCCCAGCCCACAGCACCTGCCTCATCCTGTTGCTTAATTAATTGTTTTTAAAACAAAACCAGTCCTTTCCCAGATCTCCAGGCTGCCCTTTTCATCACCCATCAGTGGGGCACAGTGGCTGTGGGGCCTCTGCTTGCATGCCACACTTTCCAGGTCTTTGGTGTTACCCCTACCCTTAGACCATACAACACCATTGCAGCACCCAGCACCAGGACCCTGTTTACACAGCAAGTCCTCATAATTAGTTGATAATGAGCCTAAGACAAGGCCAGGAGCAGGCCCCGTACCGTTAGCATAATGCCTGCTCACGCAAGGCACAGCAAGCTTAAGGTGATTAGCAACAACAATCTTGTTTTTAATGGGTACAGAAAGGCTTCAACCATTACAGTACGTACATTTTAGGATCAAGTCGGCCTCCGCTGGAGGTGTGAGGTGCTAGGCAGCCCTCGCTGAAGTCCCACAGGTGGAGCTGCGCCCACCACTGCGGCAAGAAGTGCCCCGGCCGCCACTGAGGGCCCCAGCAGCCCCCGCCTCGCCATGGGGCCAGGCCGCGCCTCAGCGAAGCCTCTGCGGCTGCCGCCCAAGCTGTCACAGAGCGGCTGCAATTAGTTCCCTTTTCCACACACAAGAGAAACATCCTACTCTGGAGGCTTTCTGGCACCCTCTAAGAGACCTGAAACTTGTCCCATGTATCCTTTCATATAATACGAATGGAAATATTTTAATGGGGTGTTTCTGTCAGAATGGCATTGCAAGCTTCGGAAAACAAGCACAGATTCACGGCTTAACCTTTTATCAGAAAAACAACTCAGACTGTTTCTTATAAATTAATTTCTGTGATTTATACTGCTAGCAAGCCATCTTCCTCTTTTCTGGCTTATTTTAAATGATACTGAATAGATTTAAAAATCAGGAGGCAGATTTCCTATAATAATTAGGTATCTAAATAGCATGTAGGAGGTTAGAAGACTTCTTAAAATAGTACATAACCACCAATGAAATATATAAGTGCTGACACCTAATGCATTAATTGTGTCCTGAAACACAGTGGTTGGTATTAGGTTGTAAATTATTGTTCCTGGTATGCATAGTAAGTCTGCTTATTAAAATTCTCTTTCTGAATATTTATGCAAAGTCTGCAACCCCCTATGCATAAGAGATCGCTATTATCACACAGAGTAACTTGGCCATTTCAAAGAAACCTTACATAATTAAATCAAACCAAATCGGAATGAAAGAAAGTACAACCATGTGAGGGGCTGACACCCTGAACTTTCACAAAACTGGTGTTATAGAAGCATCCAGCATATTACAATACCAAGCTTGAAAATACTGACTTCGAAAGTCTTCTAAAATCACAACTGCTGTTTGCATTTTTAAATACAGCTAAAAACTTCAATATCAAACAGATTAGTCCTTGGGCATTTCTGTGGCATCTCTACTTTTTGCATTACGTTTTGACCGTGCCTTCAATATAATTTAGTATTCTGTAGGGTAGAAACAGCTAGGGAACCCCCAAGACACTAACTCCAGCTGCCTACTACCTCAACAACTCCATAAACCAGTCAAACAGAGACTTCCAAGGATTCTTTACCCCTTTATTACTGCACTGATGGGCTATTTCTGCATGATTCTTACATTTAAGGACCTTCCTCACATTTCCAACTTGATGTGTTCCTGACCACTCCTGTAATTTTTTGGGCTCTTTTCTGCAGTTGTGCTGGATATCTGAAGGTGGGTTGTGGTTTGTTGAGGTTTGTTTTTTTTTTTCCTGATTAGCAAAACACAAAAGGATCTTTAGATCTCCTTCTGCATACTCCATCTCCCCTCTCTGGTTACCCAAGAGGTCTCTCCGCACATGTGTTTATATTCATCATTCAGGAAGAGGGTCTACCAGGGTACAGTACTGCCAGCAATGTGTGGGGTTTGTGTTAGCATGTCCCTTTCTCTTTCCTCATAAAATTACAGTCACACATGTCTTTTTCTTGCTGATCACATAAGTCGATTGCAATTATGTAATAACCTCATAAGACTAGGTGTTTTTTTCAGCTATCCAGGTGATTAGTCCTCTTTTCAGAGAAAAAAAAATAATTAAGCTCTAGATAAAACACCTTATGTATTATTGTATAATATAATTTCATTTCAATTCCTAGCCCCTTACCTCAAGGAAATTCTTTTTTTGGTAGGTATGAACCCTCCCAGCTTTGCAATGAAGTTATAATACAGTTCTAGTGGCTTATTGGTATCACGAGTAGAAAATTTTTGCATGTAATTTTCAGATGTACCACCACATTTTCAATTCTGCAAACTGACTGCAATGTAGAGACGCTATGAAGCTTCTGTTGTGTGACTAAAGGCAAAAAAATGTAGAAAATCAGAACAATATTTGTAGAATATATCAGATAACTCTCCTTCCCCAAAATTCTGAGGCCAACAACAAAACAGTATAATCAAAATAAAGATGAGTGCTATACACATCAAATCTCTCAGTACTAATTTAACAGTATTAAATGAGTTTGTAAATGGCTACATATCCATATTGATAACGGCTTCATAAACCTTTATTATAAACCCAAAATAATAATAATAAAAAGTATAATAATTTAATCTCATTGGGAATTTTCAAAAATGCTTTCCATGAAACCAGTATTATTTTTCCCCCTTTGGGGAAAATTTCAGGTTGTTGTAGAAAGTAGAAAATTTAAAATATTTTTTTCTTAAGAATTGTTTTGAACTAAACCTAAGTATTTCAGATCACAAAAAAAAAACAACCCTGAAATACTTTGTTTGAAGTCACAGCAACTTCAGTCCCTTTCTTGCAAGTCTGGCAGTATAGCCAGATGCCACAGTCCATTAGCTGACACTTTAAACTCACTTTTTTGAATTCTATTTTAAATGCAAAAAGTATCATATTTCCCAATATAAAATGTGTGAAAATTTCGTTGAAGTACTTTATTAGGTTTTGTTGACAAGCTGCTGTCACTTTCTTTTCTTTCCCTCCATTATTTTTTTTTTAACTTTGAAAGCTTCATTTCTCAAGGGCATATGTAAAATTCTGTATACAGTAATTCCAATGTTCTAGTAAGAATTTATACCATAGCTTTCCATCCTGAAAACATACATTTCTGCATATATCTGGATACATTATTTACAAATATATTCTGACAGTTTAACGTTTGCAAAATGCAAACCATGTAAAATACTGCAGATAGACTGATGCAATTGAATTTAATGACATACAGAGAGAGAGAAATATGTATCTTTAATATACATGTACGTGTGTTTGTGTGTTAAAAAATATAGCCAAAGTATTTGAATTTGATGCCTAAATATGGTTTTTATTCTAAAGGGCTCATCACATCCAGAATTCCCACTGAAGATGTTTCACATTTTTAGTACAAAGAATCAGCTTGCGCAGTTCTTATTCCTGGGTGCCTAAACGCCATATTTACAGAACCTGATTGTGTTGCTGTATTTTTAAAAACTAAGGAGTTTCTCAGCCGGTGTAAACTTTTACAGCTCCATCAGCTTGAAATTACAAACTACAAGTTACAGTAACCGAAGATCAGTCACAGTATGTGTTCTTTTTTTTTGGTCCTTAACCTCAGCCAAAATTCTTCTGACATTAGTGATGTACCAGTTCAAGGGGGGGTTTTAAATGTTATTGAATCTCACAAATTTGAAATTTTGTAAATATTGTACATACTTAGTTTTCCAGAGTTGACAGCCATTATCACAAATAAAGTCAATATTTGCTGCCTTGAACCATACAGCCAATGTCTGCTTGCCTTGAACAAGTGCTATCAGAACTGAGATTTGCAGTTCCCAACACGGAGAGAGTTTTTGGGTGCATTAATTCATGCAGTCTATCATTCAAACAACAGAGCTCTGTAAGGACCCACTTGACACTGAAGCAAAGGCGAATCTTTCTACACATGCTGCTAAGAGCAGAGTCAGGTCACAAGGATCTGAAGACCAACTATATCTGAATTCCTGACTGCACTTCTGAGCCACCCAGCTCCTCTCATCATTTCCTCTGACAACCACCTAGTTATGACTCAGAGTGAGAAAACAAACTTCCTCCAGACCTGCTGTGAAAAGTCAAAGAGTAGAATAGGAAGGTGGGGAAAACCTCAAGCTGTCTTGGCTCATGCTAATGATGTTTGTGTTACCAGCCCTTGTCATCTCCTACTGCGTCAGCTCTGTGCTATTGTATATTCACAACTTATGCAGAATTCAAGTTTTACAGATGGAATGCTTTGAAAACACAGTGTTAAAGATTAATAATGTACAAGAAAACTATTAGCTGGAGGTGCGGTGTTAGTGATTGCCTAGCTTAGTAAAGTTTAGTTTTAAAGTTTGGAACTGGCCTGATGCATCAGCTTTCTAAACACTCCCATCACAGTGATCTCCAATTCTTCAGCTGATACATGTACTTAAACTCAGTTACACCAGTCTATTAATAGCAGTATTTTACCCCAGTTCCATGGTTTGCATTTTTACCTCCCTGAAACTGTCAGTGCACTGACACGTTCTTTTCAGTTACTGGCCAGAATTACAAATCATACGTGCTAGGGAAAAGTGAAGTACATACTAGAGACACCGCTTAGCAGATACCCAAGAACATACTCAGAATGCTAAGAATTATTCAAAAGGTAATAACAGAACATTACTATGCTGCTGTGTAAGTCACGGTGTATCTACATTTTGAAGGATGGATGAAATTTTGGTCCTTCCTAATTTCATAAGCTTTAGTAGCGTTGGGAACAGATGATCACAAACACACAACCTGCCTTCTTACAAGGCAAGCTTAAATAGACTGGGATTCTCCATCTTGGGAAGATGATGACTGAGGAGAAAACAGGATAGATGTCTGAAAATCTCTAAACAGCATTAATATAACAGAATGAGAAGGATAAATGATTATTCAGTATGTATTTTAAAACTCATTTAAATTCCTAGTTTTCAGTTCTAGTTTCAATTTTCAGTTACTAGCACACCGAAAAAATACATTCTCCACAAAGCCCTCAATACAGCAAATTTCAGTAAAGATCAATTAATGAGGGTGTATTGGCTTCCCATTCTTTGATATAATACACAGACATCATTCCCCTAGTCCATGCACCACCCCTGTAAAAATGTCCACTGAGTTCATTTAATCCATGAACACAATCTCTTATAGTGGTCACTCAGGAGAGGAGAGGTTGTGTGTTGTAAGGGGTTACTGGGCATCAAAGTCAGCTCAGATCGGGTCACTGCTGCACCTGCACTGCTGCTTATAAGGCTTGTCCTCCAGTGGTTCAGGTGGTTGCTGCTATAGTCATTCCTATAACATGAAACGCAAATCACAGGTTACAACAATTTAAAGATATATCCATTACAGTCTCTGCCCCTGGCCCCTTTGGACCACCCCGCAGGGTTTAACATTGCAATGAACTCCTTTCCCTTGCCCCTGCTCTGGCTTGGACTTATGCACAGACTGCAACCTGCTCCAGGTGGAGCCTCAGCTATGAGCCACAGTCTCTCCAGGGGTATTCCTGCTGCGGCATAGACTCATCCACAGCCACAGCCACTTCAAGGTGCACCTGTTCCAACATGGCCTTAACCCTGGCTGCCTCCAGGGCTGTCCCTGCTCTGTCATGGGCTTATCCCATGGCCACACACTTTGAGGTGCTCCAGCATGACCTCACGAACAGCCACTGATGCTTCAAGGTCTACCTGCTGCAGCACAGACTTATCCACAGCCACAGATGCTTCGAGGTGTACCTTCTCCAACATTGACTTGTCCTTGGGCTACAGTTCCTTCATACCTGCTGCAGCACAGACACAACCATGGCCACAGACACTCCCAGATATACCTGCTCTGGCTTGGACTTATTCACAGCTACAGGGGCTTTGGGGTGTCCTGCTCCCATGTGCACTCATCCACAGGTCACAGCCCCTTTGACTCGAGTTCACACTGGAGTTCCAGCCTATCCAGTACAGCAGCACAGAAACATCAGCGATGCCCTGGCCATCTGCCAGCCCCAGCACATCGCCATTGCTGTTACCAGAATGTTCCCGGGCACAGCACAGTGAGATGATAAGCAGTACAGCAAGCAGCAAAAGCAAGAAGCAGCCACTAACAAGCACTAGACTAATACACAGTAAGGCAAGCAAGCCCCATGGTAAGCACAGAAACCCGCCCCTTAATAGCTAAACGGTAATAACAACTATAAATTCAAACTAGCACATTCCAATCAGATCTGTTAACTCGAATCCTTCGTGCCCCACATTGGGCACCAGAAAGGACTGTTGTGGTTTAACCCCGGCTGGCAACCAAGCACCACACAGCCAGCTGCTCACTCCCCCCCACCCAGAGGGATGGGGAAGAGAATCGGAATGTAAAACTCAAGGGTTGAGATAAGAACAATTTAATAGGTAAAGCCGCACATGCAAGCAAAGCAAAGCAAGGAATCCATTCACCACTTCCCATGGGCAGGCAGGTGTTCGGCCATCCCCAGGACAGCAGGGCTCCGTCACACGTTAACGGTTACTCGGGAAGACAAATGCCATAATGCCCAGTGCCCCACCCCCCCACACCCCTTCCTTCTTCTTCCCCCAGTTTATATACTCAGCATGAAGTCATATGGTATGGAATACCTCTTTGGCTAGCTTGGGTCACCTGTCCCGGCTGTGTCCCCTCCCAGTTTCCAGTGTCCCCCAGCCCTCTGGCTGGCAGGGCCCAAGGAACTGAAAAGTCCTTGATTTAGTATAAACATCACCCAGCAACAACTAAAAACATCAGTGTCCTATCAACATTGTTCTCACATCAGAGCCAAAACACAGCACTGTACTAACTACTAAGAAGAAAATTAACTCTCTCTCAGCTGAAACCAGGACACTCACCAACTGAGAGAAATAAAGAGAACAGAAAAGTCATCCCAGTGTTGCATGGCAAACAAGGATCCAGATTGAAAGCAGCTTTAAACAGCAGAAATTAAGATGTGTTTTATATAACAAAAAGGCAAGCAACAAGAAACTGTGAGAGTATAGGCCACAGACAATGTATTTTTCTTATCATGATGGCCATGATCACCTTATAAAGGAACAGTAGCATCGAGAGTTGCTCATATACCTAATTTGTGTTGCACTAAATATCCCTCCTAGTAGTTCCAGAGCATCCCAGAGAGAAGAGGATAGACAGCAGGAAGAAGAATAGTTGTTACAAGGTCAGAGCACACAGAGGGAACCAGAAGCAAAGAAATGACCCAAGAACAACAAGGAGCCAGACAGAGAAAGCATTCGCAATGTCACTTCAGCTCACAGGGAACGAGATGATGGTTTAGGGGGCAGAGGGAGGAAGAGAGAGACAAGAGTAAGTAGTTCAGATTCAGTCGAAGGGAAAACAAAGTTGCCCTAGGGAGAGAGAAATAAGACAGAATTTCCCCATGATTTAGAGAAATGCCATGGAAGCACTGAAACTGGTAAAACACATAACAAGGGCATGGAAGCAGGTGATAAGTTCAGTAAAGGAGACCCTGAGCTGTCAGGCACAGGGGACTGGGGAGAACAGGGAAAGAAAATAAAGGCGGGGGGGGGCAGGGAAAAAAAAATAAAATCACAATTACATTGTCAATGCTTTATTTAAGCTGGAGGCAGAGGTGGGATGAATCAGAGCTCTCTTGAAAGAGGTAATCTTAAACCCAGCCTTCCCACAGCTTCAATTCTTATAGGGAGAACCAGGAAAAAGGAGAAAAATCAAACGAGATGTAAATTTCAAAGAGAAATAAAACACCAGGTGTGCAAGCCCTCACACAGGACCACTGCAAAATACATGAAATAACAACAAAGAGATTAGAGACTATGTTTTTATCTTGTAGTAATGACCAGCAATGCTTACACTTCCTTCCTAGCCAAGTTCCTTTCTATTAAGTGTTCAGATGGCATTCTTTTCTTTCCAAATATCCCATTCCAATCTAAACGCTACGTATTTCAAACACAGCCTTAAGTTTAGTTCTTAATTAGAACACACAATGATTCTGCCTCATCTCTAAATGAATAGGAACACCTGTTAGTCAGCTCACCAGATTTAGACAGGTTAATTAAATCTGTTTAAATACACCTCACCCTTTACGCTACAGTAAAAAAAAGTCATATTTCTGAGTCACAGGAGTTAAATGAGTTCATTAGTCAGGCTTTGAGTCAAATTCTCACTTGATAGATAATTGCACAGGTCTGTTGAAGTCAATGGTGCTGCTACCATCTACACGATCGAGGAACTGACTCATTGTTCTACCCTAACTACATTTGCATCTTCAAATTAAAGCACGTTATTCTATTGTCAGTGATGAAATTACCACTCTCCTGCAGGCAAGGGCCACACCTGTGATGTGCTCTTAAACAGTGACGTAGAATCAGGGCAAAGAAAAACACAAGGGTCCAGTTAAGACAATTTAAAAATTACTTTGTAGTGGCAGGATGATTCCATGCAATAGAGCAGAGTTAAAGACTTAGTCCACAACATTGAGTAATTTCAGGGAAAAAGGTTCTGTTTAAAAAGTAAACATGCAGTGACAGCACATCAATAGCTATGCAAAATGCATTCATTGCTGTCATACTTAAAAGAGGAGAAACCTGTAAGGAGTGTCAAGAACCACTGCAAATTTAACCCACTCAATACACTGTTCATTTAGTGAAATACTGCTATACAAGTAATTATTGCCTTTCAACAGAAGTTCACTTATGGGCTAAGTCAAGCTCCTATATTTTAGAAGCTTGTTTTATTTGAAATGGGGTTTATGTATCAACAAGTGCCTGCAAAAAGGCAATCCACAACTTGCTGATTATTCAAGTTGGGTTTGTATTTCATACCTGATTTAAACGACCTTGGTTGGTCTGTGTGTGTGTGTGACTTCCGATGCTTCCCTTGCCTGGCACACCACCGCACATAGTCCAAACAGCTTCATGGATAGCATCAGGCACAGATCCTGCTTCCTACCAGTTCTGCATGGCTGGCAGTGCACTGCAGATTAACACCCCTTACCACTTCCCCTCCACACCACCTCCGCCAGCCGGTGCAGTGTAAGGGGCAGGGCACAGGACACGCACCCCCCCTCTGCCTTCCCCCAGGAGCTGGCCAACAGCCATGCTCAAGTCCTTCAGTCAGCACTTTCTCATGAAAGCCATGTTCCCGACAGCTGACTTTCTGCCTGTAAAACCCACTTTGTTTTCAGTACAGCCCACAGCTAGAGGACTGACTTATGCCTGCACTGAAACACTGTCAGCACAACTGTTTCCACTAGGACAGTATAGAAAATTATCCCCAGAAATACATCACCCTTCCTTCTTTCCCACACCCTCAAAACTAGCATCACAGTGCTATCAAACTCTTTGGTGCAGACTGACAAAACAGTGTTCTGGTTGGTTTGGCTCATTATTCAAAAGGCGAATTTGGATCTGCCAAATGAAAATGGCTCTTGGCATGGGCTGTGTTTCCAGCAGAAGGCTGCAGCCAGGCGGCACCACCACGGCCACCTCAGTGACAGCGCCATCCTGCAAACAACCGCTCCTCTCCCACAGCTTGCAAACATCACTGTTTTCACTCCTAAACTAAGCCACAGTTATGTCATATTTTTTTAACCATATAAGACCTCAAATTGTTTTTCTTTCAGTGTACAAAACTGAAGTACAAAAGAAAAGAAAAAAAAAAAAGAGAGACTAATACTTAAAAACCTCAGTGATTACATGAGTTGTCAGACACCAACCAGACTAAATCATTCCCAGCTGAACACTAGAAGCCCAGACTATTACATCTAGGATTCAATGCTGGTGAGTCATTTTGTTAAAACATGGATATATAGACACAAAAAGATCAGGAGGGACTGTTGAAACGGTGCAGGGATCCATCTGTGCAGATCCTATGAAACCAATTTCTCACAAACCTAGCAGAACATCACTAACTGAAGTTAATCTAAAGAGGTGTAGGTCTTTTTCTAGAGGCAACTGTGAAGTCCTCTAAATAGCTTTTAAAAATGCCTTTTTCCCCCTCCCAATATGTATGCAACAGGAAACCATTTTTTATTTTAAGGCAAGCAGAACATATTAAAACATGGGCAAAAAAGGAAAAATTAAAAATTCAACACTAAAGTAATAGAAAAAATGTATAAATTATATAAATGATAATTGATTTTAATCAATTAATCATTATATATCAGCATTATTTTAAATCCAGTTATTTTCCAAAGTATACATTAACTCAGACCTATAAATGGAACAAGCCTGCAACCTCATAAAGATAATCAGTAAAAACCCCAACATCTATAGAGTAGAATAAGCAAACTGTAGTTGGCCTAGGTTAATTTCAAACTGCCCTACCAAGACCTTTCCCAAATGCTTTTCAAGTTTCATGGAGCTTTAATGACAAGTGAGCCAGGCTGAGCAAACAGACCTTGAGTTCAGAAATTTGGGCTAGAGGGAGAGACAGACCTCCTAATCGCTTTTTTATTTTATTTTAAACTCTGAGGAAATGTGGAACAAAATAGCTCTGAACAGTTGTGTTGGAACTGACTTGCAGCAAGGTTTATGCAATTTTATACTCCTTTTGACCAATTTTTCATTCAAGTCACAAATTCAGCATAAGTCCTTTAGAATGATCATACGGAAACCCATGCATATGGTTAAGTGTTTGTACAAAGCCACTGAATTCCCATTTTCAACCAAAATTGATGCATATGTTTTTGAGAGGAAAGTCAAAGGAGTATAAAACAAGTAGCTGTGATGCTGACCCTTCCTCCCACTGTAGTATGCCATAAAAAAAAAATAAATTCTTTGAAATATTACTGTAATTAAATATTCCATGAGAGAAGGACATGGAATACACTGAAATATTCTGACAAATAATGTATTAATTATTTAATTAGTCCTACAAATTAATGTTTTAAACTGACAGAATATCTACAAGACAAAAAATAGTTCTTTTGTGTCAACCTTGGAGTTGCCAAGATAAAAGGCACTAAATTCTTCAAATACTACACAGTTATAATAACACTAATAATATAACACCAGAAGTTAACGGGAACCTTATTTAAAAGACATAAAAAGCATTTGAACCTTGTGTGCTAAATGGTTTTCCTTTCTTTAAAGGTACCAAGTTCATTCCAAAATTAGAAAAGAAATCACAGAAACACAAGTATAGAAAATCACTAAGGATAAGCAAAAATTTAGTTACTATACCCACCTGCATAAATTCTGACTTCATATTCAAATATGCAATTATAAAGTGAAACCAACATGTGGGTTTTTTTTATTTAATATCATATTGAGCTCAACAAACATTGACTTACTTTTTTATATGAGAATCCAGTACAATCAGCTGCTTTGGCAATGCAGAATTATGTGAGAAAATACATTCCAAAAAAAGTAAATGTAGGTCTCTGACTTTCCACAGGATTGTTTTGATTAATTCGTTGTCCTGCATTGCACGGTGATACAAAAAGCCCAAATTAATGAAGTTTCTGTATCCTTCACACTGTATCTGGCCTATCAGCAATAGCGATAGAGTGAATTCACTTAGGTTTCCTATGTGATTTTTTTTTAAGATTTCTACAAGCCATGGACTTGCATACAGATCAGAAGCTGCCCTCCAAAGCAGAAATGGATTATTTAATTTTGTTCCAGGACCTCTATAGGATCATACTTTCTTTTTCGTTTTCTTTTTTTTTTTTTTTTTTAAACAAGGAGTATATACTTGGCTGACAACAGAGATTACATTGTTCTCCCCACCCCACCCCCCTTTTCTTTTTTTTTTTGTTGTTTTTGCAAACTCCCAACATGGTAGAGACAAAAACTAAAATCTACTCAAAGGCTCATCTACTTATGTCTGCTTTTAGCAGTTACCTCCCCTCCCTTTCTATGCTCTTTCAACAACTTCCCTCCTGCTCTTCACCAGAGAGCTTTCTTTATCAGGGAAGTTATTTTCATTTAACATTCCTTTGTGAATTCCTCTTAATCCAACTTGCTATTTTGTTTTCCTTCCACCTCAATACCTGAATAACCACTAACTTCTGCACAGATGGGTGTAGAGGATTACCACCACAAAAAGGTGACAGACACCAGAGCATGAACTAGCCAAATCTGTCTGAAAGCAAGAGGCACAATACCCCAATCTGGCAAGAGATTGTCATAGCCTGCAGGAGAGAGGAAAATACCAGCTGCTCTCCTCCACGGCATAAAGCTGTGAGTAACATTCCAGGGTTTGAGTATCTAGAATGTATCAGATGCCACAAGAAATTGTTATTAAAATCCTCCCATACTCTCCTTACAAAAGGATTAAAAAAACTCCTAAAAGTAACAGTATTGCAATCTAAATAAATGAATGAGACAGAAATATCTAACTTATTAAATTCCTCAAATCTGATAAAATCCCTGGGTGTTCATTCTATACATTAGATACGATTTCTGTGAAAGAAACATTTACCTTTAATAGCTCTGGTTTTGTTAGCACAGGGTGCAACTAGGCAATCTGTCCATGTGTCAGACTATGGCCTAAAGATTAAGATTGTGTATGCTTCTATGTCATGATTATTCTGTTACAAAAACAAACATGGGAAACTATGCTTAGATCAGATTGGATTTTATTTATTTTAAAAGTGTATGAGGTTTCGTATGAGCAAAAGCAAAGGCCTGTCTTATAAAGGTCTGCCACTATAGCTATACAAGTAAATATTTATCTGGCAACTCCCTACATCAACAAACAGAAAAACAGGTTGCTTTATTTTCCATTAAAAAAAAAATTCTGGTCAAAAATAAAGCATAGGAGCATGATACATATTGTGTGTTAAGACTCCTACTTTCCAAGCCAGGTGCAAAGCAGATGCAAAACAGCTGTTCTGGTTTGATAGCATTTTATTCCCACTTTAAAAACACATAGGTGACAACACAAGGTTTAAAAACCAAACTAAACCAAAACCCAAACAACACACAGGAAAACTGGTTCCTTATGTCTAAAATGTGGATAAAACCAAAAATGAAATAACAACAATCTCAAAAACCCCACAGCACAACAATATTGAGTCCTTTAGTCCTTGAAAAATAGATGAAGAACTTTCAATAAAGTAAAATCACCCTGAAAACAGAACTTGGAAGCATTAAAAAACAACCAAAACCAAACCCCAAATCAATCACCTTCACTGCAATACATTTACCCCCATCTGCTGGATTAATCTCATGTTTCCTAGTTTTATATTATTCTCCAAATAACTGAATTGCTTTATAGCATGTTATTCAGATTCTGAGCAGAAAATAGTAAACTTAAATAGTAACCTTGATGAGACATTAGCTTCCTATGCTAGGTCTGAAGCTTTATTACATTTCAGCATATATATTTGTAGAAATTATGACACTAAGGTTGTTATTTCAAGTACTACCAAAGCAGTTATGTAGAAAGACAAGAATCACGCTATTCCATTCCCAAAAATGTTCACATTGCAGGTTAATGATTTAAGCACAGCAACTGCAGCACAGGGCACTACCCAGAGATTAATTTGCCTCTGAGAGAATAAGCAGCCTTAGCTACAGTCAAGAGCCTTGCAACTCTGCAGGTGGTCACCACCCCAACCAAAGAGCATCGCCCACTCTTTCTGTCATCTAAAAATGAACGTGAAAGACACAGAATTTTGATGGCAAGTTGTTTGGTTTTTTTCCCAGAGACTGTGCTTTCAAGCTTCTTAGGAAGGAATCGACCTTGTGTTTTAGAACCAGACAGACTCCTTGAGTCATACTGCACATTGCAAATGAATCATTTACAAATTAACAGTTTGGTTTTTTTATCTTCACTAAAAAGATACATAATGAATGAGATCTCCTTTGAAAGACAGCAGAACAAACAGAAGCCTTTAAAATATTTTGGACATAGATTTCAAGGTGTGTGACTATTATTTGGGTTAGATTTTGGCTCTCAATTGAAAATGTGCTGACCCAGATATATTTTTCAATTGTTGTCTTCACAAAATTTTAGTCATAGTCAAATAGTGCTGGCTATTTGCTATTAATTCAAGATTTTATCCCCTCTCTCACTTATTTATTGCTTGCAGAAAGCCATGGTAAATTTTTGTATCTATTCTCAGTGCAAATTCATCCTCCAAGACCAATCCCATGCATGTGAAGAACTGGAGATCGAATATGTTTTAGGGCAGGGGTCCTCAAACTACGGCCCGTGGGCCAGATACGGCCCCCCAGGGTCCTCAATCCGGCCCCTGGTATTTAGAGAACACCCCCCACCCCCACCCCACCTGCTGGGGGTTGGGGGGGGAACCAAGCAGCCGCAGATGACTGCCTGCCACTGCATCTGCGCGCCAGCCCCCTGTTTAAAAAGTTTGAGGACCCCTGTTTTAGGGAGTAGGGGAAAGTGAGTGAAGGATGAGTAAACAGAATTCCATTGTTCTTGGTTGCCTGGTGAATCACAGGAGTAAACCCCTGACAGATGACCAGGGTGATGGGAAATCTAAAGTATCCATTTTTGCAATACCACACATACAAAAGTGGAATGGGAGACTGCCCAGGAGAATTCCGTAATGGGCAATGGTATTGAAGTCCATGGCCATGACTCTTTATGTAGACATGTCTACTTCAAAGTAGACATTTTGCCAGCTAGAAACTCCCATGGAAGCAGTCAGAAAACGTTCACATTGTACCTGCACAGCCTATGAAGTTTTCCTTCCATACCATATTTAACAACTGTTTTTCAATTGTATCTATTTTTAACAGATTTTTAGCATTGCTGTTTGATAAAATTTAGTCCTAAGAATCTCTAATGTGGTGGGGACATATCTCTGAATCTCTCACTTTTACTTACATATTTCCTATATTCTCTTTAGAACCTTCTTGGTTTACTGTTGACTTGGTTGTATACGTCTGTGCTCTTGGCAAGACACCATTCAGCATTATTGCCATTTTTCCTCCTTTCAAGGAAAACCCTCAGAAAACAAAAAGCATCATGGTGGGTCTTTTAACAAGAAGGTAAAATTACTCATTTTTCCCCCAGCACAACTGAGGATGTCTAAAAGCAGCACTCTTCTCATTACTCACGATACTTGATACTTCACTCAATATTTTACTAATGAGTCTTTAAATCGCCATGCAAAACCAAACTGAAATTTCAGGCTTTTATGCAGCACTTTCCACCCTGTCACAAGCCTTTACTCTCTTCAGCTAGTAGAAGAGTGCTGGCATTCCTCAGATGATATTTCACATGTGGCAGCACACAGACACTCATACCCCAGAGTCTAAAGGATTTTGCTTGTTCAGCCTCTCTCCAGCACACGTGTATGCTCACTCTCCACAGACAGAGTCACAGAATTGTTCAGGCTGGAAAAGACCTTTAAGATCACTGAGTCCAACCATTAACCTAGCACTATCAAGTCCAACAGGAACCATGTCCCTGAGCACCACAGCTACACGTCTTTTAAATGCCTCCATGGATGTTGACTCAACCACCTCCCTAGGCAGCCTGTTCCAATGCTTGACCACCCTTTCAGCAAAGAAATTTTTCCTAATATCAAATCTAAACCTTCCTTGGCACATCTGGAGGCCATTTCCTCTCATCCTATCTCTTGTTACTTGGGCAAAGAGACTGACACCCACCTCACTAGAACCTCCTTTCAGGTAGTTGTAGAGGGCAATAAGGTCTCCCCTGTGTCTCTTCTCCAGGCTGAACAATCCCAGTTCCCTCAACTGCTCCTCACAGGACTTGTTCTCTAGACCCTTCACCAGCTTCACTGCTCTTCTCTGGACACGGTCCAGCACCTCAATGTCTTTCTTGTCGGGAGGGGCCCAAAACTGAACACAGGTTTTGAGGTGCAGCCTCACCAGCACCCTTCTAATTTTTCTCCCTCCATGACCTCACATTGATATCCATGGGATTCAAGTTGCTTACTTAGGCCTTAGGAGGTCATCAAGGTCCAGTGACAGGACCTTGCAGCAGTTTCAAGGGAAGCAAACCCACATAAACAAGAAGATTCTACATAGTTCAGACAATATCTCATCTTTGAGAAGCAGTGTTATTTCCTGGTACCGTTGAAAATAGTTGTGTTATAGTGCTAGATACTCTTGAGTGCCCTATGCTATTATGCCCTTTCCCTTTTTAGGGGGTTTTACACATATAAAATACAGACATCTGAGGTTTAAAGAATTCTTCCAGTCCTAAAAACATCTTTCATTTTCATAGAACAACTCTAGACATACAAATAGTTCAGCTTGTCTTCCTTTAACATGGGTACCTATTGGTTTTAGGGAATAATTTTTCTTTGTACCTTTAAAATGCCTGTCTATAAGAAAAATAGAAGTACTACATTGATACAAAGTTGTCTAAGAACATCAGAACTCAGCTGTTCCCTGTTTATTGTAAACATTTCAGATATTTCTATCATAATAAACCATATTGTTCCAGTTTCCAGGCTTCAACATTAGTGACAGATATATATATATACACACATATATATATATATGCCAAAAAAGTCTAAAACCCCAAGTTAATTACCCCCAAGAAATCTTATCAGCACAGCACATGAGTTCTGTCAGTTATTGTGTCACCAGAAAAAAATGCACAGCACTGCAAGTTTTCCATCTCAGCTGCCAAATCTTTAAATCAACCAAAACCCCCACAACTGTTTAAAATTTACACACTCTTTAATGATGAAAAAAGCATTGCCATTAGAGTTCTTTGCAGATGACTTCTGGGTTTATGTATTCAGGCTCAAGTTATTCTTAGGTACAGCTGTGTGCTTCTGTTAACACCAGTGGGGATTATACAGATGAAACTAAGACCCTAAATTTGGCTAACGATGCTACTCTGCTGGCAAAACATAGTAGACTATCACAGAGACTGACTAATCTTTAAATAACTTCACAATTACTAAATTTATTCCCTTTCTAAACCATGACGAAGAGATTTGACAAGCCCATTTTGTTAATGGATTAGCCTAAAAAAAATTAAAATCTAACAAAATACACTGCAGAAAGATAATGAAGCAGGAACTGTGACACAACGAGATGTCCCAGTAGAACACAGTGAGGATGTTTCAAGACAGGCTTTGTTGATATTTCAAGAAAACCAGTAAGGAAGCTTTTTGTTGTTGTTGTCAAACTAAGCAAAGAGATTTGATAATGTATTTCCAGAAGTCACGTTAAGTGGGCTGACCTCACCTGCAGGCTCCCTTAGTTCAGAAACACACCTGCCTCTTGACTACCCAGCAGTTAACCCAGTTGCATTAAACCTTTTATCTATGCACAGCATGGAAGTTGCCCAGTACCCCCTATTTCTTCAGCCAGTTAGGTACTGTGGACACTGAGCATACACAAAAGTTAAGCCACTTGAGAGACAGACCCTGAAATAACATCATTTCCCTAGACAGTAACCAACAAGTGTTGAATTAATTCTTTTCAGTTGTAGCTTCAGCAGGGAGCAAGAAGAGCATTCTTGTCTTAAAACTGCCTGAAAATTGGTAGGTTCTTTCTCTAGAAAGATAAAAACTGAACCTTAGCTCCCTTCAGCAAAGAAGGGAATTGAACCTGAGTCTACACATGCTCTCATCGCTGTGTTAGTGTCTGAAAGAAAAATGCTGAGGAAAAAAATACCACCACTGCATCTCCTTCATAGAAAGGATGTTAAAATATGGCTTCAGGGTCACTATCGGTGAAAGCTGTCTACATCTCCCCTCAGCCTGGTTTCTTAAGAAGGATGTATTGAAGGAATCACATTTTGAGCAGCATTTTTCTGCAGCTACTTGTATGCATCCCATTCCCCCTGTCCTTCAGTTAAAAATGTCACAAATAAGCATATGATCAAGGCACTGAATCCTCAAGGTCAAACAGGCTTCTGGATCACTTTGCAGTTGTCCTAAGTCTTAAATGTTGAAAAGCTCAGCACTTCTAACACCCAGACCTCTTTTCACACCTAGCCTTAAGCTGATCAAGTCAAAGCACAAACTCACAAATTCCAAAGGTGGATTTCTATGACTTTACCAGAGCTGAGACACTACCCTAGGGCTCCAAGGTGGTTAAAACCCATAAGCAAGTTTCTAAGCTGACTTTTGTATCATGAAGTCTCAAGACAAGTCCTAGACCAGAAAATCAATGAGAAATAACAGGAATACTCTGTTCAGTGTACCAAATTATCTGCTGAGATTTTGAAGGCATTAAAAAAAAAAGCGCATAAGTAAAATCACATCTTCTTGACATGTTGCTTCTACTAACTCTTCTACAGAGAAGCCCATGTGCTCTCTACATTATTCCAGGGGCATTAACAAGGGTGGTATTACTGTAATTAGTGTATCCTTGCATGCAGAATAAATTAAGGAAAGACAGAAAGATATGGAGAAAAAAAACCTATCTAGACAGACAATTTCAAGGAAATCAGAGACCTGACATGCCTGAAGAAACTCTGATGGTTTAATAAAATCAGAAGAGGGGGATGGGGGAAAAGCCAGGACAGACCCACTACTTTTTCCATTAAAAGCATCACTTTGCAACACATTTCCTTTTCTTAGCAATTATGCGTGCAGTTTTACAAGGCAAGTGTGGCTTTCCCTGAATCTGTTTATCCATTTCAAAAATGTAGTAAATTTGCTGTTTCACAATTTGTCTGGTTAAGCCATATACTTTTTCCTGTGTATTTAAATAGTCTTTAATTGAAACCAGTTGTATTTTAGCTTTGGTCTATGCTAAAAGTAATTTGTCATTTTCTTACAGTTTTCTATTACGTACCTTAAAAAAAAGAATTGAAACATTTTCCAATCTATTTACTCTATTTAACTCCAAAAGGCTTATTTTGGCTTTCCAGCTGTACGATTACACATTAGTTTCATATGAGCTGTGTACATCAGCAGGACATTGAGTAGCAGAATAGGTCAACCTGGGGGGAAAAAGCAAACTAAGTGAAACTACTTTTTTTTTTTCAGAACTTCAAAATAAATTATTAAAATGAGCATGAGGTGCTGAAGGTCTCACTTGTAACGTCATTACATTATTGATAAAAGGTGTACAGGTTTTCAATCCGTATGCCTTAAAGCAGCCTGCAATTCATTTTATGTTCTGCAGGATTTTTTTCTTCCCTGCCAAAGCCAAACTGATTTTTAAAAAGATTTTTCATGAGATAGCCCCTTACTATAACAGAAAGATGCAATGTCTTGGCTCCTGTGAATTTAAGTTCTGTTTGAAAGCATTATTGCTTTCCTCAAGTTGCAGAGCAAGTTTAAAGAGAACAATAGTCTCTAAAAATAAACATAATATATAACAGTCTTTCAGGCAATGTCAAATGCAATGGAAAAAGAGTGATGAGAGTTCTCCAACATGAGTTTTAATGAACCTTTTTTCTCTCTTGTGTCAGTGCAAGTATCATTTATTTTTAAAGCAATCGGTCACAGCTTTCTGTTAGAATGATGTCCTCTTGACTGATTTTGCCAAAGTGCAGAACAATAAGGAATAATAATATTCCCAAGCTGGGAGTCAGTAATGAACAAAATTTGAAGTCAGCTAAAATGAAGTACTATATGAACTTAGCTTTAAAGTATCCGGGATATAAGTCTTCAGGCTACAGGACATGAGCCAACCACTAACTGACAAGGATTAGGAAGAAATAATTTTCCCTGTGGGCACGTTATTCCATAACCATCCATCACAGGAACTAGGGGGGGCGGGGGGGGGAAATATAAATCTTCTCTAACACCTCTTACTAGCCAGAGCTGGAGAGAGGCTGATGAAACTGATATAAAAACAGCTATCCAACACAGAAGTTCGTATTTTGTAAACATACTGTGACTATTCATTGTAAATAAAGTGAAAAAGGCAAATAGCTACAACAAAAACTAATAATTACAAACAAAAGATAACCAATGTTCATTAAAAAATAAAAGTGTACATAGTAAAATTAAGTAGCAGTAATTTTTACTTAGTTCTTAGTAATGACCAAATTTTTAAAGTGACTTTTATAAAGGGTGGGGAACTTTCCTGGGGAAACCATTGCCTCAGAGGACTTCTAAAACGCAGGCATGTTGCTGAACTATCTGAAAAAGCTCAGTCAGACCGAGTACCATCTAAGGACTTAAGTAAGAAACAGAAGTACATCAGACCCACTAAAGCATCTTTCCTAATTGTAAAATCCTTTTGCTCTAGATATGATCCCTCACTATTAAATGCCTTGTCTTTTTGCAATTCCCAGATGACTGTGTATATATTTGGTTACCGTACCACAGAAGGCGTTTGAAATGAGCTACTTTTGCAGGAACAAGACTGACTCGTGGCTTATAACAGCTCAGGGCTTCGTCTAAAAAAAAAAAAAAATACTGAAAAATGTGATAAAATGATGGAATTGTGTCCACAAATAAGCAAAGTGAAAGCCCCCATTCTGACAAATACACTTGAAGAGATCACTCAAAGCAGAAACATCCAACAAAGCCTGTAGCAACAACAAATTTTTCTAGTGCACGTGAAAACCTCCTGTGCATTGCTCTATTATGGTTCCAAGCAGCATCTTAACACTGTAACATTCACTGCCTGCAAAGAAAACCTAATCATATACGTGACCTTTCTATATAGATTATGACATCACAAGCTCACTGGCCACTGGAGTGAGGGCTGGCACCACCCTATGGAATATGACTGGGAAGAGGGAAGCAGTCAGGTAACAACAGGACAGTGGTCATCCCTCAGACTTTAAATTTTTTACCCCATTTCAGATAACCGTGCTTGAACTGAATCAGAAAAAATCCAAGACAGACAAAAAGTCAAATTAGGAGCTGCCATAGCTTTGCATTGAAAAATATGTCTGGTAAACTATCAGAGCTGCTGAAAGCTAATATACTCAGCCAGATTCCTCATCCCTGCTCCCACCTATTACTGTTCCACAGAAAGACATAACTAAATTTGGTGGCAAAGTTCAAATGATACTTTTTTTCATGTCTATTTGGCTACTCAGAAGGAAGAAGGAGATGAGCAGTTTTCCATAACTGATATATTTCTGACTGACTGCTTGGGTAACCCTGGGGATTTAATGTAAGACTGAACCATACTTAAGTGTGTCACTAACCTGGGTGGAAAAAAAACCCTCTTTCTGCCAGACATTTTTTTTTTCATTTTCCTCTCAAGGAGGAACAGTACAAGAATAACACCATACAGTTGGAGGTGTAAGATAACCACAACTATCTTATCCTAAGAAAAAAGCACAGAAGTTGCCAGATCTCTGCAACATCTACCAGAAAGCAAAAAGCTTTCAAGAAATCACTGTAAGGTAAAGCTGAGCAGTAGTATCAGTCACACGGTAATTATTAGTCATCTGGTTCTTACATGTCACTCTCTTCAACTGCAATTGAAAACTGCTTTCCAGAGGAAGTTTTCCTGGCCACATCTTAAAAATAAGGGAAGCTAATCACAGAGAGACAAGTGATAAGATAGACACTGCAACAGAGGAACTGAAGAGTCGTGAATGGAGCCTCAGTCACTCAGAGACAGGCTAGTACTTGGTCATTCACACCACCTCCCAGCAAGAAATTGATTTGCTATTTGGAAAAGGGAACATGCCTTATGCCAATTTAGCTTCTCAGGAATAATATTGCTTATTCTCATTTCAATACATTTAAATATACAGAAGTATCTACAGATATTGCATGTCAGTTTTCAATCATTCTGCAATGTAGCTATACTTTTCCAACAGAGTCTTCTAGTATTATTTTTTATGCAAAATAACCATGAACAAATATAGCATGGTAAGGTGTTGGCAAGTCTTGATCCTGTAAAATCTATATTTCAATTTTCTGTTACACAATTGTCTGTTGCCACATTTTCTAACCTTTGAAAGAAGCACGGCTTTTCATACTAGATAATATTTTCCTTCAAGAATGAATACAATATGAACACAGTAATTGGTTTGTTTCTACCTGTAGGCTATCTAGTCACAATGTGAGAGAGTCTGGGTTGTTTTTTTGGTTTTTTTAATATATACACTAAAAAAGCCTACTGCTATAAAAAATTACTGCTTTTTCTATCTCTTTGAAACTCTAAATCATCCTTATTATAGTTCAAATCAAATTCATAAACCAACAAGAGTTCACTCAAATTTTGTTTGGAAAAATCACATCCCTGACACCACTTGGAAGAAAGGCTGCTGTTCAGATACATACAAATCTCTTTCATGCATGAGTTCGTGAGAATCAGGCCTGAATTACACTTAAAACTTGGTAATTAAACCACATGCTAACTACTATTCTATTTCATTAAGATGCATCTGTTTTTAAACTTATCTCGGATTTACTTTTCCCCAAATTTTTTTTCTAAGTTACGTATTTATTATTTCTAACACATTGTTATGTTTTGTTTTCTCTTTCAAACTGCAAGGGTTTGGGTTGACATTTGTCATTCTATTTCCTTATAAAGTGCCACATAAATTGTTGGCATTTAATGTTAACTATGTCAGGGTGAAAAAACTGTGTGCAGGACTGTTACCATCAGCTCAAAACCAGATTTTTTTTAAGTATTCATAAATACGACTTTACAGAGCAAAAGCCTTTCAAAAAAAGTTATGAAGTTAGATTAAGGCTACTTGATCTTATTTTTAAAACTCTAAGTGCTGTGATACTTTAATAAGCTACTGTTAGGTTAACTGCTGTACTAACTGATATATTTTATTCGCAGCAAAACCTCAAAGTAATCAGAGGTTCAAACTTCTCCCTCAGCCACTGCTTTGAATTATACTTGTAGGAACTGGAAAAGGGTTTGGGGTCAAGGCCTTCCAAGCCTTGGCCTCCTGACAGATTTTCTTCAGATGACTGTGATGTTGCCTAGGGTTTCGTAATAGCTATTATTGCTAGGGTACTTCATTTTGTACACCAGTGTTCAAAATGTATTTTGAAAACAGCGGGGAGAATGAAGATTTAAGAGGTTGCTTGGAGCACAAAAGAGGACATGAAAGAAAGTACAAAGGTTGATGCTGGAAACAAGTCAAAAGAAACTGCCTGACAGATGGCATCCCAGAAAGGAAGGACTCTATGGTAAGATTCAGATATGAAAGAGAAAGTCAGTCCAGATGGTGACTGACAGCACTGATTACAAAACTCAGTTCCCATTGAAGGCAACAGGGGCTTTACTCAGTAATGAGGATGACGGCAATGAAGTCTATTTTTTTAATATCCTGTTGTTTTGTTACAAAATACTCTGCAAGAACTTGTATAATTCTAAAATTCAAGCCCTGACACCTGGTCAACAGTATGGCTGACAGTACCACACTGCAAGCTAGGACTATATAGCAGACATGTATTTAAAGAAGGAGAGAAAACAAAATTCTACACCATAAATAAAAGTGCAGTGCAGGAGCAAGTTTTAGCAAGTAAGTAAGGAAAGATCCAGAAGACCTGGATTTGTGCAAAGCATTTGACACTACACATGTGACATGCTTATCTCTAAATTGGAGAGACATGGATTTGATGGACAGAAGCCTCAGTGGATAAGGAACTGGCCGGATGGTCGCATTGAAGATTTACAGCCAACAGCTTGATGTCCAAGCAGAGATCAGTGACAAGTGGCATTCGTCAGGGGTCGGTACTGCAACCAGTGCTGTTCAACATCTGTTAGTGACATGGACACTGGGGCTGAGTGCACCCCCAGCAAGTCTGTCGACAACACGAAGATGTGGTGTGGTTGACACGCTGGAAGGGAAGGGATGGCAGAGGGACCTTGACAGGCTTGAGAGGTGGGCCTGTGTGAACATCACAAAGGTCAACAATACCAAGTGCAAGGCCCCTGAGCCTCCTCCTCAACCCCGGTTAAGCAACCCCAGTTCTCTCAGCTGCTCCTCATTAAGACTTGTGCTCCAAGTTCAGCTTCGCTGCCCTTCTCTGGACACGCTCCAGCACCTCAATGTCTTTCTTGTAGCAAGGGGCCCAAAACTGAACACAGGATTCAAGGCATGGCCTCACCAGTGCCGAGTACAGGAGGATGATCGGAAGACTCTGGGATCCTATTGCTAGAACAGAGGATGGAGATGATGGAGATCAATGCCCCGATAAGTATCAACGTTTAGAATTGTGGAATTGTGTCTTCAGTCTCCTTCAATTATTAACACACGCACGAAGACACACGCATTTATAATAGGAAAATGCATATTGTTACAGTTAGCCTAAGGTGTGTGCTTTCTGGGTGTGCCACACCTCAAATTCATTGTGGAGCTGCAACACTGAACCTATCTGGCATTTATTACTCTTTCTGGCTTACCACAACACTCTCCAGCATTGCATAACTCATTCAAAATCTCCTGTTCCACAACTCGATTTCCTATCAGCAGCTATTATGGATGACTTTAACCTACACATTATTAGTTTAAGAATGACTGAAGTCATACAAAAAGGTCCATCTAGCCAACTATCTATTTCTGGCAGCAATCAACAACAAATCCTAAAGAAAGATATAAATACACGGCAAAACCAACTTCACTTCCCTACAATACCGTTCCAGCCTCCAGCAACTGGTGGTTCAGGGACACTGCAAGCCAGAGGTGCTGTCTTTAGTCCTAATGGATTTTTCTTCCATGAATGTATCCAATTGTTCCTTGAAGCCATGTAAGCTTTCAATATCCACAATCCCTGGTTCAGAAAGCTCCCCAGCTTAATAACCTATCGTACAAAAACCTGTATCTGCCACTTGTTTTGAACCTGGTACAGTATTTAGTTTGATGCTATTATTTCTATTGAAAGACAAAGTGAATAAAATTATTCTTTCAAATCTTTTCAGTGTTACTCTCTTCTCAGATACATCTATTGCATTCTCAGTCTCTTACCAGTCACTCAGCAATGAAGCCTTTACTTAATTCAGTCATCTTTGATAGGTAACTTTTCCACCCCATCTGTGATGATTACGACTGCACAAGAATTGCATACAGTATTTGAGAGTACCCAATGAATTTACACAGTAGTCATAACAATGTTACCCTCTTTGAAAGTTAACATTTTCATAAAACTAATACAAGCATCAAGAGCTCTTTCCTGAGTAGCAATTACTATGTCAAAAGTTATTGCTATATATGTAAAACTAGGATTATTTACTTCCCTGTATACATTATTTTATATTTATCCACATTTTACTTCAGAGGGCTAGACAAAGAAAGACAGAAGATTATGTGAAGAGATCTTTAGCTACAGCAGTAAAACCTTGCCTGTATCCTACCCCAAACTTCCCATTTTTTATTTTCTCTCTGTTCCATTATA
The DNA here is from genome assembly GCF_023634085.1 of Falco cherrug. NCBI lineage: Eukaryota > Metazoa > Chordata > Aves > Falconiformes > Falconidae > Falco > Falco cherrug. The sequence goes on from NC_073697.1 coordinate 37,026,597, forward strand.
TAAACTCTGCCCAATATAATGAATCTTCCAAACACTGGTTATTGATCCCACAGATCATTTGTTTATGCCCCTGTTTCCTTGGCATGGACTATCTTAGTTTTCAAACATCTTGGAGGTACTAGTAACAACCCCAAAACATAAAAGCGTTTTTATTTTCCTTCCCATGATTCTTCTGAAGCAATTGGAGTGAATCTTTCTAGTCCTGTTGCACATTTTGTTTCTCCTCTTAAGTGGTTTGCTGTTCAAGATCTCTGTCGATCTCTTGAGCATCTCAGTAACTACCAAATCCCTGTTCTCCTATATAAGGTAGGAATCTTAATTTTCAACACTGTTTTCATCCCTCTTAGACAGTTAAAAGACCTCTAAATTAGTTGAAAACATTCTTCTGCGGAGGTGCATGTTCTGTTTACTTTCAGCAAATTTCTACAAGCTCTGTGTAGGTGCACTTTTGGGCCATGACTGGAACCAGTTTTCAGCTCCTCTTCCAGAAGACTAATTTAACAAATTGTACAATCAAACCTAAAGGTACTGGTGAAACTTGAGTTACTCAAGCTTCCAAAGCACTGCCAGACCTGCGAAGTCAAAGGCCATTGAAGGGTGGGCAATGCCAGTCTTACTGAGATGAGACTGCATTAATAAATTTTGTCACTGAGCTGATTTTTGTTGTTTAAATTTGCAGCATAAGCTGCCCATAATGTTAGAGCAGGGGTCCTCAAACTATGGCCCACGGGCTGGATATGGCCCCCCAGGGTCCTCAATCCGGCCCCCGGTATTTACAGAAACGGGGGGTTGCGGGGGGAAACCAAGCAGCCGCAGATGACTGCCTGCCACTGCATCCGCGCGCCGGCCCCCCGGTTAAAAAGTTTGAGGACCCCTGCTTTAGAGTCTAGTGGAGAAACTACAGTACAGCTTTGCACAGAAAAGCAGACTAGATTAAAACACAGAGACATATTTGGGATGTGAAAAAACACATTCCTGCATTTTGAAAAATATGCAATAAGCCTTTATTCCAGCACAGTTCTAAAGCGGAACACAGTAAGTAACACTTCCCACTTCAAAAATGGAAAAGAAAAATAAAGCTACCTGCACAATAATTAAGGATGTGAATTTTACATGAAAAAATTAAATACACTGCTTTTACAAATAAAGGCTTGGGAAACAATCTGTATTACAGAATTCCCCAACCCTGCATCACAAATAATAGTAATTTCCCACTCGTGAACCAAAGCTGGGCATAAAACGCACTTCCTTCTTACTATTTTCATCCTGGTGTACCTCGTAGGCCACCTTAACAGCTACATCACTTCCACTTAAACACTGCTTGACAACACACTCTGCCCAGACATGACAGATGTGATTCAGGGAGGTCACCCCAAGCCCTGTATCAGCATATTACCAGGTGTCAAAGCTGTCTGCCTCCACAGTGCCACAGGGGAACCCAGGCTCTCCTCTCCACATGCACTGCTGTTCTTTGGATATCTTCTGCAAGTCCTGTCTCTGGCTACGGACATCAAAAACATCACAAAGCTTCAGGAAGAAAAGTAAGGCAGCCCCACTGAGAATCTTCCCTTGGGTTTCGTAGGAGCTCAAACGGAATCACCAAGGTATAGTTCCCACACCAAAACATCCTGAACTACTCAGTCCTTCCAGTCTTTGGGCCGCAAAGGAAGAGAGGGACTATTTTGTCCAAGTACTGGTCTAGTAGCATGGATCTGTTAAACCAGGGGGATACAGAAGGGGCAAGTGCATTGATTCCTAGGCATGCCATAAGCAGCACCTGCACCTCACTAAGTTTCCCCTTTATATCAAAAAGGGCAGCCTAGTTTCTCAGAACACTAGTGCAAAAAGATGACTGCATGCACTACAGAAGAAAACAAGATTATAGAGTCTCCTCTCAAGAAGAAGCCTTGGTTTGCTATATAAAAACATGAAGCATGCTTTATTCACACATTTTCAATTCACTAAAACATTAAAAGCCCACAGGTCATGTTTGTACGATGCGGTTAACATAAAACTAAGAGCTTACTGAAGTCAAAATAAAATATTCCTCACTGGCACTACTTCAATAATTGACCTAGCCCAGGGTCATTTTAGAAGAGTTTAAATGCATCATTAATCCAGGGTATTCCAAAGCAGCTTTACTAATATGCTATAATAAATTAGAATAGTGAAGCAAGGTTGCAGGTAGGATGTATTTAAAAAATAATGATATGATAACAAGATGTGCCAGAGATGCAGATTAAAGCAACATGAAAGAGAAAGCATAGGAAACATGATAGCAACATGACTTAGAAGTTCCAGAAATACATTTGATGAGATGTATTTTCCTTACTATTCTTCTGGCTGTACATTTTCCTTTCTTTCATGTTTTCTCCTGTCATTTCCATCCTTACACTCTGGCAGCTTCTCACTCTCTGTTATCATTAAAAGAGAGTAGCTGGTCTCTTTAACAACCAGATCAGTAAACTGGAGGTTAATCTGCAAGATGAAAAAGGTTACTAAATGGAAGAGAAGGTCAATTGTCTGATTATTTTAGATCCCAAAAGTCTGGAGGAAAGCAGGTTAGCAAAGTATATTGTAAAGACGGTGGCCTGGGGAAAGTATTTATTGAAAAAACTTGTGTATGGTCTCCTAAAGAAATCTATACGAGAGTTTATTGTCTGAAGAGTAGAAGCAACTAACAGGAAAGATTGGAAAGAATCAAGGGCTTAAACAAAATAAGCCAACATCTTTATTTCCTACATATTTCAAGACTTAGGTAGAGAGAAAGAAAAAGTTCAGTAGATCGTCTAAAGTTATCACTGCTCAAAAACCAAACATATAGCCAGCCCACATACAATCTGTGCATAAAGAGGGAGAAGAGACAGAAGCAAACCAAAACCCCATATTTATTAAAAAAAAAAAAAAAAAAGCAGCATGCCTGGAAAATGCCAAAACCACTGTAGATTGTACTGAATTTATACTCACAAACATAGGCTTTCCCATGTATTCACATGGTGTCTTTCACAAAATCATTCCATTCCTCATAAGATTGTTAGGGCACGCTACATTAAGAAAAATAAACTCCCTCTCCCTGTAGAAAGCAAATACGGTCTCCTTACCTCCTCCTGCCCATAAACAAGCATAAACGTGTGTAGGGGTGTGCGTGTGTGTATACACATATATTTATAAATAAAAGGAAAAACTCAAAGCCCACATTAATAACCATTTCTGAATAATCTATCCTACTAATAATTTCTTTAAAATGCATTGAAGAGTCTTAATTCATTGAATTTTAGTTTTAAACTTAACTCAGTAACATTTTGCTCTCATAAATCACAAAGAAGTGTTACTGCAACACAAGAAAAAGACAATTTTTTCCTAGACCTCTGTCTGAAGGGGTTACAATGCGCACAGGCAGTAAATACGCGTGTCCTGGGCTTGATCTCCTATGTTCATTTGCCACGCACATCCATTCCAGATGCAGAAGCAGGTTGCTGCTTAGCATGATGCCATCTCCATTTCCCTTCTCCCAATATAAAATACAATTTTTCTTCATTGCTTCTGAAGGAGACATCTGTTGTATGTCTTGTGCATTTGAGAAAAATTTCTCTCCCTTGTTCACACTGAAGTTACTTCAATGAAAACACGTTTCTCTTTAGTGACTGCACTATTACTCTGTGTGATGTCAGCACTTGAACTGCAGCTCGGAATTTCAGAGTACTAATTTGCTGAGATACCACTTCAGTTTTATAAAAAGTAATTCTCATGTTAATAACAACCCTCTGTCAAGCAGTTTCTCTTCACGCTTTGTCTATGGATGGTTTAAACAATGTCTCAGCATCTTTATTGCTCTTGGTGCATCCTCTCCTCATGAAGCAAGGAGACAAGGAAGATGGAGAAAGATCACATAAGGGAGTGGATTGTGCTCCAGTCAGACTTATTTCCCACCCCTCTGCAGCTTTTCTGTTTTCTCTGATGGAGCTGCAGAAGTTTCCTGCCCTCCTCTGCAGCCCTTCCTGCACAGACAGCATGCCTATTTGCAGTGCTGAAGATGGCAGCTTTCAATTTTCTTCTTAAATTCCATTAGTATAGGCAGCTGTTGGAGGTGAGCACAATTTCACTTTCATGTTAGCAAAGCATAGGCTAATATACGTGCTCTGCCTGCATGTTCATTGGACTTTTATCTCTTGAATTGATTATTTTAAGGAAAATAGAGAGGTAAAACCACTCTTCTCTCAGACTACTAGATAGATCAAGAAGTAATATTGATCAAAATAAAATCTGACCATATTTAGGAGCGTCTCCATATACTTGGAGAAATTCCCACCGCTTCACCATCATTGGCAATTATGTCAAGGACGACCTCATGCTGAAAAAGATTTAATCTGATATGAAACACAGGTCAAATATACTGCAGGAATATATTGCTGTGAGGCTTTTTAATGTCATTCTTTAGTTTTCTGCTAATTTTCACAGCCACCTCAAGTACTTTTTATGTCCACGTATGTTGTGTGTCTAACAATTTTGTAACTTTTTTGGAGAATTCGTTAATGTCATAAAAGTTCTGGATTTACATTTTTATACTGCTGTTATAATTGCAAAATTTGATCAGCAATTTGACTGCCACTTTAGTTTATGTTGAGCAATTCTGGAAAAACAACATCCGTTCAAGCCTGTCATTCATTTTGTATCCATATCAAATGCAACTTAAAATGTAGTCATTTATCAGAGCCTGAAAAATAGCAATATATTTCATGTAGGATGGCATTAATGTGTCTTTTTCATGCATTCCCCATGCTGATGTGAAACTATCACTCTGTAGAAAAAGCAATCTAAAAATTTTCAAGATTCAATCCAACATAATCATTTACCCAGCAATCAAGTGAGATATCAAAAACATTAAAGAAACTGAAATGTGTTTCTTCCCAGAAAAGCAAATAAAAAGGGGAGAAAGAGGCAAGAGACAGGGGTGTGGTGCTACGTTGAAAATAAGAGGGCTTCCCCACTGAAGGACCACAGTGGGTATGTTGCCTCTCATATAAACCATTTTATATAAATAAAAAGTGAACTATTGCATTAAACCATGTACTACATTCCATGCAAGACAGATGATTCAGAGCTGGTGAACGACTGAAGGACACGGCTTCAGCACAAGACTTGGTACAATTTATAGTCTCTTCTCAAGTTATCTAGTTCTGACTAACCTGGTGCATCTGTGCAGGCTTTGCCAGGGTCTGGCAAAAAATCTTGCAGAAAGGCGACTTCAGCTGCCAGTATCCATTGGAGCTAACTTGTGGGCAGGAATACCTCAAACCTCTCAAGTAGACCTGCACACATTTGACTTTGTCTTCCCCAACACAACGGTGTAAAGCTTCAGCAGCATTACCCAAGTGTCACATTACAGGCAAACTTTTAGCCCAGTGACTGGATAACAAAACAGAAAGACAAACTGCCTGTGACAGACAATTACCTTATCTAATGCAAAACCGGGAGATTTTAATCACAGTGAGGCAAAAGCATAGGGAATAAAAAACTTACCTCACCCTACAGAGGCTGTTAACATTGCAGTAATACATGTGCAGGGCCTGTATTTCCCAGACATTGGCTCTGAACAGAGACACAGGGAGCCCTTGCTCTTCCCCATCTTCATCTACAAACAGAACTTGTCCCAGGCTGGCTATAAAATGTTCTTGCTTGTCCTAAACATTTGTTTGCATTCTCCTAGTACTCAATTTCTAGCAAACTATCTTCAGAGAGCAACAATAAGTAAACAGGCTAAAATTTTCTAAACAAACTAGTCTGTTATTCTATTTTAAGTACAAGTGTGAAAAATTATGCTTCTTTAAGCAAATGAGTGCCTTAAGTTAGCCTGACAAATCTACACATACACGCTCCAGTGAGCAATCCAATTTCTGAAGCACCCTGTATTAGCACTGGTGTCCTGACCAAATTCTAGTTCAGGTAATTACTCTGCCTAGCTAAATCTCTTAGCAGTATCGCATCCTGTCATAAACCACTGTACAGCACAGAAATAAACTGTTAAATTGCCATTACATCTTAAGCACAGAATCAACAGTTTATCACTGATTGATTAAACATTTAAGTTGTATGGGTCAGATTTTCTAGTCTACTATGTCCAATTTGCACTGTAAATTTGGCATTAAAAAAAAACAAAAAACCAAACCAAAACCAAAATAACGCACAATTAGCAAAGTGTAGGAAACTGCACTGGAAATGGTAACTCTTAGCTGGCACAAACCTGACAGACATTTCAGGGCACTGCACATTCATGGCACTGCCACTGTAACCAATCTCCAAAGTCCTTGTTGCTGCAGCTCTCACAGGGGTTACTGCTCATGTGGCTCTGAAGAAGACATGCAAATATTCTTCAGCTATGTCAGGGAGAAGTCTGGCAGATAGGCTTAAACTGTTGTAAAGGTCGTTTCAGATGACACAGTGAAGCATCTGCCAAATGCTGTTATGTCCCATCACCACAGATTTGGCTGAAAAATTCAAGCATTGGATGGCAACCAACAGCTGAAGCTGAAGGGGGCAGAGGGATGCTATACTTACCTATTACATCCACACGTGGCTAGATGAAAGCCTCATATTTCAGCTAGTGGCTGCTTCCTAAAGTTAGGGCAGAGGCCTTCAAAACACAGGATCTGACCAGGAGAAAGAGGAGACAGGAAATTCCTTCAATAACATCTGCCAAGAGATCTTAAAATGGGAGTGTAAGATAACAGTGTCCCTATGAAACAATTCAATTGCCCTTGAACAGTGGCAATTCTGACCTTGCAGAATACAAACAATCAGAACAAGAGTGGGATACTGTAGCCTACCTATTTCTGCTGGCTGCATATACACCTCATCGGTTTTATTCCTACAGTTCTCTTAATATATTGCTATTAGTTTGGCAATTAAATAGCTGATGTGAATTACCATGTGTTTGCATAGACTTGGAGTCATGTCAAGATGTGTGAAAATCTTGAATGGAGGTGAAGAATTTGAAAGAGAAGTATGAAATCCTGTTAAATTCCTGCAACAGATTTTCTTCCTCTCCTTTACCTCTTGAACAAACCTCAAGTAGGTCTCTTCTACAGTGTTTTTTTTCATATAGAAGAGGGAAAGGATTTCTCTGTTGAAGATGTTTTGAGAAAGATCACCCAGCCAAGGCCATCACCTAGTGAAACTCCTCCAAACGTGACAATTGTCAAAACCAGTCTGAAATCTTACCACAAAAGAACTTGACCTCAAAAAACAGTTTACACTGGAATTCTCAGAAAGGAGTTGGTTCAGCAGGTTGACATCTCCTAATAAAGCCTTTTCACATTTTAAAGAAACATTAAAGTACTGGGACAGCTATTTCCTTCAGTCAGGCTAATTTGGTCTCCGAACAGTGAGAAACATTTGCAACCAATACAGCATTTTTAGCTCGGGATTCCTGAGCTGCATTGTATTCAACTTGTCAACCTCTGAGTTAATTTTTTTCACCTTATTTAAAGTAACCAAACATGCCTGCTTCTGGCCCTGATCCATCAAAATAGTTAGCATACACTCAGTTTTGCTGAAGTCAATTGGTGTAAGTATATGCATCGGCATATTGCTAGACAAAGACCATAAGTTACCTGTCTGGGCAGGGAAAGGGAGGGAATAGAGAGTAGAAGGGGAAAAAAAAGAGAATAAAGAAAAGAAAAGCCGCATTGTTCTTTCTTCTTCTATATGCAAACAGACATCTGCTTACACACATGGTTGCATCTTCGCTGAATGGCACATGCGATGGCACAGTGCAGCCTGGCTCCCAACCAGGATGCAACTACAGTACCCACTGAACGTCCCCACACCCAGACAAAGAGGTACATTCCCTGCACAAGGAGATGGGGAAGTTTAGGGAAGAAGTGATCATCATGTCCCAGTGAGGCATCATGTCCCCATGAGACAAAACAGAGCTGGGGTATGCCCCCTTAATCAGTGAGCAATCTTGCATCCCACTGCCTCAATAAAGCCATGGTGTCCCCCTCATCACAGTGGTCTTTCTACAAGTCCAAATGTTGGCATGCACAGAGGTTTCTTGATGATGTGTTTTGATTTGGATTAACCTAAAATAACTGCGCTTAAAAAAAATAATAATAAAAAAGGATAAGTACACACAATAATATTAGCTGACATGCACTACAAACACCAAGTAAAAAGAAAAGCAAACTAAGTATAGAAACCAGTCCATTTTACCCCGTAAGATATACTTTGTTTAGTAACATTCCTGATAGGTATTAAATTAACCACAGGAGGGCTCTCTCTGATATTCTGAATACAACAGAAACTGTTAATTGCCAAAAATTATATTGTATCTAAATGTAACAAAGGTTTTAGACCTCGAACAATATTTTCCTCAATAGGCTCCAATATATACAGGGTAATAAAATTATACATGAACAATTCAAATAAAGTAGTGAATTACAGAAGTGTTAACTGTACGACTGTTAAATACTTAAATGGCAAACGCAGACTGCCAATGCACTGCATTTTAAGACATCAAGCTCTGTTTTGTCATGCCATGTATAGGGGCTCTTGGAGCTGACATACCAGCAAAGCAACAAACAGGGCTGTAGAATAAAAGAGGACTGAACGCACCTGGCGCCAGCTGCTGCTCTGGGGAGGTAAATGAGGACTTACTCAGAACAGCACATGCATAGAAACTGAGAAACTGAGCACAGAAGGTGAGGCTTCATTTTATCACTGTTTTTTATTGGTCATCCATGCACTCTCCCAAAATAATACAAATTAATGTCATCAATAGTTAAGCAGCTACTTTTGTAGATATGGGCCTGTTTGTCACTCTACTCCTCTGTTAAAGAGAAACAAAACTCTCCTGCCTCACGAGTTTGTGGTGAAAGCAAACGTAACTAAGTAAGACAGTGGAAGTAAATATGTAAGTAAGTCACAGCGTCCTGACAGTGCAATCACAGGAAGGAGGTATCTGTTTGTGCCCTAAGCAAACCACACTTAGTTAAAGATTTTGTAGCTGTTGAAATCAACTGGAAAAGCAAGGGAAATACAGCTAAGGGGGGGCTAAGGGAAGAAAGTTTCACTTTCAAGATGCAGCTTTTATGCAGCTCCAGAAACAGAATTCACCAACCCAAGCTTTGTACTTCACTGGCATCTATTACAAGTAAGCAGTTAAGTGTCCTGAAACAATTATGATTTTCAGAACCCGAGTACCAAACAGTAGGAAACACTGCACTTTGGGCTTAAATTTGAATTTTCACCTCTTTCACGGACTTCAGAAACTTATGACTGTTTGCAAGACAGATTTCAGGCTGCAACCGCTTCCTGGAGCAAGAAGCCAAAATTAGTACTTTCACAGCCACCAGGCTTGGAAAGCAGATTTTGTTTGCCAATACAATATGGGCCCAGGATTTGTGCGAACTAAGTTCTCTTTATCCTGAGGAGTTCATTTAAATCCATACCTGACATATCCCAAGAGAAAGACCTGGGGCTAACCAGAGAGCAATACACAATTCGCAGGACGAGGGGGACTGTGACTCCCCCCGCGGAGGAACAGCGCTTGCCCACGCGGCGCGGCTGTCCCCGTCCGGCTGCGGGCACGGCGCGCACGCCGCTGTGAAGCGCAGCACCACGGACAGCTCCTCCCGCAGAACCGCCTCCACCAGGCGGCCGAAGCAGCGCGCCCCGCTGCGCGACAGCGTGAGTGACACAAAGCCAGAAACCCGTCCTCTCTCCTTCACACATCACAAAGCATCTCAGTCATGCACCTGTGAATAAGTATTCCAGAGCACCTGTGGCTAAGAGGTGCTGCTGTTCAACTTTAAGTGAGGAGATTTGACACTGGGAACCAGAGAGATGACAACTGAACGGAAAAAGTCCCGAATGAAGTTTAAATGCATTAGGGGTTACTTGGCTAGACTGCCCTCTCTTCAGCCAACCACGCCAGCATCCCACAAAAACAGAAAGAAACAGATCTCACAACACTTTTCACCAAATACCCGTTTTAAGGATGCTGGAACACTGCTGCAAGAAATGTAGTTCCTTTACATGAAGTTATTTCTCATATACTGAAAGTATATAAACATACAAGGATAAAGCCTTACTGTAGCCAAATAAAGTAGCACTACACTTAAGTAGCATCAGTTAACCAGGTTTGGACTAGGATTACATCCTACTGGCTGCACTGCATTGCTGCTTTTCCTCCACACAAAACAAAACCGAAATTAAAAGTTTTATCAGTATAACTTACTATCCAAACACTTTGGCCTTCGGATTTTATCAAAAGAAAAGATCAGACAGCTACTTGTATCACATGCGTAATACTGCAGTGACAAAAAAAAAAAAAAAACCAACAAAAAAAAAACCAAAAAAACAAACCAGAACAATAACCCGCCCAAACCCCCTTAAACTAACTGTAAAAGCTGTAATCAAAATTCAAGGACACCATAATCTATTAAGGAATTTACAAGGCTTTTTAAAAAAGGCAATAGAAATACCCTATTCAGTTTCCCTTATTCCCATAGTACAGCAAGGAAGACTGACTTAAAAAGAATTAAACCAGAAATCAATTATATTTATTTTTGCTTCATGTGTACTGTTTTATGGTCAAGCTGTATTTTAAGGAGAGTTTGTTGCTCCATGTAACTCAGAACTTTAATATCTGTACATTTAGCCTTGAAGCTCCATTTTAAATACTATGATAAACCAGAAGTAAATAACAATTATAAAAATATAAAGACCAAGCCTATCGAGTTCACAACTGAAAACCTTAGGAAAACATGACAGGTATAAAAAGTAAGTTTGTACGAAACTTTTAGAGGTTAATAATGCTTATATAATTAATGTACAGTGATCAAACTAATTAATGCTGTCTGAAATCAGGGTTGTCATTATCATTTTCTCATCTTTTTATCTTTCCTAAAGAAGAGCTTCTCTGCTCAGAAACAGACACTGCGGGGGGGGGGGGGGGGGACGACGGACGACGACACACGGACAATAATACTCTTACATAACTTATTGCAGCACTGTTTTAAAGAATAAAAAAGTCAACTTATTTTGTCATATTAGAATTTCTAGATAGCACTAAAGAGCACAAGTGCTCTCTTCTAGGCACTGCTAATGACAAAGTCCCCAGGTGACACTGTTTTAGCACTGATAGAAACAGCCTATTTTTGTACTGTGGACTGCTTTTGAACGGCTTCTCTGCTTACTGCTGTCAGGATATCAATGCCTCCTCCATCAGCCTGCTATCCCTCCTTCACTCTGGTGCTGTGGGAAGCAGCCGAGATGGTGGGAGAGGCTGACTGACAGAGCCCTCATTCACACGGAAGTTTAGGGGTGTCTGCTTTAGCAATGAATTGGAAAGTTTAACTCGGAACTAGTCAGAAAATCAGAATCATACCATGTCATCTCCTCAAAAGCACCTGATGATTAAGAACACGAATTTAACTGTTCTTCAAACAGCATGGCACATTTATAAACATTACTGCCAGCATCAAAATACCACTAGATACACATTTTACCCACAGTGGCAAACCAGTTCAGCCTACAGCTAACTGATTAAAGTCATTGACAGCTCAGCCCCTCTCCCGTAGTCAGGATATACCATAGCAGTCTGACTGTACATCACTGTCACATGCTGACTCTACATACATATCTATGTAACTTAACGCAACTTTAGAATATATAAGAAAAGTCTGCTGCAGTTTCAGTAGGGCTGACCTTTAAACTCATGTCAGGTCACACCAAGTATCAAGTAATTGAACACCTCAAGGGCAAAGAATGACTTTGTTGAGTGTTTTAAGTTCTTGCATTTCCTACTAACTTAACAGAGAGAAAAATACATATTTCTGCTACGATACTATTTCACTGTTTCTAATGCAGTCCCTTCCTAGTATGACCTCATTTCTAATGTAGTCCCAAAGAAACACACTGACCATCTTCTTAAAATTTCCTTTATATTTAAAAGAGTTCAACTCCAAACTTTTATTTCAACCCTTGTTCCTTGTACACATCTTGCGTTATAACATGCATATCAAAAGACACAAGTACCATAACTGCATTACTCACCTATACCTCAACCTGCTATCCTCACTGGGTAATGACATGTTGCCAACATGACTTCAATTCTGACCACGATAATGAAATTACATTAGAGTCAGCTGTAAGGTTCAAAGCTTCATTGCTCATTTTTATTGTTTTACCATTAAACAGTACCATTGCTGCTCAATTAATATGCAGTGGGGAGAAAAAGAAAAAAGAAAAAAGAGAAAAAAGAGGAAGCTAGTAAAAAACCCCTTCCAGAAAACTTAGGATTTAAAATTTGCTGGGGTCTCCTTAACAAGTCTCTCTATCCTTTCATGTATGCTTAACTGCTGATCTCCAAGGTTTTCTTCCACCATTTTACCCAGAATTCTTTTTTTTTTTTAAAAAAAAAAAAAGTTAGTTCCCTTTGAGTATTATCCAGTCATGCTCTACTTAAGAATGCAGTCCTGACCATTAGAAATTTCACCTTATGTCAAGGCATGTGTCATTTAAAGAGCTACGCAACAAACATGGAAATCTTTATTTGCATTGAATACCTTAGCTTTCCTAAATTGCAAAGGAAATTGGAAACTGCAAAGCCTACATTATGCACCTTGTAAACTAATGACAGACACTTATGATCATGTATAATTTTCTTTCAGCAGAAATCACTTCCAACTAAAATCTAGCACCTGACAACTACTGCATTTTAAACCCTTGGAAAGATAAAGCTTCAAATTAAGAAGCAATCTCAAACTTCCTCCTGTAGTGATAAGGCATCTTCCATTCAGCATATTTCATTAACCCAAGTTACCATACTTTGGAGGACTGACTTCTGCAACGGGAAGGCGTACTAACAAAGAATCAAATGTGTTATTGTTCAGCTGAAGCCACTGACTTAAATACCTTTACTATGTGGAAAGTGCATTATATACATGGGTGATGACCCTTGAAATTAAGACTACTAACACACTGAAATGATGCATGATGCTGTCTAATACACTCTTAACACGAAGGCTACGCAAGTGGTAAACAAGCTAAAACATCAAACAATCCCGTGATTTCTTACTAATGATCTATGAAATATTTATGTCACAATTAAATTACGCTGATGATTACAGTGTAGGAGCATTAGCACCGTTGAGCAGAACAAATATAAGCCTTGGTAAATTACAGGCAGGGTTTTAAAGCACTGCATTACAACAACTCCCCAAAACTAAACTTCGCCTAACGCAGGTCATACCGGGATTTATGAGCCACACATAAACCCAGGGAGCTGGGGAATAACTTAAGAAAAAAACAGCTTATGTCAACTGCTGTTAGGCATAAGGGTGATGGAACAGCCTGCGAACTGGAAATACCTGAAAGTTCGTTGTGACACCAGTCTGACAAGCAGTTACACACGGCGCGGTTGTACCGGGTCACATTAGTAACGTTCAGGAGAGGAAAAGGCTGTCACTCACTTCTGCCGAGTTTGAAACGGCAAGGGCGAGCAAACCGAGCAGCGAGGCGGCGGGTTACCCCGGCGGCCCCGGGCGGTGTCAGCGGGCGCCAGCCACCCGCAGCTCGGGAGGCGTCACAGGCAGGCGGACAGAAGTTGCGGTGAACACTCCGCTCCCCCTCATGAAAACCAGCGCTCGGCACCACGCCGGGCGAACCAGCGAAGCGTGCAAAATCCCACGTCCTCCTCATTTCGCAGCCTCCTAATCCCCTGGGCTCCCACCCCCGCCCTGCCCGGCGACACCCGGCCCGGCCCGCTCGGCTGGGCGCCCACAACTTTCTCCCCCCCGCGCGGCGCTGGGACAGGCACAGGTGCCGCCGCTCCGCTACGCTCCACCGGCGCCGCGCCTCGGCCCCCGCCGGCCCGACCCCCGCCGGCCCCGGGCCCCGCTCTTCCCCGGCGCCGCGCCCCGAGAGGCGGCAGCCCGGCGCCCGTCCGGCGCAGCGAGGCACGGCGGAGCGCCGCGGGACAGCGCTCCCGGGCGGCTTCGCACCTACCTGCGGCTCGGCGGGCTTCACCAGGTGCTTCTCCTTGTAGAGCGACCAGAGGCCGATGTCGGGCAGGAAAATCAGAGCCGCGGTGAAGAGCAGCGTCATTTGCAGAAACCTCTTCTGTTTCCTCTTCATGGCCAAAGCCGGGCTGCTCCGGTGGCGGCGGCGGCAGCTACCCCAGCACCACGGGGCCAGGTCCTTCCCTCCCCGCTCTCCCTCGGAGGCGCCCGGCGTCGCGGAGAAACTTCGCCCGCCTCACGGCCGCCCGCCCCGTGCCCGGGCGGGGCCGCCCCCCGCGGCGGCAGCGGCGGCGGCGGCAGCGGCGGGGCCGAAGCTGACGGCTGCTCCCCCCGCCCCGGCACGGCGCTGCGCGGTGGCGGTGCCGCTCCCGGGGGAGCTCATGGATCCATCTGCGCACGGAGCGGCAAACAGCCCGACGCGCAGCGGGAGGGGGAGCAATAAAGGGGGGGGGGGGGGGGGGGGGGAGAAAGGAAAAAAAAAAGAAAGAGGCAGCCACACACACACACACACACACACACACACAAGCCGAGTCCAGCGAGCAGCGCTGGCCCGAGAGAGCGCCCCCTCCCCCGGCTCCCGGCCACGGCGGGAGCGCTATCACTGCGCACAGCCCCCGCGGCTCGCCGCGCCCGCCCGCCTCACGCCCCCCTGCCTGCCCGGGCCCGGGGCGGGGGGGGCGCGGCATCATGAGCTCATCACGCGCAATTTGCTAAGCAAGAGTTTAAATAAAATAAGGGGAAAAAACCCAAAAACCACAAAGAGGGGCGCAGAGGCCGGTGTCGCGGCACAGCGCGCCCCTCCGCGCCGGGGAGGCGAGCGGAGAGGGGGTGGCCCCTGCGCCCCCCGCCACCACGTGCGGCTCCCGGGCCGGGGGCGTGCAGCGCCGGGCCCGCCCCGCCGCGCCCCCTCATCCCGGCCGCGCCCCCTCGTCCCGGCCGGCCCGAGTGTGCCGTCCGCCGGCTCCGCGCCTGCCCGCGCCCGCGGCCTCCAGCCCCGCAGGGGCCGTCCCTGCCGCGGGGACCGCGGGCCGGAGCCGGGCGGTGCCGCCGCCGCCGCCGCACAGAGGGAGCGGAGCTTGCAATTCCCGTTCCGGTCTGCCCTCCTCGGCGCCGCGCGAAACGCGGGGGGAACCGCGTCGAGCGCCCGCGGGCGGCTCCCTGCCCGGGGCCCGGTACGCCGCGCCAGGCGGTGCCGGGGCGCTCACCTGGCGGGCAACCCCCGCAGCGCCGCCCCCCGCCCGCCCGGCCGCGGCCCCGGCAGCCCCGCCAGCACCTGCCTTCCCGGCCGCGGGGCTGCCATCCCCGGCTTGGGGAGCGGCACCGCGCGAGGAGATGTCCACAGCGATGTCGCTCCGGCTGTCGCCTCTGCCCGGCTTGTTGCATCGGACCCGTTTTGGCTTCTGGTCTGAGTTCAGCTGCTGGTTCCGACTACGCGGTGCAATTACCCTTCCTTCCCAAACTAACTCCTCTTGGCAAAGCAGGGCGACGCTTAGGTTAAGCTCCCTAGGACTTAGTGCCCTCTCAGCTTAGTCACATCAAACGGTGGGGAAATGTGTACCAGGCTGGTCACATTAACGTGTCTAGAATGAATGTTGGAAAAATAAAGGTGTCTCTAACTTCCTGCGTATAAAAACCCATCCGTCAATTACAGTCCATATTTCTGTCGGTGGCTAAAATATTTCTGAGTGTCTAGGTCTCAAACCTGCAGTGGGAATCCTCTTTAACCAAAGTGTACCTCTCCACATGGTGGGAACTGTCCCTGCCCCTTCCCACAGGTGAGATCAGTCCTGTGCATCCACAGCACGGTCTTGTGTGGAAAGTATTTCCTACACGTGCATAAAATGGTACAAGAGGTGGTGAAATAGTATTTTTAGGAGGGTAGATGGAGATGAAGGAAAGCTTGTGGGAGGAACAGAACCCTGAAGGTGTTCTTCATGTAAATGCTCTTCATGTAAACGTAGGACTGGAAGGGACCTTGCAAGGGCAGCTCCTCCGTGGCTCTGCTCCAAGGCACCATCGGCTACATCTCTGTCATTCTTGACAAGTGTTTCTCTAACCCATGCTGAAGTCCTCCAGCGATAGGGCTGCTGCAGCCTCCTCAGGCAGTCTGTTCTGACTTGCAGTTACAAACTTTTTCTTAATGTTTAATCCGAATCTTCCTTGCTATGATTACAGTGTTACATTAACGGCCTAAGAGACAGCAAGCAGAGTATTGTCTTTACATAGCTAAAGCCCGCTTCCACGTACTGTTCCATAGGAACTCCAGAAGATCTCAACAGCTGATGTCTCTTACCACTTTCATCAGGACTGTCTTCAACTGATTTGTAAGTTTCTTGAAGTGCAATGTTCAAAGTGGACATAATATGCTATGTGGGACCTTGTAAGTGTTTTTAAGAAAAGCAGTGTAATTGCGCATGTGTCACAGTCTCTTCTCTTTTTCCATGCTTCCACATAGAATGCATAACAGCAGTAGGCCGTTAACTAATGGCCATTTTGTGATACAATTTAAGCTCTGGTTGGATTAGTTCACTAATCAAATGAACTACCACCTAATTCTTTGTTCCTATCTCTCTATATATGCAGCTGAATACTTCTCCCTTTTGCACTGTCTTCATTGAACATCATCATTTTTTCCCCAAAAAAATTATCCAGTTTGTCAAAACCACTTTGAATTTAAGCCTATCTGTCATATACAAATTTAATATTTTGTAATCCAGACTGTTAACAAGAACTTCAGCATGTTCAGATGCAGCACAGATCATTGCAGAGCTTTGCAATATGTATCCTCCCACACCGGGAGTGAGCCATTGATACTTTACTCTCTCTGTAGTTTCCAGACAATTTTGCACTCACCCTGATAGCTGCAAAACCTACATAAACTAATCTTGCTTAGAAGAGTGTCACGTGCAAGGATTTGCTCTGTTGTCTTAGTGACAAAGGATATATGTCATTGTCTTCTTTTCACCCACACCAGCCTATAAGGATGTCATGGAAGATCACCAAAAACACTATGCAAGCACTCACAGTTTTTGATTGTTGCAGCTAACCAAGAAGGTATTCAGCACAATCACATTTTTAAAATTTGGGTTTGTAGTCAAGAGCTGAATCCACCAAAATATTAGAAGTATTCACAAAACCAAAGGGCGTTGGTCTCCTTGCCAGAAATTCCACTTTTTTTTAGCTCTTCATCCAGGGTTAGGAAACTTACCCCAGCATACAGAAGATTTTGATTCAGCTGCCTTTTTGTCTGAAGGGATTCAGCCCTGATGTTCTTCCACTCAGTGTGAGAAGCATAATAGCTAGTACCATCCTAAGTATAGAAATGATCGCTATGAAATCATGTAATTGTATAGAAAAAGTAGGTCTACTGGCAGGAAGGATTTAGGTGATGTCGCATACTGGAATTCCACGGCATGCCAGTTAAGTACTCCTCCAGAGGTCGAAGTGAATGCACACATTCACCCCCAGGAGATGAAATTCAATTTAATTTCCTGAATCCTGAGAATGATTTTGCAGTAAAGGTCATAGTCCCACAACTGGCAAATTCAGGCCAGGTTTGTAAAGAATAAAGGCAATTTTTCAGCAAATATTTTTTTCATGCAATCATAAGCCTCCTAGCCCTAATAAGAATTGCTGAATTTTTAACTACTGAATTAGTTTAAAGGAAGGAAAAATAAAAGTAAAAAGTGTCACTGTTCTGTGAGTTAAAAGCTGCGAACACACATCAGGGCATGTGGCAATAACGTATGCTTCCCCTAGAAGAGCTTGTGGTGGAGCTGCAGAATATACAGTTTTTTCAGTGGGAAGGCATTCAAGCCTTCAAATATTTGCTGTTTGAAATCTCAAGCCATATATGAAAAAAACTGAAAGAGGTGCATTCTGAAGCTTTTCAAACCTTGGCACCACAATTTAGTGTATTGGGAACATATTTTCATTTCCGCTGCTACATGACCTCCTAAGCCAAAAATTACACCAAGACTTCTGATACGACCTAGGACAGAAGATCAGAGCAGAGTGTAAATCCTAGCAGGGATGCGAGCTACCAAGCGAGAACACTACAAGAAGCTGTTCAGCCACGTGTTTCAAACCTAGAAGCTGAACTCAGCCTGCAAGGTAAATTTGATGATCAGAGCTTTACTTATAGAACTACTCAAAAGTGGCTCCAGCTCATGGCTGATCAATATCCTTCATGCAGGCAAGCCACTATTCAGTGCATATATTGCAGGAGCCAGATAAAGTACCCACCTTCATGTTCACCATTAAAAACAGCAGAGGTTGATGTGCTCTAAACAGAGAATGAATCTAGTAAAACGATGATTAACCATCTGTAATATTGCTGTGTAAAAGAGTGAATAAAGGTAATGGAATGGGAGTTTTCTTTAATTATAGTATTTACCTCCAGGTAACTTGGGATGTAAAATGACCAGGTCAGCGCCCATGTTTTGTTTCAGCCTGCTTAGCTAGAGAAAATATGTAGTGTTGCAAACCACTCTCAAAGGCACGAAGAGGAGCAAAGGCATCTGTTCTTTTACTAGTATAACCCAGATCTGAAATGGAGTCGCAAACAATTGGCAATTCTGGTATTTAGGGAACTGACATGCTCTTATCATGGCTGGTTTTCATCCTCAGATGTGCAAGGGTCCCTCACAGCACCTCACACCCCCTCTCTGTATCACTTGTCTTAAGATCAATCAAAACCTCAAGGGAAAGACATGACACTGGTAGCATACTAGAAATAGAAATGGAAATTCAATGTGATAGGGAAGTACTCTTTTACAAAAGTTCAAAATCCAAGAATCTCCAAACTCCCATAGAGAACATATATTTTCAATGTATTCTGCAAAGGAAAGTTTCAACATATCCATCTCAAAAACTGAAATGCTCATTCATATATACACACTGCTATAAATAACAATAATGTAACAGGTTTTTTATTGACCTTCTGTTTCTAAGTCATTTTGGCCTCCTCTGTCTCCAGTTTTGTCATCAAGTTTCAAAATCATCATCACATACTTGTACTGCTGCTAACTGTGGAAATAATTTTTTAAAATCTAATTCATTGGGTTGGTTTTTTTTTAGAATCAAACTCTTATTCTCAAAGCTAACTAAGAACTTCAGTGGAAGGGAAAGCCAAGAGCCCTCCTACCCATATAGGTAATACAGTAATTCAGTCCTGGGAGACAAACTGAAAAGAAGTTCCTTTTATCAAGATTTTTGGATCCTGACTTGTATTTTTCAAGTTATTTGGTTTAGCAATATTGCACAGAGCCACAAAATTTACTTGAGATGTATGCTACAAACATTTACTAAAATTGAAGTAGTTGTAAGTCTGAAGACATCTTCATTTTAGCTGTGGAGATCTTCTAGTCTTAGTACACTTAAGGGTTCATTACCTTAAATAAAAAGTTTAATAGCAATGCAAAGAACTAAATTATATGACAGGATTATTGGGGAAGTCCCTCCCAAAATTTTTGGCATTTAGAAAATAATGTCATTCCTATTTCAGAATTATAAAGTTGTGTTTAAATTCCAAAGAAAAACTATTGCTCCAGCAAAAGTCACATAGAACTTAAATGGGCAATGCTAACACCCTGATTATTTCAACATTTAAATCTTTATTTGTTTGACTAGCTGGATGATGGATGATTGCTTCTTCATTGTTGCTGTGCCACTACAAACTCAAGAAAGCAAACAAAAGTGCTGATGGATCAGACTTTCTGCCAGTTACCTCGCAAGCTGCAGATTCACTACTGCACAAAAGAAATCACAGAAATGTAAGGGTAATCAGAAAAATTTATTTTGAGAGAGAAAATCAGTACAATGTCAAATATTTCTAAATAGCTCAGTAATCATAAAACACTGATGTCAGGGAAAATAGTTGCTTTCTTCCTTTCACAAAAATCCACAGTAATTTGGACCTAAATATGGAGCAGGAACATGGCATTTGCAGGAAGTTGGATGAAAAAAAAGTTGTCTTCTTTTAGATCATCTTTTTCAACAAACAGAAGCAACATATTAGCTTTACAAGAACAGAACAAACTGAACTCTGCGTTAGCTAGGAAAAACGTTCAGTGTTTTTGAAGTTCTACCCTCCTTTTATGTTTTCTCTCTGGCCCATTTCAGAAAGCTCGGTATACATTTTCCAAGTATCTAGTAAAGGCTCACATCAACATTCCTCTTCTCATCCAAGAGTTTCCTCTGCCTGATGATACACAAGGCCTTCATGCTCACCACACAACCTGATCCAGGTTGGATCTAAAATAGCATCGTATTACTGGAAATAAAACAGTACATTCTGCAAAGCTTCCTTAACAAGATTGGGAGTCTTATCTCACCAAATTTGTAAAATGTGCAGAATATATCAAAAGGTAGCAGATGTCACCTTCAGTTCTGATTTCGCACTAGAGACATCGCCAACAAACTTCGGAGATGTCTGTGTTGATAAACAGGAGAGGAGAATGGACTAGAGGGAGCTCCATATTGCTTAGTTGCTTGTTTGCCTCCAGTTTTGTTTTGGGTTGCTCCAAACCATTCTTTCCAAGACTAAGTCCAGGTCTGGCACTGGGAATCAGTTATTTCAGTTAACCATAGAACAGGGTGAATGAATGAGATGGCACTCTGCCATCCTCCATGCACTCCCAGCCAGCTGAGCACCACATGCCCCAACCCTTGCCATGCCTTTCTGCCATTCCATAGGTACGTTACACATCCTTGATGTCTGAAGAAAATCACTTTAGTGGCTTGCTCAGAGACCTCCTGTCTCCTGAAACACTTCAATAGCCTACAGCTTTTCCTCTCCTTGTTGTGTCACAGATCAAGACATCAGCTTGAAATGTGAGCAAATTAAAATGTTGGTTTCTTACTAACAGTTCAACGCTAATAACATGTAGCATTTCCCTAACTCTCTGATGGCTGACTATTGATTTCTAAGAGGTATACCTGGGACAGCAAATGCTATCTAAAGGTGAGGAAACTGTCAAAGAGAATTTAAATGGAGACCATAATGCTGACAGCTCCAGTTCCATCAGTGAAGACTTCTAGTATAAGCATATATACAAAAACATGAAGCGAGTAAGAAGCAGTACAGTTATACTACATTACTGCACTGAATTCCATTGTGTGCTATAGGAAGGCATCACAGATGCCATAGAAGGCAAGGTGATGGTTTTACATTCTGGGTACAACTCAGCGATTACATAACCTGCATTCAAATGACTATGTATTGCTCCATCATTAAGGAGAAAATGTCATGTTATTTAAAATTATAATCACCAAATCCAGTGATTTCTGATCAGCTGTGTGACTTGATCAGAATGATTTGCAATATTGATTTCACCATATTCAGGTAAGAAAACAAATGCTGAAAGAAACGAGGCTCAATGTAAATACTTTATATTAGAAAGTATTTTTTGTAAGGGGGGTTAGTAGGAGGTTTTCCCACTTTTTAATGATTAAAATATTTGACATTTTCCATGCAAACGTTGAAGAACAGAGATAAGCCAACAAAATGTAAACCATAAAGGACTAGGACGCCATGCAGAAAAATGTTTACTAGTTTCTTTATAACCAATAGATACTGTCAAGTTGATCTACAGTCTTACTAACCAGATATTTAGCATTTTCCATGGAAGTTGTTATCCACATTTCAAAATAGCCATCATGAGAACTGGAAGATTTTTTTTGGTTATTGCAATTCAGACATCGCAAGTTGTCTTTTTGGTCTCAGACTTCATTCAGGCTCATAGGATATTCAACAGTAGTAGGACTCAGAATACATTAAGGGATCAAACATAAGAAATGCAGACATCATCGATTATTGTGAAGGAGGTAAAGATAAAATTAACCAAAAGCTTATTGAAAATTTTGAACTAAAACATTTAATTTCAATGAGTTCCATCATAGCACAACGGTGATAAAATCAAGCATTAATGGCTATCAGATATAAAAATATGTTACATCTAAGTGGCCCTGAATTTGAAGAAGCTGAGGGGTTTAAAATATTTTTTTGGGGGGGTGGTGGGTGGGGGGCGGGGGGTGGGGAGGAGTTCTCATTCTGTGAGTAAGAATCAAGGTAATAACTATCAAGAAACTGAGGGCAGAGACAATTTTAACAAATGTGTGGACATCTCCATGAACTCATGCTTATCCCTTTTGTGAATATTCATGACAGCTGGCAATTTCTGGTGCTAAAATACCCACTAATCCATTGTTTTGAAATATGCAGCTTACTGTATGTTTCCGAGTCTTGTTTTGCCTCAAAACACTCAGAAGCGGCACCAGGTGCTGGAACTGCAGTAACTTAACTGAAGAGCTGATAGTCCTTAGACAACACCGAAATGTACATGGGGGAAGCCAATAACATCCTCTGCTGCTGTAATGTGAATCAATAAGCGTTCTGTCCTGTCCTTTCACTTCAGAGTTAGAGCTCTCGAATGCATGTAGCTGGCTTGAAGTTTTTACTGAAAGCAAGAACACGAACAGCTTCATTTTAGCTACAGCAATCCAAAGTAAATCAGAAATGAATCAGGCTACAGGCAATAAAACAGTACTTGTTTGTGTGGCTTGACAAACTTATCCTTTAAAAAATGCTAACACTGTAACAGAAACATTGTTCTATGGTAATGCCCAATCTTCATAAAAGTAGCTTAAAATTCCCGCCCCCCCCCCCCCCCCCCCCATTGTTTAGAGGAAACATTTTTTTATAACTAGGATACAGAGGGCCTTCCACACCTTGGGAAGCTAATTTTAGTTACTTAATATGGTATCAAGAGGATCATTCTATGTTCAAGGATAAAAAAATAGCTAAGAATAGAGCCAAATGGATTTTCAAAAAAACTTTCATCCTGAAGCTAATGATAAATTTAAGAATAGCTAATATTAAGAGCTCTTTATGAAGTGATTAATGAAGTCTGTCAAGCAGTAATTCCCAAATTCTCTAGAACTTTTTCCAGGTACATGCATCTGCAATTTTATATATACTAAAGGAGAGAGAAAAAAATTAGGAAGAAGCTTTCTGCTGTAATTGTAGATTCTACCTAATGAAAAAAAAAATCAGAAATTTGAATTATATGGAAGCAAATGAATTGGTTAAAAACTAAACAACAAAAAAACCCTTAAAAAAAAAGAGCAAAATGTCTACATGGTAAGGAAGCTTTAAAAATCTGAAATAGCAAAAACCCCTAAGACCTTTTTTAGCAAAGTTCAAAGAAAGTTCCTCATTTCAATGTATATAAATGGATTTTGTTTAGCATAAAATTAATTTTCTTTTTCAGCTTTTCCTTTCACCCATCAGAAAGACCATCAGCCTCCTTCACCTGCCCACCTGTGTTCCCACACGCACATGCTTAGTTGAGAGATGTTTTTCACTTATGTCCTTCCCATGCTTTAAATGACCTTGCATTGAGGACATTGGGACATCATGAATGTAGATGTGTAATACTGGAGCTAATTACTCTGATACATGTTCCCGACCTGAAGAGCATATAACAGGCATGTGAAAACGTACCATACAAAGTACTTATCAAGATAAAGAGTCACAGTTTGAACACCTCAGCAACAGGTAGGGATTTTGAAGTTTCATATAAAATCTTGAAGCTTATGTTCTCAAGATATCACACCTGAGTTAAATACTTTCCAGCCTTTAGGAAGCCACCAGAGCAGTTTGCTTTGGTGGTATTAAGCCTAATTTATATGCTTCAAGCCTTTCAAGACCGTTTGGCATCTAAGGGTAAGACTGAAGAGACTATCAACCTATATACATAGGAGTAATATCATGGTATCTCAGGCTACTTCACAATGAAATGTCTCTTTTCAGATAACGTTTATGTATAAGAACAAGTTAAATTGTCATCTCTTCTTTCTTTCTTTCGGGTCTCATACCATGGCATTCTGCTAGCGGAGAACTTCCTTCCCAAGATAGCGGCCCCCATCTGTCATTCACTTTTCATGTTTCTCGGCGGAGTTAAAAAGCCTGACAGTTTCCATGAATAACAATGACACATACTCTTATATCTTGCAAGGAGGCACAAATTTTATTGATAAAAAAAGGGAAAAAACCCCCACAGTGTTTAAAGAGTTTTCTGAGTGCTGCTTATGTCTGTTTTGAGTGAAGATGGAACTGCCATTGTGCATGAGTCAACTACCCAGCCTATATCTGTTAGCATGTAATTGCTGACTTAGGTGACTGCATCTAAGGACCTGTCTTCACTGTGAACACAAATCTGTTTTGCAACCAACACCCCATACTTTCACAAGAAAAATTCTTCTGTATTTTGCAGCAGCCCTTGCTTAGCTGGCGTTCCAACAGCTTTTAATACACAGTTTTAATACAGTTGCTGACCACTTTTATTCGTCTACACTTAAAAAGCTGCTTAAGCACACTTGTTTGAACACCTTGAAAAGTATCCTAAAATCATAGAAGGGAAGCATGTTTTGCAGGAGATGCTCACAGGCAGCATGTAGAAAATGTGCATTTATTGTCATGAGTGGTTTTCATGGTAGGTTTATCAAACATAATGGCGTATTGTTGTTACAGAGGCACATCTATAATACGTAATTTTCAGAAATGCTGCACCTATCTATTTGGCAATAGGTTTATTTTGCCAGTGCAGAAGACAATGGAAAAAAAAATTCTCAAGAAGGGAAAGGGCCTCAACCAAGCTTACCTAGTTTTTTGTGATTAATAATGCAGCACTACGTCAGACTTTGGTCAGCCTCGTGTCAGTCAAAACATTATTCCTAGCACAAGCTAATTCAAATTTCAGTCTGAAAAATTTCCTCTGGTCTCTTGAGGTTCTTTACAGAGAAAACAACTTAATCCATATCCCATATTAAATGATATTATGAAAGAAAAGGGAAGCCATCAGCATATAGAACTGCATTTAGAAGCACTTTTCTTTATTGGCATGAGTTATTTGGTATTTTACTTTTCCTTCAGCTCCGTTCTTGATTGTAGTCAATCAATTTGACTAAGAAATATACTTATGTCTTTAGGGGGTATGCACTATTTCAGATTATAATTTAGATATATGCTTTTTTAAAAAAAATAAATCTACCTTCACTGTGTAAAATCCAGCTCTTGTAGAGGCTGGTCAAGCATCAGTCTTGGGGAAAAATACTGTTCTATATTATGTTAGTGATCTTGGCAGAAAGGTAGTGTATGATAATGACATTTTGAGTCACCAGCAATAAAGGAGAAGATTAGAATGTTATATAGGAAGAGATAGCTGACCTTGAGGGCTAGAATAATAAAAATGAATATAGTCTTTGTATAGTCTGGGACAAGGTCATATATAAAATGTCCAGGAAAAAAAAATATGAAAATTGTGAATGAAATTTTAGCTAGTAGACTAAAATTCCATCAAGTATTAAGAGAAAACAACTTAGTTTGTTTTAAGAGGCTGTTATTTACTTTATGATTAGGAAAATGCATTGCGGCTACATACAATAGCAGAGACCTCACCTAATAGATCCAAGGGTCCCTTTCCAGCCTGAGGGGTTCGACTGACTTGTTTAATCTCTTTGACTAATGATACTTCTACCTCCTTTCTTAATGAATGTTATGAAGAAGTCTAAAAGTTTCAAAATTGTGTATTGCCTTTCTACTCAAGGGCCAGGAGCATTGGAAAACATACTTAGTTTTCCAATTGTGTACTTCCTTCAAGAATTAGAATTTTGGAACTGGATACTTTTGAAAATGCTTACAATTCAAACCTCTGATGGCTTAGTCACTTTGACAAGTCAGATGCTAAAGGAAAAGAACAGCACATGAAGGAGGCAAAGTACAGAAAGAGAAATGTTGTTTCTGTCCAAATGAAAACTTATTGAAACCAAGCTGGAGCTGGGTCACAGTCCCTTTTAAGGGGAACAATAAAGCTACTTCTGAGTATTGGGTCACCCACGATGTATGGAGTCACCCAAGCTTACTATTTCTACTCCAGCTGATTCAGAACAAAGGTCAAAAAACGGAAGACAAAATAGATCTTAAGATTCTTTTTGTTGCTGTTTGCTTATCTTTGAAGGGAGCAAGCTGTGTACACAGCCTGAGTAATTTTGGTCATTGTGATTGTATAAGGACATTGATGATAAGTTGGAAAATGTCCAAGTTCCTCGGTATACATCATGATAAATTAAAACATATGAAAATTCTTCTTTTTGCAGGGGATCCACCCCAGAAAGATCTCCTGGGTTAACAAGGTCTCAAATGCTGTTTTTTCCCCAGCTGGAATGCCAGGTGTTTTTCACGGCCTAAGCTCCACAGAAGTTCAGCAGAATTTTACATGCCAGTAAGTTTCAGAAAAGTATACATCAGAGATCCTACTTTATAAAGAGGGTGCCTGACATAAGGTGGAATTAGGCTTTGCACACAATTACTTTATTAATATGGCATAGTCATGGAACGCTTAAAATTCTGAAAAATGAAAATTCATAAAGCGACTCGTGAATAAGTTGCCAATATTTTGGAACAAAAGAATCTATTTCAAAATATCGTGACCCTGGGCAGGCTTGGTTAGTCATCCTCCTTGATTAGTCTGCACACAGCAGTCTGTATCAGATGGAAGGACTTTTAAATTTTCCCAATACACACAAAGTGTGTCCTAAAACTAATAACTGCCATTTCAGCTACCTGTGTCTAAAACACAGTGAATCTAACAATGTAACTGTGCTATGTCCTTATCTGAGGGAATACCAAGAGAGTAGTATTATGTCACATGTCAGTATTTGTGATCATTTTGTTATATTTCAAAATGCATTGAGCTTAATTTTTAGAGATTTTTGTTACAGGCATGTGAGGAAGGAGTTATCCCCTTTGTGGAAGACAGCAACAGAATTAAAAAGCTAAGGCTAATGTGGAAATGGCACAGTATGAAACATGAAATAAATGGTATATAACAATTTTCAAGATGGAAACAACATGAAAAAAAAAACTTCACCAAAGCTGACCAAATTTCAGCAAATTTGTATGTATGTATATATGTAAACAAATATGTACCAAAATGGTTCACTAAGAGAGCACATTTTTATGACTACCAAAAGTTCATAAGCACAGGAAAATGATGATGAAGTTAAAGAACTTCAGAAAGTTAGAGTGTCTGATGAATAAGAATGTACTAAACCAGTTTCTTCTCTGAGAATTTACAATATCTTTTTTCATCATGTTTGTATTTCTAAATAAAGTCTAAAAAAATGCATTAACTTGCAAACTATAATTATTACTTTTGATAGCTGACCAATCCTTCTACTCTTCCTAACTATTGCCGGATAAAACATCATGTGCTTTAAAATGTCTTACGACTGTCTGAAGTCACACTACAAATAGGTAGGGTAGAGGTAGTAATATAAAGACATTTGAGTTTAAGATTCAAGTTGTATGATGTGCCAACAGTGCAGCTGCAGTTACAGTTGGTAGCTCCATGGTGGAGCCAAAAGCATGAGCTTTACACTTATTGCTGAGAGAGAATCAGAAACATAATGTAAGTGTGAGAGCATCCAGCTTTCTACAGGAATGCTTTGTTCCAGCATACCCTACATAATCGTGATTTCTTAGACCTAGCTGCAATTGCAGAAGTGTTTCTATTTCTAATGAAATAGACTTCATTAACTGAAATAGCTAGTTGTTTATGTAGAGTGACAGTCATTAAGTTTCATGGCTGCTGAATGTGGATTATATCATAGGTATACCACAGCAAGGGGCAAATTCCCATTTCAAATAGGAAATCATACAAACAAAGCCATTCCACAAAGATTTCAGACTAAAATCAAGTATCCTGGAGACAGGCAGCATCTTTGGTTTTAGATAAATACTTTTATATGCCAATGAAAAGCATTATTCAATGTAAAGCATCTTAACCGAGAGGGAGTATGTAAAACACTGCTTTGTTAAAGTACCATTCCAAAAGTAACTTCATAAAGCAAAAACTGTTTTTTTCCCTATTCACAAACATTTTAAAATACAAAGCACCATATACATCAGCTTTTAGTAAGCCTTAATCTCATTTCCAAAACCGAAAGCTGTTTTGCTCTTTAAAATTACTGTATTTGAAGCATTATAAATGTTAACATTCAGATATACATTAAAATGGTACGAGTAAAAAATAATGATGTAAAATACAAGCAATTCTAGGTTATTTTGTACTAGCTGTGTGCTGCCTCTTCATCGAAAGAGCAAACAAACAAACAAAAAGCACCAAAACTGAAGTTACGAGTGAAGCATGATACTGCTTCCCATGTCAGGCTGGATTGTTCTTAGAAGGTGAATGGATGGGGATACCCAAAAGAAAAAGCCCTAACAGTTTACTACTTTGCTTGTGAATTTGTGGAACAAGAGTTAAATGCCAAGTTACTACTCTGGATGAACCCCTGAGTATCACAGACAGTCCAGCCTATTTGATGCAGGCATAGGGTAACAGTTTCCTAAACCAGTTAACAGCTACATATTTGAGAGAAAGCATTCTTGTTATTGCATGTGGCAGTACAACTTTATGGCTTTGTGCACCTTCACTTTTAAACCTTCTAAAAATCATGTTATCAGAAGAACTCACTTATGTCTAATTACAGTGGGTTGTTTCTTGCCTCAAAGCCAGCAAAGAGCACTCTTTGAGATGAGCCCAGGTTTCGGTTTCTTCTTACAGCTGGAGAAGACTCCTTTGACTTTGCGCTAGTTTTGCCTGGCTGATATAAAAAACTTAACAGCATCCTCCCAGGCTCTACAGTGTCTTCGCTGGTAACTAACACACTAGGAATGACAGTTCTCTCTCATTTTAAGAGTGGTAACAGGATGGCACTTCTGCAAATTTCTGGAGATATAATTTTCAGGGCTGTGCCCTTTAAAAATACTTATAAAGGCAAATGAGCTACAAAAATGTGTGAAATGTTCATTTGTATGTATGAGAGTCATTCAGTATATTAGCAGTTAGGGGGCTATAAAATTTCAGGTTGCATGTGCAACAGGCATGAACATCCTGTACTCATTTTGGAGGGGGTACTTCCTATTCAGAGATGGATGTAGAATGCTAACAGAGTACATTTTCATACATAGCTGATGGCCTATCATACTCAATCCATCTCCATTCATTTAAACCATTCATTTAAACATGAGGAAAAACTAGCTATTGAAATATACATTGCAAGTTAGTAGTGAATTTCCATTTGTCTTAGTGTTAGAGGTTAAGTAAGCTCTGAAGTAAGAATCAATCCTGAGAAGTACCGTTTGAACTGAAATATACCTTTCTAATTTGTAAGCTCTTCAGTTAAGAGATGTATCTACTTACACAGTATTTCAGACTGGAGAAAAAGAGATGGAAGCATTACTGCAGCTAAGGTAAGAGCAAAGGCTCTCAGTACTAAGTACAAGATACTGTGCCAATTGCCTGGAGCAAAAGTAAAAATGCAACTGTACATTGCATGAAATTATAAAATTATATGCTGCCTCTAATGACATACTTTTCTATCAGAAACTTACTTCAATAACAGAAGATTTCAGAAATTAGCAAAGTTCTAGAGCTATTCTTGCAGCACAATTTGCTATTGCAAATGCTGAAGACATACCAATATTTGCATAGTTGGTGCAAAGTGGAAGATTTGCTTTTGCAAAATAGCATACAACATCCCCATAAGGGAGGAGGCTAGACAATGAGAGCAGTCTGCATTTCCACTGATGATGATAATAAGCTAATGATCTCAGAGACTAGCTGGACATCAAGGAGGCTGTTGCATTAGCAACAGGGAGAAAAGGGTGCTGCGATGACAACTGTCATGCAAACTCCTACTCAGCATATTGCAAATAAGTTCAGCTGAGCTGACAAGGAATATGAAACTGCTTATATAACCAGTGCCAGTTGTTTTGCTAAGGAAAATAATTGTTATGACTCACAAGAAGAGGAAAGGAATTGCCTGAAACCTGGCAGAACAAGTCAGTTCATTGCAATGTTAAAAACATAAGGTAAAAAACCAACCAAACAAACAACAAAAAAAAAAAAAAGAGAAAAAAAAATGTGGAGGGAGTAATTTCATACTAGACAAATCTCTAAATCAAGTACTGATAATTCAGAACCTTAATGCATGTGAATCAATGCAATAAATAACTTTAAAAAAAATATTTAAAAAACTCTGATAATTAAGAAAGATCATACAAATATTTGAAACAGTTATTTTTAAAAAAATATATTACCAGGACAAGGTAATTCTTAAGTATTTTTCTAACATGCATTAAGAAAACCTGGATTTTGGGCAATACAGTTTGATTAAAGCATATAGGGTACCAAACAGTAGAATAATTGTAACACTAAATGAAGAAGATAACTTACAAGCTCAAAAGATGCTGCTCTTAATTGCTATTCTAATTTAAGTTCTATGTCATTATGTTGAATAAAGATTAATCAATAACAGAACTGGACATTGTTTTGGAACCTACAAACCAATAGCAGTGATGCAGCTGCCCACTGATTTTCCATAAGGGAGAAGAACAGAGTCCCAGCCACTAGGAATTGGGTTAATACATACATTTCCGAAGGAGTGATTTTCCCCCAAATGAAGGCCATAGTAAGCAAAATAGGTTAGAAAACAATGTGTAAAGATAAGGCTGTCAAAATATTGTGGAAATTCTTTAACAACAAGGTGGCAGCTGGAGAGGAAGAATTGTGTGGCAATAATCCTGTTACAAAGATGAGATTTACATCCAAAAGCACATCCTGGTTCAGGGCACTGTAAGGACTGTACTTAACAGCAAAAGAAAACAGCAAGGAGGAAATAGAAAATAAATCAATGTAAACTTCAAACCTATGGAATATAGAAACCTGATAAAAGAAGTTAAAGGTGTTGTGGAAAATGCATAGCAGAATGGACCTACAGAGTTAGAAGATTTAAGCATTACTAGGTCAAATGTGTTGGTGGTAATTAGATGCATCTTCTGATGGATGTGACAAAGTAACTGCTTACAGTGCGAGACTGCAAACTGCTTTTGTTTCCTCAGCCCCTACCACCAGTAGTGGTGATTCAAGTAGTGCCAAAGTACCTTCACAAGGAGAATACACCACATAACACTTTAAAAAAGACAAGATTAAGAAACAGGCACTGAAAGTCTAGGATCACCCACAGTCATACGAGAAAAGGCATGCGATCTCAAAAATGAGTGGGATTAACTCTTGCAGTGCCTTATTAAAACAACAGGTGGCCTCACCTGCTACTTTTCTGGAAGACATGCTTTATACAGGAATATTTTGGGGTTCAGAACAGGATATCTTGGCAAAAGATAAAGAGTGGTTACTATGGAGGTCAGGCTAAATGCTCCAATAATACCTGCATCCAGTGAAACTTTGAATAACACCATTGCAATAGCCTCTTCTCATGTCTTGCTTACTAGAAGAGAGAAATTCCTGGCTGTATGCTCTGGGTCTGCTTCATGTTGTTAATCACTTCGTAATTTCCCTAGAGAATATATTGACTAAATAGTCTCAGTCTCAGAATATTCCTTTTTGCCTTTCTGTATCTGTGAAGCAGCTATAGCTTTTCTCTGTGCTGGGAACATAAAATAACTTTACCGCTTTTAATGTTTCAGTGTTCTTGGTGACTCTCAGTTTTCACAAATCTGAAGTAGCAGACAGATGCTTTGGAGATAAACTCCAGATTTTTACAAGGCTTTTAAAATCCTTCCTCTATAGTAACTGGGAAGCTGCTTTCCAGAAATTTTTGGTTCTGTGCAATTATTTTTCTTTCTTCAGCTCTAATCACACTTCAGAAAAAGTTATCTCTATGAAAAATAAATTAATTGAAAAAATAAGTTTCCTTTTCCTTCCATACCTTTCTGCACTAATTGCCTCAGCAGCCCTTCTAGTTTGATTAGTTGGAATGGAAAAAAAACTCCGTGTATTTTCATGCAGTTTTGTGTATGCTGTTGAATATACAAAAAAGCAGGAAATCAAATAATATTAAAAAACGCACAGTTTGTGTCTGACACATGACATTTCTGTCTGAAAAATACCATGTCATGAACTGATAATGTTGACATTAAATTAAAGGATAATTCTTGGCAAAAAAGCCTAAGGCAACAATGAAATACTTTGCTGATAATCTGCTGTAAAGCTGGGACAACCAGTCCTGATTTAAGAAAGCCATGATGATTGGGGAATCTCATGAATCACCTGCATTAATGTATTTTGAACTCCAAAGCACATACTTTGATGCTCTTTCCCAATGTGGAAGCTGTACCAAGAATTTATACACAATGCATCAAGGCAGAAAAGACATTAAAGTAGAAATTTCAACAACAGTTCAAGTAATAACTCTTCCTTATTATAAATTTCCTATTACAAATTTATGTCTTAAGACCAGTATCCAGACTCGGGACTTTTGGGAACTGTGACCACTAAAGGTACTCACAGGAATGATCCCATGGCATCACATTGTATCCAAAGTGCCTCTTTCTGCTGCAAGAACTGTCAAAAAGAAGTGGTGATGTCAGGCTTACTGGCATTCCCTTTGTCACTTAAACAGAAGACTAACTTATAAAATTATGTAAAGCATATACAGATGTATGTTAGCTACTACTTTATGCAATGTATAAAATGTCTTTCTATCTAGTGCTTTGAGGCACAAAACATTTGTTTGTTTTTTTCTTTGGGCTTCACTCAAATTTAAACTCTCCTTCAGGGCTATCAGATGAGCTGCCCAGAAGAAGCTCAATAGAGCTTGAAATATAGCAGGTGCTGAATGGATGCTCTCCCTTTCCAGCAGCTGTAGCATGTAGCAAAGTTGCCTTTATTGGCTTCTAAGGTAGTGAATCTGCCCTAGTTTTTCACCACAGCCTCAGGCATGCTGCTGATCATTTAGGTTTAAGCATATTGGAAGCTGTAAATGCATTTTGCTGCAGCTACCTGTAGCTTTTCAAAAAGATGCAACTGGCACATCAACTCAGAAATCTGCCTCAAACTTAATCTCAGGCAATTGCATTTAATCAGTCTACTGTTTGGATACAAAAGATCTTCTTTTTTAGAAAACACATCCACAGACTTTGGAGCAGAATGTATTGATCAGACTCAGTAGCTACTTGCAAGAAATATTGATTTTCTGTAGATAACAAAGCATCAAAACATTTAGGGTATATTACCATTTTATATAACCTTAGAAAATAAGGTACTACAGCTTTAGCATTCCAGCAAAGAAATTTAGTCCCTGGCTGTTAAGGTATTTCTCTCAAAGTATTTTGCGTTTTGTCCTTTCTCAGTGTCCTCTAGAGGTGGGTAATTATATTTCTTTGTGAGGGAGATAGATAAAATACATACTGTAAAATGCATCTGGTGGCTCTTTTTGTTCTACATACAGGGAACTTTAAAATTCATATAGAAAGTAATATTTTCTGAGGGCCAATCCTGTTTGCCCTATAGATGTAGACCACTACAACTATGAAGTCAAAAGTCTCTTAAATCAACTTAAACACAATTGTATTTGCTCTCAGTGGAAAAATAAGGAAAACCAAACACTTCCAGCAACTAATTCTTAAAAACACCTATTCATTTACACATTCTGGAAAAATAATCCAATGGATGATCAAGATAAATAGTTGGAATTTAAAAACCGCAGACTTGACCTAAATTTCTATGTAATTTGCTGTTAAAAGTGTTGATTTGGGAAATATTTGGTGTAGATGTAGACAGCTTAATATATGATGATACATGTATCTAATTTTCAGGATTGACAGGATTATTCTGATGAGTAAGCTTTAATTATAACTAAGTATAATAAAATTTATCTATAACCCAGTTGAATTCTTTCACAGCACTGGGAAACAAAGAAAAGCAAGAGGAAGATACCACACCAGTAAAATTTGACATCAAATTAGTCTAATACTAAAAGATTCAATTACTTCTACACAGTCCAGTCTACATTTTAGAAGAGGAAATATTTGGTATTCAGAAGTCACTGGCTTAACAAAGTTTGAACAAGTGTGCACTTTTTCACTTCTTTATTTCTAGCAATACTTTTAGTGGTGAATTTACATTCCTTTAATTCTGTAACTTTATGTGCCAGTGCACTGATGTGCCTAAGGGAGCATCTAAATACAAAACTGGTAAAGACCAGATAGGCTTTCAGAAGCAAGCTTAGTCCATCTTACTGACAGAGGTCATTTCCATTAATATCATATCTTAATAACTATGCCCTCAGACTGGCACAGAGCCTTGTGCATTAGCTTTTCTCATGAACCCAAGGACTGAAAGTTGTTTATAAAAAGGATAAAAGCATGACACATGGTTATAAAAAGGCATACTGCATGTATTAAGATTCATCTTTTACTTTAGCACACATACTTCTAAAACATCCCAATTCCTTTAGGCTGAAGGTAAGAAAGAATTATACCTTGAAGCCAAAATTGACAATAAAACCTATTTTTTTAAATATTTCTAGAGCAGCTCCCTCTAGTGGATAATGATTATCAAGAAGACCATATGAAAGATTAGATACGATCAACTCTGACTGTTCTGCTTTTTTATTGTAGTGACCATATTAAACAGGATTATGCATATCTGAAAAAGTCCATTGCTTCACAGCTATTCAGCCCTAGATTAATGCCTGCCATTGTCACATGTCAGTCTGAGACCGGAGCGTGGTTCTGTTTGTATTCTTGGGAACAGAATTAAGGCTCAAAACGGAGTCAACAGCCAAGGAACTTTGTCCAACAATAAATCTGTGAATGCAAAGGGAGAGAGAGAGAGTGAGAGATAAAGAGAGAGAAAAGAAGGAAAGAAAGAAGGAAAGAAAAGGAAAGAGTTCAAAGCAATAGCTACCGCCCTGGAGCTGCGGCATCCCGACAGTCCGATTCGTTTCCAAGTCTGGTGGGGAAATGTTCCGTTCCATGTTAGTTGGTTCCGTTTTTTTCATAGAGTCGTTACAAGCTGTTCTGCTCAAGCACACCCTCCACCCGGCAATGATGCATGTGCCCAACATTCCTCAGGGGCCTCCGGGCACCTTGACCCCCCTGACCCCAAGTCTGGGCACATGCACAGGGGTTTGGTGAAGTTTTGCAGGATCAGCCTCCCCCGTTGCTCCATGGCATCAGTCAGTTTCCTCCTTTAACAATGTATAGATAAATCTCTGCGGTGGCAGCGGTGCTGTCTTCCTGCCTTAAATCTCTTCTGTGGCAGTAGTCATTCACTGTGGTGATGGCATGAGTTTCCTGCCATAGCAGTGTTGAGACAATACATCTGCTGGGGCGATGGTGGGTCTCATCGGTGCAGTTTCTCACAACCATCTTAGAGGTAGTAGGACTCAGTCAGAGGCATTAGCTGGTCCATGCCCATCTGCCACATTACAGAGTACACCACGCTTTATGATTAACCAATGCATTTTTGCTTACAAATAAAAATGTAGCTTCCCCAGCAAATTCAGCCTAACAGAGGAAATTATCAAAATCCAGATTTTTAAAAACCAAAGCACGGTATATTAAACCAGTGCATTTCATAGCTGAATGAGATAAAGGGAGCCTGCACTGTCAGTTCTTAAGTGGTATCTATCTAGGACACAGTAACTTAGTTCCTTTGATTATCCACTCTTACCCTAAGGATCCTTACTGTGGTTTTTATTGCTGTAGTAGTCTCTATTGCACAAAGCTTCTAAATGGTGAGAACTGCCTTCCCTCCCTCTTTCTTTTTAGGAAAGGCACAAATGGCTGAGGACAGGAAACGTATTTCTCCTTTGTCACTTAGTACCCAGCTCCTTTCCATGGGCAGGTTCTCTGCAGACAGGATTTTCTTCTTGCGAATTTCCAAGCTTTTTTCTTTTTTTTTTTCTTTTTCTTTTTTTTTTTTTTTTTTGGTGCCAATTTGTCGAAATAGTACAGACCATGAGCTGTTTGACCTTTCCAGACTTGAAAATTATTTCTGCATCACAAATGAAAAGTTATTCTGCTTAACTATGTGAATACAACTTTCAGAAGAAAGAAAAAAAGAGCACTCCACTTTACATGAAAAATCTGAATGTTACTGCAACTAGCTATAATCAGTGTTATAAAAGCTTTTTTAGTCTGTGGTTAACTGCTGCTGAGCAAGTGTCAGGCTAGTTCCACTGTCATCTAAAGCGGCACTTAAAAGCACGGAAAAACGGGAAAAAATGGCTGAGAGGTTGAGATGTATCACAGACTAAGCAGTGTGATACCTGTATCATTCATAAAGAGTGTTTTTCTTTATTAAATTGTGATAGCCTGTCACAGGGACATGAGAAACTTGTCACCAACAAGCTGAATGAACCTTGAAGAGTTGAAGGAGCACCGAGACAGAAAACAACAAATCAGCACTAGGTTGCACAGTCACTCTGGTTGTGTGACACCAATCCCAGAGGGGTGTTCTGTCTTATGCAGGGGCTTCTCTGTGTCCCACAGCTCTGCGAGTGGACTGGACATTTGGGCCAAATTGGGTGTTTTCTCTCCCAGGCATTCACCTTGCTGACAGGTTGGCTAGTCTGTGAAAACAGCCACAGTGTGCAAGACCAAATGCCCAGTCAAGTCCTGCATCCTGTTGAACCCTTGTCACACCTTGCCATGCAGGTCCACTCTATCCCTTTTGACAAGATGAACCAGAGCACTGTGCTGTTTGCAAAAGAAGGGGATGCCATAATTTCAGAGTGGCAGATTGACTTTTTCTGTTTGCTCCTCTTTTTGACATTGCTTGCTTTTTTAGAACACTGTACATTGAAATATTGCTTTCTTAGAAAACATTTATCGTAATGTGGATGGCTTTATCTGCTGCAGTCTCATAATCTCATCCCTGAATAATAATAGTCAGCTCAGAGCTCATCACTGCATACATAAAGTTGAAATATTTTCCTTCTATTACTTTACATTGCACAGTATTATTTTCATCAGCCATTTTATCACCCAGTCACTCAGTGGGGTTTTTTGTCCTTTTATAATTACTCACAGTTGGTCCTTTTCTTTACTACACTCCCATAATTTTGGTTTAACATAAAACCATTAACTCACACTTCCTTGACTTCCTTTCCAGGGTATTTAGGAATACATTAATCAACATGGGTTCAAACAGAGATTCTGGTGGGAATCCACTATCAACCTCCTTCTACAGAAAACCCACTCTTTATTTCTAGCTAGTAAGTAGATATTTTAATAACTAAGAACATAGAAATATCACTAGGGTTTGTAGCAGTTAAGCACCCTCTATGGCAAGGGCATATTACCGTATTTCACACAGGTATCAGCCAGATACACTTTCAAGTATTACTCATAGCATGCATCTCTATAGGCTGTACCTACTCTGTAGTTTGTATCTTTTATAGTTCAGAATAAAAACCAATCCTCAACAGCCTCCAAGGAGAATTTGTAGTTTGCTTCCATGATTGTTAGAAATTATAGGCTAATCACAATTCACTTTAGTAATCTCTACTGAGTGTGAGGAACGGTTAAGTACAATTGACTATTATTCCAGAAAAATACTTACGTGTTTAACTCGCATTAATAATCCAAATTACTTCATCTGGTTCCTGTTGTGGGACTGAATGCCAAATGGGCTCATCAGGCATGTGATTAAAGATGCATATTTGGCTTTCGGTCCCGCAACAGGAACCAAATGAAGACATTGGGATTATTAATGTAAATTAAGCATAAGACGATAGTGGCACTGTTAAAATGAGTAAAAATTGATACACAAACTAAAATCAGGAGAGGAGTAATTTCAACAATTTACGCTTTATCTTAGCTTTAAAATAAAGTTTTTGAAAAAAAGGGAAATAAAACAATGAATGATGCTGAGCATCAAAAGCAGAGATTTCTGTGTGAAAATTGACACATCTGTTTTATTTTGCTTATGGAAAAGTACCAGAAATTGTGGAAAAAACCCCAGTAAGATGGTGGAGAATGAGTGCATGGAGAATGAATAAGAGCACAGCATGCCAGTGCTAAAAGAAATGTTTCATTCTATCTAGCATTGTAGTTGGAAGTCCTCATATCTTCTATATTTTTGTATCTGTAGGGAATGTTCCTATTTCAAGAAATAATTGAGAATTTTTGCCTTAGCTCTGACCCTGAAAATTGTGTCAAGACATTCTGGATTCTCAAATCCTTCTGTATGTCAAAACCTAGAATAGACTGATCTGTTCCAGTTTTTGCCTGTTTAATTTCTTTTACTGCAGTTGGCTATTGTTACAATGTCCTGTAAAACTTGTAATGGGAAAACAATGGCAAAATACACTGTGAGGGTGCCCAGCTTATTTGATCTTGAACCTAGGTGTCTGAGCAATTATTTCACTAGACTACAAGTCATACATGTGAGAAATACCTCTCATGACTTGTAAGTGTGTGGTAACGAAGTTAAGCATGAAAATCTTCCTATTGTTTTCCAAATACATTTCTCTTGTGAACTCTAAAACACTTTTTGAGTAAGGTGATGATGACTTGATTGTCCCCTGAAATTGACAATACTGTGTAAATGGCAACTTCTGAATCGAGGATTAACATAATCAACTCTTGTCTATAAACCATCTTTACTATTGATGCTTCCAATAATGGATGTTTTCAAACAAGACAGCATTACTCATAAACTAGGAAAAAAATCCTATTTTTGCTGTTACGTGACATTAATGGAATATGATTCATTTAAAGCCGTTACCCATTTATTCTGTTTTGCAGTAAATTGCTTGGGAGTGTTTGCTGCTTTTAATTTGCCGGGGTTTTGCTCTTCTACAAATCAAATTAGTAACCAAGTCTCTTGTAGGCAGAATTCTAACGAAACTAGAGTTTATGGGCAGTTAGGCAGAGATGCCCTAAGCTTTTGTTTCTGCTGGGGTGTGCTGCTTGCTAACAAGATGCCATCATAGGACAAGAGTGCCTAAGGCTTCTGATGTGATACAAGTGAGAATTATTTGGGCTACAAAGCTCACTGAGCATCCAAACACTATGCTTTATGAGCATATTTGAATCCCAGCCATGTAGTTTTATTCTTTTGACTGTTTCTTGTTATGTACTAAACTGTATGCTGTACTAAAATATCAGCACCATCAAAATCTTTCTTTGATATGGATCATAAAGCACCCATACTGGTCTTTCTGTATTAAGAGATTGTCAGCATTTCTGAAGACAAAACTTTTTTTTTCTCTCTCACAATGATCCTGTAAATTCTTTGTAATTCACTGTAAACACTTGAGTAGTCCTTAGTGACTGAGGCTGGCTAGTATATACAGAAGCTGTAAGATCTGACACCAGCTTTACAAAAGACCTCTTCTCTAAGAGGACCCAGCCTGGCTGTATTCCAGAGATGGAATTATGGTATGCATATGTTATGTAGTAACGTTAACTTTAGTGTGGCATCAAAAGGGTTCTGAGGCAGAAGTACGTTGACATATAAGAAAACCCTCAAAGTGACCACTGCACTTCTGCAGAGTTATCAAAGAAAGGTCTTTTTTTTTTTTTTTTATACATGCATTTATGCTGTGTAGTAAATCAGAATGATATGTTATTATTTCCATTTCTTCCCTGTTCAGTTATGCCATGTTATGCCCTAGACTTCAACTATTCATTCCAGGATTGTGGCCCAGGGAGGGAGACTGTATTTTCTGAACAGCTACAGGAACATCTTTTTCTTGCAGCCTTGGAGATCTGGGCTACAAGGATTAGATGCTGAAGACCTTTCTCCACCTGAGGCATGAGGACATGTTCCTAGAGTGCATGAACGCAACTGTAGAGCTCAAGTGACTTCTGCTCATTGAGATATAGCACAAACCTTGAACATGACACAGTCTGTTTCCTTTAATGGATTATTAAAAGTAATGTACAGGTTATGTAGATAGGTAATTCATAGCTAGTACTTTAGCATTTCATTTACAATGACATCTGTATGAATTGCCATGGGTGTGTTTGCCATTTCAGGGAAGGAATACTAGAGTTAAGTATAAATCTAGTCATAGTGAGTGCACAGACTCAGCACAAGAGATACATACCTTAGTAATTTGGGAAAATGCTTATTTCTTTCATTTATCTTGAAACCTTGTCACATCAAATTACAAAATCCACCTGAAACAAGTGACAAAAGTTTAAATTAAAATACAGTTTCTAGCTCTTCTTTCTCCACATAAAAAGCCATTTATTGTCCGGCAGTTTTTGGGGAAAGGGGGAATTTTCAGAGTTATTGTTTGGGTCTTGTGTAACCTCATAATCATTAAGTTTTACAATATTATCTGCTATTCTCTGTAGGCAAGTTTATTTCGCTCTTCTAGAACTCCACAGTTCCTCTGTGGGCTATCTTTACCCACTCTGGAGAAATTTGCTTTGATCTTTAAACATGTCCTGATACCAGTTTCTTCAGCTTATGGAGTATTCCTTCCTCCCTTCCCTGTTTAAAAACTGATTTCTTTCCATTCCTAGTCCGTGGACTAGATTTCCCATGGCCCTTTTGAAATTAAAGTTCCCAAAGTAATTCTGGGATCCATTTTAATAGCAAGTGCAGTTTACTGTATATGAGTAAATAAGATCAGAAGTTTGATTGATCTATTTTTAGGTCGGAAGAAAGGCTCAATTAAATTGATTAATGGATATCTTGTTCCAAGAGTGGTCAATAAAACCATAAATGAGAACATAATCCACAGTGGATAAATGTCAGATGGCATATAATGCAAAGCATAGATTTTTGAGGTCATATATGACTGCTGATAAAAGCAACTCATTGCAGAATTCACAAAAAGAGAAAAAAAACCTGCCTGATTTAGTTCAGAACAAGGGCAGGATTTGGTTCAAAATACCCCAATCAAATAGTGACTTTGTAACAGTGACCTATATCCTTATAGAAGAAAAGAGCTACAGTATTCACTATTCATAATACTATTTCTTACCTCCAATGAGCAGCAGTACATAAAAATGTGAAGCTTGTAAAAAAAGGAAATGAAAATGAGCAGCTGAAAGGGTAAAACACAGCATGGAAAATAGTTAAAGACACCGCATTAGCCTATCAGAATAAAAAAAACATCACACCAAAATCACATCTAAAAAGCCCCTGCTCTGACAAAGGGGCCATCTTATTTTTAGGATGTACCATAATTAAATGAAACAGGAGGATCATACAAGAAAAATACATAAAAGACAGGGAATTTAGGAGCAAATCAGACCAGGAGAATCATTATCTTGCATAACGTAAATATGAAACCATTAACGATGCCAGACAAAGAAAAGATTTGAGGAGTCTTAGTAAATACCCCAAAGCTATGACTAATTCTACAGACTTATCATGGAATCTGCCAAATAGCTGTATGGCCTTGCAATCTTGTGCCAAAAATCAGCAATTTCAGGTTCAATAGATCCTGCAGGTACATAAAGGATGCTATGGGAAGAAAAAGTCATCACAGAAAATTTGAGCATCCCAATGCCTCGATGTTCATAACAGAGAAGCCTAAGGAAAGCTGATACCATGAGCTTTCTTTATAGGAGATAAGTCTGAGGAATCATTTCAGTTAAATAGGTTAATAGATCATTTTAAAAAACAGATCAATAAATTGAATATTAATAAAACACACAGATCATGTGATATTTGCTCAATATTTCAATGTGAAATTGCCAACATGTTAAGAATATTAGTTACCCTTTAAATCACCTTTACTGCCAGAGGAAAGGAAGATCACTGGTAGAATTTCAGCTTCCCAGAGAAATCCAGGTTGTTCTGCAACAATGTGCAAATAAAAATTATAAATTCTGTAATACAGATATAGTACTTTCAAAAAACCCCTACAGTTAGAAAAAAAAGGGTGATGAGGCTAACCCCTGAGTGGCTTCTATGTAAGAATCTAAAGGTTCTTGTATATTATCCACCTTAAGAAAGGGGTGGCTCGGACAGAATCTGATAGAGTGCTATAGGCTTATGAAAGTTCTGAATTAAGTGGAAAAAAAAAATCTATTCACTTTTTCCTATAAAAAAACCCTGCACTAGGTGACACACACTTAAACTATCAAGCAACAGATTTAAAACAAGTGAAAGAAAATACCAGCTGTAAAATTGCATAAATCTGCCATGGCATATAGCAGTGGCCAAAATGAGTTAAGAAATAATTACAGAAGTAACAAAAAAACCCCATC
Organism: Falco cherrug; assembly: GCF_023634085.1. Lineage (NCBI taxonomy): Eukaryota > Metazoa > Chordata > Aves > Falconiformes > Falconidae > Falco > Falco cherrug. Next base: position 37,068,675 of record NC_073697.1, read on the forward strand.
AAACGCTAGTGTATGTGATGCAGAAGAAAATTATGTAAGACATAAATTATTGATTTTTAAGAAAAAACTTGTAGGAAATTTTAAAGGATCATGCATCTACCTTCATTTTCACTGTTTTCCCTATGCACCTGTGCCTGGCCACTGTCAGAGATGGGATACAGCAGTGACGGCTTGTTGCTCCGATCAGTAGGATCATCCCAACACAACTGCTATTGCTACATTTCTAATGCTACAGCACTTTGGCAGCAGGGGATGCTAAGCCAATCAAATCATGTTCAGATAAAACAGGATGGTTAAGCATTCATATCACATACTTGTATCTAAAGTTTCAAGTTGCAAAGTGCTTTTTGATAACTGGAATAATTCAGTTAGCAGTTTTAATAAATCTGCTCATGGCTATGATTTTTAAAAGGTGGGAGGTGGATTTTTTTTGGGGGGGGAGGGTATTATGTTTTGGTTTTTTTCCTAAAAAGAAAACTACTATGCACAGCATTTAATTTTAGATGTTTACATTTATTTTATCGTATTTCATATTAAAACCTAGAGTAGTGCAAACAAATTGGGCAAAATCTGAGGGAGAGGTTATATAACATTCAGAAAGGTACAGGCTTCATGGCATAATCACTCTATAATATCATTCAGATATGTATTTGCACACAGTAATCATTATTTGTTTTGACATTTGCCAGTGCCATGCCTGTTAACAGAAGGCTAGTTTAATGTAATTTTTATTCCCATCATGTTTTCCTTCTGACATTCCTTTGCCTTCAGGCAGTCTTAATGTATATATTTATTATAATCATAGAACATTCAAACAATATTTAAAACATACTGCAATATTTAATGACAGTACGTGTATATAGGATTATAAAAAATTACTTTTAAATAAGATGTTTAATGAATGCTTTAATAGTAATGGCAGTATCTACACTTTAAAATCTATTATAAATTTGGGTTCAATTATGTGTGAGTATATGTACATATGTGTGTAAACATTTGTGTGTATACATGCATATATGAGACACCTATGTGTAGCTTTATGAAAAAAAAACCACAATGCAAAAGATAATGCTACACATCCTCAAGTCTTTTGAACAATTAACTGAGATGAATCTAACATAGAACTACATAGGGTAATTAACAGTAGGGAAAAGAAACATCTTCCCTTACATTCGGTGAGTGGACTTTTAGAACTGACAGCTGGTATAGCGCTGTTGCATAAACATCTAATTAAACAGGTGCAATCATCCTCCCCAGCAGCTACTGTCTTAGAGACGAGGACTGAAGAGGTTCTCACACCAGTGCAGAGTCAGAGGAAGCCTTCCTTCCTTCCCTCGGCTCTGCTCTCATGTTTTCTGTCACTTGTGCCTTCGCTCAAAATTTCGATATCTATCTAAAGCAGCTGTGTTAAAGCAGAATAGTTTGAAGGAGCATGAGGAAAGTCCGGGTGACTCAAATTCTGTATAACACCACTCAAAAGCACAAAGGAAGACAATCAGATACTAGTGTTTTTGTTATGACATACATTCTTTAACTGCTTATACACTTGCTCAAGCAGGACTCAAGGAGCTTAGTGAGGTCACGTGAAACTTAGCAAAGGCCTTACTGTGCTGCCATAAATCACAAAGTCGCACAGCAACGTGTTGGTTTTGTGTCTTTCTTTAAAAGTATTGCTCGTGACCTGTACATGAGAGCCTAAATTCTCCCTTTAGAAATAAGTTCTGAAGAAAAAAAAGAGACCGTAAAGAAGCATTTTCTGTAATATGCTTTTACCACATCCACCCTATACAAGATCTATAGTTCAAGTTGCAACCAATACTTCTAATACTTACCTGTGTCCCTTCCTTTAAAGCAAAAAGAAACAATTTTTGTTTAGGTGAGGAAGCTGCAGAATTTTCTCTTTAAACTCTTAGAATCTTCCTAGCAGCAGACACACATTCAGGCAGTTTTTAAGAACATACAATAAGTCCTAAAAAACTCTTTTTAAGTGTGGGGCATTTTGTCTGAATGCCATGACACCCCACTGAAAATAACATACCTATCTAAAAGATAAATATATTATCTCTGCAATGGAAACTGCTGCCCTCTAAGAAAACAGATTTTTTCCTTTGATAATATTTTGAGCCATGTCCTGCTGCTGTTCCTTTCAGAGTGCTGCTTTATTTTACTTTCTCGATGACCTCCTGTAGATGTAGGCTTCCTTCCCATTGAATCATGCAGTGTGGAGCACATCAGGCTCTGCAGAGTTTCTTAAATATTTGGTTGAAGGTCAGAGCTACCATCCAGGAGAGAACAAACACATAGCTTTACGCTGAGCTACATTTGCAGAAATTTAGAACGAGAAAAAAAAAACCCCACAACCAACCAACCAACCAACCAACCACATTCCTAGTATGATAGTGTTAATTTGTAACCCTGGGATGCTATAACCTGTGCTACTGGAGGCTCGCCAACAGTAACAGCTGGATGCTCAGGCATACATATTTCACTTACTTTACAAATCAGTAGAAAGCAAAGATGCAGACAAGTCATATATGAAGAAAAGGCTGGGGTTTTTCTGCTGTTGACGCTGTGTAACTGAATTACAGGCAGCAGTTTGGTGTGAAGCTTTGATCCCATTGAACAACAGCAAACCTCCTGTTGTTAATCACTTCATCCAGGAAAATTCATGTGGATCTTCTTGGAATAAATTATGAAGACCTAGACTCCCAGAGAAGCAAAGCCTTTCCTGCCTGTCAGTTCTTTTGCTCTTTATGTCAAAAGTCTGCTCATGGGTGAAAAACAGTGCTTTAGGCAGATTCAGCAAATCCAGATCAGGAAATCCAGAAATAAACATGGCAAGACTTCACGGCCACTATTTACCTAGAACAAACATCATGCATATGCACACAACAGAGTTGTTATTTGCTTAGAAACACACTTCAGAAATTTTTCTAAAAAAAAGGTAGAAAATTTGACAAAGCTGTGGTATACACCCTGAACAGCTTCAAACAACAACAATATTTTAAAGAAAATAAGGTGCTTTGCTTTCACACGTGGAATTTTCCCTCCAAGATTCAATCTTAAACTAGCAACATTTAAGTTTGCATTAGGGAAATATTTGGCACATGATGCTTTACTGAGCCTCCAATAATAGGAATTCAAGAAGTCTAACCTCCAAAATCACAAGAGGCCTCTATTTTATAACCTATAAAGAGGCAGTGAGACTTTGGATTATGAGAGTAAGACTAAAGCTTTTTTTCAGATAATTTTGTGGATTTCTGAAATGCCCTCATTATATATTTTGAGTCACATACTGACAATTCAGTGTTAATAATCACAAGAAGTGGTAGCAAAAATAACTAAGAAGAAAATATTTTCTAAGTACTTTTTCTGTGAAACATGTAACAATCACAGAACATGCATTACCAAAGTACGGCAAATGGTTTCTTAGCCACAATGGGAAGGATCTATATAATTTCTGTTTTTAAAGTGATTCTAAAAGTCACTCTTATTTGAGCTATGAAAGTCTGTTGCATGACACCACGGCACTGTTATACCTGCATGCTGTGCTTGCGTTGTTTTGTGCAAATCATTCTTCCAGGCCTTTCTACCCTCTTTTGATTTCCTTAGGCTCCACAAGAAAACACATTCTTCATTTTATTCAAATGATAAAGTGTTTTTAGTGATCTCAGGTTCATAAGCCACTGTTACCATTGCATCTGAGACCTTTCTTTATGATCGTACAAGAGATGAAGATCAACATAGCAGAAAGGTAGGAAAAAGTTCTTATTCTTATTTTCTACATGCAAAACAGAGAAAACACATTACTACAGCATCAAAGAAGAAAGCACTGGAATGGCTTATCTGTTTTCAAAGCTTTATTTCTGTGATTTTTCCAGTGGTGTGTTTCCACTTCTGGATCAAAGTGCATAGACTGAGCTTGTGGTTATCTGTATAAGCAAGCAGACATATTATTAAAAGCGTATTATGTGTAAAAATACACTTTGATTCACTGTAGATCAGTTTTGACCTTAATCTCAATTATATATGCAACAAAAACATTTATTAACCTAATAAGCATTCTTTAACTGTAATTTCAGTGTTAAGAAAAGACAACTTAATTGCTTTAAGAAATTTATTGTTACTATATTTTCTGTGACTTATGGAGTGAATATTATGTACATCAATCACTGTTTCAGTGTTGAAGAAAAATTGCAATTACAAGAATAACTCACATTTTAATAATGTTAAATTCTGTTTCACTACATAAGAGTCCATTGTCAAGATGCATAATATTCTGATTTCCTTTTATTTAATAGCAGAGCCAATGAAGAGAAAAAAAAGAGAGATATAACTTTAGTACCGTCACATTTTCATTTCTGTTAAATATCACACTGAGTATGGTTCACATTTATCAATTTGAGTACGCAGCAGTTATGGGCTATGCTTTTGTGTATGTAATTTCTTTTATTAATTTTCCAACAAATCAAATTATATGAGAAGAAAAAGGGGAAATAAAGATAATAGTTTCATAAATATCTTAAGGGCAAATCATAAATTTCATCACGAATCATTGCTATATTTTTCTTTTTCTTTGTCTTTCAGATGGAGAAAGAGGAATCAGAAATTCTCATATAACTTTACTTTTCCTTTCATAGTAAATCACACAGTGATTTAAATGGTTTTCAGCCTCCTTTCCATACTAAAAATTAAGGTGTGTTGTTTATTTTTTGTGAAAGCAGGTGGATATACTTCAAGAACACATGCAATCACAAAAGCATTCATAAAACCAAACTCCTGTCTTTAAAAAGCAGTCATCCTTCTTTTGACAATTAGAATACTCATTTGAATTTGCAAATGCTTCTTTTTCTTTTCTGTTTCCCAAGTTGCCTCTGACCTGGTTTCCTTTTCCTTTCAAAGTACCATGAACAGGTCTTTTTACTGGCGCCCCCTGAGCAAGAAGGTGCTGTTCTGGCAGCTAGGCACCGCCGAGGCTGGGAGGGGAACAAGGTGAAGAGCTGCACCGTGTAATGCTGGTATATGACACCGAAGCTCAGAGAGGGTGATATGTAGTCAGGAATGGTAACCATTTTAGCCCCAGCAGCTGTGTGCCCAGGTTTTAGTCTGGCTGAGATGCGTATCACACCCCTGGGAGAGCCTAAGAGAAGCAGCGGTATGAATCTCTGAGGAAAGAAGTGGACATAACCACAGGGGTTTCCTCAGCAATTACCGGCTCCCTTCACCAGTCAGTGAAGTCACCCCGCACAGTTCCTCTTGATTTACTCACTCCTGTATTTGGGAATCTGGTTTAGCTTTGCAGGAGCCAGCCCCACCTGGCAGTGGGGACCTAACCCCAACAAGGCCCATACTGTGCATTGCTCAAGTGCTGAATGTCAGCATCTTCTCCAGCTCTGTGTTAATGTACCACCTATGTATGTTAAGATCTGAAGACTTAGATCTTCAGTCAGCATCTGTGCATCAACATACCTATCTGTGCATCAGCAGCTATGCTTTGTGCATCTTCAGCTAGGGGATATCCAGTGAGATCTTAAGCCTAATTATAAAAAGAGGTTGAGAAGAATAAGCTTGCCAGATGTCATGTTTCATAGCTTTTTAAATGCTGGTAGCTGAAGTGTAATTTCAGAAAGGAGGGCTGTCATACACTTCTGAACAGCATTACCCAATGTCGTTTCACTTCAAACTGTGCTGGGGAACTAGTTGTACAAGGTAAATTAATTTCATCTTGACTGCTTTGTCAATCAGTGTAAGAAGATATTAAATCACAACAGAAAAGACATTGTAATACAGTGATTATTCTCCTGGGATATCCTAAAATATGAAGTGCAGCCAAGAGTTTCATATACTACAGGACAGTAATTATCTCATGACAAGTGTGCTCCCTGGAGATCACTTTAGAGCCATTTAAAAGATATTGTGGAGAAAAGCATGTATATATATTGTACTAGAGAAAGACAAAGATGGCACTTTACAGTCACAAAAATGAGTTTTAGCTGAATGTGAGGTACACACTGATTAATTTAAAGTGTTAACAGCCAATTGAGCAGCTCTTCAGTTGAAGCATATTTATAACAGAGTGTAACAACCAGTTAATCACACTTTGAAGCTGTAGCATAAAAAGTTGGAAAACAACACTTTCCTTTTTTCAGTTATTTAGCTTGATATCAAGCACTTCCTTTGTGTTTTTGCCTCTTAAAGGTACTTTAAAAATGCAAGACCGTTATTCCTATTTTTTTCAAAAACCCCACTACATATGTCACAAGTGCAGAATACTGTAGAAGGATTATAGAAGCTGTGGTTTGAGTTCTGGGGAATGTCAGTGACTGGCCTAAGCTGAAACCAGTTTACAACTCCTGCAATAAGATATTCAACAACTTTGCCATATGCCTTGTTTCTGTCTGGCAGTACACAGTTCTAACACTTGACTGTTTTAATAACCCTGGAAAACTGCTTATGGTTACTGTTTCTCCTCTTCTCTTCACACAAGGCCAACCACTGTTCTTTAGCCTAAACATTTCCCTTATACCTACTATACTTGATTTCTGGTTTTATCACAACAAACTATGTCATAAGATTGCATTTGTGCTTGTGTGTATGTAGGATTTTTTCCCCCTGAATTGTTTATGCTTTCTTTAAAAATGTGACCTTCACAAAGTATACAGGAAATTAAATTGCTATATGCATAAATATTTCCTTACAAACTTTTTGTGTAAAAAAAATTCTTTAAAAATCACCACAGTATTTGAAAAAACAGCACATTAATTAAGTTCTGGAATACAGGTATTGATAGGTCATTGCTAAACAGGCTTTAAAAGTAAGTTCTATAACTTGGTATTTAGAAAAACTTTACTGCAGAACACATCCACGTCTGCAGATTTAAAACAGGATATTATCCTTATTTTTATCAAGAATCATATGAAGGCAAGGTTAGTAGCAAATACCTGTGGATGCAATATGCCTTCTTTGTGCCTAATAAAATCAGGAGGATAAAAAAAAAAATTACAGTGTTGCAATATTGATTACTCTGTTGCATAGCATGGAAATAGAAAAAATGGCAATAACATATTTACACTCTTTGTAATGTCCCCTTAGGGCATATGTTGATATTGAAACAGGACAGAAAGGGTTAAAAAAAAAAAAGGGAAGAAGATTTTTAAGATATTATTTAAAAATAATTATTATGAAGGTACGGTATATTTGTGTTTCCTCCTGTTTCTTTTTCCCTGACGAGTGTCACTAAAATATAAGGATGGAAAGGAAAGACATTACTTCATTGTCAGTATTCTTGTCACTTTCTTTAGTAAAGGACTAAAATGTATATTCATTTGTAAAGAGCTCAAAGACTCCATAACCAAAATAGAAGGCCTCTCACAAAGGAAGAAGTCAGAAATTCATGCCAAAAAAGGTCAAATTCCACCTCAGAAAAGGGCCAACACAGAGTCCATGTCATGTTTAAGTTTTAATTTGACAACTTCATTGACTGTCATGCAATCCTGTCCCCAGTGTCTGCTCCCAGGTTGAATTTCACATGGGGTAACAGAATATAGAACAAAGGCCAAAGAAAGCATTAAGAGCTGTAGTGTTTACAGGACATATATAAAAAATATTCTGCCTAGACATAAGCAGATTTTGAAGCAGCATCAGTAGATGCAGCTATGGATTAAGGTTCCAAATGAACCACCAGTGTTTTTTTCTATTTCCTAAGCTGAAATGAAGAGGAGGGGCTTTCTGTGCTATATGTTACTCTCTTAACACTTATTATTCCCTTTTTAGTATTTTCTTCTTCAGTTCTCCAGTACAACACATAGGCATTATACCCTATCACCCCTACAACATGTCCCCTGTGTCTTTGCAAAATAAAGCTCTGCTTACAAAAGGCTAAAGATCACCTCCAACAGATGACTTGGGATCACCAGAGTTTCACCTGCTATACAATTTAACCTTTAGTTAAAGACCAATCTGTGAGAAGAGTCATTACATTTTTTTTTTTCAAATCCCCTGGGTAGTTTCTGAAGAAAAATTCCACTGCTCATGTGTAAGTAGAAAGCAAGAACCAGAAAATGCTAGTTTTAAGAAGCAGAATATTTTCTAACAGAATTGGAGCTCTTTAGCAAGCAGCATAAAAATGGGTTTTGTCTTAATAAAACTGGTATTTTCACAATTCATGTATTCTAATATAAATATTTTTTTTTAACTGAGTGGGATGAAACTTTCTAAAGCCTCTTAGCTTTACCAATGGTGGTGGTTCATTTTACCATTGTAATTATCTGTATACATTAACATAACAAATGTGGTGCCTCCAGCAGAAAGCTAAAGGTTGATGAGAAAGAATGAAAAAGCACCTAAATGTTAGTCAGCAAGATTTTCAAGTTTGTTAAAATTAATACAAGCTATCATTACAGTACTCTACACTTCAGTGCTTCATAAATAGGAAAACCAAAGTAGCAATGCTTTTTGTACCTTTCATCTTGATTTTTATGTTGTTTTATCTTCCTTTAACAAATCAGGATACAGAATGGCTCATAAAGCTTTCAGTATTGACCAGCAGTATAATAACTTGCTACGTGCATCCTGAGCCACTTACAACTTAAGTGCACCCAGAATGATTGAAAATTATATTCTAATCACAGAAAACACAACAACCAAGAATTATCTCTCTCAGTGCTTTAGGGTGAAGACAGGTACCTTTTCAGTACATTGCCTGCTGCATTCACTGACCCAGCTGTCTTGGCAGAGGAAAATAGAAAAGTTTCTTTCACTTCTGTCTGCTGAGTCCTACATGTTCTGAAGAGCAGTGGGGTTCCTTCTGATTTTTGGTCGCGGTTTTCTAAAATGAAATAAAATATTAGAGTATGTCTTCATAATTTATGTACCAAAAAGCTTGAAAAAGTACTTCAGACTCAGTACTGAGGCTGGTTCAGAAAGTGACACAGTGGGAGATTCAGTGCCCATCAATTTCAAATTTTGCAATGCTTATTCAAAATGAATGAGTGCGTTGCTTACCATATAGTTTTATCAAAATAGAAAATGTTAATTTGCACAATGCTTTAAGTCACTCACAACTCAACCACTTTCCAGGTACGTTAAACAGTTAAAAGCCTTGGGAATACAGAAGTGGTGAAAGAGTTCTTTGGTAGATGTTATTCCAACGCTATTTAGAAAACATTTGAAATTCTGAATGATCGATTTATTCAGCAAACCATAGGGCATTTCTCAACAAAAGTTCTATACAGGAAGGCATACATCTCTTACTCAGATACCTATAGTACAATCACACATGTAATTGCACTAATAAATATTTGACTCTCTTGACTCACAAAAATAGTTAAAGATAATACGGAAAATTAAGTGAGACTAACCATCTGGCTGCAAGCTCAGTAGCAGTCATAAACTGTGTCATTTTACATAACTCATTATCAAGAGCTATCAAAAGCCCCTGGTCCACTAACAGTTGTTAAGCACAGATTTGGCCACATAGATATGAAGATGTGATTTTATGCTTTTTAGTGATGCAAAGGTTTAACAGACAATGAAATGTATATAAAACCCTAAAATCATTTAGCTGTAAAAATGGCTATAAGATTCTTAATTTTCACATAATGTTTGCAATATTTAATGTCCAAATATTAGGACTTGTTTTTAATGAAAAGTTTCCACGTTCTGGAATAAAGGAAGGAAGATGGTATTTTTTTTCCTGAAGTTCTAGAAGTAGGTAGAAGAATGACTATCATCACCTTTTTTGATTGTAACATGAAGCATTTATAAGGAGAAAATTTATCAGGATCAATCCAAAATTAAATTTTTCAGCTGTAATCTGAGAATTCCCATGCAAGTCAACAGGATTTCTCTGCTCAGGAGCTGCAACACTAGGCCATTCATTTTATGGTGCTAATGGCTGATTTCAAAGCCACTGTTCCACTGTTGTACAAATTAAAATAAATATTCTTTCTTGTCTCTCAGGTATCAAAGGTATGTGTAAAGAACTGATATACTGATGATTATCTTAAACACTGCTTAGTGCACAAAGTCAAGCGGAGCTGGTGCAAAGCTGTTCTGCTCAAACTGGAGAGGAACTGAAAGGAGCTGTAGCTGCAAAGTGAGCCGCTGGTGAGTGACTTAGCAACCACACTGTGGTCCAGGGGGGAATGGCTTTAGCTCTCCCAAAGGCAAGTTCTAGCTAGTGCTAGCGCTTCCTGGAAAAAACTGCTGTGGTAACATCAGGCAGCTGCTCCTGCGCACAGCAGAGGTTGCCTAATACCCCTGATGACCACCAGTGAGGACTCCCTGTGACCACCACTCACATGTTGAACTTGCACAGACACAGACTACACCCACCCTCGCTTTGTATTTAATCAAGGAGGTGGTGTCCTCTTGAGAGCATAAAGCTCAAGTCGATAAAAGCTCATGTGGGACCCCTACCATCAAGACATCTAAGGTAAAGAGGAGCAACGGGACACTACTGGAAACATGGGTGGTAATATCTCTTCTGTCTCTCTCCCCATCCCCCCTTCTCCTCTCTTTCTTTTTATTGAGTAGTGACCAGATCTAAGTACCAACACCTGGCATGGGACTTTATCCAGTTAAAGTAATCACCATTGAGCAATGGGACACTACTGGAAACATGGGTGGTAATATCTCTTCTGTCTCTCTCCCCATCCCCCCTTCTCCTCTCTTTCTTTTTATTGAGTAGTGACCAGATCTAAGTACCAACACCTGGCATGGAACTTTATCCAGTTAAAGTAATCACCATTGAGCTATCGTATCTAACCACATGCATTATATTTTGTATTAATAAATCATGAAACTAGCTGGTTGGTGTCATTTCACCTTAATTCAGTCCAGGGGAATCACAAACTTGGTCATTGGTCCCAAGGGGAGGGAGGTTGTCCTAAATGACTCCTTTTGGGGTTGCAACAGTGTGTTAAAGGAACTGGAAGCATGAATTGAAAAGGCAGCTTATCTCTACTGCATTTTACAAGGTTGCAACAGATAAAGTAGTATCTAATAGTTACCTTTTTGTAGAGAAGCATCAATAGGTATTATTGTCCAGAAATTTTCTGAGTTGGATCTTTCTCCCCTTTTCCATTTCTATAAAAGGCATTCTTCCACATGCTCCATGCATATATTTTTGTTACAGCAAATATTGAGAGGAAATCTGTAAATAGACTTAATCTCAGAAAAGCAGAGGTGTCAAATGGAGTAACATGTCCAGAGAAGTGCTCCCTGATGGTAGATGATTCATTCCGAAGTCGTCAGTGACTTAAAATTTGTACCACCTTTTGCTCAGCAGTGTGGTAAAAGATATTGTGTTGTTACGACGTAATCATTCACCAAGGAAAAAATTCAAAAATTCATGCAATATCCACAAAATGGAGTCTAAATTTAAGTGCAGATTATGAGAACTGAAAGAGATTCAGCAGTTCTGCTAGCATATCCCTATAAAGTTTTATACTTCTCTGACAAGCATGCCTGAGATTTAGGGGTAAAACATGCAAATGTAAAAAAAAAGGTAAAAAATGTCCTACCTCCATGGTTGAAGATGAGAGTAGGGCCAGTGAGTTTATCTTGTTACTCAGTTTGGGCTTATTAGGGTGGAATTCAGATCCTGTAGAACAAGGACAAGTAGCAGATGGAAAGCTATGAGGTACAAAGGTTAACAGTGAAACAAAGAAATAATGAAGAATAAAGTATGCTATTTTCATTATAATGAAGTCCATTTGGTTTCAGCTTTAGAAGAAAGTTATTTTAGGCTCTCTAGTGGTGCAAGGGCTTAACAGACAATGAAATATATATAAAAAATGAGAGCAAAAATGTGTAAAACTGTCCATAATATTTCTTTCATCGATACACTTTAATCCTGGCCAGGTTTCTCAAAAGGATTCACAATTTAATATCACATTGGCTCATAAACCCCCTGAATTTTCCTTTGGTATAAGTAATTCTAAAAAACCCCAAATGCTCCCAAGTTTTCTGATTTTATATCAAAATGGGACTGGAAGTCTCTGCTTGACCTCAAACTTTTTCCTCAAGGGTTTCTGGCAGCCTGCACCCTGCAGCACTGCTGCCTGCCCACACAGTGCCTGGGGGCATGGCCTGCACCATGCCTGGGGGCATGGCCTGCACCGCGCCTGGGGGCATGGCCCATAGTGTGCCTGGGGGCATGGCCTGCACCCACCGCGCCTGGGGGCATGGCCCATAGTGTGCCTGGGGGCATGGCCTGCACCGCGCCTGGGGGCATGGCCCATAGTGTGCCTGGGGGCATGGCCTGCACCCACCGTGCCTGGGGGCATGGCCCATAGTGTGCCTGGGGGCATGGCCTGCACCCACCGTGCCTGGGGGCATGGCCCATAGTGTGCCTGGGGGCATGGCCTGCACCCACCGCGCCTGGGGGCATGGCCCATAGTGTGCCTGGGGGCATGGCCTGCACCCACCGTGCCTGGGGGCATGGCCCATAGTGTGCCTGGGGGCATGGCCCCTGGCAGCCCAGGTCCTGCCAGAGGCGGGAGCACCTGTCTCCTGTGCAAGCACACAAGGGGGAAACCCAGGCTGGACAGCAGTCCTGGGCCTGTCCTTCAGACCGCTGTCTGGCCACAGTCCTGAAAATCTTGACTTTTCCTTTGACAGGGTGGCAGTGCCAGCGTGAAAGAGCACCCTGGTTATAGTCTGAGGGTTAAAGAACCTGGAGCATTCCTTCCAGCACAGAAACACCTTGTGGAGATGAATGCAATGGCTGAGCGAGGCTTTGCGGAGTGCCGTCGTATTGAACTGTCAGGCACTGGCTTTATTCACAAATCTTGTGAATCTGTAAGAATGCTGCAGGCAAAAATCCTTCCCCTATGGTGCATCTCCAACATCCTCTTCTCAGGAGCTTTGAAACCTAGGCTTTACTGTTTTTCTCATTAATTTTTGAATAGTAGAGTAGGCACGGAGAATTCTATTTGTCTACCTTATCACTGCTCAGCAAATGAAGTTCACAGACAAAATGTCACAGAGCCCAAACAACACAGTGTTGCAATCCAATTCTTTTCTTTCGTTTGGAAAAATGGAGTTATCTTTGAATGAAGACCTCACATCCCCCAGTAGTGATTGGTTCCTCAAAATTTTTGTTTCAGTGTTTTGCTGAACATGAGTATGCTGTAAACTTAGGACAAAAAGCTGCCTCAACTTCATCTGACATCAAAATATTTTTAATGAATCTGACCCTTTAATTCTCAGCTCTCAAAACCACCAACACTGGTGTAATGAACTGACACATTGTTTAGCATACATTTTTAAAATCTCATTTAATTTTATAGTAGATTTTTTGTCTTAAAACCTTCCAATTTTATTGAGCAATTAAACTGTGCTCTCAGTCAGGGGGAAGAAATGCTCATAAAATAGCAATAAGCTAAGCAGTAATTTCTAGATAGAAGTTTCATTTTTATTTCCTCCATTATAATAAAAACATGTATTTGTTTTGTAAAATAAGATGCAGTCTTCTAAAAAGATGAAAATGACAATTGATTCCCCCCACCATTATTTTTTTTTTTTCCTTAAGTGAGATTAAGTTTAGAGTCTTGGAATAACAAACTGTTTCTGCCATACTGGCCTTATCTCATCAGTAAAATGAAATGAGGAACAGTTGGTGGAATATTTTTCTACAACAATTTTGCTGACTGATGGCTGCTTTCAAGGCATCACATACTGAATTTGTTTCCAGAAAGTACTTCTGCTTTAACAGGAACATTTTAAAGATAACCTTGTTACTGCCAACAAACTAGTGAAATCCTGTGTCTGATTTTAAAGCAAGTTCTGATTTTAAAGCAAGATGACTGGAGACCTCTTTGTGATGGTGAAATGACTGCCAGTGAACTTTACAGATGATATTTAAGTGTAGAACATCACATACAGTGCCTAAGTATGTATTAAAGTATAATAATGAAAGAATTAGGTTTTAACAAATAGGAATCTGAAAGATATTGCTATTTGTAAGACAGTATCAATACTTTTTATTTTACTTATCACCTCCATTCCTAAGTTGCTTTGGTAGATTCTAAAGTATGTTTGTATCCACCAAGAGTAAGGAAGAAAAAATGTACACTTAAAATAATTGCACAAAACTACCTAAGATATTAACAAAAACTGAGTAATATGTATTTAGTTTGAAGGAAATATCAAACCACAAAACTATACACTGCTGATCTATGGAGAAATTCTTTCCTTTTCCACTACTAATTAAATGTCATTGGAAGAACAGAAGAATTCAACAATGTGTCTTCTAGAAAACACCTGGTTAAATTATCTCTATTTTATGGATACTTACCTACTTACTTACTTTCACTTTGAGCCAGCACGAATACCTGAGAAATAATTCTAATAGAGACAGCATAGCTTAATCTGCATATTAAATATTAAAATATTAAATTATAAAAGTTACAGGGCCTCATAAAAAGGAAAAATAAGTTGCTCTGCTCTTTATCCATAGAACAGCACAGTAGACAGAAGCATGTGACAAGTTGTTTTAAGACTCAATAACAACTAACAGTTTTATGAACATGTTTAAAAATTGGTGTAGGCCTGAATGCTAGCAGTCATGTGCTTCAGTATCCGGAAGAATCCTGGCACCAACAGCACAATAAGAATAGTAGGCCAACCTCTTTAATCTTTATGTAGATGTAAATTACATTTATGTAAATGAATTATTATTTTTATAATACAAGTTTCTATAGGATCATAATCATAGTCCTTTCTAAAGTAAGGATCCTGCTGATTTCAATCCCTATTTGAAAAGCAATGGCACATGAAGCTACTGCAACAGAAAGACATTCTTATACAGAAATACAAACATTCTTCTGAAGTGAGGTGGTTTTATTCATTATTATCCTCTAGTTTACAGCAGATTGAAAAATTTCTCTTTACTTAAACAGTTTCTATCAGCAGATACCAATTTCATTAAATCAAAATGTATCACCAAAATCTATCAAAATCACTGACATTTAGGGGAAAAAATTCTCAAGAAGTTTCTTTGCAGTGAAATGATGTCCTTCATTTGGAATATTACATTCAATCATGAAATCAAAATATTTTACTGTATCGTACACAAAATGAGCATAATGTAGTTGCAACAATGCAATTGTTTGAAGTGTTCCAGTAACATCAAAACTAAGCACTTAAACCTTAAATCTTAAAAAAAGTGTGTTTCCAGAATATTCTAAAAATACTGTGCAATAATACTTTTTGAAGGATCTTTTAAAATATCTTTCCTAAGAGATTTTGATGGCGTGTTCCAACTTAGGAAAACAAAAATTTCAAAATAATTTTACTTATTTCTGATGAAACAGACATTCCAGATTTTGACCAGTCTTGACTGGAGTCATGCTCTAGTTCATGCTTCATCTTTTTTACAGTGCAGTGTACTGCACTGTGTGGAAAACTGAAGAGTTATAACACTGAACTCTAATGGCTCTTAGATCAATAAAGTGCTGTGACATGCTGTACTCCCAGGTGAAAGGAAAATTGAGCTGGCAATTGACATCTCAGATCTGCCAGTTCCTTACATTCACAGAGACATTATTATTTAGTCTGGTTGAAAGCAATATTCTAATATAACCAAAGGTCTGGATGGAGTAATAAATCTGAGGCTAGAGTCAGTTTATCATAATACTGCCATGTAAAAGTCACAATGTGTAAGTAAAGGTCAATTTTAGCAAGTCATATTCAAGCATTTTCCCTTTGGGCTATGGTAAAAAACCCACAACACCTTCTGTGTTATGAGATAAGTAAATACTGAAAGGTATAACAATCACTAAATATGATATTACAAATTATTTTATTTTAATCCTTCTGTGTATCAGATTCTTAGAGAGTGCAGCACCATTCCAGTCTGGTCTTGCAATTTCTCAGCACATCACCAAGTTAACCTTACAATACATTCTCCTCAACTAATGAACTGAAAGACTATTAGCTCATGGTACAGGTATTTCTATGGACTTCCAAAGTTTCATTACTTTTTATCTTTCACTGAAGGATTTAATCGAGGGATTATCATACCTTTTAAGAAAATCTTCAGTTAGTAAGCAAGCTGAAGCAATGCTATGTGAATCAGCCTGCCTTTCCACAATTCTTTCTTGTAGACTTTTAAACTGATGTAAACTCTACCTTTCTGTCAGCAAAGACTAACGATCTGAAAGTGCTACACTAGTTAAATAGCTGGAAATACAAAAGCATTCATATGCCATTCTTCCTTAGGACAGCAAATTTCAGCTGAAAACCTGTTCCATAATTCAGGACTTGCTATCCAAACCTACAGTCTCGAGAAAACAACATAAATGTGGGAGCTGTTTTACGCTGAAAAATAGTGTGGTTTACTATTTGAATACTGCATCTTGCTGAGAACTCAAAATATAGCCTCACACAGTATAATATGGATGCACTTGAACCATTGTAGTTTCTGGGTCAAGAAGCTGCACTATGAATTCAGGAAGTACACAAGATCTGTGAGTTATTCGTGTATAAAGTACTAATGTAAACACGGCTGATTTTTAAAAGTAAGAAAGAAAGAAGGATCAAAAGCTTTGTAAGACACAGATGATTGAAGGTCAATGTCTGTTAAATTGGCATTAAGTTTCAGGCAGAGAAACTATAATATAGCAGTGAGTCATTGAGTGAACATACCTTCCCAGGTAGTAGCAACCATGCAGTGCAATTTTCTGGACTTCTTACCGATCATGTTTATTATCAGAGGTCCACTGAGATTTTCAACTTCTGTAGACATTTATATAACAATTACCATTACAAAAGCCTTTATGAAGGTTTCCCAAATATTATTACTATTTACCAGCTTTCCTCCTACTCTCTTCCCATGCCTTACCAGAGTGTTTACTATAGAGATGCTGGACACTAACAAGAAATCATTTTGTGAAGACTATGTCCACTCTAATCTTATTTCAGGAGTAGAAGAGGCCATGCAAATTTATTTATTTTTTTAATCATGGCACATTTCCTTACAGAGATCTCCAGAACTCTGCCTTTTCATTTTCATTTACCTAACCATAGCAATATTTTCTCTTACTACTAGTCTAATCAGATACGATAACCTTTACACTATTTGTAATTATTTAACTGGAGCTGCCTACAGCTACCAAGATCCCTAATTTTTTCATGACTAATGTTATATCCATTAGGGGCAATCGTAAAAAAAGCAACAGTAAATACCATCTGTTGTCTTTACTTTCCATCCCTCCCTGCCATCAGGTATTTGTACACATGGCTAAGCCTGAGCCTCCTTTTCTCTGGGCTGAACAGTCCCAACTTTCCTCATATGAAAAGTTCTCCAAACCCTTTATCATATTCATGGCCCTTTGCTGGACTGGCTTCAGTATGTCCATGTCTCCCTCGTAGTGAGGAGCCCAGGCTGAGACACAGCACTCCAGATGTGTCTTACCGGTGCTGGGTAGAGGGGAGAAGAATCCCCTACGTGTTCAAGATTATTATTTTACCCATAAAAATCAAGAAAGCCTTTTTTAAAAGGCAGTCTGTTTTTTATATCTTTCCAATAGCTTTATATTAGTGCATAACATACTGTTTTGTAATTCTTGGCAGTTTATTCAGGATACATTATTAAAGAACTATCACTTAGAAAGATGCTAGTTTCCTTTGGAATTTCTGGAACTAGCTCAGAATTATCTCTGCATGCTTATCAGCCCCATATTTCTAGTCACTACAGTTTGTTTAAAGTACTTTATGTCCTGTGATATTTGTGTGTTTTACTTGCTGCATCCTGGTTTTGCACATGACGCTTCCCCCCTTTCTTTTTTCCCACATGCACGTGTTACTCTGAAATCTATCTACACAAACTAAACTTTTTCACAAGGTTAGAATTAATTATTTTTTAATCACTGAAATGGTCTCAGAGATGAATAACCACTCAATGAGAAAGGATTAATGCAAGATTTATAACAAGATTTTCTAACCAACATTTCAACATTTCTTGGATGGAATATACTAAACTTCCACATACCATAACACACAATATATGTATTCCTTTACAATTATTGGTTTCAGTCATAATCAGGGCCAATTTAGATATATCCATAGTTTTAGTGGGTTAAAATAATGCATAAACGGGGAAAGAAAGCCCATCTCCCACACTAAGCAAACAAAATACAAAGATAAAGAAAAGTTATGGCTGCCCTTGGTGCCCTCTGGTGCATTTGTGCTGTGTATTGGTTACGGTTAAGCAAGAAACAGCTATTCAGACAGCTTTGAATATCCTCCACAGTAACCTCAGAATTTATGGCTACCTGCTGGTTACAGTTACATGTTATTTGGAGTATAATGGCTTACCTTTAGCTTATTGCCGTGCTAACCACTGAAGGCTCCATTACCTCGCAAGTACCCATCGTAAATGCTGCCATTAGCCATAGCCTTCCTTTTGTGATACTGTTCCTAATTTTTCCAGATCCAACAATTGTATCACTGTTCTCCATAATTTGACCTCTATCTTACCTGATAAAAAGGTGCCTTTGATTCTAACTAGATCAAGCTAATCTCAGTCTTGCTTTCATTCTACTTTGTTGTAGGCTCTATAACTGAATTACTATTGGTTTATATTGTGACATAACTCAACTAGAATGCCAAATTTGACGTTTCTTTTAAGTGTAGGGCACTGAATCAGGTTAGGTGTAGGAATGTAGGCTTCTTAATTACGCATGTTACTGCTTTGCAGAACCATTAATCTTTTAAAAACAACACACTTGTGCTTCAGAAGGCACCGAATGGGTTGTTGGCTCTGTTGCTATCTAAACAGACAACATAAGCAGTAATGCAAATGCACAATCACTGTTGTGGGGGAACTTTGGAATGATTTGGGCTTCAAGCTTTCCCATTTGTGAGCAAGACTCAGCTACTACTGCTGAAAAGCATGAAATTGAGCTGTCATTACTTACTCATTTTATTGTGCTAGGAATCATTAGGAATCAAGGATGTGAGAGTCATGAGAAATGGGGAGTTTATTTGAAACAAGTTCTTACTGTTACACTCCTCTTCCTAATTCAGTATTATTCATTTTTCTCTGAAAATATACAAGAATATTTTATTATTATGAATTCTTCCTCATGTGCCAACACTACAAAGGTAACTCTCATCCTATTTCCTTCACACGATGACCCCACCTCTAAGGCATTCCTTAAAAACTACAGACTAATTTATCTCTGATTCTTAGCGAGCATTTTAAGACTTTCCACCTTTTCCGACTATCCTCTGACCTTCAGAAATCAGTGGCAAGCTCATGTTGTTTGAGATTAGCCCCTTAAACAGTTGCTTTGAATATCTGAAGGTTTTCTATATAACCATTAAGGATTTAGCAGTTCTCTTCCATCATTTTAGCTTCAGATAGTATGTATTTAGTCACCTATGGGCACCATGACATGGGAAACAGAATTTCTTAAATTCAGCAAGGTGATTCTTAAAGTGTTTCTTTTAAATTTTAAGGTGTCTAAGCCTGTATAGAAATCTTCTATTATAAACAACATTTTTTTTAGTAAGTTAATGAAATACTACATAATGTAGATTTGTAGATACACTGCTTCATTGTCAAAAAGGATAAACTTGGCCATACTGTGTGCTAATTAATAATGGTGGAAGAAAGAGTAATTTAAGTGATTTACCTGATGTTATTTGGATTTATTGGGAAATATTTGAAAGTAGAATTCGAGTTTAATTTAATCTAACATTCCTGAATGATACTTTTAAGAACAGGAGAAAAGCCCAAACTCACAGTGTCTTGGTTAATGAATTATATAGTGTCACCAATGTCATTTGAATTCAACAAGATAAAGAGGTATATAGTCTGAAGACAGACCTGTAACTTTTAGGTTACTTTCATGTTTTTTTGAGATTAACTGTTCTCCAAAACTGTTACAAGTAGTTTCAAGATTTACAAGCCATTTGAACAGAAATACTTCTATTTGTCTTTCAAAATCTTCATTGAAGTGGGCATGAAATGACTCCAAGTTGTATCTGTTCTTCCTGAAGGAGTCTTTCTGGCTTGGCTTGTTTGTTTTCATGCTAGTAATAGAAGAGTGACAGTAACAGGAACTGTTCCAGTTAGACTGCCATAAGACTCAGAGAATTGATGGATGGTGCATTCTATTATTTACTACAGTCTTGTGTTTTATTTCTAAAATATCATTAATGTTAATATGATCTACCTACTACCCCTAATTTGTCCTTGGTGATGCGAATGTTAAAGTGTGCAAGTGCTCAAACAGTTAGCTTAATATTATACAGAGGTTTTGCATAAGAACTGAAGCAGAACATGTGCAGACTTACCTAAATATTTCATTTTAGACCATGTAAGAAAAAAATCTATGGTGGCTAAATTCATAAAAATTGATATTTATATAAGTTGCATGAAGCTTCTCTCACTAGGGAAGGTATTGGTAGATGTTTTACCACCTGATCTCCTGAGTGACAAAAACTGTATGATGTTATTATAGCTCCTTATAGATTATTGCTAATAGGTGGGGGGAAAAAAGGCTGTAAAAATATGGTTCCGTCTCAAGGCAGCAAAATATCTCTAGGGAAAGCAGATACATGATGATCTGAATTTCCAGTTAGCCTTACCTGAGCTAACATTAAAAAAAATCTTGAAAAGAATGAAATAGAGATTGCTGAATTTTGGATTAAAAGTAGCATATGCTCAGTTTAACTAGGTTTCAGATTAATAGAATTGCACTCTTACAGTTTAGTGCACAAAACTATTTTCATGCTGTTAAAACCTATAACTTCAATACCCTCCAGCAGATGGGGGAGGAGAAACCAGTGTAATGTTCATTTGATTTAATCATATGTCATCTACCTGGATTTGTGCGAAGCTTTTGACACTGTCCTGCATGACATCCTTGTTTCTAAACTGGAGAGACATGAATTTGACAGGTGTACCACTTGGTGGACAAGGAATTTGCTGTATGGTTGCACTCAAAGAGCCACAGTCAGCAGCTCAATGTCCAAGTGGAGACAGGTGATGAGTGGCATTCCTCAGGAGCTGGTACTGGGATTGGTGCTCTTCAATACCTTTGTCAGTGACATGGACACTGGGATTGAGTGCAGTTTCTGCAAGTTCACTGACAACACCAAGCTGCGTGGTGTGGTTGACATGCTGGAGAGAAGGGATGTCATCCAGAGGGACCTTGACAGGTCGGCCCATGTGAACCTCATGAAGTTCAACAAGGCCAAGCGCAAGTTCCTGCACATGTGTCGGGGCAAGCCCCAGTATCAATACAGGCTGGGTGGAGAATGGATTCGAGAGCAGCCCTGAGCAGATTACTTGAGGGCATTGGTGGGCATACAAGAAGCTCAACAGGGCCTGACAATGTGCACTTGCAGCCCAGAAAGCCAACCAAATCCTGGGCTGCATCAAAGGAAGCCTGGCCAGCAGATTGAAGGAGTTGATTCTCCCTCTCTACTCCACTCTCATGAGACCCTACCTGGAACACTGTGTTCAGCTCTAGGGATGCCAACATAAGAAGGACACGGACCTGTTGGAGCAAGTCCAGAGGAGGGCCATGAAGATGATCAGAGGGCTGGAGAACCTCTCCTATGAAGACAGGCTGAGACAATTGGGTTTGTTCAGTCTGGAGAAGAGAAGGCTCCAGTGAGACCTTATGGTGGCCTTCCATTACTTAAAGGGTGTTAATAAGAAAGATGAGGACAGACTTTTCAGTAGGGCCTGTAGCGATAGCACAAGTGGTGATGGTTTAAAACTGATTTAGATTAGATATTAGGAAGAAATTCTTTACTGTGAGTGTGGTGAGGCACTGGCACAGGTTGCCCAGAGAAGCTCTGGATGCCCCATCCCTGGAAGTGTTCAAAACTGGGTTGGATGGGGCTTTGAGCAGCCTGGTTTAGTGGAAGGTGTCCCTGCCCATGGCAGGGGGGTTGGAACTGGATGATCTGTAAAGTCCCTTCCAACCCAAACCATTCTATGATTCTATGATACTGCCATCGTCTAACCCCAGCTGACAACTAAGCACCACACAGCTTATCACTTGCTTCCCTCCCCGGTGGGATGGGGGAGAGAATCAGAAGGGTTAAAGTAAGAAAACTCATGGGTTGAGATAAGAACAGTTTAAAACCTGAAATAGAATAAACTATTAATAATAAATTGTTATGAAAAGGAAGAGAACAAAAAGAGAGAGAAATAAAACCCAAGCAAAACAAGTGGTGCAAATGAAAACCAGTTACTTACCACCAACCAACCACTGCCCAGCCTGCTCCCAAGCAGCAGCCCCCGGCCAGCTTTCCCTCTAGTTTATATCCTGAGCATGATGCCATATGGTCTGGAATATCCCTTTGGCCAGCTGGGGTCAGTTGTCCCGGCTGTGCCCCCTCCCAGCTTCTTGTGCACCCCCAGCCTCCTACCTGGTGGGGTGATGTGAGAAGCTGAAAAGTCGTCAACTTAGTGTAAGCACTATTTAGCAACAACTAAACCATCAGTGTGTTAACATTGTTCTCAGCCTAAATCCAAAACATGGCACAGTACCAGCTATTAGCTACTTTATCCCAGCTGAAACCAGAACACATATGTAGTTTTGTCACCAGAGCCCTAAGACCCTCAAAATTGTAACATTTTCTAATGTGCTGGGACATTTTCTTCTTTTCCACCAACACCTGGACAAGTGGTAGGTCTCTGTGTGGAGTCTGGAATCAGCTGTTGCCTTCACATAACTGGTCCTCATACTGAGGTTCAAACAGTAGTGGACTGTGTTTTTAAATTCAGAAGTCTAAGCGGAACTTTATGGGACCAAATTTAGTGCTGTGGGTCTCTAGTTCCAATACCACTGAAAGATACAACATCATTGTTATAACTTGATAATTTAGAACTTGTTTTAAGTGTACATACTTGGCTTTATTTGTAGAAAAATCCTATAATTAACTATGAAACCCAACATGGTTGCATATCTTTCTCTTCACACTTAAAAGAAAATAGTGAGTGGTTAATCGTACAGCATCATTGAGTAGGTTTTTCATTAAAACCTGTGAATGGGCATGTTAAGAGAGCAAAATGAGACCCAAAAAGTTCCTTGACTGTGTTTAGAAAGTGCATAACATAAAGAAAAAAAAAAAAAAAGTTCCTCAAACTGACCCTGAAAATACAAGCTAATTCTTAACAAGCCTGTTTGACAAGTACTGCATGACTGTTCTGGCAGGCTTATAGAATGCTTACAAATGAGGGGGGTGGGGCTGGAAAGGAAGCTCATTAATTAACATTCTTAGTATCTCAGATGCAAAAGATGGCATAGACTTGCAAACAGCTTTACTTACAGTATCTCTAGTGAGAAATGAGATGCGGGAAGAGAGAAGGGGAACGCAGGAGAGTCCTCTTGTTAGTCCTCTTGTTAACAAATCTTGTTGAGAAAATGAATATAAGACAGTACATGAAAATCTAGTCAATCTACTTTCTCTCATGAATGTTGACTTCACCTAGTACGGCCTCAGTCCTTGTGTTCCCCAGACTTCTCTAACATTAAAATTCAGGTGTTATGTATGTTAAGGTGGAGATTACTGTATAGCATTTTCCCCAACCCCTGCACCAGACACCTATCTTAGTAGCCGAATGACATCTAGTTTTACACATTGCAGCCACATTGGTCTAACCTGAGCACAGGCTGAGTTACAGATCTTACTGGCCCCTTTGCAAATACAATACTAGAACCCTTACAGGGTCCCAGATTTTCTGTGTGACATTGATCATTTGATGTTGCTGCAGGGCAGAAGAAATACACAGTGGCAAGCTTGGGCTGAGTATACCTCTGCTGGGCTTCTGCAATTAGGAGTCCTTCTGGGTTCCTGTACCCAAGTTTTCCTCCACAGCATCGTAAACACAATCCTATATTCCAACAGCCTGTGCACAGGACATAACTGGGAGTAAAACACAGTTCTGTCCAGAACAAACCTAATGTTAGTATCAGCCTTTGATCTCATAGAGGTAACTTTATTTTTCACAGAATTTATTATTTACTAGGATAAAAGGAAACCAGAGTTAAGTCCAAATCAATTTTTGTTGTAAGAATTCCCTCATTGTTTCTAATAAAAATTAAACATTTCCAGAGACGACTAACAGTCACTGCATATGGTCCTGGCCCCTTCAAGGCATAAAAGTATTTCATGGGTATACACTATTTAAACCCTTGTTGAATGTAGTATACCCTCTAATGCAAACATTAAACCAAAAACTTAATACCTTTCTTACATAAATAACAACTTCTCAGAAAAGCTATTAGAAAAAATACTGTTGAACTTTTGCTTTTAACATGTAGAAGATAAATTTTCACATTTATAAAACAAAGACCTATCAGTGTAATCGCTTCAGAGGCTCTATGTTGCGACCATAAATTTGCAACTGCAATACTGTTGTTAATCCATGGTATTATATAGAAATAGAGTATTATATACACACTGATAGTGTATGTGCACTAGGAATTGCTAGATATATATAACTAATACTGTTATGCACACATACTATCAGTGTATATACAGTAGATATACTCTTATAGAGATAAATATTTGGAATAAAAATTGTCTCATACCTACTTGAAAGCTAGCATTCTTTCTCCTAAAGACCTATTATATAGTCTCAGACTAGACAGTAATAAGAAATGAGATAATGATGGTAAGATGAAAATGAAAAATAGTGAAAGGCAGTACTAAAAGTCATTTTGGTGTTTTATCGGTGCAATTACTGGAAGCATGAATATTTTTTACAAGGTTGTACAGTATGAAAAAAGAAATCCACAAAATGCCAAATGTGTGAACAGAAAATAACTGAATACAATTTGGAAATTCTTCATAACCTAAATGCCTTGTAGACCTTCTTTCTAGAAAATGAACACTCATAGATTTTGCAATCATGGCATTAAAATGCATTCAAAGATGACCTATAGCATTCTTAGCATTGTTACATTTGCATAGGTCAATACATTAATAATTAAAGCAGTGTAAAATAGCTCAGATGAAGAGCATCTGATTAGTGACTGTAGTCTTCTACACAAAATTCAACAAAAAAAAGTTGTCTATGAACAAGAGATAAGTGAACTATCTTAGTGGCTTCATTATGGAGCATATAGCTGTGGCTATGCTGAAGCAGAAAGTGTCATCTAAAAAGATGCTCAGGACCAGAAAACTTCAATATTGAAATAATGCACCTTTAAAAACTTTTTACATCAGAACAAATATATTCTACAGTCTTTATGTGATGACATAGAGAAAATTTACCAACACTTATTACAACTGCAGAAAGGGTATCATTAATGGTAGGAAGGAAGACAGCTGAATCAGGACTTGGCTGGAGTTTTCCAACAGTCCAACTCCAACATTGCAAGCATTAACATCTACTCAAATTCCATCTCATAATGCAGTTTAATTACACTGTCTTTAAAAAACATTTTTGGTCTTAAAGTTATTTACATATGTCCTTGTTCTGAGAAAAAATATTTCACTGCTCAACGCTTATGTTCAGTCTGTTTAAGAGCCATAAAACACACATTCTTCCAGTAAATCGCCCAAAGAACTCAATTTGCTGGTCTTAAACTTTGTTTTTTATGTATTAAAGGATGAGACTAACAAGAAAAAGAACTGGTAGCAATCACTTGTTTTCAGGACAGTCATGATGTCGTTGCTAAACCTTCTTGCACAGACCCTACCCATTAAAATGTCACAAAAAGCAGGGGGAAATGTTCAGTTTCATATTTCTCACCTCCCAGGACAGTACCTTCAAAACATGTGGCCCCCAGGCAGGACACACCAATGAGGAAAAGATTATTCCAAAAATAGATATCAGAAACATTACCAGACATTATGAAATTAAAATATCTAACTTGCTTTATCAACCTCCTAATCAAATTGACTTTTTAACAAACATTAGAATTCTGATAGGGAACATTGTTTATGTATAAGTTTAAAAACCACCTTGCTTAAGAATAACATCTCTCTGAAAACCTCAATTCTATTTTTTCAGGTGATTGGTTTGCTTGTTTTTAAAGAAACAGCTTGCTGTAGAGAACCTGACTTTTAACTGCTTTGATTCCTTTGCCAAGTCTCTCTTTAGAATACAGTAGTGGGGATCGACTGTCTTCTATCCATGGAGACTCAGAGTAAGAGCTGGGAACCAGCTTCTCATTATACAGCAAAAGCAAGACAAAATTTCACAAGGGGGGGGGGGGGGGGCAGGGGAGGGGAGTGGGGAAGGGAACTAAAGCAAGAAATAAACAGAAGCTGGTAGAAAAATAGTGTCCTTACTATACATTGTTTGGGTCTAGGAAAAATTAATCATTTTACCAAAAATTTAGACATTTCTCACAAGAAAGAGCAAACTATTATTTTATAAATTATATATTATATGCAATAACACATATTCTATCATTTATATTTTTATTATATCGACATATTATTATTTTACAATACTTATCTCTATGTATTTTTTTGTTTGAAACAGAAAGCATTTCCTAAACCCCTGCAAAATATTTTTTATTTTTTTTATCCTCAGGTTCTTACATATATAAATAGAAATTATCAGCTTTCAAGCAAAACCCTTGTAAAGGTGAGAAGAGAACTATGTGAGAAGCAAAAAGAAGCTTTTTAAAAAAATTTACCTTTTCTACTTTTCATAGCACAATGAATTAAGGAAGTAAATAAAATAAATTTGTAGGGGGATAGTAAAGAGCCTAACAATACAAGTATGTACGATTTTCAGTTATTTCTGAGGAGAAGCTTTTTGATTTTTTTTAAATAAGAGCCACGCCCCCCCTTTTTAAAAAAATTATCCCTTGCATATATAGTCCTGTGAAACCATGAAATACTTTCCAGAAAATACTTTAAAATAACTTTAACTTTGAAGGTCAAGATGCTGATGAAAATATCTTGTGCACAAAAAAACCTGTGTTTCATAATAAAAGAATATTACTATAGTGACAATACAAGTTGTTATGGTAACTGGGTCTGTAAAAAGGGTAAATGAGCTTAGAAAATGTTCAGGTATTTTTCTCTGCAGAATTTTTAAATGAAGTTTTTCTACTAAAATTCTTTAGAAATAATTCAGGGGATAAAGTACAGAACAAAAGAATTGCAAAGAATTAGATGGAGTCATGATTGTTCTGAAATATTAGATTTATACTCTTTATACGTTAATGGATATGTAACATTGTATACCCTGAAAGAAAAGGAAGAACAAGCTCAGCAAGACATCTATTAGGCAGTTTCCCATTTCATTCAGGTTTTAAGATTTGACCAAAAAATAAGGGGTGGGTTGGGGTGGGGTGGAGAAAAAACAGGTCAGTCATGTTGAGGCCATTGGAACAGCAATTTAATTAACAGCATTGTTTAGGGCTCATCAGAATTAGCAAATCAGTTGACATATACTGTTCTGCAGGCTAGAGGTACCTGTTGTCAACATGCAGGAGGCAAGCGTAGATGCCTGGACAAGGGGAGTTAAGATCTGCCCGATGCAATCCCGTTTCACAGACCGGCTGTCTGTGTTTGCCCACCCAGAGCCCAGGGTGGAACCTGACCTGCAGGGGCTACCAGCAAAGGCTGGAAGCGGGTGCCAGCAGGCTCCAGTGGGATGAGAGAGGGAAGTTGTGGACTCCCTTGACCATACCGGCAGGAGGCTCAGTGCAGTAATACACCTTCCCAAGTAGCCTTGTCCTTTATCATTGTCTCAACAAAGAGAGTGTGGTTGGAAGATGACACATGGATGTTTTAGAGTTGCTGATTGCTGCCTGGTCCTGGCTAGTTCTCTCATGCTGCTGACCAACGTAAAACAGGCCTGAGTAGGGCTGGATGTACAGTGCTCTGCCTAAAACAGCAACTCTATTCCTTACTCTGCTGATTCTCAACAATGGTTCAATGGACTTTTCAAGCTTCCCAGGAAATATTTTCCATGCTGAGAGCTAGTCTGCCAAATACCAGGTGAAAATAAAACATACTTATGAAACTGTAGCAGTAAAACCTCCTGTGACTGCAAAAACACATGAAAAAAGGAAAAAGAAATGGTAGAAACCCAGAATAGTATACCTCTGTTTTACATACTGGAGGTACTTAATTGATGATCACTAATTTTGACCTAAGATCATGCCTGATTTGGACTAATATTATGATGAAACCAATCTGGAGGACTTTCAGTGTGGAGGAATTTAATCAAAAGATGGAAAAGCAGTAGAATAATTTGTTAAAGATATGTATTATGTTTTCCATCTTTTGTGTTATTATTCTATGGATGTTTTAAAAAAATAATTTTCTAATTCAAACATCCTGGAGAAATCCTGGAAAAAGGAATCACTTCTAATTGCTGGGCTATGGGTGAGATCTGGGATGTTTTTATATATATAAAATTTTTATTGGAAAAAAATAGCTGCTTCAGAAAACTGGTTTTGGTCATTAAGAATCCAAAAACTGGGTCTGAGCTGTATTTGCAAATCTGGAGAAAGCTACAGATGTGTATTCTGGCACCTCATCCCAAGTTAAAACAATTACAGATTAAATGCACTCCTTAAGAAAACCCAGGACCTTAGCTCAATGAAGAAGCATCTCCATTTGGAAATAGAGAATGTTGTGAGATGACAGAGCTTATTAAATACTTCTCTGTAATAAGTATGGTATTTGAATTATTACCTAGTAAAGTCTTGAACTACACCAGACACCTCCACAGGTGGCAGGTCATCAGCAAACAGCAAAAACTCTTTTAATTTTGGGAAAATATTAGAATAATAGATACCAAACATAACTTCCGGACACACAAAGAGGGGGGTTGGCAGACACGTGAAGATTCCAGTGTTGATGGAATGGGTACAATGGGTGCTGCAAGTGGGAAGTAACCTGAATCCCATCACTTGAAATGCTTGAATAATTCAGAACAAAAAAAAATAATTTACAAAACCAGTAACTTTTTTTTTTTATTAAAAAAGGGATAACTAAAAAAAAATATCTATTTATCTATATAAAAAATCTACCATGTTATGTCTTTTCTATCTGCTATTCATGATTCTATGCAACCACTATGCAAAGTATTTCAACAATAAGTTTAATTTAAACATTAAAAGTAGAACAATTATTCTGTGTGTAAAACTCATTTTAGAGAACAATGGAAAGTGTCATTATATAATCTCAGCTACTGTGGGTTTCACTGTATGTGGCAAGAAACAGTGCTATTTATAAAACCTGGAGAAATACTTCATAATTAATACTATAACTAATAAATTTTATTTTTATGCTTGTGAAGTGTTTGCAGGTAGGAATGTCTGCAGATACAGAATCTTATCACTCTATTTATAACCTTCCGTAAACTAGAATAGTCCCAGAAAACAAATATCTCTTATTACTAAATTAATTTTTGAAAAATTGGATGGAATATTTGGAGAGCAGTAGGAACATCAGTAATGCATGGTAAAATAAGCGCATTCTGCATTTATTGATCTAAATTTTCTCTGTTTTAATAACAACATATTCCTGCACATAAACTTGCTGTATATGTAGAATTTACTGGAACAGTTTCAGAGATGAAACAATTCTCAACTGGCCCAGAATGGCATGGTTAATGCCCTCACAACATAATTCTCTTTTTCAGGATGGCTGTATTGATTATTCCTTTACTGGGGAATCTGCCCTAGTCAAGATGCTTTTAATACCATTTTTCATAATCCAAGACTCATTCACCTCTGTGGAAAACATTTGTATATCTGGTAAAGACCTAAAAAAAAAGGTAAGTCATGAGAGTATCGTGCTGTGGAACATCATATATTCTGTTGTATGACAGAGATACTGCAAGCATTTTGTCTATGAAGAATTATGGCAATAGCCATTACAGTACTGTTTCCTACATAAGCAGAAACATGAAATTAAATGCAGAGGTTTTCTTGGGGACATATTAATTCTCTTATTTTTGGTTATTTATTGATCAAATTCAATAAAAATTCTACCAAAGGCATATGGAGATTCTAAAATAGCAATTAAAGTATTAACATTAATTTACTATTAGCAAAAACGGGGAATTATATTTCTGTAAACTTTTAATCATTACTTTCTGAAAAGGTTCTTCATTAATTCAACCAAATTCTTGTGGTGGTTTAATCCCAGCTGGCAACTAAGCACCACACAGCCACTCCCTCCCTCCCCACCTGCAGGGGCATGGGGAAGAGAACTGGAAAAAAACCTTGCGGGTTGAGATAAAGACAGTTTAATAGGTAAAGCAAATGCTGCGCACACCAGCAAAGCAAAACAAGGAAACCACCGCTTCCCATGGGCAGGTAAGTGATCAGCCATCCCCAGGAAAGCAGGGCTCCATCACATGTAACGGTGGCTTGGGAAGGCAAATGCCATAACACCAAACATGCTCCCCTTCCTTCTCCTTCCCCCAGCTTTATACCCTGAGCATGATGCCACATGGTCTGGAACATCCCTTGGGTCAGCTGGGGCCAGCTGTCCCAGCTGTGTCCCCCCCCAGCTCCTTGTGCCCCCCAGCCTGGTCGCTGCTGGGTGGGTGAGAGGCAGAAGAGGCCTCGGCTCTGTGCCAGCGCTGCTCAGCAGCTACTGAAACATCCCTGTGTTACCAGCACTGGTTCCAGCACAAATCCAAAGCATAGCCCCATACCAGCTACTGTGAAGAAAATTAACTCTGCCCCGGCCAAAACCAGCACTATTGTGTATTTTCATCTGCCATCCACTAGGCCATCATAATCTATTGTGTAAACTGCATATTCCACCAACTAAAATTCACTATATTTGAACCAAGTAATAGTTATGATGTAGCTCTCCTGATAAAATTATATTTATTTGTGAATAAGGCAAAGTCCCTGCCCACATCTGTATGAAAAGCTCCTTATTTAAAAAAAATAAAAATAAAAATAAAAATGTTGGATCTAAGTAAGTTCATATTTATTTTTCTTCAGCCGATGAAATAATCTATGAACTAGTCCACTATGTGGTGCAGCTAAATATCCAGATTATTTAGAATGTCTATTATTCCCTTCCTGGTCTATTTTTATGTATACACAGAATACTTCGGCTCAAAAATGCAAATATATGCAGTGCTATTTTACTGTTCTGAAACCTCTGTTTATATATTCCGAGCTAGCTGGAAGTTTTTCAAGAACCTTCATTATCTTAGACATTTTGAGAATATTTTGAAAGCTTGAATAAATTGCCTAACCACCAAATGCCTAGGGCAGCTAGGCAGTGTCTGAAGACTTAGTGAATTGAGCAACTCTTAAATTAGACATTTGCATGGTTATTTTTAATTAATCACCATATAAAATGTAATTAGCATGCACCACTTATCATTTGAATAGCAGTTGGCAATTTTTTTATTTTGTAAATTCCTCTTACAAAGCACAGTTCAGGGGGAAAGAGGGAATCCCAAAGGCTGATGTCAGGAACAATCAGGGGTGATTTAGTTGGCTGTTGCTCAGGGTACAATGTGTAGTTTATTTCACTCTTCAATGGTCAGGGTTTTTTAACTTGGAG
Organism: Falco cherrug; assembly: GCF_023634085.1. Taxonomy (NCBI): domain Eukaryota; kingdom Metazoa; phylum Chordata; class Aves; order Falconiformes; family Falconidae; genus Falco; species Falco cherrug. The sequence continues at coordinate 37,100,169 of NC_073697.1, forward strand.
ATCTACAACTGTCCATGCTCGTCATCTCTCCCCATCATTTTGGAGCAGTAATGTGCTCAATAAAGAAACAACACTAAGGCTCACACAGAACCTCATTCCTGAGAGCCGTGTGGTTACTTCGTGATGCTGACTTTAAAGGCAGCGGGACATAGCACAGGTACAGGGCCACCCACTGTCTTCAATGAACATTTGTGCTGGTATGAATGAAAATTCCTCATACTGCTTTAAAGTGGACTGAAGAACACACAATAAGAGCTGTAAGGCGGGTAGCATTCCTACAGGAACACTGGGAAGCCAATTTCTTCCTGTCTGAAGGCAGCCAGCTCTTAGCTAGAATGCAAAGGTACAGATCCTTCCCAACAAATGAAGGAGTCGATACCAAGAGCTATTGCTGCACACCCCCATCAACTTCAAAGACCGAGTTGCCCAGAGCTGGTAAGGGCATTCAGAATCACACAGATGCACTTTCAAAGACCGCACGGAGAACAGTATCTGTGCTTGCTTGGCCAAGTCCATTCCCCACAGTTGTACGAGTTGGTAGGCAGGTCCTGCAGCATACCAAGCGCCTGGACTCATTAACGTCAGTTCCTGATGACATGAAGTTTGGAATAATGCACACTAATTTCTGACAGCCTGTGTTCCTGTCCTAGCAACCTCTGCAGAAATACAGGTAAGACAAAGCTTTACATCTACAGGCTTAGTCCTAAGCTCTGGCCAAGGCAGGTGACTGCAATAGAGCAAAGTGAAAAATGTCATGGGGTTTTGCTTTCTTTCAGCAAAGTATCCATATCTGTTAAAGGTGTAACTCAGGCACTAGTTTTTTAAGTTGATCATGTTTCCAGAATAACAACTACAGCAAAGGAACTCAAATTTAAAAAGCAACATAAACTGACAGCATCCCCTCGCACTGAGGACATTCTCTGCTGTGAGTCACACAGCAGCATATGGACTGCATCCTTCATGCCATGCATCACCAAACAGTGTGCACTGCACTCAAGAGGGTGCTCCTGAAATTTCATTTCCAATAGAAAGAATTTTATCTTTAGAAAAGAGTTGAAAAATCACCTAGTTTGGGGATGAGTTAATTACTACATTGCATTTGAACACTGGCCAAATTTCTAGAAATAAGCTGAAAAGGCTTGCTGGAAGCTTTTTCAAACCCAGCTCTCACTTTTCCTTAAGAAAAAGGCTGTCAGACTGTGAGAAGGGTGGGGAGAAAAGTAAAAAAAAACCACAAACCACCAAACCAAAAAAAAAAAAAAAAAAAAGGTCTGACTGTTGTTCTTCATTGCACCCAAGGAATATAGAACTATGACTCTTTTGGGTTTATACCACACCTACCTAAGCTTTAGTAGCCTGATTTAACACAAATTTTCAGTATCTAAAGCACAACTTAGACAGAAGACAGCCACTTAAGTCAGAATTTACAGTTCTGGAAATCCCTGTTTATCTATCTCAGCACACTTAAAACACTTCAAATCGTCATTGTTGCTGCCACTTCTTTATCCTAATAGTTTCTCAAGGGCTGAAAGTTTTTCTTCAGTGCATTTCCACAAACACCTCAGTACCGACAGAGATGAGCAGACAAGATGATAGAGTCTCCCACCTAAACCTAATATCATATACAAAAACAGTATTATTTTTTTTTCTGTAGTTCTTACTGCTTGAAAGCGTTCACAGAATGCCTCCAGAATATAGCTACACATAATGTTGTTCTAAGTGGCCTCTTAATTCTTCTAACCATTGCATGGGAATACTCTTTTTACACAGTAACTCAGTTGTTAGAAAGACCCTGTAAAAAAAGAAACAAAAAGAGGACATACAGAACTAGTGAAATAAAAAGAAACAAAAAGAACCCCCAAAAAACTTGCCTACAAAGGGAAGTAGCCGGTGCCAAGGCTATTTATATATTTTTATGAAACTTTAACTGGGTAAGATACCTAAATTACTACAGACTAGACTTCTCATGGTAATCAGTTACCATTGACAGCACAGAAATGTAACTATTGGGTTGTTTGGTCCCATGTCGTGTGTCATCGTCGTTGTCGTTTCCCCCCCCCCTCATTTCTTTAACGTTTCTTTCTAAAGAAGAACTGTCAACAAATCTCTCCATACCAGAGTTCCAAAGTAGATAAAACTTTGAGCCTCTGGAAGGTAGGTCACCTATGGTCTGGGAAGGGAACAATTTAAAATACAACTCTACACTGGACAGTTCCCATCAGGTTTTGGATGCCACACATGAGATCAGTCACTTAACAGCAAGGCACAGGCAGCATTTTGTAGCAATGCACATGTAACAAAGAACTCCTTTTTGAATTGGCCTTAGTTGTTTAATAATGTTTTGTTACACTCACAACCATACAAATTAAAAATGAAATCCCTCCATAACAACATCCACTTAAATCAAATAGAATAAAGCAGTAGTGTACCTCCAAAAATCTCTTGCTCTCAACCACCCTTTAGCAGGATTTTCCCCAGGAGGCCCACCTACACAAAGCAGCATGCTCCAAACAGGAGAGAATGAGCAGTGCCTCACCCAAAGGCTGCGGCCAGGAAATGTTCTCTCTGATCCTACACCCTTCCAGCAGGTGATTGTTTCAGACTAATCTTTTTGTTTTCCTTTTTTCTGCCCAGTGGAACATGTTTTCCATATTTTTATTTTTTTTCTAGCAAATGCTCCTTACCTTTTTCCAACCTGGGCATTACAGAATACAGCATTATCCTGGTTTCAGCTAGGATAGAGTTAATATTCTTCCTAGTAGCTGGTACAGTGCCATGTTTTGGATTTAGGGTGAGAATAATGCTGATAACACACCGATGTTTTAGCTGTTGCTAAGTAGTGTGGTTTAACCCCAGCCAGCATCTAAGTATCATGCAGCCACTCGCTCACCCACCTGCCCTGGAAGGATGGGGAGGGGAATTCAGAAAAAAAGTAAAACCTGTGGACTGGAATAAAAACAGTTTAATAATTGAAGTAAAATATACTACTAATAATAGTAATAAAAAGAGAGATTACAAAAAAAGAAATAAAACTTAAAAAACCCCAAAACCAACCAACAAACTAAACAAAAAAAAAAAAGATGCTCAGTACAATAGCTCACCACCCACTAATGGATGCCCAGCCAGTCCCCAAGCAGCAATCCACCCCCAGCCAACTGCCCCCCCGTTTACATGCCAAGCATGACACTCTGTGGCATAGAATATCCCTTTGGCTGGTGCAGGTCAGCTGTCCTGGCTGTGTCCCTCCCACCTTCTTGCTGGTGGGGCCTGAGAAGCTGAAAAGTCCTTGACTTAGTGTGAACATTACCCAGTGACAACTGAAAAGATCAGGGTGTTATCAACTTTGTTCTCCTACTAAACCCAAAACACAGCACTGCACCATCTACTAGGATGAAAATTAACTCTATCCCAGCTGAAACCAAGACAAGCATAGATATTACTTTAATGAAAATGCCATTTTTTGCTACCTCAGTAGCTTATAATAAAACCTGTTTCCTTATTGAGACCTTTTTAACATGCTATTTGTTTTAAACTGCCAATATGCTTGTAAACAGCTTAGATTGCTGTAAATTGATCTACCTGACATCCTTCTTTCTGGTGTGAATGGTCAGGATAAAGAGAAGGCCAGGTTAATTACAAAGGAGATGTGTTAATTAGGTAATTAACACATCACAGTTCTCTAGCAGGTAGGAAGGAAGAGGAAGACAACTGGGGAATTGAGTGAAGTTATAGCAGAGATTGGTTTATGCAGCACAGAGTGCAGGGACTAGCTTTCATCAGACACCACAGCTGTATGTAATGCACTCTCTCATAACTTAAATTTCTAGTAAACTGCATGAATTAGCTCAGACATTCATCTTCTTGTGAACACAAGGAGTGCAAGCTGTGCTAACTTAGGCATTTGCCTCATTTTCTACAAACCAGGATGAGTCTGGTCCCTTCCTGAACTGTGTAGCAGAATACCACGCTGGACCTTATTATGGTTTAGTAAGGACATATATCTCATACATCATAAATTTACCTCTGAGTACAAAATCAGTTTGGACCCAACATACTCATAAGAAATGCACCTTTTACTCGATGGTCAGTTTGACCTGTACCTACCAAACAATCCATGAGCTTCTGCAGTTTCAGGCTCGCACTCCCTAAACCAACCAGGATACCAGGCGAGTTCTAAACAGCATAAAATATGAGGTTTACAGGAAATTGAGGCTTTTAGGGTGCTTGTTGAAATGGGCATATAAGTTTTAATTTCACATCTGTCTTTTCCAGGCAAAGAAGACAACATCAATTTAGAGAACTCTGTTGTGTAATTCCAAATATTTGTAATCTATCCACTGACTGAAATTATTAATGCCATTGAACCACTGAAATGCTTAGTGCTGTCTGTCACTCATACTTACTGCTGTCAAGAGATGCACAATCATTTTCAGGGAGTGTTATGAGGGTCCCAGCTGTCTTACAAGGCATGTTATACTCCTCTTCAGAAACACTGACCTTTTCTGATGTAGGGAGGGGAAACAGAAGCTGCATAATAAAATCCCCTCTCTAAAAAGATAGTGTTGGCCTTTTTGGCAATTCATCCACCCTTCTCTTGCCAGTCTTGCCTGTGAGAGACCCGAGGTTAGACATGCTGATTTTTCCCTATTTTAGGAGTGATTATAATTAGGATTATAATTTCAAGCGTGACAACTTTTTGTCATATCTTTACAAAATAATTTCCATCATAGATAAGCATTGTGTCATTTTGATAAAGCAATAGTGATTTCATGTATTTTTTTTCTTCTCCAGTCTTTCTCTGAGTCTCTATATGTCTGTAATTCCTCAGTTCCTCTAACATCAGCATCTATTATGGGCATTGAAATTCCCAGTTTCCCACTAAAATTTCTGTAAACATTGAAACATGTTTCAGTGCTGTTACCCTATAAAATAGCAATGTCAAATTCAAGCCAGTCTAATTCTACAGAGAATTAGTACAAAGAAACAGTAAGTTACTACCTACTGTTTGGCTTTACAGTTTTTAGATTTGATTAAGTACATGACATTATTTGTTAGTCTAATTTTAAGTTTTCAGTGTCTTCATTACTGATACAGAAAACATAGAGATTTGGAAATAAAGCCTTGAAGATCTACCCACCGAATAACACTCAATTAATTATACTGGATAAAGAACAATTGCTTTATGTAAATTATGCCCTCAAAAATCCCAGCATTGTGATTTTATCATGATGTATTAATAGTGCAAATATGAATTAAAATACATGCATGGTAAATATTCATACAGCAAGAAACATTGTGTCAACTGTTAATCTAAATTGTTATGAACACTAGAAACCTGGCAAAAAAAGCATCAGAAGAAAGCTGAAAGGAGATGAGAAACAGTAGCAGAAAGGAAAGACTGAGAAGGACAGAAAAGAGGTCATATGAGAGCAGAAGTAAGTGGAAGCAATCAAGGAATGGCATTTTGTAAGAGATCCCAGGTGAAACAAAATTGGTCCAAGTTGTCAAATCTAACTGACATTCTTCTCTGTAATAAGTACTGTAGCAATTTTTTTTCCTACATTTACTGATTAGTAGAGGCTCAAAATTCTTCCAAGGAATAGATGAGTTTTAAAAATGAGATACAGCCTTAATTGTAGGCTTTACAGAGTAGATGGGAATAGCTGAATCCACATCCAGCCTCAGGAGACACGTATTAAACTACAGAAAATATGAGAAATAATATCTGAAATGGAGAACAGCTTGCAAGACCAGAAAGCAGGTGAAAGATGCTCAGGAAAACTGGTATGAGTGCTGTTCAGTGCTTTTAAGAATTGGCTTTCAAATAAGATTTTCATTTTCTTTTAGAATAGTCTTTAAGATTCTTTTTATAACTGGCAGAAAGACAGACATTTAAAATAGTATTGAACTATTTTCTTACTTTCCACAAAAGCCGCATTGACATAATGAGATCTGACATAAATAAATTGTAAACTTCACAATAGTAAGCTGATATTTTCTATACTTTTACAACATTTTTTGCAGACACTGATTGCCCTCTGTAAACAAAGTATTTCACATTCCTTAAATGTGTGACTAAGTTCCAATATAGTTGGTCAAGCACAAAAGTTTGAACCATATAATCTCACTGTAAATGTTTTTACCTCTATTTTTACATAAGGTAAACAAAGAATGGAATAAAGAAAATAATATCGTTGTCATTTTGCAGGAAAAAACCGCTGAAGCACAACCTAGGTTCAAGTCCACTAAATATTTATTCCTTATTAGTCAAAGGTTTTCCCAATAAATGAACATCAAAGTATGTTCATCATAAGTGAGGGTTTTGGCACCTTGCTATGGGAACTGTTCTGGTGCATTAATGAAAAAGAACCTTGCTTCTCCACACATTCCTTTTGTGTTTTGATTTGTTTTTCTAAATAAGCAGGGACCTAGTACTGTGAATTAGATATAGCATAGACCGACCAAAAAAACCCAAAAGGCAATGATTGAGGAATTTTTCAAACTGTGTCACTCTTCAGCTGCACAGTAGTTCCAAAACTTCTTTTAAAAGTGAATTGGCCACCTCACTCCTTTCATGTGCTATTAGCTTCACAGACAGCAATCGGAAGCCCAAGGAAAAGATCTTGAGACACAAGTATGTAACGACCACTTATTAAAACTTTGATGGCACTATGTATTGGTTGCTGTGGGATCTTTTAAAACCTAGAATTATAAACTGTAGTTTCTGTTAACTGTTATTGCCCCCAGTTAAAGGAAATACTTTTTTTTTTTAACTGATGCAATGGGCACAGTCCTTCTTTCAGTGAATTCAGAGGTGGATCCTCTCCTGTTCCATCTCTCTACCATATACTGCTCTGAAACATGATAAAGAACTAGAAAAAGCCAAGGCATGAACGTGCTGTGAAATATGTCCTTTAAGCTGTGATGCCTGAGACTTGTTTGGCCCACATCTCAAGCGTGTCTCTGTTAGGCAAAGCTCGTGATCCTGTGCAGAACGTTCCCTTCTGTGCTTCAAACTCAACACTTGCAAATAGGTCTGGTTTTTGACACTTCAGTGATGCTAATGTTTCTGCTTTCTCTAGCCTCATTGAGCACAGATGACATAATGGATTTTGTTCAGGCTTGTAGAAACTATCATGCACACACTGAAAGTGAATGCCATGTCCTAGATCTTGAGAGGTTTGTTTAACTTGTCTCAGCTCATTTGTGATGTACGTTTTGCCAGTTTGCAATAAACTGTCATCTGTTGGATCACCATAAAATAGTGAAAAATAAGCTCTTGTTGATGCTTCTGCAAAAAAGCGTACTGTTTGATAGGTATTCAAGATTTGGCTTAATAAAAGTCTTCAACGTGACATGTAATTGCCAACCTAAGAATAGCAAACCCCCAAGTTAACTGCTGGTGTACTCTGTATTGACTTCTTAACAGGTAGATTTATAGACACTTCCCATTACCATCCAGTGAAGAGGTATAATAGCACACTAATCATCAACTGACATTTCAGTTCTACCTAAGGATGTAATTTTGTCATGATAAAACTGCAGGGGAATTACAGAAATGGCCATAAATCAGTGTCTAATATCCTGTATGTTAGGAAAGCGGTACATAAACTCAGATTAAACACAAACGTACATTCTAACATACAAGCATTTTCCACTCAAATATGTATCTTCTTCTGAGGTCGTTTTCATGTTTTTCCCCAATGTATTACTTATTTGTAGCAAAAAAAGAAAAAAAAAAAAAAAAAGAAAAGGAATATTCAATAAGTATGTTTGAAGGGTGGTAGAGACAGCTGAAATGAAACTTTCAAAACCACCAGGGAGATGGTAGCTTGAAACCACCATTCACAACATGAATTCTGTATATAAACCACATAAAACCATCTGGAAAAAGAATTATAAATCAATGTATAATTATTCTCTTCATGAGATACTGCTTGATATGCAATATTACACTAATCTCATCCTATTTAATACAAAAGCAAATATTTCTGATAAACTCTGGGGTTTTTTTAGTATAGTAAATGGCTACTTTTGACCTGGGCACTTAAAGCCTTTCAGGACCTCTGTCAGGGTTGTTGTTGGCTACCATGCAGATGCACAGTTTAATTTGGGATGGTAATAATTTAGGAACTCTTATTTTTAGAGTTTCCTTTTTAGTTTTGACTGCTCAAAGGATTCCCAGTCTGAGATTAAAAAATAAATAAAATGAATCAAGCCATTCTTTCTTCCCTTTAGAGAGTGTATAAAATATGTTTATCTCTTGGGAAGACCATGAAAGAATATATGAAGCTAGAAAAAAAATCTCAGTGATTAGTTATTTCCCACAGGTTTCCAACAGTATTTCACAAAACTGGGAAGAACCATTCCCTCAGGACTCTTTGCTATCCTAGCCAGTAATGTTTAATTCTCCAAATCTGTGCTAATTTTAATTCCTTCAATGAATACTGAAATGTGTGTTTTCAGAGAATGAGAAAAGCTATTTGGAAATATTAATGGCCAGGCAGTGAGTTAAGAAAAAATTGTTAAAATATTCAACTTGTCAGTATTAACAGAGATTAATGTTTCAAAAATTTGTGCAAAACAGTTGTGATAATGTAAATATATTTGTATTTGGTATTATTATGTTAATATAGCAGAAGTAATTTTCACGCTATTAACAGAAATTGTAATAACAATGGAGGTCTTTTAACCTTGCCTCTATTCTGGAAATATCCATTTTCTAAAAGTAACTAAATGTCTGTATTAGAGAACTAATGTAGCTAAAATTAGAGTTTATAACAGTTCTTAGTGCTTTGCGATTGTTATCTTCTCCTCGAGGTATGCATTGCATCTGTGTGCTACTGAGCACAACACTAAGCACTGCATTAACACAAGGTTTTTCAGCGACGTCTCTAAATACTCCCTTCTGAAAAGCTTTCCTAACAGGATTTCTGATCCTAGTGTAAGTGATCAGCCTGACCAAGAAGACACATGAAGAATTTTGACCTTAGAGATACAACACTAGAATTACATGGGAGTGAAACGTAGAGGAGAAGATTGAGTTTGGGCACCATCAAGACTATCCACACTGGACAGGTGGTATGTGTGGGTCTTGTCTCAAGCTCCTGGTCCCCTGGGTGCTCCTGTTGACAGTGGGGTCACACTTCAAGACTGCTTTCTCACAGCAAGCAGAATATCATAAGGCAGAAGTGGAGTCAGCCACGTGCCACCACTGGGAGGAGACAGGACACAGCCGAGGTCACCTGCACCAGAAAGCTCCTAGGTTTGGAATGGTTTCCCTTCTGCTCACAGGTGGTTAACTGGGGCTGGGAGGAGAGGTTCTTCTGCTCAAAACCTGAGACAAGATGCTTAAGTCAGGTTTCAGTGTTAGACAAAGAATATATAAAAATCTCCTGAATTAAAAAAAAACCAACCAAACAACAACAACAAAAAAACCCTGTAGGAACCAAGCTTCCCTTATCCTGTGCTCACTTGCTCTCTAAAGATGCTTTTGGATGGGGATATACATATGTTTACATGCATATGCATCCAGGTTTGCTGGCAGACTGAAGTGGAAATATGGAGCTGGGGCTTGAGCTCAGGCCCTAACCTGGCTTTAGCTATGTCCTGACATAAGCTGGACCTGGATTTAAGTAAAGAAGGGCTGCCTTTAGCTGAGGTCTTCACAGCATACGCAGGTAAAGGAAATAAAGCCACAGTCCTGTGCAAGACATACTGACTAAAGCAGGTGATGAAAGAGGTTGGTTCGGTTGTGAGTGCCCCCAGTGGCTGCTTCTCAGTTTCTTCCAGAAAAGCATTACGTAGACTCCTGTATCCTTGCTTGAACTTAACATTGTCGCTGCCTTGAAGGATTTACTGACATCTGCAATTTCTTCCATTTCCAATGACTCTGCAGTTTGTGGTGATATGAATCCTGTCAGCATCTAAGCAACAAGTTTGGTAGGGAGTCAGCCTGCTTATTGCACAGGTTTTGCTCACAGAGATTTATTCCCCACCCCCACCCCCCACCCCCCCTCCATTTCACTGATTGTTTTATTCTAGCATAGGACAGATGATTTGGGGGTTGCTTTTGAAGACAGTACATTCAGCAGATCTATTCTTATGATCTGTTCGGGCTGTGCCTGTGTTCCGGTCAGCTGTGATTTCCAAAGATGAACTAATGGTAACTTTTCACTTCACTGTTGTAAAGTGCTGCTTGTGATACTGTGGGAATTCCTGTGAAACCTATTTTTTTTTTTTGCTTTATAAATCTAAATGGCATTTTATTCCCCCTTTTTTTTTTCTTTTTTTTTTTTTTTCTCCCTGTCTGAAGTAGCTACACTTAGTCAGACAACTGGTCTCAGGTCCCCCATAAAACTGATGAGAGAGTTGCTCAATTTTTATGTAATTAATACTTCATTAAAAAGTGATTTTTCCCAAACAAGAGACCTCTGGTATAGTCTGTAAAGTGGACTCCTGACTAATGCATACAGACTGATCGACAATGAGCTGACTTGTCTAAGTTACTTTTCCTAGCATCTTTAGAAGGAGTTTAAAGACTATAATTTGAACATAACTATACAGGACATTTCCTATAATTTGATTCAATAAATAGAGTAGAATGCCATATTAAAAAAAGAAGTGATAGAGTGGAAGGCAGGATTTTATGATCTTCCATTATTTTCAAATCTGCTAGAAGAGTGATGAAAATGACTTTTCTGAAATAATCCCAGTATAACATAAAAACAAGTAGTTCACATTTTGATACAAAGACACAAGTAACCAGCATGAACACCATTTTATAAATAAATGCTTTACTGTATTTCTTACAATGTCGCATTAAAATAACCTCAATGTGAACACTATTTGTTACATACTGGACATAGGGACTGGCAATATAGTTATTGTAGGATGTCCCTCTTAATCATTTTTTTGTTATTTGAGATATGAAAACAAAGAGTTGCTTGGCAAGTTATCCCTATTATCTCTGAAAATCACACAAAAATGAATGAAGAATATTTAAAAAGTCTGATTTTTATTTCATGAAGGTAATTATGTGCTTAGCTTAATCTATGAATGAGGGAGAATTTGGGGAAAATCCCCAAACCAAACAACCAAAACCCCAACCAAACCATCATTTAAGAGCGAAATGTAATTATTTGAGAAAAAGTGCTCCCAGTTCTAGAGAGAATTTGCTGTCTGATTTTTTTCAACCTATTTGATATAAGTACAGAGATGCTTCCTCCCCTCAAAAAGCTTTCATCAAATATATTATATAACAGAACTACAGGGATGTATGCTTTTCTGAATAAAATTCAAAGAGAGAGACAATATTAAGACAGTTTTAATAGAAGTCCCATTTTCAGTAGCTATCAGAGTAAAATGAACAATTTCAGCATTTTGCTTTCATGACGCAGTAAATGGTTACCAAAATTTAGTCCTCAGCTATCAAAATCAAAGAATCTTAACTGAACAGACTTATCTTTACACAAATATTTCATCTACTTTATTTGAAAAAAATTCACTACCTTTTTAAAATTATATTTGCTTAAAATTTATCTTAAAATATAGACACATTCCTCATTTTCAAAGAAAAATTAATGACTTCAAAGTTTTATTAACCTGTAACACTCAGAGCAAGGGCCATAGTTGGAAAGACTGTAAAAAGGACCACCAATAATTATGTAAGCATCAGAATCAGCTTAGTGAGAAATCACATATAGTGTATTCACTATATCTCAGGTTTTTGATATCTTTCATGAATGATGTGCAAAGACTCTCATTTTATACATGTTTATTATTTGAATTACTCATAAAAATTTCTGAATGATCCAAGTATGCTGAAGATAGTTGGAGGCTTTCTACTGATATCATTTGACTCTGAATATATTTATATAATTTAGCTTATGCCTGAATATTGAGTTTATAGTTTACCTGAGCTATTATTCCAGAAAAGCAGAACTTGATTTTGGCACTGGTGCTAGTTCCTTTCAGCAGTTCTTCCTCAGGATGTTGTCTTATGGTCAAGGTTACTGACACTACACAAGAGAGAGGGAAAGAGATATCAAGTGAGAAATGAGTATGGCAGTTTGAGTTATTTACATTTTCTCTCCTACTAAAAATGTCTTCCAACATCTGAAATTATATACATGCTGTACTGTGTTTGAATTACATTCATACTCTGGACTCTTTAATACTGAATATTTTAGTGGATAGTGAACTTCTAGTTTTTAATCTGGCAAGTGTAAGAGGACAGATGACTACAGATACCAATAAGGAATTCTGGCTGCTTAAAGGTTAAAAATATGCAAAGATTTCACAACGGTGGAAAATTCAAGAAAGGAAAAGAGAAACTATTTGCTTTTTCAATATTAGGATTGTAGAAAGTTGAGAGAAAATCAGCAATAAGAAAAAAACCAATATATTGCCACTGCTCTGCTGAGCTACTTTCTACATGTTAGAGACAGGCACCGTCAGAAAAGTATCAAATGCAAATATCTTAAAACTAAGACACTAACTTGTTGGTTTTTTTTTTAATTGTGTTAGATTGCTTACACTGGATTATTTAAATTCTGTGTTCTTTTCTTAACAGTATCTGAAACCAAAGGAAAATGCCAGTTTTCATGCAGTCTTCCTCCAAGACTTTGAAGGTATTTCAGAATTAGGAACTTTTTTTTGAATTGAGGAAAGTTAGTGAGGAATTATTCCAAGTTTTTGTTATAAAGAAGTAATGGAAGTATCTGCTAAAACATTTGAGTTTCTAAGCTGAAGGTCCACCCTGAAACATGACTGTAGAAATCACTGGCACTGTAAGAACTCCTGGATAGTGTCACATCACTACATTTTAAGGAGGGACTGCTATTAACTACAACTGTATTTTAAACATGGTAAATACTGTAAATATGCTGTAAATTGCAGATAACTGCTGATTGTTCTCATTTAGGAAATATCTGAATACCCCAGAAATTATCTGTTTGTTTTTCAAAAGGACAGCATCTATGCAACACGGGGAGATTGTGAAGGTAATAAAGAATGAAAAAATGTCACTGACAGGGTGTGAGGGTTTTCAGTTACTTTTTCCATCAAGCAGTTTTTAGCCTTCTGAATGCATTTATTTGATTACAGTTTCAAAACATGTGTGGAGGAAGATCATAGTTGTCTTCATGTAGTGTTGTATCATATGCTACCAGGGTTGTGTTTTTATAAGAATACAAGATCAATAACAGCGTAAAGTACTAGCTGTTGTATTAGAATTTGACCCTTTATTCACTGTTCAGTAGATTTAATGTGCAATTACCGAAAATCAATAAGCATGGAGACATTTTTATTTTTTTTTACAACCACCATGAGTGACAATGAGTAAATTCTTACGCACAAAAGAAGCAGTAGTCTATAGAGAGAACTTGTTCTCTCTTGACTAACTCACAGTGCTTGCCATCAAGTGCCAGCTCTTTAATCTTAGTAAATGACAATTTTTGGAAGATTCTTTGCCCCGTAGCGTAACCCAACCAACAAATAGCATGAAACAATAAAAGGCAATGCTCAGAATAAATTTTCATATATATCCAAAACTTCCCATGTACTCACTGCATCCTGGATATAGTAAATTTTTCATGACCTGTACAATGTCAATAAAAACAATGTGTTTAGTTTAATATCACACTAAAAAATGGAGTTTGAAATAATGTAAGTAGATATATATTATTACAATGAATTTTAAAGGAATTCAAGATTGTGGTGTGATCTACGAAGAGTTACATACTCAATATTTTATTCCGGAATTTGCCCTCTATCTTAAAATGATCCCAAAAGGCTATGAAGGAGCTGATAATAAAACATATTTGTGGTAACTCTGCTTCTCATATGATGGATTACTGAGGCTTAGAAATTGACAGAGACTCAAGAATTTGTAGTGTAAAAAGAAACAGCCATATATTTTTACACACTGAAATGGAAGTTTTAAACCTAAACTACAAGATACTTTTAACTATGTCATCAGCCCATATTCCATGAATCCTCTGTGAGAAAAGGAGAGTATCTGACATCTCTTCCCAAAGACCTCAAGTAAGCAAACCACATGCAGCCATTCCTTGGGAAGAAAACAGTTGGGCAAGTGATTCCATTGCTTTTCTAAGCTCTGCAAAAAATACACTAGAAATTCGGTTTTCAGCACCCAAATATTTGGCTGCATGTGCCAGACTTTTAACACCGCAGTGTAACAAAGCTTACTGGAATTAATCTTAGATTAAATTTATTGGAATTAATCTTAGATTATTATTAAAGCAAATGACCCCATGCCAGGTCAGTGCAAAGAAGAAAAAGTTTGGCTGGTCTTAACCTAGAAAACTATAAAATATGTCAAATGGATGTTGCTCAAGCGTGTGATAAAAATGCATCTTCACTGCCTCCAGCAGTATTGTATCTGACCTCAGAGCATTAGAGAAGAGAGACCATATTGAATGCTTTCATTTTCACATAAAATGCTGATCATGATAGTTCAGACATGCCAGATGGAAGCAGTAGTGATAAATGGTGTTGATGCCTCAGGAGAAATGAGCTAGTAAAGTTATATTACGTTCACTTGGGATTTTAAACATGTAATATAGTTAAAACTGTTATTCTCCCACAAAATCATACACGTCATATTTCAATGCCATGTCATATATGGAGAAAAAGATTCCTACCATCATGTACTACTATGAAAAGCAGATTTTCCATGTCACAACAAAACACACAGTACACATATACTATTTTTGATGTACGTATATATGAAATGATGAACCACCTGTATAGGAAAATCCAGCGATGTTATTTCTCCTTTATTACTTATGTGGATATAGCAATATATATCTGAAACAGGGAAATAATAGCACAGTGCTAGATTAGTGAAGGCTTACCTCTCTATTGTATCAGGTCCTTTTTTCCTTTCTAAAATTAGTTAGGGATTCTGAGCTAAAGGTCATCAGATATAATAGGAGACACAAGGTTGTTTTTAATTCTGAGTTTGATCTGGCTAACGGTTTAACAGCAACTAAAAGATATTTTAAGAAATTCTACTGATCTAGACATATTTTGTATCTCCTGCAAAGAGGAAACTCCATGGGATTCTCCCTTCCAGTGCCTGAGGATTTTAAGAGGGAGAAGGTAGAGGCTCTGTACCCTGTAAGCAGAAGTCAATCTATTCCCACAAAACCTAAGGACTCAGAAGGATGGAGGTAAGTTGCAAAAACATCCTGTCCTCTAGTATTCCTAGGACCTAGGTCAGTGTAGTGATATGTCTGCATTCATTTTTACTAGATTGTCTTCCACAGTGGAAGAGATCAAGAGTGGCATTCTCTTGATCTTCCACCATACAAGGAAGCACCAGAGAAAAGAAAGGAAGCTAAACCCTGCAGTCATTAGGAGTTATTTTTCAGTTGTTCATTTTGGAGTAACGGTCAGAAACCCCTTTCCCTGAAAATCATCTTTCTCTTGTGTTCACATCTGGAGCTACCCTTTCTTTTTTTGTGTCTGGGTCAAGAATGTGCTGTGAAAGCATCTGACAAATTTGTTCTTGGAGAGGAGGTGAAGTGCTTGTAAGGGAGACTTTTATCTCCAAGTCATTGAGGACCAACTGCACCTTACTAGAAATTAGAGCATTGAAGGAAAGGACTACACCCAGCAAATATATAGTATTATAAATACCATATATACTCGCTATAAACACTAAAAAAGAAAGAAAATAAGGGATGTTACAACCTGTATTGTCTGTAAATCCTTGAAGAACAGAGGCGCAACAGGAACCCTGATTTGTCATACCTTTTGTGTATACTACTCAAACTCTTATGTCCTTTGGCAACTTGGAATTTAATTTCCTTTGTCTAACTTTTCTTATTTAATTTTATTAATTAGCAGGCAGCCAAATTTAGAAGAAGAAATATTACAGAGGTATATAAGAAATAAGACAGTGGAAAAGTCTATCACACAAAGATTAATTTGTCCAATTTCAAAATGTATATTGCAATATTTTATAGCTGACAGGTGATCATGGGCAGATAGTCATTACAATTTATCACAGCAGGAAGCTGTTAAAACGACAATATGGGCAGGTATAAAATTATGTGAAGGAGAAGTTATAGAAGATAATTTTGAAACTCTAGCAACTTGTCCTTTTAAAGTTTAAATCACCAAAAGAACATAATCCAAAATCTAATTATAATTTTAAAAGACAAAGTTGGGGGAAAAAATAACCTGTTGAGTGGGAAAAGAATTTATGCAGGCAAATTTCCATTGTTACTTCCTCCTATTCATCAAAATTTATGCTTTGCTACACAGGAATTGTATAAAAGTTTTTTCTTCACCTTTTTTGTTTTGAATTTAGTGACTGGTATTTCAAGAAACAGAGATTGGATGTCCAAACCCAATTTATGCCTTTGAAAATATCTCTCTTTCTCCACTTTTGCAACCCTATCATTTACAAACAGCAGCCACATGTTATTTTTAAGTGGAAAAGGAATGTTCTTTGGCACTGATCAGCCTTAAGTGAAGTTTTATAGCAGTCTTATAAATTTCTGAATAGCAGGGTTTATAATGAAATTGCTTAAAGTACTCTGACTCTAGTCTGCTAGCTGGCACGCTAGACACTGCTGAATAGATCCTTGTTATAAAATAACAAAAGGAGCTTGAAATTTTTCTTCCCTATTGCTGCTAGCACTGCTTGCTGCTTTTACGATTCTACAATCAGAGGTCCATAAGTTTGAATATTATGGGCTTTTCTTTAGGCTTTCTGGTGCTCCATTTGGTCACTGGGATCCATTACAAGACTAGGACCTTAAGATCATAAGCTCTTGGAGGTAGGATGGTATTGTACTATAGGGTACAATGTCTACCACAGAGGAACTATTGATCAAATGTAATATATAGATATTGTTGTAACAGAAATACTAACAGATGGTTAAAGCGAGGTATCCATTTCAGACTATGATACGCAGAGTGAGCAGGCATATTAAGGTCTTTCTGAGATCATCAAGGGGTTTTTTTCCCCTCTGCCTTACAAAACTGAAAAGATCTGTCTTAAAGGGGTGGGTGGGGGGGGTGGGTGGGGAGGTATTCACAGAAGCCTAGTCAAAAAGCTGCTTCTGGCAGGAACAGTTTAATGGTGAAATACTGAAAGGACAGAAAAAGTGGAACAAATAATCTAAACTTTCCTTTACTGGCATAATTTTAAAATTATCTTCATGATCTGCAACTTTAGAGCTAAACCAGCTGTTTAGGCAGGTGATACTGGGTCTCAGCCAACCAGTATAGAATAAGCAATTACTCTTTTAAATTATTTGTTTATACTTTAGCATTTCAAAATAATCCATATAATCAATATAGAGGCCCTTCCAATCCTCACTGAAATTGAAGTGAGATAAACTGAGCCATGACCACTGGCCATATTATAAAGAATTTCATCAGGTTGAAGTATATATTAAGTCTCTGTCTCTGGCTAGGAAAAGGATGACTAGTTTCACAGCAAAGCTCAGTTCACTACTAAGAAAGCTCCAGTCTCATCCTATTTAGCTGAGCTTTCAAAGTAGCCTGCTGTGGAGGAGACCATTGTGTGCTCTGTATGCAGAAATACAAAACATAACCTTCTCAATTTTGAAACAACTTGCCTCAAGAGCATACAGTTTTCATTTAAAAAGTATTGCTGACTTACATGCACCTTAAATCAAATCTTTTTTTTACACATAACATTGGTGTTTCTTTGTGTTTCTGCTCAGGTGCCAGATGGTGAGTACTGCTGGGATTCATGCTAACCAGCACCTCTGACACAAAACCCACACGGGAGACAAAACAGGGATCTATGTGGATCCAGCCAGGTGGGAATGCTCAGCCAGGTAAGGGAAGCTGGGCTGAATTTGAAAAGAGAAGCAAGTCCATTTGTATTTGAAATGGACGCCAGAACTCAGTCACAACATTTTTAGATTCCCGTTGCTTAAATATTTTCACTGAACCATTCTAAAAGCAGAATTTAGTTCCTGGAACCCCGAATGTCATCTTGATGTTTAATACTGACTGGGCAAAATTTACTTGAGTACATATCTAGAGAAACTTCTCTAATACCTTATAAGAAGCACCCCACTGAGAAAATAAATGAAATCTCTACATTATTCTGCCCTTCACAGGGGAAAAAATCTGGTTTCTGTTGAAGCTAATGGCAAACATTTTTTCTTTCAATGAAGCAAGTATCTCAACATTGAGATAAAATAAAGACTGGCTTTGCAAACCCTCCATCAAGGATTAAATAAATTCAGAGTCTTTTATCATCTTTGCACAATGAATGGATTTAGTCTTTTTTTCCTCCATTTTCTGAAACATCCATGTTTTGTGCACTAATAATGACTTACAGTAGGAGTATAAATATTTTTCAAATTTTAATTGCTCAGCAAGGTTGAAATATATCTTTTATCTTTTTTTTTGTTTTGTTATGTTATTGTACAGATCAAAAGAACCTTTTAAAAATCATTTTAACTCAGTTGTTAAACATTACTAAGAATGAGTCTCTAAACTGAACATTTTTTCACGCGTATCATTTACATACTCACAAAGTCTAATTATAAATATACAATGAAACATAAAATGCCATGTGAAATAAGGAAGAGAAATTGATTTAATGTATTTTTAATATCTCTCAACCACCACTGTTCTGGTTCCACAGAATATAAAAAGAAAAACACAACTTTATTCATCCGATTATAATGTATTGCAAAAGCATAATTACTGTTCAGAAACATCCAATTTTGTCTACAGGAAAGTGAGTGTTACTTACAACAGTATAGACTTGTAGCCATGTGGGGGGTCTTGGCTTATTCATATGTTGTTATGAATAGGCTTTTAATTGACTACCTAGAACTATGGTCATGCTATGCAGCCATTGAAAATCATGGATATCTAGTCCAGAAGCTGAAGATACCTGGATACATATTCAAAATTTTAAATAAAATTCCGGTTAAAATTTAATTCTATTGCTTTATTAATGCTACCTGCTTATATTTAAAGTACTTCTGAGAACATCAAACACTATTATCTGAGAAAGATGATTAAATACTGCTTTATGTCCAGAATATTCATGCATGACTGTAACATCCATATGTATTAACTCTAATACGTATCCTCCTGTCGTTTTCATACATTATTGAACTGAACAAAATTCAATAAAACACAGGCTCCATAGTTCACTTGTCAACATGAACTACAGTTTGCACAGGCTTAGCTTTCGTCTCATTCATCTGCATGTAGTCCTTCTTTGCATTTTCTAGGACAACTTATTGCATATCAGTTTACCTCAAAAAGCCAAAAAGTTTAAACATGAAAACCATGATATTCACAGGTGTTTGTAAATTTAGTGTCCATTGCTTATAAAACTTAATGGCCTGAATTAAATCCTGCTGCATCTGTACATTCCCATCTGCTCAGTGCAATACTGTCCCTCCTTTCTACCCCTCCAAGCTCTATGAGAAAGCATTTTCTGGTCTTGCTGTCTTAAATTAGGAAGGAGAACAAGGAATCGTGACATGCAGAATTACATAGGTTAATGAGTAAACTGAACAGCAAAGAATCCCACCAGAAGTCTCAGGACTGTTCTCATAGAAGGCACACACTGGCTCCAAGCTGAATCATCTTTCTTAGTGCAGTACTGCTCTCAGACAGCCTGTGTGGATTGCAAAAGCCAGTCAGGCTACCAGGACTGACACATGGAAAGCACATTGAGGACTTCAGCTGCTTAAACATTTATTTCCAAAAATCTGGGTTTGTGTCGCTGAATAACTTGGCTGTTTCATTAAAGATCACATCCATAAAAAATGCCAATAAACAAATTCTGAGTGCCAAAAGGAGTTTTTCTATATAGTCACACTAGAAAAAGACAGTATTTACATATGATAATTTTCAGAGTTTAGAGAAGTCTAAAGACAATCCAGCTATATGGTCCCAGACTGATCAGCCTCTCCTTTGAAGATAAGGTATATTTTGCAAAATTACATAGACATGTGGAGAAACAAGAAGAGAAAATGCCTACTTAGCCTTATATCCTGTGCCTTTATATCTTTTGCAAAAATAAACCACAAATTGTAAGTTATTATGAGCAACTGATAATTTATGGGGTTTTTTAATAGTGTGGTGTAAAAATATAATAGACAGCAACATATAGTTTAATATGAAGTGTAAACCCCCAAAATCTATAGGGTTGGGCTTTTTTCTTTCTTTTTTTTTTTTTTTTTTTTTTTTGATAGGTTTACTAGTTAGCCTGTTTTCTCCCACTGTCTTTAGTGCAGAACAGATATGCCTGCCCTGATTGCATGGGGGTTTAATGTTTCCAGCTTAGCAAGGAGAAATGTGATTGTGAGCCCCACTGCAGGTATTTAAATGCCTGATCGAAACATTCAACAATAGATGTAATTAAGCAGGCTCTAATTTTACTTGTGTGATTCAACATAAAGAGAGGAGCTCCATTACTTAAGTGTTTACGTCATTCCTTGGAGAAACGACCTTAATTTATTGTAATTTCCAGTTGGAAGATTACCAAATTGGTTTTGAACTTAAGTAGCCCTGTGGGTGCACAGTCATTTGCTGCCAGATTACATGAAGTACACTGATTACTTCCAATTATAAAAGATTTATTTTTCTTAATAAATAAGTTTACTTTTATTACTAAATAGATACTACAGTTAAACTTTTCTGTTAGAATCTTCTTGCATTTGGGCAGTTATGTTTCACCAAGTAGTTAATCAAAGTATCTTTACAAATGGAAATACAATATATACATAGTGTATATATAAAGGCATCATTTTGTGTTATCACATGAACTTAGCCAAAAGATAAATAGAGGTTTGGGTGACTGAGCTGAATTTTACACAGGACAACGAGGTTTATGCAATTATTCTTAAGAGAAATTTTGAAAAAAAAAATGCAGTATGTTAACAAAAATTAGTTTTTATAACTCATGTGACCATAATGAACACAGTCCAACTGACACTCCAAACCATCAGCCACTGCTTCCCAGTTCAAATTTTGATTAGTTTTCCATCTTCAGTAGAACCTCCTGGTTATAGACAGCTATTGTATGAGGACAAGCTATTATACAAAAGGAAAAAGCCAAAAAGCATTTAAAATTAAAGTGATCAAGCAACAGCGGTTCAAAATAAGAGCTCTATTCAGACTGAGGCCAGTGGATAGCTTCACAAAACACAAAAATGAAAACAACGAATATACTAATAGAGAATCTCAGCAAGGCAGGTGTGCATACTGAAAAAAAAATAGGAAGTGTACTCACCTCAAGGACTTTTTAAGACCACTAAATCTTTTACTTGCTAATAACAAGTCTTAGGAATACCTTGATTCCAAAGTGCCAAATTCAAGAGCTTTGTCATACAAAATGCCTCACAAATAAACTTAATCAAGGTGCAAAATGTATTTTTATTCACTTAACGTTACCTTCTGTCCTCCTTTCTCTGGAAAGCTTTATGAGTGATCATTATGCTTTTGCTGGAAGAGTACTGGGCTACCTATATTTGAGACCTGATACAAAACCTCTTAATTTTTCACCTGCGTTTTCCTGTGAAAGAACTTTTGCTGTCAGCAAATATCATCACTTTTCACTTTGTTAGATTGGACTCAGAGTGTTCAGGCTACACGTGCCTGATCTATCCTACAGAAATTGTACAGTAAACACTTTTTAGGAGCACCTGATAAAACACAATACTGGGAAGGCCCCCCCTGAAGAGTTTGTACTGGAGAGACCCCCAAAATAATTAAGAATTCTCTAATGGAGAAAGAGATGTGTCTGGGTGTTTATAGGGAAGAAACCTTTCTCCCAGGGAATTTAAATTTTAATTCTTCTTTCCCATCTTTACTTTTTTGGTTTTTTAAATTCAAATATGGACTTGCCGATGTCTCATATATTTTTCATAATGAACAGGGTTAGGAAATTAGAAATGCAGAGTCAATGCCTGTAAAGAGATCTTTAGCATTCAGGAAGGATTCCTGCTCAAATTGGAACATTTGTCATGCTTATTGTGGTGATATCATAATCTGTGCACAAAATAACTAAATCTCATTCAGGGATGAGAGCAGTACACTCCTTCTGAACTAAATGTGGTTCAAAGCCAGATTAAACTTCCCCTGTGGCCTGAATGCCTATTAGGTTTCTTGTCACTTCTCTGTGTTTTTATATAAAATACCTACAAGAAATTCATATTTGTCACAAATAATCACATCCTTATCCATCACTGGAGCAAACTGAGACCAATACAACCCCAGATTAAAGCAGTATGGGTTCTATCCTTGTGTATACAAAAGGAAAGATTAAATGTTCCTCTAGGATCATTTCCTTCTTCCACTGGTAATGTGATTTATTTTTTTCTTACCATGTTACCAGAAGTGTCTGCACTGAAAGAATTATTTTCCTTTCTGAAAAAATCTAATGTCTGAATAACATTCTTTACCTGTTTAGTATTTTAGAAATATTACACTATGTAATAAATTTTGGTAAGCCAAATAACTTGATTATCAGCTATTAATTTGGGATCTAAATGTGCTGAATACTTGTATGAAAACTCCAAAATAGCTAGTGCTCCCTCTCCATTGTAAATTTTATCCTCTTTCCTCAGTGGTGAAACCATGACTTTTGTCATCATTTTCAGAATATTGAATATATACAAAGGTGTTACCAATAATGGGGCTCACAGTAAAATTCTGAGGTCAAGATGTGCCTGCCCAGGTGCCATCAATTTGGATGCCTGAAAAACACTCTGAAAAGATAGGTGACAGTAAAGTCTGGAACAAAAGCAGACACAGGTTAGGAAGAATCACAGAAGGAAGCTTAAATTCTGCGCTACCCATTACGAGTTCACAGAGCAGAGTGCCAGGTCCTCTAGGACCAAAAACTTACATAAAGGACTCAGAACACCTTTCATGTCCCTAGGTAGATGCTGAACTGGTCAAGCTCTTCCTTTTCCCCCAAAAGCTGCATGATCTTGGATTCTCCCCCAGGCACTTCCATGAGAGCATGCATGTCACTCACTGCATTTTCTGGAGAAAACAGTTGCCTGACTACCAAAAGCATTTTCTGAGACTGTGTGTTACAGCCATTGCTTTCCTGATCCAAAGTGACAGAAGAAAAGCAGAAGCTCTAGTTTATCAAAACAGACTTCTCTGACTTCCCATAGGTGAATACGCCTCACTGTAACCTTTGGCAGCTGATAACCAACCGTTGCTTGGTTTTCAAGTAACACTAGTTGAATCTGCCTGACTGCCTAGATGCCAGTCTGCTAAATAGCATCCTCTGACAAAATGACAATTTTCTGAGAGATATTCTCTGAGAATAACAACTGCTTAAACTTTATGGAACAAATCATCCTTCACAAAACCAGGTGGTTACCCCAGAGCATTTTCAGGTGTTCCCATGTGCCAAAATCTGCTGTCCTGATGAAAGTACTAGGAGATAACTATCTGTGTCTACAAGCTATCACAATTCTCATTGGTGATACTTTGAACAAGAGTTTATGTACACAGCAGTCAGCATGGAAGTGTTATTGCAAAAGTGATAGCATACTCTATTCAGTGAAACTACAGGCGTAATATTGAACCATTTGTATTTCAGTAGCTGGCAGTTCAAATGTTCCTGTCTTCATTTCACAGTCTACACCACCCGGTATAATTCTTGTCTGTGTTAATTTCTGGATTCAAATCAGCAATTAAAAGATCACTTTTACCAACACAGGACTCACAGGCTGAACACAATGCTGTGGCATTGCTAACGTTCATATTATGTCTAGTTTCCTAGGATCCTGTCTGAACTGTGGACAGAAGAGGGCATGTGACATGTGCAAGGGGATATCAGGGCGGTTTGCACATCAGGCACAGCATATCCTCAGGCATCTTAGCACACAGGGCTCAGTATGTAGGCAGCAGCATCCTTTATAGCTCAAATTGTAATGCAAGGCATCATGAGATAATCCAGTCTTACCTGAAAGCAAATAAAAAAATAAATAAATTTCACTCAGCACTACCTGAATACTTGAAATAAAAGAGTGTTTGAGACAACTAGGTAGTAAGCAAAGAGAAAGACAGCCTTTCTTAAGGTTTTCTTTCCACAGAGGGGAATAAAAAAATGGAGAGAGAAACTTTTGTGTGTGTTGTGTGCAGAGCTAAAAAAGAAGAGCAAGAAGCCAGAAGCTATTTGGAAGATTTTTCTCAAACACTCTGGGGAAAGCTTCAAAAAACCCTGCAGGAAAAAAAAAAAAGGCTTACATTTTCACTGAAAAAAAAAACCCAAAAACCAACCCACCCCAAAAATCCAACCCAAAAACTAAACTCCAAGCTCCCCAGCATCTGAAGTTTAACAGGACAGAAGAAACACTATAGAACTGAAATATTGAAGAAAGTTTTTAGTTGGAGGACAAGTGAAATGGGAATCTTACTGAAAGCTTGAGAGGAAAATGATATTATAGGACTGAGCCCAGACAAGAAATAAATTCTCCAAAAGAAATGAACCCAGGGAAGAAATGTATAACAATGCAGGTCTGAGCTGTGGTATAGCAACCGGGAAATTATATCAGCCAAAATTACAAATTTAAACACTGCCGTAAGAAACGTCATACCCAGGAGCAGCCTGTGACCTCCTCATTCCCCGTGCTCCTTTCAAGCCAGCTGTGTGTGCAAAGACACAATCTCAGTACTGATCCTAAGGCATCCTGTAACCTGTTGCTGTTAGCCATCTAGGTAGAGGCTATTTGTATTCATAACTTGAATTCTGCCAGAAAGGATCATGACAATCTAGCCTAAAATATTCCTTGCCCATACTGAAAGGATTTGATGAATGTTTGCAAATGCTTCAAGCACTGTTTTATTGTAAGATTAAATGCCTCTTATTTGGATGCTTACTCTTTTTGAGAGTCATATCTGCTCACACTTAACAAAATTATTCCTCTCAAGTCCAAGAACTCCATTTTCTGCTGGACTTGTTTGATCTCATCAGCACCTCCTAAGCAAGCTGCATTTCTTTGTGTTTCCACACGCTCCAAAAATTCATTTTCAAAATGACTTCCTTATACATAACTATTCATTAGGATTTCTGAATCACTTACAGTAATCGACATTTTAGGAATAAAAGTATTCACCTATTAGAGAGGCATTTATTAGCACCCTATGCAGTAGTAAATTATAAAATTCACCATAATGTAACATCATAAAGGGTCCAAAACACTCTCTATAAGTGGTGCTGCCTCAGGGATTGTAGAAGACAGGTGTCTCTAAAACTCGAAAAAATACTCCTTCTAATCAGTGGGTCTTGGCTTTGGCCTGAAGTTAAATGCAAATGGAAATGCCTCTTCACAGGAAAGAAAAGCACAGTGTGAAAAAAGAAAAAAAAACCAACCACCAGTTATGGATGAAACATAACAAGTAAGAAAAAAAAAATATTTCATTTCACAGGGTTCTCACCTGTTCCTGGAACATGTATATGTATTCAGAGTACACAGATGGGTGGAAAAAAAAAATAAAAAATCCATCCTTTGAAACAAAAAAGCTCAAGAACAACTGTTGTTGCTGTGCTTAGAGACCATTATTTGTTTCTCTTCTCTCATTGATGAGTGCCTCCACACACTTACTGGAACAGCCTCTACCTCACTCCTGCTCAAACAAGATGTCGTAGGCAAGGCTATGACCCTCGGACCCTTGTCTGTGCCTTTCTTAATGCTTTGAAATCTCTTCTTAGAGACCCAGCTCAGAGCAGTGCCTACCTGCCACAAACTACTCTGTCTTTTTTCGTGTGCGTGTTGGGCTGGAGTTAGATCAGTGCTTCAGAAACCCTGCCAAGAAGTCTCTGGAGCAGAAATTTTGACTAATAAAGAACTGTTATTGTTCTTGAACCTCTATTTTCATCAATATTCATTTCACCATGACAGAGAGCAAATCTTTAATATTGAGGAGACTTCAGGGTTGAATCATACTTAGAAGTTTGGGATTAACAGTAATTATGGCAGAAATAATTACCTTTTAGCTAGAATCTCATGAGAAACACAAAATTTGAATCTGTACTTCACCCATTTAAAAAGCTTCAGAGTATTTGGAATCAACATTTCAATTCAGTGCCATCTCTATTTTAGCTAGCAATTTGCATAAATATATATAATAAAGATGAATACAACTGTCATTAAAATTAGATAAAAACCTCTGTGTTGTTCCGATAATTCTAATGGCCAGGCTCTACGGATGTTATTGAAAATTGAAAATTTGAACAATAACAAAAAATGTGGTCCTACAGTAGTCTGGGAACCTTTCTAAAAGTTGGTAGAAATGCACAAAATGATTGATCCTTTCTGAAAGGTGTCCCTAAGTACTGAATGTAGCAAACAGGAAAATTGGATACATTATGCCATCTGAATGCATTGCACACAATGCTGAAGTGATAAGAGCATCCTTGGATAGCAGCAAATCACCATACTGTGCTAAAGGAAACCCATGCCTAACAAGAAAAGCTACAGCTACATGCCTTTTAAAAACTTGTAAATATTTCATTGATGGTTCTGTGTTATCCCCATTAGCTAGCAACAAGCTCTTTTACTGGATGTGTACCTCTTGATACACAACCCTTGGTGTAACTCTAAATTTCTTCTTCTTCATTTAAAGTTAGTATTGCCCATAAACTACACCTCAGAAGTCTCCAAGGACAGAAAAGGTGAATATTTGTTATAGTAATTTGTTGTCCTGATGAATTTTGATCATGAAACAAGTTAATTACTGTTTGGTGAAAGAGGTGTAAATACTCCAAATAACCTGGAAGAGTTTCAATACCAAATTCAATCTGTTACAGGACAGAGAGAGAGCAGACCAGAAATATTGCAAGGCCAGTGCCATCCGGAAGATACAGCCTTCTAGAAGGCAGTGTATCTAAAAACTGCTGAAGCATATGGTACTAAAAGAAATGAAAAATATATGCAGTTTCCTGTATTACAAATCCTTTCATTTGATGAAATATTTTATAGGAATTTTTATTGTCCTGTAGTAATATTAGCAGCATTTTCTAATTATCAGTAGGCCTTAAATCTATCTCTGGACAGGGCAAACATTCTTTTTCTATGAACAAGTTCACATTTAATTAGTTTATTGCATGTGTTCACTTTATTTTTCTGTATAATTAATCCTGTACTTATTTTGTTTTTTCATATCAGCACATTTCAGCGTTAAGACGCTATTTATAATGAGTCTGAATTACATCTTGATTTGGTTCCTTCCATTTATATGTGCACTCCATATTAAAAATAATATTATGGTCATTTTAATTTTCATTCTAATTTCTGGCACAACTCCAAAATAACAATTTCTAAAACAGTAAATGAATTACACATTTCGAACTTCGGTAAATGATACTAAGGAAATACAATTATGTACACTTAATGTCCATTTGCTCACATAAAAAATCCATTACATCATTCATCACTACTGGAAATGCCTCTTCTAGAGAAAAAATCTGCCCTTACTTGAAGCCAGTGGTAGGTTTCAGTGTGTGCAGAATTAGCACTTTCTGAGAGGCAGTTCACACCTGCACAAAAGTGATGCTGAAGGTCACCTTTGAAATTTCTTGGCACAGTTCTGTACGTGCTTGGATTCAGTAGGTAAATCCTCTACAAAGCTGATACAAGACTTAACATTTTGCATTGACAAATTCAGTGTGAGTTTTTCCAACTTACCTTCTACAAAGTACTTCCACTCCAGTTCAGAAGTTGGTCTATCAGCATGTTACCAGTTTCTGTATAGTGTGCCATTTTCTTTTTTTTTCTTTTTTTTTCTTTCTTTTTTTTTTTTTTTTAAAAAACAGTATGGCAAGCATGTTAAAAGGGATGAACAGGAATTTTGTGGCATGGTAAGGCGGAGAAGAGAGACAAGGGGCTCAAATATATGGAGCCAGATTTCAGAACTGGTAGTTTCTATGTTTTACACTGTATTTCCAACATGCAAAAATACTTACTGGGTGTTTTCCTGGCTCAGCTGAAGCCAATGAAAGTTTTACCCTTAAATATGCTGGAATCAGAATCCTTATTCATTACATTATAGCTTGAGATCTCACACTCAGCACAAGGTAGGCATTTAAAATAACATCACCAAACTTCATACAAGAATTCAATGACTTTATGAACGTTAGACAGTTGTTAACCATGTTTCTGTTCTGCCTTCTGCAGCTTCAGTTTTGACCACGTAGACTTTCAGTGTGTGAGGATCCTTCAGCTGCCTTTGTTTACTGTGTACGTGACAAACCCCAAGGTTCCTAAAGCTTCACCTAAAACCTGAATTCAATAGCCTTTCCAGTTCCTTAATTTTCTCAGAAATATAATTATTAATATTAGACATAAATTTATAGGGAGCTTCTATCTAAGAACTGTAATTTATATTTTACTTGAATTTATTTTCTGGCTCACACCAAATAGGTACCAGTTATTCTTAATGCCACATTTACAAAACCTCTCTTGTACACTGCCAGTGAAGCCTGTTGTACACCAGTGATCAGTTCCTTTTGTCATTCTGAAACACTATTTCAATTCTGAAAGCAGATAATTTGAATATATAAAAGGTAAAATCTCTGAGGTTTGAATAGGCTTAGATCTGCTCTTTCCAGATGTCTTCTTTAGTGGCTCAGAAAGAGAGTTTTTGTGATTCTGAATCATAAATCACAGTCTTGTTTAAAGTAGGCCTACTATTTTGGGGGAGTACAACAACACTCTGACTGACATGCTAATAGATGGTTTTACATGTTGGCTCCATTGTCCGTTATTTAAGATAAGGCAACTCACACTGAGATTTTTTTTTTGTTCTCAGCAGATTATAAATAAACCCAGAATGAATGTGAATGCTAAAAGGAAACCGCTTGTACCATTTAGGTTTGAAATGCAGAAGTAAACACATGGAATTTACATTTTAGCAAACCTTCGCTAGAGTTGGTTTTATCAGCACTGAAGATATTCTGAAGTGCAGGAAGTCTGTTAGTGAATACCTGACATTAATACAACCAAACCTTACTTAATTAAATCACTTTGTAATACATTAAAAAAAACCAACCAAACAAACAAAAAAACAAACCCAAAAAACCCAAAACAAAAACACCAGAAAGGTGTATGCTTAATCTTACTGTAATTTAGAGCTGGAATTGCTCTCTTGATGTGATGTAAAACTTGGGCAGACTAGTGGGCAGATACATTCAAAAGCACATGTAAAGACATTTCTTTGCCTTGCCTGAGTAATCTGTGGTGGCTGCTATAATCCAATGGACAGGCAGTTATCCACTTCTTGTCATGAGCAGAGAGGAGGAAGACCTCTGAGACTTACTAAGATGGCTGATTCCTCTGCATGTTGATGCACCAGGAAAACAACACATTACTTGCAGATTTGCTATGGCAGATGAAGGCAGAGACAGCAGCAGCCTCCTGGTGAGTTCTTCCCAGGACAGAGCATCCCTCCACGTGTATTGTGTCATTTCAACACCTCAGCCCTCCTGCTCCTGCTCCCCCTGCTCCCAGTTCTCACCTTTCATACTCGGTACATAATTTTTGAAAAATTCTGGTCTTCCTTTTCTTTGACCAGGATGTCCCCAGCTGCAACCAAGACAAGCAGTATTTTCTTCCACTTAGACCAAACCGTACTTTTGTATTTAAGGAAAATAAGGGTATATAATCTTTAATAAACATGGAAGAAAACTGTGCCTTTGTGTTGCATGGCTGTCAAGCCACTCAGACAATAGGAAAGATTGTCTTTTCCCAAGGTCAAAGATACATATGTCTAAGGTTTATCAGAAAAAGATAGCTCTGGCCAACTTGCTATCAGAATTTTTGGAAGAGATATCAATACTGTTGTAACTAATTAATTATTAAAATTTATTTCAGGTTAGATGGGAGATTTACATGATATAAGGGTCCCCAGGTTTATACATTACAGGGACAAGGAGGGTGAGATACATATATTCTTTCTTTATTAGTTTTTAAATTTCCTGCTAGATTTGCCCAAGGGTTTCACTGTGTCGCTAACACTGACACTAATTTCACTAAATATTCTTCCAGTGCAAAGCTACATGGTGAGCAACTTATTTACAATAACTCACCGATCTCTATTACAGCTGTCAGGTGCTGCTGAAATTATAGCAGCACCAGACAAAGACATTGCCAGAGGTATCCAAATCTGATATTTTAACTCCCAATATATAAGACGTGTTTCCAACATTTTGAGCCTACCATGGCATAAAATTTTGATCATTTAAAAAGAATTTTGACTGTTAGTCTTATTCCACTATAGGTGATGGAGTGAGCAATTCAAATTCTCTGCTGAATTGTTCTAAGTTGTTTGGCCTTCAGCCAGAAAGGACAGCAGCCCTTTGATCTGCACATCTCTCGACCTATCAGCTGTAAAAGATACAAGTTTTAGAGACCTTCAGAGTCTTCTGAGCATCCAAACAGCCACAATGGGACAGAGGATATCATCGATACACCAGTGAGCATCTGAAGCTAATACACAGTGCCTTGTGTTTGCCTGTTGAAATATAACAGTCAATGTGACATACCTTTTTGTAATACAGACATGCTATACATCAGTTGGCGTTTGAATCAGCTGACCAAGGTGCAAAACGAGTACCTTGGGGCTCAGATTTAGGGAGAATAAATTTAATCAAGTTTTCTTAACATTTCTGACAGTCTAGGCATCCTAGAAGAATGAGGTATATTAATAAACAAACTATACACTTGAATGGAATATCGTATTATTCAGGATGAGAGTATTTACTATTCTGATTCCCATTCCCTTTCTGCACTTAATATTTTTCCGTCAAAAAAACCCCAACCAGCCAACCAAAAAAAAAAAAAGCCCCAAACAAAAGAAAAAACCCTAACCCTAAAGGCTCAGAACTGCAGCAAACTAGAAAAGAGGAGACAGGAACTGTTGGGCTGGGTAAGATCAGATGTGTTTCCAAGATTCCATGTTGCAGGTATACACTGCCAGACAATTCCTGTCATTAGGAATCATGACAGAAGGTAAGGAATAACTGGATCAGCTAGAAGCAGGAAAGGGGAAAATATCAAATATTTAAAGAAGTATGGAGGCTGAGAATTGGATGCTTATATATTACTGAGGTCACCCTGCAATACTTGTCAACCAGCGATCGTACGGCATTAAAGTGCACCACAGGTCTAATTTAGTCACTGAGCCTTGACAGATCTGTATGTGGCATAAACTTAACCTTTGCAAAAGCCCCAAAACTTGTTCCAGTGGGCTATTGCAAGAGTTACCACTGCTTCCAAAAGAGAATTTTTCTATAATTGAAATATTTACTATACATTCAGTGTCGCAATTATGAAGGCTGAGACATGTTCACGTAAATCTCATTGCATGTATAACCTTTGGTGAAATGATAGGAGTAAAAAGGCTTGCAAAAGATTGACAGATACAGGCAAACATATTGTTCTTGGATTTTTCTCTGCTATTCTGAACATCAATTTTTGACATTATTAAATGACATTAATTTGTTTGGATGGGAATGAATCATCTGCAATGAAATTACTGTTATTTCTCTTAGGTTATATAACAAAAAAATAGCTGGATTTTTTTTGGTTGGCAGACTGTTTAAAGAATGTGATAATGTAAAATAAAAAACCTGAAGACAGAAAGTACTTTCTGTGCTCCATACTGGCCATATCTGGCTACATTTCTCGCAGACTCATTGCTAAAGGTGATGAGTGGTTCTGAGAAACACTGCAGTGATCAAACATGTTAGGTATTCTGTCAATATACTATTAAACCACAGCCTATATGGTAATGTAAAAAGATTGCTACACTGAAGATTCTTTTTTGGCTATAACATTGCATTAATGTACTGCTAAATAATAATAATAATAAATCCCTGTATGTGTTACATTCCCACTTAAGTCCTGTCTCAAAGAGTAAAGGAAAAATTATTTTTAATTCCTAGTGTGAATATTTTATTATGTTTGTTAAGTAAAACTGCAAAATTTCTGTCAAAAATAACCATTTCTAATTAAGCTCTGAAGTGATTTCTGCAGAAGCTACGTTTATCTGCTGTAATGCATGAATATTTATTTTATGGTTCTTGGTCCTCTGGGCTATTGCTTTATATAAACGAGTTGCTTTTTTTTCCAAGTCATCATTGCTAACTGCTGTTCCTGTGTGAGACATAATGTTTTTGCAATGGTATAATTTCAAATTTCAATGCATTTTCAAAAAAATCCCTTATATGAAAATATGCAACCGAAGGAAAAATTAAAAAAAAAAAGCAAAGGATAATGTATTTTCTCACCTTCATTTTTGAACACTTTGTTTGTTAAAAAAAATCAGAAAACCAAAATGAAGTCTAATGCAATATTGAATAGTATTTTGTCTTTCAAATGCAAGGTTTCTCTACAAATGCAAAAAGCAGAAGTCGTCACCTACTTGACTCTTTACTAGATCCTTAAAGACCTTTCCAACCCCAATATAATACAGTTGAAGCTTCCCTCCTTGTAGCCAATAACTGAAAAGAAACAGAGCTGCTTATCTTTGTATTTATTATAAGAGTATAATCAAACCAAGTTATTTGCTATTTAGTTTGTCACTGTTCAACTTGAATGATAGCATAAATGGTATGGAATTTTTTTGTAAGAAGTGGTTTGGGCAAAATTCTGAAGCTTCTAATTTCCAAAGAATTCTGAACAGCTACATTTTGGTATGATTTACTGGCTTAAAAGCTATTGTTAAAAAGCAGAACTAGAGATGTTTGAATTACTTCAATAGTTCCATTTGATGATTAAGAAGTTCAGTTTAGTATACAAAGATCACAATGAAAAATCATGACATCTAAAGTAGCATTTCCACTAAGAATCAGAAAAAGTTATATAGACATGGAAATTATCTTAAAAATAGAAAAATCTAAATACTTTATTAAATTAAAAACCCTGTATTTTGAAAAAAATATTTTTCGTTGGGAAAAAAAAATCCTCTGTAAATTTTTGACTGATTATAGTCACTTTTAAAAATAGAACCCTTCAAAATGCTCTGTCAGTGGAAAAAACCCCAGCAAAATCACTAAAATCACTAATGTTTATCAGAAAGCTTCAGTTTAAAATACTGTATATCAGAACTATTCACAGATAATTGTCCTTGCTCCTTCTAAATGCAGGGTTTTTTTAAAGAACATTTTTGAGGCTTCTTACAAACAGCTACTACTGGACAAGTAGTTCTACTGATCTGCTAGTTAGAAAATATCCAATCACCTCTCATAAAATGAAAAGACTAGATGGGCCTATTCTAACAGTTGCAAAATTCAGTGTGTGTGGTGTCAGCGTCTATTAACAGGAGGAGTATGTCTTGGCTATGTGTACCTTTGGATCCAGATAGAAGCAAATAACATGGTTGCTCTTTTGCCTGATACATGGACCCCAGCAGGTGAACATCTGTGACCCAAAGGGCTGCCAGTGGTGCTGAGCACTGAAGTGTATAGGCTGCACACCTGGTGTACACAGATGCTGCACGCCGCTTAACATGCTCTCAGGTCTGCCCACCTCTGCACACACTGCGAACCACCGCTACCAACTTCCAACTTACCACAGTAGTTTATGTTGCTTAAACCAGTTAAGATGACTTGTTACATGCTGAGCTTCAAGTGTTTGGTTATTACAAAAATCAGAAAACCACTGCCTTTTCACTTATGGAATAGACACCATTCATACCTCACCCATTAGAAGCTGTATGTCATGCTGTCTTGATAAAAGTCTGTACGCATAACATTATGGCCAGGCTACGCAATAGTTGGTAGGGGGTTTATTATTCTTTTCTCTTTTTAGGAACCTGCCAGGAGCATTATACAGAAAATACAGACAAATGTGCTTGTTGCCCAGCACGAAACTTGCTAACAGTCATCGTGAGAAGTCCAAAGGCCACGTATTAAATTACTGACAATGCTTTTGTAGCACCTGCTTTACATGAGAAGCTTTCTGATTCCAAGAACAGGCTCATTCCAAGTGCTTACCAGAACATTGTGGCAGAAATGCTCTGCACCTTTTTTTCTCTATGTCGTGCTCCAGAGGAGTTAATGCTACAGTCATCTTTAGAGATCTTACCCATTTGCTGGTGAGTTTGCTCTTCTGAACAGGGAGAAAGATGGTCATTTCTTTCTATCACTCCAAGAAAAATCAAGGCAAGGTGATGGTTAAGACTTTAAAATAAATATGACAAACATACAGTGATGACTGCTTTCCTGAAATGAGCCTATATTTTTTAGAAATATAACAAACTAAAATTCTATTTGACACACACAATAATACCATAAGATATAAAGATAAATTATCTTTCCTGCAGTATGCAATGTATCTTAAAGTGCAGTAAATTTCAATAAATTGCAACATACCTGTACACATTCTATTTTTCTAGTATGTGAAGAAATACTACATTTTTTTCAACTTGGTTCAATTTTCTCTAGGTTGCTACCGATAAATTGATTAAATAAACCTCTATGCTGTAAATAAAATAGTGCTACTCTACTCACTGTTGTTTTGTGATGGAAAACAATTTGTTTTACTTCCATTTCCCCACCCTCTGACCAGTATGCAAGACATTATTTAGGCTGTCAGTACAAAATCAATGAAGTAGGTTTTAGAGAGTTTTCAGTGTAATTTCAGATTTAAGGTATGCTTTTTGTTAGTCTTCATGCAGGGTTTGGATGACTGAATTAACTGTGTTAATTAAAAACGAAAAACATTATTTAAACATGACCTCTATTCCTGAAACTGTAAACAAAACTGAGCTTGTCTCAACATTAAACTAAACAATAACAGCGTGTTATATTTACCATGTGAAGCCACCTTTAATGTTGATACAGCATCTATTATAATGAGGCTCTAATCCTGACTGCAGCCTCTAAATGCTACTCAATAGAAAAAAAAAGGAATAATGACTATATTAATTTTCTTTTTAGTAATCCATGGACCCAGTAATTCAACCAGAACAGCTGGCATTCTCACTTCACTTATCAGCATAAACTGAATAAGCAGACTGTTATAATGAGATCTCATGATATTAAAACATCATTAAAGTTATGGCAATTACTGTTACGTGTATGCTGTAGAATAAAACATCTCAAAAACAAATTATGAACTAAACAATGCTCCATAAGACTACAGAATAAAGTACTTTCTGTGATACATCAATCAAGTAATGATTATTTTACTCTGAGGCTAGGAACCATTCTGCCATAAAGGGCACCTTAGGCAACTCTGAAAACTCCGCAGCCTTTGTCATCTCTCTTTCCTCTTCCACACTAACTATCCACACTTCCATCCATAAGTAAGGTTATGGATGACTTGCCTCTGCAAGACCAAGGCAAGTCTTCCTTGCTTTGTACTGCTGAGATATGAATAGCTAGTGTGACTTTACCACGCTGCTGCAGTAACGAGGGAACATTGTGGCCTTGGTATATATCATCATATAGTCTTTAGTATGATTAAAAGGGCTCTCCAGTTGATTGTTATTTCATCCTAGAATACAAACATTACTTTATGCGCTACAGTAGAAGATAATGTTTCCCAGTCATTTCTGTATTTTATGCTCCTCCTGTTCCTTCTCTTCTAGAATATATAAGGTATAAGTACTACTTTTCCTGAGTTGCTAAACACGTTGATTAAATCATGGGGAGTTTTAATATCAGACATACTTCTCTGTATATTTCTATCTGATTTCTCATTGGTCTTGTTTCAGAAACCCCTTTGTAGGCCTGCTGTTCCTCACACTTTTAGTGGAAAGATTTTTGCATCCAGAATTCTTTACTCTCTGTGTTAAAAGGCGTGGGACGTAGCTGCCTTCAGACAGCAAACAGATGGTTTTATGTCAGCCTGCATTTTTTTTTTTTAACTCCTCCTCCTAACTGGTTGTCAAAGGCCAAGCAATGCCCAAATGGGGCATCACTGTTATGCAACTTAAATATTTCAAGTGCTGTAAACAAGACAGCATTGGATACTAAAATCAATATTATTTTGCCCATAGCCGAACTTCTACACTGTTCCCCAAACAGACCATATGACTTGTATGACTGCCTCTTCAGTTTTTCTTGGAAGTACTCGTAAGCTTCAGAATTATGACACTTACATATAAACACAAAGAAAAAGAAAATTAAAAGTCCTGCAAAGGGAAAAAGAAGTACCTTGAACTATACTTTCTTCCAATGTTTAACCATGTAATGCCCTCAGCATCTATATTAAAGCACCCTCATCTTCACCTAATCATGAATTAGACTGAAGTTCATGATTTAAATGTATCCCAGGGTAACCAGGAAGCAGGAAATTTTGGGGGGTGGTGGTGAGAACAAATAGGGAGGTTGCTATTTTCTAGAATTGTCATAGTATAATTTCCAGAAATCTCTCAAGTACAGAGATAGAGAATGCATTTGTGGCTAAGTTTAGGACTTCACCACATGACAAAAGGAATCTTAAAACAGTAAGAAAGGTTAGATTACTTTTTCCATCTTTAATTGCTCTCCCTTTGGGTTAATCGAACATTTTGGTAGGTTGTTGGATATATTAACTACTTGTTGATGATAGAAGAATGATGACTAGGTACATAAGAAGAATGAGAGCTGAATACATAAGATTAAAGATCCATCTACCACATAATAAAGTTAGTATCTTACTAGACCTTACACAGGTTAAACCATGAATGTTTTTCTCTCTCTCTGAGGCAACCCAAATCCTCCTTCCTATAGAAATTTTCTCTCTGTAGTGATGGAAATATTTTGTGTTCCTGCAGGTCTGGCTACACTCCATTATATTTCATTTTACATTTACACTACAAAACTATATTATATTTACAAG
Source organism: Falco cherrug (assembly GCF_023634085.1). Classification (NCBI taxonomy): domain Eukaryota; kingdom Metazoa; phylum Chordata; class Aves; order Falconiformes; family Falconidae; genus Falco; species Falco cherrug. The sequence goes on from NC_073697.1 coordinate 37,137,008, forward strand.
CAATACATTTCTGAGCATATGTCTATCACTTAATTCTTGCTGATCCATGACTGTAGGGAATGAAATAGGGATTTTCTTTACCTTAAACCATAGAATCTCTGTAGTAACAGCTAAGCACCACCTTTCTCAAAAGAACCTTCGATTTACAGGTGCCCTGAAAGCTCCAGATCACCTGATGTCTCTTTTTAAGCATAAACGGTGCTTTTGAATATAATCCTGGGTTTTACCTTTTGTTCATGCCCAACAGCACAGGTGGAAATCAGGTCTGGGTAGAAGTGTTGCGGTACATACCCTGGGACACAGCGTTACACCAAAGGAAATATAGAACAACAATATTTGCTGCTGCTAGGCACATATAATTGTTCAGTGACTAGAAAGGATTCTGGGGGTTCTGACTGTACCCATTTCCAGGGAGGAAAGAATGCTGGCAAATACAGCAGTTCTGCAATTTTGTGTTGATTAAGTAAGAGCATGTAATTAACTTTACAGTTCATAGCTGGTCAGGGTATTAGTCTTACTTTGTTACTTTGTCAAAAAATGAATAGGGTACCTGTTGTGGTTTAAGCCCAGATGGCAACTAAGTGCCATGCAGCCGCTTGCTTACTCCCCACTGCCCCCTTCCACCCCCCCAGAGACATGGGGAGGAGATTTGAGAAAAAGCTAAAACTCATGGATTGAGAAAAGAATAAATTAATCATTGAAATAAAATAAAATAAAAATAAGAACAGCTAACACAATTGTAACGAGAATGCAAGAGAGAGGGAGAGAGGGATAAAATCCAAAAGGAAAATCAAGTGATACACAATACTGCTCATCACATGCTTATAGATGCCCAGCCAGTCCCTGAGCAGCAACTGACATCCCCAGCCAACCCCCCACCCCCCCACCCCCAGTTTATATACTCAGCATGACGTCCCATGGTATAGAATATCCCTTTGGCCAATTCGGGTCATCGGGTCAGCTGTCCTGGCTGTGTCCCCTCCCAACTTCTTGTGCCCCTCCAGCCCTCTTGCTGGCAGGGCCTGAGAAACTGAAAGGTCCTTGACTGAGTATAAACATTATCCAGAAACAACTAAAACCATCAGTGCGTTATCAATATTATTTTCATACTAAATCCAAAACACAGCACTTCATCAGCTCCTAAGAAGAAAATTATCACAGCTGAAACCAGGACAGTACCACTTCTTATTGAAAACACTGGGAACAAAAGAGCTCTAAGAAAATCTTCCTCCTTCCAACCTGGCTGGAAGCTTTGGCTGTATAAAACCAGAGCACTGTCCCTCTTAATTTTTAATATTTTAAGTATGCATCAAAATATTTTTTTATTCTTCAGTGTCAAGCTTTCTGTAGAACTTCAGATTTAGAGCATATGCACCGAACCCACTGCTTGTTACACTGACCAGCACTGTCTCCTGGCCGGCCACTTCCCCTGTGCATATGCCTCTACCTTGTCCGTACTATGGAGCAACTTTCTGTTCTGTGTTTATAGAGTACCATCTTCCCCCTCTACTGCCACCCCCCCTACGTGCCCCAGTGTCCAATGCCAGAGCATATAAACAACAATATGGAAACTGCAATAGGGCCCACTACTTTCTCACAAGTGCTGGGAATTAAAACCTGAATGAGCTGGCATTAGTAAAACATTTGTCATTTGGTGGTGGTAGAATAGAACCTAATTTGGTATTTTAACACTAGAAAATGGATAAATAGCAGATAAAATGTGTATAAGAAACAACATGAAGAAACACTAGTAAGAGCATCATTATAAACTAGAAATATTCATACAAAAATGCTTTCCATGCTGTGAAGTTTAACTTGTACACAAAAGCCTAAAATTGTGCTGAATTCTCCTAAATTATGCAGCTAGTCTCAGTCAGACTATATGTAATGATGGAGAGGTAAAACCTATAAGCAATGCTTTTCAGGATTGGAACTCCTAACTTGTATAGACCTTTTAATCTGCAGCACCAACTGATTAATAATGATTCCTTTTAGTTGGCTTCTCTGGCCCTTATCTGAAATTCAGTATGTATTTTCCATGGCTAGAATAGAATCAACCAATGGAGAAGTCACAGGAAAGTCCCATTAGATTCTTCTGGTTTTTTGAAGGACAGATTTTATCATAAAAATTCTGTTCAGATGGCTGAATGGCATCTATTCCCTGGTCTCACCCATGGCAGAAGCTGACTACTAATGCTCCGTGAGCCTTGCTTCATGATCATTAATTTGACACAGCACTCCTCTGAGTTCTATTCCAATTCAAAACTTTTACTAGGGAAGTTTGTGCTCACTGAAGTGAGGATCATAGTTAATTTTAGATTATTTGTATCATATCTAGTGAGAGATATATTAATAGCATTACTTTGATTCAGCCCTGATTTTTTTTTTTCCCCCAGAAGCAGATTCTGTTTCATTTTGAAGAGGTTTAATAAAAATTAGTCTGACACATTTATACAAGCAGCACTGAATGTCACAGCATCCCTGATTAAACATTTAGGGTGGCATGTCAAATTCTTGGCAAAGTCTAGAATCACTCCAATTTTCCAGAAGGGATTGGCATATACATAATGTCATCATTTATCACAAAGCTGCTGAGCTGCATTTTTAATGAAAAGGAAATCTTTTACTGGGTCATTCTACACCGTGTATATTTACATAGTATTTAAATAAAGACTAAATTTTAAGGTGAACCATAAACTGACCAACTGACAAAAGTGTAAGTCCTAGAGTCCTACTTAGCATTAAATTTAATGTGTTAATCCTATAAAATAAAGACTCAAAAACATAAATACAGCTTACCATTTATAGATCCAGGAACTAATGATTAAAATATCTTTCATATATTTTTCTTTACAACTGTATCAGGCAAAATAGTGACAACCACAGTAGGGGTAGTGTAATTTCTTCCACTTAAACCCGAACATCACCAATAAACTTCCAAAATTTTCCTCTCATGGATTCATGTTTTCTGATGAAAAAAATTGGAAATCGGCTTCTGAAGTAAGACAAGCAAAATTAAAAACATTAATGATATTTTAAAGAAAGCTCTTCATAATTTTTAATCATACAATCAGCGATGTGATTTGACCATAAAAATTAGTTGGCAGAGAAATATTCATCACTGAATCAAATTCTTCAACTGTTTGGACAGTGTGTCTGATTCAGACAAATATTCAGGCAGTTCAGGCATAACTTTTTTACTCAACATTATTCATTGTCTTTAGCAACAGAAGTAACCTTTTACATACTCCAAAGACGTGGTAAAGTTTTTCCACTTACCCATTTAGATACATGGCCAAGTAACAAAAAAGGACCACTCTCCATATGAGACAGAAAGAATAAGAGTAGGAAAAGAATAGACACTGAGGGCTGCAAAAATATATGCTTGAAGATACACTGAAGAGTGAAACAATGTATACTAGCAACTTTCAGTAACATATGCCCAGGTTTTCTCAGTAATGTCACAAATTCTTAATTGCCACTTCTCTGAATAATATTTACATTTCACTATTGTACATGAAAAATAATATGTAATATAACCCTTCATTAAAGTGCTTGATTTTCTTATTTAGATCTGCAGGTGGTATTTCTCTTTCAGACAGTCACATAAGAAAACAGATACTTGAATAATTTTGTTAAGTTCAAACTCACATTCAAATCTTATTCTGCACGTACAATACTGTTCATACAAGTCATACTTCAGCTTCAAAACACATTGACTGCTTTGCTTAAGGTTACATCATCAATTATTAAAATCCCTTTATAGAATTTCTAAAAACAGTGCTTTGGAAGACAGAGTGTACAGGCATATCCTTTTGCATGCATCTCAATGGTTCTGGTGCACTCTGACTTCAAAATTGTGTATCTTGCAACTGTTTGTCCACTATAAATTTGCATATAACTATAAAGGGGGGTAAAAGGATCAACAAAACACATCTATCATTTTCACACTGAACAAAGCATCAGAAATGCACTTCAGGTTATCACAAGTTCAGTGGAAGATGTCTAGATGGCAGAGTGCATCCATTGCACAGACTGATCTGTAGGAGGAAAGCCCACTGTAACACTTCAGGATCTAAGTTTCCAGCTTATTCCTGGAAATTCCCAGAGAAGAGAGCATCTTTTCATTTGCTTGAACATTTTGCTAGTACAACACAGGCATTTCTGCTAATATAGAACAGCCTTAGGCATATTTGTCATGAATAAACATAATGGATGAGTTCCAAACATCTCTTATTTTGTTTTAGTTGTGGGAATGCACTTATGTGAACTAGTAAGGGGAGACTTGTATAAACATAAAGAAGAAATTGAAATAATATTTCATACCCCCTTGAAACAATGATATCAGTCCTGTGGACTTTATTGGGTTCCAGAACTAATGCTTCAGGTACTAATGCAGGAACTGATCTCAGAAAAGCCTCCCATTAATTTCCCTTGTATTCCCTTCTATCTGTCAGCTTTGTTGCTTTTCTCCTACAGTGAATGCTGGTTTTATCACATACAAATGTGCAGTGCCACACCAAGACTCTGGTAAGATGCATTTATTCCACTGATAATCATCTCGAAAGAAGGACTTTTAGTATCATGGAAGACTCAAAAAAATAATAATGATAAAAATATCCCAGTTAGTTCAAAGAGCCCATTCTCCCTTAAAACCTTTGGAGCCTACAGGAATGTCTGCGTACACTTTGGAAACACAGGTTAGAAATGCAGTCTCAATGGAGAGAAAAAGTTCCCTTCTAAAGGAGTTTCTAGTGTGTGCTGAAGCAGGTTTTAAACGGAGCTTGAAATCTGACTGTTTTGTAGAACACTTTTCAGGGCTGTGGCAAGAAAAATTTGGCTTACACAAAAAAGTCGTCACCAAATTCTCTTCCACAAGGAGTCACACTGTTGCCAGTCTTTATAGAACTCAACTGTCCTTGTGGCTGATGTTTCTGTGTCTGGAAATCTGTAGGTTAAGAGTTCCAGGACTGGAGTCAGGCAGAGTTATGTTTAGGGTTGACCATCCAAGAAGAGAAGAAATAAGGACAAACAACAGTGAAAAAGAGCACACAAGCTTTTTGCTAAATTAAGAGGTCAAACATCTGTATTGGTAATACTGATCATCTATAGAGCTGGAAGATAAATCCTTTCCTCACTCAGGTACCACAAGCTATTGCAAATACAATTCAGGTCACCTCTTTCCAAGATACTGTTACTGCAATGTAGTTCCCTTTCGCCAGCAAATGCTAAATCCCTAACTGACGCATTCTGCATTAATTGTGTAATGCCACAGTGTCACTAGGTTTGATCTGCAACACACCAAAGCAGTTACAACTACCAGTAGCCATATGCTGTAATAGAGAAGTAGATATTATCCACAACTGCGCACCATACAACTTGCACGTTACCTGATATAACTCTGATGGAGCAACGCTGATAGCACAGCTGTATCCTCTTCCTTTCTACCGGTCTTCCAGAGTATTCCTAATGGAAAGTGAGCAGGTTGGCCTACTTGCTTTGTTTGTCTCATAAGAGCAATTTGACATCTAAGGTGGGGGAAAAAAGTGTAAATTAAGAAAATACAAAACCACTGTAGTCAGCGTAAACCCACCAGTTTCACAGGCTAGGGATCCATTCGCAATGCATATATCCATCACAATACAATATGTGCATTCCTGTGACGTGTCTCTTAGGAAATGCATCCCAGGTATTTCATGTTCCCTGTTTGTCTCGAAGTTTTAAGTTAGTAAGATGTCCAATCCAGTTGCAGAGTCTCCCCACTTAATGAACTATTGCTGTGCTTCCTGAAAATCAGATCTTCACAGAGCATGAAAGATACAGATTAGCTGGGAGGGTGAACTCATTGGAGAGCGGTGGAATAAAATTCTTAAAGAATGCAGGTATAATGGAAAGCAAATCAACAAAACTCATTCAGCTGGAAACTTTGATGTTTGTTCAACAATGCACTTGTATAATTGAATTTTTGAGATTAAAACTAACAGCAATATTTACGATTCCCCAAGAAAGGAAAATCTCAAATTTTGACACACTTTAATATCACATCTGCAAACATGATGTTTAATAGATTAACTTCCTTTCAAGCAAACTGAAAACAGACCTTTTACTTCCTAACAATGTTTTACTATCACTCCCTAAGAAACCTCCATTATCAAAACTAAAATGACTCCTACCAGCTATTTCATCCTGGTAATTTCCTTCCCCCCAGTTTTATGTTATAGTATATATAGAGGCATAAGGCTCTGTATGCAACATACCAAACAAAGAAACAATGGCTAATGCAGTTGTTCCACCATATAAATATTTCCAGTAATGTATCCATGAAAAATAGGAAACATTTAATTACGCTGCTGTACAGCTGCTGCAGGAATATTTTATCCAACAGAAATGATGTGTACAATGATGGCCTAGTGAAGTTAAATACTGTAAAAAAGAAAATAATTCATAGTAGAAAGTTTATGAATTTTCATTTTCTCTTTTAAAAAGACTGCAGCAGAAAAACACAAAATCTATGTTATGAAATAATTCATTTTTCAGTGCTATTAATTCAGTTTACTCTGGCATGAATACTGATGCTTTGCAGAGCACAATATAGCTCAGACTAGCCATTTCAAGGGTGACGATGGGAGCGATTTCATTTATTAGATTTCTCCTGTTTCCTGTAATAGCTCTTTTGGTAAGAAGGATCATTTAGGCTTTGTTTCACATCAGGGCTTTTTACTCTTAGTCTTCATTACTGATGAAAATCTAGAGACCAACAGCATATTCATTTAATATACTATAGAATAATTCATGCCTGAAAGAGTAAAGGAAAAGGAAAAAAAAGAAAAAGCAAGCCTCCATACTAAAAAGGGACATTAGTCATTTCCCTCTGTCATTTTTTCTGCAGCTGATGTTCTGTGTTTTGAAAATCATTACATCTAAACCAGCTGAAACTGTAGAACTAATGTAACAGATCAGGGAGAACAACCAAAACAGGGTCAGAGAATCTGAACACACACTACCAGATCAGTCAGCCTTGTGCCTCATCACTTATTCTTCATTTTATCATGCTAGCTTATCAATATCACTGCTAATAAGAAATACTATCCTCTATATGCTTTCAGAGAACTTTGCTGCAGAAATGTAAGAACTGGAAGTTTCAGATACAAAAAGAGTAAGGCATTTACTGGAAGCAAATGTTTTTACAAGGACTGTAATAAGAGGATATCATAGAATGACTATTCATGTTACAGGAAGCAAGAAGAGTAGCAATGAAAAACAAACCAGTAATGCAAAGCAAGAGAAGATAAAGGACAACAGGTAGTTATTACTCTAGACATGGGAAGTGAGACCTTTTATTAAAAAATACGGGAAAAAGGGCTTGAATTTGATTCTACAAGAGATACGAGGGCAAAAACCCTGGAGCTGAACAGAAAGAGAGAAGCGTGGGAGAAGACAACATACCAAGTATTCAAATTTTAGATGCAAAAGAAGAAGAGACACATTATCTGCAAGGATATGAACAGAAAGGAGGAAAGAATGGATTTTGATGAAAAAATGGAAAGGCGGCTTACTGAGATGCAAACTAGAATAGAGAGGAGTCAAGAATGACACTGAGTGGATTAGCCAGAGCAAAGAAAACAATGAAGCTCATGAATAAAAAATACTGGTCATTGATCTAGTCCTACTGTATACCTTTTGTCATCTTTCAACGACAACATCAGAGCTGCAGCTGTGTAACTTCCAAATGCAAAATGTTACCCTTGATTTCTTGAATTTGCACCAGCATGTATTGAAAAAGATGCTACTTACACTGTCTTTAAAGCAGTTTAGAGAATAGATACATAACATTTTCTATAATAGCACCTAAGGACTGATATATGCAATAAATTTTTATGGAATTATCTCCATCTCACTGGCACAAAAATAGTACTTAATAAAGATATATTTATTTCTCCAAACTTACAGAGTATTTATCTACAAACCTCAGAACCCAATACAAATATTTCTGGAGCAGTCTTATCATGTATCTGTTTCTGTGATTCACTGATTTTGTTTGGAATGCATTGCCTGGTCTTAAATGTAATAAAGAATGAAAGGAAAATGCTATTCTAAAGGTCAAATATCTAAACTAAAAAAGAAGATTTTTAGAGACTGGAATTATACCCAGACATATTAAAAAATATATATATTTTGAGCTGACAGCTACATACTGTAAAGAAAACTGTCATATTTAGAGTGAGCTTCAGCAGAGATTAAAAAAAAAAATATTAAAATTAACAGAAAAATCCCCAAACTATAAAACCATTTACTTGTAAAACCATTAACATATTTTGTAGGTTTAGGAGTATTTCTGATGAAATGTTTTTTCTGGGTACTTTTCATATGCTTTTCCAAATTGTTTTGAAATATAAAATTTACATACTCCTTTTTGTTAATAACATATAAAACATATATTTTGTTAATAACATATAAAAACAGAGAGCTCCTGACATCTAACTAGTAGCATTCAACTAGGAGCCCTGCTTTCCTGGGGATGGCTGAACACCTGCCTGCCCATGGGAAGTGGTGAATGAATTCTTTGCTTGGCTTGTGTGTGGCTTTTGCTTTACTTATTAAATTGTTCTTATCTCAACCCTTGAGTTTTACATTTCTTTGCAATTCTCCTCCCTGTTTCTCTGGGTGAGGGGGAGTGAGTGAGCAGCTGCATGGTACTTGGCTGCCGGCTGGGGTTAAACCACAGTATTGACATATGACCCTGATATGTAGACACACTGAATAGGAGCACAGAATCATGAAATGGATTGGGTTGGAAAGGACCTTAAAGATCATCCTGCTCCAATCCCCTACAGGGACACCTACTGTTAGACCAGGCTGCTCTAAGCCCCGTCCAGCCTGGCCTGGGACACTGCAAGGGATGGGGCATCCACAGCTTCCCTGGGCAACCCGTGCCAGTGCCTCACCACCCTCACAGTAAAGAATGTCTTCCTAATACTGAATCTAAATCTACCCACTTTCATTTTAAAGCCATTCCCCCGTGTCCTATCATGACATTTCCTTGTAAAAAAATCCCTCTCCAGCTTTTATTGTAGGCCCCTGTTAGCAGAAGTCAGCAGGAGCTTTGCTTTAAGCTGCTGTACCATTGAGCTATTTCTAATGGTGAATACTCTGGAAAGCAGGTCATGGGTTGCTCAGTTTGCCAGCCAGACTGAGTGGTATTTTGACCTTAATCTCCATGTATGACAATATATGATCGTATGTCACCTTCTCATTTTGCAAGGCAATCTGAAAATAAATATTTTTGAAACAAATAAAGTAGGGATGTTTGCCATAGAAAAGCAAAGAAAATATTGGAAATTCTGTAGTTGGAATAGGTTGATAGCATGTAAATGAAACTAGAGAAAAACAAAAAATTATTCACAACTTCATCTGTTGAATCCAATTCCATTTTAAGCCTTTGAATCTCTTCAGGAAAAGCAAATTACAAAAAAAATATGCCCTGGGCATTTTTATAATGTGAAGGTGGATTGAATGATTAAAAATGTAGATTTTTTTTCCTTCCTGAAGTTCAAAATTAATGTATGACACATCAATGAACAAACAAAAAGACAGGAAAAAAAATCCCAATCCAACTGTCTCTTCCTAGGACGGGAGTATATAAAAAAAGAACTGACTTTTATTCTTCTACCTGCTCTCTAGAGCATAATAGCTGGAAGACCTTTGATCTTTATTTAACTACTGCTTATTCATCCATATTTTAACATAGTCTAACTATGCAAGTATAGGACTTCGGTTAACTTTGTTAACTAATATTGCCTATAGTTATGGTTGTTAGAAATTAAATATGCATCAGATTCAATATGTCCCTTAAAATGACACATTTATTCCTGATTCCTATAGTAATGAATGTGAATAAAACATATTTTTTCCTCTGTAGCAATTCTGCTCGTCTTTTAGATCTAGACTCAGAGAAAGTTTTGTGCCTATCTGTCACTATGAACAGCTTTGCTTCTCTTCAAAAGAAAGACAGGTTCCCTTAATTTTGTTTCTCCTGTTGCTTTTACCTTCTCTTGCTGTTATAATTGCCATCATGATACACAAGATCCTTTTCTTCAGTGAGCTGGGAAATAGAGACTGCCATTAAATGTTATTTCATGACTCAGTTTACTGAGTAGAGTATGAAGCTTACCTGCTACTCTTCAGCTAGCAGCTTTTGGAACTGCAGGAATCTGAGCAGGATCATTCTTGCTCACCGCTTTGACCTCCAAAAGCTTCAAAAATTTCAGACACAACATGATGTTTGGTTAAAATCAACAACTGTTGCCCATTCTTGTCAACAAATTAAGATATTGTTTTCCAAGGCTTTTGGCAGAGCAGATTAATCTAAACTTAAATCAGCAAGGAAATCCCACATTACTTGAAACAGATAAAACACTGCATTTCACAAATTATTAACACTCCAGTCCCAGGGCAGATGATAGCATTTCTATGATGTGTGCAAACCACTGCTCTGTACTCATACCGTGAATTTGCTTCAAAAACAGTCATATGAAAGGCAAATACAAAACTGACAAAGCTGCAACTCAAAATTAATCAGGTCATTAGTTCATAAACCCAAAGGAGAGCTTAATTAGATATGAATTATCTAATAATTGTAAGTATCTCTGATGTACATTTGTTTGGACACCTACTATTAAGGGTCCCTATCACTGTTCCAACCTTACAGCTAAATTCAGGAACAACCCCTCCGAGTCTTGTGCTGGCTTCCAGCTATCTACAGACCATATTCAAATTCTTAGCTGTTAATGTGAATGTCAACAAAGCATAGTTCTCTGTAAAAAATTTCTGGCAAAGTTTTAGTAGTTGTATTTTTGGTTTTCAAGTATGTTTGGTTTGAATAAGTCTGACCCTGCAAACTTTAGATGTCTTGCAATGTCAGGCACTCGCTCCTGTCCCTAATTATTTTGGTTTATATAAATACCTTTTCATTCTGACACCAGACAAAAAACTTGACTATGTCTATGCTAAATATTCCCAGGCATAGCAAAGTTTCACCTTCCTTTTAGTTTCCACCACTTCTCTGTCTGACATAAAATCTAACTTCAAACCTAGAACACTGTCAAATTTCAACACAGTAGGTATAAATATAAAATTATAAAATATGCATAATAGCTTTTGTGTAGTCAGCTAATAAATTTCTTCCTGTTAGGCTCTGAATTTACCTTATTCAGGATCTCGATATGTCAGCAGAAGGAGGAACTCACAAGTTATCCTTCTAGGAAGAGTAAGCAATACATGCAAGCTCTGCATTTAGATTAAAAAATTACTTGGATAAATAAAGGTAGAAATCTACCCCTATGTTTATGATACATATCTTTTGTTAATTAATTAATTAATGTCTGATTTTCAGCACTCAGAATTGCTACGTGAGGAAAATATGTTTGTTCTATTTAGTATCAAACAAAGATTTGTGAACTGAGATGAATGTTTGAAAACATTAAATGAAGTGTTTTTTTCCTACAGGTACCAAGAAATGTAATTCAATTTTTCTCAAAAGGCATTTTTATGAATAGATTAGACAAGCACTTGTGACTATAGCAGGTAGGCGTAAAAGATCTTTCAGGGTCTCCAACAACAATCGATTTTTCTGTTTCTGATTTTATATATACCTTAGATTGAAATTTTAACCTCTTTTTCATCTTCAGGACAGTTATTGTGTTGTAATCAAGTAATCACCTCAAAGGCGGTGCTTGAACAGAAAGTGTCTCATGGTATGTGTAGCACTGTGGACAGTCATATCAAGTGCCTGCATTAGACCACTGCATTATATTCTACTGCACTGCAAATTTAAAGGAGAAAAAGTGAGGCTGAAAAGACAAAAAATAGGATAGTTTCCCTTAAACTCAGATGAGATGTTATGAAGAAATAATCAAGCTGGAACTTATTTGAACTTCTCTGTCTAAATCAATAGAGAAGTAGCCTGTCTTTGCAGTGATAAGACAGGAAGATTCAGCCTTTCTATTGGGCTCAAGTTAGAAGTCACAGCTTGAAGTATAATAAAAAATTATCTCCTAGCTCTTTCTAGCTCTTTTTTTTTTTATGCCCGCCCCCCCCCCCCCCCCCCCCCCGAGGTGAAGCTTCAATCAATGGTCTCAGAGCTTCAGATTATCTGTCAGACAGAGAAAAGCTGTCTCAAGCAGCAAGGACCTCTAATCAAATATTGACATATGAGATGTTCTGGGTGATAAAAATAGATTTAAAATCCAAAGTGACATTTTTGGATTAGAATCATAGCCTAACTGTTAAAGTCATGATGTAAGATAAATGCTACAGTCTAAACCTTCCAATAAATTTATTACCTTTCCTAAATATAATGAATATGAGTTCCCTACTTAAGGCAAGGTCAACCCCCCACAAATTAACCTAAATAGCTTCATATTTTCCTCTAGATTGATAAAAAGACACCGTGCTTAACGATATAAACAACTTCTACTTGATTCAAAAAAGTTCCAAGTTCGAGAGACATATAGAGAATAGGAAATACTGGTAGAAATGGTCATATTATACAACATTTAACTAGTATATCTGTAACTGAACCCATGGCAACAGTGTAGTATTTAACAGCTCACCTGAAGAGATGCCTATAACTAGAAAATGTCAATCAGCTTCAAAACGCAGTTAGAACTTCACTAAACTAATGCAGTAAATTTAACATGCTGTAGGAGTATGTTAGGTAGCAAGCAGAGAAGAAACTACATCTCAACCAGAAAAAAACTGCCACCAGCTAACTACCAAAAAAATCAATAAGAATGAAAATAATTATATCCACTCAGAATTAGGTAGCTTTGATATAAATCCACAGCTTGAACTGATGGGCGTACAGTTCATGGGTCACAGCATAAATCTACTAGCAGATTCTATTGGAGGAGAAAAGAAAAAAAAGAGAAGCATTTTTTTTTTCTCCTGAATAACTTCAGTATTGAATCAGTGATTTAAATTAATATAAAAATGTTACCCTCAACATGGCAATGATGACCTTGGTGCTGCTTTGTTATATGAGTATTTAAGCCTGTGCATTAATTGACTTCCTAAAAACAGAGAATACTTTAAAAGGAAGAAAAAAATTTAAAAGGGCAAAACCCCCATATACCTAATTTTCCTCATATTTGGCTTTGGGTTCTTGAAGGCCACAGCCACTACCAAAGTGGAGTTCATAAAATCTTCTGCAGTGTAGGAATCCAGGAGAGATGGAGAAGGAAGATACCAAGCTATCAGTTTTGTACAGATACATCACATCTAGCCCAGGAAATGTCCTTCCCAGCAGGACAATGACAAGCAATCATCATCTGAACAATGCAATATCAGCCAAGGTTAACATAGAAGAAAAAAAGTGAGTGTTGAAGAAAGGAGGTAGTTTATTCCCAGAATGGAGACATGGTCAAATGTGTGGTGCAGACAGCCCAAACAGTGTAGTAAATGGAGGACTTACAATAGACACACAGTAACGACAACCTATTAGGAGGTGTATGACACAACATACATCCCAAAATATCTTGCTTGCTATTTGATGTACATCTCAATTACCAGTATACAGGGGAACTGAGAAATGCATAGATTTTTGTAACTGAGTTTATAAGTACTGCTAGAAGAAAAGAGAGCAACAACAAGGAATTTCAGGGTAAGGCAAATGGATGAGAAAGGTGTGCTCTGGAATCATGGCACAAAAGTCAATTCAGATCAGTATCTTGAGGCCATACTTACCTGGCCAATACTAAGGCTAAAATCCAACTATGATTCAGTACAGCTTTTATAAAACGTTTTGGGTTTATACACTGAATACATTACAGAACACATGGAAACAAAGTGGAACTTTATTTTGGATCGATGAAGTATTTTCAAAGCACTGTGGTCATGTAATCTAATTTACATGAGAATTTAACAGTAGACTAACTTTTCTTTAAACTGTTAAAATCGTATGCAAAATAGACATCCACATTTTCATGCAATGATGTGCTTACTCAAACTCAGTATCTGTTAACCTAGGATATAACAGAATGAACTTGATCTTTTCAATTAAAAAAAAAAATAATGCTTTGAACAAGACATCATGCAAGCAATCAAGAAATATAATATTCCAAACAATTATTTGATATTTTATTTGATAGTTTAAATCAAATATATGTACCCATTTTATGTGTATAAAAATACATGAAGAATGAAGTCACAACTATATAAGCAATAATTTAAATGAAAGATTATTTCAGTTAGAGTACAATCAAAAGAGTATAATGAAAATCGTCAGAGTTGAACTAACACAAAGCAATGAACCGCTAAATAAACTGCATAATTACTACATCCTGATCTTATTGCTATTATTCTATAGTTTCAATTTTTATAGTTTTCTTCTAACTAGTTACAGTTACAGTCCAAGGTACACCATTTATAAAATAAGATGCCATATAAGCTGGAATATTATTTGTCTTCACCTGAAAGCATATACGTTTCTTTCACATACATTCAAATTCCAAAGACATTTCTATCACTGACTTCAACTCACTCAACAGTTTTGATATTTTACTCAAGATTTGTTTATATTAAGAGATACTAGCAATCACATTTCTCCAGCATTATTTTGTATTTCTTCCCAAACCACATATGTTACCTGTTTAATTAGCAGGGTCCGTTTTACTAAGGTTTGTGTCTTCAGGTAAATGCTAACAATGTAAATTCCTCTCAAGTGTAGAAATTGTCCATATGCTGCGCAAAACTCAGAATTAGATTTTACATAAGGGAAATTTTGTAAGCTTTTAAAATATCACCACAGTTTGGAAGGCTCTTCAGTAATAACCCCACACAGGCAGGTTTATTTAGTCCCAAAACAATACTGTGTCCACTGTCTCCCAACCTCACTTTATTACTGGACTCTGCAGACCAGCAAGCTCCAACGTTTCATTACACTGACTTGCGTGATGCACTGGCTTCTCACTGCACAGTGTATACAGGTGATTGACAGCCAAGTTTGACACCTGTCCTAAACTGGATGGCTACCCTCTGCTTATTGACATTATCCAAATCCTCACCAGTGGGTTTCAGCTGGAAGATGTCCAGGTAGCTGCTTGTATTCCCGTTCAAACAGGTGAGCAAACTAAAACCTAGCTCCTTTGTGTGGATGATGAGGCTGAGGTGAGTTATAACTCAAGTAAGGTGTCTAGTTCATTGTGCAGTGGAAACATGCTACTAAATATCAGCATCAATTTGAAAACCACTTGCAAACACTGTGAATTTTTGTCACTGCAGCTAAAGAAACTGGAGCTGTTTTTAACTTACATCCTGACAGATAGCAGAGTGGAGTAAGGTAAACAAACAGAAGCAGATTGTTAGCTTTCTTTTAAAAACAAACGAAACAAAACACTCTTTTCATACCTTCATGTCTTCCAATCAAAAAATTAATTAAGTGGTAATTTAAATTGACATAGATAAATAGTGAAAAGATTGCAAGGATAGTTACCTAATTAAAAATGAGGCTTCTTTTATAAGCCAGACTTCAGTTTAAGTGAATCCAAATCAATTAGAATTGTCTGTTTCCTGCATTTATATAAGGCTCTGGATGCATCTGACAAGCTCTTTACTTAGAGTCTCCAAGTACAGCTTATTATCTGATATAGCTATTGGCCATATTGTTTCAAGAAATTTTAAGCAGAACACTCCATTAACCATCATGAAATAATCTGTTAAAGAAAAAAAACTTTGTGCCATATGACTGTACCTTTCAAGAAGACCTGGAGATAATCACGTATATATTCTTGTTGGATAACACAAATACTTACAGTATCTCTGGTGTCAGTTTAGCAATTTCTGCTACACAGTGTTATTTTTTCACCTTCAAAGAGAAAAAAAAAACATCTGAATGGTGACACAGCCATGGTTTAAACTTTCATAAGTTAACGCAGTTCTTGGGTTAAATTTTTCCTTGTATAAGCACAGCTAAACAATGGTACTGCCCTTCTATGAGCAACTGAAATTCTTTCTAATTAGACTACCAACCAAATAGTTTCATTTTCTTTTTTCCTTCTTTCTGTTTTTTGTTTGTTTGTTTGTTTCTTTTTTAAGAATAACATTAAGATGACAGAAGTCAGAAGTTCAACAAAGACAATAACAAAATTAAATTTTACCATAGTTTTTTAACATTTGGAAATGCTGTTCCCACAGATACAGCATGTGTCAAAACACCAGGGTACCCAGAGCTCTGATTGGCTGACAGTGATTTATTATAAGCAATAATTCTGCATTACTAGCAGTTGCTGGGGCAAGGCTGTGCTTGAGGCCTGTGCACATAGATGTTGGAATTGATGGAGCAGCAGCTCATGCTGCTGCAAACAGCTGGGGGTGCTTGACTTATTTTTCTCTACAGAACTTTTGGATTTCATTTTTTTCTGAAAATTATGGAATACAATAAAAGGGAGAATGGTGAATTAAGAGAAATGGAGCTATGTAAAGCAAGAAAATCTAGACCTAGGTCAACAAAATATGCTCCGCTGATAAATACAGGTAGATTTATTTCTATATTTCATGCTGGTTCACCTGTTCTTTTCTTCCTCCAAAATGCTTTATTTGAAGTCAGTAACATTAAAGAGAGCTACAAACATGTCTGCAAAATACACCAGGCAGCATGATACAGACCTTTAAACTCTTGCTGATCAAGTCTACCTCAAAACCAGGAGGAAAATAAAAATGGGTTTCTAGCTGGGACAGTGGGCTGCTAATATGGTCCTATGGTTTCTAGACCTGTGCTATTATTATCTCCAGGGCACCTCCTCTGGAATCTTCTTCCTCCTGAAACCACCGCTGTACTTAAACTGTGCTCACAACAGCAATTTATTTGTGACAGTTACTGTGCACAGCTCTACAGCACCAGCATATTCTTAGGGCAACCGGTACGCTCTCAGTTTTTAAATTCTTAACAAAATAAAATAACAAAGAAAAAAGGAGCAGTAAATGTAAAACAGTGCACTTGAGAATGGATTTTATTAGCCCTGCATCCGACCGCTGCCAAATATGCAAACAGTCCTGAGCTGCTGCTGGGGAGCGTTCGTTAGGATCAGGAAGAGAGAAGCAAAGATGGGTGTTTCAGTAGCTGAAGGGAGGCTGAAGGGCAGCTGCAGAAACTGGAACATATGTGATGTTTCATGCAGAGACTGCTGGTTCTGCAGCTGCTTAATTCCCTATGGAACATCCCTTTTCTCATGAATATTCCTTTATTCACTGTATCTCCTCCAAAGAGGTTGGCAATGCCCCATCACAGGATCCTGTCTAGTACTCTTCAGGGTCTAACTTGCTATTGCTTTTTAAGTCAGCTAAAGCTCTGAAATGATTGCTTATCACTGGGGCATGTTTTGATTGCTCTCCTGTCTTCCTCCTTAGGCTATTCAAATGAAAGCAGCAGCTGCATTTTGCCATTCACAGTCATTTATGCCTAAAGGCTCATGTTTCCTGTCAAAAGCTGGAACCAGTGATTGTAAATGATATTTTTTTTTCTTTAGTTTAATCGTACATCACTGATATGTTTTCGTAGCATTTTCCATCTAGTAATGACTTTATTGATCCATTCTTCAGTCTTTCATCTTTCCATGCATTTAAGCACATTGTAACAAACTTCAACTGATCACTGTGTACCTTAAATTGTACATAAATATATATTATAGAGCTATTCGATAATCACTCAGTATCAACAGGCTTACTATACAAGGGCCCAAGACAGAGCCAGGCATCCTTAACTCATTGGAAATAATCACAGCTAAAATGGAACAGAACTAGGTTGCTGCCATCTGCTTGGTCTGTTTCACATTTCAGAATCAAAATCAAAAGAAAGAAATGAAAAAAAAAAGAAAAAGAAGCTTATTACCGCAACAGCAAACTATAAAAAAATCTTCCCTTTTTCTTAGTAAGAGTATTAATTCAAATGCAGTGATTTTAACCTTTATTTTTTCAAAACATATTTTTTGACAATTAAGAAACTTTATGCTCATATCCTAGACATCCTTGTCAAGATAAACTGTAATATCTAAATATACTTACGTTCCTTTTGTATACTGTCCTCTTTTTCTCTGATGGTTTTCCAAAGAATAAAAGATATTTGCGTTGAAATGAAAGCTGTTTCTACTGCATCCACGCTTTCAGTTTCTATCGCATTCTACTGCTACACAGCCCACAGTGCTGGATTTCTAATATTGCTAATATCACTTCCATAGCAACACACTAAGATATCATAAACTTGGCATTACAGCTTTATTCCTAGATTAGGTCTAGGGAGGAGCTGATTTCAAAAGGCATCTCATCGTAAAGCATGCATTCACATAATAACCAAAAGCAATTGCCAGTGGGATACTTAGAATCACAGAATGGTTGGGTTGGAAGAGACCTTACAGATCATCCAGTTCCAACACCTTTGCCATCGGCAGGGACACCCTGCACCAGCCCAGGCTGCTCAAAGCCCCATCCAGCCTGGCCTTGGACACTTCCAGGGATGGGGTATCTACAGCTTCTCTGGAAAACCTGTTGCAGTGCCTCACCACCCTCACAGTGAAGAGTTTCTTCCTAATGTTTAATCTAAATCTACCCACTTTCAGCTTAAAGCCATTCCCCCTTGTTCCTATTACTACATACTCTTGTAAAAAGTCCCTCTCCAGCTTTCTTGGAGGCCTAGGAAGGCTTCTGTAAGGTCTCCCAGATACAGATAATAGCTTTTGGACTACTGTAAATCAGTCTTGAAAAAAGTTGTCCCTCTTCAAATCTGAGCAAGAACAAATAATTTGTTTTCTTAGAGATGTTTAGGATGTATTTCCCCAGCCATCCTTACAGAGAGTAGCATATAATCACAGGCATTCAGTTTCTAAGAAAGATAACATTACTTCATGTTTTTACTTCACCCAATAGTCACATGCTGGATTCAGTCCATTACTCATTGTATTCAATACAGCGTAAAATGAGGGCAAAATTTGGGTCCGTTCTTTGAATTGCAAATATTAAGAATGCACAAAGAACAAAATGAATGAATGAGAAGGAATTCAGCTTCAATCAGTGGCAAAATAGTTTTATCAATAAATCCTTTTACTTCTAAGCACAAAATGTAATAAATTAAGTAGAAGACATACCATTTTGGTCAGCATTCTGGCAGATTTTATGATATATAGTGACTAAGGGCAAATGGGCTCCACTTGTTAGTTCCTGGCTGGAATCCTAAGTAAAATTGTAAAAGGAGGCTAATGCAAGCAACCACACATGTGCTGTACTGCCAGGTGCTTTGCAAATGGCTGAATATCTCAGAAATAAAAGATGTTATTTTAGAGGTAACTAAATCTACGTTAGCTTTACTCTGTATGCCTTTCATTGGCAACAGTCATGATCACAGAGGCAAATATTTATCTGTTGGTCTCAACACAGGCTTCCTTTGGGTTCATTAGGAAAACACAACATCCAGATCTCTTGATTATGAAGTAGTGTGTGGAAAAGGAAGACCAATTGTCTATTTCCAAGACCTTCAAGAAGGTTCCTCTTCCAGCTCCAGATTAAAAGGGAAGGTTCTGCAAGGATGAATTCAAGGTAAAAAAATAGGTAAAAAAAACCCAAAACAACCAAAAACAAACAACAAAAAAGAATCAACAGCTTTCAGCAAAGAATACTTCAGGATCTGTGCTATTATCTGCTTTGTTCAATATACTCACAACTTGTCTGGGAAGGTGAAAAACAAAGTTTCACAAAATAATGCTATTGGGGATAGTAAGAATAGGAGCCAACTGTGAACAATTGTGTGTGTGTGTGGGGGGGGGGGGGATGAACACAAAAAAAATGAGTAATTGTACTGGAAAAAGGTAGATATAGTTATAGAAAGATAGATATACATTGATGCATAAGAAAAAAATCTCAATTTCATTTAGAAAACAATGGACTCTATACTTTCTCAGGAGAGGTATCTTGGGGTTTTCATTACATCAGCTCAAAGCTAAGGAGCAGTGAAAAAAGTATATTTAAGGAGCAGAAAGAAACAATAAAGAAAAGAACAAAATAGAAAACATCATGCTATCATGGAGATACATGATGCACCAGTGTTTTGAATATTGTATGTGGCTGGATTACAACTGAGTAAATTAATGGAAGAACTGTGAAAAGTCCAGAGAAAAGCAACTGGTATGACTTGAGACTAGATTTTTTCAGTCTGGAAAAAAGACCGTTGATAGGAAAAGAGACAGTGGTCTATACATTATTTAAAAAGGTAAGAGAAGTAAAAGAAAAAAAATAATTAACAGTATATTCCAATAAGTATGGAAGATCAAATAAAGCACAAATTAAGACAGAAAACAAATGTTCATTTGTTTTGGTTCTTTTTTTTTTGTAACTGCATGGTCATAACTTTCATCGGTGAAACACCTTGCTGTAAGATGTAGATACTAAAATTTCGTGTGGGTTAGAAACCCCATAATTAAACAAAAACTTCTAAAAAGCTGAGAAAATAGCATGGCCTAATGACTACTTGAGGCACAGATTGTTGTGGACTGGAATGTGTACACTTGGGAGTTCAGGATAACCTCCTGCCTTTGCCAGGGCATTGTCTTCTCATCTTTCTGCCAGAGGTGGAATGCTTGGCAAAAGAATCTTTCCTGGTCTGACCTCATGCAGACACTCTTTGGTTGTTACAGTCTGTCTTTTCCCTCCAGCATGCATAACTCCTCTTCTGCCACAGTGAAAGGACTGGAGGTGTTTTGTATATTTCTTCAAAACCAGAAAGCCCCTGACCTGGCCATACAACCTTACCTGCACACACAGTGTAGGTTATTCTCTTACCTTAGCCCACCATGAACTAGATCATCATCTGTTACTCATAATTTCCTTACTTTTCTTTTCAATTCTATATTGTTGTTTTTGGGATTTAAATAATAATACCATCATTGAAACAGCCACACCAAACAATTCAGATGAAAGAGGGAAAAGAGCAAAGAGCACTGTGTGGGAGGACTCGAACAGTTTCACAGGCTACAATGCTCAACGGCTAAACCTGCAGTGAAATCTCATATAATAAGTCATGGCTTTTATAACACACTACTGTCCGTTTTCAGGAGCGGATGACATTTCCAAGGGGATCTAATACATTTTCCCATATGTCACTGGATGTCTCTATAGGCTTCTACAAAATTTTTACATGCAGTTACTTCCGATATGTCCTGAACCCTTTACCCGCGCACCCCCTGCCCCACCCCCCGCCCCCTGAAATCTGCCCCTCCACAGTGTTAGAACTACTTGTGCCAAGCTCATGTATTCAGGAGGTATATGGGCCAGCGGCCAACAGCCTGCACCATTGCGTAAGGTACGGTGCCAAGCAAACACAAAACTGGATGAATACTACGTTTGTGCTTCCTGTACTGAGGAAGCAGAGGAAGCACCTTTAGGCAGCATGCTGGCTGGACAGTGGGGTCTTGCATGCAAGATCTAAATTTCAAGTTCTGCCTTACAAATTGGAAACAGAGGAATAGCCTTACAAATTGGAAACAGAGGAATAGCCTTACAAATTGGAAACAGAGGAATAACTCAGTAGGCAAGACAGAACCAAAGCCCCAAGTTCACATTTACCTAGTCTATAATTTGTCCTCCTTCCATCAGGGCTGAAGAGAACAGACAACTCCTTCCTTCTTTCAGGAAAAAGAAACAGTAAC
Organism: Falco cherrug; assembly: GCF_023634085.1. Lineage (NCBI taxonomy): Eukaryota > Metazoa > Chordata > Aves > Falconiformes > Falconidae > Falco > Falco cherrug. Next base: position 37,158,694 of record NC_073697.1, read on the forward strand.
TGTTCACTGTCAGGGACAGCATATCGGTTAACCATTGATTAAAAGGTGACAAATAAGTTTTTTAACAGTTAGAAACCTTCGGTTTAATATCTGAAGTGCTTCAGACAGACTTGTCATTTGAAACTCACTAAAACAAAGCATAACAGAAAATGTCCTGGAAAAGAGAATTTCCACTTATACATGGTATTAACTTTAATTGTGTTGGATCGCAGTCAGTATTTTGTGTGAGGAGAAAAAAGAAAAAGTGATGGGGTTTTTTGGCCAATATTCCTTCAAAATAAGTATTTCTGCATGCATGCCACAGTAAGAACAAGAATTAACAAGCAAGATGAAAAAATTCTTTCCCCCAGTCCCTTATTTCTGTATTTTTGTGATGTTTGGCTTTTTGCTTTTTTGTGTTTATAATTTAATATGCCTGTTATAATTTAAACATGCTTTTACATACATGCAAATCTTTGAGTAGCATGGTAAAAGTGATCTTACTTTGAATTTCAAATGCTGCATGAGAAACACCTTATACTTCATTATTTTTTACACATTTAGAATTATTGTAAATGTGACAGACTGTTTTGAAATAACATTTCTTGCTGAACAGTAATGTTGCCTGGGAAAAGTACAAGTACATACATATTCATGTTCTTTTTCTTTTCTTTTCAAAATGAAATCTTATTTTTTTTCTATCTACACATTCACAAACACAAGGATGAACTTGTTTCTCCAAATAAAAGTATGAAAACATTCTGACTAGATGACAAAACACCTCTGGGGCTGAACTCCACTGAGACACTATGCCTGGTCTTAGATGGTGAAGTTCCAAAGAAGTTCTCTTTTTACTTGCTTGGGAAACAGATCAAGATCTAAACCTGAGGTACACTGATTTACCCAACTGCTCCAGAATCATATCATTCTAATTTAAGAACAAGATGATGTGCCTAAATGTGACAAAATTCCAGAATTAGAAAATGAATCTGCAAAGACACTCAGTAAGGTGCTGAGCATCCAAAACTGACACTGAATGCTCAAAAGGCTTGTCACCAGTTACTGGTTTCAACAGGCAATCAGCAAAATTACACTCCTTGGCATTAATGCTGCAGAAGTGAAAAAATACCAGTTATGTAACTTTGGTTTTGTGGTTCATTCACCAGAACAAATGGCCTGTAATGGACTGTAGTAATTTTGAGATAATTCTGTGATTGTACTTAAGTTATCTACCTCATTTACCATGAGGTCAATGCTATTCTAAATTACATGTTTTTTTTCTTAAAACCAAGCAAAAAGGGAGGAAAATAACTGCATACACTTCTTCAGTTCTTCCATTTCACACTCAGTAGAGCTCTTTCCTGCTTAAGATATCAAATACCGGCACTAGTTTGGCACCACTCCTTAAGCATGTTTTTCGTAGTTTTATGGACAAAAGTGTTTTACTTCTGCAGGTGAAAACATGCTTTTCCTATCTTGCTGAAAGGGCTTTTGAAATATATATATATATATATATAAATCATAGCTCTCATCTATATACCTTCAATAGAATAAAAATAGGACTCTGTCCTGAATTTCACACTATTCTGTTAGCTGTTGTCTCTTGCCGTTCACTAGAAGTTAGCTTCTATAGGATAGTAACAGACTCGGTGCCACACAAATTATCATTCCATATTACTATTGAAAACGTTATTTTCTCACCAAGAATCATTTAACACAATGCAGAAATTAAATTAGGAACATATTTTTTGAACTTTCTTAAACCAATCTGTATTCTCAGTGGCATTTATGCAGCAAACCCCTTTACTGTTTATTTGTTGATTATGCAATATCTAAGTGATAAAAGACTGTTTCCTGTGAACTTGCATGATTTCACCTAAAATGGTTATGACACTCCTTCTCTTAGCAGTTGAGAAGTCCACTACAGTAACTCATTTATCATGGTATCTGTCACTGGTACTAAGTGTTGTAAAAGCTGCATTTGCAGCTTTCCTTCTTTTGCCTGAAGAGGTGATTTCCCCCCCTTAAATAGCTCAGCAACTATTTCCCCTCAGTAATAAAATGAAAGAGAAGACAGGTGAGTAGCTGAAATAAAGAAATCCTGCAGATGAAGAATACCCTTGCAGAACAGCTTATTTAAAAACCACAAGCAGATTTCAAAGCATTCATTTAAAATAGACCCAAACAGGATGAATGAGCTAAATATTTCAACTCCTGCAATTTGTATTTGTTTTAAATATTTTGACATAGTTTTCAGTTCAGAATGATTTTTCTCCATTTCTATGATAATGGAAATTGTAATGAAATATTTTATCTACCTTAGTGAGAGGGCTCATCTTGTCTGACTGGCTTTTGACAAATAGCAGGAGCACAGACTAGAAAAAATGAAATAACTAATAGATAAACTTACTTATAGCTGGAACCTTATTTGAATCTTGAAACTAGAGGCTCTTATTGATATAGCTGTCAAAAGATCAGGTCATATAAAAAGTTTCTCCAGTTTTCTTTTGCTCAGAACAGTCATTTTTCAGTATCTCATAAGATTTTTTTGGCACGTTAATATAGTCATCCCATACGCTCAAATTCCAAGCCCAAATTCCAATAATGTTTTCTAAGTAAGGTACAGAGTCAAGAGCTAAAAAGAAACCGCTCCTTTGGATTAATCTAAACTTAGAAGTTATTTTCTTCCTCATATTGGGCTATAAAAGACACCTCTTGCCATATAGGATAAAAATCTCTGTTGGATACACCTATCACAGTCAATAAAGTACTTTTGCATATTGCTGACATAGTAATCTTTAGTAAGATAGTCATATGTTTTAGAGGTAGCATATCTCACATTCCTATGTGTGATATGCATGCCTTAAAGTGCCTGTGGTTTAGTTTTTCTCAGTGGTTTGCATTTTTGTAGTAATAATAATACATACATTATTTCTACTAAGCATATTTTATGTGTTCAAGTATTACAAAAACTACAACAATAAGACTGTAACTAAGCCCATTTGGTGGTAAAAATGCATCTGTTGATGGATGCAAGCATGGAATGAAGAAGATAAAAAAAGGAAACAGCCAGTATCCTTCATGACTCCTCAGGGTTTTTTTTAACTGAGGTCCACTTTCCAATGTTGAGGTCCACTCTGTAGTGGATTTGCATGTGGAGAAAACTAATAGTGTGCTAAGATGACAGAGGACAGCCACTGGGGATGCATATTGTAGATGAAAGTGTTGCATTCATGCTGTCATTCTCCAAGCTTGACTGGTCTGTCCCCACAACAGCTGGAAATGTGGAGGGCTCATTTTCCACACAGATATGACTAAATAAGTAAAATTTAAATGATTAGCCTTATTTTATAAAATATTTTATATTAACAGCTGTATACCTTATCAGAAATGGAATTAAATACAGTAGTATTTTTTTTTAGTTAGAGTAAGTCATGAGTACAAAGTAGCTACTCTCTCTACAGTACTTGGTAGTATGTTAACATGTTATAATCTGAACATGGTTCTGGTGAGGTTTCCAAAATAATTTTGCACAAGTCTGTGCTACCTCTACTTTCATTACTGACCCAGATAAAACAGATGCGGCCCAGAGAAGAATAATTTTGGAAATTCTATTATTAGTCTGAAAAAATAAAATAGAGGCCTTTGTAATGGATATCTTCTTTTCCTAAACACAGGAATTCATATGTAGAAGACTTTAGCTTTGATATTCTATTTTTAGTTCTAAAAATACACAGATTATTCAATTTTCATTAAAAATACATTGTCATCATAAACTAGGCCCAATGCTGTATAGGGAAGCTGTTGTAAATTATCTTGCAAAGCACCATTTGGAAGAACAACTACAAAACCTCACTAACAGGATAAAAATAAAGCAAGCTAAATTAAATTGCTGACATTATATTAATAAATAGCATAAACACTGAAGACACAGTAAAAATGGCTTTAATACAAAAATTATATCCACTGGTCTTCTCAAGTAATTTTCTAAGTTTTTAATATAGCTACATAAATGAAACAAATTTAAATTCAGTGCTATATATAATATATGGTACATGACTGGATATATATCTTTGATGTGATAATATTAATATCTTTGTTTTCAGCTTCATTCATCTCTCTGATGAAAAAATCTAGATGCTATAATTTACAATCTGTCAAGAAGATTCATGAATTAAAGTACATTAGTGGAAGTTGCCTGTCTCTTGCCTGTTTAGCATAAAAAATTTACTCTCATGACAAAACCTTGTGGCTATTTTACAACTCATCATAGCTGGTTATCTTCTACACAGAAAAGACACTATATGCATTTTGTACCACATTCATAATTTTATTACATGTCATAAGTTGCAATAGAAGGCATACTTAGGTCTGGAATAATTTGCCAGTGGGATTTTTTTGTTGGTGTTTTGTTGGTGGTTTTTTGTTTTGTTGTTTTTTAATACGTGGAATGTAGTTTCCTTTTTAAGATTTAAAGTCCGTGACCTATAGGGACAGTCCAGAATTTATAGGAAGAAGAGAGTTACTTATTGCCTACATTACAGGATACAGCTGCCTTTCTGAAACAAGTCATCATTCAGGCTTCATGAGTACTTCTGTGCATTAAGAACAGTAATGACTATGATAAATGTGGAAAGAAAAGGTGGATTCTTTAGCCCCAACACACAAAAACTTAGATTAACTCCCATATAAGTTTTCATGTATAATTGAATTTCTTCACTTAGAAAACTAAAGTAATAAAATACTAAAGAAGAGGCTATATTCACAGAACTTTTCATTTGGGCAGAAACGATTTGCAGTGAATGCTCGCCAGAGCACGCATTCTTGTAAAACTTTTTCAGCAGTTTGGCAAGGTAAATTAGTTCATAATGTTAATATCAGAGAGTCACCAGAGTGTTGGTAGCTTTCAATAAAACAAAATGTAAAAAGGAGGGTCTTCGGACATTGCAAAGCACAAGTTATGAATCTGCATGGCTATGATTCAGTTCAGTAAATACCATATAGTACTGTTTGGGTGATGGGAATTATGAGGCAATAACGACAATGCAGTGATAATATGAGTCCTCAATACAACATATGCTCACTTACAGATCCATATAGAAAATGTAGCTTCTACATAGTATATTAATACGAAAATTTGAAAAGTGTAACAAATCCTGTATGTCTGCTTGTCCACTCAGGTTTAATGTTAGGACAATGGGAGGTCTTTTAGGCTATCATAGCATGCGTCATGCTCCGTTTTATCACTCAGGAACAACTGCAAGAGAAGTTTTGTGAAATACCTGATTACATGTCTGTATATTTCTCCTTCTTTCCCTTTTCAAATATCTTTTTGATATAGATCACAATATCTATTTCCCTACCTATTTTTCTGAAAAATATGCCCTTCCTCTAGAACTAGGGAAGACTTGGCTCTGTTTTATTCTTGAATGACAAGTCATCAATGTTACTCACATGGTCCCGATTTAATAAGTGGGGTCACATCAAGTACATTATATCCCCCAGGCAGCAAAAATTTAACAGCTCCATAAATGTGTCAAGATGACAAAAACCTCATAAAGATGATATAAATTTAATATGAATGAACACTATTCTAGATTTTCCCGCAGATATCAGTAAAATTACTTTTTTTTTCCTTTTTTTATTAACAGCTTCCTGAGTAACCACACAGAAGCACACTTAAATTATAGTACAGTGCATTCCAATTTATTTTAGAAAGCATTTTAAATAAATTGATATCCATATCCTGTAAAACATGCTGTTGGCAGCCTTCTTTGTTTTGTTCAGTAACCGTGGTACAAATTTAAAATAATCAGAGTAACTTTTGAACAGGATATGGATAAAAAGTAAGACTATTTAGTTATTGAAAACAAACAATAAATATGTCATATTTTTCACATCTTAAATATTGCTTATTCAATCCCCTGCACCTGAAAATAAAAACAATCCCTAAAAGCAATAAATAAATGGAGTATTACAGAGGTACATTAATAATATTAAAAGTTAGAATTTAATTCCAAAGTTTTTGGTGTTTACAGGAAATACTTAAGCAACAAAGGCACAAAGCTGGTAACTTTTTAGATTTCTGTTGAAGTTTCTATCATGAATTTTATGGATTACTGTGAAAAAGGAAATTGGATAGACTGAAAATACTATGGAAAATGAGGTGTCCAAAAAACAGTCCAAGAAGATCCATGTTAGAATTAAGAAATAGTATGGTATGCAGCACTTTCTTCAGTTTTCATCAATTCAAAGACTAAATAAAAAAAACAGGATAAAAAGGTACTCACATTTACTTTTTCTCTGCATCTTTCTTCCTTTTCTTGAATTATGCCCTATGTTGTGAAGAATTGGGACAGTAGCAAAGAATTTTATTATTTTTGTTCTCTCAGCATGTTATTCCTAGAATCAAGACTATTTAATAACATTAGCATGCCCAGCATAAGCGGTGTTCTTCATGAAACTGTAACTTAATAAACAAGGAGTTATAACAATTATGTCATGACTAATCAGTCTTAGGTGTCTAATTGCTTTTATTTCATATCTGAAAATATGTAACATATGTACAATGGTGCAATTTTTATCTAAAATTTTAAGCATGTTAAATTTTCATTGTCCTCAAAACAGCACTCTATACACTTGATGAAAACCTGACTGCATGAATCAATTCACCTAGATGTCAGCACAACCAGAATTTTACCTGACTTCCTTTTTACTATAATTTTAGTTTTTATTTTGATGATATTTAATTACTATTTAAACTTCTTTTGCTTCTCTGATGAACAGGATTGACACAATCCACAGAAACTCTAGTGCTGCTAGCTTGATGGATCAATGAAAAAAATCTCGTTACATGAGTCATGCAAATACATATTTCATACCACAATGTATAAAATATATTTTTAAAAAAACAACAATCGCCTAAGATGCTATTGAATTCCATTAATATACCTGTTAACACAGTTTGCTAACTATTATTGTTGTTACATTAATAATTTTTTGCTGTCAGGCAAAACTAAAAAGTCTCAATTTATACAATAGACCATTTGCTGTTCATAGGTAGAACACTTACCAAGTTTCTCACAGAAAAATAATAGATACTTCCCAGAGGATTATCTGAGTTGACAAAAACATTAACAGGAAAAGAATTCAAGTATAGCATATTGCTTTGAATTAATAGTACCCATTTGAACTGTAAAAGAAATAGAAGGTAAGTTTCTGCTGTGCCTCTTTCACACTAGCTCCTAGAACATTCATATTTCTGAGGGCTGTCTGCCTTTCCGAAACCAGTGTCTTTCACTGTAGGTGAGGTATTCAGCTGTCAGCTGCTCATTAGCTAGGTTTTATTGTATGGGTTGCAGAAGCAAATCCATATTTATTTGTCATTGCAATGGGCTACAATTGGAGAGCTACTGTATACCTCCTCAATGGCAGTAAATTCTTTAGATTTTTGTAGAGAACATGATGACTGCTTGCAGTCCTGCAAATACACCTTCATGCATACACAAAACTTTATGTGTGTTATCTAAATCAGTCCTAGTAACTAAAGGGAAAGAAGTTATTAATTTCAATTCATATGTGAAATTAACTAAATATGGACTATGTTAGGCAAATTATAACATTTATTATAGATGTTTGTTGTTTAGACAAATTGTAGCATTTTTCTAAGATTCATAATTACAGTAAAAGTGCACAAAACCATGGTTTGCTCTCTACAAAACTTAATCTAGACTTCAAAAAATTCATTAAAGTCCTCCATTAGCTACAAAAGACATTGAGCTTAACAGGAAATAGCATTGTCACATAACTCAGTAGTGACACGGTTCCTGACACGTTGACCGGACTGAATAAGTAGCGAGAACTAAATCATGTACCTAGTCACTGACAATACCTCATTTTACTAACTGGAGAAAAATGCCTAATACTAAACTAAATGCTAAATGATTATTTCATGTTAGCCATCTAAACAAAAATGGTAGAAATAAAAATGCAACAGAAAGCATAATTTGTTTTTTTAAAATAAGATTCTGAATTCTACCCATCTCAGAAAGCAGGTAATCTAAACTCATCTCTAATGACATTAAAAATAATTTTTGATACTGTTCCTTTGCAGTCCTTGTCATTTACCTGCTTGTTTTTAAACCTTCAGGATCTCAATTCCTTTCCAGAGTGTGCTCATACTATGAAATATGTAAGTAATTCCTCTTCAATTACAGTAATACATTTAAAAGAATGGGTGAAATAAAGTGCTCCCAGTTTTAGTATCCAAAGAGACAACAAAGGGTAGGGGTATTACAACATAAGTCACAATTTCAAGAGATCTTCCAAGTATGGAAGCACAGTATTAAACTGAATATTTGGATCTCTTAAGCTGACCACTTTAGATGGTGTATAAACTCAATATTTGAATGCTAAACACTGACTTAGCAATATCAAGAATTGTACATGCAATAGTAATGGGCACTACCAAAAAACCCCCCAGTTTTAAATGCAAGATTCCATTTTACAGGACATGAAATATTTTTCTTGGTATACTCAAGTATGTGTCTAGGATTTTTGGAATCTGCCAATATTCATTTCTCGTTTACTATATCCTGCAGGTGGTTAATCAGCCTCTCAACCAACCTGTACCCCTGTGCCTTTAAGTTGGCAAAACAAATAAATACAAATGGCTTGTGCTCAAATCACATAAAAAACTACTAGGCTAGTCACTCAGGTTCACTCAGCTCTTTTAAGCACCTCCTACCCCAAATCCCTGGAATTCAGTTGTCCTCTAGCTCTTCATTGCTTGAAAGTACCTCCTAAGGTTTTTATTAAAAGTGTTAGCAGGACTGTAACATACATGTTTTCTTCATTCCTGTAAACAATGCATCGTCAAGAGACAACACAAGGAATACTGTAAAAAGAACAAAGCCAGCATGCATACCAAACCCCATGCTGATATGAGTGTTCATCTGATAAACAAACCCGTTTACATCAAGCATGAGTGCTTATCAGCTCTTCAGAGACTACTCCAATCTAAAGAAACCTATTCCAGTCTGGTTTCACTGATCCACCGCAAAGGACTGTGAAGCTCAATATAATAATGCAGTCCTGCCCGCTAGGCTTTCCGAAGATACATAATAGTTATTCTCAGAAGACAACTCAAAGATAATGATGTGAGGCTATAATTGGTACTTTCAGCAGTCTTTCCTTACTCCCAACTCTGAACTTAAATGCCAGAATTTACAGAATTTGGCCCATATAGTTAGTACTCTTATTGCCATATTATTGTTAAAAATGCATAAAATTTTAAACCATCAGTAAGTAAATCAAGAATGAAAATGAGTAAAAATTTTTATTTAGACCAGATATTTTCCTAAATAATTGTTAGTCCACCGATGGGAATATTTAATGACTGTATCACCGTATCACAGCTAGCAAAATGAAAGGAGGCAAAAAAATTTAAACAATAAGAACAAAAATAAAACGATGTAAGATATAAGCTGGGAGACAATCACTAAAGCACCATGTGAAAGACAATTGAACTATTTTATAATATTTGATTTGTAATTATCCATAACAGTGTATCAAGCTATTTCATCAGGAAATTTTAATTCATTCATGGAAAGACATGTAAAAAATATACAGCACCTGCTTTGCAAGTAAAAAACATACATACAAGAACATTAAAACAAGTCTGGTTTGATTTTCATATTTTGTAAGAGATTGAAAAAGGAGAATGACAGCTGAAGAGCTTTTGCATGAGCTTAGAATATAGAAATTGAAAAACACTTGCATACATTGATTAACAAAGATAAAAGTGTGATGCAACATTGCTGAGATTTAAATAGTAACTACAGTAAACACATACGCAATTTCTAACAAATGAATTAATGAAATCTATTAACTTAGTTTGCAGAACCAAACTCCTCAAGCTGGGTGACTCCCAACTTCATTCACATATCTAAACTTATTTTTCAGGATCTGAATCCAAAACTCCATTTCTGAGTTGGATATCTCTATATCTTGTTTTTAATCAGGTTCTCTTTTTCCAAAGTATTGTTTGAATTTTGCAAGTTAATTTCTGGTAATGAGTTAAATTCTAATAACATTCAATGAAAAGGTTCAAGACTTACATGCTCTGTTAAGCCTACAAGATGGTCCTCAGCACCTCACTTGGAATGAGTTACAGCCCATTGTAGACTAGCAGGAGCTAGGAGAAATAGAAGAAAAAGAACAGTACCGTGCAGGGTGAGAGGAAGCTAGAGGTATCACAGTGGTGATGGAAGTAGAAAGGACGCAAAACTGTAGGAAACCATAACTCATTAGCTGTTGTGCTCAGGGAGTGGCTTTTCAGCCTTTGAAGTTCCTAAGCTGGTATCCTGATCTTGTCAATAACCTAGGCAGTAGGAGGATTTGTTAAAAAAGAAAAGCAAAATAAAGCCAGACACTATGAAAATGTATAGAGAATTGAAGTATCCACTTCATTTAAAAGGTATTCACCAGTGATGTTAAATTCTGAAACAATTCACACTTTGCCTGTATTCACAACGCATAAATTCATTTTACCTAAGCCTTGAAAAAAAAGAGTAGGTAGAAGGCAAACCCACTAATTCTAAATGTCTTCCTTGCCATGACTAAAAATACCCTAGCTCTCACTAGGGCAGAAAACTATTTATTTTCTAACATGGATGCAGAAGTTTGATAGTCAATAAAAATTTGGCAAATTTTTGCAAGCTTCCTGTCCCATAGCGTTCATCAAATTGACTACACTCTCCTGAGCTTAGTTATTCCCAGTTTCTAGTAACATAAGAGAGATGAAGATCAGTATTTGCAAAATGTATTGTGTGTCTAGTTCACTTTTTTAATAAAAAGAAAACATACTAACAGTAATAACAGTAATTAGACCACAGTGATAGTGGATCATAATACTAACACCTTTCAAAAATGGACATATGGCAAAAAGGAAGAAAGGAAAAAAAAAAGCTCCAATTTTCAAAATTGGGGAAATTTAAGAACTATCAATGATTCTGTTTGTATTTTAAGTCATAAAATCATTATTTCCCAGTACAAAGTACAATAGAGAACTTTTTGCCTGTCTTGTCTATTTTCCTCTTTCCTTGAATATAGTACAAGAGTAAGGTCTGCACCTTCTGTTATTGAGACAATCTCAGCTATACATTCTTTCATCTACAAGTACATCAGTTAATCCACTGTAATCAATACAATTGATTATACCAATGTTAAACCGATGTGAACCAAGTAAAACGAATGCCATGCCTTGTACTAAGGGAAAAGTGCAGACACAGTAAGTTTCAAAAATACTTTAGACTGTATTTGCAAAAATAAAACATGCAGAATTAACAATTATATTACACTCCTCCCCCAAACCAGGTATTTCAACATTAAGAAACTTGTATATCTTTTTATTATTGTTGCATTGCTTGAACTAGCGGGACACGTGTTATACTACATGGCTGTTGCAAAACTTTCTCTTTTAGTGAGCATTTTTCCCCTTTTAGAAGGTAACTAAATAATTACACAACCCAAAGAGACTAACTAATATTTGCTCTGTAGTTTTTGATTCTCTACAGAGTCTAACTGTCACACTGCAGAGGCCCAAAATGCCATGAGACTCCAAATAGGAACTCTTTTAGACCAGTATTTAATTGACTGGAACTCAGAAACTAATTACAGATTTGCATGAGACTTCACAGAAAAATCAAGCTGTAATGAAAGACTGTTTACTGGAAAAATAAGGGAAAGCACTTTTTCACATGAAGGAAAATTAATTGCTACTTAGAGTATAAGAGAAAATGGGAACTTCTACATCTGTACAGGGGTCAGTTCTGCCCAGCAATAATAATTAACATAATTGAGCCAAACTATACAAGCAAATATAAATTCAATAAATGCAATTAATTAATTATAATAATTTATGGAACAAGACATGTAGCATTCTGCATACACAAACTCTGTGATCCACAGGACTGCTCTGTTCTCCATCTTGGTTTCCAGGATTAAGCCAAGTGTTAACTTCAGCTTAATTATTTCAGTCTAAAAAACCACCAGCTTTGAATTCTAGCTGACACACTTGAAGTCTGTCTTGGAATTCATACACGTCTGTATGATGCATATTCATCTATTTGAAATCAGCAAGGATTTCATGGCGATACTGAAATTTTCAGTCAATATATAGAAAGGTAGGATGCTTCTTGGAATTTGTATCCTCTTTGATCTGACAGAATCTCAATTTTTCTCAGCCTTCTGTTATACAAATATTTGTCTGTCAGCAGTTCTCATCTGCAAGTGCTTTACAAAGCATAAAGTCTATGAAGAGTGCAAAGAGTGTTCAAAACTCCCTTAACCACCATTTTGAAACGTTTGTTTCAGCTACTTTTCAGCTGGTAGCATGCCTAGAAACAATTGATGGGTGCATATGTTAAATGTGGGGAGTGTAAAACTGATCGGTTCCATGTCTGGGTTATTTTAAAAGCTTACCAAGGAAGCAGTCATTTATTAAAAGATGTAGAACCTCTTTTAAGAAACATCTTTTAAGAAAAAAGTTGCAAAGAACTTTAGGCCAAGAGGAATTTAAAGCAAAGAAAAAAGGATACTGTTTGCAGAGAAGGAAAGAAGCCTTTGAAAATGAATGGGTTTTGTACTGCCAAATTAATGACAAAAGGGAAGGACCCAGATGTATGGATATTATCCACTGGAACATAAGGATATAGGATAAGATCAAGATGGAAATTAAAAGTGTGGCTGATGGCAACTATTGACTACTCATTCAAAGCCTTAATAAAACATGGGGTTTTTTTCATTTGTCAGCAACCCATGTTTGCATGTTTTTATTAGTGCAATTGTGATGATGGTAATCCTGTAAAAACCAAAAAAAAAACCCAAGCAGCAAAACCTTAATTCAATTAAAAGATTACTAGTATTACATGTAATTTGAAAATGTATAGCTAGGGAAATGAATTTAAATGATAGTAGAGCACAGATAGGACTTTCAGATGTGATAAACTCAAATACTCTTTCAACTAACCTTCCAAATGAAAAAGAAATGTTATCACTTAGTATTTGAAATGAATTTACAGAGAATATTTTTAATGCTGAAAAATATTTCAGACTTTTCACTACAATTTTTTACCATTTCTGTTTTTCCCCCCAGTATTTTATTACATATAGATTGCATTACAGTTCCATTGAAATATAAGGAAAAATACAGCAAGGAAGCAAGCTGAAAATGTTATAAAACACTGATTCTGTTCAAAATCAGGAACCAATACTAACTTCTTTATTAGTTCTATTACAAATAAAAACACTACAGAACAGGTCACGTGTAAACTGAGTGGTTTCTTCAGTCTTTCTTGTAAAATATCAATTTATTTCAGCAATATAATCTGGAAAATATAAATGCATAGATACTATGCAATTACCACAAAAGTCAATTTAATAATTAAAGTTTCCAAGAAATGTAAATTATGTTCTAAAAATTTTTCAATGCTGTCATCAGATATTCTGCTTGAGAATAAACTGGAATTTAACAGGTGTGCATTGAGAACCATCAGAGGTGACTTTATGTGAGTTCTGCTTTCATGAAGAGCCATTACCTCCTTCATTGAGTTTTATGTCTGCAGTGTTTAGTATCTAAGCGACAACAAGAATTTGGCAGACAGTACTATTGTTTGAATATTCTTAAATATATTCAATTAATCTCACTCACATTTTCACCAAAATTATGAGTGGTTACACAAGAACCCATTTCAAGCACCTATATAATTCTATGGGGTCATGTCACAATGCGTCAAAGATGAAGAGACTCTTACCCGGAATGTACAGTAATATTTGCAATACACACAAAGCAAAAATTCCCAGCAACAACTTGAATAACAGGTACTATGTACACTTTCCATTTTTGAGGAAAAACTTAAGCCCAGACTACGATTGGCACCTGTGCCATTAAATATTAGATGGTAAAACTTTTAAGCAGTCAGTCTCCTTTTCCTCTTCCCTGATTGGAAAACATCCACAATGTCTGCAAAGGAAATTCCCTTGTGCAAGCACCCCTTTCAGGTTAGAGTACTTAAGGGAGATGGGGTCTCCTCTTCTACTGTAATTGATCGTCAGTTTCCCATCGAATAATTTGCTCAGATTCTTTGAGCCAACCCATGATTTAAAGCCATACTTAGATTTCTATGGTATGAAAATAAGCTATTCAAACCTCCTTAGTGTGCATGTTTTGTTGTAGAGTTCACAGTTTTGTTTCAAAAAAAATAAAGAATCTTAATTCTTCAACCTTCCTTTCAGTAAAAACCTACAAGATTCAGGAAAATAATCCATCACAAAGACTGACCAAAACTTTGGCAGTTCTAGCTAGCTGTCTACTATGTGGTGTTTCCTTACTATTCATCACAGGTCTCCTCTTTATCAAAATTACAGATCTCGCAGCATTTCTGAAACAATACATTCTGAAAGTGCTTTTATGAATATTAATTAATCTTAAGTATAAACAATCCAAGGCAGGCAGGTATTACTCTTAATTTACAAATGAGAGAGACGACATACAGAGAAGTGGCCTTTCACAAGTTTGTATGGAAAAAAATCTGAACAGAAGCCAGGTTTACATCTCAGGCGTTTCCTTCACAGTCTGCCAGCCACACTTCAACTTTTCATTTCTTGCTTATGTTCTCTAAATTCAGTAGCTGCTTGTGTTAACCTATTTGCAAAATTCCTTTCAATTTCTGAGTGAGCAGGCACAGACATTACTACTTCATACTCAGTAAAAGTTGGTCAGCCTGTATTTCCACCTCACCCCTCCAAAGAGGTAAATATTTTTCCTAGTAATTTCTACAGATCCTCTGAGCATGCACATTAAGGAAAATATCAGATTGTACTTTCTGCTAACTGCTGAGGACGTTTTGCTGTGCTGGGGCTTGCCCATGCAGCCTGTTGGTGCACATTGCTTTCTGAACAATTAGGTTCAAGAATTCATCCAATATGCCTAATGTGTTGTCTTGCTGACACAAGATCAGTTTTGATTTTTTAGTTCTACAGTGAAAGTTTCATAGGCATGTCAGTAGCTTTTAAGCTAATTTTGAGACAAGAATAAATTTCTCCTTTTAACATAATGGTCTGTTGAACACTTACTGTTTTAGTAGTCAGTACACTCTTCAGAATTACATTCCCTGTAGCGACACTCACCCACCTTGCCTTCTGTTTCTTCCATGTTTTCACATATACCCCTGTTTCTGAAAAAGTGAGATTTAAAAATATGCTAATAGCACAAGTAGGGAAAATATTATTTCTACACATTTCATCAAGTTCTGAGATACATTTCAGTTACATTAGTCCTAAAGTTAGATTCATGACCATTCTGTTACCCAATTTGTGAAACTTTCTTCTGTCGGGAGAAGAGCCAAATAATAATTAAAAAAAAAATAAAAAATAAAATCCTGCTAGATATCTAGGACTAACCCACATTTTTCAGGTATCATCAAGAAATTAGTTATAAAAAAGACATCAGGACCATCCCCAAATCTGTAAGATGACTGCTTGGTGAAGTGAGGCGAAGACAGCAAACACGTTGCAAAAAAATGAAAACCAAATGATACTTGTTCTTTCTGAGCAGCAAGACTATCTTCACCTCCTTTCTGGCATACTGAATCACTTCCCCATTTCTCCTACCACCTTCTCACTGCAAGTAAACTGAGAACAATGATCCTGAAAGAGAGCACCTATGTTACTAGATCCAGCGCTCCAGAACTGAACTAATGTTATTAGTTCTAAAAATGTTTAGTCAAGGCCTACCTCAGAAGCTATGAAATACATTCCAACATACCGGAACAACCTTCTTATACAAAGGATAAAAAAAATGGACACACACCCCCACCACCACCCCTGGAAAACTCAAACCGTAAGAACTCACATATTTCCAATATTCAGCAAAATCTTCATGTATTTGTGCTGTAAGTATGGACATTATTGCATCCTCTGCTGTGACAGTGTACTGTTCATCAACAATTGCCACTTGAGCCATTTAAGATGCATCACACTGGACCATCTTCTCCAGGTTCTGGAACTCATGTGGAGATCCATGTGTGTACATCAGAAATGCTTAATTTATGCCTTTTATAAATCAAGCTGTTTTTTTCTTGCCTTTAAAAAAGTCAGGCAGTGCTGATTTTGGTTTTGTGTTGTATTAGGAAACATTAAATTAGGTCCTTTTTAAAGGACAACTTTTTGTGAACAAGGTAGCTTATGCAATAACACTGTTACTCTAGCTAAACCAGGATAAAGTGGTAATAAGGTTGTGCAGAGAGAATATTTTGCTAATTTGTTGGCAAGGGAATCACTCCTATTCTCTGCTCTGAGATCAAGGAACACTGTTTAAATTAAAATACTACATGTTTTGATAATGATAATAGCAGCAGTGTCAGGCAAATAAACTAGACTTACTTATTTAGGCCCCTCCATCTAAAAGTTTCTCAAGCATGTTCCAAAATGGGAAGCGTATATAGGTCATTGCGACCTTTAAGATGGCTCAGATTTGGAAGCACATTTTGTTAAATCAGTCCATAATATTAAAAAAAAAATTAAAAAGCAATAGATTTTATTCTTACATGTGACAAGAGCATCTGTCTTCAGCAGGTATTGTATTTTAAAACCTCCAGCATCTAATAGTGCTCAGATCAATTCTCTAATTTATTTCCTCAAACATCCTGATAAAGCTCATTTGTAGTATAACAGTTTATTAATATTTGTCTATAACCAAATTCTGATTTCCATCAGCAATACAGGCAAGGTAAAAGCAGGTTACTAAAAGGCCTAAATTTATCTGTGGTCCTACCTGTACAAGGAATTTTGTCTCTCTGCCCAGACCAGAGAAGTCTGTGACATGTATCCATTGTAATTCGAGGTGAACTCTATCACTGCGCTGTTATTCCTCACTGGTGTAAAAATTAGATGCTCCATTCCCATCTTCATGTCATAACTATTGCTTATAAACATTATACCTATTTGGAAAATTTCATTGATTCCCAGTGGAAAAATATGGACATTAGCATTCTTGTCAATGAGATTATCGGATTTTCAGTATACTAAATACTGAAAGAAACCTTAAGCAGTCTGGTTTTGTGTCAGGTGTGTATTCTGGTCATGGAGGTCAATGGTGGTCTTTCATGCCTTCATTTGATTACTGCAATACGTCTAGAATATACAGCAAAAAGAAAATTAAGTCTGCAGTTGCTCAAACGTCCAGTTACACATTGCATACATCTAAATATCACTTCTGGCCATTCAGGATTTACTTCATATTTTAAGACACTGAAGTGATATAAGATTCTGTTCTTACTATAGGCAATAGTGTAACTACAATCTTTGTAGACACATCCAAGCTAGTCTAAAATTAGCTGGCTCCGGTACTGCTACCATTGTTGCCATAGCAGCCTAGAGCTCAGTATCAGTATCAGTGCCCTGATACTTGCAGCCCTTGCAGCCACGGGGAGCCTTGTGCATATATAAGCCAAATATTTTGAACCTAGGCTTGTCCGTGTCACATGTTTAAATGCAATGTTATTGGTCCTAAATAGTTTAGAATCATTCCTAACTGAATTCCTGCCTGGATTCAGTTCTTCTCACAGTGACATGGCACAGTCACTAATTTTATAAAGTAGTCTGAGTAGCAGAAAATCATTATTGTACCCTGAGTTTTCCTACAAATTATTTTAGTTCCCGCTTTGCCATTTTCCTTCTTTGCTAGGCTGATTGTTACTGTAAAAGACTACTTGAGCATAGTTTGCAGTCTAAACCTACTCCTCTAGACACAAAAAGCTTTATGGATTTAAGCACAAGTAAAAGTAGTAGAACTGAGCTGCATTAATTCTAATTATAGATAAGTAGCTGAGTCTCACAGTAGTAGACCAAGGGAGAAGAACTATTTAATTTTTATTATTTATTTTGTTTTCCAGTTTCCAAGAGTCAATACTCTTGGGATTACTTGGTTTGCTTTGCCTAGACACTCCAAGAACCTTTTCAGTAACCAATACTGCATTACAGGAACTCTCCAAGCATACGTCTGTGGTAGAAACATGTTTATTTTTTTATTTCATTCCACATGAGGGAACTCCAGTAGAACTTTGCTAAATAGAGAGATATGAAATTAAATATGTAAAAACATCATCTAATTTTTAATATTCTTAGTATTATGAAATCAGGAATACATAAGTAAGATTTAAAATATTCACTGATTGTATCAGGAAATACTTAATGTTGCCATTCAAACCTCAAAAGACTAGTTTGGGAGAAAACACTGCAGCTGAATTTCAGTAAGCAGAGTAAGATGAATTTCTGATATAGTAATTAAAGGGCATTGCCCTGAAGTAATAACTGCTGTCTCTTCTCCCCTTAACCCTGAAATTACTGCTACTGCATAGTCAAGTTGGCAGCAATAAAGCTTTATAAACTTTTGACTTATATGGCAGGAATAATAAATGTTAAGGAGTAAGGAAACTACATCTACCACATCTCTGAATGCATTTCTGAATCTCAAACAGGTCTAGCTAGACATTTGGAAACCTGAAATTATCTGAAAGATTCACAGATGCATGAAGAATAATTTTGCACATTGTAGAACTCCCCAAGGAAGCTTAAAACTTGCTCCTACGTTTTTCTTTGCAGATCTATTTCCTCTGAATTTTAATCTGAAATACAGTCATCTCCCCCTGAAAAGAAACAGAACTTTGATTTCCCATCGAGCAATAGAGACCTTGACACAAAGGCACTACCCTTCACACGGCAAGTAAAAAACCTAGTAGAATTGCACAGACAAAAAAATGATGTGGAGAAGGAAAAAAAAAAAAAATTGTCCTTGTATTTCAAGTTTCCTCCTCTATTACAGACAAAAGAATGAAGTATGGTCAAACCCAAGATGCCCTACAAGACAAAAGCTTTTCCCTGTGCCCTCTGGTGTCTAACTGTGCTGGAGGTTAAAGAAGTGATGCAGACACATCGCAAAGAAAAAATAAAGATGGAGAAACTGACAAAGTTTGGCACTTTAAAAATATTAAAAACCTGTTTGATATAATTATTAGCTCAAAAAGAAATTATGGTTTCTTTTCCCTTTCATAAAATTTGCTTTTAAAGTTTTAAGTTCTATTAAATGATTTTCTTTGATATGATATGAAAGCAGTTACTTGCTTTATCATTCTTTCATTTCCCATTTTCCTGAGAGTAGGCTATCTTCTCTCATATGTAGCAATAATCACTCATTTCTATCAGGTATTCTATCAGATATTTGGTTGTTCCTATGGTTTTATCATGGCTTTAATCATCTGGCTTCCTTTGCTTTGGATTAAAAGAGTTCCCCGAAAAGTTTTTATTGTGTTTTCATTCACATGTCTTTGGATTAGATGAACATTTATTTTAATTAATTCAAATTTGAGTCAGGTAACAGCATTAAGCTTCATGATTTTTATTTATGGTCATTATTAATAATATAACTAATGTGATAATAGTAATAAGTAATTTCAATAACAATAACAGTGATTATTGAACTAGGCAGAAAATCTCATGCAAAATACAACTGATATTAAGTGTGTGGGTGGATATGTCCTCTAGACTCCCTACTGAACACTTCTATTTCTTAAAAAAAGGTTTTTGACAATGAATACCTTACACAAATCAACAATGTTGAATCAATTAGAAATAGAAATGAAAGATGAGCACAAACATTTTTGCCAGATTAAGTTTTGGTTTGAGGTCTTCTAGTTTTAACTGTGTGTTCCTCCCTTCCCATGAAAAGGAAATATCAGCCTTTTAAGCAGAAGAAAATGCATTCCTTTCACTGTATATAGCACCATCCTTCTCCTTTTTGTCAAACTGCAGTGCAAAATCTCTCCCTCACCTGACAAATGTTTTCCTTTAGTGGAAAAAGAAGAACTAGAACATATATATGAATTTCTTTTCTATATAGTATCAACATTTTTTATGTGGATACTTTCTTATAATTTATTTTGAATACAGGTAAGACATGAGAGTTTGATAAGAGATTTTTTTTTTTTAACACAACATAGAGAAGCCATTTTTTGTAGCCATTTTGCTACAACATATACAGTGGTTGTGGTACAGCAATACACTCCAGCAATCTATAGCAGTAATAGTCTGGGGTGGTTTGCACTTTATATAATTTTGTTTTGGTGAGGCTGAAATGGAAGAATCAGAAAGGCTGAACAAAGATGTTCAACTTCCTGACAGCTTTTCAAGGATTCTGATGTTCTCCATCTCTTTCTTTAAATCATGCTTACTATTTACAGGATGACTGTATACTTTATATGTACTGTGAGAAGCAATAAAATGCAGTTTATTAGTTTGCATTATATATTTTTTAAACAGAAATGTCAGTAAAGCTGGAAAGGAACAGTTCTATTACACTCACTAGCGTAAGATACCTGGCCTGTCTGACAAATGTCAGCTTCTGGGCAATTACAGGGAGGGATAGCATTTAGTGCCCTTTGTGACCTTACCTTGTTCCATCTTCTGAATATCCACCTGTGCCTCAATATGTAGCAACACCGGGACCATTGACGCTCTGAGCTGTTCCTCAAGCAGCAGCAAAGAGTGGCTGCTCCAACAGAGGGGACAAAGACCACCATAGCACAGACAGTGCCCTCATCAACAAGGGTCACAGTCCCATAGTATCTGAATAGAGCTAGATAAGGTAAGGTCCACTATCTATTCAGGAGTTCAGTCACAAACTGCAGGAGATGGCCAAAAATGGGACTGAGCACAAAGCAACCTACAATGTAGGTCTATGGTTCATTCAGGAAAATCAGTCAGCAAACTGGGTCAGCTTTAAGATAGCTCAGACAAGATCCAGGTGCCCAGGAGTTAAAATGAAGCTCCTAGAGGATGCGTAGGTGGATGTGCCAGATGAAGGTGGTCAAGATGGTTAAGATCTAGTAGCATACTCAAGGGCCTGACACTATAGCAGTGCCACACTCAGTTGTGGCAATACCATTGCCTAACATATCAAGATGCTTAATTTGTGTTTGCATACATTAATTTGTATGATAACTCTGAGATGGATTTTAAAGTGAGAAAAAGTGTTGTCATTCCAAGGTTATATGGATGACAATTACGTGAAAAAAACCCCTGGTGAAGAGCCCTTCTTTGGTAATTTTTTTTTTTTTTTTTTATGAAAGCAGATTTCTAAAATTGTGTCTATAAAGAGAGTTTTAGTTTTTCAAACTGTAGTTCTAATGCAGTTTCTCCAGTGATGTGGTTAGCCCAGAAATATAGACTGTGTAACATCTCACTAGACTAATGCCTGTGACATCAAATGTCTGTGAGATTTAAGCTAGTCTAGTATAGGATTTTATCTTCCATGTTAGCCTGAGAACTTGAACAGTATAGAGCACAGTGAATATGAGAAGATATTAGCATAGCTGTCCTTGTGGTGCTTAGATGACCAAAAGTAATACTTCTCACATCTTGACATTTTATAGATGGATTTTTATTTATTTTAGACAACGTCATGCACTCATCAGAAACAGGACTTCTCATTTGAAGCCTAAGGAACTGATGAGATGAATGCAATACTAGGTGTCTATTACAAGTGATTAACTTCAATTTTTGAACCTAACCAGTAGCTAATGTTTTGCCATCTAGTCAATCATATTAATTTATGATTCGTTTGCAGATTTCGAAAAAAAAACCCACAAAGCACTAAACTGTTGAAAGTATCACTGAAGGTTTGGTTGTTTTGGTTTGGTTTTGGTTTTTTGTGATTTTGGTTTTTGGTTGTAGGTGTTTGGTGGGTATTTTTGTCTAATAAACATTTGTTGTCAAGTGGAGGAAAAGCAATAGACATTTTGGAAATGGGAACTCTGGAAAAACTCAAGGCTAATGAATTACAGGATCTAGTAAGGCATTTTCCAGAAGGTTTCATCTTGACTGAAGTTGCTGTCTGAGTGGCAGCTAACATCAAAATAAGATATTCTGTTAACTGATCATCTTGCCTTGGGCTCAGAAGGGAACCAGCTGTCAAAAGCTTTCTGTGGAGAGGGGAGTATTTTCCATGTGCAACGTTATGTGCTTTCCTGCTAAAGGTTAGTGACAATCCTTGCGTAGGTGAAACTACCATATCAAATAATATATGCAATGATGACTGAGGTCTCAACAGCAAAGATTTTGTAGCCCTCTGCCTTCTCTTGCACATACTAAGGATGCAGGCAAGAACACAAGGCAGTGAATTTTAAGACTGCCTTCAAATGATTTCAGATGTTGTTGAGCAATATTCATTCAAGTAAAAGATTCTGTTCAGCTCCCTTTCAATTAAAAACACACACAATGTTCTGCTCTGCTAGTTTTCAGGTTCCAGCTACTTGCTTTCCCAGTTTAACACTGGCAACCTCTCTGGCAGATTAAGGAAATAGATGTTCATATTAAATATTTGGGACCAACATTAGGATCCCCTGAGAGTTGTATTGGAGGCCAAATGGACGGTAGCACATTCTGTTTCAAGAACATGTATTTATTTTTCTTCTGCCTCACAAACTCCAGCCTAATTATATTCAGGCATAAACACAGTAAAAGCAAAAGGTGAAGCTCCTTGCTTCATCTGAACTTTTTAGTAGGCAATCTTCTCCAAGAAAAGATACCTCAAACAAAACATAAAGGCTTAATTTTTACTAGGGTCAAACTAGAGAGGGAAGAAAACAACACAAGAAGAGATGTTGCTGCCTGACAAAATGGACTTGTACATGTGCAGAAGAAAAATAGGCTGACTACTGTGCAGACAGCTTAGACACGCCATTTTGGTCAGCATGATGCACCCTAAGCCACTCAGCCAGACAGCAGTGGACACATGAACTTTCACTTCCTTCCCAAAGCGCCCATCTCAGCTGGACTGTCAAGTACATTTCAACTGTAATCGCAACATTAACTACCCACCCACTCACCACTGCCGCCCCTACAGGTTTACATGTGAGACGCATGTGAACTAAATGTAGCATTGCACTTCACAAACATTCTGTCATCTTGCATTTCCAGCACAGGACATATCCCAGTGTTGTTTTACATGGGCCTAATTCTAAACACGTGCTAGCAGAAAATGAATATACAGTGAAAGAATGAAAAACTTTACATATTCAATAAACCTTTAGATCATATAGCAACACAAGGCTCTAACTTATTCTTAGAGTACCATGTTATTATTTAAACACTTCACAAGTAGTCACCTCAATGTAAATGTCTAAATTTTCACATTCTTACAGTATTGTTTATGTTTTCTGGATTTAAATATTGATCTCATGGGAACATATCTCTAGAGCAACTTCTCCCTGAGCTCCTGGAATTAACAGATGACACTTTCAGTGATATCTTATGCAGGTTTCATTATGTTCTTGGAGCAGCAAAATCTGATTTTGGCAATCAAAATCTCAGATCCACCTATACATCTGCTTGACTGGGAGAGAAAAAAACACTGTAAATTACACCCCTGCATATACATACTTACACTAAAGATGCTAAACAGAGCATCCAAATCACAAATGGAGATCGCTTCTCCTTCCATGAAACTAGTTTCCAGTCCTCTGTCCAGCTAGCTCTGCTTTTTCTCCGTTTTCCCATTCTCCATTCCCTGTTTCCTCCTTCAACTTTTATCCACTTCTGACCCAGCTTTTGTCTCCCCAGGCTTCCAAAGCTACAACGTACTCCTTTCTCTCTAACTGAAAGTCATTCAAGTTGTATGATTTTCTGCTGTCTCAGTTATTAGCAGAGGAGAAACAGACTTCTGTCCTCCTTCCAGGTGCACTCCTGTCTGGCTTCTTTGTGGTAACAGAGCAATGTCTTGTCTGCAGTGGGAGCTGCAAGAGAACTAAGAGCAGTCACTCCCTGCCAATAATAGAGTAGCTCAAGGCTTTTAACTTGTAGGAAAAGCACATAGGATTATTTTAAAGTTTGTGACATATTTGAGTAGATTTCACAGAAGTCAAAAGGCACTTCTCACAGAAACCATTTCCCTGTCAAGTTTCAGATTCTCACTACAAAAGAACAGATGCTGGAATTATAGTGCAGATAACAATAAGAAATAATGTAGTAATAATATATACTGCATAATAAAAGATGAAACAAATAACAAAGCTTCAGAATTTGTTTGCAACCTGTCCTTGCTTTCATACCTAGATGAGCCATGTGGGGTTAATTGTTTATAAGAGTTAACCTTTAGGGCACGTACATGACATGGAAAATATCAACCCAAATGTTTAGCATTTGGCAAAGTTACAAGAAACAAAACCCCTACAGTCTTATTACAGGAAATTAATGCTAATGGTGAATTTCAGAGCCCACCCTTCCAGTAACACTGAGGTGGCTTTTATTCCTTGTAATCATTCCTAATTTACTTTAAAGGTCTGGGAAATATTTATGAGTGAATTTATGTCACATTGGCTGCTACTCATCAGTAAGTGTCAAAAGATCAGACAGAGGTTGTACTGGTAACTATGATTTCACCTGTCCTAAAGTGAAGCTACTCGTCATATGAGGGTCCTCATTCTCAGGAGCTGTATGCAGAAAATTATCCTTAAACAAATTATAATAATGAATAAATCTCTATGAAATTCTTATTTTATATTTATAATAAGTATTATCTGTATGTTATTATTTGAAGCATAAGATGGCAAGTAGTGTACTAAATATTGAGGAACCATACACAATAAAAATACAGAAAATACAGCCCACCCACAAAGTATCATCACTACTTGATTGTAAACTCATTTTATGTATGACAAGCAATAACATTTTAAAAGTGTTAATTTTTGTAATTAAAAGTAACATAACTGATATGTCAGAGGTTATGCAATTACGTCACTAATTCCTTGTAACCATAATACAAGAAATCTCAAGATGTGATTTGAGAAAGGGGAGAGATCATTTCAAGAATGCAATTCCTTCCCCTTCCCCACCTCCCACCATATACCTGTGGACATGGAGAAAGGTGAAAAGATGATAAAGGAATACAAGAAAACAGATTTAAAACAGAAAGATTGGAAGTATAAAGGAGCACAAAGTGGAACAGGAGATGAAAAGAAATTCTGTATTAGGAGATAAATAAATTACTTAGAAGTTGACAATTAATGTTATAAAGCTGGTATAACACAGAAGTGAACTGGCAAAGAAACTGAAATGGCTGATGAAAGAAAATTCCCATAAGCAGTACATACTCTAAAAAACTGCTGAGAGAGAAGCACAGAGGACTAAAAGAAGTATCAAAAAAAAACCATAATCCTCCTTGCACTGTATGTTCATACTAAATGGGAACTGTATTTTAAAACATGCTGGCAAATGCCTCGAAAATGTATGCACAACATATTCTCAGAACATCTCTGTATGTGCCTATAAGTGTACTGGATTAATACCTGTACTGTCAATACATGGTTATAAATTCTCTATATAGATAATTAAGCTAGTAACCCTCCCTCCATGTATTTGAAATCTCAAACTACACTTACTCTTAGCATTCTCATTAACTGAACCTAAACATAGCCAGTAAAAGGTGAGGGCATTTCACAAATATGGCTTGTTAATACCGCATTTAATCTGTACATAAAACTAGTGGCCTTAATTCTGAGGAGTAAGAGGATTATCCTTATGAAGGCTAAATATATAGGAATTTTCTTTCAGCATCCATGGTAGGGGAAATACCTAGAATAAACCAAGGAGTAGAAAAAATACAAAGCTTCTGAAAGTTAAAAAGGGTCATTAATCTATTTAGATTGTTCTCTTCGTGACAGATTTCAAATTGAAAACTGTATGTTGAATGTCACTACACTCTTTCCACAAGAATCCATACAAAACAAGGGCTGCTGCTGCCACATGCCCCAGAAAACCAAATCAAACAAGCTTTGGCAAGATCTACCAACTTTGAAGTATAGTGACTACTTTAAGTACTATAGTGATACACCAAAGGGTGTAATTTAAATTTCCACATTCAAGGGGACATATACTTGTTTTTGATTTAAAAACGTTGTTTATACACTTTTAAAAGGACAGCTAAAACCTTGATCACACTCAATTCCACACAGAAGAATTACATAAATAGATTACAATAAGTTGACTTACATGGATTAACATTACTTCAACAAGAAGTCAAGTTATTTTGAATCATAAAGGTTCACAAAGCAATTACTTGTTTCCTGCAATTACAGATCTTCTAAGTAATTGATTTTGCCTGTTAATATTTATGTATCATTCTTCTTTTCCATAATGTCTGGCATACCAACACTATTTTTGCTTACTGCCAGGGCCTGAAGATTACACTCCCTGCCTCTCAGGAGTTCAGCTGTCTGTGCTCAAGAACAGCTCTTCCATGTGGCACTCATCCTAATTCACACCACTCTGAAGGAAAAGCTGTTCAAGAAAGCCTTTAAAGACTTGCTGGGGGGAGACCTGCCCCTGCTTCATTCAGGAGCTGCTTCAGGCCACCACCTTGGTTCTTGCTTCTGTGCCTTGCCTGTGCCTGGCCACATAACCTCCTGATCCAGAGCTTGATCCTGAACCTTCCCTGACACTACAGCCATGATGAGCTATCACTGAGCTGCGTCTGACCCTGGTCACCATCACTGGACCTGCAATGTAGGTGCACCCAAGAAATTAGCCACAATGCATAAATTCCATACAGATCAAATAAAAAAAATATTGCACATTTCTGAGTGTTACCTCTGGTACCTTACCCGTAAACTAACGGTAAGCTTCTCTGCCTCCTGTTTTAACTGATGCTCTGTTCCATGCACCATCTTTGCCTGCCTGCTTCCTTCAAGCAGAAGCTGCTACAAGGAATTGCCAAGAGCCAATTCCCCCTTGCTTCTTTCTGACAAATAGGCAGTGACACACTTCCCTCAGCACCTCAGAACACTCCAGCGTGCCCTCCTAGGCCAAAGGAGGGAATCTACCCTGGTGAGGAGAAAAACACTGAGAGACCATGAGGCTAAGCAAGAGAAAGGGGAACAGAGAGTCTGCGCAATTATCTCAGCAACTAATCAAAACACCAATTCGTCTACAAAGGAACCTAGGGAATAGGAGGAAAACCTGAAGTTTTCTATGAAATCAGGGTATTTACCAGAGCTGGATATCATAACTGAAAGGGGGCTTCTAGGATGTACCTTACCATTCCTGTTCTGACACTAGAGTCATAAGAACACCACACTTCACATATTAATATTATAATGTGTGTTGGACCACACACACACGAGGTTTTATAGGTGGTATTAGAACTATGTTTTTGTACTTTCTTGAAATAAAAATGGTGCCTTTTATTCACTTTCATTCTGTATCAGTGAATAATTATCACTGATAGAAAAGACAGTGTTTATTCAGGCAACTGGAACTTTGCAATACTGGAGTAGTAGCAGGTTAGAACATGACAAGAAAAATGGTGGTAATATTCTGATGAAAATACAAGCTCCTCTATTCAATTTGTAACATGGATTTGAAGTGATTTTTTTAATTTACATATTTAGAAGTTATGCACAAGATTAAATGATAAAGCAAAGGATAATCTGAGAATAGGAACACAATAAAAAGAAGTAAAATCTCAAGGGTGAGAACTCATTAAATACAAATTTATGGAGGTGAGTTAATGCTGTTAAATTGACATCTGCTCCAAAATAACTATTTTTTTCCAAATGCTCCCAGTTCAATTGTTAACAACCTACTGTACAAACAGTAATCTCAGCACACCGATGAAGAAACAAAAAGCTACATCTAAACTTTTAAGAAAATATAATTTAAACCAAATATGACCGCAAATATGATTGCCTAACCTAAAATTTCTCTCCCCCCTCCTAAATTTACCTCTAGTGAACTGAAAATGCTGAGTGGAAATAAAAGGTCCATCTGTGACAGGATTAAGACTAATGTATTCCCTCTCTCATGTAGTGTACGCAAGAGATATATTTTTATAATACCTTTCCAAAAAAATGTCTTGTCAAGTTTCAAACAAACAAATAAAAGAACTTACACTGTCCTTTCCAATCAGACCTCTATTTCATTCAACGTCACTCTATTTCTTTTGCCTTGCTAAGGAAGCCAAACAGAGCTTCTCAGCTCTGTAACCAGCCTGATGCATTCCATCTGCCAGGGAACAGCAGAGAGACTATAATGCTTCCCCGCAACGGGAAGGGTATCCACTGCCTGGGGCATCAGGCTCCAGTCTCACAGTTTTGTTCACTGTTTTCTCCCCGTAGAAGTAAAGAAAATAATGTAAGTCACTATTTGAAACCGTAATATTTCTCAGCACAACTCGTGTAAGGCTACTGGAATCAGTCTCTCTGAGGAATGAAATGGAAAATCTACATACAAGTTTTCTAAGTTTAACGTAATGGAAGCCAGTGACCAATCAAGGGTAATTTAAGTAGCTAGATAACATGGAAGAAACTACAAAGTGTGGCGGGTAGGGGATCTTGGAAAATTATTTACACCATTTCCCTGCCCCAATCAAGATCAGCAATATCTAAAACATTTCTTGCAGGTGTACAGCTTATAAATTTTCAACTTCCCTACACAATTTATTCCAGTACAGCATTGTCCACAGCATCAGTAAATTTTCTTTCGTTGATGTTAAAAATCTAACCTTTTTTCCCTTAAATCTTTTCCTTGTTGATGACTTAACTAATTTGCTAATTCATGTCTTAGTTCCCAACTCAGGATTCTTCTTTTTGAGGCTAAACAACCACAAACCACATATGGGTATATGTGGGTATACCCCAGACTGTATATAGCTAGTTTAGTAGTAGATCATTGTTCCAATGCTTTTATAGGAAGGTAAACTGGCTGTCATACTGTACTGGTTTATCTTTTTATGGACAGATACTAATTTTTCATGTTTCTAATCTTCTGTTGTTTATAGTCTCAGAAATAACAGTACAAGATTCTGAGGTTACCTGAGCCAGTCCTTTGAGAGCCAAAGGGTAATTTTAATGAAGTAGTAATCACAAAAGCTTTTAAATGAACTGCAGCTGTTATTTTTTACAATAGGTTTTCCTTCCTATTGATTGGTAAATCTACTCTTTCCTTAGTCCTTCTCTTAGTACTAAGTGCAAGAATTTAACTTATGCAATATTTTTCTTTTTTCCTATGCGCCAAAAATATCTCACATTGTATTTTTGTACTTCTGAGTTTATGCTTAGGTTTTTATGCTATTTTTAATGTCCTTAATAGTTTGCTATATTTCCCATAATCTGTACATGCCCTTTTGTTCGAGATCATTTAACATTTCATTACATTATCTAATTAATTTCTGTTTATATTTTCTAGTCTTTCTGTGTCCCAGGATAATACATGCATATCTTTAGCTTAGAATGTTTATGGACATAGAATTGCTCTGAACTCTTTCTACTTAGATGTGCTTTCTATCACATTTTCCTACCAGTTCTCTAATAAAAGAAGTAGGAACAGAGGTAGGTTCTGTTTAAGCCTACTTCCTTAAGCTTTATTTCTTTAGGGTTTAGGTTTTTTTTTTCTTTTCTAAGAACTGTAAAATTTCTCTTTTCACAGTCATTCTGACAGGGTTTTTGCTACTTTAAAATTTTCTGTGATTCCTCCACAATGTTTAGAATTACATATATAATATTCTCTTTAGTCTGCCACACCGCACCCAACCCCACCTCCCCGCCCCCGCCCCCCCCCCCCCCCCCCTTCCTGTATAAAATGTTCTGGAAATTCTGTGCCTTGTATCTGTTTTCCCAAAAAAAAAAATTGCTACCATTGTCTGGACAACAAAGTTTTGTCTTTTTTTTCCTTCTTTTTTTTCAGAAAATGTCTTTTTTCTCCCAAGAATCAAATCTTATCTGGCGGTTCACAGCTGGTTTGACCATTATATCCTTATCCAGAAACTGCGTATTATGTCTTTATGGATCTACTTGCCATGCAAAGCAATACTTTCTCTCACTTTCCCCCCTTGCAGATGTTTCTGAAGCAAATTATACCCACTAATATTCTAATCATGTGAATTATCACACTGAGTGTCTCACATGCCAATTGAGACACTGTTATGATCATTAATTAAAATTTCAGCTCTTCCTGTTTATTTCCCTTCTCAAATTAGTGCAGAAACAATTGAAATATTTGGTGGATTGACATACTAGTATTCTACTTGTCCTTCTTATGACCTCCTTAAAATCATACCAAAACTCTATAATATTCAGGTCCTTTTCCTAGTCATTATTGTTTATATGTTTTATGAACATTTGCAATCACTTTTGATCCTAGTTTAAAGATTTTGCCATTACTGAGTGAGCAAGACTACATCTCAAAATTTTGTTCACAACAGCAATACCATATTTTAAGGACCAATGCTTATAAAGAAATTACATGTCACGGAGTTATTCCACTGTTAAAAAAAAATCAAAAAATCAAGTTACTGTATTGTTTCCTCTTCCCTCATACCCACGTACATGCAAGTACAAATACAGAAAGTTTAGTCCAAAAGAGAAAAAATATTTCCCCTCAAACTTCACTGCATTTAATCACTCATATCTATGAAGAGTTCAGTACAAATCTATAAGTTAACTATTGATTCTGGAAGCTTTCCTGGAAAAAAAAATCACTTAATTTTTGGGAATCTGGAATTAAGACTTCAGAAGTTCCTCCACTTGCTAACAACCTCATGACCAGTTACACTGTCGCTGGATGTGTCTGCTTGGGCTGAATTCAATTTAACTACATTACTGGGCATGTTATCAGTTCTCAAGCATGCACCTGACAACTTTTTTAAGTGACAGGTTGCTACTAGTGAAGCTAAGAACTTGTAAACACGTTCCTCTCTGAGGCAAGTGAGAAAATTACCAGAAAAAGTGGCCTGTAAAGGCCTAGGGGTGAGAATACTCATTAAAATAGGACAGGCTGGAGCTGTCCCAGCATACAGGCCCCCTGGACTAGGCCTTGCTTTGTGCCATGGCACTGACACAGGTCCTGTCACAACACAAGGCAGATTTCATCATGGTGAAAAGGGCAGATAAATATTTAAACCTAAGGTTTTGATTAGAGATTAAATTGCTACACAAACACACCCAGGGAACCTTAGAAAAATGCAGAGTACTCTTTGAGGTGAACAGCAGCAATAAGTGATGCTGAAAGAATTACCATACATCAAGACTTACTGATACATTAATACACTGGTTTTGTAAGCACTATCACAACAATGCTAATAATAGACTAATTTCAGTTATACTTCCAGTGAAAAGGTATTTCTTAGCAAAAAGCTCTGCCCTGTATTTCCTCATGAGTGCCTTCAAACACCAAATTTTAGGTGGCAGTTAGCCATTTCATTCAGTTTGTTCCAAAACCCAAATCTTTCAATGACTGTCTCCACCTAACATCAAGTACATCAATTGCTCATTCACAATCTTTAGTAATACTTCTGTAATTCTAAGGTTTTAAACCAGAGTAATGAAAAGCAACCATATGAGAATTTGTCCTTTAGGCAGCAAGCACTCACTTCAGTCACCTCCAAGGTGAACTAAGTTGACTCTAATTCAACCAGTTGTTGAGTTAACAGTGAATTTTGCTCCCTCTCGCATGTATGTGTTACACTGTTCCCCACACATATTTCTGAAATTCATGACAAGCTGTTGCAGTTTTCAGGTTTATTAATAAGTATGAAATAGAACGAAAGCACTCTGCTCTTCAGCAGATTCCAGGGCCAGGTCTACAGTGCTCTCTATCTGCATTCCGCATAAAGGAAGGTAGCTATAAGAACGAATTAACACTGCATTTTTTCTTAATGCTATAACTGCCTACCACAGAAAAAAGTGATCTTCTAAAGCAAGAAGGTGATATTGTAAATGACACCCATCTCCTATCTTACAGCAAATTATACAGTAAAAAGATATGCTACGTTTAGCACTGGTAATTACAGTTGCAAGAACTAAACCAAAATTACTTAATTTTCCAGTATCATTTTTAAAAAAACATTGAGGATTGACTTAAGAAAAGAAAACATTATCTGACATATTAATCAGCACTGAAAACAAATCAATTTTCTGTAATTTCATTAAAGCCTATGTATTGAAAACTAGGCAAAAGGCAGGGTAGGGCTTGGAAGTTATTCCATGTAGAATACTCTGGGACAAAATATGCTTTCTAAATATAGCCAATGATTGTTATTGATTATGTATTATAATTACGGAATTAAAATAAAAAATAAATATACTGAAAAATAATTTATATATATAACACAATACATATAAAATAGATAAATTAATAACAGCTTAATACTTACAACTTATTATTAACTCACAGCTCCTATAGCATCATCATACAAGAACTTCCAGATTTACTGTTGTTTTTTTTTATGGATCCCATACTTTCTGTTTTTTTCAATTGCTCTGTTTGGGGTAGACTGCAATTTGAAGTATGGGATGAGGGCTGAGCATTTCCAGTCTACGTTAAAAGTGAAAAGGATTACTTGCTGAAAAGAAAAAACCCAAAACATGATATTGGTATTTATAAAATAATCAGAAGACAACTTTTAAAATGTATAAAAGTATTTACACAGTCTACAAGCAATCGATCTTTTGTTCAGCTCACAGTTTCTGGATGTTAGTGAGCAACAACAGCAGCATTTATTTTATCATATCTTGCGGTGTCTCATATTTCTTTAATACCTGTTCATCACAATTACCTGTCCTAGGCACATCATCTGAATTAATCTAGAAACTAATTCTGCAAAGTATTGAATTCCTTGCAAAAAAATGCTGAGTGTCCTCAGATCTTATGAGTGGAACTGAGAGTCCTTAACGCACTGAAGAATTAGGCCCAAATTCAACCCCCATTTTATTATCAACATCACAGCCTCTAAGCTTGTTTATGTAGTCGGTAATGGCTACTGCATTAGTCAAGTCGGATTTCCCAGAGCAGTTTTGAGAATTGGAGCTGGAAGACAGGAACCAAGAGTATTTTAGAGGGAGGGAGCAACATGCTGCAAAAATGCAAAGATGCCCTTTACCCTCCAGTAATAAACACACTTTTCTTATTGAGCTTGTGCCCAGTATCATCAATCCAGAGACTGTGTCTGTGCTAATCCACACGGAAGATGCCTGGAAGGTCACACAAAACACCATTACCTTCTGTGGAGAACTGCCATCATTCTCAATGTTCTCAGCACTGCCAAGTGTTTGATCTATAAACCTGTATTTATGGCAACAGTTCACACTCATACTGAAAATCTGCAAACCATTTTGCCCAGCAGTCTTCAGTACATTAATTTGCAACACAGTTGGCAGAGGATATAGTAAACAGAGTGGTCATCCAGTTTTCTTCAAGTTCGCTTTGCAGAGAATGATCATGCTGTTTGCTCTATCTCTAAAAACTTGTATAAATATATAATTTATAAGGTGATGACATTTTAGTCTGTTCCCAGAGTCAAACATAATAATAATAATAATAATAATAATAATAATAATAATAAAAAACCACAGCAAAAGCAGTATCAATTGTTTCCTGTCACTATCTGCAGAATTTTCCAACAGAAGAGCCAAGGGTTTGTTTCTTCATTAATATTAGACATTTTCCAATTTCTAAAAAAAGCCTTATTTCTTGATGGCCGCACTAACAGCTCTGAAAGTTATGGCTAAAGGATATATTAAACAAGACTCAAATGAATACCACTTACCTCTTTCAAGAATTCTGAAAAATTGGTAATTTTTTTTTTTAATTAATGTTTCAAGGAGTATTTTCACAAGAATATACTAATACAAAATTTAGTATAAGATATGGAATGGGTAAATATTTCTTGCAACATCCTGTTTGGATCCTCCAACTTTCCTCTGCTTCCATCTTCCTCTGAATATGTGGTGGTTCTAGCAAGGTATTTAATCAAACAAGTATTTGATCTTCTGACAGTTTTAACTGAAAGGACAGCAAGCCTAAAGTTTGTGCAGAAAGTCCTTGAAATAGCCTAAAACTAGCGAACAAGCCTGAAAGGACTCCAGGAGATTTAGAGCATTTGGGCAGCAGACCAAGGAGATGAGGGATGGAGAAAAATGTTCTCAGCTGTGAAACAAAAGTCTCTCAAGTAGAATTGAAAATGAAGGAATAAACTGAGATAACAGATGCCAGCTCCAGGTTACTGAGGACTGCAAGTAGGGTGAAACAAAACCTGGAAAGCATGAGAAGACCAGTGAAGTTAGAGTCAAGGAACTGAAAACTGTAAGCTATTACTTCTGGCATTTGTTGGGAGTGCCACAGTTAAGTCAGCTTCTACAGAAAAGAATGACAGAAAGATGGACCTCTGTAAGGGCAGAAGGATAGTGGGCAGTGGTCACCAGCTTTGGAAGTTCTGTTAATTGTGTGTTGCCATTATGCCAGTGAATGGACTGACAATTCTTCTACAGGACTTAAAATGGAATCAGTTTCAAATAAAATGGGTTTAATGCTGTCTTTGTCATAATCACAGAAAAGAGAAATCACATCAAACTGCATATGGGTTTATTTCTGGGAATATCAAGACCTTCTAGTGCCCTTCATTCTTCTGAATAATGAAACAAATTTACTCATTTGTATGGAGGTGTTCATCATAACCATGCCTTTTTTGTCCTCGGCAAGGTATAGCGTCTTAAGTTCACAGAAAGGAGACAGGAAAGGAATAAAATTTAAATATGAAAAATACTGCAGTCAATAAATTATACTTCTGTTCTTCCCTAGTGAATTTCTCACACCTTGGCACACTTGACAAATATGCATTAGTTTAAAATTCCAATTTGTAAAACTGGCAGGTTGAAAAAATTCTAAAACATGCTTGTTTATTTGGCTGGAAAGCCTGAACTGAATGTCCGACATTCTCAGCAGAAGTGACTTTTGGATGAAATCTGAACTCTAACCCTGTCATATAATCTCTGCTGAAATCAGTGGAATGTGCATTTACTACCAAGCAAAGAAATCTGTTTAGACATAGCATTCTTATCAGACATTGGAATTAAAATAGCTGTATCAAATCTTACATATCCACTCTATATTTATCTGTCTTACGTTGTCCTTGATACTTCCTGAAGCTCAATCCAAGATACTGGATATAAAAATGCTTGGTTTTTTATTTCAAAAGCTGTGTGTCCCCTTACAGATCCTCTCTGCGTCATATCAGGGAGAGAAGATACACTCCCACTGTTGTTGAAGCAGTAGAAAATGCAATAGAAGAGGGATAAACATAGGCTGTGTCTAATTCAGCAAGTACATGGCACAACAGGAATGAGATTTGTAGGGTGAATCATTCACTGCAGAGAGTCAGCAGCCCATGTTATATATATTTGAAAGGACTATAACTGACTAACTCCAGTTTGATCCTGTGAGCTAATGCCCATTAGAGGTTAGAGCTCATTAGTTGTACTCTTACAGGACAGGACATCTTACCAATTCAGGGTCATCAGTGAAGAATTGAGTTAGGGCACTCTGAAAACACTTGGAGGTGACCCAAAGCACAATTCAAAGAGACCCTTATCTAATATAAAACATTAAAGTGGACACACTTATAGTTGCCCTAGACAGTGGTGCTTAAGGTCCCCCTGACAAATCATATGCTAATTCCTGACATTCACAAGAGCAGCACATGATAGCAGGAGGACCTCAGGGCAGCTGGGCAAGAAAAAACAAAACCAAACCAAAAAAGTGGGGTAATCCACTGACGGGACAGTCTCATGCCTTAAAGAAATCCCTGTGAGATTACACTACTCATGGCTGCACAGAGAACTTCTTGAAATACAAATCTAAAACCTCCAGAAGTTAAAACAACTGTATTACACAGCCATACGTATAAGCAACTTTCTTCAGAGTTATAAAGCTACAATTAGCTTTTACCCTCCATTTCTGCATAAAAGGAAATGGCATAAATACAGTGTATTTTTTTCTTTCAGTGGAAGTATTTATTATCTTATGGATTTGAATGGCTTGTAGCAGACAGAAGCCTTATTCTGAGTGGAGTTCAGAATACAGTGTTCTGCTCACTTTGCTTCAGAGATTTTTTTGCCTTTTATCATTCCAGGGTGCTTTTAGTGTATTGCAACCCTGACTTGGGGGTGATTTTAATTTTTTGTTTGTTACTTTTGGCTTGGTGTTCTTTTCTTTGTTTTCCTGTTTGCAGAATTTGAGGCTTCACTATATGCTGTACCTGCCAGTTCATTTAGGAAAAAGTTGTTTGACCTTCCACTATGTTACATATATGTATAAAAACTTTATGCAATTTATGTCTATTAAAGAAGTCAGTTATTACTGAAATGATAGAAACACCTTGACTGGAAAAACTATTGAAAAGTATTGAGCTATAAATCCATGCTGATCCCACCTGGTAAAATCAAAACTGATTACTCATACTGATGTAATTTCAAACATCTAACTTCCCTTCTCACAGAGATAAAAACAATGTTCTTTGAAAAATCAATAATCTAAACAAATTAGTCAATATTTACTTTCATGGGAGAAGACACCTCAGGAAAAACAGAAACGCTTACAGATAATTTATTATTAGTACCAGTCCTATTCCCACCCCACAATGCACTTCATTTAAACTGTTACTGGGAGGCTGATTTCATTCCAACGTATTATTAGCAAAAATGGTAAACAAGTCTGGGGTAAACCATCAGGAGAAGGAGGGGTGGGGGTGGGGAGAAAAAGTAAAAAAAAAAAAAAAAAATTAGGAAAAATAAAAAGAAATTGAAAGCTCAGTAATAATGACTGATAACACTTTCAATAAAAGAGTAGGCAGCCTTTACATATTAATTATGTTTATCTCTTTGCTAACAGCACAAAGTATAGAAAAACGTTATTTTGATGTTGATGAAATTTCTGGAAGGTTTCTGCAACAACAATATGCAAAAGTTACTTCTGTACCAGTCAACCTATGAGAAAACAGGCTGTGTATAGCCACATTAGGAGACAGTGTGGTAGCACGTACATAATATGGACATTACAAGGCAGCATGGAATGGTTCTGGAGAAAAAAGCACCTCAGGCCAAGGATCTGACATCTACATTATAAGCACTTCAGCATGTTTTATTTTGGTGAAGCTCTAGCCTGATCTCAGCAGACTGAATAGCCATTAGCGATTAGATCACATACTGCATGCTTCTACAGCATGTTTTCTCTTTTACTTTCATGTAAAGAAAACCCACCTTACTGGTGGTACTTAATAACCAGCTGGGGTTAAACCACAACAGTACTGTAGGATCACTGTGCAATACACCAGGCTGGCAAATCAGGGTGATCAGAATATTTATTTCAAAAGCAAATTTCTGATTTGAGGTAAAACGTTAACACAGATGAACTTACAGACTCAAGGAAGTGGTTTAAGTCATTTCATTCACATGCTGCTGACTGCTAGATACATTATACGAGTACCATGTGGTCTCCTTCGGGTATATCATACTTTGACTCATCTAGGTCAGATTAATCTGCAGTCTCATTTGACCTTACAATAGTTTAATAGTGTCTGCACTGGATAGTAGGAGCTAACTTGCCAGTTGCGCTGCAGATACCTCCCACAGAGTGCTGGCATTCCCTGGTCACATCTAAAGAAGAAGTAGAACAAAGGCAGGGCAATAGGAAACTCCAGTTTCAAAAATCTGCCACAAAACAGACAGAGACTTGAATCAGGCTCTTCCATATTCCTGAACAGAGGTGCAATGTGGGGCATAGAGTGGTCACCTCAAAGCTCAGGTTTGAATATAATGGAAGCATTGAAGGATAGTTTACTTTCCCTGATGAAATGACCATGAGTCTGAAACAAGAAATTCACAGCATTATTGTACTCCAGGGTCTAACCAAATCCAGAATGTTTGAATTACATGAGAAACTGAAAAACATCGGAGGGGCAAAGACATGCTTTTTTAACAATATGGAATAATCTTTCAGCACCCTCTCTTAGGAGACTTCTGATCAAATGCAGCAGACTAAGTTTGGATATAGATGAGAATCTGGTTTCTGGATCTGTTCTGAGTTACATTCATTTAGCGGATTACAATATTTACAAAAACTTACCTAAAACTGTATTCATTAAAAGCATTCAGTATCACAAGCTATTATAAGATTTAGCACATTTTTGTTACATGTTTTAGAGATATATCTTCCCCATTAAATAAATAAACCTGAAAAAGAAACAGAAGGGCACAACATCTTGGAGTGATATACCATCCTTTTAGATTAAGCAAATAAAGTAACAAAAAATATTATAAAAAGCATTTTTTTCATTATCTGTGGCTACAAGCATGTTATTAGCCTCTATGTCTCTTCACAAGAAGCTCATTTTCTTCTCTCTGTCTCTTCCTCCTCATCCTTACCCATTCATTCAGTGCTGAATGAGCTATAAAAGCTGGGATATTCTTCAGATAGAAAGAGAAATTTCCATTGAGCAGTAAACTCAGCCACCCATATGGTAATATCCACTGGACAAGATTAGTTGCTAGCAGAGCTCTGAACAGCCTTGAAGCTGCTGTGATTTGTATTATAAGCAGGAAACATCCTTGCCAGGCACAGCATCTGTTTGGTATTAAAGCTGTACAGAGAAACTTTCTTTGGGTTGAATGAAGTTCATTCAGACCTCAAAGTTCATAATTGCTTATTGCAAAGCAGATGAACATTTTAAGATATCCTTCTTTGATATAGAAATCAGCATTGTCCATCAGTAATCCCATCTTTTTTCTCCCAGTTGAAAACTACTGTTCCAGCAGCTTTTGCTATGTCTACTACATCCCAGCATGGAGACAGGCCCACTAATGCCACTGTTTTGTGGCAAGAAGAAGGGCTGATCTGTGCACATCAGTGGCTTTTTGATGGAGGAGGTAAGTTGCAGTGTGGGACTGGTAAGCTGCTGCCTAGGGAAGAAAGTCAAACATCATGTTTCAGACAAAGGGACGAAGGATGCTTGATTAGAGAGAGGTAGGTTCCCACTGCAAGGGAGCAGAGGATGATTAGAGAGGAAGAAATGCAAACAGCCTGCAGAACCTAAAATCTAGAATCACTTCCTACGGCTAATGAGGTTAAACCATCCTGAAAAATTTATCTTTTTTTCCTGAGTTATTACACTAACAATTCAGCTAAAATGTTCCACCACCTTCCACATAAAGATTTCTGTTATGCTTTGTCTCTGTGATGATGGTACTTTGCCATATAAATTAATATTAGAGTTCCTTGAAGTGTGGCTGTGCCACAATCAATAACAAGAGCACTGATTATTTTAGATGATTCAGATGACATCTCCAAGGAAAAGGGCTGTGTCAAAGAAGGAGAATCCCACAGACAAAACTCTATTGCTAAATACAGCAGATTTAGTAGAAAGGGTGCTCCTTGCCCTTCTTCTCCAATGACTCACACTGATGTTTTCTGAGAGCAATTAGAAGCAAGATTTTTTTTCCCAGGAAAGAAGAATTGCAAGTTGGTGAAGATTAAGAAAGGACTGAAGCTGGTATCTTCAGCACTAAGAGCTCCTTTAACAGTAGGGCTGAAAATAGCAAAGAATTAAAAAAAAAAATTAAATAAATTGCTCAGTGCCCACTAGATCACACATAGAATACTTTACTGTTTTGGAAACCCCAATACCAGAAAAACACGGATCAATGAGCATATGCTGAAACAAGGGAGGAATGGACTGGTTTTCACCATGGGAAAGCCAGGCAGCAGAACAGGTTGATCACAGAAGTGCAGTGTCCATACTTGAAGATTTTCTATTTCAATTCCTTCTTACCATAAAATAAAGGAGGATGTAGAAAATGTTGTAAGAGGAGAAGAAGGGCTTCTTGTAAATTAAAAAAAAAAAAACACACTGTACGAAACACAGGAACACACTTAACTCCACTGTATACTTGGAGAGGAGACGTCACCTGAAATGAAATAAAAGGGATGACCTGTAGTAACTCAAAAGCTTTCAGCTGGTAAAACTTGTTAGACTGAAAAACTACCCTACAGTCTTCAAATTATTTGTAATAGATGAAAAGAACATAGATATAAAAATAAAAATACAGCAGGGTTAAGTTCTGCATTGATAAAAAGAGAAACTAGAAAGAACATTTTGTTCCTCTGAGTGAAAACTGAATATGACCCAGTTGTTTTGGCTAGCTCACTTCCTAAAGTATGCATTTATCTATAGAGTACCTGGCAAAATAACTCAGTCACCTATACAGATTAGGTCCATATATCCAAAATCCAAGTGAAGTGGCTAACAGTATGAGCATTTAAGCAATCTGAATAGGAATTCAAATCAAATTCAATAGCTGAGAAGAACAAGTGCAGGAGGATCACCCTTGTTGCAGCTTGTTTGGCAGCTCTTTCATTACTAGGTCATACTGTATGTGATATACTCAATTTCTGCAAAGAGAAAAGCCTCTCCTTATACAATAATACAAATGGTGGGAAATCTTTACAAAGCTGATAAGAAACTCAGTTTTGCTGTGCTTGTAGTGTTCCACTCTCCTTGCTGATAAGTGAAGAGACTTCCAAGCAAAAGCCATGTAACACACATATCTATGCCATTTTTCTCTGATAACATGTTTAGCTTGTCTTATCTGCCAGCTACATCTCATTATTATTTGTGAGAAATGCTGATTTTTGCAAAAAAAAAAACCTGACAAGATTTCAAAGGATGGCATTTAGTCATTGAACAGCATTCCATAGCTTGTCATGTCTCAGCATGTGGGGATTTTTTTAAAGACATTTTTCATTTTGCACTCACACATAAATGAAGATTTCTTTCCCCCATATACACAGGGGAGTGTTTCTAAACAGAATATTTTTTCTTATTTGGACAAGAAAGGTACATGCTGTCATTAATAATTTGATTTCATTTTTCTCAAATTCTGAGTTGCCTAAAAAGTTGTCATATCTAAAATTATAATCACTGAAAGATGCTGATTTTTCATAATTTGGAAAGTTTACTAAGTGTCCTATAAATTATCTATTCTAAGAGTTCAAACTTTATTTTAGTGTGTCATTTTGTATCCCTGTTTTATTACTTCCTGTATGGTATACAGCATGAGTCTGGTGTTTGAATGATTTTGTAATTCCATATTACTGTAGGTATGATTATAACAGATGTTATTAAATTTTATCGTTCAGATTATGTCCTTAGATATCTATTGTATATCGATAGAAAACTGGGTTTGTTTTTACATGATCAGAAAATCCACTTTATTAAAATCCAGTAGTAGCAACTGATTTTTTTAGAAAAACCCTCTTATTTTACCACATAAAACAGTGATTTCAGAGTCAAACACCAAAAACTAGGAGAAGCTAGAATCCAGGTAGCTTTCTGCACATGTTCAATTTGTCATAGAAGCCTTAGTGATATTATCTGGTATCATTTTCTCCACAGGAACCTCAAGGGTAAATGAACTACTGTTCATCACATCCTGACATGACTTCTTAACCCCTTCTAACTCCTTTACCTGGGTCTGCCACTCCTATGATTCCCCATCACATACAGAATTCTCCACAGATCTTATGACGCTTCCCCATCCTCTGCCCTTTCCTCTTGCCTCTGCTGAAACCATTAATCCAATGCCCCACTTGCTGTAGTATCCTTTATATTCCACAGGTGCCTGTGAGAGCTGTAGCATAAAAGTCTGGAAAAACTACTATTAGGAGATTTCTCCCAGCTTCTCCCTTACCTATTCTTCGCTTTAAACAGGCGACTCTTTTACACACTTATGAAGTGCATAATCCCATCAGTTAATTAATGTTGTAAAACTAATGGCTGTTTCCATTCTTTAGGTTGTGTTTAAGCATCAAGATAGCTACATAATTTATTTTCCTTTTGTTACACTCTTTGGTTGCGCTTGACACAGTAAAAAGCAGAAAGCTGCTCAGATGGCTAAAGAATGGACCATTTTCTGCCTTCAGCTGCTGCACACAGGTAAGTTCAAGCCATGTATTTCAGGTTTGCTGTTCATCTTTCAGCAACATTCAAGTGTAAGTGAACCTCTTCTTAATGTTATTGACAACTAATGCATATGCATTCTCTCTTCATCTGCTATCCTCAGAGAATATCTGTTCATTTCTTCTCTCTGGAAAAGTTTTCTTTTACTTTCTTGCACCTTTGAAGGCACATGCATCTCTGATGTCTACCTCCTTATTAATAAGCCTCCAGAATGAAAATGAATTATGTTACTAAAAACATTAACTCCTCCTACTTATCATGTGCAAAGATCTGGCAGGATAAGAGCTAGAACCAATGGTTAAAGTAGAAGATTGAAAAAAATAAAAATCTACACCTTAATACTCTTACATTGCAACAGTTCATTCTGGTGCCCCTAGTATACAAAAAACTTAGAAAAATGTATTCCATTGGAATGCACTTCTGAGTGGATTTCAGATGATTCTCCAACATACTGATTTAAGTATAAATAAAATCTAATTTAAGCATATTAGAGATTGGAAATATTCACATGCAAAAAACCTCACTTGTTTTTTTGGGAATAAAAAAAACAAACACCACCTCATAGCAAGAAAAATATTCACTCTGGCTGTTATGAACCCAGCTGAACACTTATTACTTAGCATGTTATAATCAAATTTTCCTACATAGGTAGTGTAATTACTTTTTCATCAGTAATTCTGGAAAACATAGTAGACTCACTCTCTGTTTTTCACCATACGGTACATACTGAAGTGTATTTTTACCTAAGCCTATTTATAGAGCACTAAGCAACATTCAGCACTATGAATAAACCTTATACCCCCAAGATTAATGTTTGGGTTTGTACTTAGTTACTTTATGTGGGAGAAGTACAAAGATGTTTGATGGGAATACATAAGCTATCCCTCTATCCTCATTCCTGACAGGTTATTGAAGGTGCTTTATGCATCTTCTTATGGTAATATTTGTATACCACTCAAGTAGTATTGCATAACATATGAGCCCAGTTTCTGGCCACCACAAAAAGATTACTCAAGCTGTCTTCCCCTCAGTCTGCCCGCAGTTTTCTTCTTCAGTACTGATTCTGTTCCCTACTCTAGCCTTGTTTTAGTCATCCCTCTAGTCCTGACTTGGTCTAGGTTTTGCTATTTTGGACCCAGCTAGTATCCCAACCATCTTAATGCAGATCACAATGAATTGCTTTTCATTTGTTCTGAGTAACATTTTACTTATTCATCCACTGCAGAGGAAAAATGCTAGCACTGTGAATTGAGCCTTACACCTGCAATGACACTAAAATGTCTCACCAAATTACTTCAGATGTCTAAATACAGGTTGGCATGGTTTAACCCCAGTCAGCAACTAAGCACCACAGAGCCGCTCACTCACACCCCCACCTCAACCCCGTGGGATGAGGGAGAGAATACAAAGGGTAAAAGTGATAAAACTCATGGGTTCAGATAAAGACAGTTTAACAGGTAAAGAAAAACTGCGCATGCAAGCAAAGCAAAACAAGGAAACCATTTCCCATT
Source organism: Falco cherrug (assembly GCF_023634085.1). Classification (NCBI taxonomy): domain Eukaryota; kingdom Metazoa; phylum Chordata; class Aves; order Falconiformes; family Falconidae; genus Falco; species Falco cherrug. Next base: position 37,202,077 of record NC_073697.1, read on the forward strand.
TCCCATTGACAGGCAGGTGTTCAGCCATATCCAGGAATGCAGGTTACTTGGGAAAACAAATGCCATCACTCTGAATGCCCCTTCCTTTCTTTCTTCTTCCGCCAGCTTTATATGTTGAGCATGATGACATGGTACGGAGTATTGCTCTGGTCACTTGGGGCCAGCTGTCCCAGCTGCGTCCTCTCCCAGCAACTTGTGCCCCCCAGCCTGCTCACTGGTGGGTGGGTGAGAGGCAGGAGAGGCCTCGGCTCTGTGCCAGCGCTGCTCAGCAATAACAAACACATCCCTGTATCATCAGCACTGTTTCCAGCACAAATCCAAAGCATAGCCCCATGCTAGCTACCATGAAGAAAACTAACTTTACCCAAGCCAAAACTAGCACAACTGGTATATTTCTCTTCTGTGCAAAACTGCGAAGAGAGAGTAGTAGTAGCAGAAAAGCCAGCGAGAAAGAGGACACAATCACTGGACATTACACGGTACAACCAGGTAGAAAGGCTAACACAGCAACATTTACAACTGTGCTAATCATAAATCTACACCTTTACGCTTGGAGGTCCACAAAGCCAATAAAGAAGGAGAATGAAAAAATAAAATAAAATAGATCTATATATTGAGATCCAACAGAAGTAAACATTTCCCACAAAAAAAATATGCTTGAAGATGGAGTAAAGAAAAATGATCTTCAATTACTGCAGGAGTACAAGTGCTCAGAACTAAGATTTTCACCCTGTACCTTTTACGTATCAGCAGCTCCTTTTATTTATAAAAATTGCATATATATATATAAATATATACATTAGTATATAACTTGGAGTGGAAATTCATTTAGTCTATGCTAAACACTAAGGAAGGGCATATTACACTACTGTTAGCTACTTAGCCATCCAATACATTTAGGTTGTTATGACTAAGAGACCTCTGCTTCTTTCTTTTTGTTTTAAAGACACATGAGCCACCACTTCTTTAAATGCAGTACCCATCACAAGCTAGCCATGTCTTTGTCTTTTTCAGAGCACCTATAACACACGGTAACAAAAGCTACCCATTGAAGCCACTTGGAAGTGGAAGCCAGAAGGGGAAAAAAAAATTAAAAAAAGCTTTATACACAGATTACAGTTTGGGTTTTTTGGGGTTTTTAAATTTTTTTTAATATGTCTATCTTGGAACTAATCCTGCCCTTTATAATGACGGTGGCATCCTAAAGAACTTAAAGTAGAAGCTGGTCCAATCTGGAACTACTGTAACTATGACTGCTGAGTATATGAGAGAAAGAATTACAAAGCTCAGGTCTAGAAATATATTCAAATTTACCGATTGTACTTTGGTCCTTGGTAGCTTTTTAAAGTATGCTCAATTGCTTTCTTGGCACATATGATGGGAATAAAACCCACAAAATTACTATTAAAACAGCCAGATGAAGACTTTATGCACATTTTCCAGGCTAATACCTAGTTTTCTCCATTATGTTTCTTTGAATGCAGAGGGAGTAGAGCAGGAAGGCCTTCAAATTTATTGTTGAAAAAAGGACCAATCACAGCACATAAAACATTCTATCACATAGTACTTAAAACTTTTCTTCCCTCTCATTTACTGTAACAGAAAAGACTATATACTATCAGTTATTTACACAAGTATAGTTTCTGTTGGATTAAGAGAGAGCCGTAACGGCAAAAAACAATTTATCAGAATAAAAATATTCCTTCATGTAGAAAACAATCCATAGATATTTTTTAGAGTTCTACACAGACCAGTATAGGGTTGGTTGTTTTGTTGTTGTTGTTGGTTTTAAGCAATAAAGTTCAGCAGCAGATTAGAATTCCTGTGAGACGGTTTTTCTGCATCGTAGGGCATTGCTCATTTAATATATAGCACATAAGTAATACTTTGCTTGTTACATTTAGAAAAAGCTTTGTGAAAAAGTTAACAACTTAAATATTTCTCAAAACACTTCTCTGAAAAGGCATGTCAAGCAGAATTTCCATTTCCTAAGAACCTTCCTTTTAATTCTAAGCATTAGCACAAACAAAAACCAACCTGTATGTATGTTGACATTACATGTGGCAGATTTCCACTTTTCATGTTTATAACAGATGAAAAAGACACAGTTGAGAAGGCAGAAATTGTCCTTGGGTCAGGACAATTTACCATAGCTTAGTATGGTAAATTGCAACTCTTATTTAAATAACCTGTCAATTACTTAGAAAAGATAATTTATAATAATGAAACAATGAAACAAAACACACAAAAAGCATGAGGGAAAGGAACCACTCTCCTAACAGCTAAAGCATTAGGGTCTATTTCTCTTCCAGACGATCACTGCCTTTCCTATTTTCTGGGCACACAATCTACACATTAGCTTGTTCCCTGAAACCTGTCATCACAGACCTTCCACTGAAACAGAATCACCAGAGCTGTATTTCCTGAGGAGCAAGACCTTGTTTTTAAGAGGTATATATGCAGAAAATTTAAGAGGAGTCTCATCTGGTTACTAGTTTCTGCTAGGGTTTAAGCAATGCTGGAACTACTTTCTGTACAGCCAGAGAGAGATACTTAAACTAACCAAGAATCCTTTAATATTGCCCAGAGCCATGGCATTAATAAGTTTAGGATTTTTGAATAACAATTTTGAAGTTAAACATCTAAACCAGACTTTAAAGCACCTAAATCCTTTCCTAGCTCTAACTTTCAGTTGTACCCATTGCCAATTAAATTTCGATTAAGTTACTCAAACTCTGAAGAGCTGAATAAATACATTTAAGAGTAAGGGCATATGCAACTTTTCCTAAGCAATAAATATGCAGTAGAATACATATATAGTGCTCCTTTTCTAATATTAAATATATTGCTATTCTTTTCACCCTTTTACTGACTTCAGTGGTTCGGTTAGGTCTGGCCAGATCTGGCCATTTTTAAGTGCAAAGTTTTGTTTCATTCATTGATCCTTTTATGAACACGTTTGATTTAAAAACAATCAAACCCAGAAAATAGTGCATGTGGATGGGTAGTTTGCATACAACAAATGGAGTTTCAACTAATTTCTTTGCAATGCTGCAAACTAACTTATTTGAACTTATTATTACACATAACAGTTTAATTCAGTCCATGCACCTTTTAGACAACATCCTTCCTTGGCACAATTGAGAATGGGAAAATATTTACTTGCACGTAAATATATGGGCATACCCAGTCCAAAACAGCATGGTCAGGCCCTTCACGCCATGCACTGAGCTAGAAGTGTACCAGAAACTTCTCCAACAGGAAATTCCATTGTTTGGAAGTGATACCTGTCAGAGTTAATGTGTGTCATCATTATCTTTCCTAAGTAGAGTCTCTGCAGATTTAATAAGGAGAACGATGTGTATCCTCTGTCATTGTTCCTTCCCCATTTACAAAGCAGTTTTGACAGAGTTTACAAGTAAGGTCAAATTATGTCCCCAAATGAAGTCAAGGAGTTTTCATTATCTCTGTTCATATATACTGTGGAGAAGATTTAGAACTCAACTATTTTTCTCCTTGATGACATTATAAGTAGCAAGAGCAATGGAAAAGATATGAGCAGCAGTACTTGAAGAAAGATAATTATTCCAGGATCTGTCTCAGATTCACAGGCTGGATGATTTTCACTTTGATTCTCACAATATTTTATTTCATTATTTTGTTCCTGATGAGCTTAGCAGGGGATAAAATAAAGGCAGCTCAACAAACTGATACACTAAAGTCTGATCCCTTTATATTGAAAGGTGTTACTGAGAGATGTTAATGTTCAATCTCAAAAATATTTTTCATGTGTCTGATGTTCACCTGCTGAGGCTTTCATTTATGTCTTCATAGTTCAGTTTCAAAATGCCACACCAAAAACACTTACTCTTGATTTACTTATTTTGTAGAACAGTGCCACTGAAGAAGAAAATCTGAATTTAAATTAAGTAAAAGCTGAAGGTGCTTCAATTCACTAAACAAAATAAATGGCATGAAAAGAAAGGCTACAGATCAGATTCTCAAACTCTACTGATCAAATTTACCAGAGGAGCAAACAGTCCTTGGAATGATGTGATATTGATGGCTAACATGGACCAGAACCTGAAAAAAGTGTTGTGAGACCACAAAAGAACAGATTAGTAAAATATAAGGTCACAATTTTCATATAATGGTCCTTAGCAAAGAAGCACTCCACTACTAATAAATTGTCTTCAGAATAAGATACTCTGAAATTTTGTCTTTTGGAGTGAAATGTTAATTCTCAGTTCATTTTCTAAGAATGCACAAACCATGCCCACACAAAGAAAATTTAGGATGCTTGTGAGAAAGAAAATGATCTCCTGATCAGGTCTGGGCTAGGATCCCAAGGAAACTGACAGAAACTATCTTTTTTGCTGTTTAAAACTAGCCTAATAAAGCAACAGTAAATGCTCTCTAGGAAATAAACCCATAGCTGTACATGTGACCTGAAGCAAATTTCTCATCAATAAAAACAAGTGAGTTGTTTGTACTTGCAACTACCGTCTGTAGTATCAAATGCTATACTTCCTTGCATAGCCTAACAGACAGACAAAACCATCAAAAATTATTAAATATGACACTCATCAATCATTATGCAAAGTAATTGACAGCAATTTACTTATCTTTCATAAAAGGGATATAAAAAATGCAGTGAAAATGAAGGCAGACAGCAAGGCTAGTAAACACTAGGAAAATACTAAATAAATAAATAAAGTTCATTAAAATAAGGTGCTACAATAAACTGAGCTGAGCTTGACAGTGATGCTTAATATTATCTTCAAGAGGTTCTCTGAGGAAAAAATATCTTTCAAAAAATTTTAAGCTTTTCAATCCATGTATCATTTCAGTTTCTAGTGCCTTGCTCTTTTTACTGTGGCTATTCTTCCTCTTTGAGTTCTTAAGTATTTTGCCTCAGGTTAGTCCAGTTATAATCTCTGGATTGACTGAGACCAGAGTTTAGATCACAAAACAGTTTCAAGCAACCAAAAACCATAGTCAAAGGGATACAGATAAGGAAGAACAGGCCAAGATAATTTCTATTGCTCTTTCTCCACCCCTACCATTCACAGGCTGCCATGTATGAGATGCAGGTTCAACAGTAGATCTTTATTCAGTAATTTTGCCATGAAATATGTTCTTCAGCAGAAGCTGTCCAAAGCTGTGTTGACCCAAATGAAATAACAGGAGACACCAAAGGAATCACCAATTGCTGTTAATGCAGAAGATAGGAATTTGTTCAGTGACTGGGTGATCGCAGGAAAGAATTTAAGCCCAAATCATGGAAACAGACACACTCAGATATTGTTCTGACTTCTGAATATGAATATTTCAGCCACCCTTAATACAGACTATCCCTGTTTTTCTCATTGTATTAACAAACAAGATTTCTTTTGCTCCCTTTTCCACAATTCTCTCAAAAAAACCCACCTGTTCTCTCCTCTCATATCTTCTGTTATTTTGCATGGTGGTACAGTAGCTGTCCCATCTGGGGAGTCAGGATGAAAGACGCCAAATAACTAACACTACTGGGAGACCCAGCTCCTTGTGAAAAGAACATCATGCTTCACAGCATGGAGAACAGTGACTCCAGCAGGATGCCATACGCCTCAGATTCCCATCAGCTCCCAAAGGGTACAGAACTTCACAAGTTTGGGCCTCAAATGATTTTAAGTCTGACTTCAGTGTGCCCTCCTTTAAAAAACATTGTTACTGATACAAGAAGTAAAATATCAGGTTTAGAGAAGAGAAATGTTACATACAGTCCCATTTTATGAAATTATATATTTTTAATCAAAGTACAGTTCATGACTGAGATATTTATAAAATGTTAGCATGTTTCATTTTTACAGATTTTATGAAATACGTGTTTATTTTAATGACTGAATCTTTCAGTTAGTTTTGTATGCTGTGGTAGATAATGTAAATCTGTATTAGTCTCATTGACAGTTCTTTCATGTCCCTCTAGAGACTACAAAACTCCCGGTGAAGGATGAATATTCTTGGCTCCTGGAAAGTTTTATTCCTCTTTACCTTTGAAGGATGGCTCTAGTAAGGAAAACACTTTTTACTTGTGTTGTCATCTTAATTAAGATTATAGTTTCATTTGTGTTTCATTTCAGCAGCTATTCAGTGCTACAAATCTTTATAAATAAATACTTCAAACACATACTCTTTTCTTGAAACTTATACTATCACTGAAGATGAACATCAGCTGTCAATATTTCAGTTGTGAGCAACAGGTGAAGTAGATTTCAATGCTTACTTATTCTTCAGATAAAAAAGACAATAAATTTAATTTATGAAGCATCACCTGCAGGGTAGTCAAATATTTATGTGCAATGTTTTGCTTACCTGAGTTTTACAGAAGGCTATTATATGACTGATGTAATGGTTTAAATAACCTTTGGTTTTTCAATTCCATAAAAACTCATTCTGTCTCTACCTATATAAATTACACAAATTTATGATGAATCCATTGGACAACAAGCTTTCCAGGTCACTCCACTCATAATTACAACTAATTAAAATGTGCCAAAGAAAGGATAGAAATTTATCACTGTTCATTAAACCTGTAAAGACTGTGTTAATTAGATGTCAGACTCAGTAATTCACATAAATGTTGGCTGCCTGTCTAAATTTAGTGGGGGGAAAAATGCATTTATAGGCCCTACTGCAAGAAAGGAGATAGGTAATGTTGAATTAAAAGGGTTAAAATCTTTCTATACTACAAATCTCATTCTTTACCTATACGGGTTTTATCTTGAGAACAGTGTGCATGAATTGTCTGTTGCAACTTTTTTCCCCAAACTTAAATATTACTTTGATGAAAGGGAAAATTAATGCTACGCCATAATTTTTATAATGCCATATTTTCAAATATTGCTTACATGCATTACCATATATTGATTTGCAAGAGTTAATTAAAAATCACTGTTGACTAGCTGTTATCACACTACTGCATCATCTATGTTCTTACTCAAGAATGCTATATTGTTTTATCACCCACCGGAACCAGGAAGGGATTCAACTTTTTTCCCCAACATTTATAATCAACGCCTCCAATGCTTCAACCAAGTCTTCTCACAGGACATCTCATTGAGTTCAAATAGTTTTAGTATGACGCACTGTATATATTGATTAATTTGAAAGCAAGTCATCAATTCAAGACATAAGTCAGAGTGTCATAACATAAATTGTGTTCTTTTCGGATTAGCTGCATTTACAGCTTATAATTACAACTTCAGCAGTTCACTGTTTACTGCTTCGAGACCTGATTTACTCTGACTACTACCACTGCTTTAGGCTCAAGGATAGCTTTTATGCCTGTCCTGCACAATATCTGTGAGTTAGCCCTACATCTTCCATAATGCCTTCCATCTACTTAGCTTCACTTTAAGCATTTCTTTTAATGGTAACTTAGTCTCTGTGTATGTTTTTTCTCCTTCTGTGAGGAATTTTGAGTTAGGCACATAATACACAAGAAACAAGATCTCATAATTCAGTCCTGTCTCATCTGAATAGTTCGACTGCCTCAACAAGGCTGTTTAAATAAGACAGCTCCCAGGATCAGAACCTGGTTATCTTCACTAACCACAAGCCTTCATAAAACAAGGGAGCTATATGAAAGTTTTTGTTAGCTGCAGGCATTCATTTATCCTCTAATTCAGTTAATATTCTTGGTATGACATGTTGCTGGAGGAAATAGGTGGGTGAAATGTTCCATGGTGATATTGTATTAATTAACAGCGATACAATTGAAGGGGTTTTTAAGGTCTGGGTTTAAATGCACAGGAAGGTGTCAGGACCAGGCTTGTTTCTACAAAAATTATAAAGGAAAAAAACCCCCACATGGTCCATCTCTTCTACAGATAGTTCAGAAGAAATTCTAAATATCTTGCTAAATGTTTTTTCAGGAGAAGTTACTACCTAAATGACAAAGTACCAACCAAGTGCCAAGAAAAAAAAGTTTCCTTTTGTCTGTTGGAAGACATTTTTCTGGGAAGAAAGGAGACTGTTCATGGCAAATTTACTGTACAGAAGCACTATATTGAAATTGACTTGAAATTGTCTTTGAAAGTTAATTTTTTATTAAACTTCCTAGGACTTTGCTTTTAAGCCAAATAGCCAGCAGGTAAAAGAGCCAAACTTAAGGAGATAACTATACAGTGAACAAGAATAATAAAGGAATAGATTATTTAATAATCACTCAGTTTTTACTTAAAAGATCCAAGAAAAATAACATAGATTAAAGAAAAAGAAGGAAGCATATCAGACAGTCAAAAGAGGGGTTTTCAGGAGTTTTAGCCAGTACAGAACATGTTTCTTTTAAATATACATCTGCTGACTTACCTTACTGTAGCCTCAGCACTGTAATTGGATTCACATGGACAGTCATCTCTACCTGTGAGTCTGTAAAGGCTCCTGGGGCAAGTGCCTATTGAGCAGAGCCAGTAACAGTCCCATCCAAAAGCTAGAAGTTCAACTTCTAAAATTTTAGATGCTCTATTACTGTTCTCAAATACCAATTGCATTTCTGCCTTGCTTCTATGACATAGGCCTGTATGAATACAATAAAGACTAATAATTTGGCTGTAAAAATAACATTCCCTAAAAAAAAAAAAAAACCACATTAAGCAGCTCCCTACTGTCCCACCTCTCATAACTCAAATTTTCACTAAATTATATTAGGATATCTAAGAAAAGCAAAACTTTATTTGCTGGAAAAGTCAACACCTTTCCCCAAGACAAAAAGTGACAATGTGGTTGGCAGTTACAAAAATAAATACCTCTGTGGCTTCATGTGAAGTTTTACAAAGAATGACTTGAAGAACAAAAATTTGACTTCTAACAATAATAAGCAGTGTTTGCTCTTTACATGGATCTAGCCTGCACTTGCTAATTACTGAGCATTTACAAAGGAGATACCAGCTACCTTCTTACCCAGTGCAAAGTCTATGATTGTGACAATTCAGTGTATTACTGGGGAAGAGCTTAAAAGTCTAGTATACTATCCTGATTTTATTTAAATCGCTATGAAAACTGTATATGAAATCCAAAGAGACAGACAAACCCCAAGGCATGCATAACTGAGTGACTGTCTTCTTGCTAATCTGATAAAATAGACACTGGGTTCTCTTGCTTATAGATATATTTCTTTGTTTACCACCCTTACAGTTCCTTTGACCTAAGTAGAACTATCTAGCAGAACAGTGACTATTCAAGGTCAAAACTGTAAATGTCACTGATTAATAGATTTAGAAAGCAACAGCCTACTTTGAAAACATCCAGCAGAGATGCCTTATTTAGTGTGCCAGGAGAAACAACCAACACCAATCTGGCCAGTTGTATTAACCTTCCCTATCACAGGTCCTGCCACGGACTCTTTTGTTTGGGTGGGGAGGTATGGAGCATTTTGTTGTTGTTGTTTGTTAAGTCCATTCATTGGCATTCCTTCCATATTTTCTTCTGGCTAAGGGTCCAATTAATACCCCAGAAACATTGTTCATCATCCTGAAAGCAGCTGATTGAGCCACCTTCCCCTTCCTGAACTCCCCACCCAAGCAAAAAATCCAAAACTTTGTTTCCTTGGAACAACAAACAACTGCCATTTTTAAACAAAAAATTACACATAAAGCTGTGAAGTAAGGGTGTTATCAAGTTTAAATTAAATAACACACCTGTTCCCCCACACCCCCAAGCCTATATCCTTTCCTCACTCATTTGAGCAAATCTGTGACCCAAACCTCCTCTACTAAATCTGTGCTGTGACAGTGACAGATGCTTTTTTTGAGTTGGTTTTAGCTGATTGATTGAGAGAGGCGAAGCGCCCACAGATATTAGCTGCTGTTCTATTAGACTTATTGAGACAATCAGATAAATTTGGAACAGACAGTGAAAATTACTCCAAGAATACATTTAGAACAAGGTTAGAAATAGTACAAGACTATTTCAATGTGAACACACAAGGTTCCATCACAACAGCAACAAAATCACACCAGTCAGACAGACAGACAGCTCTCATTTTGTCTGTCATGGTCCCAGCCATTGTAAATTCAAGTCCTGTTTATATCCATAACCAAACTTCATTAACATTGCTACACTGTGAAAGTAAATGAAAGTAGCCCTTGGATTAATGATCACCACTCGGAGCTTACGAGTGCTGACAAAAAGATTAACCAGACATACCTTCCAGCACTTGACTGTGCAGAGATGTTGATGAAGATACAGGTGATTTCTCATAGAATTTGGTCTCAAATGCCATTTTTTGTTATGGAAGTGAAAAAACCCAGCAAGAATATTTATTCTTATGCTTTCCTTTACACTTTAGTCACCAAGAATTTTGAAGTCCATGTCAATGTATTAAGTAATTCAAAGGTATAGCTTTTAATTTTTTTTTTGTTTATTATTGTGTAACTGATTCTCTACCAACTGATGCTACAGTATTGCAAGTATCATAACAACATAGAGTATGTGGACCTTGTAAGAATTTATCACAGCAGCATTAATAGTACATGATATTCTGGCCAACATGAACACTGGAAAACAAAAAAGAGATGTACCATAAGAACAGAATAAAGTGGCAGTGTTCACATATGCACATTATCCAGGAAAGACAGACTAAAAAAATAACAAATAATAAGGATATATATGGACTGTATTATGACCAAATTGTTTTAAAATCTGTGAGATATTTTGATATCTTGAAGGGCAACTGACCTGAACCCCAAAGACAGCTTCCCTGTGGCATGGCTTTTGTCTAGACATCTGTACTTCTGTTACCCAAATTGCAGGGTACTCCTTTTAAAATCTTCAGCAACCTCTGAATATTAGAAGTTCAGATACTCTGTGTCAATGAAATGCTGATCTGTAAGCTGATGTATGGTGGAGACGTATGTAAGAAAAAGCTTATGCATAAGCAGTTTGCAAGTATCTAGCTAAACAGAGGCATTAAGGATCATCACTCAGCTCAAGAACAACTGGATTGCTAAATATTATGATATTTAGTAACGCACAAACAGTAGCAGATTAGAAAAATCAAATGTATGCCAGAGAAGTGAAGGACAAAACTAAGTTGCCAATTAAAAAAAACACCAAACAGGATATCTAAAAGTATTGGCAATTTTTCCTCATACACTTTGCCTTTAATGACATTTTTCATTTTTTTTGCCAGTATCTCTTCCTTTTCTTCCAAAAGCCTTCAAATCCTCTGAATTGTTGGAATTTGAGGAAACCCCCTTGATTTTCAGGGGTTTTTTTGTCTTTTTTAGTCAACGGTCTCAAAGTAGTGAACAATATTTTTAAAACCATACTTTTATCAAAAGTACTTTCTTTTGAAAGAATCCTCCTGATACCTCTTGCTTGCATCTGTTTGTGGTCTCTTGGCTTTATAATGTAGTACTTTACTACACAGGCAAGCAAGGAGAACTAGATCACCTTGCTCAGTCTTTTTGTAAAAGAATGTCATGATCTTTAATATGACACACTTTGTAACACTGCTTCTACATGCAAAAACATGCCCTGTACCTTGTGAAGACTTTTTTTCTTTTTGAGACTGAAGAAAGACATTCTAGACAATCCTCTGGACAGCATGTACTCCTACTACCAGGAATGGGAGGAAAGCAGTAATAAAATGTGAGATTAAAACAAGAACCAAATAAATGTAACAAAACCCAAGCTCTGGTCCTGGAAAAAAAAAAAAAAAAGTCTGCAGGTGTTGCTTCAAACCTTAAAACTTTTAATAGTATTACATTATATTTCTTTTGTTTTTGTAAAACTGAGCCAATAAATGAGTTTGTTTCTTCAGTACTACATATATAATCCTTTGTTCTACTTAGTAAGAACAACAAATTTTCATTGTCTCATGAGAATACTCAAATTTTATGAAGTGATTTTTCATTATTATGTTCCCAAGTTGAAAGATTTAAGTACAAAGCTATTTTCAGTTAAACCTTGCTTTTACTTATATTGCTTCAACTAATGTAAGATTGTAAACTATACTAAAAAATCAAACCTGCAACACACACTACAGGAAGTCAGAGTGATTGTATGTAAAAAATATACATTACATATCCAGATACAGAGATGATGCTCTGTATATCCTGCTATGACTAACACATGGGAGGTGTTCCAGCAGAAATTCTGGAATCAGCCTGTGCATGTATCAGATGCCCTTACATCAGGGCTCGGTTTGGGTGCCCATACATGAACATAGTGTCAGCTGAGGTGTTAAAGAGTATCCTGCCTACTTGCTCACCTTTTCCATAAAGTCACGGGTCACCCCTAACTGAAGAATCACATATTCCAGCCCCATGGTGATGTTTCTGGAGCTACAAAGATGGGTTAGCACCAAGTTTTGTCCGGAAATTTTGTCCATGTGGTCTGTAGAGAGTATACAGTACTGCAAGGAGGCACAATTTGCTTTGCATGTGCTGAATAGTTGCTCTGCATATGCAGTGTACCTAGTACTATTGGGATATAGCAGATTTAATAGCTTCAGGTTTGCGTATGTAATCTAACTTACACGCACAGGTAGTTCACCTGATGCTTTTAAAAATAATTTATCTTATTAAACATGGCTTTTCTAGACTTGGATGTAATATATAGTATTTCCAGATAAAACATATCCCAGCTGGTGCCATAGGTCTATTAAGGCTACTAGATATCCCAAAATCCCAGATAAATGTAAATCTTTCAAACATCTCAGGAAATTTCTAAGTAGATGTCACGGTCCACTCAGTGGACTCATGATGGTTCGTTAACTATGATCTCGAAGCGCAAAAATCAAGGCGACCACGCCTAGGGGTTATGCTTCAATCAAATAGCACAATTTTATTGTTTGCCCGTAAAGTGACGTGCAATAGGTAGAAAGACAGAAAGTGAATAAAAGGTAAAGTAAAAAGAAAAGGAAAGAGGATTACAGCTACCACCACGGGTCCCAGGTCCAGGCAGCGTCCAGCTGGTCCTTCCAATTGTTGTGATCCTTGGTGGGGAAGTTCTCCAAAATTCAGTTGCTAAGAAGGCATCTTTTTATGCCAAGCAACACACCTCGCTCCTCCTCTGGTCCCGGGACTTCCACCAGTCTCCGCCCTCTCGAGCCAGGTTATCTTGCCCCAGAGGCGGGTAGCTTCAGACCAGGAGGCGTGTTCTTGTATTATTTTCTGGTTCGTTGTTATGACTACAGTTGTGATCTGTCTTCTGGACAGCTGTTATGTGGCCTTATTCAATCCCAGGTGACAGGGAACGGCATAGTACTCCTTGTACCTTGCAGTTCTCCTTCCCAGGGTGTAGTTGTTCCTTTCAGTCCCAGGTTGCAGGGAGCGGCATAGTACTCCTCGTACCGTGCAGTTCTCTTTCCCAGGGTCTTTGTGTCTTGGCGTCCATGAGGACCACATTCCATCTCCAGGTCTCTGTTGGCAATGTTGAGACAATATTGTTCTCTTTAGACCGACTCTTACAGTAGAAAAAAGAGGTGACATCCACAAAGATTGTGTAGCACAGTGCAGATACCAGTGGTCAGAGAAATGGGGTAAGAAGCCATTTTGTTTTGATGTGGTTTTCTGAGTCCCTGACAGAAATAGAAATACAGCTGTTTTGAACCTTCTTTCTAAACCACATCTACTGTAGAAATAGATTCTTTAGGATGAAGATGAAGAGATTAAGCTTTACTTCACTGAAATAATGACACATGCTTTAAGGCTACAATCAAATGCCAAATGCTGTTCTGCAAGAAAGATTAGAAAGTGCCTGCAAGAAAGATGGAGGCTGCAGATATTTACTAGAGGTCAAGAAGCAGAAAGAGTTTTTCATATGTTTTTTTAAAGTAGAGGATATCTTGCTTCTGAGGTCTGTTTTATTCTGTCTGATGCAACCCTACACTTTCACAAAAAGTGAAGTTTTCTACCTTTATTACATTTTATTGCTTATGAAGATGATATAAACAGAATGCCTAGAAATCATATAAAAACTATCTGGACACCATATTATTACCCATACTCATTTTACACTGCATAAAATGGTAACTAGAGTTCCTCTCTTTCACTTATAAGTATGCCAAGACCTATGAAATTCTAAAGCTATGCTCTTTGTCATTTGCCATAAACTAAGGCAAATAAATTTTTATACAGACTTGAAAGCTATTTGGTTTTTTTTTTTTGATCCTCCTGCAGTACAATCTCATTTTGCAACTAAATCATGGAGTGTAAATATTTAACAAATATTGCAAATGAATAAAGAAGCATGGGAAAATATTGATTGTATTTCCTAAGAAAAAGAGGTCAAATACAAATGGCTGGTTTTTTTCTTCTTCTGTGTACAACTGTCACAAATGGTTTCTACTTCTCTACTAATACTTAATAGCAATGCTTTTTATTTTCCAAGTTATATGGTTTCTTTCCCTTATTGCTATCTTTGGATACAAGAAGTGTTTTTAGCAAAACAGTAATTAGTAATAAATTGTATATAGTTAAAGACAAATCATAAAACACGCAGTTGTAGAATTTCATAAAAACAGGCATTTTTGTAAAATTATGGCATATGTTCATCTTTTTGTTTGAACCATATCTAAGATGTTCCCACAATCAAGTGGACTGAAAAATATTTCATTATTATATAACAAAATACCATTTGACTCTTTTTTTTTCTCTAAACCACTTAAAAATGATATTGAGAGTATTGTACAAGAGTTAGGTATCGTCATTGACAATTGTTAAATTACTTCAATCCTATGGTACAAAAATATTCTTTTAAAATCATACCTAGCCAAGATTATATATATATGATAAAATCTAAAACCAAAAAGCTTCTTGTCCTTTCAATACACATTAACCAAAAGAGAAAAACACTATTTCTAAGTCAAATCTGAAGCAAGGAATATAGCCATATTGTTTGTTTACTCCTAATAACTTGTTTGTATGCTACTTATATCAAGAAAACATTAACATTATAGTTTGACACTATGACTATAGTAACAAGCCTTTAGATTTGCAAAAACTGCATGTGTGTTTCATTGAATTATTCCAATTACGCTAGCACAGTGAAAAAGGTAATCGGATACTTAATGGTAATAAAAAATATACCTTTCTGAAGTAGAGTTTTATTTTCCACATTTAATAGTCTGCTTTGGTTTTCTGACTAAGGAAGCATATATAGACAAGTTCAGAGATGTCATAATCTATTTGTGAACAAAGATATTATACTAAATAAGGACCAAGATTAGGTTGGATCTATCTTTTACAGACTATTTATCACTTTCACAGATTTATTAAAAACCAACATTGAAGAGTGTGAGATCCTGAACAGCCTGTATACAATTCTTACTGCACACATTGTTTTGCCTAACCATACCTTTGAAATGTAAGATAATTGTCCACAAGAGAAGTGAACCTTCTTTGTGAGGATAGCATTGTAAATCAGTAGTGCGAAAAAAGGTATTCATTGATCAGGCTGTATTACAATATAAATTCTCATATCTATATGGATAAAAACAAATCCATAGCATCAGCCAAAATACACAGGTAACCCAAACACCATTCCTATGAAAGTGTAAAAAAGTTAGGTAACTGGCATCTTCATATTATTTGGCTACTAGGGAGTTCCATTTTATTTTCTGTGACTCACTTGGTGTCATATGTTTCATGTACACACCCTTGAAAAAGTCTGAGGTAATGAGCAAATGGAAAGACGGAACCCAGGTTCATTACAACCTAGAGACCAGAAAACGGACAGGACTTTCTCTGTGACCCTAGAATCTCAAAGAGCTCACATTTTGGATAAAAATTTAATGCATGTGTAACTCTGCTATGTAAGATTTGGGTCACATAGATCATCTTTTTCTGTATTTCTTTAAGTGGAACCTTGAGAATACTTTGGTTTAAAAAACAGTAATAGAGTGCTATTTTAAATTTCTTCCAGAAGGATAACAGGCCATTCAGGTTAAACCTGAAATTAAGAGGCTGGCTATTTTCCAGTGTTTGTCATTGCACAAGATCCAAACACACCTATGGATGTACAGACAAAATAGTATCTTTATGAGCTGTTATTCAAGATGATGTGCTTACTTCTGCTAATAAAGATGAGATGCCAAACCTAAATAATATATACATTCTGAGGTTTTCACCACTGAACAATTTATCTTGATTTCTGAGTGTATCTTACCAAAAAATTCAACACACACCACCCCTCAACTGTTCTATGAATTAAGAAATAAAGACTATTTACATCAGTAACAATTAAGCTTAAGCTTGATTAAATAATATTATTCCAAGAACAGATGCTGCTGACTCGCATCCTTATAGGATAACTGGAAAGACAGTACATGATAGAGAAAAATCTGTATAATGCAATCGCTTACTATTGCTTTCCAACAGGCGTACACTTATTAGGACAGGTGGGGAACAATCCTGCAAAAATCTAATCTGTGCTTTCACTAAGAAAATGAAAAAATTTCATTACTTCTAGCACTAGTCTGAAGATACAAGTCTCACCATGCCAAACAGATGACTAAGCAGCCACCATTTATCTTAATTAAAGTTCATCTTAATCAAGGTACGGATTGTAAGATATAATGCTACTTAAACCTAAGATTCTTACCATAGTTGCATGGTTCCCAGAGGGAACATATATCAATAATGAATATATAACTACAGCTTAGTCCTGCTAAAAAGGTAAAGAAAGAAAAGAAAGCAAAGCAACAATGAAAGCAAACATATCTAGTCTCTTATCTGTTGCTTAAATCATCAAAAGACCTACTACAGTACATTGTAAAGTCAATTTTGTCCTCAGTAATACACATACTGTACATTTTCTCCAAAAGCAAACGCCTTTCCCAAATATGTATAACTAATTTAAATGGAATTATTGCTGCATACTTCAAAACAAAGATCAGAACTTGATCCATCTTAAAGATTCTGGTAAAACTGTAATTTTAAAATCACATTTAAAAATATCTTCTACATTCATCATGTAAACCCATTCTCTAGAGAATACACCCCACCACCCCTCTTCAAATAAGTAGGAAGTGAGGTCATACTGGAAGAGACCACACTTAACTTCTTTTAGAAAGCACTCTCATTCATCTGCTTCATTTTTAATCTACAAATGACCTGTCTCTAAATTCAGGACTTATGAATCTTGTATTGAGAAAAAAATTTTAGATGATCAGTTGATCCTTTTTAGAAGGTTAAAAAACAGCTTTATTTATTCAAGAAAAGTTTCAGAACATCATCTGCATATTAACGTAGGAACAGGTAGGGGAAAAATATTATTTTCTATTCTGGCTTTTAAGTTGTACTTTTGCCTTCATTCCAGAAACCAATTTAAACTGTGATACAGCTGCAAATACACTCTTTTCAATGAACTGGGTAACTCAGCCCACAAAGAAGTGCCCTCCTTGGCTGCATGAGTATATTATGGGATGCAATGACTACAGTGTGTATATAAAGTGCATTCTGAGTACTGTTCCTTTAAGTAGCTTATCTTTCTGTACTCGGGGAAAAACAAAGGAAAGATATCAGAAAAGCATCTTTCCTAGGGACAGCAATAGTTGGTAACCCACCAATGAAGAGCTCAAACAGCCCAACTGATTCTTAGAGGTAAAAATAAAATAAGCTGAGGAGGAGACTAGAGCAATCAAACTTCCACGAATATTAAAACTCTAAAAGAAAAAGAAAATAAGATAATCAGCTCAACACTGTGTATCTGTAAGCAATGAGTGTCAACAGAAAGATGACAATCAAAAAGTTCCTCTACCTCCAATGGAACATTTGGGTCCTCTCAGTGGGTTTTCAATTTTCCATTAATTAAGAATTGGAAATTAATTATAAAGCTATTAGAAAAATGTAAGAAGCATCATACTCGCTGCAAAGGTGAAGATGCAGAAATCAAAGGAAATCAGTAAAGAAAGTAGACATTACTTTCCATAAAAAAACCCCAACAACAAAACAAATAAAAGGAAAGCAACAGTACTGCGTTTGGAAAAGTAGCAGTCTTGCATTTGCATTGCACTGACATGAAAGGCTAATAGGAGCTCGTATTGTGGCAACAGTCTAGAAAAACAAGTAAATAAATAATAATAATAAAAAAGTAGGCAGGCAGATTACTGGTATATGCACCATTATCCCAGACATGGCAATTAGAGTTTAACCAGAAAAGGAATTTTATTCCAGAAAGGAAACCCTGGGCCTAAGAAAAGCTTATAAAAAGCAGTGCTCTTGTACCACAAACATTACTGAAAATGCAAAATGCAGAATGAAAGGAGACCTAAATCTGAGAGAAATACAAAGACAGGTTAAAATCAACCTATGCAGCCACACCTGTTGGAATAAGAAGTGTAAGCTTGTTCTGAACGTTGTCCTGTGGCCTCCTGCCAATACTAATGGGCTTTCCATCTTCTCTTCGATTTGCAGTGTATTCCTGGCCTGGGGCTACAACACAAAGCAAGGAATAGTCATGTAAATCAGCCTGAAGTTAGCCTATTCTCTTTCCAAAAATGTTCCTCTTTGAACCATGCACATATCAGGGTTTACATTTAACGTTCTCAATATTACTCAGGCTTGGTCCCTGATTTCCAGAAAGCAGCCAACAGACATACAGTAATGATCACTTCAGCAATTACAAAAGTAGCGGTCATTATTTCCCATTACTTCCAGCACAGACACACTGCTGCAGATATAAAACCAGTTCTGTATTAATTTGAGAGCAGCTAAGGATTATTTTTAAACCAGTCACACTCCTGTACTACTATTATTTATTTATTTATTTATTTACTTCTTTTTATTTTCCCTTCATTTAGACTTCACAGTTACAGTAACAAAACTAGTGCCTCCCATTGAATCGGCTGCTTTTTTAACTCTTCGGAAAGAAATGAAAGGGGAGCAGCCACTGCCAATTAAGGACCAGAAGAGAGATATCAATGCTTGTTTTACAGCACTAGGAAATTAATACAGGGATTGCTATTTCCTGGGCTTTTATTTCAAGAAAAAAGACAGACTCAGAGGACTGTGTGTATCAGGATAAATGTCTACGCTGTACTGACCTGTGACCATAGCTTTTTTCTGGGTCTGCATGATAGAGAGGGTATTTTTTTAGTATATACAAGAATCCTCAGAACAGACAGAAACTACACTGCTGCTAATTACAACAGAATTAGTCAAATGAAAGTGGTGAAAAGAGGTCATATTTTATTACTGATTTATGAGGCAAACCCCAAATTCACAGAATTAATAGTTGCAACATGAAAGTCACGTCAGCAAATTAATAATATTATATTGGGGAAAAATTCTCAGCAAGCCTTCTGAATGAGCTGTACCAAGGATGAGACTACACGGACATTTTCTGCCCTTCGTTGTATGTTTAAACAAATAATTTTTTTTTTTTTTTGGAACATTTAGTTGAGTCATATATTAAAAAACACATCACTGATTTTCCCTCATGAATTCTTAAAGGTTATTGTGTCCAATGAAAATAGTCATTCAGAATTTAACTAAATGTCATAGCAATAGTAATTTAAAATTAACTATCCTCTTTAAATTTTTTTAAAAATAACTTGAAACTGGCCAAGTAGTTTAACTTTATCTCATCACACTAGCATGAGGAAGGAAGCCTGTGGATGTAACTGTAATCCTGAGGCTTCAGGAAGTTGGCAGAACCTGGATTTGTCCTGGGAAAGGTACACTTGGTGTTCAGCTCTGTGCTGTGAGTTTAATTTTTACAGCAGGTAAGTGCTTCTACTGCTATGGGGAAATACAAATAAAAGAATTTACAAGTTCTGTGATTCTCAGTTCTTCTGAGGTCCCCATAAATATTGAAATAGAGCCAGATTCCAGCTTTTATTTTTAGTGATGGAG
The DNA here is from genome assembly GCF_023634085.1 of Falco cherrug. Taxonomy (NCBI): domain Eukaryota; kingdom Metazoa; phylum Chordata; class Aves; order Falconiformes; family Falconidae; genus Falco; species Falco cherrug. The sequence continues at coordinate 37,221,921 of NC_073697.1, forward strand.
TTGTTACAGACTAACCAGCGCTACAATAACTTCACCAGCCTTCCCCACGGAGGAGACCATCCTGTCTTTTATTCAGTCTGACTCCTACTGCCTCAGTGGTATCACTGAACTTTTATATATGGTCTGTTGCCTGGGCAGGGACTCGTGAAGAATCTAAAGAGCTAGAAGCTAAGCAGTTTTATTCACGTTTAACAAAGGGATCACTATGCTGTAATAGCCAATGGCAACACAAATCATTATACCTAAACATAAAAGTCTAACAGGCATATTCAACAGGTCCTCACCTCCTTTAGATTAAGTTTACCCTGCAGTGAAATTTTCAACCACTGAACTATTGGCTGGTTCTTCTTCCTTACTAGTTTAGATCAGAGGTGATAATCTGGACTAGCTCAGATCAGAGGTGATAATCTGGACTAGGTCCTGTTTCTGGGTATTCTGCAGTGCTCTGCTAATGTAAAGCACTTCTAAGGCAAGAGTACCTAAGCTTCACTTTGCAAGGTAGAGACTGGTATGTGGCAAAATATTAACCTATTCATCTCATTGGCTAGAAGTAAATCCAATTTTCTGGATTGAAGAGTAGTAGAAGAATGCTAGAGTCAGCAGTTCCTAGCAACTGGGTTTTGCAATCAATCTCTCCACTGACTGGAGAACAAAAGTGGCCTGATATATTTAATGCACTTCCATACACGTATGATTTTGTTTATGCACCTATACAGACACACAAACGTGCAAGCACACAAAACCCCCAAACTGCTCAGAAACCAGGACGGAAAATCCAGTTTTCTTAAAACTGGATTTCTTAAATATCTTGAAATTTAAATTTCATCATCAAAATATGTGATGTCTACTAATTTTATTATTGCTTGTTAAAACAGAGAGCAATCAGGCTTGCATGGCAGTTCTTTTCTGAATAAAAATGTGGTTTATGGTTTCATGTCCTTCTTAAATATCTTTTAATGGGTAGAGTGTCTCTAACTCCATCTTAGTATTTTTCCTCATTTTTTTTGCAGCAGCAGCCAGCCATACAGAGCAGTAAATTCTAACCTAGTCTCTAAGCTTTGCCTTTCATCCACCAGCCTTCAACAATTCTATTCATCATTGTCCCCACTTTCCTTGTATCGAAAGCAGAATTGGAATTGCTTACAATGCTTACCACAGAAAGGCATTACTTAGACATCCTCTCTAAGTCCAGAATAATTTGGTTTATTCATTGTACAGAAGAGATAACATACCAGTGATCAAAATTTAAAATAACTGTGTTCAGGCCTTTGCCTGAGCTTCAGTTCAAGCAGTATACAAATGCTCTAGAGAAGCTGTGGTTGGGCTTCACAGGCACTTTACTGTAAAAAAGGTAAATACTTGGTCATGTGCAGCTGGCTTGAAATTGTTAGCCCCAAGGACTAAAAATCATTACTCTGTTTCTACAAAATCAAACAAGTAAACAGAGAAAAGCAAATTAGAACTGTTTGCCTACTGTCTGGCCTTTGAAAGCTGTATTTGTGTTACTGCTTAGCCTGTTTGTAAGCTCCAAAAAATGTCCTCGCTGCCTTTAGTCCAGTGTTACTTCATATTTTGCTGCATACTTACATGCAACATGTCACGGTTGAGCTTTCTTTTAATATACAATTGAAAGCCAAGGCTTTTAGTACAGCATCATTTCAGCACCTGGAACACAACTTTTAACATGAATATTGCTGAAATTTACCCACTACCTAGCCAAAGTGGATCTATGCCCACTGGGGTCAGGACTGCAGTACCACAATGCCCTGGGTGTAACAAGGCAATTGCAGACTTTGGCAGTTACGGTTTATAGTTCTAGACTCAAATATCAGGAAACGAAAAATAGTATCCAAACAGCTATGACTGAACCCCAGCTACACTGTGACAATTTTTTACCAGAGATGTGGGCACTGTGGTGGAGTTTCTTAGGATCTTCCACTTGCATGAGTGTTTTCCACAATTTACACTATATGCTCAAGACACACGAAGGCAGCAATGATTGATTAAAGAAAACTGGGAACTTAGGTGGGAGAAAACCAAAGAGTAAGCATCTGGAAACAGATCTGACATGCAACTGCAAAACATGAAACCAAGTTTTAAAATTCTGTACAAAAATGCTCTACCTTGAAAATACAGCAGAAAGTGAGCATGGATCTATTATTATAATAGACCTTGGATATATTTAATTGAAGTGATAGACATTTTTGTGACTCATGATGCGTTAAAAAAAAGCTGTAAAAGATAAGCAGATGATAAAAACAATAATAGCCAAACTTTTTGAGAAAGTTTATTCAATGTTAAAAAAGGGCACGATAATATTTTTTAAAGCTCTTTAAAATATATATTTCAGGAAACTTTAATGCCTTTTCTACCAAAAATGAGCAGTGAACTATTTGATCTCTAGTTATTAAAATGTATCTAAAATAACCACTACATTAAAGGTTTTCTATTTTTATATACATAGTAGATGGCATACCTAAGAATAATAATAATAAAAAAATACAATGTGTTAAGATCAGATAAATTTAGAAAGTTACGTTTTATGCATGGAGTGACAAACCTTTGATCACTGAAAACTAACACCTAGTGAACTACTATATGCTGTGTTTCTGTCTATTAATTTCATTGAACACTGTGTTTCCTCCAGGAAGAACATGAGAATGGGCTTGTTTTGGTTTTCCCCTGTTATTTGGACCAGGCCTTGCCAGGCAACAGCAAGCACACCAGTGGAAGAGGCAAGAGGGGATCCAGGGCTAAAAGTCTGACCGCCAAACTTCACAGCTCAAAGACAGCGTGGACTAGGTTTACAGCTGCTAATCTTCCATTTCAACTGTGGTCAAATTTGGTCAAACTGGGTCAAAACCTGATTCGCTATTTAGAATATTATCTTTTGGAAGTAGAAAGCAGGGAAACCTGCCTGTTTTAAGGTAGCTTAAAAAGGTTAAAAGATGAAACCTTAATTTAAAGCACGTGACCATCAAAAAAATTAAAAAAAATATTTAATTCAGTCTCATTATAGTTTACTAATTATAGGTGTTTCCTTGCATCACTTAGATTCGTAGTTATGCCCTAAGAAATGCTTGGAGCATTGTCTTGTTACAATATGAATACAATAGGAATCTTTCTCAGTCATTTATAATAAATGGCATAATGAGTACACCAAAGCATAGAACACAGTATGTTTAGTACTTTCAAGATAAAATTGTGTAGACCAGAAAGAAACTCTGTTATAATCAAAGGTATCACTAGACTATGAAATCAAACAGCCAACAAGTAGGTAGTAAAAAACTCCATTTGTTGCAGGTATTGATCCTTTCTCCACATATCAGTTCTACTCTGATGTTACTGCTTTGCCAGTAAAAGGTCCAGACTGGCCAAAGATGGACAGGCTGGGAACTTTCCACTTTTGGAACTGGAAAAATAGTGAAAGTACGATGTCAGTCCAGAGCACATGTAGCAGATGTAGCAAAACCAAGAAAAGTGGTTTAAAATAGGCCTGCAGGCAGGGGAAAACAGTCTCAGGAAACCCTAATCACTCTTTTATCAAAACCATGCCCCTACTGAGTCTATCATAAAGTGGTTGAACAATAAAATACAACCCATCATGCTCTGTTCACAATTTTCAAATTTTATTGAAAGCTTGTTTTGTTTTATTTTAAGGAAAGTATGTATTTTAGGTTAAGAAGTAGATAGCTGTTGCAAATTTGTTAACTCACCTGAAATTTAAAGTTGATTTTATAAGGAGGAAAAAGAAGAGAAAGAAGAGAGAGGAGAGAAAAGGAGTCATAAGTTTAAGAAACATTAAAAAACTCACTGTGCTGTGCTGGGAACATAAAAATGACAACTGGGTATTTACAGATTTATTTCCTACTGAAAATAGACACCATCCTTTGCTTTCAGACCCAATCTACCTCAGTCTGTTCATGGAACTATTTCTGTCTGCCTATCCATTCCCTACCCACCATCCCATAAATTTTGACATTTGGTTCATTTCAATCAATTCTGAAAGGAGTCAACAGAGGGGCACAAGCCACTTGCAACGTATTTTGTAACAGGGTAGAGGAAGCTTAATTTTGTGTTGCCCAGAAGGAGTGTGATCTAAGTTCAACATTTTCTACTCTCTTGACCTTTTAGTTAACCAGTCATAAAATACATCGGTAGAGTATGTTATTTTGAAACTAGACACAGCATTCACTGCAACTGTATGACGACAGTACATAAGGAACAAGAGAAGGAAGTGAGTATGATAACAGCATTTAAAGAAGCTGAAAGGAGCTGGAAGGGTTATGTTATGGGACAAGGAGAGGTTTGTGAGAGATGGAGTTAAGTTTGCTGCTGTAGGTATACATAGAGACAAAGGACAAAACATCAAAAAATCGGTTTGAACAGAATACTGCAAAGGCTGATGGCAACAATACAGTATCTACACCAGCTTCCCTGTTGATTTTTTCCAGCTCACCTTAAATGCAGAAGGACTTATGCCTTCAATAGAAAATAAGGGACATATTAGTTTCCTTTAAAATGTTGCACAAATTCTGCTGATCCTGAAAAAGTAATACCCTACAAAATAGTCATTCTCCACCTTCAATATTCTTTAGGCTTGACATGCTTCACCCACACCCAGTCACGCAGGACTAGAAGTAAGCTTTTTGTAAGTTTATTGAAAGAGTGAGTTTGCTGTGAAACTCCCATCTTCTGTTTACCCCTAGAGTGGCACATCTGCCATTTGAAGATATTATTTCCTCCCATTTGTGCCACAAAGGGATCAGGTTGTAATGCAGAACAACATTCAGTCACCATGACTTGGCCTTAAAGGATGGATGCTTAATAGAGCTGATTTCCATCAGACAAGACTGGCAGAAAGAAATGTATTTTCTGACAGAAATAAAATTAATCTGAAGGTCTCCAGCAATAACCATCACTCACCTAATACAGTATAAAGAAAATTCCCTGCAACATACTCTGTGAAAACAAGAAGCTTTATGTACATTGGTTTTCCTTCTTTTCCCTTTTTGTATGTACCACGGATTGCAAAGCTACTTTTACACTAATATATTTAATGTGCTCAGGAGCACCCTCAGGCACTGAAGCTATCTTGGCATAAAATGGCTTTTTCTGTAAAATCTCTTATGGTCTAAGAGAAGATTACTATGTCCAAACTGCTTTTTGGAAGTGGCTCCTGACCACACACACCCCCAAACAGCACCTGAGAACCATCTGCAAGCCTGTGGGACAAAAATGAGGCAAACTCTTCCAATAATTTATCAACATGACAATCCAGTTCCAGTGCCTGGAACATTTCAATGTTTAATTTTCTCTTGTTTATGTAGCCTAAATTTTAAACAGCCTGGCTAAGGTCCACATTCTCCTACAAAGACACTTTTAATTCCCAAGATGTTTTGTTCAACAGTTAAAACAAATACCTCAAATAAATAAACTTGATGATGGCAGAAATGTCACAAATCCATTTTAAGTAAAAATCAATATACAAAGAAGAAATCTTTCATGCTGTCCTTTCATTTCTTTGGATTGCCTTAGACAGATGCTCTATAATTTCATGAGAATGAATTTCTTTAACTGGGGCCCTACACTGTAGGCATCATCCTACTGATGGTATTGTGCTGTTTAATGCTCTTCACACAGCATCACACAGGACAAATAGCTGTCACGGTATGGGAGGCAAGATCGGTCTTTCATCCTTCACTGCTTAGTTAGTTTCACAATGAAAAAATACCATGTAGCACATCTATACTGCCAGCGGCAAGGATGGAGGATACTTAAGTATTTTACACAATGGTAATATGCAAGGACAACAAGCTTTAATATATACGAAAATATACAGGACCATTCATAGCAAAAGTAGTGGTCTTTGCAAATAGGATTTTTTAAACTAGCTAAGCATAAAAGAGGCTATAAGACATTACTTTCATTACAGAACAAATCACCACTCTTGAATACACTGTTGGGCTGAAGTTACAAAATTATTTCAAGACCAGACACTGTATTGACAAGTGCCAATTTAATTTTTATAATTCAGTAGAGAAAGTTTCGGAAATCAATAGTATCTTTATTAAATCTAATTTTCCTATAACTTGCTAGCCTACTAGCTTTAGAAAGAGCATCAAAGAGGTAGTAAGGGTTAAAAATTGCACAGGGATTCAATTAAACCTTTTGATAATTAAGAAACTGATTTCCCAGTCAATAGAAAAAAAGTAAGACTGATAGTTTAGGTGTTTTCTACGATGTTTAGGTGTTTAGGAAAAAGAAATAAACTATAAGTACGAATAAATCACTATTCTATCTAAAATTAATGTTTTGAGGGTTTCAGAAATCTTAAGTTTCAAATAATTTAAATATACAATAAACACAAAGTAACTTTATACTGAAAAAAAAAAAAGTTTCATTTTCCAAATAGGAAAATATTCAAGATCTTAGAGGAAATATTAATTGCAGTAATTGTATATTTTTCAGTTAAAATCCCCTATTTTATTAAAATTTTCAGAATGGAGCTTCTAAGTTATCACTATAGTTAATATATCAGATACCATGTATCAATAAGTTAGTAAAATATATATTTTATCGGATACAAAGACTTTTTAAAAGATTTTATATTTTTACATAATCTAATAAATAGTACAAAAGGACAAATATGTGATTGCATCCATGAATGCAAAAACTGCATAAGAATAAAATACACAGTAAAAGCGCACAATGCTTACAAAGATATCTCCCATAAATACTCACACTCTAATGACAAGTAACTTCATACACATAATACTACTCAAATTTTCTAGATGACAATGTAGGAAAGTATTCCAAATCGGAAACAGCATATTCTACCAAGAAACTTCTGACACTAGTTAGTCTCATCACACTCCCCAAATGTGCAACCTTTTACATCTTTCTTATTAATGTTATTGGCTTGCCTCTATACAAATTCATTATACAAACACTTTTCTTCCTAGGAAATCAATATTCACCTCATTAAGGGCAAATTCTATTCATTCTTACTCAAGGTGTGGAACAATTCTTAACTGAAATCAATCAAATTAATTCAGTGTGCAAAGTGAGACACACTGCTTTTTCATGATTTTGGCAAAGTCTAAATCAATCTTTTTGGCTCAACCAATCTTGTAGCTGATTTAAGATAAGATTTTCCAGGGTGTCTTGTATATGCATCTTCCTATGTTTCCTAAACTTTAGAAATAATAATATAGATTTTCCTTTCTGTTACGTACAGTGTAAGGCATGCATCAGATTAGAGGTTTGCTCGGCTTCTGCCAACTACTTTTAAATTTCAATTGATATTTGTGAATTTGTTTCCCAAAACATAAATCTCAACCATGCAACATTCTATTCTTTTTAGAGCAAGCCACATAATGTCATACAGTACTTTGATGCACATATTACTCACTAGGCTATACATAAGGAACACATATTAGATCTCAGCGTTTCTATTTTCTTTGGTATGGAAGAATATGCCACATAGGGCTTAAACATGCAACAAGTTACATTACTGAAAAAAAAAGAAAAAACCAAACCCGAAACCACTTGGGTTTAAAACTCTGCAGATGGTCCTGAGCCTTCACATCTGCAAATGCAGTGTGTCTTGTAGTGTGTCTTGGGCGATAAAGTCATGATCATAGCTTAACACAGCATGTAAGTTCCTACTTGGTGACCTTAGCTCACATTGCATTTAAAGTCTACTTTATGCTATTTAATAAATGAGAAAAAGAAAAAAAGAAATAAAATCAAACCTGAAGGCATGAAGAGTATTAAAGAATATATTTAAATTTCCTTTACATAGACATATAAGCAAGAGGAACTGTTATTTTTAAATGCGTTCAAATCTGCTAAAACATAATTTTAACATAACTATGAAGAATACATTTCAGAATCACTCTTCCAGCCTAAAAAAAAAAAAAATAAATAAAAAAAAAGAAAGACACAATAAAACCCAAAAACAAAACCACAAAAACTAAACTACAATTGAGGTAATCAAATTTTGAGTTTTTAAAATATTAGAGCAGATATTTTGCATGCAGGCAGTTTTCGTACTCTGCTATCATTTGACTCCAAGACAAAAAACTAAATTCTAAGACTGTTTGGAAAAATGGAACTGTGTCAAAGCATGCAGTCTATATCAAAAACTTCAGATTGGTGGTTATCACACTCTTACTCTTTTGTTTCTTTTTGTTGATGTGACCAGGGAGTCCACAATAGATTTCAGAAAGTTTCCTGTAGAAAGCTGTTGAAATTCTATGCCCACAGTACACTTTCACTTTTCCAAAAATCATACCTTTATGGTTAAACATTTTATCAAATCTGTCTGAGATGGTTTCTAGCAATTTTCAAATAAGATGCTATTCTATGAACATTTTATATGCAACACCTGTATTTATGAGATTTGGAGATGTATCTGCTTTCCTTACTGATAATATACTAGCTATAACTACAGCTAGCAATGCAGAGACTGTATCCTACCTATCATAAACAGAACCATCAACCAAGTTCTGATCCCAGAATCTTTTATCACTGGCAATGATGATAGATACAACTGTGAGACAGCATCAGCCTCAGATCCTTGCTGAATTTGATAAGTGAGAAAAAAACCCTGCAGTTCTGAAATCTGAGAAAAAAAAACCTGTAACAACTTTATACAGTTTTCCTCACATACTACTGAAATAGAAACTCTTCATAGACAGAATTCATAAAGTGATGGTACTGCACGTCAGCACAGAATTGAAGAACAATTGCAATGCTGACATAAAAAAATGAGTAGAATTAATTTAGCACTCATATTTACTAAGTTAGGCATTCTATGTATGATTTCTCTTACAAATTTAGTCTGCAGCTTTTACTTACTAGCAAAGTAGAACACAGTGTATAGCAGTGGAAGTTAATGCAATTCCTTCAGAAATCATTATTGTTTCTGTGCAGCCTCTTTGACACCAGCTCAGATTTTCTTCTCACATCAAGAAGTATAAATACTGGAACCCTGAGTATACCGTATCTACCGAGCACAATTGGACATGCTGCCATTGATTTTGAAACGGTCATATCAGTGTCACCTTTTCTAGATTAACGTGAGATTTATAGAAGGTAGAGTTTGGCAGCAAAAGTTATGTCATTAAACCAGTTGAAAGACAGTGAGACAGTCCATATTGAAAGGTTTTTATCACCTGGGAATATCTTAAACACCTTAAAAAGAGTTTGAGACCAATGATTAGAGTTATATCAGCTGAAGTCAGGAACATACCTATGCTCCCGAAACACCATGGTCAGGAATCCCAAATTACTGTTATATGACTATGCCCTTGAAATGCAATATAAACTTAAGTTTAAGAATGCACTAGTATGATTGTATTACTTTCAGGGCCCAGACTAGAATCTCCCTGCTGCACTGTGCTGTGTGTAACTATGCTAGACACAGTTCTCTGCTTTATGCCCAAGGCAGAATAGCACCAATTCTCTGTAGACTAGAAGTACTTTCGATTAGGCTTATTTTCCTAAATGCTTATGCTGCTATGCAAAAATAAAACACAGGTGCTTCTGAAATTTTTTTTCCACTCTTCTGACTCACGATTCCAAGACTGCCTCTGAATCAGACACACACAAGTGAATAACACATTCTCTACTTGCTCTAGTTTACGATAGATGCACACTATAAAAATATTAATCACTTTCAGAAGCATTCTAGAAGCTTAGCTTTGATGTTTATGTCTTTTGGGGATCAGCAGGTAGACCCCTTGCTTTGTTTTTGACTCATAACTGTAGCATCTTGTTGGCATTGTGAATGAATTTGTTCTCCTTGTTCATTTGTTATGGGTTTTTTGGCTGTTCTTAATAAAAGTATGGTCCTTCTCTGAAGTAATAAATTAATCATAATCACTCTCCATCTACCCAATGTAACCTAAATTGACTTTTTCCCCCAGCTTTCAGGACCTGATGAATCTTTTGCTTCCCTTTTATACTTCAGCTATTCTATTTCACAAATGCAAGAACTACTGTTATGTTATTATTGGATGGCTCCTTTCCCACAGATAAAAAAACTCAGAAAAAAGATTCCTCTGTCCCTGTAAACATATCCTTACTAAAAGAACCCCAGAACACACTGAGAAACCCTCTAAGATATATAAAACAGTGTATCAGGAAAATCAGTACTGTGTATGAGGTGTGTATTAACCAAAGGAGGATGAAAATTCTTCATATACTGTAAGTCTTTTAGTCTTATTAGTCTCATCTATTTAGGATCAAAAGGAAAGACTAAAGAATTGTGTAAGTTCTTTCTCATCTGTACTTGTTCTGCAAAGCACAGAGAGGTGCATGACTTTGACAAGGAAACAAGCATTTCAAAATACGCCTTAGATGCGTGTAGTGAAGGAGAAAAACCACTTAGTTAAAAGCATTGCAACCATGTGGTTAAATAAAAACAATCAGTCCTGTAGCAGCTATGAGATACTCAGAATTTGCTTTTCTTTCACAGCAGAATGGGACTATACCAATTTGTCCACCTTTAAATAATAAAAAACAAAATTATAAACGAATCCCAAACCTGTTTCCCAGTAAGCTGGCCCAGCCACCCAACCACCATCTTGTTTCTCTCCTCAGAGTTCATTTGAAGGTGTCAAAAGCCTTCTTGATCAAAAATCTGTCAAAGCCAACATGCTAATACATCAGCTCAGATAAAATACCCGCCCCCTCCCCTCCTCTAAAAGATGTTACCAAAAATGTTTGTGTAGTTGTGCTCAGAAATGCTCCTGCTAGTTCGACATGCAAGACCTAAGATATTAACTAAAGAAAGAGTATAATCATTATGTACATTTAAAGTAAATGAGAAAAAACATGTATACAACCAACAAGTTTCACTGTCAGATGGATATTGTACCATGCAAGGAGGCAGGAGGTTCAAGAAATTTACAGCTTGTCATATGATTCCATATATGCTTGAGCCTAAGTTCACACTAACCTGACACTCACTGTTTATATTTGCAGCCTTAATCAAATGATATTACTGAGGCTAGAAGCCTACAATGGTCCAAAAAACAAACAACTGGACAGGGAGGTGAAGCACAGTCTCTTAACCAGAAAGAAATTACCTTTGGTTCAATAATTGTTGAGCTACAAATCACTGGATGTTGGGAGAGTAACGTAGGAAAGTATTATGTATTTGTTCTGATCTTGCACATTCCCCTAGGCATCTGTTACTAGCCAAAAGATACGGGCTAGATAATGATTTGATGGACTAGGAACTGTTGATTTTATGTTCTAATTTTCTGAGGTTTGCTTCCTGAAAGCTCAGCCATAAGCCAAGTCCTTAGAGACTATATATGGTATTCTTTGAATATAAACTGTTCCAGAAAGTATAGTCTGGAAGCCAGAAAATCCATGTAACTTTCCTTGTTATCAGCATTTAAAGTATTCATAGCATATGTTCACTGTTGAACTCTTACTTTGATTTCATAGGTATTAATACCAAACCTTAGAGAGTGTTTTATGCTAAGATTGGAAATGCTATATAATGTCCAAGCCATACACATGGATATATTAGGAAGATGGGAAAATTATTCAGTGTGCACGTTGCTTTTTGGTGTCACTTTAGCTTTTACCTAGAGAACCTAACATTGGTTATAACTACAGGAAAGGAAAGCATTCCTTATTCTGTTTTACATGAATCATTTAGAGAGGAGAAACCTAAGAATCCAAAAGATGGTACCTTAGGATAGCAAAGCTGCATGTTTGACACGCTGTAGCTAGACGCTTGAAGCTATAAAGAATGATGTATAATCTACCTTTAGGAGTGACTAAAAGAATATACTGAAGTAATCACTGGTGTTCCTTCAGATGTGGTAAGAAACCATTGGCAAAAGTGTATACTGTATACTGAAATCAGAGAGATACAGAAAAAGAAAAAAAAAACACACCAAACACCTAACCAAATATAAAACCTACAAATCTGACAGCAGAAACATATAGTAAAAAACTATACTAAGTATTCTACAGTCAATGAAAAAAATACGGAGATTATGGAATATTGGTACTGTGGTAAAGGCTGTCAGGAAAATGGTTGGACTCGATCTTAAAGGTCTTTTCCAACCTAAAAGATTCTATGAAAAAAATATTAACAAAAAATAGAGAAAAAGAACCATTTTCCCACATATGTAGAAGTCATCCATGACATTTGACAGAACCAAGAACTCAGCTCCAGAAAGTTCAAGAACAAATATGCTCAATATCCATTTCTAATACTGAAATTCTATTTCACAATTTTCCATCATGTACTTTCAGTATATATTCTTTGAGGATAGATATCTTTTTCCATCTTTTCTCCCCATGCAAAACTACTTAAGCACATTTCACTGAAATTGACATCCTGTGGCAAAGAAAATGACATTTTCTGTTAGTTCCTGAACACTGCAAAAGGTAAATATCATTAGTGAGACTGTGGAGGGAAATGCTGCACATGGTGAAAGTATCTTTCACAAAAATAAAATGAATTTCATATTTATTAACAAAACCATGTCTCTTAAAGGAGACAAGAAATGCACTAAGTTCCTGAAAGTTTTCAAGCGGTGTTTATTACGCCTTGTTTTGCTAAAGCATTAAAACAAAAAACCCCACAAGCTCAGTTAGCTCTCAGACTTGTTGACACATGTAATAATCTCACAGCATTCCCTGCATTAATGCCTCAGTCACAGGTTTTTTTGATTGTTTCAGCTGACATCTTAGACAAACTTTCTTCTAAAGTACTTCTTTTTAAAAAGGAGGAGGAAAGGCAAGCTTGTTGATGTGATGTGAAACAACAGACATATATAAAAACTGGCTGCATACTGTTGTTCCTGACCTGTAGCCAAGGCACTGCGCAAGACTGCAGGACGTAAATCTGCTTGGTGGTGTAACAGCCACTTGCAACATTACGCTTTTGAGACAAACAGAAATGTATTTGAGTATGGATGATCAAAAGGAAGCAGCAATTTGAAACTAAGCATTTACACAAAACCTGTACTATAACACCGTGCTACAGAAGCGGTACACGTTGAACCTTTGTGAAAACCACAACAGGAATGAGTTTAAAGCAGAACTCAAGAGGAGTGAACTCCGAGCAGACAGACTCAGCCAGCAGTGTGCCATATTCCAATCTCAGCTACAGCAAGTTAAGTACAGAATAACAGCTGCTTTGACCAATTTTCTTTAGATTCCCACAAAACTGTCATGTCTCAGTCACTCTGCTTTGGACTTACGCAGTTGATCTTTGTGTCAAGTTCACATGTAGCCCAAACTGTATGGAGCCTCTCTCTGTTTCATAATCCTATATATTCAAGGCATACAGTCTGTTCTGTTCCCCAGACCAGTTGTTTCTGAGGTGTAGGATTTTCATAGGAATCAGGGGGGTAAATACTGTTTTTTTTAAAAAATATCCTGAAGTGGCATAATACAGCCTTGCATACTTAAAGTATTTCTGTAGCAATAAAAATAATAGTTTATGAAAAAAAATAATGGAATCAGGGAAACAATCTCTAGGTTTCATATAGCATATCCTCCTTAACTTATTTGCTCTTCACATTTATTTGCTATGAGGTTAACATAAAGGTATATTCTCGATTTTGGATAGCATGCTTTCATACTATTTAATTTGACTTTGTCCTTGACTTTGCTCATTTTTCTCTGATGTTTTTTTTTTTAGAAGACACAAAGAAGTAGAGAGCTTGATCAGGCAATTCCCTAACCCCTCTCCCCTTTTCTATAAAAGTCACAGGCAAATTGTTTTACATGTAATGTAACTTTTGCTCATCTCTGGATGTCGGGGAGGGAGCATTAGGTACTGACCTCTACAGTTTGATCTGTTAACTACAAGAGCATTCAACACTCGAATAAAAGAGAAAATACACTGCTCATTTGTTTCAGTAAATTTAGCATTAATCTATAACAATAATGTTCCTAAGACATTATAATAGAATAGAGATGGGGGAGCAGAGCATTTACGCTGGATAAAATTATCCAGAAAAAAAATCACGTAGCCCACAAACGCTATTACTCCTCTGTCAAAGAATGGTATAGGCTATTCAGTATCTTTCAGTTATCAGGGTCTAAGCACATCAGTTCCTTTCTTGCTCACAATGAAACATAATATATGGAAATAGTAGTACTACTGCTTCATGCATCAATTTTCCTTGGATGTCTCTTATCCAAGAGCCAACTGTGGCCAGTGTGAATGGATGGCAGCATTCAGTGAAATGCTACTGCTGAAGGCACTTTGCAACTTTCCCTTTTTATCTATATTTTATTTTGATACAGGAAGTAAAAACAAAGGGATTATATATTTAAAGAAATAGAAAGACTGAGATATCTAACTCAGATGTACAGAGTCAGGAGGTCTCTAACAAAGCCTAGTGGAATTCATTTGTGCTTTCAATTTCACCAGAATGCAATGTAAACAACCATAGGAACCACAGAGCCAACTTTTAAATTAAATCCTACAATGAATAATTTATATTTTCAAACAAGGATTAGAAGTCCCATTCAACTGCAGAGTTTCAGGGGTGGCTTTAATAATTTACATGCTTTCCAAAGGTGAATAAAATGTCCTCCTGAACAAATATCAAAACAATCCAAATATTTTCTTTGTTAAAACTACACTATGATTGACAAACGAAAGGGGCACTGTTGTAAAGTTGAATGCATGTGCTATGGGAGTCTGGGGAACTCAATAATTTTCAAAATAGAAGTTTCTGTGTGCAATTTCTACCATATACCAAAAAGGAATAAGGAAAAAGAAAACACATTTTATCAATGGTGAAATCTGCATATAAGATAATTTTTGCCCTTTACTGAAAGTCTCAGAATTCTACAATTTTTGTACTTCTTTTTGTGTGCAGGAGACCACATTGTTCCCTCCCAGCAACTGGAGAGCTCCTCTAGGCTAAATACTATCAGTATTACCAGGGCTATCTCTGACCTTGCAGGAAAAAGACAAATATAGAAGATAAACACTCTGCAAAGTGCTATCACCTGGCTACACGGGCTTTAGGTGACCTGTTTAAACTATAGCTTCCTCACTGGAGTTTTCATAGATAAACCAGCTCCATTTGCTGTAATTCACAGTCTCTATTCTTTGCAGTCCTAATAAATATTCTTCCAATATCTTCATCGTGAGCATGTGCATCTCCAAAAATGAGCAAGGAATATTATGGCTGATGAAACAGAGTCCACTGCTCTGGAAAACTCAGTGCAATCACAGTGCAAATGATCTAGATCTTAAATGCTCGGGCAGCATTAAAGGTAAAATTTAATGCAAGACAAATGTCCTGTGCTGCAGACATAGTTCATAAATTAATTACACATTGTGCATTGATTTTCACTTCCTTATGAAGAAATAGTACAGAAGATGGCTGCTTCTTTCAAACACAGAATAACACAGTCTTAGACAATTTGCAAATTTTCTGGACCGGACAACGGTTTGCAATTTCAGTAACCAATATGACAGGTTGAAGAACAGTCAATATTCTTAATCAGTCTCTGCTCACTGTACTAGTACTGATACTAGTTAGAAATCACGTATGTCATCTGAAGCAACATATGAAAGAAAAATATTTTTCCACCAAACATAGTTTATCATATACACATTGTAACAGGAAAAAATAATTGCGGGGGGGAAATAATTAAAAAAAATAATAATCAGGCAATGGTAAAGGTCAAAACGACCCGAAGCCCAAATCCCAGTCAAAGGAAGATTGTTAGAAAAAAATCTGAGGTCAAACAATAGTCATCTCCAACTTGATTCTATACAGACAAGGATGAAGTATAATATTACAAACATGAAAATGAAAGGTGCAAAATTAAGTTACCAAGGACAGCACCAGTAAATGAACACAGACCTACCAAGATTAAGACGACTACTACTACTACAGACCTGCTGAGTCTTAGTCTGGTTCACCCTGACCTAAAGTGACCCTGCTATGAATCAGGAATTATTCTGTTCACCTATGTGGAATACACAGACAGAAAGGCACAGCCTTCCAAAGAAGTAACTGACATAAAGCCGTCTGCTGCATTTTCACTACCAGGGGGAACCAAACTTCAAATTTTGAAAGCAACACTTAAGTGAAAAGTAAGTTGTTGAAGGTTCAGTTCAATAGTGTGATGGAACACCAAGTCTAGCAGAAAAGTTACCTGTATGACTTTGAAAGACCATGCTTGATCTTTCTAGAGTTCAAATCCATCAGTATACCTACTGATAATTAACTTGGGAGAGGTTGTCTTTTTTAGGCTGGGATGGGGAGACAAAAAAAGAGAAGATTTTGAAACATATTTTATTGCCTGAGGATAGATAATTAGTTTCACCAAAGAATTAAAGTCACAACCTTCCTATTATTTCACTGTCTTTCAATCTTGCCTGACTGCATTTCAAATGAGACTTCAGGAGAGTCCTTGCTAAATTAGCTGCCCAATTCCTATTGAACTAAGACATTCTGAAATGCTGTAAGCATCTGCAGTTTTGCTTAGGTATCTAATAGTCTTAGGACTAAGTACTGCTGTGTACAGAGACACTTTACTCCCGCTCATTTTTATCAAGGTCTAAAAAACCTTACAATAATTACCTCGTGCCTCTTTATTTCTCATAGCCTCACACGTATCTTTGCCTCAACTCTAAAATGATGAATCAGCATTATGAGCCCTGATGAAAACATTAAAATCTGAAAATCAGGAAGAAGATCCTGCAGAGCATATACACACTGGAGCATATACACACAGAGTGACACAGGCAAAAAAGGAAACTCCAAACATCTCCACATTAAGAAGGTGTTCAATAATGATTGATAGGTGGAGGGGTTGTTTACCACTTTATAATAGCCACTCCCCCACTTTGATTCCACTTTATCCAGTCTCACTGATATGTCCATTAAAACTTCCTCCTAAAAAAGCAGTATTTTTTTAGATAAGGAGGTATCTGCACAAATGCCAAGAAACTAAACAACAGGAGGATCAAAATTTTCAGTTATAGACAGGAAAGTTAAAAATCCTACACAGAAGAACTGTTAAACATTTTATTTTGTATAAGCGTGTGCAACTTACAGTCTTCCTTAAATGAGACTATGTCCTTGTTCACTGTCCTTTTTCACAAAGTGGTCTTGCTTTATTTGATATTGTGTACATCAGCCTACACTGCTATAGCTATTACATTAGTATACTAGCTCATGATGGGGAATTAGCAGATAGCTAGGTTTTTTGTATGCTATCCATTTTCCATCTTATTTCAAGTCCCTGGTTTATTAATTACAGCAGATTTCTATGAAGACACATTAAATAACATTTTAACATTTTTTATTCAGAGCAATATATTTATTTGGTTTATTAATTACACGCGTTGTAACACATCATGATCAGCTGCAATTTCTAAGATGCAATGGAGGTATCCTTTACTATTTCTGATATCTTGAAGAAGTTTACCAGCTGTTGTGAATTAGTGGAACACCATCCAAATCAGTGAAACAATAGCAATTTACATCTACTGAGATACTAAATATTCATTATGGAAAAAACAAATCCACCAAACATTATTTTTCATTTCAATTTGGGCAGCAGAACCCATTGTATCTTAAACATATCAAGAAATCTTAGCATTCCATGGTCTCACTAGGATATGCTTCTAGCTGACAAGAATTCTTAAGCCATAGCAATATTCTGTAAGAACAGTGATAGTACAGGGGTTTTCAAGTGAGTTTCAAGCAGTTTTCAGAAGTAATATATTCATTGGTGTAAAAATGATAGATGAGGGTAGTCAGACTGAGGGCAGACAGATGGCTTAATATGCTTTCAGGATCCTCTGCTATGTGGGCAGGGCAGAGTACCAGTACATAGTCTTCCAGCTATAGTAATTTCATCATGGAAAAATTCTGACTGTTGTCTTGAAAATGGGAAAACAGGAGGGAAATGAAGATCAAATGCTTCCACCCAAAATTTTGTTGAAAAAATTAATTAAACGTATCCTACTGGACTACAATTATTTTGAACAGTTAATCTTCTGTCTGGATTGTTTCCAGCTCAATATATACGGCATCCACTTAAGTAAAAACCTTTCATCTGTCAAAGGAAAGTATTCCTGCTTCAAATTATAAGACTTTTTATTATTTTTTTAATATAATATCATTGTCAGGGTTTTTTAAAAAAATGTATTAATATACACAGACTTTTAAAAGAAAACGGCAGGGAAAACCTATCCCTGCAAGATCATGTACCCCTGGGAAAGCTACAGAAAATTGTAAAAGATAAAATATCCTTCCAAGAATATTCTCACCAACTCACAAAGTAAGGTTTTTCCAACTTTTCCCTCACCTTTGAGCTGTGGCCAAGCACAGGCAAGACTTTAGTGGGAGAAGCCATGTATTCTTTCAGGTTAAAAGAATGGCTGAGCTATAGGAGAAACTCTGAAGCAAATTCACCATCTTTATCAAAATGTGATATTAAAAAAGTATTTCAAATTTATGTTTGTATATGTAATTACACTTCTTTCTAAAATATTATTCTGACCCAATCAGAAAAAAAAACAAAAAACCAATCACCCACAACAGGATCCATTTGTCAGATTTTATCTAATGGATACACAAGAAAAACTGCTCACAGACAAATTGCAACCACTAAATCAAACAAAACTAAATTAATCATTTTGAGTTACAAGCAAATGGTACATTGTTCAAGCTGGTGAAGGTTATCACATATAAATCCTTATGCCCACAAGGACAGAAAAGGCATTTGTTCTGGGACTGAGCAAGTACCAAGCATACGCCCCTGAGAATTTGCAACAGAGGAAATAGCACTTCTCCATTTGTGAAGAACTGCCAACAAAGAAAGAAATGATTGGTAATAAAAGGAGATGTTCTTGTTAGTCTCATTTACCAAGGACATGAGATGCTAGTGATCTACCACTGCTGAAACCATCCACCTCCTTTCTTGTATTTCTCTTGCCTTAATTATTTTTTGGACATTATTGAACATTAGGCTGAATAATGCCATAAGATGCACAAATGTACAAGGAAAAAACACCGTACACGAGGTTACGAAAGAGGATACAAAGCAAAGTACTTTGAGTAGATGTTGCTTTGTAATACCAGAACACATTGGCAGCTGTAATGAAGTTCTGTAACATACTCCTGCAGGTATACTCACTACGTCATGTTTAGTTATCCTTAACATATGGTAAAGTCACAACACTGCTAGCCAATGTTGAGCAAAGCTCAAGCAATAAGCAAAGCATCAGCCCAAAGCTGGTATCTGATATAGTCATCATTAACTCACCATAGCAAGCAAAGTCAGATGAGGGGCAAGATCTTGGCTTGAATCAAACATAGTGCTGCCAGCAGGAGTAAGGAAGTAATCATAGAATCATAGAACCGTTCGGGTTGGAAAAGACCTTTAAGATCATCCAGTCCAACCATTAGCCTAGCGCTACCAAGTGTGGTGAAAATTTATTAAATTGATTACTACTTATGAAAAAGCCTTTGTCTTCAATTACGGATCACTTAACTTGGACAGTGAGCTCAGGGAGCTCAAGGACAACTTTAATGAGCAGGTGGTGTTTGTCTTGAGCCCCCCCCAAAACAAGCAAAATATAAGCAGGAACATCCAGTTAATAAATATTGTGTGCATCTGGGTCATGGCAGTAACTCTACCACGTTCAGGTGTCTGGACAATTTTCCTGGCATGTGTGAACATTACAAATAATGAAATAGTGCACACCTGCACATAACCTAAATTTAAAAGTCTACATACACTAGGTGTGTAAACTATTTTTGGTTTTGACTGAGTATAAAGGTGGGCAAGCTCCAGGACTGGGCCAGAAGCCTTACCTACGGGTGGACACACCAAGCAGGAATCTTCCCAGTTACCAAGAGTCAACAACAAAACACAAAGTCCCCCACTAAACCATGTCCCCAAGCTTCACATCTACATGTCTTTTAAATACCTGCAGGGATGGTGACTCAACCACCTCCCTGATCAGCCTGTTCCAATGCTTGAACACATTTTCAGTGAAGAAATTTTTCATAATATGCAATCTAAACCTCTCCTGCTGCAATTTAAGGCTGTTTCCTCTTGTCCTGTCACTTGTCTGGGAGAAGAAACCAACCCCCACCTGCCTACAACCTCCTTTCAGGCAGCTGTAGAGAGGGATAAGGTCCCCCCTGAGCCTCCTTTTCTCCAAACTGATGACCCCAGTTCCCTCAGCTGCTCCTCATAAAACTTGTGCTCCAGACCCTTCACCAGCTGTGTTGCCCATCTCTGGACACACTCCAGCACCTCAATGTCTTCCTTGTAGTGAGGGGCCCAAAGCCAAAGAAAGTATTCCAGGTGTGGCTTCACCAGGTGCCGAGTACAAAGGGTTGATCACTTCCTTACCCCTGGCCACAATGTTTTGGATACAAGCCAGGATGCTGCTGGCCTTCTTGGCCACCTGGGCACACTGCTGGCTCATGTCCAGCCAGCTGTCAACCAGCATCATCGGACCCTTTCTAACTAGGCAGCTTCCCAGCCACTTTTCCCAAGCCTGTAGAGGCTTGTGTGAGACTGCTGTGATCCAAGTGCAGGACTCCGCACTTCTAATTGTTGAGCCTCACGCAGCTGGCCTCGGCCCATCTATCCAGACTGCCCAGATCCCTCTGAAGAGCCTTTCCACCCTCAAGCACATCACTACTGCTGCCCAACTTGGTGTTGTCTGCAAACTTATTGAGGGTGCACTCAATCCCTTCATCCAGATCACCTATAAAGATAATAAAGGGGAGTGGAAGGAGAATCTTCCTTCTTGAAGAATTCCCAGCCTTCCTGGACTCCTTTGCCTTTTAGACCTGCCTCCCAGTTGACCAGGGTCAACCAACCCCTTAAACATGCCAAAGTCTGCCCTCCAGATGTCCAAGGTAGCAGTTCTGCTGACCCCCCTTTCTTACTTCGCCAAGAAGCAAAAATACTATCATTTTGCAATCGCTCTGCCCAAGATGGCCTCCAGCCATCATATCACCCACAAGTCCTTCTCTGTTCACAAGCAACAGGTCCAGCAGGGCACCCTCCCTAGCTGGCTCACTCACCAGCTCTGTCACCACACACTCCAGGAACCGCTCAGTCTGTTTTCTCTCTGCGACACTGTATTTCCGGCACATGTCTTATAGTCCCCCGTGAGAACAAGGGCTGGTGATTGTGAGACTTCTCCCAGCTTCTTATAGAATCTTTCATCTGCCTCTTCATCCTGGTTGGGTGGTCTATAACGGACTCCCACCATGATATCTGCCTTGTTGGCCTTCCCCCTGATTCTTACCTATAAACATTCAACCCTATTGTCACCATCATTAAGCTCTAGAAATCAAAACACTCCCTAACACACAGGGCTACCCCACCAGTGCTCCTTCCTTGCCTATTCCTTCTGAAAAGTTTATATCTTTTGTTGATTATTTCTAATGTAAACAGTTTTGCTTGTATTTTAATTGATGCCTTTTGCTTTTGGTTTTTGTTTTCTTTTTCTTTCCTTGCCCAAAAAGAGAACAGAATACTTAGGGCTTTCTTGATCTTCAGCTTCTGCCAAAGCCATAGGAAAGAACCGAAACAAGAGTGGAACTCAAACACTTCAAGCACTCTAAGTGAAATTTGAGCCTACTTTGCTTTAACAAACATTAAAATTAATTTGATGAGCCAGAGAAATCAACATACCTGTTTATGTCAGAGTTTGTTTCACTTGCATTTACTATCAGCTTTTAAATTTCTGATTTTTCAAATCCAAAGGCTTACAGTAAAGTGCCTGAACACTGGAATGCAACATTTGGAAATATAAAGTAACTTCCTGCACCTTATTGGGGCTGAGAACTTCCAAATTTGACCACACTTTAAAATTTCATGGGAAAAAATATAAAAGGCAATTTGAAAAGCAGAAAATGTATGAAAGAGATAACTGAATCAGAGATTATTCTTTTTTTTTTTTTTCCCTAGGTGCTATTTTGAGGACCCCAGTGGTATTCAGATTTTTCCATAAAATATTTATGAAAGGCATTTCTTTCCAGACTTTGTTAAAAATCAAGTTCCCCAAAGCCTGTACTGCTACTGATCTGTTATTCATCATTATAATAACTAAGCAAGATGATTTAATAAAAGTGACAGAATGACCTTTGTGGTATAGCGATAAGTACAATTTTTATCTCAAGCTAATTTACACAAGAACAATTTGCAAAAAAATATATGATACATATCATCATGTATTCAGCAGTCAAATGCATGTGATGATCCCACTTAAGGGATACCACCATTACAAGCTGAGCCTTCTCCACTGCAAAAATACTTTGCCAGTGTCCTAAGAACACGGCAAACAGCTGATTGCTTATCTTTCCTGTTGCAGTGACAACACTTAATGGAGACATCCCAAGTTCTCATAAAAAAATAAAAAGTGGAACTAATTCTCCTTTGAGATACACATTAGAAGATAGAAGCAGAGGGGAGGGGGGGGACACCAGCTGAAGAATGACTAACATTTGATTCACATTAACATATATAACCAACAGAAACACAGTTACTTTTAACTACGCTGACAGGAGCCACCAGATCCTGGTGTTTCACAGCTAATTCACAAATCCTGGAGATATGACCATCATTTTAGTTCTTTGTACTCCTTATAATAAATGAAATTTAATAAAGTAAATGAAAAAGGATTTTCAAAGTGGTTGCCAAGCATTACATTTTAAAGGGTATTATGTATAGGCATGGGTTGCTCATGCAGAAGTTCACAAGGATAAATTCCTTTGGAACACTGCTTTACTTTTACTGCTTCACTAAGGTGAAATGAAAGAGAAATTTTCTCTGTAAATTTTAATTTATCACAAGCTGTCTGGAATCTTTAATCTTGTGGTAACCCAGATCTCTCCTAGGCCCTCATCTTATATTAACCTCATCAGCCTTTATCAATGGTTCAAACATCTAAACTTTCAGAAACCCTGAGACAAGATTTTGGATAAGAATCTTCCAATAAACTGTTTCAAGTCTCAGAAAATGTGTTACTAAATGTTCCTGCTGAGGGACAAATGTAAAGACCACCGTGCCCACTTAGAGTATTGCCCCAAGACCCCAGAAGTTCCAGCACCCCTTGACAAAAAAACACTCTGTATTTCCCACTCGCTAAATCTTATGATCCCTTTTGATCTCCCTGGGTGGGCAAGTCACCAATTTCAGGCTGTTTATCTGAAAATAAAATTATATGTTGCTGACTTGCTTATTATCTGTACATTTTGTCCCCCAATTCAATCACTTTGAAAGTATTTATTTCTCTTGACAGTCACTTTTGGAAAGGCATTTGACATCAACATGCATCTGAAATCCTCTAGGCAAAGGCTAATGTGATAACTAAAATTCATGGATCAAGGAAGGAAACATATGCACCGACTATGTTGTACACTGGTTGCTCTAGAGATCAAATCTCTTTGATATTAAACCAGCATAATGGAAATGTAACTCAATGAAGCCACACTGATTTAAACCAGAGCACGAGAAAGTCCCAAAGCATAAGAAAAATAAGAAATACTTCCCGTTAGTTAAAAATTATATTCTCTCCATGGAATATTGCCTGGTTGGTTGTTGAGGGTTTTTTAAATTTTATTTTTAATAACGAACACCCAGTCCAGAACTCTGCTTTTTTACACTGAAGGTTACTATTAATGTTACCAGTTGGCTAGAAGTGGTATTTCTGATTGTGGGCTCTGTTAAAGGCCAAATTCCCCAAAGTCTGTACTGCTGCTGATCTCAGTTATTCATCACTATAACAACTAAGCAAAATAACTTCATTACTCTGCAAAATGCTACGATCCAAAGCCTGTACTATTTAGGCAATAAAAATTCACTTTTTTAATCTGATGTTTTGAAAATTACTTGGGTTTACCTGAATAAAGCTTAAGAATAGACTTCAGGATCATAGTTACTGAATGTCTTCTACTTTTTTAAAAAAGAAAAGCATAGAGGAGTTTCAATGCAAACACTGTTATGAAAAAAATGCTCACCAAAAACACCTCAAAAATTATTTTCCAATTATAAGTTAACATTTTTAAAAAGCAAACGTAAGTTAAAGAGGCTAAGTATTCTTTTTCTTCTCCCTTTCTCTCTCTCTTTTTTTTTTTTTTTTTTTTTTTGAGGAGAGGAGCATTGCTTAAAATACAGGTAAAATTGTTTACATCAGAAATCATCAAGAACAGATGAAGTAAGCTTCAGCAACAGACACATGTAGGCTGAAAACATTCAACAGAACTTAAATAAACCGGCACAAGTTTGTGCACTTTGACAGAAAGCACAGAAGATCATAGACACATTTAAGTTGAAAAAGACCTTTAAGATCATTGAGTCCAACCATTAACCTCACATGGTCAGGTCCACCACTAAACAGTGTCCCTAAGCACCAATACTTCCAGAGATGGTGACTCAACCACCTCCCTGATCAACCTGTTCCGATGCTCGAACACATTTTCAGTGAAGAAATTTTTCATAATATGCAATCTAAACCTCTCCTGCTGCAACTTAAGGCTGTTTCCTCTTGTCCTGTCACTTGTTGTCTGGGAGAAGAGACCAACCCCCACCTGCCTACAACCTCCTTTCAGGCAGCTGTAGAGAGCAATAAGGTCCTCTCTGAGCCTCCTTCTCTCCAGGCTACACAACCCTGGTTCCCTCAGCTGCTCCTCATCAGACTTGTGCTCCAGACCCTTTGTCAGCTGTGTTGCCCTTCTCTGGTCATGATCCAGCACCTCAATGTCTTTCTTGTGGTGAGAGGCCCAAAACAGCACAGGATTCATGGTGCCACTTCACTGGTGCTGAGTAAAAAGGGAGAAATGGCAGCCCAGCCCCACACCGACATATAAAAGCAACCCTTGCGCAGCACTGATGACCAGGAGCATCACAGATGGTGCATGGCACAGCAGTTTGTGTGGGAGGATGCGCAAGGGGGGACTTAAGCCCTGCCAGCTCAGCCAGTGAGCAATGATGCCCACCTGGCAGAAAGCCATGGCCTACCTAAGCTTTGCACCTGCCATGGCTGATGCAGCTGCCCAAACAGAGCTCCACTGGGAACCCGCTGCCACCCAGGTGTCAGGCTGCAGGCTGTGCCCTGCTATGATACCAATGCCAGACAGCAGCTGCGAGCACACCTGTGGGAGGTGCGCCCAGGTAGAGGAACACCCTCCACTTAGTGACAGAGCTCTGGGAGGAGGCAAGTAGGGCGAGAACTGTCAAGGGACTTTGAGAGAAAGAGAGGGGGATTGTTGCTGGAGTCATGCTCTGCCTT
The DNA here is from genome assembly GCF_023634085.1 of Falco cherrug. NCBI lineage: Eukaryota > Metazoa > Chordata > Aves > Falconiformes > Falconidae > Falco > Falco cherrug. The sequence continues at coordinate 37,247,209 of NC_073697.1, forward strand.
GCCTGAGACAAGCCCAACAGGCAGACAGGAATATGGAGGATCCCCTGTCCCCTCCCTGCCTGGCTGAACACAGTAGCTTAACAGATAGGGAGCAATGACAACACATTCCTGCTTGGTGCAGCAGTCACATGTCCTCTGTGAACACCTCACCTTCCCAGATGCCTGTGTGTAACAGGCATGAGGTGCTGCAAGAGAAACTAAACAATAACGAGGACGATAGTTCGTCCAGCTTGGAGGTGTTACCAAGGTTAAGTCAGCCTATGCCCTCTATCAAACCTGCTTCTGTCAAGAAAAGCTAGGTCATTATCACAGGAGACTCCCTTCTGAAGGGAACGGAAAGCCCAATAGGCAGACCAGACCGACTTCTTTGGGAAGTCTGCTACCTCCCTGGGGCCTGGGTTAAAGATCTGAAAAGAAAGCTTCCTACCCTGGTACAGCTCTCAGATTATTATCTATTATTGATTTTTCGAGCAGGCAGCAATAACATCTGAGGGCAATCAACAGAGACTTCAGAGCCTTGGGACAACTGGTTGAAGGATTAGGACCTCAAGTAGTGTTCACCTTTACCCTTCCAGTTGCAGGGAATGATGAAAAAAGAAACACGAGGAGTCAGCAGCTCAATTCCTGGCTCTGATTCCAGTGTCACTAGCAGAATTTTAGGTTTGTTGATCATGGGTCAGTCTACATGATACCAGGCCTGCTGCCAACAGACGGGGTTCACCTATCTCAAAGGAAAAAAAGGATCATTGAAGCAGCAGTTAGAGGGCTCATTGAAAGAGCTTCAAACTAGATTTGAAGGGAGAAAGGCTCACCAGAGCTAAGCTAAGGTCCTTCAGTCTGCTGTCTCAGTGGAAGTAGGGGATGGAGATCCATAAGATGGCAAGGATGCAATAGTTATTGATGTGTTAGAAACCACAGAAGCACCTGAGAATGGTCACATACTAATTAGGGCTTCTGCCCCCACAAAGGTGGCAGGATGAATAACCCAACCAGAGGGCATTTACACCAATGCATGCAATATGAGCAACAAACAGAAAGAGCTGGAAGCCATCGTACAGCAGGAAAACTATGACCTAGCTGCCATCACAGAAACCTGGCAGGATAATGTGCACTACTGGAGTGCTGCCGTGGATGGCTATAAACTCTTCAGAAGCGACAGGCAAGGAAGGAGAGGTAATGGGGTAGCCCTATGTGTTAGGGAGTGTTTTGATTTCTAGAGCTTAATGATGGTGACAATAGGGTTGAATGTTTATAGGTAAGAATCAGGGGGAAGGCCAACAAGGCAGATATCACGGTGGGAGTTTGTTATAGACCACCCAACCAGGATGAAGAGGCAGATGAAAGATTCTATAAGAAGCTGGGAGAAGTCTCACAATCACCAGCCCTTGTTCTCATGGGGGACTATAAGACATGTGCCGGAAATACAGTGTCGCAGAGAGAAAACAGTCTGGGCGGTTCCTGGTGTGTGTGGTGACAGAGCTGGTAAGCGAGCCAGCTAGGGAGGGTGCCCTGCTGGACCTGTTGCTTGTGAACAGAGAAGGACTTGTGGGTGATATGATGGCTGGAGGCCATCTTGGGCAGAGCGATTGCAAAATGATAGTATTTTTGCTTCTTGGCGAAGTAAGAAAGGGGGGTCAGCAGAACTGCTACCTTGGACATCTGGAGGGCAGACTTTGGCATGTTTAAGGGGTTGGTTGACCCTGGTCAACTGGGAGGCAGGTCTAAAAGGCAAAGGAGTCCAGGAAGGCTGGACATTCCTCAAGAAGAAAAACTTAAAGCCAAAGAGCAGGTTCTCCCCACGTTGAGTAAAGGTGAACCAGCCAGGAAGGCAACTAGCTTATCTGAACAGAGAGCTTTGGCTGGAGGTCAGGAAAAAAAAAATAAATAAAAAGGAGAGTTTACGACCTTTGGAAGAAGGGGCAGGAAGTCTCAGGAGGACTACAAGGATGCTGTGAGGTTATGCAGGGAGAAAATTAGAAGGGCCAATGCCCAACCTGAAATTAACCTGGCTACTGCCGTAAAAGACATTAAAGATTGTTTCTACAAATACATTAGCAACAAAAGGGCAGCTTAAGGAGAATCTCCTTCCTTTACTGAATTTGTGTGGGGGAAACATAATGACAAAGCATGAGGAAAACTTCCAGAAATACCATATTGGGCACTCTAGCCCTAGATCAACTTACAATAAAATGTCCTTGGATCTGATAACTCAATTATTGCTAGCTGGAAACAGGTTCAGCATCATTGCATGGAAGCAAGATATGGAACTTCTGAAATGCATTGTTTTCTTGTAAATTACCTCCGAAGACTTCAAAGTTATTTTTCTAAGCAGCAGTGAATGTCAAAGACCCAGTTTTAGCAGTATCTGTGATAACATACCTGCAGTCAGGTGCAATATGCAAAACCAGTTCTGTGACATAGCACATTTTTCTCTCAGATTTGCAAACTCTTACTGTAAAGGTTGACATGAGACAGGTATTATCCACAGTTATATTGTGAAAAACTAATTATTTTTTTATCAATGTTCTTTTAAGAAAAACTAACCATTTTCTGAGAAGACAGATTTACTTGAGCTGTGCCCTCGAGTTGTGAAAAATAAACGTTTCTCAGAAAGTGTACTCTGCAAAAGACAATAGAGTAGCACTACACAGCTGATTTTTTTTAAATAACAGAAATATTACCGTACTGTATTTAAATATTTTATTTTAATCCCAAGGCTTTCTTTTGAATATTTTTTAATTTTAATATCATTCACTTAGCTGATACGCCTATGATTTTATTATGCAATATGCTTATGTTCCAGAATTTAAAAGCTACAAGTTTAGGGACATGGGAGTTTCTTATCATATATGGACTGCACAAATGAATTTCAACAGAAATGGAAGTTTGGTTTAGTGTTGTCTCTCCATTCCTAAGTATGCTGTGGGAAAAGGAGGCTACAGCAGCTCCGGATGGGTACAATCTCCAGACTATACACTACCTTAAAGAATATCTAAATGGAAGGGCAGAAGGCACTGTGTTCATAACTTCCACCTAGCTTCCAGCACACTGTCACAGAACTAGCTTGTCTGTAGAAAATCTAGATCCCTAAGAATAAAAGCATTGATGCACAGAAATTATATATACAGAGATGAAAGAGCAAAACATAGAGTTCACAAAGGAATTGCAATTTTCTTCTAAATTCTACCTAGAGAAATAAAATCTCACACTTTTTTCAGGATGGTGCATTAGCGGAGCACCACTGGGACAGGGTTCAACCTGAGCAATTCATACCACAATCTGGGAAAATGGCTAACTAATGACCTGGAGTATGAATATGATAGTGTAGCTGTCTGCTACAGTGGTGGGATGAATACTAGGAGGCAATATAAAATTGCAGTCAATATTTAAGAGGAGATGAAGACAGTTGAGTACAGTAAAAATAGCTAACACCACCCCCCCCACCCCCATTTTGTATGGTTATTTAGGACGATTACTAAGAGACTACTTTAGTTATAGTAATTATACAGTTTCACAAGAGGAAAAAAAAAAAGTGGGGAGACAAAAATTCTTTAAAAATGTATAGGAAACAGGAACCACCAGCTGGATGTTAAAATTGGAAGAAATAAATTAGAAATGGTATGAAGTTGTGTCAGGGGAGGTTCTGATTGAACATTAGTAAGAAGTTCTTCTCTGAGAGGACAGCCAGTCACTGGAACAGAATCCCCAGGGGAGTAGTCATATGGGGTTTTTTATGTAGTCCTGCAAGGAGTTGGACTCAATGAACCTTATGGGTCCCTTCCAACTCAAGATATTCATGATTCTATGAAATTAGACAGGTAACTTTTATGAGGATGGGTAGACTGTGGAATGAAATGTTAGTAGAGGTCCTCTGCATGTCCCCTGATTTTGATCAGACATCTGTAGGGAAGTTCTGAATCACATACAATTAGTCAACAAAAAAATATCAGCATGAAGACAGAGTTATGCAGTGAACCTGCCAGCTTTAAAAGCTCTGTATTTATAAAAAATGTTTGACTCACAGGAAGGTAACTTTTATATACTCATGGCTCAGATACCTAACAATTTTTAAAATTTCTTTTCTCAGGTTTATAGATGGCATGACTCTTCTCTGGTTTATTACTTCCTATATCTCAGCACAATCAGCAGAGCATTCATCACTTGTTCCATACTGCCTTCATTTTGAAATGGCTCAAAACAGCAAGAAAGATGGAGAATATTTTATGATACTGTTTTAAAGGAAATTAATTCTTTCAACCCATATTCTCAGCTACAAAGTTAGTGTGCATCATTTTAGATGATTGCTATCAGTTGGTTATACAAAGGAAGGACACTCAAATGAGATCAGGTAACTTCACAGAAATTTGTGCTACTATTTATTTACGTAAGATCAACAGCATGTTAAATTTTCCAGCAGCCTTGAGCATATGGAAGAACAGTAACCATTTATGCCTTCACAGGGACAGTCTACATTAAAAATCAATGAAACCAGAGACTGACCTATTCAAGTTAATCCATTTCTCAAAAAATGTTCATTAAAAAAAAAAAAGTGTGGGAGAAGCTTGCAGTCCTTCTCATTCTCGGTCTGTAGCTCAGAGGTTAGAAATTCACAGACAGTGGTCTAATTCCTTCTTCCTCCTTACTGACTGCCACAGCTCCCCCTCCTAGAAGCTTCCTTAAATACACTATCCATTAATCTGCATTAACACATTCAGTCCTTTCCACTGAAATTATTCAGGTCTCTGTGGAAGACCAGAGGATTACCTGCATCAGAGCAAGTACAGAAGATTACAGAAGTCCAGCCATCTCTGCTGGTTAATCAGACACACATGGGTGGATGGGACATCCTAGGTATCTGTGTAGGAGAATTTACCTATTAAGCTCTGTTCAGAAATTAATTCCTGAAGAGTGCTTTTCTCCAGTACACTGTGCTAACTGCCACAAAGTTTACTGTTATCTTCTAAGGCAGACAATTGATCTCCAATTTCTCTTAAAGAGTTTTTCACACTTTCCACCTATGGTGTTCCATGCTACTACTGATAACAGTTCTGTATGTAAGGAGGCAGCCTACCTCATTGACTCAGTATATATTCAGTGTTATCTCAAAACATAATTGTTTTGCACTGTTGGGCTCATTAAGGTTAGCAGAGAACTAAACGTTGAATTGGGATCCCTAAGCTAAAAAAAATATCCCTAGCACAGCACCAGGGCTCATATAAGCAAATACAAACACAAGGGAAAAACTGTGCGGTAGGTCCTACTAGAATACTATTGTACATTAATGACGTGATTCTTCAGTATGGTATGAGACTCTAAGGAAACTCCCATCTGGTGGAAGAAGAAAGGCCTAAAAGAGGAATACTAGTTGTTAAGGAATATAGAAGGATATTAATTTCTGTTTTGTATATAACCTCCCCACTCTTTCTGCCCTAATTATAATACCAAGTTAATGAACAAATTGCTAGAAGGTTTTCAATTTGGCATCAATACAGTACTTGCAGTCCGTTCCCATGCGTAAACTCACCTTCCGTTACCCACAACACTAGTATGCATAAGACTAATAAAAAAGATGAATGTATACTATGATTGTTTTAAAACTAATTATTCTAGAAGGATTAGATCAAATTCTAACTTTTTGCAGTTGTCTGTATTTGGGTTTGTATGTAATACAATCAGATTTTTGCCTGGTGTTAAACATTTGTCATTGATTTCAACTTGAAAGACCTATTTTTCTCCCATTAAAAAAAATGAAAGTTCTAAAAATATGTCTCTGAAGGTATAAATCCTTTTCTCTTTTTTCTTCCCTCCCCCTGTATTTGAATAGCAGTCTACACTAATTAACATTTATGCTGCAGTGGAATCTTCAGAGTGCCAGATCTCTATTACTTTGTCACATAAAAATTATACTTCTCAGTATTACTGTTCTCCTTATAAAACTTTTTTCTCAAGAAAATATCAATAATTTTCCCAGAATTCCTGTTTCTTAGAATACTAAAGAAAAGTATTAAAACTATAAAGAAAACAGAATATGTATTTTTTTAAAATGGATCCCTTGGTACTGATGTTCTTGCCACCATTTCCAAATTAAACTGGTTAAATTTCATGCTGCACTCTCCATTGAAGTTAGGGGTGATTTTTTTATTTCTTTGTTTTGGTTTGGTTTTTTTAACCCTAAATATTACACCAAATCTGGAAATCACCTTGAAGTTGATAGGGAAAGTGTTTGTAAGTGAGTTGCCATATTTTAATAGATTATGGGAGCGAGCATCCGCAAGAGAAAAAAAATGTAGTAGAGAGATAATACAATAGTACATATTTTTCATACAGTCATAATACTTGTGGGGTTTTTCCCCTCCAATATTATATACCTACGTCAGTTTGGGTTTTATAAAGCCTGTGTGCCTACGCACAAATACATACACTCTACATTAGACCAACCTTACTTCCAACTCATATAGTAGGCAAAGAATGTATTTCAAAGCCAACATATTGCAGAGATTAATTTGAGCTATATTTTGAGTAGATATTAATTTTAACCTGTTGAGAGAGAAGATACGGTTACTGATCTGGAAATAAATTAAAAACTAAGGAAGGGAGAAGTCACTCAAAAATAGTTTTAACGGCTGTTCAATTTTCACATTGGTAAAGTATTTAATGAGACTTCACTGGAACTTAACCAAAATGTAAGATATCGTACATTTCCCTTTCACAAGTGTAACTTTTATGCTAAACTCCTGTATTTGAATACTGGTACATACTGTTTTTCAGAAGCCACCTATGTGTATGTTTGCAGAAACAAGAAAAATGCAAAAGGATAATTTCTAAAAGAATCAGGGATCATACTAATGGAATGAACCTCCTAAACCAGCAAACTACTTCCCAGGTTTATAAAATTCAAAGTTAAATACCTGCTTAGAGTAGCCAGAGTTGACCCCAACCAGCTCTAAACTCTCATTTATATTCATTCACAGATTTTATATAATTATTTTCAGACTTTATATGATTATTTTCCAAAGGAACACTAATACATATTCCCAAACAATAACTGATTACTAAATGCATGACATCTTCAGTGAATTAGACGTCTGCTTGCACAAAATGCAAGGAAATAGCATCTACCACAGTCATCATTTCTAATTAGTTCATATCTGTCTTTTAAGTGGGTTTCTAACCATGATGCATTTGTACATAATTACTTTTACACAGTACCAAATCTTTTTTTATTGCAAACTGAGGAAGAAGATTACTGTGTAATATTTATTTACCAACATACTCTCCAGTGATCAGTGCCAATTACTGACATTCCAGTCCAGGCAACCCCCAATCTAGAACTTCTCCAAGACTAGTCACAACTGATTATCTCACTAGGAAAGGACACACCATTCTGCATAAACTACATGTCCTAAACCATTTGGCCGTGCTGTCTTACAATATTACTCAGTCTTTTTTCTAAGATTTCTTTTAACTTAAATATCTTTTACCCATTTTCCATAAAGCTTTTGCCATTTTTACTGTTATTTATTAAATAGAAACAAGTATGTCTATCAGACTATTGTGATAATCACACACTTCTTCACTGAGCACGTGAATTCATTGTACATTGAAAGTATATCTGGGTTTTTTAAATCTTGTAGTATTTGAGTATTTATACTCAGACCTGATGGTCTATCCTGCTGTTGCTTCACTAGTCATCCATTGTGAGTTTCCTTTTAATGTTTTAATAACAAATTATGATAATGTCAAAAAATCATATAAACAAAGGACAAAATGTGAAAATAGTATTAGTGTTATAATCCTTTTGTGTATATTTATCTTTGCATTTCTTTAATTTGTGTTCTTCAACAAGGTACAAGCACATATTGATGAGAATATTTTTACCTGTTTCAGTAGAATAGTAATACAGATGCTGGCATACATTTTTAAAGTATTCAGACAGCATTTACAACCTATAATTTCTACTGACTAAAGAGTTTTAAAGGCAGTGTTCTTTTGTCTCAGGAAGGGAAGATAACATCTTAAAACCTCAAAACCCTTTTTACTTTTATTACTTCACATGATTCACATGAGGACTGGTCAGTTACCTCTTTGCTTGAGTGACAACTGAGACCTGTGTAGCCTAGAACAACCTCTCTAAGCAGAAAACTTTCACATTTAAACAACTGATCACAAGAAAAGCAGACAGTTTGCCATACACATATTGCAAGAAAAAACCTGCACACACAGAATTTTCCTAATCAATATAAACCAGCAGGATTTCTATTGTCTACTCCTAGCCTACAAATATATATTTAGGAATGGCTGGAGTTAATATTTTTGGGATAGCAGAAACCTGACTAACTCAGTCCAGTGTCTGCTGAATACATCAGTATTGTGCACATAGTTCTGACCAGCAAGTCAGCCAAGTGACGAAGACTCTTCACTTGTCTCCTACCTCTTTAGCAAGCAAAGCTTTTTAGGCAAGGAGCACCTCTAAAACTGTATTTGAAACAGCATCTGCCACAAGAGGATCATGGCAGCATTTGATAACATGCAAGTATTTCTCTAAATAAAAAATACTAGCAAAAATGACAGGCAACATGAGAGAAAACTGACTAGGTTGAAGCAAAGGATTAAAAATAGAAGGGATGAAGGGCTGAAGTGATGCACAAAAATTAGACCACACATGATGTGAAATTGCCAGGTTCTGCAGGTATTGTCTGTGTGTGATGAAGGGGAAGAGGGAAAGGAGCAGACCAATAGAGGGCAGAAAATATATTTTATATTTTTCATGTGTATTAGCTCCTTAGGTTGTTTATATATTTATGTTGCCAGTTGCATTATTTTAAAAGTTCATTTGTAGTGCTTTGTGTGCCTTTGTTTCTACTAAGAAAAAAGTATCTTTCATACATAATAGAAGAAATACATCAGGCACAGGAATGTCAGCCTTAAAGCAAAAAAAAAAAAAAAAAAATGCCTTTTGAAAACTGACTTATGTACAAAGAAATTAATGTTTTGTTGGTCAGATTACCTTCTGGCTGCCACTTCCGTTTCAATTTCTAAGCAATCAGCGTACTAATAAATGCAATCGCAAACATACAATGAGACCAAAGTTCCATTTTCTGCATATAGCATATATTTTTATACATCCTTGTCATTTTAGCATGTATTTTATCTACTGTATTTACAGAAACCTGAGGAAAAAGAAGACAAAATGAGATAACAAAATTTGCATCTCAATTGCTGAAGTTACTCTCACCTAGTAGATTTTAAGAAACAGTAGATTTATACATATTCACAGCTTTCAAAGCAGGCTCAAACAACTTCGATGCAAGTGTAATTGTGGATAGCTCATGAAAACCTCACATCAGTGCACCACGGTCAGAAAGCAAAGAAGGTGTCAGGTTGTGTAAGAGATGAGAATAATACTAAACACATTAAAATGCCATTATGTAGATTAGTGAAATTGAACCTCTGAAAATTCCGTTCAGCTTGATTACCCGATGTCTAAGTGGTAAGAGCAGAAATAGAATAGTTTCAAAGAAGGTGAGTGAGTCTGATTAGAGCATGGACAAGGCGTGGGCAGTGATGCCAGTGTGTGCTACAGCCCATCTGTGCACTGTTGCCCATTCTGGGGTAGTGTAGGGGCTGTTGGTGCAGGGCAGGCTGGAAGCACCTGGCTTCTGGCAGCAGGAGAAAGGTGCGCTTACTGCCCTGGGTGAGAACAAGACCCATTAGGATTCACAAGGACCAACTTAGCCTGAACCTTATATCCTCACAACAGGGTAAAGGTGAGTAATGCAAGCGACTGATGAGCAGAAAAGAAGAGAAATACTGTTGGATCTGTTACTCATGAACAAGAACTGCTGGATTATGTAAAGAGTGCAAGACTATGAAGTTTAAGATCCTAAGAGCAGTAAGCAAGATTAATGACAGCATTACAAATCTGGACTTGAAAAGAACAGATTTAGATTTGTAGAAGCTGAGTGAGATTCGAAGAAGACTAGCATTGAAGAACGTGGAGCTCCTGACTTGACTTTAAACACAAAAAGGAAGTATACAGAAGGTGAAAACAGGGACAGGCTACTTGGAAGGAAGAAGGCAGCACTGCCTGCATATAGGAAAAAGCCAAAGCTCAGATGCATTTGAAACTACCAACAGAGCTAAAGGGTAATGAGAATTATTTAAGTTCCTCAGTAGCAAAAGGAAGGTTAAAATGAATGTGGGCCCATTGCTTAATGAAGCAGGAAGTCTTAATGACAAGTGATAAGGCTGAGCACCTTCTTTACCTTAGTTTTTGCTGGTAAAGCTCATTCTCAGACATTCTGGGTCCTCCAAGAAGAGTCTGTAGGAGTGAAGTAGTACCCACAGTAGAGTAAGAAAGAGTTATGGATCACTTAGCTTTCTTGGATATATAAAAGTGTATGGGATGGAGGTTTACAGAGCTAGTTGTGTCATCATGAAGCTGCAATCATCAGAGGTTCCTAATGAGTGAAAAAAGAAGGATGTCTTATCCATCTTCAAAAAGAACAACAAGAAGGATTCAGAGACCTACACATTAGTCAGCCTTCCCTTATTCCCTGGGAAGGTTACAGAGCAAATCCTCTTAGAAGCTATTTCTTAAGAGACAAGGCAGTGAACAGGAGCAGGGAGAATGATTTACTAAGGGCGAGTCATGCCTAACTTCATTGCTTTCTAAGATGAGGTGAACGGCACTGTGGCCAAGAAGAGGGCAGTGAATACTAGGTTACCTTCATTTTTATCAAGGCCTATGACACAGCCTCCCATAGTCCCTTTATCACTAAACTGGTGAGACATGGGCTGAATAAATAGACAATGCAGGTGGAAAAGTGAAAAATAAGCTAGACTGTCAGGCTCAAAAAAGTTGTTATCAGCGATTCAAAGCTCAGATTGCATCCCGTTACTAGTGGAGTTTCTCAGAGATTATACTGGTACCGGTGCTGCTTACTGTTTTCACCAACCAGGACAATGGGATGTCAGGGCTGCTGTTTAGAGGGACCTAGGAAAGTCAGAGAAATGAGCTGACAAGAACTTAATGAAATTCAACAAGAGTAATTGTGAAGTTCTGCATCTGGGTTGGAATAACCCAATGTAACGCATGCAGGGGCTGACTGTGGGAAGCAGCTCTTTCTAGAGAAAAGGAGATGAGGGGTGGGGTGGTCCTAGTGAACAAGTTGAATGTTGGGCTGGATCAGGAAGAGTAAGAGACGCACAGAAGTAATCCCTTCCTTCTTTTTGTCACTTGTGAGACACCATCTGGAGCGGTGCTGTCCAGTTTGGTGCTTTCCAATACAAAAACAGTGTTGACATGCTGGAGTGAGTCCAGAAGAAGACATCAGTCAGGGGAATATGACAATCAAGTTGACACTGAGAGAACTGGATCTATTCATCCTGGAAAAGAGAATGCTCAGAGGCAACCTCATTGCTGTCTATACCTGACTACTTGACAGAGTTAGGCTTTTCTCAGAGGTGCACAGTGATAAAAGGAGATACAACAGATGCAAGTTGAAACATGTTACCTTGAAAGTTGGTTAACTACTGGAACAGGTGCCCAGAAAGGCTGTGGAATCTCTATCCTTGGAGATGTTCCAGATTCAACTCAACATGCCCCTGAGCAAATTCATCTAATTAGACTTGTTTTGAGCAGGTGGTTGGACTAGATAATCCCTGGAGGTTTCTTCTGACCTAAATTATGATTCTACACCTTCCAGAAAGGGTTGTTATCACTGACTTACTGAGATCAAATCCTACCATGTACATGAGCTCTACCTTCCCTTTCTTAGTCTTTAAATAGATGTCTTTATAGTAGATGGTAGATATGCAAAAGAAATCTAGCAAATCACCAAACTATAGTGTACAGACATAGTCTTTTCCAGTTTGCCCAGCTCATGGGTCTTGATAAAATAGGGCAGTCAGAAGTAAATTATCGTCTAGAGACTGAAACAGAATTCCAGTTTCAGTTTGGCTTCCAGCTTTGGTTCTCGGATTGCATCTCATTAGCTGAATAAAGATTATGGTCATAATACTTTTAAACACTCCTACATAAGCTTTGTAGCCTTCTTACACTTTGAGCTATACTTTTTTACTTCCTGCCTTTGCCTGACAATGAAGTAAATATGTTTTGATATACTTACAAAGTTTCAATTTTTTTCTTCTTTGTTGTTTTAACCCCATCAACTCTCTACATACATATGGGTCACTTACACGTCATAAGCGTGTTAAAGCTCACAGCAAGCTGACAGCTGCCAGAATTACTAAGTAGTTTTCATTTTCATTACCGGTAAGTGAGCTATTCTGTGGGTCTGTTATTAAGGTCAATCTGATCCAACAACCTACAACTTCATTGGAGAGAATAACTTCTCTGTTGCTTTTTGTCTTTTAACTGGATATGTACCAAAAGAAAAATCAAGGTGGCTGTACATAGTTACAGATTAGGAAGAAAACAACCAGATATATAGCAGATATATTTTTGTTGTTGTTGTTAAACTGATACTAAGATTTTTGTTGTTCTTTGGTCTTCTCACAAGCGTTATTTAACTTGAATTAGTGTTCACCTACATCCATGCAATTCACCTAGAAGTTTAGAAGTTAACTGTCTTTTAACCTTTGAAAACCTAGTGGTTTTGTGACACTGAGTAAGAATATTAAAAGCTCTCCCTTCCTTTCCTAGCCCTAGATGTGCATGTAAACACTCAGATCCTGCTGGAAAAAGTTCTTCGTTAAGAAAAATTCAGTCACCAAAGTTTCTCTAATTTGACAGCACTGAAATAAAAAATAAAAGGGGGGGGGGGAGGGGAAGCGATGGTCATAACTTTTCAGTCTCAAAACGGTTTTCCTTCAGTACTTCCTACTGTGAATACAGTGCTAAAACATTTCTAATCTTAACTGATTTTATGTATGTTCCTTTATAACAGTTAATAAAAACTACTTGACAACCACTGCTGCATAAAGTCCTCTGAATTGTCTATACCTTTCTACAGAGCTGGGAGCCATTCCTGCCCACATTGTGCTCGATTCCGATTCTGGCAGAAATTACATGGAAATAATTTATCTGTTCAAATCTTGTTTTCAAAACTCATCCAATTAGAGCTTAATTAGGTAGCAGTATACACGATGACTGAAAATTTTTGAGCAAACCACTGTATTAGTTGAACACAGCACAACGAATATAGTTTAGATCTGCACTGCATATAGATAGATTTTAGCACATCCATTTAGTTGCTGCACAGTTCTTACCCCATTACAGTTCACCAGAACCAGGTAAGAGCCAAGGGAGCTGTTTTGTGCTCAGGCAATTCTGCGCTGGTCACAGGGAAGAATTCTGGTCTTTCTTTCCTTTTCCCCAGACAACATGGTAAGTACTTACTGTATGCCCTTCCCTAAAGAGGAAATCCCATTCTCAGTCCTTTTCCCACTCCCCCTCATGTTTTGATGCTGATATCTACAGTTTATTCCTGCTTGAGCTCCGTAAAAAATTATTATCTTGAGACACTTTTTTTATATGCAACTCCAGGAACATCTTATACTGGTAAGCATAACTGTGCTAGAAATACTTCAGTAAAATGACTTTTAAAAGTAGATCCAGTAATCTCTGATGCATCTGCTGCTACCTCATTCTCTACACAGCCTAACGTCAACTTAGAGACCCACCTTTCCAAATACCATCATCTGCTGAGGTTTTTAGCAGGCAGACCCCTGCCTCCTTGTATAAGAGAGAAGAAATTTTTAGCCCGTCTCCTGTATTCCTGGGATGCATCTTCAAATCTAGACAATATTTGGTTAGAAACCTATCTGCTCTAGAGGGTTATGTTTCACAGGGTAGTTGAATGTGAAACAGCAGAGCACCGTGCTTACTAGCGACTCCCAAATTCTCTTTCATCCCTGCAGAAACAGTCCTTTGGGCATATGCATACATTGCCTGCACTCCAAGCCAGCACTGTTTCCCATTTTGGGGGATGTATCTCAGTGTAGTTTGCCATCTTCAAACACAGAACCTTTATATTAGCAATGGCTCGCACCTCACTGCTTTGGAAAGTTTGTGGTATGAGAAAAGAAGTGAGTTTAGAAAGTATTTTCTTGCATGCTGTCCAAATCAGTTTCAGTGCGCCACATCTTTCACTCATAAGGAGAAAGTCTTTCAAGTTATGAGATAAACTAAATAAATCAGAATGGATTGTCTGCTGTATACCAGTCCAATCTGCATTAAAAAAAGGATCATAGGCATTTCACATGTTATTACCTGTACTGGTCTCCATGTAACCATCCCGTAAACTGAGTTTATGATCTGTGTTTCTGGTGTGATATTTTTGATCTTCTAATATTTTATGGTGCTAATACATGAAAATACATCTGCACAGCCCTGGGATAAATGATGACTTTGTATAATTGAATTATATATAATTTACAGTGATACACAATTCAGAGCCATTTATGCAGTCATTTTGGTAGGATTTGATACACAGAACAATGCTTTATTACTGAGCTTTATAGTTGCCTTACCTTTATGCTCCTGCTGTTAGGTCAATTTGTGTCAAATGGCAAAGTGTAACAGCTCCTTTCTCTATATAGAATGGTAATCCAAAAAATTCAGTGCAATGTCAATACTAAAAAAAGGAATGGTGAGCTCAGAGAGGCAGAAGCTGAGAAATATGCAGTAATAGTATGAGCACAAAAAAAAAATCCAATAATGATTTGTAGCAAACGTAGCAATTAACAAGTACAAAAATCAAAGGAACACTAATTTAGTTTGTGTTTTATTGCTGATGAACATGAATATTTTCTAAGAAAATCCCTTAGTCCCTTTTTAAATTAAGTTTATACATGTATGAAAATATTATATACTTTTTTATAGTAGTAAGTATTATTATTGTTCTAAAATGGTATTTCAAATAGCTTTACTTTCTTTACTAACAGGTTTACAGGAATTTTATAATTGAACAAATTGTAACAGAAACAAAAATTGCCCATTTCACAGGGTTTTTTTCTTGGTATTTTAACATTACCAAGAGCTTGACAGGAGGAATGATCCATGAATAATTAGTAAGTTCTTTTACAGTATCAACATTTCTATCATGTTACTCATTTAAGAACATTTTCATTCCTGAAGAGAGAGAAAAATAAGAACAAGTCAATATTACAGTTTAGTTTGATACATGAGCATACTACTCTGGTTTAATCCTTCATCTTAACAACGTACCAATTCCATTTCTATGCTTCTGTTTCTTTACTTTCCTGATATTAATTTCATGCCTAAGTTCCCAAATGTCCTTAAATTCATCAGTCTCTTAAAATCAGTAACTGGAAAAAAAAGACAGTCAGCAGTAGGAGGTGAAAAAAAAATATCCACAAAATCCAATACATTTTTGAAAATTAGATATTCCTTCAAGATGATAGTATCTGATTAGTTATTATAATTAAGAGTAGGTCTAAATATTGATCTATGTTAGGCTGCTTTTGGAGCAGTCACAATTTTGAAGTTATTTTTCTACATATTCCTACAATTGTCGCATCGCAGCTGAACAAAATCTGTTTTCAGTAAGGACATCACACTTGATTTAGTGCTTTTAAATTCACTACAATTTATCACCAACATCTCCCTCCAACTTTTTCCTGGTTTCAGCTGGGACGGAGTTAATGATCTTCTTAGGAGTTATCGCAGTGCTGCGTTTTAGCTTTGATGTAAGACTTTTCAGTTCCTCAGGCCTTGTTAGCGAAAAGGCTTGGGGGGTGGGGGTGGCATAAGGAATGGGGAGGGGACACAGCCAGGACCGTTGACCGGAACTAGCCCCAGAACTAGCCCCAGAGGTATTCCATACCAGGGGATGTCATGCCTGGTATATACACTTGGGGGGTTACCCGGGGCAGGCAGATCATTTCTGGGGGACTGGCTGGGCATCAGTCGGCAGGTGCTGAGCAGTTTCATTGTGCACCACGTGTTCCTTTCTGCCTTTCCCTCTGGATTTTATTCTTTCCCTTCCCCTTTTCTTTATAACTGTTATTGTCTTTATTGTTATTATTGTTCTTTCATTTTTACTCTATTTCGATTATCAAATTGTTCTCATCTCAACCCTCGAGATTCACATTCCTTTCCAACTCTCCTCCCCATCCCTCAGGCTGAGGGGGGAGTAAGCAAGTGGCTGTGTGCTACTTAATTACCTGTCATGGTTTAACCCTGGCTAACTTAAATGGAATTTCTTAGCAGGACATCCTATCCAAATCATAGCATGCTAGAGTACTGTATCTGAACAAACACTCTCTCTCCTAAATCACTCAAACTGGGAATAAACTGACCTGTTACATACATTTAGAGGAAAGACTACCACAGTGCTAAAAGTCCTCAAAGTAACCAAAACTACACTAACTGTATTCTAATACTTGTTCTAATACTACCTTATTCTTGCCTCAATTATTTACTAAGGTAGACATATCTCAGTCCTCAAAAAAAAAAAACCAAAACAAACTTTCAGGAATTAATTCCTTCCTGCTCCTCACTGCAATTTTCCTTCAAGATGACCTCTATCTACTTCTCTGTATACATAATCTGTATCACACCAAAAACTGACCAAATGTAGTAGTAAGAGACAACTCCCACTTCTGAGAATCTTCTAGTTTTGCAGCTATTTCAGCAAAAGTTGTTTGGGGTTTGGTTTTTTTATTATTTTTTTTTTTCTGGAGATGAACAATTTGAAAAAGAACATAGAATGAGAATTCTGATTCTTGCCAAGACAGCAATATATAAAATCATTTTCCCTGCAAGCACTGGTTGTGAAGAAAACAAGAGAAAAATCTGTTCCTAAAATATGACTCACTCCCAATTCCAGCTGTAGATGGGGGTGGGGTGTACAAGTAGCTCTAGCTGCACACTTTTCCAGTTGAAGACTTCTCAAATTCCTCTAGCACAGACAGGAATTGTATACAGGTAGTTAAGACTTTTATAGAAGCCTTTAATTATATGCAACTTTTATAATTATGGTCAAATTATAAGTCTTTTTATACAGAACAGTCTTTATTCTCTCTCCTGCATAACTTCAGATTTCCTATTTTGCTAACAACAGATCACCAAAAAAAAGATACTGCTAGGTTTGGGAAGATGCTTGAAGTAAATCAACAGGAAAATTCTTGCAGGATGAACTTAGTTTAATTGTTCAAGGAAATTGTTTCTATATAAATCAAAATGTAACTACATGTCATAGTAAAAGTTGGTAACGTGGTAAATAAGGAAGATAGGCTCATCTTCTTAATGCAGAGGAAAAGTGGATAAATAAATCCATTTTCAAACCTTGATATAGCCATCAACTTTCTATAAATCTATTTAATATTCCCTCCCATTCATAGACTGATTTAGCCACAGAGGGACTGGAAGAAGCCAAGACTTCAAATCAATTACATTGGCAGCTTCCTAATGGGGGTGGGGGGGTGGGAATCAAACAATACCAAAGCAGGCATCCCACCACTCCTCATTTACAAGAGAATTAAAAACTTGTTCATGCTTGTGCCACTAGTTCTCAAAAAACCTGAGGGGTATAGTCATTCATTGAAGAAGCAGGTCAGCATATTTCTTAATTTAGTATGAAGAAATAACAGTATATTAGAGCAATCTAAAGTAAGATCTAACTGAGGTTTACTTAGAAGGGATCTCTAAATGAAAGAAAAAGTGACAAGGTGAAAGGCAAGAATACACAGAAGTATTTACATGACAAACAATTTTCATATGAAGTGATGTTCTAAACAGAAGTCAAGTTAATATTTTTGCAATACACTTGTTATTAATTTCTTGTGCTAGTAGAGAAACAGAATCATAGAACACTCAAGCCAATTAAAAGAAATTCTAATTCCTTTCATAATTTTTCTGAAGCTTGAAGAAAATAACAGTGATTTCTTCCTCTGGAAAGTCTAATGATCCCAAATGCTCCATTTCTGTTGAGCTTGGTGATGGTCAAACGCTACACTAATAAATTTTTATTTTGCTCGAGTCAAAGAGTGTTTCTTTAGAAAAAAAAAAAAAAACAAAAACCCAAAGAAAATGCAAGGACATAGCATAGCTGATAAAAATGTAATTAGTAATGAAATTACTGAGTGTGAAAGCAAACAGATAAAGTCCATTGTAAAGTGCAGATTATACAAAAGAGTAATGGTCTACAGGGGCATGTCATACCTGACTAATGTCATGTTTATGTGGCATATGAGAAAGTTCCCCTCTCTACCTCTGACTAGTGCATAGAAAAAAAAGTTTATTTCTACTTCAAATACCTTTAACTGCTCCCTGGAAATTTTAATTCCCATTTGGACATGTCTCAGCCAAATAATTCTTAAGACATGACAATTTGAGCAATGAGAGAGAAGGAAACAGCTACTGATATTGACAGTGAGCAAGGCCAACATTTTCTCTTTTTTTTTTTTTTCTTGTAATCATTCAGTCCCAGCCATCTTATTTCTTTGCTCTTGTTCATCTGTTTAATATTATTTATCTATGTTATGGTTTGTATCTCTGTTATCTTTATATCACTACTCTCATCTTGTATTTTGTTTTCCAGTCTCTTGAACATGCTTCTAGGCCATTCTGAGGAGTTTTTAATTTACCCTCCCTCACTTCTAGACCTGTTTGAATGGTTAATGTGTTTGTTATGTAATCAGATTTTGTGGTTTTGTTTTCTGTGGTTTTTCTTACTGTAATGAAGTTTTTAGTTCTGGACAGTATTTGAGCTAAAGTTTATAGAACAAGTATAGTAACCAAATCTGCTTTGCACTGTAATTTTAATCTAGTTAAGTGTAAAATTACATCTAGAGTAAAGCCAAAGCAGGGAAATGAAGATACTGGATTTCAGAATAACAGAGTTTAGGGGGAAAAAATTCAGCAGGTTGAGTGCAATTGAGTGTAATAAAATAGCAGAGAGGAAACTGCAGAGAGAAACTGAAACGTGTATAATGAGATTAAAGTGTGCCCAAAGGATATGGAATGCATAACATACAGCAATAAAACGAGGAGTTTAAAAAGCCAATATAGCCACAGGAGGGAAGATAAGGAGGGGGGGGGGGGGGGGCACAAAACAACAAAAACAAAAAAACCACCAACAAAAAGACCCCACACAATAAGAAAAAGCTGGAGCCTCACTGAAATTAAATATGAAAAGACATGGGGTCATCTTGACCCACAGATTTTGGTAACGTTCTGGTAGATGCCAAGTACAGAGAAAGATTTCAAAGAATACAATAAGAAGCTGTGAATATTAAAACTAATTAAAAACAATCCTGCAGCATAAAGACAGCTGTACAGAAAATGGAATAAGCAAAATTATTTCAAGGGACAGATGCAAGAACTTGTGTGGACTTCTATTGTTCCTGCCTACAGATACTCCTATTGCCCTTTAAACAACAGGACATGAGAAATAAGAGACATTCAAGCCAAAAGCGTGTAATGCAGGAGACTGTAGGTTTGAACTACAATTGAAAAAAAATCTGAAGAACAATGATAATTCACAACACTTAAAAAATACCTTTTTTTAAACTCCATTTTTTTAGGGTGAGGTAGGTAAACACAAATTTTGAGTGTATTTTCACAAGAGGAAAAATCCCAGTTAGGATATTTCATGTCAACTTCATAGATTTAAAGAAGTGGTGATGTTCAAGTTATTCATTCTTTGAACATATAGGAAATGTTTTGATTTTCGTTTCCTCAACATGAAACGTTACTTTCTCCATAATAACCCAATCTATTGTGGAGAAAGTTATACATTTCATCTGCACCACTCAATGGGCCAGTCCTTTTGCAGGTAGTATGTGAATGAGGAAAGTTGCTGAAGAAAGTAATTTTCTTCTTTTAAGGGTGCTACAGTTCTCAGGAAGACCAGCAGATACCATAGCAAATCTTACCCTCCATTAACTATTACAGAAACTGACAGTTGAAATAAGTTTTAAAGCCACATTTTCCCAGACCTTAGAAATATGTCTTCCTAACAAATTATTTTTATTTGGGCAAAAGCTAGCAGAAATCAGCACAATTTATTTTTATTTCATTTAAGGAAACTTAAAGATTTTTTGGGGAAAAAAAGGCAAGAATCTCAATTTCATAGAAGTGGATTTTCTGTTATAAATAAATTCTGAAACACTAACTTCACAAATAGTATTACAACTTTAAATAAATAAATCTGTAGTTTCCATCTGAAAACTACCATCTGTCCATTACAGTATCTGCCACTGCCTTGCTCTCCATTTCTTTCTCTCCCCCTCCCAACACTGTCTGCATTTAAGTCCAAGCTCTTCTACTATATGAGTGACTCACACAGATATTCTTACCACACAAATTAAAGGCCTATTTTTGCTACTACTTGAGCCAGTAGCCTGCATAAGTAAGGGAGGTGGATTTGTGGAAAAAGTAGTTCAGAAAATATAAGTTGTGATCCTTCGGTGAACCACCTTCTGAGAACCTTACTGTTTATGAGTCTAGAGGGAGCCTAAGGAGACTAGCTGAATAAGTCAAATTCATGAAGTCGAGCAGGTTAACAATGTTTTATTTTCCTTATGCAGCCACCGCTCAGAACAGTAGCTTTTCATTAAACTTCCAGGGACAAATATTTTATGCTAGAAGAGATGCACTGAGTCACTAATTTAGCTGTGAGTTCTATATAAAACAGGTTTAGACATGATTTAGTAATTCCTTTCAAGTAATAAACCAAGAACTTTTCAGAGTAACAACAATCGAGCACTGACTCAAGCAATTAGTATTTTTTTTAAAAAAAACTTGGTTTTAGCAGGATCATAATTCATACATGTTATCCTGACAGATCACTGACAGGAAAAGACTACTAAGCTAAGTGACCTAACAGGGAAGCTAAGAAGGAAAAACTCACAACAACAATCAGAACACAAGAAACAAATAGCGAAATAGTTTGAGTGAGTTATAGTTCATTTGTCCTAGATGCACCCTCTGTTTCTGGAGATAACTTATCACTGCTGAAATCAGCAATAAACTTTACAAGTAGATCTATACCTCTACAAAGTTATAAAATGATACTTTGGGGTTCTTGTGCAGTAAAGCAACTCAGACAACTGCATAGTTCCTGCCACTGTTTTTTGGCACTGTAGCAGAGTTGGCTAGAATGGCAACTGGTACTTAGCCACACAGAACCGTCATCCAGAATACCTCAGAGGTAATAAAAAAAAAATATAATGAAAAACAGGGATTTCTTGCAATTAAAAAAAAATATTTTAGAAATACAGGTCTGGGAAGGGGAGGAAGTTGACAACAAAAAGCAAGGCAACCCAAATTTTTAATACTTAGATTCAAACCAATTTTGTTTCAGATATACTACTAATTCTCAAGTTCACGCCTGTTACTTATCATTACTCAAATGAAACTGTTTTCAAAATGAGCTTGATCAAAGACTATTTCAAGGTCAGCTCAGCATTTAACATACTCACATTGGAGTTTCACTTTGAAGAAATATTTGCTTCCAGTCAAAAAATTTGGAAAGCATGAAGAATGTTGCTTTGTGATTTGTCATTCTTTCCCCCATACTAAGATGAAATGTAAAACCAGCAGATATATGATTTTAAATCATAAGAACAGATGAACATTCATATCAACCACATTCTTTTCCAGTGAATGTCTATCTAGGCCAAATTAAAACTCTTTATTAATTCTCAGACTTCTCTTTCCACGTAGGAAGTTCATCACTTCCAAAGACACTGAAGGGCAGACAATTCGCCATGACTTCATATGAATATTATTAATTCTTTTCTTGGCATAAGTATCCTGGGTTGCATCTGTTACACCTGTTTAAAACCTAAGATTTCTTTATCCAGATGCTTGACGTTGAGAAAGTAACTTAGGTAACAACACAGTTTTAAAGAAAGGCCTTTTTCCGCAAAAACTGCTTAGCACTGAAAAGGCTCAGCATGAACACAAGACAAGCATAGCATAGCTATCTTCTTTTTCCTATGGACTCATGGCATTTTAAAAGTTATCTTCAGTAGCTGTAATATATTCTGTTCAGATATATATGTGTGTGTGTATATATATAAATAAATCCTAGAATGCTTGCATTACAACTAGTACATCTCTTCCTATCATGATCCCTTGGAAAAGTCTATGAAAAGGGTGGCCTAAAGGCTATCTATATATTTCCTTCAGGATTTTTTAATAATACTTTACAGTCAACATTCAGTAAAAACAGTCATCTTAAGATGTGGCATATCTGTCCAGTATTTTGTCCCCAAACCCCAGTTCTTTGAACTCTCATCCTCATTTCAGTTCTGGCTTGAGGATCCATCCTTATATACTTGCCAGAATAATTCCTTAAGAAGCATGCATTCCACTGTGGTACTTAAATTATTTTTAGCATTAAACTTTAAGTCTATATTTATTGTCCTCTGAAAAAATTGTAACCTAAACACTTTCCCAAAGTATGCTTTGTTTTTACAGCAGAATGAGTTTCCCCTATAAAAATAAAACTTTGCCTATTGACAAATATCTATGAGCATGATAGAAAAATTTACAGAAAAGATAGATAGATGTGGATAATATACACAGTTATTATTTCAATGTCAAAAGAGATACACTTTTTGTACTTGGTTTAAGTCTGAGTCCAGTTCTTTCCACAGTACACAAAAATGAAGTTATATGTGGCCAGCAGGACTAGGAAGTGATTGTGCCCCTTTACTGGGCACTGGTGAGGCCACATCTAGACTACTGTGTGTGGTTGCAGGCCCTCACCACAAGACAGATTTTGAGGTGCTGGAGCATGTCCAGAGAAGGGCAACACAGCTGGTGAAGGGTCTGGAGCACAATTCTTATGAGGAGCAGCTGAGGGAACCAGGGTTGTGTAGCCTGGAGAGAAGGAGGCTCAGAGAGGACCTTATTGCTCTCTACAGCTGCCTGAAAGGAGGTTGTAGGCTGCTGGAGGTTGGTCTCTTCTCCCAGACAACAAGTGACAGGACAAGAGGAAACAGCCTTAAGTTGCAGCAGGAGAGGTTTAGATTGCATATTATGAAAAATTTCTTCACTGAAAATGTGTTCGAGCATTGGAACAGGTTGATCAGGGAGGTGGTTGAGTCACCATCTCTGGAGGTATTTAAAAAACATGTAGATGTCCTTAGGGACACTGTTTAGTGGTGGACCTGGTCATGCTACATTAATGGTTGGGCTCTATAATCTTAAAGATCTTTTCCAACCTGAATGTTTCTATGATTCTATGTGATTCCACAAAGTGAGCAGCTGTAGATCAAGACTCTTGAATCCTTAACTGTTTAATCTATGAGAATTTAATATCTTATTGTGTTTAAAGGCTGTCAGTTCTCTTTTTACAATGTTTTGAGCATGGTAATTTAATATGCTTATTCAGCATAATAATAAGTTATATATTTTTTCCATGCTCATGTATATTAAACTGAAAATATCCAATGTATTCAAATTTCAATTCCCATTGTTCGCCTTACTCAGTAAAACTCATTAATTGAACAGACTTTTGAGCCATTGCCTTTTATCTTCTGACAATAAAGTGTGTTATGTTTTTATGTAGTGTCCGTAATGTACACTAAAGAAAAAACATTTTATAAAGACTTTTATGGAGTAAAGGGGAGTAGGGGAGGTCTTTTATAAGGCATATTTGGCATTACAGTCTTGAAGATACTGCACATTCCTTCTTAAGGTTTTATGCTGTTATACTCAATGAGCCAAAATCAGAAGTGTTAGCTATGATAAGTCTATCTATTCTTTTTGAAGATATTTGTATCTGTAGAATTGGTGACCGCATATTTTCACATATAATATATATGAAATCAAACACATATTAAAATTTTGTATCTATATAAAAGTATTTTTTACTGACAATCATGTTTTTTTGTGAAAACTGTCTTTTTATATCAGCACTATTCCATGTAATGACAAGCATAAATGGCTACAGTGCAGAATGTTGCATATAGTTAAGAGTAGCTTTTGACCGCTAAGGACTAGAGTTTCTGCTCAATGTTAAACCAAGGAGCACAAAAAATCCTTTTGTAATATATTACAAAGCAGCTAGTGCAGTACTTATGTTTTCCAAACAGCATACTTCTCCCCTCATTTTGACAGATGTGTTCTTAATCTTACACACTATTGTCACCAGACTTTTTGTTGCTATAAATTTCCAACTTGTATGTTTGCATCTTTTAATTGCTTATGAACGCATGCAAGCTCTTTGAGTTGACAGTAACCGACAGGGCTGGATTTCAGAAACTTCAGTAGAGGTTTGGTTGTGGGACAGCAAATAAATGTCCAAGTTCCCTTCATCCACACATGAAGAAAACATTAAAAGACAACTATCCTTGAACCTGGTATAGGAAGTTCAGATCACAAGGGTCAAACTCCATCTGAATATGCAATGCACACTGGAATAGAGTCTCTTTGGCTGACTGAAATCCATTTCACCCTTTGTGGTACAGAACAGCTGTCATGCATAGTCAATTAAATTGTTAACATATTTAGGGACAAGACCCCAGACTGGCCAGATATTTGAGGTGGATCAAACAAGACATCATCATTATACTAAGCACCCTAAAGAGCCAGCGCTCTTCAGTGAGGAAATACTCAACTTCTATCACACTACAAAACTCCTTGCATCAAAAAAACCCCAAAAAACCCAAAAAAAAAAACCCCAAAAAAACCAAAAACTAGGGAGGACAGTACAGAAAATCAGGTCTTTAAAAAAAGCTCACTCTCTCTCCCCTTGCCCCTCCCTCTCACTAATGCCCTGTAAAAAAAAATATCTTAGAGCCTATTTTTTTCATTAACCTTAAATCTGAACTGGGTTTGAGCTCTAGCTTTTCATTCTGTCCATTAATCCATTGCCGAGTCCAGTCCAGAGCACAAGGATAATTGTCTTCAGCTGTGACTAGGACAGATTTATCCACTATATTTTACATCAAGTTCAGTACTCAAAAGCTACAATTTTTTTTCTTCATAATTTGATTGGAAGAGATAATTTTTTTCATAGTGGTTTTTCATTTGCTTCAAGGAGAAGAATTTCCACAAAGGGAATTTAGTCATATCACTTAATGGCTGTTACTTAAGTTCCTCTCTTTGAAGACATTTGAGCATAGATTTCTATGATGCAGAATAACTAAAAATTAGTTTTGATTAAGTGACCACATGCTTTCTTTTCCTCCTTTTATACTGCTAAGTAGTTCAGCAGACCAGCAAGCCAGTCAGTACTGTTCTTATCTCGTAGAGACCAGCATTTTTTTCTTTATTTAGTTCTTCAACAATTTGATCATCTGGGATACCGTATCATAAATGAGCATAGAGAGATGCATTGAGCCAAGAATTATTCATTTCAAAGGAGGTATGAGAAGCCAGGTAGTTAAGTGACAAATGCATCACTTGTGTATTGTACCCTGGCAGATAGCATACAGAATATAATTTACTATAGCAAATGGCAGAAGTGAGCAAATAAAAGATTCAAATATCAGCCTTTTACTTAAGTTGCCCACCCTAACCCAATTATTTAATACTAACCCCATATAAAACTTATTGTTGTAGTGAACGAGTGTGGCAAGTCAAATACATGAGTAATAATAAGCAGTTACCATAAGCATTACCTCTGATATAAGTAACATCAACAGATAGTTTATTTTTCAATCCTTATCCTTGTACATACCTGCCTATCATTAATGGAAATACAGACACCTTTTAACACTGACGATCCAACTTTTGATCTGACTCAGTGGCTACCACTTCATTTATAGTATCAGGCTACAGTGGAAACCCTCCACTCTTGGGAGCAGTTATAGTCTATGAGCATTTTTGCCTTTAAGAGTCCACAGGCTATTTTCATACATCCATAAACTTTCCCATTATACACACTGAGGCATTTCTAACAGTATTAGGTCTGTGGAGCTTCACTTTCCTACAAGTTTCTGGCTGCATTCAGAATCAGAACAAAACTGTTACCAGGAGTGCTGACCAAAACATTCATTAGTTTGTGTCCTAAGGTGACACCAGATGGAGAATATGTATACTCTAGAGTAATTTCAGAATATTCAAAAAGCCATCAGTATTTAGGAGTAACTTTATAACTTCTCCTTTGCATAAGTGCTTACTACACAGAAAGCAGGTATGCATCATGCAAGTAAGAGCAGTGGTGGAAGATTTTGAAACAAAGTCAAAACTATTACTTCTAATTTTTTGATGTGACAGTCCTCAGAAAAGGCACTTATATCGAAAGGTATGCATCAATTTAACTATTAAAACTGGTAAGTTTGAACTAGACCTCGGCAAATCATAAGTCACGTTTTGGCTCAAACTATCTACCAGAGAAAGGGGGCCATCCGAAGTGCCTATAGACAAAGGCATGTACATGGAGAAACTAGTGAGAGGGACTGGAAGTCTGTGAGCAGTCACAGAGTTATGGTATCTTTGGAACTACAGAGATGCAATACTGTAGTACATACAACAGGAGTGCTGCATTAGAAGGATACAAGCATTTCAGGAATAACAAGAAGGCAACATAGAATGGTATTAGCAATTCAGGAAATTTTTGAATTTCATTGGTCGTTCTTTTTGATACATACTAGCTGGATGGGTCAATAGGAGAGGTGCTCTGCTGCACCTGCTATTTGTGGAAGAAAAGGAGAAACTGGCTGAGGACTGGTAGCACAAGGCAACCTTAGGTGCCATAACCATGAGAGGGCAACATTTAAAGAGACAGTGGAAGTAAGGCAACCAGCAGGAGGATGACTCTGGGCTTCTGAACTAGTGTGATTAGGGAACTGGAAGGAAACGTGAAGATGAGGGAGAAATGACTGCTCTCCAAGATCAGCCACAGAAGCAGACTTTTTTTTGGTGTTTTGTTCTTCACTTGTGTATTGTCAAGGCCCAGCAAGACTTTGGCACATGCTGCTATTTACTGCGGATCTGCATATGCAGCTGTTTGTGCAAGTGAGCATCAAAGAAAATAAAGCAATGCTTTAAATCCTTTTGACCCTTAAAGTAGGGGCCTAAACCAAAGTCTGAACTACAAAGAAAGCATCCCAGAATGTGGATCGCAATTATGATAAGATTAAGTGCAGAAAGCTAAACTGGTTTTGTTTCAGAAGTAAATATTCCCCACTGCCTATGTAGAGTCTAGTATGATTGTGTAGAATGAGACACAAAGTTAAAGGAGATGTCTCTTGTCTTTTGTCAAGAGAGGCTTGAAAGTTAGAAGCATCCTACAGCTTTTGCATGAAGAAGCAATGGTAGGTAGGCTTACTGAAGAAACATAACTGCATTTGTCTGCAGGGACAGAAGCAAGCAGACTTATAGCTCCTCTGTGGACCCTGAAAACACTGACAAGTAAAGTTACACCTTGAAGAAGTCCAAAAAGACTCCTGTTCATGTTCTTCACACAGGAACATTAGCAGGGAGTTTAGTTAGTATATAGGGGCTTCAGCTAAAAATTTCATTCTAAAAAGCTCTTGTTTGGTTACACCTCAGTCCAAAGGACTCCAAGGAACTGCTAGAGAACGAGGTCCTCTCCTGTGCCAAATATTTCTGTGAAAAGTTAATATTCTTACAGCACATAAGAAAATGACAGCAGGTTTTGAAGGTTACTCTGGAAGTTCTTTGTAACGAAGAATAAAAAAAAAAAACCCTGGAAAAGTTTTTAGTGAATGTTTGAATTTTATTTTGTTATTAGCATAGGATAAGATTATTCAAGGTCAAATATATGTCATGATCTACTCCATGACTCCCCCAGGATCTGGGACCTGTCAGAGCTGCCTGGGTATTTACTCTGATGGACACCCTAAGACATACTGAAGGCAATGGGAAAAATATGCCCAAAGCACAGGCTTTATTGTTTAATCACATTATTCTCTTACTACTCAGTCTTTTATTAGTTCAGTGATACTCCGGTATAGAATGGAATATACTCATAAGTCACTATTATTTTGTAAGTTTAAAAGTCACAATTGTTACTGTGACTCTTTCCTCCCAAGAAGGGCTATGGTGTTCTGTTCACACAATCTAAAACATTTTTTTGAAACAAGAAATATATATATATAAAAAAAGACATTCCAAATACTCCTTAACAAAGAAAATGATGCTGAAAACAAAACATAAGAGTTCATGCCATAGTGATTAAGTAAGCTTTCGGATTTTTAGTACTGTCAAATCACATATGTTCTTCTCCATTTCACCCAATTTTGCTTCTATCCGAGTTGACAGAGCTTCACTTCTACATCTGCCAGTATTGCTATTGCAACATTATCTAGAAGGTACTACGCTGTATTCTAGCTGCCTGTCTTACACATTGAGTTCATGTTGCCTTAAGCAGAACATAAAGCTGATCACTGTATGGCAAAGAATAAAAGACAGACAACCCTTTTTATTTTGATCCTCAGTTACTAGTATCACCACCTGAATTTTTGGTTCTGTGTTCTCCAATTTAGAGACTAACCTACACATATGCTACTATAAGTTCTGCACAAGAATCCGGTAGCATTAAGAGATACAAGAGACAGCAAATTATATTGCTTTCATTTTATCCACAAACAAGAGATTAATTTTCCAAGATTTATGCTTTTTGACCAAGGTCTGATAGCAAGTATGAGAAAATATGAAAATAAGTACCAGAAGTCCAAAATAATTATTTTCCAATAATGATTTTGTTGCAGCTTTATTGTCTGAAAATATTCGTGCTAGAAAGGACCATGAACCAAAATCTAATCTCAAATCCTTTTAAAGATCTCATGACTTTGACCTCATTAAGTAATTTTTTCTTAATGGGAGTGGCAAGTCACATCCCAGTTTAGATCCAGTTATTTTTACAAGTAACTTTTACAGAAAAAGATGTCAGACTGCAGGGAGCAGTATGTATTTGATTATTATTTATTCCTCACTAATTCACAGCACTGTCAGTTCTTTGAGTCCCTTCTCCTATTTCCTTTTGACTCCACAGATAACTCAATCCATTTGGTTTTGATGATCGCATATAACTCATTATCCAACATGTACACTGGGACATTAAAAAGAAAGCAACAATGTTCAATGGCAATACACCAACCAGAGTACACTTCTGTCTGCTAAGCAAATGACAGGGGAATAGAACTTCCAGGTCTTTTGCAAAACTAAAGTTACAGAAGAAAAAGAAACTAGAACAAAGGCCCACTATGGCTGAAAGGGCTTTTCTCCTTATTCCATAAATTAATAAAAAAATAGATGAATTAAGGTGTATGAAGGAGGTTGTAGGAGAAACTTGTGCAAAAATAAGAAACAGAACAAGAAGATGGAGTATGTTTTACACTACATCTGGCTAATTTCAAGGGTGATATTCATTAAATACTAATGTTGTCTGATTTAACTTTATGCACATGTTTTAGAGCTATAAGTCAACCTTTTAATGAATCCAGTAATTTGAGAAGTTGATCACAATAATCTCTTCTACTTCCAAAGTTTACTTTTACGTATCTGACATGAAAGTGGGTGCTTGAAAAAAAAAATTTTTCTAAATTTTCAGATTTCTTGAATTATTCAAATTCCTCTAGCTAACTATTTGGAAAGAAAACTTCATGTTTTCCTAAGAGTCATCCCATTTGATTTACATAATTTTTAAATAGTTTCCCCACTTATTCATAAGCAAATTTAAGCCTCAATTTCATGAATTTGAATAGTATGGAAAATCTTGTTTTGTTTACAAACATGTGAAGATGACCCTGACCTTGTGAACTACTTCATGCTAAGGCTACCCAAGCTTCCATGTTAATCACGTCTACTATATCAGACAACTTGGTTTTCCTGAGAGCCAGCCTCAACAACTTCGTAACTTTTTTTTAAACTTCCATCATGCACTGGCTTACACAGTTTCCTAGGTCCTTCTGGTGAATACTGAGGGCTTGAACAATAGTTAATGTACACTGCAAGAGCCAACACAGGAATTCATGGAATTTCTCCCAGCCTTCATATATAGACGGAAGATTCCTAGAATTCTACCAACCCAATTCTAGAGAGACCAAGATAGTTAGTTGCATAAACATAGTGGTTTAGCAGTACTTGAGATGCCTGGCTATATTTGAAACATCTGCATATAGTGGAAAAATCAAGCACAGAGTCCATGGAAAATTCATCTTGAAGAAGTAACAGTACGAGATGACCTCACCTCATGCTAGGCAGCTATAATGAGAACTGTTGTACTTCACACACACAGAGGTATACTAGGTGCCTGTACGTAGAGACCTAATTTTAGGGATCGTAGACTCAGAATTATTTAGGCTAGAAAAAACCTTTCAGATCATTGAGTTCAACCATTAACCTAGCACTGCCAATTCCCCCACTAAACCATATCCCTAAGCACCACATCTAACACATCTTTTAAATACCTCCAGGGATGGCAACTCAACCACTTTTCCAGGCAGCCTGTTCCAACACCTCACAAGCCTTTTGGTGAATGATTTTTTCCTAATACACAATCTAAACCTCACCTGGTACAGTTTGAGGCCATTTCCTCTTGACACCCAATGAATAGGTGGCCAACAGATTTATTAGATTGATTAATTAATAAAAATAAAGAGGTTAACCACCTAGGTCTGGAACAATAATTTGTGAGTTCAAGAGGTAAGTGTATGATTTAGAAATACAGCTTGGTCTTGCAGTTTGTGTAAGAATTCTTATAATCTGTTAAGTAGTTCAACAAGACCTGCTGCTATCACTGAAGGCAGGCAGAAGAGGACATGAACAGCAGTATATAAGACCATTACCAAAAAGTAATCTAAAAAGCAAGACTCACAAATGTAATGTTTGGAACTTGTTCAATATCAGAACAAACAGCTCAGTAACAGGAAAAACCGGAAGATATGAAAGGGTGAAATCCTGTTGGAGCATCAGGAAAGCACTGGAAAGAAGCATGGAACATTTTAAATTAGTATAGATGTGTTCTTGTTTCTGAGGGAAAAGGAAGCATGGTGTTCTTTTAAAACTAGTTGTTCAAAAGCCCACAAGAGGTTAGTTTTGTACAATTTGCCAGCAGAATGACAGGTGAAATATTTGCTTTAAAACACGTACAAAGGAAAGTTCTTTGGAAGGAGCAATTTATCCTTCTTGTACACAGACAGGTTAATAACTAATTCAGAGCCTTTTCACAAGAGAGATTCAAACATCCATGTGGATACCACAAAGTGGTTTCTTAGCCTGAAGAGACTGAAATAAGTCTTAGGAACAACATAAAGTTATCAACATCATCTGCAATAAAGATCCCAACAGCAGCAAGCTTACAAACTCATGTTCTTGTTACTTAAGTCCATGTTAGTTCACATTGCAAAGAAAAAACCCTACTCACACACTCAGTGTTGAAATTGCACAGTCCTCTATGTTGGAAAACAGTTTTAGCCACTGCAGGTACAACTTGTTTTCTGGCCATCTGACAGGAAAGAAAGGATTAAGTCTACCCAAATTATAATTCTGTTTCATGTCTCTATGGACTATTTTTTGTTTGGTTTTTTTCTCACTTTTTTGTGTGAAAGCATAGCACCAAAGTAAACAACATAACTATACATTGGAGTTTACGGCAATCTGATTTTTCTACTCGCCAGCATGAGCAATCCTATGCAGAAACAAACTTTTGAAATAATCATTGGAATTTCTCTTATGTGTTATGATTTATGGGGAAATTTACATTGCCTCATTACTAGGAACTAAACTATGAATTTGCTAAGCACACAGTAATTTAGTTTACGTAATTTAGTTTAGTTTAAAATGGCTATCTTGTGCTAAACCATGGTTAGGTTTACCATTCCATTAGGCTTACCACAGAATACAAAGATGACTTTTTGACTGGAAGACAAGGGAAAAGGAGAGATGTTATATTTTCATTTGCCTGGAGCCATGCAATCATGTTCAGTTATAAATCTGTTGTCATTTCCACTGATCAATGACTATCAGTAATAAGCACCACCAGTCACCAGCTTGACAATGATGAATGATAAAACCAAGAATGGGAGAAATCTCCTCATAACATCTAGACTCAAAGTAATCCATCCTCCTCTTTCTCCAATCTTTTATTGCAAGTAGTTGTTTTAAATGAGTATCACTCCCTTTTTCCCTGTCTCAAGTTAGATTTAGTACTAACTTTGCTTTAGTGCTCTTGCACACCTGTATCTTTCTATGTAACTCACTAATTAATCCATTCTTCCATAACAATTTCTAAAATATAAGCAAGAGCTTTAGAGTATATAAGTATTTCTGTTTTCCTGCAAAGAAGCTCAGAAGATGGAAGCAAGAGAAACCTCTATCATGCAGCAAAGTTAGCTTTCCATGGATAAACAGCCAAGCAATCACCAAGGCTAGTTGTTGAATTATTTTATTAATTGCTCAGAGAAGAGAGTTAGATTTATACACATGTAGGGAATTTACTTTATCTTTGGGTAGCTTTGACATTAGGTTGCCAAGTCCCCATGAGCAACATTGTTCATTGTTGGTAGCATTAACTTATGTCAATAAGACAACAGAGTTAGGCTTGCACATTTGTGCAATAATGATGACATCCATCTACCTACCAAGTTGTAAAATAAAGAATTCTGTTTAATCTTTCTTCAGTTTTGAGACTAATACACTTATTCTTAGTTCTCATCCCTCTGGATTCTACAAAGTTGTTTCACAGAAAGAATTGAGATGCCCCAACAGTGGAAAATATTAGTTCTGTATAATTTCACCTAGGAAAAAAAACTTGAATTCTTCTTTCAGTTATTCAGATGTTTGTAATCCTCAAATTAATATAATATTTTCATGGCATTTGCAGAATGTCATGATATCACCTGGTTTTGTTAGAATGCAGGCATATTTTACTATTCAAATCCAATTTTGTGCAAACAAATGCCTTCCATAGCTTAAAGGTTCAGGTCAGGTCTCTGATATGAAAATATTTATATGGAACACATTAATTTGCTCTCACTACTATGGTTTGAGGTTTTTCTCTTTTTATCTGATCTCAATAGTATTCTTTTTAAAGAGAGAAGAAAGATTTTTATTTTTTTATGAAGTTAGTTAAAAAAATATCAAAAAAACAAACCTAGAATTTTCTTCAACTCCAATGGACTGGAAAACTGTTCTCCAGATCATGCCTTACAAGGAAGGCAAAACACAAACACATTGCATTACTTTGGGACAAAGTAATACAAGTGTATTAA
Source organism: Falco cherrug (assembly GCF_023634085.1). NCBI lineage: Eukaryota > Metazoa > Chordata > Aves > Falconiformes > Falconidae > Falco > Falco cherrug. The sequence continues at coordinate 37,280,338 of NC_073697.1, forward strand.
GAGAATAGTAGCTGTATCCTTTCATTGTTCACTTGCTAATAATTTGAGTCATGTAGGTACAGAACCATTTCATGCCATCTCATCTGACATTGCAGTGCTACCCTTTAATTTATCTTCCATTTGGTGGACACACAGGAAAGCTTTACAGTGACAGCCTCTGAGATTGCGTTTGATTATTGTTGTGCTCAAGTGTTTCTCTAAAGAATGATTATTGCAGTCCCAAATAGAGCCTTACGGGAAAGGATTACATGCATTATATAGGACAAGTCATGTCACAATATCCTGTTATTATGGCTAACACCTGCATAAGTCATGTTTAGAGGAAGGGTGCAATCTATTAAAGGATTCTGTCAGATTTAAAATGCACGATCATGCCCTAGATAAGCTTACTGATTTTAAGATTTAAGATTTTAAGAGCAGTACATGTCTTAACATCCTTAAAAAATTTACCAAACAACCCTTAAAGCCTTCAGCTATATACCATTCATACACAATCTGCATTTTATACCAAATTCCTTAGCTTTGCATTCCAGTGCTCATACCACTTTGGTTTGTGTTGCACCTTCACTGCACCCTGGGCGAGCACATACTCTCTGTACAGAATTCTACCTGAGGTTGAAGTACTGACTGTCCAATTAGTATCTGCACTGTGTATTACCCCCAGAAAATTCTAGGTTTGTACTGTACATCTACAACAGTAGTTTTTCCTTTCTTCTGTTTGCTGTTTTGATGACAACAGCCACTTTATTGGCAGTTGACAACATTGTCAAGGCAAGAAAGCATCACAGTTGTAAAGATCTGCCGTTGAAAAACACAGCAAAAAACTCCACACATACTAGAAGCATGCATTTTATCCATTTTTACCCCAATTACAGGTAAAAAACCACGACACCTGTACTATCAAGTAACAATATAATCTAGTCACTTTTATATTGCTTTTTCTCACATGATAAATATTTGCCAGTCAAATGACAAGCTTAGATTTAGACAGTACTATTTTGTCAACAGTATATGGTATGGTCTTGCAGTGGAAACCAAACTGAATTCTACTTTTATTGTTCATTTCTCCTTCTGGAAAGAATGGCAAGATTTTTTTTTTTTTACTGCATAGATATAGAAATATAGCAGAACTTAATGTAAATTATTTTCTGCATTGCTTTCAGCAGAATAAAGAGATGCTTTCTTTGCATAATATTGTCACACTCAGAATGCCATTTTAAATCACTTCTCAAATATCATCTTTCTTTTATTTACCTAGACAGGAACAGAATTGTTTAGGAATATTGATCATTTGCTAGGAACTTGGTTTGTTGGGTTTTTTGAGTCATAGTATAAACCAACAAAAACTGCAATTACGCTTCTATCTTTATGACTATTAAATAGCAGTATGTTCTCTTGCCCCCATCTCAAGAATATCTTATATCCATTAAATTAAGTGACCTCCAAGAGTTACCTCCTTATGACCCTCCTCCTTCCACCCTGCTCCAATTTACCACAAGGAGTTTTGTTCAGGTCAATAGGAAAGAACTGCTATGCGATGCTACCAGAAGGCAAGTAGTATAGGTAACTTATTTCCAAGGATTTAGTTTTCACTTTTACTGAGAATCTGAAAGGACCACAAGCCCTACCCATTTGTTTGTTCTTATTTCTTAGTTTTGCTTTTATACTAAATTTTTGTTTATCTTTGTTGTTTGTAGTTCAGAGCCTACCTATCATTTAACTTCTATCTTTCAAGATCAAGTGGAAAAAAAATCATGCCTGCTGTCTCATAAGGATTTATATTTTTCTTTCTTTTTATTATATATTATTATTTCTTTTTATTATATATTATTATTTCTTTTTAGCTGTGGGGTCACAGCTGCCTACCTCTTTTCCACTTTACTAGTTAACCACAAAGATTAGACACCTGAGGGCAACCACCTGCACATTCACTGCAAGAAAAACAAATGGAAATTGTCCTGTCCTTTTCAAGCACAGAATATTTATCTACCAGATATTTAGGAAAGACAATTGATTCAAGGACATGGCAATATAAAGTGCCTTTTTTTAGTAGAAATGTATAAACAATAAAATACTAGCAGCATTTTAAGCAATCACAGGTAGAGTCTTCAGATAGTCCGTTGTCAGTGCTTGTTCTAAACTTTAAGAAGAAAGGAAAGAGCATAGGATGAATAAGACAAGCAAAAAGATTGAGGGCAAGATAAAAATTATCTTGTATCAACACACTATACATATTTTTTTTTGCTTTTTTGCCCAGTGACATAGTTTCTTCCTTCATCTCTCCTTTTAGCCAGGATTGAAATCAGAAGCCACAGAGCACTATGAGACAGATGTCAGCACTCAGAAACTGTTCCAGTATTTAAACTTCGTGGATCATGTCTAGTTTGGCTTAGCGGTTTTACTGATGGTGGTAGATTTAGGAATATTCCCTTTTTCATCTGAGAGGCTTTGGTATCAATTAATCTCTCTTTCAAACTCCCTTCAAAGTCTGAAATGCAGTTTTACTGAACCTTTGTTTCTTCCCATTCAGAGAAAAATTGTAAAAGGAGTCACAGTCACACTAACACATGTAAATGGATGCCACCTCACTACAACACAGCTAAATGTAGTTACTGTAAAAAGATTTTTAGATACACACACACTTCATTTGCAGTGAAAGAAAACTAATAATACAGACTAACTACTTATTTATAAAGAGAAAAAATTCCAAGTCAGTGTTCCCTTTCCCTGTAGCTTCTTTTTGAGTTTTGAAATGGAATATTCTATTAGAGGGTAAATAAATAATAATTGAAAAAAACCTGCATTGTGAGTTCCTGAACAAGTAAAATACTACTAATAACTAAGTAATAAAATTACCAAAGAGCTAAGTTTCTCCATGAATCTTTCAGCTGTCATCACAACACTAGTTCTCAGGAGAATAAAAGGGGCGATTCAAATAAACTTCTAATTTTACTTTTCCTTCTGAAGAAGAAAAGCCGTCAACCAGGAACTCTATCGTTAATAATTTTAAAAGTAATAGAGTGATTTAGAAAGCAAAAACCAAACTGGGTCTTTTACAAATCAGACTTCTTTTAAAGAAGTGATTAGAAGCAAGGAAACCTGACAAAAGCCAGGCTTAACAGAATGGTGCTGTTAGAGTCATATTTCTACTACTTCTGGCACAAGTGAAGACCTGTATTGTTATGCTTTTCTACATCACAAACTCTAGAAGCCTTCTTTTGTCTTTCTAGACCCATTTAGGTTTTCCTTCATATTTCATGAGCCATGGCAGCAAGCAAACAGCATCTTTGTAAAGTGAACACCTATTCTTTCACTTGCTCACAAGCAAACAGAAATTTTAAACATGGAGCCAAAACCCACAGAGATAGCCCATCATTCCTTTCAAATAGTCCAGCAATAAAGACTTCTAGCTTGACTGACAGCTTAAACCAGGCTACCTAATATTAACAATATCTGTTGGTTTCAGGATATTTTTAAATATTAGAAGGAGCTAATTTGGTTTTATTAGTTGTATAACATCATGTTGAATTATGATAATGGGCTTATATACTGAAACAGAACGGTATTTAGTTATGAATTAAAAATTAAAATTATTAAAAAGCATTAAAATACACATTAATTTATGTAATATTATTTATTCTGGTTTAATGATTCCTCCAAAGAGGGGAAACTAATGCTTGTCAGTTTATATATAGTAAAAGTGCATTCAAAATAAATCAGTCATAGAAAATAATCTATTTTTGAAAAGCTACAGTGTAAATCGTAAGAAAAACAGAAGAATAAAGTTAATGTTTACCATATAAAAAGTAAATTAAATGCACAGCACCCATTAAGTTCATGACACTTAACTGTTTTGGGCATTTGGAAACTTTCACTGAAATCAAACTGTGGAATTATTTTAAAATGCTCTCCTGGACATAGGGTGACAAGAATAAATTTATAACGAATGAAAAAGCTAAAATCTTTACAGAGACTAGGGGCAGGGTGGGGAGGGGTGGAGAAAGAATGTAGGCTGAATAATGTTACAGAAGAAAGTTCATTAATACAAATTTTAGCTTCTTCCTATGCAAGTCAAAGCAACATCCGGTTCAAAGTTGCAAGATCAATCCTTAGGTAGAGATTAACAGCTGGAGCAATAGGTGCTTTTCAGGACTTTGGCTGATACAGCAGTATGTGGTAGCTCCCCACATCTCAGGTGATTAATGCTGTGGCAGAACCTATAGTCTCATGCAGAAAAACCCATATTCTTTCATTTCATTTATATCACCTTACTTCTCCAGCAAGCATTCTGGAACAATTAGTTGAGGGCTGCCTCTTCCTGCACAGCTTTTCCAGGAAGAGTTTATTAATTTCTTATATATCCAAATCACAGCATACAAACCCCATTGTTACATAGACATTTCTTCAGAGGGAAGAATACTGACAGAAATCAGGTCTACGATATTTCTAGTTCTAGGAAAACAGAAGACAATTTAAAGTCATGGCATTCAACTAGCTCAGCCCACCTCAAACCTCCTGACCAAGGTATGGAATAGTATTGGAAAAGGTTCAGTTGGGTTGTATCAATAACTACAGGGACAGGTAACTAAATAACTAAATCAGTTAGGTCTCCTTAGACCAGAAACAGCTGAGGAAAAATCTGGTAGATTTTTATTCCTAAAAGTCAGACAGGAATCACTTGTTCACTGTTTTGGTTTTTTTTCCAAAACAAGAATTAAAGGCCATCAAGTTAAAGGAGGTTACAAGTTTCAAAGAAACAAAAAGCAGTTTTTCTTCATGCAAGAGATAATAAACTTGTAGGACTTTCTGCCAGAGAATATTGTGACTAAATACATGCTCAAGGAGACCCTTAACAAATATTTTGATGACAAACGCACTGTCATCAAATGCGCAAATGTGTCTGTGTCTCTGGAAGGCCCCCAAAGCTGAAATATCTGGAGGCTAGGAAATTACCTTTTTTTTTTCCTCACTTCTTTATAGAAGTTTCTTTATACCTGCTGATAAAGGCAGCATACAGCACTAGTTCAGGCTTTTGTTGTAGCATGGACACCCATCCTTTGGCTGCTGTAGTCAAATGCATCTTTTATAACAAAAACATTTGTGTCCTTTCTAGAAGCTCTGCATTCTGAATGGCAAATACTTTAGAGTGTTCATAGATATTTACAAGATATTTCCATCCTTATGTCTATGGCTTCCAGGGGTGTGCTATAATTATAAGAATCATCAGACTGAAACAGATCCAGACTGTTTAGAAGGCCCCAGCACAGCTCCTGGACAACACCTTTACTATTCCAAACCCACCATAACAAACAAGCAGATACAAGAGTTGTTTGTTGGTTGGGGGTTTTTAATAATGCTTAATTTCCTTTTGTTCTCCCCTCTGCTCACATTTTTAATCGTATCTCCACTTGCTTCAGTTTCTCTTTTCTTCCCATATGTTATCTGTTTTTCTTCTATCTTTTAATCTTTGCTGTACTAAAAAGTTCCTCAACTCTTCCTCTGTCTGCAGGGATGAGAAAAGATTTCCAATAAACCAGCTAGTGATAGAACAAGTACATGGGTCCTGGCAGACTTTATTCTTCAGACAGTGTTTAACAGTTTATTACATTTGCAGAGAATGATTTGGACAGAAAAGCTGAAAATCTACTAGAACACCAGTGCAATTATAAATAGGTTGCATTAAAAAAACATACATACTTACCTGGCATATTTTGAAAAAAATAAATCAGATAGCTATTTTTTAAAGGAAAAATCCTGAGGCAACTAGATCAGCCTCACCACCTGTTATTTGATGCTGCATACTGGATTGAGTGGGAACTCCAGACTAGGGATCACCTAAACTTACTCTTTATTCTGCTTTACTGTATTCACTTAAGTTATGCAAAGAGAAAAGTAGGACGAAACCTGTGGAGTAATTTTGCATCTTTTACAACTAAACATCTTTGAACATGCAAAAAATTAGAGCTTCCAGTTTACAAGCAGTAAACCTGTAAATACAACGTCACAACTGAGTAATCATTAGGAAACGTTCCAAATTTGTGGTCCCATCGTTTATATACTTTTTTTAATTCAAAGGTGTAGATTATGTAACTGTGCACTCTCACATTGATCACATAAGAGAATCAAAGTCTGAAATAATTCTTAAACTCTTTGCAATGATGTTAACAGAAACAGAAAGTACTTCAGGTTGGATTTAAAATACCTGTAGCATAATAAACTAAGAATGTGAGGTAAGTTTCTCAAAACTGTTCAAACATTTAGAAGTTTCAGGCCTGTTGATGTAACCCCTCTCCTAGGGCTGGATTGGCAGCCAAGTATAAAAAGCAATAGAAAGATCGCTAATCAACAGCTCAAGCTTTTGAGTGAATCCATATTTCTAGGTTTTCCTCAGAGATCTGGAAAACTTACGAGCAAAGTGTTTTATTGTTTAATGTCACAGCTATACTACCAAAAGTAGGCAGGAGACCGCCAGCTCCTCTTCTAGTAACTTCTCAGCACCTCAAAGTCAGACCAGACCCACCATAGCCACTGGAGTTCAAGATTCAATGCTTGAGTTCCCCTTTCCGCTGGGAACTAGGGAATGATTCTTCAGAGCAGCTAATACCTAACATCTAGTGAGTTGCCATATTGCCACATATTCAGCATTTATCTACTTAACCACAATTTTTAAAGATAATTCTCCTGTGATTTTAGTATTTATTTTAATATTAGAGGATTAAAGCTACATTTAGTTTGTACATGCACAGCTTTTACTACTTAGCACGGAAATTATTGTGACAAAGTAAGAAATAATATTTACTGCTAGCCAAATACAACTAGGAAGCCATTTTATGATACTAGTTGGAAGTCTGTCTTTTATTAGGGAAAAAGCCATGCTGTGACCTCAAAATCAACTTTTCCTCAGCCATGCCCAAGTTCCTAAAAGCACATCATTGAGAGATCCATCACCTAGTTGCCTATGCAAGCAATTAAATAGTCATCTTCCATTAGTCAATTGCAGAGTAGCCTGGGCATGCAACTGGAGAGAACCAAAGTAAGAATAAGATTATCGGGACAGAGGGTATAGATCTGATCCCTGGTGTACAAAATAAGATGATAGGAGAACTCCTTTATTTCAGAACTGGAGACATTAAGTGTTCAGATAAGTCTTGCTGCCAATAGTGATGATGGCAATGAAAAGAAGTGCAAAGATTACAGTGAATCAGTGTAAAAATATATGCACATTTGTCTTTTTGTTGTATATTTGGCCTCTTTCTTCCTACCTTATCTTTTTATACTAGAATTTCAAAGTACTAAATATCAAATCTATAACGCTCCTTCATTCCAGCCTGGAAGAGTGAATTAATTTGCTAGCAGTAAACTTCTCAGTAATCATGGTGCTGGCATGAAATCATGCTTTCTAAATCCATTTTTAAAACCATTTCACACTTTCCCACCTTCCTCTAGTCTTTCATGCAGTGTTCTGGTGCATTAGCATTTATTTCTCTAGCTTTCTCATCTATGTTCTCAGTGTTTCAGGAGAGTAATATGCATTTTCCCTGGACAGTCAAATAGGGAATAACACTGGACAAAGCCACATTTATGTGTGCATTTTTCTTACTATAATACTCAGATGATATCAGCACCTTGATATAGGGTCAGATGTGCTTGCTGTTTAATGTGTTAAAAGTCAGATGATTAGTAGCATGAGAAAGAAGGGATATTATTTATCATGCCAAATGGACACATCAGTAGTATCTCAATTAGTATACCAAGATGAAAAAATGGAATAAATGTTTTTTTTAAATTAGTGTTACAGCATATTCTTTGTAATTACGACATTCGATTCATCAGTATTTTGTCAAGTCAATTTACAGATGTACCAACTTTAACAGGTTAAATTTTAGTGAATTTCATTGGAACACAAGTTTTCTTGGTACCTCTAAGTGCATCTGCAGTCTGAATATTTCATCTGTTCCACCTTTCAGATGTAATTGTACTAAACTGCATTCAAATGTAAGGTGTTTAGAACATCCTTCTCATTTTTATAAAGTATACTGTTTATGAAGTAGTAGATCCACCAGTATTAGAACCCTATGAAGTCCAGGTGAACAGTGACTGTTGACTTTTGGTAGTAAGCAGGAGTCACATAACTAGGCATCCTGGCTTTCCATTATCAGATCAGAATAGCAATCTACATTTTAATTTTGAATAAAACTTGACCTTAGCACTGTGTGACTTACAGGCTTTAGAGGTTAAAATTCATTTTCAAGTAACTTCTTGGTTAAACTGGATATAAAAATGGAGAAATTCCAGATTCAGCACTACACATATAGCTCAAACTACCTCATGTAGCAAATGTAAATATTAATTCCAAATCCAAGTACAGTCTATCTCTTACTCAAGCATCCTAACCAAAATAGGTCCCTCCACATATTGGATTCCACAGCTTGGTTCCTTAAACATCTCACTTTTCTATAGATACACATTAAAAATCTCTCAAGGGTTCAGTTTGCTTGAAAAGCACACACACACAGGGTTTCCAAAAATAGCATTAACATTTACGATCCTATTAAAGACATTTCATGCTTAAGGCCACATATAGTTTATTTACAAAAAAAAAAAAAAAAAAAAAAAAAAAAAAAAAACACCCAAAAAACCCCCCCCACACACCAAAAACAACACCACACAAAAAACCAGAAACCACAACACCACCACAGGACCCCCCCCCCAAAAAAAAAAAAAAACAAACCAACAAACCCAAACAAACCACAAACCAAAAAACTGAAACACAAAACCCCAAAATGTATTTATCTACACAGAACTGCTTGCAAAGGCATTTACATACTTGGCTGAAATTTAAGCAGAAATTACTAAAAGCTTGGTTCATTTACTCCTCTCTTCTCTCGGTTCCACTTTGTTCCCCTTGTGTCATTGTTTTTCTGAAACTGTGTATCTTCATATACATACCAGTTTTCCTGAACCTCTCTTTCTAGTCACGTATAAAGTACTGTGCTTCCCCTGTTTCTTTTGTTAGTCTCTTGACACACTATGAGTGTATTCCACTTTCTCTTTCCACTTTATTGTGATCTAAACCTTGGGATCAACAGATATGTCTCCAAATTCTTACTTTTCCTTAATTTCTCATTTTTTCTTTGTTTTTTCGTGAAATGTTAAGGAAGCATTGTAATGTCTCCAGCTAATGAGCAGTTATGAACAATTCGTAATTGGTCTTCCTGAAGACAAACCATAGAAGTTTTTCATCAGATTTTCAGCTTTGCAAGTGCCTGAGGATAGCAAAGGACTGTGAAGACAACTATAAAGGGAATTAAATGCATTCACTAGTATTTTAATGTTTCCATCTGCTAATTCACTTCCTACAAGGGGTAAAGATCTTCCAAACCCACTGCATTTTAAACTGTCTTCCATACATTGTGTAAGCAAGGTGCACCACGGAAACACAGATTCCCTTGCGCATGTGTTTACTAAGGCTTTTATTTGTTATTTGGAAAACATCTACTCTTGAAGAGCTGATAACAGCCTTCAGAAAGGTTACCACAAGTCAGGATCCAGCTTCTTATACAGCCTACTTATGATACAAAGCAGTAATCCCTTCAAGTTTCTTACACAGAACAAAGTTGGCTCCTCCACTAAATTCACTTTTTAAATTAAAAATATATTTCCTTTTTAAAAAGTCCTTTTAAAAAGCTCCCGTTTTATATTCTCTGAATTGTTTTGCTTTTTATGTATTTGAGATTCCTGACAACTTTTAAAACCTAAGTTTCATCTATATAAAAAAGTTGATATAACTTGTTTTCTCAGCATGCAATGTCAGCTGAATTACATAGCACAGAACGCAACAGGAGTAAGGTATTTGTAAGAAAAAATTAAATTCATAAAAATGCTAAAGTAACAGTTGTCTCTTAAATATTGTTTATCAGTTTGGCTTTGTCAGCTTATGGTCCAAGTAGGCGCAATTCCTACCTTCTGTTGCTAGCAGAATGAATCAGTCTTGGGTCTTAGATTAATACAGGTAAATCTCATCAGGGAAGAACCCCTGTTAACAGAATAGAATTTAGCCTTGAATTAAAAGGGTCATACTGTCTTCTTAATTAGCCATTTCTTTGAGAGCAGTAAGTATAGATAACATTCAATAATCCTGATGTCTCAAAAAAAAAATGATTAAAACTGCAATTATGCTACAGAACAAAAGCATTTTATTAAATACAAATCAGTTGAATTTTATCAATAATGAGGCTTCCACCTTCATTAAGCTCTTAATACTATCACAAACACAGGTGTAAGTACTTTCCTATTCATTTTGCCTCTCATGAACAATATTACATTTTTCACTATATAAAACAGCAAGGGAAAAGAAGGCGGGGGGGGAGGCAGGGGGGCAGGGAAATCAGTCACCATCTTCTCATTCACTTGATGTGATAAGGAAGGACAGACTATTTATCTTAATTAATGTTTGTCTGAATCAAAATTCCTGGCTCCTGAAAGCAATACCAAGGTTCTTCAACTTTAAGGAAAAATTCTTTGTTTTGTTAACTAGTACAGGCCTGATATAGGAGAATTATATGTTTGATTAGCCATATGATCCTTGACATACAGCTGTTAGACTCAGCTAAATGAGAGGGAAGAAAAAAAAAAAAAGCCAAAGGAAATCCAAACAAAAAACAAGGGACAACGAAAACGGCACATTGATACTGCAAAAGTTTTGGAGCTAAGCCCAAAGTGAGAGATTTAGACAGATGGATAAAGCAGAAACAGACATATTGCCATTCTGAAAGAAAGTGAGATATCTATGTTTAGCAATGAGCACAAAAGATTTTCACTCAGTGAAGACTTGAGAAGTTATCTAGCCCAAAACAACCCTTACTCTACAGCATAGGAGCTATCACAGACATAGACACACGTGTATACAGGAACTGGGGAGGGGAGAAAAAAAACCTCAGACTTGGTCAGTCCTGCAGCCACCTCCTGGCAGATGACCAAGCTGAAGCTGGAAGGCAACCACCTCCAACCACTCTCCAGAGAAAGAAAATATTTTCTTCAGAACACCAAGTTTTTTGAAACTTAAAATGCTTCAGCAGTCATGATTTCCCTGCCTTAAGATCCAAGTAATTTCCAGTTATGTGTTGATAATCATAAAGTCTGAGGTTTTCCCCAAGTTATTCCCCTCTTCTGGCTCTTTCTGGTCATGGGCTGTAAGAGAGAGCCTCAGGTTTTTTTACCAGTCTGATAATTTTAACACTGGCCTAAGATACAAGAGAAGTCAATGCTATCCATCCCAACAGTGGCTGAAGCAGGGAGTTCCTGACTGTCCCACATCTCATGCCTTCATGATTGGTTTCTTTAAAACTGATACAAAAGTACTTCTGTGTCTCTAGAAGTGCTCAAAATACCTAAAATCCTTCCTCTACAACACTTTTAAAAAAGCAAAACTTCTGGTTAAGTAGAGCCTTGCATTTTATTATCTTCATATTATCTTTGCAGATGCCTTTTGGAACAAGCTAGAGCCTGGTCTTTATATTTTACCATATCACCAAATACCATTTTGTTTTCTTCAGTCTAGTCAAAGAGGGTTAAATCTGTGAATTAGTCCAACCCCTCACCTGCCTCTTGGCCACTTTAGAAGAGTAGGCTTAATGAAACTCAGCATTAAAATGTGTCATTAATCTGGTATCTTTAATCTTTATTGAACAAGAACAAGGAAGCAAGTTCTTCAGCACTGCATTCTTTTCTGTAATGGGGTAGGAAATGTGTAGAAGGAGGGTATAACATGTAACTGATAGAATTTGTTTATGCTCATTTTGGCTTAAGCTCAAGTTGCTGTCCTTACTGCTGCCTTAGTTGCATGTCTACACATGCATTCAAGCTGTCCTGGTCCCGATACTGCTGTAGTCTTTTAATAGCTAAGAGAATTCATATTCCCTTGTAGCCTTTAAGCTCTGGAAGTTGGTTATTTCATTCAGGACTATGCTTTTAGTGCAGTAGTTTAGAGTCAGACCCCAGAGAGAGCATTTTGGACTGTCATTATATATTTATCATTGTGATTTTTGTCCTTCTATTACAATAGCAACCATAGAGAGATCAAGATGAACTTGTGTATTCAAGCCAATGTGTGAAATCATACCCATAAGTCCTAGGTATAGCTGAAATGACCCTTTTGCTGTTTGTTGTCTTCTTGCTCCTTTACCACCAGCTGAAAGAACTCGTTGTCCCATTGCACATGCAGTTTCCCACATCACAGTAAGACCAACACTGAAATTAATATTGTGCATGAGGTATTAATTTATGATATTTCAGTAATCTTAAGAAATTCTGAAGTAATTTGATAACTCCTGTGAAGCAACAGCTGAGCTTGCTGGCAGCCCCTGAAAAGGCAAAGTACCATATTTTATGAATTGTACTGTGTGCTATACTAAAGCAGATCAGTTTCTTCACACAGTCTGATAAACTAGGAACATGAGATTCCAATCCACTCTGCTGCTGGGCTATATAAACATGGTCTTTATGTATGTTCTCTTAAAACAGTATTTTCCATTAATTTGTCTGTGAGATTTTTCTTTTCTCTCCACGTTCAAAAAAAGAAAAAAAAAAAAAAAGAAAAGGAAACAAGAGAAACAAGAATCAATACAAATACTAACAAGCCAAGAACAAATGTAAAGAGATCCCAAGAAAATAGGACAGAAGGAGTCAACATCTCCCTTCAAATCATTTCAGTGTGAGAGGACATATTGGAATCAGAGTTCCAAGGAATGTGAACATTTCACAAAAAAGAAATGGATGTTTTTCATTATAAAGTTTCTGATGTACGGCATATCACAGTGGTTAAAATTCAAAGCAGCTCAGACTATATTCCATCCAATGTACTTGTCAGTTGTATTTCTTGGGTATGTAATTTACTTGACAGGCAGCTTCAATGCTTTAAAATAAACCATTGTACCAAAAGCAGATGCAGTCTAGTAACACAGCTTTAAGTTTTATTAGGCTTTTAAATGCAACCAATTTGTTAGGGTGAAATCTTTAGAAATGACCCCTAAAACCTGTAAGTGGAAGAATCCATTTGGATTGCCTTTTTTCCCCTCATTGAACCTCTCAAACCTTTTGCATTATTCATATGCAGAGCCTCCTGTAATATATTTTCTGTATTGTAGAAGACTTGCCCTGCTCCTGTGACTGTTGCACGTATAGCTAATGTAATACATAGATGAGCTCTGACGAAAACCAGAGTCAGCGAAAGATTCTGCTAAATACTTCAGAAGTCAAAAGGGATTAAAACTTGACACTGCCTTTCCATACCTACTTATTTCATTCTCCATTTCTTCTTGTACATTAGGTAATCTTAAATTGTTTGGGGCTTGTTGTGGGCTTTTTGTTTGTTTGTTGTTGGCTGTTTTTTTTTTTTTTTTGGGTTTGTGTTTTTTTTTAGCAAGTAACTTTAGATCTAACGCTATTTTTCAAACACTGTGATGAAGGTTGCCTGGCTAAGACACAAGTTGTATAAATACACTCAAAAAAAATTGGCAAGATGGTACTAGTCAAACACGAGCTTGATTCCCCTAGAAACTAATTCAGCTACATACCCTTAAATTTTGTTCCAAATGTAATATCAAGTCTACTAGTCTCATGTTGAAAATGGCAAATCCCATTCCACGATTAAATATACCGACAAGATTAGTTATGTGAAACTTGATGATTGAAATAAACATTATGGTACATTCGTTATGAAACTACAAAAGCCAAATAGAAAGGAAAAATACAGTCAATGCACTGAAATTAAAGTTTTCCATAACAATTTCATTATCTTACAGCAGAGGTACACAAGCAATGAGGTTAATCTTCACCCTAGTTAAAAGTCTGTAAGTCTGGATACCAACAGAACAAAAAGATTGCAGCATCGATTAAATCTTGGATTTCTTCAGTATACACTCCATGCTTTAAAATGTAGCCCTGTTTTCCTTTCTTGACTTGCTGAGGAAGGTTTTATAATTCCTTTTTGTTTCTATTTCAGTTGAGTTGACTTAATGAATTGTGAAGGTTACCTATTCCTCCTCTATTGATTAAGAGCTTCTATTGATTAACCACTCAATTATATTGATAGATGAAGTTGTGGTTCTTTTGATTTTTTGGTTGTTTGTTGTGTTTTTTTTTTTTTTACATTAGAACCTCGATACTTACAGACAAATAAGAAAGCCAGTGTAAACCCTTAAAACCTACATTAAGTAGGAATAAGAAACCAATCAACATTATCAAGTACCAAGGAATAATGTATGAAGGAAGAGTCAGTTATTAACTTTAACAGAAATACGTATGCAATACAGGCATGAACAAACAAAACTGATTATATGCAAAGGTTTCTGATTTCTTGTGAGCCAGTCTGGATTAAAGTAAAAGACTTCAAAGTTAGACCTTGAGTGGAGAAGGTGAACATATAGGCCAGTTCCCAAAGGTCATTCAAAAGAGACTTGGATGTTCTACGTAACCTTCCTGTATCGTATGAAAACACCGGTGCAGGACCAACTTTAACATTTAACTTCAGCAGTCACAGTGGAAGTGGTACACAGTTTCATGAATACATTGAAAATATCGAGAAGGAAGAAATCATTACACAGGAAGGAGATGATGGTGTTTTAAACTAATTAAGGTTTAACGCACATTCATTATCTTAATATAGAAGTGGTTGATTGTAAGTGCACTTTCTTATACTAAATGTTGTCAAACCTATTATGAATTCTAGTTCCAAGTCAGATGAGTTAAGCATTCTTTGCCAAATCAGTCAATCCTTCAACCCACAAGCTGCAGAAATCATCTGGAAATGAATAATAAAGAACACTGCCTGGCAGACATCTACAGCTTAAGCACAGACACAACCCAAACTTACTGTAGTTTCTGTCTTTGCCTCCAGGAGTTGGCCAGAGCAACACAAAACTGACAAAACCCCACGGTTTGTTGCTTAGATCTAAGAACGGGAACTTGAATACAAATACATGGGTATGCAAGGAAAAAAACCCAAAACAAACAAACAAACCACACACACACCCCACAAACAAAAAAACCCCACAACCACAAAGATGAAGTGGAAAATTCTGCTAGGAGACAAAGCTGGGTGCATGTGATGGGGGAGCCATCTGTAAGATTTACATTGGCCAAATAAGACACAACATACATGGTCAAAGACAGTAGTCAGCAAGTCCTAAGCATAAGCCATCCCTTTCGTGTACAGCAGGCTGAAAAGTAAGTACACTAAATTTAAAGAAACTGTTTCCGCTGGCTTCCACAGATTTTAGATCTGGACCAGATGAAGGAAAATGAAGATGTTTTGGGAGAGAAAGCAACAACTACAGTTATTTTAATAGCATTATATGTGCAATATAAGTTGGGGTTAATTGCTCTAAAGAGTGTTTTTGACTGTTTTAGTTAAAAATTGTTTTCAAACAAATTTTTTATTATTCAGCAAGTTCTAGTGTAAACATTCTGTAGAATTTAAAACGGGAATTAACCTCTTGTCTAAGAACACAGGATCAAGGAAAGTCAATTTCTGCATCCATTTTGTGGAATAATGTACCATTTCCAAGAACATCTTTTTAAGTCCAGAATTCTTTATCCTGGTGCAACAGCTGTCCAGAGTCCTCACTGAAGTTAATAAACACACCAGCAGACAGTAATGAACTCCTCCTTTCCAATTAAGTGTACAAAATCTTGTATGAAATTTAACCGTCTAAATTCATGATCATACTGAGGCAGTGTTGTAATGAACCCTAATACTGGCCCTAATGTCTAACACATGCATTACTAGATCATAATTTTGTTGATCCAGTCTAGCAAGTCTTTCTAGTGTTAGAAAGGCACCAGGGTACAAACATACTATACAATGCACCTCACACTTTTTCTTGCTTTGCCTCATGTATCTATATCTAAAGAATTCTGCAATTTCTTAGTAATCTCAAGACATAGTCACCCATTCTTCCTCTCATGTTAAGTTCCACCAGCTACTTCTTAATAACAGGCATGTTCAAACCCAGATACTTAACTAGTAATGGGTACAGAAAAAATGGTTCCTTTAGGCACACACTTGAAAAGGATGCTTAAGTGAAACCAATAATGCTTTCCAGGAGGCATAATAAACCTGAAAACTATTACAACACAGTCTAAAACAGAAACAGATGAAACAGCTGGTACTTGGTACCTTCCTTCCCCCCCACGAGATAGTGGTATACAAGAGCTAAGCTATGTATCATTCACCTAATCAAAAGGAAGTCACATTTTTTGGGGGGCAGGTGAAAAATTTTTCAAATGTTCATGGTACACAGCTTTTTCAAGATCTCACCGTTATATTCTACTCATTCATTCCTCTTCTTTAGGAGTAGGTAGCACTAAGCAGGTCTTTAAATAAGAAACAATCAGACATCTAAAAAAAGGTACATGAAAGAACCACAGAGAGTCAATAAAAATTTTGACAGAATTACAGTTTTATTACCAGAGTTCAAATTTCTACAGAACTGATATATCAAAAACATTTGTCAAAATGTGCTAGCAAGATACACACATGCCTGTGTGTTCACTCTGCAGCAGCACTACTCTTTGTTTTACCAGGATATGTTAGCACGAAACAAAATGCACGGATGCCCCAAACTACTACAAGGCATAGGAAGACCTGACTTTCATCCAGCAGTAGTCTGAAGTACTAGTGTGTACCCTCAAAACTATTTCTATGCTTTTAACTTCAGATATCTATGTATCTATATTAGCTGTCTATGTATGGCCTATCTGTACACATATCTATCACTTCCTGTCAGAGGACTTGAAGGCAAACAAACTAAAGTTAACTGTCAAAGGTTAGCGAGAAAAACACTGGTAGATCCCAAATTCACTACTGTGCATTGTTAGCTTTGCAAACTACACAGCTTCCTACCTTGAAAGAGCACATCTAGTCCAGTCCTTAAGTGTTGCAAGTTCCAAAACCAGTATCCATAATCTCAAAGGAACAAGACATTTGGACACCAAGATCAAGTTCAGATCTAATAAAGCCTAAACTTGATCCTAACAGTCTTTTATAACATAATACAATCGAAGAGGGTACCGGTTCATGTGTATTTAGCAACCCCCTCCCTGTAAACATCAGCCCTGCCCCCCAGTTTAGAGAAAGGCATCAGTGAGTACCACATCAGCTGGAGAGCTGTGTTCTACACATCTTCAAATAAATTTAGGAATCCTGTAATATATGTTTCCTCTTCATCTCTTCCTCTCAAGGATCAAGTTCATTCAAAAACACCCCAAAACAGTTCAAAATATGAATTAGAGGCATTGCCCTCTTGCAGCTCATCAAACCAATCAAATACTGAAGATCACACACCTATGATTAATGATATTTTAACAAGCAGAGAAATGAATAATTCATTTTCAGTGTGATCTCTGGACTGGAGTCCCCCAATTCTTCTCAAATTCACTACTTCAGAAGAATCACTCTGAAGGGATTTCACATGACAAATATTCCTTTGTACTTGTCAGAGTCAAGGTGGCCTCTCATCAACAATATGGCTTCAGGTTGATTTTCTTTCTCCTTTTCAGAGTCCATTTCCCTCCTCTGAATACTGATTAGTGCCGATATCTGCTGTGTTCCCTCCTATGATTCTCAGTCTTTCTATTTTAACTGGGTCAAAGAAATTCAACTTTGTGAAGAGAGCAACTGGAAACAGAGGCAGGCATGTGCGAGATCTCTAAGAATAAAAGCATTGTCTGTTACCCCCGTTTATTCTTACTGCACTGTCCCTCAGAACTGGTGTGAATAAGATACATTTCCATCCTTCTCTGGAAGATTTGTATACACTGTGACAGTTGACAAGAGCAACCTGATACTGACTTTTTTCTTATAAATTTATTATTGGAATAGAAATGGAAAGCATGATCAAAATAATATCATAGAGGGTAAGTTATAGACACAAAATCAAATACTTTAAAAAGTGAAGCTCTGACATTAGGACATACTGACATCTCAAAATACGTACTTGACATGTTTCTGTATTGTTCTTGTGTGATCACCGTAAGAAGTCTATTTCGGCTATAATTTCTTCTGGGTTTTGGGGGGTTTTTTTTGTTTTTTGTTTTTTGGTTTTTTTTAAATAATCTCATCTGATACTGACCTCATACCTTATTTTAAGAACATTAAAAAGGTCTTCTAAGAATCCAGAATTATTTGGGTTTTTTAGCTGTGCAGTGTTTAGTGCTTATGGTTATTAGAAATGTAATGTTTCGAAAATAAGTAATACAACTTCTGTTCTATTTTGGATAAGAAATAGTGAGATTGGAGATAAAAAAAAAAAGCAAGCTTGTTTTTAGCACACCATTAAGTGCAAAAGCTTTCCAATATCCCCATCATATGGCCCAACACAAGGAAGGAAGGAACATAGTTTTGGTTTTGGTTTGTTTTGTTTTTTTTTTCATGCATTGGGCACCAATTTAAGATATTTACCTAGCACATCAAAGGAGATCCATGGCAGAAAAGATTCAACTAAGTACCCATCTCTCCTGGAATCAGTCTTTCTTTACAGGAGTGTTATTCACTGGGAATGCTCTGAAATTTAGGGAAAAAGTGGGTCACTGAAATAGGAGATGGCTTTATGTTTAATAGGCATTAGCACGTTTGACTGGGGGCGGGGGGGGGGGGGGGGGGGAAGAGTCAGGAATCTGTACAACATGCAGCTTCATTACTGAGCTTTTGTAGTGTCAGAGAGAGCCTACCCTGAAAAGCTAACTACTGAAGGTGAACAAAATCTGTGAAGACTTAACAGACCAAGCCTCACTGGTATTCTCATGAATTAGGCAGGATTTCAATATTGCTTTGGATTATTTCACAAGAGCAAGCCCACACTAAAGCAAAACAGAACTCACAGTATTGGAACCTTCTAAGGATAGTCTGGAGCAAATAACAGTATAAACAAACACAAAAGACCCCCCTTTACTCCCACACACATTTCATATAAGACCTTGAAATTAAAGTAGTTAAGAGGCCATAAGAGCAGGTATTCCTTCTGCTGTAAATCACTATGTATTAAGATGTGCTATCAATATATAAAGCTGAATGTTTCCAGAAGTGAAGACCAGATTCAATTTACAAGTAAAAAATTTAGCATAAATATTTTCAGAGATTTTTAGTTCTCTCAACACACAAAAAAAACCCCTCCTGTTCCAACAGAGCAATTCATACAGGAAATCAGTCAGATCACCTACAATAATTTTACTGTATCTCAAAATATAATGGTATTTAGGATTAACAATATGATACTGAATCAAAAATATCCTTCATTCTGGTAAACTCCATCCAGTTGTAGATTTATTTAGAGAAGAAGAGAAGGGAAGATAAATAGGTAGGGCACAGACAAAATGAGAGATCAAACATGATGAGACAATGTAAGGGAAGTATTTGCTGAATGTGCGTGGATACATATTAGGTACACAGAACTCACTTCTAAAGGGTTAGAGACCATCACGGAAGAGTGTGACTATTTCAGGAATCTAGGTTTCTCAAGTACTAACAAGAAGTGTAATTCTGCTCTTTCTTGTTATTTTCTGCACAAAATAAATGCTTTCCTCTACTCACAACAGACAATACTGTGGCCGTGGCAGGGAAGTGAGAAGTAGGATCTGTAAGTTCTCCTTCAGTCAGTCTGTGCATGTGTTGTTTACAGCGTACTAGATTTTCCTATTTTTTTTTTTTAAATCCTACTAAGTTGCATGAGGATTAGAAGTCCACAGTTTTCAAAATACCAAAGCTATATATGAATTGCAATTTGAACATACAGGAATTTATTTCTCCTATACACTTTTTGGAAAGGTGATCAGAAGAAATTGATTTAGATTTATAATTTCCACAGAAGCTCTCCATGTAACAGTACAAAACAAACTGTCCAGCATCTTCTACTCATCCTCAACTAGCACATCTCTTAAATGAGTGAGAACACGTATCAACTTCTGAAATGGAACCAATCAGACTGTATATGTTCCTCTAGTCCCTGAAGAGCCACTATTTCTATATATATATACATATTTACTAATTTACATTAGCAAATTCAGTGGGAGCTTTCTTGTTAACACACACAGAAAAAAATCTCAAATCAGGATGCTAGCAGGCACACTGTAGGCTACAGTCTGACTCCAGGCACGGTCGAGAGACATAGATAGTATGTTAGCTACTTCTACTACTATCCAAGAGATGTTAACCCCAGGAGTCTCTGTAGTCCAGAAAGTCAAGTCAATCCCAGTTTTCCTCTCCTGTTTTCTTCTTCCGAGGGTACACTTGTTTATTTTAGAAAGGACCTTTGGTAATTCACCATTCACTCCACCCAAACCAAAGTCAACCTGGCCAGGAAGCAGGACCTGAAGCAAAGCTAAGCTCTCATTCATTCTTGATTAGTTCACAGCTGTGAGGAAAGGGTGTTCTGAAAGGCTTGGACAAGATCTATTTGGCTTATCTAGAAGAACAAGATAGAAAACCAGGGCACCTGGTCTTCCTCTCCTTCCACAGGCTTACTCACAGCATAGTTGAAGTAGGACAAGATCTTTGGAGATTATCTAGTCCGAACCCCCTTTCAAGTCAGGATCACCTAGAGTAGGTTACATTGTGCATTCCCTTTCTAATTGAACATGCTCCTTCTCTACAGCAAATGACTACACAGCTAATAGAACGCTTAAATACTGTCATCTGCATTGTACCAGTGTAAAGTACAGTAAATAGAACCTAATGTGACAGGCACTACACAAACCTGAGACACTTAATGACTTCCTGTTATACCTCAGTAGGGTTTGAGTTTTTAAGCACTACTTTTTCCTCTTGTGGTAGAATCTCCTACACAATTTACAGTTTCCAAAATCAAAGTGGTAATTCTAGCCAACAAGTTAAATACTATCATTTTTCCTATTACTTTAGAAAGCTAATGAAAGATACCTTGGGTGAGGAGGAAAGTGACAGAAGGAGATATACATAGGAAAATATTAGGAATTATTAGTAGAAGTCTTGTTGATATTCAGAGATAAAGTTTAAGTGGACTGAAAAGGACAAGCAAAAGAACAAGGGCTTCTGAAAAGTGGTTTTTGTTCTCTATGGCCTGACCAGAGAAGACAGCTGAGCATAATTAATGGAAACATCCAGAAGATTCTGCTCCATGAACTTTCAAAAGAGGGAACGGATCTGATATACATTGAGGTAAGCGGAAGAAGTCAGAGGAGAGTTTCCTTTGAGTACAACATGAGGAATGCACCCGTGTAACAAGTGTCATGATGGGCAGAACATTGTTCCAGAAGAAAACAAAGCAGTCAGAGAGAATGGAGTCACTGAAGCAAAAACTGCTGGAAGATAAAATTGAAGTGGTGGCACACCAGCTTTTTCCCTCCCCTCCAGTAAGAAAAAGGAAAATGCACGGAGGCTATTCTTGTAAAGAAAGTCTCAAAATACAACATACACAAGGGTTTGTTGTAACACTGAAAAACGTTAGTTTTAATTGGTCTGAGTATATACACAAAAATAATTTTACCTTTGAGGGGAAGAAAAAAATTTACTGGAAATTTTTAATTTGTTCCAGATGGTCTGAGAAAGTTATTGCTCATCCTTAAACAGTTAACTAAAGCTTGAATAAGAGTATTAAGACCAACTGACAGTTTTGATCCCTCCTCAAACAGTTCAGATTTAGTCTCACATGATGCAATTCTTACTAAGCCTGATTTTTTATTTTTTTTTTTTTTAGCAATTCATGGCACATTAGTGGCGAGGTACAGGTTAGATGACTGGACAGTGGATTGAAAATTGGCAGAACCACCAGGCCTTGGGAGTTGTGATCAGTCACACAAAGTCCAGTTGGAAGCAAGTCCCTAGTGGTACACCCCAGGGGTCAATAGTAGGGCCAGGGCTGTTTAGGCTCTTCATTAGTGACCTGGACAATGGGACAGAGCACAGCTTCAGCAAGTGCACACAAAAAGGGGAGGAGTGACTAATACACCAGATAGTTGTACTGCTGTTCAGAGATGTCTGCCTCAGCAGGCTGGAAAACTGGACAGAGAGGAACCGCACACAGTTGAGCAAGGGGAAATGCACCAGTACATAGAGGGGGCTGGCCAGCTGGAGAGTAGCTTTGCATAGGGCCTTATGAATAGCAAGCTGACAATGAGCCACAAATGCACCCTCATGGGAAGGAAGGCCAACAGTAACCTGGCATGCATTAAGGTCTTTGCTGACAGGGTGAGGGAGGTGAACTTTTCTCTACTTATCATTGCTGAGGCTACATCTGGAGTGCTAGGTCCAGTTCAAGACAGATATGTATTTACTAGTGGGCCCACCAAAGGTGATTAAGGAACTGAATTATCTTTCACATGAGGAGAGGCTGAGAGAGCTAGGATTGTTTAGCCTAGAGAACTGAAGGCTTGGGAGGATCCAATCTGTGCATATAAATACCTGGTGGGTATGAAGAGGACAAAGCCAGACTCTTCTCAGCAGTGCCCACTGGCAGGACAAGAGGCAATGAGCACAAATTAAGACACATGAAATTCAACCTGAACATGAAAAAACACTTTTTTTTTTTTTTTACTGTGCAGGTGGTCAAACACAGGAACAGGTTGTCCAAAGAGGTTGTCTCCATTTGTGGAGATGTTTAAAAGCCAACCGGAAACAGTCCTGAACAACCTGGTATAGCTGACCCTGCTTGATCCGAGGGATTGGGAGAGATTATCTCCCGAGGCCCCTTCCAGCCCCAACTATTCTGTGATTCTGAATAAAAACCACATTAAAAATATTATACTGTATGATCCTTTATGCTACAGGACCAGTGTTTATGGACTAAAAGGATTAGTTTCTGTGAATGTAATTTATCCCTTTAGCAGAGAAAAAAAATATCTTAAAGCATTGTGTGTGGATAAGTCATTTGAAAAGCTTAGTACCAATTTGTTTTCATCCTAGGTATTTTGAAAAAGTGATATCTAATACCTGTCTTGTAACTCCTAATTATTTAATCACTTAAGTGTTCAAAGTTTTGTATGTTTCAATAATCTTTACTAGTCAGTGAAAGAATCCTTTTTGTCAGTAAAAAAAAAAATCTAAGTTTTTTTAGATGTAAATTAGAAGTTAAAAAGGAAGATGCGTTTTATTTCATATTTATCTTAATTAAACTGGAAATTGCAAGACAGAAATGCAAATGATTCTGAGGTAGCATCCATTCAGTGCTGCTGAAGAGTGGATGCAGAATGTTCAAGGAACTTCTCTGCATACCTCGGTTAACCTGTGAGACACTACTACAAGACACATACTAAGGTAAGTTCCCAAAAAGCAGTAACAGGCAAAAAGTTAGAGATTTTTATGTACAGTGAAAACATGTATAGATGCAAGTTAAGATATAGACAATAATCATAACAGAAACCTCCTTGAAAGGAAGCATTACCTGTAGGGAACAAAGGAGCAAGTACATCCTTGACCAGGATGTTTCCAGTATCAAATGGTTTCATTTTCTCTGAAACAGTGTTACCAGTCACTACATCTATTTTGAGCAAAGATTGATAGTCCTACACTAATAGTAGATTATTCCCCTAATTGATAACATTCATCTGGATTTACAGCTACAAGAGGGAAATGGCTTGTCTAGTGTGGAGAACAGAACTATACCTATGGAATTACTAATTTATGTAACCAAAAAGGCTTACACGTGTCAATATAACAGTTGCAGCAGGAGCAGCTTTTTTCCCGTATCAGTCCTCTAAGTTATCACGCACACATATCATGCATTAGTGCAAAACAAAATCTGTGAGGTCTGTTACGCTCTAACAGTTAACACTTGTGTTTATATTTGCACTTCGAGATGCCTGATCTGAAATATGAAACAAAGATCCAAAAGCTAGAAGCTTACATAAAACATTCTGTCTCAAGTCTTCCTATACTAATAATGTAGGCAATAAAGCTTTGGTAAGTGCATATTAAACATTATATTTTAGTTTCCCTTTTGTTTCTTCAGATGGTATGGTCAGAGCCTATTTGAACACACTTTGATTAAAGGGAATCCATCAAGCTATGCTTGTTATCAGCAATATCAAAACACTTCATGGAAGGCAAGCAGCATGAAGTTATTGCAAGGCACTGGCTAGGATAGGTTGGACTTGGTTGTCAGTTACCAAGAGGGGAGTCCTGCATAGAAAAAAATACAACTACGGTTTTCATCTGGAAAGTACTTTTGAATTTTTTTTTTTTAATTTTTTTTGTGTGAATCAAAATTGCCCAAGCTTTCTTTTCATTCTACAGTGGAATGAAAACTAATGCCAAGACCTTAAATGTCACCACGAGCACACTTACTGTCCTCAGCCAGGCACACAGAAACAAAAGCCTGCAGAAGTTTGAACTCCCACATCCTTCTCCATCTCTGGTTCTAAAAGGGGAATGAGGGGATCCCTTACAGGAAAACACTGATAATGTTATCTCATTTGGAGCATGTTTTTTAAAAAAAGTGTCCAGCAAAATTGTTAATTGAAGTTCATAAATGAAGAACAAAGCGACTATAAACATAGAAAATCAAGGATTATTACAGCTTGTCACATTAAATGTATTTGAGTAGCTGCTGTAGGATGTATGACCAGATTTCTATAATAGCAGAGAAATGTTAATAAAATGAGATACTTTTTCCCTTGAAGTGTGCTGTAAATAAGCAGCAGCATTCTCACAGCTGAGAGGAGAACAGAGCATGAATTATTTATACTGTCTGGAATAGATTTAGATTCTTTCAGACATTCTGCGAGTTTCGCAGTCAAGATGCAATCTTTCAATAATTCAGACGTCATCAGAAAAGACTAAGAAGTCTTGTTTGGAAACATCATAGTAAACAAGTTTAAATGTTGAAAATATACAATGCAAGGACAACACAAAGCTATTGTTTAGTTGGCATTTGAATTAAATTGTTTATATTATTAGGTTGACTATAAGCTACAAAATAAAGGGTTTTAAAATTACATTGTCCTGTGGAGAAGTAGGATGAACTACAAACATTTAAACGTTTAGAAGTTGCAGATAGAGATTTTTCTAAAGGGAAATGTTCATACTGGAATACAGAGAGAGAATAAAACCAAGCAACATTACTGAATTTATGCAGATCACTGTTTAGATTTTAATTCTGAAGAGTTCAAGAGACTTTGTTTAAAGTTAGATGATTTTTAAAGCTCAGGAAGGTTAAGTATTAATTTTACACACTCAGGCTTTACTTTTTATTTACAGATTTTATCCAATAAACAGTAGTAATTTTTGCCAACTTGGTAATTTCTGATCATACTTTCCTATTTCCAGTAATTCTTGATCTTCCCTAGAAAAGCGTAGCTACAGCCAGAACTTTGTGGTAGAATTATACTATATTTTCCTTAAGAGAAGCTTATTAAACTAGCCTAGGCATTCTCAGAATATAGAAAAATGAATACAGAAATAGAGACCCAGAACAAGATATCTCTGAACAAACAACATGAGAATGCATCACTGCTCCTGCAGCTCCCTGCTTGCTCAAACCCACACACTAGGACTTTCCCCCATATGAACACCTTCAGCTAAGGGCCTTCCTCTAAGAAACCCAAAGGGAAACTAGAAAAAAGCAAATGCAGCAGTATTCCTTCTAATGGTACAGTTACTATTTTTAAATAATCATTTAAAAAGCACAGTACATACACAGTAGCCTGTTGAAGAAGCAAACTAGTTATCCATTTGCCACATAGACATGTACTTTTATAATCACATTTAATGACAATTAACCTCTACATTTTTGTAGTCTTTCTTTTTTAAAAGCCAACATATGTATACATCCCTATGTATAGCAATGGGAATTTAGGTAAGTACCAAGGTGCTCTGCTCCACAGGCAGAGGAATAGCCCAATCAGGCATTACTCTCCATCCTCCGTTCCAGTCAGCAGGACTGGGGCCTTAGTGATGAACCCAGCACGCAGAGATCACTGCTGAAATGATGGCCAAGGCAGTATTTTCCCCTCACAAATGCAAAGGGCAGAAAAGGAAAGTTTTTATTCCACTCATACTTAAACAAGATCCATGTCATCGTCCCCGCCTTGTACTTTGTTTAGGTGTCTGGTGCTGTAAAATGTCCAGTCTTGGTGGTAAAGCAACACTTCCAAATGGGAGATAGTGGGCATATTACACGGGCTGCTTTCATCTCTGCCTCATTAGCAGAGTGGACATCTGCTGGGTTCCCGAGGTAGTTATTCCTAAAAGTCCTTGTCTCTCCTGAGACTGCAGAAAGTCTAAGGGGTTTTTAACCAGTTTTGACTGGCAGTACCAGTGTTTTGCATCCAGCCAGATGTAGTGTTTTATCCAGCCAGAACCCCTTGATTTCTGTTCTGTACTGGTAAGGGGAAGGAGGGAAATCAGATTCAAAACTAGCCTACAAACAGAGCTGGTAAAACTTAGCCTACAAGCAATGTGTTCACACACACACAGAGATGCAGTCACAAACAAAAGTCAGAAAATATGGTCAATCCTCACCTAAACTGGTAGCTGTGCGCATCTACCTCAGCAAAGAATATGTTCCCATAAGTCCTGAGCTAGAGGACTCAGAGTGCAACACAGAGCTGGAGGTACAGACAAATGGATTAAAACTGAAAAGCAGCCATCCCTGGTGTTCAATAGGCTTGCTTTGGGTTATCTTTCTGTTCCTAAACACCAGGGTACTTTTAGTTTCACATGTGTTAATGCATGGATTTACATCTATAATTTTTTCTCCCAGAATGAACTGGCTTTCACCAACATAACTGTGGTAAGGGCAAAATCTACACAGCATGCAGGAATTTTACCCAATAGTTAGGGGGGTTTTGTTCCCCTTTACTGAATAAAAGGGAATTGAAATATGGTAAAATAAATTACTGCACAGTCCTCAGGTATAGTGCGCACTAAATGGGAACATTAACTGAATACTGACAGCTTGAGCTAGTACTCGTTATACTGTGTCACAACAGTTTCTGTAGCATGGTAGTGGAGAGATACACACTAATAATACTTTAAGAGACTTGTAACCTCCTGTCAATGTGGCAGATTTGATTGTCAGATGTGGAGAGCAGTTATTAGGAGCCTATGCCTGAAGACTGAAAGCACAGAGAAGGACGTCTGTTTTTCTTCAGGAAAAACTGGTGTTAAGAGTCAGGGGTGAGGGGAATTAAAGAAAGGGCACTCACATAATTACTCCAAGACAGAGGAAGAAGTGATTTCACAGCAGTTTATTTCAACACCAAAATTTTCTTGAGTTAAAATCATGCAATCTGAGCAACATGTGCAGTGTTCCTGTGTTTCACTGTCTGCTCTTACACATATATCCCACTGCTTTGACTGTATGTACCTCTGTAGTCAAGCACCTAAAGGCATCTTCCTGCATCAGGAAGCCATCTGGATTTCACTTAAAATACAGGGCCCAGAAGAGTGTACCACACAACATTCTTTTAAAACAAGATTTTGCAAAAATCTGAAGTGCTTAAACCTTATCACCTCCTACAGCTGAGGATAATTCTAGGTTTTCTGCTGTTATGGGTGACATATTTGACTTGATCTTAAAAGTCTCTTCCAACTTAAATGATTCTATGATTCTATGTTTGTTTTGCTAAAATCTTAAAATTAAAGCAATAAAATTTAACCCCATGTACACAGATTTAAAAAAAAAAAAAAAAAAAGAGTTCCAAAGTGATCTGGAACTATTTTCTGAATTAGGCACCCCTTCCCAAATATAAACTTTGATGACAGTGTTTGACATCAGCACTTTCTAAAAATAAAAAAAAAACCACAAAAAACCCACCAAAAACACACAGCAAAAAACATTAGAAGACATTTTATTTCTGTCTTCGCTGATGTTATTTGTGACAAATTTCATTATTTTTGTGTGCAGAAGATGGTTACAGAAAGAATAGAACCATGTTGATCACCCTAAAATAAGTGGGATAATTAATTAAGTAGGTAAAAGGCTTCCAGAAACACATTTGCTTTAGTATTAGGAATGCTGCTACCCCCTGCAGTAGGTCAATGCTGGTTACTTCCAGGTCCAACTTCATAAAAGTATAGGCACAATGTCATTCATTTTTATGTCACCTAAAGGATGACATTAGGAAGGGAGTGGGGGAACGACACATAACAGAAGATAGTAATGAAGACCTTACCTTTAAGGTAGGGCCTATTAGATTTTTTGAAAGCAGAGTGTTTGAAGGGTTCTTCAAAATGCTGAAATGCACAGTAGATAACAGTGTTGCAAGTGCAAACATAAGCATTTCTGCAACACTCGCTGAAACTATATGCCTATGCGTCCATCAGGAATATGAATCCTTTTGTCAAAAGCTTTACTGAATCTCTCCAGGCAGTTATTTAATTCTCAAAAAAATTTGCTATGAGAAACATTTTTGTAGTTCTTATTTTTGTTATGTTGGAAATTTACATGGAAACAAGTTCTTTTCCTTAGAAGCTTATTCTTTACCTGGAGCAATAATACTACCACTGAAAAACTGCAATGATATTGGAAGCAAATCAGAAGAGAATATTTTGTTTAAAAACTGTTAATGCTTGCAGGGTTGTTCTAATAATGAGGGACAGCAGGTAACCCAATGATTAGTTCTGAACGGAACTTCTCATGTATTAACAGTCTTTAAAATAAAAAACAGCTTGGAAGGAGATCCAAATCTTCCCCTTCGAATTTCAACATTTTCCTCCTCTCTGGATTTAATGGGCAAATCCCACTCGCTCACACCAAAACAAAAAACAACCAAAAACACACACACCACAAACAAAAAACAACCAACCACACACAAACCGAAACCAACCACAAACACACCCACTTTTATTTTCCATCTATCTTAACAACCATCTGGGAAGCAATATTAATGAAAAACACCTAGGGGATAACATTAATCACAAGGAAACATGCTGCTTCGCTGGAAACTGGAACTGGTTCTGATTGCAATTAAGAACTCTATTCCATCTCTTCCTTCTAAAAAACATTGTATTCTCCCTGAAATGTTAAAAGTCTTCCCTTTGCTATGTATATACACCTTAACTACAGTTTTATCCCCTGTACAGCCTCCAATTCCTACCCGTTTATCAGGCAGTGAATCATATCATCTC
This sequence comes from Falco cherrug, assembly GCF_023634085.1. NCBI lineage: Eukaryota > Metazoa > Chordata > Aves > Falconiformes > Falconidae > Falco > Falco cherrug. Next base: position 37,309,436 of record NC_073697.1, read on the forward strand.
CCTTTTAACCATGTTCCTGCAAGTACCCTTCCCAGATATGACTTCAACGCATTTCTGTAGAGGGAGCACAGACTGCAACAGCTATTGACCACTTCTTCAGGGTTAATCAAGAGACTAGCAAACTGAGCAGTGAGCAAAGAGTAATATACCCATCACTGCCATGAAAATTAGGCCAAAGATTGAGATAAAACAGCAATAGTCATGAAAAGTAACATAAAAAGCAAATCACAGAAGGAAAACAAAATAATATCGCTGGACTTTTGAAATCCCATTGCTTTAAAACTCCCCCTCCCCCATAAGCCCATGTTTATAAAAAGACCATTAAAATCATGAGGAATTTGCTTAGTCAGTTGGTTTAATGCCTTTTTTTTTTTTTTTTGACTCTAAAGCAGAAAACAGTTGTGTTTTGAGCGGGCTAGAATAAGACCTAGTTGGTAAAGGAGAAAAAAAGTGGTGGAAAGTGTTACATCAATGAGATTACAATGATGTATTTTCAGAATAAAGAAGGCTCAAAGAACCCTGCATACAACCTCCACAGTGCAAGAGTTTTTGTCTAGGTCAGCAGAAGAAAACAACTTTCAGGATTTAATAGGCATTTTAGAATTGCCAAGGTTTGAAGTACCATCTGTACTTTTGCCAAAAAAAAAAAAGGTAGTATTGTGAGGTTTGAATTAAGAATCCCATTTATAAACAAAACCCAGAGATCAAGTCACATGCCTTTAAATTTAGTATACCACAACCACCATGTTACCAGGCTAATAAAGGCATCTTGAAGGTAGTAAGCAGAACAACCTGGTAAGCATGGCAAAAATTTGGAACTAAGCTTATTTCGGAGTTAACCAATTTGTTTAATTCAGAGATTTGTCTTAGCATAGGAACAACCCTTGAACAAAGTCATATTCACAGGATGCTGGAATATTCAAATCAAAGTTATTCCTCCAGCCATCTGAAAATATGCAGAGTAAACAAAATTTTACTGGAAAACCTTATGGAAAAACACAATTTCCTCTGAAAAACATTGTTAGTCTTTCTGGAGTATTTCAAGATTATGCACTTGCTTTTTCCCCTGTCACTTCCTCCTCTCCCCCTGCCCCCCCCCTTTCCCGCCCCTTCTTACAACAAGCCTGTAGGAAATTAAAAAAAAAAAAAAAAACACACAACAACAAAAGACAAATTAATTAAGATTTGGAAATGAACCTCTTTTGTTCCCTGAAGCCAGTGTATTTACAATGTAACAGCTTATTATGTAGTGAATTGATCTTCATAAACAAAATGACAATCAAACAAAAAAATTAAAGCATCAGGTACCTCAAAGCCCCTTCCCTAATATAGCAAAGCTATATTCAGACTTCTTTCATGAATGATAACAACCCATGTATCATCCCAATTCTTTCATTTTTCTTCTAACAAAAACGCATAAAAAAAGGCATGATGCCTTAGCTTCATGGAGAACTATGTCCATACATGAGGGGAAAATACACTGATTTATAAGAGTGGGAGGTGAAAACACCACCATAGTGTTTGTTTCTTACTACACCGCAAGTTGTGAGAGGTAAGTAAGCAAGAACTAAATGGGATCTAAGTCTCATTTCCTTCACTACAGGGAAGTTTGCAGGCAGCACAAGATAAATTGCTCTAGTCATAGGTCATCTTTAATGTTTATAGAGCACTTTCCTTGTGAATGATCCCAGAGTGAGTCACAAATGTTATAAACAAATTATGCTAACATTACATAGTGGCTTGTACTTGCCAGAAATACCAATAAAAGGAATTCAGTATGCAAATGATACATACTGCAGTTCCTTAGCTAAATAAGAATTTTGTTTTCATAGACTGAAAAATTACTTTGCAAAAACATAACTGGCCTAAATTTAATCGTTTCCTACCAGCTCAAACAGGAGTTAGTGTTACTCCAAAGAAGTCTCTGGCTCCTGGCCAAGAGTCACTGTTTCTTTCCTTCCTAGCTTTCACTAGAAAACTGCAGTACAGTTTAAGAAACAAACCTTGAATTACTAGTGTTCTTTCAACACCCTGGTTATTCATAGTGGTATTGTTGGCCAGTTACTAAAAGCAAGTTGCTTCTTGTGTTTTGATTTTCATTTGAGTTTGGGGTTCCTCTCCTCCTCCAAACCCTAGCCCAAGAGTCATTATTCCACCGTTTCATCATTCAGGCTGCACTGTGCAACCTGAAAAAGTGACCGTCTAAGTTGCATGAACTTCTAGTACAGGACTGTCAAATGCATCTGAAAATATTAACTCGGCGGGGAGTGAGATCGGGTGTAAGGCACACTTCATGAGACAAATGCATTTTTGTTCTACTCCCACTCTTCTGAAGAGAAACCTTACAGCCTTAAAAATCATACTACTGGGTTCTAACCATGAAAAAGGAGCAGCTATAGTCCAGTTTCAGCATACGTTTGTGTAAATTCCCACTGTCTGCTTTCATGCATGCCTAGAAACCAGCCATGAAAATTGAAACAGTGTTCTGATACAATTTCCTGATGAGGAGGTAGCTTGGTGAGTCAGTCTGTATTTTCAAGCACAGACCAACAAACCTGGCAAGCGATGATTCAAGCCAATAGGTTTTATGTTTTTATAGCCATCATACATTCATTGTCTTTATGTCTAGCTACATCTGTTATCCTTTTCATACCCCTAATAAAACTCTGATCCAAGAGCCTTTGTAGATCACTCGACCATTTACAGGTATGTGTGAATTTTTATTAATGAAATTCTAGATGTTTAAAATAAAAGCAGCTCTACCAACTTCATGTTGTGACATATATCACGTTCACACTAAAACAGATTTCTGTTATTGAAAGAACACTATCACAAGAAAATTCATTGTTAGAACTACTGTCAGAGACTAGAGTTTTGAAATTAAATTTTATAGTGGCCAGCACACTTCCATAGTTTAGTGTGCAATCATACAACAGAAGGGAAAACTGGACCTTCAAATACTGTCCTATGATAGCATTCCCATCAGATGTATAAACTCCCTTGCTTAACAGGGTTTAGATTATACCAAAGTAGTATTAAATGCCCTTGTTCAATGAAAGCGAAGGTCAATTTCAGCAGATTTTGGTCAATCATAGTGCTTTGACCCTATTCTTGCTTAGAAGGAAAAAAAAACCCAAACAATATTAAAAACCAGGGAAGGGGTGGGAATGCAGTTTCTGTTACTGTTTTTTTATATATAAAATTACAGAACATGCTTTTCAAGCTGTGAATAATTTAATATAATTAAATTTAGAATAATTTTACTCCTTTACTTATGGAAGTTTTTGTTCTCATAGTATTGCAAAAGCATTTCACATAGCATTTCTATGTCCCTGGCCATTCAATGTAAAGTCATATTCTGAGAACAGGATTCATTAGGTTAGGTTGGTTGGTTTTGGTTTGTTTTTTTTAATTTACCCAGCATTTCTGTTTCACAGCAGATCTCTACTGGTTCCCTTAAAGTCATCAACATCAGTATTAATGAGCAATAAGGAACATCAGAGAAAACTGTCTGCATTTGTAATTCCTCTGCCTGCAGTGCACTCTAGTAAGTTTTCATCCATCAGAGTACAGAATTGAAACACTGTTTTTAAAAACATGACTAAAATAGAAAGCAAAACCAGCCAATGCACATGAAATAGAAGAGAGGTTTTCTATAGGGAATAATTTAAGGTAGTAGTAATTCAAGCTCATCAGTATGAAACAAAACTAAGCAAAAAAAAAAGCCTCTGTACTGTTAATGTTAGGTAATACTATTCAAAGCCCAAGCAAAACTAACTCTTTTTTAAAATTTCCATTGCAAATAAGTTTATTCAACATCTGCTACCATATTTTCATTATAATATTTCAGTGAAATCCAGACACTACCACCTGCTATAAGGCAGAGTCTTCTCCAAGCGCAGTAGTGGTTTTACAATCTTAGAATTAGAGGATATGCACAAATTAAAAAAAAGTCTAGTACTACCATCAAACAAGTTAAAATATTCATTGTGCAAAACAGCTCCTGGTATTATAGATATTTGGCTTTCTGATTGCTCAGAATAAAACAAATAAATGTTTTTTCCATTTCTCAAATGAAGCACAAATACTTCTGGGTTTATTTTGCTAGTTGCTATCATTCATAAAAAGGAAGCTTCTCTCAATTAATATAGTCAATATATCTAGGCATTATACTTCTCCAAGACACCAATTAGTTGTACCACATAGCAATACCAACAGCAACATTTTCTGATTTTAAAAGGTTTTAACTCTAACAGCATGCTTACCTTATGCTACTGCACATTACTTCTCCCCACAGATTCAGAAAAGATACAGGAATTCATTTAAAAGTTAACAACTGAATAGCAGTATTTCTACATCCAATCTGAAACTGCTTGCTCATAGTTATCATAAGAGCCTAATCTGGTAGTATGCCTACTAAGAAGAGTATCTGAAGGGTGTATTACCTGAAGTTACACCTCCAGCAAGAAAATGATCTAAAGTCAATACACAGGTGGTAGATCAATATAAGGCACAGAACCGTTAAAGTAACCAACAAAGTCTGTTTCTAAAGAACAATTTATAGCCATCAAAAGCAAAAGAAATGCGTTCAAAATGGTAGCTAAATTCTGTAATCAACAGGAGCACCTTTAAAACCTTCAATTGTTACTTAACCAAATTGTACCAGAAGCTCTCCTGCTAAAATACATTCCCATCCTTAGAGACAAAAGCTAAATTCAAAATTTGTGACTGGTTTGATAACAACTACAAGAGTAATCTCTAAAACCAATGCTAACTCACATACCTACTTTCTCCTCTCCTTCAGATGCCAATGGCAACAAAAGCACATGGCTAGTGGACCTTTTGAAACATTCCAAACAAGAATCACGTTTTGGGCATTTAATACAAAACCCCCCCAAACACACAAGTATTCACTAAATCAATATAAGATGATGTAAAAATAGAGTTTTGAAAAAAAACCCCACAAAACACCCAGTATTTATACATTTATACAAGGCAATAAATACACTAAACAGAACAGTAGATGCCTCTTGTTTCCATTTCCTACCTTTCCAAAGCATTTTGAGAGTATAATCCAGCGTTCTCCTGAACGCTTTGCTCTGTGGTTTCTTCTCCAAACTACAAAGGCACTCCCAGTAGTTTTAAACCACTTCTAGATACTAATCTGTTTTTCTGTTTCCCTTAAAGTAAAAGAAGAAAAAAAAAAAAGTCTTGTTACTGCTTTAAGTAATTTATAAATTATTCAAAACTCCCTTGAAGTTACCAAAACTTTGAACTTCAAATGTTAAAAAAACCCTACAAACAAACAAAAACCCACAACACCCAGCACTTAATATTTAATACTGAATACATAAAACAGTTTCTTAGATAAGACACAGAATATTTAAAGAACCTATTAACATACTTCCAGGTCTAATAAATCTGTCCCTTCACCTCCCTAGATCTTACCCAAACAAAGAGTCAGAAGGAAGGAGGAAGCCCTCCTTATTTGTATAGGCATATTGATCTAGTTAGATTCAAATACAATTACCTGAAAAGCACAAAATGGCTTCAGGAAGAAAAAAGATGCTTTAAGCAGCGGGCAATAGCAAAATGCTGTGCAAATTCTTAAATGCTTTATAGTTGCAGTAACAGTGCTAAGGATTGCCTGACCCCTGACAGCTGAAATGCATGTGAGGCTATCAGAAGTTATTCAGGACAGCTGTTCACCAGGGAGGATACTAGGCTGGTGCTAATAATCCAGAGATTAATAGATCACTCTTTTAAGACCTAAGGAACTGCTTTATAACACCACCAAACAGACAGGTAAAGGTCCTGAAAGTTTATTTGTTTAATTTTAACAAGGATCCAGAAACAGCCTTATATTGACCTTTCTTAAGTATTTTAGGAACTTCAGTAAAAATTGAATTTGTTCCTAGTTGCACCAATTTCCTTTCATTCCTGTCTTTCTAATAACACCAGAAGGAACAGAGACCTTGAAGCAAAAATCAGTGAAGCAGGATAGGCAACAAATGTACTTTACCTCTGTGAATTAGATTGCTAAACTCCTTCAGGTGCTCTTCTCCAAGTGTTTCAGATTGACAGCAAGGAAATCAGATGCATTACCTATTTAGGGTTTTTTGAATATACTTTACATAATGTTGTTTGAAGGCTAGAAGACTAAAAGTAGATTGAACACGTTCCAAGTAACAGTGTTCTGAGGCTTCCCATGTAGCTCAGTGGGTGGGTTTTTAAGGCCTTATTTCTCTGCTGGCCGTGTCAGAGTTTTACCCTGCAAGCCATGGGCTGCTGCTAAAAGCATCGGTATCAGAAGAAGGACTTGCTGTGGTATTGTATTCACACCTTTCCTGTATGCATGTATCCATCAAATCACAAGCAAAAGAAAACACAAATGCATATGATGATATTAATGAACTACAGATTTTTTTTTAAAGAAGTCATTTACCTGTCCCACTCCCCCCCTTCAAGTGGCCAGTACAGTAGAGTAATTAAAAGTGGAGGAAAAAACAATATGAAAATCAGTCTATCCAAGCATCTGAAAAAAAAAAAAAAAGTAGTTTTAAAAGGAGAGTGAACCAAAATAACACATTTTGTGAAAAAGTAAGAATAAATCCTAATCTGTGGGTTCATTCTTACAATGGTTCATAATTCTAAAGAAATTGCCTATGCAGGCTCAGCAAGCTGATATAGCTGATATTGACTAGTTCAGGGGTCCTCAAACTTTTTAAACCGGGGGCCGGTGCGCAGATGCAGTGGCAGGCAGTCATCTGCGGCTGCTTGGTTTCCCCCCCAACCCCCGGCCAGGGGGGGGCAGGGGGGTCTGTAAATACTGGGGGCCAGATTGAGGACCCCGGGGGGCCGTATCCAGCCCGCGGGCCGTAGTTTGAGGACCCCTGGACTAGTTCAGGAATCAGGTCATGAACATAGTCAAGGGTACCTCTAAAAGTGTGGTATGACAGTGGAGCAGCATACTGTTGTACTCATGGACAGGTGACAAGCGAGAGCATACAAAACAACCATAATGGTTAAACAGGATAAAAAGCACAGCTGATACTGACTGCATACCTGAAGAGAAGCTTACCTGACAGTTATGATGCCATTCACCACTGCATGTAGAAAAAGCAGGATCCAACAGCAGCATCACACTCTTTGTCCCTGGAAGGGTTCTCTAAATAATTCTCTTGAATGGTCAAACTTTTCCAAACTTTTTGTTGAGGAGAATCCAAATTCTCATGGAACATCCTGAGGAAGTGGTTTTGTTCAAAGCACTTTTCAGGAAAAGGATGCATTTGTACAAACTAAATAGTATGACAGAGGGAAGTCAATTCTTACGGGATACAATAATAGTTGTTCTTTTCCAATATGACTGGAAATGTAGAAGCAATATGTCCATTAGCTTTACAAACCATAAACCATCTGCCCAGGACCAGAAACAGAAAGACCCTGTAAAGGATAATTTTTGCTTTACTGTGAACAGGACAATTTTTTTTAATAAAAGAGAGACGTGCAACTGAGATGTTCTGACTCTGGTACTTATTTAAATAAAGGCTGTCCACACCTTCGTGTGCAAAAGCAATTTCCACAGCAAAATAAAATGGCCTATGGATAAACAACAATATCCGCATACCCTGAGATTAATAAAATGTGCATGTGATGAAAGATCATTTTCCTTTTGCTCATGCTGACCTATTCATATGACTACAAGTACCTGTAAATCCAGTGATAGTTGAAAATATGTCAACCACACAGCTTATTCATTATAAACCAATAGATTAAAACTAACGAAACAGGTAATGCTATTTGTCGTGTCTTCTTTAGGGAGGTCAAATCTCAGGATATTTTAAGAACAGGTGGTTTATGTAAGTCTACTTAGAAATTAATATACAGACACAGAAACTCATGCTTCTAGAGCAGTACATAAAGAACACAACAATGATAGATATTTTTTGTGTATGATTTTAAGAAAGGATGCAAACTGCAGCAAAGTTGATCTTTTTCTACCTGAAGTACAGCTGCTTGGATTTGAAATCTTTGTATCCTCCTGCTTGATATAAAGAGGGAAAATGGTCTAGCTGAGGGCTCTTTTCATGTTTTTGGAGTATATAGCTATTTAGATTGCTTAAAAATCTCATATCCTTTTTTCTAATAAAGATATATTAATTAGAAATGACAGTATGCCTCACCTTAAAAGCAGGTACATGCTAATGGCCTGATCCTCTGTTTTCTGCTTTCTTGGGGAACAGAGATTAATACAAGAGCAGTTTCTCCAGCAGTAACAGCACAAGGTTCTTTGAAACATTTTAAATGTAGCTGCTAATCAAGGACAGGAAAAACTTCTGCTGATAAAAGAAAAACTTGAATCCCATAATGTTACTGTAATATTTACTTTGACCTTTGGTAATGTCAAATGTACAACATTCAGACCTGTAAGGATCTGCTAATGCAAGTGAGAAGGCTCGTGTTCTTTCCTGATGATGTCTGTTTCTCCTGGTGGCAGCTATCTCAAAACCTGGTGTGACCTAAGAAAGTCCTGCTTTTTATTTGCATTGCAGGCAGTATATAGATGCCTGCTGATATTTAGTCTCGGAGTTTAATCAATAAACATTGGAAGAGTTTAGTGACTTTAACAGCCAACAGTGTCTTTAATATAAATTGTCACCAACTCATCATCTCTCCTGTCCTTCCTTTTGGGGTGAGTTTCATTCAGGTGAGAGGGAATTGCCTTTCTCAATACATATGAGAAACTTCACCCCTCCCTCTCCCCCTGCTCTCTCAGTCTCCTTCTCACTATATATACACATAAACGTAATTGGATTTCAAACCCAGGAGAACTTTTCTAACAGAACTCCAGCCTTTGAGGGAGCTCTTCCACAGAAGTCTTATTATATGCTCTTGAAATAATAAAAAGACAACCTGAAGGGAAAAGCAGACCCAGAAAAGAGTTTCATTCCCAATCTTCGTGCACACTTTGCAGGGGCAGGAGAGGAGACTTGGAGAACTAATTACATAACACAGGAGTGTTTGGGAGCATCCAGAAATAAAAGAAATAGTGACAGAAACATAGAACAATGAATCTTAACATTCACAAACTCTGCCGTTTTCATTAATTAATGAAGACCTTTATAAAGTGAAAAAACCCAACCATTTAACTGGGAAGAATTAGCTTTTCTGAAAAAGAAGAAATTACTACTTTTAATGGAAATATATATATATATAAAAAAAACACTCATGCATCCTGGTATATATGATGCAAAAAATAACCTCATAGAACACCATCTCCTTTTCATAGCATTCTTAATATTCCTCAGTGGGCAATATGTTCGCTAAAACTGCAGTGATATATTCCACAGCATCACGTCTGACGTGCTGGCTATGTGAGAGAATAACAAAACGACCTAATTTCCAAGAATGAAAACCAGCACACATCTGAATAATTCCAGTAATTTGGAAAGGCCTGGAGTTTCTCCTACTTGACCTGCATACAGGTACAAACCATAAGATATTACCCAAAATCCAATGGACCAGCCGATGAGTACAGCTAAGCCTATACCAGCAAAACAACCATAGACATTTGTTTAAGAAAACAGCTGCAGTATGTGTTCACTGCAGAAAACAGCTGAAGGACACCAACTGAAACCACAGTTTCAGTCTGACTTTTAAAGAAGGCCACGCTAAAATCAAGCATTGTTGGTCTATTCATACTTAGGAAACACAAAACCTGACAAAAGAAAAATCCATAATCAGGGGAATAGAAGTGTTTTGGAGAAGGATTCAAAATTAAGTTTATTCCGATAAGATAACATCTAGAAGTAACATCTCAGCAGAAAAAAAATCAGAGAATATTATGTATTTAAGCTAAAAAATGAGTTCATAACAAAAATGCTAACAGTAATCACAGTAAGACCTGAGTTTCTCACTCTTTATTGCCTGTAGGTTTTCTTTTCCTGCCTTCTATGAGATAGTTTCTGCTCTCTCATAGGCTTGTACATCTCTTTTTAGAATTAATAGAAGTCATATTTACCTTTAGGGTAATTTTTTATTCACTTCTTCAGTGCAACACTGTCCATTTCTCCTATGATGTATGATGTATTTCTTCACACTAGTGCTGTATTTTGTCCAAGATACATCCATTCTGTTTGCATTTGAAAAATACTCAGTGATGTCAACCACAGCAACTCTTTCATCTAAGCACCTAAATGCTCATAGGTTTCCTTGCCTTAGATTGTATGCATTTTTTTTTGTGGATGCTGATTTTGAACTTTTAGTATCATTGTATTATTATACAGTCTATTTATCATGTTGAAAGTGTCATAGTCTTGTCTGTCATCCATACGTTTCAATCCGTGTTAGATGATTTTCTTCACTGAAGTTCAGCTGTGTTATTTGAAAGTAACCTCAGAGCAGTTCAAAGACGTCAACAGGGCAGTTCCTGTTCATTCCAGTGAGGTTTTTTTTCAGTCTGTTCACTGGCCCAAATACTCTTCATTCATCAGACCAACAAATAAGAAAAGATGCAGGAGTATTTTTTAGCTAGAAACAGATTAAGCTGAAAAATCTGCTGCATTCAGTTACAGAGTTTATTGATCCCTGTAAACAGGAATGAGCTTCAGATTTAACTTTAAAGCATCAGGTGTTTCATGCAAAAATGAACATAAACACATTTTGTTAAATCAATCTCAAAACAAACAGGTATATTCCTTATCACTTTACTGGTTATACGTAGTCAGGACCTATGGCTTTCCCAGTGAACCGCAGATTTACTTAAAAGGCAATTTTTTCAGCGTTTGTGTTCTAGACACACTTCTCTGTAACTCTGAGGGAGAATTCAAGCACATGAAAGATGTGAACAATATGCTTTATTAACACCTTACTATCATTTTTTTTACTTTCTGGACTTTATTATATTCAGCTATTTTGAAGAGACTTGGAAAAATATTTCAAGTCATAGATATTTTTCTTACCTAGTGTTTTTTTACATCACCGCTTTACCTATAGATCTGGCAGTAACTTGACTGATGTATTCATTGGCATGTTATCCAGTCTTTGGATAGGTGATGGTCTGTTTTGTTGTGTTGAAATACTACAAGAGCAATTTGTGAGAGCAATGCATATTTGCAGTTTTCAGAAAATCCGTCTTCACCTTCATTCTGGGAAAGGGAGACAAAATTGCCACCATAAAATAATGATCTCAGTACCTACTTTCCTAAGTTGCTAAGAATAGCAACAGTCAGAAGTTAGGAAATTAAATTATTGAAATTTTTAGAGTAGAAAACTTAGGTACGCTGATCAGAAGTGTAATTTTAGGGTAAACATTTAGCAGTGTAGGCCCTCCTTCCACAAACCATTCCTCCACCGTCTCAAAAGGAAACTGTTCTTTATGTTCCTTTACATTTAAAGACAATCTTTAAATAACAAAGTTTTTAATATGCAAGCATAGAGAACACTGTCCTTACGTTTGCACCAAGCCATTGTCATTGAATAATCATCAATATTAACTACTTTCAGGTACATAAAGATAGGTGAAAAAATGCAGGCATGCAATATTATTTTAAAGAAATTATTAATTTTCCCAAGCTGTTCATGTATGGATGTGCAGCAGTAACGCTGATATGCTTTGAGCTGCTTTCTTTTAGAAGATTAAAACCAAAAAGAGTAAAAACGGACTCAAATTACCAGCTGTGCACCTGCAAAGTTTAAGAGAGTATCTCTGTGAGACAGAAAAATAAAGAGATAGCTGGGGACTGCACTGCAGTCTGATCCCCCTTAACACAAAAACGAGGTGCCGCTACTATGGCAACCAGCTCTGATTACAGGTGGAGGTAGTTGACATTTTTCCTCTCTCTGTAATCTCCCTATAGGCTACATAAGAACTCAGAAAAATACATCTTTTCTGGAGGCACAGATTTTTGTTTCAAAACACACAGAGGAATTTTATCCATCGCGCAGCATTGTTATCCCCGACTGGAAACACAGGAGGCACAAAGCATCCACCTGGGCGGCTGGTGGGATGCCACCCGACGCGGAGGGCTGGCGTCCGTTTGTAGTGGTGTGAATTTCAACCAGGTGTTATTGCAAATCAGAGGATATACACTGAATCCCTGAGCTTACATTAATTTCTTCTTGTCATGTCTTTTAAAAGCCTCCTTTCAGTATGGAACAGGCCATAACTCCTCTTTCCCCCATCCCCACCTCCACCCTTCATGAAAGGGACTCAATACCACTGAAATAGTTGATAAACAGTTTTCTGCAATGTAGGCACATGCACCAGCACCCATCTATCTATTCTTCCTTTCTTGGATGGAGTTAAATGCACTATGAGTTATACTGGCATTATCATTGTGAAAATGGGCTTATTGGCTTCCTGGCTAGAACAGTAAGAATTACTTGCTTTATTATGGAAGTTACTAGTATGTAATTTACGAACATCTCTTAAATGCACTTGCATCCCAGAAACCAAGCTTGGCAAATGACATACGTTTTCACAGAAAAGAGAGGACCTCACAATATAGCCATATTTTTTAACATAGTCAGCTTTAGGTATTGAGTAAAGCTGATTTTAAGTGTAGATGCTGGTTCAGTACTTAAACGATACAAGGGCTAATGAGCATCAGATTCCCTATGTTTAACATATATACATTTCCTTAAAGTAGCTTCATCGGTACAAAATGCCTTCTGCATGATGCAGGCTAAAGATTGCAAAAAGTGTTTTACGCTTTCGTTAATAATATAGCATTTCAGTTAACTGCTATGTTTTTCAGGAAGTCACGTGTAACAAAAATAACAGTTTTCCAAAGAAAGATCATCTTAACCTTAGCAATAGTAGTCACTGCCAAATGAAATTTGAAATTGTCTCTGAAGATTTCTTAATGCGTAAGAAACCTAAATGTAGGACCTAATCCCATTGTTCATTGATTGGTCCAGGATTGGTCCAGGATGCTAGACAGCTTAATATAAAGTTGTAATCTGCAGGGTTTACTCAGTTGTTTTTCATTTGGCAATTCTTCTTTTATAGGGGTCATAAAGGCAACAGTCTGTAAAATCTGTTTCAGGTTTTCTTGCTCAGTTGTACTAATCTCGGTATCTTTTTTCTTTTTACAAGAGGCTGGTGTCTTTCTTTTTTCAATTAGAATTCTCTGAATGATTCTTCATGATGTGGAAAGTCTTCATCTCTTCAAGGAATCTGATTCTGTTAACCTAAAGTGACCTCAATTTTGTACACAATAGAAATAATTTGTTTTCTTTACCTCTACCTTTTAACACAGTCATGCTTAGATGATCTTTTCTGGTAACCTCAGTAAGAACTCAAAAAGAGGATTTAGGTAAAACATTATAGGAACAGAAAAGCTAATTGAAATTTCAATAAAAAATTAATTGCCACATCCCACTACAATAAAGAGGTCAAATCATCCTCTTATGCTCATAGTGCACATTGTCAGAAATACATTGATTCAGAAAAAAAGGCCAGTAATGGTACCATTGATCTTGCATTCATTTGCAATCGGGAGAAGGGTAAAACAAAACATTTCTTAACCCTGTTCTCATCACAGCACAGTGAGCATATCCAGAAGGCTAGGCAATATCCAGGTAGATGCTATCAGATTTACACTATTTTGCAAACATTTATATAGTTATACAAGATATAATTCTGGGTTGTTTATGAATTTCTATTACCTAAGTCAAGGATGCTCTGGAAAATTGCCTGGAAGTTTTTCCTGTATTTCCACAGCTTTTAGAGACAGCATGATGGGTGCTTTCTTCCTGGTTTTGCTTTCCCCACTAAAATACGTTTGTTCACCACAAAGGATCCTTTTGGGAATATCTTCATACCACTTACTGTTTTTCCTGATCCAAACTAATCCCAAACCCATGGTAGCTTCATACCCTTGATACACTTAGATCTTTCTCATGTTTCCCCCCCTCACCAGCCTGGCACTGTTGCCTGCTGCTCTCAGGTTTTGTGATGGACATTGATATATTTTGCTTAAGTAGCAACTATAGTAGTAAAAGAAATCCAGTGTGATCTGTCCATAATACTAATGGTCTACAACACAAATTTAAAACATTCATGTCACATTTCCCATAAGTGGAATGGTTATTTTTATTTTTGTGTTAATAAGAGTCTTATTTTTATGCTTGCTTAGTCTGCTTACAATACATGGAGGAACAACTGTGTAATCAATAATTTTTCACCCAAGAATAGAACTTCTGCTGGATGTTTTACTTAATCACATCAAATTTGATGATGGCAGGTAAAGTTTTTGTAAAAAAGGTTTTGCTAAAGTCTTTTCTATACAATTTTGATACCTGACTAGAAGTACAAGAAGTATATCAATTCATTTTCCCAAAACATTGTGAGAATCTTTGCCTACAGACTTGCACTTCACCTAGATGGTTTCCATCCACTGTTAAACTCCAGTTTGTAGTTAAATAGAAACGAAAAAAATTCTAACATTACACTTAAATTCTTATACTATCTCTGAAGAGGTACACTGATATATTATCCTGGGATTAAAAAAAAAACGTCAAAACACTGAGTTCAAAACTATACCAGCTTTATTCTATACCATTATTTTATTGTTCCTACATGGTGCCTTTTTTTTTTGTGTGTGTGTGAAAATAATGCATTTATATATGTTTTGAATTAGCTCATTAAATGTTTGGGTTTAGAACACTCATTTTCTTTTCCTTTTTCATGGTATGTAAATTAGTATGTAATGTTCTTCTAGACATTTTTGTTCCATGCTGTAAGAAACCATTTAAAGTTTGCAGTATCTCTAATTTTTCCCTTGCAGTGTATGTTTAAGAGCACTGCCTAGTCACAGGTATCATACTGAGTTCATGTCCTTGCACTATTTCCTTTTCCTTTTTGAATCTGACAAATACGAATCCCATGCACAAAGAAACCTGATCTGAATCGTTAAGGTAACAGAAACTTGATCTGAATCATAACTGCTTCTGAAAATTACATTAAGCACTTGCCTATATTCTTAGGGACTTTGAAATTTTGCCGAAGCACCTTTAGAAGCTGGGCTGCGTCTAGTCTTTGGTGTAAATAAAGGATGATGTAGAAATTTCCTCTTGAAAATTACTGTACATGTTTTTGCATGCAAAGAAGTTTGTTAAGCCTGACTGAGTACTTCCAAACTCTATTATTTTGAGAGTCAGTGTGCTATATGGAAAATCACACATAGTCCTTAAAACAAATAGAAAAGATCAGGGGTCAGAGAAAGGACTCATGTCAGATATCAAGAGCTAATTGAGAAAAAAAGATTTTCTTTATTCTTTTTGAAGTAAGTCATGTGTTTTGAAAAGTCATGCTTTAAGCTAAATAGCATTGAACATTGAGTTAAACGGTATGGAAACTGGCACATGTCATTCCCAGCTTGACATTCAAGACTGAATCAACAGCTGATTGCCCACTGTACCAACATGAGATGGGGAGGGCAATACTGCATTTTGTGGGTAAGAAGTTTCCCAGAGCTAAACAGAAAAGACAGAAGGCTAACTATTGGGATTAGCAGTGTTTATCTCAATATGAAAGGGAATAGGGAATAATAAGGAGATTTTGGTGGAACCACTGGAAACACTTTCCTGCTCTGTTTTTTTTTCTTCCCTTGCCTTCCCTCACTTCAACAAAACTTGAAGACAGACCTTTCACCTCAGTCTGTACTGAAAAGCATCACGGAGTGCTGGAAAGGCAACGGCTCTCGCTGCTTTCCTTCATATTTAGGGAAAAAGTGTTTAGAATCATTTGAATCATAGTACATTTGAATCAAACTCAGCATTGGTTTCTCTCCTGATTTGATCAAAGTGCATATTTGGATAACCTTTAGGGTTTTTAAGTGTTATTTTAAGCCCCCATATCTTTCACAGCTAATACACCTATTTCAAGGAAAGAGATGTAGAATTAAACATAGACTTTAATTACACTGCCCCAGGAGGAAAATCCACCTCCTCCATATAGAGCATGTTAATATCATTACCAACCTAGAAGAAAGGAGTTAATAGATTTCTGGATACTGTGTATGAATACTAGGCCATTGCTGATTTCAGCAGGAGCAGCAGTAGAGCAAGGCAGAAAATCATACTTAAAATTTCAAATTCAGAGAATAAAAGAAGTCATAAATAAACTGTGTTGGGTAAGATAAAGAAAGTGAGGAAACTAGAAGTGATATGTTACAAGACTTTCTATAATTGTATTGTTAAAGGACTTAAATCTGGTTGTGATCACAGCATAACATGAATCAAGAATGGCTTTAATAAAGTTTTTGTCTAAGGCAAAGTTGTGTCCTAAGCATTATATCTTCTAGGGCTGCAGAAAAAAACAACAAACCTGTGTTTTGATTTATTATGTAGCCAGGGATGGTCAGTGACTGTCCAGTTCTAAGCGTTGTTGCAAGGAATGTTATTCACTGCTCAAGACAGAGTGAGCTGATTCACTTTTCTTTTAACTGATCACATTTAGAAAGCCAAGGAAGCTTTAAATAATTTTTTTTATTTATACTTATTATACATCCTTCAGAACTGTCTCAGGTGTCAATACTTGCCCTTAAAGAATATATGTATAAAATCACATTACAGGTAAGGAGACGAAGTGAGAATATGAAATAGATTTCCAGTCCCTTTCTATTAAAAACATAACCATTTTTTGCAAGTATTTCTGCCAGTTCAATGGAGCAGTAGCATAATACACTATCAAGTGCAATCAACGGTATTTGCTGACATGAACATTTTAATTATGCATTACAGAAATGTAGTCAATTTTGAAGGATCTTTATACTTGTATCCTCAATTTATAATCATTTCAACAGTTCTGTATGTCATAGCTTGATCAATTAAAGGGCACAGGAAGCCCTTATGTATACATTACAATGATACAGTATCTGTAATAAAAATGCAGCACACAGCAATCTTCCTCGCTGTTCCTTGCAGTATAGTTTAGCTGGTGATGTTAGAACTAATGCTATGTACCTAGTGATAATGGCAGGCCTTCCCATTAGTCCCTTGCAAGGACTAAGTGAACACCATGGCCAAGAAATAAAACTACAATCTGTCTGGCAGTGTCAATGGACTTCCAAAAAGCTGTGCCTGCACTGAAAGATTTTCGTCATTTGCACAGGACTGATTTCCACAAAGGAACCCTGATACCAGCAACATTTTCCACAGCCAGACAGACAAAGGGTCTTTCTCTTCCAACTCTCTTCAACTCCCAGTTGCCAAACTGCCATCCTGTGCAGTGCCACTGAGCTTTGACTACATCATTTGCAGGTCCTTCTGTAGCAATGGGAAACATTGTCGTTGCTCAGGCAGTGCTGCCTGCATGCTTAACGTTAAAGGGGATGCAGGAGAGGTGCTCTGCCACTCAAATCACATTTCATTAGAGCTGTGCAGGGCTCTGGAGCATAAACATGAGTTTGCCAGTTTGAATTTGAGCTGGCAGCAGTGCAGTGGCAACAGAAAGCAGACTGACAGCGAAAGGTCAAGTGTGATGCATAGATCTAGAAGGTGTCAGTTCAGGGGTGGTATTTAGTGATATCATCTGTAAATGGGACCAGATGAGGGGGCCTGAGGACAATCTGTAGGAGACAGAAGAAGGAGAATGGATCTTGGAACTCTAATGGAAATAGAAAGTAGATAAAAGCTGAAAAGAAGTGCTGCTTCGATTATAAGAATAGAAAGGAAGCTAGCAGGGTACACAATACTAGTCTAGATAAAAGAGAAGGGACTGACAGATTATAGGATTTGAGAGAAAGATTAAAGTTATGAGGCCTGAGAAATATTCTCAACATTGTACTGGTATCTTCATGTATACTGACACAATTTCTTAGGAGGAAAAATGAAGTCTGCTTAAAAGAAGATTGAAAAATCATAATGGAATACAGCTTTTCCAATTGCTCAAATAAATTCCTACTTATACAGTGAAAAAAACCCTAAACCATCATGGCCTTTCTCTTCCTCAGTCTGATATGGGCAATACAACATATTGTACATCAGATCCCTGATAAGGTATGACATTTTACTAGAAATATTTAGCACATGTAACCACGAGTCATTAACAGAATTATTGTAAATTTCATTGTCTCACACTGGAACTAGGATTCTGCATTGCCTTTCCAGGTCAGTGTTGCAAGGGGAAGGATATTTCCTCAAGCTTTCTCTCACCAGTCAGGGGATTTGAAATTTTTTTGTCCAAATCGGGAATTTCCACAAAAGAAGTTATATCCACGACACTCTATGTGAGCCCTTTAATTAGGGTATTCTCCCAGAAGGTAAAGGAAGTGGATTTGGACCTATGTCTGAAAAAGGAGTTATCACATTTGTCTCCTCTGTATTCTGCATAAAACCAAATTATTGTGGGAGACTAAGAACACCTTTGGGAAGAGACAAGCTGAAAGAAAGGGGTTTGAATGAAATCACCCAAGATAGAAATCCAATTTATGAATCCTAAGTGAAGTACTTGTAGTCTTGAATAAGATACACAAACCACTGGGAAGAGAAGAATGAAAGATATACCCAGGTAGCCTGTGCTTTTCATCTCCCTCCGAGGCAGCAGTTTAAATGATGCAACCCTGTACACTAATGTACAAAGCTTTTTTCGGTCCAACACAGGACATCTGGGTCTTTTTTTGTTGATGTATTTTAAATTGCAATGTAACATTAACATAAGAATCCAATCAAACAAAACAGAAAGTAAATTCTGTATTATTTTTTAAACTGTTTTTTCAGTGTCAGTTACTGTGATTTCAGATAATCTGTTAGATCTAGGAGGTCTTTCTTCCTATTTTTTACCTTAAAATGTTGGACTACAACTCAGTAAAAAAAAAGGAATAGTAAAAACATTCTTATTTCCAGCATAGGTGTAAATATTTTGCATATTTGTTTCATTGAAACACTGATGAAAATTAACAGTTCTAGGTGTTTTGGTAGTTTGTTCTTAGAATGATTTACATGGAAAACAAAATGAAACCACACACTGAAAGGAGTATTAAACAGTCCACTAAGTATTATAAGCCAGGATCGTGGTGTGTTTTTTTTAACTCTGAAAAAAATATTACTTCACCCTTGTCATACAGCTTTTACCTTCTGCCCTTTCGGTTCACTGGCATCTTGATACGAAAGACCTACAGAAGGAGCTAAAAATAAAATATATGGTTATTTATTTGAAACAGCTGTACTTTTGTCCTAGAAACAATACGGGGTGGGGGGGGTGGGGGGGGCGGAATATGTATATTGCATTCAGAAGACCTCTGATGGAAAGCAAGGCCAGATTTAAAATCTCTTATATTTACCAGTAGCAAAATAGCATATTTTGTACTGTCTTGGACTGTCATAGAAAAGTATCATTATTATTATTTTTAGCTAAAGATATGTTAACAAACGTCACTCTTACTGAAAGGATAAAATAAACTACAGCACTGTATATAAATATCTAGTAATATCTAAGTCTTAACAGGTTTTGTTAAGCATTGAGTTTTCATCAGCCTTTTTGAAAATTACTTTGATTCGGATACCAGAATGAAACTATTTTTTAAAAATAGTATTTTCCAACTTTGCCTGGAGGCCAGGGGGAAAAGAAAGACATATGAAAGCAAAGCCTAGCAAATTCATGTTGCTATTAAATCATGTTGTTATTTCATAATAAATAGTCTCCCTATTCTTTTTAAAATTTCATCCATAACATCTCTGGCATTACAGAAATTATTAAAACTTTTCAAGTTTAAGGAAATGTAGGGTACTGCCCTGTAGAGATGGTTTCATTTTACTGCAAAGCTATTTCACTTCTTTATTTTTAAAAAAACTTTACCCCAGTATCTTAGCCCATTCTGCAAGAACAAGATCCCAGAAGATGACTTCAGATTGCTCCTTGGTAGTCACTTTAACAGTCAAATTATTCATCCTGCAGTGGATTAAAACTATTCTGCAGTTATTGTTCTTTTTTGTTTGTCTGTTTCCTGATGAGACTAAGAAAAGGAGGAGAAGAATAAAAAGCGTTTTAAAAGTATTTGAATATGTCAGAGAGAGTAACATAAGGTGCCAAATGTACTGGGGTAACTATGGAAGTGTATTCATATGCAGTTGTACCAGTTTGGGGAGAGAGATCAAATACAAGCCAAGCTCTACAACAAACCCATGTTTTCCTGGCAGAAGAAGCAACATCATATATGAAAGATGAGCCAGAGCATAAGCCATCACATAAACAGAATTAATGATCCAGACTGAGATGGAAGCAATCCAAGTTCAAATTTCATTAAGACCTAAAGTAAGGTGATAGAAAAGACACATCACAGGAAATTTAATGGTACTGTTTGCATAGCAATGTGTTACTCATCATCACCAAAAGATTCAGAACATACCTCTTGGGAAAAGTCCTTTCTTGGGACAGCCATAATATAAAAATTTGAAGATATTAAAGATCACTCCACCTTCCAGGCCTGATCTTGAAGGGATTTATTAAATCTTATTCTGGAGAAGAAGACCTTAAGAGACTCTTATATTGAAATGGCACTGTGTAGGAAAGTACATATGCAGGAAAGAGCACACAAGAATTTGGGTGTACAGCTGCAAATACAAATCCCACTGACAACAGTCCAAATGAGACAGTTTTGACCAAACTTGTTTTATGTACAGATCCTTACATTTCTCAAAAAAGGGATAATCAAACTTAGTTTAGGTTAACTGGCAAGCTGCCACTTAAGACCACCACAGAAAAACAAGTTCAGGGAAAATGTGTCCTTCCCCAGCTAAGTGTTGTTTTCTTTCTGTCATAACTACACAAAAAGAATGAAGGCTGCTTCTGGTTTGACATTGACTGACATTTTGCAGTTAGGTATGGGGAATTTTAAAAGTCCTATTTATTCTCCTTTTCTACTGTTCTTCCATCCCCCAACATATCCCCTTAAACTTCTTGCCAGTAACTGCAGATTGCCTGCAAATTCTTTGTACTCTGTGATTCCTTGGGAGAAAAACAAAACAACAACAACAACAACAAAAAGAACAAAAAAACCCCACAAAAAACCACCCAAACCAAAACCAACCAACCAAACAAACAAACAAACAAAAATCCAAACAAAAAAACCACACAACCGACAGTGTGAGGGAAAAAGGCATAGCATTAAATTGGCACCTAACAAATCACCTTTAAACTCCCACTACAGCCTTAAAGTAAAGCAAAGGTCTGTCTCCCTTTCTTGTCCTTTTGTCTTCCATCACATCATGCTACCTCCCTCTGGTTTTGTTCCTTTCACATCCTGCCTTTGTTCTGTTCCTCTCTCCACCTCTTAGGGTGGCACAAGCTCCTGCTCCCCATTAAACAGACTCTTAGCCTTCTTTCTTGAAAAAATTGCTTCAAATAGCTATTATCCTGGAGAGTAATATGTTTCCTCTGTAACTTGCCACTGACTTTTGCCTGTTCATACGGAAAGTCACTGACATCTGCATCTTTCTAAGCATTTTTTTCTGTCTTTTAGTCCAGAAGCTTCCCAGACTAAATGCCTCTATTTGTGTTTCATTTATTATTAATCTGCTTATTCTTGAATTATGAATTATCTGGAAATTTTTCACTCCCACATGCTACAATGTCTATAGATAGAAGTATTTGCTAGTAAAACAAAAATGCATTTAAAAAATGGCTGGTTAGCAGGAAAATGAGAATTCTGGATCTAGAGCTTGTCTTTTCTTTTCTCTATGCAACTAGACAGCAGTAGCCACCAAACAGCACTGAACAGCACTGACTGTAAAGCACTGCACTTTAGACTGGCCAGAGAAATTTTCTAGCTCATCATTTAGATCTTTCTCAAGTGGAAGAAATCAATATCACATTTCAGACAAAACAAAAAGTAAGTAAAAGCACTGAGTGTGTGTTTACCTATGTGTATATATACATACATACATAGACAAGGGTACATGGGCAAGAGGTATCCAGGTATACTAACTGTTCAGTTGTTACTTCTTAAATCCACAGAAGCGGCAGAGGCAGCAATAGTTAAGTTTGGATTTGGGAGTTCATATGGAAATTCAGTCAGCTGGTTTTGTAGTTATAGAGGGTGCTTGCTCCCTTCTAAAAAGTCCTTTTAAGAACTGTTTGGAAAACAGTTGAGAGATTTGTTTTTTAAGAACATTTGGGTTGATGGCACATTGATTTCAGGTACTATCATTTCGATAAATAATGGAAAAACATTTTTTTTAAATAATGAGAAAATTCAGAATGCAGGTGTTTTTTCACAATGAAGTGTGTTTAATAAAGTCATTATAAAATAAGCTCAAAAATAGTTTTAAAATTATTCTACTACAAAGTAAAAATGTTAAAATCTAAAAAGAAAAAGATGTAAATTGTCAAAACATTTCAAATTATTTAAAAAAAATATTTTAAAGCTTTCTCTTCATGACATAATCCAAGATAATGTCTATCATGCCCTTGCCCTTTGGAAATTGATTTATTCTCCCTTACAAAGCTACCCACGTCTTCCCATTCACTGGGGTATCACTTCTACAGGACAAAGGAGGAAACAAAAAATCACCTCTAAAATGCACCAGATGCAGCCCTCAGGATACGCAGGCTGTTGCTGCTGCACAGTGCCTCGGCTGCCTTATTGCTCTTGCCCTAGCAGTGCTAAAGCCCCGCTGCCTGCAGCTCTGGAGCCCCGTCAGCTGCTGTGGCAGTCTTCTCAGCGCCTCTGTGGCAGTGGCTTCCCTTGCATTCCCACACTGTTGTTCTTGTGCTGTTGGTCCCATGATCTGCCACCTGCAAAACCCTGGTGTTCTTGTTGTGGCAGTTCTCACAGATATCAAAAACCACTGGTGGGGCATCGCCCTGCTTTCCTTTGCTTTCCTTTGCCTACTCTTTTGTGGGTTTTGTTTATACGAGAGAAAGCTAAACGCAGTGCAAATTAAGGTCAGTAACAATCATTGAAATGCATTAATGTATACCAATAATACATGCCTACAGGAATTTAATAGATAAATGGGATTCTGTGCTTGCATCTGGTTAGCATACTCCAATCAGTGCTAACAGCCTCATAAGCAAGAACAAGCTCTAGGGAGGCTGATCAAGTCCCAGTGTAAAGCATATAGTTTTAGGGAGAAAGCACGGCAAAAAACTCATCATCATCACCTTCATCATTTCCACCTGATGTACTGGAAAGTGCCTTCAGATGCTGACCACTATGGAGGCTTTTCTCTTCCCCTTTTCTCTCTCATTCTCCTTTGTTTTTATCCTACTCTGAAACTGCTTTCTCTGTTCTACTGTATGCCATCAACTACAGATCCCACTATGGCATCCTTTCTCACATCAACCCACCTCAATGTCCTTTGTGGAACAGTAACATTGATAAATAGATATTATAGTCTTTACTTGGTTGGGACATTTTATTTTGAGTGTTTTTGTCAGCTTAATCTAAAATAGACAGTAATAATAGCAATGTGTCACTGCTTTAGCCCTCTGCATGTAAGTAGAATATAAATCCAAATAATATTGATGTGGTGTGGTTTCCAAGCAGTAGAATCATCCAATAGTTTGGGTTGGAAGGGACCTTAAAGGTCACCTAGTTCCAACCCCCTGCCATGGGCAGGGACACCTTCCTAAATCAGGCTGCTCAAAGCCCCATCCAGCCTGGCCTTGAACACTTCCAGGGATGGGGCATCCACAGCTTCCCTGGGCAACCTGTGCCAGTGTCTCACCACCCATAAAATAAACAATTTCTTCCTAATACCTAATCTAAATCTACCCTCTTTCAGTTTAAAACCATTATCCCTTATCCTGTTGAAAGCGGACCTACTAAGAAGTCTGTCCCCATCTTTCTTATAAGGCCCTTTTAAGTATTAGGAGGCCACTGTAAGGTCTCCCCAGAGCCTTCTCTTCTCCAGGCTGAACAACTCCAACTTTCTCAGCCTGTCTTCATAGGGGAGGTGTTCCAGCCCTTTGATCAGCTTTGTGCCCTCCTCTGGACTCGCTCCAAGAGGGCCATGTCCCTCTTTTGGGGGGTTCCAGAGCTGAACACAGTATTTCAGAGGTGAGGGTCTCACGAGAGCCAAGTAGAGGAGGTGAATCACGTCCCTTGACCTGGTGGTCATACTTCTTTTGATGCAGACTAGGATTCATTTGGCTTTCTGGGCTGCAAAGTGCACATTGTTGGGCCATGTTGAGCTTCTCATCCACCAATACTCACAAGTCAATCTCCTCAGAGTTTCTCTCGATCCATTCTCTGCCCAGCCTGTATTGATACCACAGGTTGCCCTGACCCACGTGCAGGACCTTGCACCTGGCCTTGTTGAACTTCATGAGGTTCACTTAAGCCCACCTCTCAAGGCTGTCAAGGTCCCTCTGGATGGCATCCTTTCTCTCCAGCATGTCAACTGCACCACACAGCTTGGTGTTGTCTTGGTTAAATGGCTGAGGGTGTACTTGATCCCAGCGCCTGTGTCACCAACAAAGATGTTGAACGGTGCAGGTCCCAGTACTGACCCCTGAGGAACACCACTCATCACTGGTATACACTGGGACATGGAGCTCTTTGAGGGCAACCATCCAATCAAATCCTTATTCACTGAGTGGTCCATTGGTCCATCAAACAAATCCATGTGTCTCCAGTTTAGAGACAAGGATGCCTGGGGTAGAGTGTCAAAAGCTTTGTACAGGTCCTGGTAGATGATGTCAGTTGCTCTTCTCTCATCCACCAATGCTGTAGCCCTGTCATAGTAAGCCACCAAATTTGTCAGGCATGATCTGCCATTAGTGAAGCCATATTAGCGGCCACAAATTGCCTCCTTATTTTCCATGTGCCTCAGCACAGTTTTCAGGAAGATCTGCTCCATGATCTTGCTGGGCACAGAGATGAGACTGACCAGCCTGTAGTTTCCCAGGTCTTCCTTATTTCCCTTATGTTTCCCTTTTTCCAGTCATTGGGAACTTCACTGGACTGCCATGACTTCTCAAATATGATGGATAGTGGCTTAGCCACTTCATCTGCCAGTTCCCTCAGGGCCCACAGAGACATCTCATTAGGTTCCATGGGCTTATGCACCTTCAGGTTCCTTAGATGGTCTTGAACCTGATCTTTCCCTATAGCAGGCAGTTCTTCATTCTCCCAGTCCTTGCCTTTGCCTTCTGTGACTTCAGTGGTGTGGCTGGAGGACTTGCTGAAGACTGAAACAAAAAAATTGTGGAGTACCCCAGTCTTCCCCATGTCCTGGGTAACTAGGTCTCCCATTTCCTTCCAGAAAGGACTTCTTTTAGCTGCCATGACAATCACTTTGATACATTTCTGGTTTCCTACGATAACAGAAGAAGCTGAGCCTACCCTAAGGCACAAGCCTGCCTTTGAAGCAGTAATCCATTCTGGAGTCCATCCACATATATATACACATACACTCTGCAGTCCATTAGTTATTGCTGTTTTAAAAGCAAGATTAAATCTGTTCTCTTTTCCCTAACATTATCCACTTGATATAGCATTAAACAATATTTAATGATAAATTAATGTATCAGAAATTTCAGTTTCAGGAGTGGTGTGAGGGGGTCTTTTGTTCTTTTGCTGCCTTTTCTTAAGTTGCAGATGTCACTGTTTTAAGTCTGTGGTATGTGCATCATGCAGCATGCCTAAAAATCCCCAGTTCACAGAAATTATAACATTTTGCAACTGCTGAATTGATCTGATGCACTAATAATACAATGAGCTTTGGATTTCTTTTGGTGCCAGATCCTTTTCTAAACCATCTAAGTTAAATCCATTACATAAGAAAAATTAAGATGCCAGTCAAGATAGTAGGAAGCAGACATGACTTAACACTGTCATCAGTACAGGCATGCTGATTGCCCTGTCACCTTTGTCTGATTTTGCTCCCACTTCATAGTCTGCTACTGATACCCTGGTGTGCTCTAGCTCCCATAAACATCCCCAGACCTTTATGCCACCTGTTGGGCATAATATTGCCAGACTCTCATGGCTGTAACACCTGTTTACTCATTTTTTATTCTTTTTATATTGGGGAGAGAGAGGAACTCACATGGAAGTCAGGCTAATAGTCACTCCCCCTTAAAAGAAAGAAAGAAAGAAAAAAAAAAAAAAGACAGAAGCTGTATGCAAGTTTCACAAGAAAGCCAATGCAATAAAACCTTATGGTTTATGTGGTTCAATTTCAATTCATTATTCCAGTGTAGCTAGATCAGAATTAGAGATGTGTCCATTCTTTAAGTGCTAAACTTTCAGAAGAGGATTCAAATCTTACCACATAATGTTCATGAACAACGATACCTCTTTACTGTCTTTATATTTCCCTGAATTTATTTTCTTACTTTGCTTTTACATTAGTCTTACTACTTTTGCACCTCACCCTCCTTTCCCTCAGATTTTAAATCTATTTAAAGATTTGTAAAGCCCTGTATGGATTTCTGAAGAAATACTAATGTGAGTTTTGATGCCATCTGCTTGTTAGAATAAGAAATGCATTAAATAATAAAGCGTGAGTAGGCAAAGGACAGCAAAAATATAAAAAAGGTTAATGTAGAGAGTTTCCAGGAAAGCAGGGGGGTCTGAAAATGGCAGTGGCTTTTTTCTAAGAGGAAGCAATATTTCCATTATTGCCTTAATCTCTAACACTTGCGTGTGTTTCAAGCTTGTAATTTCTCAAGGACTTCATTTATATATGTGTAAGTAGTAAAGAATTTTATTCCTGCTTCAAAATGGCATAAGCTAGGAACAAACATTCACATATTTGCTGACTTACTAGCTGCAATTTCAATCTCTGCTACTGACTTACCCAGTCCACATTTCCAGTATTCTTCATTATGCATTGCTCAATGCACTGAATTGTGTAGCAATGCACTGAATTGTGCAACAGGTCACAGACAAATTAATTTTGCATTTAAATTACAAAACAGAAAGAAATATGCCTGGTAGCTGAATAACTAGGATTCATAAAACATTTGTGATCCACATGCATTTTCATGGACTTCACGTAGATGACTGACACTATGCAAGTAACAAGAATACAAACCAAGAAAGCAGGATGACAGTGAATGACAGGTTTATTTTGCCATAATTTAGCTTGCTCAATGTTGAATTTTTCTATATAAGCAAATTCTGAACAGGTAGAAGCCTAAACACATATAGCAAATTTACATTGTTCATTGCAAACACCTATTTTTAAGATTGTTTTCAACTTTATTCTTTCTTATATATCTACCCCTAAAAGTGAAATGAACCTTAAATTTTGTAAATATTGAAAATTTAAGCACAAATGAAATAAAAATACCAAATAAATTAATAAACCTATCTAACAAGGAAGAGATTCCAGAGACAAGCAACAGCTTTTCCTGAGCCAGAACTTTCTTGTTGGGTTTTGGGTTTTTTTTCTAAATAAGGGTTTTAACATCTCTTAGAATTTAAACTAGCGTTTTCTTTGTATAAAATCTATGCTCATATATGCTATAACTACTACGAAATCAATATTGAACTAACTTAGTACTTACTCATTTTTGAATTATCAGAAAATGGTTATATGTGTAGACCTTATAGCAGAGTGTCAATAAAGAAGATACAAATCAAAATATATATGAAAAATTAATAAAGCTATATATTCTTTCAACTGTTCTGTCTCCTAACAAACTTCTTTTGTCATAAGTGCACAACTGGGATTTAAATATGACATCTAAAGTTGCATGCGCTTTCATTCCTCTTTTCTGGCAAAAACGCAGATTTTGTCCTTTAAGAGAAAGATTCCTTTAACTATATTGTAGCTTTCGGATCCATTCCTGTGCATTTGAATGGCCTGCTTCTTTGTCTGGAAAAATATAGCCTCTGAATCTCAGGCAAAAATTATTTTATTTCAATGCAGCAGTGAAGTTAAAGAGGCAGCAGTGTCACTGTGTATGAGCAATGCCCTTTTTCATCAGGATGAAGTATAGTAGAAAAGTTGAGCCACCATAAAGATCAGACATAAAATACATTACAGAATGTCACCTAATTTTTGTTATGTTAAGGTTTGTGATTTTATGTATTGCTTACTCATTATTCCTAGTATGTTTTTAAGTACATCAGACTAACTCAGTCAGGAATGGTTCCAGCTTACTGATAAGACATCCATAAAAATTCATTAAGAAATAAATCAGATATCTATGTGTAACATCTTCAAGATTCATTAAGATGATTAGATGTTAAAAATACAAAGACAACCATTAAAGTGATAAGTGTAGCATTAGTTCATATCTCTTCAGTTTAAGGAAAATTTGAATAGTCAGCTACTGGCTAATAAAATGTGTTTCCCCACCATTTGCTCCCATGCTTGCTAAAACATACATGACTGGCAAAGGCTGACACTCCTTGTTTTTAACAGTACTTGAAATTGTAAAATTAAGACTTACGAGTATTCCAAAAAATATAAAAGTCCTAGGCCAGTGTCATGGTTTAACTCCAGCCAGAAACCAAGAACCACGCAGCTGCCACTCACTGCCCACTGGCAAAAATGGGGGAGAGAATCGGAGGGGTGCACATGAGAAAACCTGTGGGTTGAGATAAAGACAGTTTAATAGGGAAAGCAAAAGCAAAGCAAGGAATTAATTCACCACTTCCCATGGGCAGGCAGGTGCTCAGCCATCCCCAGGAAAGCAGGGCTCCGTCATGTGTTAATGGTTACTTGGGAAGTCAAATGCCATAACACCAAACATGCCCCCCTTCCTTCTCCTTCCCCCAGCTTTATACGCTGAGTGTGATGCCACATGGTATGGAACATCCCTTGGGTCAGCTGGGGCCAGCTGTTCCAGCTGTGTCCCCCCCCAGCCTGGTCACTGCTGGGTGGGTGAGAGGCAGAAGAGGCCTCGGCTCTGTGCCACCGCTGCTCTGCAGCAACTGAAACATCCCTGTGTTACCAGCACTGGTTCCAGCACAAATCCAAAGCATAGCCCCATACCAGCTGTTCTGAAGAAAATTAACTATGCCCCAGCCAAAACCAGCAGAGTCAGGAACATTTTACCTCTGTGTTGGTAAAAGAGGTCACCAGCCACTATCTGGGTATTACCACTATGCTAAGCTCCAATGGAGAAGCAGTCCCGTGAGGGTCCAATATCTTTTTCAGGAAAATCCAATTAGTTTAACTTCAAAATGCTTTCATCAGGATTTAATGAATTTGCTTCTAACTGATCTGGCCTGATCCTCTCCTTCAAAGGACTTTTGGAACAGTAACCTCTGGCATGTAGAACCACTCTATACTCTTAAGAGGTTTTTTAGGCCTTAAGACGTAAGATAGTGTAGGACTGAACTGAAAATAGATAGATATAAGTGTTTTAATCAACACGACTGATGGAGCTCTAAGCAACATGGGCCCAGTTTTGTCAGTCGTTAGGCTAAATTAGGCTGAGAAGAGCAACCTACTCTGTAAAAAGCATTGCAAATAAAATACATCAAAGCATTACTCAAGCCATGATTCTTTAATAACAGTATTAAAAGAACTAGCTTAAGTGCAGATAGGTGTTTCTCTTTCTGTTCATTACACAAAGAAGATGTTAGTTTAAATGGGTGAAAAAATAATAAAACAGGAATCTCAGACAGTGTTTATACTGTGCTGTACATGTGTTGACATGGAATTGCCTGTTTGCAGAGGCACTGAAACACCTCTGAAATGTAAGTAGTTGAGAAAGACGAGCCAATTGTCAGTGATTTTTGACACTATTTTTTAAAAGGCAGAAAGATGGCCATATAAAACCCCAGTCATTTCCAAACACAGTATCAGTCTGCCACCTAAGGAGGTCAGTTTCTGAAGCTTCCATTATAAATGAGGAGGGTTTGTTTGTTTTTTTAAGATTTAAATGTATCAGTTTGAAACAGTATGTAAACATTACACAGACACTGAGTAACACAATGAGCAGCTTTCCTCTTTGTAAGCACAGGTGCTGCTTCCATTTCGCTCCAGCATTTGTCCTAAGATTTCAGTCAGTTAAAAGCTTCTACCAAAACATTATCAGGTTCATCAGATGTTGAAATGTGAGGGATCAAAGAGGAGAATATAACGAGATCTTAAACTCTTTTAAAAAACCCACACCCTAAGACAATCAAGACGTGGTCTTTCACAAAACCTCACGTCCTTTTTCTTACGAGTAAGGAGTGACTGCCTGACAGGTGCATGGCACACACCATATATTTACAGCTTCTCTTCAGCCTAGGACATCCAGTAGGTAATTAGTAATTCCAGGCCAAATCTTTAGAGAGTTTAAGCATATGCTAATTAGCCCAGGAGTTGTTAACAGTAGTAGGCAGTGTAAAGTCTCAGCACAAACATAAAACATAGAATGAAAAGCCAGTACCACAGTTTATCATTTTATTGTAGTGTGTCATTTTGTAGTTTGGTATTTTCTTGCTTATTCTTGTACTTTTTGCTGTTTATTTTATGTATCATTTCATTTCAACTCTTCAACCAAATATTACATCATTTAAAAAACTTCACTTCCATAGAAAAAGGTGAGGAAAGTAATATTATAAAACACAATTAGAATGCTGACAGGCAGACACCCATCAACTCTACCTTCCTTATCAATATACAAGTTTTCAGCTACTTCATTATTTAAAGCTATAAACTATAACTTTGGGGATTTTCTACTACATATAATACTTGAGAAGAAAATTCCTAAAAAGCAGCACCTAAGCAAATAAACAAGGAACATCTTAGTCAACCATCAGATCTCAGTCCACATAATGAAATTAATGACTGGTATGGTCATCTGACGACTTTTGCAAAGCTCCTTCTATACATAAACTTAAAAACCTCTGGGATATACCATTCTACCTATCACTTTACTTGTATGAAATATGTTGATTAGGAACTGTTTATACAGTTTCGTCTAATTTTATTTGCATCTCCCTAATATCTCTGCTTCTTTGCTTTATTGATAAAGCTTCCAACAGGGACTACCTCAAAGCATTTAATAAAATTCTATTCACATAAGAATTTTGCAGAAATGTCATGCAATAAGATCAGCCCATTTTTAAAAGTCTAATTAAAGACATCAGAAAGAAATGACCTGAGGGTAGGAAGAGCAGTTAATGGATGTTACTTGTCAGAAGCTGTGAAATGTGTTTTACCAAAGGGATTAAACATATCCACTGAATCCATCATGTCATACAAACATTCATTATTTGCCCGTTCAGCCTATGAGAAGGAGAAATATTTCCCCATTTCTTGTAGTTACAAACCTGCTATTCCTATGGTGACACAATCAGAACTCCCTCTAAATTAGGAAAGGACAGTTTTATGTACCCCTAAACCCCATAGGTTAGCCTCCTCTTTGCTCACCTCCAGCCTTCCAAGGAAATCTCTTGGACTTCCCTGTTACCCTAGCAAGGAAAATGGGATGAAGAGCCCTTTTTGGTGGTGAGGTGCTCTACTGTCTTACTGCACATGCCTGCCATGCTATGCCAGTAGCTTGGAAGATGACTTCATTTGGTATTCATGACTTGTCTTACCATGAGCACTTTAGACATGTAAAAAGCATGCAAAATTTGAGTTTGCTACTACCACATTTTGAAAGAAAAGAACTACTTAAGGTTCGCTTCCAAAATGACTTCAGGTCTGTATATGCTAAACATGGAGAGGTCCTAACTTACAGTCCTGAGTCACTTACTTATGCTCAAGAGTAAGTTTTGGAAAATATATAAATAATTGTATTGTCACACTGCCTGCTCCTCTTCATCTGTCACGGTTTGGGGTTCATACTGAGGTGCTTTCCTCTGTTTGCACACAATGTAGGACACCTGGCTGGATTCTGGGTTGAGCTCTAGGAGACAGAGCCCAGAGCATTTCCCATCCTAAAAGTGTTGCTATCAGCACCAGCTTCCTCATTCGGCTCCAAGAGCATTTAGTCCCTGTCTATTGCAACCGGACTGCACTCAGAAGTGGCGGGATGTTGAGCCCCTCAGAAAATAGCTTGCAGGACGACCCATAAAGGACCTCATGGGGCTCCTGGTTTCTCCCTCTAAGATCAGTGAGATATGAGGACAGTGGAGGCCAAGCTTACGTACCCACTATAGGATGGCAAAGCAGCACTGAGCACTGAGTGTTTCATGACTCTTGATGAGGCCAAGACAATTCTGGACAAATTATCTCACTTAAAGCTAAAGCCAAAATGGAAATTCTACAAAATGGAGACACTGAAGTGATAATAATTCAAGTATTTAAATAATAATCTGAGTCTCATGAGGAAACTTCATGTTTAATTTTATGTATGATGTGGAGACTAAGTTTATTACTTGGTATCTATTAATCTTTCTGCAAGATTTGTTAATATTTTTGCAATGCCCAGTGGACAATGATAAATCATTGCAATTAAGATTGGCCTGAATTAATCTTGCAGCTTCATTTTACATCTGTTCTATCTCACTTGGTTTTGATGATCAACTTTTAAATTTGGGGTGATGGCAGTGAATAAGTAATGTCAAAGCACAGCTAGAAATCTTGTATAATTACATACTGCTTTTAATGTCATTTGCAATGTGTGAATTCACTATGTTTGATTTCTGTTGCCTGCTCCTTATGGAGTCAGCCTCTCTTGCTGACTGATTCATCCCAAAATCTACCTGCAGGTGTAGCAGAGACTCCTGAAACTTCAGGACACTGATTTACAACTGAGCCAAGGAATACTAACCAACCACCAGTAATTCAGGGAGAGCTGATTTTCTGTACTGGCCATGATGTTACTCCTGAATATGTTCCTAGTCCCTTCCAGGGACTGGATTCATGCAGCTATGTCCCTCCTAGAGTTGAAATCAACATTGAGGCTTTGCAGCCAGAAGCAATGGTAACTTTAGTCTACAGCTCGTTAAAGGGTGTCATGGTAGAGTCACCTGGGCAAAGACCTGAATACAAATCCTTTAATCAGCACCTTGTATATTGAAATGTGCATTTTCTTGCATTTTTTAGTCTCTGCCAGCTTTCCTCTTCAGCATGTTCATGCTACAATATGATCTATGTATCCACCTTCAAAGGTGGCACTGACACTTCAGAGACTGACCCAAAATTTCATGAAAGTCTGTTATCTGCTCACACTTTTATTGTTTTTTGGTGGCCTACATAAAACCATAAATAGCTTATCAGCCATAATCTATTTGCTTACCAGCTGCTGCTAATGGTTTGACAAGCATAAGAATAAAGCAAGCCTCATTTTGTTTTGCCTGGTTTTCTAACCCATATGCAAAAGCTCTCCGTGTTTGCAAAAGCTGGCATTGGCAGGTCATCTCCTGACAGAACTCTCAAGACAGCCTGCTTCACCTGAGAATAAAAATCAAAAAACAAGCCCTGCCCATTTCCTCATTTTGCGTCTCTTTTTCCTATTCATTGATTTTTGTAGTCCATCTTCTTAAAAATTCCAAGTAGTAGATATATATCAGCAAAGATATATATCATCAGGAATTACAAGCAAATATTCCCAAGCAACATTACAACTGAAAAATAATCCCAGGTAAGAATAATACATTACATATCTGGAATGTATTATTCATGATCCATTTTCTTTGCAATACACCATACTTTGTTCATGTGTAACACCTGCTGGTTGATATATAACACTCCCAAGCTAGAAACAATTTTACAACCCAAATAGTATTAAATTTAAAATAAAAATAAATAAATAAAATCAAGCAAATCAGTCTTGCTCAAGGTCCATTACCACTAAAATCTTCCTGTCTTGATGGGTAGAAACAAAACACTCTCTCCAAACCTCTCCTGAGAGACCTCTTTAGTGAACTTTCAATACATATGGGGTCAAAATCTTGCACACCTATTACTGATGTTCTGATGTGGATGTTACACATCTACAGACCAATAAGGCTAATGAATGCATTTTAGAAAAGGCTGACAATGTAAATCCCCAAAAAGCAAGCCTCAGCATAAAATTACATGAAAAAGTGGTTTCTTTTCAGATTCTGAAGTGTTTCAGAATCTTTTCAGGTTGCCTATTAACAATTTTTAAAAGGGTGTATGACTAAACTCACACAAAATGAAAGTCTGGTGTGCACATCAATATCAGCAGGCAGCCCAGAACCAAGCGGTGTGGATGGGCAAAACTGCTTTTAATGTCATTTGCAATGTGTGAATTCACTATGTTTGATTCCTGTTGCCTGCTCCTTATGGAGTCACACTCTCTCGCTGACTGATTCATCCCAAAATCTACCTGCAGGTGTAGCAGAGACTCCTGAAACTTCAGGACACTGATTTACAACTGAGCCAAGGAATACTAACCAACCACCAGTAATTCAGGGAGAGCTGATCTTCCGTACTGGATGTACATATGGTATAGCCTGTTGAAGAGAGAATATGATAAATGAGTTATCATATGCTAAATAGTACATGAGCCAGGGTATAGCTTAGTGATTTTGTGTATTTGTGTTTATATGTGTGTATACATACACATACTTGCTGCTATTTTAGCTTTGCTCATATAGGCAATAGTATCTTGAGACCTTATTAGTAGCGGGTTAAGTGCTTTTGCCTTCCTAAATGTCATGATTTGATATTTAATAAATGTCAAGAAATCTCACCAGATGTCAAGTGTGCTGTTGGCTGACTTTGCACTGGATCTTTAACACATAACCCTTATCCTGTGGTAACTCTATCCTTGTCTAACCAACATGTCATCTATTTTTGATAAATTGAGAGAATAGTTGTAAAATGTCAGAAATGAGTGACATGTCTAGACCACTGTAGTACTAAGCAACAGGTTACTACTTTACTGAAAATCTGTCTACTGACTGAGAAAGCTTAAATTCTTGACTAAATTATCTGGCTAGTTAAAGACAAACTACCCTAGGATGGAGTTCTTATAAAATTTTAGGGCTATCTTCTCAGTAATATGCAACTTAAATCTAAATAAAATTTCTGCACCAAACACTGGCTGTGTTGAACTATAGGCCTAAGGAACTAAACTTTCTCCGTTAGTAGTCTTTTACTGGAATGAAAATGCAGTAGGAGATCTTGAGTATGCTCTTACAGAGTAAAAAAACAAACAAACAAACAAACAAACAAACAAAAAAACCCCTGAGTACCAATACATGCAGTTTTATGGGCATGCCAAATTTAAGTGAGTAAGTGAGTAGAATATGATTTTTGTTTGATTTCATTTTCAAGAACTGGAAGCTTTGGTCTTGCCTAGTAGAATACTAAAGTACCAGATTACTCATGGAAAGGTTATTAGTGTGTACAGTGTTGAAGAACCTCTTTCTGATGCTCTAGGCTAGTGGATCATACCAGCAAAAGCCTGCAAAATGGGCAATCTGGGTTGCAGTTATCTGTGCAACCAAGCAAACATTTAGAGTTCTTCAGTTCATGTGGTTATATCATATAGTTATGCATATTTTTAAGACTTAACAGGAGTTCAGTTTTTTCAAAATCAAGAAATAATTTTTAAAATTATTGCTCCTCCCAACAATAATGACAAGGCAAATTTAGTAAATATTAGATAACATGTTAGTATATGTTAGGCTTTGATTTAATTTATTCTGTTAGGAATCTAAAAGAAATACAAAGCCTAAGAAATGAGAAAGAGATTGATTAACCAGCCTGCTTTATTTATTATTGAGCAAGAAGCCATTTTCATTTGTGTCTTTGTTGGAAAAGAGGATGTATTTGCTTAGAGTACTCTGAGGAAATACCAGCTTATTCGAGGCAATTACATTTATATTTGTTTAAATTATGTGAGCATTAAAAATGCTGCTTTACTTGCCAGTTTTGTAAAATAACATGTAACAGATGCTTCAGAACTGATTGTTCTGTTTATTTGAAGAAAATAAGTATAATTTTATTTCATGTATTTACAAGAATGCACAACAGGGGAGGTGTATTCTGTGACAGTTTCCTCATACATTTCTCAAGTTGCCTAGGTTACATCTGGGCTTCTAGGATGATGTGGTTTTTTTCCTTTTAATTGCTACTTTTGTTACAGTAGTGAGAAGATTCCTGATAACCAGTCTTGGGCTGGAACTTGCAGTGAGAAGGGTTTGGATTTTTTCCACGTCCTCTCTGAGGATTTTCTCACTGTTCTTGTATTGAGGTTCATATTCAAAGTCTGGTCGGGCAGTTTCCATTTTGACCACTTACATGTGTCAGACATTAATACCAGCCAAATACTGCAGGTAGAATCACTTAAAAATAGATGGGTGTTTCCACATTCAGAATCTCTGCCAGCAAATTTTCTGTCTAATATCACTGGGACAACTTTCCTTCTTTGGCTATGGTTCCTTACTTCAAGGGAAATTTATTAGCATACATTAATCTCTTACATCTTTTCTGCATCGTTTAGCTGTATCTGTATCTCCTCATTTATATTTATTACCTGCTTTATTTATATATGTGAAGTATTGTGTTCATGGTGTCCGCCCCTAGAATACCAATTGCTTCCTATATTTTAGGCACTTATCCTTTTGAGTATCTAACTTTAAAAAAACTGAGACAAAAGGGGCTTTTGTTTGCTTGCTGCTTCATCATTTACAGGAGGATTCTCTGTGTTGAGCTGAGGCAAAAAAAATCACTCACGCTCCAAGGTGACTCTTAGTTCCATAGAGGCAGAAAACAAGCCAGAAGAGGAAAAGACCTGGACAGTCTTCTCCTGGGGTCTGTGGACATTGATTAACCCAATGGCAGAGAGTCATAATTTATGATAATCTGAATGCAAACAGAAGGTGATCTATGAATGTCATGATGTTATCCTTATTATTCTTCATTATTAATGAGAATGATTTTAACCTCTCCCATCAACAGGGTTAAATATTACCACCTATACACCTATACCACTGCAAGTTGTAAAAACTTTTCTCTTATTCACACTTCAGATAGGCATTTCTCATTAGATTTTAAATTCTTTTTCATTCTACCAGTGAAATTAACTTTTATATAGCTGACCAACACTGTTGATACATTTTAAAACTATACAGTCAATAAATAACAAATCTAGAAACATTACTTTATGCCACTATAAAATTTAACCAACCAAATAGAAGAATGAGCGTTCCTTTCTTTACTTTGCTGAAAGAAACATTGCACTGTTTTCCTTCTACCCTCACTAGTGAACATTAATTAATTTGGAAGTATATCCTCCAACAGAGGCTATTGGAGCCAGCAGAACTTTTTCCATGATTAGTAACTCCATGTGGGATTTTTTTTTTTTTTTTCCCAACAGATTCCTATCACACAGAATAAAGAGCCCTTGTTTAAGCACATCCAGGCTGGTCACTTAAACATGGTATAGAAAGACAGTAGAATTGACTTCAAAGTAAACCCTTTTTGGATTTTCATAGGTTTGGATGACTAGGGAAAACGGATGACATACCACTACTAGATTACAAGGAAAGATATACTAGATGTCTGCATAACGGTTTTGTACTGATATATGTTGACTCGCTGTGAGAATTTTAATTGCATTTGTTGATAAAATTTGAAATTACAAGGAATAACAGCAGAAGGTGCTTTTCAAAATGCATTTGCAACCCTTGCACTTCCTCCTGTGGGGTTTTCTTTCTAACATCTCTACAGACCCTGCCCATGTTTCTCATATTAATTTACTTTATATTTCAGCATTACATGCAGCTTTTAATTAATAATCTTAGGTCTTAATTCTGCTCCACAGACCATACCTGGACCCAGATCTCCTACATGGGAGGAGTGAGAGGAGGAATTCTCTCCCACATGGACAACTTCAGCTGTGGGACAAATAAAGAAATGTCATGCAATTTTTTCCTTGCACCAGAACCTTCCTGATGTTCTCCATGGAGAGGATCTGTGTGAATCAGTATCTCTTTTTCATTCTCCCTTTATATCAGATTATCATTTTTTCTAAAGGTCAAAAGTGATGTCAGATTCCCTAAGTGAGTTTCCATCCCCCCTTTGGGAGAAGTACTGCAACAGTGTGGGCTGAAGTAACTTTGAGGTTACTGGTGCTGCAATGAGAATGGACTCGGCAGTGACAGGATGGATGCAGAATGGATGTTACCAAAGGCAGCAGGCTGCCATGAGACAGCAGCCAGGGATGCCTTTTTTGTTATGTTGATGGTAGGCTGACAATGAATGAATGATATGGACACAAGCTGTCAAGAAGGGTGCATATAGACAGGGTACGCATTACATAAAGTAATGGTGATACTTACAGCACCCTGCAGTGAGGCATCATATAGATAAATGACCAGATATGGGGACTGACAGATGGTGAATGACGCTCATGTAATTGAAAAATATATTTCAAACTTGCTGAGAATGTTCCAGCAGCAATTTTATGATTTCATTCAGTTTTGAGCAAACAATGAATGATTAGAATTTTTCATAAATTTCACATTTGCTTTCGCATTTTTCACATGAATATTATAGATGTCACTGTGTGCAATTTGCAGTTGCTATTTCTTTCTAAAATAATTTTCATATTCTGTAAAGGGAACCATCAAATGCATTTTTTGGAAATTTCGTCCCTGCATTCTGCAAGAGTGTAAATCTTTGCAATGACCATAGTTCTAAACATAACATCAAAATAAATTAAAACAAATTTAAATTTATGCTGCAATTCTCAGAAGATAATTCATTGTCTGTTTCCCCCAAACATTCTGTCAACCATTTAAAAAATAAAGCCAACAGAGCAAGAGCATTTACTAATCAA
The DNA here is from genome assembly GCF_023634085.1 of Falco cherrug. Taxonomy (NCBI): domain Eukaryota; kingdom Metazoa; phylum Chordata; class Aves; order Falconiformes; family Falconidae; genus Falco; species Falco cherrug. The sequence continues at coordinate 37,348,050 of NC_073697.1, forward strand.
CAAGAGAAATTATACTATCCATTTTGCTTAGGGCAGTTGAACAAATCAATATCACTTTATCAAAGATGCTTGGATCTAACTGCCTTCTAGATTAAATTTATTATAAATATTAAAATGTTTGCTTAAACAAACACTTAAAATTATACTTCAGCTTTTTCCCTAAGAAATTATTTATGCAATTACAGTATGCAAGTAAAAATGTGTATTATGGAATCAGAAGGGATTTGATGTGAACAAAGAAATGGAAAGTGGCTCATAATATTCAAGGCTGATGGAGGACTTTTTTTAAAGAAATCATCAATGTGTTTTAAATATATGAGCAGAGAAAGAGAACTTAGCATTCAGCCTGTAATGGAGGGCTTACCTAAGGATAATGCAGTGACCAGGGTCAGAACAACTTACTGACTTGTTTTTACTTGGGTAGTTTGCATTTTGTGGTAATGATCACATCTCACTTATTTTTGGATCTTCAGTCTGTGTAGAACTGATCTACCTGCCAAAAGTCTTTCTATTTCTTTACATGAATTTTGGAACTACTGTTTATTCCCTTTCTCATTCAGCAGGAAAAATGTCCCTGAAATAGCTCAGAACTGGTGCTCTTCTTCCTAATTCATTCATTTACGTTGTTTTTCTCATTAATAGCTTTGCATGCTCAAAATCTATGGGTGGTTTGTGTAAGACTGTATGAAAAAAACATCTGACTTTAACATGGTAATAAAAACGTTTCAATATTTGGATAACTTTCTTTTTACTGTTGAATGTATCCCTCCACCTTTGTCTAGTGAGGCGTGAATTTTGCTGTCTCAAGGATTTACTTTTACTGTGTCTGCTTGCAACTTTCCAGATAATGTTGCATAAATGTTACAGGCGAGATTTCAGTAAGGATGGAATAAGTACAGTATCAGAAACACCACTTCAAATTGTAAATTCAGAACCATTGAATTGGGAGTATAGTCAGGTGAGGCCTTGGCAAAGGAGGTCAGGACTTTCCTCCTTCTGAGAAAGGAGAAAGCATAAATAAATAGATAAATAGATAAATAAATAAATAAATAAATAAATAAAAGCTACTGTTTAAACTGTGTAATACAGTAGGAAAGCACATGCAAAAAGCATTGGTGATTTTTATGGCAGTATTTTGATCAGTGAGCGGAGCACAGTGACAAACCATAACAAAAACTCAAACATAAAAAGCTTTATGTAGGGCAGATTGTGCTTCTAGCAGATATCTGAAGGGGGTATCTGATTTATAATCAGAGTTCTATACCTTGTCAAGCAGTAAAATATGATTCGAACTATATAGTTTGAAACAGTTAAAAATGAATGATAAGTTGATGTATTAGCAGACAACTGATACAAGAAATGGATGTCCACGTGTGTAGCTATTCAGAGAGTACTCACACCTTTCTGTCTGTGCATCTGAGAAGCAGAGTATATGGAAATACATAGGGATACAGTTGAGCTAATAATGACAGAAACCCATGCACATCAGATAAGCAAGTGTATCAAAGGAGTTACGTGAAATCGGGTTATTGATATTTGAGGTGTCTGCTTACTTGCCTCAGTCACATTGTGTCAATTTCTTCTCTATGATGGGATGACAATCGTTTTAGGAATGAAAAAAAAAATTACAGTAAATGTCAGACAGGACAATGTGTTTTCTACAGATTTCTGGTGAGCAGTGACTTATGATTGATAATTCATGAACATACAATAATTAATAAATATTTTGTGACTTGCCAATATCTGTCCAAATTGTCATAAATAACTACAAATTGTACTGAACCAAACTCAGTGTTTCTTTCTTTGAAAGTAGTAACAGCCATGATAGCAATGTGGTGAGTTTGTGGATTGTTTCCTACTACGCTACTAGCTGTGTCAGGAAGAACAGCAAATGAAGAAAAGCAATGCAATACATGATGATGTAAATAATGGATGCACCTGTCTGGTGGATGGAGAATATAGATAAAGGTAGACTAATGAGTCCGGATCAAAAAAAAAAAAAGACAGTGTATAGCTGCTAAATGGAAAATGAATGTCAGGGCATTGACCTAAAAAGAGATTTGGGAACTATTATAGACAAATCCTTAAACTCTTTAGCCCTGAGAAATATAAATTAGACATGAAGCTAAAATTGCATAATATAAATCAAATATAAACTTATTTTAGTTAACAAAGCTTCATTCACAACACTAAATACACTAAGTATCACTAAGAGACAGGATCCCAAATCAACCCCTAGGCAGGAAAACCTTTAAAGACGAAGGACAATTAGGTTTCTGAATCTGTATTTAGCTCAAAAGGCAAGAGACTTGGTATCAAAAGTGATGAGTACTTGGTAGCTTCCTTTCAAGTAATCTCAGATGCTTAATCCTATACTCTGTACAGGCAAGGTATGCAAACATATTCTGTTTCCCAGTCTTTCCAGGTAGAGATCCAGATTTCCTGGTGAAGTAGTTCAGTGCAGATTTGGAGTAATCAACGAGGCTACACTTCGCATGAAAGTACAGCAGATTTCTAGAGGTGACTGTGGGCAAGGAAAACTGTTCAAATATTACTGTTATTATGCAATGTTGCTTTATGGTTGTTGCACTTCAAATTGGGGATCTGTGTTCTATGCTAGTTGTTTTACATATGTAGTTATATGTATATATATGCATACACACAGTACATGCTATACTACATAAAAATACATGAATATACTATATTGCATAAAAAATTAGTGAGTTTAGAATAATGATTTGTTGAAAGATGTTCCTTTTCTCAATGTATATATTCACAAAATATTCTCAACAAAACATATTCATAACAGAACTGTTTGCGAGCACAAACTAACTACTTTTAACATGTAACTGGCCTCATTAACTACTTTTGACATGTAACTGGCCTTTGATATATTTTTACTCCAACGTTTTAATATCAACCTTTCTTAAGAAAATGAATAACAAGTGAGGAAAAATACCCCAAATTTGTTATGAACAACTAAAAAGTGAATGTTACTTTTTTCTTAGTTCAGTCAATAAGCTCTTACATTACAAACCTGTCAGAACTTCCATAAATATTAGTAGTAAAGAAGATAAATCAAAGTACTGTAAAGAGTGCCTTCCTTCTCAAGTACCTCACAAAAACAAACCTTTCTCCCTAGCCTGGCAGACAGAGCACTTACAGGAAAGACAGCGAGGACTTTCAGCCAGAAAATCACCTAACAGGTAACAGTAACCATTAGTCTCACAAATATAACTTTACCAAAGACCAGTCCAAAGAGGAACTTCTCCAGCTCAACCAGTCCCTGCTCTCTGAAAATTTTTTTCCCCAAAGTGACTCACTTAAATTTCTAAGTTGAAGATGCATCTTACCTTACCTTCCTTACTCTGCAGGATTCTCTTCAAAAAGAGAGGGGTGCATTTACCGAGCTGCCTCTACCTCTCACTTTTGAACTCTGTGTTCTACTTCCATGAGTCACCACACTTATCCTCTTTGAATCTTTTATCTGAGAAGATATGGTTTTCAAGTAACCACCTTACTTTCTGCCACCAGGCTGGCTATGTGAAATCATCTGCTTGCAGAAGATCTGCAGCTTTTTTTACCAAATAATACTTCTGACTCACTGAACTTCTGGTCAATCAATATAATTGACTAACGTTTCACTTAATCCCCCCAAAGAACTCATTTTTTTAAAGTAGCCAGAGTCCACATCTCTCATTTTGTATGACCATGATAGAAATGTTAATTTCTTCTTACACTGGAAAAAATACTTGCCTTTTAATTTGTAAGTCATCATAGAGAACTGGAGGCTTCCAGCACGCAATGGTTCCATTTAAGGGTAAAGCAGGAGGTATGTTAGCAACATGGATGCTATTCAGAAGGCTAGTGAGAGAAAGCAGGATATTATCTAGAGGAAAAATATAATGTTAAAACCCAAAATATATTTTAAATATTTCTACATCATCATAAAAGTTTACCTACTTGATAGAACTCCATTTACATCTGCATATAGACAATGTAAAAGTTGTATATATGTGTGTGTGTGTGTGTGTATACATATCGTAAATTACCAGACAGTATTCTCTAACAGAATCAGCTTCAATTCCCATCCATCTATGGATGTCACAGTATATTAATCACTGGGATTGAAAATACCTATCGTATCTCTAATGGGACATCTGGCATAATAGACAGACAGGCATATTTTCATTCAGTCATCGAGGCCTCAGCAAATTACATATAAGCACTGGATTTTGAAACTACTTTTGTTTAAATGCAACCCTTTTTGGTAATGATTATATGTTAAACCATAATAAAGGAGTGTCCTTATAGTTCCAATAGGGAAATGAAGTACACTATGTGGAAACATTAAAAGTATTCATCTCTAAATGTCACTCAACTACAAAGTTCAAATTGCACAGGCTAGCTCAGACGGCAAAATAGGGAGTAATGCAAGATCCTGATATTGGGAAGATTTTGAAATGCAGCTGGGGACAACAAAACAACATTGCAACTATTGTCTGACTCTTACCACCTAGTAACTGCAGAGCTCTGTGGGACTGTAAAAAAAAAAAATCATTTAAAATACAATATATTTGTTTAAACAGCTATGAGTTCATAAAAGCATGGACAGTAGGCTGCTCCTCCAAAATGTACACATTTTTCCAAAACCACAGTCACTTGGAGAAAAAGATAAAGCTTTAGAAGGACATTTGCAGAAAATATTTGTATAGTAATGTATTGTGTATGCTTTAACTGACCAAGCAAAATTCTGTATACACATCTTTAGCTTTACACTTGAATGAACCATCAATTGACTTCTATTGACTTTATTCATATAGTTGAAGTTAAGAATACACAGATATGCTTTCCTGGATTCTTTATTCAAGTCTTCTTCCTTATAAGCCTCTATATTTAACTGCCATCTAAAAAAAAAAATGGATTAAAAACAGGCAACTAATGTAGCAAAGCAACAGCCTCATCAATATAACTGCCATTATTATCAATGGAGAAATTATTTCTCCCATTTTTCATAGAAATGCCTCCTTGAGTAGCAATATTCCATGATCATGCATTATTGAGATTTAATGTGAGTTCTGCTCTTGGTTTCAGCAGGGGAAGACCCATGGTGAGAAAGGAAAACAAAAATTAGTAGAGAGTTGTGTAGGTACTGAACCCAGTTTCATGCTGAAATCAATAAGGTTATATTTGATATAAAGCAAATACAGAATTTAGACTGTGTAATTGTGAGTAATTAAAAGTACCCAGACTTGCATAGTATCAGTCTTCTATTGATTTTGTCATTGCCTTACAACATGTGTTTTAATAGCAATTATATTTTCTGGCAATCTTTTTTTCCTCTCTCAGCATCTAAATTGTTGCTTCTTGATTAGTCAACAGGAAAAAAATCAATACTCTATACATAGCACTTCCAAGCTTTAATTCAATTACCGTCTGTGAACTAATCAAACATTGATCTAGCTATGTCAGTAAGTAGAAGGCAATTTTTATTATACCACTATCTTTTCTTGTCATTAAAGGTTACGTTTTAGTCCATTCACCACAAGTCTAAATCTTTACTGTAGCTAAAAAAAAATAAATTATCCTTTCAAATTTAATTTCATTTAATTAGAAACTCATGAGACCTTTTACATTTTTTTGCCTATTTTCTGCCATTCACAGTCTGCTACTGCAGGAGTACTTCCTACACAGTAGTGCAAAGTGCTTTTTTCAGTCTATTAAAATCACACTGGAACAACAAAGAACAATTCCTTTTTCCTTGTCAGAAATTACCTTCCATCATTCCAATTCTATTGGCAGTAACTTCTTCCTCACTTAATAGCTGTTCTGTCCATCCCATTAAGGCAAAGAAGTCGAGGGGCTTTTTAATAAGTAAGTCCCTAGTAAGGTTGTTTTTTCTTTTCCATGAACTTCCCTGTCACTGATTATAGCAATTGTGCTTACTATCTGTCTGTTGCTAAATGTCAAATAATTTTATCTTAAAAAACAGCTACTCACAGTCTTGAGAAAAGGTGGGGTTAAACTCTTATTTACTGCCTCTGTGGAAGCAATTATTGAATGGTAACAGCACTATTTTTATTACCTTTGTCCAGACCTAGGGCTATGATGGTTGAAACAAATAAAATAATCATAATGACCAACAATCATGTTGATCACCATGGATATCACCATATCCAATGGTGATAATGGATAATTATCACCATTACTATTATTACATTAAAAAGAGAAAATTTAAACAAAATAGACAACAGAAAACAAAATTGCAGGGCTCACTCATACCTTCAATTAAGACTTAAAAACATGGGAGTGTCTGCCCAGGGAGGGGAGGGGCGGGACCTGACTGTCTTATCTCCCATATAAATGATCACTAACAATAGCTAAAGCAAGAAATAAATAGGTAAACATCTTTTATGTTGGTTAATTCTGCCTTGTGCAGACAAAATACCCTGAATATCTTGTAACAGAACTAGGTGTTGTATCCCATAAATAATTCCTATAAAACAAAGAAAACAGTTAAGTCAGTTACCTAGAAAAGGCACAGAAGTTGCCTTGAAAGAGGCAAATCACTGAGCAGAGTCCTGAATACAAATTAAATTGCCCTATTCCTTTCTGTTCAGCAAACCTTAGTTTATGTCTCTCCCCTGAGCACACGTCGTCACTGAACAATTTGGTGCTTCACAGGTACTAGTTTCTGTATTATACTACAACTCCAATAACCAATGCTGGCTTTATCTAGATGTTTTAAAATTAGTCTTTTGGAGTGATTTTTTTTTTTTTTTTTCCCCTCAAAATTCCTAGTAACTTTTAAATAGCAGCTGTATCTTTTTTCTGTTACTCATTCAGTTTGTTGTGTAAGCTTTTACATTTTATTTGGGTTTCATAACTGCTTATTTTTCTTTTATTTCAAGAAAAAATCTATTGGATTCTTATACAAATCCTCTCAAAGTCTGAAACAGCTTTAGCATTCTACGGACAGAGTGCTCTGGGTTTGCTGTGCTTGGAAAGAATTAGCTTAAACATTGCCAGGTAATTACTTTCTCCAGTTGGTATCAATATTCTTGTACTAATAACCAGTTGTATTATCAAATGACCTCAATATATTCTTCATAAATCATGTAATTATTCATCTACAAGAGTGTTAAGAAATTATTACATGAAGGTTATATAAAGATACATAGCATTTACAACACATCTTAAAAGGCTCTTGTCATCTTAGCCATAAAGAGGAACCAAGATTTATTATGCTGAGAGGAAATAAGAGTCAAATAAAAGCTAACCAATGGTTTTACTATGTCCTTTTACTGAAAATACTTTTCTATGAATCAGAGGTCTTCACTTTGAAAAGAACAGAAGCAAGTTCTTTTGTAACGGCATTTATAACTGTAATTAGGATCTCAATACCATTATGTTTGCTTGTTTCTCAGTAGAATACCTTTACAATTGTTCTGCACTAAAGCTATTTCAAAATCAATCTCAGCCTCAGTTTTTCAGCTAAAAATAATTTCAATATTCCAATTCAAATACTCCGAAATGGTCCAGCTTCTGAGGAGACACTCTTTTATTACATGGCTTCTGATTTTTTTTGTATATTTATGACTTTCAATTACAGAAAAATCTCAGTAATCAATATTTATACTTCAACAGAATATAAAATAAATTGAGAATTAAAACAGAATGTAAATTATAAAAAACTGTATATTGGGGTCTGCACAAAGTCTGGTGTTTTATGATCTTGAATTATACCTTCCCTGACATTTTCTTAATCATATACTGGGACTCCAGAAACCCACTGGCATTCTCTAAACCAGTAAAGCATTGCAATAACATGAACAGCTGAATCACAAACATCTACAATAGCATATCTGAGCATAACTTCCAGATAGAAAAAGATAAAAAGACTCAGAGAAGATTGCAATGTCATAATTTCACAATAAATGCTATCCATTTTTTGAAAATCTATTTTCATACTTCAAAATAGCTCTGTGCTGTGAATTTCTGAATCTCTTTTTAAAAATCAAGATTCCAGTACCTTTCTCAGTCATCTTGTTCAGTACTTCATCGCTCTCATAATAAAAAATATTTTCTTATGTAAAAGTACAATTTTTTTTCTTGCTCCATCTTGTGATTATGATCTCTGTTTATTTCACTGTACTCTGAAAAGCCTGATCCTAGCTCTTCCTTAGCCCCTAAGCAGTGGAAGACAGCAATTAGCTGTCCTTTTAGACTGTTGGGGTTTTTTTCCAGGCTGAACAAACCCCTTTGTAGAACCAAGTAGCCCAAAACTGAACAGGGTAGGCTGGATGCAACCTAAAGAAAACCAAGCAGAAGGGAATATTCACAGCACTTGACCTGCTGACCACTGTCTTGCTAATACAGGGCAGCTGAGGTTAACATTCCTCCACTCCAAAGGAGAACAGCTGACTCATTTTCCAGATGTTACATTTTACATCTTCGTCCCAAAAAACCTCTGCCTGAAGTAGTCTGTAGGATAAAGGGAGTGGAAGAGAGCACTTACACAGGTGGAATTCCTAAGCTTAAAGTTTGGTGTATGTGAAAATGATGTTTTGAATGGGACTGGATTTAAACATTGATATACATGTCTTTCTGAGCAGATACCCCTAAGCATTAATAGTCAAGGCAGGTTCAATTAAATAATAACTTACCTGACCCTTTGTTCAAAAGAATTTAGCATATTTCCAGTTATTATACTGTAAAAAAGTGTTACGAACATTTTTTCCCCGTTTAGGTAGGTGACAACAATTCAATACATGGTTTCTACTCCCAGGTCTCTCTGACTAGCTATGTGATTGGAGTCAAGTGGCACTGCCACTAACTGGAGCTGAATCCTGCATTTGCTGCTCAGGAAAATCCCATTAAAGTCAGTGGTGCAGAATGAAACCCAGCATGATCATTTCACTACACAATTTCTTATATGTATTTCAAAGCAATTGCTGTAGAATTTAAAGTCAGGGGATATAGCTCTCTGTGTTAGGTTTCTCAGTTAGGATTTGCTTTCAGTTCTCATTTGTTTCATTTTTTCTGTGGAATCAGCAAAAATTACTCAAATCAACATTATGTAATTGTATTACTTTTCCAGAGCATACAATGGTGCACTTTTATTTTATTTTATTTTTTGGCTACTATGATCAGTTAAGCCAGTCCCTGTTGACTCACTGGGTAGTGTTGCCTTTAGTTCTTGGGCTTTGAATTTTAATACCCAATGCTGACCTCTGTGCTTAGTCAATTCTTTATAAAGCCCATAATGTGGGATAAATTCACAGACCTCCTTTTGTCCCAGATACAAATGATGAGATTGTTCCTGTTGTAATTTTTGTCATGGTGCAGCACACTCACCCACTGCCAGGCAGTTTATACAAATTACTACAAATATAATGGTAAATGTTATTTTAACACTTGTTTTGGACTCCAGCATAGAACTATATTACATATTTTATTAGCTCATTTACCACCTACTAAGTTATATTATTAGCTAATTCATTGAACATGATATGTGTTGGGTAGATTTGGCTACCACTTTAAAGTGACTCTTATCTGAGTGTGGGTTATGTTTTTTTGTGAAACCACATAAGCTAGTCCATCTGTGGTTTTATAAATGAAAAATAAATCTCAGAGATGTAGGAAAGCATAAAATCAAAGGGTAGGATCGGCCTCTGCCCCTCTCACACACAATATCATATTATAATAAGCAATTGATTTCTCATTGCTGTTGTTCAATAGCTCTGATTCACAGCCCATTAAGGTTAATGGAAGCAAAAGACCCATGAGTGAAACCTGAACTTCATTTAAGTCCTTGTTAACACTCACACTGACTCTATGGGCCTGGCATTTTAGTAAATGTCAGTGGCAGAATCTAACTTAGACAAAACCCTCTGGTCTTGAATTTTGGTGGGACACATGATCTACAGTTCCCAAGTTCTGTTGAAAATCCTAATCATAAAGCAAACATCAAGTAAGGCTTTTAATAGCCTAGTGCTACTGAGCATTAATTGTAAAGCCTTGTGTTTGTGTAAGCCTGCTTTGGTTCAGGTTGTCAGCAATAATAAGTCATGCATGCTACTGTTTAATGCATAGATATTTTAGGGACTGTCATCTCTGATAGCTGGTTCTGTCTTAACAAAGCTTGAGCTCGCATTATTAAAAAGCATCACATATTTTTATGTCATGTGAAAAGAATTTGTAGGTTGGGGGTTGTGGGGTGTGTGCTATATCTTAAAGTAACTTTTTATAATTCCATACAGCTTTTCTCATAGTATCTGACAAATATGTTTTTAATAGTAGCTCTGGACTCTTTGAAGGGTAGCACTGTGTTCCACAAACACATCAGATACTTCCACAGCACTAAACGGGCTTAAGAAATCCCCTGAGAATCGTAACACTATTAAGAGTGAGCAGCAAATAGACATGGTGACTGGTCTGAGAACGGAAAATAAGGAGCATTAGTTAGGGTAGGAAAGAACAAAAAATGTATCAGAGAGAGAAAGGCTGTGATAGCTACCACCAAGCAGAAGCATTCTGCAGTTTCAGAGTAAGCAGTGAAAATATTGCCATGCCATAAGAGGGAGTCTGCTTAATGAATGACACAAGGTCAAAAATAACAGAAAAGAATAGATGTAGGTAAAAGTCCAAATAAAATTGAAAGCAACATGCTGAGGAACCAAACTGTGACAAAGTCCTGCAGTAAATCCCACAGTAGCTAGTAAGATGGGAATTTGTTGATAAAATCAGAAGAGAAGCTAAAGAAGTTGTAAATACAAAGCAGTGGCAACATAACATAAAAAAGAAGGATCGTGCCTCTGAATGCATGAAGTGCCTTTTACTGTAAGCAGAAACTAAGGAATAAAGAAGAATAGAAATTGCATTTAGATCAGGGCTGGAAGGAAAGAAATGTGGAAACAGGCAAAACTGGCAGGAAATACAAGAATGGACTGAAAGGAGTGAGAGGTGGAACCCACCGGTATTCCCCCTGTGGTTCAGAGAAAGCAACAAATCCTTTTATGGCCCATGTGATTACAGTACTGTGTGGTAATATCCTGACTCATCTTAAAATAAATGCAATTTCTGTAATTGCCTACCATCATGGGCATGTTGCTGTGCATTAGGATATTACAAAGTGAGAATTACAGAAGGGAGACATACAATATTTTTATCTGCTGGCCATAATCTTAACTCTTGCATTTCTCACTGAGGAGGGTACATCTGTGGCTACTGGAGTTTTCAGTGCCACTCCAGCTAACAGCATTACAAGAACATCTGCACAACATGGTGTCAGAAATGCTGTTCTTGCTGCATTTGTACCTATGTAGACAAAGCTGTAAAATGAAAGAAAAAAGCCCAGTGTTGATAAAACTGTGAAAGGATAATATCTGGTTTGCCTTTCCAGTTTTTTATCTTTCTGCTTGCAAAAGGACCACAGAGTTCTGAAGCAGGTCTCCCTAGATGTTTTCCTGGTAGAAAGCAAAGGGTCTTTTAAAAGGACACTTTTAAATAATAATAATTATCTAACAATAATAATTATTTAAAATAATTAAACAATAATAATAAAAACTCTATATATAACAAATCTCCTTTTGCCCATTTCTTGCAGATGAGGCCTTGCCTTGGTGTCAGGATACTCAATGCCATAACTCCTCCAGGTCTCTAGGAAGGGTCTTTGTCAGTGAGGACCCGGAAGGGACATCTGTACCCTGCTCCCAGCAGCCTCCCAGCCTTGCTAGCTCCTGGCTCCTGCATGTGATCACTTGCTCTTCTGCTCGCTCCAAACTCCAGCTACTAAACTTCCCTTCACAGGCATGCTCAGCTGCTCCCCTCCTGCCAGAAGTTCCCACCTAATCCTATCACACCATCTTTGAAGTAATGAGACATAAAAACCAAACCTGAGAAAAACAAGAAAATCCTATCTATCATTTTGTCTCTCACTAGCATGTCTGAGCATGTCCCATCTGGAGGACTGAAACTAAGCTTAAGAACTTCAGATAAACTCCTGTGTGACAAAGCAGCATCCTTTTCTGTTTCAAGTACAGGGAATTGATAGTTCTTTAATATTTTTACCTCTCCTATGAGTTTAGTAAAGGATTGACGGGAAGCAGAGGTTCTGTGGAGATTATTTTTCTCTAATAAGAATCCAAAACAATATTTAAGGAAAATAAGGAAAACAGGGAAAAAATATTCAAGGAAATAACTTAGCCCTAGATCACACCCACCTATGCTCAAAGGGTGGCCAGTTGTGGTCAGTGGAATAAAACCTGCTTCCAAAGTTGTGTCGTAACACAGTTGACAGGCTCCAGCTTGCTTTGCTTGTGTGCACGGCTTTTGTTTTACCTAATTAAACTGTCTATCTCAGCCCAGGAATTTTCTCACTTTTACTCTTCCAGTTCTCTCCGCCATGCTCATGTGGGGGGAGTGGGTGAGCAGCTGTGTGGTGCTAAGTTGCCAGCTGGGGTTAAACCATGACAGCCCTTTTTTTTGCCCAGCATAGAGCTCTAAGAGTTTGAGATAAAAGGATGGATTGGAATGTACTAGATCAAATTTATAGTTGTTATTGCTGTTTAGCTATTAAATGGCAGGCTCCTGTGCTTGCCATGGGGCTTGCTTGCCTTTCTGTAGGAGTCTAGTGTCATTAGTGGCTGCTTTTTGATGTTGCTGCTTGCATTGTATATGCTGCAGCAGGTACACCCCTAGAGAAACTGTGGTTCATAGATAAGGCTCCTCTTGGAGCTGGTACAACCCTAAGGGACTGCAGTCTGTGGATAAGTCCAAGCCAGAGCGGGGGCAACAGAAGAAGTTCATTGCAATGTTAAACCCTACAGGCTGGTCCAAAGGGACCAGGGGTGTAGATTGTAATGTATATATCTTTTAATTGTTGAAACCCATTATTTGAGTTGCATATTATAGGAACTACTACAGCAGGAACTACCTGAACTGGTGGAGGATGAGCCTTACAAGAAGGATTGCAAGTGCAGCAGTGACCTGACCTGAGCTGGCTTTGATGCCCAATAAGCCCAAGCAACACACAACCTCTCCTGTCCTGAGTGACCACCGTAATAGACAGAGACCAAACTCACAGACTAAATCAGTTCAATGGGCATTTTATGGACATCTGTGGACATTATAGACATTTTTACAGGGGTGGTCCATAGACCAGGTCAACGTTATCTGTGTATTATGTCTAAGGATGAGAAGGTGATGGTGGTTAATAACGTTGTATTGGAAAGTGTGGCATGACGTAAATGGTATCAAATAAGGGGTGGACACTGTCCTGGTTCCAGCTGGGATATGGTTAATTTTCTTCTTAGTAGCTGGTGCAGCTGTGTTTTGGATTTGGTGTGCGAATAATGTGTATAATGTGATGGTTTTAGTTGCTGCTAAGTAATGGTTCTACTAAGTCAAGGACTTTTCAGTTTCTCTGGCCTTGCCAGCGACAAGACTGGAGGGGCACGGGAAACTGGGAGGGGACACAGCCAAGACAGCTGACCCGAACTAGCCAAAGTGACATTCCATACCATATGACATCATGCTGAGTATATAAGCTGGGGGAGAAGAAGAAAGGAAAGGGACATTTGGAGTGATGGCATTTGTCTTCCCAAGTAATTGCTACGTGTGACGGAGCCCTGCTGTCCTGGGGATGGCTGAGCACCTGCCTGCCCATGGGAAGTGGAGAATGAATTCCTTGTTTTGCTTTGCTTGTGTGCACGGTACTGTCTTTATCTCAGCCCACAAGTTTTCTCACTTTTACTCTTCTGGTCTCTCCCCCCTCCTGACACAGACAGAGTGAGTGAGCAGCCGTGGTGCTTAGTTGCTGGCTGGGGTTAAACCATGACACAATTTTAACAAATCCAAGGGAAACACTCAGGCGTTTTATCCACAAGCCAGACTTTTGTATTTCCAATATTGTGCCAAAAAGCTAAAGCAGCTGTGCCACTCAAAATTTCTCAGTGGCGAGTTTCTGCAGCCTCCAGCATTGTCTGTGGCTATGGAGAAACCCAAATTCTTTATGGTGGATGTTCAATGGAACCATTTGGAATTAGGAAAAAGGGCTGGACTAACCTTTCCTTAATTAGCAGCTTATATTTAATATCAGTCATAGTAATAGTATAGTCATTCTATTAGAGTAGCCTGTTGGTTACTCAGATGGATTTTGTTCATTTAACACCATTCCACACATTCCATATACTATTCTTCTCCCTGAACTGGGTTAGGGGAAGGGACTGAGAGAGACAAGGTATGTACTTCCAAGCTTTCTCCATACAAAATAATTCCTCCATGTTACTACTATCTTCCTTTCTCTTTTGTGGGGCACAGCAGAGTGTATTAGCATGGCCAGTTGTCCTATCAGTGCCAAGAAAGCCTTACCTTTCTCTTTGGCAACTCCTCAGCATGTAATCAAGGCCAATTGCCTTTTTGCCTTGTAGTTTTTCTAGAGAGATTAAAGTGAAGCCTTACTGACACACACAGGATGGCAGTGTGATCACCGAAACAGCTTGAATCTATCGGTACAGGCATGATTAAGCTTTTCTCCTGTCATTTCTCTTAATGCATGCCAATTTGGCCTTGTCAGTCATTTTATCTAGTCTGACAGGAGCTTTCATCCAAATAACATCTCCAGGAGCACTATGACTAGGACTGGGCTAGAAATGCTTTCCCTGTATTGTTATCAGCTTTTTGTTCAACTAAAAAAATGAAGCATTCTCCATTAATGAATTGTAAAAGCAGGTTTTTAATTTTAGAAGTGGTCAGGATGTTCACAGTGGAGTAAAAATAAATAATAAAAAAGTCATTATCAGAATTAGTTGCCTAGTCTTAAACAGGAGCATACATATATTTCTTCTAATGCTTTCAGATGAAAAAGAAAACTTAAGTTTTTTTGGCCAACAAGTTGATCAGAGGTGTTTACCTTCCCTCTGAAACAGCCAGTCCCTGACCATTTTCTCTGCAGTGAAGCACAGCATGTCTGTGAAATACTTTTACCACATGGCTAACTGATCATCAGTGCATTCTGCTGGCTGTCACTTTAATAAAGATATAAGTTGATTACTAGACCATCAGGCAACGTATCTTCAAGTCTACCCCTTCATTCTTCCTCATCAAAGCTTTTTATTTAGAGGCAAAATTAAAAGTAAGGAAAACCACCAATAAGACTAATAGTGAAGAATGAGAGGGAGGGGTTTTGGTCGGTTTTCATGATATTTAACTTTTCATGATATTTAACTTTTCATAGCCAATCTGCAAATTTGTCCTTTTTGCTCTTTATTTTCAAGTGGTTTGAGTTAACTGAAACACTCTACAATTTACTTGCCCATTCATTCGAATGTTTTCCTTCTGTGAATGAGAACCTTGAGAGTCCAAGATATCAAACATCATCAAATCCTAGCTTACATTCCTTCCAGAGGGGAAATGCCCTTAGTGCCTTTTTCCTTTTATCAATTATTTTAATTCCAATGGGATTAGTAAAGGTGATGAAAAATGTTAGGATTATTTCATATTGGGATCTTGTATCACCATAAATAATCTCTTTGCTCTTTTCTGTAAAAGAATGAGAAGTTATTGAAAGGTTAAGTATCCAGCGTGAAGCTGGTCACTGTTCTCTAATGCTTTCTTGTTAAAATTTGTCTTGCAGTTTGGGGCACAGGTTGAAGACTTGCAGAGACATTCAATTGCCTGGACCTGTTGCATTGCACAATGAAACTAAACACACATTTTGGGCTTAAGGACTTCCTCTGAAAGAGAAAAAAAACAACTCATGGATCAGAAAGTGACAACATGTTGGATGGTAGATCTCTCTTCTGTTTCATTTTAATTTTGCAGGGTGAATCTTGAGTAACTCTGGATCTAGCATTTCCATGCCACCCCTGGGATTTTGAATGAAATACAGAGGGCAAGGAGTAGGTAGCTGGGACAAAGAATTACTCACGACTGAGTCCATTGTGGAGGACTAGCAAGAAGAAAAATGAGTATTTCCTCGCAAGCTGTGAAACATTTACTCATAACAGCATACATTTACTTAGTTCTCTAATCCCTGTGACATTCTTGGGAATAAATAAGGCTGAAAATGCTGACAACGTGTCCCTCCTTTTGTGCTTATGGGTAAGCAGACATTTTGTGCTTATGGATAAGCAGACATATTATGTTTACTATGCTTGCAAAGGGAATAAAAAGCAGAAAAGCACAGGAATGATCCTTCCTAATTTTAACTTAGAAAGGAAGATAATGTAACAAGCTTAATTTGGAAAGGAACCTGAAGTTCTGAACCTTTTGCTCAGCATTATACACATGGCTCTCACTAAGAATACAACTTTGAATATCTGAATCTTTTCATAATCTTTTATTAAGATTACAGTAAAACATACACACTTTCTAGGCTGTTTTTTGTAAACTGACAAGCAAGTACAACAACCTAGAGCAAGTACTGATGTGCCTTCCAAAACCGAGTGGCAGACCCTGTTCTTAACATTGTCTCTGGTTCTTCAGTATGCATTGTCAACTGAGCCTTCAAATAGCAAAACCTGAACAATCTTTTTTTGGCTGGTACTATCTGTCAGTTATAGATCTAATTGTGCTACTGACTCCTTTCTGGGCTAAGTATGCTTGCAATTTTTGAAATTCTTTCATTCCTTTAACAAGCCTGAAATAGATGAAAACATATTTGACAGATCTAAGTATTTGTGCGTCTTTTTTCCAGAAGCTTGTGTCAGAGGTAAAACAAAGTATTATTTATGCTTCAATAAAAATAGAACACTGAGGGGGGAAAAAGGACTGTAAAACAAGCAATGTACACATCTGTCTTGCCATTCCCAATGGTTAACTAAGCAAGACTAGATAAGACTTTTTCCTGTCAATGTTGCAAGACATGTCTACAGAGTAGATGATTTAAGCACAATGCTACTGCTGGAAAGTAAGATAAGAAAGCATCTGCACTGGTTTGACAATGAGCCAGCTGGGGTCCAAAGGATTACAACTGTACAGAAATAGTAAAGCAGACATGCTGTAAAGTCCTCCCAGCAGAGTTCATAAACATGGGGCTACCACATGCAGCCATGATTAAATCACACTCTGCCCCAAAGCTGTCACATCTTGTGAGGCAACACACAGCACTGTGCATTTTACCCACCTCTTTGTAGAGTGTTCTCCCTTCTAAATTCACTGTAGTTCCTTTGATGCTCCATGGGGACTTTTTTTTTTTTTCTGCTTGTGACCTTGTCTCTTACTACATCTTAAGCACTCACTGAGGGAGCTTCTATAAAAATATCTAAGCCACACCAAACATGCTCCCATAGTAAACAGCCATTCTACAAGTAGCATCCATTATATCGCTATAGGGCAGCTCCAGATCTCACCACTTACTGCTTTAGATTTCCTATATGGGCAATAGATAATCTTAAAACTCATAGCCTTTTTCATGTCTCAGAAACAACTGGCTACCCATAGATTAAAGTGGACCATATACCCTAAAGAACCTTCTCTGAGGGTTTCTAATGTCTGGGACCTGGCACCTGCCAAAGTTCCACATAGCAAAGTCTTTTTTTTTTTTTCCTCCAAGACACCATTATTCATTAAGAAAACTATAAGTCTTGTTTCTGCCTTTAAAGAAATATCAACAGTCAATTCTACAGATTAAAAATTACTTCTGCTGAAGTACCTTCACTGCTAACAGTTTAAACTACCTACGCTACAGCTGATAAAGAAGGAAATATGTATACCTATTTACTCTGTCATCTAGACACTCTTACTGTGCCTGCCAGCTAATTCACTGAAAATGCTAAAGGGATTGTAACAAAATAGTTACACTAGAATTTTCAGGCAGACAAGGCATTTTGGGAGGATGAGTGGAAAAATATTTTTTTTTTTAATTTGATCAAATCCACAAAGCTTTGGTTCTGTAATGGGTAAGCAATAAAGCAGGTATTGTGTGTAACATAAATTCAAGAGAGATTAATGGTCACATTAATCTTTTGAAAAATGATAAAACAGATTTATCCCTTTGCAATTGGTATGATAAAGTAATAAAAACATAGTAAAATAGACAGGAATTCATGGGTTGTTTTTTTCTTTGTTCATTGATCTGACCATCAAATAAACAATTAAAATAATCAAAGATTTACAGCATGAAGAAATGCATATAATAAAACCTTACTTGACATTTAATCCAAGCAGTGGAGAAGCACAATTAGAGAGGTGATAATAAGGCGTTCTAAAAAGTGCTTGAAAATTGTTCTGAAATTAATTTCAGCATCAGAAACATTGTTACCATTCTTTTTAACAAAGTTTTAATGCTTAGAAACATCCAAAGCAATCTCTTGGAAGGTACTAAATTGAGGAACATTTTTCACCGTGTTAGTAATACCCTTTCATATTCAGTGCTATCTACATAAAATGAAAGTAAGTTACAATGTGAAAGAACATGATCAGAAATAAAAAGAAGAAAAACACGTTCATGAATACTTTTGCTTACCACAACTGCCATAGAAGTTAATGTTAAGCACCACAACTGTCATAGAAGTTAATGTTTTATCTGTAGTGTTGATTTCATGATCTTTAAAAATTGTCCCCTTTTTTTAGGTAAATATCATGATTTCCACCAGCCTGAAAACATTGATTTTGCTTCTGATGTAATGACCTTGGATGAAAAGAAAATTCAAAAGAAAATACTGTACATAAATCAAACTCTGAAAAAATCATGCCAGCACAACATCTGAAACTTGTAAAAATCACCTCATCAACATCACTGTCAAAAACAAGTGCTTAGAAAAAGTGAAATCAGAAAAAAAGAAGAAAAAAAATATTTACACGCCACTTAAGCAGTGTGTGCGTTGCTACCTACCATGAATAACATCTCTGTGATTTAAACTAAACCATCCTGGCCTGAATACCAGCTGTGTGGTCTGTGTGCCTTTACCTGCTTTACCCACACTCCTTACTCATACTCATTTCCACTGGGCTGGACGCTTTCAAGCAGGTGAACTCAAACTTTTAAACAAATCTTCTTGAGGACAGGGTAGAATGGACCAAGTCTGAAAAGCCACAAGAATGCAAATCGTTTGCTGTGCCTGGGAGACATTTCACTGCACTTTAGATGACTGAAAGCCAAATGTTCAGTTCAGGCTGGTCGTCTTGGCTCTTCTACAGCAAATGAAAGACACAAGCACCTAGGAAAGGTGGTTCACTATTTTGTAAATGTTGAATCAGCCTGTCACATCAAATCTTGTCCTAACTGTCAATAAACAGGAATCCATGTGAAGGATATTCAATGATGATTTTAAGAAGTAAAGCAACCAAAATCATGGTTTATTCACAAAAGTAGCATGAAGTCTTATTGCTGATACTTATATCCTCTCTGCCCCCAAGTGATAGCTAAATTAAATAATACAGTTCAATAATAGAGTTCAAAAGAGCGATAGTACTGTAAAATGTGCAAGACATACTTTAACCAACCTATTAACAAGGAACAGGGTGCCTTGAAACTGAAACATTAAAGGTAAAATGAAAACCATATCACAAAAAAGAATGCTTACAGAGTAATATAAGTGGATTGCTGGAATTAATATGACAGTGTTTTGTGTGTGTTACTTTAAATGAAATACTAGTCCTTTAAAATGAATTGAAAACTACAATGCAAAATCCAAATAAAGTTTTTGGTCTAGTAAAATAGATCAACAAAATTGATAAACAAAATATCATCTAGTATCAACTCAGTACAATCAGCTGACAGTTACATTTATGTATTAGCGTTTCTCTGATTCTAATCTGTAGAATTATAGAGGGTCTGGATTGAAACAAAATTTATTTTTCTTTGTGTGTATCCTTACATGTTGTTGCATTGGAATGCTAAACCAATGAGTGAAATATATTTATCACTATTTCTTGCAGAATTACACACCGTGTAGCAGTCTACATGTAAAATATTGGTGCTGTATTCCACTACCTCTCTGTGGTGATTCACTTTCACGAAAAGGACCTGTAAACATCTCAAGACAGACATCTATTTTTTCCCCCCACCATTATCTTCCTTACTAGACTTCTAAATAGTGTGTAAATATGTTAGACACATAGATGCAAGCCTTCAGTCACTAGCTGGCATGAGATTCTGAAAACAATAAGAAACCGACTGAAGTGTTTTACAGAGGTGCAAGAGAGATTCCCAACAGGCATTAGGGCTGTTTCCCATAGTGCTTGCTCCTTTTTCATGCTTTAAAAATAAAAGTTCCAACATGTATCATTTACCTATTTTAATGAATAGTCTAAAGTGTCTTCTTCCTTCTGTCCCTTTTAGGTAAAAGCAAAGAGTGTTGTAGCAAGCAATATGCTACTAAAACATAAAAAAAATCAGAAGCTCTAT
The DNA here is from genome assembly GCF_023634085.1 of Falco cherrug. Classification (NCBI taxonomy): domain Eukaryota; kingdom Metazoa; phylum Chordata; class Aves; order Falconiformes; family Falconidae; genus Falco; species Falco cherrug. The sequence goes on from NC_073697.1 coordinate 37,368,403, forward strand.
CATAAACTTGGAGTATCAGCTCAGTATGTCCAGTACAACATTTTATAACCTCAGGGACTACCTCTAGTTCCTTTCTACTGCTGATGTTGTCACTAAAATGTGCATTAGTATTGATCAGTTATTCTACCATGATTTTCTTGCAGCTAAGTCAGCAGGAAGATAGAACAGAGTGAAATGTACCTTTTCTGAGAACATCACAGATGAAAAGGGAACAATTATTCATGCAAAATATTGTATGTAAACCATGGTGTTTCCTAGCTGTTGGAATAAATTCATATATATATATATATATTCATATACATATATTCCTTATAGAGATAATGAATAGCAATTTGTTAAATATTGCTTTAAAAGTCATTATCACAACTGTTATGTACATCATATTCTGGGAAGAAAGTTAAAGATGTAGCATATTTGGTGCATTCAGTTTATGTTAGCTATCTGATTACTATTAAAATTTTTAATTAAAATATCTCCAAACTACATCAGTTCACAAATTTTAGACCTCTTCCATGGAGACACTGTCTGTTCCCAACTCTAGTTTTATCTAGATATTTACACACACAATAAGACATTCATTCTCTTAGTGATTATTCAGATGGTTGAAACGCTAAAACCTTTCCTTAGAAGCAAGGGAAAAAGAATAAATTAACATCATCAGAGTAGGGTCAATGTAAATCAAAAGAAGAAACTTAGGAAAGGTTTGTCGGGGGAGAGAAGAAAAAAACAAATACAAGATGATTTCGATTCAAGCAGAATTCTTGACAGGTATGTCATGCATGCAGGAAACGGTAAGTCTGACAAAACTAGCACCGGCCTGAAAATGGCACAGGGAGTAACAGCATAATTTCTGTATACATGGTCTTCATAAGAGTCTTACTTTTGGAGGCATCCAGTTGATTATCTTCTGTCACGGATGAATAAAAACGTGAAATAATTCTTTGAAGAAAAGCACTGTATTGAAAATTTCCATAAAATCTCCATAGTACCTATCTTCCCACCAAGACTTTTAAACTGATACTGACTTTTAAAAGTCTTTTAAAAGAGTTGATGACTACCTGAAGCAAACACCTGCTGTCTAATCCCAGTAGCATACATTATAGACAGCACTTAAGTATCTGAAACAGATCAGGGAAATAACTTAGCTACTGCATAAAATACAAGGTAAAAATTTCTTCCCACACCAAACAATTTGTCAGAAATGCAATACCCTTCTGTTCCTCCATAAAAAGTCCTTTTGCCAGTTTGTGCATTTCATTTTGCAGATGGAGGAGAGACAGGAGGATGGAACTTCTATCATAACAACCAGCTTTTTGTCCTTAAAGGAGCACAGAAAAATAACAGACAAGAGACACGCCTACATCAACCACTATCAAATACAGTGTATTTTTAAGTACTTCCTTCAGCGATGACTGTATTTGGTAGTTACATCACTAATACTGTACATGATATGGTTACTGATTAATAAGAATACTTGGCTTTCTCAAGATCACTAAAGTGTAAACAAGCGTTGGAAACATTCACACTGTGTTAACCCCTCTGGGTGCCCTCCAATTAATTCAGTTTAAATGATATGCCTAGGACTATTTCAATTACATTAAACCATGTTAATTGTCAGGGTGTGAGAATCCATGGGTATCGTAGATTTTTCTGCACAACTTACAGTTGGTGAAGATCAGGAATCCTGGTGAATGAATGCAGCTTCATCTATCTACACTATCATTCTTATTTAAAAATACATAAATTACTCAGACTGTGATCTGTAATACAAATGAGTGGGACACTTCATAAGGCTAAAAAGATTAAGGGGAAAAAGGTAGGATGTGAGGAGAAATCTGCAAATAATGTACTTGGCACCAAAGGAAAAAGGTAACTTAGAGACCAAATATTTATCAGAATGCAAACTTATTGCACGCAGCAACCTAAGTTAAAGGACTTTTTAAGAATAGTGTTATATTTGTGACAAATTGTTGAGAATGAAATAGTTTCTGTAAAACTCAAAAACAGCAGAAAAAAGCTAGAAAAGCTAGTGAGCTTAAACATCTGTGGGGCTATTGGACATTGCTTGCACATCTCCTGGAGCATCCATACCATAGCCAGAGTTTGCTCCCTGGCGTCTGCATGGTGAACCTTATCTTCCTGCTCTCCCCACAGCTGCCTAATCCTCTTCTCTTACCCATAAGGTGGAACAGAAGGCACAGAGCAGAAGCTAATGTTTTTATTAACATTATACACTTCCACTCTTCTTTCCACTGGTTATCCTGAAAAAACTGCCCTCTTTCCCTCTACACATTGGCATCTAATAGGTTCACTGCCCAGCTGCCCAGTATTTGGAGGTGCTTAGCTTGCTGCTGTCCCTGGAGCATACAGTGAACACTGTGAATGGTTTATCCACAATTTTGAGAAACATTTAGAAATATGATGAATGGATAGACTCTATATCACCAAGGAAAGTTAGAGGAAGAACTAGAAGTTTTGGGGACAGGTATAAAAGTAGGAACTTGCTAAGGAGTTGGAGGGGTTGGAGAGGTAGAAGAATAGGGACTTTAAAGCAAGGAGAGAGGAAGGGAGGACAAAGAGAAAGAAGTCAACTATCAAGTAGTTGCATGGTCAGGTATATTTTTATCAGGCAGTCCTACTAAAATAGTTCAAATAACCCTGAATAACATGTAAAGACTTCAGTTTTAACAAAGATCTTGAATAACTGTTGAGGTTTCTCTTCACAGAAAGACAAAAAATACAATGTAAGATAAACAAAGCTGACATTTACCACTGACATATCTAGCTGGTTTTATATTAATATTTTTTTGAAAAACTGTTATGCACATGAATGAACCTTTATATTTTTGAATAATGCTCCTTTTAAATAATTACCATCCATTTTATGAACTTTCCCACCTATTTCTTTTATATATATATATACACATATTAAAAGTCAGGTGTTTATAAGATTTTTACCAAGTGTAGCATTCCCTGTCTGTGAAGTGAGATGAGAGTTTGATGTTTATGTGGTTAAACATGATTTGTGCTTCCTGCCTTTGAGGTGCAACCATAGATCATACTGTTATTTATCTTGCTTACTCTAGCTTTTTGTGATGAATTATTAAAATACGCCTGGAAGCATGGAGCCATTTGGAAGAAGGGTCTTACTGGAGAGTAGAACAGATAAAAGCACTGAGATAAAACAAGCAACCCTGTCACCAGCAGACGTAAGCAACACTGCAGAGAAGCAAAAGAACATTTTATCAGTCAAATTCTGCTTACAGCCACACTAGTGAAACTTTATCTACTTCAGTGAATACAGTAGGCTGCTTATATTCATCAGCTGCTTAGAAAACAGTATAGTGACTATCTAAAGGCAAAACTGCCACATGAAGCATGGAAATGTAATTTACATTGTTAGTACACCTGCAGCTAGACTGCAAGATGACTAAAACAACAGACTAGTCCAGTAAAGAAAAAACTGCTTCTGTAATTGGAGCCTTCATACAGTTTCTTTTTCATCTTAGGAGAGGTAAATTACTACAGGAATTTTCTCCCAGGGAAAGCATTTGAATGGTCCTGTCATTGTGTTGGGTGAATGTTTGCCTGGCTTTTAAAATAATGAGATAATTTCTCTGCCAAGTATTGCTACCTCTAAGTTTATAATAGTCTCATTTTACTTTTTTATCATTTAGCTACAACTAATTCTGGCAAAACTTAAACCAATAGCATCAAAATTTTGCAAGGGAGATGTCCCAGATTAAACTTTTTAGACAACTCTCAGGCAAAAAAGGCTCAATAATTTCTAAGAACAAAGTCAGAAAGAAATATGTTTCTATGTCCTGTTAAACTCAGCGTCATTTCACACAGACATCCTGAGGCCTGCAACAATTTTAAACTTAAAAAAAGAACTGACTATAGTCAGAGATGTTTTTTCCAGATTTCCTAAAGGTCTTCCTATACTATAAAACTATGAAAATTAAGTTTACGTATGCTGAAGTAACATAGGTCATAATTTAGCAGGTAAAATTCTGCTAAGAATTGCCTTCCCTCACTATATTCCTGTATTGTGCAGGACATGCACAGCCACTGCATAATAATTCACTGTATTCACTGTAATTCATGAGAACGTTAAATATTGGGTTCTACTAAGGGAAGAGAGATGCTTTTTCTCCCTTAGATTCTCCAGGTCACTTCTGGACTCCAGCTGCTAGGACGTAATTCAATGACTATCCATAATGGTAACATACCTAGAGAGGAAGAACTGAACCAAGAGTCAGAGCATGAAGGAGCAGAGACAAAGCAGATCATCAGACTGGGACAAGCAAATGTAGAATCAAGCAGCAGAGAACAGCTTGGGGGGGGAAAAAAAAAAAAAAAAAAGAGGAGTTAAAAAAGGTGGGAACAAGAACTGAGGAAATTACTTGGAGCTGGGTGTTGTTGTTTGCTTGGGTTTTCTCAACAGAGAAAAATAGAAACAACATCATTTTGCCAAAATAAGGATTTTGTTTGACTAAATACAGCAAATTTTAGATCAATTTGAACTAAATCTTCCATGTTAAGAAGTATTAAGGGTTTAATATTAACTAATCTTCTTTTCAAATGGAAAAAACCCCAACTCTAATCTATTCTACTTTACGGAAAAAATGAAAAAACTTTCCAAAATATTTGCTCCCATTTAAGGGACCAAAATGTATTCTGAAGTCAACCCAGTTCTATGGGAACTTTTATTCAGTCCTGAACTGTATTTTTAACAGATCAATTACTTGATAAAATCATTATGCTAGCATTAGAAAAAAAATATGAAATAGAACTCTTTGGAAGGGAATTATCAGAAATAATTATTTTTTATAAGCAAAAAGCTGTGAATCACAAAGAGATTAGGAAATGATATGCAGGTGGCAGCAAGACATAAATGTTTCAAGGTTCTGAGTTTAACAGTTGAGATAAGTTGGATTCACAGTTATTTTTGTGCCTTAGCACCAGCTGTGCATAAGCATTAAGCATGTGATCCCATTCCACTCTATGACAATCCCCTCCTATCAAAGCACAAAGATGAATGATCTCCAAGGTCCATGGAGATGCATTTGTCTGTAACACCCCTATAATAATAAAAGGTGTTAACAAAGACTTGGTATCCCCTTTTAAATGTGAGGATGATTGGATGTGGTGCTGAAAAACTGGATTCTCACCTGGCTGCTTCTCTCCAGCAATCCAGCAGTTTTCAAAGCATGTTTTTGACAGGCAGCCAGAATTTATGTCTTCCAATTTTCTGGGGGCCTTACTTGAAATCTGAAGGTCTAAGCTGTTAAAACAGAGACAATTCACAGTTGCAGCTGAAATCAGTAGGGGCTGTAGTTTTCTTCTCCCTTTACAGGGTGTAAATCACACACCTCACTCAGAGGATTTCAGCAATATAAATTCGTCAAATCTTGCTTGTGAAGCACTCCAGTGCTATATTGCTGAGAAAACCAGAAAAGATTATGAGGAAGTTAATACTTTGTATTCAGAACAAGATATGGATGATCTATAAGTCAAAACCTCAAACCACACACTTCAAGATGAAACCGAACTAAAATAGTGACTGTCGTTCTCTTTTTTCATTTGGAGGGTCCTGTCCAACTGATATCCAGAATAATAAAGCGAGGATTCTGGACAGGGGAAAAAAAAAAGTGATGATAAAAGGTATATTGCACTTAACATAATAAAGCTGAAGTAATTATGACATGCTAGTTTTGTGGTGCTTTGCTTTGCTGATTTTTATTCTTCCTGTACACACTGAAGGTTTTATAAAACTTTAAGGTAACAGTGAAGTAAACTAGAATTAGAAGGAAAGATTACAGTACAAAGCTGAAATTTGCAGCACTCTTTACTTTACTTCTCTTTCTTGCACTTAATAAACACAACCATGAAGTAAAAAAAAAATTAAAAAATTAGTTGCAGTGGAACCTCAATTTTTCTCCCTTTTCCAAAGATCATCTATAAATTAAAAAAAAAAAAAAAAAAAACCAAAACAACCAAAACCCAATAAAAAACACCAGACTGTCAGAAGATGTGAAAAAGAAGAATTTTCTTTCTTTTGGGTGCAAAAGGAAAGCAAAGGGAAAGGACAAAAGGAAATTTCAAAAGCTGAGTTTTGACCACTACTGCTTTTTATATGGAAGTCAGTTCTGCATAGGTCTGAGAAACACACTCAGGTTTTTTTCCTGACTGATTTACCAGGAGACTTTAATAAACACAATTTTCTTAAGACCAGGTGGTCGTAAACATAAGTTGGACAGAAAGACAGATATCACTGTCAAGATGTAAGAACTTTTTTCTTGAGGTTGAAATTAGGGTTCATTCACAGTTTAGATCCCTTTGGGATCAGACAATAGCTCAGCAGGGTTTCCAGGACCACAGTTTTGGATTGAACTGCTTAAGTGCTGCTCAAATGGCAATTTCAATATCTGCAGTCTTTTCTGCAGTCCAGCCCAAGAAACCATTTCCATTCAGCTGTTCCACAGACCTGACAAAATGACAAAAGCCACCAAAGTCACAGTATGGCATGTAGAAATGCAGAAAGAAAAATATCAGGACAGAGTTCTCCTTACAGAAAATTTTAGAAAGCCTTCCAAATCCAACAACAACAACAAAATCTCTCCTTTGTGATAATAGAATGTGAATAGGAAAAGAATTTCTGGTGGTACTACCTTAAGGCTCCTCTTTGCTTGTTCTCCTGTGAACTCCACCTTCTCTGGGGCATGTCGTGTGTCACATGTATTTCTGGCTTAGGGAATCATACCTGTGTGTCTTCTGTCAAAGGTAACAGGAAAACTGGACAACTGGTCCTTTAGAAACTGTGCTAAAACCTTACTGCACAGCCATACGTACTACAGATTTTAGATACATTGAGGCAGCTCTATTAAAATATTTAATCACCTTATGAATTCAGAAATGTTTCTTAAGTGTCTCTTTATAACACCAGTTTATGAGGTGTGCAGCTGTAGCTTGTTTGCAATGCAAAAAATAAGAGAAAAGGGACAGGTAAATGAAATGCTTGCAGGTGTACAACAAAGAGACAATAACACATTGTTTACAGTAAAGCTTTCAGAATCTATACAGAAACTCAAGAGGTGATCTAGCTAAACTAACACACCATCAGTGAAATGCCCTGGAACCCAACAAATGCATTGCAAATTTTGCAGTAAATTAGAGGTAAGTCTCTTAGCATAGGCATTTAGTTTAACTAATTAGCTGAATTCTAGAATTTTTAAATAAAAACAAAAATTCTAGGCATAATTTTTCCATGAGGTTCACTGCAAAAATACTAATAATGGAAGCTAAGCAATTAGTCTCCCCCTTTAACATACTGTATGCAAGTCTTCAGGTGTACACAGATATGTAGCAATGCTGCTTCTATGCAGCTAAGGTTCAACACAAATATATTGGCTAATACGTTTTTGCTGCTATTAAGATATTGTTCAAAAAAAGTGTTTTGAATATCAGTCTAAAACCTACTATCATGCTACAGCGATTGACTGTAAACAGGTCTCATCTCAGAGCAAGTATTAGCAATAGCACCTAAATACCCTAAAATCACTGCAGTGTTTTTAGCAATAGTATTTTTCAGTAAGCAAGCTCATGTAAGCAAGTTGTATAAATGGAGCACTCCATCACTTTGATGATGATGGTCTGAGGAGCTTCCTTTGCTAAACTGGAAAATCATCGTTAGGCCAAAGAGGCCCATCTGCCAGCAGAATATCTACATAGTCAAAAATCCATCCTTTGTTTAGTTTTGACTGTTCTTCTGCCGAAATTGATTAGAGGCAAAAGAAACTGAAAGAAGACAGGATAAACAGAAGAAAATTGGATCCAAGTGGATTGGACAGAAAAGCTAATATATAGTTTGCCAATAGAAGGACAACCCAAGATACGAGATGGAATGCAAGTGAGGAGGATCTCATCAGAAAATCAGCCCAGGATCACCAACTGATGGGAGAGACTACTATCAGTTTGTCTTGAATAACTAGTTTAAACTTGGTTTCTTTTCCTTCCTTCGTGGTGATATTATTTGTAACTATGTTGTCTATGCTTGGAAACGTAAATGGACACTTTTAATTGTATCTTTCCTTAGCTCAAACTCCTACAGATAATTTCAAGATTATGATTTTCCTCTTCCAAATATATTGAGAGATTAAAAATAGCAGTCCTTGAGCCCAGCGCCACAGTTTTCTGACATAAAGGTCCAGCACACCAAAGAATCAAAGACTAAGATTATTTTTTTTTCATAGAAAATCTACAGGATTTTGTCTTGTATCAAAGGCTACAGGAAAGAAGTGGGGTCAGTCACTGTCACACAAGTTTTCTGACATACAGTTGAATGTTTGATTGCTGAATGTTCAAAGGAAGTTTTGTGGAGAACTGACTGGCTTAAAACAAACCTTTTATGAATGTTTTATTCATTCATAACATATATGTGTTAATATTTACTGAAAGATAACCTGGAGATCTTGGTTTATCTTGTGTTTGTCAAGGTAAGAAGAAGATCTGAACTTTCCAGATTTTTCCTTTTTTTTTCTACCTTGCTTTGTGTCGGGCAAAAATGCATTCAAACAATTTAATTCAGTCACTTTTTGCAAAAGATCAGTTTGATGATATATACAAGACTGAGTGTATAATTATTTGTTAATATTTTTCTGTTGAACACTAGAAGACATGAATAGAGCGAGCTGTAAAGTTAGCCTCTCTTGCCTGCCATGAAAATGTTTTCATTTGAAAAACTAACAGTAGTCTGATCACTTTCTATATACTTCTAACACTTGAAATAGTTAAGTGATCCTTTTCAATTAATAAATGAATAATTTTATACATTATTAGTCACCCTTCTAAATTCTATTACTCATCTAAAAGATGCAATTGGAAGGGAGTTTGCGTTTTGGGGTTTTTATCTTCTGCATTGTTAAAGACAAAATTCAAGTTGTTAATATTTTCATCACCTAATAACGGGATCCTGACCTTGCTGGAAGCAGAAATCTTTCTTCTGGAAATCCATAACCATTGTTTCAGTATTATTCCCTCTGGATGTTGTTACCTCTCACTGTACTTTCTTTGCAAGCACTTGAACTTGCAATGCAGAATAATATAAAGAAAAAGTCACTGGTAAGCCCCACCGGGCTTTCTTTTTTCTTGTTTTCCTTTTCCTTCAAAGGAAAAATTGTATCTAAAAATTTCTTCACATTTCTAAGTGACATGTCTGTATTTTCATTTTCTAATTTGAAAACAAATAACCACAACTCTTCTGACTGCAGAGAACATGAGAACATTGTGGGCAAATATGCCCAGATACATTGTGGATGTATTTTTCATGGAAAGGGCATGACTCTTCCAAGAGGAAAAAAAAGTAATAAGGGGATTGAGCCAACCATTTTAATGAAGAGCCTTATAGAATACAGTTGTTCTACAAAGCAGCAAGCTTAGTTGCTATACAAGTTGTGTATAAACATATTTATTGCAGACAAGTAGATCAGACAAATAGGATTTCCTCTGCAAGCACTTGATCTGTTTTATATTAGACCAGTTAGATGAAAGGCCGAGTGTCTCATTTTCTTGTTAAGGAGCAGCACCTGGCTCTACTGAGCCTTCATTCAATTGCTGCTCCAACCCTACTGCAACGTAACTGTTTCTACCCAAGCAGAATAAGGGTTGGTGGCATCTCCATTGGCTTGTGAAACTGAAAACTTCTCAGCTTTGAAAGTTCAGGCCCTGTTAAATCAATTCCTGACAGAGCCACAGGTAACTTTGTGCTGGTGTTCTGCCCAGTGCTGACGGGATATTTCTTTCCTGAGTTTGCTGATGTAGAAGCAGTCAACAGTTAAAATGTTATTAAAAACTACATGGATCGAAATACAACAAAAGCTCAGAGTAAGGACTCAACCAGGAGGATCTTCACCCTACCTAACTTCCACAAAATAACCCTTTTTCCTAAAATTCCAACTGTATTAATCCCTATGCACTAATCTCCACAGCCCAGACAAACATTCCATGTTTAGAGCAGGGGTCCTCAAACTACGGCCCGCAGGCCGGATACGGCCCCCCAGGGTCCTCAATCCGGCCCTCGGTATTTACTGACCCCCCCGCCCCCCCCCTCCGGGGGTTGGGGGGGGAACCAAGCAGCCGCAGATGACTGCCTGCCACTGCATCCGCGCGCCGGCCCCCTGTTTAAGAAGTTTGAGGACCCCTGGTTTAGATGCTCCTAACCACTGGTACCACCATCCCTCAAAGGATGCAGTCAGAAAACTGGAAAAATAAACTACATCAGCTAAATTCCCCCTCAAGAGAAGTACCTCCATATTTCCAAATGCTACATCACTTCATGTTTAAATATTCACTATACTTCAGCAAGAAAAAGTAAAGGACAATAAAAGAGCAACTTCAGAAATCAGCACAATCTACAGCAATGATGTTAAGAGTGGCCTCTCAGAGTAAACCCATAATGGAAAAATCCTGGTCACTCTCCTGCCACTTTGAGCAGCTGTCAGGGTAATCAGATACTCTGTTCTAATGGTGGTTATACAGCAATCATAGCTCATTGTGCAGGCATGAAGAACTCCAGGTGTTGGAGATTTCTGGAGAGCTTTTCCAGCACAAATGAGCACAGGTCTGTTGCTAGCTAGGTAAACCCCTGCCAGGAGGCAATAGCTGCTGTAGCCTCAATAGCCTCAGAAAAGTGGCCCGTGCTGCTCCATCATGATTTGACTGCTTACCACTTGCAATAAGCCCTCAGAGGAAACAGTGGCACACAAAATCCCAAATCTGCAACTAAAAGAGAAGTTTCTCCCCCTCCACCATCTCAGTCCAAGGTACTTTGACACTATCATTGTATAGGGAGGTGCTGTTAAGAATAATCCTTAATAGGACTGGTAGACAGTTGTCTCTGTCAATACAAATTCCAAAAAATACTATATTTGACTCAACTTCAAATCACATCAAACCATGTAAAGGAAATGTTTGCAAATAAGGCCTTCAGATCCAGTTGTTTCTCTCTGCTTGCCTACAGATGCCATCAATAGCATCCTACTAGTGACACAAACTTTGCTAAGCATAAAATAACCTCAGCAAAAAAGTTTTCTTCATCCTTAAGTCCTACTGTTAAACACACTGCAAATAATTTTCATTTTAAACCTCCTTTCTTCCTTTCTTAAATCTGTATTCTTTGATCTTTATTGATAAAGGAAGTGTTTCTTCAGAGATAGTTAACTCAATGTATTTTTCAGTGAGACATACTTCAAAACAAGCATGTCAATGCACTTCTGCCTTTATGGAATCTCTCAATAGTCTACAAAGGCCTTTTGTATCATCTTGTTCAAGCATTCATATCCAAGACATTCCATAATCCATTAATGGCTCAAATTATAAAGAATGTATGAGTGAAACTAAAAAAAATAGGTAAACAGCTTGTCCTTTTCTCCTTTCAGTTCTCACTCTCCAGAAAAAAAAGGGAAGAAAAAGAACCAAAAAATGAAAACAAAACAAACCTCCAAACAAAAACAAACACACCAACAAAATAAACCCACAAAGAAAAAAAAACTAAAAAAAAAAAAAAAACAAACCCAAAACACAAAACAGAAGAGTCATAACCCAGAAAGCAATCTTAAGGACACAAGTGTTATGAATTCACAAGACCATTTTTCATTTGGTTTCATATTCACTAGGAAGCTACCAGCTTAAAGATGAGTATCGAACATGAGCCTTTTCATAGCAACAGCCACATCAAATTCTCCTCACTTTTGCTTTAGACTTGAAATTGTAGGGTATGAGTATATTATACCTAGGTTTGTGTTGTAATCCAGCATTGCTGGTCAAACAGCCAATTTTATTGGTTAGGAATGGGAAAAATCAACATGACATCTTGTACTTGGAATAACAGAACAAAATATCATACAATATTTGAATATTTACTACTGCTAGGGCTGAAATACAGGTATTCAACTTTCTAAATGACTTCCCTATCCAGTTAGGCACTCAGTACTCCTTTTCTGAATGATTTCTCTCACTTGGTGGGTATTTCAACATTTTTACAGATATGAAATGTTTCATTCAACCTGACATAGCATCTAAAAGAATTCTTTTGCCAGGAAAATATTGGGAGAAAAAAAAATTCTGTGTGCATGCAGGTACATATATATAAATTTCTTCAATTGGGTAGCTGAGCCAAAAAGCTGAACCAAGTTTTACATAGTGAAAGCTAAAACTTTTCCTAAATAAATCATTTAGGAAATGCTCCAGATTTTTGACTGAAGATTTACTGGTGCTAAGCCACACGCTGAAGTTTACAACCACATGCTCCATTGATTTCAACAGACTACTACCCTTGCCTTTCACAGGAAACTCTCCAATGCAGACAAGTAGCAAGAGGCATGTCATATCTGTAACACATGGCTGCACTATCAATATTACTAATAGATTTGTATGCTGGGCATTAGTTTGAAACTCCTGCCTTGCTCAACTTAAAACACATCATCAGAGAACTGCTGACATTGTAAATTAAAGGGAATAAAAGTATAATATGCCACTACAAAAAAACTTCTCACAGTATTCTGGGTACATTTTAGAGGGAGTGATACAGTATCTAACCCATTCTGTATGAAAAGAGGAGAGTTCAGTGGAAAACAAATAATTTTAAAACATTTCACTGAAGTTATAAATGAAATGAGATCCCAAACAAGAATGACGCGTGGTTCAGAATTCCATCTTTTGATGCAATGCATCCATCACAGATTAAGAAATGTTTTCCCTGCTTGATCACAGCAGAAATTCTTTGTTTCTTTTTCATCACTGCTGACTTTTTTCCCCATTCCATTAACAAAGCTTAATTCCAGCTTGGGCCATTTGATTTTTTTCTTAATATCTTTAAACTTCAGTTGTAATTGAATCAACAGAAGTACTATCATATTGTTGTGCTGTTTATGAAGCTTTATAAATCTCTCTGCAAGTAAATTAGTGTCATATCAAACTGCTGAGCCTGAATTTTGCTGGCAGAGACAGATGTAGGGCACTTTCCTTTAGTACGGAAAAACAGATTCTGTTTTAAAAATAATTCCTTCCCATTTCCCCCCAGTCTAGTGTATTCAGGAATAGGACTCTTATGTGGGTCAACTCCAGCTAAGATGAAGCCTTCTAAGCTGCAGCTTTCACAAAGTTTGTCACCTATTCATGCTAACATATTAATTACTACTAATTTAAAAATTGTAGCATTTCAGCTCCTGCTAACAAAATTATATTAAATCTTATTGGTTTTCACAGAAAAAAACCCTTTGATTACTTTTGACAAAAGCCAGCTTCAGTGAAAGAACATTTAGTGATGCCATAATTACAGTAAATCAAAATCCTTATATGTCTAGTGCAGTCCATAAATAAATATGCAATCCCAGTTTACAAAGGTAATTTTGCAGTCTCAGTTGAGAAAACTAAATCTAATTTTAGTCCCTAAAAAAAGAAAAAAAGGTTCACTAAGCTGCCATACTGAAAATATTTAGCAAAATTATGTTCATTCACTTGTCTTCTTACAACTTGCTGACATTTAGTTGCCTGTCATGCATTTGGTTGTCAACATCCAAATTCATGTCTATTAACTTTAAGGACTGTTGACTTAATATAATTTGATTTTTTTATGTCAATATCAGTGTATGGACTGTATTTCCTTTAGTATATAGCATCAATGTACATTTAGAAAGTGCTTCAAAGAAAGCCAAAAGATAAAGATACTGTTTAACTGGAAAAAATAGATTGCATAATTTAATAATTCTGAAATATATTTCTCCAAAATTTTAACAATTCTGAAAGTTATATGACCTATGTGACTGACCTTTTTAATTAGATTTTGCATATCAGAAGAAAAGCAAAAAAAATAAAATCCACTTTTACATAGCAGATTTGCAGCATGAGTAAATCATAGTAATGAACTTTAAAGAGACAGGTTAATTTACTGCAGTTAAGGATCTGATGCTATACACAGACAAAGAAACACTTTACAGCATGGTCAGCCTTTTCAAACAAGATTATGCCTACAGGTATTCTCTGTAATAAAGCTACTGATCACCAGCCAGAAGTAACAACAAGAAATCAACAGCTCTAGACATCAGGCCACTATTATTTAAATAGTTTAAACCATATTATGTGAGTAATGCTAAAGAAAATCAGTTTGAAACATGGACTTTATCCAATTTTACCTAACACATACATTTAAAGGAGCAGGAGCAAGTCGTCCCCATGTGCCAAAAGATGATCTGGTGGAGAAGAAGACCAGCCTGGCTGAATAGAAATCTTTGGCTGGAACTCAAGAAAAAAAAGTTTTTACGACCTTTCAAAGAAGCAGCTCAGGAGGACTACAAGGATGCTGTGAAATTATGAAGGGAGAAAATCAGAAGGTCCAAAGCCCAAATAGAATTTAATCTGGCTACTGCCACAAACGCCAATAAAAATAGTTTCTATAAGTATACTAGCAACAATAGGAAGACTAAGAAGACTCTCCATCCTTTAGTGAATGTGGGAGGAAATACAGTGACAAAGGATGAGGAAAAGGCTGAGGTACTCAATGCCCTCTTTGCCTCAGTATTTAATAGTAAGACCAACTGATCTCCAGGTACTCAGACCCCTCAGCTGGATGACAGAGATGGGAAGCAGAATGAAGCTCCCATAATCCAAGGGGAAATGGTCGGTGACCTGCTTAGACAAACATAAGTTTGTGGGGCCAGATGGGATCTACCCAAGGGTGTTGCGGGAGCTGGCAGAGGTCCTCACCAAGCCACTTTCCATCATTTATCAGCAGTCCTGGCTAACCAGGGAGGTCCCAGAAGACTAGAAGTTAGGAAATGTGGTGCCTATCTACAAGAAGGGCTGGAGGGAGGGATCCAGGGAACTTCTGACATCAGTGCTGGGGAAGGTTATGGAGCAGACCATCCTGAGTGCCATCATGCAGCACACGCAGGACAAACAGATGATCAGGCCCAGTCAGCATGGGCTTATGAAAGACGGGTCCTGCTTGATGAACCTTATCTGCTTCTATGACAAGGCAACCTGCTTAGAGGATGAGGGAAAGGCTGTGGATGTTGTCTGCCTAGGATTTAGTAAAGCCTTTGACACCGTTTCCCACAGCATTCTCCTGCAGGAGCTGGCTGGTCACGGCTGGGGCAGGTGCACTCTGTGCTGGGTTAAAAGCTGGCTGGGCAGCCGGGCCCAAGGAGCGGTGGGGAGTGGAGCTACACCCAGCTGGCAGCTGGTCACACGTGGCGTTCCCCAGGGCTCAGTGTTGGGGCCAGTCCTGTTCAGTGTCTTTATGGAAGATCTGGACAAGGGGATCAAGTGCACCCTCAGCAAGTTTGCAGGTGACACCAAGCTGGGCAGGAGTGTTGATCTGCCTGAGGGCAGGAAGGCTTTGTAGAGGGATCTCGACAGGCTGGACCGATGGGCTGAGGCCAACTGTATGAGGCTGAACAAGGCTCAGTGCCGGGTCCTGCACCTGGGTCACACCAGCCCCACGCAGCGCTGCAGGCTGGGGCAGAGCGGCTGGGAGGGCCTGGTGGGAAAGGGCCTGGGGGTGCTGGGTGACGGCCGGCTGGGCAGGAGCCAGCTCTGTGCCCAGGTGGCCGAGGAGGCCAACAGCATCCTGGCCTGGGTCAGAAACAGTGTGGCCAGCAGGACTGGGGGAGTGATCGTCCCCCTGTACTGGGCACTGCTGAGGCCGCACTTCAAATCCTGTGTTCAGCTTTGGGCCCCTCACTGCAAGAAAGACACTGAGGGGCTGGAGCGTGTGCAGAAAAGGGCAACGGGGCTGGTGAAGGGTCTGGAGCACAAGTCTTACGAGGAACAGCTGAGGGAACTGGGGTTTTTATCCTGGAGAAAAGGAGAGTCAGGGGGGACCTTATCATCCTCTACATCTGCCTGAAAGGAGATCGTAGTGAGGTGGGTGTTGGTCTCTTCTTCCCGATAATGAGTGATAGGACGAGAGGAAATGGTCTCAAGTTGCATCAGGGGAAGTTTAGATTAGATATTAGGAAAAATTTCTTCATGGAATGGGTTGTCATGCACTGGAACATGCTGCCCAGGGACGTGGTTGAATCACCAGCCCTACAGGTATTTAAAAATTGTGTAGATGCAGTGCTTAGGGGCATGGTTTAGTGATGGACTTGGCAGTCCTGGGTTAATGGTTGGACTTGATGATCTCAAAGGTCTTTTCTAATCTAAGTAAGTCTATGACTCTATGATGTACTCTTAATTAGCTCATCAAACTTCCTGTTTAGATATAAACATTAAATAGTGGCTGTCCAAACCCCTCCAAACTAAATCCTATGACATTCATTTTTATGTGGGGTATGCAGTTAGACAATTAACTCTAAAATAATACACACTCAGCTATGCAATACATGCACAGTCATCCCAAGTCACTTTCACACATGTTATATTCAGGAGGCTTCTGCAGGAACAGCACAAGCACAATGGACTGGAGTTGTAAAGAATTATAACTTTTAGGTTTAGGTTTGGTTTTAGTTTTGAGCATCTTTTTTGTTTGCACTGTTTTTTAAATGCTGCTACTAATGTTCTAGTATGCTTTGAGCTGTTTGTCTGTATATCAAGCTACAAAAACACTGCAGTCACTTCTGGAAATACTTCTCCAGCCTTTATGTGGTTTGTATTTCAAATGACTTTTTGTTTTTTGTGCTGTAGTAATAGGCCAGTGCTGCTTTATCTGGCTTTATAATTACCTTGAAACTGCTACTATTTTACAGGATACTTGAGAATTGTTCAGAATACTCGGCTCCCCTGATACTGAATTTTCTGATGGAAGATAAGCATCTTTCAGCATATGACCAAGACTGACTACTCTGAGTAGTCAGAACAAGAATATTTATGACTACTTTAAAACAGGAGCTAGAGAAGAAATATAATTTTAAGACTAGATTGGCAGCGTTGAACAGTCTAGTAAATTGTGATTAAAACCCTACTGGTAGGAGAAAAACCTGTTAAAAATGTTTTGAATGAGTCTTAAATTCCAACAGGAAGATAACCATTTCTGTCTAGAATATAGTGTAAAACTCAAGCCCAGCTGTGAATAAATTACAGATACATGTGCCTGAGGCCTAGAGTTCTGTTGACAATGTTTACTAATAAATACAATGCTTATTTTGCTCCAATAACTATATTTACACAAAAAAATTATTTTAAGTGGTGTACTACCCTAATCAATCACAGTAATAGTCCAAAGATTTTCTTTCAAGTAATTTATGTTGACAATAAATTTCCTCCTAGCATTTGTCTTCTGGTGTGCTGTATATTCCAATTATTTCTTCTGTGTTACTCAAAAAATACTAAGATATTACAGTTATTCCAGGGGGAAGTTTCTCTTTTCAAACACACCTTTTTATATATACACTAGTATTTATACAGGTGTTTACAGACCTTTTTTTTTTACTTTATAGGATTTAAATTATTTTTTTTTATTAATGGTGTGCCATCATTTTCTTTGTCTTCTCATCATCAAGCATTTTACTAACAGTACTGGATATCTAAGTTCTCCAGTTTTTACACTGATAAGTCCATGCTGCACATATTAATGTGGTGGGACATTTGGAGCACGGAGTGAGATTAGTTTGTGTCTACTAATCTCTTTTTGTTTTTTGTAAAAATTGTTTTATAGCTAATTCAGCATTTTTAAAATCTGTTAGAGCTATTGCTTTAACCAAGCACCCTGGTATATATTTCCTTCATTCTGAGTTTGACTGTGCTGTCACCTAAGACCGTTAATGAAGATCTTGCCATTGACAAGTAGAAGTAGAACCAGGTTTCACATATTTGAAATGAAGTAAAAAAGTGTCTCAACACTCCTAATTACACCCTGGGGAAAACTGCCAATGAAATCTATGGGCAAAGAATTCTGCTTTATATTCCAATCATTAATGTGATGCTGATTAATAATAAAATAAAATAGAAAATGTTTGAAACTTGCTACAAGAAACTTCAGCATTTAAATTACTTCCCGTGTATCTAAATATATTTATGTGGAAGATGCATTATAGGTATGTTTGTTATCGTTCTGCTTGAAAGTGGTGTATTACTCTCCTCCTAGATTCCTGAGGAGGATTTCAAGTTTTAAGGTAACAAGCTTCACCCCATTACATCTAACACACACCTCAGTTGGTGGGGACTAATTTCATACGCTACATTTATCTAATGATAATGAATTCTTAATAATATGAAAATCTATTCTAGTTAGGGGGTAGGGCAGTGGTATGTAAAATCAATCTATTAAATGTTTATAATTCTATAAAGCAAAATTATTCCTTCAGAGTACAGGCCCTAAAACACACTGTTTTTTGAAAAAAACATACTGCCTGTTTGTTCTGTCTGTAAAAGGGAATGGCCCTGCTCAAAAGCCTTCAGTTGTGCTAGTCCTGCAGGCAAAGAAATTATTTCAAAAATAACCCTGAACAAACAATTTTTATCACAAAAAGTTTTCTCTTGAAAACTATGGTGTCTGTAATGATTTGGGTACTTTTGAGACGCTACACCAAAGACTACCTTTTATACTGAGGCCACCAACTCCAAAGAAGGAGGAAAGGATATTATAGGTTTCCATATACTCAGGACAAACATACACTTATACACAGTGGAACCAGCCCTCCCGCTCAGGAACCCATATTGGCTTCACTGATAACTAGGAAAGCCAAGTACCCAAGCCACTTGACCAACCTAAGCACTACAGTTACCAATAGCAAAAAATGGATTGCTAAGAGCAGTTGCAGAAGAGCTGATCACCAAAAAATACAAAATAAGAGAAATAAAGGAGTAAAAATGAGGAGTTTAGGTAACTGTGAGAGATTAGGAATCAAAATAACTAAGCAGGGCATCTAGCAATAAAGCTGCAGATGACCCAAGCTACTGGAAATGATGTGTAACCACCATGATTAATACAGCTAGCAGAGGGCCACCAAAGAAAATAATACAGAAGTTCAGTAATGACCCATGTGAAGTCTTTTCCTCCAGGACCAGAACAGTAACTATATCACACTGAGCAAAAGCCTGGAAAATTAAACAGTATCTTCATAGCAACCTGCCTGTTAGCTGGACTCTTTTCAGACTGTACAGGTGGAGAAGAGTGGGAAGATGAAGGGGAGCAGTAGTTGTCTTTTCCAGCAAGTCCTGTAAGCCAAAGGAGCCGGGATGGTCAGGTCACTTGCTAGAGTACTTTGCATGCTCATGGAGAAGGAGGAAGGTGGAAAAAGAGCTGTCCTTTCATCTTCCACTCTTTTGTTGAGTAATTATTCAGTTGATTCCATAATCATACTTGAATGCTCAGATATTTTATAAAATACATATGGTCAGAATATCTCTTCTTCTTCGTGTCTACTTGCTTAGGTTTTTGTATTGCTCTTTGAGAATGTAGTCTCTTTCTCAGGTTGCTGGCTGGGATTGTATGATAGCAGTTACTCAGGTTTTGATGCTGCCAGTCAGTGCCAAGAGTAGACACAAACTAAAATGCCTTCTGCTAGCTAAAGCATGCTGTTCATCTAAAATAAGATGGTTGTGGAAGCCAGGAGACACTGTGACATGGTACAGGCTCACCTAACATGCCAGGACAGCTATGCTGCTTCTGGTACCCAGCCTGCTACACAGCACAGCTGCTTTCTCCTCAAATGTTTTACCCAGAAGAAAGATCTCAGTGAAAATTACATAAAAACTGTTGATTCCCTTAGGAAAAACAGGAAAAGAGGTGCATTGCTTGCTGATTTCACAAAGTCTTGTTCCACAAGGTAGGGTATAATAAAATTTGCCTGTTTACAGGTCCAGATCATGAAAAGCACAGCTGCTAATTTGCAATATATATTGACTTAATGGAAACCTGCAAACATGCACCACCTTTCCAGATTCCTTTGTGTCACTTGGTATTTTTGAAACCAAGATTTTACAAAGAAATA
This sequence comes from Falco cherrug, assembly GCF_023634085.1. Lineage (NCBI taxonomy): Eukaryota > Metazoa > Chordata > Aves > Falconiformes > Falconidae > Falco > Falco cherrug. The sequence continues at coordinate 37,388,337 of NC_073697.1, forward strand.
AGAATTTATAGTGCTAAAACTTTATAATATGACTTGAATGTGAAAGAACAAATAAATAACAGATTGATCATAAGGGACTAGGGCATTTTAAGTTTTAGACTGCTGTTTTCAACAATAAAACCAGAAAAAACGGAGTAACATACATTCCAATGAATTGTGTTTCTGGATCTTCTAGCGCTGCAGAACTCACACAAATCTGTGTTCACATTACCTTATTCTTCATTCTCCCTTTTCATCCTCTACTACAAAAAATAATACAATAAACCTAAAAAAATTACTGTCCTTCCAGTTTAAATTTATTATATCAAACCTTCCTTATTTATTTGGTTGTGGAAGTTTTCTTTAACAATATTTTTTTCAACTGCAACTGCAGAAATATTCCATGAAATCTGCATTTCCTCTGTCTCTTATTTTTCCTTTTAAGAAGTAAACATTACTTTAATATTTTCCTTTCTCATTTACCTAGTTTTCAAGTTTCAAGGGTTTAGAACTTGCACTTTTTTTGTTTCTTAAAAATAAACTCAGCATAGTCAATCTGAAATTTATTAAATTGAAAAGTATGTTCTGCCATTTTAAATTTGATGAATTAATTGAAAGTAAAGTGGTAATCCTAAATCAGTTTTGTATATAAGTAACTCCTTTCTGAAAACAGATATTATGTGCAAAATTAGGAACATACTAATGCACTATAAATTGTTCCCTTTGCTGCCATTGGTGCAATTTATTGTTAACAAATTAAGCTTACAGTAGAACTGTTCAAGAAATTTAATTTTAACGTCTTTCTCTTGCAGATGAAACAGACTTTAAATAAACTTTGCACAAGGTTATGGGGTGTTCTGCAGCTGCAAGGGGCCATGGATGTTTGATTGCCACAGTTCTTCAAAGCAGCATTGATCAGAGCCTCCCTAGTAATTTATCTGTGCCCTGCTGATTCCAGGAGCAACCAGCTCAATATGCATCTACCTTTCCATGTTCATATGCCAAGATTTACAAAAGTGTCTCTAAGTAAGAGTAATCCACCCTTGTCTGTAGTCAGGGTATCAGACAACAGTTTAGACAGTAACTTGTATCTTAAAATTCTGTTCTTTTGCTCCTATAGGAGACCATGGTCACCTTCCTACATACAGCAAAAGGTGCACTAGGGAGTTGGTGTTTTTTGCCTTCCACAAGTACATAAATTTTACTGTTATACTAAAAATCACTTCTCACTTAACCTGTTTTTTTCAATAAGGTATAAAATTCTTGACTCTCCTGTTGAAAACACCTTGCTGTTCTTCAAAGAGACATTTCTTCCCCTGAAGTATCTTTCTTTTTTTTTTTCTCTCTCTCTAATCAGCATATGCATTAAAATCTGCATAACTACACAAGCTATTTCTGTATAGTTATTATTGCAGCCCAAACACAGCAGCAATCTACTGGGCAAATAAGTGAGTCGTAACTGATCCCTGCAATCTCTTTCTTAGATAAACCATAAGGGTTTAAAAACCCAAAAGGAAATAAACATATGTTGGGGAACATGCATGCAAATTAAAACATTACTGACTTATTTTAAGATTAGCAGATAATTATGATTAAATTAATAGCCCTACAGTAACAATGACAACAACAACAGTCAGGTCTTACTGAAAAAGGATGCACATATATAATTCCAAAGGCAACAAATGGATCATAGAATCATAGAATCACCAGAGTTGGGAAAGACCTTTGAGATCATTAAGTCCAACCATTAACCCAGGACTGCCAAGTCCATCACTAAACCATGCCCCTAAGCACTGCATCTACACAATTTTTAAATACCTGTAGGGCTGGTGATTCAACCACGTCCCTGGGCAGCATGTTCCAGTGCATGACAACCCATTCCATGAAGAAATTTTTCCTAATATCTAATCTAAACTTCCCCTGATGCAACTTGAGACCATTTCCTCTCGCCCTATCACTCATTATCGGGAAGAAGAGACCAACACCCACCTCACTACGATCTCCTTTCAGGCAGATGTAGAGGATGATAAGGTCCCCCCTGACTCTCCTTTTCTCCAGGATAAACAACCCCAGTTCCCTCAGCCGTTCCTCGTAAGACTTGTGCTCCAGACCCTTCACCAGCCCCGTTGCCCTTTTCTGCACACGCTCCAGCCCCTCAGTGTCTTTCTTGCAGTGAGGGGCCCAAAGCTGAGCACTGGATTCGACGTGCGGCCTCACCAGTGCCCAGTACAGGGGAACAATCACTCCCCCAGTCCTGCTGGCCACACTGTTTCTGACCCAGGCCAGCATGCTGTTGGCCTCCTCGGCCACCTGGGCACAGAGCTGGCTCCTGCCCAGCCGGCCGTCACCCAGCACCCCCAGGCCCTTTCCCACCAGGCCCTCCCAGCCGCTCTGCCCCAGCCTGCAGCGCTGCGTGGGGCTGGTGTGACCCAGGTGCGGGACCCAGCACTGAGCCTTGTTCAGCCTCATACAGTTGGCCTCAGCCCATCGGTCCAGCCTGTCGAGATCCCTCTACAAAGCCTTCCTGCCCTCAGGCAGATCAACACTTCCGCCGCCCCACTCCGCTCCAGCTTGGTGCTATCTGCAAACTTGCTGAGGGTGCACTTGATCCCCTTGTCCAGATCCTCCATAAAGACATTGAACAGGGCTGGCCCCAGTACTGAGCCCTGGGGAACACCTCGTGACCACTGCCAGCTGGACATAAACCCATTAATTACCACTATTTGGCCAGCTTTTAACCCAGCACTGAGTGCACCTATTAAAGCCAGGGTGGATTACCCCTTTATCTTACCTCAGCAAGGTCTGGAGTAAAACACCATTATGCCAGGAATCTCCAACAAATTCATTGGCAATGATCCAAATGCAGAGTTTGACCTACAGTGCTCAAGTCCACATACCACAAACTCCATCATCTTCTCAGAACCCCAGTGTCATCTTTCAGACTCACAATGCACGTGACCTTGAAATTTGCTGTAGGTATTTTCATTCGTATTTTGAATATGGTTGAAAGATACCAAGTTGTTGCTAGACTGTTTAAATGTTGATGTAGAAATTCCTTTAATGCTTCCCAATGCTGTCAAAATGTTTCAGGAAGAAACTGTTGCTGAGAGTGAAAAATCCATTGATGCTGTCACACACACAGGAAATTAAATCTTTAAAACTTCGTTGTCCTTCAGCAATTTGTAGGTGAAGACTGTTAATCTTGAAAATTCAAAGTTCTGTGTTTGATGGAATAAACTGAACACATATAGAACAGTCTTCTCACAGTTTTCTACCTTCGCAGAGTTTAAAGCATAGTTACAATCTGTAGCACCCACACTTGCAGAACACTTTATTTTGGCTCAGATAATCTCTTATCTTAAAGCATTTCAAAGTTTAACCGACTAAAAATAATCTCCTAGAGCTCAGAATTCACTGTGAGCACAAGGAAGTGAACACACTCACCGCTTCTTTCAGTGTGGAAGTGCCAAGACAAAATCAGCTACCAGTGCAACTCCATTGACTTCCAGACACGTATTTGATACACTACAAAATGCCAGCATGGAGCTATCTTTAAGTTCTCCTGTGTTCTTTAAAGTTTTAATGTTAATATACTGAGTAAAATTTGCTTACTTTTTTCCATATTAGCCATATAATGTGCCAAGGATCTCAAAGCGTGACTCCTTTATGAAAACGATTATATAGGAAGTTAGCATTAAATCAACTTCTTAAAGCAGAAATTACCTTAAGGCTCAAGAGTTCCCTTGCTGCAGTTCTAGGGAGAAAATGCTCCTAGTTCATAGTTTTTTGCACTACCAGTAGGCAGGATAAACCAATACAGAGAAACTAGGCTTGACTTGTCAAGAAGAAAACCAGGTGTTGCCATAGAGGTGGCATATCTCTGAATGTTATGTCCATTCTTTAACCTGGCAGTCACATAAAAAATGAAAGCCAGTTCAGTCACTCACATGGTCCCAATCAGCATGATACTGCAGTCCATATGACTATTTAAATAAGTGTGAAGGTGGCACAAAGCAAAGGAAAAAGAGGTTATAAAATCCGACTGGCAGTAGTTTTGCACTTTGCACTTACAGTTATCACTGTAAGCATTTGCATATACAGCAAAGTCTTTTTTTAACTCAGTCTGCTTATTAAATGTTTCCAGTTGCAGACTTTTGAACATAATGAACTTCTAATATTCATTTGCATCTTTGCATTATTCCTATTTCATGTGAAATACCACATGATAGTACTTTATAGCACAGTTTTAGGCGCTACTTACAATGCTCCAATACTTTCTTTGACAATGACTGCTGTTGTTCCCTTTGTGTAAGAAATTAACAATTTATTTGTGTGTTCAACATAGATTTGTACTATTTAAATACAAAGCAGTAGTAAATAGCAGAACACACCTGAACAGCAAACACTGCCTAGGGAGGACACACACTTGCCAGCTGCTAGCAAAAGTAAATGATGAAAGTGAAAAGAAAAAGCAAGCCTCACAAAGAACATCTGCAAAGGAAGAATTGCTGTCAAACAAGTTACAGTACTGAAATACATAGAAAACAATTTCTTGTAATATTTTGAATGTAGTCACATGTTTCTGTCAGTGCAGTACTGACAGTAGATCTATTTGTTTATTAACCATTTATCATAGAAAAAAATGGAGAGTGGTTCTTGAGAAAACAAGGTGGAGCAAAATGTAAGTTTTATGTGAGACCACAAAAACCATTAATGCAGCTGCTTAAATTAATGCATAACAATGAATTCATATGATTCCTTGCAAAAAATAAGAAAAATAATACTACATTTGAAATGCAATAAATAAATAATTTATAGTAATAGATACTTCTTTGCTTTGATTTATAAACCAGGGGTCCCAAAATCATGAGGTATTTATTTTCCTTTATGTGACTTGTTGTCTATGATTTTTTAAAAAAGTAAAGAATGTCCTCAGGTTAGTACCATTCACTCTGCTGTCACAGCTGTCACAACACCTAACCAGAAGCAGGATAGCTTCACTAAATAAACAGTCAGACTAAGCAAACAGTTTCCAAGGACAAGACATCACTGCCAGTGCTTTGGGAAGATTCACTGAGTATACCCCTGGATGTTCTCTTGGTCCATCACTCTAATCCCACTTGTTCCCAACCATCCAGAGCTGTCTGGCTTGTCCCCTTTCTGATGGACCTGGATATAAAGCACACACAGTTACTACCCCTGAAAGTGCTATAGCCATAAATGTTTCAGTGCAGGATAAGAATTTAAGAACATTTCACACAAACCTTAAAGAAAGGTCAAAAGGTTTGTGAAAAAAATAGCTGGGGAAAAAGATAAGAACCTGCACCTATGGAATTAAACTGATACCTTCAGAATATGTTACAGTAAAATGCCTTTAATTAGTCTAAATATGTGGCAGCATCGTTTGATTTGCAGATGAATTACTTCTTTTCCTGTAGCTGGAGTTATATATTTGCATACCTAGAGTTTTGCTGGAAGTGAGGGTACTGAAAAATGACCTATGTGACATTTTCAGTAGGAAACTCATTTATATACTTCACGGTCCTGGAGATAAAACCCTCAGATTCTGAGGGGATGAATAATATATTTTATTTAATTCAATCTTCTTAAGGAAATTAATTAAAAAAAAATTAAAATCAACTCTAGGCAAGAGAGACTGAAGGTAATTGCAGTGAAAAATACATAGAGTGGGCTGAAGACGATGTGTAATGAATAAAATGGAAAACAAAAGCAAAGTATAAAGTTTGAATATACAGCATCACAGAAATAACAGCCACAGAGCTTGAATTTTGACAAAAGATAGTCTGTGCAGCTGCCTTTCCTGATTTTTATTAAATTAACTTTTTATACAGTGACATCACTTTAAAAATTGAAAAAAAAGAACTGCCTTGAGAATATTACATATATAATTTCAAAGGTTGCAAGACCTCAACATGATATTAAATGTCAGAACTCCCACATGATTTTTCTCTCTGTTTATACTATCCTTTTAAAGGAAGAAGAAAACTTCTTCTCTTGGAAAGCAGCAATTATAGTCTACTGGACTATTTTGTTCTGCATCACACCCTGCTGGGCAGAACACAGAATATACTAGTCAATCACATGTCACTTTAACCCTAGAGGAAATTTCTGTCTTTATGAATCAAAGGATTAGTGAAGCTGGTAAGGACACTGAGAAACAGACAGACATGAGGGGTGAAATGCAATTCTCAGTGGGCATAATCCTCTCTTGACACAGAACTTGAATTTGAGCTTTCGATCCTTTCAATGAATATATATTTGATATGTCTATTAGATTGTCAGCTTTTGTACTGCATACTTTCTTTCATGGACATTTTTTCTTGTTTTGAAGAATATATAAAGGATAGATTAGATAGGATGAACAGGATGAGATATAAAGACTATAAACATTGAATAAAGCCTACATTTAGATGTTTCAATTTGATTAATACTTGCATCACTCTTATCAATGTCCACAGCGTTTTGAAGATATTAAATAAGACAAATATGTTTCTCAGGAATATGAGATCCTAAAATGCAAGATTTAAAACAAATGTGTAAATATTTCTGCCTATTTTTCTGATTATAAAATCCCATTGAGCCCTTCAACTTTGAGTTTTCTTCAAAACATTTTTTCTTTTCATTTAGGTTTGTCAGAATAAAGATGGATACTTTTCAGTCTTCCATCCCTTATCCATTCCCTAGTTTTCATATTCTAATTTGCAAAGAATGTTTATATTTCACCCACTTTCCAATTCAGAAGTCATCACATCGTTCTGGCATATAACTAGTCTCAACTGTAAACCAACACTGATGCATTAGTTTAAAGTAACTAGGACTCACTAGCCAGAAATGCAGGTAAAGATTCTACCTCAGGCCACTAATGTGACATTGCAATAAGCAGACAATAATAGTAGCTCCACGCCATAAGGCATGGATTTAATATGGTCAGTCATGCCTATAAGCCACATCCTCTTTAATTTATGCTAAATCTCTGTTAATCTTATACTTCTGTTTTACCCTACTATCCAATAAATGTGACTTTTTGCTAAAAATTAAAAAAATCTCTTTATCTTATTTCTCTTGGAGAACAGCTCATTAACTTTTCCAATTTTATTAGAAGTCATCTTTCCCATTATCATCTTTCCATCATCTAGCTTTCATCCCTTTATCCAACACAGTTACAATTATCTATACTTTGTTATTTGAAAAGGATTTTGTATTTCATCCCCATCATAAAGTCTCTCTGCTTCTCTCACACGCACACACAGATACATACACAAACATGTGAATAGTATGTGAACAAGGTTAGAGATGTGAGATGCATCCAGTACTCTTTAGGCTCCCTTATGGACAAGTCCTATGGAATTACACAGATATGCTCCAGATTTCATAGTCTTCCTTTGAAATCATTAAGAAACAACAAACTACTTATTAGGGAATTCCAAAAATATAACCACTACCAAAGTACACAGAGTGATACAGGAACTAAAAACAGGGAATGAATCATCAGTCCCACATAATAAAAGGTCCGTAGACTGGTTCTCACTCACAAGAAAATCCTGTGTCAAATTTTAGACAAAACCCTACAATTTACTACAGTAAAGGAGTGGGAGAGGCTGAGCATCATAAGGGTCTCAGGTTTCTCAAACTGTTATTATTTTCTATTAAATTTTAAAGGATTTCCCTCAAGGCTTTGTACATACTGAAAAATCAATTCTCTTTTTCTTCTTTAATATTTCATTATATTCCCATGCATATAAGGTTTTAGGCTGGCTATCTTCATAACATGTTTCTTAGTTTGTCTCTGCATTTTCTTGAACATTTGAAAAATAAGCTTATTTTAAATCATAATTAAAATATATTAATTATATATGATCGTTATGTGTGATATTTTATATTAATATTTGATACGAATATAAACTTAATCTTGCTCTGGAAGTGCCTCAGCAAGAGAAATGGAGGAAAGTTTTCTGGCTGTCAACATAGAAAGGTGGTACAGCAGCCCAGCTGGACGCAAGAGCCATGGGCAGGTGTGACAGGGTTGACAAAAGTGTGCAGGGTGTGCCATACTTTACAGTTCTTGCATCACAGCTAAGGATCAGGAAAGGAGACTATGGGAGGTATCAGAAGTGGATAGCACATCTGCAGTGAAGAAAAATAGAGTGGAGAAACATGCAGTTAAATAGGGGGAGGAAGTGCATGACATAGGAAGAAGGTTAAATCTGCCAAAGGAAACAGAAAAATAGGAAAGAGGAACATCACAATACAAAAAAGCCAACAAAACTGAGGAATCTGTAAGATGCAAATAATTTTCCATCAATTCAGTTGCATTCCTACAGACAGCATTAACAGATTTGATATGGGCATGTCAGGAATTATACCTTTTGGATGAGATCTTCATAGTGTGTCATACTTTGCTAAGTACACCAATTAAGGAATCAAATTATATCCCTTACAGGTTCACCCTGCTGTTGCTTATCTCAATATCTGTTTTGATAGCAGAAAAGTAGTTAGTTTCATTAATTTGCAGTACTGCAAAGGAATTAAAACTTGAGATTTAATTTCTTAAAGAGCTACAAACTTTATTCATACAGAAATTAAATCATGCAAAAAATAAAAGCTACCTGAAAAACAACATACTGTGACTGATAAACTGGTAGTGCTAATTTTGTACTCTTTGAAGTTCAGCATGAAAGTTGGACTTCCCATGTGTGAAATCCCTCTTTTTGTTGCATGTTGGATAGAAACCCCCCAATATTCACACAGAAGAAGAGTTACTTACCCATCCATGACAACAGCAATGTGTTAAGTTAATTTTAGTATTTGTCAAAAGAATGAAAATAGGATGGCACCATCTTCCAAAGCTGATGGTCTGAAAACTACTACGGGATCTATCTGACTGATCACCCAAGACACAAATACACTATAAAAATATTTTATCAAATATAAGTGGACCTTAAAGAACAGACTGCAATGACCTACAACATAGATTGTAAAAAGAAATATGCACTCCTCTTGCTGTGCGTTATGCATTACTGGAAGGATGAATGTGCTACAGTGAAGTACATTAAACCAAGTATATTATAACAAGAACAAAACAGAATAGAATATTCCACACAGTTCCATTGTCCACAGAGTAATTTTGTAGCAAACTGATTATTTTGTACCGGTGACTTTTCCCCTGATCTCCATTATTAAAAAGTTATATGTTGTTTTATTTATTTCAGTACTTAATTATAATTGCATAAGGAGTGATCAGAGCTGGTACCTGTGATAATCTTTCTACTGAGATGGAACCTATATTACAAAAGTTTTTGAAACCTGCTTTTGCCAACAGTGTGTAATATTATGGCAAGAATAAGACTCAAAGATTACTGGCACACCAGTCTTATCTGTAGGTTGCTGTAATCTATAAACAGCTACAAGGTGTTCTTTGGAAAATCATATTTTCACAGAAAGACCATTGACAAAGGTAAGAGCTCGTGTTTGTTAAGCCCTTTCTTTTCGTCATTACCTGTAAGAAACACTTTTAAGAGGTTTGCTGACAAAATATGGAAGGAGATTCTAAACTTCTTCCTAGTCAGTGCTGTCTTTAGATTGAAACAAACATTTTCCTGTTTCCATCAGTTAAAGTGATGTGCGTGAAAATAAAAGTAGACTTAACATTGCTAAGATGCCATTCAATACCTGATCGTGCTCAGATAATGTATTCCAGAGAGAAACACTAAGATTAGAGAGACTTATATTTCTCTCCTGACTGCCCCCTGGGAGCAGGCATAGTAGACGAAAGATGATGAAATTCTATCAGTTACAGAAAACTCCATAAGACAACCTTATTCATACAAAAAGGATATTTTCATGGAATCATAACTTTGTTTTCTGACATATGAACTGAGGCAAATAGGTATAATAACACTCTGGACCTTGCTGAGATAAACTGTCTGACTTTTCTCATTTGGATTTTATCTAACATAAATATTGATCATTTTACTATATGACTTGCTTCTTAATAACTGTATTTCTGTCATAGGTTATGCTGCACAAGGTCTTATCTGTTTGTATATAGTAGTGAAATCTTTCACAATCTATTCTTTAGAATACTTCAGGTTGGACAGGCTTCTCAAAGCTTATCTCTAATATAAGGTTTCTCAAGGGGACTTGAGCTATTTTTTAGCGAATTTCTGAGAATATTCCAAATTCCAAAATACTTTTTTCCCCACCAACTCTTAGGTAAGTTACTGGCAGAACTGTCAACTAAAATATGACAGCAAAGCTGGAATGTAAATTTCTTGCACTAAGCTGCTTCTTAAAGGGCCCGCCTGAAGAGAAGTTACAAACACCATGTAGGAAGATTTGGTGAAAAAAAAAAAAAAAGAATTGGCCATATTGATCAGCCATACTGAAACAATCAGCTGTTTCTTTGTGTTCACGTAGGTCATTTCACCTATATTCTCTTTTTTATGCTACATGTTTTAATAAAAGTTTGTAGAATCATATGACCAAGTTGCCCAGTAAACACAGCAATGTCTTTGCATTCAGATAAAAGATAACCTTTTTAGTCCAAAGAGATTCAGCTACCTGAGGTGAAATAATATAAAAAGCAAAAAAAAAAAAAAGGGTATAGATGGGATTCTTGCTTCCATTAAAAGACTCCAGTAAACTGGTGCTCCCCAAAAATACAATGAATGAGTTGAAATGCCCGCTGAACTAAACCGTTAAAAAGTCCGGTTCACTTGTACTTATCTAAAAAGACTTGTTTGTAAGTGTTTGAATCTCTGGTGAACAGGCTGATGCAGTACTAATCAAAAGGTGCATGGTTTTCCTGAGATGTGAAAGATGGAGCTTTTGCTGAAACTGTCTGATATTCATTTCCGCTTCAAACTGTCAGTAATAGATTGCCACTAGCCAGTAAAAAGTTCACTATAAAGAATTATATGTCCTTTCTGTCCTTGGTCACAGTTACTGTGTTATCTACAGTAGGCAATTTTCTCGTATGTTCTTCAGAAGGTCATTCAAAAGTCTTTTACTTGGCAAGATGATGGGGATCTAAAAATATTATGATCTCCAGGCATTTAGCTTTAGTTAAATTTCCCAGTGTTCAAAATAAGATGAAAGTCAACAAGAAAGGTTAAATTCAAACAATCCAGTGCTTATAATTTACATCATATGAAACCAGAGTCCAATTTTGCAATTTTGTCAGGAGTTTAAGCTGTCATATGAAGTACCAAGTATACTCAATATACACCAGCCACTCTCAGAATATCCATGCCTTTTTTATACATAATTCTGACTTAAACACATACATAAGTTTGTACCTTCTAGATTCATTTTTTGGTAACAGAAAAATGAAATAGCCTGGGAAGCTGAGTATTCATACTTCATCTCAATAAATATGCCCACATTATGTACAAGTCATAATACTTCTAAGGTATACATCATAACCCTGGAAAATTACATATGGTGGGGAAAAAAAACCACCCTTCTGGAAAATTTGTAGGAAAAGACTTCAAGCTGTGCAAGGTTTTAGGAGAACTTTGGTGAGATTTTTGGGGGGTTAGGCTTGAATTTTTTCTAGGCTTTTTTTTTTTTTTTTTTTTAAATAAACCAAGACTACAATGTATCTATGGTACAAAATAAATTTTAACAGCTGGCACATCTGTATTCATTCATTACTTCTTTTTAAAACATTTCAAATGACGCCTTGATAAATCAATACATATATTCCCCCACTTGCACAGAAATGGCTTACACAGCTTCACAACTTCCTTTTGAATGCACATGATTTTTGATAGTAACAGCTGCATACACAAGTTCCAAACTTACAGATTTACTACCTCTGACAGTGCTAGCATAAGAAATACCGTAGGGAAGGGATTCTTCAGATGTGCTTCAGCTAACAAGGACTAAATGGAAACAAAAAGGAAGGATTTGCAGTTTTCCAGAGTCATCAGATTTTATTTTATTTTATTTTATTTTTTTTAATGTTCGGCTATAAATGCTCTTCTGAAAGAAAGGTCTTAAGGAGATGAACCATTTAGGTAGCTTATATCTAGTATGAAAAATATGAAGAAATAAGAAAGAAAAAAAAAAGGATATTAGAAGTACAAGGTTTGTCAGATATAGCATATATAGCTGGTACTCAACTATCAACAACTATTACAAACCCACTCATCTTCAATCTTCAGTTAATAAATGTCTTAAACTTGCCTGACTGGTCTATAATTGTGCTAGATAGTTGCAGGCCAAGGTTTATTGTCTATCTATCTATGTAATAGGCCCTCATAAAATGAAAATCTAGTAACCTCCTAAAGCTTGTCAGATAAAAGGAATATAGTCTGAAGCACTATCTTTCGTGAAGCTCAAGAGCACTAAAGCCTTACTTTCTACGGTGAAAATTGTGCTTAGGCAGGGAACAGAGAACTGCCCAGTCTCTGCTGTTTGAAGATGGACAAGTGGAGAGATCGAACTATTCAGTGGCGTTATGAAAATTACTACTGGCAGAAAAAAAAGGATGATGCTTGCAGGTTTTGATCAATTTATAATACCTCTGGCAACATCAGTTGAAGACACAGCCCTATTAAATATCACTGTCATGAAACTGAATGCTGTCACACTTCTGCCAGAATTGTCACAAAGCTGACTTAAAAGCAGCACTGTAGTTCAAAATTTTCAGCACTAACTACTTTAAGGAATTCAGTGTTCAGTTTTACTTAGGTTTAGAGCTGAATTTTTAAATAATGCATAGTATAGAACATGCCTGGAAACACTTCCTTTGCTCAGTTAGGAGACAAAGCAAGAATTAAGAAATGGGGAAATGCCCAAATACAGTCAAGCTGCAGCTATGTGGCTGGATTTCTGAGTTATGTACTACTAAGTCCCACTTTCCCAAGCAAGTATATCACGTTGAAAAACACCCTATTGCTAGATGAAATACGCTCAGCTCTGACCAAAGCAGGTGAAAAAATGAGGCAGTAGCGTGCAATGGGAAGGAAAAAGAAACCTGATAACTAACTGACCATCGTCCTCATCCATTTCCACTCTCCTTCTCTTCATTCTTCACATCTGTGAAGGCTCAAGGTTCTGCTCAAACTAATTGCTAAACCAAAGCAGCCTGGTCCTTTCAAGTATTCACAAAATAAATCTGTCGCAGCAGCTCCCCAATGTCTTTCATGTATTCCATCCCACTAAAATGACCACAATGACACATACAATCATCGTCTTCAGACAGCATTACTATAGCTCACTTCATTTAGGGAAAGACTGAAAATAATAGGCAGAATTCTCTGTCTGCATCTGTCATGGTTTAACCCCATCTGGTAACTGAAGTACCATGCAGCCACTCGCCCACTCCCCTCTTACCCAGAGGGGTGGGGAGGAGAATCGGGAAGGAATGTAAAACATGAGGGCTGAGATAAGAATAATTTAATTGAAATTAAATAAAAATGAAAGATAAATAATAATAATAATAATTAATAATAAGCTACAGTTATAATGAAAAGGAAGAAGAGGGGGCAAGGAATGAAATCCAAAGGGAATGGAGAAAAGAAAACCAGTGATGCACAATGCAACTGCTCACCACCCACTGACCGATGCCCAGCCAGTCCCTGAGTAATGATTGGATGCCGTGGCCAGGTCCCCCAGTTCATATACCAAGCATGACGTCCCATGGTGTGGAAATATCCCTTTCGCTAGATCGGGTCAGCTGTCCTGGATTTACCACCTCCCAGGTTCCTGTGCCACTCCAGCCCTCTCACTGGCAGGACCCAAGAAACTGAAGTGTCTTTGACTTAGTATAAATGTTAACCAGCAACAACTAAAGACATCAGTGTGTTATCAATGTTGCTCTCACACCAAATCCAAAGCACAGCGCTGCACCAGCTACTAGGAAGAAAATTAACTCTGTCCCAGCTGAACCAAGACAGCATCTCATCCAGCTGCCCACCACCTCACTGAACCAATTGACCATGAACGTATTCTCCTGAGTGCCAGTCTTTCCACGGATTCTCAATGCTTTTCTATCCTCAGTTTAGTGCCTTAATTCTCCAATGATCCATAGATCAGCTGCTTGGTGACAGTCATTTCAATGAAGCCTTTAGCTCTGCAATGAATGGTACAATATGACTTTTAGTTAGAAATTTAGGATTAGGCATGACAATAAAAACCAACAACAATAAAGTGGTCTTCTCCCTTAAGAGGATAGGAAGCATTATGATTCTTCCTAAGGAAATTAATCTAAATCATACCACAGGAGAAACAATTTTGCCAAAAGCATAGAGCTATAAAAATGAAGGGATTTGTGTAAACTGTCAGGTATGCGTTAACAGAGGAAGACTGTAACAGAATGCCAAAATTCCCAGAAAAAAGTGTAAACAGAACATTTTTGAGGAATACATTTAAAAGAGGAAGAGAACAAAAGAAGCCCAAACTGTTTTGAAGAAATAGTATCACTGCTTTGTTGGTTTATAGCTGAAAACAGAAGGCTTTAACATAGTTTTTTTGAAAGACTATAACCAGAAAAAAATCTTTGTTTAAAGCTCAGGCACTTTCCGTAGTTAAGCAAGGTGTCAATGAAGAAAAAATACATGAGGAAATAAGCATGCTTCCTTCTTCAAGTCTAGTTTCAGAATACTTAACAGCAAACTCTATCACTTATTTGTTGAAACATTTCATAGGAAGTTTAAAGTTCTTTCAGGAGAAAAAAGATATTAAAATAATTTTCTCAGTTATGATTGTGAAAAAAATTGAATTAATTCATTCTCACCTTTTTTCTTTTGATTCTACTTCAGCTGTATACATGAGATAACTAAGAGAATAAAGAAGAGAATTGCTAGTGTGTGTGCAATGTTTAAATATCTAATTCCCATTAAAATAATGAAGAAAACAGCAGATACACTGATCTTTTTAGTGTAAGAATCACTGAGGCCATAATAAATGGCTTGTAGGTGGTCCCTCAAATGGCATTAAACTGTTTCACACAAAAGTTTCAACTTTAAAAACGTTGAATATATAAATGCATGGCATTTTGAGGGCCTACTAGTATTGAGAAGAATTCCACCTACAGTCATCTAAAAGAAGCCCCATGATTTTTCTAGAAGGAAGGGATCCTTCTTCATATTTTCTAGATGACTGGTATGTGTGTCTCTAGAAACATCAGCAGTATAGACTAGAGAAGGAAGTAACTGGTGAGAGTATAATGACCACATAGTAACACAGGGTAGAAGAACAACTATTTTTCCAGCACATACTCTTACTAATGCTTTCTAAGCATTCCCCTTGAAACAAAAGGCCATAATTTATGAACCTATGTTCAAAGTGTAGACCTTCAGTATTCCATTAAGTTCTCACAAGCTTCTCCCAGATGCAGAAAGCATAGCCTTCATGAGCATTCTTCCTAAGGGTTCTTACAATGATTCAAACCAGAATTCCTTCTCATTCTTACTCTCCAATATAAGCTACAGTTATTTTTCGGGTGTATTTGGTTAAAGCCATTAGTATTCAAGTATGGAAATGACCACTATATAAATCTGTTATATTCTCCACACCTCCACTTTTCATAAAAAAACTTAGTGTTAGTCAAGCTTTAACCAGCTGTGTTTCACACTGTTCCCTTGAAATACATGAGGAATGATGAAGTGTATTAGCACTTTATTATAAAATAAGGACAATTGAAACAAGAAATATAATCAATAAATCGTGTTACAAGTGAGCTTTTGTTTCAAAAGAAGACACAGTGAACTGAAGCACTATTTCAGGCAAACAATCTATATTGGCAAGGACACAGGGAAATATGTCCCAGTGTCCAGAAAGCAGTCAGCAACAAGCAAAGCGAAAGATTTTGAGGGGACGCTGGGTTGAAGGCATGAGAGACTTCTGGGATGTGTTAGGAGTTTAAGATTAGAGGACCTATTCAGCAGGAAGGGGAGAAAGTGAAGGGAACAACTGGGAGAGTTATTCATATAGAGAAAAAGAGATACATTCAATTAAATCTAACAATTAGTGAGCAGAACCTTCATAACTTTAAATTATGCAAGCTTAGACTCCTAAAGTAAAATAATGGCCTATTTCGGGTTAGTGTGTATTTCCATTTGAACTGAATTTAGTAAGCATAAACACTTTTGAAAAGAAAAAAATCTATTTTTATTTCATTATCTGAAAATGTATGCATTTCTACAAAACAATCTTTCAATTCTGTCTTGAATCTTTT
Organism: Falco cherrug; assembly: GCF_023634085.1. Lineage (NCBI taxonomy): Eukaryota > Metazoa > Chordata > Aves > Falconiformes > Falconidae > Falco > Falco cherrug. Next base: position 37,404,523 of record NC_073697.1, read on the forward strand.
GATAACTACTTCTTATGTATTTCGTGATGACAATGCCTCTGTATCTTAGCATCTCAACTATACTGAAGTGCCCTCAAATACCCACAGCAGGATACATTTAAACTATTTTATAAATTGTTCATTTACTAGCACATACAATTAGATGAACTGCACTCACAAAAACTCATTGTTTTGATTTTTATTTTGGTTTCCAGCTTTTATTGTTTCAAAACTCTAAGACTAACTTTAATTTTAGATTTTAATTTCTGTATCAAGAAATGCAGATTCATAGAAAGCAACAGCTACTATTTAAATTAATCCTCCTTCTTCATATTTCAAAAGAGCATAGGATATAAGCATGACTGAAGGTTTACACTGTTTTTTTAAATCTCTGAACAAGTTTATTATTTTTTTGATGGAGATGTGCAATGAATGAAAATTTCTCAATACAGCATCCCAGAGGGAATCTTAGAAACTCTGAGGACCCTAACTCTGATATTACTCATATCAGTGCAAGTCACAAACATAACATCTAGAGCTAATAAAATCATACTAAGGAAAAGGATAATTAGCTCCACAGAATTTACCTGAGCTATATAAACATTTACTTTGTCCTGTAAGTCTTTTTTTCTTTTCTTTTATATACCACAGTGAGATGAACCAACTTGCTCCTATATTTGGTGGGCCTTAATGTGACAAGAGAATCTAAATGCTTGGCTGTACAGAAATACCCCAAGGCATACACAAGGAGGAAACAGCAATGATGCTCTCACCAGGAAAAGAACTTACAGAACAATAAAAATTAGTTCTGCTGCTGTCGATTGGAAAAGTTCAGGGAAACAAAAAAGCATTTTATCAAAGCCAGTCGCAAATAGTTTGTCCTTATCAAACCCCAGCCACAAATATTTTGTCTAAACAAACTGTAACAGAAATAATCAAATGCACCATATTCCATAACTGTAGTTATTTCAGAGTAAATATAAAATTTTTCTGACTTAAAATACCTAAAACAAAAAACACAGAGCTTCTTACTTACCTTTAATAAGAGAATAAATCATTTTTAAAAAAATAATTAATTGTATTGCAAAGTCTGTAAAATTGCTACTACAAAACTAGCAACACTTTTTCTCAGAGCTATTAATAAGGTAATAGCAATGGACATCAGAAAAAGCCACATATTTTAGCAGTATAGGGGATACTAACTGAATGTGTAAAACTAAAAAACAAGTAATGAAACCACATGGCTCACCTTACCATGTAACACCACATGCTGTAGGAATTAATGTATTATTGGATTTTATAATAACAGATATTCGTTCAAATAATCTAGGGGTTTCTTTTGAAAGAAGATGCCTCCTATCCCAGTATAAATAAATTAAAAATAATTTATTATGAATCAATGGAACAAAAATCTCTTTAGATCATTCTACTTGTAGCTTCACTTACCTGAAGAGTGCAAAAGGATTTAAATGTATCATTGCTCATTAAACCTGCAAAAGACTGTATTAATTGGATGTCATCCTTCCTAATTTACTTATGTGTTTGCTGACAATAAAGACCATATGATTTAAGAGCAACTGATTCTAAAGACATTGTTTACTGACTTCACTGATGTTCATAGTCAGAAGCTGAAACAAGAGTGTCAAGGACTATGCCATAGAAAGGAAGAAGATGAAAGAAACACGATCATTCTAAATTAAGAATGGGGGCAGGGTGGGGGAGGAACTGAAAATATAAAATATACATTAATACCTTTATGATTTGTAAAGCCATAAATCAGTGTCAACACAAATAAAGATCATACGTTATTTTGGTAAATCTCACTGTTACCACAATGAAAAAAAATCACACTGGAAACTAATGTTCTGAACACACCATTTTGCTTCAGTGAAGTATGTGCCAACTCATGCTTACCTAAAGCATCACAATTTAACCCAACCACCACAAGGGAAGTAAAAGACTGGTATAGTTAAAATATATATATAAAAGAAAGCCATACTAAAAGCAAGGGAGTAGTTGAAAAACTGCTCTATCATATACCATAATAATTAGTGATGAAAAGAAGATGCATATAAACACACATACAAGACAAAATTTACACTTCATTTAATAATTAGTAGATGACTTTAGATCCATGGGTAATGGGAAGTATTACCAATAAACTATATAACAATCAGGTTAGAATTATTTTGAGAACAGGACATAATAGAGTAGCATGAGGTTTAAAAAAAAAAAAAAAAGGACCTTTAGGTGTGAAAAGGAATGTTTAAAGCAAGCTTTAAACATGAAGTGGAAATAATTATAGACAGAGGGAGATATCTGTAGTGCTGTTAAAAAGGCAAGACTCAGACTTTACTGATATTGTCTTAAAACCCAAAATCTCTCCCCAGAATAAAGCTGACTGTCAAAAATCACACCACAAAAATGGCTCATGGTTTGAAGCTATGCTAACTTCTCTGCAGATTAGCACTGCAGCTGATAAGATCCACTCTCTCTCTCTGTCTTTGGTAGAGAGTAAAACCAGCCGTTCCTCAGAATTTGCTTGCACAGACATGGCAAACCATGTATTTCAAGTTGCTCATCTCCTGAGTGTCATTAACGCTCAGCTGAAGACTTTGGATAATGTTATTAGAAAGGTATAGTTCAATCATTGTTTTCTTTCACATTCAATTAGATTTAACCTGTAATACCGTATATACTATGTTTGAGATAAACAGTAACGTAGCAAATAATCCTTTGGCTACCTGAATTTCTGGAAGCGAAATATAAACTTTCCTTTCCAGTCACCCCCGCCAAGGGTCATCTTTTATGTTGCTTTATAGAGTAAAGAGAACAGAAGATTAATAAATTTATAATTGCTCTATTTCCTATATTATCACCAAGAGAAGAGGAGACATCAGAATAAGCTTAAAATTTTGTACAACTCAACACAGTCATGATTACACAGATAAAAGTAGCTGCCTTTTGCTGTCCTCAGACCATTGTTCTTTTCCCTATCTGCATATTCCATTAAGGACTTGATCTTCATACTCAGAAAAACTCTAAACATGCAGACAGTTAATGATTAAAATAATATCACAATTCAAGTGACCATAAAGGAAAATAATTTATTCTTTGAAAATAAGTGTCTTTTAGAAAACATTCTTTATGAAATTTCTCATAGGCCACTTGGTATGAAAAGCAACATGATTTCCATCTGCAATTACACAACTGATATATGATCATTACAAAGTAAATAATTGATATGAGATGTTAGAAGCTCTAAAAAGTAAATTGAACTATTTCTAACTCACTTTTGAAACAAAATCATTGGAAATACTAGCGATATGCTCACTTTAGACAGCCCTGTGTTACAGAGATCATGCAAAACTCTTCTTGAAGACATGCTGAGAATCTGACCAGATCATAGATCATTCAGCTGAAAAAGTTTCCAGTGGGAGATAGATATTTAGATTCTCCTGTACACACTGCACCACAAAACAATAGTCTCTCACAGGCAGCTGGGATATGGTGTGAGTGCATTGTAATTGTCTGCAGATGTGTGAGTGACAGCTGGCTGAATCGAGTGGAAAGACAGAAATAGTATATTCTATTTGGGGGTAAAGGGAATACAATAAAAGTGGAACTGTAATTTTTTGCAGCTGCAAAGCCTTTTTGACAGCAATTCACTTCCAATCAGTTTCAAGTAATGCATGAATGAATCAAGTCAATGTCATTAGAATAATTTACTAGTCATCAAGAATAATAAATGAATAGAATAATTTACTATTCACATACACCTATTGCTAATGTAGACACCTAAAACGTGGCTAGAGACAGCACTCTGCATGCTGACATGTCAGGCATGATACTGAAATCCACTCCTTAGACAAGAAATATTACTGGAAAAAGCATTGACTGGAATAACTTCAGTGGTATTTCTCAACCTTTTCCCAATGAATTTCTTCAATACATCGTGTCTAAAATAATCTTTAGAATTCTTAAATGAAATGATGTGTTAACCTGACATACTGCAAGTATGATATGAAAGAACATAGACCTTCATACACAGAGACAACCTGTCTATTGAAAGGAAAATACCTGTAGAAAAAGTAAAAAGTCTTAAATCTGATTTTTGGGCTTTTAAGGGCATTTAATACAGGGTTGCTGATGTCTCAGAGTACTCCTTAATCTGTTTTAACAAATTAATAAAGCATTCAATTTATACAGGAACAAAGTTATAGTCACAGAACAATGGCTGCGACTGAAGTACCACTGCAGCCTAGCATCTCCCTCCTGTCACAACAGCTCCTTCATACTGATGTGCACAGAATAATCTTTTGTAGCAGTCTATAAACTCATCCAGCCCATGGGACAGTTGAATCCAGGCTGTTGCTTTTTGCTGTGGGGAAAAAGCAAATGAGTGCTTGAGAAGCAAATGCTTCAGAACAATTTTATGGCTCTGAGTGGATCACAGACCCCCTCACAGCCTTGGCTGGCTGCATAGGCAGCTTCTCCAAAAACAGCTGCCCACTTTTGTGCTGGACAACAGCATCAGTGGCTACAGGCTATGAAAATCCACTCGTGCTTTCCCCATTCTGGATTTAAAACTTCACCTGATCAGACAACTGAGATTACCATAAGGGGATCATCTTGTCTCCAGTCCAATGCAGAAAATAGTTGCATATTAATATCCACATATGTTTAAAAATAAAATCTGGCTAGATACAGTGCTGATCAGCTATGTTATAAACCCTTACCGACAGTAAAATCAGCATGGCTTTTGAGGATGGTAAAGAATCATTAGCATGCATCACAATGGACTTAAAACATTCAGGAGTTCAAAGCCTACATTCTTCATTCACACTTTACACAGATTGCTGCAAAAACTAGTCATTGAATTCAAAGGATGGCTGATTTAATAATGGAAATTTTCAAAGTTTGCAGGGACCTTTGGATTTTATTCTGACTTCTCAAAGGCTTTTTTCTGTACAAGAGGAAGAAATTATTGGCTCTGTCACTTTCTCATTGTCTTCTGTTTAAGCTTTAACTTCATTTAATTCATTATTGTAAGTGGAACTAAAATTAAAAAACATACAAGCAAAGCCAAAGAACAACTAGATGTTATGCCTACTTTGTAAAGCTATCTCAATTTCAAAACACATACTTTGAGTATCTTGATCTCCAATGGAATCTTGCCTGCCTATAGTGTGAATATAAAGTGGAAATTTGATCTCACATTCAAGTTATTAGATGTACTTCTGATTATTCTAGGATCACACAGGCATTGTGAACCCTTACCACAGCAGGAATACTGCTTCCACTGTAAAAAAAAAAAAAGTGTCTGTGCCATTTTCATTGCAGAAATCCTTATACTGGGTCCATATTTTAGATTTCTCAGTTTATTCTGCACTTAGAGCAAACATTAAGTTTCTTCAGGTCTAAAAAATGCACCATTATTCCTCTTCAAGATTACAGTACTAGTACTGAATGACTTTTTATTAATTGACCCCCAAATAATCTATTTGTTAACTTACAAGTGTAACAAATCTTAAAACAGCCTTTTTACAAACTTATTAGCTACAAAAATAGTATCTTCTGCTTACATAAAAAATAGCAGAGAAGCAATCACTGAGTGGATTTGGTTTTGTATGCCATTTGCAATATAGTGGGAGGGGAGGCAAACCATACCTAACACTTCAGAAATGTCTCATTGAGTAGAGGCAAGAGAGTGATGTTCTCGGTTACATAAACTCCAAGAGAACTGCATAGTTTTTACGGGGCTCTAATCTCCCTTTCCTCAAAATAATGCTAAGAGCACAATGAGCCTATATATATATATATGGATGCTGCCAACGTGCAGCCACAGCTTGTATAGACTCACTGTGCTCTTAGTACATAAGACTATGCAACCTGTCCTTTTCCCCTTCCTCCTCTGATTACTTCTCCTAGAAGTAATCAGAGAATTGCAGCTGAGAAGACCAACAATTTTCCTGAGCATAATTAGCATTCACCTACCAGGAACAAAGGGAAGAAATGACAGGTTGTGCTAGTGCTGTCCTACTGCCCTCAGACACATGAGACCCATAGGTTATGAGACACCTGCAAGGAACAGCAATTCTTCCTGAAGCTTTCTGCAGGAGATTTAATATTCCCACTTAAGGAGAAATTTTCTAAAGGTAATAATAAAAATAGCAATGTTAACCCTACATTTAAGAATTATCTACTACTACTCTTTTCAAGACTTCATAATAACATTTTCACAGCATTAGCTAAGCTAATGTCTTAGTTTTCATGTTGTGGTTGTTTTTAGCATCTTAGTTCCACGTGCCCTGGTTGCATATATTTGAAACCTTTCTAAATGGCAATCTGCTGAAATCTGGGAAGCGACACTTACAGCATTTGCTATTATGTTAATACAAATAATTTTCTAGTATTTTGAATACTAAATCAGTGCTATTCAGCAACAGCTCAGTCTTAATATGCCACAATCCTAACAAAAATATCTTCTGAAAATGTATTCACTGTCTTGTAAAAACCCCAACTTCTATATATGAGATGCTAGTTAAATATACTTCTCAGAAGAGGTAATGAACTTTATTCAGATAAAAGAAATACTATATTCATTCAGCTTTATTTATAATGATAAAAATTTGATTCTTTGGCATAACTTACCTAGTTATATTCCCAATACTGTTACACAAAAACGACAAAAAAAATATCTTTGCAGTTTTGAGAAAAGATGGGTTTTTTGGAAACTGAAATAAATTCGGATTTTGTGAACTGTTGATGAAATGTTTATAATCTCACAAATACAGTCACCAATGTCAGCCTGGGGTATTTTTCCTGCAAGTCATCCTAAAGAAGTAATGATAATGACCGAAACAATAAGAAAAACTGCAGTCTTTAATAATTTTGGCCAGTCAGGTGTCAAACAAAGTGATGCTGGTCTATATTTTTTGACAAAAAAAAACCCAAAACATTAAACTTTTTTTGTGTCAGTTCATATTTAGGAAGCATGAAAAGAGGTCTGAAATAATTGTAACTTTTTTTTTTCTTTCCCACGTTATTAACAATCGATTGAAATGAAAAAAAAAACCAGATTTTGTTAACCATTACAGTGGCCACAGTGCCTATAGTAATAAAATAAAAAATAATTTTACTTCTGTAAGTATAAATGAACACGTAGCACAGCTCTTTTTAGAGATGCTAGTTGAGTTTGAAGGCAACTAAAAATTCTGAGAGGAACAGTAAAGACTATTTAGTGACTGCTCAAGGTTTTACTATTATTTTTAATACAAACCCCAAATGAGATCACTCTCAGCCACTCCCTCTGATTAAAAGTCAGTATCACCATGAAATTAGTTTTTGTCCTGCACATAAATCAGGTCATTTTTAAATTCTCATGCTTTATTATCAATTGAAAATCTTTGGTGTTTTAGAGAATTGCCACAGTGCTTTTAAAAAATTTCAGTTGCTGGGATTATAATAAGAATTAGAGAAAATAGAAATCCTACATTAAAAAAAAACAACCAACAAAACAAACACTGTTGAGAATCAAAGGCTAACTTATTCTGATTGGAAAGCTTTGCCTGTCTGCAAATTCCGAACACAGAAAACTAAAGAGTGAAAACATGTTCAGTTCATTATCTTGATAAATTCATCCAGAACACTTAGAAGTATCTAATATCTAAATCAAAATTAAAATATCAGTTGGCTTGGAAACAAAAAGTATGAAGATTGGGACAGATATTGCTACAATTAACAGTAAAGTTTTCTGTTAAAGATATCTGTGACTGCAGACACAAGAAAAATGTAAAATCCAACTTAAGACTGATTTTATCTGAATAACAGAAACCAAGTTAGGGGCAACATCATGGATTGAGATTCTTGATATCTGCTATGTTTATTTCACAATTAGTATAGACCAAGGCACGCAACTAATCAAGTAAATGTGCTCAAATCCTCTTCTGTATAAAGAATACAAATTTAATTAATTATAGCATTCCTATGAGCATAAGATACATTATTTGCAGGATCACAATGCTTTTAGATACTTATTTGATATTATGTCTGGCCACCACAGGTCTTGCCTTAAACTTAATAAACCTCAAAAACCCTGTGATACACAAGACCTTAAGTAAATTGCCTTGCATAAGCATGGAGCGTCATCTGAGATGTGCCAAGATACCACAGCCAACCTCCCCCTGTGTCCTGATTTCAGCTGGGATGGAGTTAATTTTCTTCTTAGTAGCTAGTACAGTGCTAGTACAGTGCTGTGTTTTGGCTATGATGTGAGCACAATATTGGTAACACGCTGATGTTTTTAGTTGTTGCTGGGTATTGTTTATACTAAGTCAAGGACTTTTCAGTTTCTTGGGCCTTGCTAGCCAAGAGATTGGGAAGGGACACAGCCAGGACAAGTGATCCAAGCTAGCCGAAGAGGTATTCCATACCATATGACGTCATGCTGAGTATATAAACTGTGGGAAGAAGGAGAAAGGTGGGGACATTTGGCATTATGGCGCTTGTCTTCCTGAGTAACTGTTCTGCGTGACAGAGCCCTGCTGTCCTGGGGATGGCTGAACACCTGCCTGCCCATGGGAAGTGGTGAATGGATTCCTTGTTTTGCTTTGCTTGCGTGCGCGGCTTTTGCTTTACCTATTAAATTGTTCTTATCCCAGCCCTTGAGTTTTACATTCATTTCCGATTCTCCTCCCCATCCCTCTGGGTGAGGGGGAGTGAGCAAGTAGCTGCGTGGTACTTCGTTGCCAACCAGGGTTAAACCATGACACCCTGTCAAATTCTCAAGTCAACAGTTCTCCTACAGGTCCCACATTATATCTGCCAGCTACAACTTAGACATCCTCGAGCATCTCAGATGGCACTAGACACCTCTGTGCTGGCAAGAGAACAAAAGCGCGTGTTATTGCTTGCGAGAAGCATGACACCTTCCTGCTCTGTTAATGTATCAGATATCAGTGCTGCGTGCATATTGCTCAGCATGCTTGAGCAGATTCTCAGTTCTGCAGACCAAGATCAGGTCTCAGAGAATAAGTATAACAATTCACATCACTTCCCCTTCAGTTTCTATTTCATTATTCATACAATAAATGCAAGACTGACCTCAGGTGCAGTCATGACCTTCTTAACAACTGTTGCAGACAGGGTCTCTAGTGACATGAAAGCATACACTGAGGGAAGGTGAATCTCACAACAGAGACTGAGGAGCATAGGGTGGTGTCCTCACCCTTCACTTTGATCAGCAAACTTATGAGTCACAACTACCTGAGCAAGCTACCAGATGCTGTAGCAGCAATCTTAGGAAGAAATGAGCATGACTGCCCAGAGATACAGAGGAAGTCTTGCTCCTCTTCACCTCAAACAGTCACTGATTCAGATGAGCACCACAATTCTGTCCGTTAATTCCAGCTTCTCCAATACTTTGGCTTTGAAGAACCTTTGAACCAGGTTTCACATAAAAATGTCAAAGAGCTATTCATATCCTTGTTTTCTGAAAAAAACAAACGTGGAGTTCCTCTGCATCCTCTGTGAAAAGCGGTCAGTTTGTCTCCATTGGCAATTTCTGAAACACACTCTGAGAGTGAAGCAGCATAAGAGTGTGTACTAAGACTATCAGATGCAAAGAGCATTGATCTCCTCATTAAATTTTATTTCCAATTGGGAAAATACAACCTAGATGAGAGCATACAGCAAATTTCCTATTATATCTAACACATTGACACATGAATATTCAACATTTTAAATTTGAGTTATCTCTCCTTGCTGCAGAGAAGGACCATGATGTCTCAGCAGGAATTACAGCAGAGCATCACAAGAGTGTCAGTTGTGTATGAATGCTCAAAGGTAAACTGTAAGCCTTAATGGTGAAAACTCATTTTTCATTCATTATCCAAGGCCAGCAGGACCACAGACAAGGTAAATGGGTACATTCAGGGTACACAGCAAAGCCCCTTCCCCTCCAAATTCATTTTTCTCCCTTTATTACATGCATGTGTCTAGAAAATCAGGACTGCTCAACTTCCCTCAGACTATGTAGTGAACATAATGACAAAACTGACAGACATCATGGAGAAATTAATAGGCAAATACAGAGGAACTCATCAATGCTGTGCATCCCGTGGTTCACAGAGTGTGCAGTAAAAGCAAGGTCTCAATCTTCAGCTGTACTATTTGTTGCAGTTTAGTATTGTATTTCCCACAGCAGCTGAACATTTTCTGTATTCCAGTATCCTCTAAAGACAGAGTACCTCAAGCTATTACTGTCAGGTGCTATTCTTACGTCCACTATCCTGACATGTTTTGAACTCTCCATACACTGAATGCAACATACAGGTTGTCATACAACAATGAAGTATTGCATTAGTTCTCTGATATACTAGGAATTACACCCAGAACAAAGCAATTTAAAAGTTTGTTTAAAAATACTGCAGATTCACTACTTTGTTTCTGGCAAGTTTGGAGACAAATATGATATGCTGTGATCGAGCAGAAAAGACTTTTCTAAGTGTGATAAATCTTAAGAGCACAACCTTGGTTCCCTCAAGAAGATGGATCTAATCAGCTGTCATAGAAATTTCTCAGACTGATACGTTTTTTTCCAGTCCTGATATTTTGTATTTTGAAGAATGAAAATTTCATATACCATTTCTCAAAAATCTGCAATAAAGAGCTAGCAAGCTTCACTACCAGCCAGGAACTAATGAGATCTTGCTCCTAACTCCTACTTCTATGCAACTTCTTTTAGATGTTGACAGAGAGACCAACATAATTTAATCTGGTTTAAAAGCAAGTATCACTTGAGAGAATAACTGCAAGATAACACTGAATCAATACTGTTATTCACTATTTGTAATACATTAGTACCACAAAATCCCACTGTAGTAGTAAGCACTATGGTTAGGTGTGCATCATTTTATAACAGCAACTTCCAAAGTGACTGTACCCCTGATTTTTTGCTAATTTAGTTCTAAATTTCCTTATCTTCTGTGTGAGCCCACACAAATCTGTTTCTTTTGTACAACCCAGAGACTGCCAATGTGCCTACCCTGGAAGATCTGGCAATGTACTAATTCAAAGGATATGTGAGAATGGATCTCCCAACTATACCTGAAATGGTGTTTGGAGGATTTTAATGTACAAAGGAGCAGTATTTCACCTGGATGGTGAATTTAGCTGCCTTTAAAGAACAGTGGAGACAGAAACTATCGGTGAGAACAGAGGAGTTCATCTGCACTGAAGGGTAATCCCTAAATAAGGCAGAAAGAAGGTTGAAGCAAAAAAGGAAGTCAAGGCAAGACAAGGTCACAAACCAGATCACTGGAGATCTGCAAATGGAGCCTCAATGGCCTGGCTTTACACATTCTAGGTCATGCCACTTCTAAGTCAATGAACAGATAAACCAATTTTAGTTGTTTCAGCATTTTGAATAATTAATTTAAGGAACCAGAACATAAAATCCATTCTCCCTAAGTAGAAATGTCACATAAGTGCCCTACTCTTTCCTCACAATTAAGTCACTGAAATATGCTGTGACTTAAGATGCTGACATTCTTTCCCTTGCTAATTTAGAATGGGAACACCTTTCAGACATAAGGATCCAGCTTCAGATATACTTCTATTTAAAACAAATTAAATGTAAATATTATTCTATAACTGGACTGTTTTCTCAGAGTTGCTACCTGAATCCTGTTATCTCATGATTTATCATGCAATACCTTTGTATCTGTCATACTATGATTTGTTACTAAAATAAAAATGACCCTCATTTCTGCATCACTAAGTCTAAGAGCCATACTTTTTAAACCCTTAGAAATGGCAGGTTTATCAATCAATATTTTGGTCACTAATACATGTACTTTATTCACTACTTTTTCAAAACAAATATTGTAGCCATCCATAGTCCTTGTAAAGATTTATTAGTTTATCTTTCATAGGCTGCTCCTAGTATGATTAGCTTTTGTGTGGATGAGGATTAAATAGTGAACACATTTATCCAAATATCTTTACAGAGCAAATCATCTCTCTCAAAGTACAGAGGAGCTTACATTATTTATATGTTAATGGTCAGGGTCACAATGCCAACACATTCCTCAGTTCCCTCTCACTAAAAGGAAAAAAAAATATGAAGCTTTAAATAATTCAGATATCATTGAAGAGAAATTGGAAGACTTGTTGGGCAAATATCAAAGTAATCTAAAGCTGGTATGTGTACAAGACATACTGTGCAATGGCATGAGCAGAGTTGTTATTTTGGGAACGTTTCTGCTTGCACTGCAAAGTTTAATAGACCACTGACTGTGAAATCAGTTGTCTTCCACTTATGTTTTTCTTCCTTTCATTTTTTTGTAATTCTGAACCTTCCTCTAATGAATAAACTTTATTAATTATTGCTTGACTTTGCTAGCCCCTGAAGTGCAATTAAACAAAATTACTACATATTCAAGGAGATATATGTGTTCAAGCAAAGTGCAAAAACAAAGTTGGGTGAGAACAAATTGTTCAAAAGCCATGTACATAACAAGCAGTGCATGCTTACTTGTAATATAGCATAGTATAGCCTAAAAGACGGTATGTAAAATCTTCAAAAAGGCCAGGAGGGAGGACAGTAATACATTAATATAAAAGCTTTTGTACTCAAAAGAGATTATTCTTAATGTCTTTAATGGCATCCTTATTAGCTTTGTTTGAATTTCCTTTATGGGGAAGAGGGGAGGGGGAAAAAAAAGGCAAGCAATTGTTTTAATACCACTGTCAGCATTATGCTGAGCCTGACCTCTCCTTCAAGATCAGATACTTCTCCGTTCTATCACATGTCATTTGGAGCTGTCCATGATTACTTTTCCTGCACTGCAACCATAATTGCAGTGTCTCTGACTTTACCTATGCAAATAAAGGTGCAGTTCAGGACCTTCCACTTAGCCATTCTATTTTCCAGTTCAGTACCATAGAATGGATTGGGATGGAAAAGACCTGAAAGCCCATCCAGTCCCACCCCTGCCACGGGCAGGGACACCTCCCACCAGCCCAGGTTGCTCCCAGCCCCGTCCAGCCTGGCCTGGGACACTGCCAGGGATGGGGCATCCACAGCTGCTCTGGGCAGCCTGTGCCAGCATCTTGCCACCCTCACAGGGAAGAATGTCTTCCTAATATCTAATAAAAATCTACTCTCTTTCAGTTTAAAACCATTACCTCTTGTCCTGTCACTACAATCCCTGATAAAGAATCCATCCCCATCTTTTCTGTAGGCCCCTGTTAGGTACTGGAAGGCTGCTATAAGGTCTCCCCTGAGCCTTCTCTTCTCCAGGCTAAACCACCCCAACGCTCTCAGCCTGTCTTCACAGGAGAGGTGCTCTAGCCCTCCAGTCATTTTTGTAGCCTTCTTCTGGACCCGCTTAAGCAGGTCTATTTATTTTTTATGCTTCCTTATATCTTCACATTCTGCTTCCCTGAATGATCCCATCACCAGTTCCAAGACCAAAGGCAGTTAGAGGCCAACTTAGTTACTGGCTCAGGCCTACACAAGGCCTAACTTTTAGATTCTCCACTGTTCACTGAGATTCACAAGCTCAAGTAAAGAACATGATCCCACTGCAAAGAAAAGTTTAGCTACTACTAATCAGAGTCAAAAAACAGCATGATTAATGGCTTACTGCGTGACCACCAGTACTGATGAAATTCGTAGCCCTTAAAAAGAAACCCAAACAAACTACATACACACATTTCCAGAGATAATTCTTTCCTCTCCAGAAACATGTCTTCACAGGACTCACACTCAGGAACTCTGTTTTGTGACTATATGAAGTAAATAACATTTTATTATTTTTAAATGATCAAGGAACAGGGACATACACTATTCTCCTAATACTTTTATTCTGTATACCATATACAGAATTTTTAATGAAATATGTGGGGTGCTAAGATTCAAACTCTTCTACTTTTCTGGATTTAAACCAATTTTTTTAATTTTCTTTTTTCCAGAAAATTACTCTAAACACTGGACTAACAGGGAATCTAGTCTCACACATGTCTCTGCTCTTCTGTTGAAGGTTTTGCCTATGCAAACATGCCAGAGGTTTCCACCAGCCCTGTACAGCAGGCCAAAGAGATAATTATACCTCCCCTTTCAAGTCAGTCTGGCTTTTTGCTTCCCAGGCTGTAAATCCACAGTATAGCACAAGATGATGTTGTAAGTGTAAATGGGAATAGCCAGCTCTCATACCCTCTAAAAGTTTCCTTGAGGCACTAACAGAAAGGCTAGCTGGTGATCTGAAATGCCATGCATTCAATGAACTGTACACTTCAGGAAATCACCTCGCTAAAATGGATGGTTTTCTGCCCCTAATTCTGATCAACTCAGAAAAGAAAATGTTAGAGGTCCTGTCTCACCAGTTTTGTAACAGAACTGCTTGGTTTGACAGGCTCTAGCCTTACAAAAAGCTTCAAAAATATCCCTACTGTGTTTCCTCTCTGATAATAAATCAGGCTATCATAAATGAGGCTTGTTTGCTGTCCAGAATCTTTAAATCACAGTACTAACCTAAAAAAAGGCTGAGTAAAAGTTTCCAGAATTAAGCAAGTCTTATTCTAGAATGAAGTAACCGTGGTTAGAATTCCCTTTCTTAATGTAGCAGAAGTCTAGCCCGCTATGGGGGACTAAAATAATAACATACTTACATCATTTCTTGAGAAGCCCTAATAACTCCTTGTTTGCAGCAACTCTTTGAAAATCATGCAGCATAAAAGAGAATAATAATGAAGCTTTGCTTTGAAATAGCACTTCTTACCATCACAATTCAAAGCTTGTTATGAATTAACTAGTATCAGTATCATTCAGATGAGTAACTAACACGCAAAAGGAATTTCTGGCCCGAGGACATGGGTCACAGTCAAGGCCATACTGAGTAGGCCGCATTGTTCTGAAAATAAATTATTTCCAGTCTTTTCTCTGTCATAACATTCTTTTAGTCACAGCTGACAATTTTTAAACTTATTGTGCTCCTTCTGTGATCTGTGGAACTGGTGGAAATTTCAGATGCATGCTAAAATATTGCTGTTAATACAAGAGTCAAACTCAAATGGAGAAACAATGAATAGTACACAGATATTAGAATAGCAAAGAAGAGAAATGGAAGTGAGGTACTTGTTTCTCCAGAGGAGCCTCAGATGTGGGCTTAGTTCATCTTTTTAGCTGATCCCATACAATGGGAGGAAAAACTGTATCATAAAGGATTCATAGGTAAGCATAGGTTAACACATTGTACATTTCACCTACTAAAAGAAACATGTGAGGAGAAAGCATTTCAGATACCTTACTCAATATTTATATCTAACCTTCAGGAGCAGAAGCCTGGCGCTGTATTCAGTTGGCAGCTAAGTTCATAAAGCTGTGTTAATGCATGCTCTCACAGTGCTAAGAATATGACCCTGAGCTATTTCACTACATATTTTTCTGAATAACCTGTAATCTCCCTTTCCATAGATGGGTTCCAGCCTTTACATTGAATTTGTTACTTCAGTTTAGGGCCATCTCCCTGTTACTCCATATACTGCAAGTCCCAAAACCTTGAGCTACTGTGGGGAGAAGACAAACCCACTTTCTTTCCTGAGTTCCCGTGCCATTACACCTGGCCATCATCTATCTCCCTGCAACAAGTACTTCAAGCCTGATGGTAGCGCCTCCTTCCACTAGTCTATTTCAGTTGAAGCTGAGCACCTGCAATAGAATATTTTTAATCATTTGTGAAGGTACTGATTCAGGTAAATGCAATCAGGCATCTCACCAGCCTGGCTGAAGTGTTTGCAGCCACTCACATCCTGTCTCACATTCCAGTAAAAGAGAAAAACAAAACCAAAAAAAACCAAACAGAAAAAACAACAACAACAAAAAAGGCCTTTAAAAAGTCTTTCCTCCTGCTCTGCTGCATCTGTTTTTTCCTGTGTCGAGAGGCAAAGACTTTACATCTTTGAAGGCTTAGTATATGAACATAGACATTTACAAACCAGGTTTCATTTGTACCACCTGTGAACAGGTAAGCACCCTTACCCTCAGTTGGTAGCATCAGCTAGCATAATACCCCCTGAAATCTCTACCTTCTCCTTGCTCTCTCTACTCCCAAGATCTAACCATTTTCCTCTACACAAGCTTTAAAATAAGAGATCTTCAGACACTTACATAGATTTTTGCCACTCTACACTCAGCCCAGTACATTGTCCCAAATAAGCCCTGTATCAGCTTCAGGACTAGCAACAACTAGAGTTCTCCCTATTTCTTTTATAAAGCTTCCAATCTATTTTATCAGTCTAAAAATGTATTGTCTTTCCAAAGGCAAACAAAATCCATGAAGAACCTCTTAAACAATGCACTGCAGCATGCAAAGATCCACAGGCTCCCTCCGAGCAGCAGAGATTTTTCAGCATTGCAGTAAGACAGACCAAGTAGCAGCTTTCATAAAATTAATCAGGATTTAACATGATGGGGAACCATGTTGATAAATTTGTGCTCTAAAATGGTAGAATCACTTAAGAGTAAAATTCGTAAGTAATTTTAAATCAAAATGCTAATCAGCTAACCTTAAATCTACTAAAAGGTAGATAGAGGGTTGGAGAAACATTAAGGCTGTATTCTAATTTGGTACCGCTTTCCTTATGCTCTCTATGAATTTCTGATAATACTGCATACAGTAAAGGTTCTAACAACCATTCATAAATTATGAAGTATTTAAAATCAAAAGTATATGTATTGGAAGTCTAATATCCTTTCTGTTCTCTGGTCATAATTATGTGTTCACTTTATCACCATTTCCTAGATTTTTCTTTTAATAAAGAACATGTCACTTGCTCTGTAGCACAGATGCTGAAATGAAGAAAAAAAAGAGTTCTGCTGTTTATGGACCTAATTCTTACATGAGCAACACAAGGTGCATGAGACACAACTTCTCATGTAAGAACCACCTCTGTGACTATGAACAGCACATTCTGTGAGTGAAACAAGGATCAAAATTTTGGAGGAGCTTCTAATATCAGTAAAGTCACAGAAGAGCATTGATTTACAATCTCAGAAAGTGAGGGACAAATGCAGATTGTTTCCTGAATGCTTCCCAGTGTCTGGCTGAAAAAGAAAGAAATGGCATAGGAGAAAGTAGCCCACATTCCAGAGACAGGGTGAATGCTACAGTATGATCGCTAATGAATCAAACATAAATCTGTGAGAAATGGAGAAATTGCTACATAGTTAAGGATTCTGGCAGAGAAGGTAACTGCCATTTTAACATATGTTTTTTGACAACTGATTTAAGCAAGAGAAATCTAAACAGTCTGCAATTCTTCTGAAAGGCAAAAAAACATTAGCTATAAATAGCTTCTTTTGGTTGGTGATTATTGCTCCTTCACAGTTTAAAAAGCAAAATTAAGTCTTTCTAATCAATTCACTTGTTTCATATACATCAACAGATGCAAAAGATCATTTAGGGGTGTGAGGAAGTCTGGATCATGTTAGAAAGCTCATGCGTGCAACATATTTGTTATTCCCCTGTTGTTATTCGCCACAGCATATGATAATAGAAGAGTTACCTAAGTGTGCACATCAATATTTCCATTTTCCATCCATGAATGCAACCAGTCTGTATGGTAAATTACACATTGATTGGTCAGCGTACATGCCAAGAAGAGGCCACAGGAAGATATAAATTACTTTTTGCTCTAATTTGTACTCAGGCCATCTAACAGCATTTTGCTGCACTGCATAGATTATATCAGCCTTAACTCATTCAAGAACAGCAACTCACTTAGCAACATTAAGGACTATGCAGGAGGATTAATATGTTCATATTTCATGAAAACATGGTTAATTAGTAAATTATTACTTTGGGTTTGGGTGTTGGGGTTTTTTTTGTTGTTTGTTTCACCTCTGTGCAGTCTGTGAGCAATGCTTACTGGGAACCGTGCTCACTTCTACATGGCATAGACAGAGTGATACCAGACACTGTGACAGTTCTGACGTGTAAGGTAGCTAGACCAAGCTCTGATGTAAATGTCCTCTAATCACAAGTAGCAAAACACACATATATATGGACTACAGATGGCTATAACATTTAAGTACCACAAAGGATATGAGCCACATAAAGCTGTCTCTTTCTTATGTACAATTGACTACATTCTAATTCACTAAATTGCTCCCTGATGTTTGCCTGTCATAGGATAACCTAAAAGAGCCCCAAACTATGTAACCAAACTATGGTTACAGAATCACCTGTCACTCCAGCCCTATCTAGCAGAAATTACTGACTGTGCATGCCAATGATGCTGAGCAGAAATGACAACCCTTTCCTTAGCTGTGTTTGGACATAGCTCAGTCGCTTCGCTAAATAGTAACTGAGCACAACTGCTTCAGCAAAGAGCAGCTTAGAGGTGCAGCAAGGTCCATCAACCAGGAATAACCAAGAGTTTTCTAGTACTCTCTGTTACTGTGCAGTAAGTAACACAGTCCTTCACATGCACTGCTGAATTCACTTAAGAACATGCTGCCTCTCTAAAACAAATAGATGACTTAGCAGTCCTCTGGTTTTCTTATGTTTTCACTTGCTTATTCAGGCACTGTGTAAATCTGAGATCTCTGTTAAAGCCATTATAAACAACTTTAAGCCTGATCCCATTAATGAGCCCTGCATTCATGTAAAGGATTGTTAAACGGTAATAGTTTAACAGGAAGAATGAAAAAGTAATTGCTTTAATGGTGCTACAATCCGGCACTAAAATATGTTGAAGTTTTTCCCCAAAGGTAAACCTTTAAAAAAACAGCCTACTAAAAGGGCATTTCTGTGTTTGTGTGTCTGTGTATTTGTATGCAAGGGTAGTACTAGGAAATACTCTCAGGCACTGAAATATACATATCTAGCATGCATAAATTAATGTTATAGAGGTTTTGTGTACATGCCAGGAATGACACAAGCACGAAAGATGACAGTAATATGTTTTGTTTGATTAGTATTGACATAAAAACATCACATTACCATTTGTTTTCTTTATGAAACTCAAGACTAGAAATTTTCTCTCTAACTTAATATATTTACACACAAGGAGAGTAAATGTTCAATTAGCAGTAAAATAACAGTTACTATAAAAATTATAAGAAAATTACTTCTACTTTGAAATGTCATTTGCAGTAACAATACCTGTAGGGGAAAATATTCTGAAAAAGGAGAGTATGCTGTCTGATTAAAAGCATTATTTTAATTTAATCTATTTATGCAAGATGCTTAACAAGTTATACTTGAAAGAGAAATAGACTGAAAACCTTATTCTATTCATTTTTTTCCTACTGTGTATACCATTACCCACTGTGTATACCATTACGACATTTGGATACCTATTAGATGATTAAGCACGACTAATATTTCACATTAAATTTTTATTAAATGCAATACAGAATATTAAATGCAACATATAATAAATACATCCAAGTATGTTTACAACAATCAGTCAGTATGTCTTATTTGATTTATACTGCAGGGCTTGGATTTTGTCACTCATTTTTGACAAGGGAAATTGCTTCCTTGTGCCCTAAAGCATATATCCTTCGGGGATTATAATACACACTAGTAAAAGGGAAAGCCTTACAGGGAAATACGACCCAACAACCTAAAGTAATATTTGTTTGAATGAGTTTACACGCTTTTTCTTCCTCTACTCTCCCTTTTTAGAAAACTGATGAGAAGACTTGTGAAACAGGATTTTCCTCCAAGTATCTTCTGAAAAATGACCTTAAATAGCACGTTAATATTCATAGCTCTGACATTCAGTATTCAGTAGTTTATATCCCTGCTTCCTTTTCAAAAGGAAGACATAGGCCCTTGCTATCCTCTATAACACCTTGAAACGATGACAACCTCACTTGACGCACATGCCGTCACTTCACATGACGACTGAAGTTTGTTTACTGAGACTTCTGTACACTGGGCAGTCTGTTTACCTGGCCACCAGAACTCACCTGCCACATTAAGAAAACCTGGCATCCAATACAATCACAGTTCCTCAGATAAAAGTGACAGTCTTTTCCCTGGCATGTTACTGTACTTCCTTGATCTACAGTCTGAAAGTGTTACATGACCTTGCACATTATTTTAAAGTGTTTCTTCCCTCCTGCCTTGAAGCAATTCTGTTTGTCTTGCACAAAGTATTACTTTCATGCAAGTTTGGCCTTATCAGTAAAAGTTTTCCTACTGCCTTTGACACATGAAAGTATAAAAATAATTTTAGTCTACATACAAAAAGGAAATGATGGAATTTTAGCCACATATTTTATACCTCTACATTGTGGTTAAAGAGAATTAGTGTGGAAAAAAGAGAAGCCTTGTACTTTCAGCCAATAAACACCTGACAGACAACACTGTAGGAATTCAGTCTGCAGCCCTAAATTGTAGCAAAGAAAGTGCTTTTGACATCAACATCCCTGAAATAGGCCTCAAAGAAAAGTAAATTTTTAAGTATTTTTGAATAAGATGCTGATAGAGAACACAGAGCATGTCAGACGTATTTATTATTTAAATCAAGCTGCTGTCCAGACAAAAAAACTGGATAGTAAATGGGGTTTGTGTTTTAGAAATTCTAATTTAAAAAAAAATACAACTTGTTACTCAGTGTATTTTAAATTCCTTTCAATTTTGCTTGCTAATACATACAGGACCCAGAATTAACTAAATATTTCTCAATCCAGGCCCCAGTATTTACAGACATCCCCCGTCGGGGGTTGGGGGGGAAACCAAGCAGCTGCAGATGACTGCCTGCCACTGCATCTGCGTGCCGCCCCCCTGGTTAAGAAGTTTGAGGACCCCTGACTTAGAGTATTGACCTATATTACTCACTTAAATAATGCACCCTAAAAATAATACCATATCAGATGCTTTTCCACACAGAATTATTCTCAAATAATGTCCTAAGAAAGGGGGGTGGGGTGGAGAATACCAAAACCTCAAACTTTTCATTTTCAAGACAGTAATTAATTTACAGGATAACATAAATAATCACATATTCATTACTCACATAATATAAAAAAAAATCCCACATGCAAAATGGGATTATTATCCAAAATTAATTTGAGTTACTCAGTCTATCAGGCTCAGATACAAACTCTGATTTATATATCATATCTTAATGATAGTTTCACTTACCAGGATGAAAAGTTAATGAAATTCTTTTCTTTGGGATCAGAAGCAGTATTTTCATTAGAAACTCAGTACTTTCTATTTTCTAATTATATAAATGGTCTGTTCAGAACCCTTCAGGTTAAAACCCTCCTGGAGCCTCAGCTTTCTCATTGAATGGTATTCAGTTGATCTGAATGATAATTCCTGGTTAAACTCTCAATTCTTTATACTCTAGTCCATTTTCCACTTTCTCAGGCCTCTCTCCTCCTTTTAGCATTAATCAATGAATTATGTTCAGCTGAAATACTATTCGTGCAAAACAGAAACCTTAAAACTTTGAGCATTTATGATAAAACTAATTGCATGACACAATATCATGCCAGAAGTAATTTTTAAGAGCTCACAACATGCTTTCTCAACACAGAGAAACAACTTCCATCCACTGTTATTCCTAACCACATTCTGAAAAATATACACAACCTATCCACAGCTCAGTTCTGCCATTATGTTTAAGCATCACACAGTGTTGTTTTATACCAGGAGTTAAGGTCATTTGTTTACACTTAAATGCTTAATTAGAAGACCCATCTCGGTCAGGGAAGAGTGTTGATTTGAGGAAGAGTTGTTACGTAGTGAAGTCTGGAAACAAACACTTTGCTAACTGTATAAGCTCATAAGGCTTTCTAAAGCTGTTTTTGTTTTTTTTTTTATTATTTTAATAACATAAAGGAGTGTAGTAGATGGGGAAGTCAGTATCACAGTTCTAGATTTATAGCTGTCTTGGTTTATTACGCTGTAAATAAAACCACTGCAGAAATGGTCAATGGTTTATATCTGAATTGAGCAGCACTTCTCAGTGAGATATACATCACAAAAATATCATCCTTATTTCACTCAGCTTGTCTCTCAAGGGAGAAACCATTCTCAGGAAGAGTTCAGAGGCATTTCCTTAGCAGCTCATGCTCAAAGCATAGTCATGAGGCTTGATGAGTATGTTTAAACCAAAACTATGGATGCTGTAATTGCTAAGTTGTCACAGATACAATTAAGCCTCTATTCTATGGGGCTGTTGGTACTCCATCTCACAACTTGACTTAAAAGCTAACAGTGCTGTTATGGCCGTTATACTGTCCTGCACTTGGGAGGAATCATCCCACTTCTTTTTCCAGAAGCCAAGGAAAATAGAGACTGAAGAAAATAGATTAAATTCTCCTTTCACACTAAATTTCCTCACTACCCATTTAGTCAAAGTGCCTTTGAGGGACACTTAGCCCATTTGGAACTGAATATTCCTGAAAGTTGACTGGATGCTTCAGCTGTAATACTATTTGGGAAACAGTTCATTTCTCTGTTATAGCAGACTACAGATATAAGAAACAACCTCAGAATCCTGATTCTGACCAAAACAAAGCATCAGAGAATGTGAAAGAAAAATTAAAGTCACAGTTCAGTATACTTTACTAGAAAAAAATTATAATTAAATATAGCTTCTGGATGCTTACGAAGAACAGAAACACACTGGGATGGGACAAGCCAGAAAGGCAAAGGCTTAGCCAAGAATATACATCGCATCTTATACACACAGCAAACTTAAACAGGCTGCTATATCAACTTGTGCAAATTCCATTAATTTTATATGCTTTCCATTACTAAAAAAAATAAAAGAATCCAAGAATATATATTGGTAAGGTTTATGCAGGCTACAGATAAAATATTTTGCCTCAACCGTTGCAATGCTAACTGGTGGCCATAGGATCTTTTGCTGGTGATCTATGAAAATAGTGACAAGAATAATGTTTGAGTATATAAACAAACTGATAGGCACCTGGATTATTGAAATATTTAAATAATCCCCCCCTTCCTTTAAAGTAGGGAAAGGTCTTCTGAAACCCCTGCTACATAGCTGGATAGCACCAATTTATGAAAATGATGAGCAAATGAATGTCACATTTAGCTTATCATCAGCCTGACTGAAGCAAATCTCTGTACCACCTGTGTTGTCATCAGTATTGGGTATCCAGAAAGCTCAAGAATGTGATAGCAGAATCTAAGAGAAGTACTTCTTGCACAGCAAACATGGATGAAGTCCTCTGATACTGAAGTCTGCATTGCCATTTTCAGTACTTGAATATTTTGTGGTTAAGGGTCTTCTGTGTGCAACACTTGCAATGGCAAGTTTCACTCACATTAACCTCTATGAAAAAATGGAGCATTAATAGTTCCACTAAATTGCATTAATTGTAAGTACAGTGAATTCAGACATCAAAACACTGGGAAACAAGTATGTAAGAAACATTTTTATTCATGACTTTCAACTTTTGGAATGAAGTGGCTGGATTTTTTTCCTTAAAACACATATTTTCATTTTGCAGAGTATATTACGTACAGTAGTCAATATCTATACACTGCCCTTAAGTCCTTTCCTTCTTTGCCAGTTCTTAAACTGTTAAAGGAAATATGCAATATAAGCAAGATATATTAAGTTTCATCTTGCTAGGCAAAACCCTCACTTGCAGGTATAGATGTGTAGGTTGAAAGAAAGAAACAGGATTGTCTCAGTACTATTCCTTATCTCATGCAGCCAGAGCTACAGTTAAGTTTATTTTGGAAGTATTTTTGCTCAAAAAAAGATTAGACTCTGAAATGGACTTTATGGACTACTGTAGCCTTGATTTTTTTCTCTTTACTGACTGTTCCACAAAATCCAACAATGTAATATGCCTCAGGTTTGCATAGCATGATGAGCCATACACAGGGTTTTCTTTAAATAGTTTTTTCTTCAAGGGGACAAAACTGAGGTTGGCTAATGCTTGAGCACCTGCTTCTTCTGTCACAGTCAATAACTGTAGATGTCAGTGTGGTACTAGCAATAGCAGCTGCTGGTTTCCCTGTAAGAAGCCACAAATGAGGCAAAACAAAAATGAGGCCAAAGACAAAAACTGACTAAAACTTTAATTAACCTTTACATGCCTTTAGTAATAGCACAAAATCTAAAAAGACATAGAACTACTAGGAGCATCAGTAGTCTGAAAGCATGCGATGCTATCACTGTTAAGCCACCAGGCTGTATTAGCAGTATAGCCCACTGCTCAACATAAAGTGATTCTTTCCCTCTCTTCAGCACTTGTGAGGACACAGAGGAGATGGAGTTAGACTCTTCTTGAAGGTGCATGGTAGTAGGACAAAGGGCAATGGTCACAGGTTGAAACACATTTTAGGTTTCCTGAAGAGCTTATGGAATCTCCAGAGATACTCAAAACTAGACCACAAAGCCCTGAGAAGCACAACCTGATGAGACCTGTGCTAGACTATATGACCTCCAGAGGTTCCTTCCAACCTAAATGACAATTCTGTGCAATCTACTAGTAAAAAACAGTAAAAGACACATGTAGGGGAACTGTGAAGCAAATCACTGTCTAGAAAAGGGAAATCCAAGAGAAAGCAAAGATGGTTGACTGGGAACATAGAAAATATAGACATTTTATCAAAGGTTATGTTGGACAAGACAACATAATGCAAAACTAAGAATGATAGTTACCGCCAAGCTAAGAACAGTATTAACTGTTCAAAGAGAGCATTTGTTGACTAGAAGTGTAGTTAACACTTCTAGTGGCCAATAAGGAGAAAATAAAATAGCCAATGTCAACAGAAAAACACAGTTTAAAACTGTCTTCTGTCAGACCCTTTCTAGAGTTTCTCATGGTACTTTCTGCTCAGCCTGCTAAAGTCCCTCCTATTACACTTCTGTAGTGTTGCTGATATTTCAAGGGTTATTGATTATATTGTTGATATATGATTATTGATATATTATTGATTATAACCACCCTGTGACCAAGCAATACTACAAGTTTGACATTATTCTGCTAAAAATGATTTTATACTCATTAACATGTTTCCATTAAATTTCTGTTTTTCCATAAAGTGATTCACATTTTTCAATTTGGGGCCAAAATAAGACATTTTAAAATTCTGATGTTTCAAAATATTTGACATACTCATTTTCAGAATTATTTTTTTCATTTGACATCAAGCACAATAGAAGGAGCACTGTGCAGGGAACTTGTTTCACTTTCATTTTCTTTTTGTACTTTATTTTTTTGTCCATCTGTATCTCTTTGTAACACAGCTTCTTCAAATAGAAATAGTAACTTCAGTCTAACAAAAAAAGGTTAAAGGGAAAAGAAAATCAAGGAGGAAGAAGAAAGAATTAACCACAAAAAATTTATAGGTTTCTAAAGCATTTTTCATCTCCATATAACTGGTATTTTAGAAGTTCAAATTTTTAACATTTTCTTAAACCATTACCAATCCAGTTCCTAAGAGAACAGCCTTTACTTTCACTCTGAGTTTATTTATCCTCCTGTACAGTATGTTTTGGATCTGTCAGCAAATTTCAGGCATATTTGAAAAAAAACACTTAGGGATAGGTTTGTGAAAAAGCTCTGCACAACAAATGGCTTCATACCCATGAAGCTACAGGAGCTTGGCTTCCAAGAAGCGAAGATGCAGTGTATTCTGCTGAATGGCAGTCAAAGGGCAGCAGCCAGTTTGCGTGTCAGCACACTTGCATAAAGTAGTGAAGGCCCACTTATTTATTCCATGCCAGCAATAGAAACCAAACACCTGGGGAACAAGATCCTGGACTAGCCCCTAGTTCAGGGGTGGAATTTTGTTTCCTCGACTGCCACTTATGAGACTAAGTACTCACATGCAAGTCAAACGGCTGCAGTTTAGCTCTTCTGTCTGAATAGACATCATTATTAGGAGGCTGTCTATCTCCCACACTGGGAAGAAAAATTACCAAAAAAAAAGTCTATTCATAACTGGAATGTCTGCTGTCTATATATAACATGTAATATGCAGTCTTACCATTCCTTAAGTTTTGTACTTTGAATCTCCACATTCCATGGACCTATCAAACTGTGCTTATATTATGCAGCAGCACTGCAAATGTACTTCTTTTAAAATTTACTGTAGGGCTTTAAAAGAGTTACCAGAAAATTTAAGAATGCCTGGATTACAGTTAGACCATATCTACTTCTGCAAATGTTATTACTAGGATGTGTAAGATTATGCAATCAAGCCAATTATAATTACACTGTAGAATAATAGCACTCTGCAATTTCAATGCCAATAGGATTTCAAAAGCATCCATAATAAATTTCTAGACATAATGCAACTGATTTCCTGTGTTTCGAATAGGATTTTCTTCTTTTCTGAAGTTGAATAACATATTTCCATTTCCAAGGTTCACAACTGAGTTAGACTGCATTTTTAATGTAATATGTTTTGTTAGTATTAGATCAATAACTATCTTTCAATAAATGCATTAACAATGCAAAATGAGGGATTCTTTAACATTTTAATCCCCAATTTTGTTCTCCCAGCCACAAATTTTCTTCTCCTTCTAAGGCATCTATGAAGAAAACATATTCAATTTCATTTTAAAATGCCTTGAGGGCAGGTATAAGTACTGGGGAACCTATTGACAAAAGCGGAACCTTTCTGTACAACCATTTATTTTGAGATGTAGTTTAAGTGACTCCAGTTCTACCACACTGATTACTTGTTAATTATAGCCTTCTTTTGGCGCCCTCCCCAATCCCATCCTGAGTTCTGGTCACCATGGACCAACAATTTGCCCACATGAGAAGGTCTCCATATGGAGGGTCAGGAAAAAAAGCTTCAGTCACAACAACTTAGTGCTGGTTTTAGCTGGAGCAGAGTTAATTTTCTTCACAGTAGCTGGTATGGGGCTATGCTTTGGATTTGTGCTGGAACCAGTGCTGGTGACACAGGGATGTTTCAGTTGCTGCAGAGCAGCGCTGGCACAGAGCCGAGGCCTCTTCTGCCTCTCACCCACCCAGCCGCGACCAGGCTGGGGGGCACAAGGAGCTGGGGGGGACACAGCTGGAACAGCTGGCCCCAGCTGACCCAAGGGATGTTCCAGACCATGTGGCATCATGCTCAGGGTATAAAGCTGGGGGAAGGAGAAGGAAGGGGGGCATGTTTGGAGTGATGGCATTTGACTTCCCAAGTAACCATTAACACATGAGGGAGCCCTGCTTTCCTGGGGATGGCTGACCATCTGCCTGCCCATGGGAAGTGGCAAACAAATTCCTTGTTTTGCTTTGCTGGTGCACGCAGCTTTTGTTTTACCTATTAAACCGCCTTTATCTCAGCCCATGCGTTTTCTCACTTGAACCCTTCCAGTTCTCTCCCTCATCCCACCCGGAGGGAGTGAGCGTGTTTAGTTGCCAGCTGGCGTAAAACCACAAAAGACTTCCAAAGACCTTCAGAGATATATGTGTTCATTCATCTTGGTGATTCTTGCTTACAGTATTGGTGAGCTGAGCATTTTAACATTGTTTTATGTTCTTTGATTGGCAAGCAGCATTCTGTTTTTTGTAGCAGCAGGCTTGTTCTAACCTACTATAATCCTTGAAGTAAAAATACATATAACTTTACCACAGAAAAAAGTCTGAAAGAATCAACCAGATTTAGCCAAGAACTTAAAAAAAAAAAAAGACAAGTATGAAGACCTTTGATTTTCTGAGGTCTCATGTTGTCCAGGCATGATTTATAAGGTGGAAATGGAAAGCATAAGCAATACTGTCTACATGAAGAAGTCATTCTTTTACAGAGAATGCACTGAAAGTTTCTGCCAACTATCCCATATAAATTCATCCTCACCATCGACCTAGGAGAACATAACAGGTCTTATCCTATTGAATACACTGGTTCTGCTAATATTGACTTTTTAATGAATTCTATCTTATTAATAATTAAAAGGAAAGTTTCACTATTTTTAACTACTACTAACACTCAAATCCTCCTTTAAGCTACCAAGCTCTATACGGAGATTGTTTCCACTGGCAAATCACTCTGATTCTCAAAACACTTTATAAAAAATTTTACATGAATATTTGATGCACTCACATTGGAATGCTTTATGATTTGTTTTGCAGTCTACAAACTGCTGCAATAAAGATGAAAGGGATCATTGGGCTCATTGGGCCTCACAACAGAACATTTCCATAATGTATCAGTGTGCTGATCTCAAAAAGGTCTCCTTTTCAAAACAACTAAGTATCTACGTCCCCTTTTATAGAATATTAGTGAAAATAAAAAATATTTCTCCAGCAATTTCCACAATTTTACCTGTCCTGACTTTAAAATGATCAAAGAATATTTAGATCAAAAGTCCCATGACTGAAACTCCAAAGTGCCTTTGGATATCTTCCCAGGTTCCTGGCTCTGCACCTCTGTGCTGTTTTAAATCATTCAAAATACTACAAGGAGCTAAGCATGCTAAGGAGCTCCTTTTCAATGGAAATATTTCTGATAATTTTAAATATTAAGAAATAGAGACAGTATATTTCAATCTTTTTAAGGCTACTTGCAGTGTGTTTAAAGTTTTCATTTAGTTAACACAAAAACCCAATTTCCGTGACAGGAAATTTTATTCTGAGCCATTGCTTCTCTTCTAGTACCTCTGTACACTTTCACATTTACTTTGCAATATGCAGATCAAACACCCTCTCTCTCCCCCAGATATGTGCCATACAAGTAAAGTTTATCAGCATTACCATCTATATTCTGGCAAGATACAGAGACTGCAATCATCAACAAGGTTCTTGCTGTGTTAGTCACCGTGTAAGCATGAAGGAATATTTTGCATAAGCACTAGAATTGCTCAGACTGAGAATAACTGTTATGAAGTAACCTAGTAATGAATTTTTACAGCTCTTCTAAAAGTCAGGAGAGGTATTAAAACATCAGAGTAATAGAAAGTTTTCACTTTGCCTTGATTCAACATTTATATGACACACTCCTACATTTCCACAAAATTGTGTAGGATCTGTATAATGCTATTCGTCACCTCAGTCTCTTCTACAGGACAAACCCACAATGTGTGGTTCTCCTGATGTATCCCACAGGTACAAAAGAGCAAACTGGAGTGAAATGTGGAAGCTATCCTTCAAGAAATATTACCATTAGGAAAGAATTGGGTATTCTCTGTGATACCATGAGGTATCATGGGAGCTCTTTAAGCACAAGCCAATCTCAGAATGACAAAAAATGCCAGTTTCTTTGTAAGTCATAGAGCTATTTAAGTCTTTGTTCACCTAGTTCCACGCAAAAATCTTATTACTTCCATTTCTAACAGCATAAAAATAGCAAATTTATTATTTTACTTGCAGAAAACTGCATTTCCAAACACTTAATCATTTGTTGAAAAATACTTTCAAGGCAACAAGGCTTATAACTAAATGTATACTCTGGGGCTGTGCTTTATTTTAATAAATAAAAGGTGGAGGGCTTCTTTGTATAAGTTGCAACAATACTAAATGCAGGCAGCAATGTGTTCTCACTTCAAATAGCTTTGAATAAGAGTAATTTATGCGCTTCAATCTAAGTGCATTCACACACTAAGGATGTTACAATTGTGAGATTTTCTGCAGTATTAATAATTCTACACAGGGCCTTACCAATTGTTTACATTAAAGGTAAATGTTTGTCTTATTTTGCAACACACTTTATGGTACTGTACTAAAACCACATCCAGTTCATGTCTATCTACAATCTACCTCAAATCACCTTTCTAATTTCTGTATTAGCTACTATAATAGATTATGTGTTATATCATGTTCCTAACTCTATTATTTTCAGCTGTAGAGCTGGGCATTGTCATCAATATTTTACTTTTTAATCCAGCTGCATGATTTGAGTGAGTTTCTTAGTTGTACCCTTCATTTTACCTACAAAAGCGAAAGGTATAAAAGGAATTTTAGGAAGGGATTAAAGTATTTAGTCTTCCAGAAAGCGCTAAAGGTTATTTATCACATTAACTTATGTGAAACTCAAACATCTAAAAATCTCTCACCAGGTCCCAAAGCACTAATAGTGGCAGTAGGCAAAATTAACCCCCCCCCAAACTACCACACAGAACATTTTACATCAAACTGTATGTGATGTAATGTTAGGTATCTCATCTAGTATGTTTTCCACATCAGCAACTAACTTAAGTGGCACCAAAATCCAAAGACCTTTCAACATTGAACCTGACACATAAGCCAGTGCCAGGAGTGCAAAACCCATTTTCTTCAAAATCCTATACATGATGCATTACTATTATGATGTATTTTTGTCTTTTTGGGGAAAAACATTACATTTTTACTATCTAGAGAGCTGAACTGACAGGCAAGATTCATGTTGTGGTTTACACGTTTGGCAGTGTTTGTTCTGCATGCCCATTAACTTCTCCAAGTTTTCTATTTTGTTTTTAATTGGTGTTTTCTATTTTGTTTTTAATTGGTTCTTAGGAATTATAGTGAAATTATTCTTGCAGGAACCATATTGAAACACAGTTTTTGTCAATATCAAAATCTACACTCTGAAATTAATTCTGCACATTCAGTAGTGGCTATTCAGCACAAGTCTTTGCTTAACAACATTTCTTTTGCTCCCAAGGAATTTGTTTTCTTTGTGCCTATTCAACGCTAGCTACTGAAATTAGAACTGGTAGAGAAATTCTGAAAAATAGGCTGCTTAGCTGAAATCAGAGCATTAAATAAAACTGGATTATGTTGTAATTTAATTTCAAAAGAAAACTAGAAAATAAAGCTCTGACAAGATGCAAGCAGAAAAAAATGTTCCATCTCTTCATTTTCAAATCATTCTTTGTTCAAAGTCTCCAAATTGTGTAACAGCACAATAAGAAGTCTAAATTTCAACACATAACAGTTTGACATTGTAAAGAAGATACATTTTGATTAACCTAGTTTTAGATAAAAGAAATCTAGATTTTCCTAGAAACAAAATTAAAAATGTTAGAGCTTGTTCATGGCGGGGGGGGGGGGGGGGGGGGGGGGGGGGCGGAACAAGCAAAACAAATTTCAGTGTCTTCAAGTCTTTGCAAAATTTCTCATCTTTTCATATAATTAACCCTTTCTGCAGATACCTAAAGAAATTATGTTAGGACAGCATTCAAGCAGTGTCTTGGGAAGTGAGTGAAAGGAAAAAAATACAGTGGAGGTGTCAGACAACTTGAAGAAGATCAACTAGCATGAGAAACCTTTTTAACCTTTTTTGGAAGCAAAAGCTAGAACCAGGTGAATTGTGCTAGACTGAAATGCCATACGTTACTGCAGCTTAACTTTTATTGTTTGGAAGCAGAACTACCTTGATTTCTGGTAGGTATCTCTGCTCTATTGTCTCCAAATGCCCTCTCCATGTCCCAAAGAAAGAATTCTAGTTCAGACAGCAGCAGCTGCTTCTTCAATCTGATCTATAAAAGCCTCGGTCAAACAATGGAATAAATCAAGCTTTCTCAGTCACCCTGGACATGTTTAGAAATCAACAAGGGAAATGACAGTACACAGCCTTGAATGCAAACACAGCTTTGGGATTTTCATAATGGTCCAAGAAAAAATGGAGTTTGAAAATAAGATTTTTTTAAAAAGTAGTTGTTGAAAAATTGGAAAAACTAAAGAACTGAAATATTCACATAACTTTGGAATTGCATTGAAAATTTTATTACTAACTTAAACCTGAATTACCTCCTTCTTCTACAAGTACAATGAAGCCCTCCTGACATTCCTTTATTTCCCACTTTTTAAAGCAGTGGATGAAACTCGGTCACGCATTCCAAACCTCCATGGTTAAGAAGGTAGGATAGGCACTGACAAATAACATACATCTATATCTATGGCATTTACATACAGGCTGAAAACAGGGCTTGTGCTGGAGCAAGGCTGACTCTACAACTTCCTGAGGTCCCTTCCAAACCTGTTTTCATGTTATTAAATATGGTCATGCGGAATGTGCATAATTTTCACAAAACTTTCTTATATGAGACTCATTATGGCTTTTATTTGAGGCTGTAGCTGCTGAAAAGGGCTGGAGGCAATGATGTGTAAGTTCTCAGTTAGGTGCAGCATAGGCTTGCTTCATTTAACAAACACAGTCATTAACTCCAGACTTTGGTTTCTATACCTCTGTCAGGGTGCTGCAGGGGACCCCAGGGACATCAAGGCAGGGCCTGGCAGCCACAGCCAGACCTCATCCCACCACATCAGCCAGAAGCAAGGCAGCTGGGGAGCAGCCCCATCTCTGGGCATTGGGCACCTCCCTAGGGACAGGAATGGGCCAAAGTTGGGCCGGGATGTTGGTCTGCAGGACTATGGGAAGCTGGAGACCAGCGCAGCTGCAGTGTTGCTGGTACAGGGACTGACAGCTCGGGGGGGCTGAAATGGGGTCTTGGGCCCTGGGTGGGTGCAGGAGGTCCAAGGTGGTGGGCAGGGACAGTCACGGCTGTTAGTGCCCTCAAGGACATGAAAACCTGTGCTAAAGTAATCAGAACTACAGGATAGCTTTGAGAATGCATTACATTGTTTATAAACATGCTATATGTCTGCAGTATCACCAGATGCTTTTTTATATTTCTCTGTTGCCTTTAGACTGCTTGGTTTTCCTTCACAACAAAGCCAGCTGGATGCCAGTCTCTTTTTCAGCCTCCATCTTAATTCTGCCTGTGTCCTTGTTTGGTCTCTTTCTCTTTCCCCTTGCAAATCCCTCCATATGAACTCAAAGAGCTACATGGAGGAAGCCACTGGCTGTGGACAAGATGTTATTTTGGTGTTATGTGTTATTTAGAAACAGCATTGCATGCAGACAGATACTAATCCTGGCATCCTACTTTTCTTCTCCTAGAAAAACAGAACAATAAAAAGTAGAGATGAAAAAAATCCTGAGAGATTACCCAGACCATTTCTGCATCCCAAGATGGAATCAGAGACACTCAAACTATTTTAGACTTGTAATTTCTCTCTCTAATGTTCTGGGGGGTTCCCTTTTTTTAAATTATACACTCATCTCAATAATCAAGGCCTCTAGATGGAAAACCTCCTGCATCATGGCGTATGACACAGCTTTGCCAGCCAGAGATCATTCGTCACATACTTCTTCATACCTCAAGAGAGAAGACAGGGATATTATCTGTTCATATAATTGCACTCTGCTTTCAGGTAACATGCCTGTGTGCTGTGCCGTACGTAGATAGATTGTAACCTTTACATAGGAGTACAAAGAAAGCTGGAAGTTTAAAGACAGAGTGAAACCATATGAGCTCTCAATAACAAGAAGAATTTTTTTTTGCTGGGAGTCTTCAGATTCATCAAAAAGAAATAGTCTAAACCTTAAACCCATTGTCTGTATCTCTATAAATCGTAGATAACCAACCTGTAACACATTGCTGTGTAACTGTTCACTGTAACAGGTGAGGTGCTCAAGAGAGCAGAAGATATTCTACCAGCTGTCTCTGGTACTTAAATATGTGAAGCACAAAAAGGCTGCCATGAAACAACGGAGGAGTCTTCCACAGGAATTCTGAGACATTTGAATAGCAATCATCAACAGGGGGATTTCAGTTTCTTCTAAAGTTTCAGTTTAAAGGAGAAAGAGCACAGTGGGAATCAGATAAGACACCTTGTGTTGTGGCTTAACCCCAGCCAGCAACTAAGTACTGTGCAGCCACTTGCTCAGTCCCATCACCAGACCCTCCCTGGTGGGATGGGGAGGAGAATCAGAAAAAGGTAATACTCATGGGTTAAGAACTATTTAATAATTGAAATGAAGTAAAATTTAATTTAAATAATAATAAAAACAACAACAACAATTGTAATGAAAAGGAGAGGAAGAGACAAATTAAACCCAAGGGAAAAAAAGGGAACACACACACACACAAAAATAACACCAAACCCACAAGTGATGCACAACACAACTGTTGACCACCCACTGACCAATGCCCAGCCAGTCCCTGAGCAGCAATGAGTGAGCCCCGCCAATTCCCCCAGTTTATATACTGGGCATGCCATTCTATGGTATGGAATAACCCTTTGGCTAGTTCAGGTCATCTGTCTTGGCTTCTTGTGCACCTTCTCACTGGTAGAGCATGGGAAACTGAAAAGCTCTCAATTTAAAGTAAGCACTACTTAGCAACAGCTAAAATATTAATATGTTATCAACATTATTCTCATACTAAACCCAAAACACAGCAGTGTACCAGCTACTAAGAAGAAAATGAACTCTATCCCAGCTGAAACCAGGGCAGCCTGGAAGACTATTTCAAAATGCTCCTGAAGACCTAATAGTGGTATATTCAGAATTTGCTAGAGACCAGCGTATTTTCAGAGTGGAAAGCTGCCAAAGTGTTTGTGACTCACTTCGTCATGCCAGATGATAACTGCTTACACGAGCCAAGGTACACACCTGTTTAAATGCCTACAGAATCACAGCTTTAAATTACAAAAATGCAACTAAATATCAGCAATACTGAATTTATTTTGATAATTAACTTGACATTTCTTCCAGCATGAAAAGATGAATGCCAGTCTTGCAATAAAAGCCAACAGTCTCAGCCACTTGGGGTTTATCATTAAACAGGATCCAGGCTTCCCATGGGATCTGTGCTGAAGATCCATAAATCTTATAAAAAAGGCAGCTGCAATACTCGCTCCTTAAATTAATATATATTCCTTCTTTATAACCTCTTTTGTTTAACATCTAGGAAAAGCCAGATAAGTTAGGCAGTTCATGTAGCAGGACACCACCTACACTATAAGCTAGCTCACCTCACCAAATCCTAAAGTTCTGTTGCCTGTCATCCCTCATTTTATGCTTAGATTGTACATTCTTTGACAGAAGATCAATGTTTGGTTTTGCTTTTATAGAGTGTAAAAGGTGGAATTCTATCCATGATAGGATCTTCTATATGCCAGGAAATGGCAAATAATGAAAATACTAATATCTGATTTACTGTGGAGCGCTCTCTCAAGTAATTTTCTCTGTATAATTCTTATTCAGTAGCGCAATGCTCTTTGGTTTCTGAACACTAGAATATGTTTTATATTTTAATTTAAATATAACTTATTCATTGATTAGTTACTTAATGTTTTTATACATCTTTGAATAGTAAAGCACAACAGAAATCTTAAGTATTGTTCCATTTACCATGTCATTTTATTTTATTGTTCTAAATTCTGTAAAGATTTGTTATGCTGCCAAGACACTAAATTTGGTCTTTTTGTTTGTTTGTTTCTATATATTCTCTGAGCTTAGTGCGAGGTAGCTAAATCCATGAGTGCAAATATTAATATTTTCTCAAAAACTTCAGATAAAAATCAAGTCAGAAAAGGAAAGTATCTTGGGACATCATTCACATGCAACCCTCAGACAAGGGCTACCACTACCTATGAACCAAAGCCCGGTCTGGGGCGGTACAGCTGTGTGACCTTCGGTCAGTCTGCTGAGAAAACTGCTGAGGCGACCAAAAGGAACCAAAAGCTGTGTGAGGTAAGAGGCATAAAAACACAGAAAAAAGTATAAGTGTAGGCATGGGAATAGTTAACTGTGAGGACTCAAGAGGAAAAATACTGAGATTAAAAATTTCAAATGCTAAAAAAGGAGGGAATCAGAAGATGGCCACTCAGCAACGACAAGGATCAGCTCAATCTAAGGAGCAGAGATGGCTGATGACTCCTCACCTGAGCAGCAAGTGCTTGTCAGATGTCTCATCAGACTGGGAAGCATATAATACTCAGTCTGGTAATATTAATCCTCACCTACTAGCTCACTAGTCCTAGCTAACCACAGTGTGCCTACCAATAAAAAATGGCTGTGTACTCTCCAGCTGTGTACATCATTCTGTGCTTCATGCTCCCAGTAAAGAAAGCAAAAGGGGTAAAAGTTGCCAAAGTGAATCAGAAAAAGAGGGTTACAAACATAATTCTCCTAAAAAAAAAAAAAAAAAAAAAAAAAAAAGCAGCTCCTTAGAAGTAGAGAAGAAAAAAGAGAAGAAAAAAGTGAATTATGGTTGCAGTACCATAAGCCTATTACATCCTGAAGGCATTTAGGCATTTTCATACACGAAATACTGCCAAGAGCCTTTGTATCCACAGTGAAGTTATTATTATGAAATATGCAGTTTCCTGGAGTCATTCAACTAGTATACATTCCATATAGAATCCATGCATAGAAAGTTTTGCCTGCAAAAATTATGCAAACATGAACTCGACATATCAATGGGTAAGAAGAAATAGGCTTTTCATATTAGAGGGAAAAAAAAAAAAAAAAAAAAAGAGTTGCAATCAAATTCAAAAGGTGGCCTGCACAGTACAGCTTCAGTGTTAATGTCTATATTGCCTTTGACATGCCTAAATTCAGGCTTACATTTATCAAGACAAGTGATCTGCACCAGCAATATCCATCCAGTAAGCTGCCTTTGCCCCCAGGCTCAAGACACTAGAACACAATGTACAAGACAGTCCCACCCACAACAGCGCAGTGTAAAGTGCATTCCTTGACTAGCTCCTGTGCCCTGTTCCTACCACAAGACTCTCCAAACACACCCTCGTAGAGGGGGGTCTGCCTCACCGTTATAATGTCTGTCTCACCGTTATAATGTCTGTGCTAAATTTGGTTGCACAAGCTTTCTACTAGCTGCTGGTGATAGTAAGTGATCAGAAGCCTTTCATTAAAGAAGACATCAAGCCTATTTCTTTCTCTGTGCTGAGGCCAAGTGCAACAAAAGTCTCTCATAGGTTTCTGGCATAGGAAGGCACTGCATGCATTCCAGCTATGGGGGTGTTTATCCTTTAATACATTTTACAGGAGACAAAAGTGAGAATTACCTTCCTGAGACCTGTGCAGAGCCACCTGTGAAATCTGCAACACTGGCACATAATTTATTTAGAAAGTCTATTCTAGCTCCCAAAAGGGAAGCTTCTAGTCCCTGGATTCTGGCTATTTCAGTCAAATTAGTGTAGAAAAATTGCATCACCATGTCACAGAAATAGGCGTCACCATCTGGCACATCTTCCATCCCTATACATTTGCCTCAAAGATTATGCTGATCACTCCCTAGCTGGCTGCCAAAAAGTGGTGTTCACCCTCTAATCCACTGCTCACTGAAGGCATCTATTCAAACTTTCAGTATCACTGCACTCACGTTAACATCTTCAAGCTTACTGGCCTCCCTGCTTTTCCTCTCACCACTTGAGAGTTAACACCACAGGTAATGTGTCTACTCCAGCCATTGCTGTCCTCCAGACATCACTGATTTTTCGAGCAGATCCTGAGATTCTGCACAGGAGCAGTGATTTGTATGCTTGTCTGGCTAATTGCACTGGAGTGAATTTCACACAATCATCTGGACACCAGAATCTTGACAGAAGAATATAAAATTTTAGTCTAAGGTCACAAACTGTCCAGGGACTCCAATAAGCTTGTCCATCACAGCTGAGGTGTTTAATCTGCCCCATGTTTTTCAGCTGGTGGATGAGGACATACAATCTGAGATGCCTGGGTGCTTCAGCTTCAGCACCATTTGTGGTCTGTAGCAGTAGAGTGGAAGTTTGAGATGGTCTTCACCCACCCACACCAGTTTGAAGCTCTTTTTGTGACCCATTTTATTCCAGTTATATCTCATAGGAAGTACTAAACAATTTGTCTGCTGTAGTGCTTAGACATTTATCTAATCTATGTCACTTGAATAAGCCCACGCTGGGCACACTTTTCAAACAGAAGTCCTGAAATGATTTTACTGAATATGTAGGAGAATAGGACTGTCCCATACAAGCTTCTGCACAATCTCTCTGAATTATACACTACATATTTTTATATTTTTTCTCTCCTGATATACAATGTTATACACCTCTTTGCTCAGAGAGCTAAAAGTAGATGTTTCATCTAACTGAGAGAACTGTTGGCTTACTCAAGTAATCTACAATTGTAAGCAGTGGTTGTAAAACTGGCCACACATAAATATCAAGTATTTACAAACTACCGGCATTCAACACTGTCTCTGGCAGAGTTGGCACTTCCAAGCAGTTCTCATGTGCTAACATAACTGGGTTAATATAGTGAGAGAAAAGAACATCTGGGCTTAAAATTCACATTGACCTATTCTCAGCACCACTGCAAATGTTTACACTCCCAGCATCTCATACACATGCAAACAAATTCAGAATTAAAGCACTGCAAAATGCTTTCTGTGGAGTTGCTTAAATTGCTGGAGATTTTCTGAAAAGAATCCAATAAACACAAAAAGTGCTGGGGAAATGTGGACTGCACCTACAGGTAAAACTTATCTCAGTATGCACAGGGGGAAAAAATAAGTTTTTTAAAGAACAGAAGCCATTCATAAAATATTTCAAATTATATCATCGTTTTGGCAACATTCATTATGAACCATAATACATTATAGATATCTAATACTAATGTATCTAGAAGAGCAAGCAGATGTTTTAGAATTCATATCTTCCACAAACTTTAACGAAAATAAAACTCCAGCTCACAAACATTTTGATGTATTGTGTAGGTCTGGGTTTACAAAAATGTGAAATACATTATGCATCCACAATGCATGTCTCATCTATGTTCATTAATGAAATATAACAATAAATAGGGCCAAACACAGGAATGCTATATAACAAAGAGCAACTACTTTTGTACCTTTCTCACCTTTAGAAAGGAAAAAAGAATTAGTAATCACTTTACCTTTAAACATGAAGGAGTCAATAGCATCATTGACTCCTGCTTGCAATAAATTACTAGGCTGTTACAAAACAACCAAAATAGTGCTGGTAGTCAAAGAAGATAAATTTTCCGCAGACACCCTTATTCTCAGAGTGCTCTCTGTTATTAGAAATGGCAATAAGATTAAATTAAAAACATTAACCACTTTGGGGGGGTTTGACATGATCTCAGTGACTTTTAAGACTCCAACAAAAAAAAAACATCATCTCTCCCCCAGACATGTCCACATCAATAGTTAGAGCTGTGCTATCACAAAGGTGTTTTCAAACCCATTGCGTTATGAATTGATTTTTCAGTAGATGACAGTGCTGTTCTGGAAAGTAATTTCTAGTATGTACCTAAGTGTTTTCTTGAGTAGAGGTGAATTGCTATAGATATTCAGGTTTTATAAATAAAAGAAAGGAAGACATAAAGCCTTTAAGTTCATTTGGAGAGACAGAATCATAAGTGCCGCTAACCTGAAAGCTCAAAAATGTGGGAAAAACATTTCCCTGAATCACAGCATGTCCCTGAACTTTCAAACTGATAAAACAGAAGTTGTTCTTTAACATAGCTGGAACTGGAAAATATTTATCTCCCTGAAAAATAATAAGGTTCAAGATATTCTGATCAACTGTGATTTACTCTCTAGATACGAAGTGCTACAACCAGGTAACTGGGGGAGGAAGCACATAAATATTACACATGTGCCTTCTGAAAACTTGTATCTGTTACCATTCAGTATCACTATCTGTGACGGCTACCCTGTTTCAAGGCATAGGCAGGCAAAGGTAGATGCCTCAAATGAGAGAACTTTGGAAATGCAGATGGCTGCCTTTTGCTTCCATTGCTGGGTGGTCCAGTGTAGGGGAGCTGCAGAGAACTTTATGGCAAGTGCTGGAGGCCATGATGCCAGTGAAGAACCTTGAAGGCTGAATGCCCAGAAAGTAAAATAAGATTGGCTGAACTCCCGGGAAGAGAAACAGGATATGAAGCAAGGCTGGAGTGGATGCGCGATGCCACATTAGCGACTGTCTGGGAACATAAAACACACAGAGATAAGAAGGAAGAGAGAGAAAAAATACAAGAAGCTTAGTGTGTTTGTAGCTTAGTAATTAACAAATTATATGTAGCTAAGAAGCATGTGAACAGTATTGATTAACCAATGATATTTTAGTATGGTGCATGTGAACAGCAAACAAGAATATATAAGCAGGGGTTTTGATCTAATAAAAGGTCTTCTGGTCAGATTCAGGAGTCCATGTCTTCATCTCCTCAGGGAGCAACACAGAAGCAGAAACCTTCCTTTCCATATCCTTCCTCTGGGAAGGAAACAGCAGTAGGGAAGCCTGGCCCCAGCTGCTCCCCTGGCGGGAGCATCCCAAAACCTGGACCCATCCTTCACCTCAGGGAAAGACATTCAGTGTTTCCTGTGTGGCAGACTTGCCTAAAGCCATCTCACAGGAGGCGGATCTCTCCCAGTGGTCTGATTTCTGACCCCTGTGAGTCAGAGACAGATAAAGGGACTGTTGAAGCCAAGTGTTAGGAAGGGGAACAGAGTCTGTAAACTGTATGAACGATAACCCCAAATCAAATTTGTAGCTAGTGCAAGAGAGGCACGACTAAATTTAGCAAAGCTCTATCAATTTATATCAGACTAGAATAGGGCCTTTTGTATATCCAATAAAGATGAACAGAGTAATTTCCAAAGCTCTCCATCTTTGTTCAGTTGCTGTCAAGTTTCCAGAGTGTTTTTTTTAAAAAAATAATGCTGTTCTTACCTTTTAAGTAGTAGTAAAATCTATTTTAATAATTTCCATTCAATCAGTTAAAAACAGAAGT
Source organism: Falco cherrug (assembly GCF_023634085.1). Taxonomy (NCBI): domain Eukaryota; kingdom Metazoa; phylum Chordata; class Aves; order Falconiformes; family Falconidae; genus Falco; species Falco cherrug. The sequence goes on from NC_073697.1 coordinate 37,445,064, forward strand.
CAGAATCTTGTTAAGCAGAATGGTAAGCAGATCTAATGCACTTTATTTATCAGACCCTACTTTGCAGCCCACAGGATAACACTGAACCTTCTGAAGAAACCCAACTTTTCAGGGTGTAACTGATGGAGTTTCTCTGCAGATGGGTCCCTGCTATCTGCCATCAGCCTGCTCTCCAATTGGATATGCAACCCCTCTTCATTTGCAAGCCCAAAGGCATTTTGACTGTGACAGTATTTGGTGAGTCTTTAAGAAACCAGCTGGGACTCCAGAAATGGAATACATTAATTCCTGGTGCATTCACAGGTGCAATGGCTTTAAATGTAAGAGTCAAAGGCTTTTGACAGTCCACCTCCCCTGACTCAAAGCCTTAGGCAGATGTTTTATTGTGATATTAAAAGAGCACATTACTGGAGAAGAAGAGAGGCTGTAACATGACACAAACTAAAAACTATGGAGTGACACACATTTTGCCACATCATGCAAGTAGAGTGAGAGGAACACAAAAAAAGATGGAAAAATCACCCTTTCAATGGGAAGGAGGAGCTATAACTTGACATGGATGGGAAATGAAAGCAAATCTGCCCAAGCTTTCTTTTCCACTTGGCTCTGAGGACAGTGATATGGGGAAACACGGAGAAGAAAATAACTGAACCGACATCCTCTTAGGCTTGCTTATATATGTTATAATTTTTCAGACATAGAATCAGCTGTGACTGTGTCCAAACTCCGTATTAGATGGACAAAAACACTAAGACTAGAACCAGTAGCAGTTTTCAAGGCATTGCAGTAGTAAGAAGGCTGGAAGTAGGCAAAAAGTTGCAAGGGAATAGCGCTGGGCCAGCTGACCCAAACCGGCAAAAGGGATATTCCATACAATAAATGTTATGCTCAACAGTAAAACTGGGATAGTGGAAGAAGAATGCAAAAGGCAGGTGGGCTTTCAAAGGCGGCCATTGCTCAGAGACTAGCTGGGCATCACTGTGCTTGTCAGAGTAGGTGAATGATTGCCTTTGCATCACTTGTTCAGGTTTTTTCCCCCCTTCATTTATTAAACTGTTTTTATCTCAACTCACAAATTTCCTGAGTTTGCTCTTCCTAGTCTTTCCCTGGTCCTGCTGGTGTAGGTGTAGGTGGGATAAGTGGGTAAGCAGCTGTGTGGGTGCTGGCCAGGGTCAACCCACCACACATACACTTTAAAAAAAAGATGTCCTTGCTTCAAGAACGCAACTCTTTCTTGGCAAAGATATTTGAGGTGCTCCTACAAAGACCTCATTGCAGCATTTATTCCAAGTACTTTCACCTCTCTCTCATTGCACAGAAGAGAAACATGGACACTAACAATGTGACACAATTTTTAATATTTAATTTGCTTCCAGTTCTTAATACATTTCCCTAACATTTTAAAATAATATCAGACCTATAACAGCTATTATAAGATCCATTTATTCCCATAAATAGTGTTAAACAGCTGACACCCATTTCAAGCTTTGAAAAAAATGTTGGCATCTCAAAAATAATACATAAAGCAGAAAATGTCATCACAGTGGCAAAGAAATCAGCACTAGTTGCTGCACAGTGTTCCACAGGCCACAGCTTCATTAAGTCACGTAGTAAATAAGAATCTCCTTCTTTGCAGGAAATGACTTGTCTTCATATTAGGATTTTCTTTTTAAATTAAAAGTGAAAATAACATAGGCAGTTCACATGTATCATATATTTATACAAGTAATTTCCTGTTGATCAAATGGATCAATAAAAACCATTTAAGCTCATGATTTATTGTGTGTGTGGTTTACTACCTAGTCATCATTCATAGCATAAATATCTATCATGACCTAGAATCTCACCGATATTTTTTAAACATGTTTTTGTAACAGTAAACGTGGCTAAATTTTATTTCAATTTGGTGCATATTAAAGTGGAAGATTTGTAATAATTTCACATTCTTTCTTTGCCCCAAACTTTTCCTTCTTCTCTTTTCAAGTTAGCAAAATTTCTGCCCAAAAGCTACCTGCTCTTGCAAGTTTCCTAAGTTTGAGCTGCAAGAATATTCAGACCATGGACTGTAAAATGAGATAAAGATTGCACTATGAAAATAACCTAGCAGAAAAAATCCAAGTATCCAAGACTAAACTGGTTTCCTGCTCTTCAGCCAGTTATTCTCATGTAGAAGATTGAACGCACTGAAGTCTAGATTGTCACCACTGTCTAATTTACTTAATGAAAGCTATCCCAACCAATTTACACTCCTGATCCTGTTTAATAAATTCACTGTTTTTATCCTGATTCTCAGGAGGTCAAAGGGGTTTTTGCAACATCTCCAACCTTTCCCACACTCATCAAGATAAAGGAAAAAAAGAATATTACCTATGGCCTGTAAAATCCACATTCTCCTTTTTTATTGGCTGTATGCCTTTCCACTGCTGCTTGATGCTATGATTCATAGAGGAGTCCTCTGATAAAAAACCTGGCATCACACAAGCTTCATCATGAAACCAAACAGCCAACTTAAGACCACTGGAAATACATAGCTAATTAAATGCGCTAAGATGCTTTTCCAAAATAAGCCATAATCAAAGCAGTACCGGCGATCCATTTGCAATACAAATAGGTACTTTCCCTGTTTTCAAAAATTCTAAATGTATAAGGGAAAGATTCAGAATTAGGAAAAAGCAGAATTAGGAAACAATGTCACAAGCTTTTGTTTTCTTCAAACAAAATATAGGTAATTTTAGTGGGTTTACTCCTTTTTTTCCTCACACTCTGCCTGAAAATTAGTAAGCACAACTTAAATCTCTTCCTGCAATACTTGCTTCATGTACGTAAAGAAATAAATATGAGATTCTTTCCTCGAACTTTTAATGGGATTTATATCATATTGAGTTTTGTTTTGCTGATGGTTTTTTTCCCCTAATGCAAAATGAACAATCCGTTGCCAAAAATGTAATTAATATTGCTTTCAGTTGTGCAATTCTATAACATGAGAAGATGATGACAAAGTTTTCATTAAGCTTTGTCTGTATAGAAAGGCAGCAGTGTTGCCTAGGAAATAAGCCAAATGTAAACAAACTCTTCATGGTAATTTGACAAGACTGTTATCAATTTCAATACATAAAGCAATTCCATCTACTCCTTTATTTTTTTTTCATCTGAATGTATCTTGTTTTGATAGTCCTAATGTTTATTTACTTGTTTTTCTAACTTTTACGATTTATAGGACTCTGGGGCAAGTACAGAAAAGAGCTAGCCAAAACCAAGCCTTGCTTTTAGTTTAAGAGAATTTTAACTATCACTTTTTTGTTTGGTTTGTTTTTGTTGTTGTTGTTTGTGGTAGTTTGGGGGTTTTGTGTTATCTTTAAAAATGCAGCTCAGACCTCCTTCATGCTTTGGTCATTTATATGTCAGCTGCCCATTGTTACAACTCAGCATGCCCAGACACAGAAGCATTGCAGTGACTGACAGGAGCCAGTACTCTGAAAAACATTGATTCAAGAAAGCAGGGAGCCACAAGGTAGGTCCAGATGGAAAGAAAAGTGTTGAAGAAGGGAGTTGATAAATATTCTGATTTTCTTTGTTTGTGATGGTTGAAAAGATAACTACCAATATTTTTATTACTAGCTAAATCTCTTCAAAAAGACAGTTACAACTAGGTTAAAAAAAAAAACACCTTAAATCTATTTGCAGTTTGCCATCAGATAATTGGGTTGTTGTTTTGAAGTCTGTCTCAAAAAGATTTAGTAGTCTGACAGTCTTATAAGAAACTCAGTGTTTATGAATCAGGCAAGAACTACAGAACAGGGAAGTGGAGCTCAGTATCTTAAATTATTCCATCTACATCCACCACAATTCATACACTTCTGTATAATGGATTTTCAACCTGAAATTAGAAGCATTTCTAAACATTCTTCACCTTGACTTCCTTTTTACCAAACTCAATAGCAAATTTCTCATTGTTTTTAATAGCTGCAGGTTTAACTCCACGCAAACTGCTGAGAAATCCTCTCTGCTTTCTGAAGGAAAAGTTTATTTATGGGAACTGTACTGTAAATAAATTCCTGATGTGAATCAAATAATTTGACATATAATTCATCATTGCTGCGAACATAAATTTTTCTGGGCTTGCTTAGGCATTTTTCATTGAATCCTTTGCTCTGATTTTAATGAATGGATCCTTCTTCCTGGTGAAATCAACAGGAATTTTGGCTGAGTTACTGTTTCAATTTCATCAATTAAAGCTGAGATAGTCACCATATATGTCCCAAGATCCTTTTAAAATATAATTGTAAGGACTCTAGATCTTGGCTTAAGGACAATAAAATCACAATGAAAAACAGTAATGCCTGGTTAATAGCATCAATTAAACTGTAAAGAAAATAGTTACCATAACTTTCCAAGAGTAGGAATCATTGTATGTGAGTATACACACATTTGGCAAAAAAAGTTCTTTACAGAATTCAACTTTAATAAATATAGACAATCTAGTATAATATGATGGGTATTTATCTCCTTCTTATATTCGTTTAATTCCTCTTTCTGTACATCTACACTTTTAAAAACAGATTCATTTGAGATATCATCTGGTTTTGTCACATTCTAATGGAATTTCTTTACTGGTGAAGTACATATATGCCAAATAATCAGGTTTTTCCTGCTTCAGCCTTCTCTCCTTCCCTAAAGATTTTCTCTAATCTTTTTTTCACATTCTGTACATCCCCAAAGTGTTTTGCTTCACTGCTCCAGCAACTTCACAGACAAAACTGACAAAGTAGACACTTCAGCAATTTATTTGACAACAAATTCTTATCTATGTGGGGTCCATGAGAAACCAAATCCTAGTCAACATCCTTGAACTGAGAGGAAGTTTGGCTGCTACAACATTCTCTGAGTATGGCTTTGGAGAATATTACTGGGGGGAAAAAACTGTTTCCTTTATTTAACTGAATTATTTATTTTATCTTTACAAGTCTTCTGTTCTGAAATTTTCCAATGCTCAGTCACACAATCTTATTGGCTTAAAATATCCTGCAGTATTTTAACAGCATGAAGAATAAAGTCATTAAGGCACACATGCTATATCTTGATCAAGAACTCTCCTCCTCTCCTTTGCTCCCTAGCAAAACAGTCCCTTATCCAGAAAAGGCTGCAATAATACATTGGGAAATCCAAGCTTAAGCACCTGACCCACTTCTGTCAGTTCAAGGCCAGAAACAGAGCATGTCCATACTGCCCACAGAATCAGGATGTAGAGATGCCCATGCTGGCAGCGTGAAAGCTGGTGTCTCACCTAGGAGCTGCTTAGGGTTATCAGCGTAGTGTCATGCTCACCCTACTCATCCAGTCTGAGGGAAGTACACAGGTACCAACTGAGTCTGATGCAAGCCCCTTTGCTCACACTCTTCCACTCTGTTTAGCTCACTCTGGTTGGAACAGAGATTCACTGGAGTACTAGAAGGTTATAAAGTCAGCCTATTCTGTGGAGTAAGCTAGCTGAAAGAGCTGAATTAGCTTACCTTCAACTGCTCTCAGGCTGCACTGAGACAAGAAGCTCTCCTCAAGGAGAGATTCAGGTTTATGACTTTGCTTTCATTTAGGCAGAATAAAGACTTGACTCTCTCTTCTGTTTCCTGGGTAGGTACCTTAACTCCCAGTTTACTAGTTATTCCGAAATGACGCACTACCTATGCTTTTGTTCGCAGAAACTTTCCCATCAAGACATGGAGACTTCTATAAAGCAGTTTTGATATAACAGTTTAATCATGGCTTCTAGCCTATAGCCTCAGAACATTCATACAAGGCAGGTAAAGCTTTCTATGACATAAATATCAACATAAAACTCACCAACCAGCCACTGGAAATGTGAAAATTCACCATAATTCTGAGCGCTCAGCACCAGCAAGACCAATCCGCTGCAAAAAACATTGGAAAAGCCCCTGTTTAGTTGTTGCTTATGTTTTACACAACAGTTATGTAGCAAAACGAGGAAAAATGGCAATAATACACTGTGAGGAAAACTATTTTCTACCTGAAAGGTGAAAGTGAAATTCAAAAACACTTTCAAAGAACAAAACACACTTATTGGGTAAGCAAATGGTTCCTATATGAAATATCTAATAGTATAGCAATGGTATTGGGTGTATAATAATTTAAATTAATTAAAAAGAAATATAAAATTGTCTCATATATTTGTACTTTACTGATTTTAAACACATACAGTTTTACACGAAGTTTATATGCTTATTAATATATATTTGGATGTATTTCAATATTTAAACCATGAAACCACTTATATGATAAAAATATTAAAACCACGAAAAAGCATTATTTGACAGTAACAGTGAATAAATTACAAAAAAAATACTTCAAACAAACATTTCTCTAATGTTTTTATCACATTTGTTTCAATTAACATTCTTGATAAGTGAACTGTCATTAATAGCTGAGGTTAGACCTCTATCTTTGTGCTGATGCAACAAACCACTTAATCACGAGGTTTCAAGGAACAGTAGGTATGCCATTGCACTGGTGATGTGTAGATTCAGAAACAGGCAGCAAGCAAGACAAAGGAGACCTACTTCAGAAATAGGTAGTAGCAGGCAGCTGCCTTTGGGAATGCTGAAAGCACTGTTGGGAACATGGACATTAATAAGCCTGCTATAAAAGCAGAGAAAGCAAACCATAACAAAAGCAAGGAAAATATCAATCTGGCCAAACTTTTCCTCTCCCTGTTCCTATCTACACACACACTCAGTAGGGGACAGGCAGCAGTATCTCAATTGTCAGCATCTAAAGACAGACTACAACGCAATTTTTCTTTCCAGTGTCTGGAAGGTATTTCAGATAGCTCACTGAACCACACAGTTCATTAACATATCTAATTAGGTGCAAAACTAATATCAGAACCCAGAAGAGCAATTTATTTTCAATAACCTTGGACAGAATTTTCCTAGTTTAAAATTTCCAAGCTGAAACTTAGTATTTAAAAAAATTATGCAAGTTTGTTACCCAGTTTGTTAGAACTGTAACTTAGTGATATATAGTCTCTTTTCTCCTCAAATACATTAATTATTTTTTGTATTTTGTCTCAGATATTTAAGAATAACTAGCAGCTGTAGCAAAGAAATCAAAAACTAGGGAGGATGGAAAGGATGGGGGTGGGAGTTAAGACTTGGTTTGGTTGCATTATTTTCAATTTTGCTTATCTCATTAGATGACAGTGTGAGAACATATCACAGTTCCCCTGAGGTAAAATATGTTCCAGAAATGGGAATTCAGCATCTTTCAGTTTCGAGGGTTGGTGGAGATCAGCTATTCTGCATTATTTACAAGAAATCCAGGCTGAGACCTTTACCAGTTGTAATAAAATTCTTGATCCTCTTGTTAATAGCAGAGGTTAAATGTCTTAACTCTCATTAGTAAAAATGAATCTTATTACACCATTGGCCAGCTCACAGAATAATCAGACTCTGATGATGCACTTCTGCAGCAGAGGACTACACAGGCATCCTCATTTTTGCTATGTTTTTTTTTTTAAAATACAAGGTAATTCAATAGTAGGTAATTATTCCAAAAAATATGTTTAGTAGAAATAACAGCTGAAACATACTAAGATACTTCTATGAATATACTTCAACATAAGCAACTATCAAAAACAGTATACAATGAATTTATGTCCTGACATCTCAGGGAAAGATGATGAGATTAATCCAGAGGCCCACAGTCCTTTTAAATGGGACAAAAGTCATATTAATCTTTTGTACTATATGCTAGTCTTAGCCTTCTATTCTTTGAGTTATATTTATGACTATACCATCAAAATCCATGCCCAGTGAGATGTCACATCAACCATGCACCAACAGGTTTCAGATAGGGCCTCTGAAATCAGTATGAAGACCCTCAGCAGGGAAAAGAGCATTTTGTGAAGTTACAAGGCAGAGGGACAGTGTAATTCCAACAGCAGATCCGTGAGGACCCATAAGGCCTGAAACTGGTTTGGGGAAGATATCAATAGTGTTATCTACTACATTTTCTGCTTTCTCAATGGAAAAATGTAAACTGCAAAAGTTATGTCGAAGTTTAAAGGAGGACATGTGCAAGAAGAATGTGAAAATGCATAAATCTGAGTCGCAATTTGCAAAAATGTGTTCAGCACAGACCGAGATCTACATATCTACAAATAATTATTCTGTGCCATGGTTCCCCTTCCTTGTTTCCCTTTCCAGTCTATTGTTCCTTTTCTGTATTTCTTGCCCTGTTTTCAGTTAAATACTTCAGTTACAACTCTAATATCACTATAGCATAGCTGGAGTTTCATACATTGAGCACTGCACACTGAAGAGGGGTCCCCGAAAATTGCAGTTCATTTAGCAAGACTATTTCAATGCGTTTAGGTCACCAAAGTGGCCAGAAAACTGGGGGTTTTGTATATTTCCTAGAGGATCCAATCCATGATTAATTCATGTATCTGTTCAATTCCTATTGAAACATATGAGGTTAAAGCTTCACTTTAACCAGAATACACATTGCTTATCTCCTCTTTAATACTTCCTTTGTTGCTGACTGGGGGTGAAATATGAAATTAATGTGGCTGCCTTACATATCACAGATACAGCATAAAATTGTTTTGCATTCTCAAAAGCTTAAAAACATTACTTTAGATGTGCTAAGTAAAAATGGAACAGTGTCTTTTTATATGTTGATGTGGTCAGAGGCAGTTTCTATCTTGATGCTATATATTTCCAAGATGAGCAGTTAAGTGTGATCATCAACCTAGTTAGAAACTGTTTGTAAGATAGGAAATTATTTAATATTGATGATTTGCTGATGCAGCCAAATCAAGTAAGGAAATGAGGCAAACTGTTAACTGGCCCAGGTAAACACAATTCCACCAGAAAACTCGGTTTTGGCTAAACAGCAGTTTCCTCTGGAAAAATACTCCATTGCAAAATCTTGTTTGCAAAATGCATACAGAAATATGGAATACTTTTTGTTTATCATGCTGTTATTAAACACTGCCAACTACGTGTTCAAGACTGTGAATCACAACTCTCTTAAGCCCTTCTTCTTTACCGAAATGTAACATATAAATCAGCATGGGGAAAACCAGTTTTCCATCCCTGCAATCAGGTTATATTTTCACCTGAAAAGCTAGAAATTTACATTATTTAACACAAGTGGAGATTCCAACAGAAACTGTTGGTTGCAGCAGCTGGAGCTTTGAGAGCAATGCAAGACTGGCAACTAGAAACTAAGACTTCTTATATTGTTCTTTTGTTACATAGTCTCGAGTCAACAACCAGAAAAATCAACTTTAAACACACAGTCACTCTGGTAACATAAGAAACCAACAGGAAATAGCCAAAGAGAATAATCGCACATTTTTTGTTTGTCTATTTACATTCATTTTTAGAGAATATTTTGAACAACAAATAACACTACAAGTATTCAAAAGTTTTAAGATGCAGTCTGCAGTAGACCCACAACTTGCAGCCAGACAGCCAAACACACACACACCCCAGCACACACAGAAGGGAGGGGAAGTGATAATGCAGAAGAATGGAAGATCTTAACAGCAAGGACCTCGAGGAGCAAAATCCTTCCCCCAAAGACTGAGGTGCCCTTGCAGAACCCCTTTGCTGCTCTGCCAACTGAAGAGGAAAGACCCGTCACGCCAGGACAGATGCTGCAGCTAAGGCAGCACGATCTGCCCATTGTATAACAACCAGCTCAACTAAGAAAAGGCAATGGATGATAGCAGAGGGTGATTCTTTTCTGAGAGGTACAGAGGCACCCACCTGCTGACCTGACACACTGTCTAGGGAGGTGTGATGCTTACTGGGGACTCATGTCAGGGATGTTACCAAGGGACTACCTAGCATAGTACAGTTCACTATCATCCACTGCTGTTTAATGTGGGCACTAGTGATACAGCCAGAAGCAGTCTGAGGAGCATCAAGAAGGATTACAGAGCCCCAGGAGAGGTGGTAAGAGACTCTGGAGCACAGGCTGTTTTTTTCATCAATCCTCCCAGTCAAAGGGAAAGGGTTTGAAAGGGCCAGCCAAATCTGGGAAATCAACAAACAGTTACAGAACCAGTTCCACAGCCAAGGGTTTGACTATGTAGACCACAGGACTTTCTTTTAGAAACCTGGTCTACTGGGGGCTGCTGGGGTTCATCTGACACAGGAGAGGGAGAGCATCTTTGGTCATAGGCTTGCCAAGCTGGCGAAGAAGGCTTTAAAGCTGCCAGGGAGAGGAACCTCTATCCATCTCACTCTTAAATGTTTGATGCCAATGCCAGCAAGAGGTGCTTGGAGCCTGGAGAGGAATCACAGGGCAGCAGGAGAGCAACTGAAGAGCAGCACACGTGAATTCCAGCTGCTCCAGCCAGTCATTCAGATTCATCGGGGGGCCAGCTTAAATGCCGCTATGCAAATGCATGTAGCATGGGGAATAATCAAAAGCCATTAAGAGGCATGCCCACATCTGCAGGGCTACTACCTTATCAACATCATGGAGACATGGTGGGATGACTCTTATGACTGGAGTGTTGGAACGGAAGGGTACAAGCTCTTTAGGAAGAACAGGCAGGGGAGAAGTGTTGCCCTCTGTGTCAAAGACCAGCTGGAGTGCACAGAGATCCATCTGGGGACGGTGAAGAGCTGACCAATAATTTATGGGTCACATTGAAGGGAGGGCAAGGGCAGAGACAGGTGACATTATAGTGGAGGTCTGCTACAGGCCACCTGACCAGGAAGACTGAGCGGGTGAGGCCCTCTATAGACAGATAGAAGCAGTCTCACATTCACCAGCCCTGGTCCTCATGGGGGAGGTTTGGGGGGTTGTTTTGTTTTGTTGGTATGATAGCACAGGGCTGGTGGACCCTGAAACAGACATGTCAAAGAATTCTCACAGCAAGTTTTCTACCTAAAAATTCTACCATATTTTTATAAATATGATACGGTATTTTACACAGCCTCCAGTGTCAAATACTCTTATGGTGACTGTTAAGGAATGCTGAGGTGCTGTACTTACAACTTTTGTTCTCATAACTCTAAAAGATTTAGGATAAGATTCAGATGGACTTTATTTCTGAGTTGGTACCTCACCAAACTGCAATGTTCTGTCCAGGTAGACCAAAACATAATTGTAACTACTAAACTGGAACAGAGCAAATAACATTAGAAAAGAACATCCAGACGAGGGAGCAATAATATGATATTTGGTCTAGCTTATTTTTATCAGAGCAAGTATCGGCCCCTTTTGGCACGAAAAAGCTAATCTAAGCAGCTTTGTTCCACCCCCTGGAGGAGTACTAAAGAACAAACTTGTACTATTCTAATGAAAATCTCATTATAAAAAGCTGACTACTAATGAATAAGGAGAAACACAACAAGTGCAGGCTAAAAGTAACCTTTGAAACGAATGGTTTCACTGCAAATTATTTTCACAGTATCACATAATTTACCAAGTTAGGAAGGACATAATAGTCATGAAAAATACAAAAGATCAAAAGATTTAAGTTACCAATACTATTACAACTATCTCATTTGTATTGTAAGAATTATTCAGACTGATGAATTGCCTTTGTTAACTGATAAAGGACAGCTTCTGATGATAAAATAGATTTTTCACGGGCTAAAAACTCCAAATAAAATCAGCTTCCTTCCTCCAAAATATCTGACACTGTTACTTCCAGTTCTTCCTCCCCAAAGATATCCTAGGGAAAATATTTGGCCCAGCATCAACTCAGCACCAGATCAGTGTGTCAGAAAAGGTCTGCAGAAGACTTTGGTTTTACTTCCTTACTCCAGAATAAACCGAAGAACAGACCCTACCCAAGACATGCACAATTCTACTAAGATTCATGTGCTGCAGCAATCCCTGGAGGCCATTCTGGCTCTTCCTGGAGTGTTAATGTTCCAGAGGCATTCCTGGTTATTTCCTTGGTCCCTTTCACCAACACACAAGTCCACATGCACCAACACACAACAGCTACACAAATATTTCCTAGGTTAGAAAGTGACTTGTTTTTACAGCACTTTTGGTCAAAAAAATGTGTGACTTTTTGACAAAAAAAGTGCCTTTACACTTCCCCAATTCTGGAAAAGTATTACTTTGCAGAAAAATAATTTTCATTAACACTATTAACTCAATGATAAAACATGATTTTCTTCTATTTCTTTGAATCATAATATTGCTAATTCTGAATGTTCTTTGATATACCATTTTACAGCATTGCTTCAACCTACATAGAGATCTTGCATTCTACTTAGTTTCCCTTTTCATGGTTCCCTGACAATAATTCTCAGGCAGTCTTTTTTGAATGAACAGTGTTATTTCTTACTTGGAATCGACAGAACAATTAATGTGATTAATGACACTAGGAAAATATTAGTTATCATAAACCTGAATTCTGTATAAAAGTTTGAATTCACATTTTGGAAGGATGCTAGTGTTGTTTTGTCTATTCAAACCACAGGGCCAGTAAAACCATGGTATAAAAACAGTCAAAAGCAGAAAGTGTTACAGGTTATGTCTCCAGGTTACCTTGAATTTTACTGCATTTTAGTGGTTTATTTTATCTAGTAATGCCAAAGTCGAAGAACTTAGATACCTATACTACCTAAATGTTACATCCATGCCGCAGACTCTCAATGAATGATTTGTTAATTTTCTGAAGTTTGCTGCAACATCCTTATGAATCAATGATACTCCCAATACAGACTTAGATACGTTCTTTAAATGAGTTTATGAAAGCTGCAGAACATAAGAAACCAGCTCTTACTGAAAATTGTTGGAAATTACGTACATAGCATAGATTTTTCAGAACTACTCATTGGTAGACTAACCCTGTTCACATTCATAGCCACAGAAATTTAAACTTTGGCTACAATTTAAACCGTGTTTAATGCTCTTTAACATTCATAGTCCAATTTTAATATTTTTTTCATGATAAATGGTGTCTCAGAGTACATATAGCAATGCATGAAATTGAGAATTCACTATTTGATTACAAATACTCTGGATATTTAGAGTAAGCATGTTCAAATCAGTTTTATTTATGTAGAGGGAAAATGCAAGGATTTCTTAATATACATTTTTATGGATAACTTAAAAGCCAGAGGGCAGAAAAATTTAAAAATAGAAGTGTACAAACAAACCTAAAATTACAAAAAATGTTAGGGAAATTTCCAAAACTCTCTGCAGATAAGCACGTATTTTCAGTAGACATACTTTGGCGATATCTAAAGAAATATACTAAGGGCAGAGTTAACAAATAATTTCTTTGCAGTTACCAGTAAAGAGCTGCTCTGACTGAATACATATAAATCTTGAGCAGATGACCAGTTGCCACAAATCTCTACTGAAGTCCATGGAAAACTGTGATTACATTAAAGTTTATGTATTATTTTAGACAGAACTAGTTTCAGTGATTTAAATCTAAGTAAAAAGCAAGCTTTCTGGTTGTATAACTCAACAATTCAGACGCACATTAATACTAGGTGGATTTATACACACAGGTGCCTCCAGTCTATGTGCATTGAAACACTATGTGTGTTTCAGGTTTATTTGACTTCTGCGTCAAGTATCAGATTGTGAAAGAGGGAGGACAGATGTGTATTATACTTGTACTAGAGTTCCAGAGCAGGTAATTTTTGTGGTGAGTATTCTCTAGCTATATCCCCAGACTGTGTGTTCCCTTTCCATCTAAGCATAACAGGTTGAAACTGAACATTTTAAAGTTGCAGCTGAAGGACTTTTGTTAAGGAATATTAGACTGATACTGTCTGGAGTTAACTGCTCAGCATTAGTAGCTAACTTTGCTGAAGTCTTAGGCTGCAAGTTGTGAAATTTCCCCCAGATATATTGAACCTTTACCTAATTTTGTGAAAGAGGGCCTCAAGAGCCAGTTCCAGCTGGAAGATAAGGAAGCAAGGAAGGCCACTACACTCCTCAGCAGCAGCTGTAACCTTAGAGATAATGGCCTGCCTAGAGACAATGAAGGAACGCAATAAGGAATGGGAAGACCCTAGACCCCAACTACTGGTTGGAACTGTCATGAGAGGGGTGGGGAATTTAGATTGTAAGGGTGTCATTGTTCAGGAATTTCTTTGTTCAGGGTCCCTCCCCAGAGGCACAGCTCAAGCTGTTTCTACTGCTGTACCACTCAAATTACCTTATTAGGCTTAAAGCCTGTGACTCTGCTACAGGATACTTAGGGTGGAGAAACGTCTTTAACACTCTAATCTTTATCAAAAAGAGGTCCAATCCTTACTTTAATTAATACAGACATTACAATTATAACAAAGTAGTTTTCAGTCTAAATGATCATAGTTGGTTCCTTCCCCTCTCTGCAATAATACTATGCCACAGAAACAGCTGGACATCAAACCAGCTACAGCATATTCAGTAAATTTGTTAAACTTGAATATAGAAACCATATGATTCTTTGTGAGCAATATGACTTTTTTCTTCTTGATTCAAAGCCAAACACCACCATTCAATAAATTGGCTACTGCAATAAGTCACCACTCACATATGTAACAGTAGCGAGAAAAAATGTCAGGAATTTTGTACATCAGTTATTTCTTCTTTTCTTCCTGGCTAATATATACTGAAATGTATCCAAAAAAATTAGGAAAAAGTGATTGGGACCTAACTTGTAAGCCAAGTTGATGTGATGTAACCCCAACATTTCCAGTTCACTCTAAATGTAATATTTAGTTATTCTGCACTTGATTACAGTATTCACTTATCTAATATCATACGTAGAAGAAACCATAGCATTCTCAAAGGTAGAGGAGACTTTTGGTGATTAATATTACAGTTCATGTTGCTCTGTGAAAGGTTTGTGCTGTTTCAATGGACAAAGTTGTTAACATTTCCTGACCTTGCAGGTAAACTCTGCAGAAGCAGATTAATGTCTATACTGAGAATTTAATTTACAGTTTCTACCTGGAGAAGACCACCTAAAATAACATGCTGCAATACTGAGGGTACTGTGAAAATTGAGCTCCTTCTGCAAAGAAAGATTAAGTTTTGCAGTACAACTTCAGAAGTTGTCTTAAAGGAGGAGAATATTTTTTAAAACCTAATTTATTTCTTCTTAAACTTTCAGGGTTACAATTTTAAGAGATGGGTGAAATAAAAGCAAACAATTGATGGTTCATCTTTAATTGCTAAGCAGCTTATCCACCTGGCATGTTTCATAGACACCTCTGGCTCTGCTGGCTGAGATCAGCACATATTAACTTCCTAGTACTGGAAAGAGAATTATTTTCCTCCAAAAATAGATGTCCTATAATTTACAGGAGAATGAAAATGGTTATAAGCTATGAAAAGCTTATTTAAGGAGAAAATATTTTGGAAAAATGATCTTTTTTAAAGCCAAGCTACTAAACAACTGCTTCCAGAGGAGACCAATAGGGAGTTCTCTTGAAGCTACTACTTGGCAAAAGTCTGATGAGCTGCACTGCAAGAATTACACAGATGTACTAACATTGCACATACCTTGGAAAAGAAAGATATAATTTTGAGATGATCCTGCAGTAAGAAGTCTCCTAGGGGGCTAAAAAGCTTAACAACTGCTAGAGCTGACTACAAAGAAAATAGTAACATCTTTAAAGTTGCAGCCCAGAATTAATATTGGTTCAGGACAGCAGTTTATGCTTGTTCACTTCTTCATATTCTGTATATCTGTGAAACTCACTCTGTATCAGTTTCCCAGTATGTAACTGAAACAAGAAGACCTCATGGGTAAACTAGACAAACAATCAAGTTGTGAACAAGTAAGCTACTCTCCATCAGTACTATTTTAGTGTTGCACGTGAATATAGCTGTGCATAGACCAGCATGAAAAGAACCCAGTAAGACTGTTACCCTCACTTCTCTCAGGAAATTATGTTGTAGCCAAATATAGCTTAATAACTTAAAACCAAGAATTTTCTTATGATAGTTCACCTACATTTCACCTTTTCCTTAATTTCATCCTATTATCTCTAATTGTACCACTGTGTTTATTCTAAAGGATTCTTCTTCCTTACTGTCACCACCTTTCAAATATTTGTGGGTTATTTTCATTCTTCCCAGAACTATTGTGTGAAGGTCATACAATTTGCCTTCAAAGTATGCAAGGTCAGGAAATGTCAGCTGCATCATGATGTCATGGGGCTATGCCAGCATTGTTTGGAACCGGCTAGATTTCTAGGCAGAAGTTCTCATTATTGATCCACTTTTTAATAGTTTAATCAATTACTCGGCACAGTATAAAAACATCCTCCTGCCCTTACTAAATTTCTACATTTAAATGTGCTTTATTTGGTGTTTGGGGGGGGATGTGTGGATATAACTCTCATTTGATATGTAATATTAATGGACTTTTTTTTTCCTGGTTTATAATGGATGTCTCTCATGCATTTTAATAAACTTTCAATGGCTATAAAAGAACATCTAAACTGCTTGCAGAAAAAACAACCCACATGGCACATCAAGTGAGATTTGTAGTTCTTTTCACCTCTGCTTCCAGATTGCTGTTACACCAAATGTCGTGAGTGATGAGTAAACTATGGAGAACACAAGCAGAAAAGCCTTTCTACATGTGAGCTTCTCAGAAATACTTACACAAGAAAAGTTTTTTTCCAGAACAGCAGTCCCTGAATAATTCATCCATGAATACTCTTGTCCAGGATAAAAGTGCCACATCTGGTTTAACATGATACATTTTGAAAACAGTTCAGGATAAGCCATTGTGGCAATTCCATAGCTCACAAACAGAGTTATTTTAGGATAATTATCCAAATCCTTTTGTAACTTTAATCCAAGTCATCCATTAAGAGAAAATAAGCCTTAAGTAACTGAAATACTCCAATACAATCCAATGAAATACACACAAAACAGAACAGTAACAAAGCTGGAGATCACTGAGTGAGAAAAGCAGAACGACATCATTCTGATATCATTGAAGAGCTGCTCACTCTTCAACCAACCTAGCTCCTCCTACAGGAAGGAAGCACAAATGACACAAAATTGAGTACTAAATCCAGTTTATGAGCAATTGGAAAAATCCTGGAAAACTTAGAAGATATAAGTAAGGGACTACTGAAGTAAAGAGTATCACAATTTAAAAAGGGAAATGTGCACTCTACTTTATGTAATAATTTAGCTGTTAGAGCACTAACCAAGAAAGGTGAGATTTCAGCCTTACTTGCTCGCTTCAGGATATCTTAACCACCATATTAATTTACTGAAACACCTAGGTAAGCAGTGCCTGCTTTTCAGTTTCTTCCTCTCCCTTTAAGGGTCTAAGTGTAAACCTTTCACTTAAGTTATGCTGTGCAGAAGCCCTGAGGTTTCCCACCCAACAATGGTGGGCGACTTGTGGGCACAGATCTTCTCTCAACATGTCCATCAGTGCATGAACTTCCAAGACACTAAGGACTCACTTAGCCCAGCGGAAAGCACCACTTGTGGGTAGCTTGTAAACTCCAATACTTCTTCAGTACAGAAACTCACCTGGCTTTCTACATTTTAGATTCATCACACAAAAGGAACCAGTGCCTTTACATCCCCTCTATCATCTTGCTTCCTCATTTGCTCCCTGCAATGCTGTTATCATTGCTGAAACTGAATATTCATGTGGGTATGAGCCTCTTCAGTTCTATTTTGTTTCTGTGACTACTTACGTTTTGACTGTTTGGCATATTAACTTATGTCCAGAAACATGGACCTGTTGTTCCAAAGTTACATTGGTTATATTTAAACAAAATGGCATCCTTGATTAACAAAAAATAAAAGGCTTTTGAAGGGGGGCTCACTGGCTCACTACACTAGGTGGTTTTCTCTGGGCACTGCTTCTGGGTATCCCCTGATAGCAGAATCACTCCAGCTCAGCAGCCAAATACAGGGCTTCGACTGTCCTCAAGCCACTGGGGAAGGCAGGCTGCAGAGCAGGAGCAGCTTTTTTCAGGGAGGTGGGGAGGGCATTGGCGAGCAAACCCTGATCCCTAGGGGAACCCGAACCATAAGTGAAACTGCAAAACTGGGACATTGCAGGGAGACTGTTGCTGAAACTTCACTGCCTTCCACTCCTAAGCCTTGTCTGAAAGGGAGGCAGTTTGAAAACAGATCAGGGTGTCAAAAATGCACCCTCAACCAGGAGCAGATCCCTTAATATTTGCAGCTTTTTCAAGATCATTTCAAGACAGTAGCTTGGAGGGAACAATGTTAGGGGTTTAGTTTAGATAAATTTATCTTCAGAAGGTTCTTAATGCCATTCTGATTATAGGGGATGTGACTATCTCTTTAACTCAAACGCAGCTCATGCAAGGAGTCAACCATTTCAACTCCAGTGTGAATCCAAAATATCCTCGCAGTCTTTTTTTGCTGTATCACAAAGTCTGCTGAGCTGTGAGGCAGCCCACATAGACTAACAGCTCTGTAACAACCAGGATAAAGTACAGTATAAACAATATGAAAACAATACAAATTATATAAATCGTACACATAAACAGTACAAAGCACAGCACTAGAAGAAGACACCAAATTAAGTTACTTGTAAATCTGATGAAAGACTGGAAAGCAATACCTATGGGGTCTGATACAGTATGCAGAAAACATTTCCACTTGGACCAGGCTGCCACCAGTATATATCTTTGTGTGTGTGTGCGCCCCTGTGAATGAACAGTTGATGTGCACCAGGCAGATGAATATTTGCAACAGGTTTGCACTCTCTGTCCATTTGTCTGCAAGGGCTTGGTCTGTATTACAAGGAACATAGCTTCTGAGAGTAGTTTTCCAAAGGTGCCCAGGCTGGATTCTTGTGAAGTGCAAAGCATAGAAAGGGATCTTCACCCAATATCTTTCGAGAAAAGCTCAGATCCAGTCTGTGTGCCCTTCTCATGAAATGTACAGTTACATTGATAACAGGAGTGGCAAGCAATTCCTTTTAAGGGAAAACAGTGCTATGGAAACAAGCTTCAAGATGGTTGTCAGAAAAAAATTCAAGCAGAAAGAAAAGCTATTTTTTTTTTTAAAAGAAAGGTTTGAAACAGCTGAGTTTGCATTAGATATACAGAGCAGATTCAAAACTGCCAGGCCTCTGGGTGTGGGAGATGATTCACTGTGCTGAGCTGATGAAAATAGGATGTTTCATTTCTGAGTAACTGGTCTCTCAGCAGGTCTTTGGTTATGGGACCAAAGTGGTTTTGCTTTGGGGGAACAAATAAGCTTGCATCCTTTGAGGATCCGAAACAGTATAACTAAAGAGGATGGTAGCGCTGTGCTGGGAGCAATGCTCTGGCATAGATACCTTCCATGGCTTGACAGAAGTTAAACCTGGCATCAAGAATTGAAGGGGCTTTTAATACAGGAGAACTGCTGCAAGCAGGGAGGTAAAATCTTTTTATTCCATTCTGGTAAAAAGGTATAATTGTGGTTTATAAAAAGGTTTATGTGAGCCAAAGGTTGTGCTGCTAACCTATAGGAAAGTTCTGGTAGAGATCTTGCAAAACTTTCTACTGCTTGTATCTTTTTCATGGAGTAATATATTATTATATTGATTTTGTGGAGGAGCAGGAGACAACAGCCATTCAAAATAGCAACAATTGACTGGAGGCAGGTGGGAAACCAAGCAGGACTTGTAGGGCCCTACCACTCACATGGAAGAGGGTTAACTTCAAAGCTGTACTAGTAAATTAAAACCTAGAAGTAGCACAAGAAACTGGAAACGAGGCTCCTCCTGGTAGCAGGCATGTTTGGGCAGGGTTGAGCTCCAGCTCTGTAGGCCTGAGCAGCGATCAGAGGCCTGACAGCCTCCCAGCAGAACCTGGCACAGGGGCCTGGCAGAGCAGAAGCTGACAGCTCTGGGGTGGCCGGGGGAGCACCCGGCTGGGCCAGCTCCACACAGCCCTTCCCATGCCACTGCAGCTCTGCAGGGCCTGCGAGTGGCTGAAGGTCCCCACCCCTTGTATGGGGTGTAAATGGTGAAGTTTCAGTTGCAGGGGGATGTGGGGGAGCAGGCAGGGGGAGCCCCGTGAGGGAAGGTTGAGGCTGCCCCCAACTGACAACAGCCAGCTCCCCAAGGACACAGCACCCATGGCAGGAGCCAGTGGCAGCTCTGAACCAGCCAGCAGTAGCGGCAGCCCCATGAAAAATATTTAAGCGCAGGCAGCTGAGGCCAAAGACAGCTGAGTAAGAGGAACAGTAGGGGCAGGTGGCTGCGTTGGGAATCTGTGGCAGGGCTGGCACTGGCCATCCTCAGGGCTGCGGCCATGGAGAACCTGCACCCAAGTGGGGAACATGAGGAAGGAGGATGCAGCAGGGGAGAGCGTGAAGGAAAGCGCAGTCATAGGCCTTCACCTTGCACCAAAAGCCTAGACCTAGACACCGAAAAGATGCAGTAGCATAAACATTCCTCCAGCAAGTTGGCTCTCACTCACCTCTGGTAATGTCACCCCATCTCTCCACCCTTTATATCATGAACACAAATGGCAAAATAAACAAAACAGCTGTCAGACTTACAGTTTCTAAAAGGGGCTTGGAGGACTTCATTGTCCATTACCTAAGCATTAACCAAGAAGTCAAATATTACCTCTTTCGTATCTCTGGTACGAAAGCTGAAAGACAACAAAAGCTAAAAGCAATATAATCTAAAGCAACAGTACTTAATTACATTAAAAAGTCAGTATCCTAAACATGTTTGCTGAGGACACAAGAGCTAGGCTTATAGCCCAAAGATGAATACTTTTCTTGCCTTGTCAGCACAAGATGAGGTGCTTTACACACTACTCAAAAATACAGCCAGTCTGATAAAATGTGGACAGAAGACTCTTATTTGCCCATGTCCTCATCTGAGTTGATTTTCTGTAACAATACTTGCTCATCTGTAGCTACAAATATTATTCAAAAAAAGATAAATAAATTGTGAAGTCCAGCAGTTCTGACCTGATAAATCCTTTTAAAGTCAGTTAATTTGTGAGCATTTGATGTGCTTTTATCACTCTGACCAGATACAAGTGGATATTTTTTTAGCGTTTGAAAGCTGTTGCTGACAGATATTCACTGCTGCCATCATCCACTCTTAACTTTTAGACTGTAAAAAATGACCCTAGCCTGCCAACCATTAAGAAACAGTAATTATATCTGAGGTTATGAAAGTGAAGTGTGACAGTCATTTCATACCTAGTGCTTTAACAGGTCTTATAACCCTCCTGAACTGCTTTTATTCTCTACTTTCCATGCACTAGTCAAAAAGATGAGTGTGTTTAGGGAGAAGAGTGAAGTTTGTACATGACAAAAAAAAAAAAAGGACATTTCATTTTTCATTACACTATCTTGAAAAAGTATTATCAAGCATTGGGTAGGTGTTAAGGTTCCAATTCACCAAAAAAAATCTTGTTTTTTCATCTGTGAATACACCAGTAACGAGCATTTTTTAATTAGATAAATTAGCATTGTAAAACAAGGTCTTGCTACCACAACTAAGCAGGAATTAACAGACTTTGTATGTAGGCAAAAGGTTATAAGCTAATGGAAATATTTTTATGAACTGCAATAATCTACTAACCACATGATTTTGATCACAAGACCAATATAAATATGTCACAAGTTTTCTGTAATATAAAGTATGCATCTCAAGCACCAGTTTATGATGCCTTTTAGAAATGGCATATTTATTAAATTGTAAAATCTCTTTAGTCTGCTTGTAACCTGTTGATGCTTGTTCACCTTCTAGTGGTAATACTCCTGTGGTACATATTTCTCATTTATTTTGTTTCTGGGTACTAGAAAGGAGGAGGAAGATAGTTCCTCAGACTTTCATTTGCTATGTTAGCTTGGGTCTGACAATGAAGCACTCCTTTGGGCAAAATTCCTGGCATATACCTCCCAAGAACTGCAGCAAGATCCCCTTCTGCGGCAGCTCTATAGACCATGCAATTATTAACAGCTGTTATATAGTGTGCATCCATACAATTAAATTCCCTTTCCCAAGTTAAATGGTTAAAAACTCATCAGTACAGAAGAATGAAAAGAATTCAAATGTTAACAGTGTGCTGCAAATGATTATGCAAAACCCAGACACAATTTCAGCTTGCTTAGTTTTAAATTATCTCAGACTAATACAGTTTATTTAGAATGACTGACTCATAACAGGAGCTTTGCTTGACATTTAATATTTGTTTCATTTTTAATGAATGAAATTATTTTCATAATTTGACATGTCTCAAAGTTCTGTGTTGACCTAGCCATATATGTACATCTCATTTACATTTCATAAATTAAATGGCACAGAATTACAGGAATATTATACACACGTAAAGCCAAATTTGGGTTGCCTGCTTATATAGATATAACTGAAAGTCTTCTTAGACACTACTTCTGTTAGCAGAAGAACAATTCACAGCACTTCAGCAACAAGGAACTGATGTCTATATTTTTGACCAGTTGTTTTTCAGACATGATGTCCATAATTTAGTACTCAGGAACAGGAAAAGGTGAGATTTCTCTCACTAATTCTACAGGAAAATCGTTCAGACTGGAGCGTCCTACATTGTCATACAGAATCTGTCCCTCTAAATTAGGTAGGCATCATCCTTAACAGGGTCATATATACTTGCTGAGAAAAAAGATTGTCATATTACTGAATTACTCTAGTCACCCTATCAGATATTATCCTCTGAAGACTATGCATGGAAGTAGGATAATTGTGTTACATTTATCTTTTCATGTACTCATATATTTTCTCAGTTATTCAGAAGACCACGCACTGAAAATTCTCCTTGCCCAGGAGAAAAGGTCAAAGTCTAGGTGCTACTTAAACATCATTTAACTATTAGGGCGAGTTCCAGAACAACTTTAAATATTTCATGGAAGAAAGCCAAAGATGAAAATAGGTGTTTTGGAACATACATTTAATATTTTTAAGAGCAAAAAAAGAAGAAATATTTTAAGAAAATCTTCCTGGCAATGATTTTGAGGTTTAATCAGACATGGAGAAAACAAAAATAGAACAGTTGTGACTTCTGAAAGGTTGCAGTACCTTTATAAACAGTATTATTACAAGAGGTATTGATAGGCTAAGAGAAGTAACACCAAGAATTAAAAGAAGGCATAAGTGCTAAGAACAAATCCAGTAAGATAAGGCTCAAATTATTAATTTATCAAACCTTTCTTAGACAAGTCAACAAAAATCAACAGGCACGTGACAGTATTTCAAGCTGAAGCAACACATGCATATGTATAGTCTGTTCTCTCATCGTCTTTAAGACTCTATAGCTAGTTCTGATATTGATACTTTCTAGAATACCATATTGTTTGGGTTTGTAAACCTGGGGGGGTTCAAACCTACCATAGCATAGAAAAGTCTAGATTAGCTTCCTAAATCAGGAGTTACCTTTTCATTCAGACCTTAACACAGTAGATACCTGGTTCATTACTAGCAGTGCTAGCTAATACACCAATATCAAAAATAATAAAGGGACATTTTTCCTTATAATGCATGGGTGAGCATATACTTTAGGAAAAGAAGAATGTATGAAGTACTATTTAAAGCTTTAGAGTCTTTCTTAGTCTGTGCTGTCAAAGCTGCTCCATTTTGGGCAAAACACTTCAGTATTCATCATAGCAAAGCCTAGGACCTACATCTCAGATGAATATGATCTCCACCAGGCTACAGTGTCACTCTCATCATCGTTCTCTTTGGACCATAAAAATCAGTTTGATGAACGTGAATCTAAGTGATTTATTTCTAGAACATTTTTATATGAAATTTCTATTAGATTTTTCTTTCAGCAAGGATAACATGGTTTGTCTAACTGGACAAAGAAAATATTTCTATTTTGGGTAAATTCAGTATCAGTATATATAGACACGTTAGTTAAACTTCTGGTTGTATTGAGTTCAGTAGTTTCCTAAGAAAGTTAGAGCAGTAGATCCCAAAAATATCTCACCAATTTTTTTTTTACAAGTTAACTATAAGCATTAAATACTTGTCTTTAATTTCAGGAAATGTTTTTTATTTAGTTGGAAGACAGTAAAGTTATGGTAAAGTGCTGTGCAGGGAAACAGTAGAGTGATTTTTGAAGAAGTAACTGCTTCAAATTTGTGTTAGTTCCTATTTTCATTTAACAGCAAAATTATAAAAATCCTTTTTCTACAGTGAAAACTGATTCACATACCTAACATATACGTGGAAAATCTCCTCCCCAAGTAAAAACACTCATCAGCACACTTCCCAAAGCTCCAGCTTCTCTAAAATATAATTCTGTACTTACAGCCTCATCTCCCATCTTGAAAAATAATTTTTCAGCAAATTATTGATGTGAAGGGGTTTCTACAAAAAGCAGAATGGAAGCATCTGGACTGTAGATGTACATTTCTTAACACCATTTTCCATAAAACAGTACAAGGCAGAGTAAATGTTATCAGTAAAATGCAAGTGAAACGAAATCAGAATGATTTCCAAAGGATTCCTCACAAAAAGAATATTTTTCTCTTTAAAGAAAACATTAACACTCTTATCTGGCATTTAGAATTGTAATATTATGCAGGAACAGGCATCTCACCTAAGAATCATCTTAGTTGGTCATTTTAAACTGAAAGAAAACGTAAACAAATATGATATCAAGTGTACTACTAATCATCCTCCAATACCTTGCTCCAACAAAAAACACCACCACCACACACCAGAACACCCAAAGTTTTTCCAAGCCTTCAATAAAATAATTCAAGCAGTCTGCCTTAATCACATCGCTATCCAGGATGCCAGTATCAAATCTTTCTGTAAGTTTTGCCTCAGGAAATATGTAAATAAATTCATTGCAAGTAAATACCCTCCAAGCAAGAAGAAGGTATCTATCTGTAAGTCTCTCTCTTCTCACTGAAGGAGAGGTTCAGCTGCATTGTGGTACTTCTGTCTGCCCCAGCTCAGACTCAGTAGAAGCCTCATTTTGGGACAGATGACAAAGACTTAGCAAGCCAAAGGAATGATTAAGCAGGACAGGGGCACATCAACAGTTCCATGGTCTGGCATTTTCACTCACAGACTACTGCAGATTACCTGTTCCACAAACAAGAAAACAACCTCCAAAAACAATGTGATTCAGCAGCAACGGTCATCAAAGCAAGTACCAGCAACACAACAAGATCCAGAGTACCCCTCTACCTTTGACCCATTCCAGATTATTTTCTTTACCTATTACTGACAACTTTTGCCTTTCACCATCACCTTCACCAAAAGCTGGGAATCTGCAAAAGTCCATAGCTCTTTGGAAGAGACATCCACACAAAGGTTTTCCTTGGGTTGAAAGGCATCTTTAAATACTTTCACTTTAAGGAAACATTTAAGTATGGATATGTGCACTAAAATTAATTGCTTTTTGCCATACTGCCTTGATATCAAGTTCCAAGAACAATAATGTGAGAAGTTCCTATAAATAGCAAAGGTCTATCTTTGAGGAAATGACAAATCATGTTTCTCTTCCCTGACTGTGGGGATGGGAAGAGAATATTTTCAAAACACCTGTGAACCTGGGAGAAAGCTACACAAGTACACAAATACACACACTTTATTGTAGGAATGAATTTAAGTTCACAACGCAACCTTTTGGTGTAATCAGAGGCTGTCAGACCTGGTGATAAGCAATGTCTGCTCCAGGAAATGGTTGAACCACTTGGTCCTCTTGGAGAGCACAGTAGCAACCATATTTATGTTAAAATAACTAAATCTTTTTTACTAGTCCTCATGTACTTTATCTTTGCTTTAACGATTCTCACCAGTTTCATCTCATTTGATATTAGAAGGCTCCTCAGAATTTTTACTGTGGCATCTACATATATAGTATTCCTTATATGCAGGTTTTATTTTTTACCCTATAGTTTCACAGAAGGTACCTTAGAATTTAATGCCAACCATTGGTTTTACTTTTGAGACAATACATATTTACACTTCAGTCTCAAAGTCAATTTTGCACTACAAAATGTGAGTGGTCGTGAATGTGAGAGAGGAGGAGAAAGTGATAAAAATTAGTTTGTTTAAACAAACTCATGAATTCTGCTAACACTTGAAGGATGGGAAAAAATGAAACAAATACTGACATAAAAACAAAACTGAGAGGGTAGTAAGAACAGAAAGAAATTAAGCTAAGTTACTCTGATAGAAAAGGGAAAAAACCCGACCGTAAACATACAGAACTATATGGTTCTTACTAAAAAGAATTAGAATTATTTTAAAGTATGTCTGGTTTCAGAAGGTATGTGTAAATCAAGTGGATGCACAAGGTCTGAACGATCTGCATCTCTATGCACTATACAGAAAAAGACTGAATAAATGAATTGCAAAAGAGTAATGTCACATTAAGGTCTATGTAAGCTACTACAGGATGAAGAATTTGCTCCAGTCTAATCAGTGTCGATTTCACTGCTGGAGTAAAAATAAGCAAGATGAAAAGGAAGACAATGTTGTAGCCTGCACTAATCATAGAAATGTAAAGGTTATGAATAACTAACGAGGGGAAAATGAGAAATGGAATACAGAAGAGAGGCCTTAATGGCAAAATGAAAAACGTATCTCAAAATGAAGGAGTGAATCTTTGTAACTGAAAAAAAGTAATGTAGTTACATCAAGCATCTCCATTATTTACAGCAGCTAAGACTTCCTGACCAATTTTGTCTTGCATTCAAGGTTCCAGCGCAGAACCAAACTTCCAAGTTCTGAACAACACACAATACACACATGCTGCATCCTGAACTTCACCTCCTACCGTAACATCCAAGAGAACGGGAAGTTTAGCCATTCTTATTCTTGAAGGAACAATGTTATAACAGGGGTGAAACAGTGCAGCAACAGTAGAAAAGGTTAAAAAAAATCATTAAAGGAATTAAATTATGCATTTACCTGTGACAGCAGAGGATTTGATTCAACAGAAATTTCTGGTCTTTTGTTCTTATCCCAGCAGACTGCCGAAAAGGCAGGCAAACAAGTTACAGAAAACAGAAATTTCATTTCTGGAATCACTGGGCCATTCAGAAGTGATTCAGTTTGCAATGTGGAAGCCCGCTTCACTGTGTGAGGTTATGATCTCAACTTTTCTTTCTTACACTGAGAAGGGATAGCAGAAGATTCATGGTTTGCAAGCAGCATCAATTTTCAAACACCCGACCATAACCACACCCACAAATACTGGCAGCAAAAATCACAGTAAATCACCCAGCAGAATTACACTTTCATGCAGAAGGGAAATGCAGGCTAGCTGCCCACAACTTGAGTTTTATGAATGCATGCAGCATCATATCAGTAATCCAAATTCTGCAATCAAAATCAATATTGTTGTGTAGGGGTTTTTTTGCTGTCTACATCCAACAAACTAACATTATTTTTCCACTTCAGTACTATTCTTCATTTGTTTATTAAAGTACAGCGCCTGTAGAAATTTTCATTCCACTCTTCCAGAAGATTGGTATCCCAGGTAGTCTGTTTTACAAAGCAATTTCTGTTACAAAAACGTGTAACTTTTAGCCTTCAGTCTTTTGTATTGGAAATCATGTTATGTTGTATTTTAATGATGTAGAAGGCTTTTGTATTCAATCCATGCAATTCTTTACATACTGCTCTTTTCTTGATGCCTGTGTAAACAATATCATCTTTAATTTTTCCATACAATTGAGCTACAATGGTTTTTTTAATATTTTCTCAATATCTTAGTATCTCAGCACTTTTCATGGAATTTGGTTTTAAGAATCTATCTAGTACTAAGTGTGCCAAATAAGCATAGAGACAAATAATCATTGTAGCAGAAGTCCAGATTCTTCTGTCACTATGTTTTCCTCATGCTAAAACTATATGACAATATCTATCCTTATTTAAAATATAATTTGCATAATGTCTTTGTACTATTTTTTTATATCATTTTGTAGCATATTTGGTCTGCCCTACAGCAGTTTATTGAATAAATTTTAGAGATCAATTTTATTTTCATGACCACTGGTATTTTCTTCAGTAACTACTGTACATGGTTTACATTCTCATTTCAGTTGTATGAATGGTTTGAACTCTGTGGAAATCTCAGTTCATTTTACCTTCAGAGTTTATTAATGATACACCTGCTGACTGAACTCAGTTAAACTTATTTTGAAGTATTTCTTATTTCATGTAGATGTCTCTGTTGCTCAAACTACTACCAAACTTCCTGCAGTAACACATAGATCAATCCTGCTCTATCTCAGCTACAAGATTGTCTCATTCTTTTCCTAGACTACACCTAATTCTAAACTAAAAAACACCTCTTCCTGATAATTCCATTTCCAACCCGTGTTAGGGAATCTTCAGTAAGAAAATGATAGTGAGAAAGAAATGGAAATACAGATCAGCGTAATATGGCCATGAGAACTGAAAAGAAGGGACAGTGTAAGAAAGACGGTAAATTGTAGAAACTGTGCAGCATTCTAAAGATCTCTTGAGTAAAAAGGACTTAGAATACATATGTATACAGAAATAGGGAGGCAGCTGACTCAAAAGAAAATTATCTGTGGTGTGGCAATCAAAACCACGAATAGTAGAGCCAAATTTGGTGTCAGAATTTTATTTTATTTTAAAGCCAGTATATATTGTAAAGAACACAGGAACTACAAACGCTGTTTAATAATTTCAAAGCATAGTAATACTTGCAATACAGATTCATTTCATATCAGTAATGCAGTATTGCCAAAGAAACAAGCTTAAGTTATGGAGCATTCCACAGCAGGCCACCTTCTGAATAAACTAGGAATTTTCCATGAATCTACAGCACAAAAAATGATAGCAAACATATTCTGCATATTCATGACATAGTATTTCAGGACAACCCCAAGATGAGACATGAGTAGATCTGCAAATTCAAGCCAGAAACTGTTTATGAAGCAGTAATAGCTTCTCTATACCATCTTTAGACTTCAAAAGTAGCAGAAAAAGAACTAAACCTCATATTTACAGAGAAGCTTTTCCAGGCTATTAATAAGATATTAGCTTTAATAAAAGACTTAAAAACATCAATGAGCATTACATTCTGCTTCCTTGCCCTTGTTAAAGGGCATGAATATATAATACAGAAACTGGATGATACTTAACACTAGCAACATTAATTGTTGTGCTAGACTATTTGGCATATTAGAGGTTCAGAATAATTCTCAAACATTAATTTAGCTATGCAACACCCTTCTGAAGTAACTGCTATTAGTATTTACTTCTACAAATAGTACCAAAGACTCATGGAAGGAAGCTGACAGTTCCAAAACTCAGCAATCAGGCAGCATAATTAGTAAAAGACACCATAGTTCTCTAACTAAATAGGGAACATCAAACTTCCTCTTTTGCTAACATAATATTCATCTTGCTATACTAAATGGAATAAAACTTCAGTAAGTCAATATAGCTACAAGCAAGAGATTTAGATCCAAAATACCAAGTGAGCAAAGTATTTAGGAGGATTCAGGAGGAACCTCTTTAGACTGCAGTCAGCTCAAGACTACATGACAAAACAAATTTAAGTAAACTCAAACATAAAATAATTATGAGTTAATGAGATTCTCACATCTGTAAAAAGGCAAATTGATGGAGCATCAGGACAACTAAGCAACTCTATAAAGATACCGAGAATATTCAACAAGCAGCTTAAGATAGTCATTGCCTTTTCTTCTTTCCCCAACTTCACACCACAGAATCACAGAATCATAGAATCATTTAGGTCTGATTTGCCCACCTGCTCCAGCTTCCCACCATCAGCCTGGTAAATCAGACAGTGGAACCGATCCAGCTTTACTTTAGTGAAACATAAAAATTCATATGCTCCAAACATAAAATAGTGGGGATGGGAATTGGCATGGTTGGTGTTCAGTCAGACCAGATCTTTTGCCCCATTCACTGTCTAAACTCACCTCTCACCTGGACAACACAGGTGCAGAAATGAGAGTCCTGATTATACAGAACTACATCAAGTGTCTTAACATGGCTTCTTACCTGCTCCCTGCACTGCCACCCCCCTCCCCATGCCTGCTGGCTTTTGGTCATATTCACTGACAGAAGTCAGAATGACAGTCAGGCCCATTTGGGCACCTCTAGCTGTACAAAGCACTCTGAATGGGCTGCATCTTCATCCTTGGGCAAGCACTCTGGAGTCTATCCATGCCCCTTTGAGGTGGCTGGTAGCAACCTTCCCAGCCCCACATGGGACATACAAACTATGCAAGTGTATGACTGCATACAGTTACGGTGCTCTGATGGACCTACCTACGTTAACTCTGAAGCCAATTAAGAGAAAACGCTGATGACTGGTGTTCATCTTACATCTCACCTTGCTATGAGATTTGGGTTCTTTATGTGGCGATCAAATCTCTGAACCTCTCAAAAAGAATCAAGCAGAACTCATCCAAACACAGACAGTAACACTAAAAGAAACCCTCTTATACTCTGTGTGTATATATATATATAAAATGTATATTATATCATTTACATCCGTCATCATTTGGCATCATAAAATCCCTTTTTCCCCTTAGGAGGGACCTTGAGGCTAGAGAACCACATGAATTCCCGTGTGGGAGAAAAACTGACAAACTTTTCAAGCAGAAACAGTTGCTTACGACTTTATCTGTGCAAGATCTGTACAAGGCCCCTGAGATTGAAAAATCAGAAATCTACAGCCTGAAACATCTAACCATCACCTAAAAATTGGATCTTAAAGATTGCTTAAAATGGACTCTGGGGCCAAGCTAGTGTTGAAAAGTATCACAGGGCTGGGACTACAAACTTGTTTCCATTTGTTAGCACAACCATAAACGTGATCCACTTTGTATGCTGTAGAACATAATTATCGGTAAAAGTAGATAATTTTGGATACATTGTAAAATTAATACAAAATAATACTGCTATCTATACATACCACTCTGCAATAAATACAGCTTGGCTTAGGAACAGAACTTCTGAAAGATTATCTGAGACTGTAAATCACACAGGTAAATTGTATGAGTTATTTCTGTATTATTTCAAATAATCAAAGCAGCCACACAGAAGGGCAGTTATTGGCAACAGTGTCCAGAAATCACCACTGAAAGGCAGCGATTTAAAAAGCAAAGCTTGCAGATGTGCTTTTGTTATGAACGTAATAATGTCCTCTTTATGTGACAGACCTCTAAACCAGAGGCTTGGGGAGAAAGAAAAGGAAAATTGTAATTGTGCACAAAATGTATAAGAAAATTGCTATGACAGCTACATGCACTGTACCTCTAACGGTTGATTAGAGTCAACAACTTATTGAGGAAGAGAAAAATTTTTTTCATACAATATGGCCACAGAATTACATCACAAAACAGAGAGGCATAAAGCCAAACTTACTGCTGGGTCATATGGTGAGTGCCTTTCCTTCTACTTGCAGCATTTGTGGCCTGTATTTCTTTTCCACAGGGCAAAGATCCTTGAAAACATGCAGAAAGTAAGCACTTGAAAAGCTGTCCTCATCCTTGGGTTTATATTCAGAAACCTCCTTCTAAGGGTGCTGCAGCTGATTAGCACCTTGAGAAAAACCCAGCAACCCACCAGCTGCTTCCACAACCTGTTAACCCTTTTGCCTTGCTTCAAATATTGCCATAATTGTTTTAGACATACAGTCAAATGTAGACAGATGCATAACCAGCTCTGATTTAATTTATTTCAGTATCACATGCATGTGTATAATCTGTAATTTAAATCAATAAACATTTATTAAGAGGGTTGTCTATTAAGTCACAGATGCTCTTGCTGCAGTTCATTACGCTAACTCATGTTACAGAGTACCCAGCGAGTGCTGGAAGGATAAGGTACTGCAAAGTAAGTGATAAATGTCTACAACTCCAGATTTTCAAGGAAAAAGAAAAAAAAAAAATATTACAGTGCTTGAAATGTAAGTTTAGTCATATTAGTAAACAGTGGGACTGAAACTGCAAGCCAGAGTTGTCATGACTGATATTAGTTGAAAAAGAATCTAGAGCAAGAAACAGCACTGCAAGACCAAAACTACTTCACAACAATATCCACAAAACCTCAGAAAATTGAGACATTACCCTGAAACTGTAAATGCACCACTAAATTGCTAACCAATGACAGGTTTGATAAGATGAAATGTCATATACAAACTTCAGTCAACTCACAGAAGGGTTCATCATATTCACAGATCACTTTAAAGATTAACATTAAGCTTAATGACTCTTTTGAGATGTCTGATTTTAGAAATACAAAGGAAATTACATTATACTCATACTAAATAGGGTATTTAAATTTCCTGTAATGAATAAAAGCAGATGAGAGAGCAGGAAAATGAAGTAGAAACAAGCCCAGCAGACTATAGATGAAAAAAATATAACTATGTCCAAATCTGTTTTTTAACTAGCAGCAGACAATCGTATTTATTTAAGTGACAGAGTATCAGAAAAACAAATATTTTCCATTGCATATGGATAGAGTGGCTGTGAAAGTACCTAGAGAGAGTGCAAAACCAACTTCATTTAAATAAAATTTGGAAGGCACAGAAAGTCTTTGGGGACAGCAGATATTCCCTGAGGCCACAACACAAACAATTGGTTATGTTGGTATTTGACAAAAAGTGGATGTTCTAGATCAGGGGTCCTCAAACTTTTTAAACCAGGGGCCGGCGCGTGGATGCAGCAGCAGGCAGTCATCTGCGGCTGCTTGGTTTCCCCCCCAACCCCCAGGGGGGGAAGGGGGGGGCATGCAGGGGTGTGTGTAAATACCAAGGGCCAGATTGAGGACCCTGGGGGGGGCGTGTATCCGGCCCACGGGCCATAGTTTGAGGACCCCTGTTCTAGATGTTCCAGGCCATACATTTTTTCAGAAGCAGACAGGCAAGCTTTGTCTACAACATAGCAGTTAATCTGTGGGAAATAAGGAGCATTCTGGAGTCCCTGATGCTTCTGTCCAGCTGGTATCCTAAGTAAATACCTTACAGAGGTTAGACATTCACCCACAAATTTTTTAGGTGACTATGAGTCTCCAAAACCACTAAAACAGAAAGTTGGCCAGTTTAACAGTCCAGTTAAACTGGTCAGAATAGAAAAGTGTCCACCATACAGACGCCAACACTTAACAGTCCTATGCAATACTGGTTTTCTTGCACTGAAAACTGCGTTCCTCAGCTTAAGCTTTGCATCAATAGGTAAGGCTCAGAACTCACACACTGAAGTCCTGCAGTGAGAATTTCACAAGGAGAAATGGCAGAAGTTAGCTGTTGTTGAAAAGGTGCAATACTACTGGCAGTAGCAGGCCTAAAGGAATTACCTGCACCTTTACCTTAGCAGAGAGGGGGACGGAGCCCCAAAAGAAGATCTACCTCCACTTCTTCACAAGACCAGACAACATAGTACATCTCAGCACTCTGCACCCCGATAGGTGGAGTCTGGCAGATAGGGGAGAAGGAAAGATGACGTGGAGTAGGTTTTGCTAGACAGTCACCCCTTGAGCAAAAACTAAATTCACAGACTACTCCAAGTTCCCAGGCTAAGCACTTTTCCCCCCCTTGCATACAAAATATTCCTATTTTTTTTCCCCATTTCTCCTTTCCTTTCTAAATGTGATTAGGTTTATATATTTATTTTGTAAATAGGATTCTTCTAAGTGAGAAAGCAGAACCTACTAAAAGCACTCTCGGATTCTACTCTCAAGAGGCATTTTAATTGGTGGTGAGCTGCAGACAAAAAAATCCACCACAAGTCAGAGTAACATATTTCCACAGAGAAAACACTGATGTCCTTTTATATTTTAATCTAAAATGCTACATTTCAACAACATAATGTTTGTGACAAACGCAAATCTTAACAAATTTAGATAGTATGACATAATTATAAATAAAGGTATTAGCTGCTCCTTGAGGATACTCCATTAATCCATTCTCTTTGCATACTTAAGTTGTATTCAACCATCCAACTAAGTTATTGTACCCAAGTGTATCATGAAGTATAGTTTACGCAGTGTCATTAAAGTATAATGAACACAAGAAATGATTCTTTGCATAGATCCTAAACAAACAGAGAAACAAAACACTCTCCTGCTACTATACAAATATTTCTTAACTGTTCATTTCAACAGCTGCAGCATTGTAGTTGGAGATGCTATGAATTTGAAATCTAATGTTTTTCTATTCTCTGGTCACAGAAGTGCCTTCTGGTAATGTGGTGAGGCAATGAGGGACACAGTCTCTGACCTGATGACTGCTAGTTTGCCTACACAGAGAAGCTATGTTGCACACTAATCTGTGTGAAATACACAGTTGCTAGATACTCTGTGAGAATTCCCCACTGCAGATAGTCCTAGTTCCATCTAAGCAAGACTACATACTGTTATTAAAAAACATGGGAAGAGCATTTCTACACTATTTAGCAGCACACAGCACAGACAACCTGCAGCTACCTCTGACAAAGCTGGTCCATCCACATGACATTATGAAGAGCTATTAACCAGATCAATCTAAAAGGAGAGTAGCTACATCAACTTCTTTGCAAAGCAGCTGTGACATAACCATATTGCTTCAATTTCTGAAGCTAGCATAGGCACTTTGCACTATGTGCATTGAACACATGCTCTAAAATTGTCAATGCAAGGAGCTAGTGTAAAGAGAGCACTTAGAGCAAATTACATAGATGAATATACAGCTTGCTTTACTTGCAGCAATTCCCCTTTGTAGGCAAGTCCTGTTATTCCACAGGGTATGCTTAAATCCTGCTTTGAATTAAAGAGTCATGAAACTGAGTGCAGGAACCTGAAAAGCTTGTATCGCCACAAAGAATAATGCAGTATGGACACAGAACTGAAATATTGTAGCATTTTTCAAGCTTTGGAGGAGTTAGGGGGACCTTTCCTCTCCTTCCCCCCTCAAAGAAAATAAGTTACACACAGTAACAGGTTAGCAGATTTTAAGTGTGTGTTCTTTTGCTACCTAAGTCTAGCTCATATAGCTTAAGGAGTCATAATCCCAAGTGAAAACTGCAAGTTAAGAAAGATTTTTGGTAATTCAACATTTTCTTCAACTTTGTTGTTTGAGCACAACTCTAAGTCAGGAGACAGAGCTTAGAAGCTGTCCATGTGGTGGGAAAGACATAAATTGCAGTTTACAAAGTACTTCATGCAACACATAAGGACACAGTAACGAGAATGAATTCTCACAGCAACATAGCCAAGCAAAATCTGTTAAACTTCTTGGAACATATGCAACTGGTTGAAGCAAAGTAAACAACAGTATCAATGAAGCTCTTTAAAAGCTAAGTGGTTACTTGAGAAGAAATGAAGACCAAAGTCAAGGATTTGTATTTCATTCCAGAAACTCTGCTTATTTATTCTTTTTTATCTGAAAAATAATACAACTAAAACACTCTTAACATTTATCAAGGAGACAGATGAACAAGTTATGTGAGTGATACATCCCTTCAGAGTTAACACCTTTCTGCTACTGGTTGTAGTTTATTTACCTACTCTGGAAAGGAAAACTGGCAAGTTCCCTTAGCCGCATGATGAATACACTTCATAAGAGCTTTATGCCCCCTTTGCAAGGGCAGTCATAGCAGAGCATGGACTCACATGTTGAAAGGTGCTTGGAATATGGAATTCTGGCACTATTCTGTTAAATATAAAACTCCAGTGGAATACACTGACACCGAGTAACCCTTGTTTCTGAAGGGCACTGATTTTTCCAAGGCCTCCAGTTCTACAATTCCAGTCCAGAAGAGAACCAAAGCCACCTGAGCACAGCTCTCATGAGCATTGGTTAACCGATGGGGTTGACTCACAACACAGATGTCATGAAGTTTCAGTTTCTGATCTAGATTCTGAAAAACAGCATCCTTGAAAGCGTTTGGGAATTCACACCCCTATTTTCTTCCTCTATCCATCCTGATAGGGACAATGATTTAGTTTGAATAGCCTACTTAAAACTGGCAGCAGTAATACTTATCCAACAATTTTTTACTTAATTAAAAAGTACAAGTACAAATAACTTATCAGCACTCCCTCTCACTTCCTTTAGGGTGAAAACACGCAAGAAGTGTATACAACTTCCATCAAGAATCCAAACTACCCTCAGCACTATACAGCATTTTCCATGTAAAACAGAATACACTTTATGTGAAAGACAGAAAAGCAACACAGCAACACAGACTAGGAGAGGAGGAGGGAGTGGAGAATAAGACCGGGAAAGGAGTATCAAACACACTATATTATTTCTGAAGACTTTCAGCATGAGAGGTTACTTGGGTTTTGTCAATATTAGTGCACAGAGAGAACCAAGGTTCACTGCTGAGTATTTAGCTTAGTATAGCTGACCAAGAGAAGTTATTAATAAAGCATGCCAACAAAGGTAGCTGTTCCATTTGCAGAATTCAAGTTTGTCCACCTAATTAAAACTCCTTTCATGCAGCAGTAAATTGGGGCTGAGCATTCCAAGACCACTGCACCCTAAGTTACCATAAAGTGCTTAATATGACCAATGCAATCTCAGAAATCAATAGCAAGATGTTTCTGTGTCAGGAGCTGGTGGAAAAAGCCTTGAGGTTATGAGCACAAAATGCCCCTATTTAATTCATCCCATAATCAGGAAAACAGATTTTGTAAAATGACATCAATTAAATACCTCCAATTTCTCCTTACAATTGAAACAAGCTTGAATGTTGTGCTGCTCAGGTCAACAAATGATAGTAGTAATCCTGCCTTTAATGCTTTCTATTTCGTGTTACAACCTCTAAGAAGCAAATCCCATCATGGTAAATGACAGCAACACGTGAACCTTGAGACTGGAACTAAAGAGTTCCGAGCCAAAAAAGAAATGACTGCAAGTTTGTTCTGTTTGGCTTAAGCAAGATTCACTATTAAAGTAGTACATTATATCTGTCCCTACAAATTCAACAGCACATCTGTAAAATTAACGACACAAATAGTAGCCAAGGGATCTTGAAAAGAAAAAGCATAATCCAGAAGATGACACTGCATTACATCTCATAAAAGCAGCATTAACCTTCGATACCAGATACTTAATTTGTTCTTTCACTTCTTTTCTGATAAAATAAATACTAATAGTAAGTACAGCATACAATACTAGCAGAAAAATACACCAAAGTGGAGTTTGAACTAAGCAAGGACTTAAATGTTGAACTCCGGAGTTTTTAATCAAGAAAAAGGTCTTCCTACAGCAGGGTTTCCTTTCCCATGGTGCAATATTTAGATAGGATTGAAGTTGTCCAGGTGACCTTGGTTACCACAAGGCTATGCAGACCTGTCACTTGAAGGAAAATGTTATTACCTTTGGGGACTGGAGTAATTACAATCAATTTGCTCCGTTGATTGGCTAGTGACCTCTTACTCAACTTCTTAATTTGCAATACAAAGAAAGCTCCAAATGAAGTGAGTGAAGGCCCATAAAGTGATCTGACATTCCAAGAAATACAACCACACCACTGATCAAAACTTCATTTAATATCTATTTGAATTTTTAGAGGCCCTGTTAATTCCCTCATTTGCTTTCACCTGTTGTGTCCCTTTAGGAGACCAAGCTTTGGCGTCACCTAAAGGAGTGACTAATGTTATCAAAAGTAACCATTTAGAGCTACTCTTATGAGGACCAAGAACTAATTTCTAAATTAAACTGTTATTCTGGTTGCGATCTCACACCATTCTGTACTACCAGCATTTCATTGATTTATGTGGAGTCACTGCTGGTTTACAGCTAGTTTCATAAAACAGTAACAAAAAGTACCTTGTCATTGATAATGTATTTTAAAAGCAAAGCTGCAAATCATTCAAAAATAAAATATTGGAAGCTGCAAATACTTATGCTTGATTTCTTACTTAACCATATCTAGCAAAGTGAACTTCCTCTTTAATGATTGCTGTGTTCTAGATTGTTTGAACCCTTTTCAGAAGGAAATCTGCATTTGAGCTGACAATTTCCATGTCAGGTTTCATTCAACTGCAAATTACCCTAGCTGAATTACATAAACCACTGAAAACAGACTTGAAAGCAAACTTCAGTCCTTAACTCTCACAATGTTGCCAAGTTTGACTGTAAATACCGCTACATCAGCACTTCATCTATAATCCCATAATCCCCTGTGTCTACTGCTATCAACAAATTATGGATTACCAGCCCTGTTGGCTGCTGTCAGATATGTATTGTCTGTCTAGTTTCAGACTAATAGCCTGTAAATAACTGACTGGAATTATGTCACGTCAATCCAACATCTATAGGAATAAAAGGAAAATGAGAGCAAACGGGAAAATCTAAAGTGAAAGTATGCATAGATGATCTCAGCAATTTTTTCATCCTGTGTAATAAAGTATATTTGAATCAAGACCAGAGAATCTGGAAGGTGACTAATGCTTAACTTACTCTTCAGTATCAAATAGAGATGGGGCATGAAACGTTCTTTGGTCCAGGAGGTAGCTGCAACTTCTATGGTATAGCAGCTTCTGCTGGAGTTGAAGCAGGAGTTGCATCTACTTAAAGAAGGAAAATCAGCTTTGTGGAGCTGTGATTAATCAATGCAGTCCAGTGACAAAATCACAGGAATAAAAAAATACCTTAATATCATGCCAGTAACTATTTCTGATGGCAAGTTACACAAAGAAAAAAAAATTTTCTCTATCTGAACTTTAAGAGTTGAACAGTTTCTGTTACACACTTTTCCTGTATTCAATATCACTGTATTTTGGGAAATGTATTACACTGGATTTAATATTTAAATAATTTTCTTGTTTGTTTCTTCTCTCCCGTTTTGAAGTTACAGAAATCCATAAAAGGTGGATGTGCAAAGATAATTTTGGAAATCATTAAAACTGTGCAAATTGGACACCTGTATTCTCTCAGAGTCAATAATCAGAATGATTAAAAACAGGATCTCATGAGAAATTGTACAGAAGTAGGGTTTTGTACACAGAAGCATATAATCCATATGCCCACTGATGTGATGTGCAATAGCTACCCATATCCTTTTGGGTTATTTATGGTGGCTGGACCACATGTTCTCATCTCCATACAGACTTTAACCTTTCTATTTTACATCATATACCTGATCTAAAGTGAGAAATTCTAAAATTTCAAGTAAATACCCAGCTGAGGGAAGAAAAAATATAGATAAACAGTAAAGCATACCCAGAATCATAAAATGGACTTTAGCTCAGGATGTACTTAAGCTACTAAAACCAGAAATTGGATGAACACACTAGGGGAGGTATGACTGTTGTTGCTTTCTTTCCTGAAGCGTTTTCTATGAACACAGGATGCCAGACTAGAAAAACATCTGATCTGATCCAAGACCAGCTTTCTTAGGTTTTATTAGTAGGTACTGTCATTCCAGATAGTGTCACTCACCACAAATGTCCATCGAGGACATATTGATAATTAACATACATAGGGCATAGGCACAAATGCTTGGTGTATCTGAACTGCTGTAATTTTCCTGCTGTCAAAATTGTTATGTTGATTTATATCTTGCCCTGCAGATCTGTTAGACCAAATTATTTTGCAATGCTATTATGACAGCATTTAATAAATAACAGGGCAGAGTACCAACCTATTAAAATCAGTGGAAGTGTAACCTGTAGTTTTAGGGAGAAAAATGTTTACAATGCATAATGAAGTCTGAAAATAAATTTCTAAGTAAAGAAACCCTATTTTTCTAGCGTCTTCTCCTATTTATAGACATGTCTTTAGAGCCCATTTAGTAAATTCTTTTAGCTACACAGTATTACTTTTTTTCCCCACTATTACTTCTTGTTTCTGCATTAATTCTACCAGTTCTGGTAACAATTTTTTCTCTGAAATCATATTTCTTAAACGCAAGAAAATTGTCTGGAAATACAGAACTTTACAAAAATATTCTTTATAGAAATTTTTTAGAAATCAATTTTCAAGAGAATATTTATAGGTCTCTTAACTAAGCAAGGAGCACACTAGGACAAAGAATGCTTATATTTTTTTTAACACATCTTTTGTAAAGGGATTTCCCAAACATAAAATGACATACAATAATAGAGAGCATGTTTCAGTTTCATACATGTTGATAACTAATTTCAAAATGAAGTATGGATCCCAGAGTATAGAAAGGTATTCTGGTTAGCTGTTTTACATTTCTAAGTAATTCCACTTTTATAAGGAGACTCTTGGAAGAGAGGCAATAAAAACAGGAAGGAAAATTAAAGCAGGAAGTAAAGGAAAATAAAGAGAGAACTGTCCTCGTAACAGGAGAGTACTTAGTACTTAGAGCAGTAATTCACCCGAAGGGAAGTAACTAGCTGGTTGTCAGTGAACAATTTGCTTTCATTGATCTCTTGGTTAAATATTGAAGGCATTTGCCTGCAGGGTCCAATGAATGAGAATAAATTCTTTAATCACCCCACTTTTTGTACCTATGCTTGTAAATTAACATGTATCACAAGAGGAAAACTGGCAAGGTTTTAAAGGTTGCTCTAACACTGTCAGCTGTGTCTTCTAATTGCCCATGTCAAGATCTTCCCACAATGGTACCTGTTCTTTTCTGGTCTGATCTTGATTTCTTTTATAATATTAAATACTGCCAGATACATGTATTGAAAGATGAACATGTGATTCCTGTGTTTTAAGACTTGGCAATAGCATCAAATCTATCTCATATTCAGCTGAAGTTTTCCAACTTCTGTAAAATACTAAGCCTATGGGTTGAAAAATATTCTGTGTAGCTATATGGTTGTATAACTAGCACATGTTACAGCACACATTACAGCAAACAGCTTGTTAAACTCCAGTGTTCTGTCTTGATAGCTTTTTTCTAAGAAAAAATATATTTCTACATAAGATATAGTTAAAAACGGGTTTAAATTGTTACATTTTTCACGACGACTAAGTCATAAAATTTAGCTTATTATTCACATCACTGAAATATCTGTGAATCATTTAGGCACATATCAGCCACAGACTCACACTAGAAATCCATTTAGCCCAATATCCTACTCAACAGTAGCCAAAAGCAAATGCTTGAGAAGTAGCAGAAGGTGAGTATATTCACAAAGCAACCTCACAGCTTCTGTTCATTTTGGTTCATGGGTTTACTAAGACATGGTTAATTTGTATTTAGTACTCTCAATAGGCTCATTTTAACTCCATGTGGCTCTTCGCCTCTTCATATACTGTTGCAAAGAGCTCTACTGTCTAGCTAGAAACTAATCCCTTCCTCAGCCCATTCCTGTTATTTTGAGCCCACCTTCTGCTGTCCTCATGTGATGTCCCTTACTTTTCACAAAAATAGAGGTTGTTATAAGATGTTACTAATTATTTCCCAGGCAGTTTTGACAAATATATTACAGGTTATTTTTTAATTACTCATCAACACATTTAGATTATTATTACATTCATGGCACCAGTTTCAGATGGTTTTAAGGTTTGCTTCTTCTCTGAAGAGACCTCACAGTTGTCATTAGTTACTCTGCCAGTAGCACCAGTTTTCAATGCCTGCCATTTATACACAAAGCAGAGAAGTGAATGTTTCTAAAAGCCAACACCGCAAACAAACTAGAATTTAAAAGCCAAGCTGGATTCCTGCCTTCTCAGCCATCACACCGCTTGGTTTTGCTGGCCAATTTGTACTTTCAATCACAGCTGGGCAATCCATGCCTTCTTTAAACAAAGCCAAGTATTTTTCAAGTCTTACTGACAGCAATGTAAAAACTGTACATAATTTGAAACTTTAATGGAGTAGGGTTACCTCACAGACATTCAATCCATTAGTGCCTGATCTGCATAGAAGTCCTTATGACTGAAAGGAAGTTTCCCCTTGAGAAAACTGAAGGGGAGGTCTTAGTTCAGATATGTTTCATGAACTTCTGTTTCGTTATTAAAGAGCCATTTACCTCTGAAAAGTGTATTATCTTGCAAACTAAAGCCCCCTTGGCTTTCAGAAAGTGCAGTCTTCTACCTGACCTCCTCACTTCCTTCAGCATCTTTGAATGCCACTACAGACAAGGCTGCCATTTATGATCACCTCCCTTGACCAATCTTTGTTAGTGGACAGCAGAACCATGAGATCCAGGGTGTCTGTACTCACTTCCTCATGTTGATTGGGTAGTCTATAAAAAACACCCATGAACAAGTCACCTTTAATTGCTTCTTCCTGACCCTGCTCCACAAGGTCCTGTTTCTCATTCCACAGAAAAGCTCCATATATTCAAACTGCTGCTTCATGTAAAAGGATGCCTTTCTCATCATCTTCCCAGCCTGTCTTTCCTAAAGAGCGTGTCTCCGTGCATCACATAAGGGCAGTCATCCAAGCCATCCCACTGTACATCCGTTACTCCAAGTGTCATACTTCAGGGAGCTCCAACTCCTCCTGCTCGTTTCCCAGGCAAGTGTGATTTCATTTACAAGCGCTTGAGGTGAGCCCCGTTTCAGCCTTATGTCTTTCCTGAGGGCTCCCTCACTCCCATCATCATTTCACACACTTGCCACCCTGACCTCCATTGCCTTGCTTAGATGCAAGCTGTTAGCACAATCCCCCAGCATGAATTGTCAGAACAATTTTTAATTATTCTGCAAATTTACTAGTATTTTATGGAACACAAACTAAGGAAACACAAAAAGCTTGATTTATATAAAATTATATTATCTGTTCCATTCTTTCCTTTCCTTGAATGGACTGCAAGCATAGATACAACTGCTTCTCTGGACAGGAGAATAAGAATATAAATACTGTCACGGTGAACAGAGTAAATTCTTAAATCTACAATCTTCTTTGCTGAATCAGGTTTGGAAGGATTTTTTGAAGATGCAGTGGTTGGGCACTTTAGGTCAGTTTCAGTGATTGCAGTCAGAAGTTGTCTGTATGTAAGCTTGTGCTAATTCTCATTATAAACCTATAACGACACAAGCTTTGTGTGAACATACTTATGTTCATACCCAGGGGTTTAAAATCATACACACTGCACTTATAAAGTGTTAAATAGGCCAAGACTATGTCCTATACTGGTTTGCATTGTCCAGTAAATAATAGGGATCCTTTCAGGGGAAAAAGTGAGCTTGGAATACACTCTAAATAAGTAAGGCTCAGGATCCTTATTTCTTTTATTGATGCTAAGATTTTATATTTGTTTGACTCAAATGCCCATTAAAAAATAGCTGCAGCAATTTATTACATTAGTGTAAAATCACACCAGATAAATTGAGGTAGTTGTGTATGCCTATAGAATGAAACCTTTATTTACGTTGTACTTTAGATTAAAATGAAAATAAACAATTGGCCAAAAGTGTCTAATACGCTATGACTTTTTATAGCAAAAAGAATTACATTTTAACTACCTTTCTCTCCACTATGTCTCCATTCTTCCATCTCACTTCATCACTGTCAGGCCACAGTTAACAGGCCTGTGAGTTATTTCAGGGGAAAGAGGGAACTCTGGTTAAATTATGCAAAAATGTGTACAAAAGAAGTTAAGTATAAGCAATTTTGCTTCTAACAGAACAAAAAGCTTCAAAATACTCAAAGTCCATCATTTACTGCTATTTTAAATTCAGAAAAACAAACTGTTTCAAAGGACACCTGAAGTACAACATCCCCATTTATTGTCTCTATCCATGAGCTGCAGGTAAATAGGAGGGATCTGTGCTTGGGAAGCAGAGGGTTTATGGATGACAGGCACTAGAGAAAGTATTTAATAATGCAGGCAATATTATCTTGCTAGAGAAAGTGCTCTGGAATTATGCCTTTTCAGACAAAATTAATGACTTAGTTCAAGCACACTCAGCCTAACAATTAATCAGTGGAAGTTGTGTGAAAGACCGTCAAAGGAAATGGTAGAGGTGAAACACTTCAGGGATTTACCATACTCTTAATTTCTAGAAAGCAGCAGGTTGGTATACTGATCATATGCCTGCAGGCTTGAAGCCAGAACAACAAAAAGTAGAGTTTATGCAATAATAAGAGTTGGTTTCCCATTTGCTATAAAGGCATAATAGCTGATATATGATAGTTTAACTGTAATTTTGATTTAAACAGGACTGTTTTAGTACGACTGTATGTTACAGTTATTCACATATGGCCCACACAAGGAATTACTTTTCATGATCTCGTCACAAGGAAAATGCATGGAATAGTAACACCAGATTGATAAACAAGGGGAAAAGAGCTAATTACA
Organism: Falco cherrug; assembly: GCF_023634085.1. NCBI lineage: Eukaryota > Metazoa > Chordata > Aves > Falconiformes > Falconidae > Falco > Falco cherrug. The sequence goes on from NC_073697.1 coordinate 37,489,219, forward strand.
CAAGTACTCAAGAACAGTGCTAAAGAGTTAGTTGACACTGGATACAACGAACACAAGATATCAATACCTGAAAGTAATAATACCCATTTAACATTTACATGTTTTTCATGCGTGGTCTGAGCTAATTGAAGATTGCCTCCCTAAATAAAAAAAAAATGCCATTGTCTTCACTGGGGTCTGGATGGTAGCCTTCATTCTTTGCAAACATTTAAATACACAAAATGTCCTCCATAGTCTGAGAGAGTAACAGAAATTACAGTAATTGAAACCTGAACTTGTTCAGGGTATCTGTTGGCATCAAATGAATATGGAAATAGCAAGTAACTTGACCAAGTTCACAAGACTCTACAAACACAAAAGCTCCAAAGAGTTGTTCACTAAGCACTCCCACCTCTAGTGTGTTTTCTTGGAAATAGAAGCAATTTCAACACACAGAGAAACAGGTGAACCTATCTCAAAAAATGCAAGAACGCTCGGATTGAGATTGGATGCAAAGATTTGTATCAGTGCAAGATTAACCTAACTAAGTTTAGTTTGCCACGTACAAGATGTTCATCCACATCAGGATGTTACTTTTACCATAACTTTTCTGAAATAATTTCTCCCCATTTGGAAAAGCTAAATTATTGCCTTTAGACTGTATTAAAAAGGATGAGCTCCTTTTATAATTTTGCAGAGACTTTTACAGGAATAAGGCCCTAAAAAGCAAACAACAAATGTTGCTTTACAAAGTCAGTTTGCATATATAGCACGCTTTCACCTGACAGTCAAAAAATGCAGCTCCTTACAGCAACATTCTACATAAAAATGATAGAATCCATCAAGATTCTGCCAAGACAAGAGTTTCACATACTAAATATCTGAATAGAGGCTATCACAGATCAGATTTAAGTCTCACGAGGTTGCTCCATCACTTTCAAAAGACTTACGGTATGTCAACGAAGCCGAAGAACTTTTAAATCATGATTAAATATTTTTCCTGATTCACTTAGGTTTTTTTCACTTCTTTGTTAACAGAAGGCTTTTCTGCAGCCACTATGCCAGTATTTTTCTCATTAGTCAGTCCAAATAGCAGAATTTTTTGTTATCCTTTTTAATATCTGTAGCTTCTGTGGGCCTACATTTAAGACAGCATCACATCACACCCAACAATGTTTGGGCAGCATTCCTATCAGACGCTTCATGTAGAGAAAATTAATATATATACGGACAGAGATACAGAATAGAAAAATACTACAATATCAAGCTAAAAGTTTTTCCTGTTCAGAAAAAAAGTGTTAGTTTTTCAATCAAATGGAACTGTGTAAGTACTATAGTTAGTATGATGATGTATACTAACCACTCTGTGGTTCAATCCAACATGTAGAACAGCAACCAAGATGACAACAGCAGTGTTGCACCTAGGACTCCAATTAAGCAACAGTATAAAAACCAGTCACAGGGGAGGTACCACTCACAGTAGACCACCAGGGCCCTATATTCTCATCTGGAGAGTAACAATCATGATGAAAAGCAGCAAGAGTTCTTCAAAGAACAGTTACTGGCAAAACCTAAATATCCAGGCATCAATACTAGACACAGACTTGACTATTCTTTGATTTAGTCATAGCCATGGAAATGCGTACCTGGTGGAAATCATTACTTGACTTTTGGTGTAGAGCATGTGCCTTAAATCCAGATTAATGTTTAACTAGTCCTCTGTTGTATTCTGCATTTACTTCTGGAGGCAGGTAATTCTCAACGTTTAATCAATATTTTATGAACATTAAACATTGAACTTACACAGCCATAAGTCTACTGAAGTGAAAAGAAACATTAAGCTAACAAAGAAAGGTAGTTTCTTATCTCCACAATTTAGGTATCAAGTTTGGGAGTAATGAGGGTTAAAGGGAGAAACCAGCTGATCCCAAAGCACCTTCCACTTTGCTGTATGCCACTCTCCTTTTTTCACATGCAATTCTCTGTTTCCCATCCTTGCCTATTGGAAGTGGATTGACAGCCAAGAACTAGGTCACATCATGAAGTCAAACAGTAAGAATAATTATGGTGGACACACCTGGATAAAGCAGGATAAAGGCAATTTGTTAAGGAGTGGTTCAATTCTCATTGGAATGTAATCTTTCTAGTAACTTTTACAGGGACTGTACTGAAATCTAGTCATAAGGCAGCAGCATGTATCACTTTCCATGCTTGACGAGAGGCTGAGTGAACTGAGATGCTAGAAGTAGATTTCCTTGGGAAAGCCAGAAGAAAAGATCAGCAGTTGAGTTACAGGCAGAGAAGAATTTGGGTAGTAAGATGGATTGATGATAAAAAAAGAGCATGCATGTTCTTTGCTATAAATTTAAAGTAATTTACAAATAATTTAATCCTTCACTGATTGTAATCATTAAAAAGATGAATAAACTTCCTGTTGTCTGTAGTGTTTCCTGGCTACCACTTTCGAAGAGAAAGTACCCAAAGAGTTTAGTACTTCTTACACTGCAGGTAAAATTACACAGAACACAGTAAGCTCTACCTACATAATAAAAAAAGTGAGTTTGGTGTTGAAATAGCCTAATCTATGACTGCCATAGGCAAGAGTGGCTGTTGGCACTGACTTCAAGATTTTTTTTTTTTAACATCGCTCAGGATAAGTTATTTAAAGAATGATTGCTCTGTCTACTTTGGTCACATTTAAATGCCAGATTGGGGCTGTCAAATGTGACCAAATTTGTCAGTGAGGCAGAATGATTCAAGAGGAAATTAAAAGGCTGCAAAGGAAAGTATTTGGGAAGTTAATTATAAATAATATAATCTTTATATGCAAATATTAAATGTGTTTAATTTAATCACTGCAGGTTTCAAAAGTTTTCTGGCTTCTTTGACATGTCATGCCATCAGACTGTTTCTTGGGGATATAATTATTTAGTTAAATGATTAAATGAGCACTGTTATACATATTAGCTGTTCTAAGCCTTAAGCACATGAAAATGTTTTGTCAATAGTCTAACTGGGGACTGATCTAATTGTGAAAGGTTATATTGGGAAGGAAGAAGAGAGTCATTAGCTAAAAAAGCAGTATCATACAGTCATTCTTATTCACATTTTGAAGGTCATTTGTAAGTTGCACACATAACACTATTGAGTCAGCCAGATCCATTTAGAAGTTTCTCTTTCACTGGCTTAGATGCCTCAGAGAGAAAGAATGCAGAGTAATTTTTACTTATTAATTTTAGAAATGTGGAGGGACAAATAATCCACTGTCATCACTTGACAGAAGGAATGACAAGTAATTTTAGCCATGTGTTTTAAACACTGTTCATTAGCATCACTTCCTATCATCCTAACTCAGTCCATATTTTGTAATGGATTAGTTGAAATAATATATAAATCCCTAAACAATGTATAAGTCTCCATGCCTCCATAAGTTTCCAATGGACAGACAGCATCAACCCAATGAGTTATGGCATCCACAGACTATTCACCACCACAAGGTGAGCTACTATCATCATGCTGCAGAGCTGAAAAGGCAAGACCTGACATACCTCTGCAAGCTCCCTGCTTTGCTCCTTGGGGGCAGTTGTTCGCTTATGTGACAGGGCAGACAACCACTGCCAGGACAGACCAATTTAGGACATTTAGTTCATAGCATGAGCCTAAACCTCAACACAGTCTTAACTTTGTGTTGTATTTTGATAGCCCAAAACTGACACATAATAATGTGTTGCTCTTTAATGGCCTGTCACTGTTAATGCACCTGGTTCACTATTTTAATTCCTTAGGCTGCTGGGTTCACCCAAGCACAGGTTTGCAGATTATTCCAGCCAAGGCATCCCCTGGCTAGTACTTCTCAGGTTTTGACAATACACCTAGAAGGTTGTACTCAAGATAATACATGTAAGCCCTTGTGTTTTATTACAGGTAAGCCCTTGGGTTTTATTATTCTTTCGAGTCAACTTTGCAGTGAGAAAAGAAAAAAAGTACCTTTCAATGAATAACTTTCTCCTTGTCATAGTATGACATACTCAGAAAAAAATAGAGGAAGTGGTTAATGTCTAAAGCAGCTATTTTTCTTGAGATCTTTAGCTTCTTTCATGTCACTACCAGTAAGATTGTACCAACACCAAAAAGAGTAGGATACAGATTATAAACCACATAAATCATTAATCATAGATGCCTCTGCATAGTCAAAATTATGATGCTATAGTTGCTAGTACAAAATGGTTTTGAAGATTAACTTCTTTTCAATACTTTAACAGCTTTCCAGAATAGGCGTCATCAAGTAGACAGTTTCCACGATGGTTCTAGTACTGAGAGTTTCTGTCTTTAAGAGAGCTGACATAAATAGACGGAAAACTTATTTTTAGAAATGGATAGTTAAAGGTATTTGAAGTATACAAGTTTAGGTGCATTAATTTTGTATGTACTTTCAAAACAGAACTTTTCATAAGGGTTATTTAAATAGGAGAGTACACTTCACTACACTTTAAAAAAAAAAAAAACACCACTTGTATTTTCATAGGAGAGAGATCACTCCTAAGTATATTCCTTGGTGAGGAGAACAGATCCCTTCTTCTCAGCTAGTCCTGTATTTACACTAGCTTAAAAATTATCCCAAGGAAGTCATATCTAATGTAAATTAAAATCCACACCAGGCGTAAGGGCTGAAAAACCAAAACAGCAAAATTCTGCTTTTTGCTAATGTCCTTGGAAAAGGCATTCTAGTGAACCACATGTATTAGACCGATACAGACCATGTCTTGATTGTTATCAGAAATCTAAGTGCAGTAGCAGAGACAGGCCAACAAGAGCCAGCAAGGTGACTACAGCTCACAGGATCCCCAACTGCAGCGAATTCCTCAGTGCCTTCCTTACTCTGGGGGGCATCACACAGTGAAGATCTGGCCACTGCTCAGAGACACACTAGACCAGCACTCTGGGGTGATCACATTTCATTAAGAAACCTTTCCTTTACAACAATAGGAATGCCATTGTGATGAAAACAAAATTTTATGTCTTGTCATTTAGCCTGTGAGTAAAGATGACTAGTTAGTATTGATGTACACATTTTTCAGTAAGCAAATACATCTAATATGATAAAGGTGTGCAGATTTATTATTTTTCACTAAACAGTGCAGCTTCTTTCTGAAACAGAAAAAAAATCAGCCACAGGGAAAATACTGTCTTTATTTTAGTGCCCCCTAATCTCCACATATCTATGTGACATTAGGAACAATAAATTATTCAAGAGTTGCTTCTGAGAAAAAAAACTGTATCAGCATGTTACACTGCAAGCTCCCCTTGCCTATTAGAATAACTTAATCTCTGATTTCATTTACCTTTGCATTAAAGCACCTTCTTTCTCACGCAAACATAGTCAAAACAGTATGCAAAGAGAGCATCACAATTCAGGCAGCTCCTCTAGTGTGTCACTCCCAGCTACAATGACCATGCTTTTTTATTTATTTATTCAGTATTTACTATCTTATTTAACTCCATCAACAACAGTTGTAATTTTTTTCCTATGATCAGTGCTTTTTAATACATATTCCATATTTCCAGCTTGTGCACATCTGAGAGAGAGGAGGGTAATGGGTGAGGTGGGGATAGAAAAGCTTTTATGCAAAACTGAAAATTCAAGGCTTTATAGAAAATTATAAAGCAAGAGGGTTTCATGGCTCTGACACTGGATCAGATATTTTTGCATTTCTTGCCCACAGTACAGTTACCCAGTAATCTGGTCTCCTAGTACCATTTTCAATGAAATCAGAATGGGGAAACTTCACTTTCCTCCTAATATGTCACCCCAGACACAATTCCTTGTATTCCTTTCCAGTGTGCATCCCTCCTGCTCATGGATGTCTCCCTTTCTCTGAAGGCTGCCTCCATTCCAAATGTGAGAAGTGCCTCTCCATATACTGTTTTCAGTACCAATTATTTTTCCACTCACATTTCCCCCAAGGATTGTTTCATGCCCGTGATTTGCTCAACCCTAGAACTGCCACTGCAAAGAGCCAAACCACAGAAGGTCGTTAGCAACGATCATCTGCTCTCTGTGCTTGCACAAGACCTAAGGAGGAAAAAGGCTGAGCCCTAAAAAATGCTACAACAGCCAAACAAAAAACAGCATCATCACTTTAGGATTCACATAATCACTGGTATTTCCCTTTGAACCTGCGCTGAGCTGGTAAGCTCTTGTTTCCCTGTTTGTTTCCATTTTAAGCATTCAAAGAGCAAAGGGACTTTCTGACTATGCAGGACATGTCACAATGTTTGTCATTACTAATCAATCTATGCTCCCTGTAAGAAGGGATTCAGGAGAAGAGTTTGCTGTCACTAACAAGTTGAATGAGTAGACAGAAGAGAGCACTCCAGATTCTCAGTACTGATATTTTTATCAGCCAGAAAAAGATCGCTATAGAAGTGGTGGTGATTTTTGTCCTTACTTGGAAATAAATGAGATCATTGACACAAATCCAGTTTACAACCAGCCTTCCACTATTACCAGATCCCATCCCGAAAATGAAACACAAGTAAAAGGCTTTGTCTCCCATCCGCAGCCCACCGAGCTGTCCATTCTTCCTCTAATGAACTTCTTTCTTAGTATTGTGCACCACACATTACAAGCTGCAATTTGCATCATAATAACCCTTTTTAAAAAACAATCCATTTAATGCATTTTTCCTTCTTCAAGTTACACAAAGATGTAACAAGAGGCGTTTATGAAGAATAAATGGAACTGGAAGAAACTCTTCTTCAATTTAGAATTTAATTGTAGAAGGCCAATTATAAAATTCTAATTCCTGCTATCATCTGTCTTTGATATTTCTCTTATCTAGCAGTTATTTTATTCATAATGGAAACCTTTGATGGTTTTTTTGTTATGCTATTCTGAGTCATGGATAATGCACACCACACTGGATTAAATTTGTATGGAAAATAGGCCATCCTGGTCTATGTATGACATTAGATGCAACTAACTTAATTTTGCTGACATCTAAAAGAAAGGGAGCTTTGTTTAAAAAAATAAATAAAAGAAAAAGAAATAAATTCACTTAATCTCATAAAATATTTCACTTGGCAACATATCTGTCTGAAGTATGACATCTACAGGAGCTTAAACAGCAATTTACTGGAAATCAGAACAGGACACCTGGGGTACTCACTTTCTGCTGATTAAGACTGCATATATCGAGTATTTAATAATGATATAAATTTAATGTTATGAGTGTTTAGTGTAGTTCAAAAAGATGCTTTTTTTTAAAGCTGGAAAATTCAGGCTTGTATGTATCCATAGATACAAACTTCAATGTACTGAAACAACTTCAAGAACTAAATATTTCAATCTTCAAAAAAGAAGCAAGAAGGGCATGGGGTAGATAAGCACAGATTCCCAATTACGAGGCTATTCCAGTAAAACAGATTTACTGAAAGATAAAACAGAGAATGAATGTACATACAGCAGGGTAAAGAAGCCCTCTTAATTACTGCGGATAAAGCAAAGCAATCACCACTATTTGCACTTCAAAAGCATGACATTTTCACAGAATTGGAAGGGCTATAGATTATATAATATTGAGATTATCATTTGCAAGAAAAATACGTCAAAAGACCCAAGCCTCTCAATGTGATTTTAGCTTAATCATCAGTAATCTCTCATTTTGAGTCAGTTCAGGTTATGTGGTGGACTCTTAACACTGAAAAGTTAGGCATATTTTCTTGAAGATGCATTTTGACACTTTATTTTGTTCCCCCACGTTTCTTCCTACTTTAATACACACTTTCAGGTTAAACTCCATCGACGCTTACTTTCATACCAATCATGATACATAATTTGTTACAAAAAAGAATTTGGGGGGAAAAGAACCATACTCCCTTCTTTCTTCCTCTCCTTGGTTTAGGTGGAGAGAGGAATAACACAGAGCACCATGCAGAAGTAGGACCTGCAGGATTCACACACCAGGATCCCAGCTTGTCACTTCAGGGTTTTAGTGCTTTTCCACAGCTCCTGCTTCAGCATTTTCTCCTGACCTCAGTCATTGCAATGCCAGAAAAAGTCTTTCAGTGCAGTTTATTATAAAGTACTGAACGAAGTGGAGGAGGAAGGAGAAGGAGGAAAAAAATATGTTTGGCATAAGACACTGGCACTATCTTTCCCCTCTTGTGGTTGAACAAGTCTGAAATTCCGTGATTGAAGCAGTAATGATTTGAGTTGAAGAAATTGGGTTCTTCTAGTGATTCACAGAACAAAAATAAAGCCTCCGCCAAATACACAAGGAATTCAATCAGATCTGCTACTGAACTACATGGTCAACTTTTAGGTCATAATAAGACAAGGTAGGCCCTTTATGATACTGCCACAAGTAACACACCTTTGTGCGTGTTAATGAAGAATGACAAGGTGTGTAAATGCATGCCTCACATCCAAGTGGGGTTAAACGTCTCATGCCACCACATTGGCACTGCAGTTTTCTACAGAAAAACTCAAAGATGTTAAGCATGCAAGATGATACAAGCTGCTGACCTTCATGAAAGACAATACTGCCTTATTCAGTGTAAAGGCACAGCTGACATGAAATTGGCAGCTCATTCTAGAAAACCACCTGCAAATAAACTTCAGTGACTAATAGTCCTCACTCACAAAATCCAGAATAGTATTCTTGACAAAGGAAACCAATGCAAAATTACTAGCACAAAAATAAGTATTATTTCATATTAATTTTTTATTAGAGGGAGCACTGTGTCATACAAGCAAGAGATGTGAAACATGGGTTGGGTGACAGTTACGACGACTCAACAGTGCTATAACCCAGAGCAAATGCAACTCCTCATACAGTCAGCATGGAATTTACTCATGTTCCTGCTTGGAAAACCAAACACATGACTGTCTACCTTTCTGATTATCTCTCAGCATAGGGTACTACTACTGGCTTTTTTTTCTTTTTTAAAAAAAACATTCTGTAAAAACTGAACACTAAGTACTGCACTTAAAAGAATAAAAGTTGTCTAAAGTGTAAGAAAATATTTCCCAGCTTGGTACATGGGGACTGGCAGTGTTTCAGAGATGGTATCCAGTATGTTCATTCTTTCTGTAAGTCTTTAGTACAATGGGACCCGTTCCACTCAGTCCAGGTATGTTTGAAGGAGTGCTATCAGAGCTCATTATCTCATTTCTCTGAATCACAGGTCAAGAAAGTCTGCTATCATGACAGTTGATGAGGTTGATTCCCTAACCCAATGGAAGCCTTTCCATTGATTTCTAATGATGGATTAACTCATCAGCCTCTAGCTTTAGACAGTCACCTGCAAAGTGACAGCTGCTACACTGACAGTATAGATATAACATTTCAGATTTAAAAAAAAATTAGCATGTTTTATATTACATTGACAGCATTGAGTCTGCATGTTGAACAACTGGTCAGCATCACATCAACATGTGTGTTTACTTGTCATCTTTACCTTGGAATGAAAATTAAGGTGAAAATATAATTTCCTCACAGGTAGAGAAAGCTGCCTATGGACAGGTCTTAACTGACAGGTTTGTTGGGAGGAATGAAGAGGATAAAGTTTTCTGCTTTTTTATGTGTAAATGGTTCCTTGCTACTTTGGCACTCGCTCTGTGGCACTTTCTTCTGGCAGACCTCATGGTCAGACCATACTATACACATCTTTCACGTTCCTATAAGATGTTCATTCCCTAGGTCAGGCTAACAGATCCCTAATTTGCTCATTTTCCCAGCAAATGAGAACCCAGAGCAGTATGGGTGAAGGACACATTGGTGAAACCTAATGCAAAGAAGAACATCAAATCACAGTCACCATCTGCACAGCACCTGCACCAGCACCCACTCTGTACTGAGAGAAGAAAAATATTGAAAGGTGTGTTCATTTTTGCCCAGAGCAGACACTGCCATGCCAGTGCCACTTGGCACAGCTGTCCTAGTTGTCAAGCTCCACTAAATGATTGAACACAGGGAACAGTCCCTTAGAGTGGCCAGCCCTGGAATGAGGGCCCAGCACCCTTCCCTCCTCATGGGGTCTGCCACAATGCCATTGGAAGAAGCCAAGGCAGGCAGAGAACCCATCCTCTGGGCTACCACCACACTGCTGACTGCTGGGACTCACCTCAGAGCAAAAGCTGAAGTCAATTTTCTTTCTACTCCTGCAGTCAGGGAAAGGAAATCATGTTCATGCCTGGGTCAGATGCTTTTTGACACAAGGCAGCATACACAGTCTGGGTAGGAGTATCTGTCAGCTCTTCAACTCACAGTATCTAATGACAACTGTAGTACACAAAGCAAAAGCTGCCAAGAGTACTTCTAGATAAGAAATAGAGGCATCTGCCAGCAAGTTGCCCCCCACAGTTCATCACAAACATATCAAACACAGCATGAATGGTTTCTAAAAAGGTAACTCTGGCAGACATCCTTCCACACAGCCTGACCAGCTTCTCCCCAAGGCAAAGTGTACACCACCAAGGTGCCCCTCTTCCCTCCCGCACACCCCTGGAAGCAGCAAGCCCAAGCAGCAGAACCAGCATTTACTGGGGTGGCAGAGCACCATCTCACACAGAACCCTGCTGCAAGCATCCTGTTCCACGCACCCCCCACTGCCCCCAGCCTACAGCCATAGCATGGACCCCTCAACTACCTCAACAGCATGGGGCTCTGGATTTGTAATGTATTTAGTATAAAGATGCATTAGATAAATACCATAGTAGTGAAAATCAATTAACTCTTTCTAGGTCATATATTTGCAAGACTAAGTAACCTCTGGTATTATCAATTATTTCATAGTATCAGTACACTTTTTTGCATTTATATAGACAGAATGAGTAGGAAATACTAATAAATGGTTAAAATAAGACACAACAGACAAGTAAAATAGGGCCATATTTTTCACTACAGCACTGGTTGGTCCCCTGTGCAAAGGTAGGAATTTTAGGATGCTTTTTAAAATTATATACTCTATATGTTTATTAATCTATACATTCATAGGCAACTTAAAGTGTTAAACATACTTCCAATAGTCAAATTAGAAATAACAGGTATCTAATCCATGGGAAGGGTTAATGTTTTTTGTACAGGTGGCAACCATTGCTTCTCATGACAACTAAATTAATACTGGATTAAATTCTGAACACTGATGACTTTTGGCTTCCCTCAGTATTTAATTTCCTAGTTCATACAGCCATGTTTGTCCACTGTTTTTTTAAGATGTACTTCTATATAGATTCTATGTGGCACAGTCCTTTTTCTGAACTACTTCCTGATGTCATAAAGACTATCAATAGCAAAGCTGTCAGTCTGACCCAATTTAGTCCCTTGCCTAAAGACAGATTCAGTTATATCTGTCTCATCCCTTAAAGACATAACCTGCTCCTAAAGATCTCTAGTGCAGAACAGTCTATTTTAACTTTTCATTTGCAAAAAGGTTTTGTTATCATCTAATCATACTTGCGAAGTGCAAGCCCACTATTTAAGCTGTTCTCTAATTCATGGTACATAAATCATCTACTACTTCTTTGTCACAACCCTGTAAGCACCTGAAGACTTAAAGACCTCCACCTGTTTCTTCCTCTTTTCACTTGAATACATCCTACCCCAACACATCTTTCTAGGCGAGTGGTATCTTTCCAACGTCTGATCATTTTTACTATTCTCCTCCTCTCAGCTCCCCTTAATCAGTCCATCTCTTCCACAGAGCTGAGGCCAAAACAAGAAACCATCCTCACGTACCTAAAAATCTTACCTACACGCAGCCCTCCAGAAGTTCACATGATACTGTTAGTTCATGCTCACCTGTGATTTATAACTCCTAGACCACTCTCAAGATAGCTGCCAATAAATTACCCTGTATTTCTTGTTTTCCATTAAATAGACTCAGATGGAAGATGTAATTTGAGTACTTTGTAATATTGCAGTAAGCAAGTATCTTCTCCCTCACTTATCCAACACACATATACATGTACACTTTCCAATTTTCCTGTTAGTGCCCCACTGAGCACATTCTTTTGCTTTCAGACGTCTTATTTTAGAAGAACATTTAAACTTTGGATTTACAAGTGGCAATTCAAATGTAGAATTTTCAGTCTATCTGCTCTACTGACTATTTCAAAGGACAGTATTGTCTCTTAAAAATGCTTTGATGATATATTCACTAGGCTTCACATTCATATATAAAAAGCCATATTAAAAAGAACTAAGTCATACAGTTCCATAAAATTTAATTCACTTTAGATGAACTTCAAGTGTTCAAAGCAAGATTACTCAAACAAGTTTTATTGGCTTGGACTTTTCCATATGAATCTTTCCCACTGTTTTGAGACCAGATATAGTCATATGCAGACAGTTGTATGTCTTATGGCCTCTATTTTATGAATCCAGCAGCTATGCACTATAAAAATATTCTTTTGTGATTTGATACTATTCCTAGAAAATGTACTTACATTTATATTCTTCTGTGCATATTTTCTGGTACTGCTGGCACTAACCCAATATTTGTTCAGATATGATGAGAATCCTGCAATATAAAATACTTCTTTCAGACATAACGTGGCACTGAAAAAGAAAGCTATTTGTGTAGATAATAAACAGACTGGATACAATGAACTTTATGCCATTAACACTGTCACAATCAAATTTAAAATATCTATTTTGAGTATAACTTTTATGCCAAAGCCATCATTTATGTTTATGGATGAGTGGTGATAATATACAGATACTACAGTAGTAGTTCCAATTCTAAGCATATAAAATAGCAGCCATGTTCAAAACTATTTGATGTGGTACATACGTGTAGAATTGCGTTATGTGCAGCAGTAAGCTTAGGTCCCAGTTCTGGTTGCTAGAGCTCATTCCTCAGTCTCTGCCTCCAAAGTATGGGGGCACTTCCCTCTGCACAGGTCCTCCGCTCCTGCTGTTGGACAGGCAAGATCATGGTCAGGTCATGCTTGCCCCTTCCCTCCTCCAGAGTGGAAGTGCCAGAGCAAAGCTGCTGGGCAGAAGTGATGCATGCTCCAGAAAACAGGGATCCCAGCTCCCAGTCACTGCCTACATCACTGGTGAACATTGCAAGGGTAGGGAATAGGACGCTAGTGAAAATTAAAAGGCTATCATTCATGGCTCTTTACACTCCCCAAAAAAACAATTTACTAATTCTGTCCAAAAAGACTGAACAGTATGCAGATTCCTGCTATTAGTATCTTTTATTTGTCTCAGTACTTTGAATCGTTTAAATGGTGTTTTCCATCATTGTATGAATCCCTTAAAGGTAGTTATTAGTAATATTTAAACCTGATAAACTTTGGTTATTATGATGCAAAAAAAAAAAAATCACTGGACTGAAAGGTTTCATCAGTTGTCAGAGCATTTAAATTACTTCTGAAACACAAAGTCAGAAGATTCTGCATAAGGAAATTACCTCCTCTGAATGTATGCACAAAACACTGTGATAGATTTGATTGCATGATCACAGTTTTTCCAGCAAGCCTTCACCTTACTCAGTATACAGGCCATCTAACATCACATTCAGTTTTAAAAAGACGAAGTGTGAAATTAATTGTTTGGGTTCAAAAAATACTCATTGAATTTTCAGAACATGGCATTTTGGTATGCTTCAGAAACATGGTCAGAAAAGAAAAGTCCTTAGTTTCTCTTTCAACTGGCTTTTTGTTATGCAAAACCAGTTTCCACCTAATTAAACTGCTTTTTTAAAGTTCCTAATTTATTAAACTGCTGAGTCCTTGAGCCACAGGAATGTTCCCCACCTCCTTTTTCAGACACTGCCCTCCTATGTTACTTTTAAGTTATTTATAAATACATCTCTCCTGCAGCTTCTACCAGCAGGGCACCTTCACATGTTGGAATTTAATGAGTCTCAGGCACAAGTCATGAGTCCCTGAAGAAAAGTGTTACCTGATCTGCTTCATTTATTTCTACCAATAATCATACCATTACCTACAGCTTCTGTTTTTAATTAGTGGTATCTAATGATTAACACTGGCCAATTTGCATCCAATTATGTCCTCTGAAAAATTAGAAGTGGATGAACAGGCTGAATGCAATTAATCATTCTGAAATGCGAATTTGCTTAAATATCAAGGATGAATGTGTTGTACTTTCCTAAATAAGATTTCATTGAAAACACACTGTCTGGTTACGAAGCAAAAGCATGAAGCTTCCCATGACAGTAAGAAATCTGGATACTAAACACTACGGAATTACCAAACGCATTCACACATATCCTTTTAATAACATTGAAAAAATTATGTGACTGGTATTACACTCTCTATTTACATACTACAGAAAAAAATTAAAAACAACAAGCAACATAACTTTTTCTCAGACAAGGCTAAGATCTGTCTCCATGTAATAAAAAGGTTGGGTTTCGTATGCGGTCTTTTGAATATAATTGCCTCATCTTTTCTTTCATTCTTAAGAAGTTTGGCTTTAGAAAATATTCTGTTCCAGCTTCAAAGCAAACATCAGTGCTACTTAGCTATGGGATTTTTTGGACCACCATAACATCTTTAAGAAAACCTATAAATCACAATAGCATTTACAAAAAAAAAAATAATCAACAACAAACCAGCCAAAACTTATTTACATGGTATCTTCAGCTTTTCCCCAGTTTTCAGAAACCAAACTTGATCAGTCAATATCACAGATTATGACAACAGGGTACTTTTAGTGAAGAGTTCTTTCTTTTTTCTCATGCACCTATCTGATAAACTCTGAAAAGACCTCAGGTAAAAACAGAAATATTAAATACCATTTGTGAAATATTTTTTTTCTCCTCCATGATGGTGAAACTATTTTGTCCCTAGGATAACTTAGAGATAATTAAAATAACAATTACTTTAAAGGTTAGTACTTCTATAGCAACTTGCAAGTATAAAACAGTGGTAGCCCTCTAAGTTTCACTTTACAAAATTAGATTTATTACACTACATTGATTCCTTCATCCCAAATTTTTTAAATTAAAGCACCATTCAACATATTGTGAAGATTATAACAATGAAAATAGGGTTTAAGACATGAAGATCCTAAATGACATTTGATATACCTTTTCTGTCATTTAACATGACAAAAGCCAAGCCCCTGACTTGAACCACCTTATTTTTGCCAAAGAAAACCAAAAAAAGTAGACAACCACAGTATCCATTTCAGTGGCACACAAATAGTTTCTACCTGAATTCCCCACCTTTTTCATATCTCCTCTCCTGTTCTTCCTCTGCTTCAATTTTTCTGGTTCTTATCCTTACTTTCAGGAGCTTTGTGTTCTTCATAATACCTGGGGCACTGCTTTCTTCCCTTTATTATTGTACACTTCCATCACACTTTCCATGTAGGGGACAGGTCAATTTTTCACCTATCAACATTTTGCACTGCACTTTGAGAAGATGGGCAAAATTTAAAGGGAAGGAAAGGCCATGCTGCAGATGTTAACTGGTTAGTTGTTTCCTTGTGCTTTGAAGTATTTTTAATTTTATTTTGCAAGAAATGTTTTTCTTTAAAATATTAAGTACTTCTTAGCTAGGTTCTCGTATTCATTATGCCAGACATTCCATAAATAATTTCTATTCAAGATATATGGTCCTTGTCATCTCTACTCCCACTAAGCTCCCAAGATGCTATTTTAAGAAGTGTGGCTTGCCAGGACAAGTGCTTTGGTTTTGAACATGAGATTCATTTACAGAAGCTGTACTGAAAAACATTTCAACAATACTTCAATTCTGATCATCTGCAAGGAGCCCAAAAGGTTAGAAATAAGATCTCAAGGATACAGTGCATCCATTTTTCCCCCGACAATCATCAAGTTTCAATCAAGATGGACTCACTATTGTACAATATTGGGTTACACTTCATGAAACAACCTGCAATAACTACCAGCAGACTTGCAGTTTCAGGCATAACAGACTATCAGTTTTTTTAGTAGGGAAGTTTTTATACTCTCTCCCTAAAGCTAGATTAATTCCTAGTTTCTTATATACTCTAATACTAGCATTAAAAAAATCCAGGGCTGGGGAGCCCTCTGCATTTAGCTAGAGTTAATTATTTTTGAAGTCCAGTGACCTAATTGAAGTTGAATATGTTAACTCATTTCATTGCCCTATCCATTACCATTTAGGAAAATAAGCAAACAAGTCTACCAAAAACACATTTTATGAGGAAAGTTAGTCACTATTGCAGTATAACAGCAAAGCCTGTGACAACCTAGTAAAATTTAAAGATTGCAAGCAAAATATATACTACCACTAAATAAATGCCACCAACTCATAGAAAAAAAAAAAATCACACTCCATACTACAGTAATGAATTATCATTTTGATTTAAACTTATTTCACAAGAATCAAGACAAAACCTTGATGAGTTATCTGATTTCTTCAAAGCACCTTCTTCTTTGAAAGCAATGCTGTACCCTGTGGCTTTTGGAACCAGTCCAAGTTCTCTGGGTTTTGCAATATAAATGTGGAACACAGTCCCAGTATATATCTTTTATTGTTAGCATTATGGTTTATACACTGCTGAGTGTGTACTACCCACAGTCTTTGATCTTCATGCACATTTAGACCTGTGACCAGCTTTGACCATGACAACAATGTGAACACAAATCACAGGAAGATTTTGATTCTTGAACAGAAGTGAAAGACCCAAAGACTGAAGGTATGAATTCAAACAGTACTTTGGTATGTTACTCTTAGGTACCTCATACTTATCTCCCTGCGTTCCTTATGCAGGATGACTTGAAGAATTACTTTTCCCATCCTACTACTTCACATTTCAGCAGTCTCTCAAACACAATCTTGTCAAGGCCTCACTGTCAATATAACTAATCTGGCCTTATTTGAAATACTTTGCTTTCCCCATACACTCCCCCTGCTGTATACGTTTTCTCATTTCTGATAACATCAGTTGTTACAGCACAAACTAGTAGACTGCAACAGGGCTTTAGCATTGGTCAGATTCTACTGCCTGCACTTTAACTCCTTCCTCCAGAGGTCAGACCACACTGCTCCTCCTCCATCCGACCCCCTCTCCCACAACCCTCAGCACTATTTAACCACTTCGCAGAACGAGGTACAGCTGCACATCATCCAGGTCAATCAACCCACTGCCTCTGCAGCAAGGCCACAGCTGCATGTTATCAATGCTAATCAACCCACTGCCTTCATTCCTCTACAATCATTGACCTTCCCACCACCCAGGTGCACACATCTTTGACATCCCTGACCCTCTCTCATCAGACATCCAGAGCATGAACATCTAAGTACTTGGTATTTATCTAAACCTCATATTTTTACTGCCAAAACTTGCTGTATATGAGTCTGACTCTTTTAAGTTACCTCTATAGACTTCAAACTAACTGCAGTTTCCACAGTTCCGTTTTCCCCAGTCCCCACCAACTGAAGTGCCAGTTCATTGGCATTCACGCTATCGCGCCCCTTTTCAAAGTATATAAAATTCAAAACTTGTTCTTAAGGCTTTTCATAATTCTGCATATTTGCTCTCTCCTATTGCATTTCCCATTGTGCCAAAATATTTAATGATCTGTTCCTTACTTGCCCATTTAGTCCACAATTCTCATGCCTTTTCCATGCAGAAACAACAGTTTCTTCTTTGCAACCCACCTTCATATTTTTACCATGTTGCCAACGAGTTAACCATATAAGATGATACAGCATAATCAATTACCACACAGCAAAAGCAGTGTTTCAACTCTTTCCTGCACCATTGACTCATGCCTTTTTTGTAGCTGACTAACAGAGAATGGGGAAGGAATGCAGTGACAACTGATTGAGTTGAATGGATGGAAACGTTCTCCTCTGCCAGTCACACTGATGTTCATGCACTTCCTTGTCTTGCAGCAACACACTTGCTGCTTATCTAGATAAGCTTGTTATACAACTATCTTAAACCTCTGTTACTTAGAAAAGTAAGAGACTTTTAATCCTACAAAATAGCCTAAGTATGGGCAGACAAACCACCTAGAAGTTAAATTAAGATAGAATTTTACCATACAGTACTGACAAACTAGAACCACCTATGTGCATATAGTATCAGAAACTAATTTACACCACCCTATTTAGCCTGTGATAGATTGTATGTGTACCCATTCCCTTAACAATAACTTCTGTAAAGTAGTACATGGAAATTAATTGGACTTTTCAGGAAGGATTGCAACCTCTTCTAACTTTTCAGAACATAAATTTCTAGTTGTAATTAAACTCTAGATGAAAACACACTTATTAAATAAAATATCTGGATTGTTTGTGTTATTTACAACAGAAGAGGGATTTAAATATTTAAGTCATATTTAATCAGTAGAATGAGGTCTCTAATCAGTTTTCCTCCAAGGAAAAAGTCCACATAAAGAGAGCCATATGTGCATTCCATTTGTGCTTCAGATGCTTTTAATTGGCAATCTCAACAACTGACACACCAAACAAGCAAGCAAACTGTGGTACCGAAGGCTCATTTAAGTGAGGTGAGTTTCTGTGCTGACAAAAAGACAGCTTTATTTCGTGTTGCAAGTGAAGATTTTAACACGGCCATGCAGTTGTATCTCCCACATTTTCTACTGCTCCTTTTACTCTCTAAAACTTTTTATTAGGCCCTGAAACTAAATTGTGGGCCTCAACCACATCTATATCAACAGTTGATGTGAGGAGTGGTGAACTGGGGCGCAAGCGATGTCCCAGTACCTTTCCTGGCAAATTTCATAAAAATACACTAAATAGATCATCTGTATTACTTAAAATCCCAGATCTACAGTGAGAGTTTGACTATTGATTTTTCATGAGTATTTAATGTCATGAAGAAATTGCCTAGAATAAAAATTAAGCATGTGGAGTCAGCGTAACCAGGATTATAAACCCATTTAAGCCACTTTATCACTATGACCTTGTCTGTGGTAGGAAAATTACAGCTGATAATTCAGTATCAGTGCAAGCATTAGGTTAGACAAAGCCTACTGAGAGGGCAAGCTTCCTCCAGCTACTTTAAGCAAGCCCAGCTCTATCTGCTCTTACTGTCTTTACAGTAAATTCTTCATAAAATGGGCAAAGTCTTAACTCCAGCTTTTGGGCATAAGCAGTAACAAAATAGCTCAGGACCAACACAATATAGCATGTGTTTTTTTGTTTTGTAAAGCAAGAAGCAAGGGGCAGATGTCACCTTCACTGAAAGGTGCAGAGTGGCTGAAACCAAAGCAATAGAAAAGCAGTAATATATTGCTGATATAAGCCAATATTGAGGTACTGGCCTCCAGGGTAGAAAGCAAACAGGGAATTTATTTTGTTGTGGAAGTGTTTTGGGATCAGTGCTTCCTGAGGCTACTTAAGAGGAGCACAGTGTTTCACTTGCTTGGGGCCATATGTAAAGTCAATACCTAGCCTATAGGCAGTGAGGACAGGCTCTCCCTACATAAATGTACTTTCTTAACAGCATATCAGGGTTTCTTTTATGATGTAGAGGAATGAAGGTAGTGGGTTGATTAACATTGTTCATATAGGGTTTGTCTCTGTCCACTTCTGAGTTTTCCAGTGAATCTATTATCAACCTCCATGTTGTTAACGACACTGTAGCAATTTTGTCTCCCCTCGAGGCAGCCTCAAGAAGTACCTTTCCAACACTTTGCCATGTCTGAATGCTGAAAACCTTCTTCACCATAACTAGCAAATTACATTTACACCACACTAGCAGAATTCTTATTGTCATTTTATCATATTTTGCACCTTTTTCAGATATATCCATAAGCATTGCAAATATAGAATTTGTCTCCCTGTCCACTTTTAATTGTTCTAGTAAGTCTAAGACTAATCTCCATGTTGTTAGCCATGTTGTTGCAGTTTTATCCCATCTTGAGGTAACCTCAAAAAATAATTTTCCAGTATTTTGCCATGTCTGAATGCTGGAGACATTTTTCAGCGTAACTAGCACATCATTTACTTTGCACCATCCTAGCAGAGTTCTTATTGCCCTCTTTTAATATTATATGCTTCTTTTTTTAAACATATCTATAAGCATTGGTAACATAGGATTTTCTTTTTCTGCACCCATATCAATTAGTCCCCATCTATGCTGGTCACCAAAAGTTGCAATTTGAGTTAAGATGGACAAGAAATATTGCAATACACCCATATCAATTAGTTGTCAATGGCTCACCTCTCATGGTGTCTGTTATGGGTCGCAGGCTCTCCCACTTGTCTCAGCTACGTTGGGCGCCAGTTATCGTAGTCAGAGTCAACTCAGTCAGCCTCACATGGGGCACTGACTGTAGCAGCAAAAACAAACTAGTAGGCTGCAACAATGCTTTTACCATCAGTCAGATTCTACTGTCTATTCTGTTCCTCCAGAAGTCAGACCACATTGCTCATCCTCTCTGTAACACCCCCCCCCACCATCCTCAGGGCTATTTAACCACTTAGCTGAACGAGCTACAGCTGCACATCATCCATGTCAGTCAACCCACTGCCTCTGTGGCAAGGCCACAGCTGCATGTTATCAATGCTAATCAACCCACTGCCTTCATTCCTCTACATATGATATTTTTTTATAAAGCCAAATGGGGTTGTGGACTAGGACTCCTTTGCAGATCAAGTACCCAAAAGTGGGAGGCAGCAGCAGAGCAGAGAACAGACCCTGCAAATCTAGCCTCTCCCCTCTGCTCTGCCACAGGCACTTCCAGGCAGCTCTCCTCCCCACAGCCCCAAAAGCAAGCAGACAGGCAGAGGATAGAGATGTCATTCAGAATGTCTTAGCCTGCAAGTCAAAGAATTTAAGATGAAAGAAATCTGTAATGAATGATTGTCTTTATTATTAATTTAAAATAACTCAGGAGATTACTGCATAGGCACACTCCAGAGATGGAGATCAGCTGAACCCTGGTTATTCCCTTGGCACTGACAAAACAGATGTGCAATTGAGTAGAGTCTATATGATGATGTTTACAGATGACATAAAACACCCAGTTAATTAAGCTTGTTATTCTAATGTAAATCAGAGAAGCCTACTCATTAACCCAAACATTGTTCTCCTTTTTTGTTCTTTTACTATCTTAGGAACTCAATGACCTAAAGCCACATTTTACTGAACCTCCCCCCAACAATATTGCCACAGATCCTCAAATGGATAGATGTTCAATTGACATGTAAGGGCTTTCTCTACAAGTTACAGTGTTAGAGAAATCTTCTGGTCTATACAAGAATACCCAGAATTGCCTTTACGCAGCACACATCTGTGATTTTATGGGTTTCTATGTCATGCTTAAGTGCCTAAAAAAAGGCAAGTAGGTGGAATTTTGGTGTTGCTGGCATTTTCAAAGCCACTGAACAAACATACCTTGGTACAGCTACTTCTCACTATCAGCATCCTCAAGTTACCCTAAACACTGCTTGTACGATGCACAGGGATCATAACCAGAAATTATAAACTTCAGTCAAACCACTTCCTCTGTTTGTCCCCAGCAGCCTGTTGGTCCTTGAGCACCTCAGTGACATTTTACTGTATAGAGATACACCTGTCCCACTCACAAGAGCCTGACTGTACAGCTTCCAGTATAGCATCCTTAAAGCAGACCTGACTTGGGCCTATATGGACCAAGCACAGAGAGTGAGTGGGAGCATGTTCCAGTCAGTTAAACTCACCCACTTACCTCCAGTCCACTGGCTTAACCAAAACACCAGTTACTGGGACAAACCTCTTTTTCATGCAATTCCATTTAAGATAGTGTTCCCATATCATAGTCTTCCTACAAATGGGCTTAACCAAGTGAAGTTCTTAAGACGTACCTTTACAGATCCACATATTACTCTAGTAATTATTTCAGTTATTTTCCACAATCTCCCAGGAACCTGAATAGCACGCTCTTGTCCACGCTCAGGGCCTGATTCACCTTTTTCTCAGTTTCAGTGCAGCCTCTTTAATTATACCAGGGATCATTTCAGTCCAGGTTTACTCAGTAGTCTTAAAGCCATTTCGCTGAGCCATTAACTCTCTTGATTTATTACCAGCCATTTGATTGACTCCAGATGTTTCTTGCTCCCTTCTAGCCACCACCGTCCAAAGGTTTTCCATCTTCCACTTATTGTCCATACAAGTACTGCCAAGTGTTTTTCTTATTCTGCTGTGTCTTTGCCATAACTAAACATTGTTCAAAAGTTAGATTGCTTGTATGTGCAGAAGTGCTGCTCATATGTCTCCCTTCCTTCCCTCAAATTCACTACTGCATATACAGCAGCCAGGCCTGAAATAATCATATAGAAACATACACCACAGTACCATCTATAAACAAACAGTATATTGTGAATGGAAAATGGAAATATTCCCCCAGTCCCTCCAGGGGTTCTGTTCATGAGTTGTTGCTGGAAAGATCATATTCCATTTATTTCTTTGTTCTGGACTCAGTCTGTTAGCAGTTGGTTTGACTTCATTATTCATGTCAGCATTTTTGATCTTACAAACTTTCAGTGAAACACTTTAGCCAACATCTTAGAAATAACACCCACACCCCCCCAAATAAATGGCATCCTTTCCAACTAATAACTTAGTCATTTCACTCCAAAAAATCATTTTATCAAAAATTGAACATATTTATTTTTCGTGAAGCCATGGTGGCAATTAGCATCCTGAACAGATGACTCCAGACTTTATATAACTGCATACTACTAAAAGGCTTACCCAGCTTTATCTCTCTCCTGTACTACTGACCTATTTTAATGGTGGCCTACACCGTAACACAACCGAGTAGATGGCAGAGGAGTCACGTTATCAGTCCTTGTGGCCTGAATATTTGCTCAGATCTTATCCGAAAACAGTTTGGCGGTGTTCATAATTCAACGTTAGATTATGCAAACATCTCCAGTGCTCCAGGGTGCACTAGCCTCAAAGGGAGGCAAGGCCAACCTCTGCCACAGTTCAGCAAAACTGCATCACCCCAGGAGCTTTTACACTCGCTCTGCATAGCTCCTGGTACACTGCTGAGCTGCTAAAATGCAAATTATTAGTAAATTCAATGGACACTGAGGCTTTATATAAGAATAAGTAAGCCAGATGCATTTTGCTTGCAGAGCAAAGACCAACAGATGCAGAGACCTACAGGAAAAGATTATCTGTACATGCATAGACCAACCTCCCTGCCCTGTATATAGGAGTGTTTTGCTGTCTTGATTCTATAGCTGTCTTGAAAAGTGGCCTACCAGGACATAACCGTACTCAGTGGTTAACTCTTTCCCCCACTTTTAGACAAATGTACAGAGGAGAATTCAAGGTTTTCAGTAAGACAACAAGGAATAAACTTTAGCCCAGTTCTGCATTTCTGTCTCTTCTTTAACTTACACATGTATACAGGCTTCACAGCCGAGGATTATCATATATTGCAAGGTTAGCTGTAATCAGTTCTTTACATTCCTTTTTTCACACCAAACAAAGAAGTAGTCTGTTATTCCTAATTCTGCCACAGGGTGCTTGCTATAGCTGCCATGTTAGGAAAAAATGAAGATGCAGGAATTGAGCTGAGGGCCTTTTTCCTCTTGTATTCACTTCTAGAAGAATAAACCAAGAGACTCAGTGGTGTGTTAACAGCATGGAATTGAAATAAGAGTCCAGTCCTAAAACTGTGAACCATTACACAACCGACATTTCGCCAAGATCACAACAGATATGCATGTCAGCTCTTTTCTTTAAGCATGTAAATAGCTTGAAATTGAATTATTTTTTTCCAGGTGTTTTGTCATTTATTTTGAAGTTTTGTGTTATGTACTGTTACGTACTGTCCTGAAGTTTGACAAATCTACAGTAAGGAAAGCTTAGCAGGTGGAATTTAGAGGGGTTGGAGGGTAACTGTGGGAAAGCATGTAAAACTTCAACAGAAAACAAAAGGTTTTAAGGTAATATTTACTCAACTCGATATACATCAAGGGGCTTAGGAATTGAAATTCTTGAGAAAAAAAAAGGAACTTTGACCTTCTGAATACACTGCTTGTCTTTGATACACAAGAAAAGAATATTTTATATTCTTATGCACTCCCCCACCCCTTTTTCTTTGTGCCAAAGTGAGAAACAAAGAACAAAGTAAAAATATGACTTCAAACCAATTCAGAGAAGCCTGGACAGCTGTTCAGGAATACCGGTCTAGGGGCTCAGAGAAGCACTGAAGTCGGGGGCCGGCGGGGGTGGGGGGTGGGGGGGTGGGGGGGAGAGGAATGCAAGCAATCAACCTTACTTTAATTCTTGCACTGCAGTGACCTTGTGAATGTTAGAAAAACCTTTTATGCACAGTCCCACACATACTTTTTACCTCATTATTTTTTTCACCTGAGCACCGATCAGTTTTAAAGGGGAGGAGAGACTTGGGGTTTGATAAATGGAGATCTGAATTTAGCCTGCCATACACCAAAACCAATTAAATCAGGTTGAGTGGCTCAAGAGACATTTTTAGTTTTCTGCTGAATAATCAGAAAGTATTAATAGTACTTTGAGTGAAAAAATATGGAAAACGTGTGCTCAAGGGAAAGAGGAAATTTTGAATTGATGGAAGTTTAAATGAAGTGAGTGGTTTCAAGGAACTAGAAAAAAAATATATCACAATGCAGTATCTCTCTGATACTGCTAGCCTTTGTATAAGGGACTTGTTTCCAAAACAATGCTTTATAAAAGAGAAAACACGCAAAAATTCAACATAATTAGAAGCTAGGCTAAGAATGCACATCTTGCAGATAGATGCCATTGGGATACTAAATGTTAAGCTCTGTGAAGCAGAGGCTACCTTTGCTTTAGCTCCTTCTATGTATATCAAACGATGAGTCCCTAAATCCACCTGCTGGAGCTGCATAAATAATTAATAATTGATGAAGAAATAAGTTATTCCATAAAGCAACCTTTTTCCTTCAAGCCAGATATGCACAGAAAGCTTGGAGTACAAGTTTAGCCTTGTAACAGCTTGAAGAAACAATAAGTTTTGACTATTCAAAGCACAGCATTACAATAGAGTGTGCTGCAAAAAATGCCAACAAAAACAGCTATCAAAAAAGCACAGCCTCTTACTGTGCTGATAGAGTGAACAAATTTAAAGGAAAAAAGTACTAGTACACACTATTTCACAAGGCCTCAGAAGTGTACACAACAAAATGAGAAGTTAGAGGGAAAGAATAACATTTCAAAAAGCAGACAATGGAAAGGAAACCTATGATCCTATTTAGTCATGTTACACAGGACAGTGAAATATTTTATTCCTCCAGGCCAGAGGTTTTACTCACAATTGTGCATTTTATGGCAAGGGGCATGTCATAAAATCTGCAGGAAAAGATCCAGAGGCTTTCCAACTCATCCAGCCCAGCAGCAGCATAGAAGCATAAACACCTCTAGGACCACTTACACTTCATAGCAAACATCACAAAAGATTTTCAGCTGGGCTATGACTACTTCAAGACAGATCATATCTCTAAGAAAAGAGCAGGTCTAGGACAGTTCATTAGGACTTGTTTATGCTCAAAGTTACAGGACCAGTTGTCACCAACATAACCAAAAGCTAATTGATATCTGCTGTCATTGTAGCCACAATAACAGAAAGCTAACCAACCTTTTCCCATTTTTCAAGTAGATTTTGCAGCCTGCACTGGTCTCCACCGTACTTCATTTAAGCAATATATTGCTACTTAGCAAGAGTTTGGTTCTCCTGTGTAAGCTTCACTCAAAGCACACATTCACTATACATAGGCATATCCAACCATTCCTGGCATTCCTCCAAAGCGTATACACTGTGTATGATTTTCGTGCATTTGGAGTAGCAAAGGGAGAGACTTCTTTTTAAGTAAACTTCGTATAGAAAGCTTGGTATATGAAGTCTGAACCTCGCAGTGACCTTAAAAAACCAGCAATTGCAAAATACACCCTTGAAAGAAGCTACACAAAAAATGCCAACAATGATTATTTTGTATAAGAAGAAATACAGTATTTGAATCTATATATGTCTTTAAAGTTTAATTTATAAAAGTGTCCAAGTCCACTCATACTTGTAGTCAATACCATTTTATAGGTTATAGATTGGTTGTGGCAGTATATAGGCAGTGGATGTTTTAGAATAACCTGTTAATTGTTACTCCAAAACAATGCAACGTTCTTACAGACTTAAAACGTCTTTGTCAAAACATGTTCAAAGTATCTGAATAATGCACTTTTTTGTAACTTGACTGTCATTTTTAACTAACAGCAATTATTTATTTGTTCTGCTCCTTGCTTTTTATTATGCCTACCTCACTTCCAGCTTTATCCATACACGAAGTAGAACAAGGAATCTCCTGTCTTTGTTGGATAGCAGAGCTGAAACATGATGATGTAAAGATGATGCAAATATTTCCAAGTTGTGTTCAACAGAAGACACACAGAAAACCTGTACTTCTCTTCTGAATGACCTAGTTGTTCTTTAACTTTGCCAAGCTGACTACTTTCTACCTTAAGCAATAGCTCTTCTGTTTACTAAATGCCCTCCTATAAATTCAAGCATTTTGCAGTAATGTGATAATAACGAAGTCTATCTGAAATTAACTGGAAAGATTCTATAAATTATTGATGTCAAAAAACCCATAACTTCTAAATAATACTGAGGTCAAGAAAAAAGTTTTTCTCTCTGTCAAATACAGTTTTTTAAGTCTTTTCCTAAGTAGTCTAACTACTTCAATAACTTGGCTGTTGCTTTTTCAAACCCATTCTTTTTTGCATTTTAAATCCATGCAAGGAAATCAACCTGTGACTGCAATGGCTTGTTCCATGCTACAGTCCTTCAGCAGAACCCTTACACTGTCAGAATGCCCATGCTCAGATTAAATGCAGCAGGAAAAAGTTACAGCTTTCCCCCATGTACTTCATATGATAAAAGAAAAGATGGCCTGAACAGTCTCCAAATTTATTACCACTTTATTCCAAGTGCTAGCTCAGAGAAACAACTGGTTTTTGCCTCGCAGGCTGCACAGATCCCCTTGCCATCAGCTCCAAACCCCGCCTTTGCTTTTCCTGTCCCTTCACCACATCTTGTTCTCCCATTGGGATCTCATTCCTTTCTCTCTGCTCACAAGCTCCTAAGATGCTACAGTCAAGGGGAGTGCTCTTATCCTCCCTGGGGACATTTTGTGGAGAAAACAGGGAACCCCAAAACAGGAACAAGTTTTCCTGCCAGACCTCCACGAAACAAGACAATAGTCTCTTCAAAAAAAAAAAATAAAAAACCCAATCCTCCTGATTTCACAAATACACAGTCCACAGTCTTTCCTGGGTCATTCCAGCCTCTGTTTCTGTGTTTATAGGACTCCTAACATGACACTGTTTCCACAGCCAAGAAAAGAAGACAAAACTTCTCATACATGTCTTCTAAGGTTCCTTATTATTTCCTCCAGAAATAATGTCAGAAAGTAAAAGGAAATAAAAAAGTATCATGGGTCAAAATAATTCCTGTCAAGGCTGTCTGTTAGACAGGAGCTATTTCCATTGAATTGTGTCTCTTTTCCTGACCGACCCAGTTTCTTTCCTCTTTCAGCCTCTGCATGATGGAAGAGGACTTGTTAACATTCTCAGGAGCTGTTTAAACTACTATTATGGACAATTGCTATTGCTGACCAACTGTGAGGTTCATTTCAAGATGACTTGGGAGCATAATTATTCCTACTTTATTTAGACTGGATTGTCATTTCAACTACTCTCCTAAGTGCTTTATCACCATCCAACTTCACAGTAGCCAGAAAAGGGAGTCCTTTTTCAGATGAAAAGTTTCCATCTAGAAACTGCAGTTATAATTGCACCAAACTATGGCAGTACTATTTCAACCAGGAAAATTCAAAACAGTCAGAAATGTTTCAGATTTTAGTTTGAAACAGTATTTCAGAATTTGCTTGAGTTAAGATATAAGAAGTCCTATTGACAATATCAATGGCTTTTTTACAAATTCAATAAAGCATTGCCATAGACACTCTTTTTTTTTTTTTTTTCCCCTCACAGAACAATCAGGAAAAAACATTTTTAGAAATTGCATTTTTTCTATGAAACATCTTCAAATTTATGAACACATAAACTCATTCTTCTGTGCCTTTAATCACAACTAATGTTTTTCAATACAATCATGTAAAGACTGAATTTTTCCAGTTCCTGATATCTATCTTTGTATATAAAGATTAATTTAAAAAAATAATTATGCAAGCATAATATCAGGGAAAATGTTCCACAGCAGTCCAAGGTCCTGTAATTCAGTCTTCTATAAAGATGCACACAGTGTAATTTATTATTGAGAACAGGTATTAAGAACACATTTGCTTCTCACCTGATAACCACTAAAGTAAATAGCATTGTGCTAAATTTGCCATTAACACAAATAATTATCTGATTTTTTAAAAAAGTGTCTCCTCATTTACCGGTTTATAGTATTTTTTTATTGCTTTAGGTATGTTTACATTTTTTAACTATAACACACTCTACCCTTTTTCTGCTTTATAGCTACTTTGACAGAAAACATTTGCAAGAATTATGGATGCGCTTGGTAAGTATCAGATTAAGCATCATAATTTTCTGCTTGCATATAATACAGATTCATTAGTCCCAAATACACCTGACATTTAAAAATAAGTATTTATTGCAGGCAGCAAAGAACCAAGAGGGAATACTGCAGATCTAACTCTAAATCCAAGCTCAGGCATTCATTCAACGTGTGACCTCAGGCGACAGACTTGACCTCCTCCTCGTTCAGTCAATTCAGCTGGCTAAGAGCACGAAATCACTGAAAACCAGATGCTGCATCTAAAAGCAGATCTTCCCCAGGTAAATAAATTACAAGAGAGCCACAGGGGTGGAGGAATATAGTGTTTCTTATTGTAAGAATCAGGAAGGCATATGGATCTAAATTGGAAACAACCAAGAGGTCTTTTAGCCTCAAGTTTTACTTTGATATCTGAAAAATAGCATTTTTAGTGTTGTACAGATACTAAGATTTTTGTGCTATAAACAGACTGCAAGGTTAGGCTATCTTTATTCAAGTGTATGCAGATCATGTTATCAAGGATGTTTGTTTTACTTTTAATTTTAACAAATTACTGTTCACAGACATGTGAAGTATTAACACCAATGCTTGATTACATTTGTAATCATGTAGGACAATGTCCAAAATTGAGACTTCTAAGGACTTTGGGAACTATTGCAAATGGAGGTCATGTTTATTTTGGAATACTAGGAGAGTCTGGGTCTCTCTTTCCTGTAAAAAGGAGAATGCTTGCAGCTTCCTAGCACCTCTTCCTCTTTCCCTGCATCCCACTCACATCAGGCCACTTTAGACTATGGTTGTTGTTGCCAGAGTTACAAGTGCTAAGTTCACATAGGTTTCAGAACAGAAGATACATAGCACACCTTGTACCACCAACGTTAAATGCAAAAGAAAGAGGAAAGGCTTATATTTGGTTTGCTTTTCCTACATTTAGTAGAATGGCTGCTATTGCTCATCCATGTGTCTAAACACTTTAGGGCAAACCATTAACACACACAGTTGATTTTCAATCTAACCATTGGATAAATACAATTGAAAATATTTACAGAGATAGCACAATCCTGCAGCTTGTTTAGATCATTAATAAATGGGCTGGAGGAAAGAAGAATCTGATTTTTTAAGTGTGGCTCTAGAAAAGATATTAAAACATACAGAAGCATTTCTCAGTGTTCAAGAACTTCAGCAGAGGAGGTGCTGTCCATGGTGATGATACAGCAGGACACAGGAACTTCTTGACCTCCCTCTTGACAACTATTTACACCACATTCATCACAAAGATCAAACCACTCTGGCCAAAAACTGAAAAAAAATATATCTACAAGCAGCCTGGGTGTCAAGAACTTAAAAACTTGTGTATAATCTTTAACTTTTACAAGAATGTAAGTAGCACATTTTTACATTCTATAAGGATTACATATAAACCTACAAACATTTTAATGTGTTCTTGGTTGATTTCTTTGACACGACACTGTACTGACATAAGCAATAAGTTAAAAGCACACAAGTAACACATGTAGGTTTTTTAACAGATGATTTTGGTATGAAATGACTTCATGAATAATTTATTTATGCCTACCTAACAAAATATCAGCTATTTATATCGGAACTCTTAACTAAGACAAGTGGGAGAACAGAATTTCAGGGTAAATTACCAGCACCTGGAAAACAGTTACAAATCAAGCAAAAAATATAATTCTTGTACAGAAATTTAAGACAAAAAACAAGCCAGTCTCAATAGTGTAACACTTGAGATGTGAACTCACAAGGTTGATGTGTCTTCTAGTTCTCATACCTTCCACAAATCAGAAAAGGTTCTGCACTACACAAACCAGGGGCTGTAGTTTTGTATAGCTAGAACAACTATCAGGTGCAGTAGGTATGCAATTTTTTACGTGAGTCATGAAATAGCTACGTGCTACATAGAACAAGCCTGAGCAGTCAGGTTCTGTTATGCCTGTTTACTCCACATCAGCCTCTTGTCCAAAAACTATATACCAATAAGAATATTTGTTTGCCTTTATGACCAAAAGACTTGGCAATTTTATTTTTCAAATGCAAGCATGTCTGTGCATATATGTGTGGACATGTGCATACACACATGTATTTTAAATAAGAGAGGAAAAAATATTGCAGCAAAGATAATACATTCGCACTGAGGAGATCTGGGTGCAATACTGATTCTGACCAAACTCACTAGGCCAACACTGAACAAATTCTCTGGTTTAGATTAATACCTACAAATAAAATTCTGCCATGTATTGTTATCATTTTCCCTGGAAATCTAAATTCTCTGTTAGATACGCTCACTCTACTACTGTATGCATAAGGAAGAAACACAGAAGGATACTGACCTCATTTGAAACTGGTGATACAAGGGTTACTATAAAATAATTTTGATCATTGTTGATGGGTAGAGAAAGGATTAAAAAAAAAAATTCAGAACAAAAAACCTCTCTCGTTTAGTGGAAAAAAATGGAAAGGGGGGAAGAAAGAAGTTTGCCTCTTATCATAAATAGATACAAAATGTTAGAACTACTTCTCTTTTCCTGTAATCAAGATTACAGATAATACAAACCATTATCTTTCCATATTAGATAATGTAATAATGCCATTAACTGTTTAGTCTTCACTTTAAATATCAGTCCTTGTAGAGAAGGTCAATACAAGCCTTTAATATAACACTAGAAATAAATAACAAATTTAATTTAGGCTTGCATCATACCACTTCCTGGAATCACTTGATTTTCGGATCTCAATTAAGAAAAGGCAACACGTCAGGGAAATAAGTGTTTTTACTATACACCCTTTTGCAGCAAGGTCCAGAAAACAATTTAGGCACCATGAAGATGAACTATTTCAGCATTTCTATGTAAGCATTAAGCACACTGAAACTCCATGTCAGGCATTCAGGGTCCCTATACAGTATATAGAGACAGGCATCCTAAAAGAGAATCCAAATTCCCCATAAAATAAATCATAACCTAAAAAACCCAGGAAGAATACCTTCAGTCCCTTACTTTGCCTGGTTTGGTGCGTTACTTCTTGCCCACCAGCCAGTTCCCTCCTCCACTTAAACAGTCTCCAACCTAGTATTTGTTTCCTGAACCCCATCTCCTGTGCTCGGTCATTCAGGTTAAGCAAAGGGGTATCACACGTCATTTTAGAAATAAGGGCAGCTACTTGCATTTCTTACTGAGATCAAAACTTTGTTTTGGTCATACAGCCCTTCCCTGGCAGAGTGAACTACCTGCTAGGTTGGGAGCTATTCTGAAGCTATGAAGTCCCACTAAATCTTTGAAGTGAAAAAGTCTGCAGAGGCTTCATATAGACACAGCATATGGGAGTGGGACTGCTTTTGTCTGTCAAAATATAAAATGAGTTATTGAATGATGGGTGATAATTCACTTTTCATTAACTCATTTTTCTTTTTACTTGATTTTGCAGCTATATTGTCACAACTGTTACAAGCCTAAAAGCACAGTCACGAGATAAGCAAGCAATACTTGCAAGGGATCAAGAACAAGCAGCCACCACTTGATGAAGACTTGTAAGTAATATAAGCTTAGAATTTGCATTGAAATATTCCAGTCTTTTTGAGATATTCCAAGAAAAGAAAGATGTACACTAGAATGTTCTCACAAATAAAAGAGAAGTGAAGTTATCACTGAAACTCCTATTCAGATTTTGTGCTTCCAGGGTTAGTCAGTAACTGAGTTCAGGGTTTCCAGGATTACACTTTTACAGTTACATACCTACATTTCACCATTTCCTCCTAAATAATCCCTCATTTTTTTCTGTACTTGGCATTCAGAAAAAATAAAATAAAATTAGACACTATTCCCATTCTTTCTCTTTTCCCTGATATTTTCAAATCAATCATGAGGGAACCTTGTTCAAAGGGAAACCACAGACAGAAGTCTCCCCAGGGTTGTACTGGCAGAAAAGTCTGAAAAGATGTCAGTAGGAAATCCAATTTGTCACTGAAGCATAATAACTGCTGGTACTTTTAAGTCCTGCAAGGTCTTTGAAATAGTTTCACAGTTAAGTGAATGTGGTAAGATGTACTGGCTTTCAATTTCCACAGAACAGCTGGAAGAACTTCCATTGGAAGCCTCAAGTCCTAGCTGCTTCTGCAGGATTCTCTAAGAAAAAGATTTGAAATTGGTGTTTGGAAAAAGTTGGAATGTGATAGCAGGGTCCTGTAAGCAAATATATAGCAGTGATATACATGAAACTTAAGTCTCAGGACTTTATGGGAAGAATGCAAGAGACCAAAAATCAAAGTAGGTTTTTTTGAATGCCAAGGGGATTGTGTTGAATTTAGGCCATGTGCAAGTCATAAAGGGCTTTATTCAAAATAGATTTTACAAATTAAGGTTGAACAGAAGGAGAGGAAAATTAAAGCAGAAAAGCAATAGAACTCTTAAATGAAAGCTGGGGCATTTAACTAGTCTAAGGAAAAAATCAAATGCTAATTGGACAACAGTGATAACAAGAAAAATCACAATGATTTTTGTATCGTTTCAGAAAATTATGTCAAATTATATTCAAGGAATGAGTTAAGACAAGAGACAATAACCGACCATTAAAAATTACTTCCAAAATGTTGCAATTGTTTCTTAATATCAACAAGCCACTAACTGACCTATATGAAATGACATTGCCTTAACACCCAGTTAACAGCTTGCATCAACAGCCATAAATTTAGCAGTGTCTTTGTATCAGATAATTAGTGACAACTGTAAGATCTGTAACAAAAGCTGCACAATTAAGGGTGGCTTAAAATTATTTCTTATTAAGTAATGTGGATAAATTCATACAGCAAGTCATTTTGCAAGATAATTTAACTCACTAAACATTTTTAATATAACTAGCTGAAAGACTGACAGAACAGAGGACTCCTCTACAAAAATATTCAACAATATTATCTAGAATATTCTGCATTTCTGCAACATGTGAAGTCCTGATTCTGAAGAGGATCCAGATGGCACATTTGCACACCCAGGCTAACTTTGAGATCTGTGGATGGAAGGGCTTGGAAATCATTAAAATAGTGTGTAGAATACTGAGAAAAGTCCAAATTCCCAACATATGGAAAGTGGTACTTGTCCATGAAATCTAGCCAGACACAGTCACTAAAACTTGCTGAGAATCTGCTCCCCAAAATTACATATCACTGCATTCACTGAAGAGTACAGCTTTGCCCATCTCAAGTTTATTTAAGAAACATTTTTGCAATACATATTTATAAACAAGGGAAAGCATCAAGTGTTGGTAAATGACAGAAAAGAATAAATAGCCTCGTTACATGCCTTATCAGTTTAGCTAAAAGTTGAGTAGTGGCACCATCTAAGTTTTCTATCTCAGAGGACAAAACACTTATGCCCATGCTTTCATGAGCTTTGAGTTTGTCACTGAAGCCAATGAACATCTTTGAAAGGATGTAAATATAAGATGTATAGAAACTTCAGGAGAATAAGTACTTTTGAATCTTCCCCTGAATTCTTCCTTCCCCAATGCAAGTACTTTTTTAAATTCTTAGTGATGGGAACAATACATCTTTGTTCCTCTGCATAACAGAGGGGAATGTTTTGCTCAGCAACATAAGCTAGGAAGAGAACAAACCATCAATTAAAACACCAACAACCATTCTAAAAATCAAAGCCACCTTTCCAATCTACTGCCTAATTTTTGTATTTTCATTTCCCATCCAGCTCTACTACTTATAAAACCTTAACTAGCTTGCAGGATTAGATCAACTTGTACATGTGTATTACAGCTGAAACTGCCCATTCTGGCCACTGTGAATCCTCATATGTAAGAATAAAGTTAAGGGTAAAACATAATTCAGACCATGACTGAACTGGTTTTGGACACAGTCTCAATTGTCTTAAAATTGTTATGGATATCCAACTACATGACATTGACCATATCTTCAACTGTAAGCAACTTACTCTTTTTAAAGATATTGAACAGACCATTCATGACCACTGAAGCACAAGACTTCCAAATACTCTGGTTGGGATTTAGGTTGTTTTTTGAGAGAACTGGTGTTAAGAATCTTTCAGAAAGGGGCATATGGCAAAAGAAAGCAACTATTTCCTATTTCAATTCTAAACTAGATCATGCAGGTAACAGAAACAACTGACATGATTATTCTGATGCACGAGGGCTCTCATCCATCACAAAACAAATGGAGTTACTACAAAACCAGGAGCTTGACTCCTGTGGATAACTGACTAGCTGAAAAGGGTCACATAGACATAGTCCAGCTGGCTGGACAAAAATGCGCATCGCTCTCAGCTTATCTGAAGTAAAGCAAAATACACTGTCTTTGGCTGTCCTTGTTACACAGTAACAGGAAGATTTCGGTGGGAAAAGAAGGTTGCAGGTGGGAACAGAAAACTACAGAAGAGAAACTAGGGGCGGGCTTGGTATTTAGGCAACTAACCAATAATGAGCTTAACTTTTGTAATATGTATGAGCTAATTATAAGAAGGCATAAAAGGTGACTGTAAGAGACAATAAACGAAGTCTGCTGATCACTCATATTGAGTGACTGTGTCTTCCCTCCGTCGCAACAGACTCCCAATGTTTCTGTTAATGCTTGCTAGTCTACTTATTCATATTAAGGATTCATCAAGTACAACATTCAATTTAGATGTCCCATCCACATCCTAGGAACATTTACAGAGGTGCCAAACTTGGAAGGGTCACAGCTGGAGTTCATCTACTTGTCTAACACCACTTGCTCACAACACGGTCAGCCAGACCAGGCTGCTCAGGACGGCTACAGTTGTGTTTTGAGGACAGAGACTACACTAGCCGGGCAACTTGCCCCAATGTTTGATCACCTGCACAGTAAAATAAAGTTTTTTCTTGTTAATTTTCTGTATTTCAGTTTGTGCCCATTGTCTCTTGTTCTGTCACTGAGCAAGACTGAGAAGAGCCTGTCTGTACTTTCTTTACTCACTCCCATCAGGTATTTATATACATTGATAATATTCCCCCTGGGCCATCCTCTTCCCACAGATTAAGGCTGAGCAGCCTGTGGTTCCCTGGATCCTCCTTTCCCATGTATATAGTATGCAGGCATGAAACACACTTTACAAATAAAGTTCTTTCTTTAATCAGGAAGCTTCTCGTTCAGAAAGGCACATGTACAAAACCGAGCAAACTTAGCAAAATTCATGCAAGTCAAGTTAATTGCCTTTATAATCGACTGTAAGCTCAACATTTTATGAAACCGGAATTGCACTGGCATATTGATCAACAGGGTTCAAGAAACGTCAGTGAAATGCCAGTTAAACTCTGGCAAAGTTCAGGCCAATACCAAAAGTAAGGCCTGCTTCTATTATAAAAGACACGGATTCTGTCAGCACCAAAGCATAACAAAGAACATATCAATTTCAAGATCTTCCTGCAACATAAATATAAAACAATGTGTAGTGAAAATCCTTGCTCTTCAGTCTTTCATAAGCCTAGCAAATAAATAGCAAAAAATAGCATGTTGTCCTTCTGGTTGACAAAATTGTAATGGCCACAGATATGACACTCCCAAGCACATATTAAGCCGATTTACTGTTTTCTACTGACATTCAAAATATCTGTTAGAGCAGGGGTCCTCAAACTACGGCCCACAGGCCAGATACGGCCCCCCAGGGTCCTCAATCCGGCACCCAGTATTTACAGACCCCCCCACACCCCCCCTGCCGGGGGCTGGGGGGGAAACCAAGCAGCCGCAGATGACTGCCTGCCACTGCATCCGCGCGCCGGCCCCCTGGTTAAAAAGTTTGAGGACCCCCTGTGTTAGATCAACAGAAGACATGTGAAAATTAGTATTGACGTGTATTCTGTCTAGGCCAGGAAACAGAAATTACTCTGACATCCCATAATATAGCTGCCAAAAAGGTACAAAACAGACTCAAGCCTGCCTGGACTAATGTACTTTGGGTACCCGACCTCTCCAAGGCAAGGAGTTCTTCCGAGGCAATACAGCATAATCCTTCCGAAGGCTTGTTTTACCCTATCAGGGACTGACCGCAACTGAAGAGGTCCAACAGCAGCAGAAAGCTATTTTTGTACTCTTCTTTCCTCTCAAAACTATAGCTATAAAGCCAATTCAATACAATAGTTCAACATTTAGTTAACTTTTGCTTCTGCAGGCTGATTTGGCAAAGACTATCACCACCATAAAGCATGCCGCACACAACCACAAGAGGACTCTCAGCAGACGGCAGGATAATATTGCCTACTACTGGAAATGAGTTTTAATGAATGTTTGAGAGAATCCACCTATTGAGAAACAGCCCCAGTTTTTATTTTATACTCCTTCTAGTTAGGACTCCAGGTAAAGCCAGCATCCTTGTTTCCAGTGAACATGCTGAAGTCAAAGGCATAAGTGGAATCCCTCTCATTTACTATGTATTAGTGCTAATACATTTTTCAACATTAATCCTTTGAGCAAATGAAACATTGATAGTCTGGGACACTAATGGGATACATTAATTGCAAGTAGTATAAGAAAAGAGGATTACTAAAATGCATGCTGAAAACAGAAAATGAGATTAAAAATGGCATTTTGGCTAAAGTTCTTCAGGCTATTAAAAAAATACAAGATGATTAGTCAAGGAGAAACTAGAAAGCCCATAAATGAAAAATGCTGAGAGTCAAGGAGAATCTGGGAGAAGGGATTTATGACTAAAAGTGGAAAAGAATAAAGCTAGAAACAAAACCAGCACTTAAAGGGGGGAGGAAAAAAATTAAAAGTATGGTATTTCAAATACTACAAAGCCATATTCTTCAGAGGAGAGGACAGCAGAGCTAATGCTCCCAGATCCTGCAGATGTTTAAGCACGCAAATGATTGCACTAACTTTAGTAATTATGTGGTTATAGCTAAGTACTTAACTCCTTAAAAAACACAGCCCAAGCAGACCAGTTGTGGAAAAAGACACCAATATCTTCCATTAGACAAGGACAAAAAGACTGATCAGTCTTTGCACCATAAAAAAATTATTGCAGTCTGTGTGCGTGCAAGCAAAGGAATCAAGTCAGAATGGTGAAGCAACTTTTACAATGTGACCAGTACTGGAATAATGTATCTTACTGTGTTAAAGTTCATAAATTAGAAAGGGTTCATAGATGATCCACAAGGAACAATTCCGGTACCAGAAAACAGACATTACAGAAGATGCCAGGAGATCAAAAAGCTAGTTAAGGAAAAACAAAATAAAAAGTGGAAGGTAACTTTGACAGTGAACTCTACAACACAATAGGGAAAAAAAGGTATCACTAGACCCAGCAATCCAGAGATTTAAGAGCAAAGACTTTTAGAATGGTTTCCTAAAGAAACAGTTGATTTTCTCTCATTAGGAACTCTAAGGTGAATATTGGACTTTTTTCCAAGTGACATTTCCCAGGACACTCCAGGAGCAATGCAACTTCTGTGTATTTTGCTATGAAGTCAAACTAATCATCTTTTTTCTATAATCTAGCCAGGAAAAAAGATCATCAAAATGTACATCAAAAGCTAAGGTGAAAAAACACGACCCATTTTATTTTCAGTAATTGCAATCTGTGGCCTGCCTCAAGAACTTAGTCAGTAGTCCCTTGGTAATGCAGTTAGAGTTGATAACACACACACACAAAAAAAAAAAAAAGTCTTGGATATTTCTGTATCACAGCTCATGTAAGAAAACATACTGTACATTCAATTACAACTGGAAGCAAAGGAACGCTAAAATGGAGCACAGAAGGCATTTGGTCTCACTGGTCTACCACTCCTAACCACATATTGCAATAATAAGAAACATCAAAGTAGAAAGGACATGGAGGTAAGGACATGCACACATGACCATGATAACATATATTCTGGTACCACAGTACTGAAAATTCATGCAAGAATTTGTTGAGAAAAAGTGTGCATAGATGTGTACACATACACAACGTACAGTAACCCCTGAACCATCATTAAGACACTACTTAGTTCCTTCTGCCTTTTAATAGCCTTGAGAACCAGGTAAGACAGAAGTGCCAAGAACGTTTCTGCTGCATAGACCAAAAGCATTGAACTGAGAGCCTTCAGAACAACTGTCTCTCAAAAATCATCATCCAAAATACAATTCTGCAGGCCATAGTTGCATGCCAGATCACAATATTTAGCTTCAAAATATATGTATATCTTGTGTCAGAAGGACCGATAGAAAATTTCCCTTCTAATGAAAATTTCCATCCAATCACTATGTAATTTAGCCATGTATTTAGATATGTGGAATTCAGCTTTCAGACATCTCAGCTGAAATTTCTTATCTATCTTCCTTCTAGTGCACTAAAAGAAAAATAACCAAAAAAAACCTCCACAGAGAAGGGCAAAAGCAGCTGCACTGGCATCTATTGCCAATAGCAGATGTAAGATATAGCTACTTGCGTTCTCTCAGAAGTATCAAGATATACACTGCAGCCTACAGAGTTACATCTAGACTGCGCAGCTAGTTCACAGTAGGACTGACTATCTGCCTGAGCAAAAGATGTGCTTGCTCATTCTTGTTTGTAGAGGAACGAAGTGGGGTTAATTAGCATTGATAATATAAAACTGTGGGTTGGCTGGTGTAGATAAGGTGCAGGTATGGCTGGGTCTGGTAAGGGGTTGGGCAGCCAATGAAGAGAGAGCAGCTGAGGAAGAGAGAGGAGGAAGAAGCAGAGAAAAGAGAGAGAGTGCCTTAGATGAGGAGAAACTAGAAGGCAGCAGCAGGACTGGCATGAAGAGTGTGCTGGTGTGAGATGGTAAAAGACCTTGTTGCAGCCGGCTAGTTTGGAGAGCGCTGCGACACTTGTTAATCCATGCTTTCTTACTCGTTAATCCATGCTGTCAGGAAGAGAGGAAAGTTAGGACAGGGAAAGCTCTGCATGCAGTGACTAGCAGGATTAACACAACAAAAGCAAACATGTAATCAGTGTAGTGTAGACTTGCCTAGCTGAAAACTTGAATAAATAACCCATGTTTTCATACCTCTAAGACAAACCCCAGAGACCAGTTAAAAATAATTTAAAAAACAGAAGGAAGAATTTCCACATATATTGTATGACATGAAGAAAACTGCCTGCTGCAGAGTTTCTACTGGACTTCTGGCAATATCTACCACCAAATGACAAAGATAATTAAAACAATGCAACATTTTTTGTGCAGTTTAAGTTAACTTCATCTACTCCAAGCAAAATTCTGCTTTCAGATCTCCACGGTTATCAGTTTATACCCCCATGTCTGTAGAAGTAGAGTGGAACTAGATTATTTAGGAAGAAATTTTGCAGTAGTTATATCGGAATTAACCTGTAAAGAGTTTTATTACCCTGTATTGAGGAACTCAGATGACCCTGCTTAAAAAAAGGGTTTAGATTTATTTCTATTGCAGCAAGTATAGAATCGGGGCGGGGGCGGGGGGGGGGGGGGGGGGGGGCGGGTCGGAGGGAAAAAAATGTGGAGATAATTTTTTTAATACTTTCACTGTAATACCTGAGACAGGAGGTAGGTGATATTGAAGTTAGTGAGAAAAGCTCTGTGAAATTCAGTGAAGCACTTTACTTTGCACCAGCTGAGAGTCTGAGCTCTCCGCTGGAGTCTGTAGACAGACCAAGTTTGCACTGTACTGAACCAGCATACTTACCAGCAACTAAGTTGTATTTTAAAACATTCAAACTGAGATTTTGCTATCACAAAAAATAATAATAAAAAATCTGTACGGCTTATGCTTTGTTGCTTGTTTTCCTAAACAAAACAAAAAAAATATAAAAACCACAAAACCCCAACTGTCAATGAAAAAAAAAAGTAAGAGACTAAACCAAGTGCAACACTTTCCTTATCTGAGCAGATGTAGTGAAAGCCAAGTAAGAAGGGGGTCTGCACAGGAATCCTCTAAGCTACCCCAAACACGACTGCAGCTGAACTACAGACATTCACTTTCAGAAAACATGCTTGAGATTTTTTAAATTATACAATGTGAAATGTGAAACAATAGGGGTTAGCAGGCAATCGCTTTGGAGAGTTTTTGTCTTCTTTATAGATTCCAGCACTGCTGTACATTTCACACAAGAAGTCTACAAATCCTGGCTGCTTTAGCCCAGTAGAAGGAAACTGTTAATCAGAGTTTACCTGCAGAGCTATCAGTGCAACCAAAAGCAGTACGCCATATAACCTTTCTCTTATAACATTTCCTGATCAGTTATGGACATCTCTCTACATAGCACATTTTTTACATATTCTGGTAAATATGTCTGTATTTTTTCCATCACTAATTTACTTTTTGTTAAAGAAAAAACATGAACCAATCCCTTTTCCTTGTTCTACCTCATGGAGCATCTAGAGAACTTACTGAAGAACACAATAAAAAATGTAATATAGAAAAGTCTTTGTCAGGAAAATAAAGCTTGTGCAACAAGCAGAGTATTTTAAAGGAAGGAATTATTTTTATTTACAGAGCAAATATAGGTAACTAGATAGAACCTGAAATCACTTATCTTTCACTTTTTTTGAGGCAGAACAAAAATCTCAGTCAAGGCAATGTATCTGCTGTTTAAACCACAGGACATACCTATTTATAGAAAACTGAAGTGGTGTAGTATGGATTTGCACAGTAACAAGAGTATATAAAGGAAATGTTACAAGTACCATGCACTAAGTACTAGATACAGAAACACAAATATCTGAGAATGCAGAACTAGTATATAGAAAACACAGCATCCTTATCCTCAGTCCTATAGACTTTCACACAGTTAGACACCCGCATCCCACAGATTTGCAGTACAACCAGCTTATTGTATAATATGCTGTTATGAGCTGTGCTATTGAGAAAGCCTAATGAATTCAAAGGCAATATTTAGCTCACCATTTGATCTGACAATTTCTGTTACAATCTTGAAATACTTGTATTTAAAATTTAATATTTTCCTACCAAATACAACTGTTCTTCAACTAAAAAAAAATAATATTTAGATTTACTGAAAGTGAATGGAAAAGTAAGGACTAGAAAAAGAAAGTACAGCACAGGGCCTGCCCTTCTTGCTCTCTCAGTGCAGGCTTCTTCCCTGTTAGAAGGACATAGGCTTTTTTACTTGACAGTGCACATCTCCAGAAAGATAAAACAATTCCTCTAGTCATAAAATTGGAAAACTGAAAAGCTACCACCTCAGCTAAAACATCCATCACTAAGATGCTTTGTGAAAGATCAAACCAAGTCTAGTTAAATATTAGCCAGAAATGAATATGTTCCATACATTTTAGACCTAAGTTCTGGTGTGCTGATATTCTCTGTGGCTTTTCTAAAAGATTTGGAATAAACAAACTCACTGCAAGCATCGCTTTACCCGAGTTATAAAGGATGTCATAGTTACAGAGTAAGCTGTATATTTTTACTCCCATCTGCAACAAACCTGGGATTCTGTGCTTCGGTTTTGAAGAACTACATAGTGCTTCCCCTGGCAGAGGAGCCATGGGATTACAATTATCTCTTTTATTAAATTCCACATGCAAGGCAATTCCAACCAGTGTTAACACATCACATTCAGATGCACATTCAGGTAAGAATTACAATGCAAGTGACACAGTAATTCAAGCCTCTCCAAAAAAAATAGTGGTTTTATTTACCCGTCAAGCAAAGACTTATCAGGACTGCTTGCAGAGTTTTCTTACACTTTCTATCCCCATGAACTCAAGTAACTTCCATCGTTTTAAAGGACAAGCAGCATAAAATGATACCCATGTAATTATTCTCTCTCCCTCAGGTGGTCCCCACTTGCTCGCCTGCTTGCCTTTGCTCACTCGGAGACTTTTATGCGAAGATAAGGATCCTCTTTGATCTCCAGCTACCTCCTTGGGGGAATGACTATTTTCTCTATAGAACCACCTCAGTAATTTTGTTCCCATTGATGGTGCAACTACGGTCTCCTCAAGAAACTTTATCTTTGTTATTTTTTTCTTACTCAAAACTTGCACTGGGGTACATTTTATCTTTATTATTTCAAGGTTACAGAAAATAAATACAGATTAAACCTACAGGGGTGGAAAAAGACATATTTGTGTACAGAAATATTATTTCAGACACCGGTATCTTATCGGTGCAACTCTTCACAGAGGCAATAGAGATAGCGTACACAGTGTGAGTGCGAATGTTTGTGTTTTGGTTTTCAGATAAATGCGTGCCCAAAGTCTCTTAATGAGTTCCCCAAAAATAGTGATATTCAACTTCAGTATTTAATTCTCCAGATAAATAAAACTTTCCAACTATTTCACGGAGAGAAAAAAAAAAAAAAAAAAAAAAAAACACAAAATAAACCATAACATTTAGAAAAACATTTTCATCATGAGTCCTTTGTCCAGTTCTAGTCCCAAGATAAGTGCCATTTAGCACATACCTAATTATTTTCAAGTCATTCGGTGCATTTCAAATTACTCCCTTCACTCTGAGTCTATCTGTCATCACTGGCGTTCTATCACAGACCAAAAGCATACTACTAAATAAAGATAAAAGTAGCCTGACAGCTGCACAAAGAGCTAATTAGGAACCTCTACATTTACTTTAAACCGTGTAATTGGTGTAGAAATGTATGAATCAGATAGTGTCTTCCTAATATCCTCACAACGTTTTCGAAGTCGATGACTGTCACATTTATTTCAGATCATTCAAGAGGTGTCACTTTCCCCACACTTTTTTTTTTAAATCTATTTCCAGGGCCATGGTTCAGTTTAATAATTCATTAGAAGCTCCTTGGGACTGACACCTGGTGAGACTTGTGACTGCAGATTCGCAACTGTATTTTTTTTTTTTACTGTAAATTCCGTAAATAACTGCCGTTTCTATTTGTTTCAAAATCCACACTTTTACTTTCAATCCTCTTCAAATCATTAGCCACAGCAAAAACTTCACATCTGTAGATGTGTTTATTTTAAAATACCATGCTTATTGTAACCTTTTTATAACATCCTTTTTACAGTTCTCTGAACAGCCACTTGCACTGCTGCTACCTTTAAAAACCTGGTCAGTGACATCAGCTTTGCAGTTTTGTTTTGACTTTAACACACTATGACTAAATTGGTTTTTGTTTTCCTCTGTGTTCTTGAAAAATTCAAAGGAACTCCACAGAACCTAGCAGAAATTACTTAGATTATCGCAGTAAGGAAGAGAAGGATTCCCCTGTGGCTCTAAGAAAATATTTCTTAGGACTAGAGAAATGTTCCCATAAATAAAGGACAACCTCCAAACAGTTGCTTGGTATACTGTAAAAGAGCCAACTCAGCTGTATAAAGAGAAAACACCACATTTATGTCAATTTAAAAGGTGATCTAACCATGTTAGGCTTGAAGAACTTTCAGTCTTTGCACAAATATCTGCATTTTCTAATTCTTCCCTGTTGCTGTGCTAAACCCTCAAAAGAAAAGCTCACAATTCCAAACCACAATGATGCAATCGCTGGAGTTACCACACCATCTTACTCTGTCCTGCTCTGTGCTGTCCTCTCCATCCAGTACAGCTAGACTCTTACCCTAGCTAGTTTCACACCAGCATCCCTCTGCTTTTGTCATCGCTAGAACTGCAGTACAGCCATAGCATAATAAGTGACATTGACTACATCATATTTGACATCAATCAAAGTAAAAAAGAGAAAAAAAATGGCAGTAGTGTCCTTCTGAATACTCACTCCTCCTATAATCCCAGGAATTCTTGTTTGGGAGAGAGAGGAAAGGTCAGTCAACAGGGAGATTCTTTTTAAGATGACAGATTCACCTTTCAGATCACTGAATCTGAGAGGGTTTTAGAAAGTACTTGTAACTGTTAGCAATAAAAGATTTTGACATGATTGGTCTGCTGTTCCCATAGGACAAAAAACATTTTGAATGGCATATCAAGACAGTCTGTTACTTGAACCTACTTCAGATAATAGGATGTTACAACTTTAAAGGGAGATATTGTCAAGGAATACAGGAATATGGCAAGACTTAATTATGCCCTTACAATATTTTAAATGCATTTAGTGGGCTATATAGGCTGGATCCAAAGATTGCTGCACTCTATGAAAAGACTTCTTCTGGCACAAAAGGTGCCCTGAAGTAATTATTCAGTTACTTGAAATTCTTTTACTATTTGCAAAGCCATTCAGCAGATCTGTCCGTTCCAAACTGTCAGCTTGCTGTGCAAGAAGCAAGAGTTCAGAATTAATATATTTTTATAAAATTACATAGTTACACAGGAAACAGGCATGACTGCTGCTATGAAAGACATCCAATAAAAGAGTTCTGATAATTTTGCGAGCCAGTTGGCATGAATGGACCATGGAAATGTGGTAGCGGAACAGGACTTAGAGATTGATTAAGAAACCACAATGTTATAAACTCAAGAGAAAGCAAGC
The DNA here is from genome assembly GCF_023634085.1 of Falco cherrug. Lineage (NCBI taxonomy): Eukaryota > Metazoa > Chordata > Aves > Falconiformes > Falconidae > Falco > Falco cherrug. Next base: position 37,534,119 of record NC_073697.1, read on the forward strand.
AGGCATACATTCAACAGCCAAGGTCAAAACTGTAAATTATGAAATCTCAAGTAAGAGCAGACAGAACTTTCTAATTTTCACCAAAAAAAAGGCAAAAATCAAAATACAGCATTTTAAAATATGGCTGTGCTTCCAGACACTTTCAGTTAAATAACCTCACAAGAACATTTTATTAATTTTTCAAGATATAATTGTGAAAAGTGTCCTTCCCTACCCTTTAACAGCATGTTGACCAAACACCTTACTGTTTTTAATGGAATAGTAGCACCACCATTCTGTTGCATTACACTAATGGCTTCATTAAGTTTCAGTATGCAGCTTTGAGGTAGCCATGGTGGGGGACGTTGGGTGGGGTGGAGTGCGTGTGTGTGGTGTTTTTTGTAAATCTGCAACCATTCAGCAGCTGGGAGAAACTGAAAGTTCTATTTCAGGAAGACAACCTGAGGAGGCCTGTTGACGAGCTTCAATTTTTCTCCCAGTGTCAGGTAATCCGATTACAACATTCAGCTGCAAGCTGTTTTGATTGAACTAAAAGCCTGATTTAATCTGCTACAAATGGCAAATTACTCCTTTATCTATCCTTGTACTCCATGTAGTACAAATTACTACATTTCACATTCTCCTCAGAAGTTTAAGTAAAAGTGAATGGAAGTATGTAGACCATTTCCTACTGGCATACCAACCAAGGGTGCACAGATATCCGAAAGCCAGGTCTGTGAAACTGCCCAGCAGCTGCCATTCATGCACCCAGGAACGCAACCCCACTGTCAAGTGTGATGCCTTAGGCTTGCTCCTGGCTTAAAAGGGCTTGCTGATAACTTCATATGCACTCCAGTTAACCTATCAAAGGGCAGCAAATAGTGGCAGAAGATTATTTATGCACTGTTCTCCTGAATTCAATAACCTAGACAGGAAAAAGGACTTTTTTTTTTTTTTCCCTTTTGCTTAGCATATCTCTATTTCATTAAGGCCCTTGTGGCTGCTTTGCTGGGCATGCTAGATGCTAGCTTTGTTCTACTTCCTCGATAAAAAGGAAGGCAGCCAGAGAATAAACATCTAGTTACACAAGCAGATCTCATAATCACAAGTCAAAAACAAAAATTATGAAAGTAAAGATGACTTCATATAATTCAGCCATTCTAAGAAAATCTCTGCATTTACTTTTCTCAGGGGCAGTTTGGTGGCTGAATCCATTCTTCAATGACTCCAACAGATCATACAGAACCTTTTGTAAACTAATGGCCATATGGAGGCACATCATGATGGTAAATACACCAGCGCTGGACTGTAGCACTATCACACTAAGCAAAGTCCTGAATAATCTCCTGCCAAGATAAAGAAACAAGTCAAAGAATACTTCTCAGGTTGACTCCTTTACTGATATTTAGAATAAGATGTTAGACCAGGGGGCCGGGGAAAGAAAACTTCAGGAAATACATTGAACTATATTCATAGCAACACAGGTGGCACATTCACAGCAGCAAGAATCAAGTTAATTAGCTGACGTTATTGCCAATTACTCCTGCAAGCATACCTCTTTATTTAAGCTGTCTTCTTGAATATATGACCTAGTAAGGAGACCAAAACACCTCTTATTATCAAAAGGCTTATACTTTTCCTTTCAAGTAAAGATCTTAGAAATAGTATAATTATATGCACACAACTTACCATCTGAAGTTCTTTCCAACAGTTAAGACACATTATCAAAAGCATCTTGATGTACTAGGCATATAAATCTAAACACTTAAAGCAGTAACAGCTTTAATAACCGCAAAGTTCAAGGAAACGAGGTTCCAAAATCTCACTAGAAACATTTGAAATATCCCATAAGATCACGTTGTTATAAAATTTAATTCCAGATTTTAGTTTTCCTATAGTGATTGCTTAGACACTCGTCTGAGAAAAAATACTCTTATTTAAGCATAAGGAATATCAAGAAATAGACAATATATTTAATAGAAGAAAAGCTAAATCACTTAGAGCTAAACTCAAATTCTTCCCAGCTATCAAGTAGTCCCACTGATTTCAGTCAGACTATTCATCTGCTTAGATTTAACCAGATATCTTGTTCCTTACAGAAGCTGGATATTAGTCACTGTCTCTTTTCTGACAAGAATGGAGGCAAGAGAAAATGTGCTCTAGTACATAGTCAAAACAGGAGGAGATATCATCTGACATGGCTTGACTTTGTTTTTAAGTAGAGTGCCTTTTAGGTTGACTGCATGCTTCTAATGCCAAGTTTGTCTCAATCATTACATTTGAAATTACAAATTACAGGCTGTTAAAAGAAGTGGGAGAATGGTATTTTAATATCATGCTCTTAGAACACTAACAGTAATTTCCAGATAAAGACTGTGTGTTGCAATCAGTAATACAGGCTCTCCTGTTACCAGTTACTCCCAACTAGAAGCTCACACTACAGCGTAAACACTAGATTGTTAAAATCTCCTCTGTATGGTTTCATTAAATAGCTGAAATGTTTTCCAGTGCCTCTTTTAACCAAACCTCTCAAATTTTTCTCACATCCATATATACACAGTATAATGACCATACTCACAAGATAATGAAAAGTAGCAATAAGGACACTGAGTTAAAGTCTCAAATTGTTTTTAAGGTATTTTTAGAGACTGAGTGTTTTAAAATCATAGCAGATCATTCTTATCAATACAGATAATGATGTGGAGAATTTGGTTTACTCTTTACAAATGTGAAATACCCCAAATCATATCATGCTTAAGTAAGGGACAGATTTTTTTATAAAAGTTATGAAATGCAGAAAGGAGGGACTGGTTTCATACCAGCATTTGCAAAACTGGATAGCTAGGCAAATTGCCTAGTTAGGCAAATAAATATTTGTCCAAGATAATGGAAGTACAGGCTCATAAATCATAGTTTTTAGCACCTGGAAGAAAGCTTCCCAAGAAAAGCTTTTTTAACTCAGGTCCATTTTCCACTGTCCAAAGAGAAGGCTGTAAGGTGGTTATCGCTTCATATAGAATTATGGGGAGAAAAAGATCTGTTACTCAGGGTAGATGATGTATTTAGCATCTGTTGACAAGGATACAAAAACTAGTAATTTCAAGCTGGAGTTAAACTGAGTTAGACTGCAAAAAGTGGAAACTTTCTAAATTAACAGTGAAAATGAATAAACACTGAAACAGCTTACCTCAGATGGTGGATTTATGATTTTTAAAGAAGAAAGAATTCTTTCCCTACCCACCCCACTAAAAGTTATGCTTGGATTCAGCTTTCCTGGGGTAGCATTTGGCCTGACTGGGCAAGGAATCCCTATTCCAGCCTCCATACTAATATTGTTGGGTCCCTTTGGATAACAGGTTGTTCATTTTACCCAAAATGGTTGTGAACTTCCAAGCTGTTAAGACAATTATAATAAATACTTCATAAAGTCCCTACAGAAGAATGAGGTTATTTTCTGGCCTCTCTCCTCACCAGTAAATAACTTCTACTAAAGGACTGTTGTGAGGATAACCTTTTCCCCACAAGCATGAGAGATGGACTACAACTGGGTCAAGGACACTGAAGCAATTGGCTGTTTTAAATAATCTAGCGCTTTCTCTCCTGAGACTGGATGGTGTTCCTGCTCATATATTAACACATAAGATGACAGGAAGGAATTTTTTCAACACTTTCTTCTCAGCACTCCTCGGGCTCCCTTAAATCCCAAGTCTCAATAACATTAGTATCACTAACAACATCTCATCATCTCATTATGGATTGCCACTACTAGATCCAAAGTACTACAGTTTTATCAGCCTATCAGAGACAGGTTTGGCATGAAATGAACAGTTCTCGTCTGTTAGCTGAAGCATTCTTGGGAAACATGGAATTACTCCTCCAACCAAGCCAAGGTGAAGACATCTATATTTCTAAAGCTAGGCAGTCAACAAGCACCCAAACGGGCTTGTTGAGTACACTCAGGTGGGATCTCGGTAACTCCACTAATCAAGTCATTTACACTACACATTTTCACTCTTAGTAAATTAAGCACCTAATTATAGATATTCAGTCTTGAACTATTTCTTCCTTTTCCCTCACCGTCCTCCTAGATCTGCTGGTAATTACTTGGTTTGTTTTGAAAGCCATTCCTACAACCACTAAATGTCAGAGAAGCTTCTTTTTGATAGCCACACAGTAGAGCAATGTCTCAAACCCAATGTCAAAGCACATATCCAAACATAGGCCTTCTGTCCTGCTTGACTGCCATAGGAACAAAATTCTTTTAAAGGTGGGTTTGAGTCAACAACTTTGTCACATGCAAGCACACATTCTCAGCTAAAAAAACCCACGCTGATTTATATCATTAAGAAAGCTGACTCTCAGTCTGAACCTATAAATAACTTCTTATTTATTAAAACTTCTGGCATGATTAGCAGTAATTTGACTCTCTATTGCAAGCATCACAGTAAGAAAATATGACTAATAAAAGAGGACCCCCATCTGCAGCAGGTGTAGGAAAGCCAGCTCATGTGCAACACCACGTGTGCAAATTATTCTTTTGTTCCGAAGAGACATGGACTAAAGTTGCAATAAAAATCAAAACACTAAGATCAGGAAAGCAAGAGCATGTTATTGCCTCTAGCAATTAATGCTGATGAATTATCAATTACCTTCTGCTATCAGGTCTTACAATTTCAGAAGAAACAAGCCAAACGAGAAAGATTTAAACTCTCTTCCTGACACTATTCAGATTTGTGGTGTTCTCCTTGTGTAACTTAGGTTGCTACTACACCAGCAGTCATAAAAGGCATACTCACAGTCCTAAAAGAATATTTTCAGTATTACTTTGGTCTCCCATAGCAGGTATTGAATGAACTCAACAGGCTAACATGGTCCTTTAGAAATGTCTTAGTACTGCTAAGGACAGATGGAAGACAAGACAACAACACTGTTTTTCTAGAATACAGATATAACATTAAGCATCTAAAGCTAAAAGTTTTCTCCACAATTTAGACCTTTGTTAACTATAAAAGTCAGAGGAAAACAGCACGTTCCTCCCATGTGTTCAGATTTTTAAAATCCTTTAAGAGGCTTTTTATTTTTTCTTTAAGTTTTTTGATTACAGGAAATCTCTCCAACAGAGGCAAAAAGCAAAGAAAAATTAGACATATGCTGCAGCCACAAGAACTAAAATTTATTTAGAGAAAAATTTCAAAGGCATAAATACATAAGGTATCTAACTTACTTTAAATTTTCCCATCGTGGCAGATATCTTTAGAACTAGAAGTGTTGGGTATGTAAACAATTATTAAATGATTCCTTTTAAAATCTAATTTAAATTTTAAACAGTTGCATACTGCAAGTCACTAAGGACACATCACAAGCTTCTGAATATACAAGAATGTCACTCAGGTTTTAAATTGCTTCATCTTATCAAAAACTTGTGGATGGTCAAAATACATCAGATACTGCATTCAATCGGTTTATCTTACAGGGATTTTTATTCTTTTCCATTAGTAGAATAGAGTAGAACTTCATTCTCGCAAGTCAGGATGCAATCACTGAAATATCTGGGACTGTATTTAAGTGGTTGACATTGCATAGGTCTTATAAGGTATATTTTTGCCTATGACCATTTTTTTTTTCTATGCTTCCATACCTTCACCATCGAGAGCTTAGTCCCACAAGGTTTAATCCAAAGGAAGATCCAGCTGCGCTGAGCCCGTTAGCCAAAATGTTAACACTAGGCTTGTTACATCAGTGTAACCACATCAGTCTGCAAGAGGGAGGCATCAAGATGAATAATACAACCTATTTAGACTGGGCTGCCACGCTTACCTGGAGGCAGCACAACATAGGCAGCTGAGCTGCTTCAGCACCACAGAGGACAGGCTCAGGCTGCACTTTGTGCTTGCAGTTTTATTTTCTGTACTAACAGCAGCCCCTAAAGAACTATAGAAACTAAAACTGCAGGACTGAAATAAAGCATGTGTTTAAAAGTTTTGCTCAATGCAGGTCATAAGGACTAATATCTTTTAGGTCTCTTCTGGCATTACTGGACAGAAAAAAAGGCTGAAGGATCATCCTCATTCAGAGTTCAAATGTATCACTGTAATCTTCATTTTATACAGCTGATTTTACTTTATACAGCTCATACACAGCTAGAAAAACTCTTCTGTTCTCATCTTTAACAGGGAGATAGAAAGGTTAGTGTTATATATATCATATATATTTTATATATAATCATATAATGATAATCATTACATATACTTCTCATTTAAATAACTACATACAAGACAAAACTTCTCTTTAGAATTTATAGTACTAAAAGCAAGATCATCAGCACTCTTTGGGAAAATTTTCTGGATTTTAATCGTATGTGGTGATTTATAAAATCAAAATAAGCCACAGCCTTTGTGTGGCTGAATCTACATTGTTGTACAGAAAAGAAATGCTTAGGAACAGCTTAGTTATGGGAAGATGTCATGCTTTTCACAGTCTCCTATTTGTTTTCCCAAAATAAAGAAATGTTATTTCTATCACTTGAAAATGTGAAATTGTCATTTTCACATAATTTTGCTCCCTATTCTATTCCTTCTCTCACTCCCACCCTAAACAGTAACTACCCTGAAACTCTCTTCCTCCTGCTTTGGAATCCCTAGTGTTGAATTGCACCAAGCTGAGTATCAGTGGTGGTGTTATTCCAAGTCATTTTCCTAACTACTGACACTAAATCTAAAGCTGGTACTTCAGAATTTGGCTAAGAAGGATTCTGGCAAGGCATCCTAAATTAGAAAACAGAGTGCTGCAGCCTGAATAAAGAGTGTCATTAAAGACTAATCCCTTCCCTTCCTCTTTAAATCCTTGAGAAAACATCAAAAATAAGGGAGGAAGACAAGACTGGACTTAGTAAGGGAAGCATCACATTATTTAGAATCCCATCAGCAGTAACAGAGGTAAGGAAGATATTCACTATAATCACATTTGTATGATCAGTCGTTCTATGTCAGTTTCTTGAATAGTGTTTCCTAAGTTGTCCCTGCCTCCATCACATTTTAGGCATTAAAAACCTCTCTTCCTAAGCAAAGCAAATTTTGGAGGAATTCAATGACTTTGTATTTCTAAAGTCAATGCCTAATTCCAGTGTAAATTTAGGATGACAAATACATAAAACTAGTAACACTAGAGGTAACGAAGATGATGTCATATAGCGGTACTAGAGCAAAGGAGTTTTTAAAGCATCCCAGTAAGTTCTAGTCTAGAATTATCCAATTCCTTGCAATTTTGGTTAAGAAAGGGAACTCCACTAAGAAAGGTGGAGAAGAACCATGTGATGGCAATGAGGGTTAATGAGATCACAGCTTTAATTACCAGACAATAATGTGAAGGTCATCAGTTGTTTCTCACTCACTGTCCCTTGCTTAAGGGATGCTGTCAGACACATCCACATCTCAGGCTCCAGCTGAGATCACATGGCCACAGCATAAGAGAGGAAAAAAGCAGAAATCCCATCTGAACCAAGAACATTATATTCAGAACCTTACAAAATCACAAGTACAGACAAAACCAAGAATAGGAAAGAAAGCGCATATCAGAAACAGATTTCTGAACATACACGCTTCTCTGCCAAAAGCTATTCCTACCCCTGTTTTCCATACAGTACCTAGAATGAATATTTTATAAACCTGACTTAAGACAAAACCACAAAAAAATTTAACAGGATTATGATGGAATGAGAGATAAAACTATCTATCTCTCTGGAACAGAAACGGTGTTTGACTCCCCTGGTTTCTCTTTACTATTTTGTCTCAAAAACTGACAAGTTTGAAAAGAATGACATTACCTTAATTATGTGACAGCCTCTCTTCAGCCCCACTAATACTGAGACTCAGAGCTTTCTCTCCACCATAAGCACTGGCTGAGCCTTAAGCAATAAACCTCGGAGACACTGCCCAAACACAGCCAAGCTCTTGCTGCAGCCTGCATAGCCCTTTGATTGCCCTTATTTCAGGCTGAATGTTAGAGAAGCCCCAAACATTGACAAAAAGAAAAATTTCTCAAGGTAACTCCACTGGGGGAAAATTTTCCATCTGGGTGATAGCTGTTGGATTACTTGTGTGTGGCTCAGTAATGGATAGAATTAGGGTTGGTAGAAAGTCTAAAGCTCCCAGGTCCCACCAGTGAGCACATCAAACTGCTTTGAGTAAGCTACTGATGTTGGCTGCTACCCATTGCTCCCAGCTGAGAATCATCTCTTCCACAATACTGACTTCTGACATCCCCAAGCTGGCTTCTAGAAGCTCATCAGTGCATTAAAATAACAGGCTTTATTTCAATGGGAAGGTAAAGCTCCAGTAACTTGCTTAAAACATACTCAGTCAATTCTGGTAGGAACTCCAAATGCAAGTGCACAGTTTAAACCGAATATTCACAGTAGCATAATGTTTGTTTACCATGTTCTAGCTTCAGTAAGTGACTGTAACTCAGACTTGTGTTTCTCTTATCCACATTCAACAGCAGGCACAGAGTTTGAAAGGAAAGTAACTAGCATGTAGAATTAACAGTAAACATTCTACAGTGTTAAAGCTAGTTACTCCCCTGATTTCTGGAGTCATATACTACACTAGTTTTAATAGCTTTATCTTCCATTCACATCAATAGCTCCCAGAAGGTTTAAAAAAAAAAAAAATAAAAAGATTTCACAAAATTACAAAAGACTTCAAAAAATTACAATTTTAAAAACTGCAAGAGAAGTTCATTCAGATAGAAAGACATTTAGTACATTTTTTCTCCACCCCATCACTAAAGACAGTTTTTATTGCAATACAATTTTCCTTGTATACAAGCAGGAAAAGAACTTAAAACATCTGGGATACAGTTGTATGTATGCAAATACCTCTTATTTTTTAACATTAAAGGAAGAAAAAGGCAAAAGTGCTATTGTTGTAATTTGTTGCTTCAAGGCAAATTTATATTAAAAAAAAAAAAAAAAGAAATTTAATGTGTTCTGATCAAGCCATTTTTCCATTTTATTTCCCTGAAATCACACTGTAGATTCTCTGCCATGATGATGAAAGCCTTTTAGGTATTACGGTTAGTATCTCAATGGCTATGTGCAGGCAAATGCCTGTCTGTACAACTGGTTTAAGATATGCAACTGTGTGCACTCAAGTAAAGAGCTCCTATTTCTGGAAATTGGGCCATTAGGCTGCATTTTGTCTTTTTGTGACATAGTCAGTAACCAAGTCTGCAAAAGTACTTGCTTCCTCATGTGGACTGCAATTACCCTGTCTTCACCTACACTGGGTTTTGGGGTTTTTTTTGCATTTTTACTCTCCACTTCTAATTTCTCCAGGCTCTGATTTAGTAGACTGTGTCCCAAGGGTGAATTCCCTCAGAACTTTGTTTTCCTGTAAGACACCTACACTCGATGAAAAGAGGCAGCTGCAGTAATATTGACTAGAAAATCCATGAGCAGAATGGGGAGAAGTTAAAAAAAAAAAATGACACACAAAAAAAACCAACCTTATGTCAGATTCACATTAGCATTTTAACACCATCTTTAGCAATTGCCTCTTAGAACAGAAATATAGAGGAAATTTAATAGGTTAAAAAGTTTGATCAATTTAGAACCATGATCAAATTTGAGGACTGAGTTTGTGCACAAATACGTTACATTTGACACTTCAGTGGGTTGACAGCTTATTCTGTTCTAAATGAGATTTCCCTCCTCTAGAGTATCATTTATCTATAATGTCTAACAAAAATGGATTGGGCTATGATTGCAATAGTATGGAAGATAAAACTAACATTCATACAAGTCTAAGTATGCACTGCATCCACTTTGCGTGTATTAACCTAAAAAGCAAATGCAGAAGTACAATTCAGGACAGGTTAAATCTGGTACAGAAAACTGTCCACAGTTGACATTTGTTCTTCAGCTCAGACCTAAGGCTGTGGATATCGTAGCACATACAGCACACAATGTTTCATCAGGCTCTCAGCACCTTGTAAAACTCAGGCACAACAGGCTGCTTTCAGACATGATTGTCAAAGAAAGATTGAATTTTCTTATTATTTCTAACATTTCTCCAGAACAAGACTTCCTATCCAGTTTTTTATTGCTTACTTTATTAATCCGTTTATTTTGTGGTGGCATAAAGCAGTAAACAGATATGACTCACCCACTTTAAGATCTGATTTTATTTTTTAATGAACATCCATGAAGGTTTTGTACATTCAATTTCAGGTAAAAGCTAACTGTCTCATTTATACAGCTGGACGCTGGCCCTACGGAGCAGTAGCAAGACTTCAATACACAGGAAGTCTACAGCAAAGATGGAAACAGAACAATTCCTCCATTAACTCCCAACATTTACTGTAACAGCCTGCTTTACCTTCCCCTTCCATTTCCCTCTGAGTGTAACATTATGAATAATTAGGCAGATATCAAGTTTACGGATAACGTAACGTTACTATAATTCTTTTATCTAACAACTTGCAATTGTTTTCCTAGAGACTTCTTCCTTCAAATTTTTGGGGCTCCTAATCTTTTAACAATGACTCATCCAGCAGGTTCTGTTAAAGTCATCTACTTTACTCACACAAAGCTTATCTAAGGAACACTAGCTGCCCCTAGCTGCATGGAGTAGCAGCACATTATTGCATCAACTTCATATGATCAATTACCTACAAAACTTCCAGTACTATATAACATATAAAACAACGCACAATCACATTTTTTACAACAGCAGACCTGCAGACCTTTTTTAGTGGAATTCTATAAAGCATATTTCACCATTACCAGGATGGCACTGACAACACCCTTAACCTGCAAAAGCCACTGGGCTCATTCCTGCATTTAAGACAGTAAAAGAAGGGACACATGAAAAGTGATGAGTAAGAGAAACAAACAGAACACAGCACAAAGCTTTCAAGTGCTCCTTAAAACGTAACAAATTCATAATTTACGGAAAAGTAGTATTTGTTTTCATCATGAGGAAGATAACCAGTAAGATGAGAACACAACATCTAAGGCATAGAGTAGAGCATTGCCCATATCAGGCTCACCAAAAAGCTGCCCTCATAGCTGTAGCATCCACCATAAGGATCAATGGAGTGGAAGCAAAAGGATGGAAAGAGCATTTGTTTGATCCTTTGCTTTTCCACGTTGGTGCAAGTCTGGCTATACCCAACACTTCACAAAATGCAGCTATACATTAGTTCAGACTTAGAGCAGCTCTATTGATGGGTCAAATTCCACACAGTCACCATCCCTACACAAACTTACCCTGGCAAACGTCAAAGCGACTTATAATATTACATTTTCCCCCCTACATTTTCAAGGTGTCATACAAACGTCTTTCTTCATGTTGTTCCACACAGTGGTATGTGCTCTAGGGGTAAGCTTATAAAAAGATAAAAGGCCATACCTTGCCAAAGAGCCTCCTTCAAAAATTGAAGACAGAAGTTTCAGTTAAATCTCCTTATATAAAGAGATTAAGTCAGGGCAGTACATTTTTTTAATGTAGAAGATATTCATCTCATTTTTATCTTCACCAATAAAAATGAAATAAGAAAATAAAATTTTGAAGGTCTTTAGATAATGATGTTCCTAACATGACATTCATTTATGAAACTATCATCCTGTAGTTTTAAATAGCTGCTCTTTTTGCTAGCAAATTATGTCATTTCTCAACTCTATAGTTTTTTGTCTTCCATTTTTTTCTTATATGTGTAGAAAGAGGTGCAGATTTACATGGGGGGGGATGACGACGACGACACACTTAATTAGATATCTTATGAAACCATAAAAATTCAGTGAGACCCCAGCACTATTTTATGATGCATTGCACGGACTGCCAAGTTAAACATCTACATGTATATAACAAGGAGCAAATGTCACAGAAATTCCCTACTCCACTTCTGGTATTCATTCCTATAAGACATGTTATAGCTAGTAACATTCCAGATTGGTTTTCAAGTTCTCTTCTTTGTGGCACGGAAACATTCACTTCTGGGAAGAAACGGAGTAGTTTAGTGGAGCAATTTCTATGGACGTAGTTCAGATTCTTTGAAAAGAAGTTGATTAGGAAATGTTCATGTCAGGCCACAAAATGGTACTGCTGTCAGAGGTTTCCAAGGAAAAAAAAAGTAGGGGGGGAGATACTCCTAATAGAATTTTCAACTCCATTCCTCTCCAGTCTTGCAAACCATTTGCTATAATTTCAGGCAGGTGGAAAGTTAAGGTCAGAATAGGAAAAGTTTTGGTTAGAAAAATGAACCATCATGCTAGAAATTGCTAAAATATAAAAAAGTACATATCAAAAACCATATCTTTTCTTACAAACTGAGAAACAGTTCAAAACGCTTTAAGTGGAACATATCTTTAGGAAGGGTTGATAAGTTTGGTTCAAATTCATGGCTTCTGAAGTGAAAGCTACTGGTGTTATTATTCTTTTCAGTTAGCAGACTTAATGGATACTGACCAGTGAAAATTACAGAGCACAGGTAGGTAGCCCTAATGTTACGGTGTATGCTATCCAGGCAGAGCGAGAGCTTTGGACCTGAGCAAATCCTCCTGAAAACACTTGGCTGAGTTCTGCCTCGAGAAGAAAACCCTCGTTGAAATGAGCTTTGATGAGCTTAGGATATTCACATAGCTTTTACTGTTAAGGCATTACAATTCACCCACAGTGACCCAGGATATTTGCATTACTGTGATAAAACCAACTATTATTAAATATTTTTTCCATTTAAAATTTTTTTAGTTGCCTAAAATTCTGATAAAAGGGGCTTGTTTTGGGCTTTTCCTGCCTGCCACCTAAGGGATATGAAAGGTTTGTCAGACTAAGCACTTTATACAGAACGTAATTTGGAGTAATGGTAAAAGGGGTAGGCATTTCTATCTTTTTTTTTCCCCCCTAGACATAAACTGACTGTTAAGTCTAGTTTACTGAGCAGCTCTCCATACCGCCAAATGAGTGGTGAAAGGCTGCAAAGAACTGTAGAAACCATCTATGACAGAGGCCTGCATTGCTGAAAGAGAAAGAGACAAGAAACAATAAAATATGGTCCAGCTTCAGTGCCCTTAGGAGAGGTTTCTGTCCTTGAGAGGTACTGTCCTGGAGAGAGTTTGAAAGCAATCACAAGGCTCAAATGACTGGGCACGTCAGAAAATAAACATACCATTTCAATGAATAGGTTTCAAGGCAGATAAATTTATTTTGTTGTATATGAGGACAAGCCAGACATTTTTCAAAGACTTTTACATAAAATTAAGGAGAAGCCTAGCCAAGAGCGGCAATCAGCGTTTGGTCACTCACCTGGATCCAGATTTCCCACATCTTAATGCCTTTTGCTCCCTGACTGGGAGCAAGAATACAGATCAGGGTCACCAACATCCCTCATTAATATTAACGCTATTAAGTCCTGTGTGATGAAAAAGGTTCCACCAGAAATTTTCTAGTATTTTCTGATTTTAATTCACTTCCTGATAGCTTTCACAATGCCATGGTACCATCATGCTGTAACTCTGATACATTTTGTTTCACTTATGTTACAAAAAATATGATATCATTTGAAAAGACCAGTACTCTGCATGTTGTACACATCATGAAAAGAGAAAATCAGTTGGTAGCTTAAAAAAAAATGCAATAAAGACATAAGCTCTATTTCTTCTTTAAAGATGAAATAAAAGGCCTAAATGCAACATACTGCCCCCCGTACTTCTGCCTCATTATATATGAGCACATAAGGCTTTATGACACAAGTTAGCCCTCTTCTGCTATTCATTGACTAGGAGTTGTATATGTTACTACTGCTAAACATATGATAAATTAAAGATATGAAGGTAGCCATGTCTTCCTTGCACATAGATTTCCTCATAAAATGCCTTAGGCTTAACTGAACAATTTTACAGGTTTTCTGAATAACAAATGTAAACAGAAGTTTCCTAAGTGTGAAATACAGTAAACATGGCTGACAAATTACATTTTGCACAAATTTCCTTTTTGAAAATAGGACAGAAAACCAGATCTATCTGCTACACACATCAGTTAATGTTATTCACATCCTGAAACCACAAAGAACATAACATCAGTGTTTCATCACTGATCACTGTAGAGTCAGTTACATGCAGTAAAACCTGGTTGACTTTAACAGTCAGATATGGCCAATGTCAATGGAGTTTCACCAGGATAAACCTGATAAAGCATCTTTATTCTGTAAACAGTATTTCAATGCAGAAATTGAAATACAGTTGCACAAAATCAGTTAGTTTATTATCAAAAAAAATGTCCAGGTAGACAAATATTTTAGTTAACGGACTAACATTAAGTGAGAAATAAATTAGTCATGATACACTTGCAATCAACCTGCATGCATAAAACATTGGGAATGTTTTGAGTAATCAAAACAACCATGTCTGTTTAATAGCTTACTTTTTCCGATTAAAAGAATCTACCATGAAAATGGAAGAGAGCAAGAAAATATTGTTCCTGTGTACTGTAGTATTTAGTGCTCTGCTAGGTCCTCCATTTTTTACGGGTTTGCATAGCCACACAATCCCTTGAAATATCTGCAGTAGGTTTTTTTATATGCATATTCATGAAGCCAATGCAAAATAAAACAGAGATTTTTTTTTATGCCCTTAAAAAAATCCAACAAAGTACTAAGTTTATAAACTGGTCCTACAACTTCAGCTTGCCTACCATAACCAGTTAAAAGAATAAATGCTATCACTTCAGATCTGCCTTTTACTATATAAGTAACATCTGGGAATTTGAGAACATTTCTAACAGTGAGCACATGAACAGTGCAGTTATTAAGCCATACTAGGGATAACATTGCACACGAGATACCCATCTAGGGAGGTGGCTCTCAAGTTTAATGTCAGTTGTATTATTTTAAAGAATATTAGTTTGCATTTTTAATACCCCATTCTCACAGTTTTAGACTTATTTTCAGTAAAAAAGAAATCACTAATCTCCTTGGATACCTCCTCCCTTTCTGAAGTCAATATTACCATAGCCTTAAGGCATCAGTGTTCACCTGAGCTGGATAAAGACCACTCAGGTGTGCCTTTGTATGCTATAATTACACCTCTCACTGCAATGCAGACCCAGATACAAAATAAACAAAATGAACATGCTCCCTACACAACTTGCCTCTAGCTTTTCTCTCCCTAGGAAGTATTTTCATTTATTCTCCTCCTAATTGCAACTCAAAACTACTCTTCTTGCAATTCTCACACAAAGGTTGAACATAATGTAATTTTACACCTGCTGCAGGCAATCCCGTGTATCCAACAGTTAATTTGTTCACTCATCCAGAAGGATTTCAGCCTTATTCGGTGTTATCTAGACCTCAGTCCCTTCTGCCGTACCAGAGACACACGTGTTTTCATTATGTGAGCTGGCCCAGAGCACACAGTGGCATTTCTGAACATGCACAATATTCAGTCAGCCAATGAATATGTGGGGCAAATAACATGCAGCATATGAGTTTTCTCAGCGCTCAACATGAGAACACACCCTTATAATTTATTAGTGCTAAGATCTGGGGGAAGGAGAACAGCCTCTGCTGATAACAAACCTGAAAGTCATTGCCTTGAGCGCTTTGGTTGGATCCTTCACATACAAACCTGGTCACACAAATTACAAATGCAGGCATCTCTGAGGATGTCTAATTTTCCTACTGGTCATGATCACAACTCCATCTGATTTATAACACACTTCTGAAGGCTTTTGTATATCCAAATGAGACACTTTTCACTGTTAAATATATCTATACCAATATCCTCTGGGTTCTATACACTTCCACAAAAACTTCATGCACACAAGTGCAAAGTTTTACAGGTATATCTCTCCAGATTGCTTTTGTCCCTGAAGGGGATTTTATAGCTGACAGTTAACCTGCTTGAAAGAAATTTTCTGTAGCAAGTGTCACCAACTTATTCTCAGGCTTTGATCACTATTCTTGGTAATAAAAACAAAGATGCAAATCTGATTGCCACATCTCCATTTTCAGACTGAATGAGGAATGGATTGTTCTAGTTAACAAGTGAACAAGCAACTGGCAGTAGGTTTCAGGACTCATTAATCCAGCAGTTCTGCAGGAGCAGCAATGGGATGTCTCCTCTCACTCTATGCTCTAGCCACAGAAAAACAACCCACAAAAAAATTCCCTCAGATTGATATGAGAAATCCATTAAGTTTTTGTGCAGCTTTTATCTTTATGCTATGGAAATACTGACAATACAACTAAACTTTATGAACTGAAGAAAAACGATGATAACCTACTTCCAAAGCAAGTGCCAGAATTTGAAATTGATCTAAGCCGTACCTGTAACACACTCTAAATATAATTTAATTGCCCATTTATTTTTTTCCTTTATTGAGCAAACTGCCATTTGCTCAACGTATTCCCATTTTCCAGGATTAATAAAGATGATTTTCCATCTGCTGCAGTGGTCCCTTGAGACAGATAAGTGTGCATAAACACCTGTTTGACCGAAAGAGAAGGAACTCCTCTCTTGCTATGGAAAACCCAAAAATGCACCATCAGACACAAAGCCCAGAAGCCAATGCTTTTGCAGGCTCTTGACAGTAAACTCGGTCACCTTCAATCTCTACAGCACCAGCCTCGCTTCTTGCAATTCTTGACATAATCAATTACTGGCAATAAGAAATACTGGAGAAACACAGGGTGATATTTGAAGAATATTTTAAGCTGCAACGCCAAGAATTAATTTCCTGACAGGATTAACAATAGCAGTATAATTTTAAGGAGAAATTATCCACTCGGGCTAAAGAAGAAAGAAGCATGATTGGCTTTCTTAGTTTTTTCTGAATTATAGTTTCCTCTGTGATAAATCCTTGGTCAAAATCAATTTAATGTGTAAAGAGACAAATGGGTCAACAGCAATGATTATGGGGCATGCTGATCTGAATAACATGTTTTTAACCCACCGATTCATTAGTCTGATTTGGGAGCCTGTCTACTCAGAGTGAACAGTTTAACTACCCATCCAGCACTGCCTGACTCTCTTTTCTCTTTTTAAATCAATGCTGCCCCCATCTGGGAGTACAACCTGGAACCTATTACTGCTTACGGCACTTACTCTATCCTACCTGAAATTTATTAATTGTATCAATAAAGTTACTGAAAATATGTCTTCCAGTATAATGTAATTGAAAAGTGCTTCATGGCTCAAAAAGATTTTAATTCAAAATTTACAGAGAAGTGCCTAAACCTAGGGATCTGAAAATCAAAATTTTTCTCACTGGATACATACGCACTGATTAAGTGTAAGGTAATGTACTTTAGAGTACGTTACTGGTATGTGATGCTAGATATTTTTAATTACAAATTCTGTTGAAAAAAATTCTTCCAACAGAATTCTTCTGTAAGATATCAGAAGCAGGTAATAAAGCACAGAAAATAGTTGTATTTGATGAAATATACAGAATGTTGATGTATAATAAATACAAAATCATAAATAATTTTGAATTTTTTTGTGTTCTGTATTAGCATAATATACAAAATTTAATCAATACATCAATCAGGTCATTAATGGTCTACAGAGCTAAGCATTACTTTTTTTTTTTTTAGCTTCAGTGTACGAGCATGACTCATGAATAGCTAGCATGAATGTTTACTAAAGATTTCATCAAACATAAGTTTATCAATTAATAACACTTCAATATATGGACCATAATGTTGCATATGAACCTACATCCTTACTCCTATTTATGTCTTATTTTTTCCCCTTTGCCTCACCTTAAAAGCCATATACATTGTCAATAGAGCCACAACAAGTATGTGTAGAACACGGTAGAAGACTCCCAGATTGAAGTTTTTAAACAGTCGCTGTACTGAAATTGCATTGAAGGTCTGTTACATTACACCTCAAAGTTTTACCAGTCAGCAAATAAGATTTCAGAGGAATGTAGAACAGGAAAACAAATACAATGCAGCCTTCACCAAGGCATACATATATACTATACATGTATATACTATACAGTCATCTGTACAGTGGAAAACACATCTCCCTAACTTTTCCACAGAAAAGAAGTTTCATGTGTTTGACCTGCATTCACCAGAACAACCACTCACTATTAGAGGAAAACTGGCTGTGTGAAGCATAATGTTTTACGTTAACCTTCCTCTTATCAAATCTGAAACTCTTCCCCCCACCAAAATGCTACTAAAAGCATTACAGGACAGAGGGCAGTCGTCAGAGAGCTGGTCGTGCCTACACTGTCCACAGGGGGACGGGTGCTGCCCCACCACATGGACAGGCAAGCCCTGGGCTGCTCTCCTATGCCACTGAGGTACAAAGCCTGCCTGTTGCCAGAGCAATGCAAATGTCTTTGATGACATCCTGGACCACCTGCCCCACTGCCTGCCCAGGGATGAACAAACATTCAGTTCCACATGTGCGAACAGCACACATGATTTGACCAAGGTCTGCATCTTTCTGTGGCTATAACTTCTGTTCAAACAAGTACAACCACTGTATGCATTAAGTGGCAAGGTGGAAAGAACTCACCAGTATATTGTTTGAAATAAGTAATCTACAAGCTGAACTAATATTTAACTAGCTGCAGTGGGCACATTCAAGGACTGGATTAATATCTGTAGTGGTGTATACCGTATGAAGGGCAGTACAGAAAATAAGGGAAAAGAGGTATAAAACTGTAGCTGTCTCTCATGAAGCACATATGGTGTACTTTTCTCACTTGCAAGAAAGATCAGACTTGTTACTGCCACAGTCCAGACTATCCCAGATAACTGCAGATTAGCAAAATATTCCTTTACACTGATACTTCATGTAAATATATACAGAGACCATTCTTCAGATACCTTTTTTCCAAAACATGAAAAGCACTGCCTACCTTTGACATATGTGTGACATCTCCCTTCTGATGCAGTAAGCCCTGACAGAGCTTGGGCTGAGAACAGCCTATCCAAACTTGAAAGAATACCTACAAATGAAACTACCAATTTTTTTGTATAAAACAAGACAGCAAAATACTGTATCCTGAATATTTTGTACTGTGACTAAACCATTGTTAGAACAGATATCTTTTGGGTCTTATGAAAACCTAGCTTTTCATTGCAGTGCAAGTTCATTTATTGTTATATTCTAAAATCTACATAAAGTTTATGGCTTTTTTACTAATACTGTGATAAATATTTGGTACTGCGTTACAAAATAGCAAACAAATGATAATTTTACCTTCTGCTCTGTGCTGCTATAATTACCTCCCTTAGGAGTACAACCTAGCCTTTTGTCACTTTGATAGCACTGTTATTCTCAAACAGAGGCAGCAGAACAGCTAAAGGAGATGGATGCATATGTAAAAAGCTTTTAATCACAGGCATGAACATACCTAAAGCAGCAGTGTGATTCTTCTTCTAAATAAGGTGTCTATGGCTTCAAATCGGACATATTTTTAAATATTCTAAACTACTGAGTAAGAAAATCTGAGGTTTGGCTCTGTTTTAGATCCCCTCCAAAAAAAAAAAACAAAAAAAACCCCAACCAAATAAACTAGAATTGCCAGCATCAAAGAACCAGCACCAGTGCAGTAACAGACCTGGGAAAAGGAGTCTTCCGTTATATACGGGGTTTATTTACCTCTCGCCATTATCACTGTGGGGTCAAAATTACTGTAGAATATGGATAAAATGTAATAGAATCAATGCCTTTTACACTTCTTGCCATTCTCCCTTTCCACAGTCTGATAGAATTTACTATAACATGACCACTGGTGCTTGTCTCTACTACTCCTCTGCTTTGGAAGGGGTTGTGGGGAGAGGCGGGGGACACGCTTCAGGAATACTAGACAGTACTTGATGTAAGTCTGGTACCATAAAATTACACTCTGTTAGCAAACTAATTATCCCCACCTTTACCGTTTCCCCCCCTTTAAAGGTACTTGAGATCACAAAAAAACCCCCACTAGTGCAGGATTCAGGACGAAAGAGAAAACTATCAAAACAAAGCACTTTACATACATTGAGTGTCAATCTTCATAATCTAATCTCAATCATTTTCTCTAATCACAGTGTCATTTTCTAAACAAGATGTAAAAAACAATTGCATAGCACACATGTAGCATCATTATAAAGTATTTGAGAAATAAAAAGATTCATTTGCAGGGATTTCATAAAAGATATCTCTAGAGATAAGATATATTTTTCCCTGCAAGAAAGATTTGTCTTCTTACATCATTTTACTTCTTTACCTTATATAGGTGGGTTTTGTATGTAACCATGGATTTCAAAATATACAAAGTCTTGAAAACATAATCTAAATAATAAATTAGCCAGTCAAACATCACATGGCATGATCTGAGAAACAGTACACATTAGTCTAATTAGGAACTATGTTACACATCCACAAGACCAAGATTTGCCAGTTCCTGCCTTCTGAATCCTTAACTAAACAAATATAACATTATTCTAAAGCCAGCCATGCTGTTAATATATTAATGAGCAAAGATCTGACTTAAGTATTTCACCCTTTCACTGAAAATTTGGCTCATTGACTTCTTGTTTTAATACAATATAATTACTGCTTACAGGAGGGTGTAGTAGATAAGAGATCAATTTGTTGAAAGTCCATGGCAATACTGCCACTCATCTCTGAGGACAGAATTTCAGCTTGAGTATGACAAATGTCTTCAACAATCGTTAATAAATCAAAAGTACTCTGAAGAAGAAACTGAGTACTATAATTAAATATAATTAAATCAATTAAATTTATTTCAATCAATAAATTAAATATAATTAAATCAGCTAACCTCCATGAAAGCCAAAAATATCAGCCCTTGGGATCTCAGAATACAGATGTTTTATAACCTTTTGGGGGAGGTCAGAGGGGGACAGCCTGTGGCATACTAGTTTCTACTCTAGTGCAGTTTCCCAGAAGACAAGTACTTATAGCTAATTACCAACTTCAATCATATTTGCATATCACCTTTCTTAAAACATCCTTTCAAACACTTCTTACAAGATGAAATTCATCTTGCATTCCTTTTTCCTGGATAAAATCATCCTGTTACATCCACGGCTCTACAAGATCATGCAACCAGAGGCTCAAATGCATTTAAACAGAGCCCTTGAGATTTCCACTCTTTAAATCTATCTTCTAATAATTCTCCTGCACTGAACAATGGAACATGCCATTGATGTTATTTCATAGGACTCCTCACCAAATGCAACACTGCCTTTCAGAACAACAAAACTTGGTCTACAGTTCTTTCCAACAACCAAAACTGTAATAATGTGTGCTTATAGAATAGCTTTCAACATATAAAAACATACTAAGCAATTTAGCAGCCTAATGATGCTTCCTCTATGAAATCAATTTATCATAGTTCAGAATTTGTGGGAAAATCATTTTTTCCCTGTTGTGCTACCACAGTGAGATGGAAAGTGCCAGGTTTCCCTTTGATAACTTAAGGCTCTTTTCAAAATTTCAAAAAAGATCAGAAGCAATAACAGTAAAGATACAAAAAGCTTTTGATGCTAAATATCTAAGTAGATTTTTTCATGTGTCTCAATGTAAATGATTTCAAATAAAAAGTTGATCATGAGATGCTCCTCTCCAGAATCCAAAAGTTTGTCACAGAAAACCATTAAAATAGAAGGTTAAACTTCTGTTGAGTTGCGTGAATCTGCAATTGGGGGATTCTGCATTTATGGTATATTACCACTATACAAAAAGCATTTAGTGAGCCAGATTCAGAACTACGTTGTTACATTACTGTGCCAGAGGACCAAGTAAAGAGGGGTGTACAGTTTGAGATCCCTTGGCTTTTCCTCATGCACCAGGACAAACTTCATTCAGAAGTGGAGACTTTGAAATGTGTGAAGTATCCCAAACTACACAGCTTCAAACTTCTCTCCTAGAAATTAACTTGGTATTTGTCCTGAAGTGGAACAGCTCCCAAGCCAAATTAACCTGAGGCCAAAACAGCCTTCTGGTCCTGTCCATGGACCTGCCATGATAATTAACAGTAATGAAGAGAGGACTAGACACAACAAAGAAAGAGATTTCACGTAGTCTCTTGATGATTTGCTTGTATCTATCTTATTTATAGAGGCAGAAACAGTTAGCTGATTTAGAACTAGTAGATGCAGGAAAAAAAATTTCAAAAAATCCACCTCGAAATACAAAGTATGAGAAAAAAAGTTGTGACATTTGATATCTTATATTTTAAAAGTACTTCATTGTTATGTAAGAGGAAATACAGATGAGAACAGAACATATCCAATTAGCACTGTAATATTAGATACCAGCCTTACAAAGAACATCCTGCAGTATTTTAGGTGAAAGCAATCAAGGAAAACACTCAGTATGATCTTGTAGCTATAATTTATATATATTTTTATTGGGTACATAAACCAAAATCATTTTTAAAAAAGGCAACATGAGATGCAGGCAAGGATCTCCATCTGTCATGGTTCTAACTCTAATCTAGCTCTAATCATTCCTTTCTTTGAAAGAAAGGGAAAGTCTTGATAAATCAACATGTAAATCAAAGTTGTCAGACAGTCAGTGATAGCACCATCCATATGAAAAGATGTACCTTGACAGTTTTAGTCTACGCGTTTTGCTCAGCCCCTCATGCAGCTGTTACTTGGTTCCCCCATGGATAACACTCTCTTAGGCTGCTGAAATTCCAGATACTTCTCTGTAACACCTTGAGTTCTGAAAAATCACTAACACGTCCTAATCTATCTAGTGGCCTCAAGTTCAGCTAAGTAGGTCACGTCAATTGTCACTATAACATATGATCTGGTTGGGGTTTCTTCTGTTGTAAGAAACAGAGCAACCAAGAGTCTGATACCATGTTTTCTAAGCAGCAGGCAGCATTTCAGCTGACAGCACCACACGCTAGAATAGTCCCTGGATGCCCTGTGTTTTGGTAGGGCAAGTCATAAGGATCAAATGGATCTAATATGGGCACTTATCACATTTAGTATTCAGTGAAGAATTTATGGATCAAATTAAATGTTTAGGAGTGGCACTCTGACGACTGCAGAAATAACAACCATATGAAGGACCACGAAGTCATTATGTTACAGGACGCACAAGCACTTCAGTTTTAGATCAAGACTTTTACCTTTCCTTCAGTATATAAACATGTAATAATATTCCTTGTCAGACACTGAATCATGCTAAATATTAGTTTTACCCTTTGCTTAACGGCATCATTTACCTCCTTTCTGAGAATCTGGCCTGTTGTTGTGGTTTAACCCTGGCCAGCAACCAAGCCCCTGCAGCTGGTCGCTCACACCCCCCACCACCCAGAGGGGTGGGGAGGAGGATCGGAAAGGAATGTAAAACCCAAGGGTTGGGATAAGAACAATTTAATAGGTAAAGCAAAAGCCGCGCATGCAAGCAAAGCAAAGCCAGGAATCCATTCACCACTTCCCATGGGCAGGCCAGTGTTCGGCCATCCCCAGGACAGCGGGGCTCCGTCACACACAACGGTTACTCAAGAAGACAGACACCACAATGTCAGATGTCGCCATCTTCCTCCTCCTTCTCCCCATTTATATACTGAGCGTGATGTCCCATAGTATGGAATACCCCTTTGGCTAGTTCAGGCCAGCTGTCCTGGCTGTGTCCCCTCCCAATTTCTTGTGCCACTCCAGCCCTCTCGCTGGCAGGACCCAAGAAACGGAAAAGTCCTGACTTAGTATAGACATTACCCAGCAACAACAGAAAACATCAGCATGTTACCAATATTGTGCTCACATCAGAGCCAAAACACAGCACTGCACCAGCTACTAAGAAGAAAACTAACCCTATCCCAGCTGAAACTAGGACACCTGTCTAGAGAATTTCCATACTTTTGCCTAGTTTGGCTTTTTTCTCTACACTTCATCTACAGCAGTTCCTGTTATTCTATGATAGCATGTCTTTCTGAGTTATTTTTTGGGCATATTTTCAGCCTTGGAATACGTAATTTTATTTCCAGAAGCAATCCCATCTAGCTCACAGATATATTTAGTAAGCGTGTTCCCCCACTGCACGAGCTATGACACAAACATCAGTCTAAGTTCAACGTGGCTGGATCATACACCCTTTATTGTAATTTTAGTTACAGTATATTGGTTTCTGCATGACTGGGCAAATTTATAAGCATATAAATATAATTTGTGTTCAAGATTATATTCTAGTCACTAGATAGAAATATCTACGGAAAACTTCTCACAAGTACTTTCCCCTGCTGCACAAAATATATTTTGCTTCTCCTTGGGTATTTTCCATTCTTACTTTCAGGCTTCAGCACACCTCTCTCATTTCTCACAATTCTCTCTCCAAAAACTGGACATGAATTAAGACAGAGTTTTCTTTCGTGATTCGTGAAATCTTCTGCTTTATTTCTTGCAAGCTTCTTTTGATTAAATTATAAACTCCCTCTTAGGTTCAAGGATAACACTGTCCTATTTTTCTTCCAAGTTTGCAGCCTGATCTCACCCTGCAGCAGCCAAATTCTCATTGCTTTTTGCACATCCCGCCAGGATGTTCTGCAGTCTTTTCTTACCATGGTTCTCCATCATAACATGGTTTCAGTTAGCAGTTCCACCAGCCTCAAAAACTGTGTCCTTGAATAAGACTCAGATTTTTCAAAACATTTCCAAAGTTTATCTAACTTCTTTCTCTTTGAAATCCCTCTCAGAAAATTATTTCCACAAAGCACAGCATCATTCCCCTTTCTTTACCACAGTTTGATGACTGGATTGCATGTCGTTCTACTATTAAATAGTTTCCATAACTTCACTGACTTAAGAGATTAGTTTTATCCTTGATCCCTCTCCAATTGTCTGCAACAAATCTTGATTAAGATAGTCCAAAGTTTGTTATTCCATTCTCTTTCCCACCTACCACTATTTCTACATCCAACCCTGATAATGGTTAAAGAAAACCCAATCAGAACTGATACCAGAGAGGAACCTTTACTCTGCCTACAGGGAAGCTAACATTCAGAAAGAAAATCAGAGGAGAAATTAATGTCTCTATCCCCACAGCTACTACTGTTTCAATCCAGAGCATTCCTTGCCAGTCAACACATACGTAAATACTGCTTTCAAATAAGCTTCTTTCAAAGAAAAGTCAGCCAGCCAGGAAAGCTAAAAAACCTGGTACATATTTCAGGCTCCATTCCAATGCTACTCACCAGCACTACTTAGGCAGCATGAAGGAATCAGTATGTCTGATTTGCCTCTGAGCAGATCTTAACTAGCTGAGGAGAGGCTTTCTGGGGACACAGACTCCCCCACCCCACTTTGCTGGGGCCCATGCACCTTTTGCTGGGGCACCATCTCACCTTCTGCAATTATACAATTCAATTTTCTTTCTGAAGTTCAACAACCAATCCTTGAACAATACACGATGCAAATTTCCTGTATTTCTTAAAGACTATTGCCTCTAAGTTGCTCACAAGAAAAAGCAGGAATGTTATTTTTTCACTGACTTTTCACTCTAAGAGGGGATGTTGAGCAGTAAGTCCATTTTACGCAATGCTTTTCAAGACGGTTGCAGCTTTTCAGCAGAGCGCTGCACTTCAAATGTAGGTCAGCGGAAGGTAAGACTGTATAGGAGGATCCCTCCTAAGAAATGAAAGCATACTAAATATTATTCATTGGGATTTCTGAATTCTAGGTAACTGTAAATATGATATGAAATTATAGAAAATAATAAAAGGAGCATAAAAGGACTTTCAGCAATATAATTCCTTATACAGGAATGTTTCACCATTAAAATATCTATTCTATTAAAGTGTGTAGCTAGCTACTTTTTTTAATCCTGTTTAATAGTCTACTGTCATTCAAACACCTTTTTTGCTGATCTCAGAGAGCTTAGTTCATCCTATTGAACAGCAGAATACAAAAGAGGCTGTCTGTTCTAGGAAATATGAAAAATATTGCCCATCTCCCTAGGAAAAATTGCAAAATGAGGAGGATTCTCATCAGCTTTCACTTACAAACAAGTAATAAAAGTTAACTTGCATATTCTACATCTATTTAATTATTCAAGCTAAGAAACCCAGTTACTAAGCACATAATCATATAATAAAAAGTGTTAAAAGCTAGGTACTTAAAGGGACAGCACATGCTCCATCTCTACTAGAGCATAACAACTGCTTGGCACGTTTCTGGATGCCCACACATTTCACTGCTACTCTGGGAACACACAGCTAAGCAAGTGCTCCTTATGCTCAATGACTTAATGATACTGGTTCATACTCTGGACTTCAGTTTCACTGATTAACTCCAAATATCACAGAATCACAGCATGGTCAGGGTTGGAAGGGACCTCCAGAGACAGTCTAGTCCAGCCCCCTGCTAAAGCAGGTTCATCTCGAGCAGGTTGCACACAGTCATGTCCAGGTGGGTTTTGAACATCTCCAGAAAAGGAGACTCTACCATCTCCCTGGGCAGCCTGTCCCAGGGCTCTGTCACCCTCAGGGTAAAGAAGTTCTTCCTCACATTCAGATGGAACTGCCTGTGTTGCAGCTGGTGCCCATTGCCCTTGTCCTGTCACTGGGCATCACTGAAAAGAGCCTGGCCCCATCCTCCTGACCCTCACCCTTAAGATATTTATGTGCATTGATAACATCCCTTTTCACCCTTCCCTTCTCAAGGCTAAACAGCCCCAGCTCTCTCAGACTTTCCTCATAAGGGAGATGCTCTAGTCCCCTCATCACCTTTGTAGCCTGGACCGCTGGACCCCCTCCAGCAGCTCCCTATCTCTCCTGAACTGGAGAGCCCAGACCTGGGCAAAGCACTCCAGATGTGGCCTAACCAGGGCAGAGTAGAGGGGCAGGATCACTTCCCCCAGCCCACTGGCCCCACTGCTCCTAACGCACCCCAGAGTCCCCTTGGCCTTCTTGGCCACCAGGGCACATCACTGGCTCATGGGCAGCTTGCTGTCCATCAGAACTCCCAGGTCCTTCTCTGCAGAGCTGCCTTCCAGCAGGTCAGCCCCAGCCTGTGCTGGTGTGAGGGGTTATTCCTCCCCAGGTGCAGGACCTTACATGTGCCTTTGTTGAACTACATCAGGTTCCTCTCTGCCCAACTCTCCAGCCTGTCCAGGTCTTGCTCAATGGCAGCACAGCCGGCTGGGGTATCAGCCGCTCCTCCCAGTTTTGTGTCATCCACAAACTTGCTGTGGGTACACTGGACCCAGTACCAACCCCTGGGGAACCCCGCTGTTTACAGGCCTCCAGCTGGGCTCTGTGCTGCTGTTCACAACCCCCTGAGCTCTGCCACCCAGCCAGTTCTCAATCCACCCCACTGTCCCCTCACCTGACCCACACTTCCTCAGCTTACCTATGAGGATGTTGTGGGAGACAGTGTCTGAAGTTATTCAGGAATAACTAATTCATATCATCATGGACAGTTAAAACTGGCAGGCCAAAAAAGAACTACAGAATTTTAGCAAAAAAAAAAAAAAAAAAAGTTTATATACACTCAGAATTTGGATTTTGCCTTAGAAAAACAACGTAGCTAATATTGATTCTGACAGCTTTATTAAGTGCTTTATACTAAAATCAGTGAAATTCTGTAGGTACCAGACATTTGTGTACACAGTTGTCGGCAGTATTTTCTGTTGGTTTTAAAGCAGAATTAGATTTACTGCTATTTCCAGCTCAGTTCTTGTAGAAGCTGTATGGCAACTGGGTTTACACGGTTTGTAACAAGGTGGTTTTACTTGTATGTAAAACCACCTGCAACTTTGTATCTAGCAGCTTTAATCCACGCAAAGCCAAAAATCAATTTTTAATTAGTGAAATAGCTTGACAAACCATGTTCTACTATGTTAGTGATCCTGTGGAAGTTAATAGCAAAGTTGCCATTGACTTTAAAGTAAATAAGGTTGAACTTGGCATTCTCAGGCCCTTTCCCAACTAATTTCTCTAAGGCCCAGTCTCAACGAGCAAAAAAATGAATGTGGGTTTTCCAGTCATGTTTACTCAACTGAATGGGTGTGATATGATTGAAAAGCACTATTTATGAGCAGGCTAGAAAATCGGAAGCCACGTTAGTGGACCAAACTAAAGAGAAGACTATTTCATCATATTATGTTCATTCAGTTCTGCTCACAAGATTGAAGGACAGACTCCTATTTGCTGATGAAGACATACCCAAAGTGTTTAACAGCAGCATGTCATGTTAATTCAGTGGAAAAGAAAGTGACAGGAACACAGCACAGAAAGCTATGACTTATATACTGTATCCAGAAGACTATTCTGGTCTGCTATAAAGCCATACTTTTATTTTATCAGCATTTCACAGTGCACAGCAAAATGTAAGCTGTGATGAATAAGGGAGTCTATGGACTATTTATAATTTTGCTTCCAGACTGAATTTCCTGCACTTCTAAAACTACAAATCTTACTTCACTGACAGTAAATTCCCTTTATATGTCCATTTGGAATCAGGAACTTAAAGAGTAGCAATATGACAAAAAGTAATATAATAAGATACATATAAGAAATAATTTAGTAAAATTAGTAGTAATATACCCCAGCAGGTAACTAAGATTCAATGTTCTTCTATTTACAGTTAAATAGCCAGCAATTTTAGCAGTCTCCTGGAGGAGGCTTGGAGAAGAAACCACATGTAAGAAAAAAAAGTCTCCTAGGGAATCAGTATTTTAAGTTACAGACAAAATAAAAATAAGAAATGATGACCAAGCAAAGCATACAGAGGCTCCTACTACCTGTCTGGATCTGCATGTGTTCTCTATCAGCTGTACTTGTTCAGAATATCTTTTTACAAAACTACAGAAATACCTATCTTCAGCTTTCTCTAGTCCACTAAGTAGTACACAAAGCAGTAAGCAAAATCTCTAGGAAACAGCGTGCTTCAGTAACAAAGACATTGTAAGGAAAGGATCAGCACTGATCCTAGACACCTGCGCAATTAGACCCTATTTTCCTACTGATGTAGGAAGCAGACTACATGGAGGGTGAGTGACAGGGGTCAAAAATGAGACAATTCTGGAACATACCTAAACCACAGCACCAAGCCCATATACATGTGGATGCTAAATGCAGGAGTCTGCTAAGAATTTTTTTCAGTTCACCCATCCACAAGGAAGGCCTGGCTATAATGCAAATAAACCTTTACTGGGGGGGAAAACGCTTAAAACACTAATGTTCAAGTTCAAGGCTATCAAATACCTTTGTTGAAAAAAAAGCCAAACCAGCACCACTTCATTTAAAAAGACACTGAGGTTAAAGTTCAAGTTAAATAGAAAAGACTAAAGTTACAGAAATCCAGAGAAAATAGTCTCTCTTTTACCTCAGTAATCAAGGACATGCCTTTAGAATGCAGGAATGAGGAAAAGACTGTACAAAAATTGCAAAACTACAAAAAGGAGAAGTTATGGTGCTACTCCGAAACAATAATCATGGGGTTTGGCATTGATTTTGTGGATGTTCAGTTGGGGTTTTTGGTGGGGGGTGGGCAGCAGCGGTGGGGGGCAATGGAGTGGTTTAGTGGTTTTTTTGTGGTTTTTCTGTTGTTTGTTTAAGGTTTTGGGTTGGTTTTTTTTTTTTTGGGGGGGGGGTCTACAAAAAAACTCTGAAGTACCTAGCAATCGTTACCGTCAGAGACATAATACTGAAGACACCATATGGACTATGGATTTAATCCTGTATCGGAAAATCCTTTCCTCTATCTTTCCTCTCCTTTTCCAATACCTTTTAGAGAAAAGTGTGAGCAAGCCCATAGAGGATTAATGTTACCATAATGGTTATTTTCTCCACCTGTAACCATCAGGTTAAAAAAAAAAAAGAAAAAGGACGGGGGTGGTGTTCAAGAGAAATGAAAGAACTGGCTTCTTCCCATCCCCCTTTCCAATCTCAAAGACAAATTTTACCAAGTAACTGAAAATCTTTTAGAAAAGACAGCATGGCTCTTGAAGTGAAGGGACATAACTCTCTTCCCTAGAGTCAAGAAGGACTGTGGTCAAAGCACACAGAGTTGAGAGTTGCCTAAGGCTTTATCCCCAGCGTTGCTGCAGACATTTGTGCACTGATGCCAAGGCAATTATTTCATCTATCCATTTCTATTTATAATTCAAGCTGTTCAATAGAGTCTGCTACAGGGGAGTTTCAAGTCCTATGTTACAATAACGAACTTGCAGTACTTGAACAGTTAGCATGAGATGGATGCGGGCTGGGGTTTGAAGGGTACCTAAAAAAAAAAAAACCCAACCAAACAAAAAAAACCCACAACCACCACATGAAAGGAAAATTTAACTCTCACTAAGAAAACATTCTACTACAGTCAAAATGGTGACCAGAAGTATTTAAATGACAGTTATGTAAAGGAGATATTTTTCATCCTACCTTGGTTCAAAGTAACACAAAAAGAAAAAAAACCTTTTTTTATGTGGGCTTTTGTAAAAGGATGCATTTAATTTTGTTTTGTCAGAATGACAAGGCAACACTGTGGTTACTCTGGTTATACCAATGCCTAAAAGGAGCCAGTTTAATGTATTAACTGCTCCAATGCTGAATTGATGAATCCAAACAAGCCATACCATAGGATGACTTCTCTCTGTTGTTACACATCTAAACAAAAAACATGTCAAACCATATACAACCAGTACAATGGTCTCCAATTTCTACTTGTGATAAGCATGCACTCTTTCATAGCACAGAAATATTTTTTGGTTAGCTGTTACTCAATGCAAGGAAGACAAACATTTTTCCAGATGTTAGCACTTCCTTATAACTCACTGGCCACAATTCATGCTGCTTCAAGGGAAACAGTTACAGAAGCTTGACTTCAGAAAGCATCATACAGAGATTGCTATTAAATATACAGATTAAATTATTATTAAATACTAATATTATTAAAATATTAAATTATACTGTACCTCTTATTTTCATACTCAAAAGATGAGAATAAAACACAGAGGTGAGAAACTGATTCTTGTGCCAGGAGAGAGAAGAGGCAATTCAGAAGACAGTGATATGTCATACATGCTCACTTCTTGTGACTGGTTTTCCTCAGAGCCATCGCTATACAAACAAACCTGTAAGCCTAGTACTAGAGTTTATACATTATAACACTTCTTGACACTATCTAGCATGGCAGATTAAGACAGCAGGGGAGATGCAAAGCTATTATAACACATACCAACATCAGCAAGAATAATATAATTATCTCAAGCTTTAATGTGACGATTCCTATTGCACCACTCTTTAAACAACTGCTAATAATGTTCTACAGTTCAGTCTATCCCACATTACATTTTTCCTAAAGCACATGGTACACTCAAGGTATCAAGTCACTGTTCCTAAGCTTTAAATCTGGGTTTCTAAGTTACATGCTTGGCAGCTCAGTTCCTCCTTGGGATCCATGTCTCTTCAACAATAGTAAAACTAAGGAAATAATTATTTCCTTTATGAAATTTTAAAGTTAAATATATTTGAACTGAAGCAGTTAAGACTGCATATGTTACACAGGCTGTGTACACCACGCAATTCATCAGCATGAAAGCGATTTTATTTCCACAGCTATAAAGATTGCCGAGTCCATCATTTCCTTTTCCATTGTTGGTTAAATAACCTCCAGAGCTATATCTGTAAAAGATACAGTAGTACTGTAGTGGATGAGGAAAACTTGAGATGTTCCCTTCAAAATTAGCTGAAGATGCATGAAGTAAACAACAATTTTTAAAAAAATAACCTATAAATAGACATCAGGCTAATAGTTATTACATTCAATAATTTAGCATGATATGCATGACAGCTTCGACCTCCAGAATAATTTAGCGCCTTGAGCTGAGATTAAATGCAGAACATTAATTTTTCCCTCTGGTTGTCAAGCCAACCAAGAGGCCCGTCAAATCCATTTAAATAAAGCCTGCATCATGTAATAATATTAAAGGGGATAAAATATTAATATGGGTCTGTGATAGAACATTGGATAAAATAGCTGCAGTAAGGCAGCTTTAATTTACTACACTAACAATCTGTCTTTATGCTGAAAGCAGATTTAAAGGTCTGAAGGAATACATATTTAAGTTTATACGATATGCTCATTTATAAAATGTTACTGATTTTCAATTGCTAAGAATATTTAACATCATTACATAGAAAAATAATGATGGTTCCAAATTTAATCCTACTGATGCAGAAAAAAAATAAAATATTGGACCAAAGTTCCCCTCCATAAACAGATGTTATTTCCGCAATAGTAGTATGGCTGTATCTATCTATTGCCAGTAATGAATTTCCTTCCTTCATCTGGAGGATGATAAATGTCATGCACAAAACTTCAATATTTCATAATATAAGAATGGATTGAAAGGGTAGGTAGACTCCCAGACCGAAGACAAACAACTCTAAATATTTAGGTTACAAGTGCTTTATCAGAACAATATGGTTTATGTTGTCAGTGCGGAACTACTTTGAGAATCAAAAGAATAGTGAGATGGAACAACTTAAAACAAGTCTGTACAGTTTCCTGTCCAAAAAAAGAAACTTGAAAGGTGCAGGTTTAGAAGTTTAATTTGCATGATAAATGGAATTGGTCATATTTAGAGACAATATTACATACATACAGAATATAGTCAATGTCACATTCTTTTACTTGATTGCAGTTACGCTTTTTATTTTTAATTTAAATAATTAACTTTTTAAAATAAATAATTTAAATTATTAAAAGTATTAGCAGTAAATATTTTTATTATAGTGTTGTTGGTATGATGGTGTGCCTCTCTATAACGCAAAATCTTGTTTCCTAGAAGAACTGAAAGATTAAACAGTAAAGTCCTGCTATTAATGCGCTTAATTGCAAAAGCAGGGATGCACTGAGGTCAGTGTAATCATGCACATGTGCATAATTAGAACAGTCAGAAGATTATGAAAAAAACATTAAACTCACAAGAATGGAAGTCCTACCAAAATAAAAAACCGTAACAGCAAGAGGACTAATGGAAAAAATTAACTATGCAGAGAGTACTTAATATAAAGCATCAATAGGCTTTGCATTAGCTCTAAAGAATCCAGCATGGAGCAGGATGTGCAAAGCAGGTAAGGGCAAAGGTTGAGATTTACCAATACAGAAAGAACACGGAAGGGTGTCTGGGTGGGCTTGGAACTCTATTTGTGGCATGGCTCTAAGTTATCTCCCAAACATGATGAAACTTCTTGCACAAAGCCTGTCCATCAAGCCTAGTCAAGTTTGTTAGTTATGTTTAACTGGAAATTAGTAAATTTAAGAAACTAAAGCATCAGGCTGTCTATTATTCCTTAAACAATACACGTTGAATGCAAGCTCATTCAGTCTTAACATTACAGGTTCTGAAATGACTCACGAGACAGCTCAGGGTAGACTGAATAACTGACAAATTCTTAGTGGGCACACCTAAATGGCTGTTGTAGAACCTCCCCAATGAGCCAAGATCAATTTCACTAGACATGTCATAGTCTGTATCAGTCCACATACTAGATTTTTTTTTGGTGCTCACCCATTTGGCTTAGAACATGTGGCATTCTTACGCTATATCCATGCCACAAACCCCTCAACAAATCCTCTCTCACACACAAGAATGTAAGATAGGTGACTTGCTATGAGTGAGGGCAAATAGATTACTTATGGCTGAGCTGATAGTTTTGACCCAGATTTTAATATCTACTAAATGAGGTCTAAACTATACTAACTTTAGCGTTGCAAGTCCAAAGCAGTTACAGCTCTGACTCCATGTTCTTCCAATGAAGGAAAGGCTTGACACTATCACATTTAGAAAGTACTGGTCTGCTAAAAAACTATCTCCTTCCCACTCTTTTCATGGAAGGGAGAGGGTATGGGTCATAATTTACCAAGAATCCTCCTTGAAGTTAAAAATAGCATTTCAGCAGAAGACACATTGCTGCTTATAGAGAGCACAGCAAAACTAAATAACCTGAATCCATTTTTCAAAACAATTGTAGTTCCCATTTCAAGGCTGATGGAACTGATAAATATTGAGCAGAGTGTAAAAAATGCAGGCATTTTATAAAAGTCAGTAGAGATGTGTTGGGGTTTGCTACTTATTTGCTGATAAAATAAATAAAAATAAAGGAATGTTAAGCTGACTGTCCTTTTTGTTACCCACCTATATTTCACATATTTTTCCTTTTGTAGCACTTTGCATCTTTTACAATTAAATTAAAATTAAGGAGGCTGTGGAACATAAAAGGTGCTATTTGGTGTCAGGTATGCAGAAAGAAAAAAACCTAGTAATTAAAGAGAAAGGACTGCAGATGACATACAGGAAAAACTATCCATAACACACCAGAAAAAGCCTGGAAAGAAAAATAAAAAAAAAGTAAAGATTTCTAAGCTTTCAGATACTATGTTTAAGGCAGAGGAAAGTCATGTATTCGCCACAGAATGACCTCAACCTTCTCCAAATACTTCACCTTCACATGCTCTGATGCAGAATCTATTCAATAGCTACTTTTAACATTATATGACCCTACATTACACATTTTAACTTGTCTGTAAAGATCACAACATACCTACAGGGAAAAAAAATAAGAAAATCTACAGAACCATTTGCTTGCCAATTTGACGTCATCACTGACCGATACTTGGGAAGGATATTTCTAATTTTCAGGGAAAGTCCTATTGAGCATTTTTTTGCACCATGAGCCTATTTAACAGTTCAGCTTTGACTGAGCTTACATTTGAACGTCAGCACTTGATCTGTGTGAATGCTCTCCCAATCTCTATGCTATGTAACAGGAGCACAGAGCTGCATGGTATTTCCCAGCATATCTCATTCTGTACTGAGTGCCAATTTGTGTGCCCAGTCAGTTTTGGTGACTTTTGGAAGTACAGAACCACCAACTGCAGCACACAGCACTTTGGCTGCACAGAGCATGGAATCAGCAAACTGCAGTAAATCATCTGGTGAAATATTATGGGTTTAGTCTCAAAGCTTAGCAAATTCTTGACTTTACATTTTTTTATAACAAATTTCTGGAGTACTCAGTCTTGCAACATTTACAGAAGATACAGAATTATTCTTCTGTACCTTCTTTTGGAAAATGTGAAAGAGGTCTTGGCTTCCTTCATATCCTGGATGATTTCTATGCATTTTAGTTTGTCTGTTCAGGTATGATGCCAGGGTCATCACTAGGGCACCTCCACACATTAGTAGTACTGTTGACACGTGGCTATTTCTTTTTTCTTAGAGGTAAGCCAAGGCATACATATAGAATTTATTTTTATTATACACTGACACTGGAAAAATAATTTTATAAAGTAGTGCGTTTTATATTAGGATCCTGAAAGCAGTGATTCTGCAGCTGTCCAAAACCATGTCAGCACTAAAACACATCAACCGTCCTCTTCAGAGATCTGACGTTTTTGTCATGATCTATTGCAGAATTTTATGTCAGTTAGATACCACAGTAAAGAAGTGCCTCCTTGGACACATTGCTGCTAGACACTTTGAAAAGAAGAATGAGAACCTTGAATACGACCTCATGTCACCAGATCAGCTAGGACAATATCTTCAGGCAAAGAGCTCACATCATTATATGGCACCAAAGGAAACAGCTACTGCAAGTGAAACAGTTGAAACTTTTCTGAGCGTACCTGGAAGCAGCAGCCATCCTAAAGCATGACAGATTATCATTACCCTTTCTTCTGTTCTCTTCACTATGAAATTAAATCCCAGGAGACCTGAAACTGGCAGAAAGTCAAGACCAGCTTCAATAGTGGTAGCTGGGAGCCACATCACTTGGATTCATACAAGGTCAGCACAGGTAATCTGTTCAGCCTGTGGAGGGGATGAGCAGGAAATCAGAAAATTCCTATTCTGAAGGTAGAAAGGAAAGGCAGAAAGTAATACCTTTGTAACTTTAATTAGTATCGCCAGATGTAAATAATCCCTATCCTTTAATTTAGCCCATACTTGTAACCCTAGGCTAAGGAAACAACAAAACACAGGTGGTAAACACTAAGACATTCCTGTGTCTAACAATGTAAATGAACTACTCGGGGCTATTTTTATAAATATTTACTATTTAATTGTCATAGAACATCAAATTCTATTAAATACTGTTCAGGTTACTGGAGCAAAGACTCTGCTTTGGAGAAGTGGCAGGATCTGAGACAGAAGCACTGAAGAACAAGAATGGCAATAATGGAAGAAGCAGACACAAGCAAAACAGAACAGCACTCCACATGTGGAGACGTGTCTTGCTTCTAGCTAATCCTCCATTTTTCTGACAACAAAAAATGATCTAAAATTTCCAAACTGAACTACTTGAGGCTGACACACACCTGCCGATCAGTTTCTGAACATCTCCGTTAAGTTCTGATTCACCAAATATTTTCAGTATCTGCATGGTGTTAGTCAAGGAATTATTCCAACAGCTGAAGTCATACACATTAAATATCTTTGGAAAAGGTCAGTGACAGATATCAAATTATTCTAGCTGTCATAATTTCATAATACCACCATTACAAAACTGGAGTCAATTGCTCATGATCCTCAAATGAGTGCTTTCCCCAGATGTACTACAGAAAGGGTTACAGCATACATGACAGTAGAACTTAAGAAAGGATGGCTAACCGCCCCTTGTCCCTGAAATGGAAGGGAACATCTATTGAGTACAAGGACTTCTAGATCACTGAGCTCTTTGAATGTTCATTTTAGTGCAGTAGAAAAGTTCTACCTACTCCACACTTCAGAAAAATTCAGCTTCCTAAGGCATAAAACCAGGCTCAAGACCCTGCCCTAACTATCTTTTAGAACAAAGGAAGGCTAATAGTAGATAATGAGAAAATATGTCCCATAACATGTCTTGCATTAGAGTTTAACGCACTCATCTGGATACAGAAAATCCAGTGCAACTTTCTGCTTCACATCTTACACGGCCAGTTTTGACCTTCTATCAAACCACAAGGTCACATATCAAATGTGAGGGTTACAATCTTTAAACTACCCTATGGTAGGGGATTTAGCCAAAATACATTCAGAGCTCAAGAATCCTATTTCAGGGAACCTCAGGCTTCAGTCTGAGTTATAGCCCTCTACAGGTGACTGACAGCAGAAACACAAGAACCTACAGGCTAAAGATGGTAGCTGAGTAATAGCTCCTAACTGACGGACTCTGACCAAATACATCCAGAGATCCGGCTGTTTCAAACAATTTCAATGAGATATTCAATCATATAGCAATCTATGATTTCATTGAGATAGTCAAAACACTCTTAGACGCTGTACTGGAAGGTATCTAGTTGTTCACCCCAAAACTGCCCTTCAACCAAAACCCACAACAGAGAGTGGGGAAACAGTCAGGGGATTCACGCAAAACCACTCTTTTTTTCAAACAAAAATGATATTGTAGTAGAGCCTGCCAGAATTAGCTCCTGAATTTTCTCACCTTTCCACTGTTACCAATCTATAAAATGGGGGTAGTCATTCTGTCAACCTGTGAATAAAGATTAATTAATGCTTGTGACACTATGGAAGTAGGAGACAAGTCCAAAAAGACAGTTCTTTTACCTAAAGATATTGGGGCATTTCCTGCATTCTCACAGCTTTTCCTCTCATTAAGAAAATTATGGAGCTGCAGTACTTTTCAATAAGCATGACTATTTCTGTCATATCAGTTACAATTTTAATAGCTACTCTGACAGTTATAGCTTTTCTAAGAACATGATTTGCCTTTTTTTTTTAAGTTATTTTTCTCCCTAAAGAAGCCCATCTTGACCATATAAACAAACAAATCTGAGCAGAAACTAATGACATCTGTTTCTTCTATAGATTTGTGTCTCATGCTGGATTTGTATTTTTAACTGTATTATAACGAAGCAAGGCAAAGTTTATAGAGTGGTAATACCTTATTAGATCAACTGATATCACTGAAAGAGCAGCATAGTTTTGAGCACAAGCCTTTTTCAGATCTCCACAGTTCTAAAAAGTTCCACAGTTTCCACAGTTCTGAAAAGTATAAGCTCACCTCTTATTAGACAGTGGAGAATCCAACAAGAAAAGTATGCTTTAGTGGGGATTACTTCCTCTGACTTCCAATACAGAACATTATCTAAAAATTTTAGGTCACTATTAATAAATTTCCCTTTGGCAATTCAGTGGTAAACAATAGGGCTGAGTTAACACTGTGAACCCTCAGTTCCCTGGAACATAGAAGTATGTTTTCTTTGCTCAGCTACTTTTGTGAAATTTAAGGCAATCATTATCTTCTAGCTCCCCACCAAACAATTGGTGTCTAGCTCCTGTCAAACAACTCAGTCAAAATTTTGGTTACCTTAGGGCTGCAGGTCAAAGAAAATCCCATCCAATCCCCAGACAGGAAAAAGTAGTCAAGACTGGATTTATTGCCACTAATATAAGCCAAAAGACATATACAAGTAGTTACAACTGTTTGTAATGTTTCCAAGTTAATTGTGGAATTAGAATCTGTACCTAAGCATATAAAATCTCACATCTCAAATTATCATTCAGATATCACAGGCATGTAAAAAACAATCTACAGTGTAATGCTGTTTGTTCTAATATTGGCAGAAAATAGTAACTAAAATCAGTGTTAAACCTCAGGACACTAATTATATAGACAGTTGAGTCTGATTCTGTACCATTAAATCAGCAAACATGAGATTATTTTTTTTTCTCCAAGTAACAACTACAGGATTCCATTCTTTGCCATCTAAAGTGGCATTTTGAAAAATGATGTTAGTTTGGTTTGCAACCTCAGCTGACACAGGGAAAACGCTAAGATGAATTGCTAACATTTCTGCATGAGCTCTGGACAGGATGATGCAATATTCTGAAACAACCCAAACGACGAAGTAGCACAAGAGCAAACAAACAGCAAAAGCAGCCCCTGTAGTCCATGGGTGATTAACTGCCTGCTCTGATAAAACAGGGAAACCCTTTCAGTGCCAGGTAGTTACTTACTTTAGAAACAAAACCCAAAACTTAATACTCTCGAACAGTCTGCCTAATCTTCATTACTGCATCCTACAAGAATAGGTACGTCCGCAAATCACAATACTAGATAAATGAGGAAGCTGCAGCATGATTATTCAGGGGAAAAAAAAATTACGTGAAAGATTTCAACATGATTTCCAGTGCAACCAATTCACAGCAGCAAACAGGTAGATTTCTACTTAGAATATCTTGTTTAGGGAAGTAAGCTGGAAAATGAATTAGTTTCCTTTTTTCTTTCCATGTTGTAGATTTAACTATCAGTGGTAGACACTAGGATAAACGTAGCAACCTTCCGGCCAGATCACACGAACAAGAACAGTCTTGGAAAAACCAAAGGGTATCACAGGGGATGGGAAAAAAAAAAAAAAAAAATCAATCAAGGCAAAAATACCAATGAACCTGAGTTGATATTTAGAGTTGAAAAAAAAACCAGAAGCTGCCACAGAATAACTCTGTACATCCAGGAGACAGACAACAATTTAGATTTACAGGGAACTTTGACTAGCAGGAAGCTAAAAGTAATGTAATTGTTCATCCAATATCCACTTTTACTGGTCAGATTAGGTGTACTTTCCCCTAATCATCATAAGTGGAAAAAATTTCTCCCAAGTTTTTCAAACAGGACTGGAAATCTTAGAACTAAGCCACAATATACCCTTCCTAAAAATGTTCTGATTAAGTTTTGTTCTTACATGCAATGGAACCTATATTGTCTGTGTTTTCCCAGCGCTGTAACCAACCTTCAGTGAACACAGGACTTACCCTTGCCTTACTCATTTCACACAAATTAAATAAACAATTTACAGTTTAATATGTTGTTGGGTGTTAAACAAAATTAAAACAAAAGGAAAGCAAAGTGAGACATTACGAATTATGTGCAATATGAGCTGCAGCTCTTGGATTTGTATTTCAAGTATAAACACAAATTGCTATATTATTATTAAAGTAAGCATTCTTCTGTCACCAGACAGGAATTTATGTATCTCCTCATGTGTTGAAATAGGACTGCATTGTTACTCCAGTGGCCTCACAAAAAAAGCATGAAAATTCCTAATTATGGACAAGAATCATTATTCAGGATGTCCAGGCTCTCACTTAACCCTTCCTATAATACATCTTACACAACCCCAAAGCAAGACACCGTGACAACACAGACAGACTTTTTCCTGTCATTTTTTTTCCTGACAGGAAAGAAGGTAATCAAGAAAACAAGCCAGTAGGCAGGTAGAAAGGGATGAATGGAAAATAGCTTTCTGGCCTTTCACATGTGTTTCAGGGCTACAGATATTACATGCAAATTTTTGATGCCCCATTTAGACCTGACAATGGCAAGAAATTAGACCTCCTCTCCACATCAAACATCAGCTGATTCAAGCAGATCAGTGCACAGGTACCTCATGTCCTCATAAAATACTGAAATTGAATGAACTGGTAAATGAGTACAGACTGAAGCAGCTCGGCCAACTGATGAACTAAAAATTCAGACAGTTTAAGGCCTGGTAGGTTTTGTATCAGTATGAGCGCAACACATCACTGCTGCTACCAGCCTTCTCTAAATCAGTACAAAGAGGGAGCCGTGCTCCTCAGCACACCGCACAGCCCATTTCCTTCACCATGCAGGTGGCAGATCTCACCAGAAAGGCTTCTCTGTTTCCTCGCTCAGAAAGTATTCCCACATCAACAAGTGTCAGATGCATTCTCTTACCCAGCAAAATTAAAAGTTCTAACAGACCTATGTTTCCATACCTACATACTCCCTTATATTTTCCTTTATTGCCTAGCCACCATGCACCACTGCCACTTCACTACTACTCTCCCTTCTGTTATCCTTATTTCCACTGCCTTAATATGTCTGTATGAGGTGTTATTCTATTAGAGATTACTCCTCCCCCACTTCTTACTACTACACTGTCCTTTATGGTCAAGGGTCTCCCAGCTTGTCTAGTGCTGCTCCTTTCCTGTCTACTTCACCCCCCTAAAAGTGAACAAAAGCGCTGTAAAACCACTTTCTTAACTGAAACCACAATCCCTTTACAATTGTTACAAGGCTGCCTTGCCCCATCATCTCTCAGGCATTTTCAAGTTAAAGCTTTGTAATGCAAGCATTACTTGAGTGTTGTGTGTACCCTACTGGGGAGAACTGGCTGGTCAAGCTGTTTCAGATTTTGCCCAGCCAGTACTGTAGCCTAGGACTGTTTTGGTTTGGGTTTTTTCCCCAAACCCTCCAGCTACCTGGTCCTAGATTAACAACTCAGCTGAGACCCTAGTACCTGGCTAATGATTTGCAGTGCTTCACTCCTGAAAGCCCAAGGCAGAAAAGGAAGGCAGAGATGACAGAACTACAGTGGTAAATGGAGGGAACCGAGGCTTAAAAACAGAACAGCATCAGTTGTCAGTGACAGTGGATTCACATTATTCATCTTCACCATCTACAAATCCCCTGCTGGAAACATAGCAGTGGGCCCAAGTAGCAAACTGGATCCAGATTTCCCAGTACCACTTGTCTATTCAGACTTCAGTCTTTAGACTGTGCTTTAAAAGGATAAGGAGTGTTTCTGAATTCACATCGATCAAAATACAACAATCTGTCTCCCAAGGTCTGAAAGCAACTTGAAATACAGCACTCAGAATATCAATCACTCATACAGCTCCACTTCTAACACTATCATCAAAAACATTTGGTTTTCACTGCGTGTATTTTTTAAGAGCTAGTAATGACTGGATTCCCTGTTCTCATTAACAGGTTTGTATAACTAATTCTAAATCTGTATATGACCTGGAAGAATATATTTAAACTCAATGATATGCAGAAATCCTCTCTTGCTGGAAAAGGAGGCTCTGGCACAGGGTGAATATATTGTGGTTTTACAGCAATGAGATACAGGGTTAGCTGAGGTCCACCTCCTTGGGAAGCACATTCCCAAAGTGTCACTTTCATCTATTTATTACAACACAGCTTCACCTGCCAAAGAAACAGGCCAGAAAAAGAGACGCTCATAACCAGGTCAACGATCAGAATTTAAAAGCGTCAGAAGCACAAAAGGTGAAATCTTCTCTGGTAAAGCAGAGAAGGGGAATATCTACATGAAGAATCTTCCATATTAATTTTAGGAAGACATACCTAAGGACCAAGACTGTCCAGGAGACTGTATCTCAGCTTTGGACAACCATGGGAGACAGCCTGGGAGCAGCTTGATTTGGCAGCCTGCTATCTGAAGCAAACAAATGGAAACTTCAGAGTTAATCCTGAACCACAGGTAGCTTCTAAACAGATAGTGCTCTGAATCTATCCCAACACATAAGGACTGAGAAGAGCTTTGCAAAGAACTACAGAGTGGTGTGCAAGCCGCCAACACTCCAATCCTGAGGAAGAAGAAATCCTGAACAGGTGCCACATTGCAGGAACTGGCACCCCAGGGAAGGTGGTCACCATTCAATAGTAACCCTGCACTGTGAAGATCAGAGAAAGACATCCTGCAGTGACAGGAACAAGTCAAGTCTCCTTTAGCACTGAGCATCAGAAGGGGAAAAGAGATTAAGGAAGATGATTAAATTGCAACATCAATATTTAAAATAAAGCACACCTCTGCTTCTCCTCTTTAAGAGACATTGTATCTCTCAAAGCAAGCTATGAATGAGAGACCAGGCCACAAATGCAAATTAACAGAAGTCATAGAAAATTAAGGATAAACCATTTAATCAGTTCTCTTCCACAGCTTCCTTACTTGAAAGGACTTGA
This sequence comes from Falco cherrug, assembly GCF_023634085.1. Lineage (NCBI taxonomy): Eukaryota > Metazoa > Chordata > Aves > Falconiformes > Falconidae > Falco > Falco cherrug. Next base: position 37,576,820 of record NC_073697.1, read on the forward strand.
TGAGGTGAAAATCCATTCCTCAGAAGTATTGAGCACCTCTGGGATCAAAAGGGGCTGAGGACAACATGGATTGCAATTAACTTCTGATGTTACTGTCTCTGTAGAAGAAGCAGCTTTAATTTATGCCAATATTGAAAATGGTCACATTGTTCTGGTATAGGTAGGACTACAATTCTGAATCTTTTCAGGGTAAGCTTGTTGTGGTGTTTTGTTTGTTTGTTTTTTAATTTTAAAAAAACAAACAGTATCTCTAGAATAGAACTTCTTAGCATCAGAATGACTTTTGCCATTTCTCAAAGCTGCATGATAACAAAAGGTCACAGACTGACTCCAGCTCCCTTGTATTTAGCAAAATGATGTGGTTCAGAAAGAAAAGCTCAACTTAAAGGTCACAAAAAAAATCTATTTTTCTCCACTGTATTATTCAGAATATTTCCTTAGAGTCATATTCCATCCCACAGCAGAGTGAGCAGGTTTCAAAATGAACCTAGGTAACACATTGTACATGCCGTTTTCTAAATACTATCACTTTTTTCATTTCTGGAAAAGGGGGTAGGGAGGAGGCAAAACTTCATGGAAACTTACCAGAACACTTAAGGATGCTAAATGCTACAGCAAACTGAAGTAACACCTATGACAGTCAGCTGTCATGGCTTTAAAAGCTTTAGGAAGCATTTCTTTTATCCCTGCTTGGACTGTTCTTAATAAAAAGCAATCCATAGTGATAAAAAGTGTTATTGTATCATCTGTTTCCAGATCTAAATGCTGTACCAGACAAAACCAGACTTTTTTGGCTTTTTGTTTATCTTCTCTTTTAAAAGAGCACTGGAGTGTGAAGTTCAGCCTATTCCTTTTGCTCTGTTTTTGCTTCTTTGGGATCAATTATGAGAACAAAGTCAAGAGTATTACTGCAACAGGGGTGTTTTAAAGGTTTTCTACTGAGTGAGAATTAGCACAGATCTTTATTACATGGAGAAAGCTTAGAGAGCAAAGATACTATCCATGGCTACCGAAGAGGGAAACATGGGATAAATCTTATTCCCACGTTTTTTCCTAGTGCTTTTCAAAACGTTGCCACTCACAGAATGCTGTAACAATGCAACTTAGTGGATAAGGCTGCATCTAGATTTTAGAGAAGGAAATGGATGGAGAACCTCTTTGAATCATTCCAGTTTACAGATATCCTGTGAAGTTCACCATTTTGCTTCTGTTTACATCCCCAAGTTTCAGATACATTATAAAACAATAAATTAAGCCAAAAGGCTGATATATATCATGTATGAAAGATCTTTTGTCATCTTCATTTGTGTAGAGGCTTCTTCCTCCTCTCATCCTTTAAAATAAATCTGTTTGATATGGATTTCAATTCAGTACTTTTTTGGGGTGGGGGCATGGGGGAGTCTCAGACCACGACCACCTTGATATCAGGTACTCTGTGAAAAAATCACATATATGTAACACAAGTATATGCACATATGTATCACCAGAAAGATCCATATCACACCAGAGTAATAAAGAGTAAAAGAAGAGACACACTAAGAAGATTCTGATAAAGTGCAAAGATATATATATTTTTTTTTATGTCTGGTTAAGACATAACACCTTTTATTAAGAAGCAATGACCTTTACAAGCAGTGACTTTAGATACAAAATGTTTCAGGGCAATTTTAATCAGCAGGATAATGGGAAGTTTATACAGCAAAAAGCCTGTTAGTCAAGAATGTAATTTTACAGCAGAACAATCAAAGTGTGTGTCTGAATTTTCACTTTTCTTATCCAAATAAAAAAAAAAAAAAAAAACCCCAAACTTTAGCTCCTATTATGGACATGTAACATTATAAACTCATGGCAAAAAGACTGAGAACACTGATGTATAGCACTACTGCATGCAGAAGCCTGCAAAACAACAGTTACATGACCAGCCTGTAGCTATACAAGAATGTAGGCTTGATTTTTATTTTGTATCCTTAATATGTACGGTAAACTCTAACTCTGGAATAAGTGTAAATGGTATAAAAGAAACCAAATTTAGCTCCATCAAGACATTTTAACATGCCCGGGGTTTTATTTCCAATTTGTTTGAAGGAAACTATTACTGATGAAAACAGAAAAAGCATCTGGTATTTCCACTTTAAAAATGAGAAATAACATTAAAGCTTTTCTTCCTTGAATCTTTAAAAAGTTTCATTTTGTGGGCGTCAATAGTTCTTATTCAAAACCAAATCTTCTAGTAGTAACTTAACTAGAAACACATGTGACTACAAATTTGGACATATATGTCACTTTCTAGATTAATTAGTAGCCAACCTACTCAAATGTATAGCAAAACATTTTCACTGGCTTGAAGATTTTAACAAATCAAGAGCAATTATTATACTTGTGATCACCTACTCTATTTTTTCCTGTCTTTAGAGGGCTGATCTTTGTTTACCTATGAAATCAAGCTTCCAAATAACAGCCAGTTTTAAAGCATGAAGACAACAGGAAATCTGAGAACTAAAGAACTGTCCTGCTAAAAGCAGTGAGAGGCTTTTGTCATGCAGGTTTCTGCTCAGCTATATCATATACTCAGTTTGGATCTCTAAGGAAGATGAATTGGAAAGGAAATATTTTTCTTCCTCCTCACACTTATAAAAGGATCAGCAAAAACTGATTTGCCTCTTTTTACATGCACACTTCATACTCAACTCTATTTAGCATCATGCCATCTGGGCCTAATTTTTTTCTTCCTTCTGACATCAGCAAGCTTCATAATGCAAAGCAAATCTCTTTTACTGCTAAGGCTAGACCAAGAAGAATGAGCAGTCCAGCATGTTTTTCCACATTCAGACAGCCAGATGAACTCCTACTCATCTTCACCACATGCTACTGAAGAGTCAAGATTTTCCTACAGAGGCTCAACGTCTTTCAAGAAAAAACAAATGCAATATTTCAGCATTGCTGTACTGTTAACAGGTGGTAACCCAAATTCAGCAACTGTCAGCAAGTGAATTGTCCCAGCTCCTTGCATAGTTACACAAAGTAATCTATTCCCTTTACAGATTTTTTTTAAAATAAGTAAACAGAGGCAAAGTGCAGGAGCAGGCATGGAAATTAGGACCATGCGTGGCAATCAGTTAGCTGAGGGGAATGTGCTGGAGCTTGTAGGTCACAAACTCTGGGAGGATCCTTGTGAATAGACGCAACAGGATGAGTCATGCCGAGAGGATAGGGCAGTGGGGGACCGATGGCACCAAGGAGAGGTAACACCTTGCTGTTAATTGATGACTGTAAATACTTACTTAAAGTGTCCTTTGTTTGTAGTTAACCACCAATCAGGGATTGCCTAGTATGCAATGCTTAGCTTAAAGAACCAATCTGTTTAAAGCACGCAGCTTCTGAAAATACATATAAACTCGTGCTTCTGTACAATAAATCGACATTTGTTTGCATCAAACAGCATCCTGTCTCTCATTGCCATGCCTATACACCACTACAGAAAACTTCTTCCATCCTGTCTCCTAATCAGCACTGCTTATCAGCATTTGTGTGAGCATCTCATAGGAGAAAGGTGCCAGCAATATACATTCACATTGCCATGTCATGAGCTTCTGGTAAAGCTCTGCCAGCTTCCAAGGTTACAGTGTCCTTGATTATTGCTTGAAGTTTGTTTTCACATACAGAACAGATTAAGACAATTGTATTGAGTCTGGCTGAGCCCCACAGCAGCCCTCATAGTGCTGTGCTTTGTGTTGGTAGCCAGAAAGGTGGCAATAACACCAGTGCTTTGGCTACTGGTGACCAGTGCTCACACAGCATCAGGGCTGTCTCTCCAACTGGGGGTGGGAAAGATCTCGGGAGGGGACATAGCCAGAACAGCTGACCCAAAGTGACCGATGGGATACTCCGTACCATATGACATCTGCTCAGATACAAAAGGTAATAGAAAGGAGAAGGAAGAGGGGGCATTTCTTATTTTCAACATTTGTCTGGTGGAGCAGCCACTATGCGTACTGAAGCCCTGCTTCCTGGGAAGTAGCTGAACATCACCTGCTGGTGGGAAGTAGAGAATAACAACTTTTGTTTCCCTTTGCTTCTGCACACTTGACCTTTGCTATTGCTTTATTAAACTGCCTTTACCTTGACCCACAAGTTTTTTCCAATCTTATTTTCTCCCTGCCCTGTTCTGCCGAGAAGGGGAGTGATATAGTGGCTTGGTGGGCACCCGGCAACCAGCCAAGGTCAACCCACCATAATAATTCTGAAGATCTTCCTTTCCCTTCATCATCGATTTTTTTTTTTCAGTTGTTGCTTATAACTTCACACATACTTTAACTGCTCAGGTTGAAGCCTACAATCTTGTCTGAATAAGTAAAAGATTTATTTTTTTTGTTTCAACTAAAACAATGCAATTGCTTCTGAAGCTAAGATGCTTTCCCCAGGTCAAAAAATTGACACATCAATACTCAAAATCTTACATACATACATTTCTGCAGCCCAGGCTTTCTATAACACAGCAACAGGCCACCAAGACAAATGTACAGCTTTTGTCTCTATTGTTTGTGCACTCTGAAGATAAAGATTTGCCAGGGCTTCAGCGCCAAAACTTTAATAGATGTCACTTGCACCAATCTAGTTCGGCATACAGCTGATCAAGAATTTCTTTACAATTTTCACTGTGAGCTGCAATGAAGCCAAGAACCAGAACTGAGAACTTTAACATCACAATTCAAAGGAACTAACTGAACCAGCACTTAGAGAAATGCCTTTGCCCATAATGCTGCTGTGGAATAAATGTGTGAGCTGAGGGCTGGCTATCTGAAAAACAATAACAAAACACCTCCCATGCTTTAGCAGCATGTCTGAAAGGTCACGGTTTTATACCAAGGGCAGGCACAGAATCCTGTAACAGTGAGAATCCCCTGCCTGTCATCTCTTCCCTTTTTTTTTTTTTTTTATTGAAAGGAATCTATCTTCAACAATCCCACTCATAAGATGACAAGAGTAAGGCAATCACTCTCAAAGGTCAGGCCGAAGCCCTTCTGTATAAACTACTGAAGACAGAGCTGCGAACTGCATCTTTCAGAGTCAGCAGTGGGGAGCTCAGAAAAAGACTGAATACTGCATGAGAAAAAGGTTCCCAAAGGCACCCTGTCTTTTTGATATGGTCTAGATATCAAAACCAGCATATTTCTGTATATCATTCTTGCAGTTATGAAGCAGTTTACTCTAGAAAGCACCTTCTCATTAGATTTCTCACTGTATGGTACACGTAAGGCTTGAGCAGCAAGGAAAAACACAGCCTTCACATTCCATTAAATAATTTTCTCAGCACATGCTACAAAGAGTTCTTTCCACCACTAAACAATCATATTGTGATACTTCAATAATTTCTAGAACTCTAGTAACAAGGTAGCAGCACTCTGCACTCTACAGCACTATGGCTTTGCTTTGAGTATTTTATCTTTTCTTAGTGGTATGCTAGCTTTGCTAAGGATTTGCACATGATTTGTGAGATTTCTCACAAGGAATAGCTTTTCTATCTGAAAGCAAGATCTGCAGAAAGACATACACTTCATTCCAACGATAATTCAGCCTATACACCTCTTCCTTGACCAAATAACCATTCTCTGCTCCCTGCTTTCCAGTAGAGATTTTGACCTGTTCAAGCTAGAAACAAGTTATCTCAAAGGTTCACTCTTTGCCCCTAACATTTTACAAATTTACTCCTTGTCCTTGTTAAAAACTGGGAATTGGTGGCAAAGGTACCAAAACACCAACAGAAAGGTAAAAATTACTACCAAAACAAGTTTTTGTGGACTGCAAAGTGTTAATCAAACTGTTAAATATTTCAAATTACAGGATATTTGTTGAGCATTAAAAGTGAAAAGTGGTGTGCAGAGGAGGATGTATCTTAACTGAGTTTATTTCATGACTGATGGAGCTACTCTGAATATGACCTGTTCTTCTATCCATTGCAATATGAAGGTTAAAAGCATAAACAATCAGCTGCAAATTACGTGCTAAACAGACAATGCATTTCCAATGGAGTCATTGTTTACTTGCTCTGGTATGTTACTCAAGCAGGAATGACTGCTTCTAAGATTTGTATCTGCAAATACCAGTATGTGTACCAACCCAAAAGTGGGAATGATACAAGGACAGTTGTATCAGCATAATGCCACATAAAATTATCACAGCCACAACAGTTCTGAATACCTGGAGCACGTTAAAACTACCAATGAAGTGTCTGTTATCTTTGGCACAGAACTGAGAAATAACAAAAAAAGATTGCTTTTTTTCTTCACGTTTTCAGATATGTATTGATACAAATAGAGCAATTATGGAGTCCAAGTTTACAAACATTTTAATAGTAAGCTTTTCAGGAGAAAAATAACCCATTTAAAACAAAGAGAAGAAAGGCAGAGTTAAAGGTAGTGCACCGAAAGCCTAGTGACTTTTTTCTAAATATAAAATCACAGCAATTCACTACTATAAGAAAACCAAAAAACAATAATATAAGATCTTTCCACTCATAAGTTGCAAAATCTACAGAAAAACTTCCCCAGCTGACAACAGCAGCATTCTGTCTTGAAACTAGATATGGAATACTTTGATTTGATTTGAGGTATTTAATACCATTTTGAACAATTAAAGTGCTAGTTCTTTATTGCTGTAAAGAACACCTTAGGACAGGGGTCCTCAAACTACAGCCCACGGGCCAGATACGGCCCCCCCAGGGTCCTCAATACGGCCCCCGGTATTTACAGACCCCCCCACCCCACCCCGCCGGGGGCTGGGGGGGGGGGGAACCAAGCAGCCGCAGATGACTGCCTGCCACTGCATCCGCGCGCCGGCCCCCATTTAAAAAGTTTGAGGACCCCTGTCTTAGGATCTTGCAGTCAGTGTGTCACCTCAAAGCTGCAGGTTGGGGACCACTATTAGTAAAATCACTTATGCACAGATGCAGCTCAAAGGCGAAAACTTTGTTTCCTGCTAAGATTTAAGTGGTTAAACTTAAGCTAAATAGACACAAAACCAAAGAACCCAATTAGACAAAGAAGGAAGAAACACCCAAGATAAAGGATGTGCTACTGGTGGTTTATAAAATATTCCTGGTGATTACAGGAGATGAAACTACACTACAGAAAGGCAATAATCCTTACTTCTATTATCTGCAATCCCACCTGAAATGCTGTGTGCAGCTCTGGTAACATTCACAACCAGGCTGTGAAGAGTAACACGAATGGTAAGACTGAGGAACTGATTTATAGGGAAAGATTAAGAGTTAAATACACAGATCTTTGCTAACTAACAGTGAAGAGCAAGCGTGATTACCCACGAATATCTGACAAATGTAACTTCTAGGGAGAAAAAGGTCTACCTAGTGAGACACACAAGGAATAGAAGTAAAATTATGAAGACCAGAAAACAGAAATTTTTGTAAGAACTTCCTTATTGAGATGTTCCATCAGTGAAATAATTATACTGTGAAACCGCTTCATGTTTCAGGCTATCAGAGATAAAAGTTTTAAAAATGTGCTGCAATGGTCTGTCTCACTATGGCAGGGATACGGGCTGGCTAATATAGCCACTTCTAGGCCCTGGACAACTCTGCTTAAGTTTGAAGAGACAAGCAACAGCTGATGGGCCAAGGGCAAGTGTGCCAGCACTTGTTCCACTTTCTTCTTACTTTTCCTTTCCTAACCAACCACTGCCACATATGTATCCGACTATCTCAGCAGCTTTTCCTGCCTACTCCCTTTACAAGCACATACACAGCTGCTGCTTCTACTCCTGTACATAGGTCTATAAACAATAGACACAGACATTAATTGGTAGAGGTATGTGAAACAACAGCACAGGTCCGTGTCCACCTGCAGAACAAATCGATGCATATGTGTGGCATCACTTAGTAGCAGCGACAGAGGTTTGTAAATAGGGAATGAGCAGGGGAAAAAATAATAATTACACACACTAACTGCAAGCCACAAGTGCTGACTACAAGTGGCCCATCAACAAAACTGACTGACAAGCAGCTCAAATCAATGCACCTCTGCTACATTTTGATGCTTCCCTGTGTATTTCCATCTAAGCTGGACTCCAAATGCAGAGCAGAACATGCATCACTCGGTATTTGTATACCTAATGACAGACATCGCTGGTAGTACTGAGTATGTCACAAGCCAAATATAGGTAAGTAGCAGATACTATGCTTGGTGTTCATAGATATAACCTTCTAACATCACAGACTCTTTACACCAACTGTGACCATGGGAACCCTCGTAATCCTTAGGAAAGGGAACACTGAAAGCTTTGTTGGGAAAGGGGACTTCTTGAGAAAGACGGAAGTTTACTGTCAAATAACATTATTTGTTCAAACAGTATTGCTGGACTTGTCACTCCTGATATGTATCATGTCAGGGTGATGGTATATAGCGAAGCTTCCAAAAACAGCCCGGTTGCACACTCTTAAGTGAACTGCCTTTCAATTTGTGTCCTACATCACTCAAAGTGACTGCTATTGATGAATAGATAAATAAGGGATACTCTGTAATCAATACTGAAGTATGCCTGATTTCCCTCCCCACACACCCCCCCCCCCCCCCCGCCAAATAACCACCTTATTCAAGAGTTAAAGCTTCTAAAATTACTCCTCCAAAGTGGCCCCCTTAAATGTCTAAGTTCCCTTTACCGGAATGTAATTTAATCAGTTGGACTCTTATCATCTGTAATCTACATATATAATATTTAAGGGTTTTTTTCACTTGCAACAAATTTTATCCTAAATAAGTGGTCAGATAGGTAAAAACTGAGAAATTTAAAAGGCAAAACAATTAGATATGATACTGCTCTTCAACTCAACTCTGACTGACAATCATTTCCTCAAAAACGACCCTGTAAAGCAAATGTATGTTTTGGCACGCATCTACCTTCATGTACACTGGCATACACAGACCTTGATAAATCTACAGAAATATTGGAATTCATTCACATTTCAGGTGCTGAGATTTAAGCCTCTGAAACCAACACAGTTCCCTAACTCTGTTACAGGGTTTTCTAGTTTAATCTTATCACTCCTCATTCACATATCAAGTGGTGTTTCTTTAAGCTTGCAAAACAGACACCAACACTGTGTTAGGACAGAATTTTCACTGCACGATTTATGTGTATTATCTCAGAATGTATTTCAGTAACATGCACAAACTACCTATGAAGATTTATGGAATGTAGATATTTAGAAACTAACTGTAACCAAAGAAATAAACAAACAAAAACGACATCAACAACAAAAAAACCACACCACCACCACCCCCACAAAGCATAACAATGTAAAACTTCAGCTTACCAAAGGGATAAAACCCAAAACTTTACTCTGAAAAGATGTGTCTACTTCAAATACATTAAGCTCTATAGTGATGCCAAACAAGGACTCTAACGTGTGAATGGTGGCCAGCTAGGGTATTGTACAAACTCAATTAGTGAAACAAAATTACAATATATATTAGAGATATTAAAAGGCTGTATTTTATGTCCTGTAAAATAAATTCATGAGACTTACTGCCACAAGAGTTCAGTGAAGTAAATAATTTAGTACAAGTCAAGAAAACTTGATACGAATATGATACAACGTCTACAGAGACCATCTGTAAAACTTGTTCAAGAATAACAGATTTGGCCCAAGTATAACACTGTCTCTACTCACAGCTGATAGAAGTTACCAGAACTACTGAGATTGCTTCAAGTCCCAGACCAAAAACTTCTTATGCAATCCATGCCTCTTTCCTTATGAGCGGCATTGTAAGTATCACACAACTAAATGAATTATTACAGGTAAAGACACTTTCCTCAAAAGCTCCTATAATAAGCAATTGTTAAGCACAGTCCATCAGAGAAGGTGTGTTACTTTGTTCTGATGGGCTTACTCTTTCTAGTTGTTTTACAAAGAACGCTGAAAGGCAAAACACCACAGACACCATCTTCCCCAATGTTAATACGATATGGGGAGAACATAGTCCTTTCATCATTTAACTTCTTCGGAAATGAAAATGTGGAGGGAAAAGCAGGTGTCACTGGAAAAGATTTCTTTGATTTTCAGTGGTTTATCATGCTCAGATTGTTATCCCTCTATAGCAGCATTTTTCATGCATTTTCCCTACAGGTATATAAAAATTATGGTGAACGTCTCAGTACCTGATTTGCTCAGGGGGAGAGAGCAAATAGCAAAGCAGGTCTCTTATTTCTGCATGGCTGACGTCATTCATACATTATGCCAATTTGCTCACACAGGAGAAACAGAAGAAAAGCAGTAGCAAGTATGCCCTTGGGTAAATCTAACAGAGAGCAGCAGGTCAGGTTTATTGAAACGTAATAGACAGGCTTTAAAATCTACCTTGAATGTCTGGTATATCAAAACTAAGGAATGTTCCCATATAATTTTACATTAAGCATAAATAGTTACGCTGTGTCACAACAGCCTAGAAGCACTTTTCCAAGGTTATATGCAGAAACTGAGCACTTTTCCCACTCTTTGCCAAACAGATTTTTCCTTCCAGGGCCAAAGTTACCAATATGTGGGGTATAAGCTATACATCAAGTAATGGGTATACACTATCTCACCATGTATGTTACAGTACCTTTCACATCATATTCAAAGATATAGTTAACATTTGCATTAACAGCATTACTCAAAAATACCCAGGGAATCACCAGTGTCAGTCTCATCACTGAAATCCTTAGTCATAACAGGAACAGCATTTTAAATGTCCCCAAGTTAACTCATTATTTTATAAAAGCATAGCTGTTACCCACATTCTCTGCAAGTAAGGTGCCTCAGGCGAGTGGAACTTGCTTGCATGGATAAGTCACATTATTGAACAGTAACAGGACTACATTATGTCAGAAAGTTCTTCTACTGACTTCTGCTTTTTTGGTTACAATTTCTTCCCAACCAGCTGAGCCAAATATACCAGTGACATGTAATGTAAAGTTTTTTCTTTCTTTTTTTTTTTTTTTTTAATATCTGTTTTTCCTCATTCACCTACAAGTCAGAAAAATACTAATAAGTTCAAGGTGAAGAACCAAATACATGTCCCAGTGTTACGTCAGCCGATTTCAATTCTTGTTTTAAGAACTTTGCTTAACCTGTTTAACAATTTCTTTCCACTGTGACCACAGCTTATTTCTTGTGATGGGAAAGAAACTTCAGATTTCACTAACACTTAACCTCTGAAATTACTTCATGCCAAGAAATAAAATTAAATTACTAGGCATTTTTGCTGCAAGACTTTGACAAGAAGTCACATAACGGATTTCTGGTTTAAACCACACAATGCAGCCTTGCCTAAGTAGTCACTCAAAGGACCAACAAATGTCAGCTGCTTGGTAAAGCTGATCAAAACCATGGAACCTTCATATGGTCACCTAAAACAGGTAGGTCCTTCCTGAGGCATCAGTATTTCAAAGAATATAGTCACTGAATAACTCAATACCATTAATTATAGGCTCAGGTCCCATGTCTTCTTCACACAATGATGTGAAATTTGTCACAATTTTTTAATCCATTTACCTAATTTTGAACCAACACACTTTCAGGGGAACTGCAAAGCCAAATCATCAACCCTCTGTCCACTGGAAGAAACTGTGAAGGAAAAAGTCACAATTTACCTGTGGTGTTAAAAAAAGCATCACATTTAGCAGTAATATTTCTTCTGTTTCCCACCTCCCCACCTTATACTGTAATCAGTGTGGAAAACCTGACCTACACAGGGGTCTACACAGACATGTACCAAAGTAATATCAAAAAAGCCTGCAGCCTTCTGCTCCCTGAATTCCAATGCTGGTTTAGGGCATTAGATTGCAAACTCTTTGAAAGAGTTCACAGCTTCTGGAAAGTAGACACAGCATCGTACAGATAAGCAGTCTTCAGAGAATGGCACAAAGAATGCCTGAAGCTAGTCCCCTCTCTCTAGCCACCCAAGAAAAAGCATTTTAATAGCTGCTTCTTTAGTAAAATTTGTCCTTAATTTCATTATTTTAAATACAAGTACTCACTGGCAAATTTCACTGGCCAAAATTGCAAGCCTGTTCTGCAATGCTGTTATTACACTGATACAAGAAGGTGGGGTGGGAGGACATTTATCTAGCAAAATGAATAGGCACCGATGTTCTTCTCCAGCAGGGATGGAGGTTTATACATAGTCAACATGCTTCTATTTGTAATTAGGACTTTATTTAAAAGTACTTGGGCAACTACTGATCCTGCAAGCCCATTGCTATATCTACCATTATATATAAACCTCCCATTAACTTTAATGGTTCAGTGCAAAGCTCACTGGTTTTAATGATTTAATTCTCTTACAAGCAAAATCAACAAGGGATAACATGCAGATCCTCACATGATTTCAAAAATATTTAAGGAAAAAACACATTTAAGGTAAATAATTAAGCCACATCAAAGACATTTTATACAGGTCATTGTTATTTTTCGAAAGTTAAAAAATTCAGAAGGAACCCATAAGACTTGCAAAATCCATGCATGAAGTCATTTTCCTGGTCGAGCACACAAGTATGATCATAATATGAAGTACATAAAAAAAAAAGTATATAATGAGTTTTGAATCAGTATAATTCTATTTACCTGTATAATACAGTTTTGTTTGTGTTACAAAGGCAAGGTTGCTTTGCCCTAAATTTTGTAAACTACTTGCCTTGAGAAACTTCAGGATATGCCTCAAGTCTGACGACAATTTTCAGGAGGTGTAGTGCCACAATACAAAGCCACATTTAAAAACCCAAAGAGGAAGGACAGATTCAAGAATCCAACTTTGATTTGTAATTCAAGTAGGAGAAAAGGGCTTGGAGCATGCTGACATGTTAATTCCAGGGACAGAAGAGACTCACTTGATAGCGTGATTAGCTGAAGGACTATGATCTGAATACAAGTGCTATTATGGTCAAGACAACAGTACAGAACGGAAGAGACCTATTTCCAAGACCACACTGAAGATACTCCAGGGCTCAGTCTGTGTTACTGTTCACCTTAGACTTAAAAAGTTATCGTTGATTAAAATGGCTACTTGCTTTATCAGAAGAGAAGCATGTGGAAATGTATCCAACACTCGAGTTTTGATAAAAACATTTAATTCCTATTATGTTCTAGTTAGGTATGCATTTTGACATATAATATTGAAGTGATTTCTTTCCTTGATGATAAACACCAGAGTATTTTACCCTTCTCTATCTTAATTTCACCCAGAACAGTCCCATCCACAATGATAGAGTTCCTACACATTGAATAACAAATTTTGACACATAACTGGGATTTTCAGACTCACCATTCATTTCCTTCTGACTGTTATCCTAGGTTACAGACTTGGAGTGTTTCTCTGCACTCAGACCCTACCTCACACATTGCTCCTGCCCTCACCCTTTCACAGGTAAGAAACACAAGCATACAGATCAGAAGAAACAGTATTAATTGGCCACATCCCCAGGCTGAGAGACTGGAGGAATCAGGACTGCAAAGCATCATTACCCAGCAAACCTGCCCCTCCAAGCTGGACTTTGCCTATGGTCTGTAAAGTAAAGAAATAAGATTTTGGGCTTCCAAGGAAGCTGCATCTTCAACAACATGTTGAATTGAGAATTCATATCCTTTTGGGGGTTTTTACTTCAACAGAGCACACAGAAGAGGGGAAAGCAACACAACTCTCAGCCTCAAACCATCTGCCCAAGACAGCCTGCGTGTGGCCTGCTCAGGACCATGTAAACCACAGCCTAGACCCCAGCCCCTCCACTTCAGCTAGCCCCCACAGCCAGCTTCTTCTGAGATAAGAAACTACACATATGAGTGAATTCAGATAGTTCATTATAACCTTTTCAAGCAGAAACAATACCTGCAATGGGGGGGTAGGGGGTCAGGCTGAAAGTCTTAAGGCACCCAAATGCAGTATTATAACTCTTAAATCTACCATTTCTGCCTATTTCAGAGTGCATCTTTCTGAGACAGCAACCAGTCAATTAGAATTTATCTTTTTTCTTTTTTTTTTTTTTTTTTATTCTAAGCTTGTGCATCCAGCTCTTCTGGAAGTAGTTGCTCCTCAGCCACATCCTACACAACCTTCATGTTAAAAACCTTCATGTTAAATAGAAATGGCTTACTTGATACATATTTTAACCAATCATGTATACAAATGAAATAAGATGATATCAGATGACACACTTTCCTTTCACAGTATAGAAATATATCTATACTATCTGGGCGCTACATATACACTAAAGACTAAGACTGAGACACACAGACCTAATAAAACATTTAACAACATTAAAAAAATACCCAAGCTTTTAGCAAAGCATGCACTAGCATATAAAATGCTCTGCAAATTTGTTAGTTGCGTTGAAATTTTAGTACTATAAAAACCTTTACAAGAAGATTCCAGCATTTTGAAAATGCCATACTTCCCTAACCTTTAAAGTATACATACATATGTATAATGTTTTAACATATATAAAATATACATTAAGAAAAATCTGGCATCAAAACAAAATCCTTAAACTTCATGTTAATTAAACACTGCTTCACACAGTAATTTGGTTTTCATTCTAACTTGTTCAAATTTGGGATGAAAGTTTCTATTTGATCCAAATACTCCAAGTCAAATGACAGCACTATCAGAACCTTAAAACCCCGTTATTCCCCCAGATAGTGAGTATCCCCTGGTAACAGCGATACTCTTTAAGTCGAAGTTAGGAATCGCAGCAACTAAGCTACATAAGCATCTGAAACTTAAGGTTTCAAAACTCACTTGTGGAGCACTTACAAATGCTCACATGGCTCTGTTTATGAAAAGACAGAGTGTCCTTCCATAGTAGTCAATTCAGAACAAAACTTGCATTCAAGCACTCTACCAGCAGGAACCTGCCTCTTTGTTAGCAATTGAGAATTAACAAAGTCTAGTCACCTTAGACTCAATCTAAGCAGGCTAAACCCCTCTTTTGGAGGACTTGAAAATCAACTGGAAATGTTAAGTTACTGTCCTCTAAGCCCAAAAATAATTGCTAAACCATTAGTCTCCTCGTAAATCACACAAATGTAGCACTGAGCAGGTTATGTATCATATTTGTGAAATTATGATGTTTGTGGTTCTCATAATGGTTTATTGACTTGCCCCAACTTCTCTTTAATTCCATTATCTGTGGAAGATATGTTCTTATAATTTAATGGCAAAATGAGTTTTTGAATAATGCAGACTAGTGATAACATAAGGGAGGAAGTCATATGGAGCTAGGGGAATAATTGAAGAGTCTCAACACAGGCAGTTTTTTCCCTTGAAATACTACTTGCTGAATATACTGCCTTCTTCTGTGCTGATAAAAATAAACAAAGCCCCTCTGCGTAGTGTTATAATATTGTGACTCCTATAAGAAGTAGCAGAGCAGCTGCTACCCTCATTAAATTAAAGATAGTAGCAAAATGTAATGGGTCTTAATTTGTACAGTGATGAGCTCTGAATAGATTGCTAATTGTCCTGCTAGATGTTGATTTTATGTTTCTCCTGTGATTCTTCAGTCCTTCCTTAATCTCGTGACAGACATGAAACACCAGAGACCAGAAAACTGCTACCCTAGGACACGGTGAGGAGCCTGACTGAATTCAGGCTGGTTTATTTTATATTTTATAGAAAGCACTCTGAGTGAGAAAGCATCTCCATTGTTTTCACGACCATACCACATTTACTCCTCTACAATGCAAATTCCTTTCGCCTGCAGCAACCTGTATTATGCCTCAAAGCATTGCTCGCATGAATGGGATGTATTTTGTTGATATTGCACATTAATAGTCAGACATGTAAGTGACTGACTATGAGCATCTTGGGTTTGAATTAGGTGAAAGAATACCTGTGAAAAACGTGCACAAAAACTGGCATGTAAACATGTCTTCCTACA
Source organism: Falco cherrug (assembly GCF_023634085.1). Taxonomy (NCBI): domain Eukaryota; kingdom Metazoa; phylum Chordata; class Aves; order Falconiformes; family Falconidae; genus Falco; species Falco cherrug. The sequence goes on from NC_073697.1 coordinate 37,592,747, forward strand.
TGAGATACATACTCTTCCAAAGGTAACGTTATTAAAAACATATGCTGGGTTAAGTGTGAAATCCTAAGCCAATTCCTATCAGTTTCATTGGGGTAGGGATTTTATCATCATGATGCTTGCCTCAAAAAACAGTCAAGCTACATGTACATCATCTATTTACCAACAAGCAGAAGGCAAAGGAAAGGGAAAAGATAGCAACTGTTTAGTAGTGTCTGTAGGAATAAACTTCCTTCCACGCATAACATGAAAATGATAGTCATCAGGATCCAAAGAGCAGCAAGAGCACTCAACTGTTAGAAGTCCCCACACAAAACTCACATCAGTCATGAACCCTTTGCCACATGAACCTGCAGCCATCTCTAAGGAATACAATGACAATCACACTGACCACATCTGCGCACAGATAATGGAAAAGGGATAAATGGCTTAGTGAACGGCTTAGCCCTTTCGAAGTAGGAAAAAAATCTTCAGGCTTAAGCGGCACAGGTGCACCAGATCAAATGTTAATTGAATTTAGGTACTTTGGCCTTTTCAAATGACCTAGACAGCAATGCTTAGAATTGTAGTACTCCATTTTTAAGCATCTTGAAACTGCAACAAATTGCACAAGCCCTGAGGGCTTTTGCTGTTTCTCTGTTAATAACACAGGTGGTAATTACAAATATACAGGAAGGATTAACATATCTCCTCACACTGACCAGACCACAGGAAAAGCAAAATAATCACTTTTACCCTGAACTCACCTAGCAGTGCAATTCAGATGTCTTGCTTCTGCATCACAAAAAAAAAAGGTGGGCTCTCCTTGAAATTCACAACCTTTAATTGTGAATCATACTTCGAAACCATTGAAATACAAAAATACATGGAAGTTTCTTCATTCACAGTATGGCTGGCAGGTGGTCTAGCTACTCAGCTGCTACAACAGTCCAGCCTGCAAGGATCTTTCTTACTTGCCAATGCCACAAAATGCAAAACTCTTCAGCTGAAGCTGTTAAGTGTTCAGAAGGAAGTAACAGCTTCTGTGAGGCTAAACTTCGAAGAACACACCACAGTCCTACCGGATTCCACATCCTGCTTCAGTGCATACTTTTGTTTCACTGAACAAGGATCTGTGTAACCCACCACTCATGAACAATAATAGGCATCCAGTCTGTGAACACTAGATCACACTATCAAGAAAGGAACAGCTTCAAACTAAAAAAAAAAAAGCTCATCTCTTGTAAAAATCATGTGTAACTTTGCAGTCAGTAATTTTTACCAAGAAAGGGAATGGGATTCTGTTCTCCAGTATTCGAGCAAGTGCTCTATCTGCTGCTTAGAATCATAGAATATGGGTTGGAAGGGACCTTAAAGATTATCCACTTCCAGCATGGCAGTGACACCTTCTGCTAGAACAGGTTGCTCCAAGCCCTGTCCAGCCCAGCCTGGGACACTGCCAGGGATGGGGCATCCACAGCTGCTCTGGGCAGCCTGTGCCAGCGCCTCACCACTCTCACAATAAAGGATTTCTTCCTAATAGCTGATCTAAATCTACCCTGTTTCAATTTAAAGCCATTCTTCCTTGTCCTGTCACTACATGCCCTTGTATGCTACAAGAAAGTTCCAGCTTTGTTGTAGGTTCCCTTTTAGGTACTGGAAGGCTACTGTAAGATCTCCTCAGAGCCTTCTCTTCTCTGGGCTGAGCAATCCCAACTCTCTCAGCCTGTCTTCACAGGAGAGGTGCTCCAGCCCTCTGATCATTTTCTTGGCCCTCCTCTGGGCCCACTCCAACAGGTCCACGTCCTTCTTATGCTGGGAACCCCAGAGCTGAATGCAGTTTCCCAGGTGGCATCTCACGAGAGCAGAGCACAGGGGGAGAATCACCTCCCTCGCCCTGCTGGCCATGCTTCTTTTGACGCAGCCCAGGATTTGGTTGGCTTTCTGGGCTGCAAGTGCACAGGTGCCAGGTCACATTGAGCTTCTCATCAACCAACACACCAAACTCTTTCTCCTCAAGGCTGCTCTCAATCCATTCTCCACCCAGCCTTTATTTGTGCTTGGGATTGCCCTGACCCATGTGCTTTCCAGGCAGCTTCTGAGAGAGAACTACAGCCAAAAAATGCTGCCACTATCTGCAGCAAGGCAGCCCTACAAGGTAGGGATCCTAACAAAGCACTGAGGACAGAAGTACAGCCATTAGTCGTTTAGTCAGAAGTTTGTACACCAGGATCCCATACTCACAAGCAGGGGGACCCTCCACACACATTGTACTAGATACCTACACATCCAATTTGGGATAGTGAATTCCAGAAGGCAGCAAGAAGTTTAAAAGCATGTTGCTAATATTTTATGATGATGTTAAGAGTTGTAACAACTTAATCCTTTCATCAACCTGAATGAAAAACAGATTTTTGGGGTTTTTTTTTTCAATGTGTTAGAAAAGCCCAACCATTATTAAGTAAACAAGAACAAGCCTCATGATGTTGCTTTCCTCAAAGGACTCAGTAATATCAGAAAGAATGCAACTTACTTTATCAATAATCAAAGGTCTGGAGTTTAGCAAGTTTGGACTGCACATCCCTGAGTACCTATAACAAGTGAGGTAATGCATTTGGTGCAAGAAATGCAGTGTTTGATAGAAATGGCAGCGTTGAATGAGATCAGTATGAATGTACTTCTAAATACCTTGACTAACCCAGGAAGCACAAATACAATGTAACCTTACCATATCTGGCTTCAAATCAGGAAGACCTGGTTTTAAACTAACTGTCACGATACAGGAAAATATATGACTTCCTCTGAAATTATATAAAAACAGATTTCTCTAATCAAGTCATGGCATCAGTCTTCTAGAAAGCATTAAGAGCCTTTCTCTCACTGTGAACAAGCCATTGTTTCAACAACCTTTTTAGACATGCTGAGAAGCATTTTTTAAATAGCAAGAACATTTTAACTGTGGGTGACAAATCAACTATCTGAAAGAACAGCTGCATCTTCAGATGACATGCAGAGAAATGTGATCTGGATGTAAAGTATAATAAAAGAATGTTTTCTCCTCCATTTACTATTTCTGTGCAAGTTCTACTTCAGAAATTTGATTTTAACATTCACAAAAAATCTAGAAAAGAAAATAAAATGGTAGGGAGGAAGCTTTTCTGTGCATCTGAAGCCTATGTTACTCTATTTCAAATATTACCTTAAAAAAACTATTTGTTTTCTGTTCACTGAACCACACCGCTTCACCGAAGTCAGGGATGAGAAAACTCAATGTTAAATAACTCTGGTTTCATGAGTCTAAAAAACTAAGCCCTCTCATTTTATGCTTTATAATTGGAAGCAAACACTGGAGTCCAAACAGCTATGAAATTCAGCCTTTGCAGCTTAGGCATATTCTAAGCATTCTTGTTGGATTATTACTCATGCCTTGTGTGAAAGACCTCAAACACAGGAGGAGGCCTCAAGAATTTAGACAGAAAATGAATTACAAAGCATGCCTTGAACCCAAGAACTGACATCCAGCCTCTGGCATGCTCTCATCAATCGTTATCAGTGCTTGGTACTTCTCAAACCACAACAAATGCAAAACAAGAAGTTAGCATATGCATTCTAACTAATATTTGTACTCTGTGTACTCTGTTCTTTCAGCTACTGCAGACACCATTCTCTCCTAGGCAGAGAAGTGGCATAAGGCCATCACTTCAGATCTTAGACAAGTTCTGAAGATGATGCAGCTTACAGGACCTTTTAAATTTACTCTTGCATGAACTACAGTACAACTTATAAAATAGTGAGAAAGGTTCAAACCTGAAAACTCAGCACTTTCAATTCAGTCTAGTCTGGAATTGACAAATACTCTGTCTATGATTACAGTACAGTCAACAACTTTCTGATGAGTGAAAGCAATGTAAACCAGTCCAGTGGGATGAAAAGAAATGTTACTCAAGCTGTGTTAAACTACCAAATACAGTAAAGTTAGTATCAACATAAAAGGAGGAGGGAAAACTGCTCGGACAATTCCAAAACCTAGTCAGAACACCACCACCTTAGGCGACTTTTCCTATACAAAGACATTACTAGGAAAGTCAGCCCATAAGGCAGACAAATGCAACACAGATAAATGGCAAAACTTTGAGAGGGTCTTTGTCAGAAAAGGCAGTTACCTCAACATTAAAGTTTCATAAAAAGAACATCAGTTTTGTCAATGGTGTATTTTTAAGGGGAAAAATCTGAAGAATCTCCAGAATCCCAGGATGGGGAATAGTTTGCAAAATTAATTATAAACAACACTTCCATCAAGATGAGGCAGTTTATCTTATCTTCTTTTAGACATTTTCAAAATACTCTTATAGTTCACTGAAATCTCAAGATCTTTCATATAATGCTGGATTCCCCACGTAGCAACAGACATTAACTAAGCCACCATTTTAACGATTTTATTTATTGAAAGCTTACTGCCAGTTTTGCAGGAACCTAAAAAACCCAAGAATATAACTGGGTAGAGAAAAGTCAATTGACAGTCAGACAAATAAGAATTTCTCTGTGGAAGGTAGAGGTGCTAACATGACATAAAATATACAGGATTATAGTTGGCCCATCTTCTAGGGACATTGAAAAATAGAGAAACAAAGTAAACAACTGCAGGGCAATAGTGGAAAATCACTTTCTGTACTGTTGTGTAAGTCCTGTCCAAAATTCTCAAAATATGATCAGTTTCTAAATTCATTCACCCCGATGCAAGCACCTTCACAGATTCATTATCAGTTTACAAGTGGTTCTCATCAAACCTGGAAAAATACTGTTCCTACAGTCCATATGCATACTATTTAGCAACTAAAAATCTTCATGAGTTATCCGATCAAGTTTTCAAAGCAGCTTCTTCCAATGACAACCGAATTTTAACTTGAAATGCAGTTTCCAATGCAAATCTCAGCACCCTTTTCCATCAATGCACTCATATAGGAAATACAGATAGTCAAGAGGCTTGAATTTGCATTTTCTGAAATTTGTTCTGGTGGGATGAAAGGCTGTGGATACAATTTACACGGAGAAAATGGGTAGATTAGACCTCAGCTCTCTGAATATTTAGCACCATGATGTTCTCTGCCTTGAAACTGTTATTTGCAGGTTGGGGAAAGAAGCTTCTGCCTTATACTACAGGAAGATTCCCTTAAGGGAGGGCAACTGGAACACTGAAAGAACTGCTTCCACCAAGGCTAGTCATATCAGTTCCTTAGAGCAGGGGTGGAAATCCTGTTAGTTGGCTTACGCCTTCCACAGCTTCAAAAGGTATCCTTTGAAGCTGAAGAAACACTTTTCAAGTGACCAGTTATGCAAAAAGTATTTTAAAAAACAGGCGATTATGGAATACTGCATTCTTCCAGGTACTCTGTAAGTTGGGAAATAACCAAAGATGCATGGGGATCTGAGGAATATGCCAGTAAAGTTAAGACTTTTCCTACTTTTACTTCAACACAGCAGTTTTCACTAAGTAAGCAGGCACACCCAGCTGGACAGCTTCCCTCTGAAATGGCCAGCACTCCACAGCACAGAGTTTCAGATTTTAAACTCTCTCATTAAGCACATACCGACTTTAATACCCCATGGATTTCAAGGCCTTTCTGCACGATTTACTTTATATGCAGTCCCAGAATCACAGAGTATGCTCATCACTCCTGCAAGGGACAAAGAATAATTAGAACTGGTCAGGCTTTCAGGTTGTCTTGGTGATATCAAAGCATATCTGTAAATGCCTAGAATCATGCTGAAATATTACATGGCAAAATCTTTCCCTTTCATTTATCTACTAAAAGCAAGCAAACCCAATTTATACCAAAATCTGTAGTCATTTAATATTAAACTAAATAAAAAATAGTAAGCCAAACCAAAGCGGGATTTGGGGGGCATTAAATTTTTCAGTTTCATATGGTATGAAAATAAGTCCTAAATTCTGATGCAGCTGTATCCAAATGAAAGACTTCACTTGACACGATACTGCTAGATTACAGAGCAAGTTTAGTAAAAACAGTTTCTTAAGTAGGCAATTCAAGTAACATTTAGAAAATTCCAGCAACATCTAAATAAATAAGTTTGAAGACAGGGTATATGCTGTCTTCTCATAAACAGCTCAATGTATGGTAATATTTCTATTTTGAAATGGATGTTAATTTTCATTTTGGGAGAGAAAAATATTTGAAAGCATTGGACAGTGGAACTCATTTAAGAAAAATGTAAAAACATCTCATACATTATATTCCTCTCACCTCCAGCACTCACATTTATTTCCACTCTTGGCCACAACCCAGATGTCTAGAAGGAGATGTTTAAGGCTCCTTATCTATGATTCTCTCTGCCATTTGAGCCTCACCCCTTCCACTCTTACAGGCTCATAGCCTTGTATATATTGTATATATAGTATTCTTCTCCCCCCCGTCAAAGTGAAGCTCAGCTACAGCATCTTCACCACCTCTAGATGCTTTAGTGTCAAGAGACTCACGACAGAAGTCAGAAGCGTCAAGGTGACTGACAGCTGGAGAAGGCTCATGCTTGCCATCTGACAGGAAATCTCAAAATGTATCTTAACACACCTCAGTCCTGGCAGCCTCAGAAGCTGCAACACTATATCAAGATAGCAAAAAGGATAAAACCCTGGTATTTTACCAAGCTTTACAAGTCTAAGTTCCAACAGCAAATATCCAGCACAGCACCTCAACAGTATTTCATAAACCAATAGCCAGGAATTGAATACATGCTTCCCTTTTGGAATCACAGTCTTCTTGCAGCATAAAGTGGAGAAAATGTCAAAGTTCCTTCAGTCTGACAGTTGAGTCTTCTACTGACTTAAAAAGAAAATCATAAATACCTAAGCTTCATGGGTAATACACCACACTGTAGAATGTGCTAGATGTCAAGAACACATGGGCAAATTCCAAGAAGACTCAACAAGGTGATTAGTTTTCTAAATAATATTTTTAAATATTTGTTTCATCCCTACATCTGCCTATGTTAGGTGTAGTCAGAGTAAAGCTGGTATCTAGCTAACTTAGGCGCAAGGTAAGCATGGTAACACAAGTACATTTTTCTAAAAAAATTTACAGCAAGTTTCAGCCTGAAGTACCTGCATGGACATGCAGCCATCCTAAAAGCAAAAGCATATTCATTCAGATCCTGACCCCAGCTACTTCTGGGAATCCCACAATATGCATCAATCTTTCCAACCAACTACCAGTCTCACATCTGTGTGATAATCCCTCCTAAGAATTCCTGCACACCACAGACACAAGGAACTTCTCTAAACTCATATGTGACTTAGAATTTTGATTCATAATTCCTGAGATCCCAAGGACACACTCACAAACATAGCTAATCATTTATAGGCAATATTGTGGCACAAGATCATCTACTTATAAGCATCAGCAACAGATTATTCCATCTGTCTTTCCCCCCAGCTCCATGACATAACAGACACGGTATTAGCCAGAATTGCCCTGAAAACCCGGCCTGGTTGTATAAACAGTTACTTATACTCAGTGCTTCAGAGAAATGAAGGAAATTCAGACATATTCCATACAAGAAGATAAACCAGTTTATTATGCCATTATTGAATTTTTCTTGTGAATATTCTTGTTTTCTGTGTTTATTTCCATCATTCTACAGTTCATCTTACATGTACCAATCTCTGCCTTAGTTTTACTAATTAATCGGACTAACTTGTACAATAATTCCTGAGGCATTAACTTTTGCAATTTAATCGCTGATAGTGTTAGAAAAGCACTTTCTAAATCCATTTTAAAAGCAGTGATTTATAGCATGAATGCAAATAGGGAGCAAGACAAAAGCAACTGCACAGCTAAGAGCTTTTGATGATCACTAAAATACCATTAAAATGTTGTTCATAGTCTATATGGTAGTTGATTTTATCATTCTTTCTGTGAATGCAATTGCTTCCTCTGAATATGCTGACAGAGAGGTACAAGTCCATGGATTGTTGATGCTTGCAGAATTGTTTATCATTTTTTAAATTTAGCGATGTATGAAAAAACACAGAAAGCTAGTGTGCTTTACAAATCAGGATCATAAAAATGAACTTGGCTGAGGCTGTCTCTTTGAGGATTTTGAATCATGCCCCAGATAAGCCAGAAGGAAAAAGGATAAGGAACTTGTCTGGGACACAAACACTGAAGTACAAAATACATTAAACAGTGATAGCACAATCAAGACTCACTTGACACAGGAATAAAGCTGTTCTATGAAGTGAGAGTGAGGAGTTCGACATCAGAAAAACCTACCTGTACTATTGAAAAACAAGATAAAAATAACCCTCCTAGAACCTTATTTTTATAATTTGATGATGAATTAATACATACTTATTCAATCTGTATCTCTCACTACTAAAGAGTATTTCCATAATCTACCAAACTTGTAGAACTTGATTTTGCTTCCATCTGTCCTGTTATTCCAACAGACAATACATCATTCTGATCATCCTATGAATGTTACATTGTACGTTACAGCCTTCGACATCGCAGCAGCAGAACAGTTTGTCATTGCCCAGGGAAAAATGCAGGTTTTTTACAACAAAACAAACAAAAAAACCAAAAAAAAAAAACCCCAACCCAAAAACCACCACATTTGGTACCAAGTAGCATGTAGACAACAAAATGTAGCCTGGTTATAACCCACACAGATTGGTTAAGGATCTCCTCTGAAATGAGAGAAGAAATTGGATTTGCTTTAACTAGGGAGCTGCTCCATGTAATATGAAAGCACGTGATACAAAAGAAAGCAAAATGAGAAGGAAGTTCAAGGAACTGTTGAACTACAGGTACAAGAGGAAAGCAGGACAGAGAAACAAAGACTAAGGAATGAAAAGTCTGAAAGGGAAAAGAAGAAAAAAAAATTGAGATAATACCCAAACACCCTGCAGCACTACAGAATTCAGGCAGACGTTAATATACTTCATGAAAAAGGATCACCTTGACCTCCTGCAAGGATAGAAGCCCAAGGATCTGAGCAACAATGATTATTTTTCACTCTTGGAATTACAGGTCTCAGTATTTGTTTGAATAAGGATTACAGAGTAGAAAGAGATGCCATAATTAAAACAGATCTTGCTTCAACCTGAATTAACAGATTAGCATTATCAGAACAATGGTGCATTTAGAAATTTCATTAGGAAAGAAGCAGCCACACGTAGCAAATGTCTACAGAAGAGAAACCTGGTGCTTTGAGCAGGTTTTGACAGACACAATGTTCTCAAAATGAAAGAGAAAAGGAGGACAAAACAAGAGATAGTCTGAGGGGAAAATAAAAACACACAGACTATCCCTGGGACACCCTGTAAATGTATGGCACTCATCTTCTCGGTTCTCCTTATGTCTGCCTAGTCTTTTTTTTTTTTCTGCAAATATGTTGAAGAACATTTAACCTTCATTGGAGAATAACTTGTTTTCAATGTTACTGAAACTTTTTGTATCAAAGGACAGCCTCCACAGCTTCTGAAGCTTCTAATGTATTTCAGGTTTGACTCTCAAAGGCATTGGCCCATAGCAAGGTCAGTATGATACACCAAACACAGCAATACAATACGTCAAAGCAAACATACTAGAAAAACAGGCCCTTAGTGAAGTTAAGCAGAAGATGGAGTTGATCCATTTAGTTGCTTTTCCAAAAGTTTTCCAAGATCTTTAAAGGGCTCTAGTTACATGCAATAATTGTGAGGTATATCAAGCTAAGACTGGATAGTATGGGGTAGATAACACAGGAGAGAACTGGCACACTCCAAAGGCAATAGCTACATCAGGCAATCTCCCCACATTCCCTGTATATTCAGAGTGACAGAAGCACCTTCAGGCTGCTTTAGGAATTCTGTATCGTCTCTGGAGCCACATAATGACTGCAAGCAGGTAACCGCCATAAGACTGATTGATATGAGGATCTTTCTTATCCACACCCCACTGTGGTAACACATGTAGACATCTGTTCTCAGAAGTGACAATTTTCTTTTTAATACAGATGTCATTTGGACATGAACTGAAGAAACTTAGCTCTTAGCAACAAACCTAATGGAACAGAAGCATAATTCTATCACAAATCCTGAATGTAAAATTTGGCTTTCAGCAGGATACAGAGGAATAGTTTGAATTATTTTTTATGTTTATAGAAGCAAGGTCCAGAAATTAATATTTACTAGATAAATGCCCAAGTGAAGATAAACTTACTCTCATGACAAGAGGCTGAATTCTAATCAGGAATTAACAACATAAAGGAATCTTCAGCAGTGTGAAGACTGGATGCAAAGCCAGCAAATTATTCCACCTTGAACAAAATAGACAAACTTCAAAATACACAAAGAAACACAACACAGCTAAGAAACATCTTTTCTCCAGGCAATGACAAGAATGAGGCAACAATTTTGCTTTTCCATGATCTCATTCTGCCTTCAGGATCATTCCTTACTTCATGCCACTCTTGCATCAGACTAAAACATATGACCTTGCTAGGAACAGAAGAACATACAAGGCCAGGGCAGAAAAACTCTTTTGCCTGCACTAAATGAAAATGGGTAATAAAGATTGAGCCTAGGGAATAACACATGTTGTAAATAATAATGAGTACCCAACTTCCTGGGAGATTTACACAATAGAGTTCACATGTCAGCAACTGTTTGCCGATAATATAAATTCAAATTGACAAGACTGAGGTATTATGGAACAGCATTTATTTCAAGATTGTCAGGAGAAGTCATTTCATTTCTTATGATTCATTTCATTCATACGTTAGTGTATTAACTGGATACATTATTGATCTTTGCTCCATCCAATTTCAGTTTCCATAGCATGCACAAAGTGATCTGAAAAATATCACTCCTGGCTTTTTTTTTTTTTTAAAAAGCACATTAAGTGTCTGACGCATGTCTAAGGAAAACATTTAATTGTATTAGACAGCTAATCAGAGCAACACATTCTGGAACAAGCAACTGTTTTTGAGGAATACATTACTGTGAAGGTCAGCTTTTCTAGAGTTGGTACTAGAATATCTAGAAAACTGTGTTTTTCTAGTTATCATGCTTTCCTCTCTGCTTGATCAGAAAAAAGCAAAGATGGAAGCAATAATGACAGTCCTGGTACACTAAAAAAAAAAGGGGGGGGGGGGGGGAAAGGATGTCAATCAGAGAATAAGATTGCTACATGTCTGGGTGAAAGCACCTTTCAAGCATAGAGGGCTGCTTCAAACATATACAAGACAGCTGTGACTCTGCAGAACCTTGTCTTTCACTCAGAGTACCATTTGACAGCTGCTATGAATATTATGAATACCATGGAAGTCCCATTACTTTCACCTGACAGTGTCAGGGGGAAAAAAAAAAAAGGGAAAAAGGAAAAAAATTTAACAAAATGAGCACCAGCAGAAAGCACACAGACATATGAATGTCTGCTGAACTCTAAGGTGGTCAATAAGTGTTCAAAGCATACAGGTGAGCCTAGGCTGCTGTTTATTTGGACAGGCAGCAGGATTTGTAGCTGTTTAAGAATCTTTCTTCACTGTTCCCTAATCCCTCTCTCATTTTTGGGATGCATCAAGTTCTAAAACCCTAGCTAAATAACACTTTAAATGGGTTTTGCTATGCAGTTGCCTTAAAAGAGAGGAAGAGGAGCAAGTGACAGCATTCTACTTGTTTTGCAGTAGCTCTGATTATTGGCCAGCAAGATCAGGGTCCCACTGAAAAAGGCACTACATAAAGAAAGGACAAGAGTTACTTTCTCAAGAGCTTACAGTGAAGACAAAGAGTCAGGAAATTACTCAAGTAAACTGCAAGCCAAAGGACAACTAACATCTCATCTCTCCCACTAATTCTCTCCAGACACAGAGCCAACACTCTTCTAGCAGTTTTAGCTTCCCACAGGAAAAAGAGGTACCTCTGATCTTTACATGCCAGCGGATGTTCACCTCCTAGATTCAAACTGTTCTGCACTGCTGAAAGCTTCCTGATCTTCGTGGCTGCTGCACATCAGTGATGGTTTGCTGCATACAGGGAGTTCTGCAAACACAAAGGTACTGCCAAAGTCAGCACTTTTCCAGTGGAAGGCAGCCCTCAGCAGCAACAATTTGCTTCTGATGTTTAAAATGGCTGATCTCACACTTATGCATTTTCTGGTCTTATGCGATTTTCTCATGGGCAGCTATTCCAATTCGTCACGTTAAAATTTCCACCTTCACATCATAACGCTATTTTGACAGCAGCACTTTTTAATTCTGTTGCCTCCAACTAGTAATAAACATTACTGGCCGAAATTTGACCCATTAATTGAAATGCAGATAGCCAAGCTGTTCAGGTGGGACTCTTAATTTCGAGTTTCGGAAACTGCCTGCAGTGAAGCAGTTACAGTCAAATAAAATATGCCAATATGATTTTATCTGAAATTTTTATTTAGTTCGAGTTCACTACCTGGAAAGGAAGTGCATATGCGCCATCTCATGGTCAAGGAGGGCCGCTGCGCGCTCACAAAGCAGGCTTTTCCAGGGCAACTCCTACATCGCTGGGACCACAACCACTTGGGTTTTAAGTCTTCTTGTAGTTTTGCTCCTAACTAGGTCCTCTGTAGACACTGTCATACTTGTCACAGACTCACATCTAATAGATGTGAAATTATCACTCCAAAGAGGGCACTCAACAAATCTTACAGAGCAAACATGCTCTAAAACTACTAAAATTATAGTATCACAGGCTACATTGCAGCTTCTTAGGGTTATTTACACTTAACGGTAAAATTGGAAACAGTCACAAAACCAGCATCTCAGCTGAATTTTGGTGTTTACTGTCTCAATTCTTTGCTTTCCTCTTGGTCCTCTTAAAATGAATACTCTTTTGGAATTTCTGAAGTCCTTAGGGCAGAAGGAAATAGTGCAGGAACATTAGTTGCCTAATTTCCTTGTTCTTTTAAGTCAAATTGCTTTAGGGTTTTTTGTTCTGTTTGCTCATGGTTTTTGAAACACATAACTGGACCTAGCTTAGCCTCAGCGCGTAGAGATTTTGGAGAGAGGCAGAATACATTTTCAGACAACAGAAGATATTTCCCATAAGAAACAACTACACGTGGTCCTTACCAGTGCTTCACAAATTAGCTAAGACTAACACCAAATAGCATTGTTCTAAGTGTGCCCATAACACACAAAGACAGCGAGGAAATAACTATTCTTAAACAGCAGAAAAACAGAGCACTCAACTTGTGGTTGCTAAGGAATATAAACTGTACACTAATTTATTTATTTATTTAATTTGTTTCATTAGGATGATACTGTAATTGGCTAAGAGACCAGACAAAGCCCACAGAAATCAATAGAAATCTTTCTTTTGACTTCTCTGGGCTTCAGTTGGTGCCACAAACTGTGACATTGACAGTGTGGAAATGAAACAGGATTACACAAAAAGCAGCTCAGATTCAGCTGGTTTTTTCACAGCCAGCTCCCCACAGAAGTTTGGTATCTCTCCATTTGTGGCTGCTTGGGGACACAGTCAATACACTCGGTGGTTTTCTTACAGGTTGTCATTCTCTCGGTTATTTCCTATTTATATACCCATCTCTTATTCTTATCTGTACATCACACCATTAGAAGGCAATTACCTAAATTTTAAATTCTTCAGGCCATGAAAGTTGGTAACAAAAATTGATTTTTCAGTGTAACAATGTTCACATACCAACTAAGCAAACCATCCTTCCTCACATACATTACAAACTAGGAAGGAAATCCATTTCTATTTCAATCCACTCCATCCAATCATGCAGCCTTTCAGCAGATCTGGACACTGCACAAAGTCACCCAAATTAAAGAGGAAAAAAGTTAACTTGTTACAGCAGCTCCTCTTTTTTGCTAGAGCCATTTTGATCTCATACCTCAGCTTTGCCTCAAGCAGGTGTTGGAAGGTGCCAGTTAAAAAGCGCTTTAAGCACTGGGCGCCTTAAATCCTGGTTATTTACTGGTTTAAAGCCTAGAAACACTCCAGTGCTCTCCCCTTCCAGCACTTTTACGCTCCTGCCCCCAAGCTAACTAGGAAGCTAACATGCTGCAAAGCATGCCTGATTTTGACTATTCCTGCACTGGTTTTTTAGACTGTGTAATACCTAGACCCCTCTCTTCCATTTTGCACTCCGGAGGAAGGTCCGTGGCAGCCCTGAAGTGCAGAAGTCCCAAGCCATGACCAGAAAATGACACTGGGTCTCTGTGTTTTTTTTTTCCAAGCAGCAGCAGCAGCTGCAGTTAAGGATATTGCACATACAGCAACATGTGACACCCAGAGAGGAGGGGACATGTCACAACACAGCTGATCCTGCTTTTCCTTTCATTGATCCTGCGTCTGTGAAAAACATTTACTTTCAGACATCCCACTTCAAATTCTAATCCAAATCCTGCTTCCTTTTATCAGCAGCAGGTTTAGTGAAGATATGATAAAGTGGCTTAAGAGCATAATTTGGTTGAAGAACGGGAACATTTTTGTTATGCTTTAACAGAAGTAAGTTCCTTCATCCCACGCAGCTCCAGAGGTGCCAGCCCCACGAAGCAGCAGGACGCAAGCTGGCTTTACGCCGCTTTACAAAGCTTCGAGCGTAAGGAAAACAATGCCCGCGGTCACTCCTTCACAGCCACGGCTGCCCTAGCGAGGTCTGCAACACCAGGCTTAGCTCTGCTCCTCCGTGCTCCCTCTTTCTAGCGATTTTTAAACACTTTACTTAAAAACTGGCATATTGACCGAACACCCCACATCCACACACCCGCCCTTCCAGATGGAAAGTGACGAGAGGTCCCACGTTCTCCTCCGCTTCCCCCCGCGGCGCCCCAGGCCGGCGGCAGGCCCAGCGCACCCGGAGCCGCAGCCCGCCTTGGGGCCACCACGCAGCAGGGACGGACGGCGGAGCCGTGCGGTTTACGCCTTTTGCACGGATCTACCCGGAGTGGGCGCCCAAACCGGCTCAGCGGGCGCCGCCCGCCGCTACCGATCGCGCTCCGCAGGCAGCCCGCCGCGCCGAGCAGGCCCTGCCGCGGCCCGCCGCCCAGCCGCCGGCCGAGGGAGCCGCCCCGGGGGCCGCTCGCCGCCCCGCCCGGGGGCCGCCCCGGCGCCCGTCTGCGCGGGCGGGCCTGCACATGCCCAGCAGCGCGGGCAGCCGCTGCCCTCCCCGGCCGCCGCCGGCTCCGCGCCGTCCTGCCGGTAGGTGCGCGCCGCCGTGCCGAGGGCCGGCGCCTGGCCCTGCGCCGCGGGGGGAGCGCGGGGGCGGGCGGGTCGCGCCGCTGGGGACGCCGAGCCCCCTCCGGGAGCAGGGGGCAGTGCCAGGGCGGCCTGGGAGCCGCCCGGGGGAGGGGGCGCCGCGCTGCCGCAGGCCCCCCTGGAACGCTCCGGCGTGGCTCCGCGGGGGGAGCGCGCTGGGGGCGAGGGCAGCGAGGAACGGTATTTTTAGCAAGAACGGGGTGGGGCTTTGTGTTTTTATTTTCATTTAAAGCAGCCTCGCTTGCCAGATGATTTTTAATAACTGCCGGCACATGCGCGTTGCTGCGGTTGCTAGAGGATTGTTTTCCGTGACTGCAGTAGAGGCGCGCTCGGAAGCGGCGGTCAAAACGCCGGGGTCTCTGCCCTTCACCCCCCCTCCCGCGACCCCCTTCTTCGGGGGGGGCAGCGTCACGGTGGGGACGGGCCGCCTGGTGCCTGCGGGAGCGCAGGTCACTGCCCAGTGAACCTGTGGGCACCGGGAAGAAGCGGGGGGAAACACTCATCTGAAGCATTCTGAAAGATGTCCTTAATTATCCTTAAAAAAAAAACCCAAACACACCATACCACAACAAAAACCAAACCTCCTCTTAACCTGACAAGTGTTGCAACTCATAATGATGGCTTGCAGTCGTTACCATACTTCAAACGGAATACTTAATGCAGCTAAATAAAGCTGGATTCTTACTAAAAAAAAAAATATTACTAAAATAAACTGATGGCTGTTTAAGATCTGACAGCTCTTCAGATTTGTAATCTGCCTTTAGAACTCCACAGGTGGCAGTAAAGGTGAGGGAAAGGGGCCTTTGCCTCTTCACCAGCACACCAACAAATTCCCCAGATCAAAGCTGCACTGCTATTTGTGTTTATCAAAATAACAGCATTTGGCCTCATCTCTCCGCACCAAGTGTCACTGGGAGGCTGTGACAGCACCCATATGAATTTGAAAACTTTCCAATTAATTCAAAATGGAAAATAATTTCCAGCACTGATTTTAACGTAAGTTGACATTTAATTTATGATAGAGTATGTCTATGGAGATGATGAATTGGAAGCATTACTTGTGGGAGATACAAAAAAGCACTGGCATTCCTGTTCACTTTTCTAGCTTCATGTCCAGCTAATTACTTTTTGTCCATAGATATGAATTACTCTCGGTTCATAACCACTGTGAGTGCAGCAAGAAAAGCGTCTCCAATAAGACTTCTCAGTGAGTATATGCCCATTCTTGCCAGGTTTTCTGGAAGGGTGTCATTCTGTGTTCTGGGCTTGAAAGAAAACCGTGCTGCAAGCTGACAAGCAAGGCCAGTTAACAGCTTTCACTTTTGGCAAGTTGAGATGTCAAGCAGGTGTAAAGAAGAATAAAGTGTATAGCCTTGAACCACTTCAGAAACCCATCCAGATAAAAGAAATAGTATTGTCACTTCAACATGCTTCTGAAAAATCTTTGCTACTGCCTCTGAGGCAGGGCTTTTGGCACAGTTTGCTACTGAATTTATGCCGGTTGTCCAGGAACAAGCAACTGCTAATGACTTGAAATTCAGTCCCAGCACCATGTTTCTTTCCACCTAGCTTTCCTGTATCCTGTTAAAGTCCATAAATTCCTCAGCACCCCCTCAGTGTTACTACATTTTCCCTTTCTATATTACGCTATCATTAGGCTACCATGTTACATAGTCTTCTGTGTGACAGATAGAAAAGGTTAACTACCTACTACTTGTTTACTCAGTTGAAACCTACAGGGACCTGACAGAATCAGAGCATGAGACATACATCACTAGTTAAGCCTTCAGGGGTCGATTTCCTCTCTTGGTAAGCGGTTGGCATTTGCTGTTCTGCTTAAAATGCTTCATACAGGTACAGCTAAGTCAAGTAATTCACTATAGTCAGTCTCTTACATTTTCAAGTGATACACCGATACACATCGTAACAGAGAAGTAGCAGAGCTTGTGCAGAAAGACACATGGAGGCTGCAGTTTTGATGACAAAGTAAATCTCTTTACCAGACCAAAAGTCACAGACATGACCCATATCGATAAACTGATAAGAATTAACTCCCCCTATTCAAGTTTGCTAGTAAGTAGTTGAGAATAAACTCAGTAACTGGAGGCTTTAAACCAAATCTGATGTCATCTTTCTTCTCATATCTGATGCAAAACTACCAAGCCGGCATGAATGCCATAATGTAAACTTTTAGATTTAATGCAGTCAAGTGCCCTTGCTGGACTGAGGTCCAATCTGGGCTGCATAGACTGGACTTGAATGATTGTGAAACTGGGTCTTTAAAGCAAGAGTTGCTAACATTTTTCTTCTTACTGAATTATTTACACGGTGCCTCTGTTGCTAAAGCTGGGCTGCCAGAAATGTTCCCACTCCCTTATGGAAAAGCTATAATCATACATGTAATTATCAGTGTAGCTGCACTACTGCCACTTCAGCTAAAGTGAGACTAAACAAAAGACAAAGGCAATCATTCCAAGTCACTCTAAACAGAAGATCGTTAAGGTTTTAAATTCTTGAAGCTTAAAGACATCAGTTACAGAAGAAGTTTTAGTAATAGTAGAACAATCCAGATTTAAAATAAATTATAAATAGGGGTTTTTAAACAGATTTTTTTTTTTTGTTTGGTCTGTCTCACCCATGTCTTCCCCCCCTTCCCCCAATGTAATCCAAGTAGAAAGGTGAATTTAAAAAGAATTAATGATCATTTTGAATTCAAGACAGTTAAAGTGAAAAATGGAACAAACTTCTCTGGACTTAAATGCTGACTATATGATCAATGTTGCAAATAATCAAATTGTAACCAAGGTCTTCTCCCTTTACTCTAGCTGAATTGATGCAGAAGTCTCCTCCATCTCTCATCTCTCTGGCTGGAGGGGCACCAAACCCTAGTGTTTTTCCCTTTAAGAGGGCTACTGTTGCCATCAGACATGGAACGGCTGTTGAGATTGGGGAAGATCTGATGAAGCGGGCTCTGCAGTACTCAGCCTCAGCCGGGTATCAGTCACAGCTGCTTGCACTTCAAGATACCAAAATCAAAAGATTATAAAATCCTTTACTATTGCATTAATTCACCTGTGTTTTTAAAACATGTTTGTAAAACCTGTTTTACAGAACCAGGTTTAACATCTTTCAATTTGCCTGACTATTTACATTTTGGTTTAAGTGGAAAGTTGTGAGCAGATGTGTAATTAAAAAAAAAAACCCTAACACTAGTAATTCTCAAGCCAGAGCATTTCCTGGCTGTTAGTATTTGAGAATTCAGACTCCCAGATCACCAGGAGGAATCATTTTGTGTTTTACAGTAAGCTACTACACTGCAATACATAGTTTCCATATTCCGGACTATTTGGTACCCTATATTAAAGTCAGTATGTACTACTTGTGGTAGTTGAATGAAGATATTTATAGTAATGTCATTTTTAGTACAAAAATTGCATGCCATTAAGTTACTTTAGCTCTAATGTGAGCTCCCCAGCAGACAGCACTGAGTCAGGCTTGTGACAGGTTTGCAAAAATATTTAGGTACACAGAAAGGCATGCAGGGCATTAATCAGTGAAGTTAAGGCTTCTCTTAATATTTCAATTAACTTAGCCATTTGTGGACATTCTACAAGATCTTAAGACATTTTTTGAAAAGAGTTTCAGAAATCCTGAGTATCTGTAGCCTATTACTAGCAGTATTGCAAGCTTTGTCACATTGCCACATTTGAGTATGAAAAGATCACTTCTAGGAGTAGACATTGTTCAGCCTCCACCCCTATTCCATCCTTAGCAAATCACTTCCACCCAGATTTCAGTATGATAGTTTAGTGTATGGACCAACAGATATTCATTTCTGCTCTTCCATAGAAAAATAAGATAAATGTTTCTTCATTTGGTAGGGCAGGTATAAAATCAGCATCTATGTGTATCTATGTGACACTGAAATCAGACTGAGGACCCTGTGCTAGATTAAGCAATGATTTAGAGGAACAGCCTAGCTTTGGCCTATAGATGTTAGATACACCTTATTTTATTCACGTTTCAGGATTCCAGAGCTGCTGGCTTGGCTAAAGGATTTCCAGAGGCATCTACATAATCCCCCTACAGCCAACTACAGTCCTGAGCAAGGACAAATGGAAGTGTGCATCACAACAGGCAGCCAGGAAGGCTTGTGTAAAGTAAGACCAAAAGCTTCATACATTAAATGCATTTCTTTCAGCGATGTTTATTCCTCCATCAGTTCAGTTACACACAGCATGAAGTGCTACTATATAACTATATGCAGGGCACTTTGTTAAATATATGTCTCACAGTATTATGAATGCAAGGTAATAGAGCTGAAATAAAACTGGCGTGGCAGTCTCATCTGTCAGGACTGCATGACTTCAGGTAAACTAAAGAGCCTGTCAGAAAACATGCTGTAAGGTATCATTTAATGTTACTTTAGTACAATAATAAGTACATAGGTATATTATTTGCTTTACCATAACTCAATTCTAATTATATTAGCCTTCCGTAAATAATTCCCCTTTCCAATCCTCTCTCACTGCTGTGTAGTTGATCCTTTCTGTAACTGAAGCACTGTTTCTGTTTTATAGTAAAGCACTGCCTTTCCATTTCAAATTGGTATCCTCTAGCTGATTACCCAGCTTCATTTGCCTCAAAAG
Source organism: Falco cherrug (assembly GCF_023634085.1). NCBI lineage: Eukaryota > Metazoa > Chordata > Aves > Falconiformes > Falconidae > Falco > Falco cherrug. The sequence goes on from NC_073697.1 coordinate 37,612,634, forward strand.
CAGCATGTTCTCATTTGTTCATTGCTTTTCTCACAGATGGCATGTTAAATGGTTAGGCAATTACTAATACCAAGATTTTTAATCATATGAGGAAATCAGAAGTATGAAGCATGTGTACAAGAATGTCACAATCTAAGATACTCTTCTTTTACAGGTGTTTGAAATGCTCATTAATCCTGGGGACAACATCCTATTGGATGCACCTACATACTCTGGGACACTAGCAGCTGTAAGTATTCTTTAGCTACAAAACACTGATACATTTGAAACAGTAATTTAGTATCTTATCTGCATGCTTATATACACTGTCTGTATTTACTGTAAAAACATATCTTAGAATCAAGTTTTTACCATTAGTCCTGTCAAGTTCATGAATATTAATTCATAGAAGTTTTTCTACTAAAAGTTCTATAAAAGCTATTCCCAGGAGTGAAGTTACTCTTCCAAAATCCTAGTTCATTCAAGGGCTGAGGTCACATTTGGGATTGGAAAGCAAGCCATCACAACCTGGTCAGGTTGAAGCAAATGTGTGACAACTGGGTATTTTGAGATGTCAGCACATTCACCTGAAATGTAGCTATGGTATAATAAGCAGCCCATGACATAAACAGTATAAAACTGGAATATGCTTGAAACATATGAGTGCAAAAATGTGAATTAGTGAGAACTACACAAAAGTTTACTTCTGAAAAGTAACATAACCAGTGTGTAATTAAATGTCAGCTCAGAATGCCTACCTGTAAGAAGGGTTGGAACAGATAATATGCCACAACATTTGTCTACTCTCGCCTTGCATCAAAACACATTTTATTACTGTTTGCTGTGCTAAGTTTGAATGCATCTTTTCTAATGAAATATATGTTGTTAGGAATATATTTTGACAATGCAGCATCTTGCATTTTTACTTAAAAATGCAGAGCATTACATGGTACAGATTGAAATTCCAGAGGAGACAGCATGCTTTTTTGTTGGTATTTTGCCTGTATTTTTTCATACTGCTGTCAACAGGTCACTGCAGTAGCATCATTTCATTCTCCTTTATATTGCAGAATGTATCTATTGCGAACAGATACTTTGCCCTTTGTCAGTGAGGAGTATCTTATAGTTCTGGCATTTCCACTGAAGTAGAGTGTAAATTGTCAGTAGGAAATGAAGGTGCTCTGAACTTACTACCTGTGGTGAGACCATGAGGAGTCCTGAAAGAACACAGTTCAAATTTACAAAATCCCTTTCTGCTTGCAAAACCATGTCTGATTTCCTAGAGAAGAGCAACAGTTGAACATAGGAGGTACCCATTTCTTCTCAGTTGTCTTAAAAGGGCAAATAAGGAGTGATGTGGTAAATTTGACAAGCCTCACAGCAAATTCAGACAAACTTTCTTTTGAATCATGAGCAAATGGAGTTTGACGTAGCTACTAAGTCAGAAAGACTTTGCAATGAAATTTTACGATGCTGATGATAAAAGGAAGACCTTTGAATGACTGGATTATGACAGTTTTGTTCCTCCTATCAACAGCTGAGACCCTTGGGTTGTAACATAATTAACGTTCCTAGTGACCAGCATGGCATTATTCCAAAAGCTCTAAAAGAAATTTTATCTACTTGGAGTCCAGAAGACATAAAAAAACGTAGCCACCACCTCCCCAAATTCCTGTACACTGTTCCGAATGGGTGCAACCCAACTGGAAACTCTCTGACCACAGAGCGCAAGAAGGAGATTTATCAGGTATGTAGCTGGGGCCTTGTGAATCTTGTAGGCAGAAACAGATAAATGTCAATCTCAATTCAGTCGAGGATACCCCACATATGGTATTTTGGCCCATTATTGGTCCAGTAGATATTCCTCCTAGAACTTGTTTCTAGCATAACCTGTTCCATGACAACTCTTCAGAGGTGGACTATGCATTAGATAAATTGTTTTTGCAATAGTAGCCCGTTGCCGCCTGCTGCCTTTGCCGTGGTCTTCTAACTGGACTTACTGCAAGTTTTCACACTACATGGAACAGACCTTCAGTTACGTACATGTGTCCTTGTACAGCAGGTACCAGGCTTACTCTTATAATTGCTTGATGTCCAAATTGGGCATTTGAAAGATTCTCTTGATAGGGCCTTGTATACAGTGAATGAACAATCCATAGAATAATATTATGATCCTGGTAATAGGCCCAGGGTATAGGAAGAAATGGATTCAGTGTCCTCACATTTTAACAAATCTTTACTTTCTGTTCATTTCTTTAGCTTGCAAGAAAATATGATTTCCTCATAATAGAAGATGATCCTTACTACTTTCTTCAGTTTGAAAAGGTAATTTTTTTCTTCCATACTCCTTAGTAACATCTTTTCTGGTCCAGGAGAGAACTAAGGTTTGAGCCATGGATCTTGCTGTATGCTCCTTCTTCACGTCCCACCAAGGTAGTTACAGGCTTCACAGTCTAGGCTACTTTTAGTTGCTGTCCCCTTTGTGGCATTTTATTGCATCAGCTCTGTTAATCACTGTTTCAAATTCCTCAAGCCTTACACAGGACAGAATTTCCTTCAGTAGTCAGAGAATGTCAAACTTCGCCTCCAGAGCAAAACAAGTACGCCGCTGAATCAGCACTTGAAAATAGCAGCCTCTTAATGTTCCTTTCAGCCCAGTCTTACATTCAGTGGAAGGCTGCCTACTCCCAATCTACTACATCCCATTTTTACCCCTTAGTCTTTTGAAGAACCTGAGAGAGTTCTCCCAGATACCACAGAAAGTAGCACTGAGTAGGCAGCTTCCCTCCTTCATGTAAATTTTCCCTAAACAGGTAACTATGGAGTGTTGATCTGTCTTTATGCATGGATCTACAGTTGCTCAGTCTGCCGAAGTACCTAACTTCAGGAATAAAAGCTGGTCTTAGAAAGCAGTAAAACATTGGTAGAAGCTAAAGTTCAGTATTTTTATTTTAAAATATGTTTCTATGGGAGGAGGCAATAAAACTTCCCTTGCTCATTGAACAGCATTGTATGGCTTTGTTAGAGAGCGTAGGGGAAAAGGTATAAAAGTAGAATTCTTGATAAGGAAAAAACTATGCTGAACTCAGATCAAAATTTGGTCATATCATCTGATTTCCCTTTTTAAGGTAAAGCTAGAAGCTACAGGGACCCATCTTAGAAATTATAGTATCTGCTTACTCCATAAAAAGATATCTTGGCAGAGAAGTGGTTATTTCTTTCTCCTGCTTATGGCATAATACCAAAACTTGAACTGAGCACTTGTATGCTGAACAGTGGGCTAAGCATCAAAAAATAACAAGGCCAGTTTCTTGATGACTTTCATAGAATACTGTAATCGCATCTTAGACAGCTAGCCGAAACAATCACTTGTCAGCAAGTTACTGCATTTTTTTCCTTGGAATGCACATCCGTAAGATATTTACTACTGAAATATTTCTTTAAGAAATTAATTATGTCTTCATAGTAAAGAAAATAATTCCATCATAATCCTTACTTGCACCTTGAATTTTATTTTTTATTTTTCTTCCAAGCCATGGGCTCCAACTTTCCTCTCAATGGATGTGGATGGCCGAGTTATCAGGACTGACTCTTTCTCTAAAATTCTCTCATCTGGGTAAGGCCAGCTTCAGACTGCTCAGCATTGCCTGTTCATTTAAGGCACAAGACTAATACTTCATGCAAAATGATCAGACATGTCATAGTGTTTTTTCATCTAATTCTGGAATGTACTTTTGGATCTACAGCTTTTCTCAGTCCACTCACTTTTGATGTTATTTCTTGGCAGTCATTTAACTCCAGATTCTGTTTCTCTTCCGATACCAATAGTTACGTCACTGTCCCCAGGCCACCCACTCTTGCAGACACCATCTAGGCAGAAGGACAGATGCTGGATTCCAGCTCTGTTCCAGGAACTCCTAGGAGCTTTTCTCTTCTTTTTCTATTTCTCCTATCTCCTTACCATTCCTGCAGGCTCCCTGAACTTGTAATATAGAAGAGAGAGGATGGCATCATTCTCAAACTATTTATAGGGTTATACTGATCTCTCTTCTTCTAGCCTCACAGTTCTTTCAGGTTGTTTCCACCTGTCCAAAAACCTAAGCTGGCTTTTTTCCATTTCACACAAGTCAACACTTTTGATTTTTAACTTGCTTTTCTTTATTATCCTAATAGATACAAGAAAGTAATGTGAATTCTGCACTGGCAGCTAGTGGATTATAACCCCATCCCTGAGAAAGTGAGGAGACAACATGATGCTAAGTGTGATTGCACTTTTAGAAGTGATACTGCAAAAAGGGATGATGCAATTTTATCTTTGTCAAAGATACATATGAGCTTATTGGTTCTATTTTTCTTCAAAGAAAAAAAGATGGGTTGTAAGAATTGAAGCATGAATAAGAAACTAATATATCAGTCTAAATTCCAGTTAGCCTGCAGTACTGAAAGGGAGTGAAAGAATAAAGCTGTTTGCCACTTTCCATCTGTTTTCATAAAGCCTAAGCATTCATGATATTTCATTATGTGCAAACCTATCTTTCCTTCCCTTTGATTCATGTAATCTTTATGGTTGCAGAGGAAAGCTTACAAATGTGGGATATGTCCTCAAGTCTCAGAACTAAGAAGCTACTATAAGCATTAAAAACCCTTAAATGTTTTTATTTCATTACTTTGATACTGAGCTCATAAGTTGCATAAGCCTGGGGCTTAGGGCAGTATTAAGATACAGATGAACTTAAATGCATAAAGACCCTTACAATATCAATGGAATGCTTACACATTTTCCCACTTAGAAGTTAAACCGTAACTCACACAAAGTATATCATATTGCATTTCTGTCGTAACTTTTTTTTCTGCCCCCTCTAGGTTAAGAATAGGTTTTCTGACAGGTCCCAAGCCTCTTATCGACAGAGTCATTCTGCACATTCAGGTTTCAACAATGCACACCAGCACTTTCACACAGGCAAGTATCAAACTGCCAACTGAAATGTATTTGGGAAATATAACATATTCCAAGTTGTAAGAAACCACAAGCGAACAGCTTAGCACTTTTGCAATTTTGTTTATAATAAGCACATACATTCTCAATTCTGCTGAAGGAAGAGAGACCACCATGGAAATTACAACCAAAGCTATAGGGCAGGGGTCCTCAAACTACAGCCCGCAGGCCAGATACGGCCCCCCAGGGTCCTCAATCCGGCCCCCCCCGCCGGGGGTTGGAGGGGGAAACCAAGCAGCCGCAGATGACTGCCTGCCACTGCATCTGCACGCTGGCCCCCTGTTTAAAAAGTTTAAGGACCCCTGCTATAGGGTGTCTCAGTGCATGGAAAGCACAGCTATTATGCCCTTAACCCTCAGATCTCAAGAATCAAGGTTTAAAGTGCTTCTTATCTCCTGCTGATAGGTTCACTCGAAAAACCTCAATGTAAAGTGTACATTGGAAGAAGCACTTAGATTTTTTCCGGTGTTCATTCTGCTTAGCAATTAGAACAATACTGTCAGCCCACAAAGACATTGCAAAGCAGACTGCCAACTACAGCCCCTTTATGGTTAGTAATAAGGAAAGGAGACACTGAGCACACCTAAATATGGCTGCCATCTTCCAGCTCCATTAGTTCATCATAGAGGCAGTATTAGACAGGCTGACATGGGCGGGAAGGTAAAGCAATATACATTGCCTTCCTTTTTCTCCCTGATTACCATATTTAGCTTTCCATCCATTTTTTCCCTCTCTGCAACTCAACTTCCAAACACTGCCATGATCCTTGAAGGCAGCAGTAACATGGACTACAATGGCCTGTTGCTGTTACGACCTCTGTTTATAAAGGGCTCCAAGAGACCCCACGTGCAATTTCTTGCCTGTGTGGAATTTTGATTATTGCATCAGGCTATGTATCTTTTGGTGATTGCAAACGGTTCTGTTTAAAATATGGTATTGATGATGTGTCTTATTTCTTTAGATTATGATATCTCAGCTGCTTCAGCAATGGGGAGAAAAGGGTTTCTTGGAGCATATAGACAGGTAGGGTCATGTCATATGCTGAATCCCATCATCTATCATTCTGCTTCTTGTGACCTACATAAAACATTCTTCGCAGTAAGGAGGTCAGAAGTATTAGGGCAAACATAAGCCAGGTCACCAAGACTGACATTATTCACACAAGAGTCCTGAAGGAGCTCAGAGTGAAGTTGCAGACATGCAGGTCAGGGCATGTAACCTACCACAACAGTCCGCCAGTCTGCTGGCGCAGCCATTATGCAGCTCCCATCTGAAGGGAACACAAGAGGGTACTAGGAGCTCCAAGTCAGAGAATAAAGTTTTCATCCCTGCTAAAGCAGTAGGCTGTATAGCAAAGGCTAAGATTGCTAGGCACATAATTTATTAAGAAAAAGGCAGCATAGCTTCTATAAAGGCAGTTCTTGCCTCACTAACTGAGCAGGCATTCACCCTCTAGCACCCTTAATCTAATGATTTTGGGTGCCGATAGAATGTTCTACAGAGAGCAGTGAGGTTCACCTACACTCGCTAAGCATTACCTTTATCACCACTCGAAGACAGAACACTGGGCTAAGGTCTAATTGAGCAAGGCATTTCTTAGGTACTGACTAACACACATTTGTTTTTAGTTTATTATGCTGGAGGAGCATAGTTTCTCTTGACTGTCCATGCTTCATTTCAGATGCCATACTCGGATGCCATTAGAACTCCAAGCTTGCTACTTCAGTGGGAGTGTGCTACACTCTGCAGAGGCCTATAAGAGGAATGTGAGCAAAGCATGGACAAAGTTTTTACGTTTCACTGTAACAGCCTCTCGTCCCCGAGCACCTGCCTGTTGTCCCTTCTGTAAACTAGCATTTTAAAAAAATCCAAAACAAAAAAAAAAACCAAACCAAAGCAGACACACCAGCCCTAGTTTTGCCTTGTTTTAAGAATTAGGAACATAAAGATAGTCTTTGCAGTGAAACTTGGACCCTGCTTCTGCTCAACTTTCAGCAGTTCAAAAGATATATACAAAATACACCACTTCTTTTCTTGTAGGCCAAAAGACATCCTTGTTCAAGGCAACAGGCCGTTCTTCCTCTCAAGCTAATGAAAATAGTGCTGCAGGGTGCCATAGTGTAGCCACAGCCCTTTATAACCTTCTAGACTCAGTTGTCAGGTGATTTATTGATGAGGCCCAACAGCTGATTGGAATATCTTCCAGGGGATTTCATTTGGACAAAGTCAACTCGTTAGGTCAGGGGTCCTCAAACTATGGCCCGTGGGCCAGATAAGGCCCCCAGGGTGCTCAATCCACCCCACCCCCCCCTGCTGGGGGTTGGGGGGGAGGAACCAAGCAGCCGCAGATGACTGCCTGCCACTTCATCTGTGTGCCAGCCCCTGGTTTAAAAAGTTTGAGGACCCCTGTGTTAGGTCATGCTTTTGAGTTGGAGCTAGTTTGTTGTTTGGAGCAGCTACATTTTGGTGGAAGTCTTGTCTGTCTAACGCTTTACAATGCCATTCCAACATGAAAGTAAAATAATAACAGAAAGGCAAAAAACTCACAACAGAATTTGTGAATGGTAAAAACTGTGTAAGTGAGATTTACTATTTCATGCAGAATGTAACAATTGATGCAGGCTGAGTCTCAAAACTATATAAGCCTGCGGTGGTGTTTGTCTTATCAGGTATAATAAAATAAATTCAGAAAGCAAAGCTATTGGTTTAGAGAATATTTTTTAAAAATGATAAAATTAGTAGTAAAAGTACTTAATATGTTTTTCTCTACAGAGATGGGAACACATTTGCATTTGATTTACGAACTTTCTATCAAGCATTTCTGTGGTGTTTCCCATTGCACAGCACTTCTCATGTTAACAAAAGCCACTGCACAAGATTTGTCTATGTTGAAACTTGGGTTAGGGTCATTTTCCCTAGTAAGAGGTTGAGTTATTGGGATGTTTTAGTTCAGGTGTGGAGCAGATGGGTTCAAAAGTTTAGAAAAGGGGAAGCTGGCAAATAGTCATTCCAGGTTCATCATATGATTTGCTTTTTACCTTGTGAAATAGCATTTCCATGTGTTACTATTACACAAATTCAACTCAAATGCACAAAGATTAAGTCTGTGCTTTTGCATATGTGCAAGTCCTTAATTTTCTTCTGCTTTGTGCAGTAAATACTATTAACAGGACTTGTATCCACTGATAGAATAGACAGCATAGATATAATATATAAAGTTTCTATGACATATGTAAAGCTTAAGAAGCAGCCACACAAGCACTTCCTCTGTCTGGTTGATCAGTGCTTTGTTAGAGACAAAGCTGAAGCATTCAGGACTTCTCTGATACATGTACAACATTTTATACACGCAGTATACTCAGTTGTGCCCATCTAGGATATACTTAACGTTTCCATTAAATGTGCACTTAGGTTGTTCAGGTAGAAAAGCTTTGTTTCTGCCTTTGGAAACAAATGGACTCTAAAGTGCTATGAGATCATGACTTTGAATTGATAATTTACTTTCAGAGTGGTGGAGTTCTACAGGGCCCAGCGGGATGCAATGCTCATTGCTGCTGAGAAGTGGTTAAAAGGTCAGTGAGTGCAACACAGCTAATTACTTAAATTTTTTTCTAGCTGTTTATCTTCTTTGATAATCAGTAAAGTTCAGCTCTTGACTGAAGTGACATATAAGCATTATAAGCAAATCAATGACATTAAATATTAAGCTTGGGACAAATTATCTAGCGCTGCTGTTTTCATGCTTTTCTGGTGGGACAAGAAGATGGTGATGAGAAAAAAGCTCACCACGTTACTGTATAAAACAGTTTACAAAGAGCATATATTTCACTCCACTATGTTCTTATACTTTTTATGTGTAAAATCTGTCTTTAAAAATCTCCATCTGAAATAGCCAGAGATAGTGGCCTTAATTTAAAAGAAGATATAAACAATTGATGTAGTAGTAGCGATAATTTTTTTTGTCAGAAATCAGTTTTAAATGTCCTCTTTCAAAAGCGGTTAATCGTGGAGCATAGAAAGAATTTGATCAACAATTCTGCCATTACAATTAGTGACTCACTCCTCACTCCTTTTAGTCAGTCTGAAGTGGAATCAGCAATAACTGCTTAAGAACTGCTTACCTGCCTTAGATGATGCTTCCATGGGACATGAGTACTTGGGCACCACACAGTCATTAATATACATGCTGTTAATAATTCCAGGTTTTTGGATATGAAGTATTTCTTTTTTACATGGCTCTGAACAACCCTGGGTTGTTGACCTAGGTAGGCCCTCTCTGTCTCAATTCCCCAAGTATCAAAACAATGTAATAGCACTGGGCTACCTTAAACTGTATTGTGAGTATGTACTCATGTAAAAGACTACAGGGTCTTCGTGTTTTCTAGTAATAGAAGCCATAATACTATGGAAGACAGACCTTTATTTTGTAGATATAATGGTTAAGTACATCAAGGAGGAGCTGGAGAAGATGTCAAGTCAAATAAATAGCCTCTTCAAAAATATGTCCAAAACCAGGTAAAGAATTCTAGGTAAACAAAAGGTATACAGTAAGTCTGCACACACAATATAAGACAAATTCTCTAGGCCTTCCCATCCTCTTCATAACTCCTAGGCTCTCCTTTGCTTTGGGGAAAAATCTGTAATCATTGAAACTTAAAGGAAAATGCTTTTGCACTTTGCTACACTTAAAATCATATTGATAGTCAAAGTGATGTTAGAAACTGCGTCAGAAAAATTATTTTAGATTGTTTACTTGATCTGAAATAATCAACAAATACAAGTTTGTTAATGTTTGGGATTTCTGTAATTCAGAGCAATCACTTTCACAAAAAGTATTGAGGAAACCAGCACAAATGCAGTAAGCCCACACAGATTTGGAGTACTTTAAATTTGGCAAATGGCATCCTGGCTCTGTGGCCTACATTCCCTTTGAGTTCACTGGAGCAATAAATCAACATCTCTAAATCTATGATGTGTCAGTTAAAGTTGGGTCAGAAGTTTCTTTCTTGATTCCCTTCTTTTCTCTTTCTCTCTCCAGATTTGGCAGAATGGTACTGTCCTGCTGCTGGCATGTTCTTGTGGATCAAAATTAAGGGTGTTCCTGATACACAGCAGCTGATCATGGAAAAAGCTTTGCAGAAAGAAGTATGACCTATAGTGTAATGGCTTATGATGTTAAAATGAAACGAGGGAAGGATAAAATAAATTTACCATATCTATCTGCACATCTGAGCACACAAAAAAGCAGGGGAACTTGGGCACCATCACTGAGTCTGCAAGTCAAGGCATTGTTGCACAATGACTCATTAATAAAATATTTTTATGTCTGTATTCAGATGTTGATATTTAATCAGCTTAAATTTAAACCATTATAATATATAGTAGAATATATCAAGTATACAACACATATATATAATATTATTATATGTACTTATATGAATGAACGCTATCCGCAATATCTTTTTAATAAGACAAATTAAGTTATTTTATTTCTACAATTTTTAAGAGCCATCACTGTGCACTGAGTAAACTATATCCCATCTCACTGGTGCTTCTAAATATTGTGATGACAAGCCAGATCTGGTAACCCACCAGCCTAGGTAACCAAAACCTAAGAGCCCTTTGATTTTATGATGAAAAGTCTGAATCCAGGTTACACATTTTTGGCCTCTTATTTTGAAGAGAAGAAATGCATAACGCCATGTTCTGATACCAGTGTTTCAGCAGTAAGCCTTCTCAAATTTAATTAACATAGTGTTTTAAAACTGTAGAAGTGGTAATAACTGGGTAGCTAATTGATTTTTCTTAGGTGTTACTGGTTCCTGGAGGAGCATTCAATATTGATAGTTCAGAGCCTAGTTCTTATGTCAGAGCCTCCTTCTCTCTGTCTTCTCCAGCCCAGATGGATCTGGTAAGTGAGATTTTTTTTTTTTTTTTTGCATTCTTATCAAGACAGTTTCTCACATAGTAATACTCCCTTAATTTTACTCATTTCTTCTGTGTTTTATTGGACATTAGTACAGGTTTTTTAGTACTTAGTTGATTAAGCAGTACTGTTGAAGCAGTATTAGCCGGGTTTTAGGCAAGTTACTCATATCCAAATGACCTGAAAGGTACCAAATTTTTAGGACCACTTAAAATTTTTCTGTGTATCTCCTACATGTAGAGTCTCACACTTAATCCTCCCAGACATTATTCATAAAGGCTTTACTGAAGTCAGAGTAAGTTTTGCTATTTGCTTTAGCATTAGGAGTCATCATGTATCTTATATTCCAGATTTTCCATTCCTGCGATTGAATTATCTGTTTTGTGTGTGTGTTGTCAATCGTTTATAAGAAAGAATATTGTTTTTCTTTCATACAATTGACATACATGTTGTATTTAATTTCTCAGGAACTAGTCTTTGTATTTTTGGAACATTTTGGATGTTATTCAGCTGTATCTATAAAGTTAGTGGGAAGAAAGATAGGAGACATTCATTTATGCAGATTTAATACTCATTTGATTCAGGTGCTTGAAACAGCTCAGTATTTGTAGTTGTACTTTCATTCAGTTGTGAAGGTTTGTAACAGATAAGCATTTCAATTGTTTTTCTGTTTCTTCTGTATTTCTTCTGTATTTCTTCTGTATTTCTTCTGTATTTCTTCTGTATTTCTTCTGTATTTCTTCTGTATTTCTTCTGTATTTCTTCTGTATTTCTTCTGTATTTCTTCTGTATTTCTTCTGTATTTCTTCTGTATTTCTTCTGTATTTCTTCTGTATTTCTTCTGTATTTCTTCTTTCTTCTTTGTAATTTATAACCATACTATTGACAGTCGAATCTTATCTTTCATATGCTTCCCGATTCAACCTTTTCTTTCACCTTTGGAGCCTCCAGGCTCTTAAGTTAAAAGAGGTACTCTTCCAGGGATCACTAGTTTAAAAGTACAACTTTTATTAAATTATGTTACTGTATTAAAAGTAAAACTGTTTAGTTGCAGCTGAACTCTATTCAACCTTTGAGCATTACTCTATGCATTTTTCTGTTTAAGAAAACTCTGCCTTTATTTTCTCTCAGAGAAGTGGAACCTTTGTCCAAAGGCCATACATGTTGTTATAAAAGGGAAACAGAGAATATCAGAATTTTGCAGTATAAAATACTGAGTTTGTATATGATTAGGGTAGCGTTAGTAGCTTTACAGGTTTGGTCTGTTGCTGGAATCTAAGTGTGAACCATGTCTATGTCGTTGCAGGCCTTCAAGAGACTGGCTGACCTCATAAAAGAAACTTTGTGAAAAAGCTAAATAGAGCTCTTGCAGCAATCCAAATCATCTCCAGAAAATATTTATTAACATTTGGATTTCATCAGAACACTTTAAAAGCAAGCACAATACAGTGGATGTTTCCTTAGATCGTTTCAGCTGAAAAGGCAAAAAATGAAAGTGAAAAAGTTTGCTTAACTTTTATGACAGGACATTGCATTACTAAATTTATTCCAATTCAGAAACATCTAAAACACTCAAAACCAAAATGTTCCGTTTCCTGTCAAAGGCATGTTTTTGTTAGATTTGAATTGATTTTTTGTTCTGGCTTTTGTGTTCCATGTGGGTTGGGAAACAGGGAAATCAGTTACTTAGGAAGTTGCACCTGAGGTGGTCTTACCCACTATTAATCCCAATTTATACATTCCTCCAACAGCTTATGTTGGAATTGTTTTTGCATGTCACTTTCCTTGTCTTTCTGTATGGTGTCTGGTTTTGAAGATTTGAAGATCAGTATTTAATTGTACTAAAGTTTTGTCAGATAAAAGCAATGTAGGGATGTTAAAAAATTGAAATTGATCCAGCACAATTAGGCTATGATTACAAATAAAACTAATTGGGCTAAGGTCCCTTGCAATTTGCATGGGTTTTGCAGCTCATTCTCTTAAATTTGTAAAAGGTTTTCTGATTGCTGGCTTCCACTTCACTCTGTGAATAATTACTTTGTACCTGTGTTAGAAAATCTCTGGTTTGCAAAGGCATGTGGATGTGCTAATAGAACTTCTCTCTGCTCTTAGTTAGTCAGACATGTTTTTGAACAGAGAGCGTAAGTAACTGAGCAGGGGACATAGTGGAATGGACAATACCCTGACACTGCCAGATGTACAAAGCAAGCAAAATGAAAAATAAAGAAATGTTTTGATCTCTAGTCCTTTGGTTGTTATCTTCACAAACATTTAATACTTGGCAACATGTACAAAACCTTCAGAAAGTTTTAACTGTACAGATTTTCCAAGACTCCCCGTCTTGCTTAGTGACTTAAATTTTATTACTTTTTGGATGAAAAAACACTGTTGTTTTCCACCAACAGCATATGGTTGTTTCTTTATGTGCAAGTGTTCAGAGTTTCAGAGTAAAAACACATAAGGGTCAGGCACAACCTTGCTTAATTGGAAGTTTCACGAGAGTCATAGTCTTAGTACTAACAATAGTTTTCATTTCCTCTAGTTATAAATAGCATGTGTCATAACAAACTAGCACAGATACGTGCCTTTCCCAGTACCTCTTCTGTCATCAGGATCATTTCAGTGCCATCAGCCCAGGATCACCTTTTATCTCTATCTCAAGCCTTTTAATTTAGTCACACATCCAAGCCATCTCTGTGCTTTGCAGCTTCTTGAGCAGCATATCTAAGCTCTATCCTTTCCCCTCTTCTAGATTACTGTGACTTTTAGTCAAGTCCTCATGATTCTCAGACTTAATTTTCTCCAATTTGCTGTCAGTATGTGATGCCTTTCCTCTCAGACCGGTTTGAAGTACTTGGTATGGTCCCTATTTGTCCATCACTCCTGCCTTCCTGCAAATGTGGGGCTGTGTCTGTTGTCCCACCACACCTCATCTGCAACCCCAGCCACATCTCTGGGTTCCCCTCCAATCCTCCCTGGCAGCAGCAGGATGGGGCTGCCACAGGCGGGCAGGCAGGCAAGCTGGGGCAGTGGATGAGGTCAGCCCTGCCATGGAGTCGGGCTGAGCTTGGGCAGCCGGACCCCACTGGGTGCCATAGCACAGGGACAGCCTGCAGCCCCACAGCTGTTCCCAGGTCACCAGCACTGTTTTTGAAGACAAACTTTTCCCTTTTTACACTGTTGGATGGTGCTAACGGGGGGTCCAAACTAGCAGTGCCTTCTGTGCAGTGCTGCTTAACAGCAAGTTTTCACCTTTCAGTTCAGTTTCTTAACCACTTGTAGAAATCTTGAAAGCTCTGACTTTGTTATCAGGCAATATTTATCTTGGGTTCAATTTAGAAAATCATTTTATACAACAGAATGATGTGTCTGTTTAATTAAAATAATATATTTTTACAGAGGAATAAATGTAAACATCATTTAAGACTATTTTAGTACTCAGGCAAACACTACTGTCACTGTCAAATGCTGTTGTCATATTGTCATTCAGACAGATGTGAAATAGAAAAACTCAATCAAAATATTATTAAGCAAGCTTTATATTGGTGATGTGTTGAATAATACACCTCTTAATTTTCAGAGATCTAAAAGTTAAACTTCGTTGAATGTAAGCAAAATGCAGTTCCATTTGCTGCACATTAAATGCTTTTGCTATCAGCTAATTTAATTTAGAGAGTTTGTTTTTTTCCCTGACTGTGGTGAAGCATCTAAACTTAATGTCCTGAACAATGCAAATTGAACAATGGCAGTGAAATCTTATATGCAGATACTGTTTTCCCTGAACCTCTTAAAGCACAGCCTCTGATCTCCCAGGAGAGAGCATTGGCTGTGATTAAATGTTCCGGGAGGAAGCCGCTTAGAGACAAAGGCAAAGGATGGGCAACAGGTTCACATAGAAAGAAGGGATGTGGCAAATGGAAGTTTTGGGTTTCCCTTTCTGTTTCATCCATCCAAGAGCAAAAAACCTGTCATTTGTAGCTGGGTTTAAGCCATCTGATGCAAGTGACACAACCTACCGTTGGCGAAGAGAGGATACAGAGGAAGGAAAGGGCTCAGGGTGTCTCTTCTGATGATACCTTGGTGTGGGCAGTTGTGGAAGAGCTTACAGCAGCACTACAGAGAGCTGCCTGGCCTGCGGGCCGCTCCGGGCAGGCTGGGTCTCCAGACTTCTTTCTGAGTGGACAATTACCTGCCCATTCTCTTGTACCTACACTTTGGTTCCACTGGATTTTCAGACTTTTGGCAGATGAAAACCACCTAGAAATTCCGGTCAAACAGCCACTGTATGTGACCCAAACAATTCTGTAGAAGGCACATAAAGCCCAAGCCACCCTATGCATATCATGGGTGCACGTGTTGTTTCACACATTTAGACTTGCATGGTGCATCCCACTTCTGCTTTGCGAGTTTTACAGATGTAGCAAGGGGAAGCAGTTCTTCCCTGGAGAATGGAAATACCAACTATAACAACAACATAATTCCTGAACTTCTGCATAGAATACATTTACAAATTCTTGGTTCACACAAGTCATTGATCTGAAGGAAAATATCCTCATTTACTTTCAAATGAGAGCCCTTCAGCACAGCTGTTATTAATGAATAATTGAGAAAAGACTTGTGGGGAATTCATTAGAAGAGAGAATGTATGCAAGTATACAATATGAGAGTTCTTCTGTTAAACCATGAACATGCAGGAAATTATTTGATCTAATTGAATGTCAGTCCCTGAGCATCTGTGATGGTATCCAAGAATTTATAGAGTTTTTATGGAAAAGACTTGGTTTAGTTTTGGGGGGCTGTCCCCTCAATTCTGAATGCAAGCTTCATTTTAAACTTCATCCTTTAAAAGTAATTTGCTCTGTGTTGAACCTTGTATTTTAAAACCTTGTGGCTCACAGATCTGCAGTACTTTCAGTTCTGCCTTTGCAATCCGCCTTGTGATACACTGTGAAAATATCTAACACAACTCCACAGAGCTCTACTGGTGCATGTCTTAATCTGTCTTGTTTTCTTTATTATTTAATAACAGGTTTTGAGCTGTCTACACACTGTAAACTGTGTCTTAGATGGGAACAGAACAATTGCAGTGTTTGAACTGTAACCATTCTGAATGAAAAGCACTCTGCAAATACAAAGAGACATAAATTTTCACTCTTCTGACGTTGCTACCAGGACCTCACTTTTCTCGTAATGGCTGTGGAAGCTATTGTGTAACCCTGCAAAGTTCGGATACCACCATGGGAGAAGGACAAGTGTCTTGCTGATTCTTTTCAGATTCTTTTCTATCCTAGAAATGTGTTAACAAATCCGACTGCTGCTAGAAGAATCCCTGCTAGCTGTACAGAATTTGAGAGAATACCTTCCAAATTACATATTTTTTTTATTTTTAACTTGTATTAAATCAGATCCGGGTTGATACAGCAAGTGAATATGCTGTGATGTGATCTGGAAAAAATTAACATGAAGGTATTTCTGTTCCTTGATTTACATAGAACTTTGAACTTTCTCTGCATTTGAATAATGAACTTTGAACCTAAAAGGTTCAAAAGATTACAAATATTTTCCTACATTTTCCTTGAAAAAAATGGGCATTAACAGAGGTTGAAAACCATTGACGTGGCCTAGGATTTTGGCTCCTGCTTTTTGTATGCTAGAATTTCTAACCAGATCCAGCTGGAGCCACCAGTCCTAAAACCCTCCTGGTGTGCAGGTGTGTTAGCAGAAAGGAAACTCCATCTTCTCAGTGCACATTGCTACCAGTCTTTAGCCACTAAGGACACGGTTAAGTATCTGTGTGGCTCCATAGTACTGGAGTAAGCACCAGCAGATGATGCAGGCACATCCTGAATTAGTGGTGGGCAACAGCACTAAAGAAACGACAATGTCACAGCTTTTGTACTCTGCACGGTTCAGCGTATGAATGCATGCCAGATCAGCAGAATCATGGAGGAGCTCCAGAAATCTCATTATTTGTGCCACCAGCATGAATTATCACCAGTTCATCTGCATATAAAAACACTTCAGGAAAAACCTAACTAGTTTGGCTCCTAAGGAAATACCCAGTTTAACTGAAAAACATTAGTTTTTCTATTGTTATTTAGCCATGAAAATTTAGCAGAAGGTAGAACATCTCTTGCTATGAAACTGATGGCAAAGTTTGATTTTTGCAGTCATGAACATGGCTTGTTTGCCTCCATTTTGTAGCCACAAGAATGCAGGAACAATTTGAAACACTGAGTTTCTTAACTTTTTTTTACATTTTACTTTTTTTAATGTTTTTTAATTAAAATTTAAATTGCATCTAGTTAAAGCCAATATTAAACCAAATTTTGGTGGGTGAACTAATCCCTATACCACTGCTAGTTATGTTTATGAAGTTGCACTGTGCTAGCCTAGTTATTCCAGGAGACGTTTTTGGAGTTACATCTGTATTGACTACTTCTGTTTCGGTTCTTCTGGGATAAAGAAGTTTTTTTGATGAGATCAGATTATTTTATTGCCTTATATGGAATCTTCTTTCAATTAAACAACATATAATTTAATACACCTTCTCACTGTCTGCCCCTCAAAACAATAAAGAGGAGGGATGGAAACACCAGTTTTCTTGGTGGACTATGTAAAACACTATTTTCAACACAGTTCCAAGAACTTGGAAGATGTTATTTAATTAGCAAATAAGCTTGTTCCTGCATCTCTAAGGAAGACTGAGTTACTGTCATAGTATGGGCATAGCTAGTTAAATTGTAAACATTTTAGGCATCCCACCAACATGAAAGGAAACAGCAGAAAGCCCTTTAGAAATACCTAAGAAAGGAAATACTTTCTCACAAACCTAAACCAAAGGAGAACAGCCATCATTCTTACAGATATGTTATTCAGTATCCAGTTTTTTCATACCTTTTCCACTTCAAGCATTTAACCCACACCTTTGCATCTCAGTGCAATTTTTCTTTCATCTTGACTTCTTTGTTCAGATCTTTCCACGGACTTCTCTAATCATTCCCTCTTCAGGCCCCCCAGGTAACATTTTCTCAATAATCAAGGCCAATTATTTTCTTACAATTGCCACCATTTTGTTTATCTGCTATTAATTTGATGACCAAGTATGCTATTACCTTATTCTCTGCATTTGTTTGAGGTCACATCATACATGATTCCATCCATAATTAATCTCTGGCTGATGGCAAGTCTGACCCAAACACTCTCTCGTTTAAAGCAGCCAGCATCGCTATAGGAGACCAGCACTGACTCTGGGGAGATGTGCCTCAGAAGGGTGACTGTCACATATTGCCTATATCTTCAAGCAACAGCAGTTATGCCAAATGAATAAAAGTGTTATTTGCTTCTGCTTCCTAACTGGCATCATAATAAAATGTTTCCTTTTTTTATCTTTTTTTTTATTCCTGTTTATGTAGTTATTGTTACTTGTTGCCAGTCATATAAATTAGGAACTAGTCATATTTATCAGGAAACTGACTACTTCATGTTACTCTAAACTTCTCTATTGGATACCTTTAGGAACTCTTTATTTTCACTCTCAAGATTAATTAGGTTACTCAGCAATAGTAGTTTTATGAAGCCTATTACAATGGCAGTCTTCTATGGCCATGTTTAATTTGCTTTCTAGCAATTCTGCGATAACCCTTATTAGATCCCACATAATAGATGTCCAGAGAGGACTTTCAGAAAGCAACATGCACAGATGATTTAGGGGTTGAACTCTATGGATATCAGTCATGTTTGCAAGTGATGTTTGCTGTGAACAAGAATCCTAGTGAATCATGAGTTTCAAAGCCAGAGGAAATCATCGTCAGCTTTATAACGAAGACCACACATTTTCATTATCTCTGAGAAAGATACCCTATCTTGTTTTTAAGGCTTAAAATTATGGAAAAAACACCAGAAAAAAATTTCAGATTACAGAGCCCTTCATTACATGGCATTGTTGCCAGTCATGTCACTTGTATGCACTCAGCTAATTCTCTAAAGCCAAAAGTAAGGGATAAAAAGGATATATTTCAGAAGTCTGGAGCTGCTCTCCTAATTAATGAGCTTTCAAAAGAGTCTCCATAGTCCCCTCAAAACCTATCCTAAGCAGGGAAACATGAAATTTCCATTTTAGATGGGAAGGTTTTGTAAAGTGGGTAAGACAGCAGGAGGGAAATACGCCAATGAAAATAGCTGCTGTACCAGCAAATGACCCTTTGCTGTCTGGTGTCAGAAATAAGGAAATCACACTTGAGCCTTTTATGATTATTATCATAAACAACATAGACATCTGATGTCAGTAGCATTTCATTTAAAAAGGCAATTGGATACGCGTATTTTGCATCCTGGCAATTTAGGCCTTAAGCTATTTTGTAAAAGTGGTGTTCAGAAAAATGATTTGGAATTCCTTAACTGTGGTACCAAAGCCATGAAGGTGGGATGGGGTAAAAAGTTTCTACAATCCCCTAACTGGTTTTAAAAGTAAAACTGATTTTCAGAGTGAGTAAAATATTTTGGAAGGTGCAATCCTACTGATTTTTTTTTTTTAATTAGACTCCTAAATAACCAAGTTAGTTTATAAAATGGAACTAAAATTCCTAAGACAATTACATGGGTTTGATATTCTCTTTAATAAAATCCCATATAAAAATTTCATGACTCAGAATTGTAAGGCCAAGAGGAAATCTTAGCCACATTCTTGTGAGATTCCTGAATGGAATGTTGCAATGCCATGCCCGCAAGTACACCCACAGATTGCCTCTGAGGTCTAATAACCTCATATGGTTATTATGGAATGGAAATCTTAATGGAAAAGATCTTTGCAACCAGTGTAGCAGCATGCTCTGACCTTTCTCTCACTGTTCAAAGTCAAGTATTGGTGATACTCAGCACAAATGAAGTGAGTAGGATAACACTAGAGAAAAGTCCAACAGCAGAGGAGGGACGGAGAGTAGGACAAAGCACATGAGAAAAGTCCTGTGTTAAGAGACAAGGAGAAATCTTCCCCAAAGCCACATACAAATTGTTGAGAGAGATTTATGCTGTTAGGGATGTTTCTAATGCCCATTCACACTGCTAACCACACTTTCTGATTGTGAAATGGCCGCTTTTTTTTTTTTTTTTCCCCAAGAGACAAAAATATTGTATTTCTCTAAAATGTGTTTATATATTAAGGATGATATACATCAGGCCAAAACAATCATATATTACTATGTAACTACTGACACTTCAAAGAATCTCACTGGAAATACTGCTTGCTCTGTTTCTTCCCCAGGCTATAATAGAATTCTTCTAATAGTTTTGCTAACATCTTTACTGTTGAACTACAAATTTGACAGCAGCCACAGCTTGCTACTAGTAAGAGATTCACAGAGCACAGAAGATACAATATACTGTGATGAAGGAGCTACACAAGTGTTTTGCCCCTGCCAAAAACTGAAACCTGCAACAAAACCTGTTCTCTTGCTTTTACGCACCACACTTCATTCAGAAAATCAAAACTGTTTTCTACATGCAGCCAGCATCACAGCATTAGAAAGCATACAGCAGTATGAAACAGCTTCCCTAAAGGATGTATAAAATGGGCCAGGTACTGCAGTCAGGGAAAAGATTGAAGGTGTGCAAGACAGATTTATAAAACCAGCAATAGCACAGGCAAAACGCATCAGAAGTGGTTGTGCACTGTTTTCACAGCAGAAGAAGCAGGGGAGATTTAATCAGTGGATGCTGATTAAACAGGAAAAGTGTTACATGCACTATAACATTACACAGGACTTTGTGTGAGCCAAATATACAAATGGGTCTGAAAAAGAGATTAAATGCAACAATTGGGAGGAGGCCGATAAAAGACTATTAAACAAAATGATCTGCGTGGTCCAGATCAGGAGTTTCTAATATAATGATGAGGACTGGGAGGAACTCAAAGGATCACTAAATATTTCCCCATTTCTTACGCCTTTGCTTTGGCCACTGTCAGAGACATTATACTGGACTAAAAACCATTGGTCTAAACTAGTATGGCAATACAGGTGTTTTTATGTTAGCTTGTCTCTCTGTTTTTAGCAAGGACAATGTAGGCAAGACAGATTATTGTGTAGGAAATTGGTGACAGTGAGAATTAAAATCTGGTGACAAGGTTTAGAAGTCATCCTCAATTCATTTCCCCTTGCTAATTGCAGCTGATAATGAATGGAATGAATAGCTGCACTGGAACATGTTGGTTATGTATCAAAGGAAAAAAAATCCTAACGGCGTTGCCAAGTGGGCAGAGCTTTGTAAAAGGGTTTGACCTGGTTTTCCTGCTCCTTTCTGAGTAACTTTGAACGAGTCCCTTCATTCCCTGTATCCCCATGGAGATAACGAAAGCTACCACCCTTTGTAAAGAGCTTCGATATCCAATGAAGCTGTTGTCATTCTCAGGTACTTATCTAATTACTTAGTAGAACCTGACAAAGAATGCAAATGTATTTGAGATTCTTTTTTTTTTCATAGCTCCAAAATACTATTATCTTCTTATAGAAGAGGATGTTCCACATCATCTTTCATGATTCAAAGAGGTAAAAAATCTTTTTTGAATTTACTAGTGTTCAGGGCAGGGGAAGAGAAGAGTGGAAATACAGGACTATACATCCTGTCTTTAAGAATCTAAACTGGTAGATCATATACCATTTCTGTGCTAGGAGGGTCAGCTCTCCAGTCACTCTGAAGGCAATGGAGAAAGAGAGGCATGTCTGGATCAGGAGGCTTCATTGCTCTGAGTCACTCTAGCTGCACTAAAGGCAATTACTCCATCTCTCTCCACCAAGTACACAGGGACCCAAGAAGACAGTCTCCTAACTCAGCCTCCCATAATGCGCAGTTCTGAATGCAGAACGTGAGATGCACTTGAGGTAATCCTGTGTTAAATGAAGTAGTGGGATAGTACAGGGTCATATAGATGCCTTGTAACTTGCCATAGTCCTTCTCAAATTCTTACGCAGACTGATTTTAAAGCGGCATTTGTTCTAGAAGTCTCACCGTGGCAGAGCATCAGCGGTGCCTGTCATTTGTAGATCCCCTCATAAGCACCTCCTAAAAACATCTCCCTGATTACAGCTGTTGCAAGAACTGGTCCTAGAGTGTTTTCATTTCAATTCTCTTTGAAGCATAGTGCAGGAAATGGGGAAAAAATAATCAATACATTAACAGTAATTATGAGGGAAAATTCAGATATTAATATTTACAAAGTTTTTTAAACTGGCTCATTTACTAGGTGCTGCTCTGGGAACCCATCTACACAAATGCCAATTTATGAAAGCCACAATGTACATGTCTGCATCTGAATTATTCACATCAGTCAATGCAATTCATCTTCTCTATAGCTGAGGTTTAAAATTGGTCAGATGAATTGTATTTCTAAGGTTCCTTTTTCCTTCTGTACACAGTGACTCACTTCATTATAGAGGACTATATTTTAGCTATCAAAAGGTCTGCGAGAAGAATTTCATCTTCCATAGTTCTTTTCATGACAATACATTTTTTTTGTTTCATGTCACACTAGATCTCCCGTTAGAGATATGTATTAGAGACAGCCTAATGGAAGTTTTTAGAAATTATTGTGGTATTTGTTGTTTTCTTGGTTAATAAAAGTAGATAAAAATGGTGGGTTTGGTGTTAATACAACTAGCTCATTTATAACTTAATTTTTCCCTTTGTGTCTCAGGAACCAATATTCCTGTTAGTGGAAGCTGAGGGCCTGATAGGTCTGCTGTTTTTCCTCCTGGATAACAGCTGCTCCAGAATAGTGACCAGGAAATAATTACAATGTGCAGACAACTGTGGTTTCCAGCACTTTGTATTACTCTTCTCACAGATACAACTGTATTCCATTCACATTAGGTCCATACACTCAACCAGTCATCTTTGCAATTAAAGGTACCTTTTTATAGCAGGCCTAAAGAGTTCACTTTTCTACTTAGTTGAGATTTATTAAAAACAAAATTGGGCCTTTTAACTAATCCAAATGCTGTTCTTATCAGCCCAGTTCTATGAATGCAGATCTCACAGCATATCTTGGCACTTTCTCATAGATGAGTAGCAATGTGCAAATAACATTTCCTTTTTTATGCATGCCAGCTCTGCTTTCTTGGATGAGGTTAAACAGGAGCAGGGTTACAGAGCTGTCAAAAGGGCAAGACATGCAGAAACAATATTGTGCCAGTAAATGAAAATTTTAAAAGAGCAAAGGTTTTTCTGTTAAGTCTTACAGCATTAAGAATACGGTCCACAACACCTGTATTAGAAGATTATGAATTTGTAGAGCCTTGGGGTGTTCACATTAAAAGATAAAATAAGCTGGAAAGCAATGAGTGGTTTAAAACTGAAGTGTCATTTGCTGTGCCAGTGAAGAGGCAGAAAGATAAAACATTTTAGCAAGTCTACAGGTGATAATATTTAGATAGAGCTTAGCCCACAGAGCTGCTGTCCTACCACTCAAAATGTAGACAAGATCACTAACTGACAAAGCAGCACTCAAATTATTAAGCAGTAATAATGATACTTCTTTCCTGGGTACCATTATTCCAACTTCTTCAGACATGAAAATGAGGCTTCCTGAAGCATGTAATTAAGTGGTGTGTTTGTATTACTGTACAGAATTTTCCTTTTCCAATCTTGAAACCAGCATTAGTTACATAAAAGACATAGTAACAATAAACATGGATTTAGACATAAACTTCCCAATGGGAAGGTCTCCAAACTTCTGCTGCTTGGAACATTACCTCTCATTTTAAAATGAAAATTACATTGGGAATTGCTTGATAGTATTTCTAAGAAACTGTTTTATTTTTTGTCTCACAGGTTTTAATTATAAGCTCAAATTTTTTCTTGTTTTGAATCTACCCAATCTCATTGCAATCACAGATACAGAATTCAGTTCTCACATCATTTGTTCCTGGCTGTGTAAAAAGAAAACTTGAGTTTTCAGAAAGCACCTGATCTGAAGAGGTATGGGAAAGAAAAGCAGATAAGAAAAAATAACTCCATGTATTTATGCTGTCAAAGAACAATATACCTTAATTCTTTTAAAATAATAGCCCATGGGTTATTTTTACAACTCATTTTTTTAGAGCAAATTCTCTCAAATTAAGGTACATCTTAAGAAAACTATTGCAGTATCTTAATTCTGAAGTACTGTTGTTCTCTGGTCAGGTACTTAGTGGTACATGCACTATAGATCCCATTTATTCTGTATAATCTTCCTCCAGAGTGCATCTGTAGACCAGATGGACCAAGCAGGCATAGTGCTGCTGAATATGAAACAGCCCTGGGTGAACAGATGCATCTGATAATGTCATTCAGGTATACTGTGTTCTGGGGCCCTATTTTTTTCACTCAGTCTTATCTGCAAAATAAGATTTTATTTTCTCTACCAGACAGTATCAAACCACATCTTGTTTGCTTTGGTTTGAGGTGGTAAATAAGTCAATTGCTGCAATAGCTATAATTTAAGAAATATGGTTTTGCACTCCATATTAATCGCCTTTATTATTCACTGAAATTATGTGCTCACCTCCTTGAGGGACCATCTTATTTCAGAGGCTTTTCAACTGAATTTACAAGCAGGTGGCGCTTTTTTTAATTCTTGTCTTTACGTTTTGATGCCAAGTTCTGGCAAGTATCATCTGTTAATATCTAACAGCATGGTTTTTAATCAGAATGCATTTTGGGACCCAGGTTCAACATTTACAAAACAAGTGGTCCCTAAACAACATATAACATTGTTGCCAGTGCAAGGATTATGCCACTTCGCTATCTAATTTATACAGACAGATGAAGCAGCTGAAAAAAATGATCAAAATAAGGGTGAAGATAATCAGGGAAAGAGAAAACATAATTAAATGCTTTATGGGAAAGGTTCCAGAAACACAGAGCAGAAGACTAGCATCCACTGCAGTATTCATATCCTATGAAAACAAAGGAGTCATCATCCTATTAACAAGAGGAATCATCCTACTGAGAAGAGAAAGAAAAAGAGCAGAATACTGACAGCACGGAGTATCCAGATGATGGGAAGCTTTAGAAACCCCATCAGTGAGCCATAGCCAATGTCATAAAGCCCAAAGCGAGGCCATGCAGGGTCTGTTTCATCAGACTGTTGAAAAGATACACACTCTCTAGGCTGTGAAAATTGTGAATAGGATTTACTGAATTCACATTCCAGTTTTAATTCTCCAGAATATTTTCAGAAAATTTAGCAAATGTCTTCATGAACTTAAGGACTGAGCTCATAATAAAGCAATGGAACTTATTCCAGCTAGAAAGCGATTCACAGGATGTCCAGAAAAATAGGACAGATTTCTGGCCCCTGAAGCTTTCTCTTACTTTCCCCAGCAGAAAGGAAAATTTTCATTTCTTTTCAAAGATAAACACATTTTCAAAGTTTCCTTTTCAAAGATAAACAAGATGGAGAGACCAATTCAGCACCTAGTGGTTTTATAATGTATAATATAGTTTAAATTGCACCATGTCATAAGACTAGAATTTAAAATGTCATGAAACTCCGTCCTTTCCCTCCTGTACAAAAGGTAGTCTAGATAGAAACCACAGCAAGGGCTCAACCTCCAAACAATGAGATGCAGTTGCTGGCACTGCTGAATGCACAACTTTCTACAGCAAGGTCATGGATGTGCTGGAAAATTTAGCTGCTATAAATTTTATTGACTTTCAGTTTCTGATAACACTAAGTGAAAGCACACTGAACTCTGGCATTGTGCCACAAGAGACTGTTTTATTCTGACAGCCAAACCCCTCAGTTTGCTGAGTCACAGAAAACTTGCAGCAATAAGTCTGTGTAAATGAAAGGCACCTTTTGTCAATGACAAATATGTAATGTAACTTTCACCAGACTTCAGTTTCTTTTCTGCCCGTCCTACGGGGGAATATAACCAGAATATAATTCAGAGAGACAAATATTGGTTCTGCATGTGCAGGTGTCAGAAAACCCTCCAGTTCACCCAGCCTGTAACCATTCCTCAGTTTCCCTAGTGATTGTGTGGTAAGAGGACTAAAGCAGCTTCAGGAGTCATATAATTTAATTCCACTGGTTCTTGTTGCACTGTCACAGCTCACACTACCTCTTCTCTGTCAGTATGCTTCGGTTATAAGAAAATGGAGAATATAGCTCCTTTTTAAATACAGCTCTCTTCTTGCTTGCAAGACTTTGATTTCCTTATGACAGAGGGTGACCCATATTATATTCTTCAATAGGAATAGGTAACTCCTTGCTTGTGCTTTTTAGTATTCCTGTCGTGAACAATTTTTCTTTCACATTCAGCAACGTGTTTTCATCTGCCTCAGTTAAAACATTCAAAAAGTAAAAAATATTGAAAGATTCCTTTGCTTTAAATACATTTTGGCAGAAGCCACTCAAGCTGTCATTCTCCCGTGGTCACATTTGAGCCCGCAAAACCCAGTTATGCTATTGCAGGAGTGAAACATATACAATTCCATAACCACAAACTCAAGACCTGCTTAAACTCACTGATGCTTATGTTTGCAAAGTACAAGTGCTGCATGGACCTATGCAGAGAAAAGGAGGTGGTGGGTGTTGATCCTATCAGGCTGCCTTGACAACTCTGCTAGTTAACACAGTACTCACCTTGAGGGCTTCCACTGCCCCAGCAGTGCACCTGATGGTGGGGGGTCAGTAACACGCACTGTAAAGGATGCTAAATGCACCACTCCCTTCCTCAAAGATTCCAGCAGGTGAAGTTGGCCAAGCTAGCTGAAGAAGGAGAATTTCCATAGACTCATCACTGAATTTGCCTTAAAATTCAGCTTCCCTGGAGCTCTGCTCCCACAGACATTAGCTCAGCACAATGAGGTTGTTCTAAGCTGCACCTGACGCTCCACAGAGAAACAAAGTCAAAGAGATTGCCTCTTTACACTATCCCAGAAAACCCATCCAGGCTATTTTTGTGCCATGTAGGCTATTTTTAAATGAGTAATAAAAGCCTAAGACACTATCTTTTCTTTCCATGAACATTGATGGTAAAGTGGTTTTCCTAATTTTCCTAAAATCACTCTTCCAGGCAAGCACAATTTCAAAATATTTTCTCATGCTACCAACTTCCAGAACACGTTCATGATTTCTGTACTATTCAAATGACCACAGAGCCTCAAGGCTTCAATAGTCTTTGGTGAAGAAAATGTTTTAAAGCTGGAATGTCATGTGCTGTACAAAGCAAACCCCTAGTTGCACAGTTGAGATCAGGGAAGAAGCAGTGCTTCATTACCCAGGCCTAAGAACATCCCTCTCTCCCTGACACCACACTCCTGAGCAGTATGCCCTTTGTAGTGCTGCAAAGTAGCATGGCTGGTTTCGATGGTCCTTCTCCCTGCTGACAAGTCCTTGAGGAATCAAGTACTGTTCTTTCTCAATTTACCTATGAGTAGCCTCTTACTGATTATACTTTAGAAAAACAAATCTGTAGATTGGTGATTCCTTTGGGGCTCATCCCTGGCAAGCAGGCTCTATATTACTTAGCAAAGGCAAACACCAAATAGGCATCACCCCTCAGTCTCTCGATAAAACCTTACACTCCATGTGCATAGCTCCTTCTATATTTAATTTTTACTTGTAATGATTGATGACAAAGCAAATAAGGCAGAGCTACTTCACCTAATGTGCAATGCACATATGACATAATAGGAGGCAATAATTTAACCCACAATGATCCACTCATCACAAGTGCAGTGACTCATCAGCTTCCCCAAACATGATGAGATCTACCTAACAGATTCTAACAAAGCAAAACCACAGCCTAACCTAACATAAACTGCAACAGATTATACACATTTGTTTTGATGCATTTTCTTCTTCTCTATGCACAACATAAGAGCAGAAGTAGGGAAAAGTACCTGTTTTCAGGTAAGAAAGTAAATTATTGCGTGCCAGAGCTCACAAGCCCAGACATAAGCTTGCAGAATGTGCATCCACAATGTAGATGCAGGCCTGCAACATTTTGGCAGACCCAGAAAGAGCATTTTATTTCTAAGATGCTCTTTTAAAAAAAGGATTTTTTTACATAATAGTTTAAATAGTTTTACTCTGTAATTTGGAACATAGAGACACAAAAATAACGACTTGTCCAAAGTTCCTGAGGAAGCTTGTGGTAAAGATGGAAACCCAGACATTTTGACTTTCAGTTCTCTGATTCAGCCCGAAGACCCTCCTTCCCCGTGTAATCAGAGTGGTGCATTACAGACCAAAGCCTTCCGTAACTTACACTTAAAGAACACATTACATACAATAAAAATTGACATAGCCTTTTTAGTTTTAGATAATGCTATGAGAAACAGTTACTTCCCAGGAGTTGTGCAGCTCCACAGCCAGATGCCAGCAGGCTGAACAGTTTCTCCAGTGATCGGGCAATAGTGACCTGCATGGCTTTTGCCTGGTTGCTTCCTCCCAAAGCCAGGCATACAATTAACTCATCAGTTGCCACTGGTCTGCCAGCAACTTTGTTCTTTTTTGAAAGCTTGCATGAGAAAAAAAAAAAAATCAAAGGACTTGGGAAAATTTAGTTAGAAGAATCTCCATCTAGGATAGCACTTAAAATTGATTTCCGATTAAATTATGGCTGAACGTGACAGGGAGGGTAGCAAGGAATGATGTCTCTGTGACTGACTCATGTCTTTGCTGTTCTTTGAAATCAAGAGCATTGATTTTTTTATACTTTTACTTGGGTTTGCTTCCAGCATCCTGGGATTCCCCAGGGCCCAGAAGGATACAATGCTTGACACACAGGCAAACTGCTGAAAGGTCAGTGCGCTCACTGCACATCGATAGCATCTGTGCTGCTGCTATATTTGCCAAGAGTCAAGCAAATGCCAAGGAAAAAATCATATTTGAAGAGTGTTTACCTGCAGTTCTAGATCAGCCTCCTGAAGAATACCCATCATTGCTAACTTTTATTTATACATTTGTGCAGGACAGTCCACATCAGTTTAAACAGGTTTGCATCTGAGTTTTTCTACCCTTTTTTTTGCAGACTCACTCTAATTCTAAGCCCAAGCCTAGCACTTCCTCTAATCTAGTGACACCATCCAGTCCCACATGTACAAACATCATGGTGACACAAACTGGCACTGACACCAAACAGTCTGGCCACCTCTGTGTAATTAACTTGTAAAGCAACACTTACTGGCACTAGCGGAAGCAAATCTTAGTTTGTACCCCAGTCCTAATACTAAGCTTTTCCCCAACCTTGCATTTAAGCCCCAGAGCTTAAGGTGGCTCAGACACTGAACTTGGCACCTTAGCATCAACTCAACGTATACCCCAATCTCACCTCCATCCTTTTGCAGTGGAATTTCCTAGCCTGCCACTGACCTGCCAGCCAAGACACAGGACAGCAACTGTTTCCCTTTGCAGACACTCTCCTTTACCCTGGAGCTCTGTGAATTTGAGCGCCAACTCCAGCTCCAGCCTTTGAACAACACTTCTTTTCCTCAGACATGATTTTGCCCCATACCTCTTCTAGGCCAGCTAGAACTACAACTGGGATTATAGTGGAGTTTAGGATTATTTTTTTAGGTTTGCATAAATCATGGTTTTACTCAGTCCAACTCCTCACCTTCATGGCAGTCAAAGCTAATCATAGCCTAAAAACTGCTTTAGGATCCCAATATAAGCACAGCTCCGTGCTTTATGCCTGAACTCTTAAAAGCTTCCCTGGTAACCTGCTATGAACTCAAGCTTTGCCTTTTTTTTTATCTCTGGAGGTCAAGTCCTACTTTACCCCACCATGTAACCCAGTGACCCAACCACCCATCTCAGAGCTCATTTCACAATGACACTGGATTGCACCATCTCTCCGTTTAGTTTACCAGGCCCTGTTAATTACTGTTAATTATTACATTACTTTATAAATTTACATAAGAAACCTCTCATTCTATGCAAAATCTGTTTACCTCACCAGGACACATAACCTTAATTTGGAGGGAAATACACAGGAATGACAGCCTTTCAGATCAGCCTATCTTGCAGAAAACTTTTATTTAAGGCAGAAGCAGTGCCAAGAGAACTTCAAACACATTAAAATGCTCAAAGCTCGACAAGAATCAGAGATCTTCTTTGAGTTTGTATGAAAATTAACCTTTTTGTGTTGCAGCAGTGATACTGCGATATTTTAGAGATAAGACTATGTGTGTTGTGCATGTGTACTGTCTCATATTACTCTGGATGCCACATTTCCACTTACATTATAGCATCAGAACACATTATTGACTAACTTAGAGGTAATAATGGGAAAGGTTTTATGAGGCAAGGGTATTATAATCTGATAACAAATTGCTTTTTCTTGTTTTGTTTTCTGCCTACATCATAGCAAGCATCTAACAAGACTAAATTATAACTAAGAGCAGCTGGTAATAGCTGCAAATGTAATCCATTAGCAGCAGTGGTGAGCCACATAAGCAAAGTAAGGACATCATCAGCCTGGAAAGTCTTCTGAGTGACCACACTCACATATTCAACAATGCTGTCTCCAATAACAGCATTTCCACTGGCTTCTTTCAGCCCCAGTGAAACCTGGCCTGCACCTTACATAGGAGTATGAAAAATGTATTTACACAGACTATAGATAATTTTAAATGGTGTGAGCTTGTTGATTCTTGGAAGCCACAAAATTAATGTATTGATTACCTTTTCCTTATAAATACTAGGGAACATTATGCAATTTACAAACATTATACAATTTACAAACATTATGCCCAAACAAAAAGGAAACAAGAAAAAAAACCTTGAGTGGAGAAAAAAATCCCAGCTGTTCTAAAGTCTAAGAAATATTCTGACAATAGTCTTAGCTTTCTTTTCATCTTCAATTTTTGTTCTAATATCAATTACACTTGTAACCAAGTCATTATCTTTTTTCAGGGCAAAACCAGGCACACATTCCTAATCCTACAGTCGCTGTGAATCACTTTTCAAATAGCAAAAAAGGATTTTACAGGAGTCTTCTACACCTCCAATACATCCTTCTTCGCTATTGTATCGGCAAGAGACATTGATACAATAACCAAAGCAGCACTTAACTCCTCCTCCACTACTGAACAGTAATGATACTTCCACAAAATACAAAAACTCTCAGTTGTTTCTATAAATAGTTGTGTGGGCTGTTTGTCAGAATCTAGCCCAAAACACTTGCAATTACTTATCTGAAGCCCTGTAAGGCTCAGATTAAGCTTGTGACATAAGGATGCACAATCTCCACAGATGGTAGAGAAGGGATAGCTCTTATACCTAAGCTTACCAGAAAAAAATGGGGAAGTGTTCGGAGGAAAACCAAAGCTGACGACTGAGATGCTTAATTTTTATTCTGCTGAATCCTGTCAAATCCTCCTCACTTTTGTTTGTCTTCACATGCAAATGATTTGTTTTAAACAACTGATGAGTGCCCCAGTCATATAAACTGACACTCAGCAGTGGTTGCACTGCACCACTGTCAAATATTTACATCCATTTTCTAATCATCTGGCAACTAAAATGCAATTAACAACTTTGGTTTTACGTCCCCACTAGAGTTGGCTTGCACATCCATCATAAATGCATTCATTAACTCTAAATCTTCTCCTTGGATTTTCCTAGTTTAAATGAAGAAATTTTATTATTTCTCAGCTCCTCTTAGCCATGATCTGTTCTATCAGCCCAGAAGATCTGTGATAACCCTTTAGTTAGCTATTTATATCCTATAATCACATCTGACATTGTCATGACATTACAGCCAATTCTGTTCACCTTGAGCCTGGATCAGCGTAATTCCAGGAGAGAGGAAGGAGATACCAGGTAGTTCTGAAATTAGCTATTAAAAACCCTCTTAAAAACCTAAAGCTGGTATGTGATCCTGCATGTCAGTAATTACTTGAAGTCACAAAGATCTAAGAAGTGGTATCCTGAACAAAATCAGAAGTAGCATTGCTTCTGCTTGTTGGAGATGACGGTATTACTCGAATGCTGGATAATACGCAATGTAGGTATTTTCACAACATGCCCGATATGTAGATAAAATCTTTATTGTACACTTGGGTGCTTAGGGAGTAAAACCCAGAGTGGATCATAATTATTACTACTCCTAGCAGCAATGCTTCTTTGCTGCACCAAGGGATCTGCAGCCTCGTGCTGGGAATCCTACAACCTGATTGAGCAGATGATGGCTACAGGGGATGGAGCACATTTCTCAATTAGCAGAGATGGTTCACCTTGAATCTGGCAGCAGCGAAGCTACATTACAGTGGTGAAGTACATAAACTGAAAGAGAAGGCTTGTTAGCTCTGGGGTGGTACCATTCTAGCAAGGCTGCCTATCTCTGAGCACTAAACTACAAGCTCTGCGTGGTAGATAGGAACTCTCAGGACTGCTCAGGCAGTTAACACAGCTCACACAAACACATACTCTCCTTTCTTCTGTCATAGGAATACTCTGAAAATACTTATTGGCTTTCACCCTGTGGGTCAGAAAGCCCAGGAGATGTTTTGGCATAAGAATCAAAGTGGTTAGTAGTAGATGAGCATCTCAGCAGTTCCAGATGTGGTAGTGATGGACTCATAGTCATTCACACAGGCAGTCAGCCCAGGGTGACACGTTTGTCTACACTGACCAACACCAGCTTGAGTACCAAGAAGCAAAATAATGGCACATAGTTAACTTTCTCTTTACCTAATGGGCCCATCCAAAAAGCCACCCATCTTTAACTCCTCACTAATGTGTGGTCATTTTCATTACTTGTAAGCAGTCAAATTCATTTTTACAATACTGGCAAATTCATGATTGTTAATGCCTGGTGACTTTGAGGTATACAGATTATTATTGTGAAGCTCTCTGAGCTGTTTTGATACAAAGCATATGGTGAGATGAGCAGGACAGAGTCAGCACTGGATGACCGCAATGCTCAGAAGGTGCAGAGCAAGATCACCCATCTGCCCAAGGGAAGGGAGCAAATGCAAAATCAGTGCAGTTTTCCTGATATACTTCACTGCTTCCATATGCTTACCCCAGAGCTGAGCCATCTATCTTTAGCTCATATACAATTTGTGCATCTCACTAGACAGCTTTCAGAGAGACAGTTGTGTTTGCTGATTCCAGATGTTGGAGACTGTCCCAAGCAAGTAGAATTGCTGCCCATTTCTCCCCTGCTCCCTCAGACTGATTATTCAGTTCATTTCAATGCAGGGTCATTTCAGACACTGACAAATTACTGCATGAAAGTATAAATTCTGACATGTAAGACATCAGCTTATATGTGATCCCAAACGAGTCGTCAGTCACGACTTGAGAGAATGAAGGCTCAAAGTGCCTTGAAAGTGGTATGGCATGGAGGGGAGCAAGATGGAAAGTTTGCCTGGGGTTTTTAACATGTGAAATGACACTACTGCCTAAAGCTCCTTACAAGCACAGTATTACAGTTTGATATTAGCAGTCAGTATCCTAGTTGCTGGTATTTGGATTAAGTCAACTCCAGCTTCTCTTCTTTTATGACACTTGTTTTATCTGCTTTTTCCTATCATTTAAACAGCAGGATTTTAGGACACTATCAGAAACTGTAAGAGAAATCGTGTGAAGAGATCAAAACAAAATTCTCTTGCAAACTGGCACTTTTTGAAACCTGCATTTATTAATGAATAGAAATTGTGGCTGTAATTTCACTGAGACATCAAAAAAAAAGGAACAATCTTACCTTCAGTAACCATCAAGAACTGCACAATAACTCCAAATAATTATGCTTTACATGGTATATGCAAACAACAGAACATCCAGCAATGACCTCCTGAAAGTATCTCTGTAATCTAATTATGAACCTACTACCCTCATTTTACTGGTGTATGAAATGTAGCTCAAGGCAAAGAGTTTAAGCAATTTGCTCAAGGATACACCCCACCATACTGAGCCCAGGAGTTCAGAGCATCCAGCCCCCTGGATGTGTGACTTAAGAGTATTGTTACCTCTGTGATTGTGATGAGCACAAGAGCACAATGATTTTGTTTCCTTTTCAGTAAGTGTGTTTATGCTCATCAACAAGGAGCCCAAGAACCCCAAAGAGAAAGAAATGCTGGCTGCTCAGCAGTGTTGCTACCTTGTCAGCCATGAGGTTTTGTAATACTCAAGAAAGTGGCTGCATATATCTGGTGGCTTCATATACTGTTTCTAGCACTCTGGGATCATAAAATATGAAAGAACAGACCTAAAAGGATGAATTATATATTCCCCATGTAAAATCTGAGTGTTTGTGATCTCCTTGCACAGCATATGAGGGAGAGGAGAACCATGAGAGCAGCCTACAACCACCCAGAAGCACCTCCACAAACCTCCGCACAAACCTAAGCAAGTCAGATGCACTTGGCCTTACATTCCGTAAAGAAACGTCACCACAGTTAAATCTCTTTTGCAGTGCAGAGTCCCTTTTCCTTAACAGCTTCGTAATTTTTAATAATAACAATGCTGTTTCAAAAGAAAAGGTTTTGTTTTGAAAACGTCTTCATAAACTATTTCTAAACAAACAAATAATAGGAAATCCCCACTCGGATAAACCGACAGTTTGCTTTATCTTTATGAGAATTAATCATATTTGAGTGAATAACCATTTGATTATTACATTTTAAAAGTCCCAGCTGACTTTAAAATCAATCGATAGTACAGCTTATTCA
Source organism: Falco cherrug (assembly GCF_023634085.1). Lineage (NCBI taxonomy): Eukaryota > Metazoa > Chordata > Aves > Falconiformes > Falconidae > Falco > Falco cherrug. Next base: position 37,647,205 of record NC_073697.1, read on the forward strand.
TTTTACCACTGATTTATATTTTCCAAATAAGAAAGAAGAGAGTACTGTATTTTCAAATGCATCTTGATTTCCTATATAATGGGTTTTTTTAATAATAGACATACAATCAAATAATTTTTTCACTTTTTATGCTTAATACTGTTTGATTTTATAAGCCATGCTGTACACATGTTAAGTTACTCTATAGACTGGGATATTTTCCAGCAGTTTCATAAATTAGCCTTCTAAAGTGATTAAGCTGTTCTCTGGACTCCAGAAATAAACTCCTCAAGCAAAATCGTGTATCTTTCATTGAACAATAAACACCAAGAATGGAAGCACTTCATTTTTCCAGAGCTGCAAATACTTCCAAAATCTACTTTTCATCAATACATGGGCTATATATATCGTGCAAAGAGAAACCAATTACCCACATATCAGCTTGTGTGCAGTGTAGAGAAAGCCATGTGCTGCTGTTGCTGTGAGGAATCAACTGTCTTCCATTACCTATTTACTTGAAATGCACAGCTACATCTCCCATCGAATACCTGATGTGGACAGCTTGAATATGCTTGCCCCACTGCACCTGTGAAGTGGCTGGACATGACTCACAGCAGCCAGGTTTATCTAAGGTGACTCCAGGCTTGTAAGTGCTTGAAGAACGGGGGGAAGAGCACTCTGAGTGTGTCTGCCCCTGCCACTGCATTGCCTCCCTCCAGACCATCTCCACTGTAAGTGAGAACAGACACTACCCTCCTCTTCAGTGTGGAGGGACAACTCAGTGCTACTCAGTGCACACGCTAAAGGTGATGGGTATTCGGTGGAAAATAAGAGAATAAAATTCTACCAAACACAGAAGAATCACAGAATCACAGAATGGCCAGGGTTGGAAAAAACCTCTGGAGATCAGCTAGTCCAACCACCTGCTAAAGCAGGTTCTCCTAGAGCCGGTTGCACAGGGTCACATCCAGACAGGTTTTGAATGTCTCCAGAGACTAGGAAACCCCAAACTCTAAAAGTAACACCAAATATACCCTGTTTGTTCTGCCAGTCGGATTTATTGTAGTTACCCTTTCCTGACCATGCTCAGTGTATTCACAGAGCCATTCCCACCTTTGGAGCAGGAGGTGGTAGGAAGCTGGGCAGATGGATACTCTGCTCTGTTCTTCCTGTTTTTCAAAGAAGTTTAGTGCATCTGTCTTATCTATTCTGAATAGTACATAGGTAGCTTTCTGCAAAAAAAAAAAAAATTACCCTATTTAATTCTGCAACAGTGAATATTTTGGCAGTCTGTGAGACTTAGAATTTCTTGCAATTTTATTTATTCTGGTAGATGGTGCCACTTTCTCCCTCTTAGGCAATCTGCCAATATCTGTTAGAATTTCTCCTACAGTGTTTTGTTAATGCAGGGTTGGGAACAATGAGAGTAGGCAGTAAAACCAACCTGTGTTGTAGACAAAGGGAAAATTTTATAATGCATAAATATCAGAGCTCTGTGAAATTGAATGTGAAAAGGAAGAAGCAGTTTTAATGAGGTTTTAAAAACTATCATAAAAAAGGAGGCATGTGGGCAAAAAAATAACATTCTGCATAGTGTAGACAGTAGCTGGTCTTTCAGGAGCTGAAATGCAGGGTGGGTGGAAGAGATTTTTCCTACTACAGCCCCATGCACTGTATCATGATGTGACAGGAGAAGCTAAACCGGAACACTTGTGGTTCCCTTTAGGATCTAGCCATGACTGGAATTGTCATGCTTTTGTTCATGAAAAACTTTAATGTAATATGTAGAGATATATTGCAGCTGGAGGAAAAAAAATAACCCGACTCACATCGGTTGGCTGGCTGCATGAAAGAGACATGACGTTCACAGCGGGGTAGAGCAACATCACAGTACCTCGTCCCACCCCATCCCACGGTACTCTCAGCCTACAGACAAGCAGTGCTATTTCAGTGCTGAAGCAGAACATTAGAACTGGTTTCACTGGCAATCACCCAAAATACCCTTCTTTTTTGTCTTCTGATCGTGAGCAGCTCAAGCAGTTCCTGTGTCGTCTCCCTGCAAAAGCCCTGTTTATACCTAATGCAATAATTCTTCTGCAAAGCCCAGAGGCTTACCCCACTGGTCCCATCCCTGACAGTACCTTTTGCAGTTCATCCCACTTCAGTCCAAGATAAATGATATCCCACGTCTGGGGCTTCCGCTTGCTAATAGGAAGGCACCACAGTTTCTTAGCCAGTCGTCGTTAGGCATAGCTGCATTGCCAGGTGCTGGCACATTTAACCTAGCTCCTTCTGCTGAGAGCCCCGTACAGTGACACAACCCAAGATGGCTGGATGTCAGTCTGATCAAGCACTACGTCCTGCTCAGCACAGCTAAAGTCACTACTGAGTTTATTTTCTGGGACTGAACATTATGCAACACATACAGCTGTATCGGAGCTGGTGAAGCTGCCTGCATCGTACCAAGGGGTACAGATCCCTGTATGGTTGGTCAGTTTTAGCTGTGAATCTCTGCGTGGCAGTTGTGATTAAACAGGGACATAGCTCCCCGTCCTTGCAAACCAGTGCCGGGCGATTTAAGAATCCCTTCAACTCTTATATGGGACAAATTTGCTTTACTGTTTTGGGTTAGTTTTCTTTCTCTCAGAGGAGAGAACTCCCCTTGCTCTTTACATTGACTTTTATACAAAGCTATAGCCTTAATTCTGGGAGGAAAAAAAAAAAAAACAGTCCTGGGAATAACTAAAGCAAAACTCACCCACAAAGAGTGGGTATAAGAAGACCATGACATGGAGTGGTTCCTGTGGTCAGTAGAGATGTTGGCTCTGATGCGTTCAAGGCAAGATGGTCCCAGAAGCACAGACGTAACAGTGTATGTCTGACCATGTTACAAGAACTTTGCACCTCTCAGCTCCAAAAATGCACAGGGAAATTAAAATATGAGCTCAGAAAGCCAGGAAGAGCCTTCATCTTTTACTAGACCCACTATCTCCAGATGCCAGTAGTCCACTAGCTGCAAAGTAACTTACAAAGAGGACAAAATTGGATCAGGTAGCCCCAGAGCCACTTCCACAGCATCACCTGCAAGCAGAGACTGGCAACACAGAAACATGCACAGCTCTTCCAGCCCAGCTGGTCTGTCACAGTTGATCTATCCAGATGCTTCCTTATTCCTTCTCTCCAGACGAATACCTCATGATCACCAGGGCCCAGATGCACACTTGACTGGCAATCAGATGCACATGTGTGAAATCTCTGAGCTGTCAAAGGAGCTGTGCACTCCCAACTGCCCACTGAGCTCCCAGCCTTTCTGTCCATGCAGAGAACTGGGAGGCTAGGGGAGTCCCCAGCTGTCCCCAGTCCTGGGACACCACCCAAAAAGTAGATAGGAAGGGAGGATGAGAGATTTGAAAACCTTTGATGGAGAAAACATTAACTGACTGAGAGGGAAAATAAACACCGTTGTTTACTACATACTTGATGCCTTCCCAGGTAACTCCTCATCTGTGCATTTCAGATGCATGATTCCCCTGAATAAAAGGAAATCTGCCTGTGCTTTTCAGAAAAGAGGTGGCCTTTTTTGTAGGTAAAAATTGTAGACATCTCCACCTCAATTTTACAGACAAAAACCATTACTAAAAACTTTCCAGTAGATGGCAGGGTTACCTTGTGACAACACTGAAAGTCTTAAGTTGAAAGGGCTCCTGGATAAAGGTGCAAATACTGGTTAAGTGTATTTAATTAGCTGAATGAACTAATATCTGAAAAGGCATAAACACACATTGGATTAACTGATCCAATGTGAGCTGGGAAATGTATAATCTATATTTTAAGGTAGTGAAAAATCTTGAACCCATACACAGTATTAAAAATGAGCTTTGTTAAAAATGAGTTTCATTCAGACAACTGTATCACAAAACTGACAAGACAGAAAACACAGTATTTAATGTGAGAATCCACTGGCATTGCCAGCTGTAGAAAAAAGTCACATGAAAAGCAAAAAAGTCCTTGTAAAGACTACTGAAAGTGGTGAGATCGATAGAAGGGGCTTTCAGGACCAAAATAAGTCCAGCTGGACAGTGTAGTGTTTGCCTCTTTCTAGGGACTGAGCAAAAGAAAAGCACCCCGAAAAAGGAATTCTGTACCACTCTTGTCAATGAGAAATCATGACCTCAGCAGGTGGAGAACATCTTCACAGGTTGAGACCCTCCTCAGAAGCAGCTGGGAGGAAAGCCTGATGCACCCTGAGGATCTCAGGAATGTGTTTTTAACGTGCTGGGAACCAAACCACTCAGCCCAGTATGACTTAATAATAACTGCCTGCAAATGAACAAGGCTTCAGCTTCTTAAAAATACAATTCTCTGAATCTGCTTTTCCAGCCAAAGCAGTAAGTGCCCCACTGTGTTTCAACCACTTACAATTACTCTAGTAAGTGAATTCTCTTGTAAGTGTCCCAAGGTTGTGTAGGCATCTCCTTGAAGGACAGTTGGATTTCCATGAGGTAGAGCTAAATGGGGTCATTCTGGTTGTGCCAACACTTTCTGAAATCATTTAAGGACAATCACTGATGTCAAACCTCTGTATATTACAGGCAAACTGAAATGGCTGCAGGCAAAAATACCAGTCCACATTTTATATAGTTTTCTTTAGCAGAAAAGATTCAGAAATCAGACACCCAATAGCTTTGCTTCTCATTTGGTCTGTGCCAGGTTTGGCTTGCCTCGCTGAAATTACTCACGTATTTGATTTCACTACTATTCTGTGGAATTAGAGAGTTAGTGGAAATACTCTACTTATAAAAAGAGGTTACCTGCTTTCTTTGGTGAAGATCTAACAAGAAAATGCATGGGCTGATGACACTCAGGGCTTCTTAAAAGTAAAAAAGCCCAGCCTGGCACACCTTCTGTGTCACGACAAATTCTGCACTTACTGCACCAGTGCCACTCAGCAACGCTACCTGACTGCAGACCATGCAGAAAAACAGAATTTTCATTCCTAGTGATAAACAGTATCTTCAAAGCCATATTTCCCGTTATTTCCTGCAATAATAAACCTAGCTTCCTCTGATAAGTGTAGCGTGTCATTAAAGAACATAGCTTCGGACTATGTCACTGAAAACAGCTTTGGGGGTTGTTTTTCTTTTACAAACCTCTTAATAGTCTGCTGTCATATTTTTGGGGTTTTACATATTAATGCATGATTACATTATATTCTTAAAAAGTTTCCCCCATCCTATAGCCACCTTATTGGCGATTCACACCTGATTGTTTCTGAAAGCATTTGCTTCATAAAAATGTAACCCCAAAAAGCAGTAAGAACTGCATTGATCGATGCTTTTAAATCCTATCATCTTTTGGCAGCTGGGTAATACACACAAAGCTTGACAGATTCCTAAAATTCTGACTCTGGTGAGTGTAACAGAAATGGTAATATTAATGTGATCATCTTGATTTTTTTCCCACAAGAATAACATAATTCTAACTGTTCCAAGATCACATGTCTGTTCTCCCCCTTTCAGCCTCATGAATAATTTGGTTCATCTTTCTCACTGACATAAACACTGAATCTCACTGAAGGTCAAGCAGCATTCCCAGTATATTCTCATTCATGTGCAATTCAGCACTGTATTCTGTGCCTCCAATTATTTTACATTCATGACATGCAGTTGTAGATTGTTTCCACGGTGGTATAATGCCTAATAGTCAGTTCATGCAGTGAATTGTAAACACTGATGTTTCAAAAGCTAATTAGTGGTGTAGATTCAGTTTTTATTGCTCTCTCTCAGTTTATTCAGCTGGAGAGCTATGGGCCAGGCGAGGTCAGCAAAGGCGATTAGAGAAATTATCATTGTTGAAATAAATAAGATTATTTGTGTAGAAAGGAAAAGAATTAAAGAGTCTGAGGCATCTGACATTACTAAGGTAACTGTAAACCAATTGTTTTGACCCACAGGCCTTTGGCTCACCCAGGATCCCCATTAATCAATTTGTCATCCAATATTTCTGTCTGAAGACAAAAGCCCTGTTAGGCTTTGACAGAGAACCGAGATCCTTCTACTCCTGGCTCAGCAACTCTTAATTTCCAGCCTCGAGTTTCATCTCATCAGTGTCCTCTGAAGCAATACCCTGTCTCATTTTCAGTAGCTAGAAGGAAATGCATAGGAAATCATGGGGCAGGGAAGTGGTAGGGGATGCAGAACAAGAAAGGAACCAAAACTTTCATCTGTAGGAAGTGCTCTCAGTTGGCCTCAACTTACACATGGAATTTTTTTCTGCAAGTTCCTGGGGGCAGGGATGGGGACAGAGGGGTTTTCACCAGCCCTTCTTTTACTCCATGTCCTAAAGAGCTTGGGAGCTCTTAAACAATGGCGTCAAACCCTCTGAAGCCAGTTTTCTTTGAATTCATTATGGAATTTTCCCTTCAGATCACAAGAGGTGTGGATTTCACCCTCTCCTCAGCTGCCAATAATTTATGCAGACATATCTGCCTTGGTTTAGCACATCCACATGGCTAGGCTTTCTGTAGCACACATCACCGAAGAGCCTGAACACCACTTTCAACACAACTGCAAGCACATGTACAAACTGTCCACATACATGCTGTAGGACAGGGAGAGACCTTTACATCAAGACAATATACTGCAAAGCCAAGAGAACCTCAAAGAGGAAATGAAACCACAAAAGATATGCTGTTAATTTCAAGAAGAATTGAATTTGCATTTGTGTGAGACAATATTATAGCAACCACATAATCAGTGGTTTTGTTTCATTTATGGACTGTGCCAACAACATAGTTCAGGAAGGAATTTCCATCAGGAGTGAGTGATGAAAGTGGATCACTGCAGAGAAAAGTCTTCCTCAACGAGGTAAGAATTTTTCCTCCTCTGGGAGTAACAAAGAGACGGGTCACATTAAAGGTATAAAAACAAGTTACTTTTGTAACCCCATGCCTTAAAAGACAAGGCAGGGTGAGGAATAAAATTTAATTGGTCATTCCCATTCATACACATGTAGAGGACAAAAAAGAGTCACCAACAAAACTGGAAAGCAACAAACCCAGAAGTGCAGAAGAATTGATATTTTGAGGTACAAATAAAAAACACCATAAGATCACGAGCTTCATGCCTAATCTTTTTTAATTTATTTTGAGTTATTTCAAAAGGTAGGGAGGAGAAACAAGAACAAAACACAAGCCATGACATAAGCCACAATGCTCTAGGACACAATTCAGAGTAAGGTATTTCTGAAAGGACCAACATAAAGCAAACTCTCTCCCTGATCAGGTACCAAAAGAAGTGTGTCCTTTTTCACTTGCTGCAAGAATGAATGTTCGTTTAAATAAATGAATAAAGTATTTTGAGCTAGACCCCAGCTGTCTGGTCCAAGGTAGGAACACCAGTCCCCTCCCATGACACCTCCTCCCACACCAGTCTGGCATGTTTGGTCTGGGCCAGGAGTTCCACAGCCCATACAATTTCTGCATCTCCCTCCCAGTCAAGATGAGTTTGCAGGCCAGATCCATGCCTTTCACGTGTTCACATCCTTCCCCAAAACCAGGATGCTATTCAAGGAAGAAAGCTGTGTTGGTCTAGCTTGGAACTGCAGTCTTTCAGATAGGAATAATGTGATTACAGTGACTACTAGAACAACCTTAGGTAACAGATACAAATAAAACTAAAATGCAGCTCATATCTCAGAAAACAATTAAGTTAACATAGCATGCTGAAGATATATATCCTAATAAGGAAAGCTGATATTTTCTCATTACTATTCATGCAAGATCTAATTGTACTTGGGTCTAGAAATTTTACAAAAGAAAGAAATGAGTAACATCACCATACTGAAAAAAGGCATTTCTTGAGATGAAAATTTTGCTTTCCACTTTATGTGAAATATGCCAATCTAATTTCTAAATGGAATATTCCCTCATGTATCTGTGCTGATTAGCAAGTTAATACAGCTATTTGCTCAGTACTATTTGAAAACTGGCCTTTTTTCTTTTGTTTCTCTGCTGTTACCTTACACTGTGTGGCACACAAGCTTGTATCAGCCGTTCCTGTATCCTACTTTGCCTTGTGGATGAAGGACTGAAACTACACAAAATGTACAATTTAATTTTATCTTAGATTTCTAACAGCATGATTTCAAGTCTTCCCTGATTACACTGTTACGATACCACTATCACCCATACCAAAGTTCTGTTTGCTTTAAGGTAAAAGGCTGCCTCTTATTAAAAGATGCTATGTATTGATAGGAGTAAAATGTGCTCACTGTAGTACTAAGTATAAAATGCCAGTGTTTATCTACACCAGGCAGTATCAAAGAAAATAATAACATTGTTAACTTTATTCTTTATGTCAGGGGTCCTCAAACTGTGGCCCGCAGGCCAGATACGCCCCCCCCCCCCAGGGTCCTCAATCCGGCCCCAGGTATTTACAGAACCCCCTGTCCGCCCCCCCGCTGGGGGTTGGGGGGGGAACCAAGCAGCCGCAGATGACTGCCTGCCACTGCATCCGCGCGCCGGCCCCCTGGTTAAAAAGTTTGAGGACCCCTGCTTTATGTGCTTTCATCTGTATATAAATTAATATAAGATAAACTCGGGAGATTTTTATTGCTAATTTAGAGCTAGAGTACGCATCCAGAAGACCTGTGTTAGTTCCTGCTCCACTCAGTGCACCAGTCCTCTGGATGCAGCTGGTGCAGGTTCTGTTGGAAAGGTGGAATGGAAAAACCGTTCCAGAAATCCTCATGGTCACTTGACAGACTGGGATTTCAGACCTTGCTCCAGGCTAGATAAAGCACAAATTTGAAGCCAGCTCTCCCTCTCTCTCGCAGAGACCTTGGTTGTTTCTCCCTACGCACCAAAGACATCAGGCTTAGCCACCAGGGTGCAGAGTCAGTGCAGAAAGCTTGCCAGACTTGCAGCGTTGGAAGCACAAATGATGCACCAGGTGGGTATAACTAATGCTGGAAGCAAGAGCCAGGATCAACCATTTCAAGCCCTGGGCAAGGCAGCCTGACCTGCTGGAAGGCAGGTCCTCGCTGATCTTCAAGAGTTCATGGTCTGACAGTGGCTGTGTGCTGCAAGTGCTGGAAAGGGGAGTTCACAGCTCAGCTGTCCTCCTCAGGACTACTACATGTTGGTCACAAGAGCGGGAGACAGGGAGGAAAGAAAGGAAGCATTGAACCAAAGGAAGCCGTGCAGGATAGCCACTGCTTTTAACTGCTGTGGTGGTGCAAGTCCTTACTTCCTACCTGCTGCAGACCATGAAGAGCAACAGGAGGCTTCCCCCGGTAGTCTACATCTCCCTGCTGAGTTACCCCCAGAACCGCTACAGTTAGTGGTAGAAAACGCAGAGCCCACACCAAGCATAGGAGAGAGTGATCTCCCAGGAAAGGGCATAGAGCATGCGATGGCTTTACTGTCAGCAGTGGGGTCATCTCAAGATGTGGAAGTGCTGGAAGGAGACAAAAGTCCCAGCAAAACTGCCTCTTCAGCAGGTATGTGGGCATCAAAACTCCTACAGCTGTCTCCACCAACACAGGTTTAAGTTCACTGAAACCTAAGGAGACCAAAAGGATAGCGGCTTTCAGAAAGACTAAGGAAAAATGTGTAACTTTCCCAAAGACAAAAATTCAACCTCATCTCACACAGATCCGACATGCACTCAGACAGCAGCAGCGTGCTGCTTGACTTAAAGGAGTTTGTGAGATTGGGGACTTGGTTACCTAACTGCTCCATCATTAACCAATAAATAAAAGCCACTTGATTGTGTTCAAAACCACTACTCAAACGTGGGCAGAAGAAAAACCAAATGCATAGTAAGTGGGGCCAAGCTAGCGCAAGTCAGAAGTCAGTGGCAAACAAGGTCCTATGACCAACACAGCTCCTCCCATCAATAAAATATTTTGTTGGGTGAGTGGGTGCGTAAGAAGCACACTCCTTGACCTATTCCCTCAGTTGGCACCTGACTCTGGCCAGCCCAGAAAACTTCAAATGCATTCTCCCCACTGTATTCCAATTTTTCCATACAGCGGAGACCCTGAACACAAGAAGCCTTGGCCCCACCAGTGCCTGCACCCCTCCTAAGCACTGGCTGCATCCACGTTCAACCAAGGCAGCCACCCCTGCTCTTCTTGCTTGCAAGGTGGGGGGTCCAAGTGCCCAGGCCCTTGGCATGACCAGTTCATCTCCCTGGAGTGGGGCTCCCTCTCCATTTCTGAACCCTTTGCTGCTATTCCTCTTCAGTTTTCCTTACGCAGGCTACAGACCTGCTCTGATGTGCACCACGGTGTGCCTCACGTACACCTCCCCCTGCAATGACATGCAGTCCTAACCCGTGTTTTTCTGTTTCAGCAAATACGCTCTCATCTGATTACACCTCCCAGGAGCAGAGGAGCTTTGGTTAACTACTGCCCTGGAAGCAATCAGAAGAGGTATCAAAAGCAGGGTCTGAGCCTGGCAATAGGAGGATTACAAACATCTGTAACGCAGACCCCCGTGGTTTAACCCACTGGCCTCGATGCTCAGCTGAAGGCGGCCGTTCATCCTCCTGCCACAAGGTCAGGGAGGAGGTACGGGAGAGTGACGCAGGACAGCACCGCCACACACTGGGTCCCTGCCACACTCCTGCCTGCGGCTGCCGGCATACATCCCAACCCATTTTTAACAGCTGCACAGCCAGCACAGGTAGCGCCAGCCACATGCAAGCAGTTTTGCTCAAGCTGAAAGACAGCTTTACCCTCTGGTGCCACAGCACCTGGACACTTAGAGAGTCGGTGTCAGCTTCTCGCAGGCTGGGACCTCCTCAGACCGGGCTTAAACTGGAGCTGGGTGCTGCGATCCCGTTACGAATATAGCCCTGCAGGGAAACCACGGGTGCCATTTCTCTGAAGCGCAGCATTTTGATTTTCAGGATTATCCAGACAGGTGGGGTTCTTCCCCCTCTCCCGCAGCCCTTGCTCCCGCAGACATCTCTGAGAACGAATACGATGACAGGCGTGCGCATCCCGCCTGGCGCGGCTGCGCCGGCCGGCCCGGAGGAGCGCTCCCGCCGGACACCGGGCTCCGCACCGGCAGAGGGGACTCGCGGGGGCGGCGGAGCGACAACCCGCCGTCGCTCTCGCCTGTCCCCCGCCCCGCCGCCGGCAGCGGCCCCGCGGCCGCCCGGTCGTTTCACACCCCGCCGCCTCGCCTCCGGCCGCCGCACGTCGCCCGCCGGCCCCGCCGCGGCAGCGGCGCCCCGACCCCGCCTCGCCCCGGCCGCCCCAGCCGCTGCCGCCCCCCGAGCCCCCCGCGGGCCCCGGGGCCGCCCCCCGGCCCGGCCCGGCCCCGAGCATGCTCAGTGCCGCCCTGACCTACTTTCCCCTGCTGGAGCCGGCGGCGGCGGAGCGGCGGGCAGCGCTGCGCACGGCACGGCGTGGCACAGCACTGCGGCAGCGCCGCGCTCCGCCCGCCCCGGCCCCGGCCCCGGCCCCGGCATGGTGCTGCGCGGGGCGCGCTGAGGGCACGGCGGCGGGCGCTGCCGCGGGGCGGCGGCGGGAGCGGCGGGCGAGCGGCAGCAGCCGGCGGGCAGGTGAGCGGGCGCGGCGGGGGGCGCGGGCCGCGGTTCCCCCTGCGGGCGGCCGGGCGGGCAGTCCCGGGGAGGCGCTGCCTGCCGCCGCCTCGACCGGCCGCGCCGCGCCGCCGGCACCTGCCGCGGTGGCTGCGGAGCTCCGCGGTCCCCGGCGCGGTGAGCCCCGGCGCGACGGGAGCGGAGTGATGCTGTGTTCAGCGTGAAAGTTCGAGGGATTAATTCAGATGGGCACCGGCGCTTGCAGGACGGTGTGCTGCTTTGGGCAAAAAAGCTAATGAGCCCAGAGCCTTCACCGGAGACCTTCGACTCCTGCGCTCAGGATGCTCGTTGCTGTCCCGCGCTGGGAAGGAGAAGGGGAGGGTTTGATTCACTGCGGAGACCTCTTCATTGGAGCTGACTTCTTAAGAGAGCATAAGTTGTGCTGCTTGAAATTTACAATAAAGGCTGCCTCCTGGTACTTTGCTTTAATTACCCTTTTACTTCACAGGGTAGTCTCTCCTAAGGTAAAACTCAATTTCAGAAGCGCCCTGAGGGAGCAACAATCTAAAACTTCAGAGCGGTCTTGCAGTAACTATCAAATACGGCTGCGTAACGGGGCAGATCCGAGCAGCATAGGACGAGGGAGCTTAAGAGAACAGAGAGCACTACTGAGCAGGCACTTCCCTAGTGCGTTGCTGGAGAGGCTTGTAAGAGACTGCCCTTGCGAACAGTCCGCTTTCAGTTGTTAAACTGAAGCATCTCAAATGGAGCTTCCCCGATAGCCCAGCTCTGGAAATACAAGTACCAACCGTGTAAGCGAGGCTAAACACTAACCGCGACCTCATTTGGTAAGTATTGGCTTGAAAGGCTGTAAAGTTAGTTCAAAGGGGAAAACATAAAGGAGTTAAAAGGGAAAAAACATAGCATTTGAGTTTTTCAGGGCCATTATGTTGTGGAAGAGTTTCTCTGCTGCAGTACGACAAAATATGACACATCTCTGTTCAGTGGAGATGGTGTTTGCATGGCAGGAATCTTTTTTTTGTCTGGCATAGCATGTACAGTTAGCAGCAGCACCGTTGATAAACTTGTGGTTGGTGTAGTGGGAATCCTTTTTTATTAGAATCTCATTTAGACTGCACTATATCAACATCAGTTGATGCGGAGTGCAACTTAGAGTGCTTTTTTTTTTTTTCTTTCTGAAGAATTTGAAGTTTTCAGAGGCCTAGACAAACAGCAGAACATCCATGAAAAAAAAGGGCTTTCTTCCTACTTTAATACAGTGATATGTAATATTTTTCCAAGATGTGTTTCCCATCCTGAAAGCTTAGAGATAAAATCAGTCGCTCTTAAACATTTAACACGCGGTGGGAACATGGCTGTGAATTCTGAAGTGATCTATGTTGTACAACTTCAGTTGCCTCCCTGCCCTGCCCCCCTTGCCTCCCTGCAATTAGACAGGTCCTGAGTTAATGGGGAGGAGGAGGATGGAGTTGGCACAGGAACCTGGTTAAAATGCATTTGTCACTTTAACCAGGGGGAAAAAACACCCCAAAGTCAGCCAACAGAAATATACAAAACCACCTACATACAGTTTATGAGCAGGTCACATTGGTGACACGGTGATAAAGATGCTGGGGAATCTTGCCTAGAAAATTTGGACTCTGGGGACTGGCATTTCTTTTATGGTTTAAACTTCTTGCCACTGTAAGGCAACACTGAGATATGGATGCAACTTATAACAGGGATAATGAGCTTGCCAGGAGCTGAAGTAACCTGTGTTGAGCTTTGCTAACAGGGTCTTCTTTCTCTGTCAGCAAGTTGCACCTTTACTAGAAATTTTTGCAGGCACAAACACCTATGTTCCTACTTTGAGATATCCTGGACCATATTAGTATGTTACCAGAAGACTGTGGTGTAAGACCAAGCTCCTGGTGACTTCCTGCAATTTTTTTTGTTCTTGTGGTTCTGAGCTGCTGTCCATCCATGTAGACTTGTGTGACTTTGCAAATGTTTCTTTGTAGTTTTCATTTTGTTACTTAGTTCTGTTAACTAAAACAGTGGCATCTTCTGTCCACAAACAGACCCATTTTAGAAACCTAATTTCCAAGGCAGTGGAGATACCATTACTTTTTACCAGTGACCCTGACTAAAATAATTAATAGCAGCATTTTAGAGCATCATATCTTCCCTCTGCCAGGAAGGCTGTGAAGCATGGACAAAACTTCTGTGTATTTGTGTCAGGATAGAGGATTTCAAACAGATTTAGTGATTTTGATTTAGCTATCTAAGAAATTTTGGTAATGGACTTTATTATTTCAGAGTAAAAGTAATTAGCATGAGTAGCACCTGTTTATCAGAAAATAAGGAGCTCTGTATAGATCTATGTAAATATTTTATCTTGGAAGAGGGCCACCACATGCAGAGGAATTACATTAAGAATAGCCTACCTTGCTCAAACTTAATATTTAATTGACATGATTCTGCCTCCCTGAGAGTTTTATACTAAGAAACGATTTCTTCTGATACTTTTAAGTCAGGCAAGGCCAGGGCATGTATATAGCGCGGTATCTGTACTGTTGCATGTGCAGTGCCTGCCACACAGTCCCATATGTGCATGACTGTGTGGTACACAGTCCTGCTGGCAGTACTGGATCTGACATAGAAATAACTGGGGCAAAAGTCTGAAATTACAGAGGTTCTTTAGGTAAACTTTTGAGGGCTTCCAGCTAAATTTTTGCATATACATGGCCTTACATAGACATGCCTGGAAAGGGCTGAATTGATTAGTTATGTACAAGCAAGACTTAATTTGATGTGTGGTGTCCTTTGAATCCTGTCTGCCATCCCCTTTGTTACTTGTGGAGGAAGTAGGCACAGGCACTTTTAACCTGCAATGATCCTTTTCTATTGCAATCAGTCATGAATGGTTAGATTCCTTTGTATTCCCCCTCTGACAAGGTTAATCCTGTCCTAATCACGGCATCTACGTGTAGCCTTTTTGCCCTGTATCCCGGAAAACAGCAAATGTGAAAGCCAGTCATTAAAAATTATATCCATTTTGTGATTCTGTAGGGATAGAGAAGAATTAGTCATACTCAAATCTGGTTTGTTTTTTTTTCTCTTATAGTCCAACTAAAATGGGAGCCTTTTGTTAAAATAGTATAATGAAAACTGTCAGTGCATTGAAAACATTCACTTATGCAAAGCATGTAGAAAATTTAGAGTTTAAGTAGCAGAAGTCTTTAGCTCTTCAAAGCTCTTCATATCTTTGTTTAAACAAAACCTAATTTTTAATTTTATGTCTTGGTTCAGTGTCCTATATCTGGAATATTTCTTCTGCATTTGGAAAAAGAAAACAGTTAGATGTGCTTAAAGGATGGTTAGCTTTGGCAAACACAGCTCAAAAGAGGAAGTGGAGTGGATTGCTCTGCATTCTGCATTGCTATGTTCTTTGCGGGGTTACATAAGGCATGCCAAGAGCATATGAGATCTGTTGTATTTGCTGACTTTGGTTATTTAAACTGTTGGCAGAATAATGCTTACAGATTGTTGATATAAATAAAAGATAAGATGCAAGTAAAGAAAATGAAAGATACATGGAACTTGGTGAGTCCAGGCAGCCTGCAGATGTATGTGGAAGTGTGGGAGAGATTCTCTGTGCATCTTCTTTGTTCCTTCTGTCTCAACAAAGGGGACTTTTAAGCATTGATCCATCTGCATTTACTGCAACAGCAAAACAGCAGCTATGCTGAAAGCTCTCAAGGAGTTAAGCAAGTGTCGCTTAAAGCCGTACAGATGTTTCTGGAATAATAGCTTTGTATACAAAACTATATTGAGTGGCAATTGTCCAGCCTCCAAATAAATACAAATCCCAAATAAATCTGGATAATCTACTTAAGTATTTATTTGTAAGATTAAAAGTTCTGTAAAGAGTGCGTACCTAATCAAACATAAGCTGGCCTTAAAGATTCTTCACTACTGAGAGTGCTGCATCTGCTTTATGATCTGGGTAGCCCACAGCTCAGCAGAACATTTCCACCACGGTACCTGTCTTGATTAAAAACAGCAAGCTTCTCCACTAAATATAAAAATTTTCTTTTACTGCAGTCATTAAAATACTTTGAAGAAAGAACACTTGAATGACTCAGTCCGTATCAGAGCGCACATAAGAACTACAACTTCTTTAATGAAAAGTTAAGCATCCAGGTTGCCTCAATGTCTTTGTTACTTTAGCATATTTCACAGAAAGTTAATTTGATACAGCAGAGATGGTGGATTACAGGACCTATGACACCAAAAGGGAACTTTTTCAGAGGTTTTGCATTCTTGAGGTACTTTTAAATAATCCCTCCAATAATTTACTACCAGCAGTCTTCACCTATTCATTTTTAGGTTAATGGATTAAGGTCTGTGAATATTCATTGACATGAGAGAAGTGCACATCAACCATTCAAAGACATGGTTAAAACAATGCCTCCATTCAAATATTTAAAGTGAAGGGTTCCTTAAAGTCTCTAGGACATCACGTGCTTGCTAGTTTTGCAATGTCAAGACATGAAGTAGGATAAAGAGCAACAAAACTGAGGAGGATTTACAGTAAAACTATTCTAAAATATTTACACACTCATAAAGGCAACATGAACTTCTTCATTGTACCATTGCTGAATAGAATGGCATGTACTTCTTTCCCTACACCAAAAGCCTGGATATAGCATTAATTTTTGATCACACATATAAAATGTGGAATCGCCTTATTCCTTGGTGCTTTTTTGCTGCAGTTTATCAATACATTATGAAAGTCTGAAATTAAGATAACTGACTCTTTACAGTCATTAACTTTACTCTGTTACCCCCTACAGTGTTGGATGTGTTCAGAACAAAATAACTTCAGAAGATACTCATTACAAATTTTACTTTTTCTGCCATTCATGGTAGAATAAGCTATGACCCTTGATTCTTCCATTTTCTTTCTTTTGTTATGTATCATTTGTCACCTTGCAAAACAAATCGGCAAATGTTTGCTTGTTATAGCTTACCAGTGCCTACAAAACATAAAACTAATTTATAGACTTCTTTATTTTCTTTTAGACAGGATGCCTAGAAAAGGGCTCCAGGTTGCCATACTGACAGCCATTTTTGTTCACTGCCCAGGGCTATATACTCAGAGGACAGTGAATACACAGAAGGCAGTTAAGTCCCCACATTCTGCATAAACCATCATAATCTATGAACCTGCACAAGTAAATTATATACAGCCTTTCTTGAATCTTCCTAAATTCCCAGCCCTTATTTTATCTTGCGTCCAGAAATTTCAGTCTAGTCATCGTTAATCAAAAGCTTCCTTCTCTTTCCTCCCACTGCCCTGTCTTCCACCTCTTTTTCACTGAAATGTGTCTTGTTTTAGTATTATGAGAAGCAGTAAATACATATCCCTCAGCTGTCATCTTTACACCATTCAATATTGTGTATATTTTTAATAACATCTCTTCTTACTCATCTACCATCTGAAGTCAGTAGTCTGAAAAGGTTATCTTAGTCTGTCTTTGAGTCCAGCTTATTTCTGCTTTATTCTATTTTGCGATCAGATTCACCACGACTGACAGTTCTTTAGCATCAAGAAGCCAGGTCTATCAGCAGACAGTAACCTATGAACTTTAGAGTCTGACTGTCTACATGTGGGAAACCCCCCAACATTCACACCCCAAGTAAGTGATATTTCATTAGTTACCTAGGCTGGAAATAAGTCCTCTCTATATGGTAAAGAGGACTTAGCATTATTTATCATGTCAGTACAATGGAGAAGGCCAAACACATTTTTTTCAGGCTGCAGTCAATGCTCTCAGTCTATCTTGTCATTAATATACTAAATACATAAATATACTAAAATACTGCTACTCAAAAATAAAAGGATTATGAAGGCAATTTCCCAGCATTCCATATAGAAATTTTTAAGATGAGCCATATTTCTTCACATTGACTTCTCCAAGGCAATTCTTGATTTGTGTTTCTTGAGTATCAGAGTTTCTTCAGGTTGGGAGGGGCCTCTGGGAGCCATCTGATCCAACACCCTACTCAACACAGGGCCAGTGTAGACCAGTTTGCTCAGACTGTGTCTGGTCAAATTTTGAACATCTCAAAGGGTGGAGATTCCACAGCCCCTCTGGGCAACCTGTTACAGGTCTTGACTGACCTCCTGCTTAAAAATTTCTTCATAATCGTAATTTCTGTTTTTGCAGCTTGTGTCCTTTGTCTTTTTGTCTTTTCACTGCACACCTCTGAGAGGAGCCTGGGTCTGTCTTCTCTGTATTCTATCAGGTGGCTGAAGGCAGCGAGTTTGACACCAAGTGGCTGAGCACACTTGGCCAGGGCAGTATCACACAGCCCTGATGGGAAGCTTCTAAAAGATTCCCAAGCAGGTGAAAGCAGCTGCAGAGGCTGAAATATGCACATGGTTGGGAGCTGCTGCCCAGTTGGGAAGCCCCAGCCTAGATGTACAGAAGGAAGCTTTTCATCTCACAAACATCGCCAATGTCCCACCTATTCAACATAGCCAGGGAAGCAAAAAAAACCCCATGAAGTTATGAAAGGACTGAAGTCCCTCCAAAGAGAATGAAGAGAAAAGCCCTTTTGGAACCAAGCCTTAATATTTTATGGACTAGAAAAATAAGTCAGAAGGCTTCTGCTACTTGTAAATGAGTGACATTTCTCTTCATCTGCCTGTCTGGACCCTAGTAGCATAACCTTTTCTGTAGGTGGTTCTCACTCTTAGGCCTATGGACTGGCAGTGAGCTCCCCACCTTCCGTGTGGCGTAAGTTCCTTCATTTGCATTCCTGTTCCAGTAAAACCTGTTAACTTTTACTTTTGCCCACTCTGTAAAGGAAGAGTAGTAATTAGGTTTTAAATAATAAAGAATTGGCTTTAGTTTTGTTTTGTAGCATCATCCTTGATACTTAATTATAGACAAAAGTGAACTAGAATGAAAATAATTTCATTTTCTTGATCACTTACAAGCCAAGCAAGATAGCATTGGGATGTTAAAGCTATAGGAACATAATTTATGCGTTATACAATAAGCTGGCTTCTTGTGCTTCATTTCTGAATTGAATAACTTCACAGTTAATAGGATTACACATTATTCCAAGAGCAAGAACAGGCCAGTCTTACAGAATTGAGTGAGCCAGGAAAAGGTATGCATCACTGCCCTCCTTTGCTGTTCTTTTGTGCTCTGTCACCCTGTTGTTCTGCACAAATGCAGTACTTACAAATGTGGCCCTTCACCCACAGTCATTTTCTTTGGTAGTAGTATACTGGGAAGCACACTCATCTGTGCCATGAAAAAATAAATGGTCAATCAGAACATGTCTCTGAGTGATTAATGTTCCCAGCCAGTCCAAGCTGTAAGTGTCTTCTGTTTAGACTGATTAATTATTTTGGATAGAGACATTTTAACCTTAGTTTTTGTCCCTGCTTCACATAGTAGGAGTTATACCACCATCCTGCAGCTATGCTTGTTCTGGAGCACATTCCAGGGAACTTTCTTGGATAGAAATGCAGACAGAGCATGCTAGAGCTGGCTATCATGTAATTTAGAAGAAAAGCCTGTCGTAGTTCCCTCATGTGGCTCAAGTCTCATTCGGTTTTCCTTGGAAGTTAATCCCATGAGCAGCAAATCTGTTACTTTCAGATTTTCAGTTTATACCATTTGGGTTGGGGAAGAAAAAACCAAAATTATTTAATGTAAGGACCACTGAAAACCATCTTTCAGTGGTAAATGTTGCTACAGATACCATACAGCAGAGTATGTTCTCTATATGTATGTTTTGGGTGCTGGAGGAGAGTTTGGGGGTTCTAATTCTGTCGTGGGAGGTAAGCCTAACTACAACTTTAGGTAGAAAAGACATCTCAGAGTAGTCAGGCATTCTCCTTTTCATGCACCACAGTTTTAAAATTACTTCTAAAAAAAAAAAAAGGAGGAGGGGTGGGAAGTGGAAAAAGTGTATGTAACCACATTAAATATACTACAAACATTTTATGTCTTTTTCAGGTAGCTCATGTGCTTTGGGGATGGGCAAAAGGAACATTTACAGTCTTTCCATGGCCAGAAATTTAACTTTATGTTTACAGTGACCCTTTTGTGGCAAAAATGTTTCCAGAGACTCGGTCTGTTCCTACAGAGCTGTACTCAATATTACAGATGTCCTCCTTCGTTAGTGTCCTGTGTTACTCTGTCTTGAGGAGTTATTACAGTAATCTTTGTTTTCAGCTAGTCAATTCAGTTTTCTCTGACTTTGGGTCAGACTACAAGGTTACAGTTTTGGCTGCCTTCACCAGGTTTCTTGTGGGCTACGGCTAATTACCGCCTCTCATGGCCAAGATATAGGGTGACAGCACTGTACCCACTTCTCCGATATTCTGGATTCTCTTCCGTCTTTTCCAGAAGTGGGCAGACGTCGCTAGCAGTTCTATTTCAGTCTTCTTAGCCTTCTCCCCATTTAGTTGTGCGATTGAATCATAACCCATTACATCACTTGTGTTTGACAAAGCAGCTGGCACCCAGATTTGTTTTCCCTGATATGCTCAGGCTGCTATTGTGCCTGCAGCAAAGCAGTAGGACAGAAACTCTCAGGAAATCTCCCTTTGCACCAGACTCTGGTGCAAGCACATTTTCTACCCTTTCAGTTCTGTTTCTGATTCTTGCTACTTTCCCAACCTGACTAACATTTTTGGTCCCGCCCAACAGGTCAGTAGAGGGTCCTGGACAGGCAGGTCCCTGCATGGTCACCCTTTAACTTTCTCGTGCTAGGTGAAGCTGAGAAAAACTTTGGTTTCCTCCATATTTTTTTGTTCCCCACTAACAGTGCAGAGGATGCACACCAAAGAAAATATTCCCTATCACTTACTTCCTAGTTGCCCTGTGAACATTTGTCCTAACTTGCATCTTAAAACACCATTCTTCAGTGAGATCTCTCCCTGACTCCCTGAACGTACTCAAGTGTCCATCAACAGCACTTCCCTGGGTGGCACATGAAAACAACAGCCACCATTTCCAAACACTCTGCTTTAAACCTGCTGCCTGGTTATTCCTCATATTAGTTGTCAAACTCTGTTTATTTCAAACAGAAATGCATCTGCAGAGGTATTTAGTGTTTTCTTAATATTCTTCATTCCAGGAACATACATGGAAAAGTACATTCCCAGGAGTGACATGAGTAGGTATGAGTCTCCCACAGCAGACATAAATTATTCAGCTCTATTTCTTAAAATTTACTGCAGCTATTTATGATTCAATTCTGTGCCAGAGTGAGGGAGTCGCTATTATTTTCAGACAAGTAATTGGCCCTTTGACCATATTAAGAATCAGCCACATTTGTTATCGTCACACAAAAGTACGGGTTTTACTTTCATATGCTCAGCGTTAAAAACAGGTTTACCATATGTTTATATCGAATAGACACACCTTACGTTGTTACTGCCATCACACGCTTTCCAAACATACATCCACAGCATCCCTGTGCTGTAGGAGTTCAGTGGGCCACCAGCTGCCTTGAGCTTCCTAATACACTGTGGGTCCTTCCTTACAGGTTTTCTCATCACCCATTGGGGTGATGCTATTTCATTTCCTTCTAGAATGCAAATTGCTCTCCAGACTAAACACCTTTTTTAATTGTTACTGATTTTTCTGCCATCAAAAAATACGGTAGGCTCAAATACAATAATAACAAGCCACCACCAGTAATCAGCAACACAATGCTTAATTTATGTTGTTCTTTTGCCCTTCCCATTGTCTTAATCCAGCCAGTCTTTGTTCCTGCTCCCTTGCCAGGAGGTGTGACGTGTCTTTTGGCTTTTCTGTATGGCGCAATGCAGATCTATAACACTGTACAGAAACATTTTATAGAGTGAATATGTGTAACCATAAAGAATGGCTGTCTGCAAGGTTAATGGAGTAGTAGAAATGAGATGTAAATAGTTACTGAAGTGAAAAGGCAGAACTGAAGGATTTTTTCCAAAGTGCAGATTCAGACAGGCTGTACCTATACGGAACTTGAAAAGCGCAGGCTCTATATGCTTTGCATAATTGGAAATGGATTTCTGAAGTCATTGTTTATATAGCTTTATATGACTTTTTTGCATATTAACTTACTATTATTTGCATATTAATTTAAAGTTAAAAATTATTCTGACTCTTCAAGACAAGTATTTCCATATTCAGTTATTAGAAAAACAGACTAAAAATGAGGGCAGGCTTTGAGTTGTGACAGGCATCCACACCATGCACACAGCTTATCTAAAAAAACATAAGTTTGTCATTTCTACTAATGATTCATACTACAAAATGGAGGAAAATATTTTTGTGTTTTAATAACAGTTGTATCTGTCTGTATGAAATTAAGTTCATTGCTTTACAGAGAACAGGGGATAGAGAAGAAAACAACCTAAGTCAAATATTACCAGTGAAAGACAGTAATGTTGCTTTCTTTCCTTTTTGAATAAAGAATAAAAGAGGGATGGGGATTGATTGATGAATTGATTTCATTTTAGTTTCTTTTATATATGGAACTGACCTAACCCTGTCAGCAGTCATTTTCCATGCTAAGGTAGATGAGTTACCATGATGTCAACCTGATCTTGAATAAAATGTAATCAGTTTTGCAAGTGATATGTTCATTTGGAGAAAGTTTGTTAGATAGTTACCTATGTTTGGATTTCAGGTAGATTCCTCTAACTAACAAATTTCATAAGTTTCAATTGTTTACCTTAGAAACACATGACTAAAACCAATGTAGCTAGCTAGTCTGATGTGATTTTAACATTTGTGGCCCTTGGACTCTGAGTGAAATTTTCAAAGGTGCTCCTTTTGAGGCCAATGTTGTGCCCTCAGTCAGTATTGAATGGCAGTTGTGCTCATTGGGAGCGTAATGAGGCCAATAGAGAACACACTTGTAAACCCCTCTGTCTACAAATTGAAATCACTGTTTAAGAAAGGGCTCACTGTAGATGATCAGTTGCAGGAAAATATTGTAGTAAGAGTATGCAAAAAGTACACAGGCAAAATGCTTAATGCCACATAAGGAATGGAAAAGTCCCAATCTCGTTAGTATCTCAAAGAAACCCTATCCATAATTATGTCACTAGTGAGTATTTTTATTTCTAAATCAGCTCTAAAAATGGTATTGAAATTACTTTATCAAGTCCTAAATATCCTCTTTTAAGAATATTCTTCTATGCTATGTTTTATCTTTATCTCAGAAAACTTAAAAAAAATGTAGTAGCTTAACAAGTGACTGGTCCAAGATGTTTTGCTGTATATGCTATTGTATTAGGACAAAATTGTGTATATTAAGGATTCCAACGTCAGCTCCAAACCCCGTTTCTGGAGCAGTTCTTTCTTGCACCGTATTCCACAATTCACCTAAGGCCATGCACGTGGCAGAGCTGCAGCAGTGAACTGCTGGTAGTGACAGCTTTAACGTGCTGTACCTTTGTTTTTCCTGTTGATTTTGCAAATGTTAAAAAAAAAAATAATCTGTAGAACTTTTGGCATAAAACTGTAGCTGCTTCTGTAGCTAAATTGCTGCTAAGTGTCTAGGTGATAAAAGCCTTCTCCCACGCCTGCCACTCTGAACAACACTATTGTCAGGAAAATGTATGCATCTTTTTCCAGTAAGAATAAGGACTATGATAACATTAGCATTTAGACAAGACACTGAGCTGATGACTGTGAAGTGCATTAATGGATGTGTCACTATTTTAAAAGAGCACACCTAATGGATTGTTTATACATGCCATCTCGTTGTACTTATTTATTTATTTTATAGGATATTTCAAACATAAAATTGCACAGATCAAAGTAGAACTCTCCTGTGACCTCCTCACCTCAAGGGCCTGCGTTCAACAGAACCGATCCCAGTTCCCAGCCAGTTGCGTATACCACTGAAGGAAAATGAACATACTGAAAAGCCACCACTTTTTGTACTTTCTGCCCACCACACGCCTTGTCATCTTATTAGCAGCTTTGACGACTGCTGAGGATGTGACTAATAGCACTTTCAACCGCACTGACATGAACACGGGATCTGTGCCTGTGGTGATCTCCCGCATCAACCATATTATAGTCAAGGAGGGGAGTAGTGCCTCAATCGACTGCAATGTCCAGGGTAGTCCTAGTCCACATTACACATGGTACAATTCCAATGGTCGCCTGCTCCGAGAGGAGGAGAATAAAGGTAAGATCTTCGTATTCTCTGTAGCCTGTCCAGAGACACTTCTGATTTCAGCAGGTTGACTAATAACCTGAATTTAATGGCCTGACTGTGGTATTTTCCTGTGTGAAAATACATGAAAGCCTTATGGAGGCAGCCATAAATATGTTGTGTGCACCTTGGAAGAAAACAGTTAACATTTTTTTAACATGTTATTTATAGCAATACATAGCAAGAAACTGAAGCACTTAACAGAAGGTGTAGACAGGCTTCTTTTCATTGGAAGACTTTGGGTTTGATCTTGTTTTCCATTCTGTCCTCTTTTGTTCTCTGGCACGCAAAAAGACTAAAAGCTATTTTCCAACTTAAGGGAGGATTTTCTTGTCATTTGAGAATAGTTTGTTGGCATGAATTCAACACAGCTAACTCCCTGATACACCTGCTGTGTTTATGCATACTGCCACAGGAGTGTGAGAAACAGGAGATGCCCAGAATGACCAACAGAAAAACCTATATAGGGCAGCAGTCAGAACAACAAGCCAAGTTTGAGCCTTCCTGGCTTTAGTTAAGACTCTTCAGTTGCATTTGCCAGAGACCTTAATTACACACAAGCTTGTTTTCCTTAAATGGAAGGTTTGGGTTATAATCCTAGTTATACATCTAGGGGACGTTTTTGGGGGTGGAAGGTATTTTGTTCATGTAATCCTTCCATACTGACTGCTTTGTTCACAGCATGTTGAAATAAACTCTTGGTTATTCATACTAAATGCAAGGTATCTTGCCTAACAGCTGACCTGAGGGAGAACTCGGCTATGACAGGAGTAGTGAATGACCCAGCTGGATGTGCAACAGCATAGTGTATCTGTAAATGGTTATATTTTACATTACAGTATTTTGTAATTTTTTGAATAAAGCTAGAGAAAGGAAATATTTAGGCTAGTAAGTGGACTTTCGGATATAATTTGTGCGGTCATGGCAACATACTGTGATTAGTATGCTAGAGTGTTTTACTAAGGCTCATAAAGAGAAATTTCACCCCTCAGTTAGGCATTTAACTTTAGGACTTTCTATAGTCAATTGAGAGAGGTAGCTACTAACACAAATGTTTAGGGAGGTGAACAAAAACTTTGACCAAATCAGTAAAAACTGCAGATGTGGTATTAAGGCAACATCACTTTAACTTTAGACTTTCAGCAGTGCGCTTCCTGCTTTAAGAAACTGTCTTCCTGTAAGAAATGTTTCTTAGCACCTTTCTTTACTATGTATATTGTTATGTTGAGTGTGGCAGTGAATTGTTATCAAAACCCAGCAATGATACCTTTTCTAATCATTGTTTT
Source organism: Falco cherrug (assembly GCF_023634085.1). NCBI lineage: Eukaryota > Metazoa > Chordata > Aves > Falconiformes > Falconidae > Falco > Falco cherrug. The sequence continues at coordinate 37,672,280 of NC_073697.1, forward strand.
CTCATTAAGTTTATACTATCTGCCAGTATCCACTGCCACAAACCCAGGCAATGAGTCACAGTTCAGCGCCTTTATGTCATTTATAACAGCTGGAGCCAGGATATATCAGCAAGGCGTCTTGTCATTTTACAATTAATAAAGCCCTACTTTGCCAACATTCCAATTCAAAGAAATACTGAGCAGCCAATACTCTTATTTTTTTCTTGTTCTAGAGGTGGAGAAAGAGGTGTCATCTGTTAACAGAGGCTGACATTTCCTCTGTAAAAGAGAGTTTTCCTATGATTTTGGGGTGATTTTTTAATAATGAGGTTCTGCTTTAGATTGAGCTTTTTATTTATTCTATGTTTTTTAAATATAGGCAAAGTGATTCGGCTGTTTTCAAGAATTAAGCTAGGGCAAAAACCCAGTGTTTCAGCTAAGTTAAAAATTCTAAATAAGAGGATAAATCGATGTAATTGAGAACTGTCCGTACAGGAACTGAGACAGGGATCTTGTGGGAATACTTTCTACATAGGCTTCTACTGGCAGCAATATAAAAAAAAAAAATATTTTTTTTTCTTTATAACTTACATAACCTATCTTTGTAACTTAACTGACCATAAGATTGTGATAGATGCCATGCATATTAACATTTTTTATGAGTGTGTTTTAGGACATGATCTGTTATTCACAGCTGATGTCAGGGATTTGATAGTAACAGAACCAGGACCTCAGGGGCAGACAAGCCTTTGTGATGGTAAATTCTTTGTCTTCTTGTGAATATTATTTCCTTCTTCCAAAATCTTTAGCCAGTTTGACAAAGCTGAAGTTTAAGACTGTGATGATCATGTGAACAAAATACTTCTAACTAAGTTACTTTGTCTCCTCTCCAGCAGGAAAGTGGTGGTTTCATGACAATGGGCTACTAAACATTACCAGTGTGTCTTTCGAAGACAGAGGTAAATACACATGCGTTGCATCTAATACATATGGCAGTGTTAACAATACTGTGACGCTGAGGGTTGTTTTTACCTCCGGAGATATGGGAATCTATTACATGATTGTCTGCCTTGTAGCTTTTACCATTGTTATGATACTGAACATTACTCGGTTATGTATGATGAGCAGTCATCTGAAGAAAACAGAGAAAGCAATCAATGAATTCTTCAGAACAGAAGGGGCAGAGAAACTCCAGAAAGCCTTTGAGATTGCAAAGCGTATCCCAATTATCACTTCAGCCAAAACGCTCGAGCTTGCCAAAGTAACTCAGTTCAAGACCATGGAATTTGCTCGCTACATTGAAGAGCTTGCTCGGAGCGTACCTTTGCCACCGCTTATCATGAACTGCAGGACTATAATGGAAGAAATTATGGAGGTTGTCGGTCTGGAGGAGCAAGGACAGAATTTTGTACGGCAGACAGCAGAAGGCCAGGAAACCACTGAAACAGATGAGCTGTATATGATCCCAAATGCTTTGAAGCGCAGTGACTCTCCCACAGCTGACTCTGACACATCATCACTGCATGAGCCATCTCAGCAGATTGCAATAAAAGTGTCAGTTCACCCGTTGTCCAAAAAAGACTGCATGGACGGTCAGTCACAAGAAAGCATGCAGTTTGACACCAAGGAAGAAGACACTCCTCAAACACCAGCACTTCCTGCAGAACCCCCTCCTGAGCCTTCTGCTGAACTCAGTTCTGATGACACAGCATTGGCAAATGACAAAAATACATGTGTTATATATGAAAGCCATGTATGATAGTTACTCCTGAATCTATGCATAGCAGGAAAATCAGGTGGAGCTCTTTTAAAAATACGTATTGTACTTGCCGCTAAGCCTTACCTGGAGACTATCATAGCAAAAGCATGTATGTGGATTATCTGGCACTTTCTTCTCAGTTTGACTTTAGTTTACCATGATGTATGGCAGAGTAATTGCTATTACATTAATATTAATTGCTCTTTTCAATTAGGAGTATTTCCAAGAAACATTTACCTCAGCATTTTCTAGGTTGGAGTCACCTGTAGTGGCCTCCTGGAAGTCATTGGTAGTCTTTGATGTAGGACACTTGAACTTACTAAATATAAAACTGGTTTTCATTTTCCTCCTTCACTCTTGTTATTTCCATCTCTTGCATTTTTGCAAATATTATCATATGAATTTGAAATATTGCCCAAGGGGCAGCACTCCAGTAGCCAAATAAAATCCTAATAGATCCCATTTACAAAGCCTCTTTGCTCAGCTGCATTGTGATTTAGAGGACTATTAAAGTTAAAATGTTTCCATTTCATTTGTTACCACACTGTTCAGGAGCATGGGAAGTAGTTTTTCCTTTTCCATGGAATGAAGATACCAACAATTGGGGTTTTTTCACACAGAGAAGCAACTTCAAGGTGTATTTCACAGATGGGAAAGCCCATAAACATCTTACAGAAAGCTGAAGTCCAACAGCTCTGCAGGGTTTTTTTGCATATATTTGATCATTTTTTACTTTGTCAGAAGTTTATATGGCAAACAGCTGCAAATATGCAACATGTCCTCTTTTGTAGTAATTTGGTAGGAGTAAGTATGCACTCCTTATCAGAAGAGATTGAGGTTCCTTAACAGTCCTGCAGATGCCAGTAATCAGCTGATGACAAGGCTCTAATGGCAGATGAATCTTTCATTTGGATTCTCAATTTTGTGCAGATTCATATTCTGAAGTTCAAGCCTAAATTCATCTATTAGCATAAGTTTGAGAGTGTTCTACCCAAACTTAAAAAAAATTATAATCAAATGTCCTGTGAAATTACAATGATGATCACACAAACTGTTTACTGTGTCATGATTGCTTTGGTATTTTAAGAACCTCCTACCTATGTAGGATGTTCAGCGCTTGAGCACATGTGACTCTACCCCAATAAAGCTTTAATGATCACAGTGATTGTGGCATTAAAAAGAATCAACATTTATGCCAGGAAATGCCAGGAGTGGAAGGGAAGTTATGATTTCTGTTGCCAGACACACAATAAAAAGGACCTTCTCCAGAGTGAATCTGGAAAGAAGGCACTTACAAGGAGGAGTTTGTGTAGGATTAATAGCATATTACTTAATCAGCTGACACACATTTAATTTGGAACTAATGAACAAACTATCACCTTACAGTTTTTAAGAACTGTAGTGTAGGTATAGCTACTCAAAATAAATCTGGAATCAAGTATATTGCAGAAAAAATCATTTAAGTCTATGGGGAGATGATGTGTGGGTGGCTCTCTGGACATTTTATTGAAGTAGCCACATATATGTAAGTTGTCCATTGGAGGCAATCAGGTATATTAAACGCATGGGTAATTGAGACCAAACAAAGTCAATGTTGCAGCTGTCTAAAAAAAACCTTGATAATGAACTGAGATTTTATGTCAACTTATTCATGTTAAAGTGCAGAGCTTCACTAGCAGTGTAATACAGGAGTACCCCATGACTTACGTAGGTGATGCAGAGACGGCTCCATATTTACCTTTCTATGTTTATTTAAAAAAATACATGTTTAATAACGGGCTTGGGATTTTGCAACCAACTTGTGAAAATGACACCATTTAGTTGCCTAATATTGCTTTGTGCTCACCACAGTGGCAGGCATCTATACAAAATGCATTTGCAGATGCCCAAAAGGAAACATGCAAGTGCAAAGTCCCTTTAGTAATGTGGGTGGAAATATTTCAGTTCCAGCAAAGCAATATAGATCTAGAACACAGGGTAGATTAAGAGAATACCATAAAGAACCTCACTTCTGACAAGTGTGATTGAAAATACTATTGATGCAAACTCTTAATTTCTTGTCTGAATCCAAAGTACATTTCTGTTCACTGTTCACATCAGTTTTTCAAGTTACTTAATGTGCTTCTGGTATGAAAAAGGATGAGGGCAGAAACAAAAGCAGAAGCTTGCACTGAATTCTTTCAATTCATCTTAACGTCCTGAGAAGAGGCATCTTTATTTTTTTGCCTGTCCAGCATTTACAAACAATGCTCATGCATTCTAAAGTTACCTGTGTGGTATCCAACTGAGATTGCAAAGACAAGCAAGGATGCTCTCCTTGAAAGCATAAAAATAAGTTTCAAATTACACTTTAAAATAGAAGAACAAGTTTCAAAATTATTAAACTACAGCATTTTAAATGTTTGGGTTTTTTTAATTATTAACTTTTTACAGTAGAGACCAGACCCCTTCACGTATTCATATAGTGATTGGTACCAGGGAATTCTGATTCTGACTGCTGCCCTCAGACTGTCCTCCAGCCTGTTTATTATTTATTTATTGAGAAACATTTGAGAGGAAACAAGCCCCATTGTTTTCTTCTGTGTGTAAACTTCCCTGAAAATACAGATTATGTTTTTTTTCCAAAGACTGCCCACAAAGAGCATGTGTTCGAAGTACGCACAAACGTACATTGCAAACGACGTATAAGCAACAGTGATTTGGATTAGATGCATGTAATAGGTGTAGTGCTGAATTCCTGCTCTTGCAAGGTCAAAGGGAACCTTGTCTTTGCTGGAGCTGGACTCAAAACAGAGAGTTCACAGGTAGAACTGCTCCCGCCAGGCTGCTATAAATTCTTTAGGGATTAACCTTTGTGGTATTACCAGAATAAAAGCAGAACAGCACTGTATCTGAAGAAAATACAGATTGGAATGGTTCTGGTTTATGTATTTTTTTCTGTTTTCATGTATGCTGCTCAGTATCTTTATGCATCCATTATGTAACACCTGTAAGCAGCTTTTTACATGCTTTCAGGCACGTCCTTTGAGGGAGATAGATGGGAAGCAAGACCAATACCCATCTTTCATGTTCCAAACTTTCTGGCTGTGATATTATAAAGTAAACAATTCATGCAGTATTTCTAAAGGAATGGCTTTTTTATGGTGTGAGAACACAATTAGCAAATAGAAAATTAGTGATGGCTCTAAGAAAACATTAACATTTGCGTTGTTACATACTTCCATGCACCTTAAGCACTTCGGGGACATTAGTGTGATCTGTTCCCATCATTGGGCTATGCACACCTTTTGTTACATTGTTCTATTTATTACAGCACCAAACATGATGATTCTTAAAACATTCAGAATCTGGAAAATCCAGTCCAACTGAATGTTTTTTCTAAAAGCCTAAGGAACACCAAGCCAGGTTTAGAAAGGAAAAGAGATTTGCAGGATGTATTTACCCCATTTAAAAGTATTTTTGCCAAAACTTCATGAAACATGACTAGATTTCTGCAGCACAAGAAATCAGTGTTGGATTTGAATTTTACACTAACTATTCTTTTTTCACTACATGTAAGACCATATTAATCAGACCACTTGAACGTAGTACTCATCTACTTACTCAACATTTTCTTCTTGAGCAGCATTTATTCACTGCTGATCCTTTTTTGTTCTCTGATTTGAGTATGCTTGTGATGAATCCTACCCTTCGGTCATTTTCTGAGATTGCAAAATTTGAAAGAACCCATAGATCTGCATTTTTGTGCAGGTTTATTGGCATTCGGTAATCATAAGACTTGCAGAATGGCATATACAGGCAGATGTTTATTTTTTAAAAAAATCGGTGCCTGTTTTATTCTAATGTACATATTATATCAGTTCTTTGATTTGCAGTTACCTTTTGACAAAAGTACTGTAACTTATAACCAGGGCTTTCTGACATTCAGTTTGGTTCAGATCACCTAATTTTGAAAAGTGTTAACAGTGTTGAATTTTAAAAGTTCTCATGGAATATCTTGGCAGCATGCTATTTTAAAAGTTGGTCTTTCAAGTATGCCATACTTAGGACAAATGAAAGCTTCTTAGATGCAAAGGAAACGCTTGCACTAAATTAGTATCTTAAGTTCTGTTTCTTTATTATGAAATCCTTTTTGATTTTACAAGAAATGTAAGACGAATATGAATGTGTTCTTTTGAGAAGCAGTTACTGTATTTTGATTTAAATAACTGTTACAATTTTATAGTTCATGGCCATAAACCACAAAGAGATCAGTTCATGCTGAAGTGGCAAAATGAAATGTGATTCAGCTTGTAAATTGATCATTGTTTCAATAAAGAATTTGCACAGAGTATGCTGAGTTTGTACACACTCAACAAGATGATAGTTTCCTAGTAAGAGTATGCCATGGTTCCAATTCAAGTGGAAGTGAACTATGTCTTTCATATACATCTGCTAATATTCCAGAAACTTTGATCAGGAGAAACAGTTATTTACCTAGAAAGGAAGTTTTAATAAAGCTGTGAAAGGTAGCTGTTGTCATTATTCAAAATAAAGACCAAATTGTTAATCGGTGTTTTTATCAGTAGCTCAAATTGCTGATGTATGTAGCGTCTTCCCTTTGGAAGCATGTCAGCAGTTCTGCATGTAATCCAAAGGACATTTTTGTCCACTCTTTCCTCTCTGAGCCTGATCATGAGGCCTTGCAAAAAGTGTTGCTGCTGTTTCAGAGTTGGAGCCAACAAAGTAAATGCCTCTTCTCCCAGAGGCATGCTAGTACCAATACAAAACAGAAGTGTGGGTTGCCACACCCACCCCCATTCCTTCATCCGCCCTAAAAGGATGAGGTGAAATGGCTTTCCTGTCCCACAGGATTGGACTGTATCACTCCCTAATAGTCTTCAGCAGGGCTTAGTTGAAGCAGACACTGTAATACCTTCTCCTGGCTCTGCTGGTGCTACACAACCAGCAGCCAGTGGCAGTCGTTGCCAGAGTCAGAGCAGGGGGGCTTGCCCTTTCACAGATGAAAGATTTGCTCTCGCCAGCTTCCTATTCTAGGCTGAAAAACATAGCCAATAGCAGCAACACAATGGCTATTTAATGTTTTAACCCCGCTATTTGAAAGAGTGCTCCACTCCGGCAAAATATTTTCCAAAGCATTTTTATTCAACGGTTTCAGTTGAGTTAATGGGACTGAGACGTCCACAATTTATCTACAAATAACTATGAAAAATACTGAAGGGGTCACAAACTGATCATAAAAATGGAATACGTATGGCTAGAGCCATATGCTGGTTTAGTGTCTTAGCATGGGACCCTGTCTGGCAACTGGGGCAGCTTGATATGCTGTGGCTTTGTTTTATATAGAACAGGTTCAAGAACCACTTCAGGATGCACCCCATCAGCATGCTGAACTCCAACAGCTTTGTTGGAGCATTTTTCAGGAAGGCAAAGTGCCACCAAGCAGTTGGTCCCAGTGAGCTACTCTCCTGAACACTGTGAAACAGACTGCCCCAGCCCCAGTGCTTCTTACTATGAGATTTTACCATGTGGAGGAAACTACCTTCATCAGTACTACAGGGGCACTCCAAAACTAAAAGTGGGTAGTATCTCCACAGAGACAAAGATGGGGACAGTGGGGGATCTCTGCTCTCCCAACTAAGACTGGAGCTAGGGAAAGCCAGTGCTCAGGGCTAGTACCCTGAATATTTGCAGTGCTCCATCACCACTTTCCCACAGAACTGGATATTTTTTAGCCCACATACTGCACTAGTGCCTGGAATAACCAACTCAGAAACCTGAGAATCAGTTCCTTTTCAGTGTCCATTTCTTCTATCTCTTCCACTCCCTGTCACACCTTCCTGCACTTTTTTCTGTGCCCACTTCCACAGTGCTACTTCTCAAATGAGAACAGAGTGAAAGTAGTGGTCAGGGCAACTGTTTCTGCACTCCAGGCATTTCTCTTCCAAACTGACCTTTCATAAGTCCCAAAATGGATATTTTTTTTCCCCCAGCTCTACTGGGCTCTAATGCTATGTACTATGCTTAGCTCTTTGGCTCCCAGGCCCGAACTGAGTCATTATACTCTTACAGTAAAGGCTGATTTGTGAATTCATAGTATCTTGTATAAGTCTGTAAATTGGTCAAAGACAGTAATATAAACTGAAGCTAAGTTACCAATTTCTTATTCAAAATCAGATTGTGTGGCAGCAAACAGCAAATGTGGCAGACTTAGGACACTCAAGTTATGTAATGCGAAGCTATTTCATACCACAAGATGAGGCCAGAAAAGAAAAATTAACAGTCAGTCTTGTATAGTATGGAGAACACATGTAAAACCTTGCTTATGACTGAATAGAAATTTAGCATCAGTATAAAATCAATTTCCCGTTCTATGGCCACTTTCTATTTTGACAACAGATTCCTGTTACATCTACTCTAACCAGACCTTTCCTATGTGGGCATGGAAATAGTACAAGAGCTTTCAGAAGAAGCCTCGTCTCCCTCATCTACCATTTTTTAAATTATTTTCAGGACTATTTAGCTATGCATGAAAGGCCAGCCATAGATTGCCACCCTGTCCTGTTGTGGAGCCACAGAGCTTGGGAGCTCTTGTTCAAGATGCGCAAGCTTGTCTTTCCAAAATATCTCTGTCTTCTCTTGCATAGGTTTTTATTATACCACCCAATAAACCACTCATAGTTATTAATGGCTTAGGCCCAGTCTTTCTCAATCGGTAATTACAGAGAAGCAAAATAAATGCCACCACCACTTCCCTCTTTCTGAAGCCTCCTATTGCTTGAGGTAGCTCAAGATTAGCCCTGGCAGACTGAGTTGTTTGGGTATCCTTTAACTCCTTCCTGCTGATGAACACTAACTTAGTCAGAAAGCAGGATTCAAAAAAATAACAGCCAGAAAAAGAAGTCCCCTTCTAAGGAGACAAGCATGGATCCTGCCTGTTTAATATAATTTATTACCCTCTCTTATATGTGCAGAGTAAACAGCCTCAGGAAAAGGTGGTAAAAAATAGAAAGAAATTTAAGAAGATTAGAATGGAAAATTTTTCTCCTCACTCAGAACATCCAGAGGTGATTTATCTTCAAAGTACATTAAATTCTAACTCATTTAATCACGTATCCATTGATTTTTAAACATACTTAAGTGGAGAAAAAGAATCCTAAAATCAATGACATTTTCACCCCCAACTCCGAAGTACATTATAACAAAAATACAAAACATATTGCCCAGCCCTTCTCTCAGGATGCCTTTCATCAGGGAAGATATTTCTAGTCCTTTTCATAGTTCTGCTTAGGTAACTGCACCTTCCTTAAGGGACTGATGGAAGTATGCTTCTTTTCTGCTGTCTTCCTGGTTAAATATTCTCTACATGGTGTTATATATGTGTATAAAAATCAATATTCCACTGAAGTTTATTGTCTGGCTTCCTTCCTCCTTTCCATTTTGATGCCTTTTTTTGTGTTTTGTTTGCCCTAAAATTCCTCATGTTTTAAAATAAATCGGAGGATCCCAACATTTCTCCAGTTGCCTGTTTTGGGACAGAATCACTCACACCCATCTGTATAATTCAATTTTAATTATGCAGATGTACAATTAACTACTCCCAGGTTGGTGCAGGATGTACTAATCAACAGGCTGCAGCAGATTTCTTTGCCAGAACAGCATCAACAAACATATAAAGCCATAATTCCCAAGATACAAGTGAAATGTGTCCTCAGTCATATATGGGTCTATGAATATGTTATGTTCTTTTGTTTGTTCACTTCAAAAAAGTAATATGTGATAAATCTCTGCCTTAAATGATGTGTTTCTTTTTGCTTAGTCTCCCATCATGGATGGAATAGCGCATTTGTACTGTCTCTACACTTGTACATCAGCTATCCATTATCTGGATTAGTTTATCTTATTGGATAGCTTGCCAAGTGCAGGGGCCTCTCTAAATTAGGTATTTTTGAAAAGACTGCAGACAGCTTGGTTACACTATGTAAATGATATTAATTTCAAATGCATTGATAAATGCTTTTTCACATCTTTTTTAACTGAAATGCTGTACTTCTATATTGGCTGGTATTTACATATTAATGGAGTCTTTTTCTATATTCTTTTAACTAAAAACTCCAGATTTTCATAAGTGTGCAGTAAAATGACAGTAATCTGCTGCTGAATAAAACTGCTTTTTTTCAACTACGGTTTCTACATTTCATAATCCCTGTGTAATCTGTTAAGCACAGAACTCATTCTTGAGTATATATGACACAAATGAGGTGAAAGGCTGCAAATCCCTGTTATTCACGTAGTCTGCATCAGACTACTAGCTATTTTATTAGAAAGTATAATAGACCTACTCTGACACTGTAACTCTGTTGCAGTTACCAGAAATAGCCCCAGAGCATAAGCCAAATGTTACACGATACAGCACCACTGAGAACGATGTTCCTACACTATACCAATCTCAGAAAAGAAAAATCCATAGAAAACCCATCCCTTCTCAGCAGGGAAGCAGGGACTGAAAGCCTCTGAAGTACTTAATGTTTCACATGTTTTTCAGAAAAAATACCAACACCTAAGTAATTATAGGGAATCTTGTTTGTAAAACTGATGCTGGTGTTAAAATATCACCAAAGACAGAGCTCACTGCAGCACGGAAGCTTATCGCTCCCAGCAGGTAGCTATCAGTTGCCAGACAGTAGCCAAAGCCAACTTCTCGGGGTAAACCATGATATTATAAGGAGGGAAAACCTGTCCCATATCCCATAAACTGGCAACGTCCAGGAGACTACGAATGATGTTGCAAGATGGAGTCCCCAAATGGTTCAGGTGATGGCACTGCATCTGAAACTCAAGCCTGTTTCCTGACTAGAGAAGGTCACTGGGAGCATCACCAAAGACTCTGTGCTGGGATGGTGGAGTCGAACCCTTTCACAAGAACCCAGTTCCTTCCTTTTGGCTTGATATTGTGACCAAAGTAGCCCTCTTCTTTATTTGCTCTAGCATCACTTCATTGTTCGTCTTCAAGGGAGACTGAACATGGGCTCTTCAGTGAGGCAACTGCTGAAAACCATGCAAATGCACAAAGGAATGAGCGGCTCAGCTGTACTGGCAGACGTGAGCTTGCCTTTGTACCATACCAGACAGACTCCCCCAGCGGCCTGCCAGCATTCGAGTGGAAAAAGGGCTGTGATGCTGTGAATCCAGACAAGCTGGGAGCAGATGAGAACAGGCAGGCAGGAGTGAGCTGGAGGCAGTCTAGGCCAGTCCAATACACACAGAATTAAGATGACAGTCCAACATTTACTACCAAAAAGCACCTCCAGAAAAGTCAGCTCCTTGCCCCTACTCTCTCTTCTCCAAAGAACCATGTCGCCCATTGTCAGCTCAGCAACAGCTCCTTGTCCTCCTGCCTATTCAGGCTCTGCCCAGCCAGTTTTTGCTTCTTACTGAGCAGCTACAAGGTTGTCTAATCCTAATGGAGATTTGTTCTGGCTCTCCTTGTGCTGTCTCTTCCCATTACTAACTTATAAGAAGCCATGGGATTCACTTGCCAGCACACAAGTGAAAAGCTAGTCCTTGGAGATCTAACTGTTCTGTTCTAAAGGAGGATATGTGGAAGCTAGGCACATCAAGACGAATTAATACATTTAAAGCCTCTGCCTGGTTAAGCCCTGTATGCTTATTCATCTTCTCATTCTGTAATGGCAGGAGTTGGCCAGATTTAACCAGCTACAACTTGACCTATTGCTATGTTTTAAAGGAGAGTTTTATATGATTATTTTTTCTAACCTGTGAAAACTGAGCAACGAAGGGTTAAGCAAACACAGATTCTAGACTTAATCACAACACTGCCATAAATTGCATTCTGTATCTATTTGCAATTTGCAGAACACACAGAGGATATCCTAGAAAAATCAATATTTTCTCAATGATGGTGGTTGTCCTCAGCTTGCCTCTAAGTAACAGAATAAAAGGTTTTAAGGCACTGTCAGCAGAACTGATAGCAAATGCTTTTGATCAGGTACCCTGTTTGGGAAGCAACTACACTGGGAAATCCCAGTTTGTAAATGAGGTCTGTTGCCTTTATATTGACTTATCATATAATGGATTGTAAAAAGCCAATTTTACTGGGCCAGAACTACACAACCTTTAAAAAGTCTGGCCTATTGCTTCACATATTTTCTTTTATCTTAAGTCTGCTGTAGTATATAATATGTACTACAAAACTTTAATGCTATATCCATGCAATTAGTAAGATTTTATTCAAATACAGAATCAGAAAAAAAGAAATCTTCCTTCATATTTTTTTATTTCAAAATTTATCATCAATAACTCTATCATTTGCACCATGTCCTAGCTACAAACATTGAGACAGATGCTGGTAACTTTTCTGCCCACTTCAGCCTAGACTACACCACTTCATTAGAGTGCTGGGAATTTGCTGGTTTTGGAGAGGCCAAAGCATGTATTCTCAAGGGACTGAAAGGAAAATGTTCCACAAGTGCCAAGCTAGAACTTGGCACTGTGGTCACTTGGCAAATGAATGGCGCTGTACATAATAAACAAGCAGAGAGAGGGAGCTTAAATTCTAAATACCCTCTTGAGAAAAGATAGAAAACAGTTCCTAGGAACAGTGAACAAAAGCTGTCAGAAAACGAAGATCATTGATTTTTGTCATGAATGACTTATGATTATGGCTATGCGGCTGGAACTGGAATGGAAGATTCTGCAATACAAAGCACTGCATTCTCTAATCTCATGTGAGATTTCATTTACATTCATTAAATAAAGCACAGTGTCATATTTGTTAGATCTGTTGGGCTCAAATACTGCATTTTACACATTAATCCAATTATCTTCCTGTTTCATTAGAACTTCAGATTACATTAATGCATCATCAATTAATAAATTTTCTATTTCCATGTATTCCTGTGTAGAGGAAAATACAGTTTAGAATACCCATTAATGTTCCATTTGGATGAATAATCTGCTTCAAAATGAAACTGACCAAGCTGCAATTTCATTTCCACACCTCTCATATTTTTATTATGCAACACACAAACATTAAAAATAAGAAAATATATGGCACAGAGCTCAGGCTGCCAACTGGCTACCTGACAAAAGAACAGATTAAGCAAGGTAGCAGGATCTCTGATCCAGCAGATGAACAAGCCGTATTTGGCCTTCTGTGCAGTAATGCCATTCAGATCTGAAGGGAATCTGCTGCGACCCGCATGCACTTTAGTTCTGCACTGTGCAGTACTCAGAATATTCACAGATCTGTTACCACACCATTGATATCTTTCACAGTCACCATCCATTACCAATTCAGGGTTTCATAATACACTCAGGAAAGCTTTCAAAACCTTATTTTGCACTGAAACAGGAGTCAGCCTCCTCAGAGATCAAAATACAGCCTTGTTCTTTACTTCAGAAGGTCTTTAGTCAACATCCAGTCCCATTGTCTTAAAATACAAACAAAGATTAATAGAACGTGGAAAATGAACCTTCAAGTTCACCAAATAAGCATCTTCAATTTTAAATGCTAACTCTAAACCACCACTGTGCAAAGTCAGATTCTACTCTTTTCCAGGTCTTTTGCAACTTTCCTTTACAGTCCTTGACTTTCTGATTTGTGGGCCTGAATTACACCCTCTGCCAGAGGAATCTGAGTCTGAGTTTGTGTTCTGCTTTTTCTTGCACTTACTTACCGCTTGAAAGAAATCCAGTTGTGCAGTTAGGCCCAGATCCAGAAAAACACATCAGCATGTGATTTATATATGTGAATAGTACCATTGTGAAGGGTGCAGGCTCTTTCCCAATATTTGCCATCAGTCTTTTCTCTGCTATTGCTTCTTTGTTCCCCATTACTGCATGTGGCCTTTCTGTTCATTCCAAGATCTTCCTGTAATTTCAAAATGGGGTACAGGCTATGTATATGATCCCTAGAACTGAGAGGAGAGGGCTCTCAGAAGAACTGAGACATAAAATACATACACAACTGTGTTTAAAATGAGATGGCAGAAAGTCCTCAAGCACTGCTTTTCATCTCAGCCAATTAATGTGTCAGAAAAACTGCTAGCTAACTTGCTTGTTCAGCTTGAACTTTTAGGAAGATCATCCTGGTAGCTCGTTTAGTTAGGGAAATACCACTGCAGAAGTAGTGAACATTTATGAGTTACAATATAGTTGGGACATTAAGCACTGAATACTCTAAGACTAAACTACTTTAAATAGTGTGGATTCTATAATATTGTGAACCTATCAATATTCTTTCACCTATGAGCACTGGTGTATATTTAGAGGAGAGATACCAGCATGTTTCAAACAGTCCCATAAGCAAAACAAACATTTAGAGATAGGCATTAACTGAGACCGATCATCAGTATGAATTCTCCTGGAAATAATTTCATATAATCAGGCTATTTCAATTATACTACTTCAGAATTCCTGTTGGACATTCCCACATATTGAATCAGACATTTAAAAGTGCTGATCGGACATCTACTCTAAAATGCCAGACATGAACTCTTCGCAGATGTGTCTGACATGGTGCAAATTCACACTGTATAAGTCCTATGGTCAGTGTTGCAGAAATACCAATGCTGGTCAAACACTCTTCATCATTAACTTTCATAAACTCTAATGGGAGTTAACAGTGTGTCTCAGGGAGGTGTTCAAAATCTTGAAGTGTCGAAGTCCTGGGAGACCTATCACATAGCAGATACCTCAGTTTTCTGAGATTAAAATCAGAAAAGAAAATTTAAAGTTACAAGAGCAATTAAAAAAAAATCTGTATTGAAATAATGCCATGTAATGCATGCAAAATCATCAGTCTGGTTCTCAGAGAAAGGGATAATGGTTTTGGTGAGAAATTTTGCCTCAGCAGTGTATACAGGGTCAAGGACAAGAAGCTGATCTTACTATAAAAGTACATTCAATGCTGTTGTCCTAATAAAATTAATTCCTAGTTGCTCAAAACCTGACAAAACAACAAAAAAAACCCGCTTTAATTCAATATAACCTGACAAAGCAAAAAAACCTTTAATTCAATATTCTTGGGGTGTTTTTAAAAAACAGACTACAAGCTTTCATGTTAAAGATCATTCTAGTTGAACCTTAAATCAGTAAATGTTATAGTTCTGACAACTTACTAAATGTTTCCAGGCAACAGAAAGAAAATAGCAAAGTAAACAATTCAAATATGCTAAAGAAGAACAAACTGATACGAAAATAAAACCTACTTCTGTATGGAGCTCCTCACTCTTAAGCAACATTAACCCTTTATGTTTCATGCATAAAGAGGAAATACAGAGTCTCACAAAACAAGGGGCAGTGTTTTTCAGGTTTTTGGCTGTATTATATTCACAGAGGACCCTTTTGTTTCTTTTCAACACTTAGCAGACAACTGCTTCCAATTTCAGTCAACCCATGAAAACCACCACAGAGTTTCCAAAGACTTCATAAAGTCACTTAAGCAGACTCTGAAAGTCTCCCTGTGCTATAAATACCTCTGTTGTGTGTTGGGGGTTAAATCTTTCCCTATACCCACTCTTGTGCGGCCTGCATAATAGACCATGGAGTCTGTATTTTGTGCCTTGTGATACTTGTATTTTTTTTTACTGCTCCTGCAAATTATAGGTGCTGAAATTGCAGTTTGTGCCAGCCGAGAGCCATGTAGTGAACACCCCTTGGGCCAGCCAGAGTCCAAGAGTGCTCTCCAGTATTTTTCTGATTGTCAGTAAGCTATGCCATCAGCTCTAATCCATCACCAGAAAACCTTGCTTCCTCTTTATACCCCAATAATACATGCTTTCCACCTGGATGAAGCAACTGCTGCCCTTTGGGTACACTGCAGAACACACAGGCACTTGCTCCAATGTCCCTGATGCCCCTTATAGGTTTTAGAGGCACAACAGTTCTGGGTGTGGAATATTTTCTTATTACCCAGCTACTTAAAAATCACTCATCACAAAACAAATTAATGATTCACATAAAAGCATCTTTCTACCTACACCTCTCTTTTAAGGTACATTTGAATAGCTGCAGATTTTCCTGACAAAAGGTTCCCTCTTTCAGTGACACGCACACACCTCAGGGAATATTCATTAGTGTATTATCATGCTGGAGAATTACACCCTCTATAAGCCACCTGCCATTTAAAATCATGCCAGGAGTCATAACACATATTTTTTCCCCTCCTTATCCACTATGTCACCTGACCATTTACACTTCATCAAAATACATACAGTTTCACTCCCCTGGAGTTGAAAAATACCTCTCTGCTAGATGAGGTATCAGGTCCTGTGCTTGCCTGTCTAATTGACAGCTTGTATTGGGTTTGCATGACAGGGTTTTGGTAGCGGGGGGCTACAGGGGTGGCTTCTGTGAAAAGCTGCTGGAAATTTCCCCTATGTCCAACAGCCAATGCCAGCCGGCTCCAAGATGGACCTGCCACTGGCCAAGGCCAGGCCCATAAGTGACAGTGGTAGCACCTCTGGGATAACATATTTAAGAAGAGGAGGGAAAAACTACACAACTGCATCAGGAGAGAGGAATATGTGAGAGCAACAACCCTGCAGACACCCAGGTCAGTGCAGGAGGAGGGGCAGGAGGTGCTCCAGGCACCAAAGCAGAGGTTCCCCTGCAGCCTGTGGTGAGGACCATGGTGAGGCAGGCTGTGCCCCCGCAGCCCATGGAGGTCCACGGTGGAGCAGATCCCCACCTGCAGCCTGGGGAGGACCCCATGCTGGAGCAGGTGGATGCCCAAAGGAGGTTGTGACCCCCTGCCTGTGCTGGAGCAGCTCCTGGTAGGACGTGTGGACCTGTGGAGAGAGAGTTTTGCTGGCAGGACTTGTGACCCCGTGGGGGACCCACATTGAAGCAGTTTGTGAAGAACTGCAGCCTGTGGGCAGGACTTACATTGGAGAAGCTCATGGAGAACTGTTTCCCATGGGAGGGACCCCATGCTGGAGCATGGGAAAATTGTGAGGAGGAAGGACTGGAAGCAAGATGTGATAAACTGACAGCAACCTCCATTCCTCACCCCCTTGTGCCACTCGGTGGGAGCGGATAGAGAAAATCAGGAGTGAAGTTCAGCCTGGGAAGAATGGAGGGTTTGGGGGAAGGTGTTTTAAAATTTGGTTTTATTTCCCATAACCCTACTCTGATTCGATTTGCCGTAAATTAAATTAATTTCCCCAAGTTAAGTCTATTTTACCTGTGATGGTAATTGGTGAGGGTTCTCTCCCTGTGCTTATCTTGACCCATGAGCCTTTCGTTACATTTTCTTTCCCCTGTCCAGCTGAAGAGGAGTGATAGAGTGGCTTTGGTGGTCACTTGGCATCCAGCCAGGGTTAACCCACCACACAGCTCCTTCTGTCAACAGGGGGCAAAATATATTCCTTGTCCCTGTTGATGACTTGCTGCATGTGTTTCTGTTTAAAACATTTCCCACCTGAACTTTATGGTCTATATTGTATACTTGTAAATTTGTATTAAAAAAGAAATACGTGGCTTATTACTAGCTCTATACTACAACTGTGATAATAATGTCACCACTTTGGGCTGACAGTTGGTTTAGCATGATCTTCCTCATCTTCCCTCTTCAAAGCATCCTGTAAACTGACTACAGTACTAAGACAGGAAGGCATTCTTCAGGTGATTGGTTTTAAATTTCACTTCTTTCCAAAACTGCTATGCTTTTGCTCAATTTAATGCACTTTGGAAAGGTGTTAAGCTAAAAATGAGAGTCATACTAATGGTGGAATAAGAATACCCACATCTAGGAATAGCTATTCTTGAATAACATCATATAACCAAGCCTGGGACATATTTTTTATGGGTTTCTTTATAATAATGACAAGTAGGGCTTTGGGATTTTTAAATTTTTTTGCTTTGTTTTGCTTTCCAATTGTTTAAAATTTATACAAAAACTCTGTGTCACAAAAATTGCTTCAGATAAATTGTTCAGAAAGTGCATGAGTATTTGTATCTCCAAGTTCTATCCTAAATTTCAGTAAAAGATATCCATTACAATGCAGCTAGGAACCCAGAATAATTTTCCACAGTCCTAAGAGCACAAAAAAATTATATAATTTTAATTATATCAGGAAGTATCAGTTTAGCACACAATGGGAACAAGATCTGGTCCCTGATGTTAGCTTGGTGACTCAGGCACCATGGCAGGATTTCCTTCCCTCTAAAAATTCTTTAATTGGAGTGGATGATGAGGCATCTCTTCCCTCTCCCTTGGACTTAGTACAGCCTTGTATGGAAAGACACAACTGTTTTCGGAAACAGACAATGGAAAATCTTCTTGACAAAGTACAAAAGGCCAACAAACAGTGGAGCTAAATCCACTCCTGACATGCTTGACGATGGCACCATGACAGAGATTATTATAGCCTATGTGTTAGACACTCTGCTACAAGTTAAAAGCATTGGAGTAACTTTGCAAACCTGATTCACAAGCTAGCAACTGGGGCATCTGGCTGTGGGTTAATATTCCACTTCTAGGAAAAAGTTCCCAACTTTTTTCTTAGGAAGACGGTTGGCTCTTGAGCCTTGCTCCCTCTTTCCCTGGCCCTTCAGAAAATCTGGGTGCCTGTCTAAAGAACAGAATGATACTGTGGCAGCAATATTGGAATATAGTTTCTGTTTCTGGAAAAATGGGAAATGTTCAAAGGCAGGACTTACCTTATACATCCTTTGTACCCCTGTATGTGCCTAGAGAGTAGGATAGGGTAGAGAGCAGGACAGGCATCTTAGAAAGCAGTAAGGAGCATGGAAACAATTTGAACATACAATTAGTGTCTGCTTATTAGAGATTTTTATTAAAGGTACGAAGTCTTTTAACTTCCACACATTCATACTCCAGTGATAAACTAACTAAACCTAAGGAGGAAAAGCTACACACGCAAGTGTACGTGTGCAGACATACACCTCGCCCACCCTACATATAAGCACAGAAGAGGGGAATAGTTCTGAGGGAGGGTGATACACACCTGCTGTAAGAGCTGCCTTCCATTACCTACAACACGCTGCAGTACTGACCTTGCTAAGAACTGATGCAGCAGTCAACTCTCCAGCTCAGCAATCACTGAACTGTTATTTTGCAAAGGAGTCTAAAGCATTTTAAGGAGCGGTAAAATGCTGCTGTTCTCTTGGGTTCAGAAGAATCAAGAATTCACACACACACATTATGAGGCCACCCAACAGACTACAAACTCATCTGCCTGAGATGACCAGAGGTGTCTGTATTAAAGACATCGTGTAGATTAGTGTACTGAAATTGGAAATGTATGCATTCCAGTGAAATCTTGCATTGAAACTTGACAATAAAAAAGGGCAAGTGAGCCTTGTAAGACACATTTATGGACTGATTTGTTCCACATTAGTTTTGTACTGAAGTTAGCAATACTGTCTGGAAGCAGTATTAAAATTATTTCAGTAAAAAATTATATAGCGCTCTCCAAGATTTATTGGAGTACAGCAGAAATATATATACTATTCAGAGTCCTGAAGTCATAATCCTAATGAGAAAGCCTAATTTTAGCCAGCTTTCCAATAAAAAAAGATAAACAGAAAGCAAAGTGGAAGACCTAATAACGACTCATGCATAGTTTTACATCACTACGATTACAGGTACACAGAGGGATTAGACTGCATGGAATTTCAAGCAGGAGAGGATCTCCACAATATTGTTCTCCTCAAGCCCCATTAGGAATTAACAATGCTTCAAGCAGTATTCACTCTTGCAAATCTCTTTCTACTGCTGCTGCTACACAACTATGACAACATTGCAGTTTCTGCCCAGCCTGTGCTATTAGGGGAAGGGAACTGCAACAGAAGCAGAGAAGCACCAATTCCTTCGGGATATCTTACTGATCTGCACATCACTTGACTCCATTAACCACATATCTGGGATTCCCAAACTTTAACATTCCCACGGAGTGCTCCATCTTCCCTAAAGCTCTGAGAGGACAGCGAATGTTAACTGAGCCTCCCAAAAATGCCTGTTTTTTTTCCCTTCCTGTGGGATGTTGTTTCTGGGGTGCAACAATACATGTCTTTACACACACCTTTAATTGAGCCTAGATTGATCCTGTTATGAAAATAAATGGGTGAGAAAACTTTTCAGAATTAATGGAAGCATTCAACATTTTCTAATTATACACAGCATTAAACTTTTACGAGAGAAACCATACAAAAATGCTTTGCTTTGAATGTATTCTCAGAGCAGCTAATTTAGACTGGTTACTTGAACTGATCAGACAAACAAAAGCTTAACCCAACAAAGTAAAAATATTTATGCAAGGGTGCGATTCTACATTAATCTCTGAGCAGGACAAAACCAAAGACAAACAGCTCATTGCTGGCTCTAAAAGGTAATATAGAACATGTTGCTGTATCATAAAAAAACCACCCTAATTCTAAAGCAAAAGGTTGTTCTAAGGTACTATTTCCAAGCATGCATTTGTCTTTTGCTCATTTTATTTATCTTTGCTACATCAGCTGATGCTGAATTTTATTTATATTACTCTATTTATTTCTGCAGCTCCAACTCAAATGCATAATAAAGCATCAGCTCTGTTTCAGAAAGCAAAGAACTTGAGGGCTAAACAGACAAGGCAAGAAAATTGGCAAGGAAAAAGAAGACTCAGAACAACCATTTCACGTTGAGCCATTGAGGCACAAGACCATGATGTTACCCTGGTAAATGGCACTAACGTTTTGTCACTGAGATACTTAGGGATAGGGTTGCATTTTATATAGTATGGCCAGAGGGACATGGAACTTCCATGGCTGAAGGGAGGACTGAGTCCCAGTCTGCTGCAAACCATTCAGAGATGCTGACATTCTTTCTTTGACTAGTTACCCGCACAAAATACTTCTGTATAGCATAAATAGTATGGAATATAACATACTATTTATAACAGTGTATATTTAATTTATACAGTAAAATATACATTTAAATTACCTCAAAAGAAGCCCAACAACTGCAGAGCCAGAGGTTTTGATGCCTGCTTGGTATTTATCAGAAAAACAATATGAGGCTCTGCCTATTTGTAACTGTCAATACCTGCTGTTTGATTTTTGAGAAAGAAACAATTTGCTGTTGCTGATTTTTAAACAGATGCTGTAGGTTGGTGGTGGGTGGGCAACCACCCTTCCAGATCTGTGATTTAATCTTTTGAGAAATAAGAAGTGTGTGTGCTAAAAGAAAATGTCGGCTAACTTTACCTTACCTCTGTCCTCCAACCTGGTACTTAGAAAAGTGGCTTTGGAGTCAAGAGGTGTCCTGCTTTACCAGCAGCCATTGTCATGCTGGGCAGATCCTTCCACAAGTTTCCCCACTTAGTAGCTATTGGAGAAAGACAGCGATTTCAAGTGTATAAGAAAGACTAGACCTGAATGTAAAACAGAACTTTGCCTAACAAAAGATGGTAGTATTTCAAGTTGGGAAGAAGCTCTTCAACATTTTCAAAATTCTACAAAACAACAATTATTTAAAAGGGAATAAAAAAAAAACCACCAAAATTAATTTCTGCTCCATCAGAATCTTTTGATTTTAGTTGTTTCTTTTTTTTATAGAAAAGCTAAGAAAGCAATTGAAATAGATACATCATTTCAAACAACAAAAGCTCCAACAAAGCTCATTATTCCAAATATGTCAAAAAATGTTTTTTTGTTTATTTGTTGGGGGGGGGGGGCGGGAGGGTGTCCCCAAAATTAACACAGGCAAAACTTATCTTTCAAAGCCTTTCCAAGTCAGTATTATCCCTGATGTCTTACCTACCAGCTCTAATAAAAATATCTACTGCCATGTAAACTTTGTAAATCACAAATAGGAGGCAGTACATGCACATAGTGAACAATAATAATAATTCATGTTCCAGATAATAGATTTTATACTTTTTTGACCTAAGCTATATATTCATAGCTATAAAACAAGAACTCCAGCAAAACTAGACTGACCTGTCTTGTGTGACATGATTGACAGAATGAGCTAGTTACACTAAACACTATGTCAAGTCCTGCTAGTCTGAATCAAGATCTTTCATGACATGTTTTCTCAGGTTTTCTCTGTGATTCCTACTGAATATTTCTGTGGAAAATATTCATTTGTTGTTAGCTTCAATGTATATATTTTCAGCAATAATTTTAAGGGATATATACTGAGGTTTCAAATAGTATTTTGGAATAAATTACATAGGCTTACATTCCTAGAAATACCAGATCAAAAGTGGATATATTTCTAAAAAGATACACAAATTAACAAAGGGAAATGCAGTAGTTAGTGCAGAAATTATTTAAGGAAGATCTTTAGCTGTAGCATGCATAAATTCAGTCTTGATAGTCATACTGTCTTTTTCTTCATTAATGTTCTATCTTTTACTCACTTACCACGATAGAAACTGTGCTTAAAATGAAAAAAGTTGCTTCCTTATTGCAAACTTTGTGGTATTAGGCATAGTTTGAATTTCGTTTTGCTGCAGCATGTGTAATTCTGCTGAGGGCAAACAAACGATGCCACTCAGTGATTCTTCGCTGTGAACTTTATCAACTAGCTTTGGCAGGTTCTCTGTGTGGTTTAAGGCTGCTGGCCATGCAACTTCTAAGAAAGAATGTTTTCTCATTCTGTGCCCTGTGCCCTGTAGAAAAGGGTTTTGCCTGATTTGCCTACGTGCTCAAGCTCTGTGGCATATAGTGCTTCATGCTTCACAGTCATCTTCTCCTGCAGCAGCTGTGACTACAGATATATGTTAACCTTGCTCAGGAAGAATGGCAATACTTTACCAGCTGATAAAGTATAAATGTCTACATCTTCATGACCAATTCTGACATTTCAAATGCTACCTGAACACACAAGCATTCAGCTAGAATGTCATAGCTCTATCAGCGTGAAGCACAGAGCACTGAACTGGAATTCAGAAAACCTGAGCTCTGTAACTAGTCCTGCTAATCGACTAAACTCTGCATTTGGAGCCACCACGCATAAAACAGGAAAAGGATGATCTGTCAATGAAAAGTGTCATGTAAAAGCAGATACAGTATTATTATCATAGCTACTGCTGACATGATTTTGCAGTTCTGTTAGTAAGCACAGTTAGGTCCAAGCAACAAAGTTTGGATCATAATGCTCAATTTGCAGGTTAAATTTTGCCTGCCCAATGTCACGTCTTAAAATACCCTGAGCACAGGCTTTATGTGTTCAAGGTAACAATCACACCATTTCTTTTCTTTCGAGGCTGGTAACATTTATTTTAGGATTAAAATGTTAGCTGTTGTTCTAGCATTTTTGTTGGATTTACTCTTTGGAAATCACCTGTGAGTTCAGAACAAGGGCAGGGAACTCCACCCCAAAGGAAAAAAATCTGAGAAGTTATGAGTTCCTAAAATAGAAGCACAGAAAGACAAGACTCTCTGGGTTTTTTTTCCTTTGGTACTCAAATAGCCATAGCAAAACACAGAGGTGTTCTGTCTCTGAGATTATGTACATAATTCAGTGCCTTTATCTATTAGATTTTCACCTATAGGTAAGGCACATAGTATCCAAGGACAAACCAATGTCATCTTGCCACGCAGAAAGCACCTCAGGTAGAGTTTCTGCCTGCATCAAGACAGGAAAAGTTTATCCCAATTTGACATGCTGATATAATTAGAAATAGAATGGGCAAAGTTTGAAAAAAAATGAATCCACCAAACACAAGAGTTTTCATTAAATCCAGACAGTACAATAGCATTAGCAGTGGATACCTCTGTTTCAACCACAGGAAAAAAATCTAACTTTCCTCTATATCCAAGTTTTATAGTTTTAATTGAGCCAGTAAAATCTATTTTTATATACATAAGAAATTACATAAGTGTTATTTAAGGAATACTTGTACACCAGTAACATTTCTGTGACTGCAGTCCAGTCCTGAAGAACTTGCCAATGCCAGGAATCAGGATTTAGAAGAGAACAAAATGTACTTTATAGAGAAATTACTGGAAAAGCAGATGAACTTGTTCTGAAGGTTTTAGTATGTGCCCTTTGAAAATTATATGCCCCACCATTCAGAGCTACACTGAGTCAGAGATGAGAACTGGGCAAGGCAGACTCCTCAGAGAGAAAAATGACTCACCAGAATCTGCTTAGACTGAACTCCCTGGTCCTGACTTTCTTCTAATAAGAAACAACACTGGGACACATGGAGGTGGTCCAACGATGAGACATTTGCCCCAGTGGCACCACCTTTTCCTAGCCCTTTATCATCAGCCTTAGTTGATAACAACCTTTTCTTATGTGGAATTGCAAGAAGAGGAATTCTGATCTCACTGAAAGAGCAGGT
Organism: Falco cherrug; assembly: GCF_023634085.1. Classification (NCBI taxonomy): domain Eukaryota; kingdom Metazoa; phylum Chordata; class Aves; order Falconiformes; family Falconidae; genus Falco; species Falco cherrug. Next base: position 37,696,343 of record NC_073697.1, read on the forward strand.
ACTTACAGGGGAGGACAGCAATGATTCAATGCAAGGAAAGAAAATACAGACAAAATTAAGAGCAAAGTTCACTGACAAAATTAGCAATGACTTGATGGTCTTAGAGATGGCCTAACTTGGAGAGAATAGTTTCATATGTGGCCACTATTTGTAATTATCAATGGTTTATTCTGTATATGATCCCTTTTTCTTGGAAAGGCCAGAAGCCCCCTCACTGTGCTGCAATCAGAGATGGCCAAGGCTGGTCCTATATTTCTATCCCCAACTCAGCAGAGATTACATGCAAAAGCTAATTCAGCTTGGAACTGTGATGTGCCCTTCCAGAGACACTCAGGGACAAGAGCCCTTCAAAGCAGTTACCAAAGCACTCAAGCATAAGGAAGGAGTCCTTAGTGTGGAATTAGCGAATCACAGAGTAGGACTGGCGATGGAATAATATGAAAAGGACCATCTTCATACCCTACTCTGTAAAGCAATGTAGACTAATTTCTGTAAAAGGAAAACCCAAAAACATCTGTTCAAGGAGCTCTGGCACAGCTGGGCAGGGAGCTTGCTGGAGGGACTGATGTCCACATGGGTCCTGGTCTAAAAATTGCATTGAACAGAGCAAAGGTGTCTCTGACACCAGAGCTGTCACTGAGGCAGCACAGGGTCTGCCTACAAAAGCAGAAAGAACCCTTCCCAGGAAGGGTTATCCTCCTTCCCAGAACAAACATGACCATCCCCATCCCAAGTGGATTTAATCAGTCACCAGGAACAGAGTGCATAGTCTTCACTACTTAGGCCAAGAATTGTTTTTCACACTTTTTATAAGATTTCCAACCTATACTCTGCCCATAAAGAACCCACTACTAGATTTAATTTGTTTTATTTGAAATAGCACTGGGTAAATGAGATTCTCACAATGTGACATGAAGTTTCCTCATCACTTTTTTTTTTCCTTTTTTTTTTTTTTTATAGTTTAATGTTGGTGCAATCATCTCATTCATTCCAAATACTTTCCCCAAATATTTAATTCCAGGACTTTGCCTGTGGGACTATGCTGCCTCTTGACAGGAATGATCTGAGAGTAACCAGAAGCGGAATTAATTCTTCCATTGTATAAAAAGGAATCAAAGCAGCCTTGTCATTCAGTTTAGTGGCAGAATATTAGTGAGGGGCTTCCACAGGTGCTTGAAATCATGTTCTGCAATGAAATCCAATTTAATTTAATATGATCCCTGCCATCTTGAGAAATGTTGCACATTTCAAGCTGCCACTCAGTCCCTGCTAAAACCCAGCACTGGCCTTTCAACACACTTGTTTGTTACATATACTAAACGTATTTATTTTGGGTGGTCTGGGGTTTTTTGTGGGCTTTTTCCCCTGGAGCAGTCAAAATTATTTACACATTGCTTTCAGGGTTGATATGCAGTTTATTTCATTATTGGCATTAACCATGCTCCTTGAATTTCCTGTTGTTTAACAGCATCCTAACAGATTAAAAAAGGAGAAAAGAGAACACTGAGTGCCTCTGCAGGAGGCTGCCTGCCCTGTGTGAAATTAATGACAGAGATCTGCTGAATCTCAATGCTTCTCTAGAGGTTCACACAGACGGTGTCTGAGGACAGCAGAGGTCTGAAACGAAATATATTTCTCAGCTTTTAGACTAGTTAATCTAGCATTTCTCCCTTTGTTCAGAGATCACTTTGTTCAGAGGTCACTTGTGATGCTTTTTTAAGTCACAATTAAAAATCGTGTTATGTCTCAGCTAACAGAGTAGAAACTGTGAGCTAACTACAAAATTACAAATTCAATAAAAGTATTTTTATTTATTTATTCCCCAGAAATATACATGGCTTTACAATCCACATGTATGTATCACCATTGAAATGTGGGTGAATATATCAAAGAATGCAGATATGACACCTGGATTAAGCTACACATAACATCAATTAATTCTCAGTCAGTGCAAAGCTCTTAACAGTTGTTTGACACATAACTACCAATGAGATTTGGCAGCATTTTTCAGGAGATGGCTTGAAATGTTATGACTTCGTTGTTATGCCTTGGAAGTTTTCAACAATGAGCCAGAAATTTCTAGTGGACACTGTCGTGACTAATATTTATTTCTTATTTGTATCACTATAATAACGAGGATCCCTAAAAAAATCAACCTATCTCCCATGCAAGGAACCAACAACCAAAAAAAAATAATTAACAAGTCATAACCTGAGCGAAAATCAGACCTGTAGACAAATTCACATGGGCCATATACTTGAAACATAAGAAATACAGCTGTCAGAAAACCAGATGCACTTGGAAAAACAGTGTAACTTGAATTGATTTAGTATTAAGCTGGTACTCAGAGAAGAACCTCTCTTTGAACTGGTATCTTCATGATTTTCTTATTTTCTCAGTCTTCTGAAACTAATGGGTAAATCAAGCCATTCTGCATTGCTGCATACAAGAAATCCGTACAAGGAATCATAGCAAGTTCCATGGTTTTATTGTTCTCCAATGTGTCTCCTTAATAATTTACATTAAATATCTAACTTTTTGCACATCTCCGGTGAACTTTTTCCTTTCTAATTGCCAATATTTAAAAAAAAAATATCTGAAGAGCATTAATTTAAAAGTACATGTATCCATATTACTCTTCCATTTGTATAGGTCATTGGTTATTAAATATTTAATTTATTGTCATAGAATCATAGAACCACTTAGGCTGGAAAAGACCCTTAAAACCATCAAGTCCAAGTGTTGTACAACTTTTTTACTTTACATTCCAGGAAACAAAAAGGCACGGGGATTATGAGTATGGTGATAATTGTTAAAGATTATGTTTCAATTCTATTGCTGGGGGGGGGGGGGGAAACGCTAATATACTAGCTGTTAATAACAAGATGATGTCATTATTACAAAGAAAAGAATGAATTTAGAAAAATTGGACAAAGATCATTTCATCATAGTAATAATTTTTTTCCTAAGCTATTATGCAGCACATAAATTGTCTTGATGTTATTTGTTATCCATACAAATAATTCCAATGTTTCAAGACTGATTATGTTCTCATTTGCACTGATTTGCTCTGTTTACAACAATGAAACTACTTGTATTTTGCATCAGTCTAACAGAAGAAAAGAAACAGTCCTTCCTTTAACTGAGTATAAGTTATTTGATTTAGTAAAATACTATGGCTTCCTGACTGCTATCGACAACTTTTATGAATGAGATTATTGCAAAGAAAAGGACTGGAAAAGTACTGAAATTCTGAAAACTTGTAAGATGCTCACATACCCACATTTATGAATTTCATTTTGATAGCAGCATTTTTTTTAAATAGTAAAATATGTGAATTAGAGATAGAGCCACTGCCAGTAATCCTTTGTAACTAATATTGGAAGTTCTGGAAAGTAGTTGCATGCTTTTTATCAGCCTTTTTTTTCCTCTCACCACTACAGAAGTACACTGTTTTCTAAAGCCAATCTTCTCTACAGACACTGTCATTCTGATAATGTAACATAATGACAGAAAATTAGCACTTAATTTTCAGTCCTGCTCTTCCAGAAACTGTATTCCTCATTCTTTGAACAAACAGAAACTGGAACTTGTCACAGAAGAATGAAATCTGTATTGAATCACCGAATCTTTCTGAACACCTTCAAAGGTCAAATTTTAACTTCAGTTAAAATGAGGTACAGAATAACTGCAACCAAAGTAAAAACACAAATTCAAATAAAGGACATATTTCTCGGAATCTGAATCAGTTTTAAGTAGATCAGCATTCAAATAACTTTGAACTGAACTGAGGATGAGCAAACAAATGAATTAATCAAAAAGATCCCATGCACATGAACAATAAAAAGCAAAAACTCTCAGCTTCAATGTGGTATATGAATATTGACTGTACCTCTTGAAATCCAGGAGATTCTTGGTCTGCTTTGTCCCCATTTCTCAACATGCTAAATAATAACATAGGGGATCCTTTTAACTAAAGCTGTGAAACTAACTGCACCAAATCAGCTACTGACTTGGGAGAAGGAAAATAGAATGCCTCAGCCTGAAGTGTTTATTCAATTCAACAAAGAGGCCTATAAACAGTGCTGTCACCTCAGAAAGGCTATTCTTCCTTACTGCTACATGTAAATATGCTTAGATACATGTTCTGATAAATAAATAAATAAAAATACAAAATACTTTGGCTTTTGATGAAAACATTGAAATTTCTGGTAGGGTTTTTGGACCGAATTGTTTAATTCACACATCATTTTGTTTAATCTAAATGAGCATAATTTTCAAGTCAATAAAATATCAAACTGACGTATTTTACCATCAGCCCACAATTTAAGCTGATCATGCTAAAAACCAGCTGGCTCAACACATTTCCTTCAGAGAACAAAGCATGCTGTTTACCCCAACACCAACTCTCCTTGTTTACACACCTCCATTCTTTCTCCTGGAACAAGCTTTCTTGTCCAGCCCAGAAGATGACTAGGAAGCAGAAAGGAAGGGTTCGTGCATTTCTTCTTGTCGCATAGATTTGGACAATCTCTCTGTCTCCTTTCTTCCCTCTCAGGTTCACTATTGCTTTGGTGGCAGACAAAAAATAAGTTTTCCACACACTGTCCAGACTGGCCCATTGCCATACATACCCAGCAAAAGTTAATACTCCCTCATATCTATGTAGTTGATCTGCTTGTCAATGGGTCTTTAAACTGTGCTATTAAAGTGGGGGGGGAGGGGGGGAACCAGGAGGGGGAAATTGTTTATCTCTGATGGGTATACCAGTTAAGAGTCAAGGGGCGGAGGTGAGAAGTCCAGGTGAGCACAGTATGTTGAAGTTGAGAGTTGTTTAGTTTTAAAAGAAGATGTGTAAAAGATTCCTATGGAAAAGGGAAAGGAGGAACGGGAAAACTTTTTTCTTCCCTTCAAGAAAAAAGAGGTTCATAGAATAAACTTAACCCTTTTAATTACAAAACTACTCTATTTAAAAGAGTCAAGTATTTTTTAACATTCAAATGCATTCTGCTTAAAAAAGGCATGTATTTCTAGTTGTGAGCTCAGCATCTTAACCAGCCTTAAAAGAGGACGCAGGATGGATACTACCTGTTGTTTCAAGCTGGATGCCATGATACACATAATGTGACACCAGTCTCCATCACTATGAGACTTAACACACACCATGAAGCTTAGTGGGGAACACAGCTCTTTGAACAGCCAAAGGCTTAAAGGCAAGTTACAGTCATCATTTCCGTGTATGCAGAACAAGAGAGCACTCCAGCCAGAGAAAGCATTTATGCATCATTCGAGATCCTCCTGAAATAGCACTGGGAAAAGCTCCAAGGAAGCCCACAAAATTACACAAGGGATTAATCTGTTTGACAAGCATCATCTCTGCAAGGTTTAACACAGCAAACAGAAAGACACCTTCAAAATCTCCTTCCAAACAGACCTGTGTAAGGAAAATATTACCAGTCCCTCAAAAAAAGTTCATGAAATCTCAAATCTTGCAGATTTTTGATAGTTTTGATAGTCTTCTGATGTCAGGGCATTTATGTTCACATTTTCAAGCTTTTCTTCAGAGCTACTATGGCTAGGAGCTTTCTTTAATTAAAAACTAACACTGTCAGGCTGTATATAAACCAAGTGGATTTTATAGACTAGAACCTCAGCAGTGACCCTGGGGGTGTCTGCGAAATCCACACAGCTGGGTTCACTTGCACTTAAAACTGAAGCAGAGAGGAGAAAGTGCACAATAAGATATCACCGCAGCGTGGAACTAGGGCAGGCACAGGGTTCCTGCACAGGTCCCAGAATTAGGAAGTGTTCCTCTCAATAGTTCTTAACAGAAAGTGAGAGGGCTGGAGGGGCACAAGAAATTGGGAGGGGACACAGCCAGGACAGCTGACCCAAACTGGCCAAAGGGGTATTCCATACCATATGACATCATGCTGAGTATATAAGCTGGGGGAAAAAGAAGGAAGTGGGGGACATTTGGCGTTATAGCATTTGTCTTCTCAAATAACTGTTACACGAGATGGAGCCCTGCCCTGCTGTCCTGGGGATGGCCGAACACCTGCCTGCCCATGGGAAGTGGTGAATGGATTCCTTGTTTAGCTTTGCCTGCACACGTGGCTTTTGCTTTACCTATCAAACTGTCTTTATCTGAACCCACAAGTTTTCTCAGTTTTACTCTTTCAGTTCTCTCTCCCATCCCACTCTGGGGGAAGGGAGTGGGCAGCTGTGTGGTGCTTGGTTGCTGGCCAGGATTAAACCACAACAGCTATGTATCTGTAATGAGGAGCCACTGGGAAAGTTACAGCCTTTCAGGAAATTTGGGCAAGAAATTCCAAACATACCACCTATTATAAAAAATAGAATTTGACCAGTTGACTCAACGCTACTAAAAAACCTGTGAAACAAGAGTAAGCAAAAAAGGAACTAATAGATCGTTAGGCTGTATCAATTGAAGTCCCACATTCTGTTCTATACTTAGGCAAAACTCCAATCAACTCCAGTGAAGAATACAAGAGCTGGACTAGGTTGTAAGTGTTAGGAGATACACTGAAGCTGTCTGAAGAAACGAAAGTTCTTCTCTGTCAAAACTTCCACTAAAATTATCTTTCTAACTGTCAGTTATTGTAATATTGCAGTGAAAAACAAGCTGTTATAAAAAAAAACAAACCCCAAACCAAAAAAACAAACAAACAAACCAAACCCCATACCACCTCTCACTCTTGTTCCTTAGGGTGCAGTTATATGCTTTTATTCTTCCTTTTGTAACCCTTATCTCTTATTGTTAAGTTTTGTGCATCATTAAGAAAGCTGTTTATGAAAATGGTATCATACAGCTTTCTGGTCTGGTAGAGAACAAGAGTTATTTGAAAGCCATGGAAATTTTATCTGATCAAAATCTCAGCTATTGGTAACTGAAGTGTTGCTTCTGTGTGTCCAGCTTCTGCAACACCTCAATAAAATGGCCAATTAAAATATTACAGGTTATGCTCACTTCAGCTTTGAAACAGACTTGACAATTATATTTGCAAATACTAAGCAGCCTCCGGAATCACCAACATTGTAAAATCCTGCTTCCTAATACAGACTGATATTCAGTGCTGGTATTTCTTTTTGCTTTCAAAGATAAATTGAAATCTAATGAAAATATGGAAACCATTATGGCAAAAAGGAAATCTGCCTATCTATTACTGTTCCTCTTGAAATACTCTGCAACTGCAGCTTCTAGTCCTGAAAGTATGAATGAGGTATCTGGAATCACTAAAATTTAGCAAATGGCTGCCACAATTCAGTGTTACTGATCAGAATAACTTGCAAATGTTCAAAAAAAGCTGCATCAAATAATCCTTATATGAATTCAACAGAACTGCAATGATAAAAATACAAGATAAATAAACAACACAAGAAAAGGAAATTAAAGGAAGAAAAAAAATGGTTTTCTTCATTTTGTTTTAAGCATTCTTCCTAAAATTACTGCTGATTTCCCACACTCCCTTTATGTGGAACTACATTATTGCAGCATGTGTTGCGGCTCTGATCTATTCTGGATCAGCAACGGCACCACATATCATGACTGTGGCTCAACACCACAGTATTTGCTTTTATCATGCTGAGTAAAGGCAACTTGACTAACTACCTCTACCTCTGAACTAAGATTTCTGCTCTCATCTTACTCTACAGAAGAAAAATATATTGACTATTTTTCTTATAGATATTTTTAACTATATATACTACCAAGTATTAAAGTTAAAGAAGGTAAGTATATGAGTGGAATATTATAAGTGCAGGGCAGGAAGGTTTGTGTCAGTCTAATTCCTGTAGTCATTTAGTCCCATGTGTGACTGGCCTGAAAAGCACCTGACATCTGAACATACAAGTTTTACCTATACAGAGCTGCACCGGGTCAGGCAAAAAAAGTTACTGATGATGGCTTTTATTTGAGGGCTTTAGTTGGCTGTTTAGATATACTATGGAAGTTGTTGACTATCAAGGTCAAAACAGTGATATAATTCAAAATTTAGTGGGAATTTTAGCAGAGAAAGGGAAGCCTTGAGTGTGGCACTAGTGAGCTATGAGGCAGAAGACATTAGTTAGTAACATTTTGTACTGGATGGTACCTAAGTATGACAGACTTCATTTCCAGATAGACGGCACTGTTGTAACACAATTGCAAAATGATAAAGGTGTGAATAATTAATGCCAGGTTAACATAAAGTCTTTTAACTACCCACTGAAATTACTCGCAGCTGGGGACAAACTCCTAGTTTGTTGAAGGATCAAAAAAAGCTGTTGTAGAGGAAATATAATCCAATTATTTTCCTTTACTGTGTATCCTAGAATATCCAACACCTTTGTCTCTATTCCTAGTCCTGCATTTATGTAAGTCCACTTACATAAAATAAGTTATTCAGAGCTCCCGTTAATGCAAGTTCCACTTTATATATAAACATGGGTGAACAGGCTTCTGTATACAGTGCTGTTCTATGCATCACGGTATTTCTATCTACTACAGTTGCTCAGACCCAAATTGTATTAATTCTTTCTCCACTGCACCAAAGGCAAAAAGAGACATAAAGGGAATAGTATTTTAACTCCCCTGCCAATAAAACAGTAACAGTTGCTTACTGAAGTAGGAATAATGTGCTTCACTTTTTTGGTGGTAAGCCAGTAACACATCAGCTGTGTTATGGAACAAATTCTAAAAGCCCAAACATTAGCACAGAAAAAAAAATAAAAAAATAAAAATAAAAAGAAACTCCTGATATTTAGGAAGACAACAATGTGAATTAAATGTTCCATGTACCAAGTATTAGCAGCCCAGCCCAATTCTCTCTGAAGTCAACAGGAAAATTCTCGTAACTAAATGTTACGAAACAGGGCACAACCACGGTAAAGCCATTTCTAAGGCACAGCCCTCTTTCCGACTTTGATCATCAAGAGAATAAAACACTATATGAAAACGAAAAATCATGTATGAAATCAGTTCAGATAACATTAAACCGTATCCATACACACTGAATGGTTTACATAGCTTTCATGGTATTTTGCCAACCATCGCAGTAGTTAGGACTGGTATGTAAATACTTGCTTAAACATCTTTCCATTGGCATAGTGCTTCTATAAAAGTGCTTTGGTGGTCAAAAAAAAAATCTATTCTAAGCAGGTTATCTTTACTGGTTTTTTATTTTCTATTTTTCTTTTCTGCAAAACTGGCAGTTCTTCAGGACTCCATGTTGTTGCCTCTCATATTCTCATCATTTATTGAAAATCTGCCTGAAGGCTGAATTCACAAGCGTGGCAGCAGCACTATTTATTTACCAGCCTCTTCTACTCTGCTATTAGAATTGCAGCACTAGCACAATCTGAAGAATTTATAGAGCTAATCAAGAACCCCAGCTCTTCCAAATAAAACAGGTGACTGAAATCAGGTAGTATAAATGGCATATGACCCACCGGAACAACGTGATTAATGTATGGCTGTACTACTGCCTGTTGCTACATACAATTAAAACAGGTTGTACTGTATCTCTGGCCCAGAAACTTCTAGTTATAGTCATTACTTAATCTGATTTCTTGATGGAAATATTTCAGGGAAAATTATGTATGTGTTTATTTGGCTTACAGATGTTGTTTCACCCAGGTTATTCTATTTCTGCATCCAATAATACACAATACATTACTTGTGCTTGTCCTGGAAAGAAGTCCCAAAAGGCTCTAAAGTCCATCAGGGAATAACTGATCAGGAGTCTTGGTATTTCTGCATACAGACACAAGCACTGAGCACTATCTTCCTGCAGAAAACTTCAGTTAGCTGGGACGATAGTGAATTATTTACAACCTGCTTTCTATTTTACAACTCAGCTAACCTCAGGGAAAAATAAAACTCCACCCACACAAGCAAAACTTCCCAATCTCTTTTTTTTCCCCCTTTTCTTTTTCCTATTATTTGGATTGCTCGTAACCTATGAAAATTTTCATATAACATCTGTAATTTCCTCTATATCCCCATTCTCTTGTGTTTTCCTCTAAACCAATATGCAATTTGAAACTTCCAGGCAATGTGAAATTTCCATGCAACTTGGATGATTTTTGCTCCTTCTGTATCTTATCAACCTTCCCTGCATTTATTTATTCAGCTAGGTCCACAGTGTCATTTCGCAGCTTCAAGGCGTCAGCTGGGCCCAAGAAGTCTCCCGCTTCCTAGTTATTGGGGTTTTTTTCCTCCATTAAATCAATGTGACACTGTCTGAATATTTCTTCCTATGTTTCTGTAACTGCTTTATTATACCTTGGTTATTGGATTTCCCTTTTCTCTTTCACTGCTTTTCATCAGTGAGCCCAAGTTACAATTTCTCATGGAATCCATGTAAGCTTTGGTAGCTATGGCACACTTTTGACAGACATTAGAGAAACTACACCTTTGTTTGTTTTTGAAATCAGATAAAAATGGGCTGTCTGGATAGCAATTGTAACTAATGTAAACTGGATAAATATCTCTGCATTCAAATATCACTTTAAATTCTGCCACACACATGCAAAACATGAAGAATTGCTTCACTTACGGATCATATTGTGTTAAAAATTTGCTTAGTTCAACTCTTCTGAATACCTGATTTCAGCATTGACACGTAAGAAACAAAAAGCAGGCTCAGAATCTGCCATCTTTATGAAGTCTAAATAAATATTTCAATTTTGTCTTGAAGAACGCTTCTCAGGTGCTCTGTCTCCAAAGCAGTGCAGACAGGACTGCCATCAGGAAAGTTTTTTAATTCTGATTCGAATCCAGAGTAAAACTTCCTCACAGTTTGGCAAGTTAATATTGCATGCTGAAGAATATCTGCATGCAGCATTGTCTAGCAAAAAGCTGAAAGCAGATTATTACATATTTTAAATTGTAAAGCATTTCAAATAACAACCCTCTGCAAACAGCCTTTGGGCTTTTTAGGTAATAGACAATGGAAGGCACCAACAGAACAGCCAGAATTTCAGCAGCAATAGATCACATTAAAGATGAACTCATTTATCAAGTGACATCTGTTTTCATGATATCCCATCATCACCTCATCACCTTTTCCTTATGAACTTCTGCTTCTTTTCATTGCTAACCAGTATTTGCTATTTCAAACACAAATGAATGTGGGCAGGCTAGGAGGAGGTACTGCACTATATGTAAGGCAGAGGTTTGATTGTACAGCCCTTACAGTCAGCGATGATGTGGTTGAGAGCCTCTGGGTGAGATGGGGAGATGGAAAACAAAGGAGATGTTGTAGTGGGTGTCTATTACTGATTGCCCAGCCAGGATATTAGCACTGATGAGTTATTCTATAGACAATTAGGAGAAAATTCTGGATCAGTAGCCCTGGTCCTTATGGGACATTTCAACTTCCCAGTCATCCACTGGGAATATCGTATTGCTGTGATGAGCAGGTCTTGGAAACTCTTGAAGTTAATAGGAGGTAACTTCCTGTCACAGGTACTCAGTGAGCTGATTAGGAAAGATGCCCTCTTAGACCTGCTATTTGGTATTAGAGAAGGACTCATGGGGGATGTGGTGGTAGGTGGCTGTCTTGGCCACAGTGATCATGAAATTGTTGAATGCATGCACAGCAATGGCAACATGGTGTAAAAAGAAAGGTTATTACTGGAAAGAGCCTGGGTACAGAATAAAATTGGTCTCCAAAAATACATTTTACCCTACAGTAATCATTGAATTTTCTTGCCAAGAGCTCTCTAGGTTATGAGCTTAACAAAAGTGGAACTTAAATGCACAAAAATAAATTACTCAAAACAGATTACATACATCTCTATGGAATATACACAGTACAGATATGTATTACAATATTTAATGACAGAGTTTGAAAAAGAAAATTAATTATGTGCTAGAGTTATTCATACAGTATAAAAAGCTACTCTGCTGTTTGGGGTATTTTACAAGTCAAGTCTCTGGTTGTCTTTGGAAGAAAAAGAATTAATATATCATATTTGAAATGCAGCAAATTTCTTTTGAGAAAAAAGAACAGTTCTCATTTTTAATTTGTATTCAGTAAACAAACAGTCTATCTATAGCTGAAATAAATACATAATAAAATATTCTAGTAGGACAGCTGAAGCAGCAAGCCGTTACTCTGCTCTGTTGTTCAGTTTAGATACTTCTTAGATTATGTGTTCAAAAGTTGTTGCTCAGGAACTGCACTTAGAACAATCTATTAATAATAAGAGTATTTATGGCAAATACTGTCTATGTGCCATTTTAAGCATTATTCTTGTTTATAAGTGTATAGACAATTGTTTTCTCTATTTTATGAAGTGTGAAAGAATCAGTTGCTTATCTTATATTAACTTATAAGAATTAAGAGGATCAGAAAGCGACAGTTTATGGTAATGTATTCCATATTCTGCTACTTAAAAAAGCAAGTTTTACAGTCAGATTCCATTTGTTGTCTCAACAACCAAAGACAAACCCAAATCCAATACAAAATACAATTGTGTTATGATTTGTTCTATATGCTTGCATAAAATCATCACTGTTGTTCATTATTTTTTTGTTGTTTATATACTGTCCAAGCTATAAATTGTGGCTATTTTTTTTTTCCTTTAAGTCCATTAGTCTACTGGACAATAGTTTACATTAAGAAAGACAGTGTCCCTAGCCCTCCCTACTAAAGAGACGTGATTATCATAAAATGTTACTATCAGTTTCATTGACTAAATTGAATTATTCCCAAAATTAAATAATTTTCCCCTTCAGTGTATACTGTCCATCCTTCAAGGTAATCCTGGGGTTAATTTTAATATTCCTTTAGACTGTTAGATGAAAGTTTTAGGCACTGGAGCTTACCCCGATTGGGTACATTTTAAGGCAATAATCTGATAATCATCTTTGGCTTCTGTGATAACTGGCTGTAGAAATATTGGACACGCTAAGAGAGAATATTTATTGACATTTTTAAACTATGTTACCTGTCCATTATTTTTTTCAGAGGATTAATCTCTATCCAGATCAGCTAAGTTAAGTTTTAAGAGGCTTCCTCATATAAAAGCAGCAGTGAGAGACCTGTCTGACAGCTTTTATGGGCTTCCTTTTACAAATTCAAAACCAAGGAAACACAGCTCTGTAAACACAGAGTAGGACATTGCTAGTTTGGATTTTGCCTCTTCACACTTCAAGCATGAGTCTGGCAATCATCAGATTATTCAAAAGTATCCAGATGATAAGAAATACCCAGGTGTCTGGCACTAGGAAACTGTTGAACTGAGACAGAATGAACAAAGAGAGGTAGAATCAGAAAAGGGGTTTGGAAGAAAAAGCAAATCAGTAGTTCAAAACCAGTAAGTCGTCAAGCCTCAATAGTGTATCTGAGAGTGCAGATGCAGTTTATATATCAAATGACTAAATTACTATAGGGAATATCCAATGCTGCATTAAAGAAAAAATCTACAAGGTAATAAAATGTCATATCATACCAAGTTATTGACTCTGAAATGTCCAGAGAAGACTGTAGGAATGTGCAAAAAAACCTAAACAAGCATTATGATAGCATAACTGAGTGTTTTACATGCACACTGAAAAGCATCCACATTTAAGAGAAATATACAAATGACCTGTATGGTTTAACTGTATCCAGAGAGAACTGCCTGTTATTACAGAAAGCCAGATAAACTGCATTAAAAAAATAGAAAAAGTATATTCCAAAATCCTACCAGTACAACAGACAATATCTTCATATCAATAAACAGTACAGTCTTGCCTGGTGTATTCCATGCAGCATTAGACACCTACTCTGTAAAATATGTGTCAGAATCAGAAATCTTTGGTTATTGAAAAAGACAGATGAAGGAATGCTGTAAGAGGAACACTAAGTGACGCCAGGTATATAATGTGTATAATGGGTGGAACACTGAGCAACTATCGTCTCCGACTTGTGACAGGAAAATAAGGATATACACAATCAAACAAAAGAAAGTAAATTCCCAACTAATAAACTGTATTTTCATACAAACAGAAATAAAACTAAGGAACTCACTGCCAGAGGCTGTCAGATATCTACCAATGTGCAAAAGTTAGACTGAAAATTTGCATTCCACTGAAGGTATCAAGTGGTAGCATAAAGCTGATAAAATCTTGGAAAGGACATTAGACTGGCTACTTTACAGACTTGGCCGATCTCTAAATAGAGACCAGAAGCCTCAACGCAGGAATCTGCCAAGCTCTTACATCTTTCCTTGAAGAACCAGGCACTGTTCACTGGCTTGATAAAGAGCTAACTGCCGTTGGGCCTAAATCTAAATGACAACTCATCAGCGGAAAACCGAACTTGAGTAACTCTCTGAAATTCCTAATTCTGTCCATAGGATACACACATGGATTTGCAGCTTGACCCAAGCACAGGAGGATAAAAAATGGCAGAGCAAGAAATAGTCCCCAGGAAAAGTATATTGGAGTTTAGAAGTTTTGGCCTGAAGAAAGGTCTGTTTTAGGTGTACCACCAAACTTAAAGGCTGCAGGGTGAATTTTATCAGCATTACATGTTCTTTACTACAAAGACAGTTGCCTGGTGACAAGCTGATCATACCTTTTGTGTCAATATTCCTGCTGAAACCAATAGTTTTATTCCCGCAAAGACTGAAGGATCAAGTCCTCAGTAATTAAGTACAAATATGATTGTGACAGCATTGGCATTAACAGAATGGGCTTTAAAATGTAGGGGATTCTTTTACATTGCAGCTGGCACCCAGCTATTGGAGGATTATAAAGGAGAAGCAGGGTCAAACTGAAAAGATCTGTGTCCTTTCCTCCTGGACTAGCCCATTTGTCCAGCAACATTGTTTGAAGAATTATCACTTTCTGTTCTTCAGACGATTTGTGTTTTGGATTGGGATTACCTAAAGGATTTGAAACACTTCATAAGCACTCAAATGTTTTTCTCACATGATTTTCATTCCCTGATGAAGCTGATTGCAGCCATCAGTTTACAGTCGCATCTATCTTGATGTGCTTGTGCACCTCCTTCCACCTGGCTGCTTGTTTAGCCTGTTTCCCCAGCGATTTTAGCGCTAATTCAGAACACTGTGAAGTTCTATGGCCTGTAAATTGATTTGGTTTCTTCCCAGGTCTTCCATCAGCCAGAGCCACCTCTCTTTCAAAATGAGGTAGAGATGGTAAACCAAAGACCTTCAGTGCTCAAATGAAAAAACCCAAAGGAATAAAATACCATCTTCCTTCCAGCAGGCCAGAACTGGCAGCTGTAAACTGGAGCAGTAGGTCAGAACACATACGTGAGCCTACGCTCACACAATAGAAGGACACGTATTAGAAGTCTGTATTAGTGAGGAAACCTGTTTCAGCTTCAACCTTTCCAAGGATTGCTCCAAAGTAAAACCTTATTTGAAATATTAAACACTGATTTCTTGATACTATCTTTCAAAGCAACAGTGCCTTTACGGAGTGCAGCCTGAAAAGAGCATGAAACATAGCTTCTACACCAGCCTCAGAAGGGGAAAAAAAACCCAAAGAAAAAAAAAACTTAAGAGTAGGCCCATCAAAGAAGTGGCAGCAGAAAAAGCAGGCAGGGAGTAAAGGAGCTGGCCACCTACACCAAGCTCTCATAGCACTGTTAAACAAAGATAATTAGTGCAAGTCACTGAGTCACCAAGTCCTATAGCTTTTTTATGGCAGTGCTATTAGTCTATGTTGGAGTCAGCCTTGAATTCCAGCAATGCAAGCAAGAAGGAGACCCACCATGAATAGGTCTTCAAGTATACCTGTTACACTGGAACTGGAAAATTAACCACACTTCTCTGCTTAATCAGCTGATGGTATTTCATTCTTTACTTTATGTATCACATTTTACTCTTTCTTTTTAATCACCTTTTCTAACAGCTAAGATTCCCAAATGTCATCACATACGCTGCTAGAGTCATTGCTTTAGGTGTGTACATGTTATTAGGTACGGACAGTCCAGCCATCTATTGCACAGTGTGAGGCCCAAAAGGCATCCTAAATGCAAAAAGTATTGAGTTTTGATAAAAGAAGCCTTCACTGTAAGAAGTGATGGCATGTAAGGTGCCTCACATGTCTTTTCCATTATGTTTGTGATACTTGCTTCTGGAGGAAATATGATTACCTGTTCCTCTCAGCAGGGCAGTGGGAAGCATTACTACTTCTGATTTTCAGTCCTCTGGAGAACTTCTAAGGGTCACTTAATTTGGATATAATAATAAATAAAGCAGACTTTTGCCAATTATTATTATTTCATTGTTGTGTTTTAAATATCAAGTATGTAAAAGTCATTTCCAGCTTCAGTGTAAATATATTAAACTAAGAAAAGTGGAAAAACTCACATTCAAGTTCTGATGATAGGTCCTATCCTAATTTAAGTGGGAGAGATGGGCAGCTTCTCTGCTGATTAAAGGAAGGTGCTATCAGGGAGCTTCTTATATTCCCCACTTGATCGCAGTTCAAGTTATTGGAGGCACATGGATGAGAGCTTGAAAGCTACCCTCACTTTTCCCCACAAAGCTGAGCTGCAATCACTAATCAGTAAGGGGAAATATCAGAAGAAAAGGGGGAAGCAGAAGGCAAAGTGCTTGGCTCTATTCAACAAGAATCCTCCTGACCCAGGTTGGTCTTTGTAAGTTTTAAGACTGCTCAGTGCAGCATAGAGCAGTTGCAATAGAAGGCCAGATGTAGATTTACCAGCCACAGTAAGTTTGTACCTGTGAAGTTACCTCTTCACAGGTAGTGTCTTTTCCTTCCTTTCCATGTTACATCTAGAAAATCAAGTTTTCTTACTGTTACTGGGACAGAAGGTACACTTTTCCTGGGGAGAGTTTAACTTAGGAAGATTAGGAATTGTATAGTCCAGTATACAAACAGGTTCAGAATATTCAGTAATGCATAATTAAGAAAGCATCCATGAAACCACAATGTCAAAGACATTTTGTCTGTAATCAAAAACTAAAGTTTCACCAACAGATTCTATTTTCTCCTTTATCATCAAAATTTAAGGCGTGATTTTCCCATTCTGGTATGACAATTTATTTTTAAATGTATTCTGATTTTGTGCACTATGTTCTCAGTATATCAGATACTAAACGCATAGATGTTATCTGTTATTTTATTAAGCACATCTTTCAGGACTGAAAGGAAAACTGAACCTGACTGCAGGGCAGTAAGATGCGTTCACGTAGAAATTGCTTTGTTCATGTGTTTCATCTGCTCACCTCAGGGAAGGAAATCTTTGTAAAAATGGCTGCCATCATACCTTCCATCTGCATGCTTCTTTGATGATCCCCTAGAGACATGAGGGCCAGCTACTCACAGCCTTTCCAGGAAGAAGAATATGCATTGGGATATGATCCCACAGTTCCACAGGGTAAGTTTGATCATTATCATTCACCTGATGTGCCAGTACCAGGTTAAGTAAACAGCTATCTGGATGAGTTCATCTTATTCAGAGTACTGTGAAGATAAAACTAAAAGCTCTGGGAAAAATAATGAAGAAGAGATGCACTCCTTCTTAATATTTTTGCAAAAATAGCTATAAAGTCATTTAAAATCAGACTCCATTGCAACTGAGAAACACACAAGAACTCCTTCATAAAACGTGATATTTTTTAAAAAAAATTATTGATTTCATATGTACTATAGATGCCCTTATTTGAATATTTTGCTCTTTTAGATAAAAAATTATTCATCTGATTTGGGATTGCTGATGTTGAAAAACTAGTAAATTAAACTCAAATAACATTTTTCTAGAAAACTGAAATGGAATGAGATTAATTAGGAATATTCAGCTATTAGATCTCAAATTTATTTTGTATTATTCTTAACACGCACTTTCTTTCATTGCTGGGTTTGCTACTTTTCTCTACATTTACCCATGACTCATTGTTGATTGCAAATCTGAAGCATTTAATTTTAGATAATGTTTGTCTTCTGGGAATCAGTCATAAATTACTATAAAATTTGACAATCTTTTACGTCAAATATGTCACCTCCCTTCAGAGATGTTGAGCCTTATTTTGCATGCTTTTGTCTTTCTATTATTTCATTTATTTATGCAGAGGTAGTCTCAGTTCACATCAGCTTCAATGAAGAATCAATTCCCTAGTTTCAAGGCTTAGCAAAAAACACCAGTTACATAGGAGTAACGGATTCAAACTACTTATTTGTGCTGTAGTAACAATGTTTGTCAGCAAATGCTATTTTAAGGGAGTTTGCACCTCCTGCAGTAGAAATCAGTAAATTTCAGACCAAAGAGACAACATAAAGAACAATACTACTCAGTTTTACTATTTGAAAAGTAGAAGCAAACGTTTAAGAATGGGTTAAATGAGTATGGTGACTATTCCCACCATTTGTGTATTTGTTTTGTAAATAATTTCAAGCTAGTTTTCCATTTTTTTTCTTTCCCCTGCATTGAAATTAAGCAGTGATTTCTTGGTTTGCTGTGATATCCAGCAAAAAATCTCCTGGGATATCACAGCTGTTGTGGAGCTCTGCCAGACGAGTGAGCCCATGCAGAATGGCACAGGTCAGTGCCATCGTATGAAATGATTTTGATGGCTTTAGAAAAGGTACATTTTTACCATGTTGATCAAGGAAAATTGCACATGTAGCTTCTTTGACTGTATATATGGTGGTCAGGCTGGGTGCATAAATACATCAAGAAGAAACAGAACTCCATGAAAACCAAGCCCAGAGCATACTTTATTTCAGATCCTATTCATACTAGCACATCACAGATTATCCTGGATGGTATAATACAGCCTGGTTTTTCTAAAGAAAGCATCAGTGTCTCTGCAATCTTACTTAGTAAGTTAAGTAATAACAATGCTCTGAGACCATAAGAAAACAGATAGGTTTTGTTTCAAGAGGATTACTATAAAAAAGTAAGCCTTGAGGGCCATGGAGGATAATATGAGGAAAAGTACAACTTCCGGACTGAAAGAATGGCATCAAAGCACATCTGTTCAGTTTTGGGTCTTCCACTGCCCCAGATACCTACTGATGTGAGATACTAAAGTCAAGTGGTGACAGAGGAAGATAGACAAGGCAACATAAGAATGAGGACAAGGGAATATGGGGAAAAGTAATAGGGGGCCTAAGGAGGAATATGTAAACAGGCAAAAGAGCTCATGGCAGGCAAAATTACACACAACAGGAAAGAAATGTGATTAACGAGGGTTAAAGCAAAATTCAGAAAGAAAGGGGGGTCTTTAGGCAGGAGAGACTGGGAAGGAGAGGGATTTGCTCGTTATGTGAGTGTAGTGGGAACACATGGAGCTCGGCCTAGGGACCTGACAATGTAGAGGTTAGGATTAGTGGACAGACCATCATGGGTGACATTGCAGTGGGCATCTGCTACAGACTTCCTGTTCAAGAAGTAGATGAGGTGTTCTTAATGCAACTTGTTGTTAGCTCATGTGGAAACCTGTGAGCTCTTCAGAGGCCCTGAGTATGCAGTCTTGTGACCAGAGTATGCTGAAACTTCCATTTTAGTCACCAGTAGTGACTACATTAAAGTCATAAAAGAGATGGCTACTCAGTCTACAAATAGGCCTTTTCTTTGCGCAGTAGTCAGGCATGCTAAGGGCAAACTCAGACCTGCTCCAAATGTCTTTTCAGCATAATGGAAATCTTCCATTGACTCCAGCAAGAGCTGAATAATAAATATTGCACCGAAGATGTGCAAGACAGGCTCACTGTGCAATATATTCATAACCATGACATTTTACTGAGCTGCAATGGGCCATGAGTCACGTAATGCTAGATGTAATGGTCTGAAGACAAAAAATGTTATACACATAACAAGGGGGAGGAAGGATATTAATGTTGTGCATAATAACTAAAAGTTCAGTTTCTCCAAAAGCCACAGAAACCAAAATATTATCCAACCATAAGTGCATTCAAGGGTCTGACAGCAGTGAAATTTTAGACTCAGTAAATCAGGAATGCAGGAATTTCCCACCCAGCCATCTGGGGTAGTTACATCATGTGATATCTAACTATTCCAAAAGTGAAGAAATGACAGCTTGATAAAAGCCTCTTGTTTTGCAATAGGTTACAATATTACCTGTAAGTTTGCTAAATACAGTCCCAAACAGGTTCGATATTCTAATGCAAATGACCAAGTACAGCTCTGTAACAACTCCTTAACTACAGACTCATGCATGTAACCACTGAGTATAATCATTTTACTGACCAGAATCCAACTAAGGCTGACTCCACCTCAGATTTCTTTTTAATATTTCATGGACTGACTCAGCCCATGATCCCAACATCCATAAGCAATATCCCTTTGTCAACTGGAACAGGAGCTGAATCTAAGCTTTTCTAACTCTTTCAGTAGACAGTTGTAGCAGTGTACGCTAAGGGCTGGCTTGCTGCTCCCTAAGGGATGGGAAGGTGGAAGCTGAGCATAATGCCCAGCAAGCAGGACAGGTGTCCTGCCAGCCAGGGCCCAGCCCTAGAGTACCCAGGCAAGGTGAACAGGGTAGGACAGACCTGGAGACAGCAGCCAGGCTCAACCAAGACTCCAAATCATCAGGCAAAATCATGGTGATGAGGCAGGGCTGAGTTCAAGCCAGGAAATCAGTATTCAGGTTAGGGTCTTGATCAACACAGCTCATGGCCAGGCAGGACAGGGCTGTGGTTGAGCTGGAGGCCAGCCATCCTCCCAACATAGCTCAGGTGAAGACTGAAGGCCCTGGGATGAACTGAAATCAGGTGCCTGGGACCACAGGCAGGGTTGTAGGGAGAGGCCCAAGGTGAGGCTGGTCAGGACGATTAAGGTCTAGTAGCGCCCTGATAAATTATGTGTATGTTCCTTCAGCAGCAGCAACCAAATCAAAGACTACAGCTAAAATTTGCATGTAATGAGCATAGATTAATGTCTGCTGGACACTTCAAGTCAAAGGGCTAAGAACAGCAATGACCACGCTAGGCCACAATAAAGAGAAGGACTAGTATCAGTTTAGTGTTCATTTAGCAATGACAGATTTGGGACCAGCTTTGTGACTATCATCAACTAGGAAGGAAGCTGGCACACAGTTCATGTTTTACGAAGGTTGGGTGGTTTGTTTTTTTTTGGGGGGGGGGGGGTGCCGATGCATTATAAAATATTATGACCTGCTACATACAAAAGAATTGCTGGGTTTACAATAACTGCCTGTGTTACATGCATAAAGGCAATCTCAAATCTCTATATTTATATTTCACTACTTCAGTTGCTGAACATATAAATGCTCCATAACATTTTGACCCTGTTGAAATCAATGACAATCATTGTAATTCCCCTTTGTTAGAGTTAGGTTTTCGGTTTTTCATTCCTCAATATTTTACTGAAAATCAACGGATAAAATAAGCAACACTTAACTACATTGACATCTGGCTCAAGGTTTCATTAAAATATTGTTAAAATATTAGACAGATGGATTAACTGAGACCAAATATTACCCTATATAAATTAACCCTAAAAATATAATGAAAGTCCTCTTTCACACATGCTACTAGAAAGCCTTTGTTAATAAGAATTCCCCTTCTTGGAAACTCAAAATGAAGTATTGTTCATTGCCATATGGTTTGTATTAAATACAAGGAAACAAACAAAAACACAGTAAGTCTATGACATTTTAATGACTGTGAAGCAGCTACCCCTACCAGAAGCTGCTCTATGGGCTAATTACACTCCCTGGTAAAAACATTAACTTTGTTTCCAGCCTAATTTCAGCTTCTGCCTTTTCCCTCTGATTTTGAAGTCTAAATCTTGGTGCTGGAAAAGATTATATGTATTACCAGTAGCCCTTAAAGACCTCATCTGAGGTGAGGGTCCCATTGGCATTGCATAGTTAGCATGTAAAAGAAAGCTCCTGAATAAGATTGATTACAAAAGACAGAAAGAGAAATGCTGAAAGTGAATGGACATCACAGGGCCTCCATTTTAGGACAAGGGGTTTTCTCCTATGGGAAAGAAGGTTCCTATAGGATCCATGCTGGTGGTCTGCCTGGCTCTGAGAGCTGGTCAATAAAAACTCTCAAAGCACAAGCTTCTCATTAATCTTAGCTTTTAGAATCCAAGCGAGTTACTGAACAATGTCAGTTCCTGCTGTTACCAGGAACACTAGGTTTGCAGTAGTTCACAGGATCGTCTCTCAACCCCCATTTGAAAAGCAGAGATTTGCTATTGAATATAGATGAGACAAAAAAAGATCTTTCCAGTACAGTATTGTGTTAGATGCAAATTATTTATCTTTTGAAGGAGAGTCATGGTGATCAGACAGGAAGCACCATCTGATTAAAGAAGAAATTGGTCCATACAGGATGGGAACAGAGCAGTTTGTGTAAGTTATATGAAAGTAAGTCACGTGAAAGACTGATGCATATGGTAAGAACTGAGACACCACTGGATTGCTGCCTACTATGATGTCAGAGTACTACTTTATATTAGATGTCCTGTCAAAAGGGGACAAAAACACAAAACAATGTTATTTAATTATGAACATTCTCCTGAGATCAGACCAACCATAGCTGGCATCTTCCACTTGTAAGACAGTCTCATATTATGTGGAGGGAAACTAATAAACCTTTGTGCATGAACAGACTGAGCTTGACTATCATGGAGTTATAGCAGCATAGAAATGGAGTAACATTAAAACATATCTTACATGATAGCCCTATTAAAAGAAAATACTTTAAGGCTCCAGGTGATCCCACATAAACATTTGGAAAGAGGACAGATTCCAATAGAGAAAATACCTTATTTTCAATAACTGCAGCAAGCAGAGTGATTTTCCTAAATAACAGTGTTGAGAAAATAAGGTGTAGATGCTACATGAATCTGAAGGTGATGGTGATCTGATGGTGATGAAGTTAGCTGCACAGCCACGACTGCTAAAAGCTCGGAGCCCAGGTAACATACTAACAATCCTAACAGGGAAGTCTGCCCTCATCATTTTCTTTTACTATACATTCATTCTGATAAATACACATGGCGTGAAAAGGATCTCTTAGCTGCCTCCATAGTCTCTGCTGAAAGATTATTTTAGCAGTTGTTTTCGATAAAAATGTTACATTATTTTAAATAAAACCAAGGGAAATGGAAAAGATTACATCTGGACTTCAGAAAGGTATTGAAAAGATAAGCATACACCTCCAAGGGAACGTAATTACT
Organism: Falco cherrug; assembly: GCF_023634085.1. Taxonomy (NCBI): domain Eukaryota; kingdom Metazoa; phylum Chordata; class Aves; order Falconiformes; family Falconidae; genus Falco; species Falco cherrug. Next base: position 37,719,514 of record NC_073697.1, read on the forward strand.
TTCAGGCACTGACTTGCTGTGCATGGAATATTAGTTAGACATGATGGAGGAAATGCGCACAAGAAATGCGAGGTAGGCAAGAACCAGGTTACATGGAACACAGTGATTTGTACTGAATGTGGAATTACTTGAATGAGGGGCAATTCTTAAAGGAGGTCTTCAAGAATCCACTTCAGGATGAGTTTTAGTATTTTCATTGATGACTTAGACACACAAAAAATAAAATAGATGTACTAATTAATGTTTGCTGATATTAAAAGCCAGCCTGCTGAGGACCATACACAAAGAGCTGTATGACCTTGAGGACTGAAGTAATAGAAACCGGATTAAATTTTAATATTACAAATTACAATGTTATGCAATGGAGGGCTGCTATGAAATATAGACAACTGAAAGTAGTATAGGAAAAAGATGGCCTTCACAGTATACCCATGACACCCATTTGCTACAGCTGTGAAAAAAACAACCAAAATCCTACAATGCATCAGGAAAATTATTTCCAACAAAGAAAAGGAAGTATAAATGCCATTGTATAAAGCACTTTTGATCTTGCAGCACAAATGCAGTCTACAATCATCTATGTTTAAAAAGAAAAGATACATTCAAACTGGATCAGGTGCAGAGATGTCTTCCAGGACACTCAAAGAAACAGATTCCCTGTCTTCTGAGGGAAGACTTAAAGAGACTATTCCACTTACCCTGGGAAAAAGAAAATTAAGTAAATTATGACAGCACATCTGTATTGGGTTTGCATGACAGCGTTTTGGTAGCGGGGGGCTACAGGGGTGGCTTCTGTGAAAAGCTGCTGGAAATTTCCCCTATGTCCAACAGCCAATGCCAGCCGGCTCCAAGATGGACCTGCCACTGGCCAAGGCCAGGCCCATAAGTGACAGTGGTAGCACCTCTGGGATAACATATTTAAGAAGAGGAGGGAAAAACTACACAACTGCATCAGGAGAGAGGAATATGTGAGAGCAACAACCCTGCAGACACCCAGGTCAGTGCAGGAGGAGGGGCAGGAGGTGCTCCAGGCACCAAAGCAGAGGTTCCCCTGCAGCCTGTGGTGAGGACCATGGTGAGGCAGGCTGTGCCCCCGCAGCCCATGGAGGTCCACGGTGGAGCAGATCCCCACCTGCAGCCTGGGGAGGACCCCATGCTGGAGCAGGTGGATGCCCAAAGGAGGTTGTGACCCCCTGCCTGTGCTGGAGCAGCTCCTGGTAGGACATGTGGACCTGTAGAGAGAGAGGAGCCCACACTGGAGCAGGTTTGCTGGCAGGACTTGTGACCCCATGGGGGACTGACGCTGGAGCAGTCTGTGCCTGAGGGACTGCACCATGTGGAAGGGACCCAGGCTGGAGCAGTTTGCGAAGAACTGCAGCCTGTGGGAAGGACTCATGTTCAAGAAGTTCATGGAGGACTGTCTCCCTCTGAGGAGGAAGGAGTTGCAGAAACATGTGATGAACTGACTGCAACCTCCATTCCCTATTCCCCCGCACTGCTGGGGAGGGAGGAGGTACAGTAAATTGGGAGTGAACCTGAGTCCAGGAAGAAAGTATTTTAAGATTTAGTTTTGTTTCTCATTATCCTACTCTGATTTGATTGGTAATAAATTAAACTAATTTCCCCAAGTTGAGTCTGTTTTGCCCATGATGGTAACTGGTGAGTGATCTCCCTGTCCTTATCTTAACCCACAAACCTTTCACTGTATTTTCTCTTCCCTGTCCAGCTGGGGAGGTGAGTGACAGCGACTTTGGTGGGTACCTGCTGTCCAGTCAAGGTCAACACACCACAATATCAGAAAGCAGAATATAAGCAATGAGAGGATCAATCTAGGCTCAACAATACTGGCAGAGAACAAATAGATTCATACCATCCACAAATAAATTTAGGCCAGAATTAGGAAGAGGCTTCTAGTTTAATCAGTAAAATGAGTTTTGGAAGAGCCTTCCAACACAAGTCTTAAGTGCTAGAAATATGACTCACTTCAAAATGCATCTTAAACTGTTCATGAAAGGGACTCTAATATCATGATGCCTCAACAGCTAAAAGGTAAACCTAAATGCAGTTTTCATCTTTGTGCAGGTAAAACTTAGTCAAATAAAATCTTTACTTCCAGGTGTAAACTGACTCATTTTCTGATTAATCGGTTGGACCTGATGATCTTAAAGGTCTTTTCCAACCTAAATGGTTATATGATTCTGTGTCATATCGTATGATTTCTGAAAACAGCTGGAAGCTACACTTAGTGACCCCGAGATCATTTCAGTCCTTTTTCCTATTTTCACCTATTACTATCCAACATTTAAACCCACATATACATACACTTACACCGTACAGAAGAAATTATGGACTATGCTTGGCATTATAGTAGGTGTAGTACTGAAATAAAGAGCTGTGCATCTCCTACAACCTCACTTGACTGAGCAACTAAGTGAGGAGAAAGGGCAAAAATCGTTTTGCTCAACTACTCATTAGCTGACATTTAACACTTGTTTTTTCCCCCACCAGAAAGTCTGAGCCTGTTTCAAATCACCTTATTGGATAAACACAGACTTAATCAATTACTTTTTTCTATAGCTAGGTCACACAAAACAAAAACACAGGAACAGTTCCCATTTGTGGCAGGAATGGAAATTGCAGGCATTATAGACATCTACACTTGTTTGGAAAAAGCAAATAGCATCTACTGTCATCTAAATCACTTTGTATGGTCTCTCCTCTGTAACACAGTCTGTGACTAGCTATATCAAAGGCTTCAAAACAGCTGATATAAAACAAAATAATACAGCAGAAATCCTGCAGCACTGCTTTCAGACTCTACCAGTCTCCTCGTCTTCATGCAAATAACTGATTTACTCTAATTGTAACTGGGAGAAACAAAGAATCTATGGAAGAAAAGATCAGCTCTTTGAAGCTTTAAAAGTTTTGCAACATTTCAGCAATTTAGAAGACATATGCATATGTAATATAAATGTCACAAGCATAAACACACAAAGGTAATCATGACGTATATACCTGTAACAAACATCTATGTCCACAGGTAACATATATATACCCTACCATATAGCAAAGCTGCTGTGTGACACATGTGTGTGTATAAAACAATAGTTAATTCATATCAGAATTATTTATTATACAACTTGTAAAAGTTTGAACAAAGTGGAAGATATTTAATAAATTATTTTTGAAACTATTTTCTGTAAAAAAAACTTATTAATTGTTCCTTTCCCAATATTAACCTTTTTCTATGTTAACTGGAAAGCCTTTTGAATTCTGTAATGAGCAGGAGTCTTCTACTTTTATATAACACAAAGTGACTTATGATAAAGGTTAAACATTTATAAACATAACAAAACAACACAGAAAAATGAAAACTTTTCTTATTGAAAGCCAGGAAAACCAAACAAATCACCCTTGACAATGTTTAAATTCTTTAAATGTAAGGCAGTTTTTTATCTAGAAAGCTGCAAAGTCAATCATTGCCTAAAAGAAAATACTATTCTAAACTCCCAAAGAAGTCCTATAATGTTGTAGATGAATAGTTATGAGAAGAAAAAATATACAAATTATATGTAAATGTCCATCACAGAGCAAAATGTTGTTCTACTAGCACATTAACTTGTGTATTATAAACAAGACAAAAGAAATTGCATTCATCTACTTTTAAACCAAACACATTATTGGAGGGAAAGTGGTTATTTTAGATCAAACTTACTTGTGTTCAAATTCTCTGGAATATTATTTATGATTTCTTGAAAGTCTATGTTAGTATTGCCCATCTCAGCATTGGTCTCCTTTAAAGTGAAATTAAATCAGAAATACTATCCTGACTATTGTAACCTGGCAGATAATATTAGACAGAATGATGTCTGTGTAAATTCAACATCAGCAAATTCAACATCCTTCTTCAAAAACTGTCATCTTGCTAATGGATAAGAAAGAGATATTGAAGCATTATTAAAGGAGAAAAATATCAGTCTATGGCAGCAGGAGAAGTCAGAAAGTGTGGCCTCCTGAAGGACCCTAGCAAAAAAAGGGTTGGAAAACTGGCGGCAGAGTTTTGAAGAAAAGAAATTTTAAGAAAAATAAAAGAAAAACCTTGATACAAAATAGTTCACCTAACTTTGCAGTACTGAGGGTAGACTTTTACAGCTGCTTAAGCAGATCAGTCTTTTTACACAATGGTTTAAAATGCTTTCCATAGCATTGTTATTAAAAAGGCTCTTTCCTTAAAAAATAAGTACCTTTGAAATGTTAATTAAATAATTCAGATTCTCCATAAAAGAAAAATTGAAGGACAACTTCAGTTCTTCTTTGATGGAAATAATTTACCCCTTGTTCTTCCTGGACAGGATGTACTGCATACATAAGCCCACGAGTATTTAATGCAGTGAAGTAACGATTCAAGGAGACTGATTATCAAGGCCTACAGATTCCTATGAGCAGAGGCTTTTGAAGACATGGGAGAGTCATGCACTGAAACTGCTTGAATAACATCCTTCTACAGAGTGGAGAAGTGGTGTAGCAATTACAGGGAAAAGATCAGGGTTGACATTTCTGCTTTTATAGCAAGAACTCAATTTCTTAACAAAGTTTTGTTTCTGCTTCCCTCCTCCCTTGTCAGTTCCTGAAGATACAAAGAATAGTAACTCTTACTTTGAAATTAGTAAGTTTGGGGTGAAGGCAGGATCCTTCTAGCCCTCCAATTTGAACTGAATAACAGGACAGAATTCATGAAATGAACACTCCAAAACAGGCATTTGTAAATGTCCATAGTGTTAGCTTTCCTTTTTGCCACTTAATATCATGAAAATGGCAAAAGTTAGAGAAAAACAGCACACACTTTGTTCACCGCAGATGACATAAAAAATGCTACCCTGACAGTAACAGTCCAGCATGACAACAGAATTAAAACAGTCTTGGTAAATACAAAGATAATTTGCAAGCTTCACCAGCATCTCTTACAGTCTTTACTGATAAAAATAATCCATCCTTTTCAACATCAGGAAAGAAGGAATGAAAAGTTAAATGGAATTAGTCTAATTTCCATGTATTGCCAGAATATTTTTTTAAAATTATTTCAGTTTAACTTCTATTTATGAAAATTGTAAATAATCAGTTCTTTGAGGAAAATGCTTTCTTACAGATAACCTGCTACAGATGCAGAATACATTTTTATGAATCTAAATCTGACTGGCCTTTATGGATCTGTCTCTATCATGGGATCTGAAAGCATCTGTTATTTCCTGGATGCCCGTGCCTGATTGCACATCAGTGTATGCATTACTCCTTATGTGTGTATCGTTTTCAAAGAGGCAGACATTTAAGCACATAGTCTGGAAGGCAGTCACAGCATATTTCCCTCTCTTAGCACCAGAAACCTAAGTTTAACCTGGCCTTATGTGTTTATGTATCAATGTGTTTAAGCTGACCTAGGGAGCATTTTCTAATCATGGAAATGAAGGAGAATCAGTGTTTATGATAAGTACTATTGCAATATTTTGCATTACTGTACTGGCACTTCTCACTCGGAAATATAAAATTACTTTCATATATATTATTGCACGTATGTATGAAATATATATTCTTTCTCTGGCTGAAGCAAATGCTCGGTGATAGGTTTGTGTTGTGGAAGTGAATCCAGAGCACTTTCTCATGACTGCCTTAGTGTTGCTATATAAAAGGAATATGAACATTTTGTCACAGTAAAAAGATAAACACAGAAAACTGAAAAGTATCACTTCCCAAAATATACCAGTAAACCAAATATCTAGAACTGGTGGGTTTGTAACAGCTACTAATACTATGAGAGTTATCAGTACAGACAGAGTTGCTGAGACCTGGGATTCAGGTTGAGAATCCCAAGGATCTATGAAATGACAGTTATACTGTGAGCCATCATAGCAGAAGGGAATGGTGATAAGAGTGGCAACAGTATGTTATCAACAGATTCAAACAGACACAATTTCATAGGCTGCTTTCAGATGACCAAATATAAATGGGTAAAGGTAATTCAGATCAGGGATCCAAAGGCATTTGGACAATCAAACAATCTTTTTCATATGCTAGTAGCCACAGATTCTGGTTTGCAGACAGAAGAGGACATTGACTGTCATGTAGATCTTGACACTGTAAAGATAATCAAGTACAAAAGGGACTGAAATGTAAAGAGGAAGATTAGAAGCCCTAGATCATATGAAGTTAATAAAAAACCCCGTAATTTTACTTACTGTTTTTGTAACAACGCATTTTCATCATACTTTTTACCTTGCATAAGATTTATTTCTCAACTGGTATGTACCAGGTGTGTTGCAACAGTCCATCAGCTGCAGTCCATCAAAAGAAGATGTGACTGCTAGCATGCAAGACAGCCAAGCAAGATGATTTTTACTGGGACTAGAATCAACTTTTATTTCTGTAGTTTGGAAGTGGTAAGAACTAGCACAGAATAGTACAAGCTGCAATAGAAGCATCTATTTCCTTCCACTATTCTACTTTTGGGGAAGTTTTTAGGTTAATAATTTATCAATATTCATCAATGCTCTAGACCTTGACCAAATCTCAGAATATTCATGCCTCAGATACCAAAATGTCAAAGCCTATAGCTACATTGCTAGCAAATTCAGTTGTCCATATCTAATTCAGGGGCCACCTTTAAGTTACTATTGCAGAAAGAATAGTATTTTAGCAATGTTTTTTTCTGAATATTGATAATGGCAGAATCTTCCATCTGTACATCATAATTCAGAGCTGATCTAGTAGTATGAATGTAGTTTAGTAAAAGCTAGCCTCTGAGATGAATATCATATTGCAAATATGACAGCATATCATACTTCAGAATTGAAGAAAATCACAACTTTCCATAGTTACCTTCCCTATTGATAGGGAGCTCAATATATATATGAAGTAAACCGCTTCATTCCTTGTGGCATGTTCCTTCAGCACAAACCCCTGCAAAATACCCCTGCAGAGCTTTGTTACTCCTGTATCTAACTTCATGAGCCAACAGGACACCTCTTTGTACTGTTCACCAAAAACGAAGACAAAGAATTAAAAAGCATTGGCTAACCCCAAATAACATTTGGATTTATCCAAATGTTATTTAATTATGATATGCCAGCAGAGACCCATGTGAATTTTCACAAATCAATTCAAGTTTTGCAAGACACAAGTAAACAAAAAGGATTCCCTCTACAGAAATACTGATAGAAAACACAAGTACATAAACCTTTTGGACAATCACATGGTAATTTTTTTTGTATTCCCTGCCCATCACAACCTTTTGTTGAAAACACTGTAAAGGTAACATAAGTAATATAAAATCCTGATCTCTGTAAGACAGCAACTGACTTCTTGAAGTAAACTGACAGACTACAGTCTAGGACTTACCAGTGTGAAAAACATTTACAGCAGTTCTTTCTTATCACCCAAATTGACTTGGTCTTGACCTGGTTTATCCAAAAGTGTCACAACTAAGATGTTCAAGATGTACACTTAAGTTACAGGTTTTATTCATTGTGTTCCAACACTTAGAAAAAAATAATTCTTGCTCAGTTTGCAAATAGATATGAAATTGTCTCAGGTCCCCTTTGTACATGGCGCTTTTTTGGAAAACAGAGTAAAGATATTCCTTTTTTTTTTTAACAGCTTTTGAAGGTGAAAAGTACAAAAGTGAACACAGATAGAAGAACAATATTCCAAAAGGACAGTCTCCTTTAGACATGCAAGCCAGTGCAGAATTTGTAGTAGAAATAGCAGTATGGGATTCCACAGTAATGTTTCAGTCATCATATTATTGTGAACTACTGTCCTGCTCACATTTGTGAATTATGCTGCAGTTGAAATCATTCACTAGCTAGGTCTGTCTTCTGCAACATTTACCTCACAGCCAGGCTGTTACCACAATTTATATAGCATACCTACCTGCTTTTAGCTCATTCATATAACAAAACCGTCTTTAAGCTGGTGTTTAACCTGACACAGTCTTTAACCTGACACAATCATCCATTCTAACACCCAGCCCTTTCATATTTAGGACTAAATACTGTATTGAACTGCTGGTTTTAAGTCTCTGATTAGAGTAGTGAGATACCACCTCACAAGCTCTAACTGTTGTCCTCCAAGAGGCATGTATTTGAATAAGGATAGCACAAAACAGACTCTAAATTAATCCCAAGTTAAGGGCCAAACAGCAGGAATCCAATCCATCTGTAGGTGAAATCAAGTCTTAAATTTCCATTTCATCCTGTCAATACACAGTGGTCTTACAGATACTTTACAGATACCTGGTTAGACTAGCTGTGCTCTTCAGAGAGACAAACACATCCACACAAAGACCTCTGTTCTCAAAAGACAGACAGCTTTGCTGACTTTGTGGTTGTAGTTACCTTATACCCAACCTTCACACAGGTTGTTTCATGGGTGGGTTTCCTTCTGCAAAAAAATTATTTAGGGAAGTAAACCCAGACCCTCTCCACAGCCTTCCCCAGCACCTGTGCAAAACCAGTCCTCCACTCTAGTATTTTCTGTTCACACATGCTTTTTTTCGGGTAATAATCTTGTCTACTTCAAATTATCTTTCATTAAAAGGAATGATATTTAGGGAGTCTCACAGATCACCAACCACTTGACCAGATCCACTGATGTGCTTCATGCATGCAGATATTTGACTAAAACTGCATAGTAAGCATTAGCTTTGCAGACCAAAAAGGGGAGTCTGTCCTTTTAAAGCCTCTATATACCTATATTTTTAGTATTTTTGCTTCCAGAAGGAAGGACAGATTTACCAGGTGGCACATAAAGGAGCTACAGTTCCTGCTCAACCCCATTTGCTCTGCACAGATTGATGTGCTTTCCATGTCACATGACAGAAGATGCGTTGTGCTGTTCAATAGCACCCTTATTCACATCCTGACTGCATCCAGCCCTGATGTATAGCAGTACTGTGTGAACAGATTGCTTTCATGACAGTTTTGAAACTCAGAAGGAGCCAGTTTGAACTGCAATTTTATTTTTAACCATCCTACAACTGATGTCTACAATCTAAGGCACAATTCTCTCCAACACGATGCCAGTGTAAATAAGTGGACAGTTCTGAATGGTTACCTTATATACCTTTAAAGGGCAAGCCATGACCCTGGAGAGATTCAGAGTCCTAATACCAAGTTAGCAAACAATCTTGACATTGCTTTTTAGTTCCCATCTTCTTTCTGTTGTAGCTACATAAAAACATGGTGAATTCAGGAAACTGATCCATGATGAATTTAGGAAACTGATCCAAAAACTACATGAAGGACACATGTGCAGCTTGAATTCTGGATTCCTGGATAACCAGAATAGTATGACTCAGAGGACTGGATAAGCTTTCCAATCATCTATTTCACAAAAGTACTTGAAGTACTTTTTAAACATTTCCAACTACAATTGCATGATTATTTTAGCCCTTTGCACTTACACTGTGAAATACTGAAATTAAACAAGACTAATTACGCACATTCTTTTTAGACAAGATGATATTTATCTCAAGTGGTTTAATTGGCACTTTGGCTACGTGTAGACTGTGTAATGCAGTGTAGTACAGAGATATCCAAGCTAACGGAAAGAACACAATCATGATAATTACAGCAAGAGTATAGACAATGTGGAAGGGAGGAGAACTTGGAGCAAAACTATCTTCCTGACCAAAACTTTCTTTAGCTTCCACGCTTGAGCTTCTCTAAGCAGCTTTAGAATATTTTTACTAGTGAATAAATCAAAGTGCCATGCAGTAATGGTCTTTGATATAGACAAGAAAAAATGTATGCACATTACTGGATCCTACTAGAACAGCTTTCCTTTAATCAACCAGTTCCATACTCCTTTACTAGACAGAAGCCCAAGTCTTCCAGAATAAATGGCCACCTGATAACAGTCTCCAGGGCTTTATTGCTGTGCCCGGATAGTAATTATCCCATCAAGGTTTCCATGACAACTTTCTTTGCTCATGATGAACCCCAAGTAAAGCTGTTCATTTAAAATGATAGAACACATTTTGGTTCAAATCTAGATGCAATGAACTTTCACTTTCTATCTTATTCTATCTACTCTGACAGGATACTTACCAGGGATTCCCAGCTTCTTCAGCCACATGTTGTATTCTCCACTGGATTAAGGCTCCTACAAAGTGTAATCCACTTTTCACCTGTAGAACAGTTCAGCGAAATCCAAAGCTACTGTCAGGACTGAATAGGAGAGAGGAAATAAATTAATCATACGGAAATAAGATTGCATGCACTGACTGCATGCATGTAAGAAGTGCCAGATACCATGTCACTTACCTACTGTCTCCAAAAAGCATGTGAACTCATTCAACAGCTGTGCTGCATCCCATTAGAGGCAGTATCATACAGACAGAAAGAAAAAAAACATCCCGGGGAAGGATTTCTGAGAAATGGAAGGAGTTAGCAATTAGCTACAAATTGCTTGTTTAATTAATGAAGAATAAAATGATGACACTAATTAATCTTGTGATAATAGACTGATTTAAGAATCACTGATAAGTACTATTATTAGTCAGAAAGGCCGCTGTATCATGCAGTATTTCATTTGCTTTAGAAAAGATGAAACTGTAAGAGGTTAATATTATTACTGATTTAAAGAAATTTAACTGCTTGCCTCCTATTACCATCAGCAGCTCTGTGGCTAAATTACCATGTTTTCCTAAAAAAAAAAAGTGGTTTCTTTAATTTTTCCAATTCTTGATTTCTCTCATACAAAACTCTCCATTTTGTGTATATTTTGGGGGTTGCCTCATACTACAAAACCCACGTGATTATCAATATCATTTTGTTGCTAATATGATGTGTGCACTCAACTGTAGGGTGAAGACAACTGTCCATTACCTTTATAGCAGTTTTCAAGTGTATGTACATATCATGATAACTGTGTAATAATGTCTACTTCAAATTATGTTTCTGCTGGCTTAGGTGACTCATTCTGGATTCTTAATTTTTTTCTCCCCAAAATGAGGCAAATCCAAAACCTATTTTACATAGAATGACAACTCAAATATCGTAAAGATATACATTTGGGGAGGGAGGTGGGTGGAGAGGAGGAAGAAGATAGTAGTCTATTAGTCATATCACAAAGCTAGTATATTAATATTGAATATGTCACTGTGTACTGTTCATTTCAGTATAATTACTATGGACTATTTGTTTTAGTATAATTATTATGGATAATTAACATCAAACAGTAGTTGTGCAACATTATATTGTTAAGGGAAGGTTAATCAATAATTCCAAGAAGGAACTAAACCAAAAGATCTTCTGGTGAAGCCGGATCTGAAACTGAACTTGTCAAAAGAAGTTGAACTGTGGTCAAGACAAGTCCGTATAGGGAAAGACAAGTGAGGTTCAATTCTTGGTCAGCTGTAACTAGAGGGCCAACTATTGTTTGAGACCCCCAGAAGTATTCTTAAATACCTGTAAGGTGCATGCACAACAATTAATATAGTACCACCTATTCTTGGGAAATTAATGAATATGTATGACTCTTCCAAGAAATGTAATGCATAAACATACGTATGGTCTATATAATCTTGCCTAAACGTAACATGCAGCATGCACGTTAGGTGGAACAATCCCCCATGCATCCAGCGCTGCAATAAAGGAACGCCTGCTTCTTAATGGTACATTGTTGTTAAGGAGTTTTCTTATTCCTGATGTCGGTGACAAATATGAGAGAAGACAATGGCAAAGTTAAGCAATAGCTTGTTGCAAAGTATAGATCAAACTTCACGTCATTTTCTGACACCTCTAGCAGGTGGTCAGCTCTCACTTAACTGACGACGAAGCCTGCTTTGCACAGGAGTCTCTGTCTCCTCTATGGGGCTCAATGCAAAGAAACACTGAGAAGTAACTTCATGTAACTAGCAAGCTTTCCATGGGGCGCCTATTCCACAGGTCTTGAATTTTCTTGCTGTTCAAGAACCACTACACAGACAGCAGTGCTGGTATGCACCAGCTACCACAAAGCTCTTAGCAGTAAGGATACCCTCAGGGCAAGGGTGGGGGACTAAAGAATGGGAATCTTCTGAGGGCTTCACTGAGGAAGATGAGTTTCAAGCAGGTACTTTGCTCTACCTCCACTCCCATCTGAACTTCAAGTCTAAATCTCTATGTTCTCCTTGGTTTTGACCTACTTGGGAAATAATACACTGCAGTTTTCTCAGCCCCACCACTATCCTTTGGATTCTTGGTTATCAGTTCAATTGATATCTTTATCAGAATTTGGCCTGTAACAGTAAATATTGTTGTCCTAGTAAAATGTCTGTATAGTACTAAGAGGACTAATCTGCAATTTTTTCTTAGGAAACCAGCCTCATGGGACCAGTCCTTCTCTTTCAAAGAGACACAGACAGCAATCATTTTTCTGCAGAGGTTCTAAGATGTTACTCCAAGACAAGAGATGGAGTCAGTGACTTTGCAAGGATTTTTTTTATTCGTTCTGCTATATACTGCAGTTTTGTTTTATTTTAAAATTCATGTGTATTGTATTTCTGGAACCATGAACTGTGCTGCAAAACCCATAATGTGGTGATTTTGCTTACTGTGGTGCGATCCTGAAAAGTATGTTGAACCTACAGTTCAGAGCACCCAGAACCTTTCAGAAGGTATCAGAGATCCAAACTTTTCTAGCAAAAAGGAATTTGATTGTAAGGTGTTTGATGTTTTAGCTTGAATTCTATGCCTAGGTTGCATCAGCACCATGAGGGCTTTATACACGACCAATGACAGAAACTGAATATCTAATAGATATCAATTTGAAAAACTCAGTAATGCTTAAATGGTGTATTTAGGTGCTTAAATGTGTAGACGGACACTCTGAAAACACTGAGACTTTAAAAAAGTTTGCATTAAAAAGAACTGGCTTTTAGAATATATTTGTAATATCCAAAACTTACTTTGTTACTATTAATGCACCATGGTCCAATTATAGTGAAAGCACAATTAACGATAGTTCAACAAGCTTCCACAAGCCCTACTTGCAACATTCATGCCCTGTTTGTTGCTTCTCAGTACTTTCCTTTTCCTTAATTAATTTTCTCTATGTAGACAGAATTATTTGAATGATAGAATCAATACAAGAAGTATTGCTATTCTTTTAAACTAGCCTTGACACTGTAACAAAAACCAAAGACTTGCAACTGCCATTTTAATGAGTATGTTTTCTGTGATGAGGTCCCTGCCTAGCCTCCTCCTTTTCTTTTTCAGAAGAAATATTACACTTTTTATCTTTTCTGATAGGCAGCATAAAGGAGAGGTAGTAAGTAAAAAAAATGGAACAAGTAAGGGAAAAATATGGAAATTATGCAGGAAAAGAACAGGTATGATGAGTTATACTGTTGTCTTGGGGACACTACAAATTCCTTAAGCTATGTCCTGCTAAACAATCTAAAATTTTAAACCTCCTTTTCCTAGTTCTATCTGCTGAAAACTGGAGCCAGAAATGCAGGGGTTAAATGGCCAGGAAGCAGGTACAGCTGAGACCCTGCAACCCATCAGCTATTGCCCATAACTTTGTAAGAGTACATCTGCATAAGAGAACAAGCCTGTTTATAAGCCATACAGCTTTTTCCATGAAGTCACAGATTTTGGTAACACTTTGGACTTTTTTTGCCCTGTAATGGTAAGAATTTTCATTCAGAGTTATTTGTTCTTTTATTCTGCTAGGATGTGTAATTTAATGAAATGTTTTATTCCTTTTTGCTCTGAGAGTAGTAGAAGGATGGAGAGCTTGTCTAACAATAGCCGATGTATTTATCTTTCTGCTGAGGAAGCAACAATTGCTGACGGGTAGCTAGGTTGTACTGAGATGAGGGGCTGGTCTAGCTTCTCTTTGAAGTATGGAAAAAAAAATATTTAACTGTGAAGGAGCTGAGGGCTAATTACTAGGTTACCTGGCTGAACTGTAGCAATTTGGCTATAAATATAGCACAACAATACCTTGTGCACTGAAGCTATTTTGTACATAGTGTTCTTAAACTTAGAAAATATTTTAAAAAAAACAGAAAAGGTTAATTATGAAATAGTTTTTTTGGTGTAAATACAGAATAAGAAGCAAAAGGAGTAAAGAGACTGCTTTGTAGTTCTTCACCAATGCAATTTAGGTGTTCTGCTTTTGCTGTTAGTTGCAAAGGGTGGAGCTGACAAAATTAAGACAGTTGGTGGCCTCTAAATTGGAAAACTGATCTCTCTGAACATGGCAACTTGTATCTATGTAATACCTGGATGAGACTCTATGATCTTGGCTTTTTGTGTGGTAGTATTTGGGCAGGGGTTTGGGGGTCTGGGGTGGATTTTTGGTGGTTTTTTTGTTAGTTGGGGACTTTTTTTTAATGTTTTTTCTTGTTTTGGAATGTTGTGGGGTTTTCTTTAAGGGAGGGGTATTTTCTTTAAAGCTATCTTGGCTAGCTGGTACTAACTCTTAACTTAGGAGTCTCTAGGAAGGGTACCACATCAGCTTTCTACACAAAGCCTGTGTATTTTTTGCCAATATATTATGGGGAAAAAATACTTAAAGCTTGTATCCTGCTGGTAACTAAATTGGTGGCTTACAAAGCTGGTGTAGTACTACGGATAGGTGATGAAATGCAGTTTCAGTGGACTTGTGAACATCCCTAATACCTGAGAGGTGTGGGTGTTTGGCTTGTGGGAAGTGGTACATCCCAAGAAAGACAAAGCTTAACTTTACAAAATCTCAGCAGAAAAGTGATGATGCTCAAGACAAAATTGTTAAAGAAGCATTCACTATCTTTGGTGCTATTTGCTATTTTTATCTTTTGGTGTTGACACTACAGGTGTCGTGTCTATATTACTTTAAAAGTTGTGGGCCCTAGAGAATCGAAGTTACATAAGAAATACGTTGCTTCCCTGAAGCTGAGGGAGCATGTCAACCTCCTCTTACGGTGTGAAAGCCTGGTCCTTTAGACACGCTGTGCCACACTGTATCGCGGCTTCCCAGTGAAGCCTGTAGTAATTCAGTTACTGCCCTAAGGGCAGATTCAGCTCTGATGTGGAAGGGCCAGCAAGCCCAAGACTTCAGCCGGTCTGCATCACTGGGGGGTGCCACGCTCCACCTTCTTCCACCACCACCCTGATGAGAAGAGAGTTGTTTCCTCATGCTGGGCATAAGCCTGCTTTAGTGCAGTTGTCTTTGCATACGCTGTAACCATGGGGGCAGGCTTTAGACATATTTCCCTGCTGTGTCACTTGTTTATGGAAGTGTGTAGTATCAACACAGATGAGGGGGAAATGGAATCACAGAAAACTGAACTGGATAAATTGTCAGTGCTACCTATGTTGTGCAACGGCACAGTTTAGCAATCCCAGATGAGCGTCATACCTGACTGGTTCTAGAACCAGAAATGGTAGAGCCTGTGTCAGCACAGTGCTGCACCTGAATTAGTCATGCTTATAGACAGAAAAATAACTTATCTGGGAACAGACTGTGCTAATGCTACGCAGCTCTAAGCACTGAAGCAGTTAGCTGGGAACGGCACAGTAAGAATATGCCAGGCTCTGTGTTATTAGCTAGAAGTCTACTGTACTGTTGTGCTAGAAGCCATATGGAGTGGAAACATCCAAGCAGGTCTGAAGGAAGAGCCTTAACTATGAACACAAGTCCAAAGACAATGTTGTATTTCAGCACAGCCTCTAAGATTTATGCTAAACCCAGATTTTGTTCCTTTTAATGTTTTGTGGTTGCCAGGGTGCCCAGAAAAATGCAAGAAGAAATGTTTCTTACAGAAGCTGCTAAATATAATTGGATTCTTCGCTCTAAGCCATACACTAAATCCTTAGATTTAGGGACTCTCACAGCAGTAATGACTACAAAAGTTATTAGACAGTGGTTTATATGAAAATGTAAACTACTGCCTCTTAGGATGTTAACATACAAAAATGGATTTACCCTGCTCCTAAAGGAATCTTGCCAGTCAGTCAGCTATAGCCAGTAATTCTCTGTCTCTAAAGACCAGATAATAGGAATACAATCAATTCACCCAACTTCAGACCCGAAGAAAAAGGAGAGAAGGAATCATATTGAGCTGCCTGACTCACTCTAGCCTAAGCCAAAATGACTCAGAGCCACTATTTTCCACCCCCTCACTCCACTATCTGTTGGAAGAGGAGGAAACAAAGGCACATGTACTAGATAAAATCAGTCAACACGTAATGAATACATATTGTTTCATTATTTGTATTGATTGTCACCCTAACATCTGGTGACAGCAGAATGTGAATTGCTCTGTACATTAGGAAACTGTCCCACAAAAGCAGGGTTCTGAAACTAAAGATTGGGAGGTAGTATGTATAAATGTAAGTAAATATGAAAGACATGACAGTCTCAGAAATTACTAATGGTAAAATAATGTATGCAGGGTTTGTCTTGGTGATAAGCATGCTTATCAAGTAATTCCTCTTTTGTATTAAAAATGTAAAGCCTCACAAGAGGGCTTCTACTAAGAAGCCATTGATTAAAATATGCTGTTAGACTACTATTATTGTTATGTAATAGACTGAAGAATTTTTTTCATTTATTGCCTCCAGTAGCACCCATTTGACTTTATACATTTTTAACTTCTTTACCTGTATGCTGTATTTTATACATATGCAGGGAACAGTTTAAGGTGAAAAGTTACAGATGAAGAGAAGCACAATACCCATAAATGACAAAAGCATAGAATGGGAAAAAATGAATCTTGTACCTAGATTGCCTGGCTCAGAACACTATCCTATTAGAAATAAAATTGAATTAGACTTACTAACTCACCAGTTCTACTTTTGTTGGGGGGAAACACTTTTTTGGCTAGGTGTTCACATTAGCAGCCCCTTAAAGGAGTAGGTTCTTACAGGAAGACTCTTGATTTTCTGGGATAATACACCCAGCTGAACTGTGTCTCACTGCTGCTTTTAACATACATAGCTGTGCTTCCAAGTAAACTAGGCAACTCATATATGCCTATGTCTATCTGTAAAATTTAACTAGTAGGTATGGCAAATGGTCCTACATAAACTGCAGTTCTTTATCAGCACAGGACTAACAAGTAATTTAAATGCAGAATAGCATAGAAATTCTGTGTTTCAAACACTAATTTATGTGATCAGAATGGTTTTCCTATATTCAAAAGCAGAAAGAAATACTTTTGCTTGCAGTAATATACTATTGCCATCTTAAAATCATAGTCCACTACTAGTTGCCATATCTAAATAGTGGTTCAAAATGCTGGATTACAGCAGTACCAAGCTGTGAGTTTACATTCTTGTTATTGCAAGGCTCACTGAATTGATGCCAAAATAATGTTAATCACCATACTAAAATGTACATCTAACTTAAGTCCTTCACAGCAAGACTACTGTGTA
The DNA here is from genome assembly GCF_023634085.1 of Falco cherrug. Lineage (NCBI taxonomy): Eukaryota > Metazoa > Chordata > Aves > Falconiformes > Falconidae > Falco > Falco cherrug. The sequence goes on from NC_073697.1 coordinate 37,736,916, forward strand.
TCTTCATCCATGTTCTGTTTTAAACATTCACAATACAAAGCAACCTGAAGCCTCCAGGATTTCTCAGGAAATATATGTCCTGCTGTATCCTGATGAGTTTTCTTCCAGTGACATGACTTTCCCCCTGCCTCCTCCCACTGTATTTTCTTTTTTAATTCATCCTTATATATATAGCCTACCTTGCAGAATTGCAAGGGGAGCTGGCAGGGATCCAGGACAGGGATGTCAGCACAGGCAGCAGTGAGGTAGTGACTCAGCAGAGGCACTCTGTGTCTTTGCAGTCTGCTGCAGCACTACTTACTCACAACCTTCCTGGACACACATCTTGTCTTTGACACTGAATGTGTCCACAGTTCCTGCTCATCCTTATTTTGATGGGAGGACATGTCCTCCTATGAACCTGAAAACATGAAGCTAATACCCTAAGGAACAGAGGCTCTGTGTGATTTGAGGATTATTTGAGGCTTAACCTGAGAAGAAAGCTGGCAATATTCTAAAGTAACTCCTTAAGAACCAGACTTTCACTTAAACTGCAGTGTTAAAACTGTTTTAAAATAGCATAATTTCACTGCATTTGTGCCACACTGCACTCTCTAAAACCCCAACGTGACAGCCAACACACACAAAAATTCACCATTTGCTAAATATGCTGGGATTATTTAAAATAAGATTAAATTATCTGGTGTTCAGAAACAAGATGTCTACTTTTAAAGGAGTTATACTGAATGCTACAAAAGGACATCAGCAGGGCCAATCATGGATTAAGATTATTATTTTTTTTGGTCTTCAAACGGCTTTTTTTAGTGACGAGAATTTAAATGGCTCCCTCTTGTGGTAAGAAAAATGTAGTATCGTTCTTTGGCAAAAATTTAGTCCTTGAACAGAAATCAGAATTTACATATATTTATACTGCATAGTCTCGTCATCAGTATGTTGTGGAGACTGATGAGGAGACTGCATGCACCTATCCCTTGCTGCTTAGCTACTTTTGAAACTACCTAAAAAAGTACCTAAGCATGACTTAAACTGTTACCTTCTAGTTGCATATGTTGAAGGGTAGGGAAAACTAGATTGTGAACCATATGTATTGCACCCCATCTAACTAATGGAGATTAGACTATATTGTGTCTCGCACAGATCTCTCTCCCCAAATATAAATCCCTCTAACATCTCAGCACTGAATATCTGGATAGCATAGCTTAATTTATTCCTGTTGCTTTTCACAGGTGACCAAATTTGAACCTTATAAGGGGTGGGAGGAAGGCAATCAACTCTGGAGGAAAGCTATGAGCATAAATGAGTTTGTGAATAGCAGTGAGGAAGCAAAACTGGATTTCAACAACCTGCAAGTCTTTCCTTCTCTCTAGTATCTAGCAGCTGATAAAGCTATAGCTTAGGCTTTTAACTCATGAAGGCTTTCTTCTCAATAATTAATAGCTATAAAACCCTGAAATTAAGAACTGAGATTTTTTCATAGCATGGGGCATGCTTTGGTAACTTTGGCTATTAATAATCTTGGAAATGGACATAGGAAAGGAAAAATCCTCCTAAGATCCACTAAAGCCTTGGTTGACCTCAAGGGGCAAATTAAATTTATACACAGGAAGTATCTACCATAGCTTTTGAGAAAGCAGGTCTGACAAGGTTTGTTTCAAGACAACAAGACTCCAGCTCTGTGGTTTCTCGTAAAATCTCTTACTGCATAGTTATGAATTAAAAAAAAAAATAACAAAAAAGCTAGGCTCACTGCATAGTAGGACTAATCATAGAGATAGCTTTAAAGCCTGATGAAGTTACTTTGCAGATTAACCTCTTGAGATTATCTCTGTTTATGGTGATTCAGAAGTGATGGTACAGACATAGGTTATGTTTACTAGTTTGAAGGAAGGGGCTTTAAAATACTATATTGTAAACTCTGCTTTAGTTGCTTATCCTTCTTTGTCAAGTCTTCCATGTTACAGCTTTACAGGTTGTTAACAGAACAAATGACAATATGACTATCAATATCAAATGGTACATGCTTTCCAAATCTAGGACCTGAGAAGTGAGCACAAATTATTTGGAGGTAGACACACAGATGGAGTTAGCACTTGCTCACAGAGAGGGAAAAAAATACTATGGTGTAGTGTATAATGATTCAGTATCTTACAGTTTCTTTGTTAAGGGCTTGTATAGTGGCACCCCACAATATATATCCACACTTCAGACAAGAACTGATGACAACAGACTTAACTGAAAGAATTTATTAAACCTAAAGTGTGTACTTAAGCCCAAAACTGCTGTTCTGAGAACATCAGCTGCTATCTGGGACTAGATATATGCAGCCTCAAAAAATACCCCTTTTATCTATCCAGCCATGCAAAGTTAGTTTTCTGAGCATAACCACCATCATGATCTTAATGGAACCAAGCTAGCTACCTCATATTTCAAGCATGATGGGATAGGATGAGGCAATTGAGCATTTCATTACCTATTTCTCTTGAAGTACTCATTCCAAAATTGTTTGGAAGACACCTATAAAAGGTTTATGAGTTGCACTCTATACACACATGCACACACATATATATATAAACACACACAAATTGTTATAAGCCCATTTTATCTTAAATATGGCCAAATACTGCTCTTCTTAACCAATAATCTAGTGGCTGGGGTACCTGCCTGGAAAGTGTGAGAGACTGAGTTCCTCAGATGGAGAGGATTTAGTAACTTCCTTCCTGGATTCTGTGTCTTTCCCTCCTGTGGTATCACCAAATGTCAAGCTGTTCTAGAAGAGAGGTGCTCTTGGAGACTTTAATAGCCTGTGTGGAGAAAAGAACAAAACCACAAAAATATCAACTGATCGATAAAGCTCTTGAGCTGTATCTTCAGTGAAGTGGTAAAGGCCCTCCAAGTTAGGCCTTTGAGACATAGCACTAATATTAATGATAAGCCAACACAGGATTATTTTTTTCTATTTAACTTGTATTTTTTGCAGCACCACTTTGCCTTGTGAGATATTAGCATACCTAAAATGGGGCCACTGCAAGTTCATTTCACACTGCCATTACTTCTCTCCCAATGTTATAATGCAAAATACTGTAACAGGCAAAAGTCAATCTTAAGTTTTGAAAGTGTTCCACCCGTAAAAAGGTTCTGTTTTCTTCTTGACCGAAAATAAAGGTAGAAGTTTTCATGGTGAGTTCGTTTGTTTTACAACAGAAGACCAAGGTGGTAGGAATACACACCTGAGACTCTAGGCTAAGTCATGAGGCATGCTTGGACTAGCCTTCCCATGCTGCTTTTGCATTCACCCTAGTAAAAATGTAATTGTGGAACTAAAAATGGTTATGCAAAATGTTTCTTTCAGCAAACACTGAGAGGAGAATAAGAGAACATGACAAGCATCTGTAAAGCTAAAGGTTTGCAGGTGAGGCTAATTAAGGAATTCCTTAATTAACCTCACCTTGCAATAGAGGAAAAAAGCTTATCCTGAAATAGTAATGGCTGATAAACTTAGCATTTGCTAGCTTTAATACTGAAATGGGAAATACTGGCGTCTTTGGTGTCACTGATTCAATTTGCTCCGTAAGGTTGGAATTTCGGTAAGCTAAGCTAGGGCATGTAATGGATAATTGTGACGGGGGTGGAGGAGATACGCCTTTATTCTCAAGTCACCTAGAACACTTTCCACCAAGCTACTAAGGAAAATGTCATTCCTTCGGCTACCATTTTGTCTAGCCTCCACTACATTTAAGGTCTGGTATACTAGAAATTACGGAGCGACGCTAATATTAGAAAGCATTTCCCAAAGAAACCTCAGGGCAGTACTCTTCATGCTTTTCAGGAAGAAAATTAGGTTTGTGGTTTTTTATAGTGAGGTTTTTGTACCTCATTTCTGCTTAACCTCAGGTGATAAAATGTAATCCATGCCTTAAACAAGGTTTTTATTTGAAGTTTAATATTCATTCCCTATGTGTGCAGGATTTCAGGAAGTAAATAATTTAACATGTTGACTTAAACAACAATTTTTCCAGCTGAGGGAGGCTGCCCGGAGAGGTTGTGGAGTCTCCTTCTCTGCAGACATTCAAAGCCTGCCTGGGTGTGATCCTGTGTAACCTGCTCTAGGTGAATGTGCTTTACCAGGGGTTTAGACTAGATGATCTCCAGAGGTCCCTTCCAACCCTGACCATTCTGCGATTCCAAAGGGACTTTGTCACTGGTTGTCCTACATCTACATATCCTCAACCAATGGCTTCCATGAAGCACCTAGCTGTTTTTACGTAAAGGAAGTAACATTCTTAGTAAGGATCAAGTTTATTGTGACACTGCATCTAACAATGCATAATTAAAACTATCAAGCTTTTGTGTTCATTGCATAACTGTCTATGTCATAGGTGGTTGAAAGGCACTGCAGCTGATTCCTAGTCCTAAACTAATAATCTATACCAAGCAAATATTTACAACTTTAATGGACTGCAGGATAAAATACCCCACTGGATTTATGCCATATATATATCTTTGCTGAACACACACTGCGTACCAGAAAGAATTCCTGTAACTAAAACTACATTATGCTTGTTTAAATAAACCTACTGCAATCTGACTTACTGAAAGAAAAAAAAAAAAAAAGCAAAGGTTTATATATAACCAGCTTCCCACCACCTCCTTCTGTGCTATTGGTTTTCCAGGCCTTTTTCTATGCAAAGAATTTCAGTGATATACTTAAATGAGTGGATGTTGCATAACATGATTATGTGCTTTTCTAAACTGAGGAATGTGTCCCACTTGCTGTATGTTACACACTGCTGCCTTGATTCTTTAATTGGAAAGAGAAATTATGTGATGACACTTTCGTATTGCTAGCAGCTGTCAAATGCTGAAACAGGGGCACAGGGGATTAGCCGGGAGGTTTTTTTCTCCTTTTTCTGTGTACTGAAAACTAGTATCACTTCCTCCTTCTCTTATGCCTTTAGTTCTGAAGGGAGGTTACATCAGACTCAGGTAATTTTTTTTTTCTTCCTTCATCCCAATATACTACCCTAACTTGTATTACAGGAATTTGCACGTATGTGTAATTAGGGTTAAAAAAAAAAAAAATCGGCCTCGAAATCGTATAAACAGTCCCGAAGTGCCTACCCCTGAGGAAACATGGCTGCAAGCCTGCCGCCTCCTTGTCTGGTACCCAGCTCCGGCCGAAGACGTGCTGGCCACCAAGGGTTAACTGCGTTCGCTCTCCTCCCGCCCCGCTCCCCCTCAGGCGCCGCCATGCCGGTTCCAGCCCGGGGCTAACGCAGCCCGCGGGGTACCGCTGGGCCTCCCCTCAGCCAGGTCGGGAGCAGGCTCGCTCGGGCGCTGCGCTGATGTACAACTGCGTGTCGCCCTTGCTAGAAGCGCGCATTCACCTTGCGGCAGGGCCCCTAGGTAGGAAGGGAAGGCCCTGCGGCCCGCCGCTGCCCCGCTGCGAGGCCCCTCCCCCCTCCGGCAGGCACCCGCCACACCGCTGCCTTACGGCCGGCTGGCTCCCAGCCCCTCCGCGGGCGGGCACGGTAACGACCGGCCGCTGCGCGAGGCGGGGCGGTGGGCGTGGGCGTGGCCGGCCGGGTCGCGCCGCCGCCTGCGCAGGCGCAGAGGCGCAGAGCGGGCCCGGGGAGCGGCGGGGAGGGCGGGGGCGATGCGGCCGGCGGGAGCATGACAGGTGGCGGGAAGCGGAGGCCGCGCGGGGCGGCAGGCCCGGCCGGCGAGCAGGTGGCTGTTAGCGGGGCCGGGGCGGGCTGTCGGGGTAGCCGGGCCGGCCGGCGGGGCCCCCGGGGTGGGGGTGGGGGCGAGCTGCCGGGGCCGCGGCGGTGTGGGGCCGTAGGCCTGAGGGCGCGAGTGCCGGGTAGCGCCAGGCGTCTGCCTGCCGCTGCCCTCGTTCTGGTTCGCTCCGTAGCTTTGCGGGAAGCCCGCGGACACGTCTCCGGCACGGGGGCCGCTCGCCTCCACCGGGGCTTCTCGCGGGGGACCCCCGCGTTCCGGGTGCGCGGTGGGCAGCAGGGGCGGCCGGGGCTGGCGGTACGGCGCGGTGCCTGGTGGCGGCCCGCCTCGGGGGTGACAGTCTGCCTCGTTGTACTGGCCTAGCGAGAGGAAACAAACCTTGGTTTTTGAAATTACCAATTTTTCTTTAAAACGGGGGTCATGATTCCTACCACTCCTGGAAGTGTTCTGTGGGAGTGAGGTAGTTGAGGTTACCGCTATAGCGGTGTGAGCGCTTGAATGGAGGTTTCGTAGCCTGTTGTGGTTTGTGTTACGTTGTTTTTTAAAACAAATGTCAAGCTACTTTTAAAATGCTATGCTGTGAACTGCCCCACTTCATATCTTGAACAGCAGAGTAGTTCAGAGAGCACAGACTTGGAGGATTTTTGTTATGTCATTGAAACAAACATGACAAAATAGTATCCCTAGTTCCAGCTGTTTGTAAAACACAAGTTTCTGGGGTGCAAGCTGCTGTGTCATTGGGAATGGTAATTTTAAAATAATTTAAAACATAGCAATCCCAAGGTTTAATCTTAGTCCTTTGACAAAATAATAAAAGTGCTTCGGTTGATTATATTGACCCATTAATATTATAGTAGCGATTTGCCATTTCATACGTATTTAGCACATGTCTCAGATAATGCACTTCTAAGGGATTCTGTTCAAAGTAGATCTTCTAATATATATGCTGGCTTAAGTAACAACCATGAATTAATGGTCTTAATCATTGTTCCTCAATTAATACAGAAGCCTTGTAAAATCCTTCAGTAGAACAAACAGAAAGCAACTAAATGAACTTTGGGTTATTGTTTTTTTTATCTGCAGTGTGAAAAAAATGGAGACGTCAAGAAGAGAAGGTCAGATCAGGCAGATATTCCCGATAGTCTTCGTCAAGAAGCAGAAACATGCTATCGACTTAGGCTGCCTGAAGATTTCTATCAGTTTTGGAAGTTTTGTGAGGAACTAGATCCTGAGAAACCAAGTGGTGGGTTTTTAGATATTTTTTGCCTTTTCTAACTCACAGAAACAACCTGAGAGCAGGCAGACTTGAGGTGTCAGGTGCATTCTAGTGCTGCTTCAGTTTTCAAGTTAAGATGCAGATGTTTACATGAGTGTAAACAAGAATGCTGGAGATAATCACAAAGATGTCGGTACACTTCAGGCTTCCTAAAATATAATTACTTAAATTGTGTAATACAAAGAAACTAAATATTGTCTAACTCTGCCTTTCTTGCAAGTACATTTAAAATGTTTAGTATGGAACTCTAGTTTCCTTGTATCTATCCAGGTTTCTAGTTCCCCAAATGTATTACGTAACAGAATGTGGCATCCCTGGGTGCTCTACATGTAACGGTTCCTTTTAGAATCCTAGAATGGTTTGGGCTGGAAGGAACCTTTAAAGGTCAATCTAGTCCAACCCCCCTGCCATGGGCAGGGACACCTTCCCCTAGACCAGGCTGCTCAGAGCCCCATCCAACCTGAACTTGACTGTTTCCAGGGTTGGGGCATCTACCACCTCTCTGGGCAACCTGTTCCAGTGTTTCCCTACCCTCATTGTGAAAAATTTCTTCCTTGTATCTAGTCTGAATCTACCCTCTCTTTTAGTTCAAACCCAGTACCTCTGGTCCCATCACTACAGGCCCTACTAAAAAGTCTGTCCACGTCTTTTTTTATACACACATAATACACCCTTTAAGTATTGAAAGGCTGCTGTAAGGTCTCCCCAGAGCCTTCCCTTCTTTGAACTGAAAACGCAACCCTTTCAGCCTTTCCTTGTAAGAGAGGTGCTCCAGCCCTCTGATCTCTTTTGTGGCCCTTCTCTGGACCCACTCCAACAGGTCCACGTCTTTCCTATACTGAGGACTGCATGGCTGGATGCAGTACTCCAGGTGGGATCTCACCAGAGCAGAGTAGAGGGGCAGAATTTCCTCAACTGCAGCTGCCCGTGCTTCATTTGATACAGTTGCCCAGGATACAGTTGGCGTTCTGGTCTGTGAGTGTATGTTACTGGCTGATGTCCAGCTTTTCATCCACCAGTACCCCCAGGTCCTTCTCAGCAGGGCTGCTCTCATTTTCTTTATCCCCCCAGCCTGCGTGGATATCAGGGGTTGCCCCAACCCAGGTGCAGGACCTTGCCCTTGGCTTTGTTGAACCTCACGAGGCTCACATGGGCCCACTTCTCAAGCTTGTCCAGGTCTCTCTGGATGGCATCCTGGCCCTCAGGCATGTCAACCACACCACTCAGCTTGGTGCGTTCTGCAAACTTGCCGAGGGTGCAGTTGATCCCACTGTGTATGTCATTGATGAAGATATTAAACAGTATTGGTCCCAGTACAGACCCCTGAGAGACATCACTTGTCACCGATCTCCGTCTGGACATTGGACTGTTGACCACTACTACTTATGAGAAGTGTAATAACCTAACTCTTGAATGAGTGAAAGCTGTCTGAATATAAAGAATGGGTCAGCTTTCCTTGTCAGGTAAACTGTGTTTGACTGCTTGGATTTGTGGAAACTTTTGATCCTTGAGTGACACGGGAACTTCTGGTTTAGACATGCACCCACCAGAAGGTAAACCAGTTCATGCATTGCTTTTCAGATGCGCTTATGTCAAGTGTTGGACTTAGGCTGGTTGGACCATATGATATTCTTGCTGGAAAACACAAAAAAGCAAAATCAACAGATCTGAACTTCAATATTCATTGGAGATTCTTCTATGATCCCCCAGAATTCCAGACTATACTTGTTGGGGATAGCAAAACACAGTATCACATGGGATATTTCAGGTATTTTATTTAATATATACTCTTGCTAGACTGTAACTATGTGCAGCTCTTTTTTTTTTTTTTTTTCTTCCCCCCCTCCTCAGTATTTCAGAATTGTGTGCTATCACCAAATAAGAATCTTTCTCTTCTGTGATAAGGTATTAACATGTAGAGGCATGAAGCTGGGTTAATTAGCATTGATAATATACAACTGTGGGCTGGCTTCAGGGGCAGTGGGTTGGCCAATATAGATAAGGTGCAGCTGTGGCTGGTTCTGTTAAGGGGTTGGGCAGCCAATGAAGAGAGAGCAGCTGAGGAAGAGAGAGGAGGAAGAAGCAGAGAGAAGAGAGAGAGCGAGTGTGCGTGCGTGTGTGCGCGCGCCTTGGGTGAGGAGAGACAAGGAAAAGGCAGCAGAGAGACTGGCCTGAAGACTATGTTGTTATGTGATGGTAAAAGACCTTGTTGCAGCTGGCTAGTTTGGAGAGTGCTGCGACATTAACACATGGGTTGATGTTTTTTATTAAAAATGATCATATATATTGGAATTGAAGACTAGATTTAAATATTTGTTAAACTACTTCCCCCAGCCCTCCAGAGCATCTTCACTTACTGATTTTTAACTTTTTGCCATGATAATTTGAGGAAAAAGTCAAGCCTTATGAAATAAAGGGAAAGTGTATTCTCTCTGCGTGTATTGATATACAAGCTCCTTTCAAAACCATGCTGTAAGATTTTTAGAGCTTTTGATCTGAGGGCTTTGCTTGGTAGGTTTCTGAAGGACATGGCAGTATGATGCGGAGGCAAATTAATTTTACTTTGAAATAGGAGAAATGGACACAGCTTGACTATCTGTGTGTACTTTTTCATGAATAGGGATGTGCCTGATGAGCTGCCAGTGTGGGTTGGTGCAAATGAAGCCAAGAAGGGCTGTGTGATTTCACAAGTTGGTGATAATGTCTTTGCCGCAGTCAAGTAAGGTTCATGTTTACTTTTATTTATAAATAGTAAGAGTAGAGGAGAAACTGTGGTGTGGAATAATGTAGCTAACTTACTATGCATCTTCCTTTCTCAAGAAACCCTCACTTATTTTCTGCTCCTGCTAGCAAGTTTTGAGGTACTGTCAAAAGCCTTAGTAGGCTTCTTGGCAGTGTTTTCCCTTTACAAGTAAAATAGATGGTATTAATTATCTCGTTCTTTAAATATATTGGCAGGGATGGGCTCTATAGGGAAAAAAAATACCTGCTGGATGTGTTGAAGTACTTCTTAAGTAAAGGATAAGTAAAGAAAGGGCACCTGAAACAGTGGTGAAGGAAATCTGATGAATAGCATCAAGCTCTTGTTCTTGCCTACATAAAAATACATTACTTCTGTATATAATGAATATCTACAAGAAGTACCATTTCTGACCTGGGGCAGGATAACATTTATATGGATATGTAATTCAGTATGATTCATGAAGCTTTATGTCATCCTGCATCATGATTGTAAACAGCAATTTCATCACCTGTCAGTTAAAAATGGAAAGCTCTCTAAGGATGGATGTGTGTCAGTAAGTGAAAGCATACTGAATAGTTTCTGCAAAAGAACCCTTGTGTAGTGCAGAGTTAAACGAAGACATTTGTTTTGAAAGCACCATGATGAAACTCATAAATATGTATTTATGTGTGTGACTTGGGTGGCAAACAGTGTATATGGCACTGAAGCAGCAAACTGAGTTCTCAAATTAGAAAGATGAGCAGCTACTGAGGCCAGGAAAATCTTCAGCACTTTCTGGTTGCATAAACTGTATTGTAATGCAAATACGGATAGGAAATGCCAAAGTACTATCTGTGCCAAACTTTTTTCTTTCTTGTTGTTGAGAGGCTTGCATTCCCAACTCTATGTGTATAAATAAACCCATGACTGCTAATCTTCATTATAAGATTTGGAGGTTTAGTGATTAGAAGGCTATTCATTTGTTTGTTTTCTGTTAAGCTCTTTTAAGATGTGTTTCTACTGTTTGCAGATTATTTTTGTCAAAAAGACTGAAGGAAGTGACCGATAAAAAGAAAATTGCTATTTTGAAAGACATAGATGAAAAACTATCAAGAACAGCAAAAGAACTGGGTTATTCTCTGGAACAAAAAACCATGAAGATGAAACAGAGAGATAAGAAAGTATGACTTTCCTGATCCACTGGAGAGGACTAAGTTCTGTTAAACCTTTTTTTTTCCCATTTACTTGCCTGTTTTGTTTTTGGTTGGTTTGGGGTTTTTTTTCCTCCTTCTAGTTGGTAAGGATGCTTCATTTAGGAGTTCCCAGAGCTAATCAGTTTGCTTTATAAAACTTCAGGAGAGAGAAGATAAATACAACTGTGTTCCAAATAATAGGATTAAATCAAAACACTTTACTCTTGTAAACCATAGCTTGGCATTCAGTTAAAGGAAAAAAACAATAAGGGAAATAATCTAAAAATGAAAATGAATGGGTAGCATGGAGAAAACTGCTTCAAAGTGAAGATTCATGTAAACAGTTGGATCAGATCTACTAGGAATAGGACTGTTAAGGATGATGTGGTTTAGTAACAGAGTTTTCTTGCATAGCTATCAGAAATAATTATGGTGGGAGGTGACTAAACAAATGTAGTACAGCGCTACACAAGTGAGTACAAGGATTCCTAGAGTTCAGAACTTGACTGGAGTAGGTTGCAGTTACTTTAAAATTTAATACTTGAAAGTAACTGCTATGTAGTTTGAAAGTGAGTTGATGTCCTGGAGTCTGGACAGTATATTGGCTTTAGTCACCAGCAGTCATTTAGCGAGGCAAGTGATATTATGTCACTGTATTGACTTACGGTGCAATATTCAATTTCCTCTCTCTTTGTTTAGGTGGTGACCAAAGCATTTCATGGAGCAGGCCTAGTTGTTCCTGTAGACAAAAATGATGTTGGATACAGAGAACTTCCCGAAACAAATGGTAAATGTCTTGTTTACTCTATTCTTCTGCTTTATTTAAGTAAACAACAGCCTTCAGTCGCACAGCTACTCTGCAAAAACCAAACTGCATTCATCTTTCCCACTCGGAAGAATATGAGCCGTGGGAGTAAAAGGCAGAAGTCTTGAACCATCACACTTGACGTGAAAGTGTTTTCTTTAAATGAACCAGATGAGAATCAGTGAAACATGGTAAATTTGAAATAATAATTCCTGAGGTAATAGTTTAGATAACCTTCTCTTTTTTTTTTTATTGGTGCAGCCATGCAGGAAGTAGATCAAAAAAACCAATCTACATTCAGGGCTTTGTGGGTTTATTTCTTATCCCTCCTCTTCTCCCGGCATTGTTCTAACCAGAGTCAGTTCCTTGAGGCAAATTCACCACACAAATGCTTGTCCATATGTGGGGAACTGAGATGGAGGGGCATGGGGCAAGAATGAGCAGCAAAGGGAAGGGGGAAGCTTTTTCACAAGCAGCTCAGGGTGTGCCCACTTGGTCTTCCTCTTAGCATGACACACAGGTATGTTTTTGCCACGAACTACTTGTGTGCAATAATCAATTTTTTTATCCAAACATCTAAATATTTTTGCTTTTGTTTTTTGCAGCTAATCTGAAAAAAATCTGTAAGGCCATTGTTGATGCTCCTACTGATGATGAGAGACTGAAGGCCTTTGCACCCATTCAGGAAATGCTGACCTTCGTCCAGTTTGCTAATGATGAATGTGACTATGGAATGGGGTACGAACTGGGAATGGACCTGTTTTGCTATGGATCACATGTGAGTACTACAACAATCATACTTCACAAAACTGAGCATTATTTTAGGCACGGACAGGGAGTTGTTCTGTGTTGTAGATCTCTATTCCCAACTCTATTGCATAATTATCCCTAGGAATCACAAAAGTCTACATGAATTACGAAGGCTGTTAAAAAGTCACACTTGTGACCTCATTCCACGTTGAATTTAAAACTGCTTGTGTGAAAGCACAATCCTGCAATCCAGAAGCATTTAAACAGCATTTACCTCTTGTGGTTTGATGTGCGTAAGACAACGAGTTAACATTAGACTCGTAAAAATGCAAAATGTCTAATCCAGATATACTGCATAGCTGCAGACCCCATCCCCAACTACTTGTATAGGCACAAGCACTCACACTCGACTGGATAAAGAAAGGGACTGACCTTTGCAGTAACCGCAGCTGAAAAAATGTGAACGCAGGTCAGTTGCCTAGCTACACTGCTGGCATGGCTGCATAAAAGACCTCCCACCAGGTGTCTCTGGTTCTGTATTAACAAGGAATCTCATAAATATAAGCTGATAGACTTACTGGTGCTTAATCACACATAAAGATTCTAGTCAGCACTTTTTGTTCTGCATTAGCCACTGCCCCGTTGATGAAAAGGGTCATGTTTGTAATGAATCCATGGCTAGGAAGTAACATACAAAAAAGCTTCAACACCAGTGCGATATTATGAACAGATGGTTATAGAAACACCCACGCAGAATAGCTACTTTTACTAAAACTAGTGTTGGATAAGGGGTGCTGCGAAGCATCGTGTAGAAAGATAAACATCTTGCAATACCAAATGTAGGCCCAGAAGAATTGTGCTAAACACTAGTTAAAATATTTAGCTGCTGAAATGAAGGAAAATTCATGGCTCTTTCCATATGCTGTTACATTAGTAATGTGTTTCTTAGATTCTCTACCCTGTTCCCGTAAGTTCCCTACAGCATCTGAGAATGTGTTGTATTTTTGTCTGATAACCTGCTGATTTAGGACTCCTCCTTCAGTGACCGTGCTGCTTCAGCTGCTTAATTCCTTCTGAGGTCTAGAAGGGCAGTGAAGGAAACGGTTACTTCCAGTTGGTTGAGTAGGTGGAGGCAAACCTCCATCTTTCACACTTCGCTCAGCATGTATGATTAACCACTGACGTGCTCCTGCAATGACAAATTATCTTTACAATACTGTGATTGGTCCTGATACCTATCTTACGCAGCAGTCTGAAAGAGCCATAATTTTGCAGCGCTTTTCTAAAAATAGAAACCTTACTACATCGTCTAGTTTAGTAAACAGAAAGGAAAAACAGTTGCTTCGCACATAACTGACACCACAGTTTGGTGCCAGCATTTTTGCCTACCTGTAGACACTGAGAGCTGCTTTGCATGTGTGACTAGAGCCCGGCTGTCCCCTTGCTCACGGAGCCAGAAGACACACTGGCACTTTATCTGTAGCCAAAGACCTGGAAAGGGACTTAAACCTCTTCCCCTTTGTCGGGGAGGTGTAATGGACTGTCACGTACAGTAACCATCACAGGTGCTAATTGTGCTCTTGGCACTGGAAGTACCTAAACGCGGCCTGGGTGCCTTAACGAGTTAGCGTCACTTGCAGCGCTATAAATAGGTTTCCATCCCTCCCCCAGCGGCTGGGATAACCCGGCCCGGCCGTGCCGCGGCTGTCACCGGTGTAGCGCGGGGGCGGCAGAGGGAAGGGGCTGGGATGCGGCCAAGCCGGGAGGCGAGGCAGCCCCCCAGCACCGCCCGGTTGTCCCTCCCTCTCCCCGCAGTACTTCCACAAGACGGTGGGGCAGCTGCTGCCGCTGGCGTACAGGCTGCTGCGGAGGGACCTCTTCGCCGAGATCATCGAGGCGCACCTGGACCACCGCCGGCGGGAGGCACCGGACCAGCTGGCGGCCTGAGCCGGGCCGGGGGCGGCGGGGGCGGGGGGCCTGTGCTCGTGCTTTTTTTATTCTTATCATTATTATTACTATTATTGTTAGGTCTGGGGTTTTGTACTCTGTGGCGGTGCCCCCTGCGGTCAGTAAAGCTTTTCTAAGGAAGGAGCCGCCCGCCCGTGCTGCTGCGGGGGTGTTGGGGGGGGAGAAGTGGTGGGGGGCGGGGAGGGACAGTGGCGTTGGGGGGGGAGAAGTGGTGGGGGGCGGGGAGGGACAGTGGCGTTGGGGGGGAGAAGTGGGGGCGGCGGGGAGGGACAGTGGTGTGGTGTGGGGGTGAGGTGTCCCGCTGCGCTCGGGCCGGCACGGCGGCCCCCGCCCCACGGCCCCGCTCCGGCCGCGCCTCCGCGGGGGGGGCTGGTGGCAGCAGGCGCCGCGGGCCGTAACAGCCGGCACTGGGCGGGCGGTCGCTGCACGTTTGCTACGGGAACCCGCGGGAGCTGGGGCGGCGATGTCTCGGTGGTGGTCACGGGCTGGTTCGGCGCTGCTCCGTTGCAGCCGGCTGCTTCTCCGCACCCCCCGAACCCCCCTTCCTTGGTGCGGGTGGCCACCGCTGCCGTGGCACGCTGCTCTGTCCTGCCGCACCGCGCCGGTAAAACACAGCCAGGGACGGCGGCGTTCGCTTCTGCAGCCTGACTGCGCTAGGCCTGGGCTCCGTCTGCTGTCTGGCTGAACTAACGGGAAACAAACAGGATTTAAAACAGCTAACTGACACAAGAGAAATGAGAAATTCTGCTGCAGTTGCCACCGAAACAGCCAGGTGAAATGATCCTGTTTTCACTGATCTGGACTTCTGAAAACAGAAGTGATTTTGTACAGGGTGCAAAGTGATTTTTGAGTTTATCGCTGCACTGCTCAGTTTTCCTGTTACTTAGGCCCGAGCGTTTTGCTCTCAGGCAACCACTTGACCTAGCAGTCCAGAAACCAATGGAAAATGACATTTGCTCCTGGCTCACCAGGCCTGCTCTCAGACAGTGACTTCTATTGTCGCCGCTCAAGTGATTCGCGATGACAGTACTACTGACAGAAGGAACAGGGCACTAGCCACATGCTCAAATTTCAAAGCTGCCCCTACTTTTTAGCAAAGGACTGTACCTCCAAAGGCCCCTTCCAGCATAAACTTAATATAGAATTCACAATGTAGAAGTGCATTACTTCTGTAAATTTGACAACCCCACCCCTTTCATTCAACACAGAAGTGTTTAATTTATTCAAAAATAAGCACAAGCACACAGAGACTTTAATGTTTTATACATAAGATAGGTGCTTTCTTGAAAATTCAGTCTTGCTCCCCATTACTCCTTAGGTTCAAAGAAGAAGAGACCTTCATATTAATGCCCTGTAAATTACACAAGTAACCAAAAAGTACTCACCTCTTGCACAATTTTTTATTTTTTTTCCAACCAGAGGTACTAAAAAGGTACTGTGGTAGAAACTACACAATCCTGGCTTTTAGACAGTAAAAGCATCACACGCTTCTATTATAAATCAGGAAGCCAACTATTCTATAATTAAAACAGATTTTTTTATATGTCTATTTTGGAAAAATATTATCTACTACTGATCTGTTTGATTGGATTGATTTGGCTACTGATGTGTAGCCAAATACCAGGCAATACAAAGACTACATCTCCTCCTAAAATTCACTCTTTTCTTAGCTAGCTGCTTACTGGTGGTGTATGTAAAATTCCGAGCTGTTAATTTTCTCTCAGAGAAAATTAACACAAAAATCAATACAAACACCGTTTGTGAACAAGGAGAAAACATGACAGAACAGTAAGTGGTCATACAGAAGTTTTTAATGTTTGATTAAATCATCACAGTAATCAGAATTTTTACTGTAATGATATGCAGCTCTACCACACTATTATAAATAAAAACATTAAGATCAATATTAAATACAGCTCTAGGCAACATCACAGATTAACAAAGAATGCATTCTTCATGAACCAGTAACTGAATGGTTTAAAAAAAAAAAACAAAAACCAAAAAACAAGAAAAAATGCTGACACTTTTCCCCTCCCATCCACCACGTATTTTTTTTTCTTTTTTTCAAATTTGTAACTTGACTAAGGCCCTAGAAAGTTTAACATTAGAAATTTTTCATTGCACAGCACAGGCACACATACTTACTTTGTTATCAGAACCTCGCATTTATGTTTACCAGAAGACATTTTAAATGTCAACAGGGAAAGAAAGCTTAGCAGGTAAGAAGAGTAAACAGAGATGCACAATTTATTTGCAGCACTGGGGATCCATACTGAAATTATAAAACACAGCTGGGGTGTGAACTGTACTTTAATTCGGACAGTACAGTCTGTAGAATTAGGTGCAAGTTAATACAGTACACACAGCAGGGTTTTATGAGAACATCAGACATGGCAGAGGTTTCAAACTAATTTAAAGCAATTCTTATACATGTAGTGCATTTATAGTCTTCCACTGTAGAAAAAATTTAAGACAACAGAAATCAGCATCGCAGACAACTTCCAGAGCCGCTGTCTGTAAATGGGCCAAATTCTGCTCTTTGTGAAGTTTCTTCTGCAAAGTTTCTCCAGGCTTACGCAACATAACAGAACAAATTTTGAACTGCTAGCACTGACTTCACGTGGAAGGACACAGCTAGTTGCTGCAACACTCCCATTTCGACACAGCCCACTTCCCTGTTTCACTTCCAAACCCGTTTTTAATACAGGGGCTGATCACCATGAGCCCAGTGGCGCATTTCACTTTCTACTGGTTCCAGTTGCTGCAAGAGATAGACGATGAGATGTAGAGATGGTAGTCTTACACTCCAAAAAATTGGTAAAAATTCAGCAGAGCACTTAAGCACAGGCATCATTACGGAGCTTCCCAAAAGTACCAGAATTTCGGTTCAGTATGTTATTGTACTTCACATAAAATCATACCACGTACTTTTACTAAACAACAGTTAGGTAACTGTGATGAATGCCTTAGAGATGCCTAGGATTATTATTTTAGTCTTCGGTCATTTGTATTATTGGAATTTTTGCAGTCTTGTGGGCATAATTGTTAGAAGAAGGAAATTTTATCTAAACCCATATTATAATGCATAATTTTTGTCCGCCAGATTTCTTTTTTCCTCCCTACTTTAGGCTTACAGCATTACCTCTTTTCCTCTGCGTGTGTTCGTGATGGCGGTGGCTTGGTAAAGTGAATATGAAACAAATTAATCTAGTGACTGGAAAGAAAAATGTAAAGAAGTTAGGGATGTGTCAGTTCACCTGCTAGCATGCGTGTTGCTGCTGATTTTTGAAGTCCTGCCAAAGTTTCAAGTACTGGATTCAGTTCTGCCCTGCTGCTCATCTTCTGTGGCTACGTATCATTTACACCTCTGTACACTTGAGGAAAAAAAAACCAAAAACAACGAACCAACAAAACACCAGTCAAAAGCAATCTATTAATTATAGTTGCTTTCTTCCTATTATTTTTAAAATAAAATTTTAATATTACTGTTCCAGTTATCTGCTAGTAAAGGAAAAAGGAAATCTCAAGGTAACGGCAGTGAAAGTTACGTTTGAAAATGATCTTAGATGTATGTTGGATCATAAAGAAACTATTTTGTTTAAACCCTTCTAGTTGTAAACATTTGCTAATCCTCCATTACTTGCAGAGGATTATGAATTATTCTATAAAAATCACATTAAAAATGTAATTAGTTATGTGAGATATTAACTGATTAATATTTAATAATTTTAATCCATACAAATATAAATAAAGAATGGTAAAACTTCAAGAAAAATAATATACATTTAGTGCAAGTTATGAGTTACATTTCTTCCTACCATGTCAGCAGTGGAACGTCTTTTGTGGAAAAGGAAAATAAAAACGACCGCTCTCAGATTTTTATGGGGGGGGAGGGGGGGGGGGGAAGGATCTCCAGTGTTGTAGCATGCAATTTTTACCAGATACACGTATACAGAATTGTTCCAGCTCTTAACTAGTAGAATAGCAGTATTCTTCCTTGTACTGCACAACATTGGTATATATCATAGTGTTTTCAATAATACAAAAATTGCATAAGACCAGGTCACCTTATCGATATTTTCTGCAGCAAAAACAGTATTTTTCTTTGAAACTCTAGTTTCCTCTGGTTTTAATTTTTCTCATATCATGACAGCACATGGGTTGAAAGAAGTCTTGCATGGTTCTTGCAAGATATTACCTGTTCAATCTGGTTTTGTCGCAGTGGATCTGTACTGCCCCAAGCATTTCATGATGTACAAACTTACACGTTTAATGGCACAAGAAACACCTCCCTTCTTGTGATCAAACCTCAGTAACTCACAGTACATCTCAATATGAGAAACAACTGCTTCAAAAAGGGCACACCAATTTTAACGAGGCTTTGTTACGGCTCAGGAGAGAGAGAAATAAAGCTCTTCTGGAATGTAGAAAGGTGACGTGTAATAATTAATACATTTCATGAGTTAACACAACAGTTTTCAATGGTAAAAAAAGGGCAAGACCTTTCAGTCTCCGTAAGATGGCTCAATTCAGAACGATCCCTCCAGAAACAGGGACTAGTAACACATCTCTTCAATGCTGAAGTACCAGGCTGGGGCTGGAGAACTGCGCCACCTCGCATGGCTCACCCACTGCACTATCATGGCAGACCTGACGTCTCGGGACGCATCCAGTGCAGGACAGCAGCTCTCCCTTCCCACGCTCCCATCCGCCTTCCTCCTCGCCACATTCTCCCCCAGACCAACTCCTGATTTCCAGCAGCACTGTTATGCAAAAACCCAGCTCTCAGCTCTGATTTTAGAAGTATCTCCCAGACTAAAGTGTTGTGCTATTCAACAAATGAACCTCCTCTTCCGTTTCCTCTCTCTCCTCAGCTATGGGTTTCAGTTGAACATTATTGAGGCGGGGTCTTGGTTTGCCGTCTGGGCCATATGACGGAGGATATCTTTTTTTGTTATAATGCCAAGGAGGCGCCTGAAAAGCATAAACGGAAGATCAATATTAATCCAAGCAGGAAAATAATAAAGCAGAACAAATCTGTAGCCAAGTCCTTTTTGTTGACAGGAATGGAGCACAATTAAACCAGCCTCATTTTCTTATTTAAACAAAAACATTTTATTCATCAAAATGTTGAGGAACCACCGGTTTGTTAAAAGACAGCGATGCTGAGACACCATATCAGATGGTCTCTGACAGCTGTAGTCTGTTTTAATGAAATACAAGTGATACGAGTAGAGCCCATGACAATTTTTATTTCACTTTTTGTTTCTACAAAAATGAAATTTTGATTAGCGTATGCCAACAAAAAAGTAACAGAGAGGGACAAAGAAAAGAAGAGGTATGAAAAAGAAGTGATATTGATCCCATTTCATAAGGGAGGCATGTTCCAGCCTAGCCATCAGAAGTGACATATTGCTTGATGGCCCAAAATCCTAACAACAAATCAAACTCCCCTTCCCTCTGTTTTTAAATTGCAACGATCCTTCCAGTCTGACAGACTGGCTCAGGCTGAATGTATTCATAGGAGCACGCTGTATCGGCCATGAAACTTTTGTAAAGTAAACAGCAGTTAACTGGTTTTTGGAGTTCACAGCTTTAGAAAATAAATTGCTTACAATAAAAGAAAATTTTCCTTTTCCAATTTAGATACTGTGCTCTTATGACAGGGTCTTCATAGCTTTTAAAGTTACAAATCTGCAAAATTTCAAAAAGGGTGAGACTGTCCAAAAGGATAATATCACAGGAGAAGCAAAGAGCAGAATGGATGAGCTGCTGCCCTTGTTATTCTGGTTAGTACATTTCGTTTTGTCTTATTAAAGGACGCATGAAATACTTGTGAAATATTAGCATAAAATGAGAATGTAATTAGCATGTTTTGCACATAAGCAGTTAAACTTGGTGGGTATGTTTAGTAGAGATGTAACTAGCAACCCATGTCCAAATTAAGACAAGGTCTACCATCTACCTAAGGTTAGTTCACAACATCATGGTTAAAACAGTACCTAGATTCTGAAGTCAACAGTCAAACACAGTAGCATGCCACTTGGTGGCTTAGGGTATCACTGAACAGTTTATAAAGGAGTACATTAATTGCTGTAGGTAACAGCAGCAGAATCACAGGACTTTACTAAAAATAAAGAGTACTTTTGAAAAACGTTGATAAAGGGAAGATCTAATGCTACAATACATTAAAGACACGCTTGGCTTTGCTTCTCAAAAGATGTGATACTTTGCTACTTAACAGCTATTTAAAGCTGTCAAGATCAAAAAAAGAGATTGGCATAGACAAAAATCTTAATTTGCATTAGGCAGGGAAAAAGTATCCCTAGCTGTGTGCTTTCCCACCTGGGGAAATCAGCAGATCCAACTAGATGGATCTATGTGATCTCAAGAACAAAAATACCAGAAAGTCTATTGTTTACGTTCCTTTAATGTTGTGACTAACAGTCTGTCCACGTTAACAGCTTGATTTCTACAAAAGGATTTTGCACATAGTTTTATGGTTTAATACAAACTTTTAGCATAAGATGATTTCATTGTTCAGTTGATGACATAAAGGCCCTGAACAGTTCACAAGTTTCATGCTTCCTGACTTCTAATGTGTCTAATTATGAGATCTGATATATCTAATCACCAAGGGTTCGACGTGCTGCTTTAGTTGCTCGAGATGCTCTAATATGTTCTTCTTTGTGATGATCCCCAAGACAATCCTGAAACAGATCATGTTATGCTAATAACTGTGTGTGAAATAAAATAAAAAAAAGTTCTAATCACAATGAAAAAGGATTAGAGCAAAACTAAAAAAAATAAATTAAAATTAAAAAAAAAAAGGTTGCAGGAAAGCTAATGAGATAATTAAATGAAAAATGATTTGAAAGTCACTACCCTTTCCCAGACACTGCTTTTTTTTCTTTTTCTCCCAAAATGCTGAACACAACTGGATCTTCAACCACCCCAGAGCAGTACGTTTCTCAAATCAAGCACACATCAGGGAAGCACACTTCATCCCTTCCCCCCCAGATTCCTATCTCTTCAGGTTTTAGAGGCACTGAAAACTAAAATCCACTTCATTTCCTTTGTTTAATTAGTTATTTTCCCCCACACATACAGATAATTATTTGCATTTTAACAAGCCACCGCAGAGAGAACAAAGTAGTAAGTCTGTTAAGTCATAGCAATTGCGGTTTGAAGCTGCACTATAGAGCAGGGCTATGTGGTGTCCCTACAGACAGACAAATTCAGACAGATTTCTCATTCATAACAGTATATGTCAAGAGCAACTCCCTGGAATGGATATTCTGGTACAAATTAGGAAGAGTGAGGCTCAGTCTCTCCCCCACCCACCCCCTCAGCACCAATTCCTGCACAGTTCCTATTCCAATCTGGATCAGAACCAGTAAGCTGATAATGTGTCTTTATGTGAGCATATTCAATCTGCAGGAAATTTGCTAAAATATACATTAGTCCTTGATGTTCACATGGCTGTATGCCGTGCCTAAATACCACTAGTACTAGTAGTTACTATCTGATCTTGTTGTAATGGACAGCGTGCTCATGGAATATCACAGCTTTGTAAACTGAAGTAGGACAACAAATATGAATGTTCGAAAACATCAAATCATTAAAGCCATCCATACTTGCTGCTACCTTATTGTAAAAGTTAAAAATTTATAGTACAGTTTGACATAGCTTTGCATGATTAATCTTTAGTTGATTTTAACATCAATGTTAATGTTTGAGCTCTCAACCAGAACAGAAACTAAGAAAAAAAGTCATCATAGTAAATATTCTTCATTGAAGTTTTATCAGTTCAAATTCACCCCCCCAAAACAAGAATAACTGCATGTCTGCACTGACTTCTAAGTGTCAGATCATGATGTCCTTTCCCCATCAGAGAAAGGTTTTAACAGTCATTTATGCTTCTGAAAACATCTATCTGCCATTCAATACAGGGATGCATTGAAGAAAAAAAACCAGGAGAACATTTAAAATAAATTTGTTTTAAAATAAATCTGAAAAAATAAACTTGGGGACTAATGCGTTATTTAAATATTTGACACTTAGAGCAGCAGTCCTTTTGCCCACAGCAAAACAAAGTCAGTCCCACCCATATTTCAGGTTTCTTGGGTTTTGTCCTATGGACATTGATCCTAAATAACGTGCGTTAGCAGACAATGTTTCATTCCCCAGGTGCCTTAAAAGACATGCTAAAGAGAAAGCAAGATACTATGGTAGGAGCTGCAATGTCATGTGTCAAGTGTTTAACGCAAGAGATACAGGAAAGCAGAATGTTAAAGCAACAGCTACACAGAAAAAGATCATGTAACAAACAAAAAAAAAAAAAAAAAAAAAGAGTAGCGTTTTAGGTAAGAGGCAATTATATATAAACATCTCTGTTTCCATCTGTTTCCATGTCTAAGGCTGATTAATTTAGTGGGTTGACATGACAACTCCCTACAGTTTCATTTACAAACATTCTAAATCTTAAAATTACTTTATTGAAATATTTTGAAGTGTAGAAACAAAAGTTGCAGACTGAAGTTCCAGAACCAGTAGCAGTTATTTAGTTGTTAGTATTCCAAAAACAAGAGTTTGGTGGTAATCACCATCACTCCAGAAGAGGAGATACTGACTGCATCATTTTCTCCCTTACTTTTTATGAACCCAGATATTTGTAGACATTCAATAGCTGACACATTGCACATTGCCAAAACATCTATAAGAACAAGGAAATACTTAGACTGTGCACCACGCAAGACTGATTTTTATGAGACAAGTTGTGTCTCCTCCACATGTAAGTTAAACACACAAAACTTGCTGAATGAATGCTAATTATTAACCAAACATCTTTAAATGACTGAATTCACCTGCCTGCTTACTTGGAATACAAGGGAGGAGTAAGAATTTAAGAGAGGTGCCACAGCACGATGCCTTCTTAACAGAAGTTAGGGTCCTCGGTTGCAGCACCAAACCTATGGGTTCAAATACCGTGATCCTGGAATATATCCGGGTTCAAATACTCTGATCCTGGAAATGCAAATTACCGTACCTAACAAAATGAACAGCATTGCTGCCACTTCACTCACCCGTTGTGTGTTACAAGGCACTGCCTCAGACCCAGCTTCCGGAAAATATCCACCACTATTTCCATTGGTGTGTGGTCTGTCACGGTGAAAGGGCTCATATCAAGTATGCTTCTAAGTTTCAAAGGTCGAGGGCTTTCTGCTGGAAGCGATGGGGTATGCTGGGCAAAACAGACCCTGGAACTGCCAACAATCCCTTCCTGCTTCTTTCTAGCACTTTCTTTAAGAATAAGAGAGGAGGGGAGAAAACAGCAGAGGAAGAATTTACATTCTTGGAGTAAGACAAGTTAGTGCAAACAGACAGATCAATCAACACTACCATACTGATGTTATTCTCTACACATCAATATTCTGATACATGCTATTTCAATGTGTTTCTATAGTCACTGCTTTATCCCTAAGAAGTGTTGGTACAGAAATCACAAAAGCTGTCTACCATACAGCTCTGGCCATTCTTCGGCTACCAACGTTCTCACTCCAATAACTAACTTCTATTTACTATGAAGAGGTGGAAAGACATCAAAAATAACATGTAGGAAGCACACAGGCGACTGCTGAAGAAACTGTCCAGGGCAAAACAATCTCAATTGACAGCTCCCCTGTCATGATTCCAACAGCTGTAAATATTGTTGGTTTGAAACCAAGGTTCCCATTTCTGATCACTCTGGAAGCGCTGTCTTCTTGTTTATAATGAATTTATTTACCTTCTGGGAACAGGATCCTCCTCCTTTTCACATCTTCATCACCTTGGTGACAACCGCATCCTTCCCTCTACCCCAAACTATTTTACACAAAACGATTCTCTCAAGCCAGCCAAAATCCAAGACTAAGCAACTTGCACTACGCAATCTCAGCAGCCGAAATGAGTCTTACCTGTGGAAGTCTATTATTAGAAGAATGTTTAGCTATTCTCTCATTTACTCTTAAGTAAATGCAAACTTAAACTAGTATGCTGTCCATAATAATTTCCAAGTTTTGGACATTTCCTATACAACCTACATAGTGTCATACCATAGTATACACAGTATGAAGACCACAAGCAAAATTTTCACTGAAGTAAACAGTGTTGTGTTCACAAAACACTTTTTAAAAAAATGAGGAAAAGCCTCAAACCAAACAAAAATCCTGGACTAGATGGTGTTTTGGCCTATTTCAGTATGACAAGTTTTGTTTTTATGACAAAGAGATTAACATTTTCTCCATTTCAGAGCCTGCTATTGAAGATAATCATATACTACAATAAAGGAATGGGCAGCCTGTATGAGGTATCTGAACCTGAACTAAGTCTAGAAACACACAGAGTAAACTCTGCTTTAAGCTATAAAATCATATAAGTTGGCATATGTAATCATGCAACACTGGAAGATACTTACCTATTGCAATAGTTAAATCTCTTCTTAGAGCAAAGCCCACTAGTCTCTGAGATTCTTTTGACATAATAACAGGAAAACCATTATAGCTGGTTTCGTTGATCAAGTTTTCTATGTCTTCAACTGTCATATTATCCTGCGTCAGAACTGCTAAAGGTGGATCACTTCTTCGAGGTCTCATAACATCAGCAGCCAGTGTTGTGTGAGTAAATTCTTCCTTTGCATCCAAGAAAGGATATCCATTCAGTCGGATGTGTGCCTCGTAGATGCCTTCCCTACCAAAGGCATCTCCTACCCACTTACTGGTCATGACTGCAGCCATTAGGGGCACAATATATTCCAGCCCTCCTGTTAGCTCAAAGACAATAACTACCAGGGACACAGTCATCCTTGTCACACCACCTGCAAGAAAAAATGGTAGCCAGTAACATTCTAGTATCAGATAACAACGAATTTAGGATTTCCTGCCCTCCTATTGAGAACTACAAACATAACTTTGCTGTTAAGAGTCATCTAACAAACGTCATTCTGTAGAATACAAACAGAAGCAGACAGAAAAAATGAACTCAAAACTTTTAGAGGTTAAAAAAAAAAGAGAGAGAGCTAGCTTGAAGGGAAATTCCTAGAAAGTGAGAGAATAAAGGGATTTGAAAAATATGTGCAGCTATTTGAAGTAAACTAAGGGTAAAACTACATACTTCTACACGCCTAGGTTAAAAAAAACTGAAGTGCAAGGAAATCCAGTAAGATAAGAATCTGAAAAAAGAATGGAACTTATGCAGGGAAGTCACAGGTAGCAATTCAATAACTATGCTGTCCAAAGGATTAGGAATTTAATGCTGTTGCTGAATCACAAAAGCTAAATAGAATTCTGAACTGATGAAAAGAAATCTTTCTTGGACAATGGGAGAAGGCAGGGATTATATT
The DNA here is from genome assembly GCF_023634085.1 of Falco cherrug. Lineage (NCBI taxonomy): Eukaryota > Metazoa > Chordata > Aves > Falconiformes > Falconidae > Falco > Falco cherrug. The sequence continues at coordinate 37,762,746 of NC_073697.1, forward strand.
TCTCTTTTGTTAGTATTCAAGGTTTTTTTTCTGCCAAGATTTCTGATGCCCTATCTTTATCAATAAAATAATATGATCTTTCTTTCAATATATTCAAAAGTTATTCAAATTGAACTATTAAAAAAAAAATCAACAACAGAACAAACAACCTCTCCAAAAACGACATTTGTACCACTAGTTTCTTTGCTCCAATGCACTTTTCCTTAAGGAAAAGGTCTACTTTTTGCAGAATCTTTACTAATAGCTTTTAAATTCAATCTCTAAGGCCACAAAGTTATGAACTGTGACCAGAAAAGACCTTCAAAAAAACCTTTCCTAGTTTAGGTGCCCAATTTAAGCCTCTTTCCATGAAGCTGATTTTCAAGAGTGTGTAAATCAGGCTTTTTAAAAATTCCTCAAGCTGGACTCCACAAATCATTAGACGTTTCTGAAAGGTTTTTTTGCATTATGAATTTCAAGAATATTTTCTGCAATTTACATAAACGTGGCAGCTGATCACAGCACCTCCTTGTAATAATTTCAACAGTACTTGACTCTGCAAATCCTCTACTTCATACATTTCAAGAAACTGGTATTTGTTGACTGCTGTATTAACGACAGCTCTTGATACCAAAAAGAAAAGGCAAACACTATTTAAATTCTTCTGTTTCTCATAAATTTGTCTTACATGTTATTCCTAAGATCACAAAGACCTGACAGTCTCACGTTGAGATATGAATGTATTCTTCTGAAGAGAGAGAAGTCCATATAAAAAGGTGTTTAAAAACTGCACATTAGTATCTCCTTTCATTCTCTGGTCATTAATTTGGCAACATACAAGAATGAAAATACATTATTTTCATAGCTGTATTTTATTTACCTAAACACGCAGCAGCACCAACCATGGCATAAAGACCAGGTGTAATACAGTCAGCTCCAACTTCACACCACTCCTTGAAAATGAACCAGTCATGATGGTAGTAAGCCAGCTGCTCCACTGCAATTCCTACGATCCTTCCTGCTATTGCTCCAATTGCCATACTAGGTATGAATAACCCAGACGGAACCTGCAACAAAACCAGAACTGATGTCATGCTGATGGCAACATACTTGATGCATCACTTCACAAGTCTCCGTCTCCCCACACACACACACCCCCCCCAAAAAAAAGAGATGCAAATGCTCAAATGGTCAGGTTAAAACAATGTAAATTGGCTTTGCCAAGTTAGTAAAACTTAACACAGTGCTATTGATACTGCTGATCAACCTGGTTAGTTGAACCCATTTTAAGAGCACATTTGTTTATATTTTACTGTACTTAAGAGCAAATCTATCACCAACACAGGACCATAAACTAGACCCTCGTGCCAACAGCACAATTCTTACCATGTGTGTCCAATCTGAGCTGTGCTACTAGTACTGAAGTCTTCCTTACTATTTCCCACCTCCATTATTACTTCATGTTCCTCTGAGCAAACATTCACTTACTAAACAAGCTTTGCACATAGATTTGCCTTCCCAAATTGCTTCCTAACACTGCTATAAATTAAGATGGCCAACTAAACAGGTGACTTTTTAAAAAGAGGTTTTGCTTACTATATTGCAGTTTCCCATACAAAGGGGTGTATACAGAATTCTAAATACACTAAGAGAGAAACAGGCAGGACAGCTCCCATTGCAAAAAGTAGACAATGTATTACTGTATAAAAACACTCCCACTGTAATTTTAGTTATTTGAACAGTTTTTCTGTTATTAACTAAAACCTGCAAAGGGCCACACAGCCTTGTCATACCAACATGTCTTAGTAAAATACTATTGCAAGTCTTGCTTTTATCGGCACCTTCATAAGGAATGAGGGTTCACCTGAGAAACTGCTGTTGTGTATCTTTTCTCCTCCTTAGCAATGTTTCCAAAAAACATACTAGTGTCTACGTATCTCATTAAAGAGGAAATGCCTGCTGCTTCTCCTCACAGTAGTTAGTATAAAAATATTTTCTACTGTAACTGAGGTGCAGATCTGGATACAATTAAGTAGCAGAATTTTTACCTTTTCTCTAAATGCACCTAAACCCATGCTGTCAAAATAACTTCCATGAAAAAAACTGCACTCCTGGTGTAACATGACACATCATTTTTTTCTACTGTACAGCTGCAAATTTTAAGTATTGTGCAATTCCAAACTATAGGTTTTGCCATGGAATCCAAACAGCTGGTGCAGAACTGTATTTCAGAATTAATTTGCAATATTATTATTACATTGCCAATATTTATGGTTGCAAAAATTATTTCTAACAGACAAACCAAGGACAAAGAAACATAGCAAACTTTATGTTTGAAAGCCAGCAGCATAGGTTTGGGGGAAAAACTTTAATAATCCTTTATTCCCTTCCTGAATTACCTAATATTTCAATGTTGATAGAGGTATCTATTCAATGCTATCGTTCTGGTGTAATACCCAAATTCTGCATTTATACCACTGCTGTTACATCCCACAAGTAATTATGTATCTAAACCCCTTTCTAACTGTTAAAATCTCATTCTTCTCCTGAGTGAAATTCTTGGTGAACAGTTCAATAGCACCCTGAAAAAAATAACATTTCAGATATAAAAGTAATTGAATCAATCTTTGAAGCTGCCTCAAATTCTAGTTTGCTACAGCAGTAAGCCACAGAAATTCAGTCTCCACATGGAAATTACATCCAAATTATTTCTGGTCCTTTGTTAACATCTAGCTCCTGCTCTTCTTTCCATTACATGCAGATAATGGTTACAAGTCTAACTGTAGTTATGATTTTACAGAGTGATTTTAGATTTGTTTGCATAAGCCTCTGAATCACAAGTCACGAAGCAAAGATGAACACTCACTGAGAAGGATCAAAGAGAAGAAGTTTGGTTCTACCTTGTCTCAGCTTTCTTCTCCAGTGCATGCCAGCCTAACTGAAGTTATACTACAGAGGAAGCACGTAGCACATACTGTGCTACCGTGTCTGTGGCACATGTATCATCTTCGAATCAAGCAAGAAATCAGGATTTAGGTACAACTTTCCATTTCTTTGGTAGCGCAGCTGCATACTGGTCAGGTTCTGAGGCAAAGCTGTAATCCCACCCCAACTGTTGATCATCTGCACTTAGACACAGTAATGACTCTCCTGATAATAAGCAGTACAGTATACATACAAATGCCCGGGGAAAAAAACCAAACCAAACCAGCTACTGCCATATCAGCTTCCTGATGATGCTTGCTCATGGCAGTAAGAGCAGCAGAAATCTCCATACCCCACAGGCAGCAGCTAAGTTACTTTGATCACCTCACAGGAAAACAGTTCCTGTGGGGCAGATTGACTTTGCACATGGCTACAGCTCCAGGAACAGCCCTGGAGAGCCCAGAAGGTCCTTAACAACGATTTATATGACAAAGTAATACATATTTTTTTATTTATTTTGTATTTTCTCCTCCTTTCATAGAAATAAAGCTTAAAATGCAAATAAATGTAACATTACAGTGACATGCCCTTCTCCAGATAAGGCCGATATTCTAACCATCCATACGCTTTAAAGCTTCAGAGAAATGTATGTAGCACAGTCCCATCATTAACAGCAGCATAACACCACTTGCCCACTGGCAAAGTAATAAATACATTCTTACAACTTCACAAAAACTTCTCCACCAAATTCCACATGCTGACGTTCTAAGAAAATGAACCAAAACCAAATGAAGTGTAAGCTCTACCATTCTGTAATCTAGTGAATTCTAATACACAAAGTATGACCATGTGGTGACAAGCCCATGAGAAAGAGCCAGATGCACAAAACCATGAGTGGTAAAAAAACATTATAACGCTTAGAAGGACACAGCTCTAGATATAAATGAAATACAGCGAGTAAATACAAAACTATACAAATATATATCAGATAGGAGTGGTCACGTTATAGAAGAATATCTGAAATTTTGTCTGTGGAAGACTAGCATTTCAAACATGCACAATGGATTTCTCTTACTCATCAACCAACAATGGAAAAGAACTTCAAATAACAGACTGCAACTCTTTGAAAAGATCAACACGTGAGAAAACACAGTATTTTTCTCTCAGTTACGGAATGACAGAATGGTTGAGGTTGGAAGTGACCACTCTAGATGGTCTACTTCTGCTCAAGCAGGGTCATCTACAGCAGGTTGCCCAGGATTGCATCCAATCAGGTTTTAAGTATCTCCAAGGATGGAGCCTCCAGAAGTTCTCTGGACACCCTCTTCCGTTGTTCAGCCACTCTCAAAGAAGTGTTTTCTTATGCATGCAGTTACACGGAACAGCAACGTAGACTGAGAAGTCAAAGCCAGTTTAAACACAAACCCTGCCTAGTGAGCATCCTACGATATGTTTGTGTTAAGACACAGTTGATAATGATGTACCTGCAAAAAACTGTGAAGGGAGCCTGACAAGGCAGAAAATGATGAAGGCCTAACAGTTACATGTCATTCACTTGGACAGAAGCTGAAGAGAGCTCCAAACCAGTATTATGAAATGACCAGGAAAACCAAAAACTATGGTGCTTTGTAACGGAGAAGAAATTCCCATCAGTCACATTAACAAAGCCCACTTTCTAGTCATGACACTCAGTACTGGAAATTTCAGGCAAGAAATCATCACCAGCTCCCTTTGACAGTCCACAGGAATTACATTTATGTGATGAGGAGAGGGGATTTAAAAAACCCCAAACAAACAAGTTGTTCAAGAGGTACAGCCTTTTCTTCTTCCATGTAACACCACTAGGGAACCTGAGTGGTTATGTTTGAACTCAGCTCTTAGCAATTTTACAATCATCCTTATCGTTGAATCAGACCCATACAGCCAGCCAGCCATACAGTTATGGTTCACTATTAAATATAGCCTGTTTCTATTCAGCTGAACAAAGTGCTAGTTTGAATTAACCTAAACTTGTTTTCTACAAAACTTGCTTCTCAATCAAAAAGATTTTTTTAAAAAGAACCACACATGAAAAAATTTCTATAAACAAAGCTGCTAGCTTTGAGAGATGGAAAATGAGAAAGGCAACAACTGTCACAACATATGATACAACCACTACATTCACACTTACCTTGATACCAAAGGTGAAGACTGTCATGATTATTTTAAATATGAGTGCCAAACACAACTGCCATATAGCTGAATAGACTCCAGTGCCTGCTGGACGGTCGGGAATATCGTCTACTATCTTGCTTGCATTCATATCATTTCTGTAGTCACAGAGGGAGGAGGATTCTAACGGCCCACAGTCTGTGAAGAGCTCTTTAATAAGCTCACTGGTGTTTAGCCTTGTATAAGGATTAGGAAATGCAATGACAGCTGTTATTGCTGCAACAATAATAACCTCCAGGACAGGATACTTCCCAAATTTTGTCAATTTGCGTCGACGACACCATGCAATGTTTGCTCGGATGAAAAACGCTCCCCAGAGCCCACCAAATACTCCCAGAAGAATAAAAGGAAGCAGTTCAAAAAGGTACCAAGGAGTGTGATATTCCACATAAAAAAGAACTAGGCGGCTATTACCAAAAGGATTGATGGACCTTAAAACAAATGCAGCCACTAAAGCAGCAAAAAATGATCTCCATAAAGTTTTCAGTGGGAAATAGTAACTGACCTGCAAAAAGGAATACATGAAAATTATTAATGATTCAATTAAAAATACTGGAAAGAGCAGGCTCTTGCACATCTTAAAGTACTGCTGCTCACATGGTATATGCTTAAAAAAAAAAAAAAAGTACTTTTACACTATCAGTGTTATTCCTATCACTTGGAGCACTGGTGCTCCAGCACATAGTACATTTTTAACAAGTTCTACAACAATTCATACTTACATTAGTTTTTAAGTTAATACTAAAGCAGTACTGAAACTACTGCTGTTTAAAGACTGTTCAGAAATACTGCATAGTAATTTATGTTTAAAAGCTTCTCTGTTCCTAAGCATCTCTTTCTAGCATTAAGAACCAGACTATGTACTAGCTCTTCTCTCATATTTCCTGCGAATACTTTTTCATCTCCATTCAACCTATGCCAGAAGGTTTCTGGCAGATGTGTTATTGTTATGAAGTACAATTAAAACATTAAAAAAAATCCTCAAAACAGAACATGCAACTTCATACTTAATACCCACTTTTGAATTTCAAGCCCGATTTGAATTTCAAGAGTTTTCTTCTAAGCTTTTTTTTGAAAATTTTTTTAGCAACAAAGGAATTCCTCAAGATCCCCTAGCAATATAGAAAAATTATACATTAAATAATATTTTGCTTCCTTTTTCAATTCAGATTTTTAGATTTTTTTGGTTTTCTTTAAAAATGCTAATGATCTAACATCCTTATGTATTTTGAAAACAACTAACGAAAACTAAATTATTACAAAATATTTTTTTAAGAAGGGAGTTTGGCTGCCTTTTTAATAATTAACATTCAATTGCATTTAGTGTCTGAAACTAAGAAAAGAAATGTTTAAAAACTTGCTTTGCAAAACCATCAAATAGGTTTCTAAAGCCTCTTTTAAAATGAAAAAAGAGACTGATTTTTATTTATTTTTTTAAGAATACACTCCTAGAGTGAAAAACTGCTGTATCTGTATGTAAACTGTAACCATTAACAGGCTCAGCCCTTCTCCAGAAAAATATAACTGAGAACAAAGCAAAGCCAACATTCATCCAAAGACAAACAATTTCTTTAGGGGTTTGCTGGTAACTTGACTCTTGACTTTGAAATGTGGATCCTTCAGTGCCATCTCTTGACGTACCTCCTCCAGACTGAAAAGGACTCCACCGATCGGGGCACCAAAGGCTACAGATACTCCTGCTGCTGAGGCGGCTGACAACACCTGAAAAACAACAACGGTGAGAGTTAGTGTTTGGGGGTTTTTTTGCAGTCTGTGATAAGCTTTAAACATGGAGAACAGCATCTCATTACAGTTATCAGTTTCTTCTGTGTTTCTATCAAGGACACACACTTGCTAACAGAAAAGCATCAGTTAAGTGTATCGCAGTGCTTTTAAGATGTGGTCAGCGGCCACAGCAGCCAACCAGGTACTAGCCATGATGAAGCCAAGGACACTGCTCAAAGTCTCCCCAGAGAAGCACCCAAAGGAGTCTATGCTTCAGTATGAAACTGCCCATTATCTCATTTGCAAGAGATCATAATAAGCTTTCTCTGTACTAGAGCAGGCAATTCCACTGTGTCGTAAGTCAAGCAAGTGTCGCAGAAGACCAGCTTGGCTGAACAGGGAACTCCTCATGGAGCTCAAGAGGAAAAAGAAATTGTACGACCTCTGGAAGCAAGGTCAGGCCTCGCAAGAAGATTAGAGGGCTGTAGTTCATATATGCAGGAAGCAGACACAAAAGGTTAAAGCTCAATTAGAGCTGAAACTGGCCAGTGTTGCGTCAGACAAAAAGAATGGCTTTTTAAAGTATATTAATGGCAAAAGAAAATACTGGACAAATACTCGTCAAAGATGGTCCTCTTAACTAACAGGGATGAAGATAAAGCAGAGGCATCCAATGCTTTTTTTGCCTCAGTCTTCAGTAACACTGATAGACCCTAGGCTGCTTGGACAAGTGCAGGAACAGCGACTCTCCATTTGTGGACACTGAAATTTTCAGGGACCAGGTTTATCAGCTGAATGTTGCCAAGTCCATGGAGCCTGATGGCATTCATCCCAGAGCACTGAAGGAGCTAGCAGATGTTATGCAAGACCTCTCTCAATCATCTACCAAATGCCTTGGGAGGCCCCTGTTGACTGGAAGCTTGCCAGTGTTATTCCAATCTACAAAACGGGCGTGAGGGAAGACCCAGGGAACTACAGACCTGTTAACCTAACCTCAGTTACTGGAGAAGTTATGGAAAAGATTATACTGGGTGCTACTGAAAAGCATTTAAAGAATAATGCAATCATGAGACGCAGCCAGCACAGGTTCACAAAAGGAAAGTCCTGTTTAACTCATTTGATATCCTTCTTTGATAAGGCTGCCCACCTAATGGACAAAGGGAAGGCAGTGGATGTAGTATTTCTGGGTTTTACTAAGGCTGTTGATACTGTCCCTCACAGCATTCTTCTGGACAAGTTGTCCAAATGCGGCATGAGCAGGTTCATGGTGCGCTGGGTGAAGAACTGGCTAAATGGCTCAGAGGGTTTTAGCGAATGCGGCTACATCTGGCTGGCAACCGGTCAGCAGCGGTGTTCCTCAGCGTTCAATTGTACAGCCAGTTCTGTTCAATCTAATTATCAATGATCTGGATGCAGGAGTTGAGTGCACCATTAGCAAGTTTGCAAACACCACCAAACTGGGAGGTGCTGTTGACTCTCTTGAGGGACAAGAGGCCTTGCACAGGGATCTAGATAGATTGGAGCACTGGACAATGATTAATAGGATGAAATTTTGCAAGTCAAAATGCCGGATTCTGCACCTAGGTTGGAGTAATGCCAGACACAAGTATAAACTGGGAGAGGAGCGGCTGGAGAGCCACCCTGCAGAAAGGGCTCTGGGGGTGCTGGTGGGCAGCAGCCTTAGTGTGAACCAGCAGTGTGCCCGGCCAGCCAAGAGGGCAAACCACATCCTGGGGGGCATCAAACACAGCAGAACCAACCGGTCAGAAGAGGAGATTATCCCACTGTATTCAACCCCATGGTGCAGCCTCACCCCAAGTGCTGTGTGCTGTTCTGGGCCCCACAATTTAAGAAGGATGTGATGGTCCTTGAACGCCTCCAAAGGAGTGCAACAAAGCCGGTGAAAGGGCTGGAGGGCATGTCCTATAAGGAGCAGCTGAGGACTTCGGACTTGTCTAGTTTAGCAAAAAGGAGGCTGAGGGTTGACCTCATTAAGCTCTGCAGCTTCCTGAGGAGGGGGGACATGGAGAGGGAGCTGCTGAGCTCTTCTCTCTGACATCCAGTTATAGGACACATGGGAATGGTTCAAAGCTATGCCAGGGGAGGTTTACACTGTACATTAGGAAGCATTTCCTTACAGAGAGGCTTCCTAGAGAGGTGGTCAATGCCACAAGCCTGGCAGTGATTAAGACGCATTCGGACAATGCCCTCAACAACATGCTTTAACTTTTTTTTGGTCAGCCCCAAACTGGTCAGGGACTTAGACTAGATGATCATTCTACGTTCCTTTCAACTAAAATATTCTATTCTACTCTAGATGTGTATGGCAGAGTCATCCGTCAATCACAAACACTATTCGAGGGACATAAATCAATGACAGACTGCATAGCTTGTATATCAGTTCTGGAGACAGGCGCTCAGGAGCCTTCAAGCAAAAACTTGGAAAAAAGTCTGGGGTGAACCAAGATTAAGGGAGAGATTAAGAACTGAAGCAGCAGCTGGTCCTACAGCATAATTGATTAATTATGTTCAATATATGAGGATGGTTAAAGTGTGTGCTAGTTTTAACAATATCGGACAAATTCCCTGCAAGAACACTGACCCTCAGGTAGCAGCCCTTACACACCTGTGGAAGAATACACAAACTCAAAGAATTATGACATTACTCTGAGATAAGCAGTTTAACTACAGGTAAGTTAAATGACTTAAGCTTTGAGATAGGAAGTGAACGCAAACTTCCCATGTTCTGCAGTCTCCTCCTGAAAGTATAGAAGTTGAGCCTGAGAACCGAAGTACAGCTGGGATGACACCCTTTTTTATTTTACAATATGAATACTTCATTGGATTAGTAAGAATGTTAAAACTTGCTACTCTCTATGACCTTACTTGCTTTCATTAGCATGAGTCTCTCTATTGGATTTACATGACAAGGTTTGGTAACAGGAGTGGTTCCTGTGAGACAACACCAGAGGCTGCTCCGATGTCCAACAGAGCCATTTCCAGCCAGCTCCAACACTGACCTGCTGCTGCCCAAGGCCAAGCCCGTCAGTGATGCTGGTGGTGCTTTTGTGATAAGATACTTAAGAAAGGATAAAAATGCTGCAGAGCAGCTGTAAGAGAGGAGGGAGGAAAACTTGAGCAAAACAGCCCTGCAGACACCAAGGTGGTGCTCCAGGCAACAGTGCAGATTCCCCTGCAGTCCCTGAAGAAAACAAGGGTGATGCAGGCTGTTGCCCTGCAGCCCACAGAGGACCACGGCAAAGCAGATTTCTACCCTGCAGCCTGTGGAGGCCCCCACACCAGAACAGGTGGACCTGTCCTGAAGGAAGCTGCAGCAAGTAGAAAGCGCTGCAAACTGACTGCAGCCCCTGGTTCCCCATCCCCTTATGCTGCTTTGGGACAGAAGAGCCAGGAGTGAAGCTGAGCCTGGTAAGAAAGGAGAGTGGGGGCAAGATGGTTTAAGTTTTGTTTTTATTTCTCACTATCCTACTCTTACTAAGTGGCAATAAAGTAATCTTCCTCAAGTCTAGTCTGTTTTGCCTGTCATGATAATTGGTGAGTGATCTCCCTATCGTTACTTTGACCTATGAACTTTTTGTCTTACTTTCTCCTGCTGTCTGGCTGAGGAGGAGGGCTGAGAGCGCAGCCTGGTAGGCACCAAAGCTAACCTACCACACTCGCACTAACAACAACAAACAAACAGAGCAGAAACACTGTTGTCACCAACTTTTTCCAGGAACACTTTTGTTCTGCTATTCTCACAACTGAAGACACTCATCAATTACCAAAAGGTAGTCCAAGAACAGAAAGAATTTAAGTAAAGTCAAATGGTCTCAGAGGTGGGAGAAATGCAAATTTACTCTGACATGGAAACAATTTGCCCTGGGGAATGCTCAGGATAATACATTGTTCTTCACACAATAAATAACTACTGATAACCCAAGCCTAAACACTGTCTGACAGAACAAATATCATCTTTAAAACGAATCAGTGTAAATGCATGGATATTCAATACATTGTAGAAATGCTTTTACAAGAACTTACCTCTCTTTTTTTAGCTTCATTTGTGCTGTACTTTGGAAAGAGGTAGGAAAAAATATTCCCACAGCAGCAGGCAACATGTACCAAAGGACCTTCTTTTCCTAAACTCAAACCTGATGCGACAGCCAAAACTAAAGTAATTGTTTTTATCATCAAAGTCCACTTCCCCAAGTAGCCTCTGATGATGAAGCCACTCAAAATAGTTTTTATCTGGAAGAAATAAAAAATATTATCTGTTAGTATATTCTGCTTTCTTCAGAAAATAATTCGTTTTATCATTTTAGCTGCATAACTTCAAAATCAGCCTTTTCAAATTGCTACCTTTATCATATTTTGAAATATGTACTGTGTTCAGAATGCTACACTGAGTCCATTTCGTTGCCAAAAGCTTTCCATTTGCAACTTACTCTGAAACACTGGACAGTAACATACAATAACATCATCAATGACATTTAGTGGAAAATTAATCTGCAGTATTTTCTAAGAGTGCATTTATTGGTTTATGATGTAAATTATCAACAGAAAGTCAGAAAACTCCACAGAAAAATAAACCTGCAAATACTATACTCAAGGTAATCTACTGCAGCAGTACCACACTGGCACCAATTTTAACCTTCCCAGTTTTCTACTTACGTTTTACCATCTCTACATAAAAATTTAACAGTAGATTCTTTGACATAAAGATGGAAAAGATCAGCCTTTTTCCACTAGAAAAGATGTGCCACTTGCCTAAGGTATTACTTTGCCTAACACTGTCATGTTATTAGTCTGGAACATAAGTCTATATATAGGCAATAATGTAGCTATCATGGGAAAGCACAACATGACTATAAATAGGATGTACACAAAACACTGGCCAGCTGTGTCTAGAAAGTAAAGGTTAGCTAAATTTGGAAACCAATTTAGGATGAAATCTTTCCTGGAATAATGGCACAGAACTACTCTAGGCTTATTCAGAGGCAGGATTTGTCCTTCAACTTCAACAATACACATACATGAAGAAATATTTACAGAATGACTGCAGAAGTGAGACTGACCAGACTTTGACTTTGGGTTTTTCTCTCTCCTATTCTGTGTATTGTAGCGGACAGCCATTGTAAAAACAAGGTTTTGATGATACTACACGTTTTACTGTGCGTTTCATGGTTTCTGCTAGTTAAGGCGATTAAAGCCAAAGGACCTGTATTCTGTCAATGAACCACTGCTCTCTTACCACTGTAGGGAGGGTGGGGATTCGGGGGAGGTTTGGAAATCACTCTTCGGAAGTCTACACTCTTTTAAGCTAAGTGCTTCCTTAAAAAACAGTCCAGCCAGAAACACACAGCAAAATTTACAAACTCAGGAGATGCTCCGCATTTTGGGGCATTTTTCACAGCAAGAATTTGCACAATTACATAATTTCAATTTGAATACTTATATTAATGTATTTCACCAAAGTCACAGGGCGTTCCCTCTTGCCTTCCCTCGACCCGGTAAGGCAGCAGGATTTTTCACATTAACATGAAACATATATAATGTATCTATTAGTTAGACCTCACCTCAGGTATCCCCGAGCCACAGGCATAAGGAGCAAATACCTTCACCAGAGAAACTGCTAAGAAGGCAAAGCTCAAAGCCCAGAAAATGTACATTATGTAGTTCATTATGTATGAACCTGGACCCTAAAAACAAAAACAAAACCCAAGAAAAATGTCAGAATATAAACTTGATGTAGAAGCAAAATCACTACTTAAAATAACCCAGAAGTACTGTTGCTGCAAGCACAGTTATGCACAGTTTTGAGGGACAGTAATTATTACCAAGGCAAAAAAAAAGAAAAAAAAAAAAAAAAAAAGAGAGCTTTGTCTGAAAAACATGAAGTCATGACACCTGCACATCAGCAAAGACTGGGTTATGCGAGGTAGAAAGTGTTCTAACATTTCATCTTAAAAACAAAAAATAAACATAGCATAGGTAGTATTTTAATAGCTATTAGCTGCTTAAATCTACTGAATACTGCGCAAATCTTTATTTTAAAAAATTTGTCGTAGAAAAATAAACCAAATCTACTCTTAGCTATTGGAGAACAACACAAATTTCATTTTTATTTTTTTTATATGCAGCTATGATCAAGAACATAAATTCTCACCTTATTAACAGATCTATACTCCTAACTTCCTTATACCTGCAACACTCCAAGCCCCCTTACAGTGCATGAAATGCATATTTATTACATTATAACCTATTAATTAATTCAAATGCTGAAAACTGGAGCAGACAGTACAACACAAATCCATGTTTAGTACCCTAACCTTAAGACTACTATTTGCTTTCCACATTCAGTTGAAATGCTGAGCAAGACCATCAAAGAACAAGTATATACTTACTTCTGCTTGCCCAATTATTAGTTCTGCCCATGTTTTCCACTGTGGGCATTTATCTCTCTCTTCAAATGTGGTCTCATTTGAACCCCAACAACACTGTTCATGGTTAAACCACAAAGCACTTAGGCAAATGCCTTCCTTTAAGTCAGTCATCCAGTCAGCAGCAATATCAATTAATCCTGCCAATGCCCCTGTTGGAGAAAGCTTTTTATTAATATTCTGGCAAATAGGAATAACACACACAGCTAAAATGAAGAAATGTGCTGATATTAGTTCATGTAAACTTCAGTTAAAGAAAACCTAATGAAATTGACATTTAAAATATTAGTATTTCCAGGAATACATCTTCTTTGCAATATGGTAAGACTCGTATTGACTGAAGAATCTAATAGCTTGTCTATTTCCCAAACTAAATACATCTTTTTTGTTTTCTGTTTTTTCCCCCTCCCCATACCACAGTTCTCCAACAGTCCACTTAAGCTAAGGAGTTAAGAATCAAAAGAGGACTGACACATTTTTCTGATGAAAGGCAATATACCTTCTGACAAAACTACCTTGCCATGCCTCAGAACACTGATAAACTATTCTACTACGTTTTGTACAGAACAACCTATTTGGAAAAAATAATTCTTACCTTGCCAGTAACAGTTTTAAACAACATAAAAGGACACCAAATAAACCATGATATTCATGTGATTCATATGCAAACTTATTTAATTCTGTAACATTGTGAGCATGCAAAATTCCTACTGCAGGTAACGAACAGTATAGACAGTGAGTAGTTCACAAACTCAAAGTTTAAGAGGAATTCTGTGTTGTAAGTACATGCAGAAAACTTGCTGAAAAGTCTTCAAAAAATAGGCATTACATGAGAAATTGCTTGAAAGGATTAAAAAAAATAATTAAAAATACCTTTATTTTACATAAGCAAAATAGTTTTTCATGGTAGCAATATATGATAAAGTACTTCTAATGTCACTATTTTTGTTAACATGTACAACTGTTGTTAGTTATAATTTACTATTTGTAAGATATCAATCACTACTAGAAATAGCTGTCTAGAGACAGCCACAATTTACTTGTGTAAATTGGTAGTAGAGAATTACCTCTGATTTACTAATTTATATTTACTAACCTTGACAGACCCTCAGTTTGAGATCATGGGACAACCAAACTCAAAGGCAGTATTTTCAGTACAACAAAATTTCAACCAAACTAATTAAAACACATAAACACAAGATCTCCCCATGATTTAAATCAAGGTTCTATCATTTCAGATTCACTAGACATGTATAACAGAAAGCAAATGAAACTGAAAAACTAGGAATGTTCGTGGCCAGAATTTGCTTGCTTTGCTGCTCAAACATAGTAAAGCAATTTTAACATACATAGCAGCTTGAGGGTGGAAACACAACGCTGCACATTCCCACCCAAATTATTACAAGCAATTTCCAGTAATTATGCACTTTCAGTTTGTATATTCAGAGGTATATAAACATGCTACAAACTTTGCATATATATTAATTTATTTGTGATTTCTGAAAGTGATTGTGTGTATATGTAAGTTGTAATTATACAGTTACCAGGCCTTTTTTTTTTTTTTAACAGGCACGGCCATACTCTGCAACGAATCCAATTTCCCTAGCATTTAATCTAACATATGTTTGAAATACTTTTTTTGGAAAAAATGGGACACAAAGTTTGTGACTTCCCATTCCTGTACGTTTTGGTCACTCCAAATTACGCTGATAGAAAGCAGCACTGCACAACAGTGGGCCCACAACCTATCAGATGATTTTAGCTGTAAAACAATCTAAAATACATTAAAGAAAGATAAACTCTATCTGTTTAACAACCTCTAGAAAGATATGACAACATAAGCGTAGGCTCTTCTCATGTATAAACACATGCTTTACAAAGAAGTGTGTTTACCAAAACTACACATATACCAGAGCTACTTTCTGGTCCATATGGAATAAGCTAATGGGTTCAGTAAAGTTCCTAGCAACAAAACCCCAAACCAACCCAAACAAACAAAAATCCAAACAAACAAAACCCCAAACCAAAACAAATTCATACAGTAAGAACCACCTAGCACAATCAATTAATACACTTTCACAAGAAATCCAACATCAAAAAAGTGAAATTTAACAGAAAGGGAAACCACCAATCTCAATCACAGAACACTGACAGTTTAGTAGGCGGAAGTTCAGTAACTCTCAAGAAACTCTCACTAAATTCAGCGACAATTTTTTTTTTTCCATTTGATTAGTAAACCCTCCACTCAAGAGATGCTAAAGCCTATAAATCAAGACAGTCAACCTTCTCCTTCCTTCATGGACTTACGGTAGCAGTCTGAAGCAGCTCTTGGACAGGCTGGTGGATAATACACACATGAAGAGCACTGTAACTAAACTTGCTTACAAATGTAATAAAGAAATCCTCTGTTTTTTAATTTACCTGATGCTAAACCAGTTAGTGTGACTACTAGCCATCCTGACCATGCATCGTACAGGCTTTTTGTCATCTCCCATGCTGATTCTTTCTTCTTGCTGTTAATCTGCAAAGAGAAATCGTTATGCATACTTGTATGTGTTCCTGTAATATGAATAGGACAAAAAAAGAAAGTATGACATACAAATCAATAGATGATCCAATCTTCAAGCAAATATACTCTCTCTTTAAACTACAAACACTCTCCTTGTATTTTGTGCTTTACATAGATAAGTCAGCTTGGTTATTCAGACATCAAACAACAGACAGAAAAGTAAATTTGCTTAATTTAAAAGAACTAAACCCCAGAAAATGCATTATTAGGATAAACAAATACTTTCTGTGATACATATCTAAAACATGTAATTCTAAAATTGTCTCTTTTCTAAACCTTAAATTATTTTTTACTTCAAATAAACTGTTAGTGTACTACTAATAAGCTATTACATACAATTAAAATTCCTAAAATTCTATTTCAAATATAAAGATCTTTGTTTTATCTTTAAACTAAAACCCACATAAAACAAAACCAAAAAGTGGATAACTATCCTATAATACTTCTAGACAACTATTACTAATGACATCTAAAATTATTGTACTGAAAAAACAGCAATTCTTATTTTAGCCTTATTGACTTCGTGCTCTTAGCTGAAATTTGTGTATAACTTGCTTTATGACTAAATGTTCATGTAATTGGATCCTATTCTTAAAATTTTTTTGTACTGTTAAAGGAGGGAGAAAGTATGCGCAACCAACAGCAAAAAAATCCCCACCAAACCAAGAAAGCACAATACCAGACAAGGAAATTTAGAAAAAAATACCACTCCTAAAGCAAATAGATATGTTTTATAGTTTCCTCTACATCCTTGAGATCCTCAAACTTTTTTTTTTTTTAAATAAAAAAAGTTGTTTCTACAATAACATCTCTTTCACAACCACCATGAATTAGTGCTCATCTTTCTACATCTTTGATTACATGGCCAGGCAGTCTCCTATCATTCTGGGCATATTCATAAACTTCATAGTAGTTCTGTGGCTATAAACTGTGAACTGTCTAGTCTGACTTTTCTGATCTCAGACATTAAAACGAGTAACAGCTGTGAGACTTCACCCTAGATAACTCATTTCCAGGTGTAATCTGCCTGGCCAGGATTTGGTCAGGCCCAGCATTCTATCCAGTGGCATACCCACTATACAATAACCTACACATCTGCAGTGTAAAGATAGAACGTGTTGATTACTGCTTAGATATCAAATTATGAAATAAAGCATTAAATGGAAAATACCTTCTTACTTTTCATGAAAAGCATTCAGATAAGATACATGTTCTCAGATTCATTATCCAAGGCCCTCTTTTCCTTAAAAAAGCACTAGATAGTGCAATTGTGGATGTTTTGTTTTTTACACTAGTGTAAGATTATTTCCTTAACCATGTCAAAGTAAATCAGCATATATATCCTACATTTGCTTACAGAACATTAAAAACTATGTTTCCAAACAAAGCTGAGTAAAACTACAGTGTAGTACATGAAGGAACCTCACCCATGACCCCCCTCTCATACAATCACAATTCACTTTTAACTACTCATTTTGATCAGTTAAAAATATTTTAGGAGAAATCACATTTCCAAATCTGTCCTGGTTTTAAGGTTAATTAATGTAAGCATCTCAAAAGTTTGGTACTAAGGTTCTAAATAGTGTATTTCCTCCTAAAATGCTATTAAACAAGTCTATTACATTAATTACAGTATCTAGCATTTCACTAATACAACTTGAGTCCATTTCATCAAAGACCTCATTGCAGTGCACACCGATAAAGATGAATGGCCTGAACTTGATTATCTGAAGAAAACAACAGAAAAAAGGAGAAAAAAAAAGTTCTGCGATGGCAGAGTGGAAAGGACATTTACCATGCATGCTGAGACTACTCTTTTGTTAAACTTACATACACTGATGTAAGAGTTTTCACTTTCCACAGTCTCAACCATCACAGCACTACACAGCAGTATGTCCTGGTTTCAGGTGGGACAGAATTAATTTTCTTCACAGTAGCTGGTGCAGTGCTGTGTTTTTGATTTGGTGTGAGAACAACAACGACAGCAACAACTAAAAAATCAGTTAAATAATGTCTATACTAAGTCAAGGACTTTTCAGCTTCTCAGGTCCTGCCAGTGAGAGGGCTGGAGGGGCACAAGAACCTGGGAGGGGACACAGCCAAGACAGCTGACCCGAACTAGCCATCGGACATCATGCTCAGTATATAAACTGGGGGGCGTTGGCCAGGGCCTGTGGATCACGGTTCAGAGACTGGCTGGCATCGGTCAGCACATCGTGAGCAGCTACATTTTGCATCACTTGCTTTCTTTTCTCCCTTTCCTTTGGATTTCATTCCTCTCCCCTTCTCCATCCTTTTCATTATATTTTTTATTATTATTTTTTTATTTCAATTATTAAATTGTTCTTATCTCAACCCTTGAGTGTTACATTCCTCCCCGACTCTCCTCCCCGTCCCCCTGCGGGGTGGCTGCATGGTGCCTGGTTGCTGGCTGGGGTTAAACCACGACACAGTATTACAAATACACTTGTGTCAGTATAAAAGCAATATACATCAGTGCTCACTTTTCTGTACAAGTACCACCATAATCACTACTGTACTATTACAAATATATCTATGCTGGAAAATAGCCTTAAATATACTAGCATGCAAAAAAGGTAGTACTGTAAAAATGTCATTTGGGTGACAGGGAACTATTTTCACTCTATTACAATTACTGTTTGCTTTCCACTTGCAGTACTGCATTATCAATAAAATGGTGCTTCTTTAATGTCACACAAGGAGTTCTAGATAGAACTACTTAAAAATTTAAAGTGTGCACAGATTTTATATGTGTTACTGGATCAGACCCTAATTCCAACATCCAACAAGAAGTATTTTCCAAGTATTGTTGTTTATCTCACATACCCGTCTATGCCTTTCCCTGTCTTTGCACTTCTCTCGAACCCAGTCAATGGTATGGAAGTCATCGTATGTTCCTACTCCAGGAATTGGTTCGTCCAGAAGATCCAGTAAGTGTGTTGAACTGTTGATACTTCCTCCATTTGTCATTGTATAATGAGTTCCTGTGGCAGAGGAAAGACAGGAATTAATTAATTCTGCAATGAACAAAGTACTCTAATGTTCATAACACTATGGCATGTAAAATTTCTGAACAAGTAACTAAGACACTTCAGATAATATGCATGTTTTACTTCATTTAGGTCCCTCAGTATTGCATGTCACTTTTTTTCTGTCACTGATCTGTAGGTTAAATTTGCACATTAGTTACTTTGTATTTCCATTGGTTAAATATGAATGTACTAGTCAAATTGTTGTTCTGTGTGCAGACTCCAGAGAACCTTTAATAGAACAAAGTGGAAAAAATGAGCAGCTTCAATACACATTTAACTTGAAGTTTATTTCAGTTTATGAACTATCAGAGAAAAATCTGGCTGTAAGAAAACAAAATCAGATTAGCTATAAAAGCTCACTGCACTTCCCTAAGTTGCCAGTTATTTTTAAATATACATATCATTGATCACCAATCTCTCCTAAATGTCTAAACCAAACCTAAAGTACATTAACAACAGAGATTACCAGTACAGCTTAAAAAAAAAGGTAACAGAAAGCCAAGCAAATATTTGTTTTTTAAATTTTTGTTTCTTTGAGGTAATTCACAGAACAGTCCTAAGTCATGAAAAGTTTTAAATACTGTATGTATTTCAAGACATAGAAAATGTCTTCTACTAATTTGTTATCGCTAGCTAGTTATTTCACACGCAGCTTGCACAGCAACATCCCCCAACAGTATTTCTTTCAGTGCTTAGAATAAGGAGAGCAAGAGGAGTACCAAGAATGCTTCCCTCTTCACAAGTGATCAGGAAAGTTTTAATTTTTTTAAGCTTTCAGATGTCATCAATTCTGTAATAACTTGGATCTTTTGAGTTCCTGTGGTGTATTTACAGAACGCAAGTATAATTTTCAGTTGGATAGCTGCCTACATAAAAGCACAGCCACCATTTGCCCACCGATCAAACTGATTCTGCAACAGCAATTGCTATAAAGGGAACATTTATAACGAGGTTAACAGACAATGATTTAAAGAGTGATTACTCTCATTTGTTTGACTAAGAACAAAATGTGGCCAACAGCATACAGCATATCACAGTAATCTCTATTCTTAAAGACATAGGCCCAAAGTAGCCAAGATTTCTATCAGCTGACAGGCGCTAGTACTCATTTCACTAGACTGATACTGGGATGGTTAGGCAGGCGGGAATTTTTTGAGTTACAATTTCTTGTTTGGTTTTTTGATGTTTTTTTTTAATTGCAGGCTCAGCTTCTTGGTGTCATCAGCAGAAGTTTCCAACTTACTAAAAAAAAAAAAAAAAAAAAAAAAAAAGGGAAGTCTTCAAATGGCCTATCTGTAAACTTCCAAATGCTACCAAGGCAGAGGTCAGCAGCCCCAGCTCTCATCAGCAACTAATTAAAATTTATACATGGGTAAAATGTGTCTCTTGCCTTTAAACTTGTGAAGTCTGAGATGTAGCAGAAGCAGTGTGTCAGCTACCACTATACTCAGACCCAAAGATGTGTGTCTCAGCCATCTACTGCTTAAAGAGGTCTCATTTATACCTGCTATGTAACACAGTATTTATTTGGACATTTTCTTTGTGATGAAAGACAACACAGAAGAAAATAATACGAAAATTCTATTAAGACAAAATGCAGTCTAAAATTTTTAAGATACACAAACTACTATTTATTACATATACACACATTATATATAGAAAAGCTTAAAATTCTATATAACTATTAAAATATTACTATTGGGGGGGGTTTAAATCTTAAAGTATAAGAAGACAATGTAAATGGAGGTGAGAACTCCTCAACAATGCCAATACCATTCTTTCATGCTAGAGTGGCTGCCATCTTTCCTAATACTGTTTTTTCCCTAGTACATGCCATATTAAATTCTCCCTCATCTATTCACCATAGCTAAGCCCTGCAAATCTCTTCACAAAGCTGCTGCTAGTCTCTCTTAAGGCAGATGTAAAGAAGCATTACCTATGCTTCCATTAATAAAAGGCTAACAACAACAAATTAAATCAGATTTGCTATTAGAGGTGATTGTGAAAACCTTGCTTTAGGATAAGGGATTCAATTCTCTTGCCATTTCCAATTCTCCTAACAAGAAAGGAAGTCTTAAGATAAATGTCTGGCTAGCTGAAATGGCAAGCTGGTCTTGTGGAAGAGGCAGTAACAAAATTCACACTGTAATGATTAGTTTACCTCTCAAAATGATAAGAATAACAGAATATATTATGAAAACGTTATTTTTACATGAAATTAACCTCCTTCACAAAACAGGGGGATGTAAATTCAGCCACAATTTAATGAGTAATCTCCTACAAAGTTACAATGTGATCAAGAAGTTTCCTGAACCTTAATGATCACGGTAAGACAAAAGCTTGCCTTTGCCCCGGGACAGTCTGTTTTATGCCCTGCTATACGTGAGGCAGTATCAAGCTGTAAGGAGCGTGCAATCCTATGCAGCACAAGGCAAAGGAGAGCTGAGAGTTATAAATGTCCATAAACAGTAACAGATGATTTTATGCATATGACAAGGTGTTGAATTAGAATTCTCTCCAGGGAAAGCATCAGGGATGGCATCATACTCACTGCACCAGACCTCAAGCAGAACCTGGAGTAGACTACAAAGAACTATCATTGCCCAGATGCAATAAAAATCCCACCAAAACTCTGTCAGGTTCTTACTTTCCCAGCATTTGCTGGCACGCCAAATACTGGAATGTAAGTGATTATTGTATGATAGGGAGGACACAGAACAAGACGTGAAGTTGCAGAGGTGGTTTTGTTGAATGCAGTGCTGCCCTGATAACCTGATAAACTTGTACCAAGTGAGAAATACGCAGCCATGATAGCCGGCATTAGCACATGGTAGAAAGGCTGCCCTATAGAGGACCGTGAAGAGGACACCTGTACAAAATCTGATGCTCTGTACCTAAGACATGCAAGTGTGATAGCAGTGGGAGAGGACATTCTCCAGCTAGTATAATGACCTATGTAGCATATAACTATTCTAAAGAAGAATTTACAGAAATATACCTTTACCAATACTCAACATTTTCCAAACTTCCACTTCCCTTCCTTTTCTAGCATTTCACATAGCAAGATGCTCCTTCCAGTTCTGATAAGGGTTCTCATCAGCATAAACACATGTAAATTCTCATCATTTAATAACATTTAGGTGTAACTGGCAATAAATTTGTTTTCAAGTTGATAGATTTTATTAAAAGTCCTTACCATAATATACATTTTTCATCACAACATTCTAACCTCCAAGCAGGAAATCATTACCCCAATAAATTGTAGCATGTAGCAACTGAAGGCTTCTGGATAGTCCCAATGTTCAGAAAGTATTTCCCCTTCCTTCCCCTTTCACCCAGTCCTCAAGTTTCAAGACTCCTTCTCAGGCTACAACTCAATGCAAGTGCTTTTCATCAAAATACAAGCAGTGTTAGTCTTAAAAACTGCAACAGGCGCTTAGCACACAAGGTATACAGGTACAACCTCTAGCTGTAAGAGCACACCCCCATTTTCCATATGAACATACCTGAGCCATTCTGCAGCTGTAAATAAAGTAGTGCCTTCTTTTTGTTACATTTGAGTTTGCTTAAGACTTTATTACACTGGGAAGCAGATACTTAAAGTGGCAGGCAGAACTTGTATTATTACTGTTATTTCAAAATAACCCATGTTACTACAGGGAGGGAAACAGTAATACACTGATCCTCTCAGACACTCAATACACCTCTCAGGAATCCTTACAAAGCAAATTCAACACAATCCATCCACACTTTGCAAAACTAAGGCAGCTGGCATCCTCTACCATCTTAACAAACCTGTATTCTCTACACATAACTAGGAAGCTGCTGCAATCACAGACTGCAAGCTTGCAGACAGTAAGCTCCTAGACAATAAAAGCAACATGCTTCTTCAGAGAAATGAGATTATCTCTTTTAGGTGATTCAGTCACTGTAGGTCTTGCCTGAACTACCTTTTGGGAAGGCAGCTGAGTTTTGTTATCCTTTCATGCATGTAATTCCAAGCCTTCAGCACAATCCTTTCTCAGCAATCAGCTCCGGTTGTGCTGAAGAACTGCTTCAAGCGAAGTTGTTAAAAAAAAAAAAAAAAAAAAAAGGCAACAAAAAACCTAATACAGAACATTGCATCATGTTGAAAGAAAAAAAATTGTAATAAGCACTAAGGTTAACAGTAAAACTCCGGACTTTGGGACACCTGACTAGAACAAGGTACAGCAAAAACAAACAAACCAACCTGCTACTCAGACAAAACTGCAACAAGAGAAGTAGATTCCCATATCATAAAAAAGCTCTCCTCTCCAAAGAGTTAGCTGCTTTGTTTGTTGGTTTTTCTCAAATGAGAATGAAAAAAAAATATAAACCAAAATCACTACGCTTGACAGAAAAAGGAGTCCTTACCACGCTCTCCTTCATTTCCCTCTGAACATGAAGTTACACTGAACGGCTGTTAGCTCCCAACACTTACCCACCCTCCTTCTTGTTTAACTAGTCTTTCCTGATGTAAAGCAGAACAAGGAAATTACAGAACTAATATTTTGCTATACTCATACAAGTTGTTTTATACATTACAGTTTCTTCCATGCCTTATGTCCCCTCTGAGACAAGGAGTATCTCTTTTTTCATATTCTGTATTTGTGCCTGATACAAGTAGTCTTCAGTGTTGATTGATATTGGAACTATGACAAACATGACAGAAAGCTGATTTATGTAGATCACATACAGCATTTTTCAGGTGCCATGCACAGCACTTTCAAAGGCTGCCTCACCTCTTCTAATAGTTATCCCACAGTCCTTTGTCCTTTTTCAGTGGATTTCTTTCAGATTTGAACGCAACCCTGGGCAACAGGCAGCTGATGAAAGTTGTGGGGTTTTTAGAGAAAAATGTCTGGGAAGTTTTTAGCTAATTCATTTAAAAAGAAGAAGAGATCACGTCAGTAAGGACAAATACCTTTAAAACACAAGCAGATCACTACTAACTATTGTACAGTCACTGTGGTACAGTTCACAAATTTTCACAATAAAACATTTTAAAACACTAACAAATCAAAACATGAGTTGCTGACATAGATACAGTTGCATTTTTCACTTCACAGATCTCTTGGAACAAGTCCCCAGTAAAGGAACCCAGCAGATCATAAAGATCTTCAAGAGTCCTGCTATCCTTCCCTGGTATGAAGAAATGAAGAGCCATTGAGTGGGCCTCAGTTCTCTCTTCTTCCTGGTGCTCTCTTCTGGGAAGGCACTGGGTTCTACTTTCCACGCTCTATGATTTAAAAATCCCACTGAAAGTACACTTAAAACACCTGACATTAAAGAAATGCAGGAGCTAGTGATTCAATTATCTAAATACAGTTACACACAAGAAAGGGGTTTTGCAATATACTTGACGCTTATAATTCCCGCATAACTGTTCAACAATCCTTCCCAAGTCTTTCCTTGTGTGCAGTATTCCTTCTTTTCTCATAAAAATGAGAAAAGAAACATCAAGGTTTAAGACAAATGCTGCACCCTGGGTAATCAAACGGTGCATGACATATCTTTTATGTGCTTCTCCACTATGTGATTATCTGAACAGTTAACCAGTATCACCTAGAAAACAAATCTCCACAGCTACAGCCTCCACAGAGTAAGATACAGAACTGAGACATGAACAGGCCTAAGAGGGTGGCTAGCAGAGTTAACAAGGGACCATAACTTTATGATAATCTTTAAGACCCCTTCTATATGCTATACATCATCTGAATGTGCATCACAACATACACCACTGTATCAAACTGAGCATGTATCGGCTTACTCCATTTTATGAAATGAGACATACCTCAGTACATAATTACACAGTAAGGCTGAGCTGACCTAACAGACTGCTGCCACCCAAATAGGAGATCTTGCTCCCCCTGTTTCTCCCTCCCATTCTTGGTCACACACGTCTACCCTCACCCTTGGATCTGGTTGCACAGTAAACCAAACATGCTAATGCTACTAAGCAAACGAAACTAACAACAGCAACAAAAAAAAAATCTGCTATTACACAAGCTGGAATAAAGCTTCTGTGCTGTCAGACAAGAAACAAGAGCCAGTGCAAGAGTAAGAACCAAGAGATGGGGAATGACAAGCAAGTTAACCCACTTCCACAGCAACAAACTGTAAGACTAGTTATACTGAAATATATAAATGCACCCTTGGGGTCTTGTTAGATTTTGATTATGTATTTCTGCTGGAAAAAATTCAAAACTGCTATATAAATATTAATATCCACACACTATACAGTAACATCCATTTCACAGAGCTCAAAACTCCCAAAGGTGGCTACGTTTAGAAACAGTTCAGCGTTGTGAACACAGTAACAGATGAACAATGTCAATACTGGAGTCAATGGCAGAGCAATAATAGGACCCAATTTCTCAAAGGTATTTCTCTAGAAGCTACATAATTGCTAATGTTTACAGCAAGAATACACTAGTTTGCTGCTGCTCACACATCCCTTTTTCTAAACAGTGCACATCTACACAGTATTCCACATAACAGTCATCCTGGCTGACAGCATTGCAACATGTTTCATTTGTGCTACTCCAAGTAGTGTAAAAGGAGGGAGAAAAAAAAATAATAATAAACGCACCTCTGTGAGTGAAAATGAAGCTAATCAGTTTACACCGAAGGCTGGAATAAGCTCTCCCTGACATGACCATCCAAATCTGCTGAGTGTTAAAATCAGCAGGGGCTGTAGCTTTCCGGAGGCCAGATACTAATCCAAGGCTTTGCTTCACCCATGTGTCCTTGGGTATTAAGGGGCAAGGAGAATGGAGGCAGGGAAGCAACCGGAACCCAACTCACACCAGAAGGATCGTTTACACTTGTAACAAAGAAGATTTGTATACACAAATTACATGTTAGTGCCTCAGCCTCCCTCCGCCTCCATGTTCAGACCTCAAAATATGAGGCTTTCAATTAAAGAAAGACAAGAAACAATTGACAGTTTATTTAAATTGTCTGTAACCACTCAAGAGGAGTCATTAAGCACTGTTGTCTTTTCCTGACTAGAGGTAATTTTTAAGTTTCAGAATCAGAGGCACAGCATGCCATGCCAGACTGCTATCATTCACTACCGCTGATGATTTAATGATTTTGAAATCTATGTAATCAAGTAACACGTTCCCCTTTGCGTGTAACTGAATTTTAAGCCTGTCTTTGCAGCTGGCTCTTCTAAACTGCACCAAAAGCTTACAAGCACAAATTGATCTCTGCATTACAATCAAAATGCATACAAAAATGACAAAAGTATATATACACAAACTGAAAAAAAAAAATCAACAGGAAAGTATCTGATAGGTGGGAAACAGGAAGACTCAGAGCAAGTTTGGAAGAACAAGAAAATAAATAAAATGCTTTACCAAAGTACTGAGTGATAATCCCCTTCCCTCTACTTCTTCTACAAAAAAAAAAAAAAAAAACCAACAACAAAAAAAACCAAAACCAAAAAACCACCACAAACAAAAACCTGTGGGTTTACAAATAACCTTTTAAAAAGTAGGAGTTAAATGAAAGTTGAATAGTAGCACCTCAGAGTTAAACCAAGGCTTTTGGAGACTTGCGTCCACTGCAAATGCACAGGAATCTGAGAAGGCGGCAAAGCAGATGTCAAGTATTGCTCAATGTGTACATAATTAAAAAAAAAGAAAAAGCTAACATAAATAGCTGTGGCTTTTTACTTTAGGTGGAAGAAACACTTCTGTTTCTATGGTGCAGCAGAAAAAAAGGCTTTATTGTTACAGATTTCTTTTCATGTAGTCTTAAAACCAGAATTAATTATATTTATTACATCTACAATGAATAGGGACTTCATATATGCAAGTGGAGAGTTATGGGGATCCCCACACTACTAAATTTACAACATAAATATAAGATGAACAGTGCAGGAAGGAGATGAGAAAAATAAAAGGTATAAAGACACGTGAAGTTAGATAAAGCAAACATTACAAAAGGGAAGTAATTATCATCTAACAACGCCAAGGCAATAAGGGTCAGAACAACAGAAATTTAAATAATTAGATTTCTAAGCACTGCTGCTGCATGTACATAAGAGCTACTTACTTATACGTTGTTTTGGAGGACAAAGACAGGCTGCAACAAAAATAATAATTCTGCTAATATGATTACCCCAATTAGGCCATGTTCAGGCCCAAGGAGGGCATAATCTTGATTTGTTCATTAGCTTTCTAATATTTCAGATAACAGTACACCTCAAAATTATTTCCTAAAATGAAAAATACATGCCTAATAGAGAACCTTAACAGTCACACAGCATATGCAGACAGATCACCTGTGACTACCTACAACAAACTGCAGTTATATGTCATGGTACTTCACATTAATCACCAAAGACAAATACATTAAACTCAACTGAAAATCCTTATCCCCTTTTCGTACTAGGAACCTTAGAACAAAGTGCAGCAGAAATTCAGTGCCATAACCATGTTGAGTTTCTTCAAGTAATGCTTCTTCTCAAAGCAGTCAATGTTAGACAACTATAACAATCAATCACATTTTCTGTGGACCTCCGATTAGTCTAAAAATTAATTTTATTACTCTTCCTTTGCTACAATACAATTACAGTGTCAAACTCTAGCTCTGAGCATGCATACAAAACTTCCACACCCATTTACTTCAAAGGTCACACTGAGAATTTTGGTCTCTAATGGCTTTTGATTTATTACTAATTCTTAAACATAAGAGGCCCATAAGCAGAAATGCAGCCTAAAATACAAAAGTGTAACTTTCTACCACTTAAAGGATCTGAACTGGCTCAGTATGCATCTGACTCTTCCTAGGATTATTATTAACCATCCTTTCCCCCACAGCTTATGATCGCAGGTGAAACTGGAGGGGGAGAATAGAGTGGTTTCCCCAGTGTTACTGTTAATAGTATAGTGTAAGCAACAGGAGTTGCACCTACATGCAGTGGTGACTGGTGTGCAATAAATGAGATTGTGAGTTATCTTGTCTCTCAGAAAACTTAGGTTTACTAAAACTAAGTCCTAAGTAAGTTTGGTGTGCTCTTTATATACGTAATTTTCACATCTCCTAGCTACTGACTCAATCGCAGATTATTAGTGTAACAGTATTTCATTAATTTTGCTTAAGGATATGCAAAATCTAAAATTCAAGACGTACTTATGCATAAGTAACAAATAAAAGGGAGTTAACAACCCTCATTCTTGCTGAAGCTCAAGTTTTGCTGCTGGTAGCCTGGCCACTATACATGTTCTGCTATTGCAGAGATTTCAAATTTTTAAAGAATGGTAAAATGAATGCTTACTTAGGAAACAAAAGGCAGGAGGGAAATCCAAAAGTGTGAGCATGTCTGTGAATAATTGTAAGACAAACAAGATAACTCATTATTTGGAAATTTCAAAATGGTCCAGCTAGCAAAAATGATGCAAAAATAAATCCAAGGGCAGAGAAATCAGCAACATAAATTACTTATTTTTTAATACAACATATATCCCAGCATATGGATTATTATATAACAAACTCTTATGAAAAAGCGTATGTGTCAGTTACTTATGATACATGCAATCCTAAATCGGGATTTGAAAAACCCTCTCTGAGGGGAGTAGTACTGTTAACTCTCTTAGTTATCAGAGAAGAGAGTAGAAGCGAACTGTGCTCCTGCAGTTTTATTTCATTATATCATGGAGAATAAGGAGGTCTGGAATGATGCATTTAGTACCACATAAAAAGAAATCTCAGGACAGAGCTAGTTAAAGGAAATCCTGATAAGAAGTATTCAGTAACACCTGTATTTTTATCGATGAGAAAACTGATGAGTAATTATAATTAAAAGATAAACACAATTAATAAATAAGTATTTAAAAAATCTTTCCATGTGGTATTTTACAGCTTATTTGCACTGAAAAAAATAAAGTATCTTCTTACTGTAAACCAACGGGTCAAGCTTTTAATAATAATGTATTATAATATTTTGTATTTCATCACAACGAAGATTAATAAAGCCCGTTAATTAAACCTCAAAGACCCCTAATGGTTTAACCAGTTATTTCATCGTTGCTGAGGTACAGCCACTTAGGGTGAGCCACTGCAGTCAATTAGTGCAACAAATGCTTTGATGTTACAAAGCAGTTTTGCATGACATGAACATTACTCTGCAGGACAGAAGGGCTGTCAGGATGTAAATAAGGGAAAAGAATTTCACAGGCTTTGACAACTAAGCTTGTTTTCTCCCAGTACCTTTATCTCTTTTCTCCTAACTTGCTTACAATGCTCAGAAATCTACATGAGGAAAAAATCTTGATAGTATCCTTTTCTAGACTCACAGATAATAAAGAAATGTCAAGACTTTAAATTTCTGGGTTTATCTTTTAGCATTTTAAGTCTTATTTTGACAGCTAGGTGACAGTAACAGATTACTGTGGTATTATTGTCAATCTGCAAGAAATACAAATTTTGATGAAATCTATGGAACAAACTGGTCTGGAGACTCAATTTTCTTATGAGTCATACGTACTTAACAAATTAAGATTTGCAAGTGATTATGGGAACACTGTTGGGATTTTGTTGTTGTTTGTTTTTTTGGTTTTCTTTTTTGTTTGTTTGTTTAAACTAAACTCAGTACAGCAAACCCAAGAAGCACCAACAACACTGGTTTTGAAATACAGTATTAGAATATAGGAAGTACAACCCCTAACAGAATTTAATGGAACTGCAAAAAGTGACAAGTCACAACTGGGAATTCTCTTGTTGGTTCCTAGTGGTGCCACCAGAATGGGAACACCAAGTTGAACCCTTGACTGTTTTCATTAAATTATTTGTAAACTGTATGTTTAATAGCAATACTCCGATGTGCCAGACACCATTTTGCACTGCGAATATCTACTTTTTGTATTGTAAAATCAACTAAATTCTGGTAATTTCCAGAAATATAAAGCTGATCACATTTCAAAGTCTAGCCATAACTTCCAGAGTTTGAAAGTGCGTTAGGGCTCCTTTGCAGGTTTCATCTTTAAATTTATCTACAAATCTAAACTCCCAGAATGGCTGTTGTTGGAAGGGACCTCTGCAGGTTATCTGGTCCAACACCCCTGCTCGAGCAGGGGCACCTACAGCTGGTTTCCCAGGACCACGTCCCAACAGCTTTTGAGTATCTTCAAGGAAGGAGAATTCACAACCTCTCTGGGCAACCTGTTTCAGTGCTCAGTCACCCTCAGAGTAGAAATCTGCTTCCTGATATTCAGAGGGAACCTCCCGTGCTTTGGTAGTTTGTGCCCATTGCCCCTGGTCCTGTCGCTGGGCTCTACTGAGAAGAGCCTGGCTCTGTCTTTGCACCCTCCCTTCACGTATTTATATACATTGATAAGATCTCCAATTCACACCTTCCAAATGTGCTAAGAAAATACCATCCTTCATTTCTCATAAGCCTGACTTGGAGATCTATCCAGGACTTGCTATACAGTTAATGATCAGGGCCTAGAAAAAAAATGCTTGTCTTAAAATAAGCCATACTGGAACTTGTTGATATTCTTAACATATGCTGAAAAATCTCCTAAAAGTCATAAAAAGACCACCACAAATAACCTTTTATGTAAGCTACTAAAACACAGCTAAAAATGCTAGATGAACATAAAAAAAGTGTAACCTAATTTATTTATAGAAATAAAGTGTTTAAAAGGAAAGGTGAAACTAGAAATTAACATGGGGGGAAAATTAATGTAAATCGTATCTTTATTCTTAGCCTACGTCCTCTCTTATACCATCACTAGCAGCAATAAACGTCGATAACTGTGTAATTTTAGATTAGCTGATTTATACAAAACTAAACTGAGAATTTGCTACATTTACTGTTTTTAAACATGAAAATGTAACCATGAAATCCAACCAAGAAAAAGCCACACTTATATCCTCAGAATTTGAAGGCATAACTTCATTATATTCCAACACATGCCATAACTTCTCTCAGTATAAAACCAGACCTTTATAGAACGTATTCTGCTTTAAATTTGCAGTAAGAAACAAAAGGCAAGCTCAAAAGAGGATCCCCCCTCCCTGAACACTGATAACACTCTTTTCTTTTTTAAATCTGCTTCCTGGCAAGCAACGGTGTAAATAATCTATGACAAAGCTCCAGTTTCTTAAGAGCTCATCAATACTGGTTTAACTGAGGTATTGCAATTATATAGCTTTCCGTTCTCGTATCAAAGATGTCAACAAAGAGTCAAGTCTAAAAGCATGTACAGAAACTTCAAAGCTAGACAAACACTGCTCCTATTCAAGTTAGCGAAAGGCATGAAAATAGCCTATTTAATAAACTCTTGCCAATTTGGTCATGGTCAGTCATAACCACAATTGGGGGGGGGGATGCGTGTTGTTTATGAGATGGTTTTACTGATTTAAGAGAAAAAAAGAAGGGGGGGGGGGGGGCGGGAAAGGAGGGAGAGAAAAAGGAAAGACTGCCACACATCGAAGATGGAGTCACAAGCCGAAAAGATGTGAAGCAGGACTAATCTGCCCAGAGAGAAAACAGTCACTGACAGCGCAGGGACCAGCCAGACCCGAGATCTCCTCCTACAAAAGGCATCGGGCTGGCAAAACAAAGCAGTGCGATCATTAACAAGCCTTCCACACATCAGCTTCATATCGGAACACCAGTCTCACACATCCAGATATGCAAACAAGTAACTCGAACGTAAATTCGGCGTACCTCGTTTATGCAACTCCCTGAGCGGAATACCATCTCCTCCCCCGCCATCGTAGGGCAGATAGGGATCGGCAGAGACATCCATGGATGTGGCGAACCCGAAGCCCGTCTGCCGGCTCAGGAGGGCCGCGGCATTTCTTACACAAGGGCGGCCGCGGGGGACGCTGCCATGTTTGACCAGGATCCGGCCTGCGCGCCGCCGCCTCGGCGCAGGAGCCGGCTCTGCCGCCGCTGATGTCAGCGCGGGGCGGCCGCAGCCTCTGCCACTGGCTGCGCGGGCGGCGGGCGCGGCCCCGCGACCTGCGCGCCCCGCCCCGCCCGCCGCGGGGGGGCGCCGCCGCCGCGGGCCGCAGCGCTGGTCGGTGCGGGAGCCGAGGGGCCGGCTGTGGCTGCCGGCGGGCGGCACGGAGCCCGGCCGCCACCTGGGGAAGGGGGGGGGGGGCGACCGCGGCGCCCCCGCCCCGCCCGGCGGGCGAAGCGTCGAAGGGAACGGCCTCGGGGCCGGGCATGCGAGCGGCGGAACAAGTTCCCTCGCACGCCTGCAGCTGCCAACCCCGCAGCCCTGCCACCGAGGGCACGGGGGTCACCGCTCCGTCAGAAAGGCAAAGCTACCAACAACCCCGGGATCTGCACGCACGTTGTTCGCCTTTCTGGAGCCGCACCAGCAGAGACCCACTCAGAGTCACACTCGCCTTGTCTTTGGAAGGGAAAATTCACGTATTAGCACCGGGGTGGGGGGCAAGCCTGGCTCCCGGTAGTTTTATTTACTCTTTTCAAACATCAACATGATTACCACGGAGGAAGAACAATGTAACCCGGCTCCCCGGGGCCAGCTTACCCCGCTTGCACCTCCACCCCCCGCTCCACACTGCAGAGCTTTAAACTCTACAGCAGTGAAGTCAGATTCAAACATATCTAACTAAAATTGTACGGTGTCTCCCATTTTTTTTGTGATTATTATCCTGGTATTACAGCTGCATAGTATCAGCACTGATATTAAAAAAACGGGGGGGGGGGGGGGGGGGGCACAAAACATAATAAACACAAGTCCATACTTAAGCTTGCGTTACTCCAGACATTGACAAAATGCTCCCAGTCCTTTAAAAGCCGCAGACTGAAAATGGGCACCAACCCACACGAATACTAACCAAGGTGATACATCATCCAACAGTGACTGGTACAGCTTTGGCAAAACCCGAGCACTTCAACGAACCGGCCTCTAAAGATAGGAAATCTTAAGCTGAGTATGTAACTGCTCACAACTGAAACAGATGTTATTATATACATATATTAATTTATGTTTACTGTATGATCTTGTGCTGCTCCTATCTTGCAATTACTGGTAAGAAAACCATTTTACATGAGATTCCCATAGTTCAGTTGGAATGGAATATGTAAGAGCTGCACATTGTTTTTCCTTTCCTTCCTCTCCAGCAGGTAAAATAAAATCATGTTCCTTGATCTATTATTCTCAGTTGGTTTAAGTGTTCCACTTCAGTAAAATGTGTCATACATTAACTACACAATCCTTTAAATTGCAGAGATTAATTTTTGTCAAACTACATTAAAAAAAATGCTCTCAAGAGCTGAAAACGCATATGCACACCTTTAGATATACTACTTCAGTATAAAACTTCAACACATCTTGCACATGTGTATGTATACACACAAACACACATAATTTACATAACCAAGGGGTCCCAGTGAAATCACTGAGACTATTCACACTTGGCAAAGTTGAGGATATTGCGTGACCGCAGCAACACAGCCCAGCATCCGTTTCATTCACGCAGGACACAAGGAAAGGAAGAAATTTTATTATGTAGGTCTTTTCACCTCTCAAAGTGACAAGACAGACAACTCTTTTTAAAACAAAAAATCTTACAGTGCATTAGCTTCTTGAATAATTTTCCAAGTATGTTCTTCAGGAAGTGGTTTATGTTATAAGCCAATGTCACAAGCTGTGTACCATAAATTATATTTTTGAGCACAGAGTAGGACATAAAAGAATACTACATTTACGTCATATGTCAACGTATTAAATCTTAAAAATATGGCTCCAATACAAATGTTGAGAAAATACTGTTATCTCTATAGATGCAAAAACAAGTGAGAATAAAGGGGGGGGGGGGGGGAGAGCATACATATAGCAAAAATACATTTTCAAACCTTAAAGACTATCACCTCCAAGACAAAGGTAACCCTTGAGCCACAGGTACTCTGTTCTAAAATACTGGTGTCTTCTACTGGGTTGAACAGATGTTTCTATTTGCTGTCATCTAGACAAGGAAATGGTTTTGAAGAGTGGCCTCCCACAATCACCTTCTCAACATGAGCAACTGAATCAAAGCTCTTGAATATCCAAAAGTGACGTGACTTTCAGAGCCATTTATGCATTCTCACCATTTCTTTTTGCCTGTGAAAAAACAAACCTAAGCACCTCTGAACTTTAAGTCAATGTAATGTGCATGATTTAAGTAGTACAACAGAAATCCCTGAGCACTCTCAACTCCTTATCTCAACAGCACCTGGAAAGAAGTCTGTAATCTTATTGTAAGTCTTTAAATAAAAAGTCATTCTTAGCAGGAAGAAATGCAACAACAATTTTATAACCTGAAGAAGGAACTGTCAGTGCATTTATTATGTCGATTATAGAAGTCAACACTAAGTTCAACTCCATATTCAAGAGAATATGAAATAAAGGATATAAAGGACTTGTATTAACAGAGTCTGGAAAATCACTGCTCATTTAAGAATCTGATGTGGTTACTGAAGGCCTAGAATGTCTTAGAGCTGATAATAAAAAGCAGTCACAGCAAAGAAATGGCTAACTTGTTGGCCTAAACGTGTTCACTGGAATAAGGGACATGCAAAATTTCTACATAAGTCTAAAAATTAAGTCCAAGTTGGAAAAGATAAAAGGTGTAAGTAGTTGGAAGTTGTACTGGATAAACTTTAGATACAAGGGAAAATAATAACAAGAAGTCTGCAGTGCAAAACAGATACAACTTTGTATTTGCTACATAAAATTGCAAGAGTTCACCTAATACTAAACTGCAACAGCTCTTCCAAGGTCACTGCTTATAGAGTGGCTGCGCAATACAGCCCTTTGTCTAGTCTTTAAAAGCAGAACAGTCATTTTCCCTTCTCAATTACAAGCAGCTTGTGTTCTCATTGTTCATAACCACTACCACTGTGTGTATTCTCTTTCCTACGATACCATGAAAAGCATTGTGTGGGTTTTCTTTACCAAAAGAGACAGATACTATGTGTGGTAACCTGAACTAGTTAAGTCAGTCTTTTTTCTTTTTAACGTCTAGAAGCCTATACAATTTAGTTTTTCCAAATTACTCTTCTTCTACATGGTCTGAAATAGTGTCTGATTTAAACTGACAATGTTATATTCAAAAGAGTACGACAGTTATTTCTGTTGTGAAGTTCACCAAACTCCAAAATTGTAGTTAGTGAAATGGTGTGTCTGGTTAACTAGGTATTTGGGGTATTACAGAGCACATAACATTATGAACACATGTTGCAAGGCCTAAAATTAGTCTTGCAATAGCCTTATTTTCAATGACTGAGAAACCCTTAAAATGGCCAATTTGGTACATAGAACAGCTCATATGTAAACAGCAGGTTTGTACAGCAGCTTGCTTTCATCACAGTAATGATAGACTAAAGCCTCTGTCCCAGAAATCCTCCGCGCCCAAATAACTTCACACATCTGAGTGCTCCTCTGGTTCTCAACAGGCACACAGTGGTGTTAACCATCACTTATATGCATCTATCTTTGCAGAAAAGGGCTTTAAGCCCATTGTTCTAGAAATATCACAATGTCTATGGGTGACACACCTTTAAAGCATATGAAGAAAGATACCTTAATCCTCCCTCCACACCTTGTATTTTCCCTTTTAGGGAGAGAGAAGAAACACAGTCAAAATAAAGCCTCCAAAAATATAAGAAAAAGTCAGAGGTTAGACACATCCGATACACATCCAGGGAAAGGTGTTTTGAGGTGACAGAACAAGACCAGTGAAAAGAAGGGGAGTATCACTGAGGTATGATGGCCTGCTTACCCAAGGTTGGAGGGAGGGCTTTAATTCTGAAGCACTATTCCACCATTTCATACTAAAAAGATAAGGTTTAAGCAAAACAGTCAGGCACTTTGTTACATATAAACCAAACATATTCTCTCAATCCCCTCAATTACTTGGTTTATTTTGGTGAATGTAATTTCATAGTACCAGGTAACGAAAATGAAAATTGTGTCCTTTATGAAATTCCAAATATAAGATTGGAGATATTGAATTATTTCATTAAAGTAAGAAGAGATGCCAAAAACATATCTGATAATTACAAATGTTAGTGTCAGTGATGCAAAATATGTTGGTGACTTTTAACTGTATGTTTTTCCCCTATCACTATTCAAAACTAAGGCTTCTCCGTCACCAGAGCTAGAAGATAATGTTCTCTTGAAAAATGATACATAATAGAGCACTCCTCAAAACAGCTACCATCTCCAACCATTCTGAAAAATAATTTAACTCATATGCGCCCTCAGTTGAAGGCTGGGCATGAAAGCATCCATTTACAACAGGGCACCAAAAGTATATACAAAACGTCTCAAAACTTACTGTGCCCCCCATTCCTTTTCCTTCATTCCTTTTCTTTCCAGCTTTATTCTCCTGCCTTCCCTCCCCCCCGATTCTTTCTTTTACCCTTTTTCTCAATCCACGAAGCCAAATTAAGCCCAGGTCTAATCCCTCTACCACCTTGACTTCTCCTTTTACTTGTCTCAGTTTACTAATCTTGCAGCCCCTTCAGTCTGACTTTGTTCATTCCACATAAAATCGTACAGCTCTCTCATCTGGGTCACACAGAGCCAGCAGTGGGAACACTGAAGACAAAGGAAGGACAAACATCCTTCTTCCAGTTCTGGTACCCAGACAAGGTCCAAGATGAAAAAACTCAAAGATGCAATCACAGAAAAAGGAAGAAGGAGGGAGAAAAAGAGAGCAAGCATTCAGTTATACGTAGCTTCAAATTAATACACTGTAAAAACCCCCAAACAAACAAAAACAAAACAACCTTTTAGAGTCCCAAACTTAATTCATTCATCAGCATTATCTAGAACACTGTGCCTGACCAGTGGCGTTAGCAAAAAGCTCCCAGCTATTTATCAGATTATATATAGAAGACTCCATTAAGCCACTTCCATTGCCCTATCATCAAAAGCCTCAATGAGGCAGACAATGACAGAAAAAAATTTTAAACCAAATATAAAATTAAAGCAGAACATCATAAACTTATAGCATATGCTGTTGAGTAGTTCAAGGCAGGTGGGGTTTAAACAAAAGTCAAAAAGACCCAGAGGCAAGTGCTTGGTAGTAATACACAATGACATTTTTTTATATTTGCATTTTATTACACAGGGGAGTAAAAAAAAAGCTTCTTGATCACAGTTTCTTTTTTCATAATTGTCCGTTTCCCACAAATTAATTACTTAATTTTGCTC
Source organism: Falco cherrug (assembly GCF_023634085.1). Classification (NCBI taxonomy): domain Eukaryota; kingdom Metazoa; phylum Chordata; class Aves; order Falconiformes; family Falconidae; genus Falco; species Falco cherrug. Next base: position 37,799,872 of record NC_073697.1, read on the forward strand.
ACAATCATTTCATCCAGCAGAGAACACTTTATTCCAGGATGTAGCCTAATAAGCTTGCTTCTTCACTGGCTACAATAGCTTCTTGAATTATGCCTCTACAGCACTGTATAACTTCGAATGCTGCTTTTACTCTGAAGTCAAACCCAACCAAACAGAATGCAGCAGAACAGATCACAGAGCCGCAAGTATGTTGTGTAATCAAATCTGAGACTCAATTCGGATGCTGACTTCCGCCCAGGGCAGCCCAACCTTCACTGGGAATCAATAAAAAAAGGAATGAAGACTCCTCACTGCCATGCAAAACTTTTGGGCAGGAGAAGAAAGAAACAGAGAATAAGAGGAAATAATGAAATCATGATGCAACATTAATACCCAAGACCAAAAATAAACTGGAAAACCCTCAAGCATTTGGTCCCTGAAGACTGCTTTGACATCTTGGCCCAAAACACTGAAAGCAAAACTACTCTCTTCAGTTTTCTTTTCACTTCTTTCTGGGGTTGTCCATCACACTTTTTTTGATCTATAACCCAATGATGCTGGAAAAAAATCCTTGACATTAACAGACTACATACAGCCATCAGTGTGAGGAGTGGAGGTTTTTTTCCTTTTTTTTTATTAATTGGTTAGCTTTACACTGACATTAAAAATACCTGGTTTCACTGTAGTAATCCTGTAAGGAGGACTTGGAAAGGAAAAGGCTCTTTGCTGGCTCTTTTCTGCAAACAGGTCACTTTCTCTGATTCTTGAAGAGATTCTTAACTACTTTCTGTCTTTTTTCTGTTCTTTTTCTTTACAGGGTAGGCTTTTACTACAGAAGTCCTACTGTGTTTTCACCTTTGTGTATGTGTCCTTTCCTCACACTCCACTCTAAGACTGTAGTTACAACTCATCAAGAACATCCAGCATCAGTAGGAAGTGATCCTGGCTTACTTAGCAGCTTTCCTAAAGTTTACTTCTCCTTTTAGTCAAAATTCTGCTACCAAGATGATCCTATTTTTCCTCTTACATAAATGCATATAAGGAAATAGTTTTTTTTCTGCTAGACTGCCCTTATTCAGTTTTAAGGCTGCTTATTTTTGGCCACTATTTCCAACTTGCTGTTCAAAGTATGTGCAGGGGACAAAATTACAGCACCAACGTGTATTCCTCCCTAGGTATGAAACTTACTTGCCATCTTTAAGAACATTATATCTCCATACACACATAAGCTGTATGAACACAGTGCCAACAGCCATTTTGTATGTTGTTAACACATATTACTGTACTATGCCAGGCATATTTGAATTCCATGAAACTCTGAGCTCAGTATTTGTAGTGTTCAGAGTAAGACCATGACATGCCCATCTTTCAAATGCTATGTAAAGTTCCGATCCCCCCCTTAAGCTACAGACACTAGAAAAGGTTCAGAAAGGGGCAGTGAAAAGGATTCAAAGCATGGAATACCTGCAAGGTCCAACTAAGCAAACCAGAAGTCCTTAACCTGGAAAAGAGGTAACTGAAGAAGGAAAGAAATAAGTAGCAATAGAAAGAATTTTTTCACCATCTGTTCTAATAACAGAGCTCTTAAAATAGTCATTGTTGTAGAGAATCAAGACCACTACAAACAACAAGGGCAAGGACAACAAGAAATTTTTGTTAATGAGTATAAAGGTATAGCAAAACACAAGCTATTAACAATTTGATAGCTCACACTAGTGATTAATAAATATACCTGCTCACTGATTTTCTCTAATTAAATCACTGCTCAAACTTGGGATTTAAATCTATGATTCTTTCCACTCTCCTCTTAAAAATGAGAAAAGGGACTACCACCTTTCACAGTGACAGCACCATGCTATCCACGTGATAATCCTTGTTAGTTTCTACATGCATATGGCCAACGCATAATAGGCCTTATCAGAGTAAGTGTACTTGGCAAGATAATCAAGCCAGCCTAGTTTCAGGTCACCCTGTCCTCATGTCATATCAAACCTTGCTCTTTCAACAGCAGTTTCATTTTAATAAGCTAATAATACCCCCTAAAACCCTTATGTAATAGCAGAAATATTTTTCACAGCTGCAACTATCAACAAGAAAAGAGCTTAAACATTTATGCTGTATGAGGGTGAGCAACAAGGAAGTCTAAGTTAATGCACAGGCCGGTGTTAGCCTAGGCAAGACTCTGGCAGTCATAGCTGTTCTCAGCAGTATTTATACTGGATTTAGGTTCAAAATAAGGAAGAGAAGGTGGTTCTTCACCTAAAACGTAACTAAGCTGTTAGAGCTTGCCAAAGGATGGTGCAGGTGCTAAAGAATTGCTTCAAGAAAAAGTTAGTGCAAGACAAATACATTGATAAGGATTAAAACTCTAAAAACCACTACACAGTTGAGAGAGGCCCTTAGCCATACAAAACTGCTGTACAAGTACTCACATGCCTATGACTTACTCACCCTGTTCTTACTCTTCCTTAAGCACTGACTTTTGACCACTGTCGGTGACAGGATGCTGCGCTAGGTGGATTTGTGGTTTGACCCAGTACACCTGTTCTTGTGTTTCAGGGACATCATGATACCCTCTTCCAGAATAACATTTCTGTTTAATCCAAGCAGATTAAAAGCTTTCACTTTAAAATGCTGGTAAGCAAGAATATCCTCAAAGGTAGAAAACAAGAATGCAGCCTGACATAAATTTGGTTAAAATCATATCTGCCTCCCTTGGTGACTTAAGAGAACAAATCAAAGGTAAAATGAATAAATGAAATATTATTAAAGCTGTAGTGAATATTGGTTATTTATCACCTAAAGACTTTACCATCAAATCAGACTTAATTATTTTATTGTACGCTTCAGACTCTTCTTTCCACATACCTATATATACACCATCGCATTTTCTCTGCTTTCATTCCTTCATTTTACGCTATTCATACAGCATGCCTGGGAGAAGGACATACTTAGTAACACACCACCAGGCTGCCAAGTCAGTAATAACTGCCTCAGCAGCATCTGTTAACAAAAGCAGTGTGCTTTAAGCACTTCAGCAGAGCTGCAGAAGGAAACCAACAAGACTGTATAATACCAGAAAGGAAAGAATTAATTAACAGTATTATGATTCCATCTTCCAGAGTATCAGGCTAGAAATGCATAAGCTTGATGTGTCTTGGAAAGTGATGAAATCGAGATTTGTAAATACAACTTTGGCAGGAGAGACTAGTGAGACCACTCAAGGTCTGTTGGTAGGGTAAGTTCTAAAACCAACACAATTCTCATATCCTATAAACGAGTTTTCAAAGAACTGGCTGTGGCATTTGTAAAAAATTGAAATGGTCAGTATTTGTTTTTAAACATTTAAGAGAACAAGAAATTAATTGGTTACTGAATCTCTACATACATACTGTCATGATTTACATCCCTCAAAGTCTAATGCCACACCAATCCAACTACAATCTGAAGGCTCAGACTAACACTGTAACACCATTACAGACTGTTCAACTAAAACTGTATCAAGTGAATTTTCATTTTGGACAATAATCATGTTCAAAAATAATACAGAGTTCAAGAAAATCACTATCACGATGAACAGGTAAGATGCTGTCCTGGTTTCAGCTGGGATGGAGTCAATTTTCTTCTTAGCAGCTGGTACAGTGCTGTGTTTTGGATTTGGTGTGAGAACAACCCTGATAGGACACTGATCTTTGTAGTTGTTGCTGGGTTATATTTATACTAAGTCAAGGACTTTTCAGTTTCTCAGGCCCTGCTAGCAAGAGGGCTGGAGGGGCACAAGAAATTGGGAGGGGGCACAGCCAGGACAGCTGGCCTGAACTAGCCAAAGGGGTATTCCATACCATATGACATCATGATCAGTATATAATCTGGGCGGAGCTGGCCAGGGCCTGTTGACTGCTGCTTGGGGGACTGGCTGGGCATCAGTCAGTGGGTGGCAAGCAATTGTACTGTGCATCACTTTTTTTCCTCCCTTCCCTTCAGATTTTATTCCTCTCCCCATCTCCCTCCTTTTCATTACAATTGTTATTGTTCTTATTGTTTTGGTTTTTTCCTCCTATTTTATTTTAATTATTAAATTGTTCTTATCTCAACCCTCAAGTTTTATATTCTTTTCCGATTCTCCTCCCCATCCCTTGAGGTGGGCAGGGAGTGAGCAAGTGGCTGTGTAGTACTTAGTTTCTGGCTGGTGTTAGACCACAGCAGATGCAAAAGACATTTCAAACAGATGCAACTCACTCATTCAATAATGACATCCAGTAACTAAGATAAAAACTTCTTTTTCCCCTTAACCTAAGTATCTTGTAGTCAATTTTTTTGTTTTCTGCCAGTACTTTTGAAATCCTTGAAGGAAGAACTTTACTAATTTGCCAGTTCTCCATGTAAGCATAACGTATACCAACTTATGTTCCAGAAGGACAAAATTAACTTCATGCATTACTAATAAAAAGTAGTAAAACACCCCCATGATTCTGTAATTGTCAGATATCCTGTGTTCAGCCGCATTAGTAATATGGCACACAGTCAAAACGTCTGCAACTGTAACTACAATCCAACAGGAAAAAGTCAATGATAACCTGTTACTGACAATTTAACTATTAAAAATAAACTAGCTGTACCTCACTCACTGTTGCCCTTGTGATCAGAGCAAGTCCTGTTGTCTCATGCTTCAATTTGTATGGCATCATTTGAGAGCAAATATATTCCTTACTTTAGAATAACAATAAGCCCTGTAATGCAAATATTGCTAACTTGGAAAATAGGTCGTATGTAACTTAGGAAAGAGAGATGTCAAACTGTCATAATGATTGTTCAGTCAAGTCAGTTTTATACCACATGCATGGAAAACACAAACTATGTCAATGGTGCAAAATGATTTTGAGCACCCTTCTTCGTATCAGCTCTGGACAACAGGAAGAATCTGCTAATGCAACTTCCTTCCACACATGAAGAATATAACAGGGACTTAAGTTCTTTACACAGGAAATAAGTTATTTTATTCTTTTCTTTGTATTCTTTCTTTTCTTTATAAACTGCAACAGCTAAATAGAAATGAGCATATATGTGAAAGAACATTCATGTGTTGCTGGAAAAGATAATTATCTCTACATCTTGCTTGAATAATTAACCTCTGATGTGGTACATGTTTCTTGATTATATAGAACCACCTGCACGTGCTGAAAGTTACATCCTGTTTCTCAAATAGTGCCATAATATTAGTTCACGATATCATAGATTTACTGCCAGCATTTAGGGTGCTGCAGAGGGACTGGTTTGGTCTCTCACTTTAGGCAAAGGACTTCAACTCATGAATAAGGTCAGTTTAGGAGAGCTCCAGCATTTTACATCATGACCCGTTGGCATATTATTTTTTTTCAGTGGCACTGCTATCACTGCAAGGACGTAGTAGCAGCTGTGGCAGCAGCTTTTGAATTACCAGTTTACAGGTTGTCATATTAAGGTTAACTATTGCCAATTTTATGTTAACACCATATGCCAGACTGTAAACTGTCTCCACGCTGAAGTCACAATATAAGCAACTAAGCGCCTTCAACTGAAGCAAGAATCATCACTATAGCTATTGAAAAGAATGCCAAGCTCATTCAGGACCCAGACTCCCACAGACAGATCAAAGTACCTTGAGGTGTAAACACCAGTGAGATCATTTGTTTGCAAACAATTTTTACTGCAAATAAGGTTTAATCATCTGATTTCCATCGGTATCTTGAAAAATTTGCAGTCCGACAACACTACAAAAATCCCCCTCCTGCTGAGCTTCCTGTACACTCATATTAAAAAAAAAAATAATAGTGAAAACTGATGCAGGTCTCTCTCTCCGTCATTTTACTCAGACTTGAGAAATGTTTATATGATATGAGAGACCTCTGTTTCACGTCACTAGTTGGCTAACCCAGAGTCATAACAGGAAAAATTTTGAACATTTGAAGAGACTTGTTATACCGTTCAAGCTCAGCCCGTACCCAAGAACTATGTCTCGAACTTTTAGAGACAGGCAAGGGAAGCCAGTGCTGAGAGAAAAAGAATGGATCAGATATTTAATCTTCTCATTCATACTCCTCAGTTAAAATATTAATCTGATAATATATTTCAAAACTGGAGATTTCACTTCTGTTTAGAAATAATTATTTTCTTCCTCCATTCAAGTGACAGAACCCTAATGAACTATCCTAGTGTAACAACTTCTTACAAGCTAAATAGTATAGAACTTCTATAAAATTTAAACCAGTAAATATTAGCTTATATGATTTAACTATTAACATTGCAAAGCTATCAGTTCTTTAAGTAAAACATGGCTTAAATTGACCTAGCAAGAAGCAGGGCAAACAGTCTAAAAATAAGAAATAAGTCATGATGAAAATGATCTCCACAGATTGCATACATGAAGTACAGTGCACGTACAAGCACTGGTAAGACATCCTCCATACAAAGAGGCAGATACTTCTGTTATCAGTGTAAGGTCACCATACTTCTCATTAGACAGCAGATCAACAAGAAAAAACACTAACTTCAGTACTACAAAGAGATCAGTTTTGATAAGCAACAAAAGCAAGTTCTGATCAAAGCTGACAGGCAGCATCCCTTCTAGGCAGAGCTCTGGTGCAAGCCATCCAAGCCTCCACATGCATAGCAATTTGATTATTTAGCATGTTAACACACACTATGCTCAAAGAATTTACAATTTCACTATTGTACTTTTTCTCCATAATGCTGCCACTAGAAGTCTAAAATTTATGCAAAGAAAACAGCTACTGGAAAACATAACAGGCACATGACATTCTACATATAATTAATCACGATATAATTACTATACATATATAAATATATGCATTAAGTATATAATACTACATATTCACAATTTCTGTTTTCTTCTCAGATGACACAGTAAAGGACAGTTCACATACATCTCTCAGATGGTGTTAAGAGAAACAAGATTGTAGTACAGCATTGTTTTTAAGAGAATGCTGAAAACCCCAGAAGGGACTACACAAATCCATTCAAATTGCAAATCAGAGGTGACACTAAAAAGGCAAATCTCTATCACTTAATTATTAAAGAAATCCAAAAGTCTAGGTGATAAGACTTTCTGAAAACTGGTTTCAGTTAAGTTCACTTGTTTAGTCCCATGTAAGAGAATTTCCCACGTAAAACAAGTAGTTTTATTATTATTAATAGTCTTAATAAATAAGACTATAAATGGTCTTAATAATATTAATTATACTAATCTATTTTTAGCATTCTTTCCTATTTTCTTCCTAATTCCACATGCTTTCAACTGAAGACATATTTATTCACCATTGAATAACAGCCTCAATGGCTTTGTAAGCCTCAGTTGAGTACTTAAGCATGAGTGGTAATGTGAATGGCAGTATTGGGCAGGCTTTATAGAATTGCTGTCCTAACAGCCAAGGGACTTACCAAGCCTACTATCTTCTATTAACTAACTGCCCTCTGAATGAGGGAGGAAACTACAGTTCCTTTAGAAATTCCATATTGCTAGCTTTTTATCTGCCTAATATATGTACAGTTTATAGTGCAATTTTCGTTAGCCAAAAAAAGGTGGGAAAAAAGATAATTTTATAATCCTTCATTTTCTCCTCATTGCATGGTCTTCTTTTTTTTTAAATCTGTTATTCTGTATTTCATTACATAACCTGTAAAATTATGATGAACAAACTATTGTCCATGGCAACCTACCCGGATCGGATAAGCTCATGACTGTGCTCCTTTGTACTCCAAGCCTACATTCTGCATGATGCAGCTTTCAATTTGACTACATTATTTCCACAATCATTTTAAGTACAGATACATTATTGCCATTTTGTTCATGTTGCTAAGAAACCAGGTTCATAAATCCTTCTGGTCCTACAGACTTAAACCAGAATCTGTCTGTTTAAGCCGGGCTCCTGATTATGGCAGGGTTCACCAGCTAAAGCACAGAGCTAGGTGTAACGCCTCTGCATTCACATCATGCTCTGGAGGGCCTGCAATGATGACAAGCATGGGATCTTTCAGTTACCGGGATAGTCCTGCCCTTCCTCAGGAGGTGGGACAGGTTCTGTATGGTGAATTCACCTGTACTTAGACTCAACAGAACAAAAATATGTTAATAAAGAGATGATTAAAGGATAAGATCATTTAAATAAGACATATATAATCAGACAAAAGGAATACAGATGAGAAGGATGCTTATAATGATTCAACACAACTATCTAGTACAATGCCAACATCCAATTCCTAAGTGTGGCAACGGGAAAATGCATGAAGGAAGAGACTCTGCATGGAAGACAGACACCTAAATGTTAATGGGAAGGAATGGGTGATAGAAGACTTGAGGCTGAGCTTGAAACCAAACAAAGTAAGAGGAAGTGACAAAAATATAGATTTATGAAGTTTACTATATCTTCGACAGAAATTACTTTCCCTCCTGGTCCCATTTCTGACCACTGCTAAGAGAATGTCAACACTTTTTAATTAACAAAGCAGTTAATGGAGTGAAAGGAAAAAAGCTTTGTATTACTTCAGTGCTTTTATCAGTGCTCACAGTAGGACGTTTTCTTTGCAACTTTTTACCTAGTCAAAAGTTCAGCTCCTATGGCGTTTTCTGTTGCTTCTAACACCACCTCTACTTAACAAGGTTTTTTGCCTGTTTTACAGATCTGAAGCTGAATCAAGCAGAAATAAATCTATTTCTAGAAGTAACAATTAAGAGACTGTTAACTTCTGCCCCAAAGAAATAATGAAGACAGTGCGACTTCCAAAGTCCTGCTGCAGCAAGAAAGATCAGATAGCTGCAGAATAGCCATCTTTTCCCTACTTGACAGAAAGATTGTCATTTGCCAGAAGTAACTGCCTTGTATCAGAAGTCATCCCACACAATCTAACAGTTCAGCAAGCACACAGAACAACCTTCAGCCACTTTCAGGTTTAAAGCATCCCTCTGAAGGACAGATTAACCAAAGAGAAACAGCAATTAGTCATGAAAAAGGGTTGGTTCTGTTTATGAAAAAAAACCAAAAAGCCTCAAACCAAAAATCCAATGCCCACAAAACCACAAAAATAAAACCCAGATAATTTCTTAAGCTGAAATTAACATTAACTTACCAATCGATGCATCACCATCCAAGAGATTGTCATCTTCAGAGGTCTGAAAGTCCATAATTACACCTGCTCCATCTAAAAGCTCCTCATCGCTGCTTGCACTAGTTATACTGTTGTAACTGTTTCGATAGTACCCTCTATGAAACAGCTGCTCAGACTCCATTTAGCTGCTTTATAACCTATACAAAGAAAATGAGTTACTTTCTATTTGAATATGCAAAAAAAATACCGAGAAGTTTATATCAAATAAAACAATTCTATTTCATGCTTTGGGGAAAATATATTAAGGTCACAATACTACAACTTACAAATAAAGTAGCAGTAATACAGAACATTTTATATACAGAACCTTTTACACATTATTGTTTTTTTAATGGAATGATGTCTCCTTACCCCCTTCCTTGCACTCTCCTTATTTCAGTGTTATCATCATGCAAGTATTTCACTTGAAGCACAGGTGTTTGGAATGTACATGCCCCATGCGTATGAATTTGCATCGTACCATGGAGCTGGTGCAAAATCCAGCCAGTTTTAAGGTTAAAAAATTAGTTTCTTTAGTCATGGTACCTTTGTACTGTGTCTGCTTGGAGTGAAACAGATGGCAGGCTAAAGCCATAGTTCCGTGCAAACAGCTGTTCATTCTTTTGCACAGAAAAGTGAAAATTTAGAAGTGGAAAACATTTCAAAATCTTTGTGTCTACACAAAGCTTTCAAAACCCTTATCTATATGCCTTTTATTTGGTTATTTTATTTTTAAACAAAACGAGGCATTAGCAACACGTGCTTTTGCACATTCAGTATAAAACTAATACATCAAGTTTTCACAGACTCAAGCCAAGTCCTCCTTTGCCTTGTAGAGTTAAATCCACAGAAGTAACTTGGTGATTGGGGTGGGAAGGAGGACAAGACATGATCACATCTCGATTTCATACTCTTCTTTATCCAAAGAAGTTCTGTCTTTATAATTTCTCAAATATCATCACTTCTTATTAACATACAACAGCTCAACATGCATTTTTTCAGTAATAAGAAACGTCTCATTCCCTCCAAGCAAAGAAGATACCTCCCAGTCCATCTCCAAATCTCTTCCTTACAGCCTTTTTCCTCTACCTATCCACAAATTCTGTAAACATTCACCGTAACTGATACAAAGCTATATGCACTGTAAACCTCCAGCCAGCTGGCAGCAATAAAAAGAGGTAACAGAACTTCCAATTCAGACCCCTCTCCGCTACCCAGCTGTTGAGCCTTGTGAAGTATAGCTAAACTCATTGGCCAGTATCAAGAGTTACTAGTAGAGGTCAGACACAGCTCTCCCATACTGGCAAACAGCTCAGCATTCTAAGTTATCTAGAAGAAGCGGTGAAAAATGAAGCAACAAGGTTTGCTGGGTAGCTGCAGAAGGAAGTCTCCGCATTGTGCAGCTGGATGATGACATAAAATTCTGTACAGGTAAATATGAATGTCACATGGTGATGAGGCAGCAGAACCAATCTCACCTTATAAAGCAACAGGCTCTGACCCCATTACTACTGTTCACAAATGTACTAATAAAGTTACAAGAAAGAGCTCAGCCTGCACCAGCAGTCCTCAGATTAATCTGATACAAAAATTATCAGTTAAGAGAGAGAACTTCATTAAACCCCTGTACAAATCCACAGCTCATTCACACCTTAAATATTTTACATAGTGCCAGAAGTTCAAAAGGATTATAGAAGAGCTGAAAAAGGTTACAAAAGAGCACAGTGACAACGGAGCGAAAAATAGCATTCCTTCTACAGGGCAACAAAATGAACCATGGCTCTTCAGTCTGGAAGAGGTGTAATATAGAAGACAATACAATAGATGTCAGCAGAATCACAAGTGGCATGAAGAAGGTGAAGAGCATCAGCTGGTTTTCAATAGTCCCTACATGTCATAATGAAAGAGGTGAGGTGACAAGCAGAGAATAAAGGGCTGATTCTTCACACAGCATGTATGGAAGTGGTGAATACTTTGCCACTTTGCAGAAGTATGTGATGGTTCATAAAGCAGCCTAACAAGGTCACAGAAGACAAAAAAAAAATCATGAAAAGCTATTAAAGATGACACCTCTGGTGGAAATGCTGGAGGCTAGGAGTGCATTCTGGAGATGTGCATATGCTTGTTTGGTTCTTAATACTCTTCCCTAGAGATCTGCTATTGGGCAAGACAGATCCCTTCGGCTCTACTCATTCTCATTTCCTTAAAAAAGTATTTTGAATATTTACAATTTAAAACATACTCTCCCTTCAAATACATTTTTTCCATTCATCTTTATGTGAAAAATCTTATCTTCTACCATTTTTCAGACACTGTGGAAAGTTTCTTAACCGACAGCCAAAAAATTTCACACTGCCATATTATGAAGCATATCCTATTTGAAAACACAGTGGCTTGTATCTGGAAACAATGGAAGCATCTCCATTTTTTCCACAAATAGATCAGATCAATTTTAAATTTATTCAGAAGGTACACCTAAAACTGTTCAACAGGTACTAACTTTTCACTCACACACAGTAATTTTTGGCATTTCCAATTAAACAGTACCTACAAAGAACATGCCCCCAAAAAAGTCAGATCAAAACCAGTCTATTTCATTACTATGCTCACAGAAAATCCTGTTGGTATCACCCTGTCAGTACCAGTTGGGTACTATCATAAACAGAAGCCACACACAGAGCAGAAATGAGAAATTGGGACTTCCTAGAATTGATTCCACTTGCTGCATCATTGGTCACTTTCCTTCACCTGCTTCATGCAACGAAATTATATTCTAGACTCATCTACCAGCTGGCCTCCTGCTTGAGTGAAATCTTTATTACTTTTACATTCATCTGACTTTCTACATTCTAATGAGTTTTACAAGGAGACAGAACACTTTCCTGCCTTGTCCATAGGAACAGCACTAGAAGAAAAAAAGCACAAGACAAAAATTCCCCTGTAACACAATGTTAAGTTTTTGTCTGTTGTGTTCTCCTGTTGTATAACTGACTCTTTTTAGTAGTTCTTTTTCCACTTATTTAGTAATCTTTGCTACAAAGGAGAGAACAATTAAGAAGAAGAAAGATCACCATTCAGTTAGCAATCACAAAAAGTTGTTTCTAAATTTATCAAAACAGAGAGGCAGCAAATCTAGACCTCAAAACAACCGCTACTTTTGCGTCAAGCCCAGGCCTCCAAACTCAAATTCAAACTGCTCCAAAAACTCTTTAAGATCCTTACCGTTAGTGTGCAAAAGTGAGAAGTATCTCTCTTGTAAACCACAGACAGAAACACAACTAGCAAAAGCAATTAACTGAGTGAGGGAATGGACTCTATGGTGTTAACAGATGCAAATTAAGGAGGCATGAGTAGTGAGTTCTCTTTTTAATGATTTCTTCTTAGGTTTGATGCATATTGAGGCATGGCTAAAGTCAGCTTAGTCTTTAGTTGTACCCAGTTTGGAAGCCATACACAGGTTTTTCATCTAATCAAGACATTTTCCTGTAATTTTCTCAGCAGAAATATTTATTACAGTATAAAGGTGGAACACTGTACATGTCTTTTTTAAAAAAAAGATACAATTTTCTTTATATTGAACTGCACAGCTTCAGTTAATCTTACTATAAACCTGCTATTCAGAATAAGAGAAATAACACTCTCTTTGGATGCCTTTTAAATCACTTTAGATAAATGTCAGAACAGTGGATTACAGATATTAAATCTTCCTGTAACTGAGAAAATACTTTCAGACTACAGTGGAAGGGGAAGTTCCATCAATTAGTAACTGACAAACAAAACCAACAGACTCTCCGGAGCCAGACCAAGCACACTGTGAAGAATCCCTGCATCATATCTCCACAAACATGATTCCACATGCCAGCTCCTCTGGCACATACATGCCTGCAGTTACATGATAGGCACGATACTACAGGCCTTCTCTTTTTGTTTTGAAACACTACATGTATCCTGCCGCAGACATTGCCACTGACAGACCTCTCCAGCAGTCAAACAAAAGCTCTAATACCAAAACTATTCATTTTGAGGACCTTAACCAAGATTCCCAAGAACTGTACATCAATTCTCTAAATTTCCAGAGTCAAGCACCCCAACTGCTTTGCATCTGACACTGTGTTACAGATACTGCCTCACAGCAGCATGCAGCAAAAGCAGGAATGCAGGAAACTAAGACCATGAGGACGCTATTAACTGTTCAATAAACTTCACATTGGACTAAAAGTTTACTTCTTGAGAGCATGTCAGTTACTAAGTTTTACTAAGTTGTCCACCACTACCTGCAACTTGGGGGGGGGGACGGGACGGGGGGGACGGGGGCAGGTAAGGACAGGACAGCTTATGTCAACAAACAACAAGTTTCTTTGTGTGCCTTTAAGAAAAATGTTTGTTTAACAAACTAGGATACGAAGTCAGGGATGCATTATCTTGAGCTGTGTTAAACATTCAAGGTAACTTCCACGTGTACACTCATGTGACCTCAAAATGCTGTTAGCTGGTAAGACATCTGCCTTGCCTGAGTGAAGAAAATGGAGTGACGTGGACACAGAGAGCAGACACCTCCTCAGAAACAGATTGCTGGCAACAGCAATAAAGAAAAGGAAGAGTAAGGAATATTAGTTTGCTATGGTTACAACAGCCAGAAGAGAACGAGTATCATGCCTGACCCACTCTGGTGCAGATTATCCTTTGTGGATACTAGAAGAGGGCATTCATACAAGAGAGGCTGCAAATGCCTGCAGAGTTGTGAAGAGAGAACTAACCAGCCAACTTGCCATTTTACATCAGATTCATTTCACAGATTCCCTGCCCTATCCAAATGAGTACTAGAAGACAAGTGGGGAAAGAAGGAAGTTACTCAAGAGAAATTGTAAACAGGGAAAAAAAGCTACTGGCTGAATGCTAGCCAAACCTAGTGTCCTGGAAAAGCAAACAAAAAACCCTACACCAGAACCCCCATAAATGCTAGTTACAGTAAATATTTAAGTAATAAGCCTTTTTTTCAACCTAGACTACTGTAAAAATTGAAGAGAGATTGCAAAGGATTAATGTGAACATTAAAGATACTACCTTTAACTTATTTCTATGAAGCATCTTGATCCAGACTCCAGTCCAGATACCTCAGCAGACTCAAAAATGCTTCAGATTATCTTTGAAAAACAAAACAAAACCAAAAAAACCCCACAGTAATGCACTGTAAGAATAAGCAAAAGAAAAATCTAAGCTATATGCAGGAAGCCTTTGGAACAGGCAACGAACTTGAGTCAAGTCACATAAACAAGTCTTCTACAAAAAGACTGCAAAGTGAAGAAGTTGCAACTAACCTCTCACACTTCCATCACTAAGGTATTTCCAGGATGTCGTGACCCACCAAAACTCTCCTGCAAACTATGTCAACAGAGAAGCCTCTGGCACTAAAAAAATTAAACAAAAAACCTGAAAACAAGACAAAGCCACCAACAAAAACCACAAAACTAAAGAACAGGCAGCTAAAGCAGCATGTCTTACCTCTTATGACTAGGAACAGGGAAGAAAGTAACCACTATACAGCTATATTGAACTGTGAAAGATCTAATTAAATACAATGCAGGCAGGAACAGCATTGGTAAAGGAGATGAGCACAGAAACAGCTATTTTAGTAGGAGAAAAAGCATATAAGGCTATTGCAGTTTTCTGCACAGTCTAGTACCCCATGCACTTCTCTGCTTTCAAACACCACACATCCTGCTTATCTTTCAAGCTCTCTATATAAAAGGTCATGCAGAGAAGAGTCAGCTGAGCAAACCACTTCCAGTGCTGATAAATTTCTCTGGAGAAGACAGAGTAGGACACTAAGAAGTCTGATTTACAGGACATTTGTTGTCAGTCAACCTGAGCAATCTGTAAATCTTGGGTACGTGCTCTGTTGTCCCATAAAAAACACGTAAAACCACTTTCCTGTATCTCAAAGGGGTGGCAGGAAACAAAGGCATCTTAAATTTGTTATTTCCCCATAGGGGAGGGTGGAATGAAAACTTAAATATACTCTTCCAGATTACAAACCTTCTTCAAATAGTTGAAAGTAAACACACAAAGAACCCACCAACAACAAAAACCAAACTAAAAATAAACAAACCCAAAAAACCTCATAAACCAAACCAATAAAACCTCACAATTACTGATTTTAACAGAAGAGCTCTTCCCTAAAAATCAGTGTAATAGTCAATTTTTCTGTTCAGTACTAACAGCTAAGAGCTAAAAGACAGTCATCTGTTCCCTAACTCACACATACCTTCTTGCAAACCCTACATGAGGACATCTAGTGAGAAGTGCTATGCAGACATAAACCAAAAGCAGATGACATTAAAATTAATAATACAATCTTTACACATAAGAATGTGTTCTACAGTAGAGGAAATGCAGTGATAGCAACAGAAGAGTCATTTGCTAAAAATATTTTTACAAATATTTTTACAAAATTTTTTACAGGATTTAAAACATTTTTAACTAGCGAGAACCTTCCAGACTGATTTTGTTATGCAATAGTCAGGAATTCCATATACATGATATTATTAAAAAAAGTATCCAACTACCACACACTTTAAGAACAGGTAGATGACAGAAACATTCCCCACACTCAAAATCTTCACATATATTCCATACATGGGGGTATGTCAGAATGGCCTACAAGATGGAAGCAGTCCAGAACAGCTTTGAACACTTCATTCCAAACCTCCCATATTATGTTAATTTAAAATAATACAGTGTATTTTTTTATTTTTTAAATAAACCTGCCCTTCAAGAAGAATTGAGCTCAGAATCAATCTGACTTTTACAACAGTTTTAAAATAAAGACCATCTTGTGGCCACTCTTTCATCCTCAGTCCCACTAGCATCAAAATTACATTCCCATTTTATGCAGACCCAGCATACCTAGCCTCCATTTATTCATTTTGCCTGTCATGTGAAGAGAGTTAAGCAAGATAAGAACATTACTCATCTTCCAAACTCCAGGTTTGAAGAAGTAGTGAACAAATTGTGAGGAATTTCTCACTGCAATTTTTAGATCACTAGCAGACTATTTCTTCATAAAAAGGCTCAAAAAAATCTTACACTTGAAACCACATACAGAATGGGAAAGGAGTGAAACAGTAGCTTTCCTGAACTTTCTCAAGTCAGCTTAGACCACAAAAAGTCTGAAGGATGCCCAAGAACCCAAACTGTCAAAAATTAGGGAATACATATGCTAACCTTAGAAAAATAAATACACAGAAGATCATTCTCTGTAGCATTCAAAAATCCACCTGAAACTAACTTAACTGATGTAAGGAACAGAACTGCTCCTATGGCAGTTGTTTACTGAGAAAGAATCTTGCTCAATTTTTAGGTGATATTTAGAAAAATAAAGTCACAAAAGAACACTGTCAGCTTAAGCTATTTGAGTTTAAAAAACAAAATAAAACATTTGATTTTACATAGCAGGTACTCCTGGAATAGAAAATAAAGTTTCCAAAAACATACATAGGTAAAGCTTAGTCTACTTCCATTCACAGCTACTTCCAAAATAAAATTAATATTCATGAAGGAAAGAGACACACTCAAATATTCTTTAAACAAGAAAGAAAGCAAGGACAAACGCAGAAACACACAGACAAAACTACATGAAGAGATAATAATTGTAAAGCACAAAGACAATCTTCGCTTTAAAACTTTAAGAAAACAGATTCATATCTACTTTCTAGATTCTACTGAATCTTACCATTCTTAGTTATATAAGCTTAACATAACAACAGCCTGAATTTTTTTTTGCTTTTTGTGGTACATACCAATACAGAATATCACCACTAAATCTGATCTTCACAAAAGGAGAATCAATAATAAATATTCATTTTTATAGCACTCTATCATCTCAGCTTTACCAAAAAAAACCCAACCTAAGAACTGCCAGCCTAATTACAGGATGAATACTGAACTCATGCTTCTAAGTCATATGACTCCAAACATTAAGGGCATTGACGTTAGTTTGTATAAGGTATTCAAAACTACTTCATCTCCACTTTAAAATGTCTTAACCACCAAGGCCATGGCTACCCATAGTTGTGAGACTGAAGACTTGTAATACCTTACACAAAGATACTAGCCTACCTGATGGAAGGGATTGCTTCTTTCACATTCACCAAGTTACTAACAATTATTTTTTAATTGCTTTTAACCAAAACTGGCTGGATTAGCTGAAAACTCAGATTTAAATTTACTACACTAACCTCATTTATTAATACATTAGAAAAAACTCTGCCATCATAGTTGAAGAGTAGCCTCACACACACACACAGAGTGATAAACAGCTACATGAAGTGGTAAGGTCTTAAAGGGGATTTTAGTTAACAATTTAAAAAGAAAAAAAAAAAGCTAGGAACATAATCCCTTAGCATGAACCTGAACTAAATATAAAAGCAAATATAACTCAAAACCTTAAGTTTCACAGGCAAGTACTAATCCTTAGCCAAGTCATGGTAAACGACTGTATCCATGGTTGCCACTTTGAAGGAAGGCTAAAATACACACAAGATGTAGTATTTGTTTCTAAACTAATGGGTCAGTACCTATACCTGCAAATATTAGGTCCAGGAAAGAAAAGATGGAGAGTCACCATAGCACAAAAATCTCTGGTGTTCGTTCTGTGATCATTTTCAGATGAGAATAACACTGAAATTCCTTTGAACAACTGAAAGGTAAAATGCCAATACTCTTCTTTTGAAGGGCAGGAACTATGACTGTGGGTTCCATTGCAGACAATGTAACTTTTGTCTGTGGAGGCTTTGGCCACAATGCTCATTTTTAGTTCGATGAAATGACACAGCAACAGTGTGCAACCTTCTCTCCAAAATGCTTGAAGGACTTTGCTCCTTTTTAATATGGACTTGTGTTGCAGTTATCTGAGGGTTATACAAACAATGGAGCAGAGCTTTTTCACACCACCAGAATTACAGAAGTCTTGTTACTCATACTACTTTTATCTTTTCAGAGACATGCACTGAACAGTCCTTAGCTATTTGCACTGGTTCTTAAGTTCAGGGTCACACCCGAGTTGAGTATCCTTCAGAAAATTTCATCCAAGTTCAATACATTTGTATCTGAATGATCTGAAGGTACTCAAGGAATGAAAAAGAAACTTTAAAGGCAGTAAGACAGCATCAAGAAAAAAGGCTCTGCAAGCCAAGACAGAGAGCACATGAGAGCACAGACACCAGCAGAAAGAGAAGCACATGAAAAGTATTCATTCTTGATTGCCAAAATTGTAATTCAGGATTGTCAAATTGGAATCTGAAAACGCACCACTATTCCCAGTTTAACTCTAAGCATCTTCTCAATAACAGCAGCTACCATATATTTTTAAAGTCCTTGTATTGAATCCTAATTGCTTTATAAAAAACACACTAAAGCCCCTGACACCAAGAAAAAAAATCCGATAGAGCTCTCCGAAATACAGCACAGGCATGCCACTACTGCTTATGAAATCCTGTGGGGACCCCTGGTGGTTCCTCTTTATTTACTCTCCCCATACTGATTTTCAGACCAAAAAAAGAGAAGAAAATACCAGCTAATGAGGAACTCATTCCCTGGTCATCAAAAAATAAAAAAGGCTGGGAGCTCTTCTTGGTACGTGTAATAAACAGATGCAGAGCTATTCAAACTTCAAGGCTAGAAGCCCTGGCAAAAGGTTTGGGTTTTTTTCTTGCTCTGGATCCTCTCAAGCAGCAGTGTCAAGGCAGCAAGGTGAGGAAGGACTGAAGTGATCTGCATCAACACCCGCATCTGGCTCATGGCTGACCTTCTTGGCTGTACTAGACAGAAGTCACCTTGTTTTTGTAAATACAGTAGCCAACCATTCTGGTCCTTTTCAATTCTGGTCCTCTTCAAAGGATTAAATAAATAAATATATCTATTAAGAAAGACTTGTGAACCTCTGATGTTAATAAAGAAGATTGTTAACGGCTTGTTTGCGTTTTTTAACAAAAACATGTTTGCTAACCAAAGGAAATTTGGTAATTTTCTTTTTTCTTTTTTTTTTTTTTAAAAAGGTATTGAAACCCTAGATGCACAAACACCACCAGAAGTGAAATGTTCATGGAATCAAGTGTGTTAGCAGTTCTGAATGCACAGCAAGTTCTCCTCACTTGAATATTCTTCCCTCCAGCTGTAAAACCTGTTTGGCTGGTTGGCAAGTGCAACTTCTAAAATTATGTGTACTATGTCAGGGTCTACAAATGGTAGACAAGTTTCTGGTAGGAGGGTCTGGAGGGCAGTTATTACTGTTAAATAGTGGTATCAAGCTGAAAGCAAGAATCGAGATGGGTATTTGATGAGTAATAAAGAAATTGGCTCCATGGGACATTATTAATTTTGAAAATTACAGAAAAAAGATTAAGCAATAGACTTCTAGCTAACAGAGTACACAAGGTCAGTTACCTTAAATGTGTTACATAATGAGATTAGGTCAGTTACCACAAGCATGAAGTTATCAGGTTGATAAATCGAATTTATTAAAAAATAATCCATACTCTACCTATCCAAAAAGCGAAAAGGTTTTTTTTTTACTGTGGTAATAATGTGAATACTCAGTGCACAGGTTGTTATGTCTCCTCAAGTGTTCTGCAGTCTTACATGCTTTGTTGCCTAAGTTAAGAGACTATTCCCATTGGCACAAAACAGAAGAAAACTGGTAAGCCTGTAAGACCAATAGCGATTTTAAGTGTTTACTCATTCTTGAGTGCTCCATATGAGAATAAAAGTTTTCTGCAAGACAAGCAGCAAAAAGTCAAATAATAATTAAAAAACAACCTTCTATTTTCTTTCCCAGAGATAGCCCTTTCCAACATTTGTAGACTCACTTTTCAGAAACTGAAAATAAGCATGTTCAGAAGCATATGGAGAAACATGCTTTTCTTTTTTCCCCAAACACATCCATGAGACACATCAATAACAAAAACCTCAGGGAAAAAGCTGCAGTAGATCAAGAACTTCAGATATAATATAAAAACCCCCAAAAATCTGGCACAGAACACAAATTTGGAGATAGGAGTGGAAGGAACGCAAACACAAACTTATCTTTCATAAAAAAAAAAAAAAGTACTTCAATTTTAACTGTCAGGATGTCAAAATATTGTCACCTCAGTAGCTCTATCTGTTATTTAAACAAATTACTGAAGTGAAATTACATTTTTACTCTTTCTATTAGGAAAGATTTCTTCATTATACTGTATTGCAGTACAAACAAGCAAAATGCACATTTGAATACTTCCTCTTTCATTAACTTCTTAGAGAAATTTATCAAAATATACCAAAAATAAGAAAAAAAAATAACAGCAAGGGTTATTTTTACCAAAGGGTCTGTGCTTTAGGACTGAACTTAATTCACTTTTTAATTTACTATTCCTCCTTAGCCTTCCAGAGTAAGTCTACCCCTGTAACTAGAAAACCCAAACAAAATGCTTAACAAACAAAAAACTCTAATGTCTAGAAAGTTCAAGGGGCTAGACGCTCTGCAAGTCATTAAAAATAACCACCAGTACCCACTATGAAGTTACAAATTCTCTTCTTGCCATTCTTTCAGGAATACCTATTCAAGATCACTTACTACGTAATACAAGTAAGGACACTTCAGATGTAAACAGATTTACAACTATTTTAACAGTTTTGCCTAGAATCCTTTCTATTATGCATGAAGCCCAGCAACTTTGTCAACTCTCTTCCCTCTGATTATGACAGATATTATCAGATCATTAAGTGTGACCATTATCTCAACATTTTATGTTTTTCAGTTTCTCTCTTTTTAGAGCAGAGCACTTGCCCCAACAAATATAATTTTTTACAGTCTGTTTACAACCTTCTTATCAGAATCAAATTAAATGAGCACTGGTTTATCTAAACATTATTCTCTCAGATTACTTTTTAAAAGCTTCCAAAATGCAAAAGCAAGTTTCAAGTTAAACAGCTACTAAAATTTATAACTGTCAACTTTCCAACATTCTGAGCATCTTCAGTTTGCAGAGCCTGGCGTGTAAAAAGATGGCCTGACACCTGAACAGCTTCAGGAAATCAGGCAACACAGAACCTGCACTTTCACATTATGACATAAGGGAAAGCCTGACACAGGGAGCACAGAATTGTGAAATTGCTCTTGGAGCACGCAGGTGTAAAATCAAAATCTTAGTTTCGGGAAAATTAGCAGGGAGGGTGTGTAAGTGCTTTCACGCACATGCTCGCTACTGCTGCCGACTGCTTTCAGAGATACTGGGTTACTGCTGCTGCCAAGGAGGTGCCAAAGCAAGAAATTTAGGAATGTGCAACCTAGTGTCTGAGAATGAGGAAATTAACACTTCAAACAACTCAAACTAGCACTATTCTTTCTGGCACAAATGTCTTCAACAGTAGAGCTATTCCATTTTTTTATTGTGACCAAGTTAAAAAATATCCCTACTGCTGAATTATTGTAAGGCTTTACACTGAAAACTTGATCTGCACAGTAATACTTATCCACGTGCACATGAAGTCACTTAAATAAGGGGAGGGAAAAATATCTGAATGTTCCTAGAACGCCTTTTGGCAATGGTTGTGAATCTGGAACAGTTGTCCCAGCTTTAGTGCTTGCGTTCCAAGAATGCAACTCTGCTGTTCAAATAGCAAAGTAAGACACGCACTCACAAAGCACCCAAAGCAAAGGGGGGGGGGGGGGGGGGGGAGAGCCAAAGCGTATATTCAGTGAATGACAGAACATACACCATGCAGTTAGACTCCGCTGTTCATAGAAGCCAGCACACAGTGGGTTCTCACTTGCAGGTTACTGAAACATCAGTTTGCGACAAACATCAGGTGTGGAAGAAGGCACAAGAGGAAATACAAGAAGAGGGCACAAGAGGAAATACAAACACAAAAGAAAAACGCAGGAAAATTCATAAAGTGGCTCAGAGCATTGCAGTCATGAAGAACAAAGATCAACAGCTTCAAGTGTTTTTTCCCCATGGAGTATTTCGATAGGCTGCTTTTTATTACAAGTCAATATTAAGTGAAAGAGGACATTTACCCCAGGATTACATTAACTCGCAAGTATGCACCACAGAGAGAACGATGGTATTGTAAACCACTCACCGAGAGGATGTTGTAAAGATTTGGGCAAAGACAGCCTTGGGAATCATGGAAGAAGGAAAATATATTTCTAGAAATACTGAAACACACATTGTGCATGACATCTACTATTGTCAGACAAAGAATTTTTAGGACTCAGATACCAATACTAAACAGAAGCAAACAAAAAACAAGCTCCATTTTTCTGGGCACTATATACTTTTTATTTTCACAGGCACTGTGAGCAGATGGAAAGTCGTATTATTTTAAGCTGTAAGTTTCAACCTAATTGCAGTTTTCCCAGAGCAGAACCACTTCCCATTTTGACAACTCAGAATACAGAGCAGCAAGTTGCATCTGCTTGCCAACCAACAAGACATTAAATTTACATCAGTTAGCCAGTGAAAGACTTATCTTAGCAAAAATGAGTGACAATTGGAGAGCTCTAGGGCCTTATTTTACCTCACAAAGGTATGTTTCCCATAACACACAAATGATATTTTTATTTTTACATTACAGTATATTGAAGTTTCCTTAAATAAACAGTATCGATAACTATCTGCTTTCAAAACTATCACACCAGCACGTCCTTCATTCCAATAGCTGTTTTTGCAAAGAAGCATCAATGTTGCCAAGGGATAACAGAACATAAAACCCTGCACAGTTCCACCAAGAAGCAAGGCGTCCAAAAGCAAAAAGCACCAATACTTCTGATACTTAATCATGAACTTCATTTCTTTCACAAACTCTGTACCAGGAACCTCAGAGGTCCCACAACGTCAAAAGATTGTCCTAAAACCCAAATGATTAGCATTTCAGGAAATCTTTCAAAAAATATTTTTAAGTGGCTATTCTAACACAGTTTAGCACCAGAAACATTTTTAATTTGGTTTTAAGGCCTTGTTTTACTTGGTTGAGCACTTTAAAGTGTGACACAGCAAATTTACTATTCAACACTGAACACATCTATTTTGCTACCAGCACACCATTTCCCACTGTCACACTTGCAGCTGTTCATTTCGGGTGAGAACCGATACATACTTGCTTTACAGTCAGCTCCACGGTTCTGGATAGGGAAAGGAAAGGATTTTAGGTAAGCAGGGAAAACAACGCGAAAGAACGCCACCGCTCTACAATCTTAACCTCGCTGACGAGCACCTTCCTCACGGAAGGGGCTCCAAGAGCCCGCTGCCTCACGCTCCCGTGCAGCTGCCGCCTCACGAACCGAGCGGTCAGCCCAAGGCGACCAGCGCTTCCCCCCTGCTGCCGTGCGGCGGCTGCGAGTCTCCCCCGGCCCTGCCGTGGGCGGGAGCGCTACCACACAGCACCCACAGCCGGTAACAAGAGGTGACAGGCCGTGCAGGCCGCGGGGCGCTCCCCCTCACGCCGGCCCGCCCGGTCCGGGGGAGGCCGGCCCACAAGCCGAGGGATTCGTGAGGGAAGCACCTTGCCGGCCCCTTCCCTCCCGCCGGCCGCAGGGCGAGGGGGGCTCGCTGAGAAAGCCGTGCGGCGGCGGCGGCGGCTGCCCCCTCCTCTCCTCTCCTCCCCCCGCCCCGCCGCGGGCGGGCTGGAACCCCTACCCGGGCCCCGCTCGCGCCCAGGGCGGCGGAGGAGCGCCGAGCGGCCCGCTCGCGGCGCCTCCTGTCACGTCGCAGTGCCGCGGTGGCCGTCCCGCGCCGCGGCCCTCCGCCGAGCGGAGCGAAGGGAAGAGAAGGGAGGCGAGCCGAGCCCCGCCCCTACCTGTCCGGGTGGCGCCGCCTGCTGCTCCCCGCGGAGGCGCTGGGTCATCCTCCTGCAGCGGCGGGGCGGGGTCGCGGAGACGCCGCGGACACCGTCTCGGCCCCCGGCCCAACGGTCGCTCTGGCAGCTAGCCCCGCCCCCGCGGCCTGGGGGCGGGGCTTCCTGCCACGCACGCGCGCCGCCGCTCGGCGCCAGCCGAGCAGCCGGAGTTGGCGTCACCACTGCCGCCTCTACTTCCGGTTCCGGCGGTCCGCCGCCGATACGGGTCCGTCTTGTCCCGTCCCGTCCCGCCGTCCCGCCGTCCCCCGGAAGCCGCGCGCGCGGATGGGCGCGGCCTCCCTGTGGCTGCTGAGGGGAGCGGCTGTTAGGCGCGCGCCCCGTGGGGGAGCGGGGCTGCGGCTGCGCTGGGGCGTCGGGCTCCCTTGTCACACCGGAGGCTCCGCTGTAACGCGGGAAGCGGCTCTTTCTGGGAGGGCTGGTTACGGGCGCAGGCTGCAGCTCGCCGCTGCGCAGAGCGGGCGGTAACGGGGGAGCGCGAAACCGCCGTGCCTCATGCCGAGGGGATAGCGGTTTCCCCGGTGAAGGAGGCGGCTCGGTACATCGCGGCATCGCTTGGCTAAACCAAGACGCGTCAAACTCGAGGGGCACGGCGCGCCCTGACCAAGCCCATGCGCCGATGAAAGGCGGCGCTGGGGCTGAGCACGTAGCCCCGGTGCACCACCGGCCTGAGTCGGGCCGAGCCCTGTCTGGGCCTGCCGCGGTACTGAGGCCAGGAAGGAATTTACTCAAGGTACATGGACAGAACACAGGTTCCAGCAAAAAAATGATAAAACATCCGTAGGTTCACTTATATAAAAGGGTAACAAGACAAAACACTGCCTTGTAGCGTGCACACAGGGGAATGGATCGAGACAATTAGAAGACTGAAAAAAAGCGTTTTGGCTCGCGAACATTTGCTTGCACGCTCTGTTAACGCGCACTTGCACTTTTGATTAGGGAGTGGCGGAGCCCCAGGTACCGCCTGGGAGCCAGCTGCCGCGGGCGGCCCGGCTCTCCCGGGGCAAACCCCTCCCCGGGGAAGTCCCTGAGCAGAGACGTACCGCCGGTGCCAGGCTGCGCGGTCTGCTGGGTTGTAGTTGGTACCTGACAGATTTATAGTTGATTCATTATTATAATGATTATTATTGCTATTATTATTGTTTAATCCCTAAACGCAAGTCCCAAGGAGAGCGGGCGCCCCGTCTCCCCGCCCCGCCGCGGCTGCGCGCAGGCGCCGCCGGAGCCCCGCCCCCGACCGTGCGTTACCACGGTGAAGCACCGCTAAGGCGGGAAGGGCGGTCGGGCAGACCTGTTGCCCCGCCCCGGCACAGGTCGACCAATGGGAGATGAGTTGCGGGGCGGGCCCGCCAATAGGGGTTGGGGGGCGGGCTCGCGGCGGGCGTGAGGCTCCGTTGAGCGGCAGTGGCAGCGGCGTGCGCAGCGGGGAGGTATGCTGGGGTGGCGGTGGGGCGGGCCGGGCGTGGGGCTGCCGGCAGCAGCCGCCTGTCTCAGCCGCCCTGAGGCGGGGGGTTCCCAGTTGCCACTCTCGCCCTGGCACCGGTCTTGCCCTAGCTGTGCGGAGGCGGTGGCCTGGTGGGGCCCGGCTGGGGAGCGCGGCCCTGCCGGGCGCCTGGCCGGGTGGGGGCCTGCCCTGGGGCAGGTGGGCACTGCGCGGTGCTGCTTGATGGCCGCCCGGTCGTGGCCTAGCCGTGCGATTCGGGTTTGTCGCCTCGCTTTCTCGGCGCCGAGCGTAGGACGGGCCGTCTCGGGGTGTGAATTGTGCCCTGGCGCACAAGCCGCCTTCGTGCGTGTCCGTGATGGATAAAATGACTTCTTGTCCAGGGGCTTGGGAGGCCAACGCCCTGCCAGCACTGGTGGGCTTTCTCGGACTCGTATTTCTCATGCCACGGGTAAAAATAAGCCACCCAACTTGTACAGTATGTACTCTGTTTGACTGAACTGTACCTTACCATCCACAGGCTGCTTATTGACTGTACATATCTGCACAGAACAGCGTGCAGTAGGAGCCCTAAGCTATGCCTAATGCCGCTGGTTTAGCAGTAGTACAGCATAGGTTGTTTCATAAGCAAAGCGGGGGCAGGAAGAGAACTTAGTAAAGCCATGTGAAGTTAAAACTGAGACCCATCTACTATGTTTTACTATTCCCCAAAAGAGAATACTGATGTTGATGTTGAGTCTGTGGGGGGGTGTTTTTTGTTTTTTCTTAGAAGTGCAACTTGACACTCAGTTATCTGTTCTTCAGTGCAAAATGTTAAGATGCTAAGACACTTCAGGCCTGTCATTTTCAGTTTTTTCTCTCCTGGCCTTTATCCTTAGTTGCGGTTGTTTTCCCATCTACTGTTTTGCGGAAAAGATTACTTCACTTCTCTTGTATTTTGTCTTGCTACACTAATCAAGCTTATTCATTTTAGTCTTCTTTCATGGTATGGATCCTTCATCTTCCTGAGACTTTAGCAGCATCTGTGTCTGATGCATGGTAATTCTGTTACAAAAAAATGGTCCCAAATCAGGGAGAAGAGCCTCACTTGAGATGGGTGTGTAGTATGGACTGTTAGGGTCTCCTCTCGAAAGGAAGTAGAGTTCAGCAAAGCACAAGTGCTGTTAGTGCTCTCAAATGAGGCTTGGAAGCAGAAAAGCTTAGAAACCTTTGTCTCTTTCAGCTTACAGAAACTTCCTCAGGGTATGGAAGTTCTTTCTCATGTAGAAAAGATGATCTTTTAGTCCACTCTGAATTTGTTTTGACATGTATCACTTTGGTCTTTGTTTTGCCAATTCTGTTTGCTGTTCTGACACCTCTATATTGCAATCCTTTCCAAGTGCAGCTCACTAATATCTTGTTTTTACCAAAGTGTTTTTTGACACAGAACCTTAAACACCATCAGCATTCATCTGAGTAATCTGTTTAATCTCAAAAGGTAGTCTAAGTGGTCAGATAGTATATCTAAAATACCGATTTATACCATTCTTTAATTAATTTATAAGCAACATGGAAAAATAAATTATCTTTGTTTTCAGTCAGAATTAGGGTCACGCTTTTCCACATTGAATAATGATTTAAACTTGATGGGGACCTCTTGAATTCAGTCCATTTTTGGCTTCGTTATAGTGACTAACTTCCAAAATACTGGATTTGGTGCTTCTTGAGAAAAGACAGGGTGGGATCCCACCGTCATAGTTATTCCAAGTAAAGCTGAATGAAAGATTGCTAACCAGATGTTATAGCTCTGTATGATGTGTGCTAGCTGATTCAGAAGATATGGCATTGACTGCTTGCTTTATTTGAAGATAAACACATTCCTTTTTTTATACTGTCTGTCAATATAAAAGATTAAACTCATTTTAGCAATGCAGACCTTTTTCTACACCAAGTGAGCCAACTGTACCAAAATAGAATTTAGACTAAAAGTAGATGATTTACAGAAAAGCTGCAAAGCATGTGACACAACTGAAAAGACAAATGGATTAACATTTTGAGTTAAAAAAAAAAGTAATATGACCTGGCAGGCTGATGACTAACTACAGCTAACTAAATCTGGTGTGTGCATTTTTTGCCTAGTACTCAAGTGAGATGCCTTAAGAAGATAACTATGGATAAATATATTAAAGTGCGAAAGATTGGAGAAGGATCCTTTGGGAAAGCAATTCTTGTCAAAGCTAAAGAAAATGGCCAACAGTATGTTATTAAAGAAATAAACATCTCTAAGGTGAGTGATTATTATTTATTACTGACTCATTCTTTTTGTATTTCTGTTGTCAAATTTTTATATTTTTTTTTTCTTAAGATGTCAAATAAGGAGAGAGAAGAATCAAGGAGAGAAGTTGCTGTGTTAGCTAACATGAAACATCCAAATATTGTCCTGTACAGGGAGTCATTTGAAGGTAAGATTAATTAATGTGGCAGAACCTGAAGTAATCTTAGTAAGTGACTGTCCATGCCCTGCTTACTGCATTTTAGTATAAATTAGTGTGTTTTTTCTCTTTAATCAGTCTTTTTCATACTTTTATTACTTATTTCTGTTCTTTTTGGTTGTTGGGTTGTTTTTTTTTACAATTCCCATGCACTTTTAAAAATAATAGTAATAAAAAAAGAAGTGCAACACTTAAACAGAAATATTCATGTCTCTTCCTTACATGCATCAGTTTTGGTTGATGCTTAAATGAAAGCGTTATGTTCTGTTTCTCCAAAGTGTGAGTCTCCTTGAGTACTTGTGTATACCCTAACGACTTCAATGTTTGTGTACATCATTAAAATTTGATGTCTAAATTTGGGTACTGATAACCTAGCAAGAGCAATTTTATCTCAAAGTCTGTTGTCTTAGAATGCAGTCTTCAGTAATTTCAGTCATAGCTTGGCTTTCAGAGCTGGAAAAATAGATGAGACTGTTTACTTCACCAAGCTATAAAGGAAGGAGAAGTGTAGTTCTACATAGTTTTCACAGTGAATGTCTTGGGAAATGAGCAGAAGGTATAGGTTAAAATACTACTAAAACCCCCCAAATATTATTTGAGATACTGTTCAGGAGCACTGCTCTTTTCTCCTTCCTTTCTGCTGTCTTTCGTGTCTTTTGGGGGATTTTATTTTTTCTATTCATTGAAACAGACATAGTTTTCTGGTTTATAAATCCGTGCTTCTGTCTTCTCTGTAATAGAGGCCTGTTGTTTAAGACTGCTTTTTTTTCTTTTTTCCTCTTACAAGGTAGATCCTGTAATCTGTACTTCACAAGACTTCATGTTGCATATTTAGTAGTAAAGCACATTGACTTTGAACATGCTGATTTGCTTCATAAAACAGAGTTATTTCAACAATAGAAATCCAGACTCCTAGGATTTAAAATAATACTTATTATAAAGCTTAATCAAGGTACAAACAGCAGTAAGCACAAAAGAAAAATCCTGGGTTTGATGTTTTGAAAGATCAATTTCAGAAGCATTCTGCGAAAGTGAAATTTAAGTTAGTTAAATGGTTTAATTAATTTTGACTGTATTTAGAGTTTTTTAAGTGCTGTGATTATAGCTCATAAAATGAGGGGGGGTTTTGAGCAGCGTTTGATTGATTTTATGCATTTATTCAGCTTTTCTCGAAATCATGCCTAATACATGAGTAGTGTAGTTCTTGTGGTTTTGGTAACTTCCAATTTGCTTCTGCCTAATATCAGTGACTGGAAAAGATTGCGCTGGGGAACAAAACTAACTCTGAATTGTGTTGTAAATGTACATACCTTCTAGTGGAAACTTGCATAGAATTTTTGGATGTCTCCCCAGATCTCATTCAAAAATGAGAAATTAATTATTTCCATCTGTCATTGTCTGCTGGAAGTTTTCTCATTGGTCTTCAGTCTCTGAAATGAACTCTGTCTGGTATGAGAGAGCTAGTGATTGTCACGTCCTTGCACTTAGTTTGAGTAATGCCTTGTCCAGGTAAAACTTCCAGAAAGAATTAGGCAAATAGAGGCAACTACCTAAATTAGGACTTTAAGGTCTCTGTTTTTAGAGGAGGGGATCTATAGGAGGTTTGAAAGCATATTGAAGAATGGGTTTATATTGCATGTATAAAAGTGACACTTAGAATTTCATAGTGGTTTTGAACAGCATTTGGGGGCATTGGTTCAGCAGATGTCATTTTTTTTTCTCTACATATCAAAATAGTCTGCTCTTACCAAAAATGGGAAACTTACATTGTGAAACTCAAAACAATAAAAGCTTTTTTTGCTTGAAGTTTGAGAAAAGGACTAATAAGTGATATCTGAAGCTGCATGTAAAAAGGTTAGTATTTTTGTTGATTTTTCTGTGACTGCAGTGAAGATACTTGGAAAGTCACGTTAAAGATGGGCCTTTTCTTTCCTTTTGAAATGCTGTGGTTTATTTTACAGAAAATGGTTGTCTCTACATAGTGATGGATTACTGTGAAGGAGGAGACCTGTTTAAAAAAATAAATGCCCAGAAAGGAATCTTATTCTCTGAAGATCAGGTAACAGCAAGCTGCTGCTATAGTGCTTTGTTTGCGTGATACTTTTTCATGAGTTTTAAATTGTTTTGGTTCAGTTTGGTAGATGTGTTTGGTTAATCTAATAGGATGTTCTCAAGATTCTCATTGCCATCAGTCACAGTAGTATGTTAAAAACAGAAACAGTAGCTGGAAATCCTGCGTATGTTACTTGGGGCTGTCTGTATGTGTAAGGTGCTTTAAAAAAAGTTGGATCTCTTGCAGAGTGAACCATATCTGAGAAATGCAAAATAATGAAGGACAACATTAATATTTTTAAACCTCTGCATTTATTTTTTTTAGAAGATATAATGGCACAGGATTTTTGTTTTGTAACACTGATTTTCATTTATCAGAAGCATAAAATAACATATATTTGTAAGTATAATAATATAAAATATGGCAATATGAAGTTGACATAATTCAAAAGTTTATTTTTTCCATTAGAAAAAAAAATATTGTATCAGAAGTATGCCAGCAGATTTTATTTTCCCACAATACTGGTTATGAAGTAATTTGTACCATAGGAGAATTTGCAATAAACAAGAGGATTTTAGGTACAGATTCGATTAAGTGAAAATAGATTACGTTTGATTCAAAGTTTTGGTTAGAACTGACACATTTCCTTGTTTATAAATTCTGTGCTTGTGTCTGCATCCAGAAGGATCTCAATTTACCTGTGGCTGGAAAGACTTAGTAGTATATTAGGCCTGTGCTGTATTTAGAATAGGGTAATCGTGAAACAATTTGGATGTAATTTGCAAAGCATTTAATTTTTCTAATTTGGGCTTACTTTTGCAAGATGAACTTATAGTGGAAAACTTAAAATTCCTCCTTGCATTATACTGTAATTTTGATATAGATGTACTTCTAAGTTGGGAACGTGAAACCACTATTCTCACGGAAAAGTTTTT
This sequence comes from Falco cherrug, assembly GCF_023634085.1. Classification (NCBI taxonomy): domain Eukaryota; kingdom Metazoa; phylum Chordata; class Aves; order Falconiformes; family Falconidae; genus Falco; species Falco cherrug. The sequence continues at coordinate 37,830,787 of NC_073697.1, forward strand.
GCCATTGGTCACTTTTTGCAAATTTGTAAAAATCACAATTTAAAAACAAAAGTGTTTTGTTGGCTTGTTTATAATCTTCTATTTATATGTTGTTTGTTGCTTTTCTCACTGAAATCTCCTTTGTACTGTTACTCTTTCTGAGGTAAAATATATAAAATTACTGTATGATAAAGTAAGAGTCTCTAAACATCAGTATGGCTTTCTAGGACTGGTTGGTTGACTGCAGGAAGAGTACTGGTTACAGTAAAAGTACAGTCTTTAAGATGCAAGTTTTATGTCAAACATTTTAGCTGATGAAATTCATATTGCATAGTTTTGCTATGTTTATATGTAATGAAACTAGTGGTCTCAGGTTTAATATCTAATTCAGGTAAGATGCATCTTTCATTAAAAAGCTTGCATTGAAGTACTCTTAAGGTTTTAGTTATTCTATGGTATAAACAAAGTTTTATGGGAAAAGGGTAAAATCTTGAGTTATAATTATAAAACTGATATGATAATGTCTTCAGTTGTGTAACTGGGGATGCTTTCAGCTAAATAACAATGCTGATGTTGCATTTTCTTTTATGCATAGATTCTGGATTGGTTTGTACAAATCTGTTTAGCACTAAAACACATACATGACAGAAAAATCTTGCATCGGGACATAAAGTCACAGGTATGTAGGTAACTATTTTTTTAACTGAATTTACCTCCAAAGTTATTTCATTCATCTCTTGCTAGTGTAAGTTGGGAAATTATGGAAAATAAGTCTTTTACATAAGCACTTCTAATAACGGTAACACGTTTTTTTCTTCAGAATTATCTGGAAAAGGTTTATATGGTATTTGTACAAACAGATGAGTCTGTTTGATGCAGCTACTTCAGCATTACTCATATATTTATGTGTGGGGACAGAACAGGTTATGTTTTAGAATGTGTAATACAGTGTTTAATTTGAAGAAGTAGGACAAGAGTAAATCAGGTGTTTGATAGTAGTCAGTAACACTTTTGCTAGTGACTTCAGAGTGATCAAATAGTGAAAAACTATTCTTCCCATAACATGTTGAGAACAAAAATTGTGCAATTGTATGAATGTTTTAATTAACAGACTTCTTAACATTTCTATATCAAGAACATATTTTTAACCAAAGATGGAACAGTACAACTGGGAGATTTTGGGATCGCCAGAGTTCTTAACAGGTAATTCCTTTTTGATGCTGTTCTCTAACTTAATTGAAATCACTTTGATCTAGGAAAACACAATCTGTGCACTTCATATAACTAGTTAACATTCATTCTTATTTTTTTCTTAGTACTGCAGAGTTGGCTCGCACTTGCATAGGAACGCCATACTATTTGTCACCTGAAATATGTCAGAACAAACCTTACAACAATAAAAGGTACTAATAAGCATTTTATTAAACCTTTTTGGTAAGGAAAGTGAATTCTTCTAGAAATCTGAAGATGTTCTGCTCTTATGATGATGAATAGCTGTTCATCTTTTATCTGAGAAGGTACTGAGTCTCACTGTACAAGCAGGACCTTAGTAGGTCTGTGCAGTACAAAGCAATGTGATGCAGAGATGACTTAGCTTAATGCTCTGAATTCTAGACCTAGTAGTGTTCTGAATTATGGTTTTACATTTGCCTACCTGCACAACAGTTGTACCGCCTTAATTTATGCAGTACGAATGTGAAATTGTGTTAACGATGAAATCACAAACACAGTAATTGGATTCTCTAAGCACATGCATAGATCGATGGCTCAGCTTGCTTCAGTTAACAAAAGTTACATGTTTGCTATCCTGGCAGTAGGCTGTATCTGATAACAGCATCCCTAATGTAATTAAAATAGTCATTATCAATTTAGTCTTATACTGTGCTGGGCTGTTTCATCTATTGCTGTGAGTGCCTTACACTAGTTTCAGTTGGTTTCTTAAAAAATAATAATTATTGCAGTTCCTTGTCCCTTAATTTCTTCAATATGGGTTAGAATACCATTGGATAATAAATCCAAATTCTGTAATCCTGTAATGAGCGAGGGTAAGGTAAGTCAATGGTAAACAGCAAATTTGACTTTGAGAATTGTAGTTGCTGAATTAGGTGGTGAGTTTTGTTTGGGTTTTTTGTTTGTTTAATCCAAAGACCTCAGGCAAATGTATATATTTAAAGAAAATAAAGCCCTTGTCAATATTTTGTCCCATTTCTGTGACTGGGTTGGTTCAGGTAAAAAGGTCTGAATAAAATCTGGAGCCAAAGTAACCTCATCTGATTTTAGGTTGACCATATTTTTGGGTTGCTGAACTTATTTATTTTGAGGGGGAGGGGGGTGTGTTGCGGGTGTGGGAGTGGGGGGGGTGGTATGAAGGGTGGAAGATGTACGTACAAGGGAGGGTGTACATACTCAAAATACATTTTCCCTTTCAAAGACAGGTTTCACAGATATGTTACTTGGCAATGTTATACCTAGAACTAATTCTTAACATACATTCTCTTTGATTTAGTGATATATGGGCCCTTGGTTGTGTTCTCTATGAAATGTGTACACTTAAACATGCGGTGAGTAGAAACTTCCTCTATCTTTAAAAGAACAGTGATTTCAAACAGGAATTTTTCTTGATGTTATACAAATGTCTTTCAGTTGATGAAAAGCTTTCATGGTGACTGTTTAAAATTACCTTCAACAGTCTTGTCTCCTCTTCCTATACTGACCATTGTTTTCCATCTGTGTTTTGGTTCATGTCAATCTCTCCATAAATCTTAGTACTGTGTATTTTGTTTCCAGTGCAATTTTTTTAATTAATTGTATTAGCAGAAAAAAAACCCTAGGTGTTGCAACAAATGATGCTGTGAATAATGTTCCTTTATTTCGAAAGAAAATTGATGTTTTCATTGAAAGTCTGAATTTGGACTGTCGGCTTTTATGCAACTGGACTAATGCATTTCTATTTAGAACAGTTAGAAAAAACTCTCAAGGTGAAAGATTTGCCTTCCTCACCCCCCCACCCCCTTTGTGTGGGTGTTGTTTTGAAGGGAAGATAACCCATTTTTTTCTGTCATGTTTTGGGATTTTGTATGGGTTTTGTTTTGGTTTTTTAATAGCTATTTTCATTAAAAGAAAAAATACAACATGAAAATCAGAAAAAAAATTCAAGGGATAAGGATTTCATTTTATTTCAAGCTTTTGTAATTTCTTATTGCTTGGTCTTTCCTGTGGCAACAATGTTGCCTTTCTGAGAGTTGATGGCAATAGGTTGTTTTCCATGAGCCCGGCGATAAGTACTGTTTCATTTTTATTGTACAAAGGAATTGAAATGGTGTGCTTGCTTTCCTGAGCTTAAGTTGAAGTCTAAGCATTCCTTTGGATTTTACAGTGAATGAGTGCGAATGCGTTATATTTTTTTATTTGAAATGTGGCTTTTCTAAGAAGGGCAGAAGACATGATGGTTCAAAGTGTTTGAGAGAGGACATCAAGCAGATAATTATAGATTTACTTTATCCTTAATTTTATATCATTGTCACTGTAGATCTGGAGGGAAATAATTATTTGTTAGCAAAGCTTATATGTCTATAGTACGAAACATCTGTATTCTGATGTATTTATAATCAGAATACTTGGCAGCACATTATTTTGAACTGCTGCTGTAAACTGTTGATGGCCTTGAAATTTTGTTTGGTATGTTGAGGCAGGGGAAAGTGTGTGTTGTTTTGGTGGGTTCTTTTATTTACCTCATGATCTTTATATGCAGCCTTACATGTGGACAGACAGTAAGTAATACATAGTAACTGTTTTCTTTCTTATATGATACAGTTTGAAGCTGGTAACATGAAAAACTTGGTACTGAAGATAATCTCTGGACCTTTTCCTCCTGTTTCTACACATTACTCCTATGATTTACGTAATCTGTTGTCACAGTTATTTAAAAGGAATCCTAGGAATAGACCATCAGTAAACTCCATATTGGAGAAGAACTTTATAGCCAAACGAGTTGAAAAATTTCTCACACCACAGGTATGGAGTTAGTTTTAATTCTAATTTTGCTAAAAACATCATAGGACTTTTCTTTTTCTTCATTATAATGTTAATATACTATGTGGAGAAATTGGAGTAATGGTATTCCCTAGAGCTTTTAAGAGACACTTTCAGTGGAGGAAAAGAGTTTTGCTATGAACTTTATAGAAGAATCTCCAATTACTTAAGTATTTGGTAGCTTCCACAAACAAATTAAAATAGTAATTTTTGTAAATGCATTGCCTTGTGTGTTTTTCTATATAGTGAGGAATTATGAGTGAGATGATTATTTCATTGGATATGCATTTTTTCATAAAATGGTGCTGTCAATGACTTCAGCATCCCTGCTTTATCATAATTTCTTCAATCGTTTTTTTGTTTGGAATTTGGAATGGTCTGAAAGCATGTTCTATGAAGTATTACTAATTAAACTAATACTTAAATATCTTCATGTTTAAATGTATCACATGTATATAACCTTGAGGAAGTTGCTCACTATTCTGTTTAGAATCTGTTGATATCATTTGACATCTATTCATGTCCTTTTATGTAAATTTAATCAAAAGAGATAAAGATTAGCAAGTGAATAATAGTGGTATGAGGTAAATAAATGTAGACAAATTTTAAACTAATAATAGTTTAAAGTTCCAATGAAAGATAAGATTCGTAAGTTTTTACAGATAAGTTTGTTCTAACTTTTACAACAGTAATAGCTTGATCTGATTTTATTTCCAGTAGCTAAAATGGATATGATATTTTTATTTGGAGTTAGTGAGGCAAAATGTAATTAATAATAGAGTACTAATTTCTCCTAGATCGAGTATGAATACTTGCACACAATTTTCCCAGCTGGATCACTAACACGTTTGACTTAGAGATGCTACCTAATCTTAAAAACAACAGAAGAAACCCACACCCAGAAAACACCTTTTACTAAATGTATCAATCCCTGGTCCTGGTACATTCATGTTCAGCTGGAGGTGGTTGTTCTGTAACACGGCTGTAATGCCTGTTGCCTTTCAGTTTCATCTGTGGCTAATGCTGTGTTCCTCTGCCTAAGTTTAAAAGAGATTTTCTGTGTTGACATCTTCAGTGGGTTGCAACTACTGCTGAAATTCTGCTCTTAAATGACAGGAAAGCAGTCTTCCAGTTTTACATAAATTGTTTCTTAATGTTCATGGTTAGTAAGTTACATTAAACAGTAGATCTCAATTAGCATACATTTAAAATAAATAAAAAAGGGCTTTCTGAAAGGTACTGAAGAGTTTCTTTTATGTTTCTTTTCTGTCAGAAGCTGCATTATCATGGAAACATCACACTTCACTTGTTACAGCCTACCACCTAAATTAAAGCTTCAAGATCACTGAAATACCACTAGTAGGAGACCACTCACATGTGTGACTTCTTGCTTACAGAATCTTTTGATGAGAGAGACTGTACAGGTTGAAAAGTTTCTCTGCTATCATGTGCAGAGTCCTAAGTTCTGCACTCTGGTTCTTGGGGTTTTTTTCAGTTTTAACTCTTCAGCATCCATTATAACTGACTGGTAGCCTCCAAGCAAACAGTCTGGATAGTTCAAGATTCTATAAAGACTATTCCTTAAAACCTTGGGGTTTAGTGACTGTACAGTTAACATTGCTGTCGGTTGTTGTCAGAACATTAAGTAACACATTCCTGGCATGCCCAGTCTCTAGAAAGGTGGTCTGTAGTATGGTCATTATCTGTCTGTTAGTAGCTTTACTGTTGTAAAAAATACCTTTGCAGTTCCCATCCTTTGAATGTTCTGTATTGGTAGCACCAGCTGCAGCACTCTTGATTCAAGCAGGATCTTGGAAAATGAGAACATGGTGCTGGCTCAGCTAAAACTCAGTCTTACGCCATATCTTGTGGGGAGTGAACACTGGCTATAAACAGTGCCTGGTGAGGCAAATATGAGCAAGGCAGGGCTATGTGACATTACCCTGTAATACTCTCCCAACCTTCATTTTTTGTTGTCTCATTTGCATCAGCTCAGGAAAGCATCTTCTTTGGTATTTTGTCATCCTCAATAGATTTCTCATCTGTTAGCTTATCTCATTTCTCCGTGAACCTGGTTAAGTTTTCATGATCAGTGAGAAATTCACAGGTCTGCTATTTGTTGCAGAAAGGATCAACTCTGTATTCTAAACCTTCCTCCTTATATTCAGTTGCACCCCACTTCTTATATTGGTATTACCATTTGCTGCGCTTGTGTGTTTCTCTGCAAAATCACATGGTATTTTAGACCTGTCACATTACATCTCAGTCATCTTTTATAGGCTGAAGAGCAAGCTTATTTGTCCTCTGTACTGAAGCTTTTCAACACTTTTAATTATCCTTACTGCTCTTTGAACCTTTTTCATTTCTGCTACATGGTTTTTGAGGTCTTGGGTTCAGAACTACATACAATATTCGAGATGTTGGCCTGTTAATGTTTGAATGCTGTCTGTCAAGGCTCCAATTTTTTACTCCAGTAAAGCTGTTTTCCACATTTTATTATGTTAATCTGATATGCCTGACAGCATACCATATCTGTTGTTCCTAGATAGCCACATATTTTGTCATCTTTGCATCTTGAGAAGGACAGAGAAACTTAAAAACTGTAAATATTTTTAAAGGACTGTTTTTTTGACACAAGCTGCCTGAGATACTGAAGTGAAATTTCAACTATACAGAAATCTAATATGAACTATATGTAAAACTATGTTGATGCTTACATTAACTTTCTTCTAGATTCTTAGCTAGTTCATAAATGAAGTAATGTGCCACCTAGAAGTCAGACTAAATTGCTCTTTTGAAAATTATTTGAGCAATTATGCCAAAAATGTTTGAAAATACCAAATCCAGCTTCATATTAATGTTAGTGATGCTAAATTGAATACATGAAGTTGAGTATCCATTTAAATTTAAGTTACAGTAATGTCATGGTCTGAAACCAGGACAAACAAATACTATTAGTTAGATGCTTACTGGGAGTAGCACACTTTTCTGAAAGCGAGTTCTTTCTAGCTTCAGTCATAAATACTGATGGCTAACTGTTCAACTTTTTGTTTAGCTTATTGCAGAAGAATTCAATCACAAAATCTTCCAGAAGTTTGGACCACATGCTGCGCCAGGTAAGTAAGTGTGTAAAGTGCGTTTGCTTTCAGTTCAGGCAAGATAGTGTATGTAGCTTTGTTCCTTTATTGGTTTTGATGGGTTCTTATACCTGATACTACAAGTTTCAGAAAAAAAAGAGAGGGAAGCAATTTTCCCTCTTCTTCTGGGGAGCTAGATGTATGTAGGATACAAATGATGTAAATACAAACTGTGGTACTGTAATATTTTAGGTGTACTTTTTCCTTTTGCAGTGGTACTACACTTCCAAAATCTAGGGAGATAGTGAAGGCTGCAAATACTGGAAATTACTTATATGCTGTTATTGTATGATTATTTTTCCCCCCTTACTAATGACCAATGGGTAATGAAAAATTCCATTTCTTGTAAAAATGAAGGAGGTTTCATTAGAGATTCCAGGATTAAGCCCTGACTTCAGCCCAAAGCAGTAGAATTTCTACTGCTGGTAGCAAAATAGGTCATGGTTCATTTTGTCCAGATAGTCTTACCTTACTTCATTTTCCTGCATTAGTTTACCCTTTTTCTCCTAGATTTTCTTCTTCTTCCTTTATTTTATTTCATTTCCTTGTAATTACTTGAAGCTGTGGCAAGTGCTTTAGTATCTTTTGATAGGGTTGTATAAGCATTTCACTGTCATCCTGCTATTCTGTAGTAAGACAGCCCTGCGACCACAGAATCAAGTCCACAAATTGGCATCTTTTCAGGAACTCTGCAAGGAAAACAATATCCCTGGAGGCCTTTGAAGCCCTTCCAGAACTCGTCTTCTGGTGATGTTAGTGTTGCAGGTTGCAGTCCAGTGTTGTTAGTGGAAGGGGGCCTGTGTCTGCTTTCGATAAGGAAAACTTTTCCCTGTGTCCATGACAACTGTATAATAAAACATGGCAGCTGAGATAAGCTTAAAATTCTCCAGTGTGCAGTGCTGAGAGTGAGGAGCTCAGGGACTGTATTCTGCTGTTTCTTGTCAAGCATGAAATTTAGACTTGCTGTTTTGGACAACTGGGTATATTGCACTTACGCATCAGCTCACATGAATGAAATGTTAGCAGCTCACTCATTTTCCTCCAGATTTGCTGTTCCCATATCTTGAGAAAGGGAAATATGGTACATTGGCCAGCCTGGAGAACTGTAATGTAAAACAGGGTTGTTTTTTCTTCTTAGCTAAAAGACCAGCTCAAGAACAAATACTGACTTCAGTTGCACCAGCTCAGAAAATTACCAAGCCTGCTGCAAAATATGGAGTGCCTTTAGTGATCAGGAAGTCTAGTGATGCACCTAAAAAGCCTAATGAGAAGAAGTCATTGGCTAAGTCTAGACTGGTAAGCTACATTACTTGAATTGAATTGTTTTGCTTATAGCTTATTTAAATGCTGTGAAAATACTATGCATTCCTTCAAAATGTCTTATGTAGACACATGCATCTGCAAAGAAAGTAGTAGTAGTAGCCAGTGCTTGGCTTGCATAATTGTTGATTTGTTGTTGTTGTTGTTTAGTTGGTTTTGATATAATGATTTTCAGAGACTGCTACCTTAGGTTTGAGTTTTAATTCCACTGCTGAATTAGATGTGCTTTGCATGTCTTCAGTTCCTTTGTTGGTGTTGACCACTCTTAGAAATGTTGGAAGTCTGTCAGGTACACAAAGATCATTGACACTGGATAAGAATCTTTGCATCTTTCTTCCTTGTTCCAAAGTGATCTCAAATTTTCAAAACGTAGAAAACTTCTGTATTCATTTTCTAAAGTGTTCTCGGCCAGAGAAATTGGGTAAATGGAAGAAGAGTTTCCCAGACTTAATTCCATGAACTAATGAGAAATAGTCTTCTGGATACCTTCATACAGTACTTTTGATCTTTCTTCCAGCCATCTTCTCTGTACTCCTTATTACATAAAACTCTTTTTTTTCTTTCTCTCTTTATTCCTTTAATTACTGCATGGCCAGGAGATGTTTACAGTACAGCTAGTTTTGATCTATATGCATGTGCCAGACAACAACAGGAAGCTTCCACTGCAGCAAGGGAACTAATTCAAATTTTCTCTGAATAAGTAATATTGTTGTTGTTGCGGGCGGGTTGTGGGTTTGGGGTTTTCTTCCTTTCCTTCTTCCCATGGTACTCTGGGGATCATAGTGCTGAGATCTCTATCCATCTGTCAAATTTGATAGGTGGACAGAAAATTATCCTTGAGATATAAGTTATTTTGGGGGTTCAAAAGTTATTGGAGGTTTAAGGAAAAGATTGATCACAAAAGTCTTTGTTGGCTTGTGATACACAGTTTGAAAAAGAGAGTAAGAAAAATGGAACACAGAGACTTCTTGTGTATCCTTATGAGACTGTGAGGTTTTTATGTTTTAAGGCTTGGTTGCACATCTGTCTGCTAGTCTGCTGCTCATTATATTTCACCAGCCAACACCAATCCAACTTGCATGGGAGACTGCAAGTGACAGGGTAGAGACTGAGAAAATAGCTTCTTGCTGCATGTAAGGAGTCAGTAATGCTGCAATTTTAAGATCTACTCTTTGTGTGGATTGTGTCTAGTGACAGTAGGTATCCTAGTAGGATAGAAACAATGACTACAGTGTAATATAAATTTTCTTCTATTTGCTGTTGTTCCAGGATAGACTGAGCTTGCAGCTCTCAGCTGGCTTTGGAAGAGCATGTAACAATTATCTCCTATGTTTAGTGATACTCGATTAACTCAGTGTAGTTGAACTTAATTGACTTAAGTCTCTATAAAGGCTTCTACCTTCCAAAGTACTTGATTTTATATTCTGAAATACTTTGATAGGATTTTAGGCTGGCAAAAGAAAATATTTTGAAGCTCTCTATGTTCTAGTACGGCCAGAAAAATAAAAAAGCTTTAAAAGTAACCATCACTTTTTTGAGAAGATGAGAGCAAGCAGTATGGTTTATTACATATGGCTGCTTCTTTACCAGGTATTCAATAGAGGCTGTGTTCTTCTCTTCTATAGGTGACAAGAACCTTGGTTAGAGTTACTCAAGCAAAAATAGCCTGAGGATAACCTAATAGATCTATTCTCCAAATAAGAGCATCTTGATAACTAGGGACCTTCAAAGGCTTTTAATAGGAAAAGATTGTAATGCAGAATGATATTGCCAGAGAAGAAAAATTAAGACAAAACAGATTTAGAAATTGCTGCCTTCAGCTTTCACAAGACAGAGCTTTTAGTAGAGGGTGAAGAAGTACGGTAGCTAGATCCTAACAGTGCTTTGCACTTAGAACCTCATGAGTAATTATTTTAAACCACATTTTGCACATACTAAGTTGTATGTTTAAGATTTTTTTTTTCTGATTAGAATTTTTCTCTCATTCTGGTGTTGTGCTGTCTAATTTGTAAAGTTTCACCTTTTATCCAGGCCTTTTCAAGTCCAATGAAGAAAATTAATCCAGGAGAAGAAAGGAGGAAAATGTTTGAGGTATCATGAAATTATCTGTTAATTTTCAAACCAATCAAAAGCTAAGTCCAGAGCAAGAATGACAACATTAAACCTTCAAACCTTTCCTCCTTATCTTTTTTCCAAACATTATATGACAGTATTTTTTTAATGTTTTTTTTTCCCCTAATCTTTGTGGACCTACACCAGCAATTGGAGCACTAACCTGGCTTGACAGAGATTTGACAGAACAATGGCTCAGTAATAAGTACTGAATTATATGCTTATTTTTCAGGAACCTTCAAAAAGGAAAAGGTTAGAATTGCCTGAGAAAGAAAAACGCCAGAGAGATCAGGTAGACAAGATTCTTGAGACTTCCTTTTTCCACCCAAAGTAATTTTAATGAAGTATCTTGTGGTGTGATGTGTTATATGTTGCATAAGAATATGTAGTAGCTGGATTTCCCAGTTATTAAACATGTTTAATTCTTACACATTGCAGATGAGTTTACTGAAGGCAGATGAAATGAGAAGATTGGAAAAAGAAAGGGTAAAATAAGTTTAAAATGTGTTAATAGTAAGGTTCCATTTTTACGTAGTGATTCCTTGAATTTTGTTTTCCTGTATTGTTTTCTCCTTCAGATGGAACGAATAAACAGAGCCAGGGAACAAGGATGGAGGAATGTGCTTGGTTCATGTGGAAGTGGTGATGTTAAGGTTGGCAGCAGATGCAGAAATGTGGTGTAGTCTGTTCCCCCCGCTTTTGGTTTTCTGGCATGGTCTTCGCTTTTCAGAAAGATCTGTTCTTGAAGGTCAACTCTTGGGACTGTCCATTATTAATCTATGGATAATTTAAGAAAAATTGTATAACAGACTCCCTTCCCTGGCTTTTTGGAATCGTGTGCAGTTTTCATTTTTAATACTTACTAAATTTCCGAATCTCTTCTCTTTCTGCCAGGAACGGTTTTCATGCACCACTTTCTTTTTTCCACTCCTGCTTTCGCTACTTCTCCTCTGCTGAGTCTATGCATGAACAGCTTTCGCATTCAAGTTTGTTCTTGAATTCTTTTGTTGAAATCTTTTTCCAGGTTCTCATATTAGGATAATAGACCTCTTCCCCAGTATTAAATACCTGCTTCTAAGCATTCTTTGTTATTGAGCAACAAAAATGTTTATATATACTGCTAAGTTGTTCAGGAGGGGGGTAAAAAAAATCCTTAATAAGTCTATTTTTTTCTGAAAGCAGTAAACTCTTTAGCCATTCACTTCTTCCATAACTTAATTACACAGTTTAATCTGATTCCTGTGACAGTTTCTTTTTGCCTGTTTGTGTGTGTCATAGTTCTGTGGAAACATAAGTGTCCTGGAAAGTAGTTTCATGAAGTTAGTTGAATATAAAGGTCAGGGTACTTTCATCAGACAGAGCTAGTGCAGAAATTTAAGTACTGCTGTAGTATAAATCTGTCTGACAATAGAAAATGGCTTAAAATGCTGCTGTTTGTTGTGGTGGTAGTGAGTCTTGCAAATATACTTGGCCTAAACATGTTTAATAGGGTTTTTGTAGACAACCTCTGACTCGGCAGTAGAGTCAAAATGAATAGAGGTTTTATTTTCTGTTCCTTGTGCAAGAAGGAGGAATACACAAGCACTTGACCAGGTTTCAGTAGGTGCTTATTAAATCTATTATTTCAAAATAGACATAATCTTTGGATGTGTGCCACTCATTGTATAAGTACAGCTTAAATATAAAAGCAAACTTAAGCATGCCAGACTTTAAAAACTAACAAGTGCTGATTTACTGGAAAAATCAAAAACCATCATTTGGTTTCTATGCCATGCTTCTCTCTCTCTCTCAAGATGAAACTGGAAGGCACCAATACAAGCTTCCATACAACACAATATGTCAGCATAATCACATTTGGATAAGAGCTGCTTATGTTCCTAAAAACAATCATGTTTCTGATCAGTTTTGAGAGTTTTATTCCAAGGTTCTTAGACTCTGCAAACATACAAAGTGTTCTGTTGTAGCTGCAGATGCATTACCAGTCTTCTCCGTGATCTAGGGAAACTGAGGTTCAGTGGCTGTCTGTATTTTCATTAAGTGTCACTGGTGTAAAATGTCATGGCAGCCATGCTAATTCATTGAAATGTCTTCTCCAAATTGGATAGTTTAGTACAGATCTTAATGCAGTCTGCTAGGTTATCGTCAGTCCAGGTTTACTCTTGACTTAATTATCCTTTTCCTTTCTCCAACATGAAAACAGTGTATCCAGCAACTCCCTGACAATACTGTCGAATAGCTTTGTTCAAGCTTTTCAATAATGCAAGCCATATAGCATCTTATGAAGGCACGGCAGCATCATACACTGCATGATTTTGTCCTCCTGTTGTCTTTTTGGGTTGGTTGCTGGCACCTGTTTTTGAGGGAAAGTAGGGAAAGAGGTGGCAAGGATTTGGCTTTGAGTTTGTGGTTCTAGCAGGGGCTATAACTGTTCTGCAGACTGTTGATGAGCACCTGCTTCATAGCATTTGCCTAGAGATTGATCATATTATTTCTTTAGATAATCCTTTTGAAAAACTGAGCTCTAATAATGATAGGTAAAACCTTGAACAGTGTATGTAGCAAGACTTTCTATTTGTAGAAACCATAGTCTTGTATGGAAAGTTATTTTTATTCAGATGAACAGCATACCTGCATAATTATTTGAGTGCCTGGATAAGTCTTTCAGTTAGTATTCTGTCATACGGGTTATGGGCAAATATTGATGGGTATTGAGCAACTGAAACTGAGAATGTGTGTTAAATTCCATTGTCAAACATAATCTGTTCTGGAGCTTCAAAGCAGGCAATCTTAAACCTGTCGCATCTGCACTCACCTATCTGAATTTACTTGAAATACTTAAGACCACTCTGGAAGGAACATTGACACTACTTTTAAAACAAATTTCATAGATTCACTACCATGAGCTATTTGAGTGCTTCCTCCAGGTGTAAAGGGAATGTTTTTATGCATGTGCTGACAACCTTAACCTTGTTTGCCAGTTTCACATTTTCTGCATCCATACTTGGCTACTACTGTATACAGCTGCTTGCTACATATTTTTTTTTTTAATTATTATTTTCACATGAAAGTTCTGTAGGAATTCTAATTCTTTGGGAATGACAGAGATAATTTGCCTAAAGCAGTAGCTTGTGGTAGATGTTCCCCTGATCTGAGCTTTAGTAGGGAAGCAACTCAATTCTGGTGATGAAACTGAAGTTTGGCAACAGTGGGGATTCTCAGATAAATCTGCACTTAATGCCATTCAGCAACCTTGGAAGTGTGCTTAACTGTTTCCAGCTTCATGAAAAAATGTGTGTTTGGCTACAAATCACTCATTAGCACTTCAGTTTGTATTGTATCACTTTTGGCTTTTGTGCTAAAACTTTGGGTTTTGCCAGGTAAGCACATCTATATCCAATTACACTTCAATGGATTTGTTACCAGTAACTTCCAAAAGGTATTACAGATCTCTCGTATATAACTAGACTATTATCAGAGGGAGGTAAAATGATGCATTATTCTGGAGTGCTAACAGAAATTAAGTTTTTAACTGCCTTATAGTTTAAAACAGGGACATGCCAGGAGTAAAAGCAGGACCAATTCAGAATTGTTGCGGAGTAATGCTTTTAGTCTGCTGGAGAGGTAAAATTGGAAGGGCCTGTTTAAACCAGTATTTGAGATTTCCACCCTACCCCTTTTGATTTCCAGGCACCATATTATGGCGGTGGAGGTGGCGTTGGTCCTTTTCCTGTGTCTTCCAGAGGACAATATGAACACTATCATGCTATTTTTGACCAGATGCAACAGCAAAAGGAAAACATTAGAGTAGCTGAAGAGAGGGAAGCCAAACTGAGGGCAAAACTACAAGGCCAAGAAGTTGTTGAAAGGTATGGCTACCTTCCATTAGAAGTTGCATGTGGTCTGCTTTAGATGAAAGTAATGTAAGTTACTGTACATATTTATCTACAGAGGAATTCCACCTGGAATACGTCCAGGAGTTCCTAAGGGGCCTGCAGGTCATCACCATTTACCACCTGATGCTGGTGCAGTTAGGAAAAAAATGAAAAGATTGAAGGAGGTGTCTAAACAAGCCAATGCAAACAGGTTGGACTATGATAAATCCGTAAATCTGTCCCTACATGTTAGATTCTTGTTCCGTGTCTTGTTTCATTTAGTAGTTGGACATGTCTCAAACTCACTTTTATCCATTGGTACTGTGTACCGTCTGTTTGTGTGTTAGTCCCTCGCAGAACACAATTAGAACCAATGGATACCGTAGCTTCCCCAATAGTAGAAAAAAGGATTACTAACAACTGTAACTAGACTTCATCCAAAATTCTTGTCTTAATGCAGTTTCAGATAACATTATAAGCCTCCTCCTTTGCTTTTTTCATAGTTCTGCTTTTTGTGTTACCTGTCAAGATGCTTCCTATTCCTGTCATCTCGTTCTGACTGCCTTCTGAGTGTTTGACTCTAGCACAGGAGAGTGTCTAGTACACTCCCAGAACTGTTAGCGCTTGTTTATTGATCAGTGGAAAACTTCTAGGAGCTTTCCTCATTGAGATGTAAATGCCAGGTGTTATAATGGTGTGCAACTTCCAATTCTGTGATGCTTATTCTTTGCAATTACTATAAGCAGAGTTTTTTCATATATAAAAGGATTGTAAACAAGTATTGATATTTTTTAATTGTTTTCCTCTTTCAAGCAGCTTGTTCAAAACCTCTTTGCTCTCCTTCAGAACTGTAAGCAGTAAATAGAATATCTTTTTTCTAGAAGTTTAGAATGTGAGCATTCCTAACCAACTTTCCTAGAGGGACAAATTGTCTTATGCGTTTGAACTTCTGCAGATCCAGTGATGTATCCTATGGAGGAAGAAATAAATGGAGTTAATGCGAGGAAAAGAAAGTGGCCAAGGAAAACTTTTGTTCCTCTAAAATAATTGTATTCAGTTTTATGTTTTAATGTAATGTATTTTGCCTTTTTTTAGACAGTAGATTTTTTTTCGGTTTTAAAATTTGCAGCAATAACATAACACATTTAACACTGATGTTACAATTTTACAAGCTTTATTTTTTTTTTTATAGTAATTTGGGCTGTTGTGAGCTAATTAAAATTCTTCCTGGTACAACCTGGTACTGGAAGGTGTATTATTCCAGATGATGTAGCTGCATATTTCGATCCTCCTTTATTTATTCTCAGTGCTTTGTTCAAAGTGCCACAGTCCCCAAACCTTTCCTAGACTAGGAAACTGTTTGCCTCGCCCATTTGACAATATTAAATGATACTTGGCTACACCTGGGTAAACTGTTTTAAATTGTTAAAAGTGAGAGAAAGTGTAGTAGAGGGCTGCAAATTATATCATGGAGATCATGAAAAGAAACTGATTCAGTATTTCTCAAATACATGAACTTGGAAGCACTCGATACTGTGCAGAAATTTATTATCTATTTTATTTATAAAATGGATTACCTTAAGCCTTAAATTGAGGTACTGTTTCTTAGAACTTAAATTTTGGTATTTGTACTTTATTATCTAGAAGCAATTTTATTATCATAGCTAGTTTAGCAGTATTTCTTTCCCGCACTTCATTCTTTCAGCTGGAGGTGAAATATAAAGATAAGTGTTCAAGATGTTTAGCTCAAAGAAAGAATTTAAGTAATTGCAGCTTTCTTAAAGATAGGTAATTTAGAGCATATATTAAAGGAAGTTGAGAAATCCTCAGTTTGCAGTCTTTCCGATTACACTACCACAGCTAATATAAAGCTAAGTATATTCAACATCAACAGTCTAAAAATTGTGTCTTGGACAGAAATGCAGTCCAGAAGAAATCTAGTTGAAATGTTTTAGCAATATGAGTAACCCAGCTTTGGAGTAGGGAAAAACATTTCCGTAAAATTTAGTTGAGAAAACTTTTTCCTGTGAATTTGGTTTGAGGCAAATAGGTTTGGTGTTGGGGGGGGGTTGGTTTTTTAGTTGTTTTTTTTTCTCAGGGAAACAGCTCTCCTCCAACACTGTAAGCTAAACTTCAGCTATATGACACAGGTTTGGACAGATTTCACTGTCCACCATTCAGGTTCATACATATGAACAGTTATAGTATAAAAATCTTGTAGTGAGTCAAATACTTGTATACAAAGATTATCAAGTGCTTGTTTCTTTTCCAGTAACACCTATGTGGATCATCTTGCCTTTTCAGAGCGGCCACAGCATTTGTTTTATTGTATCAAATTAGTTTTGTCTATATCTTCCTCTTAACGAATTGTAGCGTTTGGAAATATTTCACTTCCTCCTTGCAGGGGGGCAGCAAATGAAGGGAGAGAAAAAAAAGATGCAAGGATGTTTAATTAGTGTGCTAATTCATTTAAGAATTACTAGCACTAGCTCCTGTATTGCAGAATGATTCTTCTTTAACTGTCTCAGCCTGATGGGTTATTGCTATCAGTTATTGCAATTCCTTCCTGCCTGTTGCTGGACCCCTACTACTCCTCAGTCAAATGAGGCTAGGGGAACCTTGAAAAGGGGGTTGCCTCATCGTTCTGCAATTGGTTAGAATATCTTACACTATTTCTCAGGTTTTTTTAATAGAGAACTTCCTCTGAGTCCACTTCTAACCAATTTGTCAGAAACTGTTTCATTTACCAAATGATCATACGTATGTACTAGGAGACTTGTCAGATGCTCAGTTATGGTAACTTGTACATAGCCTTCTTGTCTACCCAAGCAGGTCCCTGACCTGGGTGGAATATGTCAGGGGAGAAAAAAAAAAATAAAATCTTGTTCTGGCTAATTCTAAGGTAGGAAAATTCTTTCACAGTACCTTTAAAAACAAATAAAAATCCCCCAAGATCCCCCAAAAGGAGTTACCAGAACACTGAGAATTCTAGCACCATGGTGATTATCTGAGTGGTAGAAGCTCTTACTCCAAACGTAAGTCAGTCTGGAAAGACTGCTGCAATTTTGACCTTACTGATTGGCTCATGTGATGAGTTCTTGCTCATGTCTGAAGGGAAACCATGAAGGAGCCTTTTTTCACACCCCACCTCACCCTCCCCCCGCTCCCAAATGGTAACAATAATGAAACAAGCAGAGACATTTTCAGAAGCAATCAAACTAACATTGTGTTTTGACATTCATATTTTGTTTGATGACCAGGATCTGGAAGGACAACAACAGTGTTTTCTTTTGGGTTGGGTTTTTTTTTTTCAATTGTTCTTTAACTTAGTTGAGCCTGTTCTCCTCTGTTTTGTGGAAGTCTGACTTGTGTTTTGGCTGATGAAAGGCATTTTTTGAAGATGCCTTGTTCATAGAAAGTTACCTTTTCTGTGTGTGCACTAGTTAGAATAAATGCAGGGGGGTGCTGAATACTATATTTCAGAGGCTTTCATCTTGCTATGTGTTGCAATTACTCAGGCAAAAAGGATGGATAGCTGCAGATAGAGCAAAGCAAGTTGAAGAATTCTGGCAACGAAAGAGAGAAGCCATGGAAAACAAAGCTCGAGCTGAGGGACACATGGTATGTAATCTGGTCCTTCCTATGTATATTACTGTACTAGGATGCTTTGTGAATCTTTGAAGTAGCATCATAACCATGAAATGCTGGCTAAATATTTTCCTTAAGTATTTAAAAAAAATAAAAAAGACTACAGGAGGTAAGATTTTTGCTTTTTGTTATTTTTTTTATTAAAATGTAACAGAATCGTGCAATACATTTCTCATGACTAAATTTATTAACAAAGAAAATATCCTTTCTTGCATGTGTCTAACTTGTGACTTTCAGAACATTCATTTACTTTTTTCTGTTCGTAGCTTTACAGTTTTGGTTAGAATTAAACTTTTAAGTTCAAGCTACTGAATAACACATAAATTAAGTTTGGTTAAACTAATACAGCTAATGATCGGATAGACTAGTGTGTTTTATAAAACCCCTTCTGCTTATTGAGAAGGTATTATAATGACATCCATCTTTGTCGAGGTTGATGTTTCTAAAACCATTACTCTTTAGAAATTAACTAGTGGGCAGCGTCACAAAATGTTCTTTGTTCTTTATGCTGGCAGTTCTAAATTCAATATTCCTTTAGGAAGTTTGTTTGCAGGAAAGATGTCTTGGAAATGACTTGTTTGCACTAGGACTTTGTGTGGTTGAACTATGCGTTTTCATAATGCGGAGAGTTTTGCTTTTTGAGTGCTTCTCCGCACTTCATATGCAACCAAGTCACAATATCACTGTCAGCTGCTGAAAGTAAACTGACTGTGATGGCATTGCAGTGCAATGAGACCAACTGAAGATTTACAGAAGCCTCTCCTGAGTTATATCTGCATATCTGATCATGATTTACAGCCAGGTCTTTGTTTCAGAGATTATTTTACTTACAGTAAGCAATTCTTAGATACTTCAATTCACTGCTTTGGTGAAGTATCCTTATATACATTACATATGTTTTAAAGTACGAGTCTTCCACTTTAAAACTGTGTTCTGGGTTTTTTTAAAACCTCCAAGACCAGTAAATTTTTGAAAAAATGAACAGTTCATGTTAAGGCTGCCTCTTCTTAGACAAGTCCTTAATAGTACCTGCTTCTGTTTTGTTCTTGTCTTTGTTGGCATTAATATAAATGTATGAGATCAATTAATGCAAGATACCCAAGTATTCAGTGTAATGGTTCTCAGGTTTCTATAATGTATCCAACTTAGCCCAAATGTTTTATTCTTAACTGGCTGCTGTAATAAAACAAGGAAGTTACTGCACAGTTGTAAACTTAACTCCAGATGTTTAAGGCTTGTAACTCAAAGCCAGGGTTCCATTTGCCGTTGATAGCAGTTCTCAGCAGTTTCTTTTCATTTGTGCAGGAAAAAAACTTGATTAGCTGGCAGTAGTTCTCATATAGGGATGGGACTATTGTCCAGACCATGATGATCTGACAGGAAAAATCAGCAGAAATCATCAACTAATATGAAGCTCTTTGTGGTATAAAGATTTGTAAGTTAAATGACTCGTACTAATTTACTCAGCTTCTGTTAAATATAGTTACTGTCAATGTTAATTTTCAAGTGACAGTCTAAAGTTTGACTCGGTGGTTGCGTTGATGATACTTTCATCATCTCTTCTTTAAGAGATGGCTGTGATCTAGTTTGCTACTTCACTGTAGCTGTGTGGCATTGCAGAACATTGAATCCTCGTCTGAACATTTTAATGTAGGCAGATGAGTTAAAGTTAACAATCTACAGAAAGAAAATCAGTTCTCAAAAATCTTGCTTCCAGTTTCTTTCTTGTTTAAAAGCAGTGATACAAATCTCCTTCAGTTTGATGAAAATACCTAAGCGAAATTGAATGCTAGAATTAAGAACAATGAGATTACTTGAATAGTGCCAGTTAGCTTTTGTAAAGCTCGGGAACATGTGTTAAAAATAAAACCAAATATTTTCTGAAAATGTGAATATGGCAAATACTCCTTTCCATTTTGTACGCCTTAATGCTCAAGCTGAAACCAGAATTTATGGAATCCTTGTGAATGTATGCTACTTGTTATCCACAGGGTGGTTCCTTTAATTTGAATTCTGATCACGGAAGTACATTAATGCGCACTGATTTTTTTGGTCAATCTGAGAGAGTGTTCAGCCAGAATATTTGGATTCAGTCCTCCCTATTAAGAACTTAACTAGAGTATTTACTTAACAATGGTTCTCTACACAAGCTTGCAGAAACTAAAGGCCTGGTGTTTTATAAGGCAGAAGGTCTGTGTAACTATCATATGTATATGTTCTGTATTGTATGTTGAGTTAACAAATCAGGATATTTTTAACCTGTTAAGCAGAGGTTTTTGTTATAGCATGAACAAAATAATAATAAGTATTTTGGGGTTTAATCCAAGCAGGAAGCCTGCAGTTAAGTGATTCTTATACCATTTTGTATTGGACTTTCTAAAGGTTGAAATCCTTTTGGTGACAGGACACTGAGTACATCACACTAATGAAGGCTATACACTGTGAATGCATGTGTGTTAGGCATTTAACACAGCTTGTTAGGTGTAATATTTATATTTAAGTATTTTATTAGGTTTTTGAGTTCACTTCTTATTGTATGTTTTAAAAAAAGTCATCATTGTGGACAAAGCTTAATCTTAAGAATGTATAAAGATTCCACTTTTATTTTAGGCTTGGCTTAACAATGGCAGAAATGCCAACTCTATGCAACAATTTGTATGTAATCCAGGTGTAGAAAAACTCATGCTCATTGGAATTTAGGCTTTCTAACATAGCAGGAGAAAATCAGAATTGCAGGGAGCAGGCAAATATATTCTTAAAACTCCTGTCTCTCTTTGGCTGTTCAGGATTTTAGTTACTACCACCATATGTTTCATGTAAGGGAGAAGGGATTATCAGTTAACTTCAGAACAACTGCAGATCATTGATGGCTTTGGTTTCTTATAAGTGAACAGTTATTGGATAAAGCAGGTAATTTTAATGCCCCAGCCACCTTAAATTTGATACCATTAAATGGCAAACAGGGTACACTGCAAAACGTGGCAGATATCTATGGAGGCAGGCCCATTCCTGCAAGAGGAAGGAAATCCAGAAACAAGGAGGAAGAGGTATGCTTGCTGCATGTTTGCCACTTTGCTCGTCACATAAATAGCACAATTTTGACCTTGACTCTGCCTAGTTTCCCTGCATGGTTCCATCTGTGTAACAAAATAAAAGGACTTTATAAATTCCTAGGAAATAATTTGCTGTATAAAATTCTAGAGTTTGGGTGCGTTTGCTTTTTGTGTTGGATATTTTGTTTTAATAATCAAAATAAGTTGTCTACATCTGTGTTAGGTCTTGAATATGCATACATATAGATATGAGATTGTGTATCCTAATGCTGTTGTGATAATAATACATATGATAGTATATAACAAAATGATAGTTTGATACTGGGAAACATGTTCCAGTTTTCTTTATTTTCATTAGATGAGAGTTTTTCTGGAGACTAGTAAGTGATAATATGGTGATAGTAATAGTGTGGGGTGGGATTTTTTTCACCCACCTTATTTTTGTGAGGAATCTTACATATTTGAAGTTAACTACACTGGAGACAGTTTCAGTATAACTGAAACTTAATTCCTTTTGTTGCCTTAGGAATATTTGGCAAGATTAAGACAGATCCGGCTACAGAACTTTAATGAACGTCAACAGATTAGAGCAAAACTTCGCGGAGAGAAGGTTGGTTTAAAAAATTTTAAATACGTACAGAAGTTGGCTGTGGGATGTATTCTTTTATCCCTGTGTGAAGACTTTTCTCGTAGACAGTTTTATATATAGACATGTATTTTTGACATTTAATTCTGTTCCACAGTTAGTGTACTTCCATGTCTTTTTCCAGAATATGCAAATCTGTTTGTTATTTCAGTGCTGGGGGTGCAGCTTCGGTGCCTGTAAACTAACAGTATCTTAAAAACAAGACTACACAATGTTACATCTGAATTTGACATGTAAATTTCTCATCGAGGACTAGCACCTTTGTATTTATTTGCTTTTAGTTAAAGGAACTTTTCCAGAATTCAGTTTTTGACAATGCTCACGCAGAATGTGTACAGAGCAATTCTTTTCATACATTCTGTGGGTGTGTTAGAAATTCTTGGCGTGAGCTCAATTTAATCAATACGCTTTTTTCAAACATCGCTTCTCCAAAATATGTTCATAATACAACAAAATAATATGTTGATAAAGTGGATTCAGAATGAACGCTACTTAAGGCATCACATGAATAATCCAAGCCATACTTGGAAGGAATCCATTTACTTGTATATGGAAAAGTTTCATTTGAGAGGCAATCTATGTAGTAAATATGGTCCGGAGTCTGTTTCTGTCTTTTCATTAACTTCTTGTGTGATCTTGTACTCCCCTTTTTGTTTGTTCTTCCCCTTACTGTCTATTTGTCTTAATAGGGTGTTTGGGTTTCCTCAAGTGATTACCTGCTTATACATTCACATTGTACTTTGTGATTGAAAACTAGAGAAATGTTACCTGCCTCCCCCCAGCACCTGTATTAAGTACTTCCATGCATTTTATGTATCACTATACATAAATGGACGTATAAGGCAAGAGCTGGCCTAAACTAATTTTCAGAATTCAGAGACCAAGTTTAAGAGGTTTTTGTCATGAAGACCTGCAGACACAAACTTTAGAGAGGAGGGTCACTTCTAGAGGAACACTATCTCAGACCAAATCTTGTCACAGATATGTTTATTTCCTCATGTTGATTAACAATTTTATATCTATTACTACTGCATAGTATCCTACTTTATATACAATAAATGAATATATGTATTCATTCCTTTGCCTACTAAGGGTACCAAATGATTTTTCTGAAGTTTTTTGATCTCCAGTCTCTTTTCCGCTGTTAGCTGACTGACACCAAGATTGGCATGACCTTATTTTTTTTTATTTTCACTTAAAAAATTACCTAAAATTCTTGCTTGTGTTTTGCCAAATTATTTCTAATAATACTTTTTGTTGTATTGCAAGATACCTACTAAATAGGCCTTCTGAACAGTTTATTTTAAATAAAAGGTCTGCAGAAGTTGGTCATGAACAGTAAAAAGGTCCTGTCAAACCTTGTTGTGTGGCTCTGTCAGTCTGTTCTGTAAACAGGAATATGCAAAGGCCATGGAAAGAAGAAAGAGATTGAAAACAGGTTTCAGAGGTAGACCTTATATGTTCTTACTTGTTACCATCTCTCCCCCACACCCGTTCCACCTTATTTGGAGCACATACAGTGGAAGAAACTGGAATTCTAGAGCATCAGACCTTTCTTGTATACCTTACCTGCAGAGCATGCAACAAGTGATGAGGGGTGGCAGGCGAGAGCCCAGCGTCGTTAGGTCTCTTCCATTGCAACAGTAGGCACATTACCTTCTTCCTGGCTTGTAAAAACTTCATGTCTTTTAAAACTAACCCCCCCTGCCAAAACCAACCAACCAAACAAAACGCCCCACAAATCTCAGTAGCAATTACATTTGAGTGAGGAGTTGCCTATTGAAATTGTGACCTGTGTTAGTCATATAGGCAGTGTAAACGATCTGAGCAGTGACCTATCGCTCAGCTTTTAAATACATGAACTAATAATAATTCTCTGAGGACTCTTACTTTGCAGAATGAAGGTGCTGGTTCTGATGGACCAGAATCGAGTGAGGAAGCAGAATTGAGACGCAAAAAGATAGAAGCGCAGAAGGTAATTGTGGGGAGGGAGGACATGGAACTGTTTTCATATTTGTTTCCTGTCTCATTAAGTTTCTTACATTTCATTTTGCTATCAATAGTTTGTTCATACATCCACTACAAGAGGTTTTTAACTGTTGAAGTAACAGCTCTGTTCAACTGTTTTATCTCAGTAATTTTAAAATGTGTTGTGACATAGCGTAGCAAATCCATGATTTTTCCACTCCCTGCCTGTGAGATTTATCTCTAGGTTAGCTTTAGTCCTGAAAGCACTTTGGTATATCTGAAATAGCATTTTGATACTGAAAGGGAAAGGAAGATGTATCTTACGTAACAACAACTTTATTTTAGTTAAAAGAATAAAGGAAGGCAAAATTTACATGTGCTGACATGGGCAACATGTGGATTGCAAGGTGAGCTGTATACCCTGTGATGAAGCACATTTAAAGCAAATGTGTTTCACAGAAATCCAATGTTTGATTGGAACGTTATTCCATGTGGTGTTCTTATATCAGTAACTAATCTCCATCATACAATATATAGCAAGTATTACTCTATTCCGGGAAAATTTTCCACCCCCCGTCATCTGCAAAGAGCAATGTAAAAACAAACTAACCTTATGCCTAACCTTAAATCTAGAGGTGAAACATCAACCAAAGTTTTTATGTTTAAACTTTAAACTTATTCAACATAAACTTAATATTTAATGTTTTGTGATTAATGCATTTGGCTTCAAAGCTACTTATAAGTAGAGATTCCAGTTTTACATTACTCTAAGATTGCTATGTACGCTAAAAATACAACCATGCAAATCAAGAGCTAACTTAATTTTGAGGAGTCACCATGACTCTTAACATAGAAGATCAGTTATTATACTTGTGGTGGTGATTTTGATTCAGTGGAGTCCTCCCTTCACAGTCTATACAGTAGTAAGTGAGAGAGAGGAAGATGCAGTAATCCAAGAGTATATATTCTTAAAATATTCCATGGAATGTGGATACTAATGCTTTTTATCACTTTAAGTTGTCTGTTTTGCTTATTTGTTCACTGTAGGCCCAAGCAAATGCTCGAGCTGCAGTTCTGAAAGAACAGTTAGAGCGAAAGAGAAAGGAAGCTTATGAAAGAGAGAAAAGAGCCTGGGAAGAGCATGTAAGAAAATAAATCTGTTACATGCAGTCAAAGTATGTAGTGCCATATCTTTGTCTAACTAAAATTCTGTACTGTGATTAACAAGCTTAGATAATCAATTTGTCTTCTGAAACTGAGGAGAGCATCTGTTAGTCAGAATTCCCTCATTAGAAGCCTAATCTTAGATATGCTTGAATGAAGAATTTGGTTCAAGAATTGAAGAACATCAGACCTAAGAATCATTAAGATCACCTCAAGTCTTTTATTAATGATCTCTAACTTACTAAAGTGTAATTAATCTTCTTTTGCTTCTGTGAGCTGTGGAGTGACAAGTCCAACTAGTAATATATTGCTCCAAAAAGCAGGATGTTGTGGAGCTGATAAACTGGAAATAGTTCACATGCAGTTGTCAGTTGTCTTGTGTATGAAAGTGTGTGGCATTATTGTCTTTTTTTAAAGGTTTGCATGAACCTATATAATAATACTGTGTTTAATGTGCAAAGTCTTGAAGTTAATTTGTTGTTTTAATTTTTTTTAATTGAATCTATATCTATGCAGCTGATATCGAAAGGGGTAAAGAATCCTAATGTGCCTTTTCATGTGGGAGCTATAGAACAGAGTCCTGTGCATGGACTACAAGAGCTTGGAGCAGCTCTTCCTAAGCCACAACTTCCAGTGAAGCCCAGTACACCAGTCATCTCCATGACTTCTGCTTTGAAGGAAGTGGGTGTGGTAGGTACTTTTGCTAAGAGGGTAAAATTCATGAAAAAAACCCAAACCCAACCTGATTTGAAAAAGGTTTTTTAGAAGAATGTGTGTATTAGATAGAAAAAAATAATTAAGGATACTTGTTGCTTCTAATTCAGGAAAGAAAAAAAGGAAAAAATGTCAAAAAAAACCCAAAACTTGGAAGCTGTTGAAATACATCTGTGCACTGAAACTCAAATTCAGTCAGTTTTGAACAAAATGGCTTATGATGAACCCTGGGCTGTGTGGTGGGTTGACCTTGGTGGGATGCCAGGTGCCCACCAAGCCACCCTATTACTCGCCTTCTCAGCAGAACAGGGCAGGGAGAAAATAAGATTGGAGAAAAAACATGTGTGGGTCAAGATAAAGGCAGTTTAATAAAGCAACAGCAAAGGTCGTGTGTGCAGAAGCAAAGGGAAACAAAAGATGTTATTCTCTACTTCCTATCAGTAGGCGATGTCCAGCCACTTCCCAGGAAGCAGGGCTTCAGTACGCATAGAGGTTGCTCCGGAAGACAAATGTAGTAAATAACAAATGCCCTCCTTTCCTCCTCCTTTCTCTTAGCTTTTATATCTCAGCCAGTGTCATACGGTACGGAATATGCCATTTGGTCACTTTGGGTCAGCCGTGCTGGCTATGTCCCCTTTCAAGATCTTGCCCACACCCAGCCTACTGGTGGGGGGTGGGGTTTGAGGGAGAGCCTTGGTGCTGTGTGAGCACTGCTTACAGTAGTCAAAACACTGGTGTGTTACCGCCGCCTTTCTAGCTGCCAATACAAGCACAACACTATCAGGGCTGCTATGGGGCTCAGCCAGACCCAGTATAGGCTGCAATTTCAATTTTGATCAAGGCAGTCATGACTGGTGGAAGAAGACATCAACTAACCAGCATTTTCATCAGTCTTTTGAAGGGGGAGTTAAGGAGTTTATAACCTAGTGGAAGTAAGGAAAAAAATTTTAAATGATAGGACTGTTTTATTAGTTCTTGTTTTCAGTGAGTTTGAAGCTATGTGCAGAATGTAACAGACAGTTAGAAAGTTCAAGAGACTTGAATCTGATAGTGTTGTCTCTTCTTCTTGTCTAAAACAGTATTAGAGGCTTCCTAATTTCTCTTTTCTGTGATCTTGATTCCTGGTATTGTAAATGTTTACAGGTTTACCTCAACTACCACCATTTGATTTAAGTAACAAGTGGGAAACCGAGCATATGAGTCAATTGTTGCACAATTTGAGTTTTTAACAAAGTCTGTGTTGATTTCAATGCTAACTTTTGTGGGTTTACCTAAGCTATCTCTAGATTTCAGGGTAGTGTGGGATTTTACACTGTATACAACCCTAAAGGCTATGACTATGGGAATATAGTGAAAACTTAGTGCTAAGTAGCATATATAGAATATAAAATACTGAAAGATGTCAGTTGCTAGCTGGAAAAATAAACAAATCACATTTTGATGGACTTAAGTCATTAGCACAGTTTTTCCACATGGATATTTTGTCTTACAGCAATGCAAGATGGTGACTATAGCTGACTAAAATGTAGCACACAGAGCAGTTGGAAGTGGAGAAGACAGGCTGTGTACAAAAAGAGTCTAAGTTCAAATTTTTGCCTTTGATTTTTAGTTTGATTATTTTGCATATCACTAAAGCTGTCTCTTCTCCCCTCTGCTTTTCTTTACAGGTGATTCTTGACTCTGTCCTTGCCACTTTTTTTGTTTTCTTATAGAATTGCTCATTTCTAGCATTGGAATTTGGTGGCATTTTGCTGTAGAGGTCATATCTAGCTTTAAGTCTACATGTTTAGTGCTCTGAACTTTCACTTGTCTGCTTAAACTGAGTGATTCATTTGCTCACCACTTTCCGATAGTGAACAGTTCAGACGGAAGCTGCCCTTGAAATTCTGTCTTTGAGAAGCCCCAAAACCCCAAAGGAATCGTAGATTGTGTTTCAGTCTATCTGTAGTTGTCAATGGAAAGAATTTAGAGGTGATGGTTCACGATTGCATCTGTTAGTATTCTCAGGATTATTTTTTTCTGACACATTCTTCCATGTTCTATTTCATGCTCTGGGACTTGAAGGATGAAAATGTAACTGCCATTCAAGAAGCTGAGGAGGAAATAAAAAAGCCAGATTGTGCAATGCAAGTATGTCAAATTTTATTCATTTAGTCTCCTTTTAAGAAAGGTACTATTTTAAGTGCTATATGTGGCCCTTATTTCAGAATAAACGAGAAATACTGAGAAGATTAAATCAAAATCTGAAAGCTCAAGAAGATGAGAAAGGAAAAAAGGAGTGTAAAACTGTCTCTGAATCAGCTGTGTCTGAAGATGGTAAGGAGCAGCAAGAAGGTGACCATCCACTTCTAGGAGATCGCAAAAAATGGGAATCTGGGGCATCTGAGTTGGTAGTTCCTCTAGGTCAGTTATCAATGGAAGACTCTCTCTCTGGAACAGATCGTAAGTACTTTTTTTTGTTACCATGATAACAGTAAATCAGTTTACCATGTGTGGTGTCTGTTTTTATAAAGCAAGTACTCTTATTATAATCTTGTTATCAGTTGCATGTCATCCGCTTCTAAAAAAGAGGCGGTTATGTATTCCCTTGGATAAGGAATAAGGCACAGGCTGAGTAATTAAATGGCTTGCAGGGGATTCAACAAATAATTTCCCAATTTCAACAAATAGTTACCTAATTAAATGCATAGTTACATTCTTTGAGCTTTCTTGGTAAGTGTCTTTTAAGTAGGCATTAATTTACACAGGAGTAAAAACACTTAAGATATATCAAAGTTTCTTATTTAACTTCAAAGTCCTTTTACATTATCAGTAGAACAATAAAAACAGGGTTTTCTCAATTTATGTCTGTTACTTTTATTGCACTCCTCAGCTTTTTTTCTTTTTTTAAATCAAACCTGTCTTTTCAAATTTTCTGTCTGCCTTCTCGGGTTTTGAGTGGAAGACCTTTTTCTTGTTTTCAGTATGCCTTACTAAGGGTCTGTCTCAGATTGCAGAAATAAATAATCACTGAGAGTATGACATGTTTACTTTATAGCATAGTAGTTTTACATGGCTAGGATTCTAGAAGCATCTTCTTTTGTTCCATTAGAATCATAGAATCATTTAGGTTGGAAAAGGGTTTTTTTGAGATCATCAAGTCCAGCTGTTAACCCAGGACTGCCAAGTCCATCACTAAGCCATGTCCCTAAGCACCAAATCTACGTATTCCACCACCTCCCTGGGCAGCCTGTTCCAATGCTTGACCACCTTTTCAGTGAAGAAATTCTTCCTAATATCCAATCTAAACCTTTCCTGGCACAACTTGAAGACATTTCCTCTTGTCCTGTCGCTTGTTATCTGGGAGAAGAGACCGACCCCCACCTCGCTAGAACCTCCTTTCAGGCAGTTGTAGAGAGTAATAAGGTCCCCCCTGAGCCTTCTCCTCTCCAGGATAAACAGCCCCAGTTCCCTCAGCTGCTCCTCACAAAACTTGTGCTCCAGACCCTTCACCAGCCCCGTTGCCCTTCTCTGGACATGCTCCAGCACCTCAAAGTCCCTCTTGCAGTGTGGAGCCCAAAGCTGAGCACAGGATTTTAGGTGCAGCCTCAGCAGTGCCCAGTACAGGGGAACAATCACTCCCCCAGTCCTGCTGGCCACACTGTTTCTGACACAGGCCAGCATGCTGTTGGCCTCCTCGGCCACCTGGGCACAGAGCTGGCTCCTGCCCAGCCGGCCGTCACCCAGCACCCCCAGGCCCTTTCCCACCAGGCCCTTCCCAGCCGCTCTGCCCCAGCCTGCAGCGCTGCGTGGGGCTGGTGTGACCCAGGTGCGGGACCCGGCACTGAGCCTTGTTCAGCCTCATACAGTTGGCCTCAGCCCATCGGTCCAGCCTGTTGAGATCCCTCTACAAAGCCTTCCTGCCCTCAGGCAGATCAACACTCCTGCCCAGCTTGGTGTCACCTGCAAACTTGCTGAGGGTGCACTTGATCCCCTTGTCCAGATCCTCCATAAAGACACTGAACAGGGCTGGCCCCAACACCGAGCCCTGGGGAACGCCACGTGTGACCAGCTGCCAGCTGGGTGTAGCTCCACTCCCCACCGCTCCTTGGGCCCGGCTGCCCAGCCAGCTTTTAACCCAGCACAGAGCGCACCTGCCCCAGCCGTGACCAGCCAGCTCCTGCAGGAGAATGCTGTGGGAAACGGTGTCAAAGGCTTTACTAAAGTCCAAGCAGACAACATCCACAGCCTTTCCCTAATCCACTAAGCAGGTCACCTTGTCCTAGAAGGAGACTGGGTTTGTCAAGCAGGACCTGCCTTTCATAACCCCATGCTGGCTGGGCTTGATCCCTCAGCTGTGCTGCATGTGCATGGTGATACTCAGGACAATCTGCTCCATGACCTTCCCTGGCACCCAGGTCAGGCTGAGAGGCCTGTAGTTCCCTGGATCCTCCTTCCTGCTCTTCCTGTAGATGAGCATTACATTGGCTAACCTCCAGTCTTCTGGAATTCTGATACTATTCTTTATTAGTTTATGCCCTCTTTTCCTGGGAGGGAGAAATAAAAGAAAGAAATGTCAAAGGATAGCAGCAATGAGACTTTCTAGTTTCCCATTTCAGGTAAAGTTAAGACCACCTCATGCCAGTTTTAAACATTTGTCATACTGTTTTCTTTTGGAGTGCCTGAATTGCTGAAGGGATCTGCTGCTGTTAAGTTGCAGCTGTTAACTGGCATTGAATCACTTCTAGTATTAAATGGAATTGGCAGAGGAAAAACTAGACTGCGTGCAGTCCTTAGGCTGTCTGACTTGGGGTGAGGTGACATGAGTTCTGGCTTTGTAGTATTTAGTTTTGTGGAGGTTGTTTGTTTTCTTACTATATAGAAAGTGAATAAAAGTTTCTATGTTTGTGTTTGTGTCCTAACAGGTCAAACTCTGGGGGAAGTAATTAGGTTAGATATTGGGGAACCCCACAGGAAAGTCTGGGGCAAAAGCCCTACTGACTCAGTCCTGAAGATCCTAGGAGAAGCAGAGTTGCAGCTGCAAACAGACTTACTTGAGGAACTAGATGTAATAAATGGTAAGCACAGCTGGTAGTTATCTGCACTGTGAGTGTACGAAGTGCCAGATTTGTCCACTGAGAACAATTCTGAAGTCAGAAGCATATTCTATCCTCACTCTTCCTTTCCATTTCTGGGTGTTGCCTCAGTTCTAAATGTCAGCACAAGCTGATACTGGAAGACACCAAAATATTTCAAATTCGGTAAAGTGGTAAGAAATTAAGAAGGATGTGCTGAAATGAAAGGATCTTTGTTTTGTTGAAAAGTCTTAGACTTTGCTTATTGATAGAAACAAGTCTGTCTTTTAAAAGGATGTCATCAACTGAATATTGGATTAGATAGGTCCTATAACCTTCTTGTTAGCATATGACTTAACCATATTGGTGGATTTTCTTTCTGGTCAACTCCTGCTTTTTGTCCTTTCCAAGAAGAAAGGGATTTGTGTTTATTCCAAGTATAAACTTGTACTAATGAGAATGTAGCAAGTAAAATTCAAATTTTAGTATTTCTAGCTTTCCTCTTCATCGTAGTTATAATAAAAGCATGCCAACTTTTCTGTTCTGTTTTCCTTTAAAGAAACAAAAATCCTCAACTTTCCTTGTAGCCACGTTGTAGTTTACTATGAAACTGTGTTAAAGCACTGTTCAAATAATAGAATAATTTTCTGTTAGGTACTACAGAACTTGTTGAAGGAGATCAGCAGTCCTCATCAGAGGAGAAGGAAGAGAAAGCTCTTCCTGCTGTTGGAGCTCAGTCTTCAGTACCAGTTGGTGTCACAGAGTCTGACATGACTGTACCAGAGGAATCTCAAAGAGCAACCCAGCTGCAGAGCAAACCTATTATGCTGGATGGTAAGTCATTTCATTAGTAATTCTAATTACAATCTGTTTTCCAATTTGATGAGGGGAAGTAATGATCCTGTATACTTTTATATCTTTCCATACGTAATGTGCAGTTTCTTAACACCTTTCAGGTGGGACCAAGGGCTTTCTATGCCTGTGTTGTAATTTGGTTCACTAATGTGTTTTGTAAATTCCCAGAAACCTTTTTTGTGTGCTTATAGAAAACTTTCTAGAATACAAGTAGAATTCTAAAGTGCTTCAAATTTTTTGGTTTTGTTAGGGTATTTTTCTGTTTCTCCCCATCAATTGTGCTGGAATCTTTTCCCCTATATGATAAGAGCACCCTGCTGACATCTGGGGGAATGTTATTAGAAGACATAGTTTGTTGGAGCTTTAAGATACTTTTCTTGTATCAGAAACAAACTTTTAGCTCTGGGGTTACAAAACTTCAGTTGTTTCTGCAAAATGCAGAAAATGAATAAAGCAAAAGGATTTAAATATAATCTTAAAATGTGTAGTCTCTCCTGTCTTTTTGTTTGCTTGGGATTTATTTTTAATGAGATGTACAACTTTATTAATTTTAGAGCCTGATGATTTGGAAGCAGAGATCTTGGAAGAAACAGAAGATAAAAAGCACCACAGTAAGGAGAGTAAGGAATTTCCCATCACTGTTAATGAAGTGTGGGTAAAAGAGAAAGAGGATAAGTAAGTACTCTCTTCCGATCTCTTTCTTTCCAGTTTAAAAAACTAGCTTTAACTGAGTAGGATTCAGATACATTGGTTAAAATGTTAAGCTTAGTTAAAGCTTCATTGTTTGACTGTACTTGATGACTTTTTCCATAGAGTAATGACTGGTTTTACATGGTGTTTCCCCTGGATGTGGCATTTTATAATAGGGCACAACATGACAGGAGAAATGAGGCAGCTTCTGAGAAACTACTGCCTGACAAGGTGGAACCACAAAAGGAAGTTCTAGAAGGTCAGTCGATGTCTCTTGCTTTGTTTATTGTAGCTGACAGTATGGAGTACTTGAGCCATCCCTTCTCACTTCTTCACTAACCCTGGAAGAGTAGGTTTTCTGTTTTCTTTTTTTAGTTCATATTTCTAAAAAGCCAATTTCTGATGGATTCGGAAGACAAATTATGGGTGTTATTGTTTCCACTTGGAAGAAAATGTAACATGCAACACTGTGTGTAGATGAACAGGGCAGTGGCCCATACTGGTACTTCAAAGTGAATGTCAAGGTTCTGAATGTTACAGCCTTTTGAAATGACTATTTAAGTACATAATCAGATTTCATAACATTTTAATAGTAAGTATTACTTTGTTTATAGACATCTCAAATCAATATTAAGCTGCCGCTTGGATAAAAAATATTTTAAGCAGCTGCTAATGATAATCTTTTATTGCATAGAGCAGGGGTCCTCAAACTACGCCCCGCGGGCTGGATACGGCCCCCCAGGGTCCTCAATCCGGCCCCCGGTATTTACAGACCCCCCGGCCCCCCCCCGCCGGGGGTTGGGGGGGGAAACCAAGCAGCCGCAGATGACTGCCTGCCACTGCATCCGCGCGCCGGCCCCCTGGTTAAAAAGTTTGAGGACCCCTGGCATAGAAGAATTGCTTGCTCTTGGAGGTCTTTGAAGTAACTTCAGAAGGTCTGCATATTTTACAGTAGAATAGAAAATCATTAGCAGT
Source organism: Falco cherrug (assembly GCF_023634085.1). Taxonomy (NCBI): domain Eukaryota; kingdom Metazoa; phylum Chordata; class Aves; order Falconiformes; family Falconidae; genus Falco; species Falco cherrug. The sequence goes on from NC_073697.1 coordinate 37,864,006, forward strand.
ACTGTCAAGTATCATTGGTGATACTTTTGCATCTATTTATGGGTGACTTAAGCAAACTGGTTTTTTTTTCCCTGTGTTTGGGCAACTTATGTTGAGGTAGCTTTGAAGAAATGTAGTATAAGGCAAGAAGCAACAGATGAAAATGGATGACACCATAATTTCAGGCCTGGACTGGATAATGAGAAGCTAGAAGGCATGAGAACAGAATAGGCTATAGCTGGGGGGTGTATATTCTCAAAAAGTTAAAATGGGAGAATTTCATATTATAATGTATTTACTAAAATCATCCAAAGAGATTTTAATACTTTTTACAATGTTATCTATTTTCCACTTTAATTGTACAACAGAAATTAGTTTTGTTCACTGTAGTTACCTTTTGCTTAAGAGCTTGGAGTTTTTACTCTATGTGGATTTGTAACAGACTTTCTTTTACTGTATCAGAAACTTGTTCCAGTGACTCTCCGCAACCTGAACCCTTATTCCAGAGGGTAATACAGCCCACAGCTGTACCAACAGCCTCACCAGCTCTGTCAGCTCAGTCTTCACAGGAAGAGCCTTTTGTACCTTGTTCACGTTCCATATCGCCAGCAAAAAGTAAAGGCAAAAGTTCATTGTTGATTGGACTTTCTACAGGGCTTTTTGATGCAAATGACCCAAAGGCAAGTTTAAAAAAATAAAAAGGAATACTTTTTTCTCTGTAGCGCTATTATTATTCTTATTGAGGCTGAATGAGGCCAGAACAGATGGCATAACTGTTTCAGCAGCTGTTTGTATTTGTCTAGCCATGTCTGCCCTGCAGGATGACTGCACCATGTCCGTTGTATCAGCAGGACTCATGCAGCAGTGAGTCTCTGGTTTCACTGTTCAGCGTTCTGTGTCCAGGGGTCTGTGGAGGAATGCTACCACTTCTCTGAGACATAACTGAGGGAGCTGATGAGGAAATTCCTAACTTCCCCTATCTGCTTTCTCCCTTCTGTGCAGTTTTTCAGACTTATCACTACCTTGGCATGATAAACATAAACACTGAACAGATCAGCAAAGGTATCTTGTAATTTCTGGCAACCAAGTGATTGGGTTTTTTCCTGTAGGATTTAACCACCTAGCACAGGTTCTGGCTGTGAAGCAGGAAGCCTGAAGAAGAGTGAATGGAACCAACTGCTTTCTTGAAGGTGTTTCCTTGACCAGCTACGTAGGGTTGAGTGGCAGCTCACAGTCTGTGAAATAAGCATAGAATGGTGGAATTTGGTTTTGATATGAATTTAAAATATTTTAATAATAATTGTGGAACTAGTAGATTAAATGAAATTCTTAAATTACATGCATTACTTGCCTAGGTTCTAAAGTAGAAAGTGTGTAAAACAGCAGCTGATTTTTGGAGAAACAATGGTGGCAAGGCTTCTCTTGAAACTTGCACACCTGCATTCCATTTGCTCAATATGTAGTAAAGGATTTCCTAGGTGGTGGAATGCCAGGTAAGGAAGAATGTTTCATCTTTTGACTCCCAGCCTGAAAGAAGTTGCACTGTTGATGATTAATTGCATATTGAATAGTATCTATTGGTTGATGCATTGCTGTGAAGCATAGTATCGGGGATAGTGCTGTTTATATAAAGCTTCCTGACAAGCTTGTATCTGTTTTCCCAGATCCATATATTCACATAAATGGATTTATGACTCTACTTTTGATTCATCAAGAGTTAGCCTGTCATTAACTTCCCCAGTTTATGAAGCTGTTTATCTGGCAGTTGGACAATGATCACAAAAAGCTGTGTTGAGAGTAGGAGGAAGATGAACATCCTTTGTACCCTTATCGGATTTAGAAAGTAATGGATATGGTCTATAATGGAGTTCTTCAGTGTATCGGTATGAACTGCTTCAGTGTGTCACTTGGTACTGTATCTTTGGCATGTGTTTTAGCCATAATGTCACAGAATTGTTAATGCAGTACCAGATGAGCTCTACGTAATAGCAGAGAGCTTGGAGAAAAGCAACAGATGTGTTGTTACTGCTGCCATAAACTAGACAAAAGAGAGCAACAAATTCCCTTTCCTCATTTGGTTGCAGCAAGAGGATGTTCAGTACGTCTTTGCAGTATCTGCAGATGTAACTTTCTGGAATGTCCCAAATACACCTCTGTGGCAGCTCTTGCCCAGAAACTAAGGAAACCTTTAGCAGGGAGCAGGGCAGACAGAGTTAGTGTCCTATCTGTAGGCAGGTCTGTATGCTACTAGAAGTAGGATAATAGGAAAAGAAGCATTTTCCAAAATAACTGCAAGCTTTCAAATGATGGGGTAGAGTCCGTCTTCTGTGGTAGTAGTGGTCAGAAAGGTGGCTACATCTTTGATGGCTGTAATATTCTGTCTGTGTGCCGACAAGAGATTCGGTATTTGAGCATATGAATACACTGTGCTTGTGTAAATTGCAGCTGAGGAACTGGTTTTTTTTCATTGAAATGTAGGGATTTTCATTAGGAACAAACACTGAACATGAATGTATTCAGAGCTGTGCTTGGAGGAAGGTGGGGCTTACTGGTATAACTTCTTAGTGCAGATCAGGTCTTGTTTCTTGTTTTATTAATACTATGGTGAATATTCAGTAATGTTGGAGAGTTCTTAGACTTTTTAAAAGAGAGATTTGATAGCTCACTGAGCAAACAGTTACTTTGTTTCCATGTTGCTTTATTTCCATTGCAATAAATTACTGTTGTAACTTGAACTTCTTTCTAACACTTGTAATGAAGTTTGTTCTAATACTATGGAATTGCCTTGAAATGTGTTGTAAACAAAAGCTACTGTTTTCAGTGACCAGCCTAGAGAACTAATAAAGTGTAATTTTTGAAAAAATACTCTTTTGTCAGTTACTTGAAATAGTCCTACGCTGTGATTAATATACATATGTTGTAAACAATTGTGTGTATACATATATTATCTGCTGCAATGTTCCTTTATTTTTTCGATAGCTATCAAAGTAATGAACAAATCTGCACAAAACTAGTTTCTGTATGTCAGTTGATGTTCTTAAAGCTTTTCAATTGCTGTAACCTGTGAAAGCAGAAGGAATGCTTTCATTTTAGCTGAGAGGCAAAATTCAAGATGTCAAATTTTCGATGAGAGTACCTGTGCTGGACACACAGTTATTTTGAAATTAACTTTCAAATGAAAAAGGACCAAAAAAAATCTCATTTTTAAAGTATTTTGTAACCACAGCCTGTCTTTAGTATTGTTACCAAACAGGCTTTCCATTACCTTTGCAGATGCTGAGAACGTGTTCACTCCCAGATCTTTACAAACTGTACAGAACTTTAGTCGATGTTCCCAGTGTAGCAGATGTGCAGCATCAACATAATCTTGAAATAGTTGATACAGAAGATGAGCAAGCCAAAGAAGGACCCTCCGATTCTGAGGATATGTGAGTGTATCAAGTTTATCAAGTATTTAAACAGGTGTCTTAGATCAAGAATATTTTTGGTTAGATGCTAACAGTTACAGTACACCAGCATGGGGGTTTTACCTAAATTTTAAATATCCTGTATTGAATCACCATTTACTTTGAGTCTTGTTCCAGAGAACTGAGAAGTTAATGGAATGTACTGCTTACAATAAGCTGTCCAAATTTCCAAATTCCATCCAAGATGCTACTCTGCCTGGCTTTTGCACCTTGCATTCCACGGAAGCAGATCAAAGTTGATGGCTACTGCTCTTCTAGAAATAAAGATTTCTTGAATATTTCCTTTCTTTGTACGTTCTGGGAATCTCGCTCATCTATCTTCTCTGTCGTTGTATTGGGATGTCCTTCAAGTCCCCCAAATTATTTCAGGGGCTTCAAAATCTGACCTTGGTGCTTGATTATTTCCTGCAGCTTGGGTAGTCTGCAGAGATAAAGTCATCTGGTGTATCTGTTCCGATGAGATCTAGATCTTTTAGCTCCAGACATATTTTTATCTGGATTGTTATACTTGCCAGGGTTCTATAATAGTGCATCAATGCAAAGATTTTGAAATAACCTTACTAATAAAGTTGAATTGAGGACCTGTCGTCATCTTTTTACAAAATTATCTGGTATTTGTTTAGCTAATCTCTATTCCCTGTGTCTTGCATGATGTAATGGTGTCAATGCTATAATCATGTTGGACTGAGGACACAAATATTTATCTTTTTATTTTTTTATAATACTTTTTTTTTCCTTCTCCAGCTACATTGGCTTTCCAGTTTGTTGGCTTAACAAAAGAAATGAGCATTTCCTACAGAGTTTGTCTTGTAAAGTATTAATTAAATTAACTTTCTGTCACTTTCCTTTAGTATGTTTGGGGAGGCAGATACAGATTTGCAGGAACTCCGGGCCTCAATGGAACAACTGCTTAGGGAGCAGCCTAGTGAGGAATTCAGTGAAGAGGAGGAGTCTACTCTAAAGGCTAACGTCACTGAATGCATAACAAATGGTACAGAGCTGGATGAAGGAGATGAAAATAACCCCAGCAGTGAAAGTGCACTTAACGAAGAATGGCAGTCAGGTATAATTTCTGTTTATACCTGTTTTATAAGTTACTTATTGATGTTAACAATTCAAACACAGAGTAATGTTTCTATGGTATACTTGTAATGAAATAAAGTTCTGACTAGTAGGTTTTATGCAGAACTTTTTAAAAAATTAGATAATATTTAGATTTTCTGAATGTTAAGGTCAACATCTAAGCAACATTCAATGTTGCAAATGTTCGCTATTTGTTAGGCTGTGATTTTGAATCACTTTTTCTAGTCATCTAAAACTTGTCTTCAAGGATGATCAAAGACTGCACATCATATGTTTTGAATAATTCATGACTGCAGTCAAGAGTGAAAAAGAAATAGCAATTGACATGACTGGAGTATCAGGGATTCAGCTTACATTGCAATTAATTAATTTAACAGGCAATCAAAAGGAACATGGAATTATTAACCTTGTACTTAGCCCGAAATAGCTATTAATGCAGTCAAGCTAAAAATGAGACAGAAAAATGTATTACTGCTTGTAGCGTTTTGCATTAGCTATACACAATGCTGTCCTGAAGTCTCAGTTCTGTTTTTTAAATTCTGGTTGAAATAAAAATATTTCACTACCGCTGTAAAATAAAGCGCATTTAGAAGTATAGGTATAAAAAGATGTAGAAAATCAACTAATCTAAACCATAGCTTTTGTGTAATTTCAGTTTATTGAAGATATTTAAAAAAAATAGAAAATTTGTAAATATACCTTCAAGATATTATCTGTATAATACACTCCCATAAGTATTTTAACATAAAATAAACTTAGGTAATACCATCTTTCTTTTTTCGACAGTGCTGATATTATACACTGGTAACACGCAATACTATCTGTTTATGTGATTCTGCTGTTGTTGCAAGCGTTTACGGTATTTGGTGTCAGCGTCCCACCTTCTAGATTTATGATACTTCATAGGAATTGCAGGTTTCATTGTGGGGGCAGGAGGAAGGCCTTCAAAACTCAGGGGAACAGACGGAACTTTGAACCAAATCTGTTCAAGATCCAGAAGTTAAATACAGGATGAGAAGGCATCTAATAAGTTTTTAACCTATATGCAACTTTTGTTGTTATTTCAGTGATAATTTCTTGTTGATGTGACTATGGTACTAGAGTCAGGGGTATGATTTGATCAGGATTATACAGGAATCAAAAGTAGTAAGATTTTTAATACTAACTCACAAAGTCTGTGACCTACCAGGCAATACTATGTATTGGTGTAAAGATTTTATATAAGTTCTGAAATCTAGAAAGTTGTATATTTTTCCCTGGGTAGATAAGTCCTTTTATAATTCAAATATTTAAGGAAGTTTTTGTCTTGGGCAAAAGCAGTTTGCATTTTATAATAGGATTTTACACAGGGATTCCATCTTGTATTTTTAGATAGATCCTTTTTTTGTATAGGCTTACCTGATGTTTGACTGTTCCCAACCTATTTTTAAGATTCCTGTAGCCTATAAGCAAAATCGTCTTGATTTTGCTTATATATTTTATTGGCATATTGAATTTGCCACACAAGAGATACATTCTTAAAAAATGAGGAACTTTGTAGTGAAATTAGTACTGTGTTTTTTAGACTTGCTCCATGCAACAAGATGCATCTCAGTGAAAAAATTAAATAACTGATTCTTAATATACACGTCCTTATTTTCTGCTACGAGACAGCTGCTTCATTAAGGAGCGTTTTTCCCTAGCACACAGGACAGCCACTGAACCCTGCATCCGTTCCACCTCAGAAATATGTGGAATGGTTATATGGAACTTGACCTGCTAACATAGCTTTGCTAAATGGAAATCTGCTTTAAGACTGTACCTTGTTTTCCTCCAGTGTGAATACCCTTATGGCTAACTATCAGAGTGGGGGTTTAGAGGAGAGAGCTCGATGCTTCCCATTTGGGATTCTGAATTTCTTTGCTGTCAATAAAAGGGATGTTCCGCGCAGGTTGGTCAGAACATCTGCCAACATCATCTGGTGCTCCTGAGCTTACCTGCTTTCTTTACATTTAGAGGTCTGTGTGGATATCAAGTTTAGGGATGTAGAAACAACATGAAGAGTGTAGGAAAAATGATGTGGTTTTACTGTTTTCTTTCTTTATAGATAATAGTGATGGAGAGATTGCCAGTGAATGTGAAGAATGTGATAGTATCTTCAGCCATTTGGAAGAGCTGAGATATAACCTGGAGCAGGAAATAGGTTTTGACAAATTCATTGAAGTTTATGAGAAAATAAAGGTTTGTAGAATAACCTTAAGTGGAAAATATGTTAAGAAACGAGTACCTAGGGCCGTTTACTGTGCCAGTAACTAACTGCATTGTGTGAATGGAATCGATGCTAATTTCTTCAGGCTTTTATTCTGTTTCAACATACTAAAATATTAAGAGAGAAAATGCCATGCCATTGGAACCAAAAGGAGAACTTTGGGTTTAACCATGAATTGCATTTAATAAATTTGAACTACTTAAATCTCTGCCCGTTTCAATTTTGGCAACATGAGTTGTCCTTTCTCCTAGGCTATACATGAAGATGAAGATGAAAATATTGATATTTGTTCAACCATAGTTCAGACTATTCTTGGAAACGAACACAAACACCTGTACGCCAAAATACTTCACCTAGTAATGGCAGATGGAGTGTACCAAGAAGGTAATATCACTGTGTCCTGGCAGTTACGGCTTGTCTTATGTTCTTTCTGGATCATATACAATAGGTTCTAATATACTTCTAAAACATATCTGTGGTTTGTTACATGGATTGGCTAAATTGATTAAAAAAATTCTTATTCCAGCGACAAGACATGGCACGCTTTGATTAAGCATGCTGACCACTCTGATTGATCGGTATGTACATATACAGTCAACTGTAACAATACTTATTACAATACAAACCTTGTGAAAGGTGCAGTATGACTGTTTAATCTCTGTAAAGCAGTTACACAGTTTGCAAAGATGGAAATCTAGAATAAAACTTTCAGAATTAAAAACAATTTCATCTCCAAAATTAATGAATTTTTTAGCTAAAATAATACTGTTCTTTCTAAAACTCTGTATTTGTAATGGGTTGCAGTATCGCTGCTTTCCTGAAAAGAAAATGTCACGTGGCTCTTTATCCTGTGATTGTCATGTTTCAGAAGAACTTGATGTGGAGGTACCATCCATCTTAGTTTTCAGGTGGCTCAGTAATACTTGAAGAGAATTTATCTTGCTTTCGAGCTCTGCCTAGCTTAGCAGAGGTTGCTAGGCAGACGGATAGCTCCTACATCTTGCAGAGTTACTCTGTGAAATACCACATAGACCGCTATCAATGAGAAATGGTTTGGTGGTTTTTGCTCTCATGTCAAAAACTTAACTGCAGTGATGAAATTTTAGATTTCTAATGGTGGATGTCTTTACTGGAGAGAAAAATAAAGAAATTAAAATCTCAATTATGTTAATATAAATCAGAAGCATTATATATTGGCTTTAGAAATGTATGCAATGATTTTCAATTTTGAAAAAATACTTCTAACGCATGTTAACCAACGTCTACTTTCTGCATCTTTTAAATGCTTTTACGAGTGTGTTGCAATAGCAGTGAATGAAGGGTCAAATAAGATTACAGCTTTCTATGTTTTTTTATATGTAAATGCTTGGGGGGGGGAAATATTTTTACAAACAATAATTAAAAAAAAAAACTTTTAATACAGTTTAGATTTTCCCCATTTTTTTTTTTTGCTACCGGTACAGAACCACTCAGCAAGAATAACCAGTACCATGTTGTTTTCATCCTGTGTTATATGACAGAAAAGTGTCTGAAACATTTTTTCAACCACAATTTATTGATTTAACGACAGAATTGGAAGGATATATCGTAGTCGTTTTTTTATCAAGCGTCCAAAGCACTGGCAGTATGGAAAAAGAAAATGGTAACTATAGTGTTACCGGTTGCTTTTCCTTGCCACTTTGCCTTAAGGATATTTTAAAACTAATACTAAAAGGCTTAAATGACAGTTTGCTGAAATGTTGGCATACAGATTGTAAGCTGTTGTCTGAATGAATCCTATTAAAATGAGCTGCCTTTCATCTTGTGAAATGCCGATTAACAAGTGACTATTTTTAATAGCTTCAGTTCTAATTCTGTATTTTACAAATCTGTGGTAGCATACAAAAATGTAAAGAAAAAGTAGTTCTTTACATGTCAGACATTTAAAGTACATACAGTACTTTAATACCAAAGTACATAAAGAATGACATTTAAAGCAGTTCTTTAAATTTCAGACGTTTAAAGAAAAAATCCTGTGCTAATAAAGGTGAGTAGAGGACAAGTGACAGTCAGAAGCATGTTCAGGAGCTTCTGCCACACAAGTTTTATACTCTTCAAATAAGAAAAGTTAGAAAACAATATATTGCTCTTTACAAATAGGACTGCTCTAACTGAAGCAGACCACTTGAGATGAAACTATCTTAAATTCACTAATCCAAGAAAGATGACATGTTGTTCAGTATCTGTACACATAGTGCTTTCAAGACAGCTTTGGTGACTAACTTAGTGAATTCTTGTATTATTCCTTACTAAATTGTGGTTCCCAATTTTGTAATTCCAGTTGAGAGCAAGTGTGTGTGTGTGCGTGGCTCCTTTTCACCCTGTCTTCCCCCTCTCCTGCTTTTTACAGATAACGATGAATAAACCTGACTCAGGAAATTCCTTAATGCTGTACTACGTGTCGGTGTTTGAAGTCTGCACAGCTGCATAACAAATTGTAGTGGAAAATGTAACATGAGGCAGGAGAAGCAAGACTTGAAGAAAGAATGTTGAATGTATGAAAAAGAGGAAAAACATGCCTTTTAAAACTGAGATACCTATACACTCCTCTTGTGTGTACTTGCGTATGTGTTCATTAAATATCAGATGCCCAAAATTTTGTAGCTTGATTTCCACCACCCTAAAAGGAAAACCAGGTTTCTTCTAACCCGCATTTCCTTGGTTTTGCTGTCAAAATATTCAAAGTATTTCCAGTACTATACAGGGGCAGATGTTCAGCATGCTGTTGTTTTCCAGTCATCATCTCTGGAACAGCTTTATTAGCTTACCCTACAGTAAGTCTCTTGTTACGAATCTGATAAACTGTCAAACTTTCAACTGCCCTATTTGAGAAAAAGTTGGTTTGTTTGTTTTTTTTTCCAAATACAGCTAGTCACAATCAAAAACTGCCAAAAGGTTTTTTTTCCACAAAGTAAAATCAAGTATACATATATATATATATTATTTAGAACTGTCAAAATATGTACATGATTTTTGTATACTTGTTTTATGGTGTTGTTATTAAAGTTTTGCCCACTGAAAAGTGTTAATTTTTTTAAACATATCCAACTCTTAAAGGTAGACCAAAACTTACTCTATTTTAGCTGGATCCTGGGAACCTGTGATGAGAGTAAAATTAATAATCATGAATGCTCTTAATATATTTTTTAATAACCTTATTTACTTGATAAACATCTCTTGCTTCATCTGATAAGAAATTATCATCATTGTTCGAAACAGTGCTGGTTTTGTCCTATGCTGCTTCGTTTCTCCTTCCCCTTTCTTTTTTTTCTTTTTCTTAAACTTCCTGCAGTAAATTTTGAGGCTATTCTCTAGGCTTGTCTTCCATTCCCGTTTTCACTGCTGAATAATCTATTCAGAGAGATTATCCTCATCAGCTACATTGTCCATGACATTTAGCAAATACACTCTGAAGACTTTAGGAAAGAAGGAGTCAGTGTTATTTTTCTTTTTCAGGTTTGCTTTTTCAAATCATACCTTGCCCACCTTTAGGGGGGGAAGGGAGGACCCAAAACCTTTAGATTTAAAAGAATATAGATGAACCTTATGGAAAGAAGAAGATATACCACTGGTATACTCTGTGCTCTGTGGGTTTGAATTTGCTCAAGGTGATACAGTCTTACTGAAGTTAAGGGTTTGGGGGACGTTTCATTCTTTCCAAATTGAAATCATATCATTAGTGACATTCTTCATTTCTTATGCAGTGTGCTGGCTTGCATCTGGTAAGAAAAATGGACATGATCTGCAGACTTCAAGCTTTGCAGACATAAAGCTTTTTATCAATTAATGATTTGAAAAATGTGCACAGATTGTGCACAGCTTTTCAAGAATAATCTTCAAGCCTGACAAGCAATACCAGATATCCTTGAAATCCCTCAAGAGCTAGATTAAAATTGACACAGCAAATAAGTTCTCAGATAAAAGTATTTCTTCAGCAATTCCAAATCCCTGTTAAATGTACACTACAACACCATCAAGGACAGGGTGACTTCAAGACAATGTATTGGTCTGTATGTAATAATGTATTGAAAAGAGTTGAGCATTTGGCTTGTATTCATATTGCGTTCACTAGAAGGGATTTTCTAGTTGCAAACTGAGATGCAGAGTGGTATTTATGGCACAAAACATAGTCTGTAAACTATTTCACATTATGTCCCCATCCTCAAGTCTTTCTTCTTGATCCCTGAAGCCAATTGTAGTTCAGATGAGGAATCTTAAAAAAAAAAACCACCACCACAAAAAACCCAAAAAACCGTAAATACACCCATCCCAACATACACAACCCCTAATGCCTCTATTGTGCTGCCCTGCAGCCATGATTGTAGTCTATGACACTGGAATCTTCTGCCTAACTGTCCTATTTCTAGCTGTGTGTACACCTTGAGTTATCTGACCTTCTACAGAACAGAAAGGACTAAAACCCCAGCAGTGAGGCAGTAGCAGAAGGCATGTGTCCTTGTGGCAGGAAGATGGGAGTCTTGACTGCTAACTGGCTCCACTCCTACCCCAGCCACAGTGCCCGCAGTCCTTTTTGAAGAACAAAGTCTGAAGAGGCTTTTGGCCTTCAGTTTGCTGAACTTTTGAGCATGTATTTGAACTCTCTCCTAGAAGGTACTTCAGAAAAACGTATTACCTGGTAGGGCAACTTGAATCAAAGTAGATGACTAACATTTCTGTGGTCTGGTAAGCGAGTGGCTGGCTGAAGCAAAGTTCCAGTATACCATATTCCTGGCAAGGTTCTCTGTGCTCTTGAGACATCCACACAATTTATCAGTAATTAACGCTGCATCCCATCAGGGTCCATGGATTTATGGGTGTCAAGTTTGCCCAATCTCTAACCTGATCCTCCTGAACTAGGGGAAAGCCATCCACGTAGCATTCCAGTCACGCGAGCTGTCCCACCATGTCTCTGTAATTGCAATGAGATCGGGGCCCTGCGACGGCCACGCAGATCTCTGATTCTTCCTGTCTGTTCCCCACGCTGCGTGCCTTGGCGCGCAGGCGTTGCAGAGAGGTAACTGAGCACGCGGGTTTCCCCGGAGGAGTGGGAGAGGGTCTGCCATAGCCACACGCACCCCTGAGGCGGCTGGCCTGCTGGGTCTCATCTTGGGAGGCCGCAAAGGAACATTTGTCACTGCTCTGCTTGGCCTGGCTTATTCCCTGGTTAGATGCTATGGCGTGAGCATTGCCACTTTGGACCCCTCCCCACCGAACCCTTCAGTTTAAAGCCCAACTCGCCAAACCACCCAGCCCGCTGCCAAAGATTCCCTTGCCTCTTCCAGACAGATGGATCCCATCCCTCCCTAACAGGCTACAGTCATCAAAGAATGTCCCGTTGTCATAGAGGTCAAGACCCTCATGACGACACCAGCAAAGAAGCCAGAAGTTGATGTGCATTATATGTCTATTTCTGGCAGCACTCTTTCCTCTTAGTGGTAATATGGAAGAAAAAGTGACTCGGGCACCAAAATTTTGTCACTTGCACCACAGGGTTTTATAGTCATCCTTGATTCTGCCCAGGTTCTGGTTTGTGGTGGCATTCATGCCCACACGGAAGAGTGGCAGTGGACAGTAGTCCATGCTCTCGACAATTTGAGGCACCTTCTCTGCAACATCTGGGCCCTCAGCTTGCGGCAGGCAGCATGCCTCACGTGACCGCCTGTCAGGCTGGCACCTCAGGGTGGGCACCCAAGTGCCTCTTAAGAGATCGTCGCCCACTACAAGCACTTGTTTCTTTTTAGGGTATCCACTGTGTGATTCTGGTATGGTTTCTCCTTGCAGACCTCGCTCGTGGGTGTCTACAGGTATTAAAGCACCATGTCTGTTCCGGGCTGTGATGCAGGAGGGTGGAGGCTGACGCAGAGTCCTGGTTTGGTGGGTCACCAGGGGCCAGGGTGCCCCTGCGGTGCCCGCTAGGGCAGCACGGCCCCTACACCCCCCTCTCCACCTTGGCTCCTCTAATACCGCGCTGCCTTTTAACTGTCCCTGCAACCCGGTCACCCGTCGTGGCAGGTCACCGGCCCGCGCACACACGCGCAGGTGCCCGCCTTTTCCCCAGAAGGGCCACGGCTCTGGCGGCCCCCGACGGCCCGCGCGGCCCCCGCCCCACCGGCTCCGCGGCCGGCGGCACCACGCGCCGCAGGGGCTTTCCCTGCCGGAACAGCGGCGGGTTCCCGCCCTCCTGGCGGGGCCCCAGCGCACGCCCGGGCTGCGGGCCCACCGGCACGGCGCGGGGCCCTCCCTGCGGCGCCTCCCCCCCAACAACGGCCGTTTAAATCTCCCGCGGCTGCTCCTGGCAGCGGCCAACGGCGTCAGCCCGGCTCTCCGGCCCGGGAGCGGCGCTGCCCGCCGGGCGCTGCGCCACAGCGACCGAGTTGATTGCTGTAAGGTGGGGTTCGTTCGGTGTGCGTCGCGTCCCCCCATCTGCCTGCAGGGGAACGACACCCGAGCGGGACCCCGGCCGCCCGCAACTCGGCCCGCCCCAGGGAGCGGGCGCGGCGCACGCCGCGGTGCCGCCGCGCCGCCGCCAGGTGGCAGCAGAGGGGCCGGGCGGGGAGGGGCCGGGCGTGCCGCCACCGCTGCCTGAGGCGGCCCCGCGGGCGCGCAGCGGGGTCCGCACCGCAGCCGCGGGGCTCCCTGGCGCCCCTCGGTAGGGTCCCGCGGGGACCGGCCTATAGGTAGGCGGGGAGCCCGAAATCAGCGCGGGAGTTTCAGGTTCCTGTGACTGAGGAGTATCTCCCGGTACAAGGCCGCGTTCTGGAAACCCTGCGCACAAACACAAATCTTGGTACGTTTACAAAACGTTGTTACGCACAAATAATTCACAAATCAAAACTGCAAGGAAATACACGGCACTTGCTCGGCTGGGTTCACAAGGCTTTAGATAGGGCTCTGCTTGTACCGGTTCCGTCACCCTTACACTCCTTTTCCTGGGGGCCCGGAGGATGGCACGGTGTGTCCTGTTTCCCCCAATGACCAGATGTGAATTCAACTAAACGAAAAGTTCTTAGCCCAGCTGTGATGCTGTGCCCGGCTGGGTGCTGCACCAGCCTCCCCCTCTGCCAGCGGGTGAGGCAGGAGCATGGCCCCTGGCTAAATTAGGTGATTTCACTTCTATCTCGCCACTAAAAGCACCTCAACAAGGCTCCAATGAAGCCAGGCTCTACTTAATTTTATGAACTGTGATAAACCAAAGACAAATACAGAAATGTGATCCTTCAATCCTTTTAAACGTTCTTCTGCCCAAGTAACTGTGTGCTTTCTCAAATCTTGTTTTAACACTTGGTCATTCATGAGCCACATAGATTAAAATTTAGCATAAAATATAAACCAATGGTTACCATTCCTAGAACGTTTCTTTTTGCCATTTTTATCATAGCAGTTTAGACGGAGCAATTTGCAGAGTTTAAGTACTAGTTTTAAAATCCCTAAAGAGCTTCCTTCTTCCTTTAAATTAAATGTGCGCATTAATGCAACACACACTTCAAATGCTTTTCCAAGTTGATGTTTTCCAGCTGAGCTGATGAGTTCATCAATTCAAACAGTAGCACTTTGAACGGTTGGCTTGTGCAAGAGTCTTAAAACCACTCCTTCAGCAACTACAACCTTAATTGAACTATTCCCATAAAAATATATTCATTTGTAGTTACTTGTGAGACACATACAGAGGAGTTCAGCTGCTCCTGCTAAATTGCTTGCCTTGAGCACCTTTGATCCGGTGCACTCTTCCAGATTTTATTTCCAAGGCATTTTTAAACCAAGATGGGATTTAGCTAATTCCATTAACTGTCTTTTTAATGAGACAGTTAAAAAACTCACAGAGCCAAAGACTTGGAGAGTTTTTTCACATTAGCGGCACAACAAAAGCCAAAACCAGGCAGGTTGCATGGTGGGAAAACTCCAGTAAGGTAGCATTTGTGTAGTTTCAGGATGGCCGTGACAGTTCTTTCACAAATCATTCCTGTGGTTGACTGTATCAAGTGTGAAGCTGGGATGTTGCTGGAGTCACTTCTGCTTGGCTGATGGATGTTCCCTTAGGGACTATAGTTAGCCAGGAGAAAATACAGGTCAGTTTTAAATAGCACCATGGCTCAAGCTGATGCAGACACGCTCTGAGGATAATGGAACCATAATCAGGTCCCTGACATACCCTAATTTTTGCTGTATCCCACCAACAGTCCTGACAGTAATCTCTTCTCCAGGGGAAGGGATGAAGTATGCATTTTTGCTGTATCTTCAGTATAGGATAAAACCTCCCCAGATACAAATTTTAGGCAAAAACTCTGCAGTTCTAGCTCTCTTGATAGAATTTTAAATCCCAAGCTATACTTCAGGGATGCCATTTTCTCCCTCTATCACCTTCCCCATCAGCAGTCAAGAGTTCTCATTGCTGCTTGTTTTATTGCTGCTAGAACTATTTACATGCTGCCAGAGTAGTGTTGCAAAAATAAGGTAAGTAGCCTTTTTCTGAAGACGTGATTGATTTGATGGGGATACAGAAAAGACAGAAAACCTGAGATGCCGTTAATGACGAGCTAGAGCTCTATCTATTGCGGAGCTATACCAACATGACCACTGCCTAAGGGTCAATCTCCTTCTTACAAATTGCTACAGCTGTTGTACTTCCCCTAAACTCTGTTTCTTCCTCTGTATTGAGCTGTAACAACTCTTGATAAAGACATCTAGAAGACAGTAATAAATGCATCTAATTGCCATTATCGAAGTGCACTTTCCCACTAAGATGTTAGTTTTGATAACTCACATGGCAGTTTGGAGTATTTTAGTCCTGTTCTTCAAATTTTTGTAAGAGGAAATCAAAAGGTGAAGATTATGGCAGTTGAGCTTCTCAAAAGAGTAAATTTGGACTTAACACTGGACATACTTTTATGCCCTTTTAATTTTAAGAAATACTATTTTATTTTTTCACGCTTAATAGTTTTAAAGCCTTATTTAGTAGATCTGTATTTTACTGTTAGTAAACACATGCGGAGAATTATTTCCAAAGCCGTAAAACATCTCTAATGTGATTTTTAGCTATTAATAATATCACGTATTTTTTCAGCTGCTGAAAAGCCCAATTGCTCTGAATTCATATCCTGTTCCACCACAGACGTTAGTACATCAGCTAGTGATCATAGTGCCCTGAATAACTTAACTCAGCTGTACTCAATTCACTGCAGTCCCTCCCTTCCTCAGATGACCACTATTCCTTTGTCTATGTTGGGCAATTTTGTCTGTCCAGGAAGAGACTCCAGCAAATTCTGACTCGTAACAGCCAACGAGGTCGAGTATTGCCAACTGGGAAAGGGAGCACTGTTCAATCCTGGCCTGTGACCTTCGGTAACCATGCAGTGATACTACAGTAACTAGTCTGCTCAGATCAGTAATGGACAGGTTTTCCACCACAAACACCAGTGTCTAGCCATATGTACAATAGCAGAGCGTGGTTAAGCATGGTCATAAGGCCTCCCTCCTCGCAGTAAAACTTTACAGAAAGCTTAAGTCAAATCCCACTGTGATCTCTTAAGATGCTCCTGTTCTCAGCTGTCTGTTCTTTCCCTCTGCTGATGATTATCAGGACCAGCAGAATGAATGTGCACCCACCCTCACGCTTCGGCACAAAGCATAGCATCATTGATTAAACCGCTGAGAAGATGGGTTTGAGCCAAGTCGCCAGACTCTGAGCTGCAGTTGGTGGGGATATGAACACATATTCCGTTCTGCTTAATCTGCCACAGTGAAAGCAATCTCCATCAGAAGGATGGGCTGTAACAGATGGAGTTATAACTTAAACCACCTCACAATAGTTCCTAAAGCTCATCTGTCAAGGGTGGTGCAAGACTGCTTGCGCAGTAAGAGAAATTTATGTATGAATATACAACGTGGAATAGGCCTGCTGAGGAGCTCAAGCTGTGTAATGTATAATGTTTATCTTGTATTAATCAAGGCATAATGTACTTACTTAACACTGTTTTTGTTTTCATTTGCTGGCAAAGCTCCCCACAGATGCTTTATTCTGCCTTAGAGCAGTTAAAAACGTGAAAAGCGTTCAACTTAAATAGTTGAAAATTAGTGATTGTGAATACCTGGTTTTTTGTATGATAAACCATAGGGGCTTGTTGGAGGGATCCCACTAATCCATTGTGTGAAACAAGTCAGATCCTTCCTACAGTCACCAGCTTTAACAAAGCTGGTTTTGATACCTCAGCTCAGGTATTCTCAGCTTAAATTCAGAAACTCTGCGTACAAGGCCTGTAGGATGCGAGGGGTCCCTCCTGCCCCTCCATTCTGAATTTCTGTTTTAGTGGTGTCTGAAAAATGCTGCTTGCTTACAGTTGCATTGATGTTCATGGAAACTGTAGGTATCTAATTTCTGGAAATCAAGCCCTGATACTTTTTCAGCCTTAGGGAACTGTATTTCCTTGTCATAGGACAACAGAGAGGTCAAAAGGCTTTGTGGTCCTTGGACAGAAGACTGTGTAGAGTAATAGAATGAACTGGGGAAAAAATGTGCTGAAGCATCTGGGAGTTTCTTGTGCATACTAGACAATATATTCTATAGTCACTTTCTGTGACTAAGTTTACTGTTACCAAGGCCTAGAATTAGCCAAATAAAACAGCAGGGAAGCCTTCTCTGTGTTTCTTGCCTCCATTTCTCACTAACATTTTACATTCACTCATTCCCCCTTCTAATGGAAGCTGGGGGGAAAGTGCCGAGTACAGCACTAATGACATGAAGAAAAACACTGAAGGAAGCAGCAGGGAGGCCAAGGTTTCAACCACTCTCCCTTCCTTGCCCAGGAAAATTTCAGTGACCTCTTGACACCTCCCAAGGGAAACTTTAAATTGACAAGAGTCTTTGCCAAGTAAATACAAAAAATGGCATTAAAATAGTATTGTTTCTGACTTAATCCTCCTAAAGTCAATGAAAGTAAGTTAAGGTTCCCACAGCAGCTATAATGCGCTAACCTAATTTTAGATGGCAGTGTATGTGGATATGTATCAGGATTGATTAAAAAACACTTCCATGCACTCACTAGATTTCACCTGGGAAACCAAAAATAAAAATGCCAAAAATTAAGTTACAGCTTGTTCCTGGATTATCCCAGTATTTTGGTTAAAACTACTATGTTTCATGTTACGCAACGCTACCTAGAGTCAAAATACTGTTAACTTGTTCTATGAAAACAAAAGGGGAAGTCATTTCACGTTCCTTCTACCTGACTGTTTATTCTACCATGGTTTTGCTTGGTTAAGTTACTCAAGAATGATTGTGGGGGTGCTTGGAAAATATTCTGGCTTTATTATTTGCCAGTTACCAATATTTCTTTTGAAATCAGATGATCAGGAATGGAGGGATATTCGAGTATCTCACTGCATCTCAAGCATCTCCATACCATCTCTCCCCACACCTAGAGAACGCATCTGCTATTCAGCAACACTTGCTGGTCATTACTAACTATTCCAGGAGACAGCTCAAAGCTGGAGATCTGTGGCTTAGTTCTGGGAATTGTCCCTTTGCTTCCTCCCCAGCGAATTATTTAACTTCTCTTGCAGAGATAACTGCATCTATGTCAGTCATTCTCTCCCCTCGTTTGTCTTCCCTTCTCTTATTTTTCCAGTCTTTTTCATTACAGGTTGCAAAGTCTTCAACGTATGAGGTAACTCTGCCTTCATGCTCCCCATCCCTGTCATATATAAAAGGAACAGCAAAATAAATACCATAAATAGGAATGCTTCCAGATGCGGTATCAGAAAAATGCTCCTTAATAGGAAAACACCTAGCACAGATCACTTGCCAACAACTGTTTTGAGCACAGCTGCCTTAGCTATATTTAAGGACTATGATATGGATTAAAAATATATCCTGTTTTTAGTGTGGGTGTGACCTTAGAGAAGAATGGTGGTAGAACTGCATTAGCAGTTTACAGTGATGCTTGTGAACAGGTTTTTGGCACACTTACCCATCGTCAGTGCCCTAGTCACACCCACATGCCGAGAGTTGCTGTTTCCATTTTCTGGGACATGTAGGAAAACATTACTTGAAAATGAGTTTGACTATAGCTCATACAAAATGATTATTTAGGAGGTATTTAAGGGCTGATTCTTAGCTAAAGAGATGGAATCCAGCTGCCTGTTTTCTTTGGCCCTGAGAGTCAGTTTGATATGATTTACATTTTCAGAGCTGGCTTTACAAAGAAAGAGCTAGAGGGTTAGTTTTGAGGCATTTTTGGGGGTGTGTGTTAGTGAGTAAATATTTTACAGCCCAAATTCCTAGTTCTGCAAAATCAGTGACTCCAGGCTGTGGGACAATATAAGCACAAAGGCTGGAATTTATTGCTAGTAATGATCTATGAGATAAGATTTTCAACTAAGCCAGTGCAGAGAGGTCTCTTGCCAGATGTGTGGGAGTGAAAGTGACACAAATCTACAAAAAAAAAATAAAAATCTTTGGCAATCCCAGAGTGATTATATAGCCTTGATAGCCTTGTAGCACTAGCAGCCTCAGTGAATTAATTTTGCATCTCAATGTCTTCATTGACTTAAAAGCCAAGTCCCAAGCTTTACAAAAGAAATCCAAAGTAGTGCCATGAATACTCCATAAATTTATCTCACTTCCTTAATCTTATTTTGAACAAGGACAGTTTGTTGGGTTTTTTTTCTCTTCATTCCTCTGTTTGTTAAGAACTGTGGTAGCAGAATGATAGTGATTCTGCAAAAAACTACTGGGGAACTTGTCCCTTTATTCTGTTACTTTCATCCCAATGCAATGCAAAACTTTCCTTCAGCATCAAGCTACATTGGAAATCCTTGCTTTTTCCTTCACAGATAAAACCAACGGCACACAGATGGTACACTGATCACATCCAAACCTCTGCCTACATCCTTTTGTAAGCATGCTAGAAATTGCAGACACTTGAAGCTGTAAAGGAGCTTCTGTATCTTTCAGACAACACAAAAAGTCTAATTTGTGCCAATGGGAACGCAACTTTCCTTGTAGCCAAGGTTACATTCCAAAAAGGGATGCTTCAGTCAGAGTAAATGCTTTACCTTGGTATACGGACAGTGCTTTAACTAGTTTGTGATGGAAATGTTAGTGCACTTTAAATGCTGCAACACAATTTAGTTTTATATATCCTAGTACACAAACTCTTACAAAACCTATCTCATCACTCATGTATGTTTGATACCACAGCAGAACTGTTTAAGCATGGAAGAGATGTTTGAAAAGTAAACATGCTGATAATTCTACTTGCTTGTCAGATAGCTCTGCCCAGCAGGCAGTTTTAGAAGGAAAATGCTATTTTAAGGAAATAAATCTCTCTGAAAAAAACTAGCTGAGCACGCTTTTAAGAACTAACATGACAACTGGTTGGGGTTTTTTTTTGGCAAACCATCAAACTGTTGCAGCACTTAAAATTCTAAATGGCTTAGTTCAGAATTTAAACAAGCTAGCAAATTCTTCCTTTAGATTTTGCTCTAAAAACATGAGTTTCATACAGAAATATGCCACATGTTAAACAGGAGCACCTTACCAGTCCCTGCTCCTAAGCCTGAGTGTGGCACAGCTACATTCAGACTCTGCTCCAGGACAAAATCCAAACTGACTCTCACTGCAGTAGAGATCTAAGTGAAGGGAGTATGGTGCTTTTCAACAGATTTCCCGATTTGCACAGTAGGAGGAACTGCAGGACTCAACGTAAAACACACAACAAACCACAGTACAGCCATATCGTTGCTGTTACTACACATTTCTCATGCTTTAATGACCACAAAGGCACAAGCAGTTTTTGAGAGTTGCTCCTCTGTGAATGCACTCCCAGTAACTGCTCTTAGAATAAACACCTAGAAAAAGGCATTTGTTAAAACCCACAGAAATTTCTGAGTTTTCATTATGTTGTTGTGTAGTTGCCCAAAAGAGAAGTAACATCCCTTGAATCACCTGTCGTAGAGCCTGTTCTCTGAGTGGACTTGAAAATTTCCCATCTAGAAAGGCTGTAGGGAGTGCTTAAGATGTTCTGAAGATATATTTGGTGTGAAAATGTGAAGAGGTCTGAGGTTCCAGCCTGCTACTTTTTGGAGGACACTTTTCTGAGGATAGGACCCTGAGGCTTTGGCCAAAGATGTTTGCTCTGGGAGGGTTAATTTGAATGCAGGACCCCTCTAGGTAAAACAGCATGGTGCTGTGGATTCTTCCATATTCATGAAACTTACTGATTAGCTTTGTCTGTCTCACAGGATTTTGGAGAGTGAAGCTGTAAGGCATTTCAGAAATACAAAATGCAACAAAAGACAGAATCCAGAAACTACGGACCTGACTTGATGGATACAGACGTGTCCCAATGCCCACAACCAACCTCCCTCCCTCTGCACAGTCCATGTGCAAAAGTGCCTCTAACTCTCCTCTGCAGTTCCAGCTCCTCCTATCTAATACTGTATTTTTTTATTCAAATAGTACACATGCCAAGTATCCAGTCTCCAGATGTTCAGCTTTTTTCAGATACTTTGGTAATGAGGTGTGGTAATGAAGACTAAGTAAACTTTTATGAATGTTGAATACCCTTTATGATATTATGTTTTGACTTTTTTAAAAAGGAAAAAAATAACTGTTTGAGCCCCGCAACTAGTGTCATGTTTGGGTTTTGAAAGCTCCAAACATTTGTCACAATGTTCCTCAAAGATCAAATTGGAGTTTAGTCATTTCAGCCCACTATCACTTGTGAGTGGTTGATTATAGTTCTGCCTGACCTCAGTCTAGAATCAGTAATGCAATAATTCCACTTAAACATTTAAATGATTTATTGGTTTACTATTCATATGACACAGCTTTACCCCGTGACTTGTACGTAGCCTTTGAAAGTGGGGAAAACAATAGCTTTTTAATGGCTTAAAATTTCCTAACAATATAGAAAGCTATCAAAATGGCATGTATGTATGTATTCTAAAAAGTCCAGGGCAGTCAATAGCTCTAAAACTACATCCTGAATAATTTACAAAACTTTGGGACACCAGATCTAAATTGGATTGGGATACACCTAGAAAAGGATTGAACCGAAAATCTGGCATGCTCTGTCCCCACAGGAATCTCCCGTGTGGACAGAGCACTAACTCCAGAGGGGCAAAGGAGCATCAGGACCTACTCCGCAGCCTCGCAGATGAGGTCTGTAGCTTATCAGCTGCATGCAAAGAAGGCAAAAGATAATTTGATTTTAGAAGAAATTCATTAACAATGGCTTCTTACATTTCTGTACCTTTTTGAATATCTTCACAGCTGTGCCATCTAGTTTGATTTCTTCAAATAAGCATTCCCCTTTGCTTTTTCTTTAACCTTGTTTGTAGTAAGGGCAATGTCAAGCTTGCTGGTTAACGAGATGCAGGCACTACATTCCCAGGAGTATAGCGATCATTTAAATCAAGTTCTTGACCTCCTCCACCCACCAACACCTTACTGTATTTCTACAAGGCACAGCAGTGGATGCTGCAGCTAGCTGTGTGGATCATAAGCTCAGTGTTTTCCTGTGACTAGCCAAGTGGAAATGCCCTAAGGTAACAAAGACCTCACCTCAACACTGAGAATTTGTAACATGTTTATTCTTCAATGCCCCTGTCACTTTTTCTGTTGCATATTTCCTCATTGTGACACAAATTATGTTATTACAGAAGCATCAATATGTGCAAAGGTACAATCCCAGCTTCACATTGTCAGAGCTACCTCACAACAGTAATACACAAATGATAATCCCCTCAAGAAAACAGGAAACTAAGAAGTAATCAAAAGTCAAATGTAATCTCTGTGTTGTCAGGTTTGAGGCACAGCCAGACAACTTTTATCTATACCCCAAGCTACATGCCTAGAATACAGAATAAAAATGTAAAACTAGAAGACAAAATGTACTGAAAGCACAACAACCCATTTCTCCTGCCTCCTCACAAATACAACAACAGCAGAGATCCTTCTGGCAGGATGCAGAAGCCTTAGCAGTACATTTGTATTACAGTCATTCATCTAGCTATGACTCGTTCGCAACACAGCAAGTGCAGCAGGGGCAGCAAAAAACTCAATTTCCCAGCAAACTGACTGAATTGGTATCAACCATGCTGAGCTCCATGCTGCTAGAATACTGCTAAGAGTAACTGAGCTACGCCATGTAAAGCTAGAACTAACTACAGCATAGACAACTTGTAAAAAAAAGCCAAACAAAACCAAACCCAGAATCAAACCGCAATCCCCTCAATCTCCCCCAAAAAAATCCAATGACTCTGTTCCTTTTTCATTAAAGAGTTATGAAGAACATCCTTGCTCATATCTGCCAGAGACTGAAGAAACTTGGCCACACTTCACTGTGCTGTACTTGCCAGCATAAAGCCAGCAGTATCAGCATGGCCGTCAGTGATAAACTCTTACTAAATTGATGTCAGTGGGAATTTTGTATGGCCTTTGAAAGGAAATCACCGCTGCATCTCCAACGGTCATTTTACAAGGAAGTAAGATTAACTTTTCCAGTGTGTGCTTGAGATCTATATTGCATGGGAAAGATGGGCTAATGGGGACATTACAAATTGGGAAACATTATCCTTTATGGGGAACAAAAAAAGCTACAAAGAAAGTATATTAAAACAAAAACATGCTTATTCTTCTCAGTAGAAATAATCTTAATGTTCAAATTCATTCCTGAATCTACAAATAAAAAAAGTTCATACTATGACTGCCACAAAACACTATCTTCTGTTATATTTTCTCATAAGACATACCACTTCTTGTCCCATGATTCTTAGTACCTTTGAGTCTTTTGTAGTCACCTCAAGATTTTATGGATAGAATTCACAAATAAATTAAATATGTCTTCACATGTTTATTCTCACAGGCCAGGGTTTCTCTGCTTGGCACTCACTCTAGTTTTGTTTTATTAATCTAAATACACAGACTGTTAACATGGCTTTTTCAGGCACGTGGTTATCCTGCCGTCAGGGTCACAATCTTCGGTGACACATTCTAGTATTAAAATGGAGATTGGACCTGGCTTTGTTTTTCAGTGCATTAGTGTACTTAATGCTTTCACTCATTCGGGCATTAGCTTATGTTTCAAAAGATTTGCATGATAACAAGTGGAATCCTGTTCTGAAATGTCTTGTACTACCAGTTAGTTAAATTTCCTAAGGAACTAGATGTAAGCGATCATAGAGTGCATGTCAGCCCCTCTTCCCAATTATTTATGATTCCTTGGCAAAAGCTGACAGAGTATTTCCAAAGATATTAAGATTCTATAGGTTTTACGGAAAACAGTAGTCATATCCAAAAAAGATCTAAAATTTAATGTCCCCACTACAGGAGAAGGTGAAAAAATGTCAAGTTAGCTCTTCTTGTTAGCCTGCTAACTTATCAATTACCCAGTGTTGCTCAAAGCCAGGCACAGTCCCCTTACATTTTAAAGACAGATGAAAAGCTAAGGATACTTGGAAACGTGATAGAAACATGAATTGCTACAGTAGGGTTTAAGAAGGAATAGATGATTGTTTTGGCAGAGACGGTTGAAGACATGGGGAGGGGCCTGTAGGTTAACTGTCTCACAGAAGAAAAAGAAGGTATTGGCAAAAGGGAAGGAGGAGCACAAAGGACATCATGGGTTTACTGCACCAAGGCTGCTGGACACACACAGGGGGGAAAAAAAAAAGAAAAGAAACAAAGCGTTACCAGTTCTGCTACTGACATTCTGTCTTTTCCCATTCTGCCTACTGCCCTTTGCTTCTTCCTTTACCCAATGCCTCCCAGATGAAGAGAAACAGCACACGCTGGAGAAAAAAACCACAAGTTTTTGCCTGAAAACCAACTTCAGAACTACAATTACAGAAATTCTGAAAACCAACTTACAGAACTCCAACTTACACCAAAAATGTGTAAAATATGTTTGAACAAATATTATTCGACATTTTAATTGTAGAACTCCAAGATCTGAGTAACTGGAGGGCCTCTTCCTTCAAATCTGTGTCCTTAATAGTTCTCTGTCCCGTGCAATCTCTCCTTTCTTTGCATTACTTAATGAATGGCACGTAAGAACAGGACGGTTTCAAGAAGGGAGATCTCCTTGTGTAAAAATGTGCAAAGTGTACAATTCCCTGCTTGTGGTTGGAAGTGAGAATGAATAAATGCTTCAATGTAATAGCAATTCTGTTCCTTTCAGTCCTGGCATCAGACTATCGCAGCCACTCCAAGCCAAACACTACATCCATAAGAGGGCAGTGGCGTACATCAGCATGCACACCGACAGTTTTTTACATAGATGGTTTGAAAATTAACTACTGCTGCTGCTCGGGATGTAACATGTTTATTTGATACTCTTCAGAATGTTTACTGCTTTGGCTAGTATGCCCCAATACATTTCATATTTTACAGACTTTACAGAAAACATTATCAAAGACCAGCCCTGATAAAGGGCTAATCTTTTTATCCTGCTTGCCTGAACTTTCATCTTGCTTCCCTGGTACACCACCTGTATCGTAAATTCTTCTACCATTTTGGTAGGTATTTTACATTCCTTAGGCAGCAAACTAAGTTTAGACAACAATAATTACATTGCTTACAAAACTATAATGGAAAGGCTGGCGAATTATTACTGTGCAACCTTGATGAGATCCTTTGGAAAAGTTACAGCCAAAAGGGAAATCCAATTGTGAGATGAACTTTTGTTTAGATTCAACAAGTCCCCTATTTTAAACATACTGGTTATCCTTCCTTCTGTAGCAGCAGTGCTGACATGGCAGGTTAGAGGAATACTACGAGACATGGGAATATTCTTCAGCATCAGGTGTTTGTACCCTTCTCGTCTATTTACGTTACGATACTCCCTGGAAAGCATAGATGCAAACCAGAACCCCATCTGCGTCAGTTTTCTTAAACTCCAGAATTCACGGGGGAGGAAGCCTCATTTCTTAATGAACTGTAGATATTTAGCACTTTCAATATTACTACTACTACTAAAAACATTAGAGATGCATTCAATCCTAATAATCACAGAATTTCATTGCCATAGGAAACAACTAAGCTAACAAATCCAGAAAGCAAGAGAAATGCCAGTCTCACTATCAACTTACACAAACCTACACAACCCATGGGGGGAAAAAAAAAGAGAAAAAAGAAAAGAAGAGAAAAAAGAAGAGAAGAGAAAAAAGAAGAGAAAAAAGAAAAGAGAAAAAAGAAAAAAGAGAAAAAAGAAAAAAGAGAAAAAAGAAAAAAGAAAAAAGAGAAAAAAGAAAAAAAGAAAAAAAGAAAAAAAGAAAAAAAGAAAAAAAGAAAAAAAGAAAAAAAGAAAAAAAGAAAAAAAGAAAAAAAGAAAAAAAGAAAAAAAGAAAAAAAGAAAAAAAGAAAAAAAGAAAAAAAGAAAAAAAGAAAAAAAGAAAAAAAGAAAAAAAGAAAAAAAGAAAAAAAGAAAAAAAGAAAAAAAGAAAAAAAGAAAAAAAGAAAAAAAGAAAAAAAGAAAAAAAGAAAAAAAGAAAAAAAGAAAAAAAGAAAAAAAGAAAAAAAGAAAAAAAGAAAAAAAGAAAAAAAGAAAAAAAGAAAAAAAGAAAAAAAGAAAAAAAGAAAAAAAGAAAAAAAGAAAAAAAGAAAAGAAAAAAAGAAAAAAAGAAAAAAAGAAAAAAAGAAAAAAAGAAAAAAAGAAAAAAAGAAAAAAGAAAAAAAGAAAAAAAGAAAAAAAGAAAAAAAGAAAAAAAGAAAAAAAGAAAAAAAGAAAAAAAGAAAAAAAGAAAAAAGAAAAAAGAAAAAAAGAAAAAAAGAAAAAAAGAAAAAAAGAAAAAAAGAAAAAAAGAAAAAAAGAAAAAAAGAAAAAAAGAAAAAAGAAAAAAAGAAAAAAAGAAAAAAAGAAAAGAAAACCTTGTTATATGCACACAAAATTCAGTAAGAAAGACAACAACCTCAAATAGCTCAACACTATACGCAAGAAGGAAGCTTTCGGACTGCTTCCTCTCTGAGTTGCAGCTGACAAGATAATTAGGATTTTACACGTTTCTCTAGATTTTTTCACCTCTCTAGATTTTTTCACCATTCATAGGCACAGTGCCTCGCCTGATTTAAAATGCGCTTTTAAAAATTCCTTTTTGCTGTTTTCTTTTACGATCATTTGTGTCATAGGGCTTACATCCTTCACCCCCCCAGTCTTGCAGGAAAGCATTTCACACAAAACATCTCCAACGCAAGCGCTTCACACGGACACGTGCGGGCCCCAGGAGACACACGCCAGCTGGGGGCCGCACCTGCCCTCACCTGATTGTCCGCGCAACAGGTGGCAAGGCACTTTGTGTCGCCCTGGGACAGGCGCGCCCGCCCCCCCTTCAGGCTCCACGCCACACGGACCTTACCCCCGCGCAGCCCGCAAAGGCCTCCGCGCGCCGCCGCACCCGCGGGCCGCACCTGATGCGACAAGGCACCACCTGTGGCCCCCGCCCGCAGCCCCCCGCCCGGGCCCCTGCGCGCCGGGAGCGGGGGCCCTACAGCCGGGGGCCGGTGCCCGGCCGGGAGGGGGTCCGAGCCCCACAGCAGCTCCGCCTGAGGAGCCGCAGGCTCTGGGCGCCTCGGCTGCTCTTTCCGTGGGGCCTGGCAGCCTCCGGGCCGGATTCAGCACAGGGAGCGGGAAGGGGGGAGGGGCTGCGAACACCTGCTCGCTTTCTGCACCGCCGCCCCCACGCTGCCAGCAGCCGCCCCAGGTGCCCGGCCGAGCCCCTCCCGCCTCAGAGCGGGCAGGGAGCGCCTCCCCCCGGCGCGGCGGCGGATCCCCCAGCCCGGGAAGCCCCACCCCGCCACCCACGGTACCTGCTGAGCGGGCGGCGGGGAGGAGAGGGCGGCCGCCGCGGCCCGGCCCCGCGCCCCGCCCTCTCCCGTGAGGGGGAGGTGCTGCCGCTGAGGGGAGGCGGCCCGGGCCGGGCCGGGGGCCGCCCTCCCCGCGGCCCCCTCGGCGGGGCGGTGCCGGGCGGGGCGGTGCCGCCCCTCGCGTCAGCCCTGCGCGGCGCGGCGGGGAGGGGACGGGAGCCTCGGCGCTGCTGCGGCGGGAGAGGCACCGGTGGGGCCGGCGGCGGCTCCTCACGGGAACAAAGCGGGGCCGGCACAGCCCCTCCGGCCCGCTGCGGCGCCGCACGGTGAGAGTCGGGTGAGGCACCGGGAGGGGGGCGGTGCTCGGCCTCCGCGGGGACCCTCCCGCGCCCCCTGAGGGGCGGCTCGGCGCGGCGGAGGGGCCGCAGGCCTGACCTCCCCCTTCCCCTCAGCGCTGCGGGGCGGGGTGACAGCCCTGTGCCCCGGGCCTGCCCGCCCCCAGCCCCGCCGCGGGGTGCACCTCCTGCGGTGCCCTCCCCGCTCGCCCCTCTCCCTGGAGGGCCCGCGGAGGGGCGCGTACCGCCTGACGCGCGCTCTGCCCGCCTGCGAGTCGCTTTTAAAAGGGGAGCAGGGAGGTATAAATGAATAAAGGAGCCGGTATGGACGCGGAGCCCGAGAGCAGGTAGGTGCGGGGACGGGCGCCTCGACACGCGTCCGGCGCCCGGGGAGCCGAGCGAGCCGCTTCCGCAGGCCGGCGGCGGGGGCTGGGTGGAGCCGCTCGGCCTCGCCCCGAGCCTGGCCCCGCCAGCCCCCGGCCTGGGACGGGGCGGCCCGGCCGGCCGGGCCCCTGCCGCGCCGCCGCGGGAAGCGCTGGGGCGGCCCTGGCTGGGGCTGCCTTGCGGTGGGGGCTGCCGAGCCCAACAAGCCATTTTTTCCCCCTGTGAAGCAGCCTGGTGTGACTTCCCGCAGAATTATATTTTTCAGGGGGCGTTTTGGTGGTGGGATTCTGCTACGCCTTTCCCCCTTCCCCCCCCCTTTCCCCCCGCTTTTGCAGCCCCTCGCTGCATACGCTGAATCTGGCCCAGGGCTTGCCTGTGACTCTCTGGCTGCATACGCAGCACTCGTGTTGTCCTAACGATATGGCAGTAGCACTTCCTGCTGTAAATCACTTCGCAGTAGTTTTTGAAGCGCTGCTTACAGGCGGCACTGTAATGAACCCTGTTGTCAGTGCCTGTGGTGAGCTTGAAACCCTGTGAACTAGAGGCTGTTTTAAAGCCTGATAAGTGTAGCATGCTGCTCTTACTTTCAACAGAAATAATAGAAAAGTAGTTGGCTATTGGCTTAGTCCTGACATAAGTGTAGTTCCCCTTGCCTATGCCCTGTTGGTGTATGCTGTGTTGTTTTGGACCCAGCTGTAGCTACCTTCACTGTCTTCTTGTGAAAAAAGCTAATTTCAAATCAATCTTCAGCGATACAGGTGTATTAAGCAAAGACTATTAAAAGTAAGCTTTATTATAATGCTCTACTGGAGATGGCTTTTCATTCTGGAATGATTTGAGAAAATAAAATCACTGAAGACTAAAGTTTATGGGAACTTGAATTTAAAAACCTTAGTTGTTAGCATTTGTTACCAGAATTTAACTAAATAGATACATAAGGTAGACTACTGTTATTATTTGTTGCTACTTTGATCTTTCTTTCATTTATTGAAAATATCTACTGAATTAGTCTAGAGATATTTTGCTCTTTGTATGAACCCCTTCATATAAAATTGTCTTGCTGATTCTGTTTCCCGCTTATTAATACCTTTTCCCTCAAAAATTTCAGAGCATGGTCAGAAAAGGAATGGATGTAACATGATATCTTTGAAGCGCTCAAAACACGCGAATTCTGTGAAGATTTGTTTTTTGGTTAACTAATACAAAGAAAATGGATGAATCAGTTTTGCTGGATCTGTTGGAGTGTCCTGTTTGCTTAGAACGCCTTGATGCTTCTGCAAAAGTCTTGCCTTGCCAACACACGTTTTGTAAACGCTGTCTGCTGGGCATTGTGAGCTCTCGAAATGAGCTTCGATGCCCAGAGTGCAGGACTTTAGTGGACTGCAGTGTTGACGAACTTCCCAGTAATATTTTGCTTGTCAGGCTACTGGATGGCATCAAACAGAGGCCTCGAAAACCCAGTGCTGGTGGTGGAACTGGTAGCACAAATGCTTTAAGGGTCCCCATCAACACTGTAGCTAACTGCGGATCAAAGGACCTGCAGAGCTCTCAAGTTGGACAGCAGCAAAGGGTGCAAGCGCGGAGCCCTCCTGTTAGGGTAAGTACTATGAGATGGTGGTATTTTTTTGTAATTGTATCTTTTCCTGCAACATTTCAATACTATTGATGGCCTCTGCTTCGGGGTAGTCAGTAAATACGGCAAAACAAGTATTTTTGAGAATTGCTGTAGCTTTCCAGCAAAGCACATTGGTATTCTTATCAGTATTGGTTTACTGTTATGCAAATATCAGTAATACTACTGCCTTATTAAAACTCTCATTTGTTGAGGTAGGGAGAAGAAGAGCATCTCAATACTTTTAACTGTCTTATTAAAAGGAAGTCAAATAGAACAAGATAATTTATGTGGCAAGCTTAAGTGATTGTGAAAGATAAACATCTTGTGAAGAACACTTTAAATTATTCTTGGTTTGTCAGCTGCAAGATTAGAGATTTTGTTTTGGCTCTTGCACTGTCTGTAATGATTCCGACTATCAGTAAATTCCCTTTGAGTTAGATACAATGAATTCTAAACATGAGCAGGGAATTTACGTTCTTGTTGAAGTTGATGAAGCTTTTGTCATTGGCTTCTAAGGAGCTATGCTTTTACTTCTCTTCCTTTAAAAAGAAACCTTTGGACTACTGTGGTCTGGTAAGTTATTTGTACTTTCAGTCTTCACCCCTTCTTTAATTAGTTTTTCCTCAAAGTATTTTTTCTAAGCGGTTTGGAAAAATCTGTGTACTGTGATGGGAAGACATTGCCTTCTGTCTGTACTCCTGTTCCTTGCAACCTGTAGGCTCAGTAATACCTTATAATCAAGGCTCAGTAGTCTCATTTATGAGTATCCATTCTAGAGCCTGTATCAGGAAATATTTTATGAGATGACTGACCTTGCTCTGTTGCATCTAATGACAAGAGAGAACAGCTTCTCTAAAAGGTTTTGCTGCCCGCTACGTGATGCTTGAGTATTCAGAGTTCCTGTGTTTGAAGTGGAGTTTCTAGTTTCTGAATGGTTTAGGTAGTTTTCTTCCTGTGGAGAGTACTTTAATGTGTATTTGGCAGGACTAATTTTATTTTAAAGTATGGCTGAATTGATTTAGTTTACCCAGTGAAGGAAGCCTCACACATGTTTGTCCTCAGTTGTACTTACATGATTGGAATATCTCTAAAACATCTTAGATACACCTCTTAAGTTTGCACAAGGACTTAAAATACAGGGTTTTTTCCACTGGATTGTGTTGTTTTTTCTGCTTTGTAGACACTCTCATTATGTTCCTTACTTTAGAATATAAAAATAATAATTATCATGCTACTTCCTGTTAATGGGTTTTGTTCTGTATATGGATTGATTGGTAAGGGAGGAGAGAAGATGTGTTTGTGTGTTCTTGTTTTTTGTTGTTGGTTTTTTTTCTTTCAGAAGGTAAACCTTAAAAAATACTGCAAAGAAACTTCATCATAAATATCGAAACCATCCTGGTCTTCTCCAGAACCTTAAGGTGTTTACCATAATACCTTGCATTTGCAAAAGCTCTTCAGCTTAAAGCAAAATACCTATGTAACTTGATTATACATTTTCATGTTGACTTTTTTAAGTAACTGTGTATTTTCATAGACTGCTCCTCCTCCAAGAAGGCTTCCAATGCAGCAATGTACTGCATAAGTGAATGACTGCACTTCAGAGTTTCTCAAAGCCTTATTAGAAAAAATAACTTGAATACGGGCTATTCTCTAAATATTCTATAATACCCTGTTGTGCAACGTTTGCATTTCCAGATGTTGTGCAGAATAGAAAGTGATAACATATGGAACGTTGCTTCAGTTTATTAGCTGTGCTGTACCATGTGCCATTAAAATTGTGACCATGTGCATTCCTCATGCAATTAACTGATATTCAGTGTATACTAGTGATAGGTTTCAGCATTTTACTGTAAGCTATAATACATCTTTGTTTCTGGGGTTTCACAGGCATTCTTGTGTCTTCTTTCCTTTGGGAGACAGGGGAAGATGATCTCCTCAGCCTTTGTCCACTTGGTCCAGAGCCTTACTATGAAGGCAGTACTTCTAAAAACACAAGCTGACTCTGCGGGATAAGAAGGGGGAGATAAGAACTCTTCCTTTTTCTATACGAAAAGTGGTTGTTGTTGGGTTTTTTTGGTTGTGTTTTGGGTTTTGTTTTGTTTTTTAAAAAAACACAAACTCCAGGAAGCAAATTGCCAATTTAATGGACACTGTTGAAGTGAATGCCCTATTTGTTTTGCTAACTATAACATAGATGGTTGCAAATACAGTTCCTTTCTGGGAATTAGAGAGGAAAATCTGTTTCTAGATGAGTGGCAGAGTCAGATTTCCTAAACTAATTTTGCTGAAAGGGAACTAGTACATGAAAGTTGCTGTTACATTAAATGAAGTGAACGTGGATGAAGGCTGTCAAGTCATAAACATTCTCGTTATACCCTGAAATAATACTAAGTTCATAAATGCCTTTTCAGAGGATGCCATAATTTTCAGAAAAGGTTAATACAGCATGTACTGCAGCATGATTTCCTGAAGTGTGTCAATGACTATGGAGCTGCCAGCCCTGTTACTGCACAGTACTGTGTACATTGCATCCTCCGTATGTATGTGGTGACACATGGCAATAAACAAACAAATGGTTCCTTGAGTCTTAAAACTAATGAAACTGAGTGGGTGGTGGGGATTAACAAATCCTGTGCCTTGTATCTCCCCCACTGCAATAACACTGTTTCTTTCTGTAACCTCAGTAATCTTTCACCACGGTAACAACTGTAGTTTCTCCCTGCCAGTTCTTAACCTCTTTCTATTCCCAGCTATTTTGGTGCATAAAGCCTTCTGCACCTTTCCCTGGGTGCCGTTTGGACAAAGGCGGCATACTTGTTGTACTTGATGGAAAACTGTTTGCTGACTGCCCAGCTCTTCTGAGTAGCCAGCTTGCCTGGGAGAACAGATAAGTTAGGCTCATGCTGCAGCTTCCCCTCTGGTATGAATGTGAATTTAATGCTTTTCTCTCTTTTTTAAATTTTTATATATATCTAAAAAAAATTTATATATATATATGCATTTTCTTAAAGTGAAAACCTTCAGCTAGGTTGACAGCTTGGAATAGCTTTAAGAACAGCAGCCTGCTGTCAAATCTGCTCAGGAGCAAGTTATTGAGGGCTGTTGAGGGACTGCATAATCATGAGTCTTGTTTTCTTCAAATGAGCATATGAAAATTTTAGGGTACTTAAAAATTTGTGCTCATGTTATTCATCTTGTCATTTTCACGAAGTATGTCAAATGGGTATTATCTTAAGATCCTTATGGTACTTTCACAAGGGTATGCTTATTGCAGGAGTCTTAAATACAGCTATGTGCAGAAGTTGATAGATGTTGGAGAGCTGTTCTAATTTCTCTACTGGAAGAGAGATTTAAGATGATACATACTTAACTTTTCTCTCAAATTGGTGTGTGCCGAAGACATACCAGTTCTCCTGCTAGTTTCTTTATAGTCCAAGTCTCTGAAATTAGCACTGTTCTCTCAGCAGTACCTACAGCAGAGTTGTTTAGATGGTCTGAAATCTCATCACTGTTGAAAATATATTTTGATAATGTTTTCAGCTGTTTTCTGGACCAGGTGTAGACAGGAAGAGATAGGTGAATGATTCAAATGATCTCCCTTTTCAAAAGAAAGGCATAAACAGCTCAAAAGTTGGCTGTGCCTAATACAGTTGATGCTTGTGCTGAATAAGTATCGATGGTGTAATTTGAGTATATTATACTGTATGTCAGTGTGAAATCTTATTGAGAAATGTTACAGTGTAGACAATGGGAAAGTTGTAAAGCTTGTCCCTTTTTTTCTTGTTTTTATTCTGAAAAGCTGATAGAGACTTCTGGTGATACCACTTGTAGTGAAGTCTTCTTGAAATGAGAGGGTAAACGAACATTACAGGCTATTAGAAGATGCTCATCTAGGTGTTAAGGGGACTTTCTAACTGCATCAATAAATTCTTGCTCTGTGTATTGTTAAAACCTTGTCTTTTCTATTGTGAACCCCTACCATCTGAGGTGTTTGTGATAAATACTTTTAAACTGAGGAGGAGATAAAAAAACTCAAAAACAGGGGGTTGTCCCCATGAGTTTCTGTTAATGCTCAGCTGTGTTGCACTGTAGTGTAAACCCACACATCCATTCTCATGCTTGTGTAACATGGGAAAGCAACAGTAAAATTCTAAGTTTGCACATACATACTGCCACAGCAGCAGTCATTTGTGATCCAGTAGGCTTGCCTGGCAACTGCTGAAGAAGCTTTAATGTCACAAAGGAAAATAAATGGAGCTAGATTCTCTTCCCCCAACCATGGTGGCTGAATGTGGGGCAGTAGGGACAAGGCCACCTTCCAGTCCGTGAGGACTTAAGCAGGTCAGGCTTCCCTGTCTGTTGGACTTGGTGCATGATGTTAGCAGTCAGTCTTCTTTTATCCAAACCACCCTGGAGAAGAGAGCTCAGGGTGGCAGCTCGCACAGTTTGACTGTTTACCAGGATTCAAAAAACTAGTAAGAACTGAAACAACAACTGCTGTTGTAGCCATGACACTTGCTGGCCTATTGACATCGTGGCAGAACTTGGTTGTCAAAGGAAACTTCTTAGATTAGAAAATTTACAATGATTGGAAAACAACAATGGGACTGAAAATGTGTCTTCATAGATCAGTAACTTTTATTAAAGGATTGAAAGTCAATATGGGGATTGCCAAGCATAGCAGCAGGTGTAGTTTGGAGAAGATGTTTAAATCATCTCTGAATAAGAGTTAGCAGAATAAAACAGTACACAGAAATGTCATTTCAGTAAACATCTGCTGGTCGGGTACTCTTAGAAGTGGCTCACATAGTGATAATAGATCAGACGGTAAAGTATGCCGCTTTTGGGATAAAGATATATGTAAGAAACAGTGGCTAATGCAGTTAGTTTGATTGGTGGTTGTGATGGTAGGCTGGCAAATTATCACTTGATGATACCTGTTTTTGAGGATAGTGTTTGTAAAAATTTGTACAAAATCTGCTTTCCCCCCTTATTTAAGAAAAGAAACGGAAGTGTATCTTATTGTTGTCTGTGTAGTTTTAATTACGCATTACTGTGTATATTCCATCCTCTAAAAGTAAGGATTGTCAAGGTGCAACTTTAACATGTGAAATATCTTAATTTGAGAATGTGGAGATAGGTGCCTGTTCATATTTTAGAGTGATCATTTGAAAAAATTTTGGGAAGTCTCTCTCTAAATTATATATGCATGTTTTTTTTCTCACACTTGCTGAAATACTAGATTCTGCTTTGACATTTACAATTACTTGTACAATATTAATTACTTTCCTTGGAACACTTCCGTATCCTATATTAAGCTAGACAAACTTCAATGGAGGTTATAAATATAAAAGGAAAATAGACTGTCTCTCATGGTATTAATGTGTTTCCTCTCCAAGATGAGTAATTAAGTAAAGACAAGGAGGATAAGCAAAAGGAAGAATTGTCTCAGTATCCAAAGGCGTTGGGCTAGGATTGAGAGCTTCCGGGCTCTTTCCTGGCTCTGCCACAGACATCCTTTATAACCTTGCACAGAGTCATTCAAAGCTCTTTGTGCCTCTTTCCCATCTGCAGATACGACTGATAGTACTTCGTTTGTTTGACTCGCTATTTAATCTCTATACTTTCTAGGGCAGAGATGGACTTCCTTATTCTGGGTATATCTGTAGGGTGTTTTACAATGGGTCCACAGTCTCAGCTGAGGTCAGTAGATACTGCTGTTAATTCTTTAAATTGTTGACTTCCACAGTACTGTTCATAGTCCCATTTCCTGTACCAAAGATGGTCCAGTGCCTAGTGTTACGTTGTTAAAAGGCTTTAGGTTTTGGATGTTTAATAGGGAATCCCATAAATCCTTCAGTGAGGAAAAGCCAGATGCTTAAAAAAATCTGTGGAAGCTGGTGTTCTGTTCTCCAGCCAGAGAAATCTGCATCTGATGGGCACACTAGTTTATAGATTTGAGTGTGTTTTGAAAAGAATAAAAAGAGAGTATCTAATGTGAATGGTGTTGGTAGTACAGAAATATTTAGTTCCATGCTTTGAACATTGATAGCAATCTTTAATCTGCGAGCTAACACTAATCTGCTTGATAAAATAGCTGCAAAACTAGTGTAATCCTTTTATTTAGAAAATAATTAGGTTTTGAAGTAAGTTGATTTATAAACTAAAAACCAAATCCATAGTATATAAATGTGATACTTTAATCCCCTTTTATTTTGTTTCCAATACCCTTTTTTTTTTTTTTTCCTGGTGTATTAGTGGAAGATACTGTTGTATGACTGCTTTGTTTTCAGGTGGAAGAGGGGGCTGTGTTTAAATTGGAAAATGAAGGGAACTAATATTCCTCCATTTCTGCAATTCATTTAAAACCACCTACCTGAAATAAAATGGTGTCTTTCTTTTTTATTTTCCCTCCCTCCATTTTAATTTGGCTGGTAAGTTATAGGTTATTGCTTTACTCAAAAAGCTTTGATCATTCAGAAAGTTTAAACTTGTGTACAAAAGGGAAGTCTAAAGCCCTTGCTTTTAATGGGCTTGTGAAGGGGAGCAGGGTTTTTTTAAGACAATAAAAATATTTTAATTTTTCTTAGAGTACCACAAAAATAAAATACCAATAAAATTGTTTTACATAGGGGGTCCAGGGTCTGGTTGTTAAAGTGAGTCAGTAGTGCTATTGCTGTGTTTCTGTATGCATAGTGTCTGGCTTTCTGCAGTGGGTACCCCTTGTTCGGTGGCTCAGTAGACACCGTGTAGGGTAGGAAGAGCTGAAGGGGCTGACTGGGATGGGGTCTGCTAGAAATCCTTCTCTTCCCCTCTCCTTTATGTGAGTGTAATGTTTTTTCACATGATATTTCCTCTTCTTACCCCTGTGTTTAGTGCATGGATAGGAACTGCAGAAAACAGCGAGCGTGAAACTGCAGCTGTGATAATAAAACTGGAAACTTGTTATGTTCAAAATGTTTGTCTGTCTTTTGGTGGACTTCCCTGGCAGTGCATTTGGCCTTTGCCTCATGATGTGCTTAACACCTTCCTTGGTCTTTTCTTTGGCTCCATCATTAGCCTTTATTCAAATGTTCTTTCGCCTTTGATCTTAGTGTACTACTTCCAAGAAAAAGAAAACATATATTTTTCTTCCCTCTTGCGTCCAATTTATCCTTGACTGTGTCAAACATAGGGAGCATAAAATAAGCAGTAAGGAAGAAAATGTTCTGTTGAAGTATCTGGACTACAGACACTCTTGTGGTATTTATGACTAGATCTGCTAAATGAACGAATACCACAAAGTGTAGGTTAATATTACTGTATTGCTTAGACTTCTTTGGTTTGGAAGTTTTTTTTCTTCTCCTTCAAATCATTGCCTATATCCACATCCTAATGTGGGCAAGATTGTGCCTCAGTAATTAAAGCTGAAATATCAGGTCAGCCTTGTTCATATGTACACCTTGTTACTGCATGTAGGAAGGAAAAGCGTGCATCTGTTATGTCTCAATTCCTGTCAGGTGCCTCTTCTAGTTAGTAGACAGAAAAGCTCATCTTGGAAAATCAGCAGTGAATTCTTGGGTCAGTTGCACTAGATCAGTTTCTTTGCTTTTTCTTTTCATGTCACCAACTGCAAATCTTCTTGGAGAGCAAGGGATTTTTTTGGACAGAAAATGGCGGCTTTGAGGTGAGCTGGATTAATTTTAGGAAGTGAGTAGCTCTGGGGTGGGAGAATTGCACATCCAAGGGCTCTTGTCTGCCCTTCTCTTTCCTGGGTATAGAGGGGCAGATGCCTCCAATGCCCTCTGTCTGATCGTCACACTAAACAGTGGGGCAAGTCCTAGAGCCTCACTGCACTGAGTGTGTCTGAATAACTGCTTTCATTTATTCTCATCCCATAGATATTGGAGGGACTGCCATGCAGTTTGGGCATGAAGTCTCTAGCTGGTCACGGTCAGCACAGAAGCAAACAAGTATTTTCTCTTCTGCATGCTCTTAAGCATCAGGAAATCATCGGGACTCAGGAAGATGCTCTGGAGATAAGGACAGTCACCCCAAAGAGAGAAACAGAATCCGCTATTTTGAATTCTTTAACATGAGATGCTTATATGCATGTCTTTAAAATGCCATTTGATGTTTCCTGGAGACATACAGGTTTGGATTCTGCAGTTGAGGGGAAAATGAAACACCAAAGTCAAACTCGACTCTTCCTGTTTCATTTACAGACTCGTGACAAAGTGTCTCAGAATCTGACTGTGCTAGGTACATGAAAATTAACTATGGTGTATATGAGCAATCCACTATGAAAATAATTTATTCCTGTACCCTCAGGATCTTACAACTGTGATACTCGTTTGACACTTGTGGCATCAAGCATGTGGTTTGTTACTCAGAGTTAAGTTTCTGTAGCATAAGAGTATGAACACTTCAGAATTTCAAGTAATTTAATTTCTTGTCTAGGTCTTTATTCCTATCTGATTTGCCCCTTGATTAATTAATTCCTTACCACCACTACCTATAGGATAAGCACTTAAACTCTCAATTATAAAAGAGAACCTGCAAGAATGTCTAGTCTACTAAAAACAAGAGCAAGATTCTCTTGTGTGCATGGATGTGCCCTATCTCACGCAAATTCTGTTTGAAACTATGCTGATATGCTCAGCCTTCCATATACAATTTTAAAAATATGATATGAATTTATGGGGTTTTAATTGAACTAAAAGTTCTGATCTGGTGCATAACTGTTCTTTCTGTTTTCCAAGTTGGCATGGTTCTTCAGAGTCGAATATAGATTGTCTGGTTTTATTTTATGTAAATGTGCAAAGTATGATTTTTACAGTTTCTAGCTGGGAAGTATGCTATTAATCATAATGCTTAGCTTTGATCAAAAAGCATTTTCAATGTTGCTTAAAAATTAATACAGGTATCATTCTCCTCCTCTCTGAAGCAGAGTGCTGCCAATGTTGCACAGAAGCCAGGCATCAAGAGTGTCCTTGTTGGACGGCATAACACCTGAAGCACTCCTCAGTCTTTAGTGTGTTCTTTTGTTAGTAAAACTGATTTTGTTTTCATGGCATTAGTGTTCCAGTAAGGTGAGGTAACTCTGCTCTCCTTTTTCTGAAGGAAAGATGTGCATATTGCCTCCCTTGACTTCCTCGTCTCAGCACCTACTTTCAAAATTATACATGTACATTAAAAGCTTTTTAATGGACTGAAGAACTGTTTTATCTTGTGTGAATGACAATTTTACAAGACAAGCTTTTGAAAAGTTCTGGTTAAAGGCAAAAGTACTCACTCCTACCAGACTATCAAGCTGCTGAACTCAAGAAAAGGAATGTAGTCTTATTTGCGTAGAGGAGTAAGAGAATCAATACTGAAGATTTTGAAACAAGACTCTTCAATTATTCTTTATTAGCATGCTACCTTAGTTCTTTATGTTGTAGCCTGTATGTAAAAAAAAATTTGGAAGAATGAGTGATTCTAACTGATTAAAAAGTGTTAAGATGAAAAGTATTCAAAGATAATCAGATGACGATCTGAGTTGGCATATATAGGGCATAGCTGTTTTAGACACTTATTTTAAGCAAATCCAGTAAAGATGAATTCAGTCTACTGTGGTAATGTGCCTCTGAGTGAAGATGAAGGTTTTATTCTGAAGCTGAGAGCTTGCTAAAAGAAAATAGTCTCATAGACCTTGACTTCTTTGTGTATGCCAGTGCCCTGCTATCTCATGTGGTCATCTCTTTCATGAGCTAGATAAAGATCTGAGAGGAGATTCTTAAAAAATTTTATCCATACTAGCCAAGTTAAGCCATTTTAAAAATCTGTTTAATTTAACGCATTTTTAAATCCACAGCCTTATTAAGTTAACAAGCCTTCAGCCTTGCCACTAGGTTCTGTAATCCTCTTAGATCTTTGATCTAAGCAGGGCAGGGATAATCAATAAGTAGATGAATAGATAATCTTTCAGAAGACATACAGGTCTTCCAGAAATAAGCATTGATATGTACACTGAGTTCTGAAAGGTTGAGAAATGCCGATTTAACTTCCACTGAGTATAAGACACATTACCACAGTACCTGTAACTTGAGGGAAAAGTTGAAAGGACTGTCACTTTGTTTTGATGATGAAGGGGGGATAAAGGATTTTTTAATAATGCATTAATTTCTGGTTTACAGTTCAATAAAATTAGGTTAAATTGTAAATATAGAAAGAGGTAAATAAAAATAACAGGTCTGTTTCCTTGGCATTATGCATATGCAGATTAAAAACTTCTTTGTGGTTGTTTCACAAGCTATCTTTGAAAATCTTTCAGGTAATCAATTTAAAAAACATTAATGCAGATAATGTGGTATTGGCCAGCACTGCAGTGTGCATATTACTTCTGTTCGGTTTTAGTTCTAGCCCTATTGAACTTAAGCTGTGTCTGTCTCCTGAGCAGAGCTCCTGAGATAGTGCAGCTGGAGGAAGGAGGAGAAAACCCCACAGTTTATAGTGGAAGAATTCAACTGAACATGAGGATCCCTGCCAGATATATTCACACAGCACCAGAGTAGGAGCAGAAGTGGATGTGAGGTGCAAGCTAGGCCCAGGAGATACCAAGGGTGACTTTGTGTTTGGAGAGGCTGGCAAAAGAGCTGAACACACGAGTATGAAGCATGGAAGCAATCACTCATGTCAGTGAAAGGATGGGAGAAGGCCTCTGGGAAGAGGTGAATGAAAAGCAGAGAAGCTTCAGTACTGATGGGTGATAAAGATCTGAAAGGTCAAGTAATAAGGGAGTGGGGGCGATAGTGAATTATATTGAAAGAAAAAAACCTGTGGTAGTAGATGTGGAACGTTACAATAGACAGATTGGATTAAAAAAATGACAGAGGAGGAAATCGGAACACATGACTTTCTGCTCACTGGAATTGAGTTACAGACCTGGTCAGGTGGTGGTGCTGGAGGAAGAAGTTGAAGAGGTATGTTTGATGTTTGCAGATGGTTTTGGAAAGTATCAAAATAGAAAAGTTGATATAGAGGAGTTGGCTAGATAAGAGATGAGATCAAGTATTAAGTGTGTTGACTCACAAGGCATCTGTTTCCCTCCAGTATGTGTGTATTTTAATGTTGAAATACTGTGGTTTTGATTTTTTGTTGTTTATTTTTAAATAGTGAGACATTTAGAATATTCACTTGCAAAATGGTTGAAGAACTTCCTATTCAGGACTGTAGGATTATTTCTGGCATATCTCTCAAGCATTTTGAGATTCTTCACAGAATTCTAAGCATGTCAATTTTATTACTAGTAAACTATTCTTATAGTTCTTATTGAACCAATAAAGCTACAAATTTAAATCTTCCATTTAATGAACTGAAAAAGAATTTTGGAAAAGATTTTCAGAGAAGGAAGAAGAAAAAAAAAGCGTTTTGTTCACCTTGCTTCCAAGTTTCCTCAGTCTTTTCTGTAGTCCTTCAGTTAGTAATAGCTGAAAATAAGGATGTAAACACCCTACTGACATTGCAGAGCATGGGTACAATCAGGTGCTATTCTTTTGAACCTAGTCATGACAGGTAAGAATTAATTTTGTGGGGCAGGTTCTCCAAGCAAAGTAGTGGAACATTTTCAGTATGTTTTCAGTCCTTTGGAGCAGCTCACCTTTCTGTAATATGGTTAAAAGAAGAACTATCTAGACTTATGTTTTCAAAATACATGATTTTTGTTCAGTAAGGGGATTTGTGTTTATTTCTCACTAATAAGTGGAATTGGTTTTTTGGTGGAGTAATAGAATAGCTAGTGGGCTGTTTCTGGAAACATTCCCAAAACACTTTACAATTTCAAGAAATATTTATCTTTTCATGTTAAAAACCTCCAAACCCAAAAAGAAACATAAGGGTCAATGAAACCTGTGTGGATATATGCTCTTTACTCAAGAAATTATACTTTTTCATAGATTCAATTCAGAATTTTGTAGCGAGCTGATGTCATGTATGCTTCCCTGGTTGTTGTTTTACCAGCTTCCTACCTTTAAAAGGAACAGCATAAAAGGGGTCAAAATTTATTTTAAAGGGCATAGAAGAGGAACTGTTTATTCTACACACTCCGTACAAAGTTTGTATGGTTTTATTTCTTTAAAAAAAGAAAATATTAAATACTTTGTCTGATGCAGTTAAATATAATTGCATACCTAGCGATTAAGAGGGAGACTTTTTTAGTGTAATACTCTTGTTTCAAATTTTCTGAGTTTGCACCAAAAGAATCCAAGAAAAAAGGAGGCATGAGTTAAAACAGCACAGCTGTCAGGAAGTGTTTGTGCCCTTTTTTTTTCTGCAGCAATCACAGAATTTTACATGTAAACTGAGATGTAATTTTAAAATATTCTGAGTAAAACTTTATGTAATATGGCATCCTTAATCCTTTTAGAGTTTTTGAAATGTCTGAAATACACATGCAGTTAAGTTATACCATACGATTCCTTACTTTTTGATGGTGATACAAGTTACAAGAATTAATGGGATAGGTTGATGAAGTTTATGCCAAGTTTGTTGTTTTTTGTAGGCTGTGGTGGTCTGTGTGGGTGTAT
Organism: Falco cherrug; assembly: GCF_023634085.1. Taxonomy (NCBI): domain Eukaryota; kingdom Metazoa; phylum Chordata; class Aves; order Falconiformes; family Falconidae; genus Falco; species Falco cherrug. Next base: position 37,906,501 of record NC_073697.1, read on the forward strand.
ATTTGTCTGGAGTGTACTGCTCTATTCACAAATAAGGAGTTTAAATAAGAAATAGTTAAAAAAGAAGAAATAGAATTATTGTAGAGCCAATACTGCACTTGCTGTAACAGAAGGGTGTGAATTTGTGATATTCAGGGGCACAGTCCTCAGAAGAAATCAGTGTGTATGATGAAGTTTTTCATCTGCTTACAAGGGGATTTCAGTGCAGCTTGACTTTGATTGAAGTCCAGTCGTACATAGCCAGATGGAAGTTCAAGGCAGTTTATCTGAATCAAACAGAAGCACTGACTTGGTCCTTGTAATTAGACATGTCTCAGAGCTTCAAAAATTTGTAGCCCATTGTGCAGTACCCATAGCGTATTTGGTGGCTGGGCTTGGTTAGTCTTGCCTGTAGTAAATTGAAGGTAAAGTATTCCAAATCATGTGTTTCAGACAAATGTGAAACAGTTGCCTACAGGAATTTGTTTAGTTTGCATATATACTTTATGAGGTTGGAGAAATCCTCTCAGATAACCTCACCCTCAGATGTGGATGTTGACTGCAGTCTCGCTTAGGAAATCATGGTGTACTCTCTTCTAACTGCTATTTACAATGTAAGGTTAAGACCCCACATCTTCCTAGAAACAGGATAAAATTCTTGGGAAGTCAGATGCCTCTGGTTCTCAAAGCTAGAACATCACTAAGAATTTCAGGTACACCAAAATCAAGTTATGCACTAATTTTCTAGGTTTGAATTCATTCTTCCCACATGTTTAATTTTGGGGAAAAAAGTAGAGTCAGTGAAACTTTTGGTAGAGTGTGGAAAAACCCATTGCTTTGCAGAAAGGGAGACAGACCAACCTTGGAACCAAACAGAATTCAAAGGGCAGAGCTTTGTCAGCACTGCAGAGCTCTGGTTTTGGGTGCAGACTCCAATTACTGAAGTCTAGGCTGAACGTACAGTCAGATGCCAAACTGTGCTTTGTTTTTGGAGAAAGGTAGTTGGTTTTTATTAGCATAAATTAATCTGAATGTCTTGGTGGCCATACTCAGTGCATTTTATTTGTGCTTTGTTTTGAAACAAGAATACTTTTTGCATATTTCCTTCTTCTATTCAACATATTAAGTTTAATGTAAGAAATCTGACCAAGTGGTCTTGTGTAAACACTCACTGTGTTTATATGTTTCAAGGTCTTGTAGCTATAGAAATAAAATTGCAGTTTTGAACTTTGCTATTAAAATATACAGTGGAAAATATTCTGTTGGAATACAGAAGAGTGTTGTTAATGGCTTCCATGAAAACAGACCTGGTAAAAATCAACAAGTGCAGTAGATAGCCTTCATTAGAGGGACACTGGTCTTAGTGTTCCTGTGGTGGCTGAAGCAATAGAAGCGATAGAATAATGACACTGATCAGCATAATCTGGAACAGGGGAGACTGCCCTGTGAGGAATGATAAAACTGACCAAAATTCCAGAGCTGGGTCATTGGTTGGTTATTACCTGAATAAAAATGGATTTTTTGAGAGAGTTATAAGGAAAGAAAGAAAGAGCTGTGCATGAACCATCAAGGCAGCACTTTAAAGAGCACAGGACTTGCTGGTAGCACTAACAATGGCAAAGTATATGGGTGCTGTTTCTTGGTCATGGTTTTTTTCAGAGAATTGTGACTTTATGAATGTTCTTGGTAAATATCATTTTGTCTTTCTAATGGAGTTAAGCCAGCAAGGATCTATGAATGTTGGCTAGCTGTTCAGATCAAGGGCTAACAAATTTTTTGTATTTTATTTCTATGCTTTTTGTTTGTCTTTGCACACTGGACACTGGAAAAAATAGCATTGCATACAGAAATCCCATCTTTTCTCTGTTTTGTCATTTTGTAAGCATGTATTAAATATGCCTTAAGTGAATCACCTTAATTAAGGTAATTCAGCCTTTGGTTCAGTATTTAACATACTGTGAAGATTAGTACTGGGGATTGTGGTGGCTTAATCATGTAGTCTTTTGGCCCTTTTTCTAAAACTCAAGTTGTTCCACTCTGTGAAAATAAAATATCTGCTGCAGAAAGGATTAAAACCCAACTGGCCACATCCCAGATGAGTGCTTCGGTCATTGGGCCAGAAAATTGTTTTGCCTTCCCTTTCAGTGCTGTAATAGAGGTTAAGGGGAATCCATGCCAAGACATCTGTGATGATTTGGTGGTGGGATCTCATGTCATGTTGGATCATGTATTGTAGGTACTAATGACACCTTTTTCTTTTTTATTTTTTTCCCCCTAATCTCCTTGTTTGTGTCCCCAATGAATTACTTGGTGAGAAAAAATAATTCTGATGGTATATTTTGTCTAGAAAGCCCAAAATCAGGTATGGCTTGAAGTGTGGTTTTCCTCTAATTTTTGACTATCAGATGAGGAACATAACATTTGTTTGTGTTGGCTTAGCTGCGATATTTCTCTTCTCATTTTCCTCTGTAATGTAAATATGAGATTAATTTAGGAGAAAATAGTTCATTCCTGACTTCTGTTTTTAATGAGAAAATAGTATCTCTTGGGATAGCTTTCAAATGTCGGACCATTATTGTTTTGAAAGAAACTAATATTTATCAAAGCATAGATTAAGTTTTTTTCACAAGTTAAATTGCTTTTTAAAAAACAGCTTTAAAGACATAGCTTTGAATATTACATTTCAGGTTAGCTGTATCTCTGTGATCTTGTGGGGGTTATATGTCTGCTATTGAATTTGAAGGAAAAATAACGAAAACAGTAATTTCAGTGCAATGTTATTCCCTTAAAAATGATAATAACGAGCAAATTGCACTGAGATGTATGTGGACTTCAGGTTTTTTGTGTGACTTTGCACACTGTATCTAGCCTTTTACTTTTTCCAATTCATTGGTCGTCTTCTAATAAGAAATGAGTGTCAGGTGGTAGAAAAAATGATTAAATTTTGTGGGCTTTGTTACAGCACAAAGTATTTGAAAGCCTGAGTAGTGAATCTGTACTTAAAAAGAATCTCTGAGCAGTGTAATATTCCTTTGTTTGCTTTTTTAAAAAAGCAAAATAGAACCACAATCTTCTACCTCCAAGGGGAGAGAACAACTGAGGCTGTACAAATGTATTATTGAGAGGTACAGGTACATATACATATTATGGCTCTAGATGGAGACTAACTGTTCTACTTGATGCATGCAGATGGGGGCATAGAAGTGACTGTAATGTGCTATATAAAATGTCAGCACTAGAAAGCTGAACTGCTGGTAGAACTCATCCCTTTGTTCTCTTTCCATGTTCTTCATTTACTCCGTCCAATATTTCAAATAAAAAGCAAAACTGGGATTTTTATGGGTGTATTTTACTGTTTGCCTTTTAAAAAGAAAGCTACTTTTTTATGTATTGCTTGATTATTTTTTATGTAAATTAAAAAATAAACTCAAGCAATACATAAAAGTAATCTCGTGTGTTGAAGATGCTTCCATGGTGATTGTCTTATTATAGCTATAACAATTCTTAAACTCATAGCTTTGTTGCAATTTATGTTGGTCTCAACCATTTAATATAATTTTGAATTTAGAAATGTGGTCACCCACCAGGGGTTGCTGGGCTGGCTTGGCACTCTCTGGTCTAATCCACTCAGGAATAATTTGTACAAGCATTATAGATAGTTCCAGCCAGGCAGCGTTAACACCAAGTTTCTAAGAAACCTCTTGCGTCTAGATCTGTTTCATTAGTACTGGCAGGGATAGAAGCAGAGGACTGTGCTGCCAAGGTTATTACCAGTATATGACCTGGACTGTTCTTGGCTGGAGGCAGAACCCAAAACACTGGAGTCTAGCTTCCATCAGTACTCTACTTTAGATGTTCTTAGACAAAGGGTGGCAAAATTAGGGGACATTAACTGTAAGTGAAGTTGTGCTAGAAGCTTCTCTGAAGTGACTCACTCTTGGATGGAGAAGACCATTAAATGCAAAGCCTATCCACCAGCATTTTCCTGTGTGTGCTTTTAGTGTTTGGATTTTTCAGTTTGTAATGGTAACACTACAATGAAATGTGCCACCAAGGCATATCAAAACTAAATGTAGCTTCTAGCACTTCAACAGTAAAAGTAAGCTGTTCATGGGTCTGTTAATCTAATGTGTTGCAGAGATGAGAAAGAACTGTTAATAAGCAGTAGAGTCTTTGTGAGCATAGACTTAATAGTAGTAGATTTAATGATTAAGATTATTAATGGAAGCCTTGCCCCACAGTTGATCTTGTGAAATTGTCTGCTTCCCATGGAAATTATTGGTGAGAGATCTTAATTTCAATGCTATTTTCTGAAACGAATTTTATGCATGTTTTTTGCAGCAGGCAGATGTTTATCCCACATGCTGTTCTACAGAAACCTGTTGTTGCAAGGGGGCAACATCAAATTCGGTGCCCTGACCCAACTGTGTTTATATTCTTACGGTCTTTTGGTGGATTGAGGGAAAAAAACAAACCACCCTTGGCTGTTAAGATGGTGGATACTGCAGCTTTGATCATACAGCTGAGCTTTGATTTAATTTCCCAATAACCAGTATGTATTCCAAAAGTAAGCCACTGCAGGTAATCTAGACGTAGCACTGAAAAGCAGCACCTGTCTGAAATCCTGCCTCTCCACAGCTGAGTGAACTAATTTTGAATTGTAGGGGGCTATTTCACTGGTATTCACAGTTTGAAATCCTCTCCTAGAGTTAAATGGTTATGTTAATGAATCCTACAAAGGTTATTTTTTCCTTAGAAACAAAACACTCCCCCCAAAAAAAGGGCAGTCATTTAAAACAACAGCAAAAAGATTACCCAGTATTTCAGTGACTTAAGTACTTCCCAAAACGTACTGATCATTTCTTCTCAGTTTCTGAAGCTGTAGACTCTTCTGATCCTGCGTCTGGAGGGTGGGTGCTAGCTATCCACTTGCCTACAGGCTGAAGAGCTGTAAGGCATCTCCACCCTCTTGTTCAGGTCATGCCAGAAAAAAAACTCCACCTTGATTTGTTTCCAAAAGGTCAGTGGAAAAATTAACAGGGAGTAAGGCATCTACCAGGGCTGATAGGTGTCTCATTCAGGAAAATATGATACAATTAGTATTACTTGATTACACGTGCCTCTGGATCACAGAATGGTCAGTGTTGGAAGGTACCTCTGGAAATCAGCTAGTTCAGCCTCCTGGCATCCTGTTAGGGCCCATGGATTTGTGGGTGTCAGGTTTGCCTAAACAATCTCTAACCTGATCCTCCTCAACCAAGGGAAAGTCTTCCTTTCTCCAGACTTCTCTGCTCTCCAGGGTCTGGGGTTCCTCAGGGCTGTCCTTGGCAGTGAAGGCTGAAGCAATGAAGGCATTCAGCAACTTCTCTGTGTCACCCGCCTCGTTCAGCACCAGGCCCACATTTTCCCTATTCATCGTTTTCTGGCTGATGTACTTGAAGAAGCCCTTCTTGTTGTCCTTGACCTCCCTCACCAGATGTAATTCCAAATGGACCTTAGTCTTCCTCGTCGCCTCCCTGAATGTTCTGACAACGTTCCTCTATTCCTCCCAAGTGGCCTCTCCCCTTTTTCCGTATTCCACAAGTAAACTTGCTGCTTCTGTTTGAGGTTTGCTAGAAGCTCCTTGCTGACCCGTGCAGGCCTCCTGCGCCTTTTGCTTGATTTCCCGCTCGTGGGGACGGACCTGTCTTGAGCCTGGAGGAAGTGGTGCTTAAATATTAACCAGCTCTCTTGGACCCCTCTTACCTTGTGGAGCCCTAGCCCATGGGATTTCTCCAAGTGGGTCCTTGAAGAGGCCAAAGTTAGCTCTCCTCTAGTCCAGGGCTGCGATGCTACCTGTTGCCCTGCTTTCTCCACACAGGGTCCTGAACGCCACCATCTCGTGGTCCCTGCAGCCAAGGCGGCCCCCAGCCTTCACGTCCCCAGCCAGCCCTTCTTTGCTTGCCAGCACAGGGTCCAGCAGCCCACCTCGCCTCGTTGGCTCCTCCACCAGCTGCCTCAGAATGTTATCATCATCAGTGCTCTGCAGGAACCTCCAGGACTGCGTGAGCCTGGCTGTGTTGTCTTTGCAGCAGCTATCAGGGAGGTTGAAGTTTCCCCCTGAGAACCGGGGCCTGTGATGGTGGTGCTGCCTCCAATGGTCTGTAGAAAGCCTCGGCGGCTTCCCCTTCCTGATCGCGTGGCCTGGAGCAAACACCCACGGGACTGTGCCCCGTGTCGGCCCGTCCCTTCACCTTTATGCGTAGGCTCTCACTTGTTCTGCATCCAACCCCAGGGAGAGCTGGATACGTCCCAGTTGCTCCCTCACATGAAGAGCAGCTCCAGCGCCTCTCCTCGCTGGCCTGCCTTTCCTGAAAAGTACGTAGCCATCCACGTAGCATTCCAGTCACGCGAGCTGTCCCACCATGTCTCTGTAATTGCAATGAGATCGGGGCCCTGCGACGGCCACGCAGATCTCTGATTCTTCCTGTCTGTTCCCCACGCTGCGTGCCTTGGCGCGCAGGCGTTGCAGAGAGGTAACTGAGCACGCGGGTTTCCCCGGAGGAGTGGGAGAGGGTCTGCCATAGCCACACGCACCCCTGAGGCGGCTGGCCTGCTGGGTCTCATCTTGGGGCAAAAGGGATGACATTCTCTTCTTAATTTTTCAAAGGGAAAATTTAATTTTTCTTTTAATGGTTGTTGTGGTGAACCTAGGAAGTGTTGCTGGTGCTAATATGGTAGAATTCTTACATACTGCGTTTGAAATAGATATTGGGTGTAAAAGGCAACATTTTTAATCAGGCACAAAGGCATGACGCTGCCACAGCTAAAGATCATCAGTAGACAGAGTACTGCATGGTAGGTCAAACATTATAAAATCGCTTGTATGTTAAGTAGGTCTTCACTTAAAGTGAGAAAAGAATTTTTGTTGGGTTTTTAGAAGTTGTGGGGCTTTGTTTATACATTTTTTTTCTTCTTCAGAAACATCGCAGTGATTTTAGAGGGCACAGTTTCAACAAAAAAAAGTTCGAAATGAATGTTTGGCAGTACACAGATTAGTCTGGATTTCCCAAATAAAACTATGTCTATTTGATTAACTCACATAAGAGGTGGAAGGGAAAGAGATGTCATCATGCTGACTGGGTGAAAAAGAGTTGCCTCTAGTCACCTTACAATCTTATTTTTTTAAGTTTATTTTTGCTTTTGGATACTGTTTGTATTCAGCAGTAATTTTTAATTTCAATATTCAGAATTGACTTAAAGCCTGTTTTACTATAAACCTTTAAAAATCAATACTCAATAACATAAAATAACGTGAGATTAAATATTCACTAGCAAAGAAGGTGTTCTGTGCTGCTATTCAGCTTCCTTACAGAGTATGTGAGGGAGAAATTTCTCATAAAATATAACCTGATATGTCAGATGTTTAGAGAGCTTAGGATTCCAAGCTACTGTAGAAGTTGCTTGTTTTGGTAATATGCCTGACTCGGGAATTATTTGGGACATTAATGGGATGCAAGCTGTGAGCTATTCTGTAGTTCCTGCCCCTAAATTATTGTGGGGTGTGGCAGTGATTGACGATGCATATCACTGCCTTCATCTTGAAAGGAATGGTCTCATTTATAAATTAATATGTTGTTGAAGGATCCTGGAACAATAGGTTGAATCGTAGTCTTAAGCAGTATAAATAAGAGCCACCAGATCCATCAAGATTTCAGGTCTATGTTATTACATCTTAATACATAACCTAAACATACCTCTTAAAAATCTCTGATTTGAGTAGTAGGAAAGTATTAAGTTTTAACTTCTGTAGTGGTAAAATAAATATTTCTTGTTTCTATAAGTTTGTAAGTGAAGTGAAGATACTGAAAATTAGTTTCTGCGTAAACACTCTGTACACAACTGTTGAAAAGGCGATAAAGTATCATCAAGTAAGAAATTTTATTTTCTTATTAGCAATTCACTTGGTGGGTAAACTTATGGCAAGTTGTATTACTTTATAAAAGAGGTGATGTGAGTATTCCTAGGTTTTTGTGGGAAAGAGGGGACAAGGAATGATCTTCTACTAGTTTCACCTAAAACTATCTGCATCTTAACAATCACCGTTTTTTCCTGATGTGGTTTTTTTCCTTGTCATTGGATTCTCCACTGGAGTCAAAGCCCTTAGCAGAAAGATTATATCATGATAGCAAAATACTTTATGAAATATATTAAATTAATTGGGTTGCCGTTTAGATCTTCTTTCCAGTGGATGGGGAGATGAGGCCCATAATTCTCAAAGTACATTCTAATGGAACAAAGTGAGATTGAATCTGATCCACAAGACACTGTCTCCTGTAGTCAGGGTGCATTTTACATACCACTTGTTTGGTTTTCAACTTTCCTTCTCTGCTAAACTTTATTGTAGTTTATCTTACTGTCCATTGCAGTGAGTATAGCAAGCTGTGAAAATAACATGTTGTTTGCAGAGGTATGATTGAAGCCTATTATTTCTTTTCAAACAAACAACAGGTTGTACTAAAAGTTGTTTTCACTTCAGTGTGTGTGTGAAGGTGGAGGCACAGCAACACTCTCAGTATACTCCTATATTTAGTAGTCAGTATATTCTTATATTCATAAATATTTGTGTATTTATGTGTTCAGCAAATATTACATACACAAGGTACCTCTTGTGGTCAGGATCTTTATAAGATGTTTTTTTCTTATGTTCTTACACTGTTTGAGAAACCAATATAGATGAATCATCATCTCCAGTATACTTTTTGCTGTGGTAAGTTCAAGTATATGTACTGAATAAAAGTGTTCTATTTTTGGAGCAAATCATGAAATATTATGTCATTAGATAGATTGGTCTGTTTATTGGGAAGAAGAAAAAAACCATTTCTTATTTCATGAGCAGGTGAAAAGAGAAATACTGAGCAACGTTAATCTTTGTCCAATGCTATATCCAGCAAACTTTCATGGTGGTTATCTAACTTAGTTCTGTTTATTGGCAGGTAAGGGTATTGCTTCAGTTTTAGTTTCTGTATATCAGATTATTTTTTTTCTTTGCTGATGGACTCACACTTTTTGGGGAAAAAAAAAAAGAAAGGCAAAGTAAGCTTACTATGGGGAAAAAAGAATCTACTCCAACTGAATCTGCTGAATGAGATGACCTTGTATCACAGCTCTAGAGTGAATCTAGCAGTATTCTTTCAGTTCAGATTCTTGTGGTCAAGGTTGCTGCCTAGCCCAGCCATATGAAAATATAGCAGTGCATAAATTTGATAAAATTTGTATCTTGCAAGAGAGGGTACACTAGACTGTGAAGTTTTTGTAGCTTTTTGTAGGCGTGGGTGGAGTTGTACGTTATGGAAAAGACAGACAGACCAGAAGCACTTATAAAAATCTGAATATTATAGGATAAATTTGGAAACTTCGGGTTTTGCCCTCAATAATAAAATGAATTAATGAATGTTAACCTTGTAGTTAAGACTGTGAGATACTGTTAAGGTCTAGCTCTTAAGCTGAATATGTGACTTTGGGCAAATCGCTTAGTGTCTGTCAGCTGAATGATGATCTTTGACAGGATTATCTGGTGGCAATTTAAACTGTTACCACTTCTGCCTTTTGCTGAAGGTTACTGACAGAGTCAGTTTACGCTAATCGGCAGGTTCTGAACTGTGCCTGCTAAATCAGCTAGCACATGGGGTTTTTTCTTGTGATCCTTGCCAAATGGACAGTAGTCTTTGACAGGAAGGTGAAGCAGAAAACAGGGGCAATAACATTTTAGATGCTGTAGTAGTGTCTTCCGGAGAGGATGAATTAGTGTTTAGTTCTTGATCTGTAAAATTAATATAATACCCATTTATTCTTTTTTTCTTTTTTTTTTTTTTTATCTTTCTCTGGTGCTTATTTACTTTGTACCTAAGGTTGAGAGGGGTCAGAAATCATCTTGTGAGGCATTTAGTGGAACGAGGGAACATCGAAGTGCCCTAAAAGAGAAATAATGGATTTCTCTAACTTATGCAATTAAATCTTTCAATTGTTGTAATTTACAGAAGGCTTGCTGAATTCAGTTATTTTTTATTTATCAAATATATGAAATGTGCTTTCTTTTATGCTAAATTTTCAACCAAAAAATTATTACTCCCAAAACAAGTTACAAGTGGTACAGTTTTACATAAGCAGGTGTTTGTAACTGAAATTGTAAATTACTGATTGCAATAGCAGATGTGCATTGCTAAAGCAATGAATGCAGTAACTAGTCGTAGCAAACAGAGGTAGAGCTGGGTTTTTTACATGATTTTTCTGGTTGTATTTTGAGGCCTAATTTGATTTTTAAAAATTATTTTTTTAAGTAGTAGGTGGAACAGATCTGTTTTCTATGTGATATTTGTAATTCAAAAAAACCCTGCATATCTCTGTTTTTTAATGAAATAAGCATGTATAATTTGTATACTTTCAAAATATTTAGTTTCTAATACATTTAGTTCTTTGTGGGTGTGATAGATAAGAAGTCTCAGACGTGAAAGTACTGCATATTGATGGTGTTTATGCTAGAATGTTGTGTGGTATTTGTCAGATGATATATGTTGCTCTTGAACTGTGTAACACAAGAAATTAAGGTTGCTTACTCATAAGTGAGTTTTTTAAGATTGTATCTACACACTTGTTGAAATGGAAATCATTGTACTTGATGGAACAGAATTAATAGAAATTTCCCAATGGCAAGCAGAGTATTAAATGAACATACGCAAGTCTTGGCAAAATTGGTTACAAAAGCTCTGTAGCAATATAAATCAGATATTTTTTTTACATAAATTAGATAAACTGTATAGGGTGCTGCTTTGTTTATGATTTTTTTATTAATATGTAAGTATTTCTATTATGCATTCAGTAAACAGAAAAATGGTCTTATTCTAGCAGTGTGTGTACAGCTTTACTAATATGCAGTTGAGTATTCACCTCAGAAAGTTGTAATTAAACTAGCGTATAGTCTTTAGCCTTTTTCATATGCAATTCTTAATTACTTGCGTTATGTCATCTTATATACAGTTTTAAAACCTTGGATACATGTATTTACTCTGCTTAGATAGATAAAACCTTAATCAGTCACATGAGAAGTACATAGTAAATCACTGCAGAGCATGCTGTGGGTTAAGTGTAGTACCTTATAGTAGTAGTAAAAATTGGAAAACAGAGATTACCAAAGTTTACTGTATGTTATAATACATAACAGAAGAGAATCAAACTTCTCTGACCAGTTAATTTCTTGATCTTTTTGAGAATTTAGCTGGAATGGTTGTCTGTTGAGATATGTGGTAGATAAACAGGTTTCTTCAAACGGGTTTGCTACCATTTGAACAAATAGGGTTTTTTATTTTTTTTTTCCCTTGCATGGTGCTTTTTTGAAGGCCAGTTATTCTTAGATGAATCAGTAGTTAGCATGATTTACCCATAGAGCTTGATGCTTTATTTTGGTTTAGTTACTGTAGTCTGGCAATTAAATACAGAAATTGATAACCTATGAAACAAAAAAAGTTGAAATAACCAATTGTGTACATTACCATGTTAGCTGTAAAAATTCTATAGTATAATCTTTCCTAGAAGTCAGTATGTATGCATCACTTCAGAGTACGGTGTTCAAGATACTACCGAATTTTGCTCAAGTGATAAGGGAAAGCACAAGAAGCATTATGCTGTGTTGCTACGAATATTCACAACTAAGAAAATTCAGAGAGTTTTGCTCTTCATATTTGAAGTCTATTAGCATCTCATGCTGTTGCGAGTAAGTATAAATATTTGAAACAGGAATAGGAACAAATATTTTGGGTTGTTCTAGGCAAATTTTGATACAGAAAATGGAAACCATGAGCTGTGGCATCCAATATTTTTGTTTAAACTGAAGATGGGGGGGGTGTTTAAGCTTGTTTGCTACTTGAAGTAAAAGCCATTAAATCACCAAAATAAGTAATTTCTGTACTCTGTGAAAATCTTTTCAACAACCCCCACATTTGACTACATTTTTTTTTGGTAAATTTCACTTTTAAATGCAGAAATTTAAACATCAAGGGATTTTTCTTCAAATTTATTCTTCATTGAAATGTGGGAAAAGTACAGTCTATCAGTATGCCTTATACTATCATCTTGTCTTTCAAAAGCAGACTTTTTTTCTTAAGTACTGGGGACTAAGCAAGCAAATCTAAAGTAAGTTGGCTTCTTTGATTCTTTTTTGAAATTTCAATTTTTTAATTATTGTAAAATGTCGTGACACAGTACACTTTATATTTACTTCTGCCCAGTGTTTTGCTTCAAAAAAGTACCTGTTTTTATTAAAGGAGTAAAGCAAACTGAAGTGACTTCCATAGTTTTCCAGTTTTTCTTAATTAGATGTTGTGGTTTTAGTTTGCATTATTTGTTGTCCAGTGGTAGTCAAAAAGCCTTTCATTAGAGGTAGGATAAATGTGATACTTTAAGGAGAAAACTGTATTAACTCTCTGTAGTTCTTGCAATCTAAAAATTGAGTGCAGTTTGAATCACACTAAATATGATTAGAACAATTTTGATGGATTGTGCATATATTACCTTGCACATGGGGGTTTGCAGAAGAAGATTTATAATACTTTTCAAAAAAAAAAATTTTTGATTGAAGGAAATCACAACATGTAAGCCATATCAATTTGTAAAAGCAGTAGTATTTAAAAGGAATTTAGTCTTCCCTCATCTCTAATTGGGAAAAAGAAGTAAAACTTCAATTTTTACTAGCTAGGTGAAGTTGTCTTTAGTTGCAGGAGTGGGGATAGTCACCCCCAGCACCTTTCTCCTACGCATCCTTTTCGCTGTTTTGCAACCATTTAGGCCTGCGTGCATCTAATCCCAAATATTCACGTAGGAACATAAAATTCAAGACTTATTGTAAAATGTAATTTTTACTTAGTTCTTACTAATCTGAAATGAAACTATGCCCTTAGAGTGACTCACATTGTTGTGTTACAGCATTAAAATACTCAATAGTTTTCCAGAAAGAAAAGTCAGGGTTTCTGTGCTGCTGGCAGCTGGGCTGTAGAGAAGACAAACGCTGTTAGGTTGTTGACTGCTTCTTCTCTGAAGTGGCTGGAGCTTTTCACTGTTGCATCTAAAAGATTAAAGCTACTCTTACATTGAGTTTTGGTGAGTATGTAGGAGGCCATTTGAATTTTTCCCCTGAAGACAGTAGTTCAAATACTCCTGTCGGAATGGGAATTGGTCTGCTTTTAACTCACACTGTTATTTGTTGCCCTCTGAAGAGTAAGATGGTAAATATTGCTCATCCCAGCAGGCAGCTGGAAGGCAGACAAGAAGAGCAGCTCTGCTAAGCTGCCAAGGGTTTCAGCCTGAGGAATGAGGAGCCAGTTGGCAAAGCTGTAAATGATTTGGGCTGATCTTTGCACCTATTTGTTTGCCAAGGTTGAGATGTTCTGAATTAAGGGATGGATTGTGGGAGGGCCCATTTTAAATCCCCAAATTAGTTTTGGTGGCGGGAACCAGCTAACACGGTTGTGTGAAACCTCTCACTGGTGACTGGCAACTGGGTTATTAAGTGGGATTGAAAAAATCAGAAAAGAAAAAGCATAAAGAATGAAATACCGCATTCAGCCTATCAGCTGCCCTTTTATAAGAGGCCTCTGGTTTTCCACAGCAAACAGTTTGACCTGATATGGAAGTACTTCGTTGTATGATTTGACATGATGTTGTAATGTTTCCAGTGGCAGTTTTCATTGCATGAAACTGCAAGCTTTTGGAGCCACAGAACTATGAAGAAAAATAAAAAGGGAAACAGAGGCTTCATTTTTCTTGCTAGCATGTAGCACAGGCAAAGGGAGAAATATCTGGTGAACTGAAGGAGAAAGAGAAGAAACATTTTTCCTTCCAGGGTTGCTGTTTCACAGTAGATGGTTGTAATTGTTAATCTTTTCAGTGTCTTCTCATCCACATCCTCTAGAAACTTTTTTTTTAGTGATTTAAATATTTAAATTTTAAATTATGCCTTTCTCACTGGGTTGACTGAACTGTCAATGTGAACAGTGTTGTTAATAATGTTTTGTATCATCTCTGTAACAGTAAGGTTTTTGTAGCTGTTTGCATGTAATGCTTCTTTTTATAAACAACGATTCAAAACTTATTTAAGCTTTGTATCCCCACTCATGTATTTCTGAGAGTTAGGTTTGATTACCAAAGTGTATTTTAATAGGTAGGATTTCTAGGGTAGTTTAAAATTTTGAACTTTTGCAGCTGCTATTCTTCTGTAATCTTTTGCCTGTTTTATTAGCAATATCTTTACTACTCTTAGGCAAAGAACTGTAGTCAAGAAAGATTTTACTAGTATCTACTGCTGGCTCTGAAAATGCCATTCTGGTATAGTAGTTGAGGAAATTGAAGATCATGTGTATTTTAGACTCCTAAGTTAAAATTATTCTCTTCAGGTACTTTTTCAAAGAAATGTCTGTGTGTATGTAAGGAGTGGTTATTGAAGGTTCGGTCTCTTCTAATACTGGCTCAGCTGCATCTGTGTGTTACGGAGGTGGGAGGTCTGCCTTTGTTCTTCTGCGCCAGTGTATCAGAAGTAGCAAGGACAACAGTGTGAATATATTGTGAAAACTCTGTAAGAGTAGATAAGAGTTACGTCTCTACTAAATAAACTCAGAGTTCCTAAGGAAATGTGTGAGTATATGAAGATCATATATATGTAGGCTGCTCTGATATGTGTAGGGGAGCAACCCGTTTTCCCTTACAAATGTATGATGAAGTGTTGATGAAGATATAGGAACAATGAGAAAGAAGAAATAATGAGAGAAAGTAGCAGTATCCTTAAATTTCCTATTTTAATGTGGTATTTGTTTCTATAGTTAGCTTGCTAAGTCACTACTTTGTTAAGTTTATGTGTAAAAACTCAGATGACGTTGGAGTACAAGATGAGTATTTGTCTCTGAGCATTGTCCCAAGTCCTAATGATTTCTTTTCCTTTTTTTTTTTTCCTTAGTCTGAAAGAGTGTATATGTTCTCTTTTAAAGACCAGAACAAAAGTGGCAGGAAAAAATATGGCAATAATGAGTTGCAATGTGTTACAAAAGGATGAATGACATTCCTAAGGGAAACAAAGTAGGAGGGCAGGGCAAAGGTCATTTAAACGCTGGACAGTAGCAGCTATTGTCTGCTGGGAAAATTGAGGGCCAACAAAAAAGCATATTTCTTCTAAAGAGCCTATATTTCCTGCAGTAAATATTCAGAGAAAACAAACTCTAAGCTTCAGCGTTCTCCAGGTGCTTCCTTCTAAGACTCAAAGACCTGAATGCATTTGCAAAACAGAAACATATTCCCAAGTTAGTTATATTTAACTGTAATTTGTTTTTCTCATGTATTCAACTCCATGTTTTGAGGGATCAGAATGGCAAATTGTGCATTTTTAATTCATATGTTAAAATATTCCCTTTTTCTGCAGTGTCCAAAACATGCTTTATATTAAAATAACATAGTTGGTCTTCATTGTAGAAAGCTGCTGTTCTGCTTTTACTAGCAAGCTGCTAATGAACTAGCTTGTCCCAAAGTATGAATGAGTACTAGCACTTGTTCACCTAGAAATGAACATTCTGTCTGGCTTCTGGTAACACTGGCTAACTTCTAAACTGTAACCTCACAATGTTAATTGTTTTGAGAAACAGAAAAATAAGAGATGATTTTTTTTTTTCGTGTGGGTATAATAAAATGCACAAAACCTGCTGTAGTAGGTATGCTGACTACCTGTGTATTAACAAGCAATGAGACTGTGTGCATTGCCAGAAGTGTAAATGTTTGTGTCAGCATTTTTAAATCATCACTTGTGATTTTAAAAAGCATTCTGCAAGCTATAACAACATAATTGTTAACTATTGCATTAAATATTTTTTTTAAATACTGATTAGTTTTTCTTGGATATCCTGACATAATTTGTCATTTTTTTGGGAGTCCCACTGTACACCTGGAAACAGCCGATTTCAAATTCGTAATTCCTTTGAAATGCTAATATACAAATGTTATATAGAAAATTGCTAGGCTGATGGCCATTAGGTTTTCCATTTTCAGTTGCCTGCCTCAAATACTGTAATCCTAACTATGAGTCAGACTTCAAAATACTCAGTCAGAATGGGAAAGTATTTAACACAATTTAAATGGTCCATTTAATAGAGCTTTTTTTTAAAAAAAATAATGTTAACTGCAGTAGTTTTCTGGAGTTCATTGATAATTCAAAGCTGGTAAATATGTTTGCAGAGTGTAGTCTTTCAATGGTATTTGCCTTCACTTTTTTATTATTATTATTATCAACAACTCAGGTGTGTGCCACAGTGTTAAAGTTTTAACTTTTTGTGCTTAGACTTTAAGTTACACCTGAGTTTGTGCTGACTAAAGTACAGATAAAGACAGCACGTAAGCCCAGTCATGGTATTTGAACCAAGTATCAGTTGCACACATGAAGGAGAGGAGCACAGTCCATTTTGAGGAAGGAAAGAGTGAGATTGCTGGGGAAAGGGGAAGCAGAGAATAAGTACAAGATAATTTAAAGTACATAAAACTTGCATATTGCAGCTGGTTTCTCCTAGGCAAAATGTGTTTATATGAGATTATCTACAGCTGACTAAAAATAAAGTTTTCAGGAGAGAATAAATGTTACAAGTCTTAAAGAAAGGGACTAATTCTATTATCTGATATGTGCCTATGGGATATAAACGATGCTTTGTACTAAAAACTTGTGTTTGAGTTATTGTAATCGTGCAATTGCTTGTAAGCCTTCTTTCCTCCTTCTCCGAGGTATTTAAGTGGTGATTTAGCAGGTCCACTCAGGCAGGCAGGGCCAGGAAAATGCTGCAAACCAGAAATGCAAGGAAGGGACCATGTTTTTTTCTTGGAAAGGCAAATACTTTCGCCTCTGCTGTCAAAGATTGAGTCTAATGTGCTGGTTCACCTTGGATAATCACAACACAAAGGTTTGATATAGTGATACTACTTAGTGTGAGCCCCATCAAAATACCGTCTCAAGCATTTTAGATAAAAATTGCTCTCCTCACTATTTTTGGTCTTGAATGTTTGGAAGGGAAGAACGTTCCTCCTGTTCACCTATGGATATAGCATACCCATTTGGTCACTTGGCCGCTAGCAGAGTACTTCAGGTATTGTATCTAAAGGAGTTGTTGCATGTCTGTCTTTTTCCCAGACTTCATAATCAAACTCATTTCAGTATTAACTTGTAACATGGTATCCATTCATTCATAAGTATGCTGTAATTCCCTGAATGGAAAAGTGTGTGTGTCTGTGTGTTTCTTAGCATGTTGATGTTTGCCATCACTGGTACCTATTGTATGAATCTCTGAAGTAAACCAAGTGTCCTGTATTCTGGAAAGGAGAGCTAGAGAGAAGGGAATGAAACAAGTCAGCTGAAGGGGATGAGGGCTTCTGGTTGTTAACTTTTTTGTCTCTACCTGTGAAGTGAGTTACACCAGTCCCTCATTTCACTGAAGCAATTTTTAATATGTATGATTAATTTTACTCTGTTTAACAAAATTAACACCTTATTAAGGGAAACAGAAAATTTAGTATTCTGTGTTCGTCAAATGAGTAAGACATATGGAGACTTATGATTACTCATTAATGATAAGAAAACAATGTAACAGTCTTGTCTCTACAAAGTTAAAACAGCAATCATGTAATTACGGACTCTATTACGGTGCATATACAGGAGGATAATGTAAAGTTCTGCAGGCAGTCTCAGCTCAGCATTTACTAATTTGGAGGACTTGAGTGTGTAATGTTACTGGCTTTCAACATAAGTTGTATTTGAAAGAGGGAGACAGTAGAAAAGCTACCTTGTGTCTAAGTTGATTCCAGTAATGAACCAATGAGACCAGCTTTTCTGCATTGTTGGAGGGGTTGCTTTGTTGTTCAACTAAAATGCCTTTCTTCTTTGGATCCCAGTATGACACCAGTAGGTAAAGTACAATCTCTGCACTATCTGCTTTTTATCTGTCTCGAGAGAGGGCTCTTTTTTTATTAGTTTTCCACTGTTGCTTAGATGGATGAAGTTAAGCACGATGTACCTGTGGCACTTAGGTACATGATTTAGTGGTGGGCTTGGCAGCACTAGGTTAATCGTTGGACTTGATGATCTTAAAGGTGTTTTCCAGCCTAAATGATCCTAATGATTCTATGGTATCTTGCATATTTCTGTTGTATTTTTTTCATCCCTTTGGTAAAAAGGGGGTGGGGGAGGAGAGCTACTGAGATTCTCCATGGGATGACGCTTGTTGAGCCAGTTACTTGGCTGTCAGAAATCTGGGATCTTATCAGTCCAGTTTATGAAAATTATTAAAATTTTGCATGATTTGTATTTCACTCTGCATCCAAGGCAAAATACCAACACTCCCTGAAGCTAATGAAAAACTTGTCTTTAGATTCAAATCCTGATTTGTGTTGCAATATGTCTTATCAGTACCCTTCTTCTTAAATACAAAAACTGTATTAACTTTGTGGAACAATCTCCTAACTTGCACAGGGCATGCCCTTCCTGTTTTCACCCTCTCATTTTCCATATTTCCTTTCCAATCCTTTACTCAAGTGCTGGATTAAGTTCCTTATCTGGTAAATATTTTCATAAAAGAAATTAAAATGCTGTTTGGCATAAAGCTTTCTCTGTTCATAGTGCAGGTTTCTGTAGCTCTGCTCCTTCATCTTTGGACAAAACACAGCCAAATCGAGCTTTTGATGCTTCTGGAAGGGACTAGTTGAGCAGACTAATATCTGTCACTTATCAGAGGAATTGCTGAACTCCCTGACGAGAGGGGGTTTCGCTCAGTTGATATGGGAGGTGTATGGAGTGCTTGTGCCGTGGAAGCCTCTTCAGAGGCCACTTGTTCTAATCTCAGACTACTTGTCCAAAGCCTTTCCCTGCTCTGCTTGGTGTACCTGATGCCTCTTCACGTCCTCTCTGTTAACTGGTCCCAAACTATCTGGGATTTGCCAGTGTTCCTTATTGCTCAAGTGTCCCCTACCAGCCAGCTGGCAGAGGAACCCCTGTAGTTGGTGACAATTTACACATGTCCTCAGTGAGCAGCCAGCAGCCACAGAGAACCAAGCAGACGATGGCACTAATGTAGCACTCTGCCTTTTTATGTGCCTGCTTGTTTTAATGCAGCTTGATAGAGAGGGGAGTGGAGCTGGCCAAGACCACAGGGATTCCTTTTCAAATGTAACCAAGCTAAAAATTGCCTTTGGTTTCATGGCAGACGTGGAACATTTCATACAAATTAGATTCTTTTCATAAAGTTATGATCAGATCTTGGAATTTTCGTGCACGTTATTAAGGTTTATATTCTAGCTCATGTTTAGAGCAGATGTTAATAACAGTTGTTTTTTAGAACAATTTTCTGAAGTGTGTGTGGCTTTTATTATTGATGTCTTCAATATTTTAAAAGAAAATCAATGACGTGCTTTTGAAATACATGCTGGTTGGTGATGATGACAATGCTGAACTGTAAAATGCAGTTCCTCCTGATATGTTTTTATGTAAAGCTCCTTTGTACAATGTTTAAAGATTCATGTTGAATTTAAACAGGAGACTTTTTTTGTATAGTTAATTTTAAGGGCAATGTTAGAGATGTATATTAAATTGCAAAGGAATATTTTTTAATTGTTTCTTGTATTTAAATAGCATTTCACCCAGAAGCTTTCATCAGCTGCAAAGAGAATTTAGGAAACCAAATTGTATTACGTTTTACACATCTGGAGAAGCTTTTACGTGTAACTAGTTAGTGGTCTATTTGCAGAGGGCATTTAAGCCAGCACTGCATTTACCCATATAAAACAACTTAAGTACATTCCTAGAAATGTCATCTTTTTTCTTTTTTTTTTTAATGCAGGGGAGAGGAGAATTAATGCCTGACCTGTCATAACGTCTAAATAATTTAATTGGAAAAGCCAGCCGTTAAACCTTATGTTACTAAACTATTAAGCAGTGTAGCTCTGCAAAAACAAATAGGAACATATTTAGTGCTCCCAGCTGAAAGTTTGGGAAGCACAAAAGTGGTGTGATGCAAGGAGCACTGGAGACACCACCTTGCCAAAGTTGGCCATTTTTATGTAGAGCTAATTATTTACTGTTCATCTGGAAGTTTAAATCTGAGCTGCTAATGTAGACTTAAAAATTGTAAAGAAATCAAATTTGAACACTTGTAACAGGGAAAGTGCCCTGGTACTTACCACAAGAGACTTTTCTTGGGGTTCCCAAAAACCAGCAAATATACAATGAAGACACACTTTGGAAATTATTTTCATTTTATCCTATACAGACCTTATATATTCTTAATTTTTTAATGTTGTCAGGAATTTATGATAGATAATCAACATACTGTTAAAAAAAATCTTCTGTTTCTTCGTGTTTTATTTGATACTTTGGAAAAAGCTGTAGTATCCTTGCTTTGGCATCTTAAGCTGTGTTTAAATAGAAAATCCATGGCTGCTTTTTTGTGTTTAGATTTTGTCGTCAGTCAGCAAAGTTTGCAGGGTGAATCCACGGAACTGAAAAAAGTAGTTTCATGTGGAAAATCTTACAATTTCAGTAAATTCCTGTTACAGTCATAATCATGAAGAGTTATTGCTTTGGCCTTTTCTTCCTAAATTTGTATAATTTAAGACTGTTAAGGGATCCAGAGAAAACTTCAGTCAAATCTATTAGTAAGGTAGATTTGAGTTGCCTGTAGAGGACACAAAGCATGCTTTGAAAGGTATGTGGTATTACGTGGTTTGCTTGTTTCTTTCTGGTACTCCAGGTCTCATAAATAATGTTAAAGACTACTTAGCCTTTGTTACTGGCAACTCAAAAGCACTTGGGAGGTGCTTCCAAACTCATGTTTAAAGAAAACAAAAGTGTCAAGTAAAAGTCAACCAACTTTCAGATTTTGAAACTGCAGCATTACCTTTCGGGCCTTTTTTCATAGCTAGAGGAGTTTAAAATTTATTTGTGAATACATCAGACCATATATTTAGCTGTGAAGCTTAGAGTTTTGAAATAAATGCTAAAATTAGAAGACTGAAAGTCACAGAAACTGGAATAATGTGACCAAATTATGGAAGCACATGAAAATTGGTACAAGTGTAGTTACTCATGTGCCATTTCTGTGTAAATATTGCAGAGCTGCAGAACTTGTACTCATGTGACTTGATTCTTCTTTGATACTGAGGAGATTTTACTCTGGTGCAGTGCAGCGACATTAACGCTAACATTCACGTAACCATTCTGATTTGGCAAATCCCAGATGTCAAAATATCTTCTCAAGAGTTTGCTTCCAATATAGAGAATACTGGAAATAGATTTCTTTAACTGGAGTTACCTGCAGATAGCTGTAAACAACAGCTTGTTGTATTGGAAGGATTTTTAATGCATTTAGAAACAGACCTTCACAGGCTCTCTGTATTTATTCTTACACTCTGTCTCCTCCAGGATTCACTACTGATACAGATGATGAAATAGGATCACTGTGACTTTGTACTTGACAAAAGTTAATTATTGGGATATGTGAGAAGACCTTAAATAGTATTGGAAAGAAGAAGAGAGCAAAGAGAGATTATATGTAATTATCTGTCAACTCTTTAAATATAAAAAAAATTAAAGCTTAGAGAAGAATTATTTACTACTTAAGCTCTTAATGTAATTTAAAGGAAGAAGTATCTCCAACTGAAATTATTCAGTCTAGTGGTCTTATTCTGAAGGTTTTATACAGCTTGTATTAACATAATCTTAGTTTCTAAAAATACAGGTAATTATTTTACTTTGCAAAATGTATTGAAACATATAAAATATGACTGAAGTGTAATTTTCTAGTCCAGGAATTCAGTCATAATGAAGTTCAAGACAAAGTATTGGTTGCTCACAAAAATAGTAAGTTATGTTCAGTGTAAGCAACCTGTAGTGTATGTGTTTGGTGATTCAAAAGGGCTACTTTCCCAAAGCTGAAGAAATTAACAAATTTAGCAAAAATAGTCTCATATAACAAGTGGCAAAAAGAAGGAATAGCAGTTAATACAAATTATAGCTTTACATAACCAGCAGAGTGATGGTAAGTAATGGGTTAAAGTTACCATGAGTTACACAAGTACTTTAAGAAGCATCTGAAGCTTTGTAGCGTAGTGAGCCAGTGGAAACCTCCTAACAGAAGGGATAAACTGTTCATCTGTTGATATTTACAGTTTAAGAGCTGGTTCTTTTCTGGGAAAGGTGATTTTCTGCATTGCAGGCTTAATGGGCTCTTCAGAAACAACCTTAAATGCAGGCTTTCAGGCAGTGCAAGCGCAGACTTACAAGGCAGCTCTGCTGAAGGCAACAAATTTTGGGACAGAATGCGTCATGGTATACATCAATATTTCTATACTCTACTTTCCAAAACTGTGTCTGGGGTCACATCAAATCCTAAATCTCAGCCATCCTACGAAGAGTGAATAGAGTTGAGTGAATAAAGAGAAAAAATGGAATATCAAACCTTGACAGGAGAGAGAGTTAGGAGAAACATGGGGAGATTGTTGCTTACAAGATAGTTTATTTCACTGTGAACTGAAGTCAGTGGGTTGAAGAGTGTTTACCTTGCAGGGAAGTTGAATGCATGACAGTGACACTGGCCTAATTATCAGTGTTGTCATACCATATGCAAGTTTTGTACCTAGGTGATAAGGTGTAACCTATATTCAGTGCTTTTTATTCAGGACAGTATTTCTGTGTCAGCACCAGTTCACACAAATGTGTTGAGTGGAACAGTTAGAAATCTGAAGGCCGTGTTAACGCAGTTGTGATTCGCTGTGGTTTTACTGTACATTTGTGGTTTTTTAAAGAGTAGTTGATCAGTTTGATTCTATATAAATATGGTACAATATCATACAGGAGCTGAGGAAAATGAACTCTGTTAGCAGTGGGCCTTAAAGTGCAAGCTGTCCCACCAAGGTGAGAAGAAGTGGTGGAGTTTGTTTGAGGACCCTGCTCGAGGAGTTGTCTTCCATCAGGCCTTCCTGGTATCTGAATCCGAGAACTCTGAAGCAGGATGACTGAATTCAGCTTTCCAAATATATCTCAACCAGTTTAGTAGCATGAATGGTTAAGAGAGAATTAAAGAGCCATCAGCCTTTCATTATCCTATTTGATTCTTAACTCTTGGCTCCAAAGCAGTGCTTTCCCATAATAATGCATTACGATTGAACCACATAATTAAAATACTTTTTATCTAAATGAGAAAGCTGTACTTCTTGTAAATTGTTCTTGAGAATTTATTTGTGGAACATAATTATTCTGTGCATTCCCTATTAATGTAAGTAGGTGGTTATTAATTTGCTTACTATGTAGTCTCAAAGGCAGGAGGTGTTTAAGCAGTAGGAGCTTACAGGCTTCTTAAAGTTTCAGAAGTTAAAATTGCTCAAGAAGTGCATGGTCTCAGCCCCATGGAAAAGCTTACTATCTCCTACAAAAGTTTCTGATACAGTGTTCCTTCTTGTTGTTAGTGATTTTTATCTGAGCAGTTTTACTATCCTCAGGAGACAAGTTTTTGAAAAAAAAATATCAATGTGGATATCGTGGAATTGAATTTAATGGATTAAACTTTTAGTGGGTTTCACCTGGCTGGACTGAGAACTCTTTAATTACTTTAAGGGAAACACTGAGATCATGGGAAGTATCACATTTTACCACCAGAGGACTGAAAACTTATTTAGGTTGGGAAAACTTTGGTTTTATCTATATTAGCAAGTAATCTGCAGTAGGAATGGATCCATAGAAGAAAAACGGTGGGTATTTTTTCAGAGTTAATACTTCAAGAGGACTCTGCTCTGATTCCAGGGAGTCTTGAAACAGTAAATCGCTGTTGGAGCACATCTTCCATTTTAGTTCATCAAAAAGTAATACAGTTAAAATATATAATACATACTTTTAAGACTGATCCAAAATGATAAAAATATGTACAAGAATGTACTACTTATTAAACTTTGTCATACCTATAGCTACTTGATTGAAATCATCATCTAGAAGTATATATTTTCATTTATGGCGTGAACACATAAATGAAAATATGAGCAGATCTGAATCAATTAATAGTATAAAACAGAAATAATTCCCCTTTGTTGGGGAAGGAGAGTGGTCATTTTCATTGAACTGGATAAAATAATGGATTGTTTGTTTTGTGTTTATATCGTAGACAAATGGAAAAAATTACCTTCCTTAACTTTTCCAAATACTTGAGAGTGGAAAAGCCCCATTGCATAGACTTGTTTTTCAAAGCTACAGAGACTGGTAATTTGTCCACGAGATAGTTCAGATGTTGTTTTACAAAATTACTATGAAGTTCTCATAACACTTGGAGAGGCAAAGGGCTTTTAGGAAAACACATATGACAACAGGATAAATTGCTATTAAATTGTTGTTTGAAGTAGAAAGGATGTGTATTTTGAAATAGAAGACTATCAAGCAGAAGCTTTCTGCATATAATAGTCAAAGCTTACTGTTTTGAGGCACTGTCTACCAAATACAAAAAAGATGGGGGAATACTTCCTGGTGAAATAATCTGTAAACAGAGAGACTTAATTTCTATTATGACAGCATAGTAATGATCGATTCACTTTCAAATTTCATCTTTCCGTGGTGAACACAAACACAGTTGCTGAAAAGACCACTCATTTAAGTAGTTTAAATGCTTCTAGTTTGTGTGGCACAGTGAAATATGTTCGGTTTGTTGTAACCAACTAATAATACAATGTCAGTAGTGCAAGTGGACTAGAGGAGCAGAACTGCTGTAAGCAAACTAGACCTCCCTGAACTTTAGTTCTAGTAGTTTTTCTGTGCTAAAATACTGAGAGGTAAACAGGTTATGCTTTCAGTGTAAGCCTTTATTGCCTGGCATTTCCAACCCTTGTTCACCAGCCATGCTTAAAACCAAACTAAAACAAACCTCTTGGGTAAACAGCTGCATTAGAAAGCAAAATGGGAAATCCATTCCTGTCTATCCTGAACTACGTAGTTCTGCTTTGTGTACTCCTTACGCAACTCTCCCTGACAGAGAATTAAAATAATGAGCGATTTTGCTATATTTGAGCTGATAGGTTTTGTAAGAATTAAGCGTGCCAGTACAGTGAAGGACAGTCTAGAGCTGGGAAGCTTGGGAGAAAACTTGGCCAAGATCTGCTGCAGTAACTGAGTGTGACACCTTGCGTAATTATTAGCTCCCACCTAAAATCTGTGGCAACTCTTAATGGAATAAGGAACTAATTAACATAAACAGGTGGAATATGGTTTTCTATGCTGTTGTACAGAGAGGTAGTCAGATATTGCAGGAAATTTGTTTGCCGGTTAAGGAGCAGAGTAACGTCAGGCCCCAGGAGAGCCAATTCATCTTGAGGGGCAGAGACAGTCGGAGGTGCAGGGAGGTGGAGTGGGCTTGTGGGGCGGCCAGGCTGGCTGGGTGGGGAGCTCCTCAATGATCTCCCTGGAAGTGCAGGGAAGGTGGAATGGTGGGAATGGATGGCTCTGTGGAGGAATTTAGAAACAGTGAACATGTAGATACGGGATTAAGAAAGGCAAAGCTCAGGCAGAACAGAGGCCAGAGAGGTTACGGAGGCTGGTGGGAAGGGCCTGTAAAGGTACAGTGACAGCAGAGAGGAGCATGGTGATGCAAGGTACAACTAGGAAATGTCTACATACCAATTCAGATCTGATAAATTCAAGACATATTGATTGGTTTTGTTTTCTACAGTAATACTTTTATGCTAAAATGTATTAATTTGGGCAATATGAGATGTGAAGCATAGTGCTCTCTGTAGGCATTATGGCTTCGAACCTGTTCTAGCAGTACTAAGCAGAATCTCATTTGCACCAGGCTATTTGTCTACTTTTACAGTCTGGCTGAAATAGCTGGGAGGTACAAACTCTGGCTTGTCAGTGCACAAGAGATAGATGTTAACATAGCATTCTTCTGGCTCACTCAACTATTCTGTTGTAGTAAAGAGCATACAGGAACATTTATCTTGCAAAAAAATGTGTAATTTCAGCTAGGATTAGTTGCCTTTTCAAAAGACTGACCGGCTGCTTTGAGTACCATAAAAATGTTTGGGGGGAAAAAATATTCCAGGAAGCTTTAAGGCATGAAAAATTTAAAGGATAAGTTAAATGGCAAATGGAATTTGTCATTTACTCTGTGCATTCAGTGGATGTGTATTTGTGTATACTACAGTGACAGCTAAAATTAGCCCCTTTTCTTTCCTGCAGTAGGCAAGGAACTGTTTGAAGTCAGGATATGAAAGGAATTAAATTGATTCCAAAAGAATTTCAAGGGTGTGAGGGGATTTCAGGAGGAGGAGGATACAGTACCAATCCTAAATGAAGCGTAGCAAACGTTCCTCCAAATCCTGGCAACAAGAGTTCGCAGGGAATACCTTAGAAGGGTGTGTGACAGCGATGTCATGTTCATCCAGAAGGCTGAACAAACACCTGAACATTTACAAAATAGTGAAAGTGATGGAAAATAAACCTAAAAACACTTTCTCAGCAGGTAGTGGAATGTCAGGAGCCATCTCAGATTTTTAAAATCAAATACAGGTATGAGAGGTGTATGTGTGTGGTTACTCTGGTTTTTAAATATAATTGACAGGGTCATTTTAATTCTAGACCTTGCACTGTTTTGATTGGGGGGGGGGGGGGGGGGGGGGAGTACATTAACACTTGATAATAATGGAAAGCAAAGCATGCTCAAGATAAAAAGTCATGCCTATCAACCCTGATAGGTTTTCATCAAAAAATGCAGCAACCTCTTCATTTGTAACTCTGTTTTCCCATTGCCCAATTCTTGGCAGCAAATTATTTGAGAGATTAAAGGAACATTTCTTCATGCTGATCTCACAGAGAGTAATCTTACCAAGTCACTCCCTTTTCAGAGTAATTTGCTGGCTTTGCTCCTTCTGTATCATGTTCAAACTCCTCACCTTCAAAGCACAGTAAGAGTTTGCTCTTGGCAATCTCATTTCTCATTTATTCTTTTCAAATTCTTTTCCATCTGTCTTCTCACCTGGAATTCCCTCTCCTTTTCTTGGTGCAACAAGTAAACATACTGATTTTCACATCACAGTGAGGGAAGCTTGTTTACGTTCATTTTCAAAGTGTAAAAACCTTAAGAACAATACAGACCATTATTTTTAAATTTTTACATTGTTGATAAACCCTCTGGAGCTTTTGATACTTGTGTTAAGATACCAGCTCCCTGAGGTAGGGATGGGGCCTCCTGGGTTCCAGTGCTTTGTTGATAAACCAAATGTTCCAATCTTCTGCACTGGGTGGATTAACTTTTTTAAGTGAGCAAACAGAATGTATTTGTAAAGTGATTTGTAAAGTGGTGTTACAAAGTGCAGATGTGTGAGAGAATTTTAAATGTGGTCAGTAAAATATTTTCCAATTTTGTCTTTAATGCAAAAATGAAAGTCTCATTAGCCTGGTATTGATGACATAGACTGGTAGATGACATTGATACTTCTGTTTGTTTCTTACCACTGCTCCAGCATAGCACAACCTAGTGGTACCGAACTAATAATGGGATCTTTTCTAGGTGTTAGCCATACCCTATGGGGTTATGTAGACTCCCTTTTATTTCTTTATAATTTATTTTCAATGTAGTGAGGTTTTGTGTTAATGTATTAAAAAAAAAAAAAAAAGGGAGACTTTATTAAACAAAAGAGACATGTTCTTACCATTGGCAAGGTGGTTCCTTTCTCCGAGATTGCTGATGAAAAGTGTGTCTATATCTTTAACTGCTACATATGCTGCAGAAATTCTCACCAGCTGTCATATACAGTATGTCTGCCATACTGACTGTATAGATTACAGCAAGATTATTTTGGTGAATGTTTTCATAGATTCATTCAGCTTGGATAAGACCTTTGAGATCATCACACCACTAAACCATGTTTTATTTACTTTTTTTTTCTTCTTTCTGGTGACTGATAAAAGTTGTTACAGTGTTAGGTGGTGATTCGGTTAGCAGGGCAGTTTTCAAATTGTAACAGTTGCAGTTATTGATGCTGTATTTGTTTGTGGAAGGGTATACGAAGGTCTGTGACATCTCTAGCTGTGTCCCATTAAGAACAGGGGAAAGAAGAGTATTCTGAATTTACATGAAGATTTCTGTTTAGTCTGGACTCGGAGCTCAGAATGTCACACGTCTTACTTGGAAATTAATTATTTGGCTATTTAAGTAATTGCATATGACTTTTGACAAGGATGGTAAATTCCAGATAACTGTATTAGAAGGATTAGTATGAATTTAAGCAGCAGCAAAAGGATGCCAAAGATACGTAATTTCCAGTTTATATGGAAAATTAAAATGAAGAGTGTAAAGTGAAGAAAGCTATGCAATAGCCAAGTAAGAATGAATTTAGGGGAAGAATTTAACACTCAGATGTGTTCTGTATTTTGGTAGTTTTCAGAGTTGTGGGTGTTTTGCCTCTTCTGTAGTTACTGTTTTGTGATTTTATGTTCATATAAAAAACAATCAAAAAAAGCAAGTGATATTTAAGAATCTGTATCGGCAGAGGGAAGTTTTTCAGATTTTGGGGGGGGTGCAGTTAGTAATGAAAGGCATTTAGTAGATGACTAGGCAAAAATGAGGCTTCTTGCTAAACACAGAAGTACTATCTAGCAATTAGGTATTTTGAACAGTCAAAGAGTTCTGTGTTCTGAGCTTCAGTGGTATATATCTGAGAAAAATACTTGAGGTATTATTTCTGACAGGCTCTTAACCTTCATATACTTTATCCTGTGTGATACCTCTTTATTTCTTTGGTACTTTTCTCACCAAAATCTTCTGAATTCACTTTTCTTCTTCTCCCCCAGCATCCCGTCCCCGTCCCCCTGCCCCCCCCCCCCAAAAAAAAAAAAAAAGCAAAAAGCTTTGCCTTATGATTATAAAGATAAGTCACTTATCTCAAGCTGGCTAGAAAATTAAAAGTACAGCTATGGTTCAGTCATCTACTGCATCTATTTTGCATTTTCCAAAGTGTTCTTTATAAAGATAATACCTGTAAGGTTTCTTGCACTTTTGTAGGTGTATGTAAGAGAAAGTGGAAACAGCAAAACTTTCCAAAGCACTTAGTGTTGACCTATCTTTTTAACTTTGGATGTTCATAGGAGTTTTAATATTGACAAATTGGACATAACTAGGGAGCTCTAGATAAATTTTAACATCCCACCCCACACTGAGACTTCCTTAGGGGTGTACGGTAGTCAGAGGCAGTTTGGAGTAGGACTAGTAAGTCCCAGTACCCAGTGTCACAATTGTAGTGCTCCTCTAGGTTTATGCTTGCCAAGAGGGGGGTGTATGTCTTTCCTTCTTGGACTATGCAGTATTCTGGTTTTAGAAGCCATAGGTGATATTACATGAAAACAATGCATGCACAAATACACTGGTATAAGAGTTTAAAGTGGAATGGAATGAATTTATGCTGCTTATCAACTTGATGTGCTTAAAGAGATTAAGAGATCCACACTGTTGTACAGTGGCACGGGGACAAGAAAAATTAAAAATTTAATTAAAAATATAAAAAAAAAATTATGGACACATCAAGCACCTGTGACTTGTAACATGCCAAGAGAAAACCAATGGGGATAATAGTATTTTCAGACTTTTGAATGACCAGTGAGGTTGGTGTAACAGCTTATAAGAACACATCTTTCAAGCAAATAGTTGCTTTTGGAAAGGACTATTTTTTGTAAACATCTTAGCTCTAAATAGTGCACACTTTAAAGTTTTGTTTGGATTCTTAGAAGGATCTATTTTTTTAAAAGCAAAATGGTTTTGCAGTAAACAGTTAATCGAAAAGTTTTTAAACACTTGAAATTGATATGCATTGGTTTTCCTTTTCAAAATCAGTGGGAATACAGACACAAATTCTCTTCTACATCTTGAAAGTCACCATCTCAGATTTTCCTGTGCAGACCCGTTTCCTCATGCGCTTTTTTTTTTTGTCCATGGAAAGAAGCAATCTTTAACCTGTCAGGTGTGCATACAGTTAAAATATTTGGAGACATGCAGTATGCAGGATATAATTCTTTTTTCCTTTCCACTTTTTTCTGCTTTCTACTTACTTACTTGGTTATTTTGAGTGCTTAGTTTAGTGGAAAGTGTTCAAAATTTTCTTTAGTTAACAAACCTCAGAAAAGGAAGTAGCTTGAGAACTTTGCATTTCACATAGCAAAGGAAATAAGGTGACATTCTTAAGACACTCATTTTTTCATTTGAAAAGTTTTCAAAAACACAGGTATTGCACATAAAGAGACTGGGCTAAGTGCCTTTGGAAAGCTTTGTACATGTCCCTTTCTAACCTTTCATATTACCAGTCTGATTGCTTAGGCCTTAAGGCAACATTTTAAAATTCCTTTCATTCTCCTGTATTCCAGCTTTTAATTTCAAAACAACTTTGTGGGAGAGAGTTGCTTGTACTTACATTAAACAACCTAGTATTTCTTTACATCAGACAAGAAAAAAATGCCAAAATGTTTTCTTCTAAAAGCTGTTAAGACAGAGGAAGCAAAAAAGACTTTCATAAACTGGCTACATTAAGTAGTCATTGATAGTTCACCTCAAAAGAACACAGAATTGTTTACGTGAGAAGTTACCCTGCTATTACAAAATACAGGGTTTCTCTGAGCCTGTGCTCTGAAGTTCCTCTGCAAGTTACCAAAAGCAACCTTAACTGATAAAAGCGCTCAAAGGAGTCAGGCTCTAGGAGTCCTTGGCATATGAGCTTTTGTTAGGAGGCTGAAACTTGGAAGCTGATAAAGAGTGTTCTGGTATGTCATGCACTGTGAAATCTAGAGCTAGTACCTAGCTAACTAATTAACACCAGGTGTTAGTTAATCTTAGAGAAAATTTACTATATCCCATAATAGCTAGTAGCAGAGAAGCTTTGCAGGTCTACTAAATAAATTTTAACTTGATGGTCAAATTAAATAACTGTAAAAACATCATCCTGTTTCTCATTGATAAAAAAACTACAAATTTTACTGATTGCAGTTGTTCAGCTTTTCCAAAAATTTAACAAGTAAGTTGGCTTGATTATATTTTTTTATTCTGCATCCTATTTTTTTCCTAAAGTAATCTTTCCTCAAAATTATTATTGTTGTGTTGGTCACAGTTAAATTACACACAGATGGGTTTCAAACCTAGTATCTTTAATCAGGGTAACCTGGGTAGCTGGTTTCCTCTTAATGCACAACTTCTCCCACTTTTATTAAAATCAAAAACTGTACCAAGCTGTGACTAACCATATTTGAATATGGCATTTCAAAACAACTACAAATTTTTTACTGGTTTAAGTCAAATTTTTGGTTATTTATTTTATATGTGCTGAGAAAAATGTGATGTAGTACAACTGTATCATTAGAAACTAGTCGAAATGAATATACTTACCAATGTTAACATTCCTTTATCTAGTGAACTGTCATATAAAAAAAAACCTGTTTTGCTGTATTCAGTAGAGCAATAGTAATTCATCTCAGATGATAGCAAAGGTTTGTTTTTATGGTTATTACAGTATACTGGAAACTTGATACAGCCTCCTGACATAAAAATACACATTTTTATTATTCAGATAGCAGGAATCTCAGATGCTTTAACTGGAAATAATTTAATTTGCGCTGAGGACCTCTGTAGGTCTTCCAAGATAGTTCTGATGGTAGAAGTATGTAAAATTGATTCCACTAGCAATTTATTTTAAGATTAATAACACTTGAGTTAGCCTTTCTTTGAACAAAACTGACCTTGTTTGTATTGTTCCTTACATGAGAAAAATAAATGCAGGGACCCATCTTTTAACATTCTTCTTGGATTATGGAGACACTTCATATTCTGGATCTCAAAAAGAAACAGGGAGACTTAGTTTCAAATGTTATTGCCTTTAGGTTGATACATTATGCAAAACTTTAATTTGTTCAGGTGAAAGCAGCGTACATATAGCTTAATATAGGGAACATGTATCCTTCATTTAGAAGGAAATCCTACTGAAGAAAGCACATCTTTCAATGTAAGCAGTTTAAGAAGGTCTTCAAGCTCTGTGTCTAAAAATATGTGAAAATTTAAGTGCAGGTACAGAAAGAACAAAGGAAGCTGAAACAAAGAACATTGAACTAGGTATATAAGATGGCTTTAAATTAGGACTTGAAAACAGGTATTGGAGGTTCTTCACTGAGAGAGCGGTCAGTCACTGAAACAGGTTCCCCAGGGAAGTGGTCATGGCACCAAGCCTATCAGAGTTCAACAAGCATCTGGATGATGCTCTTAGTCATATGGTTTAGTTGTAGGTAGTCCTGTGAGGACCAGGGTTGGACTTGATCCTTATGGTCCCCTTCCAACTCAAGATATTCCATAATTCTATGAAAGAGACATGGAAAAACTGTGGGTGCAAAATGGGATGCTCTTGCGTGTAGGACTGGACAGCTTGGTAAAGGCTGATGAAGAAAAATATTTTTTCTGTCTTGTAAGAAAATTGCAAATGCCTGATGATTTTTAAAGATCCTCTTACAACACAGAGCAAAATAATAGTAATTTCCATGGTTTAGATTATCTGTAAAGAAAGGCCAAAGTTATTCAGCAAAGCTAGGCAGAAAAACTGTTGCTGAGGTGTCTGAGCACGCCAGCTTTTTTGGAGCCTGATAGTGCTTTGGTTGTGAACGTAGAGTCTCAGGAATCCTTTCTGTCTGTTCTACTACTAACGTAAACAGTACTTCTGTAAAAAGACGACTTCCTGGGCTCTTCATGATGCTCAGTGTCTGAGAACTTCAAACAGGTTAAAACAGCATAGATATTCTGGATAAATTAAACTGGTTTTCAGGGATGCCCAGGGCCACCTCCCAGTCTTGCAGGTAGAGAACAGGGAATTCCTCACTTGCTTGGAAAAGTGACAACCCGCAGCACCACAGCTTGGAAGGAAACAGATGCAGATGACCCAGTATCTTCCATCCATTTCATTGGGAGGGGATTTACTATTTCTGCTACTTTAGCTTATGCTGGTTCTCCAAGTGCAGTGAGTTATACAATGAACACTGTTTTATGCCAGTGTAAGCATATTTACATTTGGGCTTCTGCCACAGAAACTCCTTTTTAAAAGGAAATCAGATCTTGTGTTTCTGTGCAGGCGTAAGTTTCTCTTGGCTTAGGCTTATGAAAAATACATACAGTTGCATATTGTCCATTAAAAAAAAAAGACTAAAGTTTGAAATAAGGTTACTAAAGACAAAGTATAAATCCAAAGTGGAAAGCTGTAAGTGAATTCCATAGGTTTCTAAGACAAAATATCTGGGTTGGGAGAAGAATCTGAGGGACCCAAGCCTCATGTATATAAATGCATATGCATTTTTTCATATTCTTGTTAAGCTATTTGTTTTGATGTCATATTTATTTTATTTTAATTAAAGGAATCTGGCATACGAAATGTATGTATATCTGTGCCATAGCTAAACACGAATTTAAACAGCTTGTGTATCAGCAGTAACATTAGAAATTCAAATATTATTGCATAAGGATTTTGCATAAGACTGAAGAAATAGTTCTTAAAAAACTGTTCTATGTGGAGTCTTTCTGAATTTTATATTTTAATTTCCTAAAATTATTTTTGTCTGGGTTTGGTTGGTTTGGGGTTGTTTGGGGGGTTTTTTTGTTTTGTTTTGTTGCTTTCTCAAAGAGCTGGCAGGGTAAATGGCAGCCGTAAACCTAAGGGTAGGCTGCAAAGTTTTTCTTCCAAAGCCTTCCTTTCATGTTTAGCCAAGTGAGAGACATGGAGTGAAATGTAAACTCCGTCTCGACGTATCCTCATGGCCTTCTCTCCTGGTGAACAGCCAGAAGGGCAGAAGGGGGGCCAAAGCCGCCCAAGGCTGCTAGCCGCTGCAGCTCCCAGGTTGCTCAGAGGAGGAGGAATGTGGAAACAGTGCTCAAGGGCCCTTGATACCATACCCTGAGAACAGTGCTCCCCATCGCACCTGCACCTGCTCCTTCTCACTTCATCCTCCCCCAGGACAGAAGGAAAAGGCATTCACTTCTCTTCTGGGTCGTTTAACTGTTTCTCTTTAATCCCTGGCAGTCTGACTGAGAGCTAAGTGTGTGTTTTGTTGGACTTTGTTCTGTTTGAAATTACAGACTGGAACCATTTTTATGTAACATGGGAAACAAGATTTGCAAAAACTCAAATGTATACACTGGGGAAGAAACTTCCTCTAAAATACAAACAGATGTTTGTACATTTGAGTGAAGGTTTGTATGAGAGGCTTTGTCATAAACTGCGTAGATGCAATATCGAGTTCTAACAATTAAATGATGACTAATTGATGAGTTTGATCACTTTGACATGATCTGCTGCACTGGCACTCCTGGTTTTGTTTTTGTTTGTTTAAAAAAAAAATAATTCTCAACTGTATTTTACACACACAGCTAAACTTAAAAGTTCTTCTTCAGTATGGGGACATGGAAAGTTTTGTCCCAGGAAAACAGGGTGATTCCTAGAACTCAAGCTATTCCTTCCAGTGCAGGAGAGATGCATATGTCTGATAATAGCCATAATTGCTTGGGGCCCTTTTTCTACCAAGTAATTCTTTGGCTCATAACGACTGAAGGGCTGTAATTTTTTGGTTGGTTGCTTTGTTTGTTATTGGGATGGAAATGAATAAGGAAGCAGTGTTTCCTGTCTTGTGTAAAGGTGTGTTTCTTTTTGCTTCCAACCTGCCCCCTCCCACCTGGTTCTCTCTCTGCACTTGTCCTTACTATACCTTCTGTAACTTTACTCTGCACAGAGCACAAAGGAATATATACAATATTTTTTAAATATTCTGTTTTGGCCATGAACTTCCCCCTCAGTCAGTTGGCACCTACAAATTCTCTAGTTAATGTCTCTGTCTTTTTCCCTATTAAAGTTTATATGGAGTATGCTAGTGGTGTTTACATTCTGCACTGATGCAATTAAGTGTGATTGTGAAGAAAATTGTTTGCTTCAGTCTGAGGATCACCAGTTTTGGGGAATCATTGCATGGATCCTGCTAATAACATAGTTTTAGTACCCATCCCAGATACAACAGAATGAACTATGATTTTCCTGTGTTCATATGTAAATCAAACTCATGTCTACCTGTGTATATACATATGGTGTTCCTTTGGCTGTTTAGTAATTACCAAATAAGCTAATCTTGTAAGGTATTATCTATCTGTTCATTAAATTATTGATCTGTTACGATTTAAGTGTTAAAGTTGAAATAAATTATCAAGCACAGAATCACAGAATAGTCAGGGTTGCAAGGGAGCCTCTGGATATCATCTAGTCCAACCCCCTGCTAAAGCAGGTTCACCAGAGCAGGTTGCACAGAGCCACATCCAGGTGGGTTTTGAACACCTCCAGAGAAGGAGAACTGGACACAGCACTCCAGATGCAGCCACACCAGGGCAAAGTAGAGGCAGAGGTTGTCCCCCTCTCCTGGCCCCACTCCTCCTAATGCACTCCAGGATCTGCTTGGCTTTCTTGGCCACCAGGGCACACTGCTGGCTCATGGGCAGCTAGACCAGGTCCTTCTCTGCAGAGCTGCCTTCCATCAGGTCAGCCCCAGCCTGTACTGGTGCATGAGGTTGTCCCTCCTTCGGTGCAGGACCCTACACTTGCCTTTGTTGAACTTCATGAGGTTCCTCTCTGCCCAACTCTCCAGCCTGTCCAGATCTCTCTGAATGGCAGCACAGCCTGTTGGTGTATCAGCCACTTCTCCCAGTTTTGTATGATCCATAAACTTGCTAAGGGTCCTTCATCCCTTCATTGTCCCTTCATCCAGGTCATTGATGAGTAAGCTGAACAAGACTGGACCCAGTACTGACCCCTGGGGAACACCACTGGTTACAGGCCTCCAGCTGAGCTCTGTGCTGCTGTTCACAACCCCCTGAGCTCTGCCACCCAGCCAGTTCTCAATCCACCCCACTGTCCCCTCACCTGACCCACACTTCCTCAGCTTACCTATGAGGATATTGTGGGAGACAGTGTCTGAAGCCTTGCTGAGGTCAAGGTGGACAATGTCTGCCACTCTCCCCTTGTCTATACAGCCAGTCATTCAATCACAAAAGGCTATTAGGTTGGTCAAGCATGATTTCCCCTTGGTCAATCCATGTTGACTGTTCCTGATGACCCCCTTTTCCTCCACATGCTTGGAGATGATCTCCAGTATGAGCTGTTCCATCACCTTTCCAGGGGTGGAGGTGAGGCTCACAGACCTGTAGTTTCCCAGGTCCTCCTTCTTGCCCTTTTTGAAGACTGGAGTGACATTGGCTTTTCTCCAGTCCTCAGGCACCTCTCCTGTTCTCCACGACCTTTCAAAGATAATTGAGAGTGGCTTGGCAATAGCATCTGCCAGCTCGCTCAGCACTCAGGGGTGCATCTCATCAGGGCCCATGGATTTGTGGGTGTCAGGTTTGCCTAAACAATCTCTAGCCTGATCCTCCTCAACCAAGGGAAAGTCTTCCTTTCTCCAGACTTCTTCTCTGCTCTCCAGGGTCTGGGGTTCCTCAAGGTCGTCCTTGGCAGTGAAGGCTGAAGCAATGAAGGCATTCAGTAACTCGATCTTCTCCATGTCCTTTGTCACAGGGGCACCCGCCTCGTTCAGCACCAGGCCCACATTTTCCCTAGTCATCGTTCTCCGGCTGATGTACTTGAAGAAGCCCTTCTTGTTGTCCTTGACCTCCCTCGCCAGATGTAATTCCAAATGGACCTTAGTCTTCCTCGTCGCCTCCCTGAATGTTCTGACAACGTTCCTCTATTCCTCCCAAGTGGCCTCTCCCCTTTTTCCGTATTCCACAAGTAAACTTGCTGCTTCTGTTTGAGGTTTGCTAGAAGCTCCTTGCTGACCCGTGCAGGCCTCCTGCGCCTTTTGCTTGATTTCCCGCTCGTGGGGACGGACCTGTCTTGAGCCTGGAGGAAGTGGTGCTTAAATATTAACCAGCTCTCTTGGACCCCTCTTACCTTGTGGAGCCCTAGCCCATGGGATTTCTCCAAGTGGGTCCTTGAAGAGGCCAAAGTTAGCTCTCCTCTAGTCCAGGGCTGCGATGCTACCTGTTGCCCTGCTTTCTCCACACAGGGTCCTGAACGCCACCATCTCGTGGTCCCTGCAGCCAAGGCGGCCCCCAGCCTTCACGTCCCCAGCCAGCCCTTCTTTGCTTGCCAGCACAGGGTCCAGCAGCCCACCTCGCCTCGTTGGCTCCTCCACCA
Organism: Falco cherrug; assembly: GCF_023634085.1. Classification (NCBI taxonomy): domain Eukaryota; kingdom Metazoa; phylum Chordata; class Aves; order Falconiformes; family Falconidae; genus Falco; species Falco cherrug. The sequence continues at coordinate 37,943,740 of NC_073697.1, forward strand.
GCTGCCTCAGAATGTTATCATCATCAGTGCTCTGCAGGAACCTCCAGGACTGCGTGAGCCTGGCTGTGTTGTCTTTGCAGCAGCTATCAGGGAGGTTGAAGTTTCCCCCTGAGAACCGGGGCCTGTGATGGTGGTGCTGCCTCCAATGGTCTGTAGAAAGCCTCGGCGGCTTCCCCTTCCTGATCGCGTGGCCTGGAGCAAACACCCACGGGACTGTGCCCCGTGTCGGCCCGTCCCTTCACCTTTATGCGTAGGCTCTCACTTGTTCTGCATCCAACCCCAGGGAGAGCTGGATACGTCCCAGTTGCTCCCTCACATGAAGAGCAGCTCCAGCGCCTCTCCTCGCTGGCCTGCCTTTCCTGAAAAGTACGTAGCCATCCACGTAGCATTCCAGTCACGCGAGCTGTCCCACCATGTCTCTGTAATTGCAATGAGATCGGGGCCCTGCGACGGCCACGCAGATCTCTGATTCTTCCTGTCTGTTCCCCACGCTGCGTGCCTTGGCGCGCAGGCGTTGCAGAGAGGTAACTGAGCACGCGGGTTTCCCCGGAGGAGTGGGAGAGGGTCTGCCATAGCCACACACACCCCTGAGGCGGCTGGCCTGCTGGGTCTCATCTTGGGAGGCCGCAAAGGAACATTTGTCACTGCTCTGGTTGGCCTGACTTTTCCCCGGTTGGATGTTATGGCATGGTGGCACTCTCTCTTCTGACCAATGAGACAGATTTGAAGTGGTAATTCCTTCTGAGAATATCCTTGCACTGTGTGTGTACCTCTTGAGATGCTGCAAGTGCAACTTCAATTTACAGTCTGAGCTGACAGAAGACTTGAGAGGAGAGACATGCCATGGGGTAGACATGGCAACTATTATCGCCAACATTGAATTCCATTAAAATTTTCCTTTTCCTTTCAGAATAGCATTAAAGATGTGAAATACTGTGCTCTAGTTGACCATAAATGCTGGTTTTGTTATGGAAAGGCTTAGTCTTTTAGTCTTAGTAGTTCATGTTACTGCTGTTTGAATCATTAAGGAGGGGAGCTCCCCTCTGTGTATGTAAAGTTGGAGGGAAAAGAGAGTTTTGAAGGCAGAATTCCTAATTCTAGAGTTGTAGAGTTTTATGCATCACTTGCAAAATGTGGAGGCACAGACTGAGCAATTAAAAAATACCTGGAATGGATACAAGGGAGGGTTACAGTATTTTGTTGTAATCTTTCTGACTTGTATTCAAAAGCAGCGCCAATGATCTACAGTTTTCAGATATTATGGAGCGATCAAGTGAAGAAACCTCAAGGATACACACCTTCAACAGATTTTTTTCCAATAATTCTTTTTAGCCATGTTTTAAAATAAATAATTAAAAGAGTTGTTCCAGGATGCAGTGTATTACCTTTAATAAGTGAAATTTGATTTTCAAGCTGGAAAACACATCCCTTATGTCCTCATCCTTAGCATTCTGCACCCATGAAATAAATAAGGTGAGGAAAGTCAGGCAGAAAACATGCCTTAAAGGTCTTATAGCAAATTTGTTATTCTAGTGCTGTATTTTCTTGCAGCATTTTTCTTTCACATCTCTCAAGTGGTCAGGATACTTTCCGGTTTGGGTTTATGTTTATTTTTTTAATGTTTAAGCTTAGTCAATTAGTACAGGAGGGTTAAAGTATTGGTTTTTGTCTCTCATGTCTGGAAACATTCTAGCATTATTGAAAATCATCATGAAATTTAGGGGGATGTTAAGACTGCGTAGAACTGAAGCTCTTCCTACGCATTTGGGTAAAATCAGTAGAATCATAGCAATAACATAATTTCATTGTGTATAATTTTAATTTACAATTTTATACGGTTTCATTCATAGTCTCAGAAAGAATGTAACATAAATTCTGTTTAGTAGTACTGATCTAATTCTAGTGATTTTTGGTTTTTTCTTCTTCTTTAGGGTGTACCTCAGTTACCATGTGCCAAAGCATTGTATAACTACGATGGAAAAGAACCTGGAGATCTTAAATTCAGTAAAGGAGACATCATCATTTTACGTCGACAGGTGGATGAAAATTGGTATCATGGAGAAGTCAATGGCATCCATGGCTTTTTTCCTACCAATTTTGTTCAGATTATTAAACCTTTACCTCAGCCTCCGCCTCAGTGCAAAGCACTTTATGACTTTGAAGTAAAAGACAAGGAAGCAGATAAAGACTGTTTACCATTTGCAAAGGTAAAAGTGGACTAAAATTATTTTTTTTAATAATTTCATTCACAGAGATAAGAATGATAAGGCTGTTCTGTAATCTTGTATGCATTTTTTTAATGGAGCTGCACAAATATGAAAAGACCAAGTGATTCTGCAAGTATTTCTCCTATGTTGATTAGTTTTGCCTTCCTTCTCTTCCTAAATTACATACTCTTTCCCTGAGGTTTTATTTTTGAGACTGCATTCTTTCATAATTGCATCCTATTCATAATTGTAATCCTATTAATTTATGAAAAATAACCTATGTTATTAATTAAGTGTTCCATCTTGTAAAGAAACATTCATTTTAAATGGTTGAAGTTGGTACTATTTTCAGCTTTGCATTTAGTAAGCAACAGTTTTAGGATCTACTAAAATTTATAATTCTGTAATATTATTAATTGCTTTTTGGAACATATAACACCTCTTCTTACATTGTTTCTATTGTAATTAGTTTTCTGTTTTGCAAGGCACATAGTGATACAGAATTTTAACAGGACTTAGAGCTATTCCCTTCTTTCAGTTTCTGATTCTTTAGTTTATCAGATTTCGCAAAAATGTTGCAAGATCACATGTAAGCTAATCACTTTTCTACCCTTGCCTATTAAAAATGAAAAGGCTGGCTAAATTTTAAAAAGGAAAGATATTATTAATATGTCGACAGACAGTGGTTATTACAACACAGAACAGCAATACTGTTGAGGATGATTGGCATTAGTTTGCATATTTTGATTAACTTGTTGGCGAACTTGGGGGGTTTTGTTTTTTTTAAATCTGCAGTCTCACTTGAGTAAGCATATATGTTTCAAAATATTTTAACTTGCATATGAAACAATTACATATCTCAGTATAAGTAAGAGCAATGCAAGTAAATCCTTTTTTCAGTAACATTCTCAAAACAGTATCTAATCCAAATGCTCCATGCAGATGTGAAAGAAATTATATCACTTGCCGGTGTTCTTAAGTACTTAAGTAGAAAAGCAATATCTAGGGAAGATTAGGTAGTGAGTCAGTTGAGAAGGAAAAAGATTGCCATTCGGTTGATTACTGCTAAAGACTTAGAGGGGAGCTGATGAGTATCATGGACTGAACACAGCAGCAAGTCTGGTACTAAGGACAAAGTCAGGTGGCCAAGATTAGCTGCGGACAGTTGGCCAAACTGACAAAATAGGAAAAGGAACAGCTGGAATGAACTTCAACCCCAATAGTGGCACGTTCCTGTTATAGAGTGCTTTCTCTGTGATTCTTGTCTGTGTACCGCCTTCTCTAATTACCTATGTGTTATGGAGGGAAATTAAATTAGAAGTTTAATTAGAGCTGTGAGACATAATCACTGCATGTTCACGCAGGATGATGTTCTGACTGTAATTCGGCGCGTCGATGAAAACTGGGCAGAAGGAATGCTGGCTGACAAAATAGGAATATTTCCAATCTCATATGTTGAGGTGAGTAAAGTTGGGCCTTCAGTAAGGTTGTGCCCACTGTGTATTGCATTTTCTAAAGGGAAAAATAACCAGTACTGGTAGTGATTCTAAAATAATGTGAGATATAAATAATCTTAGACCTAGAATAATCAAAGATCTGTGTGCTTAGTTTGGGAAAAGTTAATGACCTCAGCAGTTAAACCAGTGGTTTTTACTTAGCTATTTGATACCTGTTTTCATTGAATGAAATTGGAATGAGAGTATTTGGAGGCAATCACTGTGTTTTCCTGATAATACTGGAGTCATGCAGTCAATCACAAATCACACTTAACCATGAAGTGAAAGCAATCAGTGAGTCAGAGTAATAATAGTAAGCTTTGCACTGTCCCTAATACCTGCCTCTCAATCAAAACCTGATTAGCACAACTAGGAAGTTAAAGAATATAGGCTGTTGTTAAGCAGGTGAAACACTGACTTGTACATGCAACATACTCTAATATAAAATCCTATGTGTTTTCCTGCATGTCTCATATGTAATGCAACAATTTACAGTGAGAGGTAACATTTGAGAAAGTTTCCCCAACCTTTTAAGGTCTAAAATCCAAAGGTTTATCTTCTATATAGAAAGGCATAGGTGATTAAGAACAGTGTGTACAGTTGCATACAGAGGTTTGGAATAGTATTTATCTTCTTCTGATAGGTATGCTATAGAGACTTGGTAAGATACACTTGCACTGGCAAGATTATGTTTAAATATAGGCGACAGAATGGTGAAATCAAAATGTAATTTTGTAGTACCAGTGGGATGAGAAGTATGTACCTCAGGTCACAGAAGAAATGTGTAACCATGCTAAGAATCAAGTCAGGTTTTATTAATTCAATTTCTGAATGCCCTGATGAGATGGGACCCTTTTAAAAAATTGACTGTGTTCAACCAACATATTATTTTTAAAAGGGAAATATGTATATTAATTTTTATAGGTTGATGTAAGGGTCAATATATCTGGGGATAGAAAATTTCACATGACTGAAATAACAACGGCAAAACCAAAAGGGTTTCACCCTGCTTAGTGCAATTCTAGCTTCAGTTTAAGAAGTTTTTAAAAGCCGGTTTCAGAAGTTCTTGCCCCTGGCTATTCATTCCTAGCTCTTTGCAATTAACTGCCCCTTCAGTTTAGCCAGTAGAGCTTTTTGTGGTGCTTTTTAAAAGTAATTAATTTAACTTAGGCAAGTTAGGAAAAGCTCTTTCTAGGGCTGCCGCTTGGGCTTACTATTTGGCTAACAACTCTTCCATTTCTACAGAAGTTTGCAAAATGTAGATACTGTTGAAAAAATTTATATAAAAATGATACTCAGTCACAAAATGTATTTCACTGTTGATGTTTTCAGACAAATTCCATCAACTATGAAAATGTTTCTTCAATTAACCCTTTTTAGAACAGGCACAAGCACTTGTGTACACACTCGCAAATCCCAACTATAATGATATGGGAAATCTAGAACAATAAGTAATGCCCAAAGAGATAGTTCAGATCAGATAGGTGGATTTTTTCAGTATGTACTAAACCAAAACACATGCTGTGATGAAGAGCAGTGCAATAACATGGAAGACTATCAATTTGCATTTTGAAATGTCTGTTTTCCAAGATTATATAGCTATTGTTTTGGAGAATATACAGACAGTTGATACAATTATATCAAACCATTCTTACTTATGTTATTATTAAAGACACCAAACATGAGATGTAATTTTTGAGGGTTTTTCAATACGGTATTTTTAGTTATATTTCCCAATCCTGTAATCATTGCCTATTTCTGTCATAATGACAGACATACCTTTACCGTGTGTGTGTTAGCCCACATCCTTTTTTCTTTTGTTTTAAAATGTGAATTAGTAGCTGCATTTACTGGAGATTTTCTGATACCATTAACTTCAAAATGAGTGTAGTCTGTGATGTTCATTCTGAGTATAGGTCTGATACTTGCAATACTTCTTGTATGAGGAGGTCTCAGGATAACCTCAGGACGACATGTTGACATCCATGAATATCTCTGATTATGTTTGAGGACAACTTCCTGGAGGAAGATTATATGATTCAGTGTTTGCTAGTCTGTTCTATTGTTTCACATTGCTTTCACTTATTAAATTGGTGGTAACAATAAAAGCTAAGAATGAAAATATTTTGAGAGAAATTTTAATAGTGATTCCATAAGAAGTATAGTTTAACAGACTCACAAAACATTACATCTTTATCTATAGACACATAGCATTGTGAAATAATTACTTCTATTTGCAAATGGAAAATAATGCAAACATTGTAAAAAATGAAATTCTATTTTCTAGAAAGTGCTAAAACCAAACAAACCCTCTAGTTTTACTAGAGTAAGACCTGATTAACATATCTAAATTAGACTTTTTTGACTGATGGAATTTCAGTGTGCTTGCATTAAAAGCGGGTCAACCAGGTTCTTGCACAGTGATGAAATAAAATGCAGTGAGTCTAGAAACTTTATGATTCATAAGTTCATAACACTTACGTAATCGGAACTAAACAGATACTATTAGAATTTTTCTACAGAGAGTACAGTTCTGTGTACAATATGCATTTGTTGGAAGGACCTCAAATTTGACATTTTGATGTGGTTTAATGCATTACAAATCCAAAAGGTATTTAAATCCTTACAAGCTATTTAGCACTCGTACAGCATGACTAGAAAAATACAAATATCCAGAATAGAAAAAGAAAAACCAGGGAAACAAAATCACTTTTAAATCAAAATCAGTAGAAAATAATGACAGCTTTTGTTTTCCCAAGTTAATATGAACAACTGGGAAACACAGTTGTATTAATCCAGCTCCTCTAGCTTTATTTATAAACAATCTTATAGAAATGTATGGGAATGTATGGGGGAAAAAAGTCAAATTATCTAAAATACTCACTGTAGTATAATTTTAAGTTCATTGTCATTTTAAACATATGCATCTATCAGTTAACATTTTAAGCAACGAGAACATAAGATTTTATGTACATAGTGTGTCAGGTTGTGGTGGGGGTTTATTAGCATCTTCTCCTGTACCAAACAGGAGTGTTTCAAAACATATTTGATTTTTATTGTGTCTATACACTTCAGATTGGATTTTAGGCTGAATTTCTTTTTAATGTTGTACTTATTAGGCTAACTTTGTCTATCACTGTTAGATGATGTGATCTGATTTAATATGTGTAGAAAAAAAAATAATCAGACTTTTGTGACAATACTAACACAGAAGAATAAGATAAAACCTTTTATGGCAACTTTTCTCTACTTTTTTACTGTTTTACCTGCCCAGAACTTAAACCAGAAAATTTATGCAAAACCTGAATGTTGTATATTATACCACATCGAGTGCAATTCTTAATAGTCTAATCCCCACTATATTTGAAAGTGATAATCTCAATGTTATCATTCCAATGACAATTTCTAGGCATCATAGTTTTGATTAATTTCCCTAACAAAAACTGCAATAAAGAACTATTCCATTTGTTTAAAAAATTAATATAAAAGCAGCTTTGCTTATGACTGTGATCTGTTCAAGATTTGCAAAATTGTTTTTCCACTGGTTTGGACAAAATACATTTGTTTTGAAACTTTAATTGCAAATCTGAATTTAGGCTTCTAAGCTATTACCTATCCTCCAGGATGACACAAAAAAAAAAAAAAAAAGCCAGATAAGGACAATGTTTGCCTTAGTTCCACTTAAGCTTTGGTCCTTTGTTTCCAAATATATGTGAAAGTGAAATGTTGTCTAGAAATCTGAATTTGACTAATAATAGTGTTGGTAATGTGGAAAAATAACTCCTTGACATATGGTGATGTAGTGAAATTGCATAAATAAAAACTTCGGATGAATGTGAGTAAAAAGATTGTTTGAGGCAGAAGATGGTGTTTTCACTTAATTTCAGAAAGTGGTGATACTTGAATTCTCACTGTGTGAGTGAAGAACACCTCAATTAATTTGTAAAGTAAGTACAGTAAAGCACAACTATAAGATACCTTGAAATAACTCTTGGATGGTAGTCTACTTGATAATTTCTCCAGATGGCTGCACGCAGGCAGAAACCTCTCTGCTAGCCCCAAGCCCTACCGCAGCACTGAGGCAGCTCAGCCGGCCGCTGCTGTATTGGCCCCCACTTAGAAAGTTGTTCCATTTCCTGGGTTTGGGGCAGGAAGGGGAATTGGATTCCAGGCCACCTGTTACAGCAAAGATTTTGTTGAATGAAAAAACCAATAAATGTGAATGTAAAGGTTAAAGTAAAGAAGCTTCAGTTCAAATACATCTGTTCAGGAAAACAACTGACGTAGAAAATGAGGGAATAGATACCGAGGTATTTGTGGCAGAAAGGAATGTTGTATTGAAACACTTTATAGCATGAGTGGGATGCATCCCCATGGTGACCTTGAATGGTTGCTAGCCATTTCATTGGAGAATGCATGCAAGTTCTTAATTTCTCTTCTTAAGGAAGAAATAAACTGTACTACGCTAAATATTTTGCAACTGTTGCTGTCCTCAGGTTACTTCTAAGAAAAGGCCAGTAACCAGTTCACTTCCATGTTTAGGTTCATGCTACTGTCCCGTGCTTGCTTCTGTACACAAGAAAGCGCAGTATGTTGCTTATATTTGAACCAGTCTTGAATCAATCCCATGGACAAGCCTTTATTTAATAGGTTGATCGCTGTATAGAATAATAAGACTCTGCAATCATGAATACTTTCAGGAGGTAAACAAACATAACTAGGTGTAACAGTTACCTCAGGGTGCTTTTAGCAGAGTGGCTTTGGGTTTTGGTTTTTATTCCTGGGTGATCTCTTAACTTTTCTGATTAGGTAGTTCTTGTTTTAGAAATGAGTACTGCCTTTCTTTCTCTGACCTGTGTAATTTGTGAACAGGCTCTTTGATAAATAAAGGGGTACATTAGATAAGAATAGAAGCGGTTGCAGCCATTGTGTAAGATATGGAAGACACAAATTCTCAGGAAGGACATGGAAGAATTTCAGTCTCAGCTGGAAAACAATGAAATGTGCAAATACATAAAATTATTAGTCTTTGAAAAGTTCGCATGTTCTTGCGTGATGGATAGGACCCTGATAGGATAAGTAGCAGAACAGGCATTTTGGTCTAATTATCTACTTGTTTCATATCCTTCAGCCTGATATCAGTGTTCTGTGATAAAATAACATTTTCACTGGTCTGTTAAAAGTATATATTTTATTAAATCTAGAATTTAATACATTAAAAAATAATTATACAGATAATTATCTAAATAATGGCTTTGCAGTTTAATTGGAGAAAGCTGTATGGTTATGTCTTCTGTACTATACAAGTGGTACAAAATTATTTTGTCCCTGTGATCCATGTCCAGCATTAGGAGGAAGGAAAATCTAACATCCACCTTTTTCTTAGGGTTGGTTTACTACTGTGACATTGTCTTCTCCTATCTTTCCTGTTCTCTTCAGCTGCATTCTAAAGGACCAACAATAAAAACATTTCAGAAAAAAATCTACATTCTCATCTTCCTATCCTTTTTCCCATTATGCCCCTCTTCCACTGCAGTATGTTCTAGGTAGTTCTTCCTCTTCAAGCATTTCATAATTTTAATTTTCCTGCAGTTGCATCCTGGTAGGTTTTTGTGTCAACCCCTCATTGTTCCAGTAGTTCTAGTTTTGAACTTTGTTTCTCTGTTTCTTCTGTATATGCATGGAATTTCCTTCCAGATCTCATTTTTCAAATACCACTTGAAAACCTTTTCTATAAAATAAATAAATAAATAAATAAATAAATCTTCATTCTTTCTCACCACTTTCTATAACCTACTTGTCCTCAGAGATAGACAAGTGTTCAGAGTGTAAGCTGTTGTCATTTCTGGGAGCTGCATTTGAATCAGTGTTGATGCTGTCATGATTGATGATATTTTTCTAGTAAAGATTTGATGGGGTAGAATACTGCTTTAAAACTCTTCATGAGCCTAGTAGGTATCTTAAGACTTGTAGAAAAACAGGTAAAATAAATAGAAGAAATAATATGCTGTAGAATAGAAATAGTACTTCCACAGTAGCTAATCTCATTCTTTCATCCTGATGTTCTTCATAAAAGATTTTTCCCTTCTTCCTAACTGGCTGCATTTATCCAAGTAACAGTATTCATATTTAGTGGTACATATTAACATTACTTAACTTGTTCAGAAAAGTGGTGCTGGTGTTACTTCAGCTCGTGAATAAAAGAGGACTCTGACATTGTTATTTCCACTAGCTCTAAAATATAAATAAGACTTTCTGGAAGTAAAGGGCTTGTGAAAAATGTAGGGGGGTTTGTTTGTTGTTGCCCGCCCTCCCCTCACATAGCTTACATTTTATTGCAAGAAGAAAATGTGTGGGATTCCATATTTCTTCATTAGGAAGGAAGGATTTGTTTGCATTTAATATAATATTGTAACAAATTAACAAATAGAAAATTTCATTGTGAACAAAAATTCATTAAATAAACTTTAAAAATGCATTTGAGGGTTCTTGGGCACAAAGATGCTGCTTCTGCATTAGAAAATTCAGAAGGTGAGAAGGTAGTTCCACAGAATTGCCAGTATGTATTTCTTTTCTCCTTATACTGTCTTATGCTCATATAGCTACTTGTTGTCAGGCTGATACAGCTGGATATTTAGTCTGTCCTACTACGTTCTTAAATTTGCGTTTAGGAAGCCTGTTATTTTACTACAGGTAGTGTTAAAGATATGTGTGTAAGTACCAAGGGATTCTAGGAGAAATGTCTTCAAAAGCCTACATGCAGAGGTGTGGGCTTATGTCATACAAACAAAACAAAAAAGGTTTAAAGTGAAATGAACGTTCAAGAAGTTTTGTGATGCAGATTTTTATATTACAAGGTTGGAGGGGACCACTGTGTTCTAGTCTGACTTCTAGATGAAACAGGCAGTGGATGTTGCTGAATTAAGCTACGTCTAACTAGAGCATAGTGGCCTTTCTTGATTGAATTTTTACCTCTGGTGGGTAGTCCACAGCAGCCCGAGAGTAAGTGTGTTAAGTTTGTAGTGACAGACCTGTTGCTCCGTAATGACTAATATCTTTTTTTTGTTATATTCAGGTGATTTTTATGAATAAAAAAGTACTAACATGTGACTATCTTTTGTAGTTTAACACAGCAGCCAAACAGTTGATAGAATTGGATAAGCCCTCAGGTTCTGCTGTCGACTCTGGAGAAGGTACCTCTGGGGCAGCCCACAACAATTCAACCCAAAAGCACACTGATACTAAGAAAAACACCAAAAAACGGCACTCTTTTACCTCCCTCACTATGTCCAACAAGTCTTCACAGTCTTCTCAGAATCGCCACTCAATGGAAATTAGTCCTCCTGTCCTCATCAGCTCCAGCAACCCAACCGCAGCAGCCCGCATAAGTGAGCTGACAGGACTTTCCTGTAGTGCCCCTTCTCAGGTAATTTACATGAAATCAAATATAAATCATGTGTGCATTTTTTTTAAATAACTGTAAAAGTTTCTGATCTTATTAGATTACTTACAGTTATTAATGATGTGTAAATATTAGCATATGCTTTCATGAAGTTAATCTTCAAACATGACATCATTAAAAGAAAACATTTTATAACACTTCTTATACAATGATAGCAAATATTTTTGCTTTTGTAATTAATTTTTTTCACCGTTTTTAGTTTATTAAGTGTCACAAGGATTTTTATTAAACTGTAGAAACTAGAAACTGGAGTGATTTAATTTCTTGGGTTTTTTCTAAATTGTATATAATATTGGATATTAATACACGTGAGTAAAAGGTAAATTCAACTGGAAAAGTACATGAATTCCAGAAATATACTGTATTAATGTGACTGTGATAAGTGGAAATATTTATTTGTTACTTTCCTGCTCCTTCAAAGCTCTTAGTTACAAGCTACAGTAGTTGGTGAACAGTTGTCTCTTTCACATAAAGATTATGTTTTGGGAGAAGAGGCAGTAATAGAGAGTAAGAAGTATTGATGTCACTTTACATGAGCTAGTAAATATATTTTATTAGCACATCTTTGGGATCTGACAGCCTTTTATGGAAGCTAGTTCAGTATATCTTCAGAGATTCTGAAACTTCAGGAAAAGTGAGCAGTGTAATCCAATACTGTTTGTATGAATATCTAACAAAAAATTAGTTCCAGTCTAAAGCTGCTGATAGCAGAGTACTGGAGATTTTGGCCATGAAGCTTACAGCTGCGTCAGAACCAGCTCTTATTAAACTACTTAGAACTGACCCTGCTGGTTGTTTTCTTTTTTTGACAGGTTCATATTGGTACTACGGGGCTAATTGTGACTCCACCCCCTAGCAGCCCAGTCACAACAGGGCCTTCATTTACCTTCCCATCAGAAGTTACCTACCAAGCTGCTCTTGGTGTAAGTACTGTTTAAGAAAACTCAGCCTTCATATTTATCTTTTGTCTGTTCAGTCTTTTTTGTTTCTCAGGTTCTGATATACTGATTTGAAATTATGATTATCTAGGGGATAGACAATGGTATAAATTGGACTACAGAAAAAGCATTCTTGAAACAAAAATGTTTGCATCCTGTCATGCATATCCATGTCTCCAACTTCGCTGTCATGTCTCTGTAGTAAACACACTTCTTTCCAGAACAGTGTTTCTTTTCAACATGAGTAGGAAAGATTATGCTGGGGAGGTGGGTAGGTTAGGGGAAACAAGCAAGACCTTACAAAAAAACATCAACTTGAGACCACAGCTGCCAGATATTTCTGTCTTACTTAATGTCAGTATTATCAGGATTTTTTTAAATAAGTTTCGAAACCCTGCTTTCTCCTAATTAAATAAGATTATTTTAGTTGTGTGTATCTAGCATGTCTAAAGTTCTTGGAGATCAATATGAAAAACTATTGCAAATGGCCATCTTTCATAGGAAGGAATATATTGCAGTGTTGTTCGCTTCGGACAAAGTCAATGACATTGCATTCAAAAAGTGCAAGATTTCATTCCAAAACCAACTGAAGTTCTTTATTTTGCTATGCTTCTGGTAGAGAATCTCTGGAATATCCTCTATCATACTGCACTTATCAGAGCCTGACCTTAACTGAAGTAAAGATTGTGGATAATATCAGAGATCTTCAAGGGAACTTAGTGAGCCTTTATTTTGATCATGGGAATTGCCAAATCTTATTCTTGGTTTGAGTCCAAAATTGTGCTTAACCCTGACCTTTAGGGGAGGGGCACAGCTGAATAATAAATCTTCACTTAGTTTAAAAAAACAACAAAACAACCCCCCCCCCAAAACCCAAGGCTGTTGATCTTGTTTAGGTGTCTAATTATTCTTGCAGTCTTTAAAGCAAGTAAAACATGATGAATAGCCTTGCTGCTAAATGCACCTGGGTTTGTTTTCAACATTTGGCACTTGGATGATTTTACACATTTGTCTGCAAAATCCAAGGCAGAATTGTCTGTCGTCTTTTATCAATGTTTTGTTAAGTAAATGCTTAGGTGTGGCTCAGTTGCAGCAGAGAGGTTGCATTTTGACAGCTTTCTTTGGGACTTTTAAGTTATGTTTTTCAGTCCTTAAAATTACGATGCTGTTATTTTCTGAATTATCTCAATACTTCTTTCTGAAATGGTAAGCACATGGTAAGTGCATGCCAGAACCAGGTATAGTACTGCACAGTCTTTTTCAGTCACAACTATATTGATAGTATGACCCTTTTATCCTGTTAGTCTGATGTTTAGATCTTGCGAATTTGCATCCATTCATTTGGTCTGACTGTAGCACAAAGTTTATGTTCAGCTACATATCCACCATGATCCCACAAATATTCGTCATTAGTGATGTAGTAATTACTGTCCTGCAAGTAAATGTATGTCACATTCTTTGTTCTTCAGACAGATGACCTTAATATTGACAATTTTACATACAGTGTGCTTTTGCCCTGTCTTACTGAGTAACACAGGTTGTGCTATAACAATGCTGTGTCCTTTTATTGTTAACAACTCCTTCAATCTGTGGATCACCTGTGCAGTCCTACTGTTAAATGTATGCTAATCTGGAACCAATTAATAATCTCCTTGTATTTAGAGTCATATTTTACTGTCACAGGGTGGTTGAAGTTGGAAGGGATCTCTGGAGGTCATCTAGTCTAACCTCCCTGTACAAGCAAGGCTGCCTAGAACCAGTTGCCCAGGATGGTGTCGAGATAGCTTTTGAATATCTCCAAGGATGGAGACTCCACAAAATCTCTGGGCAACCTGTGCCAGTGCTCAGTCACCTTCACAGTGAAAAACTGTTTCCTGATATTCAGATGGAACCTCCTGTGTTTCAATTTGTGTTTCACTGGGCACCACTGTAAAAAGCATGGCTCCATCTTTGTATCTTCTCTTTGGGTACTTACATACATTGCTGTGATCCCCCTGAGCTTTCTCTAGGCCAAACAGTCCCACCTCTCTCAGCCTTTCCTCACAGGAGAGATGCTTCAGTCCCTTAATTATCTTAGTAGGCCTTTGTTGGACTCTCCAGTATGTCCATGTCTCTCTTGTACTGGGGAGCCCAGAACTGGACACAGTACTCCAGGTTTGGCCTCATCAGTGCTGAGGAGAGGGAAAGGATCACTTCCCTTGACCTGCTAGCAAGACTACGCCTAATGAAGCCCAGGATACCGTTACCCTTCTTTGCCACAAGGCTCATTTTTGCCTTTGCCTCATTGTTGGCTCATGTTCTTTGTGTCTACCAGGAAGGACCCCCAGGTCCTTTTTTTGCATATGATGTATACCTCTAATACTAGAAACAATTAGCTGCTTATATGTATCCATGTAATCTTTTATACTTTGTTCATCCTGTCCTTCAGAAAATACCTGTGAGAACTGAGCAAATAAAATCATTGTTGGTATCATCTGTGCTCTTAGGCAGAATACAAGTCTAGCTAACATACAGGCTGCAGACATTTAGTAATTGATTTGATTCATTGCTGAGATACGTTTTGGAGAGGATAGGGTAGGCAGGATTCAAAGCACCGTTTCAAAAGTTCTGTCGGAAGTTGCGTTTTTTCTCCTCTCAGAAGAAAACACTTCTGTTTGTTATTAAGAATCAGTAGTTCTTTCTTTGGTGCCAACATGGAAAAATACTTTATTTTGGTGCTGGTGCAAAGTCATTAAACCACCTCCAGTGCTTTAGTTGCATAAGCTTGTTCAAAAGCAGCCTCACCATTGGTACCCACAGGAATTAAATTAACAGTGCTAAATGCAGCATGGAGTGAAACTCCTGCCCCATGATTGTCCTGTATCCTGGAGTGCTACTTTCTCTTTGTGATAACCATGTTCCTGGTTATGTTTCCAATTAGGCATATAATTCCTATGGAGAATCTGAATTATTCTCTGCCACCTCTTTAAAAGTCAATAACCTTCTGTACATAATGTTCTGTTTCTTCTTGACTTGTTTTCAACATGACTAAAATACAAACTGGCAGCTCAGTTTAGAGTCAGGTGGTTCCTGTGTTTTTTTACTATAGTGGATATTAGATAATGATGCAGTTTATAGTCACAGACTGTGAAGCGTCTTTTACGTCACTTTTTCTCTTGCTTTGTATTTCTTGTTGTAATTTTAGAAATGTGCACAACGGTTCTGACAGAGCAAGAGAGAAAGTGATGATCTTGTGTCTCTGGATGTTTCCCTTCTGGAAATACCCTCCCTGACATTCTGAGCTTTAATTTCAAAGTACAGAACAATTGTGATTGTGTGATTTAATACATCAGAAGTGGTTGGCTTGAGTTCTTTTACTCTTGTATTTTTTTTTTTGCTTTTGTAAGTATAAACTCCTGCATTTCTCTAATCTTCTCCCTTTAACTTTTTCTTCATTTCTCAACACTAAGCAAATGACAGAGTTGGATTGGAACAGGGAGAGTTTCTCTTTAGCATGAAGATGGTTTCATTGTATCTTCTTCCTGTCAATCATTTTGGAGTTTATAACACTATTTAAAAGTAAATGTTTTAGTTGATTTACAGTTATTGTGAGCAAGCTATTTATACAACTTCTTTTACTTCATGCCAAACTCAGAATAAGGGGAAAGAAGACATCAGAGAGGATGAGCATGATTCCCCATCAGTGAAGAAGAGAAGGATATATTCCTTTACAGTAATCCTGAGTTTACACATCTTTGCTACATTTATCTGTCCTGACTGTAGAAGCAAAGAAAACCTAGTGTCTTCTCTTACCTTTTGTAAGAAAGATGGGTGTTTTATTGGTAAGAGAAGATATTATGAGCTGTCCTGTTCAGTAGCAAGTTTCTCTAAGATAGTTGAGATTAATTCCTAGCCCAAATAAGCCTGTGAGTCTTTTGTCCGTGTATATGTATAGGATCACTTTTTAGTTTGTTGTTGGGGTTTTTTAATAATTACTATGGTGGTTCAAAAAATACCGATTGTATTAATTTTATTTTGTCCGTAATAATCTTTTGTAGATGTTATTTGGTACCAAACATTGTATGAAGTAAGTAATTAACAAATTTGCAGCCAAAATTGACACAAATACAACTTAGGAATGAGAGTGCTTTTGTCCAGTGACCATACACCTTATCTGCTGCTTCTGTCACTTAAAATTTAGTTTGTATTCAGAAAATGTGATGATTTATTGGAAACTTTTATCTTACAGCAGCATTTCTTTAGCCAGCCACATTAATTCTTGTTTTGTGTTTTGAGGTTTGATTTTTTGAAAATGAAGAAGCTATGAACTGAGACAAACTTTTCACAACTGAAGCTTTTGACTGTGATATTACCACTTACACTGTTCTCTGGGGCTTCAAACCACAACTTTGCCCTTAACGGGCATTAATTGATCTGCTTTTCTTGGCTACTGGCATTTTTGAACCTTGTAGCTGCTTAGTATATTTGAAGTTCTTCATAAAATATAAATAGCAGATGTCAAGTTCAATAGTTGTGGGGTAAAAATATGCACATACAATTACGTAAGGCTCATTTAATTGGGAGGAAATTCTTGGATGTAATTTATAAGGTAGTTATCTAATGGAGGGGATCTAGTTGCTATAGATTTTGCTGAAAAAACTCTTAAAGGAAGTATGTGATTTGAACCATGATATGGGAAAAACAGAGACAAAATACACCACAACAAAGTTAGTTACGTTCAAAAAGAGCAGCAGAAAAACAGAATTTAGCAATAACAGATACCTTCCTTTCATTCTGCCTTTACAGTCTCTTGAGAAGTTAAAAGTGTTTTGGATTGCAATCAATCTAGATATCCATATTGCTACTTTTGCAGATTGAATATGTTGACTTTGCAATGGTGTCATGGTAGGTGCACTTAAGTAGCAGAAATAGGTGGTCTGTGTTGGGATGGCGCACATTCAGTTACGTGCTGAAGATTTAAAAAATGAAAAAAATCCATGTTTTTTCTGGTCGTGTTCTCTTGCACACACGCATGCGCACACGCACACACGCACACACACTCTCTCTCTCTCTCTCTCTCTCTCTCTCTGCCCCTCTGTTAAATTATATAAGGTACTCTGAATTACTGTTAATGAGGCACAAGCTGTGAAGGTTATAGTATACTGATAACATTTAGCTCTCTTTTATGTAGTTCCAGCTGATTCAATAGTGTTAGTCAGGAGGAGGTTTAAATAAGAACTGTCTGAATTTTAACCAACAAAAATTCAAATCAGCTTTTGTTGGGAAGAGGAAGCCGCTGAAAGAAACAGTGAGGTTTTGTGTGAGAGGCCTGTTCTTGGTAACATATATTTATAGTTCAGGAATTTTGTTAAACATGAGCCTTAATTTGTTAGCCTTCAGGGGATTTTGCAAGTCATATATTTTTTCCTAGACCTTGTGAGTGTGAAGACAGTTAAGGAATGTTTTTTTTCCACTGCTATGCCTTTTGTTATTCTTTGGGTAAGCTCATTATTGATCTTCAGTTGACTGATAAGGGAAAGGAGCCTAATTATATTTAAACTTAGTAAGATGTATGTGTTTCTAGAGTATGGGTACAGGTACTATTTAATGTTTTAAAATATATTATCAAATTATGTAATGTTTCATCTTCCAATTAATAAAAATAGTTTATCACTTATTTGCTCTTTTGTATGGTTAAAAGTATACCTGGCTGAAAAGGTATTTCCGCCCCTCAGCTACCTAAAATAAAAATACTCTCAATTATTTACATAAGCACATTTTATTAAATCACATGGGATTTGCATATATCCTTTCACAGAATGTTGAGTATGGGAACCATCGAAACTAGGTTGTGCGCTTGAAGTAGGTCTGTTTCTCGATAGCTAGAAAAATGGTTACATGCCAGAAAACTTCTTGAAAACTTGGCCAGAGCATTTGGATCTGTTTTATCAAGTTGTAGCAGTGCAAGCTGAAGAGCCTTAGTTCTTTAAAGCCTATCAGGTAGTTTCTTTAGATTTCTAGGTACTTGCCAAGTCTTGAGGCATTTAATTGGGCTGTGGCTCACTGCAGGTTTCATTACCATAGTAATAGACATGGGGAGGGGAGCAGAACCTGAATAAGGCAGAATCAAATGGAGCTGGGAGGGTGCCTTTATTGCAGCTAAAAATTCGATGTATGTTGTGTGTTCAAATGAATAAAATACAATGCCCAGCATTTGTATCTTTAGAGACGCAGGAAGTGTGGAATTGTGACAACCTTGATATTGTGCATTGATATAGGTTTAATTTTAAAGATTTCCAGCTATTCATCTCCTAATGTGGATTTGCAGGTTCTACTATGTATGAAGGAATCTAGATGCCTAAAAAAAGATTTGAATTTATATTCTATAGACAGGGTGCCTAAAAGTTAGATGCTCACATTCAGCTTGGATTCAGCTAAGACTTTTGTTGAAGCTGACTGGGAGGGGGAAATAATGTCTGCTGTAAAGCAACTGAGAGAGAAATGTTGGTATTTCAATATGAATTAGCAAGGTATTTTAAAAAGAGTGTATAATAGATGGGGATTTAGAATGTGAAGCAAATGCAATTGCCGTTCTTGTAAATACCTATTAATATCAGAGCTCACAATGAAGTTTCTCTAGCAGGTCATGTTTGCTTTGTGTTGGATACAGAAGGCCTGTTCTTAAGAAATTGTTAACGTATGATCAGAAAAAAAGCTTTAAATAAACCAGGAACATTTCACAATATACCATGCAATTTATATCATAACTAAGCATAAGAATTTTGACTGAAAAATTGTGAGTTAATCAGTTTTCTCTACATTTGAAAGCTTTCAGCCATGCAGTTCTTTACTGTGTCATGACAGCATAAGACTAGTTGAGAGAGCCGTCTTTTTATTAACTCTTTCACCAGGTGCAGCGAGGTAACAATCACAGTGAGCTTATTTTCCTTACAGATTTTTCTTTAGAAAAAAAACCCCACCTTTGGAATTAGGCTGTTGGAGGGGAATTAAAATGATTTTCAATTATATGTTTTCCAAACTGATAATGTAATGCTGTGCATTTATACCCTGATGTATTGGAAGAGCCAGGCCGTACTTCAGGACATTTTGTTAATTTATATTTTTGGTTTGTGGTTTTTAGACCTGAAGTGGTGTGGATTAGAGTTTGTTTCAGTATTAAAGGATTGCATTAAGTTGAAGATCATGTTTGAATTTAATACAGTTTTACATTTTCAATGCTGGATGGTTTTTGTTACTCTTTTTGTGTGCATTGTAACACAAATAATTATTTTTGGAAGGGGGGAAGGAAAAGTTCTCCTTTTGTGAGAGACTTTTCCCAGGAGTGTCAGTACACAAGGTCCTAAAGAATTGTCTGAGGCTTTACAGAGCAGAAGGTAACAATTGCTCTATTGATTCTCAAAAGGCATCGAAGCCTGTGGGCAGGACCCCCATTACGAACTGCCTGTAAAGGAACTGTGCCTTTTTATTGGGGTGTTTGTTAAAGATTAACAATCTTGATAATACTGAATTTCAAAAGCTAACTCTTTTAAACTAGAAGAATAGGAGAAAGTGGTAACAATAGCTCAGTGACAATGGTCTCATATTGTGCTGGCTTTTATAACGTACATCAAAAGAAAATTTCCCCTAGAACGGGTGGTTTGGGGTGCACTGCTGCTGAATTGTATATTATGTTTCAGCTTCAGGTTACAAAAACAATCATGTTTTGAAGTACAGTCAGCAGTAGGATGCAAAATCTACCTCCTGGAAGGCTTCTGATTTTTGTCGAGTCCTATCCTAAAGATGTTATAATTAGAAACAATGCTTTCTGTTTTTCCTGTGCTGAGAAATTGCTTGTCATATGCTTAATTAGCTGCCAAGACGTCAAGATTTTAAACTGGAAAAGGAGAAAGAGACAAACCTAACTCTTCAGTTATATCGTACTGGTAGGTAAAGGAATAGTGAACTCTGCTCTTTCTTTCACATTTCCTTGGATTATCATACTTTTTTTGTTTGTTTGTTTGTTTTTGTTTTTGCAGCTGATTCAACTCATCAAACTATTGATCATCTGTTGCTATTTTTTTTCTCATAAAATCAGACTATGAACCCCCCACTTCCGCCACCACCACCTCTCTTGTCTGCTGCAGTCGTTGCATCGGCTTCTTCTGGTCCTCAGTCTGCAGGTGTAATACAAAGGCCTACATCAGGATCCACTGACCAAATGGCACATTTACGACCACAGACTCGTCCAAGTGTGTAAGTAAAATTGAAACTCACTGCCCATCAGAAAAATGGAACAAGATCAGTAGCTTCACATGTACTTAAATCACACCAGCTGGCTTTGTTCTGCTAGAATTCCCAGAAAGCCAAGCTCACAACTCAGGACAAAAGCAACAAAACATACATAAAGGTGATAGCCCTAAACAACTTTCATACTGAGGGTTATTTATATCTTAGGTAAATATAGTCAGCTGTTACTGTATATACAAAGGACGCACTTCAAAGATATAAAATATATATTTATCATGCAGAAGATGAATGAATCTTTGAGGTAGCAATGAAGATTGTGTAACTTGCAAATGGCAAATACTGGAGTGAATTTATTCAGTGTTTTCTGTTATGTATGGTATGCAAAAGCTATTCCCATATGGAATAACTTATGCCAAAACATAGAAAGTGCTATATTTCATTTAGACTGTTACATTAGTACATCATTGTCAGACAGCTTGTGTAAGTTGCAATTGAAATTTGACTGAAGATTCTACAGTTCACTTAATTAATGGGTGGTAGTTTGGAATGAAGGCAGAAAGCTGGTAGTATTATATCTTCACACTTGTAATACAGGCAAATGTGCGTCATCCTTCTGGGCAAAAATATTTTGTACATTAACATGTGCTGCTGACAACATCTTTTTTCTTGGAAACTTATTTGTGTGCAGCTTGGAGAATAAGAACGATAAAAAAAAATAAAATTCAGGAGTGGCTGAACCATCTAACAGGGCACGTTTGAATAATGCAAGGAATGCCTTTGTTCTCTGTCTTTATTTTTGTCTTCCCACCAGGTTTCCTCCCACTCCAAAAGAGCGCTCTTCTTGTATAGCAGGTGCATCTGGATTTGGGCAGTTTCTTTGGTGTCAAGCATTTTAGCACTGCTTCTTATGGATTATTGTGCTTAGTGTAGTTAATCAAGTTCCCATCTCATTTATTCCCATCCTCCATCTTCAAAGGGTTGCTCTATAAGAGATTACTAATGAAATTTGGAATGATTTAACTAAAAGGGACGTTAATGAACACCAATTAAAGCACGTCAGTTGCTTTCCCATAGAGTTTCAGTATGTAGCTTTGTAGATCACCCCTAAATCACATATCACTGAAGCCTTTTGTTGCCAGTGTGTCATGTTGCCTTTAAAGCATATTTTGGACTTGGTTTGCCAGGTACCTATATTGCCTTTAAAGCATTTTTGCAGATAATGTAAAGTTTTCTGCGTGGACAGCAAGGAACAAAAATACAATGCAAAAAGGAGCAGCATACAGTTAATGCTATTGTTGCTGTGCACAAAAGACATTTTTGACAAAAGAATGTTTTGTAAAGCTACTTTTTTTACCCTTGGGGTTCCAAGGGGAGTGGGAAAAAATGGCATTAGAAGTAGTTGTGCATCCTTTTTCAAAAAAGGGGATGTTCTACTGGTCTACCCTAATTGGCTGCCTCTTGCGAAAAATATATTCTTTTGGGGAAAATGTGATTTATTAGAATGCTATTTCCTATAGGTCTGGGTCCATAATTATATAAACATGTTTATATAAGCAGTTTAAATAGGTTTCTTGTGTTCAAACTGTGGCAGAAAATAGAACACTGTGGTGGTTAAAACAGTATCACATTTTAATGTGATTCCAGGAAACTGTGCAATCTTATATGAAGACTTCCCTAGGAATATTCCAGCATGCAACTGCAGGAGCTTCAGTTTTATTTTTGCTTTTTTTTTTCCTAAGAATGTTTTTTTTAAAAGGAAAAACTGCAAAATGTTTCTGAACTCTCAGTATGGTTTCAGATGCACTGTATTATACATTAATCTTGCTTAGAAGGAAAAAAGGGAAATTAGCTTTACAAGTGAGTAACTGGTAGCTACTTTATCCATAGACTTCAAGTTCTAGTAACATATGTTTTGACACTGAAGTTGCACAGGGAGGTTCCAATTTTGCAATATGAAAACTAGTTCTGATACTGATCTTTCATTCCCAACTAGCAGGATTTATCTGGGCTCCCCATTCTTCCTCAAAAAAAAGAAGTTGCCATGTCACAAAGCGTGAGAGATACTAGAAGCTGGTGTAGGGAGAGAGAAGTGGGGTATGGTGGGGTCTATAGTTGATAATGATAGACTCATTTAGGTTGGAAAAATCATAAAGTCCAACCATATGAGATCATAAAGTCCAACCATTAACCCAGGACTGCAAAGTCCATCACTAAACCATGTCCCTAAGCACTGCGTCAATGTGTTTTTTAAATACCTCCGGGGATGGGGATTCCGCCACCTCCCTGGGCAGCCTGTCCCAACACTCAACCACCCTTGCAGTAAAGAAATTTTTCTTAATGTCCAATTGAAACCTCTCCTGGCGCAGCTTGAGGCCGTTTCCTCTTGTCCCATCATGTGTTACCTGGGAGAACAGACCTACCCACACCTGCCTACAACCTCCTTTCAGGTAGTTGTAGAGAGATAAATAGGTGTAGATAAACACCTATTTAATGAAGTTCATTAACTTAATTAAGAAAATAGTTTTATTAGAAGTATTGTACATTACATTTAAGTGCAGTTAGGAGGATATTCTTAATGGTCATTGTTTCCTTTAATGTTGCCATAACTTCTGTTTTAATATGGTAACAGTATGATAAATCAACTAACACATAACCCTTTCTGCCTTGCCTTCTTATCTCTGACTGAACTGTCAGAAAACACAAGTGACATTTTCGGTTGATTTAGCTTTATCAGTTGCATCTACTTTCCTGTTTGTTAGGTATATTGCTATATACCCTTATACTCCTCGAAAAGAAGATGAACTGGAACTGCGGAAGGGAGAAATGTTCTTAGTGTTTGAACGCTGTCAAGATGGCTGGTTCAAGGGAACTTCCATGCATACAAGCAAGATCGGTGTGTTTCCTGGAAATTACGTGGCTCCAGTTACAAGGTATACTTTTATACAAGCGTCTAAACAGTTCATCTACTTTCCAGTTCAAAATGATTCTGTTCTTTTATTTAATGCTAAAATTGGATAATAAAGAGCTGTGAGTTTAGTAACTAGCTCATTTTTCAGTTGTGTTTTACTTTTTTGCTTTTATTTTTGGCAGGACAGTGACAAGTGCATCACAAACAAAAGTTCCCATGTCTACTGCTGGCCAAACGGGACGAGTGGTGACTATGGTCAGTCCTTCCACTGCTAGTGGAACATCTCAGAAGCTCCAGGGAAATGGTGTGGCAGTGAACTCCAGCACAGTACCCACAGCTGTGGTCTCTGCAGCACATATCCAGACTAGTGCGCAAACCAAGGTCCTTATGCACGTGACAGGACAAATGACAGTCAACCAGGCTCGCAATGCAGTTAGAACAGGTAAAAAGAAAAAAAAAAAAGAAGCCTTTATGTGTGGTAGACAACCTGTAAGGTCTGTCTGGGCAAGTGGCTGGAGTCAGGGTATGTGTAAATATGTGTTGGGTTTTATTTAAGGCATTTTTAACATAGTTTTTTTAGTTGTATGCTTACTGTAATGACAATATATCTCTCTGGATTGCTGAATCTTTTATTCTCCTCTAAGCAACTCTGTGTACGTACATACTCCTACTGTTGGGAATTTATATGCCAAGCACTTAAGGTGGACCTTTTTTTATTCCAGCAGTATATGGGATGGGGACATTCTTTGAGCTTCCCTACTCATATGCAATTCATATAGTAATAAAAGTGATAAGAACATCTGAGTCATAGCTTATTTTTTCATGTTAACTGCGTAATAGCTACAGATTGCTCTAATTTAGTATTCACTTTTAAATTATCTCCTAACATCTTTGAAGACCTTTAGCATTCATTCCTTCTTCTTTTTCAGGTCTCTGGCTCAGGGTTGGTCCTTAGGCATTCCAGTTTGTTCTCTAACCTTGACTGCAACTTCTTTCAGCTTTGACTCTGAAACACTAAAGCTATACTGGCTTCAAGACCTACATGATCTATTTCATAAAATCCTGTATTTCTGACAGGTATAACTGCCTTTACTGTCCGGGGCAGGCCACATCATAGTGAAACATGCCTTCTTGTTATTTAAACCCACATCCAAAAAGGTTGATAGTGGTGTTTTCAAGAGTTTTTGTTTACCAAATCCATGCACTCCTCTGTGGATTTGCCAGGCTAGGAAAATACCACACAACTGGAGCCTGATGTGTTCCAGTTGCTCCTAGGGCCACAAAAGAAAAGGAAAAAAACCCACTCCATTTCAAACTCTCCCAGTGTTCCCCCTTTCAGCCTTGAACTGGGGGCCTAAGATCTCTTGGCTGAGAGAGTCATGACAAAGGTTTTCTTTAATCGCAAGATTCTTACTGGCAGAGCAGAAGAAAAGCAAAAGATGCAAATGTTATTATCTGTTATCCCCTTAAGGATGATTGTTTCTTATGGTCTCAAAATCCAGGATTTAGCTCACTCCCTCTTCAGTGTCACGCATCTCCTAAAACACCCTGTGCATCTTCAGATGTCAGCACCAGGTTTGCTTTTGGAGGTCAGATACATCTTTACGTATTTCATTTCTTTAATTGGCTCCATCTTTCTCCAGTCTGATCTTAGGCTGGAACAGATGTGATAGTCCTCTGTAACAACTTTATTCTTTACCTTTAAATAAAAATAACCAGGTGCTATTGGCAGCTGGTAAGAGAAACTAAGCAAAGCATCTGTACTATCCTGCCTCTCAGGCATAGGTGGTTTCTACTCTAAATCCTTTTGAGCTGCTTAGAAGTTTGCAAGTGACAGCACAAAGGAGGGAGCTCCTATGGGCTCCAGAGGCCTTTCTGTCCCCGCATCTCTGCTCCACTGGCAAGATAAATGAGCTCTTACGGTTCCATTCAGCTGGCAAATACAACATATTTCCCACCAACTTTTCAAGTCCCAAATGGAAAAATCAAAGGGGCTGCACTCTCTCCAGAGAATTCAACGTTGGATTGTGGTGTAAAGGTGTACTGTTCCGTCACAAATACAGATCTGTCCCTTATGAGGGCCTGAAAACTGAAGCAATAACAGCTGCTTTATGGTCAAATGTTACAGAGAACTTTGTAGTCAGCATCTGAAATGTGATCATCTTGAGCTTTCCCTAGCACCTGTGCGGAGTGTTACCCTCTCGATGAGGCTTCGCAGTTCAGTGCTGCATTTTGTAGGACTGTTCTTCAGTTCCAGTTTAGCTCAGGACATTGAAGACCCTTCTTCAAATGATCCTGGCGAGACATTGCTTGACATCACCCTTGCTGAGAGGGTATGCATTCTTTGATTGAAAGGAACTGAGAAGAAAATGTATATTCTGCCTATTTCATTAAATGATGAACTGTGTGAAAATAGGGTGACTTGAAACATTTTTCCTATGGATTCCTCAGGGATAAGAAAACAAAACCAGAAAGCCATTCCACGCTTGTACTCCATTGACTGCATGTAAGTATAGATGTATCTTGAAGAATAGCAGCTACTTGTAAGAAAACTGACTTTGTCTGACGAGCAAAAGACAGCGTGAATAATTGTTTTTTACAAAAAAATCTTGCTGGACTCTCCTTATCTTCCTTTTTCAAATGTTTATGGTACTCAAGCATTAGGAAGGGTCTGCTGCAGGGGAAGAGGTGATGTACCAGAAAATACACATAGCATTTAATGGTGCTTTCTTTTTGAAGGAATTTGTGTTGCTTATCATAGGGATTGTAATTGGATCTAATACTGTATGATTGTTATATCAAATTTGTGAACTTTGTCAGTCTTCTCTAATATAATGTTGATGCAATCTAACCAAATTATCAGGGGAATTTGTGGAGAGCAGAATAAAGAGAGCAAGTGCTGGAGGCTTGATTCCAGGATATCACTTATAACAAGCCCGAAACTCTAATTGGTATCTGCAAAATCAGTGAATGGATACATTTGAGATATACATGCACCAAGCTAGAGAGATGACCCCTTCTTAGATGCTAAGTTTCAGGTTGTTTGAAGAAAAGAGAGTGTGCAGCACTGGGATGCTGCATTTCGCCTTATTATTTGGTTAAGATGTCTGCACTTCATACCACCCAGTGGTGCAGATACCCAAGTTGTTCAAATGATCTGAAAGCATGTGTGGTTGACCATATAACTGTAATAGCAATGTTGCTTCTTGGAAAGGATAAATTAGTTCATGCAGAACTCTGTGCTTTGCAGCTAGGCTGCAGCCCTGGTTAGTATATTCAGCCCTGTGCTATTCTCCAACTTCCAGTGTAGATGTTCCTTTTATTTCACAGGGGTGTGAGTAAATCCACTTCTATATTTAAACTTCCCAAGAGACAATAGCTTACGTTTTCAGAGAAACCACTCATAGCAGTAATTGCCCCTGTACTTATTGTTTGAAAGACTCACTAAATCTGTTGTGGATTTTCTGAATAGTTTAGGCAAAACAATCCAATTATATTTTTAGCAGCTTCTATAAGGAGTGTTTCTTCCTACTTTGTTTTATGTGCCCTGACAACTACACAGCATATTAAAAGGAACAAAAAAGTTCCAGGCAGTATTTAGTTAGCACTTATGAACTAAAATGTAATCTTCACTTTACATCTCCGTATCTGAAGCGTTTTACTTAGCAGTTCGGATTTCTCCCCAGTGCTGTTATTCTTCTGCTGTATACTGGTGCAAGTAGGGTAGCATATGCTAGTTTATTCTGGTGAGATAAATTTAGCGCTATGTAAGATGTCATTATAGTAATATATGTTATGAAGGTGGGAAGGAAGCTCCTTATGACTGATTAGCTGTAACACGGTGACTGTACCTCACTTTGTGTCTTGTGAAAAGATGAACTCTCTCACATTTTGTTCTTTGTTACAGTTGCCACACACAGTCAAGAAAGACCTACGGCAGCAGTCACACCTATACAAGCACAGAGTCCAACATGCCTTATTCCTGCAGCTGTGATCATTCCTCACCACTCTGCTGCCTCCCAGCAGCTCCAGCCCCAGCTTCCAAATACTGCTGCTTATGTCACAGCTGTGAATGTGAACCGCTCAACTATACCAATGGCGTGTGCAGCAGCTTCTTTGAATTCTCCCAACATTGCTGCTTCATCTTTGGAGGGAGATATTAGTGGAAGAACTGTAAACACTCACCCTGGAGCTCCTGCATCTCCAGAGAGTGCTTTAGCAGCTGGTGGAAATGCTGCTGTCAGTAAAACAGACAAGGATGGCAAGGTGGGTAGAAAGTAAAATCATTCCCTTGAATTCTCCCATTTTCTTCATGCAAACTTGTAAGGGATCCATATTTTTTTTCTTACATTTGCTGAAGAGCAGCATTGTAAGGTTTTTAAGACGGAGCCTGAAACTCAGGCAGCCATTTTGTGACTACAGCTATGGGCAAATTTATTCTTGGCCATATAAGAATAATTTAGAATCCATAAAATACAGAACAGACCTTGGAGAAGGGTTGAAATAGGGTAGCAGGTTCATGCCTTAAGCCGGAGAAACAAAATGTGAATGGGTAGAGTTCAGAAGAACTGTTAGTTGGATTGCTGGAATTTTAGGTATTTTGTTCTTGTTTACCTGCAGTCAGTTTCCTGAATACTTTAGAAAGTTGTATTGTTAGCAGATGTTATCAGTAAGTATCTGTAAACTAAGAAGCCTATGATGCCAGCTCTCTCCCCCCCAAAAAAACCCACTTGAAACACAAACAAACAATAAAAAAACCCAAACCCATGAACTTGCAAGAACATAAGTTCAATCTAATGTAATAAACCTAATATTTAGTGAAAATCAGTATTCTTTACGTTACCTTCCTTATTAGGCAGACATACAGAGAGTTTATGAAAAACACATTACCAGCAATGTTTATTGGACAAAGGAAAAAAAAGCACATAACTCTGTCTTTTATAAATGTAGATCAGTAGAGTCTGTAGTGATTCTGCTTTCCTTCCTTCTATTTGAAGTATTTTTCTCTGTGTCTAATCTCATTCTCACTGTCCTACAAGCCGTATAATGGTTATATTGTAGGCAGAAACATTCCCCCAACTTTCTAACTGGTTTTGTTTTACAATTGTGATGTAGTCAGAAATATTTTTTCTCCTTTTGACACTTTCTTTACATCTCAAGTGTTTTAGAATTTACCTTTAGTACTCTTTAGCCACAAGCATTCCTTAATGAAGTTTATGTAGGTTTTAATCATACTCTGTACACTAATCTCACCCACTTTTTAATTTATTTTTTTTATTATTGTTGAGTGGAGGTATCTAGTTATCTAGTACTTAGTTTTAAAATTACTTCAGCCATAGCCACCGAAATCAGACTGAGGTGCTTTTAGGCAGGGCTTTTAGAAAAACTCACAATTTTAAGTTTAAAGATGATAATGTATTTGGACTGTTAATTTCTTTGCATTTCTCTCTTCTTTTTTTTCTTTTTTTATTTTTTTCCCCCATTTGGTAGACAGCAGATCTTTGCTGAAATAGCTTTAATTTATTGGAGACTTGGAAGAAGGACCAAGGATTTTTCATTCACAGTTCACCAATTTCACTGCATCCCAGGCTATAATAAAAAACTCACATTGCTCATGCTTTTTTCTTTCTGTAGTTAAATAACTTATTTTTGTCTCCAGGGCTTATAATCTGGCACCTCTTATAAGCACCAAATTTACTCAGTCAAAGGGTTGGTAAGAACATGACTGCCACGCCCCCTTAAAAAAAAGACAAAAAACACAAAAGCTACTTAAATAATTCTCTTCAGGGTAAGTAATAGTCTTCAGGGATTCCTGTCTGGACAAGCAAAAAGAATGTTTACAATTCTTCCCTCTAGCAGAGCAGCAAAACACAATACATTCCCCTTGTGGCAAATTTCTGTTAAATCATGAAGGTCTTCCCTTACTGAGGGAGGATAAATAAAAGACACTTATCTAAACAGCAGCCTCCCGGGCAGACTTTTTTCCCTGCTTGGTTTGAAATGACTCTTTATGCCTTCCTAGAAACTTCCATATTAACAAAATGTTTTACTGCTTAGATTCCCACAGTGGGAATCTAACTTCTCACTCCTTTTTCTAGACAACCTTTTGGGCCACTGCCATTGGCTTTTAAGGTAAGCCTTAGCTTAACTAACTAAGCAAAAGGACTTAGCAGGTTTATGGTCTAAATGACTTACTGGTTTTCTCTTTAGAATTTTAATAATTATCTGTCTCTTTTATAATTTTCATAATTATCTTTTGTAGTTTGTACAGTCTTAAATATGTCCTCATAATTTACTGAGTCCTGTCTGATCACAATGTCATCTGTCAGAATGAAATGTTCAACTCTTGATGGGAGACTTCTGTTCTAAAATGAGGCACTGCTTTTTGTTTACAGAAAGAAAAAAAAGGTTTGCTGAAATTGCTTTCTGGAGCGTCCACGAAACGCAAGCCACGATTGTCACCTCCAGCATCACCAACACTGGAGGCTGAGCAAGCAGCCGCAGAGTTAGCCCTGCAAGGTGCAGTTGGGCCAGAGCTTCCATCAGCAGGTGGTCACAGCAAAGCTGGATCCTGTCCCACAGACAGTGAGGTCTCTGGGCTGGCACAGGAGACACTGCATCGGAAAACAAGTTCCCTGGATTCTTCTATTCCAATAGCGCCACCGCCTCGGCAGCCTTGCTCATCCCTGGGTCCAGTCCTGAATGAATCCAGGCCTCTTGTCTGTGAAAGGTAAATCATCCCATGCAGCTAGACTCAGGCAAACCAAGAAAAAAAATCAACTTTCTGACACCTGCAGTGTATATTAGACTGCTTCAAAAAGCTGAGATTTTTATAGCAAGATGAAACTTACTTTGTTAACAATGGTTTATATGCTTATCAACTAATGCTTATGTTTATATTTGCTTACTTTTTGTGTTACTTTGAGGTTTTGTTATGAATAGACATTCAAATAAGGTGATCACGGTTTTGGTGTGAGTACTGAGGTAGATAAAATAGGCTTCCTGTTTTGCAAAATATGAACGCATTATATTCTTGCATTCAGCTTAGTCCTTTAAGGTTATTAGCAATGTAAAACTGCCAACCTACATATATGGTGAATGAGATCCTTATCTATGAGTAGGCTTAATACGTGATTTCTTGAGCTGTTGCAAAGATACTTTTACTACCTAAATGCCCCATTACTGTGCGCTCCACATAGCAAGCTCTAGGGCAGCCTCTGTGTCCTGGCAAATAAGTCTGAAAAACATGTAGTTGTCTGGACTCTAAAACTGCCAGGCAGTTGCTTTAAAGTTCTGTCACTTTTCTTTTGCGTCCATCTATTACTTTCAAATATCAAAGTCCTCAGTAGATTGCACGTACTATGAAGGAAGTCACAGTTTTCTAACCACTGTCTCTTTTTTATTATTCCTGGTAGTAGATAACCAATATGAAGAGTATCCTAGGATTTGTTTTGCTGTAGCTACAGGATTGTGTGGCCTACAGGAAAAAACAGTGGAGTTAGAATGTTTTAAGAGCTCAAGGACTGAACTGATTCATGCTGACTGTATTGTAGACTTCGTTCTGATACTACTAACTCATGGTGCGTGGGTGTACTGTTGTATTTCCAGAGGCCCATTGATCTTGTTACATCCATGTGTTAAGAGCCAGACAGCAGATAAGTTTCGACTTTGTCTTTTATTTTACTTCTGTTATACCTTTAATGCTTTTTAAAACATTATTACTGTTTCTATGCAGTTTCCTTGCAGGAAATTTCTATTTCATACTGAATTTCAGAAGTAGATTTACATTTATAGATGGAACATAAAACTTCAAAGACTTTCCTTTAAGAATAACATCATTTATTTCACATTGTCATCAGTCTGTTTGGCGCAGTAATATGTTTCTGTGCTTTGAATGTGAAAATAATTCCAAATTCATTCTGGCATGACCAGTGGGTATTTGTGTAAAGCTATTTGCATCCTCACGAAAAGTAGTTTTTTCCACTTCCATGGTGGAAATATTTCTTCTCAGAACTGCTTAAAGAAAGCGATGCTATATATTTTTGTTTATCTAGTAATAACACACACTCAAACTTTTTAATACATCTCTGTATCTTTACTATTATTTAAGTGAGAATACGTACCAGAGAAATACTACCACAAGATCATTCTCTTTGGTACTCATGCAGAATTGTTACATTTTGGTCAGTGTATTTAAATAAATTTTCATTTGGGTTCCCTTTGTCCTTTTCTGGTCAAGGTTGGGGTTTTTTTTTCTGTAGATGTGCTTTTGCCACATTTCCATTTCCTTAAAACAAATTGCTTAAAATATGTTGCTTAATAATACTTACTGCTTACCTTGTACTCAATATCTTGAAAGTAATTTATAAGCATTGATTAACCTTCATTAGTCTTGAAGGAGGGGTCAGTAAGAAACATACTGATGATGCAGTAGGATCTTCAGTGAAAACCTGGAGTTGAAAAGAAAAATATTCATGAGGATAAGCTCAACAAAAAGCTGAAGAACAGAGAAATCTGCTGATACTATTCTGCTCTTACATATCACAATTGCAATCACAGGCTACAATGATTGGAGAAAGAAACATTACTCTCTGTTCTGACTCTGGCTTTGCAGTGTAATCGTTAGTGTTCAAGTTTTATTTTCAAAAGCGACTAGAGGACTTAGGTGTCAGGTTCTGCTGATTATTCTGAATGGAATAGGAGCAAAAGTAGCTGGCTGAACCCTGGAAAGCACTTGAAAATGTTCCTGTTTTGGATGTGGAGTTTTCCCCGGATTCCTTCCTTCCTTTAAGATGCAATATCAAATTTTTGGTCTCATCCCACTGTTTCTCCATTTACTAGAATTGAAAGTTGACCTAGATTATGTCTTTCCTGTAGGTTCTACTGAAAATTGGAAGAAAAAATTGTGAATTTGTTTCCAATCATAAAGAATAAATGGGTGGGCATTTGATTTGTTTAATAGCAAACAAGCTCTTTGTGGCATGGATTTGCAGATGCATACTTAATACTAGTGGCCATTTCACTAAAGGAAGGGAAGATGATGACATTCCTTTCCATCTTACTGTTGCAGGTCTTCTCTGTACTTCCCATTCTTATATTCTCTCTTCTTCTGTGAACTAGGCTGGTTGATCACTGTGGTCCATGGTCTTTCATATGTTCCCTGTATGGAAGGAGCAGAGAAGTTAGAAATTTCAGCCAGGCCTTGCTTCCAGTTTGGAGAATTCCTTTCACCTCAGACTCTGTGATGGTGTTCAGTCATTTCTTCTGATTCTCCAGCCAAAACACAAGTTGTCTTAGGGTGTTGTGATTTCTTGTATTGATGCAGCGCTGACAAGGCCAAGGATCACTGTCTTTTCATTAAAAAGACAGACCCAACTCCCCACAATTCCCAGAGGGAGCTATGTTATGCTATGACTACATAGTAATTTGTTTATCTGTGGGGTTTTTTTCCATGACAAGAAGTAAGGGCATATTTCAAGCTCTTTTCATGAGCTTTCTCTTTTAGAGGGAAACATTGATTAAATAGTCTTGAAAGTTTACAGTAAGTATACAGCACTGTAATAATAAACTTCCTAGCACCGCACGATGGTGTTAAAGACCTGAAGTTTAAGCTAAATATGCATCACTGCATATCCTAAACTATGATATCAAGCCTTCATCCAGTTACAGCGAAGGACAGAAGTAATTTTGTTCCGTGATTAAAGTGACTCTTAAGTCATTTTATCCACCACAAAATGACTGGTGTAACATGTGCTTCCAGCGCACAGGCCAGCAACTTTAGAGGGCAGCAGGTTTTATCACATCTGACAGCATTTAATGCTGTTAATGAAATGCTGAGAATCAGTCTGCCCTAGATGGGTGTTGATTATCTGTAGGAGTCAAAGCACCTACTCAGCAGATAGGAGAGCTGCACAACAGCAAGGCATAGGTAAGCTGTAAAGTAAAAATTCGAAGAACAAGAAAAAGAAACTAAAGCAAGAAGCTGAATAGTAAGTATGAATTTAACTTGTGTAATAATAGTAATTCCAAATTGCTGTGTTTTCCTCAGCTAAAATTTTCTGCATGTGAGAAAAATATTGTTACCCACTTGGTGATCAGGATAACCACAGATAATCGTCCAAAAATCAACTACAAATAGCTGGGAAGAAAAGCATTATTTTGTGTCTAGTGAAACAGAAGCAATGAAGAAAGGGAGAAACACATGAATGATACACTCTTTTTCATGTTACTGAGAAGTGTGAGAAATGCCAATATTAAAAATGAAAAGTAGAATGGAGAAAAGTGAAGACAGACAACCATCACAGTCACCACCCTGCTGCTAAAATAAAAATTTTAAAAATCACAAATACAAGTGCAGAAGCACTGTGGGATGCAGCCAGACATATTGGGAATACCAGGAAAGAACTGATGGCAAATGTAGTGGCTGCTTCTGGGAAGCTAAAATACTTTTGTTTTTATAATACTAATATTTTAACACTAGCTGATTAAAAAGAATTAGGATAATATTTTGAAAAGTGGTGAAAAATACTGTAAGACAGTCAAAGAAAATAGAAGGAAGAAAACATACTGTACAGCTTAGATGCATGTAAAATATTATAGATTATGTGACTACAAAAGATCTGCAAATTTGACCTTCAGACACTGAAAACAGCTGCAAATACTGAATAGGGTGATAAACAAGGAAGTGTTTTGCAAGATTCAAATGTGGGAATGAACGTGTTTTTCCAAAACATAGGTTACATTTAGTAAATGTGACTATTTTTCTCCAGGGACCTGGCAATGAACTTTTGAGCTGAAACATAAGCTTTTTACTCTGCATGAAATTGGTAGTTTTGGCAGTATATTGTAGATGATTAAATAGATAATGGAAAAATATTTTCTGTTCCATAGCTGATCGGAGGTGATCTGAATAGACAGCTGTGTGAATGTGTGGTGAGTCTAGACCTGATCACCTCTATTTGGGCAAATAGAATTTGTATAATGTGGCATAAAATTTGATAGCTTGTCGTAACAAGAGAAGAAGGAGATGTGATGTAAAGACGCAAAGCGTAATGGGTTTCTTCTCATTAAACATTGGAAAATATAGTAAATTTTAACATCAGTGGTATTGTGTTTTGGTTTAGGCATTAGGTTACAAGATGGATATCAAAGTAGTCTGGAAGCTAAAAGTCAGTGAGAACTACTCAATTACTGCAGAGCTGAGGGAGTTCAAAACTATAGGGAAAACTCAGGAGAATGGTATTTATGCACAAGTTGGTGATCCTTTAGGGAGGGCACAGGGAAGATGGGTTTTTGAAAAGCTGTTGGTTTTAACGCTTGGCAGGCAGGAGCAGAAGGTAGGGAAAGAACAAACTAGTCTGTCAGTTCAGGAGAGTGCAGAGGTTACTGACGGACAGCTTTGGAAACTGAAACCAGGCATATTTCAAGTCCAGTGTTTACAGCTCATCATTTGACAGAATGCAAGGTAAGCAAGGCAGGTATTCTTTCTTGAAATCCATTTTTTAACGGTCTTCCTTTCGGATAAAACTAGTGCTATGTGTATGTTACATAGTGTGCTGGTTAATTTTCAGCCTGAAAGCAGCGTGTTTATTACAATAGTGAAAGTTCTTCATAGCTTTATTGCAATTCTTTATCCTTTACTATCTTGTCCTGCCTCAGTAGAGGCTATTGTTTTATCTCATGTAGGTTTACAGTCTTGCTTAATCTTACAGTCTATTAAAAATGTTTGCTTCTTATGTCCTAAGTCAGCATTAATACCCAAGTTGCCCACAGAAGTTAGTGCAGGCATCTGCCATGCTGCCTAGGTTGGGTGAGGAGCATTCTGAACCTGTACACTAATAAATTTAATAATTGGCTTGGTAACTTCTGTGAAGCATGAGACTAATTCCAGTGCTCTGGAATATGGGGTATGTCATAACTGAAACAAAGTCATAGTTTATGAGTCACTAATAAGTAACATTTGATAACTGATTAAATCCTAATATGATTTGCTGTACATAGATTTCCCAAGAGACTTCAATTATTTACACAGTGCTGCTACTCTTTTCTGAATACTTTTAACTATATGGACAGCCGTCATTTTTGGTTTATATGTTCTTAAGCAAAATGTACTACTATACTACAGTATCTTTCTCCATTTCGTTATTAACTTGTATTATTACATGTTTATTGAGCTATAGCTGGTATTCCATCCTTTACTAGAAGTATCCTGTTATTTTTTCTTTTCATCAGGTTGTTAATGTATCATGATCTATTAAGATAATAAATTATTATAAGATTATTAAGATAATTATCTTAATCTATTAAGTATTAAGTAATCTTCATGAGTGCAAAATGTTCTGATTTTAACTGGAAATTAGATTTTGTCCAGCTGGTCTTGTAGCACTGCATTTAAGGCTCTTAACCTTAGAAGCTTTTGGCTTCTACAGTCAGCCATGGATTCTACTTGTTTTCAAGTTGCAAACATTATTGGTTATGTAACTAGAAACTGATTTATAATATCCATCAGAAATCTTGATCAAGAAGATGACACAATTGTCTACGGAGCTGTAACACTTAAAATTTAGGTTGATGTGAACTCAGACCGGGGTAGAAGAGATTGAGTAGTGTTATGCACATTGAAAAATAGAAGAGTGTAGCCTCTTTTTAATGCGCTTATATTTAAGAGGTGTGAAATATTATATTTACTGTGAAAAACTTAAAAAACCACACTTCTTATTTCTATCAGGTGCCTAAGAAAATTGTAGAGTTGAACACTTTGAGAAGTGTTTATTTTTAATATAATAATACATAAATTGTTCAGCTGTGTCCATTCTATCCTGAGAAGTTTCTAAGACAAATGAAAATAATATCCAAACCCAGTGCAAATAATAGGTTTTGCTTCTTTTTGTTCTGTGCGTTTCCTGAAGAGTCTTCCCTGGGATACTATCATATTAAGCATACAGTTGTAATATTATGCACAGTTACTGCTGTGAATGCTTTGATTATTGTTGAGTCATGCTGACTGGAAGGGTCTGTGTATTTATATCCAAATAGATGTTTACAATTTTGTCCCGTTATTTAACCATCATATGTATTTTTACAGGAATTTTGGTGAAAAAAACTAGAGAGATGCATACATTTGACTTACATTCATTATGTTGCTATTGTTACTTTCTGTTCAAGACGTTTTAAGTTGTTACGTACTGAGCAAACAGTTTTAGGCAATTACCTGTTTTCCTAAGTTTTAACATGCACAGGAATATTTTTTAAAGCATCAGTTTAAAAATTAAAAAAAACTAAAACAAAAAGAACCTAAACAAAGGCATTTTTTTCTAATTACACAGGTACAGGGTTGTGGTATCCTATCCTCCTCAGAGTGAAGCAGAACTTGAACTTAAGGAAGGTGACATTGTTTTTGTACACAAAAAACGTGAGGATGGCTGGTTCAAAGGCACTCTGCAACGAAATGGAAAAACTGGCCTTTTCCCTGGCAGCTTTGTAGAGAACATTTGAGAAGATTCATTCCAAGCGCTTCAAGTCATACTGTACTGTCAAATAGCACAAATATTTTACCAGAAAAAGCACAGTCATGAAATATTTTCAAATGACTGTAATGTAAACAAAAATCTGCATATTTTTACAGTGTCTATAGCACAATTACACCAGCGAACAAAAAGGATTAAGGCATCTGCTGGTTTTATCACTTTGGATTCTTAAGTGTGATGTGTGCCTTGTACTGTCTGATTTATTATATAAAGGAACTTTTTTTCCCCCCAAGTATGTTACATAAATGAACAATTGTTTACAAGGCTGTAACTAATTTATTCTTGTTTTTTTTTTAAACTTGAACTTTGTGTAATAGCTAAAATTCTTGTGACTATGATTTTAAAAAAATATTAATTTATGAAAGAATAACTAAGGGGAAGCTGGATTCTCTCCTTATGAGCAGGCAATTATTTCCGGTAAAGAGCCTCCCGTTTATCCTTTGAACATTTTTCCCCTGCTGTGTCTGACAGTGGAGTAAGTCTCTGTTTTATGAGTTAATGTTGAGTGGTGGTGATGTGGCGTCAAATAGAATTTGCCAGGTGGGGAAAAAATGTGTATTTTGTTCTTTGGACAGAGGAAAAAAAAAAAAAAAAAAAAAAGTCAGTGGTGTTCTTGAGTCTAGTTCTACTTCTTCATAAATCACCCAAGTAATGTTTCCAGGAGGCAGAGATGTATGTGAACAATTGAATAAAATTCAACCATCTCAAGGTTAGGATCATCTCAAGGTTAGGAAGGAAGCAATTCAGGAGTGCCAATGAGAAATTCACTATACCTTTTGTTTATGTAATAACTTGGCTATTTGAACAAAGCTTAGCTTTGTATTTTTAGCCAGTTCTTTGGGCTGGGCATTCAGCACTCAGGATCCAACAAAATTGGGAGGAATGTTAAAGCCCAACGCTTAGAATGATTATATCTTGAAAACATCTGTTTGATAAGACTGAATATAAAAATAAAATTACAAGTTGTACTTAATGTCTAAAAATGCCTAAGAACTGTAATTTGCTTTTTTCTTCTCAAACTGATCTGCATGGCCAAGAGATGTTTTAAAATGTCTGAGCAATAGTGGTGGTAAGTGATGCACTTGTGTTAAAGTAAAAGGCTGTATGAAACACTGTGAAAACTTTACAAATTTCTTAACCATTGCTACTTTGGTATGTTCTGACCTTTACTTTGTCTTGCATGTGTTACTCAATTCCTGCAGAAATATAACTGTGCATGGTTGGATTTTCCATTCCAGTTTCCTGTTGCTGGGTTATTTTGCTCTGAAAGTTTCCCAAAAGCCACTTGACCAAAACTAGTGAGTAACTCACCTTCAGCCACCGAAGGTGTCCAGTGTTTGAGTCATCAATAAAATATTTTAATGCTCTTGCAGCTGATGGTTATAAAGAAT
Organism: Falco cherrug; assembly: GCF_023634085.1. NCBI lineage: Eukaryota > Metazoa > Chordata > Aves > Falconiformes > Falconidae > Falco > Falco cherrug. The sequence continues at coordinate 37,981,894 of NC_073697.1, forward strand.
GCAGCCTGCAAGAAAAGTGTTATTTATCTTTCAGGGTTTTGTTAGAGATTTGACACTGGTAAACACACATGCACTCAGCTAAACTTGGGGTTTTTTTATTTTACTGTTTAGTTGTAGCAGTTTAATGGTGATTTTTTTTTTGCAAGACACTGAGCACCATCATCTCCAGTTAAATCTGATGTAATTTGGCTGTTACTCAGCACTTTACAAAGGGAAGCCAGTAGTGTGATTCAGTGTCGCACAGTACACAGAAACAGTGATTAAAAAGTACAGTGATATGTTAAATCGTTATAATTTTTTTAAGTTCTATGTTAATGACAAGGATTTCTTGCAATATCAGGTAGTAACATGATGGTCTTAAAAATAAGAAAAAATATATCTATAAATGCATATAGTTGGACATGACAGCATTCCCAAATTAACCATGTCTCTGAAACACTGTATAATTCAGTTTTTTGCATTTTTAAATATTTTAAATAGTTTACTTGAATATTCATGTAATATATAAAGGTTTTGTGAAATGAATTTTAGTTAGAAAGAAGCTGATATCAGCTTTTGTCAGCATAAATTGGCACCAGTGTGTCATAATCTTATTTTGGAGAATTTAGTGCATTTTATATTAAAGACTACTAAAGGTTAATTTTTTTGTATCTCTGATCTTCATATTTTAAACTAAGTGACTAAGGTACCTCTGCTAATAGAATTTCATTGTGTAAAGTCAGTTAAAAAACAGCTGTTAATCCAATAGTTCTGTTAGATGGAATACATTCTTAATTGATTTTTTTAACATTAAGTAAATGTTTGTAAAAAGGGCTTATTACATAGCAGTGCAACAATGACAAAAATGCAGTTTATCATGCCTTTTTGTGATCTTTTAGGTATTTGTTTTTTTGGTTTTGGCTTGGGATTAATTCAGTGTAGAAACAGACAAACCCTGTGCATTTGCTGTGTGTAATTCCATAAAAAATTTTGTAAGGTATTTTATATCTATGTTTGAAGTCCAGTGAATGTTAAGTGTTTGATTTACTATGTTAAACTTCCAATCCTAATAAATATTTTCTTAGCAAACTGCTAAATCAAAATGTGTATGCAAACATTAAACATAAACTGCTTGTAAAGAATTTGACAATAAAATTACCAGAACTTAATTTCAGAATTCATAGGAGGATATTTCTGCTCATAGAAAAAAAAAGTCTTCAGATTCCATAATGTTAGATGCTTGGAACCGTGAACATAATGCAAAAATTGTAGAGAGAACTGAGGATCTGGCTTATCTTTTCCATCTCCTTCTTTCTGCAACTTTGTAAGTAACATCAGAAGAGGTAGGTAACCTCCTTCTTTGTCTGATGGTAACTGACTAGTTTGATCTTGTCAACAGTGTATCAGATGCGTAATAGTTAGAAAGTGCTTTCCCAAGAGGAACAAGTGTCTCGCGCAGGGGGTGTGATGTTTGTGTATGGAGACACAGGCCCAGCCCTGAGGCTGAACCATCTACCCAAACTTTCACCGAGGGCAAAAGTGTCTGGTGGCAAGAGGCTCGCGTGCCCTGCAGAAGTTGAAGTTTGCTGTGCGCAGCACTTAGTCACTGCCTGACTAGATCTTCTTGGTTTGAATGCGGTTACATGTCTACATGTCACTGCTGGGAAAATGGTAGGAAGTTAAATCTTAAAGTGTTTGCAAAAATGTTTAGACTCTGTAAATGTTTCAGCTACAGTAATAAGGCTTCTGGTTTGTCAAGACTGACCAGGACCTAGATTCTGCAGCATTAAGTCCTCTCTATAAAAAAAAAGCATCTAGTCTAATTTTCCTTTGGGGGAGTGGGAAGTGGCATTGCAGGCAATGTGATTTGTAGGAATGCAGAATAGAGAATATAGAAAAGCAGCTTATTTCTTTTTCAGAATTGTGATCTGACATCATTGCGTCTGTAGGAGAAAAGTACACACAAACATCATGGCTGCACATCAGAAGTAAGACTGTTTCTTTGTGTTGGGGTTTTTTTGGTAATGTAATTATTGAGTAATTCTAATATGTATTTAGCATTTGGCTTGCCATAGGTGCCCAAAATACTGTTCATCCTCGTTTCATTACCTCTGCCTTATTAGCAGTAATGACAATTACGGTCGTTTTGCATAGTCTTAAAAACATGGCTTCTGAGCATTCTGGCATTTTTCACAGAGCTGGCAAAATGTTTTAACTGGCTTGTTCTTTCCAGTTGCTTTAAGCAAATGTGTTTAAAAGTGTATATTGACTTTAATGAAACACAAGAATCCACTTGTCTAGTTAAAAAGATTTGTGCCTGGCATTACTAAAACTCCTACAGTACAGTCTTTCATATATGTGCACAATAAATAAGTGATGCCACCAGTTTCTGTAGGTCACATGCTAGTGTACCCATTTTCTTTGGATCCTTGTTGTGAATCTGCAATAAGTGTACTTCTCCAATCACTCTCAGGTGCTTTTCTCCTGCACTTTCAGAAGTAGATAATGGTAGATCTTAAGGATATTTGAAGTTGAGCAAAACCAGTGTCATAATTCTTTTGAATGACTTCATCATTCATAAGCTGGCATACTTGAAATATTTGTATCTAGAAACAAAAGGGCTGACAATGGTGATGGTGGATGGTGATGACATGGACATCAAATGTGAGGGAAAAATGGGAAAGAGAAAAGGATTTGGAAGACCTGTGTGTTGGACCTGAATCTTAGCCACCTTACCTCAGTAACCGAAGTCCAACCCTGTGAAAGGACCTAAGAGGAACTTGGATGTCTAAGGCTGAAAACACAGCCCTCAGTCTTTACCTAATCTCTTAAGCTTGTATTTGCTGCTTGTGTCTTGTTGCAGTAGGCCCGAGCTGCTTTGGTGTTCTCATGTCAAAACACATCTGGAATCCGAATCTGGACATCTGTATTCCCAAATTACCTGAAAGGCTTGATATGACGGATGTGCTTTGAGAATATATCTCACACTGAGTACTGTCTTAAATAAAAAACACAACAGGAGTTGCAGGTTTGCATTAGTAAACGGGGTAGTGTCTGCTTTCTGTGTAGTAACACATACTAGAGGGTGCTGTCAGGAAATGTTATGGATGCAATGCATTTTCCTTCTAATTTTCATCCAAATTGCTCTTACTTTCTAGGAGAAAAACTTGTTGAGACCCTCAGAGTTAGCAACTGCATTTGAAGACCTGAGGTCTCACCTTTTTTGAGCCTCAGTTTCCTCATTTGTCAAACTGATGATCCTGTCCTTGCAAGGTATGTGATGTGGAACTTGTTTTGAACCTAAGGGGCTGACTGGTTTTCGTGAACTTGCAGATAGATGCTGATGGATTAGACCTGCCTCCAAATACAATCCGCAGCTGGAACAGCTAAACCCTTCCCCTAGAGAAGTCTCCTAGACACTGATTTCTGTGGGTGAGAGACTTAGTTGATCCATTTTAACAGCTGAAGACCACTTCAATCAGAATCAGTCTGATAAATTAATTTTTGTTTTGTTCCTTTTGCTATATCCAATCTGCAATGTGCGAAAGCCATTCAAAATGTAACATAATGAGCATTTCATACATGCCTATCAAATCATAGCATTTACACTGAAAATTATATTAGTAGATGTTAGAAGGTACTATTTGTCTGTTCCTCCTACTATACACTTTCCTGTCAGCTGTATTGTTTTGCTGAAAAGAGAAGCGGCAAAATCAGTTCTTAAATTCTCTGCCATTTGTACTCAGTGGAGTAAAGACAATTTAAACACGGTAACTTTATCCATGGATTTCAAGTATTCACAGTTATAACTAGCTTGTAAAAATTCCTCTTAGCACATGTAAACGAATAGCACTTGGCTGCACTCTGCAGCCAGTTCTAGCATCCATATTATGCTTCAGTTTACGTGGCATGCAGAACCCAAAGGGCTTCCGATGTTTGCATCTAGTACTCATTTAGATCAAAACCAATTTATAACATATGTCCAAACACCAGCTACATTCTCATTTCAGTGTGGTGGCCACAACCTGTACAGCAGCGTAGCGAGCGGAAATTTGGCTAGCACAGCAAGAAAAAATACACTTTAATTACACAGGCAGAAAAATGTCAGGGTTTTAAAGTACCCATACAGGTGGTTTGTCCCTGCTGTCTTAGATGGAACCCCATTCCACAAAGCAAATAGACTTTGATTCCCCCCCACCTTCCCTTCCCAGAGAGGAAAGCAATATAAGCCCTTAAAATATCCAGACTCTTTGGCATTATAACACATGGTTGGACTCTCAATTACTGCAAATCAGTGCTACTTCATTGATTTCATTAAACTTTGCTGGCATACATTGAATATGCCCCCTACCGCTAAATAATGAAAGAAAATATCTCATCTGCCCTAGAGGAATGAATATGTCTGAAAGAAACTGAGCTGGATGATTTTTGTACTTGGAAAATACAGAGCTATTTGGGTTGTGTTATCCTTTTCTCAAAAAATGTGTGTCCCACTGGTACAGCTAAGGCACTAGATCAAAAGATGATGTTGTTTAGCAGCACTGTGAACCATGGAAGACTTGCTCACTTTTCAGTCAAACCTATAAATTTTCAGATCCACAATTGCAGAGTAGGCTTTGGTTTGCTAACAGCTGCTAGCCCCCAAAATCTTTTGTGGTTGGTTACTGCTGTATTTTCTCATGGTTTATCTGTGGATGCTTGGGAGAGAAGATGAGTCAGCAGCAGAATGACTTGAAAGTGGTCATTGACTTTGTTCTCCACAACAAGGGACGTGCCCTAGGTCAAATTTCTTATTTCAGCTGGTTGAACTTCTCAATAAGCTGAAGAATGCTAGCTCAAAAAAGTTTACAGTTCAAAGAATTCTTCTCCACTCCTCTGGTAGGCAATCTCAGTGAGTCTTTTGAATACACACAGATCAGGAAAATCTGCTTATTTTTTGCTCCTTATCAAAGGTGTACTTTATGCCTCTGTCCAACTTCTAAGTTTATAGTATGCAAGTAACCGTTTTCCCCTGCTTTTCAGTGAAATTCTTTGCATTCAATAATTTAAGATCTCTGGTACACAATATAGCTTTTTTACAAGGATGAAATGTAATAGCTTTTTAAAATAAAATAATACTTGGCTTTGTAAAGATCAGACTTTTCATTGATCATAAGAACCTTATGCAAAGAGATGAATGTTTTGAAACTTGTAACAAAATAGATACTCATCCTCCCTAGGCATTCAGTATTCTTGATTACTTGCACCTAATGGATGGGTATTCCTTAGTACTGAATTGGTGATTACTGCCACAGAATGTTAGGCATAATGCTCAGAAAGCTGGAGCGTTGCTGTTGAGAATGTCTCCAGTAAATACGAGACAGAGATCAAGAATGATATGACCTTTGAATTCTGTCTGAAAAACAAAGACTGGTTCAGGACCAGTTTTTAGTGGTCCAATTGTGCATGCCACATGCCACAACTATACTGCTACTTGGAGGTGTGCTACAGCTGCAATCAAGGAAATATTTCTCGTTTTTTCTTTTTCTTACAATATTCCTTGATAAGGAAATCCACGTTAACCTGATGTCAAATGCAAATAAAATTTGTCCGCAACTGCAAAACACAGCAGCGCTCTTGTAATCTGGTTTCTCTGATTTGGCAATGTTAGTGAACACTTACGTAATTCAAGAAAAATTAAAGACAAATATAAAATTCTGTGGGTAACATTTCTCAGCTGTTCCCTGCAGCACAGGATCAGCCAGGCCTGAACACCAGCTTCTGACTCTGGGAAAGTTGCTACAGTTCTCTTAGTAAAGATTGACATGTCAGCAGTGAATGTGCCAGCAGGGAACGGGTGGGAGGAGAAACAGCCCTGTAATTAAAGGGGTCAGTGAAACATCTGGTCCAACCACAGCTATTTGTTTTTTTGACACTAAGCTATCCCTTTAGTACATGATGCTAATGCTCCTCTCCCACAGTAAGCCGGTGAGGTTTGTTACTGGATGTGACCAAGTGTTTGGATGTCTGCGAGATGAGGACCACAACAGAACATAGCTAGTTACGTGTCTGTGGGGCTTCTGTGGTGACAGCTATATTGCCAGAGCCCCCACGTGCAGGCACAGTCTAGGCTGGCGGCAGGAGCTGCTTTCAGAGCTGCAGAGCAGCCTCAGGCAGCTAAACCCGGCGGTGAGAAGCTGCCTGCTTCCTGGAGCAGTTGCATCTCTTCAGAGGTCATGCTGGTGGAAAATGATCAGTCAGTAGAATGGGTCTGTCTTTGAACTGTAACATATTTATGTTGGGAAACTTTTGTTGTGTGGACTCTGCGTAAGCATGTTACTGATGAACGAGACAACGTGGGAATTTTTCCGTGTGCTCTCTTAGTACTTTTGGCGATCTGTGTAACAGGTTTTAACTGTGGAAGTATCACGCTCTCAGCTGATGGTGAGAGCGTACTTGCATAGCTATGATTTAATTAGTCTACAGCCCTGTTTTTATGGAATAATGGCTAAGTCCACCAGTACAAGGAGAATCTTTGTCTAGTACAGGAACTAGTTTGGAGAAAAATTAGCAAACCTGTACTTTTGAGCTTTTTGGACTTTATCATCAGATAATGCTAGCAGAGGCTGGAACTCTTTCTAGTTAGTGGTGTGTCTCTGAAGAGCTGCCTGCATGATTTCTCTATTACAACACTGTCAAAAGCAACGTTGTCAAGGAAATAGTATTGTTTTCAAGGGCAAATGCTAGAGTCTGGTCAACTTCTGGTTAATGTTTTTTTATTAAAAGCTTGGGTTTTGTCTGGCATTGGAAAAGACACAAATAGAAAGCCCATGTTCTTATAACTAAAAGCACTACTGACAAATCTACATAGGTTATAGCTGGCTTATGTTATCTTCCTGCTATATAAATATATATATTATGTTTATATATAATATAATAATTTATATTATATATAAACATAATAGAATGCTTTTGGAAGAGATACTAGATGCTGAAATAGTGATTCCAAATATAAAAGTCGTCCCTAAGGCATGAATGTAATGTCTTGCTTATAACTTTAAATTGCTTTTTTATAGCTAGAACTAGCATGTCTAGTGGCTAATTATAATGTAGCCTGATGTTATGCCCAGCCACCTCCTTCTCTGTCTTTCTCACATGCACCACTTAACCTCCTAGGCCTTCATTTCATAAAGGTGTAAGTGCATTGGACTCTTACTAAACAAAAAAAGTGAACAAAAAAATGTTATTAAGCACTTCACAGAACAGGAATGGATTTGAACATGATATTAAATGTGTGATGAGGTATTTTGCTGAATCATGGAAGGGGGGGTCCCCTCTGGACCATCCTGGAAATAAACTAGCATAGTTCTAGGAAAAATAAAGCAATGTTACTTACAAATAGAAGATATTTATACTTTTTCTAATCCAGCAAAAATAAATTAAATTGACATTTAAACCTGAAGTTGATTTCTTGGGTGCTGTAACTTCTAGATATGAGGGGAAAGTACAGCACTTTGGAGAGCTGGGATAACATTTTCTATTTTCTAGTTTGAGATTTAATGCCCTGGAATACTCTCTTTTCATTCCTCCCACATTGTGCATTAGTCACCATGACTGATTTGGTATAGTCCTTTGGTGTGTGCAGTGGGAGTTTTAGGTGCTTGTGAGTTTTGCTGAATCAGGGACTTAAATTATGCCTTGGACCATGCTTAAGCAAATAATCCCAGCAACTTCAGCAACTGGATATTTTAAACAGGTCTGCTGACACTGGGAGCAGTGCACGTCTCCGCTGAAAGCATGTACAGAGAAAAGGCCTTCAGTGGCTGTAATTGGGCAGCTCGGGACATTGGATTGAGACTTGTTCCAAGAAAACCTGGCAATGCTGACAAAAAAATTGATCTTTTTATGCACGTCCAGTGTTGGTTGTGTGGAGTCTTACCTCACTACTGCTGGAAAACTGCTGAAGTCTAGGATGAGAAATCTATAGATACAGAGTGAGCAATTAAGAAGGCAAATGCTTTCTCTTTGAGGAAAGGAAATAAAATGCTAGGTGTAAGCTGGACATTGGATCAGACGTGTTGTATAGGTGCATAGGTTTGGTTTTGGTGGCAGGAAGGCAACATCTGTGGTACCTGGGGGAACTACTTACCCAAGCTGTGAAGGAAAAGTAAGCTGAATGTTACCTGTGCTGACAATTTGAACAATGAACATTCAAAAGTGTGAGGTGGGAGAGGGAGGTCCTTTTCCAAAACAGATGTGGGAAGCTCTTTACTTCAGAGTAGTGTGTCCAAAGTATTGCAGTGTGTGACACTAGAGCATTTTCTTTCTTCCATTCTTTGCACTTTTTTTCAAAAGGAAAGCATTCACATTGGGGAAAGGAAATAGGGAGGTAACTCTTAATTCAACACCTTACAGGCAAGCTAGAGCTGGAAGTGTATCAGTGAGGGGGAGCACTAATTCCAGGTTGGTACCAGTACCAATGCTACTTATCAGATGAAGGAAGGACTGCAGTAACCTGACAAAATTACTGTGCCTAGGAATTGAATGGTTGCACGCTATTAACTAAAAGATTTGTGGTGACAGGATGTGGTAAAGGTATGAAAATTAAGGCAAGTGTGTAACCTGTGTGTGTTAATGTCTGCAAAAAAGACATACCTTTCAAATGATGCTGTAAAAAGAAATTAGGACCTATAGCATTACATCACTTTGTCCTCCAAAGGAAGATACGTAGATGAATACTATGGCATTAGTATCTGTATGGCTGTAGCTGCCATTAAGTGTTCATGTGGGTGTTCTCCTGAAAGAACTGAAACATGCTATACCAGAATAAATGGATTTTATTATAGAAAACAGCTGATTTTACAGAAAACAGAGCAATAGATGGAGTTGTGATCCAGGCTGATGATATCTTTGGTTTGCCTAGAAATTTTTCTGTCAACTTGTGTGTGCTTTGCATAATGCATATATATGTTACAAATAAACCCATAAAATTCTTTCTTCTGAAACAGTTATATCTAGAGGCATGAAAGATGCAAACAGCAGTTGTGAGAGAGCTTTAGTCAGATGGTGGAACTGAGCTTTGTTTTGCATTTTTCATTTACACGCAGGTGTAACTCTCCCAATTTGGAAGCACTTGGAATGCTGATACCATTATGTAGCATGCCATCCTGTATGCTTTTTACTTTTGACAGAAGAAATGAACTACTAATTTACTTGCTAGGCTGACAAAATACACAGAAGTGGTTAGTATTAGTGACAGCTGTGATTTCCCCTGGTATAAAGATCTTCAGATGTGCACTGCTTTTTGAGTTACCATGAGTAGAATACCTACTGCGTCCTGCCCTTTATAGCAAATACATTTTATCATCAAATGAATCTCTGCATGGCTGCCCTGCACATGCCAAGAGAGGTTTGTTAGGAACTGCTACCCAGCAATGTCTTGTCTTGCCTTCACATAAATTTGCCAGCACAGACAGTCCACACTAATTCCACATACGTGGTTTTTCTCATCCCTCAGGGAGCAGTCTGTCTTATCAAAAACAGAATGACCATCTTGTCAGCGTAACAGATTTATTAACTTACAAGGATCTTGTTTTGAAACGTCCTGCTGTGTTGTAATGTTCCAGATGGCAAAACACAAGAGCATGGCAGCAAGTCTGTTTGTTTACAGCATCCCGCCTCCCCGCTTCATTGACTGACTTGTCTTTGCCATTGTAATTTCTGAGTGTGGCAGGTAAAGATGTCTTGGAGCAAAAGGCTTCTATTTACAGCCAAGTAGTGGAATTCAGTGCCTTATTTATTTCCCAGTGTATTTTTTCACTGAAATGCTTAACAAAATAGCAAGCCTAGGTTAGTTAAAGCTATGAGGGATGTTGCAACTGGATGCAGCATTACAACCAGAATGGGTCATAAAACATTTTGCAGAGGTCTGCTACTAGAAACAGCAATGCATTGAGTTGAGAAAATGCAGAGAGGCTGGTTAAGGTCAGTTGACACAACATTACCCAGTTTTTACATGGGAGAAAATTTACCCACCGTTAGTCCATGTGTTATTCGGGAGATGGTGTCCTGCTGTCTACTGGATGTGGCCTTACTGGGTTTTTCCTTCCTATCCCATTTGGTTGTCTGTTCTCCCTCCCTTTACTCCCTGGGCTATTTTCTGAAGGATTGCAACTTGTTCTTTTCTCTTGCATTGCTGTCATCAGGCGATGGACCAATGTGTCATAAGTAGAATTGCTTTAACATGTATTTATCAGCTTGTTTATTCACATTCATTTAACAGCTTTTGAATGTAAATGCACGTTGCCACAAAAAAAAAAAAATGTTTTCGTAAAGCACTTTCTTATTCCAGCAGACGAAGGTCTAGCAGTTTTAAGTAAATAGGATAAAACTTATTTGAAAAATTACAGGAAATACAAAGTTAATGTCAAATCTGTTTTTTTAAACAAGGAGGGGCGGCAGTGTGTGGAAACTCCCCCAACCTTCCCTAATCTATTCATTTTTCAGTTTCCCATGAAAAATCTCATTGAGTCATTCCCCTAATAAAAGACTATGCCTTTCCAAATGGAGTTTAAGGCCAGTATCTGGTAATTCAGTTTTTGCAGGTACAGTCCTCTTTCTACATTAAGGCCGAAAAGTGCTTCCACCAAAAAAGACAGTAACTGTAGAGTAGGAGATCTTTCCCTAGGGCTGTGTCAATATGGGAAATTGACAGCCATTAGCCTTAATTAAAGATGGGAGAATGGACATTCAGAATGGAAAAACTGACTTGGCAAGCCTTAAAAGAAACTTGGAGCATGCCCTCTAAATCTCAGTTCATAGGGACATCCTTCCCCTGAGAAACCTACATAGTCTATGGCTTTAGCATCCCATTCCCCTGCTAGATTTGTTTCCCGTCATGTTACTCGGGAAATAAATTTGGACCATAAACTCCTGGGAACAAGAGCTGTCATCTGTCTTTATTCTCTGAAATGGCTGGCATGTTCTTAGTTGTAGGAAATTAAATTATAAACAAAATTTAACCACTTCCTTTTTTTCTTGTTTGGATCATCTATAAATACATTCTTTCTTTCTTTCTCTTTTTTTTAAAGTGGTGGGCATCATGTGATGTTAGCTTCCTTAAACACTCATATTCCAGTGGATTTAATGAGCGTTTGGGAGCCAGATGGCATACCATATTTTTTTCAAAACATTTTAAAGCACATGACAGACAATTCATGTTGACAGGAGGGCTTCACTGAGGTGTCTGTAAAGAAAATGTGTTACTTGTTACTATTAGAGCAGAATAATTGTTTATGAAAGGCATCCTCAATTTCAGCAACGATTCAGTGAAGTAAACAGAGATGAATTTTGCTATGTAAACACTGCACACTCTGCAGAAATTTTACCCACTTCTGTAGGTTGCCTAAAATAATTACAATCTGAGTTGAAATGCATAATGCAGTGTGGTATTATGCAATGATAGTCACTGAATTCCAGATTTAGACAGTTTTGCCTTCAGTCTTCAGGCAATATTATGGAAAAAGCTATGGCTGGAGACAATAATGATGATGCTTCTTCCTGTAAGTTGGACAGAGAGAAGCATTCTTTCTCTTTTTGTCTACTAGGAAGAGAGAAAAACATGGCAGGAATAACAGTGTAGAAGAAGGAAAAGACATAAAAGCAATGGACTCTACTGTTCTAGTTAAGACTGGTTGGAGCTGCAGGTACAGCTTGACAATGAACCTTTTGCTGCAGAGATTCAGCTGGGAGGAGAAGCCAGCTATGCGGTTTGGGGAAGATAGCAGGGTCTTTGATAAAAGCTTGGTCTGCCCTTACGTATCTTCTCCAGTTTAGTAGCTAAACTGTGAAAATTAGGAGGGAAATACTATCTCAAACCTTCTCAGAGTATTCTGTGTTTCAATTAAATAACTCTGTGAAAGAGAAAATGCTAGCTTTTCTTTAAAAAAAAATCCAACATAGACAAATGTACTTCATTCCTGAATTTTATTCATTATTTTTTTCTGTGTAATTTTCAGTGCTCTTTAGAACTGCTATTTCTGGCAAATGTATAGTTCCTTAAAAAAAAACCAAAACCCACAACACAAAAGGACCCTACTCAAGCAACGGTATACGAGTTTTGCATCTGTTAAAAGAACTGACATGGGGAGAGGGAGAGAGTGTTTCTTTTGTCGAGGAAAAAGAACATGATGTGTAGAAACTGCATAAAGAGAGGCTGCAAGTGAGGATAAAAACAAAAAAGTACTTAAAATATATGTGAATTTTTCCTGTTCTGGAAAAACAGAACTCAAAACGGGCTTCTGTAGCACCCTACAGCTGTATCAACCTGCATCACATGTCTTTGAATCCAGGGAGTTGTTCATAATTTTTGCATTTTCATAGCAAATATAGTCATAGTGTGGTAAAATACGCAACCTTCTAGACTGATCTTCTCAATCAATGGTTTTCTTCCTCACCTTGCGGTAAATATTTGTCTTTTCTATAAAGTAAATATACAGGATTCTTAACAAAGTTCCCTTCCAGAGTTTAAAGACACTGGTTTGTGCCATCCTGGGTTACTGGAAGCCACGCTGTTAACTGTGTGTCGTTGGGCAGGAGTGGTTACCAGACCTCTCATAGAGAGCTCGTAAAGAATCAAGTAGTAGAATCTCATAAACTGTGCTCTTGAAAATCAAAATCTATGAGGAATTATTATAAAATAAAACTGTCGAAATAAGGTATGCATAACCAAACATTATTTGATCTGACATGGTCTGGTGTGAGCAATAGTTAATTCTTTCCAAGGATGCTAATCACTTCTGATGATTTTTGAAGGAAGTTATTCACTGTGATAGATAAATTAAAAAATGGTGTAAGCAATCAGCTAAAAATACCTCTTCTCTTCTGTAATAACCTAATTCCCACATCATTAAGCCAGCTGATTGGGTGTTATTATGATTTACTACTTTACTGGAAGGACATACAACAGTAAGGGCTTCTGTATGTCACAAAGAGATGAAGTCTTCAGCTGCTCAGTTAAGTACATGAGCAGGATGAAATGTCAGCAAGTATTTCTGTGAGGAGATGCATTGTGAGACTAGATTTATTTAGGACCATCTGATAGAAGAAAATTGAATGTTGGGAAATGAGTTCCTTGAAAGCTCTCCAAGTATTACTGTATGTGTTTTGGGCTGCAAAATGGGTAACAGCTGTAAAGAATATTGTTTTTGACATTTTCTGTAATACTGGTGAAGATAAAGGAGGTGAGCAGTGTATGAGACATGAGTGATTGTCACTATCGCCATCACAGTTGCCATTTATTATGGACTGTGTTCAACACTCATTGCTGGCAAACCATCAGCTGAAGTTTTGCCAGTGTAAGTCCTTATGTTTAGGGTCACAGCTATTTGCAGTTATGGGGGGATGTCTACATGGTCCCTTGACTTGCTGCTTTCTGTCAGTAAGTAGATGTGCTACATTAAGTTGGCATTCCTGTACTCAGTAAATTTGTGCCTCATTAGGGCTAACCTTGAAAACATATTCATGGTCACATAATGAACATACGCTAAAATAGGTGAGGCTGTAAAAATGGTTTCATGCTTGTGGATATGCCTTCAGTTTCCTAGTTCAAACAGCTTTTGGTCTCTTCATAAATGTTACAAATTTTAAAGTAGGTATTAGGAGGAATCATGGAAGTATTTCACTTCTATGTGTCTCAGGTCTGCTGTTTCCTGGGGGCTAATTACTGTGTTTATAAAAACAAAGACTTTGCTTGTATTAGAGCTTCTCATGGGAGGGGAGGTGAAGGACCAACTCATGTTGCTTATTAGCTGTTTTACTGTTCCCGCAATATAGGCCGTTAGCTGAATATCCTAGCCTAATGAGTTCAGTCCAGATCATTAGGTAGAATGTTTCCATCTTTATTCCCGACCCCCCACCTTCTTCCTCGCTTCTTTCTGTCTTTGCCTCCTTCTCATCTTCTCCCAGCGTCCCGCTTTCTTCCAAACTAATTTTTCCCCAACAAAACAAACTTTAGGACACAGCACGTACAGTGCATTAAATAAGAGGAAAAGCAGTAAATTGGCAGGAGACTGCATCGCAGGACCAAAGTGGGCAACAGTCCGGACTTGCCCATACCATTGGCGGAGATTCAAAATCTGAGACTCTTGATTAGTGAAGCATTAGGGCAGGAAAACCTCAACACTTTCTCCATCTTATCGGGAGGAAATTTTGGCTGTTTAGAACTTTTTTCTGTTAGTCTTCATGCTGAGAGTGTTTAGGAGCTAAAACCCAGTTACTGTTGCTGAGGAATACTTCTCAAAAATACTTTTTTTTTTTCCACCAGCAACTGCAGTAATAGTGAAGAGATTTTTACATAAATAAGTTAAATTCTTGAACTGATTGGCTATGGATCTTACTTCGCAGCTTATATAAATATGTAGTGAATGGGTGTAGGGATAAGACTGTGAAAGGCAGAATGGGGAAGTTAAAACTGCATCAATACGTGAAATAAAAACAAATTATGCAAGGTCTTGAGTGGACTTTTGTAAATGGCATTTAGATATTTTTAAGTGCTGTTCCTGAGACTACTTATTTTCTGTTGAGTATATTAGATACATTTTTAAAAAAATTCCCTGTAAAAGAACACAAGGAGACTTATTCAGTCATGAGTTTTCAAATACTTCTGCAACACTCTTGGATGTTATTGTACAAGACTTCCGGTGGATATTCCGAGCGCTTACAAAATAAGCAATACACAAACAATATCCTTTCTATACAAAATGGTCATGGGGACTGTTGGGAGTGAGACACGTCCTTCTGTGGTGCTGTCAGTTTTGCTTGTTTTCCAAATTACCTTGCTGGGAGATGCTGACTGCTCTGTGTGACGCTTTTTGCAGTTTTGAAAAGCTGTCTAAAAGGTGCTGTACAGAAAGCCGTGAATTTCCTCCCTGGATGGCTGAGCTGTTTATTTCCTCCTTGTTCCCAGCCCTTGGGACTTACGAGCTTAACAGTGGCAGTGCAGGCCTTAAATGAGGAGTTGGGCATACGGAGGGAGGCAAGAGATGCTGAGATCTTAGTTTCCATGTCTTTGGTCTGAAGTCCACTGACACACAGTAGGAGTGACCAGTGCCTGTGATCAGACCAGAGCAGTGGACGGAGGCTGAATGTGCAACAAATATTTCTTGAAGAGACTTTCACAGGGGTGGGTGATGGCAGGGTCGTTTTCTTTTAATGTCTAAGGTGCTGCATGGCAGCACTGAAAGTGTTCCATTTTAGCCACAGATCGAGCAGCAATAATACAAGCTTCTCTCTGTTGCCTCCATGGCGCACCTGACTTCTCACTAGAAGCAGCAGCTGTTCGGTGACTGCACTAACTTAATCACGAGCCTCGTGCTGAAGTGTGAATAATACTAGTCATAGTGGGGAAACCTGTTTAGGCAGGAGGATATGAAAACATTAGGTAACTTGGCAAAGCCTCTGATGGCTTTGTTTTGTTCTGGGTTTTTTTGGTTTGTTTGGTTTTTGTTGTTTGTTGGTTTTTTTTTAAGGGGAAAGACTTTTCACAGGGGTACTGGGAATAAGTTTCTTCAGAGGAAGGAGTTTGTCCACGTATCTGTTGAAAAAGTACATCTACATTGTACAAACCCCCTTCATGTTGGCATGATAGAAGTTCACTCTCAAGACACAAGAACAAATATTGCAGAGGTTTTGGCTAGTCTAGAAAAACAAAACAGACTGCAGTGTCATAAAAAAAAGAGATGACTTCAGAGCAAAAGTACAGTAATTTAACCACTTACAAATCTGAACTGGTGTGGTTGGGAAAAGTTAGTTAGCCAGTCACAAAATACTGGGAGGAGAAGGGAGTGTTTTTCTGTCGTACAACTAGATGATTGGCTTTTCCTTAGGAGATCATCTTGGGCTTTGTATCGCTTGCCCAGAGGCTGAGGCCGTATCAAAGAGATTTGGGAATTGCAATGTATAACTTGTTAGTTATATAATTCATATACGTGTATGTGTGTATAATGTGTATATAGTAATTAGACCTGATTTTCCGCAATGCAGATCACAAGTGCATATCTGAAGAAAAGTGTAATTTAGGCTTGGCAGGAACAGAAAGAATCAGCAACCTCAGTTGCCCAGGCAAAGTAGAAAATGGCGAGGAGCCCTGATGATGGTGTTCCTCTGTGGTTTAGAGGAGAGCTCGCCTCGAACGAGGAGCCTAGTCCAGTTACTCTCTTTTTACAGGAAGAAATGCATAGCAGTGTATTGACTGTGTGACCTGCCACGCAGTTATCATTTGGCCTAGAAAGAAGGAAACCTCTTTAAACTAGCTTAACTGTGTTGTAGGTCTGTGACTCCTGTATCCCAGGTACATGCCCTCATCACCAGACTTGCTTAACCTAGAGAGGTCATTTTTAATATGCCAGTTGAAAAGCAAAATATTTTCTTGATTCAACTGTTGATTTCAATAGATGCTTAATCCCCAAGCTCTTACATCTCTGGACAGTAATCATCTGGCTGTAGTATTAATTCTCCTATATGTTGTTCCTATAAACTGAAACCGCTTCAGATTGATGGTTTGACGATGAATTGTCAATTCACAATTGACAGTCTTGTTCAATTGTGAGAAACTGTAGTTAGTGACCTTGTTTCCAGTAAGATAGAAGATTTGTAAACAAGTTTTCTTTTAGCCAAGTGCTCCAACCAGCAGGCTTTTGTTTAAAATACAACTGACGCATACATGCAGTTGCTGTGTCTCAGGCCTTACACAAAAACCCTGTAACATGGTAGGTATTCTTTCACAAGCAGTGTAGGGAACAGTATGAAAATGCTGCTGGACCTTTGAGCAGCGTGACTCTTTCATGTGTGACACTTGGCAGAAATTTATGAGACCACAGATTTGGGCACCAATGTGGTTAATGATTAGCACTCAAGTTCCTTTATAAATCTAGCCTCAAATCCAAAACTAAGAGGAATTTGAAATAGCGATACAGGGGACCTCAGTTACAGAAACAGCTAGTGGCCCCTGTTTTGTGACATTATGCTTTGCTTTGCATTTTATGCTTTTAGATACATTAAATACCCTTTCCTGTTCGGGGATATTGTCATTTCCCCCTGTTAATAGAGAAATGCTTACTTGAAAGCAGGATCTCAGTTCTGTGGAAGAATGATTGTAACACTTTAAGAAACGAAACTGAACAGGTTCCAAATGTGCGTTTACATGGTCATGCAGAGAGCTGACAAGAATTATTAGCCTGTAATTCCACATTAATAGTAAGGTGGGCACAATAATGGCCAGTATTAAACTAGCTGTTGTAGATCTGGACATGACAGATGGAGCAGATCTATCAAATCAAGTGTATGTATCAGCTACTGCCCCCCAGAAAGGGGAGGTACTCAGTATGATACCGATTTCTTGCTTAGACTCCACTAGCTCATCTTGCTTTAATGGGACATCAATGTGAATAAACTGGCTCAGATGAACTCTGCTTAGACTATCTGATCTAAATAGTTAGCCAGGTATCTGGAGGAAAAAAGGCTAATGTCACTTTGGCCAGGGAATGAGCATACATCTTGTTTTAAACACTCAGTTAATGAACAAGAATTGAACTTGTCAACTTTCAAAAAGGGTATTTTATTTTCTCAACAGTTTTAGCAAAAATAAAGTGAAACTCATGCTTACTCTGTGTCAGCGAAGTCCTAACAGTACAGCAAAGGTGAGCTTTTCTTAGAAGGATAGGTCAGCTCTCTGGATGAGGACACAGGTTGCAAATGCGTTAGTTGTAATTAATAATGCGATTTTCACATAAAATCTGCCTGCTGCTGTCATCATACAATACGGTGCTCATAGTTACTCTCGCTGTAGTATACATATCTTCAGAAAACATGCTGTATCACTAGGACAATTCCCCACACCCCAGTTATTTTGCTTATATGTATAACTTGAAGAAAAAAACCACCATTTTCCCCTTTGAATCCTGATCCTTGGTTATGCTAGAGACCAAGAGTCTTGGTCAGAGATTATTTTGAGTCACAGTTTCAGCTCTCTATGCCTTTTCTTATTCCACCACTGGGACCTCTGGCTTGTCAGAATATGGCATATTCTTGAAATGTCATTGGATCACAAAACGTCATCTACTCTTCTGAAAACAGGACCAGCTTGCAGTATAAATATACTTCCTAAAATTAATATTGCGTAACAGCTTTTCTTACAGATGTTCTTCTGATAGCAATGCCTAAATCTGCTTTTCCTTCTATATGTAAAGAGTGATCCGTAGAAAAAGAATCCTACGTGAATCCAGGTAATATTACTAAACTCTCTACAACTCCCCTGAAAACACTTGTAATCTGAAATCCTGAATTAACAGCCTTCAAGTCAAAAGCAAGAACTGTACAAAGTTATACTCCCACTGAGCTCGTAGAAAAACTCCAGCACAATTTTGACATGTTCATTTGTGGAAGCTTTTAATTTTTCTTAAAAAAATTCAGAAGTGTTCTCTTATACACAACTGTGATAGGTTTTATTCTTATTTCTCAAGTGAAAAAAATTTGGTCAGTATATGTGACTTCCGAGTCCACAGAAACCCCCCCAGCACATCATCAGACATAAATGTGAACAGCATTACTGTGAAAGTGTAGCAGGTTTTTGTGTTAGTTTAATTGCGTATCGTGAAGCTTATTTTGGTTACTGAACAGGAATTCACAGTTGTTTCTGTATTTTGGGTTTATCTATCTTTTTAAGTATTTCTGATTTAACTCAGCTGGTATAATGATGCCTCACAGGAGACCCTATGGATTTTTGGACAAGTAATGTGAAAATGAAAGAGACTAAATCCTTATTCATCTGCTTGTATGCATCTATGTGCGAAACACCTTTTTGTGCGAGGAAGGGGAACTGAGGGCAGGACAGGGCGCTCCCCTGGAAAGTGAAGCAGCTACTCTGCGCCCTATATACGTTCTGGGAATCATCACAAGTGGCTATGACGGGTACGGTCTGGGAACCTACATGTAAAACGCAGCTTAAACCCAGGAAGCGTAACACGAAAGCAGAGGGGCCTGCCCCTACGGGCGCTCCGCGGAGCAGGAGGCGGGCACTGGGCTCACACCCGTTCCGCAGCTGGCCCCGCCGTGGCGGGTCTCTCTCGCCGCTGAGACCGGCCCATGTGCGGCGCTCCGGCCTCCACCGGCTGCGTCCGGCGCCGCATGGGTGGTTTTACCTCAGTTCGTCACGTCGCGACGCCTGCGCTCACCGTCAGGTGCTGGGGCGGAGGAAAGCCCCCGCCGGGCAGGCGAGCGAACGGCCGCTCAGAAACCGGCAAGTAAACTGGGACGCACCGAACCGCCCTTTTTCCGTCGTCCCTTGCGGCGCACAGCCCCCCGGCTTCGCGGGCGGCGGGAGCGCGGCCCGGGGTCGTGAGGGGGCGGGGGGCGGCCGCCCTGCCACCGTGGCACCGCCACCGCGGGCGAGACTACGCGTCCCGGCGTGCCCCGGGCTCCCAGCCGGCACCGCGCCCCGCTGTGAGCCCAACCGGCGGGCCCGGGCGGGAGCCGCGCCGAGGCGCACCGCCGCCGCAAGCCGGCCTCTCCCGCCCTTCGCGCCGCCCCGCGGAGGAGGCGCAGGGGTGAGCGCGGGACCGCTGGGCGCCCCTGCGGCCACCGGGCGGCCGGTGCCTCGTGCCCTCCGCCCCGGGGCCCCGCTGCGCGCGTGCGCGGCCGCCCCCTGGCGGCGGGCGGGGCGGAGGCGGCGGCGGGGAAGGGGGGGGCGCCCTCAGCCGGGAGGGGCTTCGCGAGTGGCGGCCCGGGGCGGAGGAGGTTGGTGGGAACCCGAAAAAGGGGGGAGGAAGAAGAGGTCTGCCGGGAGGGGCAGCAGGCCGTGCCTGGGGGCCGGGGCTGGGGGCAGCAGCGCGCCCGGAGGGGGCCGATTGTCGCGGGCCGTCGCTCGGCAGCGGCCCGGAGCCAGGCGGCCTGAGGCGGGCGGCAGCGGCGCTGCGGGGCCTGGGAGTCACGGGGACGTGGTCTGGTGTGAAGGAGGCGAAGGGCCGTGGAGGGCAGAGGTGGTACAGGTGCTCGTTTGCAGTCTGTGGAGACCTGGGAGAGCCTGTTGCTCAAAAGATACGTGGTTTTGCCCTGACTTACTTTGGCCAGGGAATACGGGCTTATTACTCCTACTGCGGGTTTGTTCCCTCCCAAGTAGCAACTCCAAAGAGTATGGCCCTGTTGTGTTAAAGTACAAACCGCACATTGCTGCTGCATTGGAACGATGCCTTACGCTCCCTCTCTACGTAGTTAACAAACAAGCGACTTGGCTATTTTTTCTGCGAACAGTAGAATCACTGCGATTTTTTCCTTTCTCAAGAGAGACAAGGAAGGGTTGAGTCATACATTTTAAAGAATTTCTCTCCCCACAGGCAGCTTTTTGGGACCTTTGTAGCTAAGAGTGTTCAGAATTCTCTGGAAAATACATACAGGTCTGACAGTATTTGTAGACAGTGTAAGATGGTTCACTTGACATTGCTCAGGGGTAGAGGACTTGGACAAGATGACTTGCAGAGATCTCTCCCAAGTATATTATTCCACATTTCAAATAAAAGAGTAGGCATACTCAATGCTGGTAAGAACAAAATCGGAAGGAGGATATCCTGGTATGACATTGCTGCAACAAGTAGGCAAGAACTTACAAGAGTTGTGGTAACTGTAAAAGAAGTCATGATGGCAAAGGCAGACTGAGATTTTGCTTTTAACAAAAAAAAAGAAAAATTACCAACAAAATACAGGTTGGTTGGCTGTGCTTTTAGTCTGCTAAGACAGTAAGAGCTGTAGTTACTGGCATGCAAGACTCCTTGATTCATCTCTTCCAGCTACCTAGTGAAGACTACCCAAAAGATTAGTCTTTCTGGTGAGGCAGTGGTGCCCGTTTTTATCACCAAGGAATTGTCTTCCTGCAGGTCACCTTTATGTACGTGTTCTGTGCAAAGGGCTGCCACCTGAGGTGCCAGATCCTCTTCCCGCTCCTGGGAAGCTGCTTGCAGCTTGCCTGTGGAAGCAGACACATGGGCTGATTTCAAGCACTTGTGCTTACTTTGTTGCAGTCAAGGACTGTATCAGGCCCTGTAGCAGAAAACCAAAATCATTTTGCCAATGTATGAGGTGATGGTGTCCCTGTATGCTTAACACTGTGCTTTTCTGGTTATCACACATCAGAAAGGGTTTAATACACCTAAATAAGGCAAAGAGTAGGGTGGCAAGATTAAGAGCTTAGACAGTCTTTAGTGGGATACAGAATGGCTTCCATACGTATATGAGTAACTCAATAGACTTGGAAGAGGATATAGCAGAAAGCGTAAGATACAGAAGAGTAAGCGGACAGTAAGGGGAACGTATGAGGATAAATGCATAGTATTATCTAATCAGAAGGCAAATTAAGAACAAAAGGAAGTATTTTTCCACAAGTAATAAAACTCATTGTCTCAGGATGTTATGGTGACAGTATAATTGGGTTCAAAAAGGATTTATTTAAATGTGTGGAAAAGAGGTTCATTACTATTAGCTTGGATTCTTCCTCCGGTTCAGGAAATCCCAAAAAAGCTGATTGGTTTCTAGAGGTTGGAGAATAAAAAAAATTGTTCTACAGAAGTACTTTCTTCTTACTGTCCTTCCTAAACATCTAAGTTAGCTACTTCAGAATAATTTAATGTTTCAAAAGGTGCTTTTTTTTTTCTTCAGAAGCAGAAACAAAGAAAAGCTAGGGCTAGTGGTAAAGCGTAGTATTAGGCAGTGTAACTTAGTATGAAACTATTGTAAATAAAGTAGTATCAACTCATGCTCACTGATGTTTGCAGTGTGGTTGTTCAACACGGATACTTGGGATGGAGTGAGACCTTGAGGCTAAATAACTTTAGTACAAGAATAGTGCTTCCAAGAACAATATAATTGCAACTAATACTGTTGGCTTTGAATAAAGAGCTGAATGATAAATTGTGGCCTTTTTATATATAAATCACGTATTTCATCAACTGAACAGTTATCATAACACTAGTATTGAAATGCTAGATTACATACATAATTTTTTGCTAGTTCAGAAATCATTAAGAACTAACTTGCATTTGTATAAGTGGTGTCTAACAGTGCAAGTTTGGGGGTTTTTTGGTGTATACAAAATAAATCAGTAATTCTGTAATCTGGTAGTGCAAAATGCTACACGCTAGTAAGGGCCGCGATGTTGACAAGAGCAGTGGTTATTGTCTTGCTATACTAGACCTGAAAATTCATGGTGTATTTGCAATTTGTGAATTGTTTTTGCAGATGGGCAAGGTTTGCGCCATTTTTGGAGGATCACGAGGAATAGGAAAAGCTGTTGCAGAATTACTGGCACAGAAAGGCTGCCACCTGGCGATTATTGCTAGAAATCTGGAAGTAGCTCAAACCACTGCACGTCGTCTTGGTGGTAAGTGTGCTGCTTTGCAGTTATTTCTTCACTGTCCTGTGCTTAGGTAACCTGTAAAAGTCGTGAGTCATTGAATAAATCTCATTGTTTAACTAGATGCAAATGAAAATAAAGGCTGAGAAATTTGAAAGAAAAGCTGTATCAGTACAATTTTATTTTCACAAGATTCTTTTGGAAAGTTAAGTGTGTTACCTATTCTGTCTGCAAGATATGAATTATGAGATGAAGGGAATTGTTCAGGGTCACAAGGAGGTGGTATGAACTGAATCATCCTTGGCTCCTGACCATGCCAGAACTGAGACCAGCCTACTCGTGAGGCATGAGCATGTTCATGCTGTACTTCTGATTTCAGAAGGCCAAAAATATAAAACAAGAAATTGTCACGTAACTAATCAATACAATACTTGAAAATTGTCCTTATTTAATTCTCTGGAGATTAAATGGGTTCCTCAAGCTATAACTAGTTCAACATCTGTTTTTACAATTGAGTTATAAATTCTGAAGAAGGTTTATGAATGTCATACCATCGTTCACTATTGTTATGACATGCCTTTATTTCAATACAGCAGGACACCTGGCACTTAGCTGCGATGTATCCAGCGAACAAGAAGTCCAAAATACTTTTGAGGAGATGCAGAGGAAGTTAGGTCCTATTGACTATTTGGTTAATGCAGCTGGGATCAACAGGTTAGTTACTTGTTACGAAATTATATGTAATTCTAGATGACAACATCTTACTGTAAGGTACTAATGGCCTTTGCGTTTAGTAAGAGTATTATTAATGAGTACATCTGAAAACAGTGTTAAGCACTCACCAGTATTTTGTTCCTGATGACAGTAGAATTTTAACAGCATTCCAAGTTTATGAGTTCCCACTCTACTCCTCTTTCTTTCACTTCTTCCCCCTGAAATGGTACAAAACAATGTTTGATACCTCTCTGCAAAGAAGGCTTTGTTGCCAGAAGTATAGCTAACTCTTCTCTTGCTATGTGTCATCCTTGCAATGTCATCATTTTGAATGCTAGAACATATATAGAACCATATAAATCCCTGTGGCCACAAATCCCCATTAATATTCCATTCATCGCTCGTCTTTTATTAGGAGAACGTGATCACTGGGGTTGTTCAGTGAGTTCTTTTGGGTTTTTTGGTCTGTTTGTTAGGGATGGTTTGTTACTGAGAACCAAGACTGAAGATATGATAGCCCAGATTCACACTAACCTTTTGGGAACAATGTTGACATGCAAAGCTGCTGTAAAAAGCATGATTCAACACCAAGGAGGTGCTATTGTTAATATAGGTAAGTTGCTCATCTAATTCAGTGGAATTCAATGTACTAGTTTTCTAGAAAGCCTTAGCAGGTGTAAGGTATTGAAACGTTACTTGTCATGATTAACTTTCTTTGTATTTAGACATTCTGTATTTAGTGTTTCTTTATGAATGCTTATTCTTTTGTGTAATTTCAGCAACTTCTAAATGTAAAACTAGCTTGTTTCAGTAATAAACACCTCAGTTTATATTTTATTGAAAAAATAATTTTACTATTCTTTATCAGCTCTTTCAGTAGCTAACTCTACTAGCTGCTAGTTACTAAGAATCAAATAGGTACAGTTGGTTTGTTGGGTTTTTTTGGTTTGGGTTGGGGTTTTTTTCCTGTGCGAGCATATGTTTTTAGAAAGCTTTTCATTTTACTCTCCTACTGCCTGTTGGTCAACATAATTACATGGATTCCACAAAAATCGCAGATAATTGAGGGATTTGCTCATCCCAGCGGTAGGCTATAAAGTACACTTAGTAATAAATATACTTTTAATTCCTGTTCATGTAATCTCATTTTCCATTCCAAATTTAAAATTACAAAGCTAGTACAAGGTTTCAAATTAGTCATTTAATCTTTTCTTCTCTTTGATGTTTCTTTATTTTAGGAAGTATTGTAGGACTTAAAGGCAACTCTGGTCAAAGTGTATATAGTGCTACCAAAGCAGGATTAGTTGGATTTTCACGGTCTCTTGCTAAAGAAGTAGCAAAAAAGCAAATTCGAGTCAACATGGTTGCTCCAGGTTAGTTTTGGGGAAATTGCTACACCCTTCACAATACATGCTTATCAAGAGTGCTGGATATTTGCTGTACTCTGAACATAACTTAAGACAAATTGCTATTATTTTCTTCAACTTTTGTAAGTAAATGCTTTTAATCTCTTTTTTTTTTTTTTTCAATTTAAAGTGTAATACACTCTTTTACAAAACCTTCAGTCTTTTTAAGGCAATGCTGAGAAATTTGGAAGAGTGTATCTACCTGTTCCTCTATCCATTATTACAGAATAAATGGTTTGTGTTTTTTTCTTTGTTGCTCCTTCAAAACCCTGCTGCCCTTGCAGATGGCAGTATTAGACCTAATAGGACCCTTGTCTCCTGCTAGGGGATGCTTATTTGTTATTAGGGAAATATGAAAGATTGCAAGAAGCTGGCATGAAAGTGTCCCTGTAGTAAAAGGAGAGAGTCTGGAAAGAAAGTTCTGTGAGGACAAGGCTGTGATTTCACAAGGTGGTCTAGTCCAAGCAAACAACTGCCCTGAGGCAAAAATCCCTTCTGTCCTTTCTGACTTTTTCCTTCACGGCTGTGTACTCTGCTGCTCACCTTGTGCTAGTTCTGATGCCTTTCAGACCTCTACATGAACCAGTTCAGCTTGTGAACTAGGCAGGAAAAATACTTTTTGTTTAGTGAACTAAGCAGCTCACAGAAGGGTCCAGAGCCATCATAAAGGGGCAGAGCTGTACAGTAGAAAGCAAAACTGAGACTTTCATTCTTGGTGACACCTAGAAAGCAGGGAAGATCAGCTGTTTGTGAAACTGTAGCTTATGTAAAGAGCAGTAGGAAAACTGAATCTCAGATAACTGAAGATTGTAAAGAAATGTCCTTCAAAAATGTCTAGAAATATTTTCTTCAAATGAATGCTGTAATAGAAATTATGCAAGTGCTGTCGTAAGTTCTAAAATATAATGGAAACACTTGCAAGCTGTAGGGATTTCTTGCCAGAGATTTTGTACTTGTGTTTTCATTGACAATGTTTTGGTGATATGAGTGTATTTTGTCTTTCAGAAAAGTGATACTAAATATGATTTTGGGACCCATTTTTAGTTACCTTTTTTTTAATGGACTTCCATAGATCTCTGCATTTTGACTATTTTTAGTTACCTTTTTTTTAATGGACTTCCATAGATCTCTGCATTTTGACTATTACATCAGTGCTTTCAAAACTAGATGTTTTATTGGTTAGTTAAAAAATTGGTCTTAGCTGTAAACCGATGGGGATTGACTTCTGAGACTTTGAAAAATGGTAGCTGATGCTGAATCCTAGTAGTAGATTTCACTTTGGAGGATTTCAGGGAAAATCCACTAGAGAAATTTAGTTGAAGGTTGGGTAACTCTTCAAATCTCTCTCCTCTCTTAGGCTTTATTCACACAGAGATGACTGCTCATTTGGAAGAAGATCAGCTAAAGAAAGCAATTCTCCTCGGAAGATTTGGAGAGCCTCATGAAGTTGCGCAAGCTGTTGTCTTTCTTCTAGAGTCCCCTTATGTTACAGGGAGCACGCTAGTTGTGGATGGAGGCTTGCAGCTTCTGACTTAACTAGTACCCTGAATAAGTTCCTACTTTAATGTCATGATGGTAATATAGAAATATATGCTAATTAAAGGGAGAGGGGTGGAAATCAGTTGAAGATTGATCTATGTAATTGATTTGATATTAATTAGTCAGAGGAGAAATTCAGCGGTGATAAAGTCTAGTGTGTATGTTTAGCTACCTGAAAGGGTCCATTTGGTATTACAAAGTCTGGATATGTAACAATTTGAGAAAGATCTGGTTTTGGTATGGTGTAGTTCTAAATAACATGCTGGTATGTTTTTAAAGCATGATTTTTTTATAAAGTCTTGTTTTCCAATCAGGAATAGAGTGGAGATTTTTTTTCTAAATACCATGTTATACAAAGGCTAATAAAGTGTGGAGGCATGTTTATTGGTTGGTAGGTATGATTGCATCAAGTTTTTCATGTAGGGCGAAGATTATGAACTGCAGATTTTTTTGTTCTTATCAGTTAGTCTCTACAAAGTGGCAAGGAGTTTCCTTTGGGTTTTGTTTGTTTGTAGCCAGCACTACAAAGCTCGGTGCTTCTGGATCTTCAGCATACCTGAATTGCCTTTAGGAGGTTTAATTATATGCAGGGTGTTTTTGTAAAGACAAAAACTGCTCAGTTCTGTTCTTGAATGTATGTACAGCACTCATTTAATCCAGTAGCACTTGTGTGTATACACTGAAGGACTGTGGTCATTGGAGTTGCTGATGCTGTATTCTGAGTTTGAGCTGCACGTACACTGGTGAACAGTACAGTTGCAGACATTGCCGCATAAAAGACTTTTCACTGACTCAGTAGTTGTTTAGAAAACACTGTATCACTTCCAGAGTGTGAAGTCAAGGTATTTTGCTCTATATCTTCTTGAACGCTTAGTTCAACTGTTATGTTGATGCTCTTTAATATGTATGTATAGTCAATAAAATAGCCATTTATTTTATTCAAAGCAGCTTTTGAAGCAGAGTAATTACTCAGCTGTGAATGATCCTGAGTATTCCTCTCTTGCTGAAAAATTACCAAAAAATTTGACCTCAGGCTTTTTCTATTGAGATCAAGTAATTTTGGGTAATTGATGTTTTTTATCATCTCTGAAGAAAACTGTGAATGTGGTTTAGGACCTTCACTTCTTAGATCAAGCGTTCATTGCATCATGATCCAGATGTTGATTCAGCTCTTGAAATTACTTCCCATCTTGGCACAAACCAAAGTACAGAAAGAAGAGATCTCACTGATGATAACTTTGAGTCTTTAAAGTCTGAGATTTCCTTCATTTGTGCAGCTGAGAGATTTTATCTTTGTGCCAGAAAAGTGCATGTTCAAGCTTCTCGCAGGTATGTATTGAGAAATAATACAAGGAATGGTTGTCTATTCAGGGGATTTTACAGTTGGTTGTGTAACTCACTTTGGAATATAAAATGCTGCTAAAGGTAGACCTTTCAGGAGTCCTTATCTTACTGTTATCTCTTTGTAGAGAGGTGGCGTTATTTGCTGTGAAAAGTTGTGTCATATGTGTCTTTGCACTGAAAATGTAATTGCTAATTATGTTTCTTTTTGATAGAAGGAATTGGTTGGACAATAGATCAATTTTTTCCGAGGGCACTGAAGGTGAAGACGGACAGCGGTTACTCCCGTTTTTACTAGTCAAGTAGTAATATGTCAGTAACTTGACTAATGCTCATACCTGTCCTTGGTATTTCACAGGCAAAGCCTGTGTGACATACCCTGACCAGAGGCCAAACTTAAAGAGTCTAGAAACAATTTCCTCTTAGTGAGTTCTGTCCCCCATTATTATTATCCCTTGTTTTGGTGGGGGAACTGTTAGGTTAAGTTATTAACAATGCCATTTTCAGTTTATATTTGTGACTAAAACCTGGAATAACACCCTCAAACGAATCTCAGCATGTATTAAATAATTTTTAAAAAATGGTGCAATACATCCTATGTTTTTATTACTGCTGTTGCTTTAGGACCAGACTGAAGTATTCGTAGCCTTAAAATCATATTTTTTAAAGACAGGTTTTTTCCCCCTTCTCTTCAAACTGGTAAATTAGAATGGAAAACTAGTTAAAAACCATAATCCATTTCAGTGTTTACTATGTACATCTACTCTAAGAAGTAAT
Organism: Falco cherrug; assembly: GCF_023634085.1. Classification (NCBI taxonomy): domain Eukaryota; kingdom Metazoa; phylum Chordata; class Aves; order Falconiformes; family Falconidae; genus Falco; species Falco cherrug. The sequence goes on from NC_073697.1 coordinate 38,010,025, forward strand.
AAGCGTTTGTCAGACTAGGGTTCTGTCTGGCCGGGTGTGATGGCTCAGAAAGCAGAAGCAGAATGCGTAGGGTAGGTAACAGGTCACATGTGTGGTGATGCCTCCTTAGAAGACTTTTGTACCTCCAGCAGTTTGTGATTGGTATATTTGAATCTGCCATGTGATAGCTCCGGTTGAGGCCCGTGGGTTCTTAGATTTGATAAGACATTGCAACAGCTGTCTTGTGCTCTCTCGGTGGGGCATCTGAATTTGTAGACCTCCAGTATCCTGCCTGCCTCAGTGGTTTCTGTTTCAAACTGAAGAGTCGTATTTCTTTTAGTCGCTTGTTGCTGGAAAGCTCTTTTGGACTTTACATCGTTTTTGTTGTCCTTTGCGTTACTTTTTGAGTTTCTCAGGGAGAGAGGAGCAGGTAGAACTGCTTGCAGCATTCACTGTGCACTTACCTTAAAAAAAAGAAACCAGGATGTTTTGTGTCTTGTTTTATACTGTTTCCAAAAATACTGCCTAATTTTTTTGCCTTTTCCTAACCATTACACTTAGGTTTTCAGAAGCTATGTAAGAAGAACTCAGTCCTGAATAATTAATGGTCAGCTTGGAATCCATGTCCTTATATTTGTATTCAGGCCTGATTTTTTTGTATTTTCCCCAGTGTGAATTGTTCTAATGCATGCACAGTGAATTTAGTCTGCTGGTTTTAACACCTGTTTCCTCAGTGAAGTAGTTCTGCAATTTTTTTGTTTAATTCCTTTATCCCTTTATTAATTTGAGTAACTTAAGGTTAGAGGACTATACAGTGGGCTTTAGAAATGCTGTCTCAGAACCCTCACAAATAGGTTGTACTTTGCTAGCCCCAGCATAGGTTCCTGTGGTGTTCTGTTGGTAATCCATGTTCTTAGGAAAGAATGACTGCTGATTTATACCCTCTCTTCTATCTTTAAACAGCTTACTGGTGTGACAGCTTCTTCTCTTGGCAGCACATCATCCTTAATGGTTTTTGGCAGGGGAATGTGTCAGATGCTGTATTAGAGCTCCATACTCTCTTCTCTTTTTAGTCTTTAGAAGAACTCTTAAAACGTTTATCAAACATGACTTTCCTTTGCAAAGCAACTCTTGACTTTCCTCAGTATGTTTATCCAGTTGTTTTCATGGCTTCAGAATAATTTCTAGGAGTTTGCTATGTACAAAAAAATACAATTTTTCTAGATCCCTCTGGAATCTCTTCTTAAAAAACAGGTGATCCTTCCTGCTGTTCACTTTTGCCAGCTTCCAGTCATTTGATTATTAGGCAGTTTCAACCCAGACATTTCACACTGGAGTTACTTGCTTTCTTAAAAACTTAGGGAGTGATAGCCCCCAGCTGTTTGTCACTCTCCTCGTAATCTCTTCTTGCATATTGCTTTGAGGGGTAAAACCTTCAAGAAGTTGCCTGAAGATGTTCTGTTCAAGTTCCTGCATGGTATCAAAAACTGATTTAGGGTTTTGTTCAGAGTTTGGAGATTATTTTTTTTCTGTGGCCTTCCCTTCCCTGAGCACTTTACTTTTTATTTTGATCATCTGCTTTCCTTATGCAGGTGCGGTTTGTGTTCCCAAGGTGGTGTTCAGTCTGTATGCACTTTCACACATTGTTCCTCTACACTGATCTGTCTGTAAATTTTACACTCAGTGACAGATTCCTTTTGACTGCTAAAGCAAGACTGCTGGTTTCAAAAAGGTTGACTTTTAAATTCTAGTAGCTTTTAATCCGTGCCAGCTTCCCCCTCCACACAAAAAAAGTTTAGACGTGTATATTTAAAGTTCTCATACTGAAGTTCAGTGCATACAATCTTAGTGTTGTCGTCGAGCTTGCACCTTAATTTTTTTGACTTGTCTTTTTGGTTTCATTAGCATATTTCCTTATTTTATATTGCTTCTTTTTTATGGAATTCTACAGTAGTGGACTGAGTCAAAATATTTTGCAGAAATAAAAGTTACCATCACAAAGCTAGTCTTTGAAAATAGCATTTTGACTCAGGTCTTGTGTGCTCCTGGGGATTGCAGCCAGAGTTAGGTGGCCCTGATCAGCTGCATTAAAAAAACATGTGTGAAAACAGTGATCCTGGCATCATCCAACCTGCTGATAAGTGCTGCCTTTCATTACAGTGACATTGCTGGCCTTATAGTCCTTGGATGTCATAGCTACTGCCATCGTCTTAGTTGTGTGGGTGATAATATTGCCTAACCAACAGAGTTTACCTTATTAGGCCTGGAAATTCCATATGTGATTTGTCGAGTTTATATATTGGTATTTAGTTTTATGACTTTCCTATATATTTTGTACCAGTATCTTGCTTATTTGTCTTCCGGTACGCCTGTTATGTCACTGTCCTTGAGTAAAAACAGACATTTGAGTTGTACCTCTTGTGCTGCTAGTTTTTATGCCAAATGATATAGAAATGGTTTGGGTTTTTTTGCTTGTGGGTGTTCTTGAGTAGGACTGTGTGATTAACTGACTTACCATGGTTTCTCAATTGAATTTTGAAAATTTTGGTCCACTCTCTTACTAGAAATACAAAGTTTCTGTAATTCTGTTCCTAGTGGAAGTTACAACATGTGCTCTTAACTCGTCTGATGTTTCTCCACCTGCTGCATTGCTTAAAACTCTCCTATAATATTTTAAGTACCACATCTCCCTACTTTTTTGTTTTGTTTTTGTTTAGAATGAAGTATTTTACAAATTCCCACTGCTGCTGTCGGTCTGACTTTTGATGCTATTTTTTCAAGCAGTTGGTACATTTCTTCTGAAAACTTACTGCAGCCCTAGAGAAAAGAAGCCATATAGACATTGCGTGTGTTTTTGTACAGATGCTGTTTAGTGTGCATATATGATTTTTGATGGTAGAGATGGCTCTGCCATGTTTCCTGAACTCCATGCAGTTCCTGAAGAATCTGTGCTCCTCTTCCTGCAGCTGTGTTTTCAGGCATGCATTGAAACTTTGCCTCATCTAGCTTTGGGAGCATTTTAAAGATGGCTGTTACCCAATTCTGGTCCTTAACTTACTCTATATTTTATTCCAGATCTTCCTCTCATCCCACCCCATGTCACTCGTACCTACCTGGCCTTTCACCACCTCCCAGATTTCTAGAGAGACTATCAAGGCATGTTTTGAGGGTGGCTGCTTTTGCAGCTGTCATTTAACTCCGCATGCAGTCCTTTTGTGCAGCAGCCCCTTTTCTTAGCCATAATTATTTCTTTGGTATTTTAACTCAGCTGGGTTCCTGCTTCAGGAAGGATATGCTCGCTAAAAGGAGATTGTGTATTGCAGTATTTACTCATTTATGTGCCCTACCTTGTCACTGCCAAGTTAGGAAACCTAAAACCGTTCTTCTGTTGACTTTACATTTGATTTAGTTTAAACTTTATAGGTAGTGTGATTTGCATGTTCTGGGCTTTAGTTGGAGCACGTTGTAGGTCTAGAAAGTTAATTATTTTGCATCTCTGTTTTCGTACTGTTCGGGAAGATGATGCACTATTCTTGTCATGTTAATCTTTTCTCCTAGGCAGGTCATTGGACCCTTACTTCTTCTCCTAAGAAATGTGTTTGGAACTTAGAACTTGCTGTAGTGATCTGTGTTAGTCTCTTCCTGTTTCCGAGGCATGTATTGCGATTGATGGGCTGGGTGGGAATTTTGAGCAAGCTGCTCAGTGGAAGGTGTCCCTGCCCATGGCAGGGGGGTTGGAACCAGATGATCTTCAAGGTCCCTTCCAACCCAAACCTTTCTATGATTACCCTCAGTAGAAGTTTCTAGCAGGACACGGAAGATGCTGGTGAGGTGGTGTTGGGTTTGTTTTTATTGAAAAAAAAACCCAACAGCTGTCAGTAGGAGCTATCACAAGGAACAGTTTTTGCAGACTTTCTGTTGCAGTAACAGAAGTATATAAAGCTTGCGGAGTTAGTTTGTGCGGAGCAAGTTAGTGCTACATCCCATAGCCAGATTTCATTCCAGCCTCCTGGGGGCAGCCTGTCCTACGGCATTATTAAATTGGTAATGATTTTGTTAGTGTATTTATATAGGTTTAGGGAAGTGCAGCTGCCTGTGTAGATACAAAGTTGATAGCTGGCATGGCTGGTACCGGTTTTGTACAATGCAAATTCATGTATCCTGAGCTATTTGGGGACCTAAGGCATGATTTTTAAAGACTGAAAGGTATTCGACATTTGAGTTCAGTGAAATTTGGGTAGAAAGTAGATATTTCAGTCCCAGCGTTCAAAATCTCTTTTGGCTGTTGCAATTATGTGACTTTTTTGTTTTGTTTTGTTTTGTTTTTGAAGCATAGCGTAGTTCATTTACGTAAAGCTAATGAAAACAGAACTTCTCAGGACCAGGTACACCCACTTAATTAGGGTAATCAACCAGTGTTTGAAAAGACAGGGCAAATGCAGTGGTAGAGAAAGTCTTTAAAGAGCATTGACTCTGCTTATTGCCTGAAGAAGTAAGAACTCTGCTGAAGCCCCAGATCACATTTTATTCTTACCCATACATGTTCAGTTTCAGAGCATGTGCTGAAGGCTCCTTTTTGTTTTAGGTATGTCTATTGAGTTAGTAACAAATGTTACCTGTACTTTGCCAGACGTCTTTAGATCAGTATGACTATGACCACAACAACTGCTCTATTTATAAATGCTTCTATTTTTCTTATTAACAGCTGGTATCTGTTAAGATCTGGGTATTTGTGTTCATTTCATATAATACAAGACTGAAACCCACAGTCATGGTTTTTTCACTCTTTTTTAAATACATCAAATCCAGCTCTACTGGGGTTTTTTTCTCCTTTTATTCCTTCATGTACTTCACCATTATAATCTCATAGTCTGAAATGAAAATGAATCTTCCTGTCACAGGTGTTAAAACTAAAATTGCTTTGGCTACTTGGAGATTTGGTTAAAAATTGCCGTTTTGGGTACAATGATGTCAAATGTGCTGAGACAACATACGAGTAAAAGCCACCAAATCTTACCTGGTGTCATTATACACGTGTTAGGATAATGTCAATGGAGAGGGGGGCAGATGTCACTGAGTTCACAACCGTCTGAGCAGACAGAGCTTGTGTGGGTGTCAGTATTTCCCAGCCTGCTGGCTGACACTGCGGAGGTGGCTTTGCATGTGTCATATATTGATGAGTTTGAAATTACTGCATTATTTTGAAGGGTTTTTAGAAACAACTGCACACTGATGATACGGTATTGCTGAAGTATGTGTTAGTGAAGCAGTTTGATGTTTTGTGAGTTCTAATTTGCAGGGCTTCCAGCACTGTACTTCTGATGCTAAATGGACTAAGAGCGCACAACACTTACATGTTGAAGGCTGTGTTATAAACAGATGTCTGCCTGTATGTTGAAGACCTGTCAAAATCTCTTAAGTTACAGTGTTTTAATTCTGCTGCTGTCGGTCTGACTTTTGATGCTATTTTTTCAGGCAGTTGGTACATTTCTACTGAAAACTTACTGCAACCCTAGAGAAAAGAAGCCATATAGACATTGTGTGTGTTTTGTACAGATGCCGTTTAGTGTGCATATATGATTTTTGATGGTGAGATGGCTCTGCCAGCAGTAGACTGGAACTGCACCCATGCTCTGCAGGTTCTTGTAGCTCTTCTGTTGAAAGGCATATGGAGCAGAGAGCACTTGTAGATTTGTAGTTTACCAGAAATTCCTGGACACCGGAGTCAAGTCATGCTAAGCTTTCTGCTACACAGTGCAGTAGCTTGGAAAGGTCCTGTCCTTGGCAATGTCTTTTTGTACCCTTACATCTTTGTAGAAATACTCCGTGATGTCTGGGCCAAGTCGGCCAGAAAAAGCCTGACAAGGTGTTGCATTGTGTGTTGAACAGAACAGTTTGAGGCAAAATAAAACATCCTAATCCATTAAATGTAATGAGATTTGTAGAGCTCCTGCTGTAAATGATGTAATCGTTTTGAGTAGTGGCCATGTGGTATTATTTTTCTCTCCTTTCTTGTTCTGCAGCTGTTGCTGAACCACTTAAGCTACTTCAGAACTAGGAAGTGACAGCAGCTGCAAGACTTGGCCCTTCCCCAGGGTTTACCTGTTGTACTGCAGTTGCTTCCTAAAGCAAAAAAATTCTCTTTCCTGCTGGTGTTAGACTGAAGTTCATTCATCACTTCTCCTCTCTATAGCTGCTGAAGTCATTGCTGTACAGGTACTGTTGCTGGTAGCCTGGCTTTTTTGCTCTAAGCATGAGTTAAGAGTTATGTTGCAAATACCAACATTTTTATTAGAGATTCAGTGCCGTATGAGATTAATCTATGTATTAATTACTTCTGTGAAGAGATTGTGGCTTAATTCTGATTTTGAGTTGCAAGCTTTAACACGTGGTAAAGAATACTGTGTGCTGTCTGGAGTAGATCTTAAATTTCTTGGGGCAGGGTCTGTGTTTTAATCTGCCTGATGTGTCTTACGTGCTCATGGTTCTGTTCAAAGGGGAAAACTCTGCAGGGGGAGGGCTTTTTCTTTCCACCAGCTCAGGAGAATGAGCTAAATGTCAGCCAGTTCTGCCCTGTGGATGTACATCTGAATTGTGAGGCAGTGAAGGGTCTGTTGTCAGCGCACATAATCTGAGCAGGCATTTCCAGTCCATGCATTAATTGATCTGTACAACACAGTGTGGGTTTGGCAGCCGGGCTGTACAGCCGATACCCACAGCATCATGACACGATGGATAATATGATCTCATGAAGTACTCTACCTATTAAATCCGTTTGGGCTGCTTGCAGAGATAAGGAAGTAGTGTCATCCATATGTGGGGAATCAAGGCATTTATTACCATACAACCTAAGGGAATTAAAAGGGCCTTTGAAAGTGGCAATACAGAAAGAAACTATGATTTTATAAGCCAGGGCTTCAAACTGGACTCTAGTTTTGATCCCCAGTTGGTGGTGATGGGGGGGGGGGGGGGGGGGGGGAAGGGAAGGGGTGTGTTAAGTAATTGTTGCTGTTGTGAAGTTGCAGGATAAAGGCATTGTGTGTTAAGGTACACCACCAGCTGAACAAACCTTCATGGGTGTGGAATTTTGCACCTCACTATCGACACACTTGACAGAGGTTTCTGTCATCATCCTGAATGTAGCTGCATTGAGTCTTTGATCGCTTTGAATACGCTTGGGCTGATCAGCTTCCTAAAGAATTTGAAGTCTTCCCATAGCCAAACCTGAAGTCTTGCAAAAAGTCAGGACTTCTTGTTTTAGTCCTACAAAATGATAAAAGTAAAGTACACTTTCAGGTCATACTGTCTGTCTTTGGAGGGAGATTAAACTCCTGAAAATTACTTTGACGCTTCCAAGAACGTCAGATTTTTTGGCTTGAAAGTATGTCATTTTCTTGTGCCACGCTTCTGTCTCTGAATTTGTAAACCCACAGCACAGCTGAATGTTTTCATAAAAACAACGTTGCTGGTTAGAGATGATTTACTACTTAGTGTGTGTCTGTACTTATATACAGAGGCAAAAGTGATGATGACCTCATCTTAAGCCAGCTCACAAGAGCAGTCAGTTTTTTAGTCTCTAAGCCAAAGACAAATTTACTGTACACAGACAGAACTCCATTGATTCAGTTGCAGTATCACCATTAATGTCAGTACTCACTTAATTGCTGAGATAATTCTCTTTGTAGTAATCAACACTTGAAAAGTAAACCTAAAAGGAAAAAAAAAATTATCTTGCATCTTTCCTCATGTCTTTGCACTGAAAGGAAAGGAGAAGCTAGGTAACATGCAGGATTTTTACAAGTAAAGTTTAACATTTCAAATTTTGATACTGCCTTGTTAGAAGACTGTTCTTAAATGAATTTAACAACACTTCGACCATGCCTTTTACTTAGTCGGTTGTGATGTCATATTGCAATTACTAGACATGGAAAATAGACCTGCATATTTTCTAACCTTTTTTAAAAAAGCATCTTCAAGTACTTTTATTTGGCAGAAGTTTCTCAGAACTTACGGGCCATGTTCCTCTGTTTTGTTTGAATGAGATTCTGGGTCAGAAGCAGAATATTCTGATATATTGTAGTCATTTCTAGATACTGCATATAGCCCTCATTTCATCTGTATTCATAATACTTAAAATTTCTACATCTTACACTTGCATGCTTGTACAGAAACAGTCAAGTCTTTACCAGAAGGAAAACTTTCTATTTGTGTAATATTTATTGATGTTAAACCCCCATTATGTCAGCACAACAATCCCAAGTAATGATAATACATTTTTTTATAAATACAATTAAAAGGTGGCAAAATAATGTTAGTGAAGCTAAACAAAAAAGTAAATTAGCATGTCACAGTCAAGAAAAATTTGGCAAATGATATGACATACTTTTAGGATAGAATCAGATTATTCCCAGATGACAGACTATGACATTAATCTAGATTAACAATCTGCATACCTGGTCACATCCTGCACCAGAATAGTACTACCTTAAGTTTATTAGTCACTAAAAAAACAAAACAAACTTTGTGTACTTACAAAGCAATACATGTATAGCAGTAATGCAATGTATGGTGTACACAATTACAAAATAAAAAAAATCAACCTAAGTACAGGACTTCTGAATAACTGAACCAAGATAAAAGATTGCCACACTTTCATTATAAATAATGAAAGATACCATATACGTGCTTCATATAAGGAATACAGTGTTTTCTTTTCATAACAAAGTGTTGTAGCTGGTACCATCAAATGCTCTTTTTTTCTTGTCATGCCTAGTAATTCTTCCATCCCTCCCTCCCCTTCATCTGAAATCCATTTGGTTCTAATTTAAAACTACCTAGCCAGGTCTGACTTAGGTGGGGGTCTAGTTTGATGTGGATTTGCCTTGCATTCTGAAAGTAGCCTTCAGGCTTTTCATCTACGGCCGCACGGACTCTACCCCTTAAAAGAGCTGTCATTGCCTACAGTCAGGAGAAGAAAAAAAAAAAAACCCAAAACCTACCAGAGACATGTGCTATGTTAAGGAAAAAAAGAAAAAAAAAAAGGCACAAATTTGATGATGTTTGCGTCAATCTTCTTTTTCTACCTCCTCAGATCTGCAAGCTTATCACCTGTGGTGTATACTTCTAATTTAAATTTATAATGCAGTCTCAACCTATTTTTCAATTACTATATGTTTCCTAAAATCCTCATAAACACTACACAAGCTTTAAGCAGTCAGACGTTCCATATGTACACCTCCTAGTTTTCAGCTCACCTTAGAATTCAAGATTCTTGAATGGGAGCATTAGGAGGTTACAGGCTGTCTTCAGGAAATCCATAGAGCATTTCAACCTCTTGCCCTGTACCCTTCCCACTGTAACCTACTGCAGTGGTTCATACTGTCGGCATTTTTTTCCTGTCTAGTTACCAATATTTATAGTCTGGAATAGACTGTTATTACATGTCAGCTCTTTTTTTCTTCATTATGCTGAAAAGGTTAAATTACTTAAGCTTAAACCGTCTTTGCTGTATGTTTGTAAGCAAGCCTCCTTGTCGATGGCAAAAAGGAAAAATACAAATGAATTTAAAATTACCGTGTTGATGTTGCTGTATAGAGTTGTCCATACTAACAGCATATAAAGCAAGATATTTTTCATTGTAGAATAGAAGGCACTTTGCAGAGATACAGCATTTGCTTACGTTTCTCTTCCTTGTCCCTTCCTGTTTTATTCTTACAGTACTGCACTTGTTCACTGCAGCTATCAGAATGCGTTGCCACTTCAGAAGTATAGATAACAATACATTCTAATTTTCTTTGCGATCTAACGGCCTCAAGTAAAACATCTTGCACCATTAAGGTTGTGTAGCATCTACCTACTGCTTATGAAGGCATGTAGTGATAAACAGTGCTCTCTCCCGAAAAATCTGTCTCTCTGATGTATCTTGGCCTTTATGAAGAGGGCTGTTCGTAAGGGCTGAAGCAACTTAGGTATAAGGAACTGGTGAATGTGATTTGTTGTGCAGTGTGTACATTTCTGTTAATAATCTACCTATTCTTTTAATGTGGTATAATGAATAAGGAATATATGGTTATTGTGTTTGTTGTTTATCTTTTGTACTTGAAGGTGTCTGCCTTTGCATAAAGTGACATTGGAGTATCATTGGTCAAGGCAATGGCTTTCAGTGTTTCTGCTTTGAAAGAAAACGATGGAAGCAGCAGTTGAATCTACAGATCATCACTCGCTACCAAGCCAGACTGCATTGTCAGGCAGACTGGATTTGCTTCAGGCTGGAAAGCTGCTTTGATGTCTAGTCCTTGGTCACAAAGTGCAGCGTATCAGCTGGCTGAAGGCCCCACCTTCTTTGGCTTGGTTGTCTGAGGTGGTTGTTGTCACTGAGCTACAGATTAAAAAGGAAGAAAACAATGTTAGCCATCTTGAGCAAGGCAACAAAGCATGGCCAGACGCACAATCAACCCTTTGTAAAGGCAATAGTAATTTCTGAGCAGTGGAAAACCATTATATCAATGCTAAGTTTGTTTCATTTCTCAGTGTTTTGCGTTTTTCTCCTCAGCATCTAGTTTCACCTTCAAATGCGTAAGGAAAAACAACAGTGTCTGTGTTCATTACTTTGCCTTTTTGGCATTGCTTTCTACCTTTCCATGTGTCACTGAGAAGGGCAACAGCAAGCGGGTTGTTTTCATGCACTCACATAACCCTTGAACAGGCCTGTGACTGTAATTTGTTGTATATGAAAGGAAATAGTCTGATTGCCATCGCCACCCTTTGGCTCAGCGTTACTCAGCGTACAAGTCTAACTCACAAGTCGCACTACTCCCACCCCTCCAGAAACCATCCTTTATCATTCCCATCTCTCCCCTTACCCCCCTCCTTACCCCCCTTAATTTGTTATGAGAAGACCGGCAAGAGATTTTGGTTTAAGAAAACATTCACTATTTAAGGAGCTGCTTTGGAACAAACTGAAAATAATTAAGCAGAAAGCCATAAAAACTTCTACTACACTTCTGGTAGCTGTCACAGCTGTATTACAGACCAACGTACAAACGAATACAAAAGGTTAGGGAAGTGCTAGCACAGCAACAGTAATAACGATCCACAAAAATAATGTCATCATGCCGTTACCTGATGTTAACTAGCTATATTTAATATACTAAGCAAAAACAGAAAGCATTCATGTTTGTTTTGCTTTAGGTATCTGAAAGTTGGCGACATGTACTTTGACAGAGCATTTGTAGTCTTGATGTGGATCTTTACTATTGGGGAGAAACTATAAACAAAAGAGAGACACCAATGGTAAACCATTCTGCGAACAAACTGAAACTTACAGAACTGTTGCCTTTAGGGGTATTAGTGTGATGATGAAAAGGGAAGTCACTTACTATAAACATCCAACCCGGCAGTGCAAGACACAATCCCAGCCTCATTCTTAGCTGAAACAGTGTACCTACCAGCCAGCATCCTCCTTGGCACTCCCTTGAATAAACAGGCAGATGTAGCCATAGTTATCCTGGTGCATGCTAAACAAAAGAAAAGTAGAAAATTACTGTTTAAACTGCAAAACAGTGTAGACTGGTTTAAAATGTCATTATAAACTGACCCAGTCCTAGTTACAGATTGTTTATAGTCTTTTTGACTAGATGACAAAAATATAATTAAAAAAAAATTGATTTTCAATTACTATGGAACTTCCTCTGAAATTAGCAAGCGGAATAGAAAACCTTGAGTATGCTTGACAATCAACAGTTTAATATCCTGTACTGAAAAGTAAGCAGCAAAAATGCATAAAGTAACTTCTCTTTCACAGTTACAGATTAAGACATCTGGAAATCTGATTTAAGTAGTAGGGAGGCTAGAATTTACACAGACTTTTTGGGGAAAGGATAAAAAACTTGAGGAATGAGGTACTGAACTACTCTTAGTTACTCAGAAAGACAGCAATAATTTATTACAGTATCGTATCAGTAACAAGTTCCTTTTCTTGCAATATATCATCAGTTTGCTTTTAAACATTCCTTCAAATATTGAAGACATGTTTGTAGATCTTAGAATATAAAATATTGAATCTTAGTTGCTTAACTACACAGCAGAGTTATGAAGCAAGTTTTCTGCTGAGAAGCAGATAGCTTTACTTAGCAGCCCAAGTTTTCAACAGTAAATATCTTTAAGTCTTCGTTCTGGAAGAGAAAAAATACTTCTCCACTTGCTCTCTAAGTGCAAAGATAGTTGGTTTAAGTCCAAGGATGGAAAACAGAACTAGCATTTTAATTCTGGCTCAACCACCAGACTGGCTGCAAGTTTGAATAAATTATTACAATAACTCATTACAGTTTATGAGATGCTGTTCACACAAAGCATTCTCATGACCTTCTAGGTTTTCATTTGTGGTACAGGATAAATAGTCATTGAAGTTATACATAGGGAGATTATTCCAAGTCAGTCTAACCTCACTTGGTCAGCGTTGTATGCAAGTGACTCATTCTCTTTCTTCCAAAATATCTGAGGAGATGGCTCTCCCGAGGTTCAGCACTCCAGTCGCACTGGGAATCCCTCAGTCACACCTGTGTTTTGTAGCTAATCGATAAACACAGGTGCTTTGTGTACTTCCTTAGCTGTGAAAATTAAAGATTGCAGTCACGTTGACACCAGTCTAGGAAAACGTAGCCTTTCTTTCAGCAACGTGCTAAAAATCAGTAGTTAAAAATCTTAAGTGGCAGGAAACTGAAGTGGTGTCTCCAGTAACCACGAAGTCCAACCCCGGTTCATCTGAAGAGAACAGTCACATCAGTATTTTAATGGGGAAAAGTGAGCACAAACAGAGCTGAGGTTTCCCCTCCCCCCTTCCCCCAGAGAGCTGAAATGCGAAGCACAAAGACTAGATAAACTGGCTCCACGCTGCTTGTTAAACAGTGCTCCTTCATATTCCATAAAGGGATGGGCTTTTCATTACACAAGGAACTGCTCTACCAGGAGGCTGCAATGGCATTAGCCTAATACGCTGTGAAACACACAAACCGTACCCTACTAGCCTGCCCACGGGTAGGTGTGGGTCTGCACGAGTCGCTGTTAAAAAAAAAAACATTGAAGTAAACAGCCTGGCTTGCGGCCTCAGCTGTGCCCCAGGACAACAGCCCTCCTCCCTTAACTGCGTGCACAGAGGTTACACGCCAGCCAGCTTACGCCACAGCAGAACATCAGTGTATCGCCTCCAAGGACACTGTAGTTCTGCTACTGCCAGGCTTCCTTTTCTTTCCCCTCCTGCCCTTCACCCGTGTCATTTGATGGCACTTAGATTTTCTTTTTCACATTATCCTTACAGTGCTCAGTGTGGAAGCTTGGCGTGAAGATGTTACCTGCAACAATGAGCGCCAGGCTGGATGTATTTTCACCAGCTCGACTGCTGGCAATGCATGTATAAATTCCAGCATCTCTGGCTGTGACTGGTTCTATGATCAAGGAGTGCACACCATTCTCACGCACCAACATCTTATGAGAGCTATCAGGGCAAATCGGTCTTCCATTAAGTTGTCAGTTTCAATCCAGAGTTGGTGATCCACTAACCTGTAGTGTAAACACAGAATAACGGGAAATGGTCTTAGCCGTATGAAGCACTGGAGGAGTCCTGACTCGTTACTTCAGAGAAGTTTGGGTCTGTTTGCTACTGCAGGTGTACCACAAGATTTAAAGATCTAATTCTGCCCTGAATTACACATTGTGTTCATTGCTTACTTTCTGGCCGACTCCCTGAATTCCAAGGTGTCTTAGGGGTGTGACTGAAAAAAAAAAGATCAGTGTTTAGGTATGCTAGAAGCTAAATAATCATACACTGCAAAACAAAAGGCAGGGTGACACCTTCTGTGGTTTTTTGGTTGCTCTTCAGGTGGAATAAGATACTCCTTTCTAGATTAACTTCTTGTGGAAAACTTGCAGACAAAAAGATGTTAGCTGACTGATTACTGAACTCTTAAGTTCCATTCCACTCCGCTTAAGTCTAACCTAGTGACAGCACCACCTGCACTAGTTAATGCTTGGTCTGTGCAAACAAGTCTTGTACTTCTGAAAGCTGTGCCATTTGCTGTGGGTACTGCTTGAAAACAAATAGCTTCTCCCAAATATATCAGCATAAAGCAAACAGAAATAATCCAAACCTTAATTCGTTCTATTAGGCAAAGTCATAAATCAAGATTATGTTGTTTGAAACTTTAATGGGGAACCGAAACTCAAGTAGTAAAAGGACTTTGAATGGAGAAGCACACTGTCTTTGTAAGTGGTGCTGCTTCCTCCCACACCCCAGCATAGCTGACTTCTAAAAATCAGTTCACTGTGAGCTGGAAGATTTGCCTGAAGCTCTGTCATTGGAGGGGAGGCAAGCTTTAATTGTCCACTTACTCATAAGTAGTAAGATTAATTACCCTACTGACAGTCGCTGAAACTGCCAATAGGTAAAATAACTTTAAAAAGAAACTAATTTGGGTTTGAGTCAGCTGATGTTATCAAAAGGTTGCTGCTGCCCTTTGCAGGGTACTTGCCTTGCAGTCCATTCTGCAGAGTTTTCCTTCTTGAACAGTCAGGTCTCCAGGAGCCTGCAGAAAATGAAGCCGGAAGAATCGTTCCTGAATTGGTTCATTTTCATCACCACTGTCCCTTGATCGAAATCGTGGTCTTAAAGTAACATGAAGTAAATCATTTTTTTTCTCTCTGCTAAATCACAAGAACCGAAAAGCCACTTTTTTGACTTATAACATAATCGCTCCTTATTTACACACATACACTGGTAGCATTTGGCTCCAGACCAAGTTAATTATGATCCTGTACATATTAATTGCTTCTCATTTAATTCACATGTTGTGGCAAAAATATGATCTAGAAAATAGTCTTGCTACAGAATAATTGCTTGTAATAATAATTCATTTATACCTGATAGTATTTTTGTTTAGAGTTAGTCTTTAAATCACTAAAATACAAATAATTCAGTAGGCTTTAGCATCTAGCTTCAGTTCCTCGTTTTCAGTGGCCTGTGTATTTAAACCCTTCGCTGCTGCTGATTACACCAGAAAGTGCAGGTTTGTTAATTATATTTAGTGGCAGTTATTTTCTCAAAGGTAAAAACTAACTCATCTCAGTTGAGACATTTCAGATCAGACTTACTTTTCATCTTCTCTTGTTCTGCACTACTGAAGACCATACAGAAAATTCTGTGGATATTTATTCCTCATTTAACAGGTTTTGAACATTTTCAAAGCCACCAAATCATGATGTCAAAACAATGAGAATTTAACTTGTGAGCAACAGGAAGAAAACTTCAGTTGTTAAACTGTTCTTCACAAAGGTACTGTAAGAAGTTTAATAAAAGAAGGAAAAATAGCTCCTGTCCCCAGAAACATTATCAATCACCTTAAGTTTCCACAGTATCATTGAAACCATTTTCAGCATTGGCTATTCTTGCCTGTTAATTTAATCTATCAATTTTTTTTCAAAGTGGTTCCTCGTTTAACTGTATTTTTTCCATTTGAAAGTAGCATTATTTCATGTATGTGATTTAGTAATCAAACAAACTTGTAACTGAAACAAAATTTTGGATCAGTTTTTGTCCTTGCCTGAGCAGCTCCAGCAGATTCTATTCTGGAACCTGCTGCCTACTGTAACATCCTGTTGCAGTGAAGAGGAGCTATTCAAATATCATCCAAGATAACTTTTACAGTGAAATTCTCTTTTCTGAATTCCATTTTTTGATAACTTTTGCCAAGGTTTCTGTTTTGGCCAGTGTCTGCAGTCTACATGCTGCAGTGTATGTGGTTATACTGCATTTTCTACTGTCATGGGGCATTTCTTTAGGTTCAAATAATTCATTAAAAAAAAAAAAAAATAATACTAACACCACCACCACCATTACATTTGGAAAACAAGATGCTGTACTACTGTATGGGAGGTAAACACTAACTTCACACTCTATTCCACTGAGGTTAATTTTAATTAGTTACTTGAATTTGGTTTATTTGTCCTTTGTTGCCCTTCTCTCTGTTACTGCTCTGTGTGAATTGTGACCAGTCATCACTTTTGCTACAGTATTACCTGTCATAAACAGATAAACTATGACTTCTAATGATCATCACAGCCTTCCCACAGCTATAACTAAAGGTAAAGGTGTGTGGGAAGGGGAATCTAGCCTGTACCACATACTGATGTGGGAATGGATACTAACATGGGGAACACACACCGACATCTTTGCATACACCGAAAGTTTATGTAGCTCTTCAGGTGCCTAAATCCAGGTCTTAAGCACCGAATATATTTTGCCACTTGAACATGCCCGAAGCTCCTTCAGTAGCTCCTGTGTTACAGCTCATAGGCCACACCGAGCTCTAGCTGGTGCGTTGTTCCTAACCAATTTTGCAGATGTACCTGCCTCATATGCACATAGATGGGATGGAAGATAGATGGTGATAAAGAAAAACTGTACTCATATCTTTTGGTAATTAGTTCTGCAAGACCAACTAGAAATGATAGTGGCTAGTCAAGTTAGTGCTACGGCAGTGCTGGCAACCCAAGCAAAATCTGCCTTCATAGTATCTATATGCATCCTGTTTAGACACTGTTGATAAGATGCCAATTAAGTACAATAAACTAGTGCTTCCTAATGTCTTGCAAGGCTGAGCCGCACAGGTTAACTAGCGCCACAGAAGGGTGAAAGTCCTGAAAGTCACCATCTCGCTGCTGCAGCTACATAAAAAGGCAGCCCTGTCAAAAACTGGGGCAGGGGGGTGGGGGTGGAGAATGTACACCAAATTAAATAGAAAACAAAAGGGTTAAGAAGTTTGTGACCAAAGATCTTTTCTTCTGACAGTGTGTTCCAGAATGGTGAAAACTGAAGTTTTCAAATTACATCTTTGAAATGAAACCTAAGTCAGCACGCTGTTTAGGCTAGAGTCAGAAATAAATAATGCATCTTTTTACCTCTTTGTAAATTCACATCTAAAATTGCAGACTGCTTTAAGGCTTTACCTCGAGAGATGAAACTAGGGTGATTTTAATTCTAAAACGTTTTGTGGTTGTAAAGAAATAATGAAATTAATAGAGCCAAGTACTTCACATGTCTACAAATGACAAATTGCAATAGACTGGAATACCCACGGATTAGTTGTGGGTCCTTTAGCGTTGTGATACAGGCATCAAATTGCAGAGATGACTTTCAGCAATACTGACATCACATACTAAGTGTGTCTGGGGGAGACTCCATGCGTTGGTGTGGCACAAGGCACTGGGAGTTTCAGAGAGCAAGAAGCTGGGGAAAATTTTATGACTGACCATATGATAATCGTCACTAATTTGGGATAAAGGAGATTAAGTTCAAATTAATATTCTAATTCGGAGCAGGGGCAATAGGAGTATTTCTTTTTTAAAGTTTCCTTAAATCTCATGCATTTTAAGATGATTTATTTGGGGCTCTGGCTGCAGCGCATCACAAGAGCTTATGTACTACAGTATTGAGCACTATGTCGTCTGAGGGACTGAGCCCAAGCTTTGTACCCATCAGACAATTCAAAAGTTTCCCCCACCAAGTAATGCTAAGAAGGCAATGTTTGCAAGCTAAGCAAATTTCAGAAAAATACATTGAAAACTAAATAACTACAAAGAGTGTTTTAAATTATCTGTGACATAGTGAAGATGACAAAAACCAGAGTTCTGCCAGAACATACTCTGTAAGAGATTCTCCTGCCGCCATCCCTCCAAACTCGCCCGCGCCCGCCCCCACCCCGGGCCGTCTCCCCGTCCCCCTCCCCGGGTCCCCCCGCCGCCAGACCCCTCCCGGGCGGGCGCGCCCTCGCTGCCGCGCCCACCCCGCCGCTGGAGCAAGGCCGCAGCCCCCACGCCGCCCGCAGGAGCCGGCCGGGCCCTGTCGGCACCGCACGGCAGCACCGCCCGCCCCGTCGCCGCCCGCAGCAGAAAACGGCGCCCGGCAGCAGGGAGCGGCGGCCGGCTGATCCTTTCTGGCCGGGGCTGCAGTACCGACCCCTGTGCGCCAGGCGGCAGAAGCGAGCGCAGCAGATGTGCATGCAGCAGATGCGCATGCGCGGGACCGGGCCAGCTGCCACGCGGTGCATATGGGCGGGGCTTGTGGTAAAAGGGCGTGGCTTTCCGCCGAAAACCTGTGGGGTTGCCGCCCGACATGGGCGTGGTTTATACCGGTGAGGGGCGGAGCTCGCTGTCGTCGAGGGGTGGGGACGTTTCGTACCTGCAGTTTCCGGGCGCGGGGCCGTTGCAGCAGGGAGCCGCCGCAGGCTGCGTTTGCTCTCGGGCAGTAGCGGCGCTGTAGTTCCGCGCTCGCGTGCCGAGCGTCCGCTGGCAACGTGCCCGGGGGACGGCAGCGGCGGTCTCTTACCGGGAGGCAGGGCCGGGCGCGGTGGCACCACCCCGCAGGCAGCGCAGGATAGCAATGGCACTGCTAACGGGCGGCAGCGCGGAGCGTGGAGGCGCCACCGCGTATACGCGGATCTCGGGCTGCAGTATCGACTTTTGTTCGCCAGGCGGCAGCAGCGAAGTAGTCCTGGAGGACTTCCGGGTCATAGAGTTCGACCTCCGGAGGACTGATGGGCCCTTCCGGCTTCTGGAGGGCTGCCGGCCGATAGCTCGGCCTCCGGCGGACCGAAGGGCAGTGACAGGCGGCCGCAGAGGGTGCGGGAACGGACGCCCTCGCCGTTCCAGGCCGGCGACGGGGCCTCAGCGGGAGGGAGCCGCTCCGGGCGGTGCCGGTGTGGGCCCTGGGCGCGGGTGCTTCGAGCCCGGCCTCCGTGTGCCTTTGTGCTGGTGCTTCCCCGCGCGGGCCCAGCGGTGGCGGCCGCCGTTTTGCCGCGTTTGCAGGCGGTGTTGCCGTCTGCCCCCCGCGGCGGGTAGTTGATTATGAGGCGTGACGGAGCCAGCGTGTGGTGGGGGGTAACGCCCTAATTTGCATAATTCCGTTATTTGCGTGTTTAAGAAATCGTTGCTCTCTAGGCAGTGTCGTTCATGAGGGGTTACAACGATCCGTCCCCTGGCCGCTGCCATCGGTGGTCACTCCGAAGTCGAGCAGCCACTGCGGGTGCGTGAGTCGGGTCCCTTCTGGTGTCCCAAGGTCCGGAAGCAGAGCTGGCAGTGGAAAGAGTGCTGTTACCTGAGGCATGTAAAAAGAAGTGCAAAAAGCAGCTTTCAAGCGAGGAAGTTCTGGCAGCAGGAGGAAATATGCCGGTACTGTTGCAATCCACAGACATCAACAGAAAATTAGTTGAAAGTAGGACAAAGGTAGTCAAGGTAGTGGGGGATAGCGACCTTGGACTCAAATAGCCCCCCTAAAAGAGAGCAGAGCCCTGCTTGGGGAGTATGTGGAGTTAGTAAAAAGCTTCAGTGGCACCGAGGATGCACGCTCATCTGCATTAGAAGCAAGAAACTCGTAATTACACACCAATCCTGTGTGTAAATGACAATGAAACTGCTATGTACTGTCGGTATGTAAATACTCTGTTGTAATGTGCACCCTTGAGTAGCTCAGCGTGCACATCGGGAGGAAGAATCCCCCGTGCACCCAGCACTGCAATAAACCATTGTCGGCTCTCTAAACTATCATTTGGGTTGGAGAGTTTTCCAGGTTATGATTTTCAGTGACAGATTTTGGCACCCCAGATGAGACCCCTCCGGAATCTTGATGGACCAGAGGAATCGTGACGACTCCAAGCACATACTGGAGTATTTTCAGGAAGGCCCTTTGATTCCCTGGCTCGTTGAGTTTCCACAACAGCTATCTTTGATGCTAATGACATTGGTCATAAATACTGAGGTTGCTTACAAATAAGTCATATCAGATTGCATGTTAGAGTCTCACTGGGATATCTGAATTAAATGTGTTGTTAAGCTACTGGTATCGTGGGCACGAGTCCCACTGGGATATTTGTACTGTAACTCATAGTGCACAGTTGTGTAATCCATGTGCTGTTATGGGGACACCCAGAGTCTGGATTTGGGGTATTGGTTAACTTGGAACATTGTTGGATTTTTTTGTCGGGTTTTGTTTAGGTATTGGGTATTTGTGGTGATTTTGACACTTTGTGACATCGGAACTGGATAGTTTACTGGAGAGGGAGGTTCTTCAGTGCGCTGCTTGGGGCATGCCTATGGCATGAGAAGGGGAAAGGCATTTCTATGTTATGTATAACAGGGTTATCTTCTATGTAAGTGTTAATACATTGCCTTCCCCTGTACAGTATTTTCATTGGTCGTGAATAAATGCATTTGAAGAGTTTGTACTATTACTGACTTCAGGTGGTTTTGGTTTGAAAGAAAACTAAGAAAACACTATAGTGAAGGTGATTCCATTTTAATAGTCTCTGAATTTCCAGTATTTGAAAGTAAAAATAATGGGGTAAATGCAGGAGTATGCAGCTATTACCAACAGAAGCTCCACAGTTGTTAGCCCTGCACCAATGCTCTGCAAACAGCAATGTGGCAAGTGCTGTGCAGTGAATGACGGCACTCTTCTATTTTTCATAGCTACAAAGACCTATTCACTATGCTCCAGTTTCAAAGTACATACAAAAAAGAGGAAAAAAGGATCATTCCTTTCAGAATTTATTTATGGAAAGTCTTGTTGATGATATTTCAAATCTGGGAGGAGAAAACCAAAAATCTGGGCTTCCATGGTGTTGCGACGGAGGGAAGACACAGTCAGTCACTCAATATGAGTGATCAGCAGACTTTGTTTATTGTCCCTTACAGTCACCTTTTATGCCTTGCTATAATTACCTCATACATATTACAAAAGTTAAGCTCATTATTGGTTACCTAATGGTTACCTAAATACCAAGCCCGCCCCTAGTTTCTCTTCTGTAGTTATCTGTTCCCACCTGTAACATTCTTTTCCCACCGCGATCTTCCTGTTATTGTGTAACAAGAACAGCCAAGGACAGTGTATTTTTGCTTTACTTCAGATAAGCTGAGAGCGATGTGCATTTTTGTCCAGCCAGCTGGACTATGTCTATGTGACCCTTTTCAGCTAGCCAGTTATCCACACCATGGAAACTGAACAGTTAATACTTCTCCTACCTTTTAGATCCATTTAAGGTATCCAGACCCTGAAGAACAGCACCGTTAGGCACTGATTAACATATGGCAAACTTAAGAGTGAATGTGAAAACCAACCAAACAGAATTTTTAACAAATTGGTAACTCGGGAGTGGAAGGCGTACCTTAAAAAGAAGTCCAAAGAGCAGAGACCAGGCAGAGGGTTTCATTCCTGCTTTTGCTTTCATTGCAGTGCCTAAATGCACGTGCAGGGTCCCAAGCTGGGGGAAAAACTGTGTCCCTCTGGAGAGACATAAGGGGACCCCCCTCTGGACCTGAGTAACTGCATCCCTCCTGTGCTGCAGGAAGCACCCTGGGAGCATGAACTGGGAGCCCTTTGCACGCCAGCCCTCACTGGCAGGGGTCATGACTGGCAAGAGACTAATGGATGGCTTCCCTGCCAGAATTTCACAAAGCTTGTGAAAGGAACAACCATGTGGTGCATACGTCCCCAACCCGTGCCTCACATAGTGACCAGTGTAAGTGCAGAGAAAGATGGCGTAACAGCATGGAACAGCATGTTAAAAGCACAGACGGGGTGGGAAGACCTCTAGCAAAGTTGCTGGCTTGCCCTGCCACCCGTTTGAAGGTTGGCCACCCTGCTTTTACACACTCTGGTGAACTCTGATGCGAGAAGCAGTTTGCCTTGTCACCCCTGGCTAGGTGACATTACACCATCTTTCCCTGTGTAATAAAATCGATACTTGGATTGCTGCATCTCCATTCTGCAGAGTAACAGTGGGATGGTTGCTGGTAGCAAATCACAACAGCTGTCTTACAGGATTTCAGTAATTTTTAGAAGCACAATTTCAATCACTTTTAAAAGCCTCTATGTACATCCAAAATGTGTGAAGCATTTTATGTATAGCAACAGCATACTGCCTGCTTCTCTCAGAGGCCTTTCACCGTAAGATTTTATTTTTCCTCCCCAGTGAATTCATACCCAGTATGACGAGTGAAGGTGTGCAGAGAATATTTAACGACCTTGCATAAGCCTTCAGAAATCAGATGCTTGTTATTCTCTTTAATGTAACCATGCAAATTCCAAACAGTTACTGCAGAACAATAACGTGCCCCTTGGAGCCTGTTAAACTTTACAATATTCGCACTGAGTCTGATTTGCCCTCCTCACACGGACCAGACAGAGCCCCCTGTGTCACATCACCTCCTCTCCTCTTCCCCCCGGGTTTCTCAGAGCATGGGCACGGGTCCTTTGACTTCAGCACATGCTGGCCAGGAAGAATGGGGAGAGGGAGAGAAACATGGGTCTGAACCTATCACAGCCTCTGTGGGGAACAGCACTAAGGACACACGACGGACATGAGCTCTGAGCAAGGTCACGTCTTGGCTCTCCGCAGTGTAGCCTGCCTGAGGAGTCATCCTGCCAGCCACTCCTCACCTGGCCCAGGGGAAGTGTAACCTTTGCAAGCAAGAGGTATGTGTGGAACTACGGGCCAGAGCCAGGGAACAGGCAGGGAACCCCAAAGCAATGTATTTCTGAGGCTATTTGAACCATTACGTATATTTGAAACTGTTATGAGTGGGACTAATAGCAAATAGGTAATTTCTATATTTAAATAGTTAACCAAAATTATACAAGAATGCATACATTTTAGCTGTCTTCTAATGTTGATTACTACATATTTTAACAAAACTATTCTAACTGTAATAGACAACTCTGACTGGGCAGCAGGTATTTTCTCGCAATTAGAAGATGGCTATTTTTATGAAGGCATTCTAATTCTACAACTTCCTCAAGGCAGGCAGTGGAGGGTGAGGTGCTGATCTCCTCTCTCTGGTGGCCAGCAATAGGACACAAGGGGATGGAATGAAACTTCATCAGGGGAAGTTCAGACTGGACATTAGGAAAAGGTTCTTCACTGTGAAGGTGGTTGGTCACTGGAACAGGCTCCCCAGGGAAATGGTCAAGGTCTGTCCATCGTGCTACACAGTAAGAAAATCTCTTATGCGCAAACACGCACTTAGGGATGTGGTTTAGTGGTGGACTTTGCAAGTGTTGCATTAATGGTTGTACTCAATGATCTTAAAGGTCTTTTCCAACCTAAATGATTCCATGACTCTATGGCTCTAAATACCTCTGCAGCTGGAAAATGGTGGAGAAAAACAGAACTGTGGGGAGGAAAGGCAATCTTGTGTCTTGGGTGGATGAATAACATTTTAAACAGCTTGAGTCTTCTCTGCAGTGTGAGAATCTAGGTCAAAGCCTGGTAAAAGGGAGGGTGGATGACAGCAGGTGGTAGACTTTCACTTTTGCAAGACAGGCAAAGTAGTATCTAAAGTTAATGAAAGATGCTGCAGGGGCAGGCTAAATGTCATTTCAGAACATGATACATGCCAAACAACATTCCCGGTGTTCAAAAACTATCTGAAACGGATCATTATAACTGCTTGCAAGTAGTTTGTAAAAATGTTCCAACCATGCAAGCACTGTCAAGTGTGCTGCTTTTTCTTACACTTTCATTGTAATTCTGCAGAGGAAAAAAAAAAAAAAGAGAGAGAAAAACTGACAGAAAAGAGGCAAGTATCAGCTCCACAGTAAAGCAGACAGGAGGTATATACCTAGTGCTGGGTATATTCCTCATTCTGACAGAGTCCCTTGTCTGGTATTTGTACACAAGGTGTGACTTTCTCATTGTCACATTGGAGAGGAGAGAAGGGGAAGGGAGAGAGAGGGGGAGGGAGAAGAGAAGGTGAATGTTCCCTGAGACATGCAGAGAGCAAAGGCGATTGTGTAGACTGTATCAGAGCAGGCACAGCAGTGTGTCTACAATCCTGGCAAGGAAAAAACACATTTTATTTAACAAATGTGAATTTAACACAAAACTTCAGGAAAACCCATTACTTCACCCAAGTACACAAAACCTAGTGCAAGGAGAATGTCATCTAAAGCCATGGAAAGGAAAGCCTTTATGACGATGCTAGTGGAAGAGTCAAAGAAAAAGTTGCCCTGGGCCAGCAAGTTCCCACACAGCCCTTGAACAGGGCAAGGGAGTTGCTTTGTGGCAACTTAACTTAATGTATTCAGTATAAAATAGGTATTCAAGTATATTCAAATCTATTACCGTTGCCTACAGCCCATAGCATTACCACGATCCGTGCAGTAATTTCTGCACTAGTCTTTTATGTATGATGATCTTCTCCACCAACAGGAATATATAGATACAGATAAAGACATAGAGATAGTGTGAGTGTGTATATATACACACAGAGCTCTGTCTCCCTATGTACAGCATGGATGCCTCCAGCAGCTGGGCTCAGACACAGTCTGCCCAGTGGCTGCTCCTGGATCCCCGTCTGCCCAGAGGCTGGCATCTGGGCATCCCCGTCCCCAAGGCTGCAGCCCCACTCCAGCCGCAGCTGCCAGGACTCCCCTGGTCCCTCTGAGGGCCAGCTACTCCACGGTCTCACCCTCAGAGACCCCCGTGCTCCCAGGCCGTTTGCCTGTTCCCCAGCTGGCCCACGCTGAGCTTGGCTAGCGATGGCGGGCTCACTCGCCCTTGCTCCAGCCGCTGCCCCGCAGCCACACGGGCCCCTGCCCCGCAGCTCCAGCCGCTGTGCTGAGACACCCCCACACCCCCCACGCACAGCGGGGAGCCCTGCCCCGGCACAGGGCTGGGAAGGGGGTTGGGAAGGAGCTGGGATGGGCTGTGGCCATCGGGGCCGGGCCTGGCCGGGCGGGCGGACTGACCAGCCAACTGTTCACACGGGAACCGGCTGCTCGTAGACCCTCACCCCTCAATTTCCCCATGTAGTTCCTTCCCAGACCACCCACCTCCATCCCTGTGGCCACTTGGGTTCCTCCCCTAAACATCCCGCCATAAGCCCTGTGCAATCCCAAACCGCTCTTCCCCTGCATCCTGTAGGTGTCCCCTGCCCCTGGGTGGCAACCCCCACCCCCCACCCCCACCCTGGTCAGAAGGGCGTTTGACTCTCCCTGGTGGCCCTCACACCTGGAGAGGGGCTCTCTGGGGACAGCCCAGGCCATGGCCCGCAGGTGCCCTCCCTCCAAGCCCCTGATGTGGTTGCCCGGTGCCCCTCGGGGCTGGGGCAGGGGGGCTGTGGTGGGCTGAGGGCACTGGCCGGGACAGGGCGTTATCCGGGCTCTTCTGCCTGTCTCTGCAACTTTTTCATTTCCCCCCCTCTCTCGTGCTTTTACTCTCACTATCTACAAAACAAACCCACTAGCCTCCTAAAAGCAGCTGTATTTTCTTCATAACTCCTTGGACATACTGAATTGTATTAATTGTATGTTTTAAGAATCTTGATAGTTGTTGGCAAGTAATACTCTGACACACAGACACCCCCGCACCACCAGAAACGGGCCTGCCGGGCTAGGGCCCTGCCGGCCCGGCCTGGTGCTTCTGGCAGTAGTCAGGAACAGATACTGACAGCAGGAATGTAATACCTAAACACATACGGGTGATAATTCCACTGAAACACCTCCGGATTAGGAACTTTTTCTAGGACAGAGGCTCTATCTGCACCTTTCAGTTGTAACAGTGGCTGACAGAGCATCAGTTCATGAATTAATCCTAAAACCATTTGGAACTTGCTCGTGTTTTTGGCCTCTACACCATCATCCTCTGCCTGTGAACTCTAATTTTGCCCTGTATGAGAAAACGCTTTTTTTCTTTGTTTTGACCTTCTGCTGAATCATTTTATTCAATGTCTTCTGCCTCTTTTCTTAAGATAAATATGAATAAGCATTTCTGTTTGCTTTCTCAACACCACTCACAATCTTACATGGTTCCTTCGCATATCCCCATTTGATTTAGCAGCTGAGGAATCAGAATCTGTGTTATCTGTCCTTACTGAGAAACCTGGACGTGTGTTTCATGACCATTGTTTTTCCCTGATTTTTCTAATTGTACTTTATCCCTTTTGAGACGGCAGGATCAGAAGGGGAAGAATTCCCTAGAAATGGCTTCACAGTGGACTTACACAATGCAAAACTGTTTTCTGCAATGTTGATCCCTTGCATAATGCTGGCCTTCTGTGGTCTCTGGGGTTTTTGCTCAGTGTTTGAACAGTGTTTGGTGCCATCACGTCCTGCTAGATGACTGTATCATATATATATATAAAATAATACAAACACACTGTTGTTACTACCACTAAAGACTGAGAGACTCCAGCCATGCTGTCCCTGAGAAAACATTCTAAAAGCAGAGTAATTTCCTACCTTCAAAGTCCAGTTGTCGGGATTTGCTCTTTCTCAGCCTGGCAGATGAAAGGGTGCCCGCACTGGGCGCAGACAGCGCTGCCATGCCCTCCTGGCCTCGCCAGCAGCCACGGCACCCGCCGTGACCCGAATCCTCTTCTTGCTCCCCACAAATATGCTGCAACCTGCAAATAAGCCCGACACGTTTCTATTCCAGCTGATCTGTATGTAGTTATTTACTGCTGTGCCTATTGCGTTACCTATGGGCTTCATCCAGGGTGCCTAGACACAGCTGTTCCAGGGACGGGGGAGGCAGCGGGCTGGGGCAACACCGGGTCAGAGCCCCCTCCCATGGGGTATCAGAACGTGGCAGAGATCAGTGCACGCTTTTGTTAGTTTATTAAGCCTATTATTTAACTGGCATGTAGAACTCCCAGGTCGGTATATAGTGTTCTGAGATGGCGAGGCCCTGCACTGGCTGCAGCCTGCCACCTCCAGCAGGGACCCAGGCGCAAATCCCATGCGCCGTGCAGCTGCGACACCCGCTCCTGCGGCGGCCGCACCCCTGGCCGCCGCCGAGCCGATCCCCCCCCGCCCGGGCCCGCAGCAGCTCCCGGCCGCCTGGCGCGCAGGCGTGGGGCGGGCCCGGCCCCGGCCCCGGCGGAGGCGCCCCCGGCCCCGGCGCCGCTGCAGGTACGCTGCGCTCCCCGCCCGGAGCGGCGCGGCCCGGCCCGGCCCGGCCCGGCCTGCCGGCGGCGGCTGGCTGGGCCCGCCGGTCTTTCCCTACCGAAGCGATGCCAGAGCTCCGTCCCCGGAGGAGGGGCGGCACCGGCACCCGGCCTATCACCCGCCGCCGGCCGAGCAGCGAGGGCCGCCGTCCCGCCGCGGGCGTTGCCTGGCTCGGAGGCGGCTGCTGGCACAGCGCGGTGGGCCGGGGCCCGGGGTCTCGTGTCCGCCCTCCGGCGGGGCGGGGGGCACCGGGCCCGTGGGCGCGGGGCTGGCGGGGCGGGGGGGCTGGGCTGCGGCGCCTCGTGTAAGGGCCCAGGACCGTGCTTGTAAGCAGCCGGCGAACGGTAGCGCTCTGGGGGTCAGCTCTTGATGAACAAGAGTGGTTATGAATACGTCGTTAACACAGAAATCGTGCTTTCTGCCATTGTGCCCAGAAAAATTTGTTCTCTTACAAAACCGCCCGAGGGCAACCTCTAGACTTGCAAAAATCTGCAGCTATGCCTCTAGGAAAACTGGGAGCCACTGAAAAAATACATATACTGAATTAAATGTGCTTGGGTTTATCATCTGAGCCTCAAGTATTCCATCTTCCCAGTTGTCACGTACAACCAAAGCCAGTTTGCGAGGTGCCGTTGAAATGTTCTGCGTAATTTGAATGAAGTACAAACAGAAGTGAAATATGTGCAGAAATGCTAAAACTGGGGCAGCTGCAGGAAAGAGTTGCTGGGCTGACTGGGGAAACACAGAGCCTGTTTTATGAGCTGCAGTGAGAAAAGCCTTGCCTCCAGCAAGGCAAAGCTGAGCAGGGATATGACTTTTGTCTACAAATATGCAGAAGATGCAAATAATGAGGCAGGAGAAAAGTCATGGGAGGAAAGGGTAGTGCTGGCACAAGAACAGTGGTGTGAAATGGCCAGACGCTGCACGTTTAGGGTGGAAATTACTGGAAGGTTTCTCATCACTAGAGCACTGAGGTTTAGGAGCGGTCTGGCAATGGAAATGGGGGGACAGGAAGCCCTGATGACTTTAAAAGTGAGCCTTGACCGGTTAAATGGAAGCCACATGACAGGTAAGCTGTGATATTAAGGAAAGTTTCACTGACCGATCCCGTATTCCCAATGCAGTGTGGCATCGGTGTCTTACACATCCTGTCATGGGGCTGCTTCTAGCGTAACCTGAAATTGTACCACTTGAGCTAAAGTGCAACTGGCTGCCAGTGTAACGTACAACCTTCAAAAGAGTGTCAGGTGCTTGGGAGGTAGGAAGGGGGAAGAGTAAGGAGAAGCAGGCCCCTGATGCGTTATTCTGCCCAGGAGCTGACAGGAGCCCCTTTGTTTTTCCTTTGCTTCGAGCACCGGTTTTTATTTGGTAGAGGAAAGCAGTTTGAAGAGGGAGAGGTTGGAGCAGGGGTGTGGCTGCTCTCCAAAGCAATGTCCCCTGCCAGACTGTGTATTTCCTTGGCCAATCTACTCGAGTTTTGCTGTGAAGCAGCATTGACTCCTGGGTGTTGCGGGTTACTGTACAGCTCGTGGGGGAGCTGCGTAGGGAGGCCGTAGCCTCTGGGGCATCGGTGTGTGCCGCAGGCTGGGCTGTACTGAGGATGCAGGCCTGGGGATCAGGAGGCTGCCTTCTGCTCTCCTTCGCTAACTCCTGCCTCCCCTTGGGGCAGACCTGGGAGGAGCAGCTGTTCCAGACCTCCTTCCCAAAACCCTCTTCCCTGCAGCAGTTCTGTCTGATCCAGCCTCTTCCTGACCACAGTTCAGCAGAATTTGGTCTTGATGGAGAAAGAGAAGACTGGTGGCTTTGGTCTGACATTTGTGATTTCAGCATCACTTCTGGCCATTCAGGTGCAAGCCCTGTTCAGTCACGGCTGGGAGGATCCTGTGTGGAACCAAAGCAGAACCCAGACCATGATGTGAGATCTCTGGGTCTGACCCTGAGCAAGGAATTACCTCAGCTGGCCAGGTGCAAGTACAGAAGGGAAAGCGGTATCTTAAACTTTACCCTCTTTGGCATGTAAATGCTGGAGGGTCTGTGTTACAGTGAGGCAGCTGCCTCTACTTAGGGTGCACATACCAGAGTTCTCTCCTGGTGCCATTAACTAAGTTGCTGTATTCAAGAAAATAAGAAGAGGTCACTCCTTTGCTGAATGTGGCTGTTGCCACTGACTGTTTTGTACGCTGGATTCATGGCTAGAAAAGACATTTGGAACATGTGAGGTTATGGATTCAATGCCATTCTTGGGGTGAAGAGTTCACATTAGATACCCTGCCTTTCAGAAAAGTGCCCTGACCATCAGGTTAAAGGATATTTCAAGGTGTGATGGAAGGGAAGTAACAGTCCCCTCTGGCTCCGTCCTGTTTCATTGCATTGAAAAGGACTTGGGATGCCTTGTGTCAGGGAGTAGGAGAAAGAAAGAAAGAACAGTGAGCCTTGCCTGTCTGTAAGGTTTTACTATGGAGGACAATTCTAGTCAGCTCTGATATGTGCATGTATCTCACAATTTCACATGCACTTACTGAAGCACCCTCAGCGATGATTGCCTGTCTACAGTTGTGTTTTGAGGCTTATGAATTATGCAGGGTTTTATCCGTTTAATGTGTATGTTGACTTCATATCTTTCTAGTTTCTTAATCAAGATGCCAGGCAAGATAGAGTATATGCCCTGTGAGGCTTCATTAATCACACGTATAATTTCATCAAAAAGATATTACAATACCTAAAAAGTTTTAATTCTGAGAGTTCCAGCACATCACTCAAAGTGACGTCCCTCATGGTAACACAGCTATCCTCAGAGCATTCTTGATGGGTTTTATGAGTTGGCTGGTTGTTGTATAGGGGCACTTGGGCATATACATTATGCATCAGCTTGTCCTTGTTTTGCTTAATCTGTCAACACACCAATTGATAAGCATTCACAATCATTTGCTGCATCGTTTTTAGTGATTCAGAATTAGGAAATGGTTTTTTTTAAACTCCTATAATGTTATGATTCCTCTTTTAAGAAAAAAAAAAAACTTATAAAGGTTATAAGGAGTGATTTTAACACTAGGAGAAAGTGACTGTTCTTACTAAGATGTAGTGATTTTATGTCAATAAAGGCACAAGCCTAAAGCCACTTATGTGTTATTGGTTATAGCACTGATGCATAGAAAAACATGTAATATCTGTTTTAATACAGGAACTTGAATAATTTTCTTTTCAGTAGCTTGATATCATGCTAGCTTTTTTGTCTGTTTTTATTCTTCTGTTCATCCTGACCTTTTTAAATAAATGCCTTCCTTTCTAGGCTAGGTAGACAAAAAGATACATGCCAGAGGCCGTCCACACTGCATAGCCACTTCACAGCTCAGGGTTCTCTATGGCTTGCTGTTTTTTTCCCTAGTAAACCCACTTATTTATGCAGCTTGAGCTGTTTTTCCCCATGAGAATATCGCATGGGGTCTTGAAGTTTATTCAGAAAATGACACGTTAACCAAAGCAAGTTGGTTTATGATAAATGATATATAAATATATAATTTATGATAAATACAGGAAAATAGTGACACAGGGCAAGACCCAAGATCCATCTGCTCCATGAACCTGTGACCCACAGCAAATGCTCTGGGGGGAGTGTAGCGAGGGGGTGAGTCTGCAGCGGTGCTTCTGTGCTTCAGCAAACCACGCTCCTGCCTCTGGCTATTTGCAGCGCGGGGACTTCCTGAGTTGAAGGTGACATAAGCTCTTATCTTCTGCTACCTCTGCTGCTCTTTTGGTTAACTGCATTTGCTATATTAAAATGCATGGTATGCAAATGACTCAGTTTGATAAGCAACTGTGTTAAGCCCTTATAAATGATTCTACTTTGCAAGGTCAGTGTTTGTGTCTTCTATGAATTTTATGAAGTGAAATTTTGTGTATCATCTAGTTTCTGCCTCATCAAGTAAAAAAATAGATTGCTGTATAACTGCGGTGGAAACATTTTACAGAATAGTCCTTGTTTATAGATACCTGCAGTTTCTCCATTAGCAAGCTCTTTATCTATTGATTGAGAGGATTCATTGTTTTTTATAGTAATATGAATGCTTCATAGAGGCAAATTATACTCTGCTGACTCTCCTGTCTTGACCACCTAGGCCTATATGTAATCCCGCTGAAATCTATTGACTAATGAGGTATTTTTTTTGCATAATTATGCTACTGTTTTTTAATTTGTTATTGACTGCATTATATCATTGTTTGTGATTTTGCCTTATGACAATTTTGCCTTATGACAAATAGGCTCTTGCTATCTTAATCATTTTGCATGTTCTTTGTTTAAGCAAGAACATTATGGTTACTCTGGAACTTGCTCAGCTCTGAGATGAGTTAAAGGTTAGCAGGAATGGTTCAGAGAGCTCCCGGGCACAAAGATCCCCTTTCTGAAATGTAAAGCTCACAGTCCTAGCAGCTGCAGGTTAACGTCCTCTCTAACCACTAATGGGAAAGAGAATAATTAGTTTTTCTCTAAATGCAGGTCAAAATATTTATTGCACACTTTTCTGCATCATTAAAGAAAATCATATCCTTATAAGCTAATAGCACATTTATAGTATTTGGAGATTGTCTCTTTCTTGATGTGTTTAAGGAGTAACTTTTATTCTTTAATAATTTACAGAATAAGTCTTTATTGTCCTTAAACATGTTGACTGTTACTGCGTGCTGGTGCCTTTTTTCCACCATTTTGCATGCATTTTCTTGCCCATAGCTTTTACTCATTATTATCGCATCTCAAGGTTTCCTTGGGTTCATTCCCTACTTCTCTGCAAACTGACCACTGTTAAAGTAGTTGTCTCCATAGCTGTAGGATTGTAGGGCTTTGCTACTCCATAAGCCATTCTTTATACTCATTCTCGTGGTTTTTTTCTTCCCACTTAAAGAGTAAGGTTGGATCCAAGTTTTGCGGGTTTCTTACATTAGAAAGGAGATGGAGACTATAGTATTCTTTAACCAGTGGCTTTGATGTCACCTCTCATTTACACTTTTTTGGACTTGGCTATTATTTGATGGGTTTGCATAAGTGGAACATTTCGGCACATAGGATAATATGCAACTGCAGAGTGTCACCAGCACTCACAAGTCACTCAATATGGCAAAGTTTTCTTTCTGTCCTTACCTTTCTCATTTCTGAAAAATGTATGTCTTCTTGCATTGAGCAAAACGTACATCACTGTTAGCAACTAGCTCTGACAGTTGGTAAGTTCTGTGTTATTGAGCAATAAGTTAATGTCATATCAGCTGCTAGAACTAACAGTTTTCACTCATGCACACCAAATTACAATGTAATCCCTTAAGCTAGGCTCTCTGTCAGTTCACTTGCTGCTTAAATGAAGATGTGATTTTACCATAGCAACCAGTTAGACTATTATGCAGAATTCTTCAGTTATCCAACCTCATCACAGCGAAGTGTAACTGGTGTAGGCTGTGAGAGAGGTGGGCAGTGTGCACTGTGTGTCAAATATTGTACAGAGAAATGCATATAAATCGTACGGATAAGACACCACAGTTACGAAGACATGAAATTCATTCACTTGATAAAGAGCATAGCTGATGAGGGATCCATTTTACTAAAGCAGTTTAAAATAAGCATAGTGCTGTACAGTGCCAGCAACAGCAGAATTCATTCAAATTCAGGAAAACTGCATCTTTTTCAGAATCAAGGCTCATGTATCTCTCTGAAACCAATGCAAATCAAATACCCAGCTCTTCTAGATTTCTTACTGCCAGATGGGTTTTGTTTCCTTGTTTGAGAAAACACTGGGGGCTTGCAGAGTTCAGTTGTATGAAGCTTCATCTCAAAAAATATAGACAGACAAGTATTTTCCCAGATCCAGTGAAGTAATTTATTAAACTCTCCTGTAAATTGTAAAGCTCCAGAAGAGACTCTGATTAAAGTGGTCTAAGAGTTTTTCATTTTCCAGTGAAAATATATCAGGTTACTAGTCAAAACAGGATAGCTACACATATGTACATGATCTGTATCTGTATCTATAACATTTTCACCAGTTCTGAAATGTTGGCCTCAGTTTTGAAATTCAATCTGTGATCACTCTGTCTTGCCTTCACTGACAGGCATCCTAGAAACACAGAGTTTTTTTCTGATGATCAATCAAGTAGAAATGTGTTTCTTGCTCTTTTCAAGACTTGCAGAAATGTTCTGGGGGCTGTAGGAAATATAGTAGCTTGTCTGCTTGGTGAACATAAAGGAGTTATTTGTCTCAGCTCAACATACCACACAAATTACAGGAATGCATACTGGCTTGGGTTCTAACCACAGCCCAACTGCGTAAATCCAGGGTGGCTTCAAGCTTTTACTAAGCCTGCTGGGGATTTACACAGCTGTAGGAAGAAAGAATTTATTCTAGTTCATATTGAGAAGGTGTGTGCAATTATACAGACACTTTTCTGGGCACAAATAGACTTGTAAGGTTCCATACTGCTGTTATTATCAAGATCAAGATACAGTTTTGAAGCATTTTCTATAACCCTAGAAACAGCACCAAGTGCTTTGTTGCAGATATGCTCAGATTTAGTGAAGAGCAGATTCTAGGCAGGATCTCATGATGAAGGAAGAAAATCAGGTTTTTTAACAGGAAAGTGCTGAATCTTGTGCTTAAGATGTATGCATTGACGGGAAAGGGGGGGACGCGCACAAACATCACCTTTAAGGTGTGAGGATGGGTGCATGTGAAGACACTGCCTCTAAACCTTTGAGCCGAACTATGAGGTGCTCACCTGGGGCTCGGGGCTGAGTGGTTTCCTCTGTTTTGTACATGCAAGGCACAGGAAGGGCACAAGACCTGACAGCACACCCCTCTTGTTTGCTTCGTCTCTGCTTCCTATTTCACAGAAATGGTCAACTTTTCTTAAACGCTGGGGGGAAATGTTAGAGGAGCACCAGCTGAGCCTCCTGTGCAGAGGTATGTAGTGGTGCTGCTGGGTGAAAGGGTGGGCATTTGAAAGGAAACGTAAAAAAAAGAGGCAGGGAGAAATGTATCCTGACCACGAAGTCTGTTCATGTGCCTAAGGGATCTGTGGTCCTCCAGGGCACTGCATCCAGGAGCCGGGAGCTGAGGGGCCCTTATCTTTCCTTTCCTTCCTTGTGCAGGCTGTCGCCTGCAACACTGGCAGCACCACCGAGCTGTTCCGACAAACCTCTGCCTTGTTTGGCACAGCCCTGTGACATGTGGAGCACAGCCACCTCTGTGCACAGCATTCCTAGCATCTCCAGCCAGCTCTGGGAATCAAAGCCGGTGTTTGGCCGAAAACACTTTCTGCTGGAGTTCCTGACGTTACAGAATATTTAAATCTTGCAGCACTCCCATGTTCTTGAATAGTATGAGATAAACTGCTGGGCAGCCTTACCACTGCATTCATAGAGGCTTTTGTCCGTGCAGAGAGCTAAGCCCGGGTGTTAGATACTCTGAAGGATAAAGGCTGGTTTTCCACCATCCACAAAGTAAAATTTCTGTATGTACAATATTTTCTCGCAGCATTGTGCTGGCCTTTTTTTGGATGTGACAGCTACTTATCTCATACTGGGCATCGAGGAGTGGGGACTGTGTTCTCCTCAGGGTGCTTGGGTATAATCACTTGGACGCTGCAGAAGTAGGAGGAGGAGTTCAAAGTGTTGCTGTCCACCAGCTGCTGGAGATCACTTCTCTGCTGGAGACTGGTGCCACGCACCTGCACCGTACCGAGGGATCATGCGACAGCATACAGCTCATCCGTGGGCTAGGCATGGATTAACATGTTACTGTTAACATTTTTAACGGCTCCACTTGCATCTGTAAGGGGGTATCTGCCATGCATTTTGTTTAATTTAACCATTTTGTGTTCTGACTAAGCATTTTCCCTTGTCTTTGTGTGTGTTTATCTTAGAGCACGGACAACAATTGCTTTGGCAAAAGCTGTAGCAGTCTTAATTCGTTACTGTCTGCTATGTCTTGGGTTGCTTTCAGGTGAATGGTAGAGTCTCACTCATTGCTCTTATTTTTTGATTTTTCCTGTTCAGGTGCAGATGGATAACAGGACATTTAATACCCATGTTCAGAAGCCATGAATTCCAGAAAATTACTCTCAGAAGCACGGAGAACGTTTCCTGCTACTAAAGTACACTGCCAGCAGCCAGCACGGATTCTCATTGTGGATGTCACATCACCATCCCAGACCAACGCTTGTTCGGTACTCTCCGAAGCTCTAGAAAACACACTCTGCTTGGCCTGTGCTTTGACAGGCACCTGCCGTGTTCCCCTGCTGAGCCTCTACGTGGTGCAGAACCAGCAGGAGTGTCTGCTTCCCTTCACGGTATGTGCGGAATTATGTCTCTTGGGATCTGACAAACACGAATGAAATGCATTGTTGCAGTTCAGTAAAGAAAGTTACAGTTTACTACAAATGCATCTCTAAAATTAACCCTTCTCAAAGAGCAGTTTCATAGACTTCATGGAAGAGGTGAATTTTGTGAAAGAACGGTGTTTAAAAGGGGTGTCATATATTTGATCTGTGAAGTTGCTGATGTGCATAAATTAGGGTTTTTGCTGTTCCCTTCTAAAACATCTGTTGTACCTCTCCCTTTCATATGCTACCATCTGCGCTATCTGTACTGCTTCTCTGTCGAAATTATCAAATGCAGCTCTACAGCTATAATAATTTGGGTGGTGAAGCGCTCTGTATACCTGTTGATTGCACAAATATTACCATTTTGGGAGAGGTTCCAGACATTTAAGGGGAAAGGATCAGAATTCAAAAAATTGTTGCCAAATTTGAGAAATATCCTGGAATCACAGAATCATTTATGTTGGAAAGGACTCTTAAGACCATCGTCCAACCGTGAACCTAACACTGCCAATTCCGCCACTAAACCATGTCCCTAAGTGCCACACCTATATGGCTTTTAAGTACAGAGCTCTAAGTCAGTGACAACAAGTATTTCACTCATCTAGGGATCTGCAGTGGAATAAATGTAGGTGGAGAATTACTAGCAGCTCTACAATAAAAGTTTGGGATTACACAGCATCATAAAGTTCACAGGAATCTATGACGGCATACTATTATAAGTAGTCATACTGAGCACTCTCATTTACACTGCATTAGTGTAAACACACAGTATTAATCCTTCCACTTTATTCAGCGATGGTGAAAACATTTTGAAATATTCTGTTAAGTTTTCACATCTCAGGAAAGGTAGCGGCAGCTGCGGAAAAAAAATCGGAGGTCAACAGTGATTTTGCAAATGTGATCTGCAAGAAGACTGCGGCTAATGGTAGTGTTTATTTTGTAGACCAGGTTATAGATAATGTGACAAGGATAACTAAAGGGATACCAAAGAAACGTTTTCTGGAGATACTGTGAAGTCACTGTCATTAGGGGCTTTAAGAACAGATACTTGTCTTGTTTCCTAGGAGAAATTTACATGTAATTCATCCTGTCATGTCACTGTAGGATGGACTAGGTAATCTGTTTCACAGCAGGTTCCAGGCCTGTTTTCTGTGATTTTGTGTTATGTCCAAGTTAATTTGTAAATGTCTGGGGCCAAATACCTGCTTTTATATCTGTTAGGTATGTACTGACACTGATCCAATGTGTGCTGGCTGACAGCAGTCTGAGCTCTCATTTGGTGATTAATCACGGGCCACCAGTGTGCAGCTGCACTTTCACACAGTCCCTCTACTTGCTCCATCATATGAAACATCTGCTTATGATAGGCTGTCTTTTTTATTTAAACAGCAATTCCTTATTTTGATAATCACAGTTTTTAAAGACAAAGGAACCCTTAGGTCATTGTTTGGCTTCCTTCATATTACAGGCTATTATATTTCATTAAAGTACCCATATATCATTAAAGCTCTTCCTCCAGAAAGACATCTAGTTTTGATCTGAAGATATTACAAGGTGGAGAATCAAGTACTTCTGTTGATAATTTCTTCCAGTGGTTAATCATTGTCATTGTGAAACTTGCACCTGGTTTCTGACTTGCATTTACTGACTTTAGCTTCCAGGGTTTTCTTAATATATTTCCTCTTTTGGCTAGATTGAAGAACCTCGATTTTATACTTTCTTCCTCTCCTCCAGAGAGCCTCCAGCTGATGGGCCCTCTTCCTACTGGTCTTCCCTTGGGATGGGCAGCCATCCCCCACAGCTCCCAGACCTTCCCTGACAAAAAGGACTGAAAAAGAAACAAGGGAGAAAGATGTGAGCTACAGAGACTAGCAAATGAAGAAAGTGGATGAGGGTACAACACATGGAAAGAGCCAGATGGTGCAGTGAGCACAGTGTCTGCCCTGGCTCTTGGCAGCTTTCATCTCTCATTTCGGTAGCTTCTCTCTGGAAGCGATGGGGTGTTGCAGATTAAAATGTTTTGCCAGACGCTGCAAAGTGTGATGTTAGGAATTCTGGGAGTGGCGTAATGAAAGAGCAGGGTCACATGGGAAGAGAGATGTCAAGGCCACTGGCACTGAGCTGGGTGTCAAGTGCGCCGAAGAGCGGTGCAGTCAGAAAGAGTTAAACGCCACAGTTTGTGCTTAGAAGTTTAACTTATGTCCAAAGCACATTCCAGAGTTAAAGCTGCAGATTGCGTACACTCGCAATCTAAGTTAGCGTTTAAAGTAGCTGTGCATAGACAAGAGAAAATGTAATTTTGCTGGTGCCAGTTCCGACGGACAAGTACTTAACTGGACTTCAGGCTGCCCTGCAGCCTGTGCTGACCCCTGCTCTGCCGCGGTCAGGATCAGTACTTGACTTGAGACAGCTGGCTTGCATCTGCGTGAGCTGCAGCTGCCTCCTGGGGTTTGCAGGGCAGGCATCTGGACTGCAGACAATCTTTCTGTAGCACTTGGAAGAGGCTCCTGGCTACATCAGCTTGGTGCATTTATTGAAGATTGCTAACCTCACAGAATTGACATAATGGGCCAGACACTTCTTGCACTGTAAGTACAAAGTGTGGTGTCTTTCCTGAAGACTGCTCTCTTCACTATTCTGAGGGGAGGTTTGAGCCATCCCAGCTTTCTTCCACACCGTATTTACAGAACCATCAGAGCTGTTTGTGAACGCAGTCCTGAGACCCCTGGTTCATAACTTAGTCACATTGAAAGACCATGCTGTAAACCATGGCTGCTCAGGGGAGGTTCGGTGGGTCTGAGCTCCAAGCACATGAAGTGAACAAGTCGTATGTTCATCTATTGCCTCTTATGTGAGGAAGGTGACCTCTGGCAGCAGTGTCTTATATTGCTTCAGAGAGATTTGGTAGAGTTCGCTAACAATCTCTCCTATAGCCAGAATTTGCCACTTTACCTGCTGGGTATGTCTCAGTCCTTCAAGTTCTTCTTGAAGCTCAGGTGAGCTGACATCTGTGTGAATGCTAGCTGAGATGCTCCACACACTTTTGAATTCTGGGTGCTCCCTAGCATTGTCATGTCTATGCTAAGGCCAGGTCGTGGCAGGGTCATAGATACCAGGTAGCCTCAACTAATACGGGGTGGAGAAGGAGTATGAGAGTGGTCTACCATGATCCTTGCCAGCCTGGTTCATGTTCAGACTGCCTTCTATGGATTTAGGTGACCACTGCAAAGTGACGCCAAGTTCAGGGAAGTGCTGGGTAACATACGTGATACAAGGGTTCAGCAGCCCTGGACTGCAAGCAATCTAAATCACCACAGCTGTCAGTGAGAACATGGCCCAGTACCCTCCACCAAGCCATGAGACTGACACAGAGCGTCGTAGTGCAGCACAATGGGTTAATAATCTGTGCATTTATAATCTTCATCTTGCCATCATAAGTCAGACCAGCTGTCCTCAGGGCAGCCGTTTTACAGTGGTAGCTGTTGTCTGGAGGAATAAAACATGTTTATAAATGACAGCTATAGAATCATTTTTTCTTTCTCATGCTTGCTGTGGTAGCCCATCTTTGAAGCAGGAGGGTTCATAGACCTTCTATCAGTATTTGCCTTTTTGATAATCATTACTGTGGTGTATGTCCTAGAAGAGCAGTATAAAAGCATAAGAAATGCCCTCCTGAGTCAGCCCAGCTGTCTGTCAGTCCAGGCTCTAAAGCAAGGGGTGTTCTGTGGGAGTGCCCCAGCCCAGGCGCTTTGTGCAGTTCTTTCTCCTCGCGCTGCCCTAGCCCCACAGCTGGTGTATTAAGAATGATAGAGGATACATTTGAGGCTGTTCCTCTTGGTATCTGCTCCCGGACCTATAACCCCCTTTCTGAACCCACTGCCACAGTCTGACTCCAACCCCTTCCGAACGCAGGTTCCAGAGATCCGTAGCTCAAGGAGTAAAGGCGTACCGACACGGCAGGGGTGGCTGTGGCCTGGGGATGTCACACCGCCTCAGTGCTGCTTACATCTCAAGTTCTGCCTCTGTGTTATGCAGGGCCAGAGGAGAGGGGCATGCCAGACCACTGCATTTTGGCTAGCAGCAGGCAACAGATAGACAGCTGAAAACTTGAGGAGTGATCATGCGTGTTGTCAACATAACAATCAGCTGTTTTTGATTCATATCTTTTCACTGCTTTTTGACTTGGCTCCTGCACCTAGTCTTACCTCAGTGCAATGAATGCAAAAACTTCCTTTCATATGATGGAAAAATATTTCATATTATCAGTTTGATGTTTCCAGCCTTTCAATTTCATTGAATTCTGTTTTGCAGCAAGTGAAAGAAAACTTCGCACGAATTCAAGCTTGCATTTCAGAGCTCCGTTCACTACCAAGAGAGGGCTGTTTCCCACAGCGGGGACATGGAGTGGTACAAGCTGTGCAGGATGGATTGCAGCAGTTCAAACAATACAGCAGACACACAGCAGCAGGAAGCTCAACAAATAGTTCTGTTGAGGTAAGAAAATGTTGGGAAGGTTGTGGGAGCCATCCACCAGACTTGCCACTTGTTAGCACATGAAGGCAATAGTCTGTGTGGTAGCTAACAACCATGGGAGGGAGAGAGGAATTAAGAAAATAAATCCTCCAAAAAACCCCATGTGGCAATCTCTGAATGCTCATGGAAGCTAGACAGATTCAGGTTTGACTTGCTTATGGAGACTGACTTACTTTACAGTATAGAAAAAATAATTTCATTTCCAGGCATTTAATTTTGGATGGTTTATTGGATTTATTTTGATTACTTTCATGGAAGAACTGTGTCAAAGGCAAAGATATTCACAGTACTTACGGATGTGATTTTCCTTGAAGCCTACAGTGACATTTTGCAATTATAGTGCCTGGAACTTTCACTGATACAGTAGGATGTTTGTACAAAGGTCCTCATTGTGCCTGAAAGCATGCCCACAATTCATTGCAGGTGAACCCATACAGACAAAAGAAACACATTTCATCTTGAGAATAGTTGGTGTGGTTGCAAAGGACAGGGTTTTCAAACAATCACTTTTCAGGGGAAAAAGAAGTTATGGTCAGTATTTGGAATAATAAGAGGGTTTGTTTATAATTGGTATTTTTCTTTACTCAGTGGTAGCTTGGGAGTTCCACAGGGCTCCTACTCCGCAAATTGTAGTAGGGGTCCCTTACAATACATCATTGGCAACAGCTGGGTGAAATAACTGAAGTCTAGAAAGACCATTGCAAGCTGTGTACAACAGACGGCCCCTGAAACTCAGGAAGCCTCGTGTCTATCCTTGGCATGCATCCCTACGCTGGGTGAATGGAAAAAGGATGATCTCTGACACCTTTGTGGCAGACACAGAAAAAATGGGGTAATCCAGTTGCTTTGCCCATGGCCCAGAGAATTAGGGGAGAACTGTGCCTGCTGTAATCCCGATGCAGCAGCACTTTGTCCCCACTCCTTGCACTTTGCAAGGCCCCGAATAAGGTGCAGCTGCCAGTGCATTAAGAGCTCGCTCTCACTTCCCACTTTATGAATCATGCTTTATAAATATGTACCTCTCATGTTCCACCTACGCTCATGTAATTTAGGAAGTTTCATAAAAGACAATCTAAAAGCGAGTTCTACAGCTAAATAAGCATTCCTGCATCATGAAAGGTTGTTTCTGTTCATCCCAGCTCTAGGCTATGTGTTAGTCTACATTCCTTGCCACAGCAGTTCCCAAACTTCCTTCTAAGGAGGAAAGCCCTGGGAAGTGGGAGTAAAATGCTTTGAAACACCACATGCAAATACTTCCTTGCTGCTGAGGCTTTGTGAAGTTTGAGATTGGCTGTTGACAGTTTGCCAGGAGAGAGTAGAAAGAGCAGTGACTTCAGCTAAACAAGTCTTGTTGGACAGGCTGGTGACATGAGTTGGTTTGTCTGGGATTTGTCAGATACCACAGACAACAGTCACCCTTGCCAGCTCTGGTCTTCCCTCTGAGTTGCTCCACACTAACTGTATTTCATTCCCTGTTTCCACTGCCTCACTTCTCTTTGAGCTATTTGTGACAGGCATCAAGTGTTTCTTCAAAGAATGCATGCCTTATAAAGCAGAGCGAAAGAAAAATTAAGAGTAGCTTTTCTGTGGCTTCATTAGTGGATACAATTTATAGTGATCCTATTTAATTTGAAAAATATCATAAAACTAGAGAGAGAATTCAAAAAACAAAAAGATCTGAAGCATTATAGTACACTTGATTTTAGCACAGGTACTGGAGAAGGTACTAAGAGCTTCCAAAAGGCAGCACATCATACCTGCCTGTCTTGAGGAAACTTTAGCTCAAGTTTAATTCTGTGGAGAATGTAAAGGATAAAGGACTTATCTCCAAGCTGGCAATCCTTCCCATTCTGCATGCTGCATAAATGTGACCTGCAGATGAATTCAGTCTTCTGCATATCCCAACAAAAGGAGTTTCATAGACCTAAATGGGATCTAACGGGTGGCCTTGGCCTTTAGCTTAAAAGTAAATAAGCACCATCAGATCACTAAGGAGCCAGGAAATGAGCAGAAGAGCACCTATAATTCTCAGATCTTTGATGAAAAATAAAAGCAGGTGATCACAGAAAGGCAGAAGGGTATTTCACCTTTACAAAAGGCTATGTTTCTAGAAAAAAAAAAAGGCAGCTTTCTGCTTCAGATACTTCAGTGATTGAAATTTTGGTTTCATCACAAGCATTTACTTTTTTATGCAAAGCTGGATTTTTATTTGTTTCCTTTTCTCAGAAGGCATTTGAATGTTTTTGCTCAGATATGGTATCTTTTAAAGAAGGGGGGTGTGTGTGTGTGGAGTGTACCTGCTTGGAAGTAAAGCCTGGATAACTTAAGCCAGTTAAAATAGGCATTTTTAAATTCAGCTGTATTAGGTAGACCACATGTGGTGACCAAGTACTTAACACCTCCCACAAGCATTTTCTATTCACTGTGAAGAGAAGTAGCAATTCTGTTTCTGTGATACTTTAAAGCATTAGTGGAACATGGCACAGGTTTGCCGTAAGAGCTGGTAGATGCCTCATCCCTGGAAACATTCAAGGCCAGGCTGGACGGGGCTCTGAGCAACCTGGTCAAGTGGAAGTTGTCCCTGCTCATTCATTGCAGGAGGGTTGGACTAGATGATCCTTCAAGGTCCTGTCCAACCCAAAGCATTTTGTGATTAGAAAACATTAGGAGAGGTATTTCTGCATTGAACTATAAGGCACAAGCAAGGGAAAATAAGCCCTACTTCATCAAATTTTTGTAATTCTCTAGTTCCATCTCTTTTTCAATGGGGTGAATGTCAGGTTCTACCAATACAATTTCTTCCTTCTGTTTCAAGAGCTTCATACCTTAGTTAAGTGCTCTCATAAATCAGTTGATTCCAGTTAAGATTTAATGTAAGACTTATCTGAAGTGTTTGTTGTTCATCAATATTTAATGCTTTGTATGTTGTTGTGGTGCATTAACGCACCACAAAGCTTTCCACATGTTTCCATCCATGTGGAAGAGACTATTCCGGAGCTGCATGCTGGGAACATGCAGCCACTGCTGTGGGCAGCGGAACAGCCTGGCACATGCCTGCTTCGGCTCAGTGGGAAGGGGCAGGAAAGTCAGGGCAGGACTATGAAGGGCAGCAGGGTGAAAAAACATAGTATATTAGAAGCTGTCGATGAAGTACACTTACATGTGAGCTAGCAGAAAGGCAAGTGCATAGGGAGGCATTGTGGTGGTATTTAGAAGTACAGTTTCTCTAGCGTGAGACCACGATAGCCAGTATTTATAGCACATGAGCACCACTGGTAATTTGCTTGTGCAAATGAGATGCGGTCTTCAGGCAAATTTCCTAACAGTTAAACAGCAAAGAGGCAAGAATATTCCTAGCTGACTAGTAAGCGCAGGAGGCAGACTTTGTTACAACTTGCAATCATTTAAAAACAAGTATCTGTTAAAGGTATTGGAAATGCGTACTCCTTTGAGATCCTGACTTCAGAGCAGAAAAACCACCAGCGTCAGTGAAGCTAAACCTCAGCAGCAGCTGCAGGGCAGGAAGTGTGGTTGATCTGCAATAGGATGAAAAGCATTTTTCCGGTCACCAGTAGCCTGTTTTTTGTCAGATTAGGAAGTATAATGGCATTAAGGGATTATATCTAGAAAGTGTGGTAAAACTAAGGGAAGTCACAGTAGCTACCTCAATTTTTGTATGTGGTAAAATACTTCTCCTGGTCTCTGACCAGCACGTGCTAGTGTGACTCAAGTGGTGAAAAGGATAAATTGGAGGTGATACGCTACAGGTGTAATGCAGCTATGGTTTTGGTGAAATAAAGGTGCATCAGCATAGCAAATGCTCTGTCTATAGCACTGCAAAAGGTAATTATATATTTTAGACAGTTCAGCTACCCGCAGTTCGAGAACAGTCCCTCTTAGCCTTTT
Source organism: Falco cherrug (assembly GCF_023634085.1). NCBI lineage: Eukaryota > Metazoa > Chordata > Aves > Falconiformes > Falconidae > Falco > Falco cherrug. Next base: position 38,053,793 of record NC_073697.1, read on the forward strand.
TCATTAGTTCCTAAAAGGAGCCCATAATAATTTCTTCATTCCCAGTAACTCGGGCAGACACTAGGTCTGAGTTTGGTTGGAGAGGTATACTTCGTTAGGGAAAACGGGCTTGATCTGACATCAGCAAGGCTGCCACAGGTCTGTGCCCCCAGGCCCAACCAGCTGTGAGGCTGAGAATGTATTCCCAGCAGGCAGATGCATACAGAGCATATGTATATAACACATATATACATGCGTGCTGGTCACACAGGTCACAGATAACACACTCTGAGCAGTCACACAGACACGCACTGCACCATTGGCTTCAGCCTGCTCCTCTCTCTGGCTGAGCAGGATGGAGATCCACTACCTGTTATATATATATATATACACACAGAGCTCTCTCTCCCTATGTACAGCATGGATGCCTCCAGCAGCTGGGCTCAGACACAGTCTGCCCAGTGGCTGCTCCTGGATCCCCGTCTGCCCAGAGGCTGGCATCTGGGCATCCCCGTCCCCAAGGCTGCAGCCCCACTCCAGCCGCAGCTGCCAGGACTCCCCTGGTCCCTCTGAGGGCCAGCTGCTCCACGGTCTCACCCTCAGAGACCCCCGTGCTCCCAGGCCGTTTGCCTGTTCCCCAGCTGGCCCACGCTGAGCTTGGCTAGCGATGGCGGGCTCACTCGCCCTTGCTCCAGCCGCTGCCCCGCAGCCACACGGGCCCCTGCCCCGCAGCTCCAGCCGCTGTGCTGAGACACCCCCACACCCCCCACGCACAGCGGGGAGCCCTGCCCCGGCACAGGACTGGGAAGGGGGTTGGGAAGGAGCTGGGATGGGCTGTGGCCATCGGGGCCGGGCCTGGCCGGGCGGGCGGACTGACCAGCCAACTGTTCACACGGGAACCGGCTGCTCGTAGACCCTCACTCCTCAATTTCCCCATGTAGTTCCTTCCCAGACCACCCACCTCCATCCCTGTGGCCACTTGGGTTCCTCCCCTAAACATCCCGCCATAAGCCCTGTGCAATCCCAAACCGCTCTTCCCCTGCATCCTGTAGGTGTCCCCTGCCCCTGGGTGGCAACCCCCACCCCCCACCCCCACCCTGGTCAGAAGGGCGTTTGACTCTCCCTGGTGGCCCTCACACCTGGAGAGGGGCTCTCTGGGGACAGCCCAGGCCATGGCCCGCAGGTGCCCTCCCTCCAAGCCCCTGATGTGGTTGCCCGGTGCCCCTCGGGGCTGGGGCAGGGGGGCTGTGGTGGGCTGAGGGCACTGGCCGGGACAGGGCGTTATCCGGGCTCTTCTGCCTGTCTCTGCATCTCTGCTCTCCTTTGGGGGTGTGCAGGTGAGCTTCCATCACATAGCCTAAAGGTGCCTGTGAAATTAAGGTATAGTAGTATAGGAAATGCTCTCTATAGCTGTGTAAAAAAGATAATAGCATCTTCAGATGGTGCTGCCCCCCCCCCCCAGCCCCGCTCCCCATCAAGAACAGTTTCTGTTACCCGTGTTTGTCAGTTCATAAAGGAGATCACAATTACTGCTTCATCCCCAGTACCTCATAGATAAACACTAAGAGTAGATCTGGATGGAGAAGGTATACTCCCTGCCCACTGCACTCCTTCCACCGCCCCCTCAAAAGCCCCCATCCCTAACCCCTGAGCTGGCACTCTGTTGGCATTGTTAATATCTTTGTAGTGGAACTCATTTGTGAAGGCCTACTATTAAGTTTCCCCACATACTCCCTACAGGACACTTGTTAGGAGCCTTACCTAAAGTGCACCTTGTCCTTCATTTCGGGTTATTAACTAGTCCTTCAGAGCAATGCGCAGGTGTACCGAGAAGACTCAGTACTTCACCATTCACCAAGTATCAGGGCAAGGTCAAAACTTGAAAGTTTCTCACCTAACTACCCTCTCAGGGTAGCAGCTGGTGTCAGACCTGCCTGGCATGTTTCTAGAAACTGTTGCTGATTGTCAGTAATGAAGAAACTCTTTGCAGTCACTCACTCAGCATTACATCAAAACCAGGAGGTGGGAGTCACATCTACCATTGCTCTCTTAATAAACACCTTTATGGTAGACTATATACTCCTTTTAAGAAAAAGGCAATTCCCATTCAGCCTTCAGGTAAGGCCACATTTAGTCTGCTTGAACTACAGTTGATGCAGGGATGGGAAGCCCCGGGCACAGTCTTTCCTACGCACACAGCCCCACTAGCCCCCAGTGCTAAGCACAAACCACAGCAGCTGTGGATCGTTCCATCTTCTTCCAGCAGCGGCACAGAGTCCGTTGGTGTTCCTGCAGCAAACCTCTCAATCATTTTGTATTGGCTTAAATGCAAGCCAAAGCTCAAAAAAAAAAAATGCTTTCAGATCTGCTTTTGAATTGATGAGATAACTTTAGGGAGATTTCTCTCCTCTCTCCGTAGTGGGACTTGGCTATTCAAACAGACTGGGCACCGTGACCTGTCAAGAGGGGGTTAGGGTAGAGGCAGCTGTTGCACACTCTGATTTGTGTTTCAGATCACAATTTTGACTAGCCAGTCCAGCAAAGAAATGGTAAAGCAGCTGGAAAAGAAGTTAAAAGAAATAGACCTTGTGAGTTTACGAAGAATACAGGTCATTGAGGTTTTGAAGAGAGACTTTCTGGAGCCTGAGGATGCGGAACAGTGCATGCCAGCAGAAGAGCCCAGCAGCAATGGTGAGTGTAAGACAGACAGGCTGCTCAGGGAAGTTACTGCATAGAAAAACAGAGTTGATGGAGGTAACACACTCTCAGACACACATATACTGCTGAACATCACCCTGGGCAATTGACAGGCTGATCAAAAGGTCCTCAGTGCAGGCAGAGGCAACCAGAATCCTTGAAGCAGGTAGATGGGGGAGAGGGAAGGAGAGGCAGGCAGAGGGAAAGAGGAGAGGCAGGCAGGCCATTTACAGTGTCAATGATCCCACAGAGATAACCCCCCTCCTCAACTCAGGATGTCCTTTTACAAGATGCTTGATTTCTAGGCAGTTGTTTGCCTTTAGTCCCAGACCATATATTGCACAGTGCTAGGAAGACTTACTTTCTCAGACCAAGCCAGGTACTTTGTTGATTAGCTGGTTTTTTGTCTCTGATATCATTCATTGCTTAGCTGCTGCTTCTTTTCCCAATTCTTAGGGCAGTTTTCCTTGAGCTCTTAAGATTGTGCTTCAGTAACCATTAGCTGCATATTAGCAAGTTCTTTATAGCCCTAGAGCCTCTGTTTTCCAATCCAGGTCTCCATTTAAAGGCCTTTACTGCTGACACTTCAACTGCCCATCAACAAGACAACCTGGTACAAAGCTCTGGTTCACGCAGCAAGTTCTCACAATGAGTTAATAGCAAGCTTAAAAACCTGAGTCCTGCTACCTTGCAAAGTTAGTGTGAGACCTGTTAATAGCAATGACAATATTGTTTTTACTGAGTGACAAGCAACGTTGGATGTTGTTGCCTTGCCTGCCTTTAGCTGTTCTTTCTAGTTGCAGTAGCAAGCTTCTGGTCAAATGGTAGAGTAGGGGCTGGGAATGTTTAGGTGGATCGCAGAATCCCTTTTGCCCTGTCCCTCACACACCTGGCTGCATGCTTCATTAGTGAAAGAGCAAGTATGCCTCAGGCCCTGAATATTATTTTTCCTGACAGTTCTCAGCAGCGACAATTTAAGATGTAGTAATGAGAAATTCAGAAACGGAAATTCCTGTTAGCTCCTGGTTTTGAGCCTTTTTGTTTCAAAGCAAAAGGTGCTGAGCAGACTGTAAATAAACTGGCCAGATGGTGATCAAAAGTCGAGTACCACAGCCATTCAGTGGTGGAAGCCTGTACATTGCAGTGCTGCTGTAACTGCAACTTTCATTTCTGTATTTCGTTTTACCTGACTTTCCAATCTGCTCAGTTATTTCAGCTCTTTCTTGAGGCTGGTAAAATGAATAACTAAACAGCAAGAATTTATGCAGGTTTTCTCCCATCTGCAGCACAGCACTGACTCGGTGTGTCTTGCTGCAGACACTGGCTGCTCTCCCTGCTGCCTCCCATCCCACTCATCTGGTGGCAGACCAAAGCAAACACCAAATTGTATCATCAAGCACTTAGAGGTATGTCAACCCTTTTACTAACCATTAAAAGCTTCCTGCCCTGAAGGGGCAGTCTCCCTCAGTGAGATATATCTGGTTATTCTGGACTCTGAAAACAGAGGCCTCAAGGAGAGTTGCCATCTCTGCAGGTAAAACTGCTTGGCCAGAGGAAGGGAGCGTCTTCTCTTTCTGACCAGCACCCTTACCATTAACACTGGGAACAGTGAGTCCTGAGGAGGAGAATCAAGCTTCTTGCACTCTGATGTGATTTTAGAATTAATTTAATATGCCAAAACCAAGTTTGGGGTTGTTACAAAAACTGTGGAAGGAACCTCAGCTCCAAGGCTGAGGTACTCTTTTAAAAAAGCACCAATCTTGTCCATATGGGAAGAGGGCAGTCTTTTGGGTGGCTACAAGGGCTGGCTTCTTGGGTGAGGAGGAGTATTGTCAGGACTTTGCATTGAGCTGGTGCTGCACAGAACCCTGTGGGGAAGCCTTGGAAAACCAGACACCACAGAACAGGGGATGTTGTGTCCCTCTTGGTCACAAGACTGCTTCAGAGCATGCTAAACCCCACTATATTGTTTTTAAAAATGAAGTTGTGTAGTCCTTTCACCCAGTAGATGAAATGAAAACATAAATAAGGACATAAAAGCCATTGAAAGTTCAGATTATGAGTTTCTGTTTTTCTGAGTCTTCTATTTATTTGCTCTCCAAGAGGAGCACGATGGAATGGATAGCCCAAATAATTTACAAAGGGAGCCCAACTGACTTATGAAGAGGATTTTTCACCAGTTGGAGCACCTTTCCTCTGTTTCTGCAACAAAAATTCACTGTATTAGAAAAAAAATACAGTAAAGAACACTGAAGTTGCAAGATCCAGCATGCAGGAAGTGTAAGAATTAGTGCTGTGTTTGACTGCAGCCCGTCCCCCACTACAGAACAAACATTGTGATGCAGCACTTAATTATGAGATTCATCCCACTGTGGATATTTCTTCCATTAGTTTGTTTAGTGGCTGTTTGAAGCTACTTACATTTTTAATATCCAGAGCATTGCTGTGACATTGCATCCTGAATTTATATTTGTAGCACAATGAAAAATCGTCTGTTTTTAAATCCTCTGCCTGAAAAATTCATTTTGTGCCATCTCCATCTCAGCTTATTGGAAGCAAATGACAGCTTCCAATTTACTTTTTCCATTATTATTATATATAGCTCTATCACAGAGCTCAGAGACCTTAAAATGTTGTGAATCTGATTAGCCTGAAAAATTTTAATCTGTTTGCAATGGCTTAGGTAAATTGTTCTCAAAATTTCTTCTGACCTGCTCTAGGGCTTTAATGTTAGATTGCTAGTCTGAGCTCTTTTCTTGGTTGGTCCTATTCTCCACTTTTTGAGGTTTTAACAGTTAGAAGCCTCCATGTGTACCAATGGGAGTGGAAATATTTCCTGACTGGGTTTCATGAAAAGTCTTTGTACCATTGTAGGTTTCTGTCTCTTTGCTGTTCCAGCTGCTGGACCTCATGTCTGCTTTGTAAGGACCTGTTAGCTGTGTCCTGCTAGCCAAACTTCCTCGAAGTTCTTTCATCTCACTGTCCCAGATTTTCAGAAGGGATGGTTTAAATCTGGTCCCCAAATCAGGAACTGTCCTGCCCAATGCACCTTTTGACCAGACCACACATTGATTTTTTTCATCCAGCTGTGCTGGGTATTACTTTCAAAACAGCCTTCCTGTCGGGCAGGAGTGCTGGTGGGAGGCAGCTGTTACTGGCATCTCTCCCCTTTCTCTTGGATGGACATTTCTTGTGTGTGAAGGGGCTGAGCACCTCCGTATCTGGCTTCTGACATTCTGCTTCTCCAGAACCCTCTGTTAAAACATACTTAAAATCAATGCTTTGTTTCTCTCCTGACTTAATATCCATGACTCCTCATTTCAAGAAGGAGAGCACGAACATGTTTTCCTAGATCTACCTGTCTTTCATAAATGCATCCACCGTCTATCTGTAATGACCAACCTGGACCTTGGGTAGACCAGAATGGTCTGTTTGGTGTTTCACCTTTCTTTCCCAGTTAGATTGGATGCATTAATCTTTTCTTTTTTACAGACTGCATGTCATATTTCCTCTGGGAGATAACTCTCTTGGCCATTACTGGAGTAATGGATTTTTGTTCTGTCTTGTAAATACTGATGGACATTAAGAATGCAACTGAATTTTACTGCCTTCATAACATGGGTATACAGTTTTATTAGATTTCTGAATCAAGCCCCCGGTTTCTGCAGAATCGAGAACCTTTAGAAAGGCATCTAGTTTTAAGGTAAAGAAATAAGGTGGAGAAGTCTGTTACAGATCAGCAGCAGCCACCCATTAGCATGAATGCCAAGTCTGGAAGCAATAGAAATGTGGACTGACTCTTAACAATGAGGAGCTGTAGCTCATGATTATTACTAGATTATTTTTTTTCACCCAAGGACCCAAGTTTTGTTACTGGCAGACTCCTTGAAAGGAAAGTAACAGATAATTACTCAGGTGTAACATCAGTGCAGTCAGGCAGTTCTTTTGCATGCAACAGTAGCGCTGAGTTTTATCCTCTCCAAACCTCAAAAACAAGTTTGTCATTTCTTTCACTATGTGTGGTTACACTATTTAAGGTGACATGAAAGTGAAATTTTAAGCACAGTTTGCAAAAATGTTTACAATATGGGTTAGGTAGTGGTGAACATCATATGAGTATTTAAACCAAACTATTAATTTAGTGACCTTCAAAATGGCACAGACTAAATATATTAAGGGGGGGGAAAAAGAAAAAACTTACTGGAAATCCCATGCAGGTTGTGGGATTTCCAAGAATGGCAGTTGCTGAAACATGGCATGAGTGAATAGGAAACAAAGCTTTGTCTTTATTACATTTTAATAGCACACAGCATACCTCTTCTAAATGACATTTTGAAAAGCATCACAAAAACTTGCTTTCAAAATGGAAGAAGCATCACAGCAGCTTCCTACATGAACTGAAAACATTTACTGGACAATCTGCTTCACGAAAGAAACTTGCAACAGCTAACAAAATTGTTTCAGTAAATATAGCAAGAGATGTTGTATTGCTTGAGAACTACTGCCGTGGTGTGATAGGGAAAAACAGTCCCACGCTCTCTGATGCTTATAACACAGTTGTTGTTTTAAGACTTTGATAACAAAACTGAGATTATTGAACATATATACCTGTATATAAAAGCAGGAAAACACAGGAAAACAGTTAAATTAAGGATTAAGAAGTTGGGAACTGTGATTCTATGATTGTATGTTTAGATCTTCTGTGATCTTCTAAACATAGAAAATCACTGGAATAAATGCAATTTTTTTTCCCTTTTTTATATATAAGGGTGTTTGGAAGCTCTGAGACTTGGTTAACAATTATGTTTTGGTATTCAGGGCATACTGGAATAAAAGAAGTTGGCAAAATTTCCAGGAGCAACTAAAACTATAATTTCGTGTACTGTACGAGCCGTTGTTATTGAAAGAAACAGTATTACCTACCTCCCCTCCATTCCATTCTTCCATCAAAACTGTTCGATATCAGGAAACAGGTCTGGGCTCACGCTGCCATGGGAAAAGAAACAGTGAGCCTGTTTTCACTTAACTTGCAAATCTGTGCTGTAGGGTCTGTCATCTCTTTTTGTCTTTAAAGAAATCCTGTCGATCTGCTTGATCGACATCAAACCTGTGTTGAGATAACAGCTGTTGGAATTAAATACTTAGCTTTTCTCCATCCTCCTGCCCCAACCCTCTAAGGAATTTTGGAAGTGAAATTTAGGCACATAAGACAAATTCTTAGTGAACGTGAGGAAAACACAGAGTTTGGGGCACGTTTGTGCAGTCGTTCCCTGTCTGTGAAGCAGTTACCTTTGGCAAATGTCATACACAGAAACAGCCTTGTGTAAACTGGGCTTGTTAACTATCTGGTCCAGGCTACAGGTTTCCATTTATGCAAGAAAAAGATACCTATAGTGTTGAATATGCTGCTGAGCGTCATGTTCAAGACACACACTCACATTGGGGAAGGCACAAACAGTCTGGGGGTTTAGACATTAGGGAGGCAGCAGCTGTGACACTTGGCTCAGGCTTTCAGTGGGACGTCACTTGATTATCTTGCCAGATAAAATGGACTTGTATTTCATGATTTCCAGACACTTTAATGGAGAATTCTGTGAGAAGCTTGCTTTCTCTTCTTAGACCTCTATGGAGTATATGGTATTACCCTGTTTCTTTCTTTTGGATCTTCTGTTGGACTGCAAGACCTTCAAGGTTCAGGTATCTCGTTGCCTTGCTTGTACTGCAGCTACTGCAGTGAGACCCTAATCCATTGCCAGGGTGCTGCACTGTGAATTAATGTTATCTGTGTTATTTTACTGCCACATAGTACTAGACTATGAAGTGCTTCTTCCAATGCCAGGAAGATGCACAGATGCAAAATCTGCATCCTGAGAAAGCACATGATTTTTCAGCTCACCCAGAAAATTTCCTCTCTCTTTTACCATGGGGAGGGGGAACCCTGTAAAACATTCAATTACAATTTTGTGTGGTACTGAAAGAAGGAAGGCAGGATCAGGATATCCTCTCATAGGCTCATTTCCAGGTTAATGCAGCTAGAAAAGACTCCAATATTTTGAAGCCTCGCAGCTGGCAAGTCTGACAATATCTTTGAACGTACTAAGACCAGCCTGCCATGAATGAAAAGTGCTTGCTGTTTTCTTCACAAGAGCAGCCTCCCTGGGAGAGTGCATTTCCAGACAAAGACCATGTGATGAGCAACAAGGATTGCTTTTTCAAAACTGTAAAGCAGCTCCTCTGTGGCACAGAGAGTAAATCTGCAGTGTTTTTTTATTGATAAAACATTAGGGCTTGCCAGACTGCAGACTGGAGCCGAGATCATGACATAAGTCCCATAAAGAGAGCACAGCATACAGCATTTGTGATGTGTGGGAATAGCGTGTGGGAGTAACTGATAAGATACAGTGGACTGGCTCTAATTGATAACATGAGAATTATTATTATCTCATTCGTGCCCCTACCCCATTACAAACACATTCAGCATTACCATACCATTTGCTAATGAAGATTTATATTTGTATGTGATATAGATACTGTCCCTATCTATTTCTGGTTTGGGAAAACACAAAACAGGCAGTGAAGATAAAGCACTAATACATTTTTTTATGCATATAATCCATCTTCTGCAAGTCTCAGGAACCTTTTTCTATATGCACTCTGCAGATTGCTGACCAATAAATGGCTCTGCATATCTGCTATCCAGGAATTTTACAACTCATTGCACAATAGGTACCAACATCCCAACCTGTTCTTCCTAAAAATGGACAGCAATGAATGCAGTGAATTTCTTTTTACAATTGCCATGTATTGCAACTTGAGATATATAAGTGGCTACGTACCTATTACAGAAGAGAAACCAAAAAAACAGGAAAACGTTTACTAAGGAAAGGACTAAAACATTTAGCAGCCCCAAAACTCTGTCTCTCAAAACACAGATAATTCCCCTTGTCACCTGTGTATAGACTGTTTTTCAAAGTAAATTACATGGATTTCCTGGTGCTTTGTCTTCTGAACTATTAATGCCATCTTCAGTGCACATCCCAGAGACAAACGTTAAGTGTAAAAAAAGCAGAGAGTGCCTCACAGCTGAAACACATCCATCATGGTCTCCAGGTGCATCAGTGCATTCTGCAGGGAAAGGAGAGCAAGACTCACAGCATCAGGGCAGGTGGCTGACAGAGGTAATAGCTCTGTTGATGAAGAGCAGTCTCCAGAGAGAAGCAGGATATTGCCTTCCACCAGAGTATCCTCCAGCATTGTTTTGTGGGGGAGAAACTTATTCCCATAAGCACCAGAGAAGGCTGGGGTAAGGAATGTGTTAAGTGTTAAGATACATTTTTAAAAGCTGCTACAAAACTGAGAGAATAATCAGTTTACTGTACAGATTTGGGAAGAACTAAAAAAAAAAAAGGAATGAAATGTCCTTGCAGCCCAGGACACTCAGACTGGATATTAAGAAGAAAAGGCTTTCAGCAGCAAGGACAGTGTGGAGGACCTCTGGTTGTAAGTAGATGTTGATTCCGCTTTGCTGCAGAGGCATGACCTACATGATCTCAGTGCCTTCTTCAAGGCTGGAAGGTGGAGGCAATAAGAAACCATGTCCTCCTGCAATGGACGTACTACAAAAAGTGTGTTTGCAAGTTGCAGCCCATTTGAAGGATTACAGTCATTATATTAGCCCTAGATTATTTGCCCTGTAGAGGGAGATTAATGAATTTCTGCCTTCCCCCCCCCCCGTCCAGTATAGGAGCAGAAGCATAGTGACATTTTTTGCAAACTATAAATATTAATGCATAAAGAAAAGATTTCTCATTGCAGGTGGATGTAGCACTGTATTTCAGTCCCCAGCTGGCCTGGTAAACACACTGGGTGAAAAAAAGGCTGTTTCTGCTACGTATTCATCTTCTCAGAATACCTGTTTCACATCTTGGCTGTATGGTGACCCTATGAATGCTGCCAGGCTATCTGTTCCTTCTGTGCTTACAAATGGGTGTATTACATGTCTTACACATTTTTCAAATTGTTCATCACATTCTTTTTTTTTTTTTTTCACTTTTACCTATAGATTTTTTTAAATTAAATTACTTAATCTGCTAGACTTTATGCTAGCTTCTCATTTGGATGTACCTTTGAGGTATTTGGGGTGATTTGGGTTCTGGCTTTTCTGCAGGGGTTTAACCTTGTTTGTGACCTTCCTAACTCTGCTGTCCAGCCTGTGCTTCTCCATTCCTAAATGTTGTAGCTAGATCATATACATTTGCTCTGCACCTCCAACGTGGTAGCTTAAGTACTTGCTATGTCTTTGCAAACATATTGACTTTTTCCTTTTAGTTTCTTTTTAAAAAATCTCTAAATTTTATGCATTTTACTTATTTGAAATAAAATGTAATGGCCCTGGGTAGTTTTACTGTTGTATCTGCAAGGATGTTCTACTGTGGGATTGCTGTGTTACCAACCAGCACTTCCATGGTAACGTGTTGAAACACTTACTCTGTGTTGATCAGGTCCAGGACAAGTTTTGCTTCTGCTCTTCTCAGGTCTGTGACTAGCTGCTCCTTTAAGCACGTGTTGAGGGTGTTTAGTAATTTAGTCTTGCAGCCATATTGCGAAGGAACATTTATCTTTTCCATCACTACTACAAAATTTCCCTTCACTATAGCAGTTTAGTTTTGCAGTCTCTGATTTCTCATAGCATCACGTGTCCAGTGTCCCTTGTTCAGGGAAAAGGAGGAAATGGTTTAACGTTGTGAGAAGAGTCTCTGAGGCTGGTGCTAAGGTGACCACAGCACAGGATGGTTTGCATCAGTCACAACTAGTCCTCTGAAGACAGTAGTAGCCAGTCCACACACCCCTTTGATGAGAAAGGTGTTGGTGTAGCCTGTGGAGCAGCTCACCTTCCAGCAATGTCCTTTTAAGAGGGCTGGCATCACAGTGCTCTGCTGTGGTTTGCATGGTAATGGCTTCTGGAGCACTTCTTCTGTGAAAGCACTTGAGAGGCTAGGAAGGTATAGTGTAGTGGAAAATGCAAAAAGAGTGTTCTTTTCCATGGCTGAAAATATCCGTGCTTTTTCACCTTTTTTTCCTGCAGATGTTGCAATCCTGGGAATGGACATCGATGTGCAAACCATAGAGGACAACGTCATCAGCTTGGAGATGCTGTTTAAAACATGGCTACATGACTATGGCACAGAGAGAGAACACCTCCATCTCCTCCTTCCGTCAGGAGGCTTCAGCCGTGCCACTGCACCCAGGACCACCCTAAGTATTTCATTTTCTCTTCCACTCTGCAGGGAGCTCCCACATCCCACAGCCTTAAAGATTACCCAGGCCTGTCCTATGGGCATGTTCTCTCACGTCCCTCACCCAAGTAAGGTCTCTGAGTGACTCTGAAAGCTCTCTGAAGTTTCTGTTGTCTCGGGTTGAGAGGGGCTATTTGCTTAGAATACTTCTAGGTTGCTGCTATGTCCTGTGGCTGCTGATGCTATAATTTGTTTCCATTCCGCAGCCAAAATGAGCCTTGAGGTGTGTGTGAATTTAGAGCTACTTGGTCAAGGTAAAAGGGGCCTTACATACTGAGAGCCAAGGCATTCTGGCTCAGTTGTGTAGCCCTAAAAACTGTGTTCCTTGTGTTCAGTGCTAAAAGTCTGTGCCAGAGCTGCCCTTAAATAAAGGCAGTCTTACAAAGAGATTGGCTTGTATTTATATCTGTAGATATAGCGCTAAAGTAGCTAATGTTCTGGCTGGAGCTGCTAGCAGTTATAATAATGCATGGGGAAAATTTATAAGGAATATCTATTTTTTTTCCTTTACTGGTCTAAGTCCAAATCCCTGATCCATCCTCGGGTGAGCACTGAAAACACCCAACAGCTACAGCAGACATAGATGTTTCCCATAAGTTGTTAACTGCGTTGTCAGCATTGCACTGCCATGAGAATCTGCACGTGTAATTCTGGCAATTCCCTTTCCATGCCTCTCCAATACGGTACTATATCCCACTCCAGTAGGGTACTCATGCACAGCTTCCCATTGCCATTACAGCAGAAGCACACTTGTTTTCTTCTGGTGATCCACAGGCCAGTTCCAGACTGGAAGCAAGCCTCAGAGAGTTGCTGGTGGCTTCTGCAGATATGCTCCACAGCAAGCAGATCAGAAAGCCTGGTGTGACTTTTAATTTATGTAGTAGCTACCATAACAGCCTCCATACCAGCACAGGCAATTATATTTTGTTAAAGGTGGATTTTCCTTCATTGTAACGCTGAATTTCATACCTAATGCATTGTCTTATTATAGCTAGCAAGACCAAGTTACACTGCAGTCACGTTTTTTCACTCAAGAAATGTGTAGAAGGCCAGAGAAATTGTATGCAGCTATATTTCATGTTATACCAGAGCTGGTGTCAGTGGCGTGCAGGGTTTCTACACAAACACAGGTAGAACAGCTGCCCAGAAATGTGTGACCCTGAACCCAGTGTGGCATTGGGAAATGAGCTGCTGCTCCCTCTACAGCTGCAGCTGGCCGCTGGTTGCCAAGACTGGAACTTGCCTGCCCAGTTACCAGTCAATCGTTGTTTCGTTACCATGCCAAGTGTGTGGTGTTTCCCCTGGTGTGTAAAACGGGGGCTTTAGTGTTGTTCTTCCCTCAACAGCTGTTGCCAGAAAACATTACCTTAGTGTTTTTAAGTGCTTTGAACATGTCATGTGCTAAACGTTGCCATTTCCAGCAATCTAACCCAACCTTCTTCTCCTAGTGTGCCTGAAATGCGATTTGCAGGAGAGATTGCTCGACCCAGCTCTACTTTCTGGGACAGCTGATGGCACCATGAGGGCGGTAGATCTGAATTCACCCTGCCAGATGGCAGCCTGGCCAGCCACAGTGCTGTACAAACTCCAGGTTGTAAAGTAAGTGTCGTTACATGCTTTGCACTTGGTAACTGGAAGGCTGGTATAATAGCAGCCTTCACTCTTTCTGTGCAATTTCAGCTAGGACCTAGCAGCATCACCATAAAGTGCTGGGGGACTCGGTGCTAGCAAGTGAAATTCTGATGTAAGATACCCTTAACCCCGTTGCTCTTAGTGTCATGGAACAGCACATCCCGCAGATGCAGACAGGAGTGCAGAGTCAAAGATGGTGTTCCCATGACACTAGCACTTTATGAGTGTAATACTGTAGGTGTTACTAATGCAACAGTTGTTTCCCTCCAGTGTGAAGTTCTGCAGATTGCAGCCATTGGTCCATATATAATTTGCTGTTCTCTCGCTACCCGATGAGGCCATAGCAATTAACTGGGTGTCAGAGCCTGAGCTAACTAGTAGTAAAAAAGCAAGCAAAGCCTCATAGCACTGTGTGACTTCACATAGGAATTTTTTCATTTTCCTCTCAGCAGCCTATGGCTGGTAAGCACAGAGCGTAACAAGAAGAGTGATGCTCTCTGGTGTCTTTTCTGAGGGTTATTTATAGGAAAAATTTTGTGTAGTTTCTGAACTATACAGTTGCTCTTAAAATTATTCTCATCCTGTCAGTAGCTGAAGAGCACTCGGTAATTGTTCATAAATGGCTCAAGCCACAGCACTGAAGCTAATTTATATGCCCCGTCACAAAGCACAGTGTGCTATGGGCAGGCAATGTCAAGCACTGTGAGGTCTGTAGTGGTGTTTGTGGTGTGGTATTGGATCTGTGTGGGAGTAGAGCACGTGTCAGTTTACGTGAAAGATAACCACGATCCAGTAAACAGCAGTTAGGAAGACATGTAATTGCCTGGGTGAGGTATTGCCCAAGAGGCCAGATTAACACTGTTTTGTATTAAAAAAAAAAAAAAAAAAGTATGAAGATTGGATTTGCTTCATGGTGTGCTCTTGTCAGTGCAGGTCCAAGGGAATCTGGAAATCAAGAAAGCCTCTTTTCACTGCAGTTGGACTGTTCTGGAAGGTTTCGTAGCGACAGGCCACACCAACACAGACATCAAGTGCTTGTAGCAGTATTGCAGCTGATAAATGTCACAGCCACTTGAGCTAGTCATCTCCTGGTAGAGTTGTCTTGCTGGTCTCATGTTGGCTGTGCTTCGCTAACGTGAGCTGTGTATTTGCAGGGCTCTGAAGTCTGAAGGGGTCTGCGAGTCTGTACTGTACGGTCTGCCCTTCATCATCAAGCCCACAACCTGCTGGCAGCTTGACTGGGATGAACTGGAGATAAATCAGCACAGTTTCCATGCTCTATGTCATAGTCTTCTGGTGAGTGTGTGAAAATTGCAGTCTCAGGGGGAGGGCTGGCCATAGAAAGGAATAGTTAGTGCACATCTAATAAAATCTGTCTAGCCTGCCCCAGAGAACATGTTTCAAAAGCTGCAGCTTCATCTCATGGCCCAGAGATGGGCTTGTAAATCCTTCCAGCCAGTGCGTGCACTGGAAAGATGCTACAGCACAACAGACCTTAGAGAAGGCTCTCTTGCCTATCAGAAATCCAGTGTTTGGATCAACAAAGTGCAACAGTCAGGGCTGCAGTTAGATGTACATCTTTTAACTGTGAAAATAATTAACCAAGGCTTTGGATGTGGAGGAATTTCCATTACTGACAAGTTGTAAAGCAAAATTGGATGTTTTTTCTTAAGAATTGTCTTGCATTCAATTAAAAAAAAAAAACCACACACCCCCAACATACTGTCCTCAACCATAATGCAGAATAGTGTTCTTATTCTGACACGTATGAATGTATCTGCCCCTGAAGCCAGCAGCCCCTACAGTGAAAGTGCTGAAGGAAGTGGCCATTGCCCATTGGTCACGTTAACTTTTGCCATTTAGAAAAGGAAGTGGATGCTTTTGGCCAAACGTGAGCCTCAGAATACTAGTCCAAACTGGAACGTAATGGTGCATTCCTACTACATCATTATCCCCTCCGACTCTGCCACTCTACTTGTCAAAGCAGTCGCCATCAGAGAGCTCTTGCTACCATCGACCTTCCCAGCCCTCCTTGCTGAGCAGCCTGAGAGAGTGCATGGCCCCATAGAGGTAAGTCACTGACAGCCTGCACAAATACCTGCAGAAAGGATCCCAGTTGTACAAGCAGGGATCAAAGTAATGATCAGCCTTGATGCACAGGGCGTGCAGCTGCTGCTGAAGATGTAGCCACCTCCCTTATTGCTGGGGAACATGGATCTCCTCTGACTGCAGAGAGAGGTGCTTTAGGCATAAGGTAAAACAATACATAAAAGTGTCTCCGTTTCTTCCAGTAGATTCAGGCTTCTGCATTTCCTATTGTGCATCCATACATTCTTCTCCTGAGTTGCCTGCGTCTGCTTCAGGTGATGCCAGGAGGGGCAGAGCCCTCCCTGTAGGTCTTAGCAGATGAGTAGAGGAGGGAGCAGCTGTGAAAATGCCTAGTGACAGCTGGAATATGATTGAGCACTCCAAAACTTCTTCCCAGCAGTCAATATATCCTACAGCTTTCTTCACGGCCAGCAAATGCCTGTTCTTTGGAGCAATGCTGTGTGTCTGTTGGGGGGAGGGGGAAGAGGAAGAGGCCTTATGAGGCTGAGAGCTGAGGGTGACAGTGCCTAGAAAGGGTGCTCCAGCTTATTGGCTGATTAAGGGCAGGGGGGAGGATAGGACTGCATCCTACAAGTGCTTAAATCCATTAGGACCTGGTTGTAGGTGCCTCTTGTTCCAGACACAGCTAAGGGCGGTCCTTGTGGGGAGCAGCACAGCCAAAGACCCCTTCTCCCGTCACTGTAGGGTGGCACAGAGCATCTGTAAGACTCACCCCTGCAAAAAAAAAGCCCTCAACACTAAAAGCAACAAAAAACCCCAAGCAAACCCCACAGTCTCTAGGGTCATCTCACAGCCACTATGTTCTTTCTTCTGTCTGAGCAGAGTGCCCTGAACAGCTTGGAAGTGGAAGTTGCTTATAACCCCTTGCACCTAAAAAGCAACCTCTACAAATACCTGAAGAGTATGTTGTACAAACCTCTGCACAGACAGCAGGCTCAGCCCAGGGACCAGCGACCAGAGCGGCATCAACCCAAGCAGGTATGTCTCTTGCCTTTGACTAGCCTATAGTCTCTGTTCTGCCCTTCTGGCCTGCTGAAGGGCTGGAGGCAGCTCCCTGACACCCAGCAACACAGGGAAGGCAGCAAATGGCAGGGGCAGTGTCACCTGCAGCTGGCAGAGCAGAGGGACGGGCGCAGCGTAAGCTTGTGCAGTTGAGGAGGGGGCATCTGGCATGTGCAGAGACGGGCAGCGTGCTGCTGGACAAGCCAGCGCCTCCTCCAAGGTGCATTCATACTTTGTCCCTGTATTGCAGCACCAGAGCAGAGCAAAAGCCACGGTGGCACCCCTTCTGATGGCTCCTTCTCCTGCCCAAGTGTTCAGACCACCGGCGGTGAGGAGAGATTCCTGCGAGCGCTCCCTGCTCCCCAAAGAGTATGACGAGTTCCTGCAGTGAACCCCAGGGCACTGCCTGAGCCTGCTCAGGTGCGGTTACCGCTCGGCTGCTTGCCGAGCCTTACGCACGGGGCTGGAAGCAGGCAAGACACTAAACTTGGTCTTGGTCAGACAGGCACTTCCCATTGTTTGTTCCTCCTTGTTGTTTTATGGTTTTGTTAGTCACCACGTCAGTCAGCAGGAAGCCTGCTACTCCAGAGCCCTCTGCCCAGAGACTGAGCTCTCCCCTGCAGCAGCCCTCGTTTCCCACTCTCGTTAGTGCACGCCCCCAGCATGCCTCAGATTTTGATTTCCGAGACGAGGCTAGCCCAGGCCACAAACCACAGACTGATGTCAGCAGGTGCAAAATAGCTACAAGCAGGGCGGTGAGGAAGTCAGAGAGCTAGATAAAGTAGGCAGCAACATCAAGGTGCCCTCATCCTGCAGGAGCAGGCTCAGCAGGGTGTTTGAACAGGCATAAAACCAGGGCTTTTGACTTTAATCTTAAAGCCCAGAGTGCTGTTGTCGTGAGAGCAGCACTACCCGTGATGATGCCAATTTGCTTGCTGCCATAAAGTTTCACTGCCCAGTGCCTCAGTTCATTAAGGGGTTTGTAGCAAGTGCCAAGCCAGCTGCAGCATGCTGGCTGGCTTCTACGCAGTGACAGCTTGCTGCAGCACGGCACCAGTCTCCCTGCCAACTGCTGTTTGGATGCTTCCCTCCATACAGCCTGTCCGTGCCTACAGGGCTGTTCTGCAAGCCAATGCAGCAAGTACTTTTTAGCAGGGTTCAGAAGATGGGGGTGTTGGCCTAGAACTTTCCAGAGAGCTTCTGCCTAGTGCTTGCACAGATGCTCACCTGGTTTTTGGTGCAGATGTAGGACAGCAGCCCCTGCCAGGACAGGAGCTGAGAGCAGCTCAACTGAGCCAAGGTGGCGTGGTCTCACTGGGCTTCCTCGATGCCCAGCACCAGCACAGGTTTGTGTTCCACTTAATTCGTTCTGACAAGCTGTTTCAAAATAAAGTTATCCACCATAACGTGCACTTACTGCCTGTAGTTTATAATGTGTACTGTATGTAGCAATCTCAACACTAACCCGGACCTCCGGATAAACAGCATGCCATGACAAGGGCATGATGAAGATGCCATGCTGCCAGGACTGCTGCAGCAGCAGAGCAGTCACAGCCAGCTCTTTTCCCGGGGATCCCAGCTCGGCTACAGGCTCCGCTGGCTGCCCAGGGCATGGACCTGCTCTTCCTGCACCCTGGCAGCACTCCGTGTCTGGCAGGAGGCTGCATCTCAGGCAGCTGCTGGGGGTAACATGCCAAGGGCAAGTTCCTTGAGGACAGGGCAGACAGCCCTGCAGGCACAGGGATACAAGTTTGTTGGGCTGTGGAAACTGGTGGCAAACCCCTCTGCCTGTCTTTAACAAGCTCACAGCACAAGAACTGGTGAAGAAGGAGCAGCAAAGGGCAGTAATGCATATATAAATGGCCCAGCCTGCGGCATGCAAACCAGTCAGCAATACGAAAATGATAAAATTAGACTTGGGGCAGAAAATGGGGAATTAGCTTGACTGAACTGATGGTGCAGGTAGAAACTACTTTGGCAACCACACCATAAATACCAAACTGGGGTACAAAGTCAACAAAATGCCTCACCGATGGGAAGGAGTAAGCTAACAGCACCTTGTGAGTTATTGCTGAAAGAAGGAAGCTGCTACAGAGGGAACTTGGGAAGAGGGAAAAGGGACTATAAAGGGAAGCCGATCACAACCCCCATGGCAGGGGTTGGGACTGGACAGGCTTTAAGGTCCCTTCCAACCCAAACCATTCCATGATTCTGTGAAGGCGGACAGAAGAAATACTAATCTAGGCAGAGTCTAGAAAGATCATCTCCTGGTTCCAAAGTCAGGGTTCACTGCAGACTTTGGCTTTGGTAACAGGAAGACTGTGACCAGTCAAAGGCTCACTCTGCATTTACCTTATTTCTTGGGCTTTCCCAAAGCATCTGTTACACCCTGAACTGTTGCCAGAAAGGAGGGAAGGTGAAGCATGGAGCAGCAGTCCGAGCAAGATGACAGGTCTGATCCACAACACTGAGCCAGAAAAAAAACCAGACCATCTCTCCTGATCAGCAGAGATTAAGAGCCTTCCCTGCTGCACACACTTCTCTATCATGTGGCAGGGTGCATAAATCAAGCAGGTCACACACAGGAGCATTCCTTCTGTCTTGTGCGCTTATGTCTTAGTTGCAAGTCATCTGGCACAAGAGACAGTATCATTGCTGAAGCAAGAAAAAATAAATATCCTTTCCTCCCAGCCAAGAGGAGTGCAGGGACCGCTGGTCTGGCACAGGTGCTAGGCTGGAGCATTTTCTTCCCTCACTGTCACCCTCTTTGCTGAAAGCTGGGTCAGTCAATTTGCACGTCGGCCGCACTCAGCTCCACAGCACTGAGCACACAGCATGCTGAGCTATGGTGACCAGAGTGATGGAGATGCACACATACCCGTAGCCGTACGGAGGGGAGAGCCCTGGGGCTTCACTCCTGGGAGGCTGCTTTTCATCATTTAAGTCTTGGAACCTCTCACACTGGTGTCACAAGCAAGGATTATGGGCAGGTGGCCCAGGCCCCCCGCTAAGCAATGCCCAGAGCTCTTCTCTGGAACGGGTAGGCAGAACTGCTCTTCAGATGCATACATTGACCCACCAGGGACAGGAATACAAGCGCAGGACCACCCAGCAGCCAACCATGAGGAGCAGATGCCTCCTGCTCATGCCTCTTGTCCCAGGCAGGAACTGCCTCAGATTCCCAAAGCCCCTTAGGCTTTTTCCCTTCTCCTGCAGCAAAAACCCAGTGGGAAAGAGGAGCCAGCACAGAACAGCCACAAATCAGTCCTGGCTACAGCTGTGCTGTATTGTTGCACTACTGAGGATTCCTCCCTGCAGCTTGGGCATCAGACAAATGCCCAGTCAGAGCTTGCTGCTTTGTCACCATCTCACCAGTCTGGGGACCTGAACTCGATCCTCCAGACTTCCCCAGCAGCCTGTGGCTCCCTGGGGCTGCAGAAGTCACACTTACTCCTCTGCACAGGCCCATCATAGCACTGTTTGTCAGCTGGCTGTTTAAACACTGTCTGTAATCAACCTGCAGAAGTCATCACTACACACAGGGATGGCCAGTGCTAGAGCACCTCATCTAGCCCCACACAGAAGGGACATGAAATCTCTCACAACCATTACCATCACCAAAAGGGCAACTTGTTTCCCCTGCACAGATTTCACCCAAGGCTGGCCACACAGCATTCACAGCCAAACCCTTGGCCTCAGACCACACAACAGGGATCACAGTTTTTACCATTAAAGTGTATGTGATCCAGACTGGGCCATCCCAGGCCTTTCAAGAGCAGCTGGGAGTGGCAGGAAATCAGCAGAGGGATCAGGCTGGGGAAGGAGAAATCCTGTGTCTACTCAACAGTCACCCAGCTGCAGCAGAGCTGGGTCCTGGCCCCATCCAGCCCTACTCTGAGAGGCTATCACAACATTTTGCACCCCAATCAGCACATAAAGGTATCTGCAAGCTTGACTCTTGTATCCCGCAATCCCCGGGCATCAGGGCATCCTAGCCACAGCTGAACCTAGCACACATTTTTCTTTGCGTCTTCCTCTTAGCGCAGTAGGTCTGGCACAGACAAGGACGTGCCACCACGTGAATGCTGCACAGCCAGGCCACCCTGCACTGCAGCACCATTTCCCCATCCATACACCTGACAGCCCAGACATGCCACAGGCAAACATTTCATTCTGACACATACAGGTTTTAATATTAAAATAATGTGGTATAAAAATACTTTTGGAGACTGATGGCAAGCAGTCTTCCACGCACCGCAACAGGCACCCCAGCCCTGCAGCCTGGTCAGAGGGAGCCAGAGCAGCAGCCACAGGGCGACACAGCCAGCCCTCCTGCGGATCAGGAGGTGGCAGCGGAGCCAGCTCCAGAGCCGGAGAAGCATGCTGGCAGCTGCGCCAGCCACAGCTCTCTTGCTCTTGCTGTGGAAGGGGCCTCCTGGGAAATGCAGCCCTTTGGTGCTGGCAAGCCAAAAGGGGCTCTGCCTGACCCAGAACAGCCCCAAGCCATGCCCATGACCCACGGAGGACAGCAGCCAGCACTGCTCACAAACGGGCCTGGGTCCCCCAGACAGACAGAGAGCAGCACGTTATATCTCTCCCAAGTCCTCGTAGACGGGCGACAAGCTGCACTCATCCACAGACTGCTCCTTCTTCTGCATGTGCTGCGGCTTTGCCACCTGGCTGTACAGCACCTCCACATTGTTGTTGTTGTTGCTGCTATTAAGCCTCGGTTTGACGGCCGCCTTCTCGGGAGCAGCATTCCCCCACCGCTTGCCAGGGTCCCTGCTCCTCTCAGCACCTTTAGGGATAAGGGCTGCCTGCGGCTTGGGGGCAGGCACTGGCTTGGGGCCCTTGGCCTTGGCCTGGAAGGCAGGTACTGAGTAGTCATCAGTGCTGGGGTTGTAGGGATACTCGTAGCCGCTCCTGCCGTCGTGGCCCTGAGTGCGCCAGGCCTCACCCATGGGCCGTGCTTCATCGTAGATGCAGGTGGTGGAGGGCAGCAAGCGGGAAGCACAGCCCTCAGGCTCGTCATAGATGTGCTCCCTCTGCCTGGGCACAGCAGGGGGCTGGCTGCGCTCCTCAGCCCGCACCTGTTTGTACGTGCCAGAGTACAGAGGCACCAGCGGCCGGAGCTTCAGCTCATCCGAGGCACCGCCGGGCGCCCTGGCCCCACCAGCAGGCTTGCTGTCAACAGGGTCTGAGTACAGCGAGTCTGGCCAGGGCCGAAAGCCCTTCACTGAGTCCAGGGGCTCCGAGTACACACTGGATAGGTCCTCAGCCGGCAGCACGGTGTGGGGCACCTTCGGCAGAGGGGACCGGGGGGGCGTGCTCGACACTGTGGGCTTGGCCTGCGGCACGGGGAGCTCTGGCAGAGTCCGGGTTTTCAGCATAGACACGGCGTCTCTCTCCTCTGCCGCTGCACTGGGCCTTGGCGCCAGCCCCGCCTTGGGTGCCACGGTATCATCCCCCTCCGCAGGCAGCTCCAGGCTCAGAGAGTCAGCCAGGGCCTGGTGGATCAGCACCACACCAGGGCTGTCTGAATCCAGCGAGTCACAGCTTTGCCGGTTTTCCTCCACCTGCGCTTTTTGCTCCCGGATGGAGGCTTCCACCAGGCGGAAGATCTCATTGCCCTGCTTGGTCTCAAAGGTGAAGTTCCCTGGGCCGGAGTCACAGCGCCTGCCAGCTTCGAAGGAGAACATCACCTGCAGGGGAAGTGGAAAAGTCACATCCTGCCCAGCACCTGCCAACCCAGTGCATCGTGCAGGCTGCGCTTCCTGCAGTGCTGATCCTGTGCGCCCTGTGAGAATGGAACACCCTGCTCCCTCCACCCCCGGCAGTGAGGGCTGCAGCTCAGCGAGCACCACCCCAGAGGCACACTGTGTTCAGCGGCTCCGCAGCACCTGGCCAGGGGGAGGCTGCGCTGCCCAGCAGCCCAGAACAAGCTGTGGAAGCTGAGCGGGATGCACACTTGAAGGGACATCACCGAGCTGCCCCAAGGCCAGAGCTGCAGGTCCTGCTGGAGACCTACTGCCTTACCTGAGCAATTCTAGCAGGGTCAACAATGGGCACCAGGGAGTCTAGGAAATATTACACAGTTAAGACCGAGATTGGAGTCAGGCAAGAAGATGAGTGACAGTGCAGCAGGGGAAACTGTTATGGGCACCTTGGGTAGCTCAGCATTAGCCAGGCAGAAGGGAAGCAATCCAGTGGCAAGAGATACCAGACAGAGGAACATAGCCCTCTGCAAGAGAAAGGCCAGCAGCAGCAGCTTGGCTACCAACGATAAGCAAAGCATTTGCCTTACCAGCACTACTCTTAACGGTATGAAGCACTTCAAAGATATGTCTCACACCAAGGCTGTGATCCTCCAGCCTGAACACGTATTAATGCCCAGGTTCTCACCAGCAGATGCCCACACCCTTCCTGAACCTCAGTCCCTGAGCCCAGGTGAGATTTTCTGCTTCACTGGTGCTCTCATGCAGCAGTAGTCTCTGGGGTTGCTGCAAAAGCCCCTGGGGCCAGACTTCCTCTGGTGGGTCTGTGCTGCTGAACCAACCTACGGCTCCTTATGCCATGTGATCCTCATCCTGCCCCTGGCACAGGCCCTGCCAATGAGCCAGTTGCCTCCACAAGCAGCTCAGTTTCCACTTCTGTTTTGGTAAAGTGCCGCAGAAAGTGCCATGAGCAAACTACAGCTGACACAGTCACCTCTACAAACAGCCCTGGGGAGGCCACTTCCTCTCCATCCAGTGCGGCAGGTACCTCTCGTGCTCAGGGCCGTGGCAAGACAGATCATAGACTTGCTGCTGGAGGGCACCGGGAGGGGACAGACTACACAGGTCAGCCAGGCTAAGAGCAGCACACCCCACAAAGTGAACAAATCTAGAGAAAGTGGTGTCTTGAACAGCCCCTCCTGCTCTGACCACCATCCTTCAGGAGGCGTGCACTAAATCCAGGGCAGAGCCAAGACTCTGGGAGGCCAAGGTCCCCAAAGACTAGGGAGACCATGTGCAGCATGGAGGGACGTGCCTGCCCCCAGCAATGGAGTAGGGAGCACTGGGATGGAGAACAGGGGTGAGCCAGCTGCAGGGATGTCCAGCAGAGGGGCCAGCAGGGGTTGCAACGGCCCCCGTGGGAGTGGGGCAAGGACCACACAGAGCAGGGCTCCGCACAGCCATGACCTCAGTGGGGACAGGCATCCTGCTAGCCCATGCTCCTGCACAGGCGGGAGCCAAGGACAGACAGGTTCACAGATGCCCCTGGGGACCCTGCTGTGATTGCTGGTGGCTATAGCAATTCTGGCAGGGCCTGCTGCACGACTGCCACAGGCTGGCTGGGCACGTCAGCTCCTTACCGTTTCACAAAGGAAAGCCTGCATGGGAACAGGCCTGCGCACACGGGGCTCCCCCCACCCCTCACCTTGTCCCGGCCGTATCTCCGGAGCAGCCGGTAGGGCCAGACATAGAGGATCCCATTTGTCCGCGGGTCCTTCAGGACAAGGCTGTCACGTTCAGCCTTGAGCACGTAGGTGCCACGCAGCTCGCATCTCTCCGCAGCCTCTGTCCGTTGCACTGTCACCCAGAAGGCATTCACTGTGGGGACAGGGACACTCAGGGGATGGCGAGGGAAGCCACATCCCCCACTCCAGGTGAGGCCTTGCCCTGCCCACTGGAGCCCCCGTGATGGGGCAGCAGCAGGAAGGGCCCTGCAGAAGGTGGTCCAAAGTCAGGGCAGCAGCAGGTCCCACCTTCGTCTCTCGAGTAGTAGATGGAGTTCACGGCCATCTCCAGGGCTGGCACCTCCCTGCCACCCTCTTTGCCATGCCGGGCTGCCACACCAGCATCACCAGGGCTGTTTCCCTGCCAAGGAAGAGCAGATCAGCCCCATCTCCCTCTTCCTCTGCCAGCCCCTGGGTCCCCTTTGCAGCCACTGCCCCCCAACCCCACTGCTCCCCCACAAAGGGCCTATCCTAGCACCGCACAGCTTGGCTACCCTGCAACCATGCCAAGATCTTCCTTGCCCACAGCTGGCAACGGACCCCAGGGCTCCCTACCTCTGAGCCAGCACAAAAGCAGATGAGCACAGCCAGGCAGAGCAGGAGGGGCTTCCCTGAAGCTCTGAGGGCGACCCTGGGCCCCAGCTGGGCTGTGCACTGGGCAGGGTGCAGAAGAAAGCAGTTACTGCCAGCAGCCCTACCCTCCAGACCCTGCCCCACAGTAAGGTACAAGGCTTCCCACAGGTGCGGACCTGGGCATCCCACACACCCAGTCTGCTGCCACTTGTCTGACTGCTATGGCATGCCCACGCGGGTGCCCTGGTACTGAGGCACAGAACAGCTCTGCTTCCTCACCGGTGTGCTCCAGCATAGGTGACATTGGCGCCTGAAGCATGGCATGAGCCCAGGCACGCTCGCCCAGCAGTATGAGCAGAGGAGGGAGCTGATGAGGGAGAGACACAAGGGTCTGTGTCCTGCTTCTGCACAGACAGGAAGGCGGTGCCAGTATCCGTGCACAGCCCACAGAAGGGAAGCAAGCACTTCTATTTTAACACATGCAGAACCGAAAGCGCAATGCACAAACTATCAGCAACCACGTCCCCCAAGGGCCTGCATGTGGGATGCTACCACCAAATAGCAAACATCCTTCCCAGGCAAAACCCCATGCAAATTAAAGGCTCACAGATGCCCTGCAAGAGGTGCCTCAGCACCACTGCATGAGGGTCTGTGTTTGGGCTGGAGCTGGAAGCTGTTTCTCAGGGTCACATGGGATGGAATTGCAACAGAGTCTACATCTTGCAGAAGGCAAGCTGTCACAGTCTCAGTTTAAAGCCCTGCTATATGAACTTCTTAACAAGAGGGAAGGCCCAAAAAGGGCCAGCAGGCCCTTTTAAAGGTAAAAGCCTTTACCCCTTCCTCCCAAATAGAAGGGGTACTGCTAAAACCTAGCATCCTTAGAGCTGATGCTTTAGCTGAGCAGGAGCTGCTGCCATCTAATGCAGCAGGATTCCAGCCTGGGGTCAGGAAGCCAAGGGCCAGCCAATCTACCACAGCCCTTCAAGGCTCTGTCTGACTCCACTTTCCCTCATCTTCAAAAGAAAAAGAAATTCTGTTCTGAACCCATACGATTTGATCTCTGTCCCCAGTTCTCAAGCTACTGGGCCCTGCTTACCCTCCGGGCAGCAACAAACAACATGACACAAAGTCATGCTCTCTGGGCAGATGACCAGAAATCACAACTGAGGATCTTCAGCTTTTTGCAGAGGGACCACACGCAGCTCCTGGACCTCTTGCTCCAGGCCAGGCCTTCCCAGAATACATGCTATTCTTGCAGCCTGTTGCTCACCGCTCCCTGAACTGTCAGCTCGCTTCCCGACTTCAAGCACACCACTGACAGCTACCATGTGAAGGAAGGTAGGAGCACACTTCTGCTCCAAGCAGACATTTCCCTGCCTTGCCACTGCCCTGCACCACTCCAAAGGCACATGCTGTGTCCCTAGCTTGGCCCTGCAAGCCGCTTACAGGTTGCAACAATGTCTGCACCAAGCAGACACAGGCAGGGACATGAAGTAATTTCCAGTACCACACCAGTGCCTCTTGGCCCTGCTCAGCTGGGCACTTGCTGCACTGACAAGTTTTGCTTGACTAGCAGGCTGCAGGGGGATGCAAGCAGGTTAAAAAAAAAAAAAAAAAAAAAAGTCGTCGTCAAACACCTGGGTCCTTGTGGGAAGATCCTGGGACCAGCAGCCCTGCCCAGCACCCACCACAGGCACGGGCACAGTGAGGGCAGCGGCACGGAGGGCCGCGCCGCACGCCCAGCGCTGACAGCGTCCCCCGCAGCAGGCAGGGGGTCCCAGAGCCGGGTGAGGGGGAGCGCCGGCCCTGCAGGTGCTGCCGCCGGCCGGGAGCCCGAGCTCCACTGCACCGCGGCGGAGGCTGGACAGGCGGCAGCGGCTGGGCCGAGAGGAAGCACCGCCCGGCCCAGCCAGGCCTCCGCGGGGGGCGAGAGCGGGCTACGCGCCGGGGACGAGAAGCCCGACTTGAAATTCGGATCTGCAACCGAGAATCGTTAGCAGCATGCCGAGGAGCCCGGTAACGCGGCCAGGCAGACGCCGCGGCAGCACCACCGGGCGGGGACGGGAGCCCCGGGCCCAGCGGCTCCCGCGGCCTGGGACCGAGCGGACGCGCCTCAGGGCAGGGCCTCCCCCGTGCGGCCGGGCCCCTTCTGCCGGGTAGGAAGGGGTCGCCCCCCGCCCCGGTGCCCGGCCCGCGGACCCCCCGCGACTCACCGGGAAGGCGATCTCGCACAGCTTCGCCACCCACTCCTCGCTCTGCTGCTTCTCGGCCGCCAAGAGGTAGCTCCGGCCGCTGGTCTCCAGGCGGAAGACGGCGGTGCCGGCGCGGGGGCCGCTCTCAGGCACGGGCCCCACGCTGGTGCAGTCCGCCAGCCGCACCACCGTCTTGTCCAGCCGCCGGGTGCCCAGCCGCTCGGCCGGCAGCGCCGGCTCCTTGCAGTCAAAGAACTCCAGGCGGGCGACGCCGTGCTGGCTGGCCGGGTACAGCACGAACCAGCTCCGCTTCCACCTCTGCAAGGCAGCGCCGTCACGCCTGGACCGGGCCAGCCCCGCCGGTGCCGTCCCGCCCGGCCGCCCCGTCCCGTCCCGCCCCGCAGCCGAGCGCCGGGAGACAGGCCCCGCCCGCGCCCGCCGAGCCCCGGTGGGGAAGGGCGGGCGCGGGACCCCTCGGCCGGCAGAGCCCCGGCCCCGCTTCCCCGGTCGCCGGGCGGCGGCCGCGGCCCAGGCAACGGGCCCAGCCCGGGGCGGAACAGAGCCCGCCCGCCCACGGGAGGGAAGGGGCTTCCCCTCCGGCCCGTCTCCCCCCCCGGCCCGGCCGCCCCGCGCGGTGCCCACCTTAGTGCCGAACTTGTAGCTGTGCTGCACCAGCAGCGGCCCCTCCTTGGCCGGCGGGTCCATCCCGCGCCGCCACGCGCCCCGCGCTTCCGCCCGCCGCCACCCGCGAGGACGGGGCGGGGACGGGGCGGGGACGCACGTGTCGAGGGGCGGGACAGTGAGGTTCTGCGCGCCCGCGAGTGCGTGTGTGCGTGCGCGTGCATGCCCGTGCGCGTGCATGCCCGTGCGCGCGCGCCGTGTGCGGCTGTGTGCGCGCATCTGCGGATGTGTGTGCGTGTCTGTGGGTGTGCGTGCGCGCCTGTGTGCGCACGTTGCGCGTGCGTCTGCACCTGTGGCTGTGTATGTGTGCGCGTGCCTCTGTGTGCACATACACGTGTGTCTGTGCATGCCCGTGGGTGCGGGCACACACCCACACATATGCACGTGCACGTGGGTGCGCGTTCGTGCACAGCTACCATGCACTGACCGCGTACACGTGGTGCCGCACACTGCCCCGCTGCGCTACCACCGCCCCGGGCACCCGGTGTGTGGCACCTCCCAGGGTCTGCCGAGGGACCCCCGGGGTCTCTGGCGGTTCCCTGTGGCTGTGCCCCACGCCCCCACAGCTGTGCCCCCCCCCCACGCCTCCGCAACCCCTTCCCCAGCACGGGGCCTTTCCCCGCTTCACACTTGCAACAGTGGCTGCTGGGTGAGGAGCCAGCGCTGGGGGCACGGCCGGTGACTGGAGCCCGCGTGGTGCCCCATGGGTGGGCACCCACTGCCCTTGCGCCACCTCAGCCTCTCCAGAAGGAGCAGATGCAGAAGAGGAAGGTGATGCAGGGTGTACCCCAGCACGGGCTGGCCCCAGCCCCAGGAGGCAGGCCAGCTTGCCGTGGGGTCACGGCTGTCCAGGTCCCCTCCCTGAGGGAGCCCCGTGCATGCCGCCCACAGCCAGGCGTCCCCGGGGGCTGCCTGCACCAGGCCACAGCTGCTCACCTTGGCTGGGGCCACCAGGGCTTTGGCCCTGGGGGCTCGCTCAGCTCTTACTCTGGATGAAAGAAGCACTCGGGGTGTGGGAGCGGGGAGCCTTCAGGGTGCACTTCAGGGAGAAGTTAAGGAATTCAGGGAGCTGGAGCTTAAGTCCGACATAACGCATTCAGAAAATCTGGCAGGGCATTAACGAAGTGACAGAGCACAGCGGGAACCATCCCAGCACCAGGGGACAGGGGGCTCGTAGTTCAGGTAACAGCCTGACACTCCAGAAGGGAGGGCATGAAGGTAGAAACTAGGTGGAAAAAAAAGGAGGAACAGAAAAAAGTAACAAAAAAACCCAGGGAAGCCAAAGTATGAGACAAATTGTAACTAGCAAGAAAGAGGAAGGGTCGCAAGGAAACCTTGACAAAGCGGGGCGTCATTAGGAGGGTGCTGAGCCGCCTAGGTGGCCTGCTGTCCTGCTGGGGCTGGGAGGGATGGCAGAGTGCTGCAGGGCTCAGGGCTCAGCCGCTGCTTCCCCTCAGCCTGCGCAGGGAGGTGGCTGCAATGGCATGGTTAGCACCCCTGACATGAGTGACCACTAGGTGTGTGTCACATGACGTATGGGAAAACATGATCAGGTGGGTCGGACTGAAGATAGTGATACTGAGAACTGACAGAGGACAGATGAGGTTTCAGAGAACAGGAAAAAGGAGTGACGTGGTACCTGTCTTTGGTAGGAGGAAAAAAAAGGAAGTGAAGAATCAGGGGCACTTAGCTCAGCTTCAAAGCTGAGAAAGTAAAAGAAGCTTCAAGAGAAACATGGAACAAATAGCCAGGTGCTCCCAGAGACAACAGAGAGGGGGAGAACACAGCAACACCCGTGTGCGCACAGCCCTGCCTGCCTTCTCTGACTGTCAAGGACAGAGTCATGTCATCTGCGTCTCTCCACCTCTAACCATGCTGTGTCCCCAGGCACCGCGGCCATGCCAGGGCACTGGGCTGCTCCCTGCGCTGCCCCTGCCATGGCCGGCAGCTACCGGCTGCCCCAACGGCCTTCCCCAGGGCCGGGCTTGTACTCGGCATTCTCCAGCAGTGCAGCTTGGCAGGGGCTGGTGCAGGCTGTGAGGCAAAGAGCAAGCCCAAGCGTGGCCTGTGTCCAGCGAGCCACCGCCGCTGCTCACTGCATGTGAATAAGCCAACCCTGCAGTGCCAAGCTGACTTTCACCCAGCATCATTGTCTGTCCTGCACTCAGCGCACGGTTTTTATCACTGTGTGTGTCTGTTAGGTGGGGGGTTTTTATGAGTCTGGTTTTATTGCTGTGTATGAGTCTGGTTATGAGAGCCCTGTTACAGGGCTGAGGCTTTAAGTACTCCCAGCTCTCCTTGCTCTACGCCATGCAGCCGAGCTCTGCACAGACCTCGCTAGCCCACAGCGCACTCTGATGGCCTCTTCCCTGCCAGGTTACCGCTGAGCGGTTGCTCTTGGGCTCCTTGCAACTTTGATGGCCCAAGCACTATATTAACCTGCAAAGGGAAGAAGGAGATGCTGCAGATCTTGGTTTTCTAGGCCTCCGATGCCCACTTCTCCTGGGCAAGCCCCCATCTGTGACACAGGTGAAAGGGCTGCAGGGGGTCACAGCTGCTGTGAGGGCGCTTGGGAGAGCCTCGCCACGGGAGGAGCTAAACAGGAAAAGTGGTCAGAAAAAGAGCAGAACAATTCAGTGCCGCCGAACACATGGTCCTACATGTAGGCAGGTACCGGTGACTGTGCAGCTGCAGGACAGGGAACTAATGACGTGGCGGCACTTCTGCAAACCAGAACCTGTGGGATGGGGAGGGTCACGAGTCACACATGTGTCAACAGCTCAGAGCAGTGTGACAAAAGGCAAAGAGCTGCCTGACACATGCACGGAGGTGAGCTGCGTGGAGGCACATGAAACAGTCCCAATCTCTTGGACCTGATGAGGCAGTGGGGCATCACACCGGGGCCTGGCACGTGGGTCTCGGCAGGGAACATGTGGGGGCCCGGCCGCCGGGACCAGCTCCGGGGCCTGGTGCTGTCGGGTCCCAGGAAGCTGCAACGCTGGGAGGAATGGCTGCCCCAGCCTAACGGGGACACCACCCGCAGCCGGGGATGCCGGGGACGCGGTGCGGAGGTCCCGGTGCCAGTGATGGCGGCGGCTGCAGCGCCAGCAGCGCCCGGGACGCCGGGCGGGCGGGGCGCCACCGGGCTGCGGGGCGGGGGCTCCGGCCCGGTGGGGCCGCCGAGGGGCTGCTGTGGGCGGCCCCGGGCCGTGGCCCGGCTGCAGCAGAAGGGCTCGGGCATCCCCTCTCGGGGCCGTCTCCGGGGAGGGCTGAAGCGGCCGGCCCACCACCGGGCGTGCATGCCCGGAGGCTGCCCGGGGGCCCCCCCGCCCCGCGCCCTGGCCCCGCCGCGGCCCCACCCGCCGGGGCCGCCCCCTGCGCTGCGGCAGGCGCATCTCTGCGGGGGAGGGCAGGCGGTGGAGCCGTCCCTCCGCGCACCTCTCCATCCCTCCGCGCGTCTCCGTCCCTCCGCACATCCCTCTGTTCCCCCTTGCATCCCTGCATCTCTCCGCGCAATCCTCCGCGCAACCCTCCATCCCTCCGCGCATCCCTCCGTCTCTCCTTGCATCCCTCCGTCCCTCCCCCGCGCATCCCTCCACGGCTCCGCGCACCCCCCGCGCACCCCTCCGCCCGTCCCAGCACCGGCAGGGCCGCTCCTGCGCGGGTATGGCGGGGCGGCCGCGCTTCCTCTGCGGCGTGGTGGAAGGTAGGTCCCTCCGGGGCCGCGGCTGGGGCAGGAGCCGGTGCCCTGCCCGGGCATTGCAGGGGCTCGGCCGGTCCACCCATAGCAAGCAGGGTCTGGGAAGGGCTGCCCGGGACCCCGGGTATTGGGGAGGCAGGGAGCCGGGCCCCTGCACAGCACCCTATCTCTACCCAGGGGTAGGGGGCCAGCACCCCCCACTGACCCTCCCCATCGTCCCCAGAGGACTGCTGCACCCTGCAACCACCCCAGCACCCCGCAGTAGGGCGTGGGTACCAGCTGCTCTGCCTCCAGCGCTCTGCAGCGCTTTTCTCACTTCGCTGGGCATGCGGGCAGCATCCCACCGTGTGCCCCTCCTGCTTGCCTGCCCACAGTGCCATGCTGCCTGGGATGTGCTCAGAGCTGGCCCTGGCTGGGAAGCGCCTGGTCTCTCACGGTAGCTCCGTGTGGCTCAGCCCTGTCCTTCCGCTCCTCTGCCCCAGCCCTGTTTCTGCAGCAGGGCACCTCTGGAGCTGGGCCAGGCCTGGCACCTACTATGCAAAAACGTTTCCACTATTCCTGGCAGCACAGTACCCTGCCGAAGCCCACTGCCTTGCCTGGGAGGAAGCAAAAGCACAATGCGAATAAACACTAAATAAGTGGAAAGCACAGGGATGGAGAAGTTAATAGTAAAAAGAAATGTGAGTCAGATGAGAATCATCGATACAGAAAGGCTGACCTGGGAAAGAGGACACAGATGCTGCCAGCAGAGCTGCTCCAGGAGGAGGAGGAGGTCCTTGCAGAGTGAGGAAGGAAAGGCACCCCTCACCCTGGTAACTCAGGCCCTGGCAGGGAACACAGGCGGGTGCCGCAGTGGGCAGGCTGCTGGGCAGGGTACATCTGTGGCAGGGCCACAGCAGCCTGGGAGCGGTGGGTCCTGCACAGAGCCCCCTGCTCCCTCCTGACATTGCTAGCAGCAGCCAGAAAGCATGGATGGACTGACACCTCTGGGTGACCTGCACCCAGGGCAGGAGAGGGGCTTTGGAACCGCTGGGGCCTATGGACTTTGCTTCCCAATGTGTTCATCAGGACTTCACTAATGGTTGTGAAGAAATAGCTGAGGGTCATCTTAGATGGTCTAGAGTCTGGCAAGTAATGGTGTTGACGGGCTACTGATGCAGTGATATGGGCCACAGGAGAGCTGAGGTGCAAACGGACAGCATCACTCACCAGTGCTCACCTGCCTTCAAAAAGGCAAAGCACCAACATCGCTCCTTTGGAGGTGCAGGCACAGGTACAAACAGATGTTGCTGGTGCAGTCTAAGCCACTTTACTGTGCAGAATACACTAGGATGGCATTTTCAACAGAGCTGCCGCTGGCAGGGCATGTGTAGGGGGGTAGTGTCACGCTTGCAAGGCACTGTCAGTTTGCAGCAAAGCGTGAGTGAGGCACTGGCAGGTGGGTGCTGTACAGGGGCTCCTGGGACCTCACTGTGAGCTGAACAGGAGTTCCTATGGATTGGGAAATGGAAAATTTGTTTATCATGAAATTATCTTCTTTGGGTGAAATGTCTGCTGGGGTCCTTGACTGGCTACAAATTTGGCCCCATGCACTGTGGGGGATGGCTAGTAAGGTGAATATATGTATTTTCTAAGTAGATGGAATAACCGTGTAGATGTTTGAGCAGGCAGAAGATCTATCTGCAAAGAGGCTAATGTTCAGCGTGTGCTGTGGCACAAACTACCCACAGCATTGTCCAAGGTCAGTGTGGAGAGCTGCAGGGTCGGCACTGCAACGGGAGCAGGGTGTCAAACCCCCCTCCCTGGCGGAGGAGCTCCAGTGCACTCAGGTGCTTTGGGGAGATGCAGGCGCTTTTCTGGGCAATGCTGGCCTCGTGCCAGATGCTGAGAGCTGGTCCATTCTCCCAGACTCAGAGAGTCATTGCCATCTGCCCTTCTGCACCACCCAGCTCAGTGAATGTATTTGCTTCCCTGAATATCTGCAGTGCACAGGGCAGACCGTCAGCTGCTGCGGTGCTGTGGCCTCAAGCTTCTGTCAGACTGCTGGTGCCCAGCAGCTACCTAAAGCCTGCAAGTGGCAAGTGGCAGAAGCGGAAATGTTAAGAAACACTTGGGAATCTGCTGACTTCAGATCTGTATTTCCTGTATTTGGTTTTGTTGATGTGAACTTTCTGGGAGGGCAATGTCCTTGTGGCCAGCCTTGGTGCTCATTGATGAGTGTCTTTATTAGCAGACAACTGCTAAGGCTGCTAGCTGGCATGCTTCCCCTCTCTGGATGTTTCCTTTGCAACCTTGTGGGGATGGTGTTTTCCAGTAGGGGACGGACAGGGTGTCTGTGAAACGTCTCGTGGAGTCACGGTCCCAGCAGTTGTGGTTGGTTGTATGTTCCTGATCTGAACAGCTTGCCATGGGACAGGGATGCTGCCTCAAAGTCCTGCCCTGCTGCAATGCAGGTATGAGTTTGCAAGGTGCAGGGCAGAGCTGTGTCAGTGCAACTTTGGTGCAGTTTGAGTTGTGCAGTGGTTAAAGGCACAGAGAGCAGCTTTTATAGCCCATACAGGAGCGATGATGCTCTGCTTGACACAGCCTGACACTATGCAGACCCAGAGAGGTGCAGAGAGATGTAGAGCTGGTCTCTGGAAAGAAGAAAATCCCCAGGCAGAAAACTCTAGAATGGATGTACAATAGCTCTGTGCTTCAGTGCACTCCAAAATCATACTAGAGTGCCTTATAACCTGGCCAGCCCTCAGCCGTCTCCTCTAGGCTTTTACCATGCAAATTCCTCCTCCCAGGTTAAGTGCTACCTTGTGCAATTCTTCCCAGCTGCCTCTTTCTGGGAAGGATGGAGGCACAGACGTGATACCCACTTGCTTGCATACTGGTGCCCAGTAAGGTCACAGCGGGATAATAGATGTGTGAAGTACCCAGAGGTGAACAACTGGTGGATCTCTGGGTTTAAGAGCAGCCACTTAGGGATAGTACAGAGAGAGACTGTTTTAAGTTAGTGACTGACAACTGCATTTTGGATTTTTTTTTTTCTTTCCTCTTTTACAGGTTTCTATGGGAGACCATGGTCTATGGAACAGAGGAAACTTCTCTTTCAATGGCGAGTACCCTGAATTTTCCCATGCTGGAGGGAGGCTCCTGGGGCTGGCCTGCCTTTGGGATACCAGGGCGATGACAGGGAAGGGGGCTTATGCTTCTCCCAGGCTGCTCCTGCGGTGCCCCCGCTCTGTCCCAGCACTCTTGCACCCCGGATTCAGTCTGGGGAGGGACTACCCCGCACCCCGGCTGCAGAATGGAGGGACAGATGCGGGATGTGCTGCCCTGTGCCGGCAGATGGTGCTGGAACTCTACCACAGCCCAGCTGCAGCCAGATGTGCTTGGCTGGGGGGCCAAGCCAGGGCTGGGCACCCCAAGGGAATGAGGTCTGGGGATGGGGCCCGCCGGGCGCTGGGTGGGCACCAGCCCCTGCATGCTGACACCGTAGAGCTGGCAGTGAGACAGGGTCGGACCCTGCTGCCCTCGCCACAAGCGGGGTGATGGCAGCCAGGAAGAGTTTGGAAAGAAGCGTGGGGGCTATGTGAGCATGAAAATGCTGCCTCTGGAGGAACCAGAAAAGGTGCTCTGCCCTGACTGCAGTGTGGCATGGGCAGGATGGGGTGTCGGGGAGCAGGCGGTGGGGCTGCAGCTGGAAATGGGAAGTCAGATCCACGTGGGAGAGAGCATGGCGGTGTTTGGTTGGCTGGAAGCCTACCTCAGGTGCTGACCCGGCAGGATGGGTGCCCATTGCCTCAGCCTTGAACCATGTATGCCTGAGCTTTGCCATGGCACCAGCCTCTCTGGGTGTGGTGCCACAGGACAGCATGTTGTGTGCTCGCTGCTGCCAGCAGCAAGTGGCCAGCTGGCCCTGCCTGGGGCCACCTTGCCCACTGACCTGTGCTGCCAGCGAGGGCACCAAGTGTGTGCTCCCAGCTGGCCTGGCCTCACCGGAGCTGAGCTTATCATTGTGGAAACACAGCAAACTCACATCAAGCCACCGCGGGCACAGGTGACCACTTTATCCCAAGGCTGCCATCCCTGCGTGGTGTGGAGGCAGCCCTTGTGTCCCTGTGAGTCCCCATTTATTTCTGTGGGTCACCTTGTGTCCCTGTGACAGAAGGATGTGGGCAAGATCTGCTGTTGGCTGGTTGTGAGAATCACCCTGGGATGGGAGTGACCTGTGCAGGAGAGAAGCGTGCTTCTGGCAGCTGGCACCTGTGCCAGCAGTGGGATAAGCTGTGCTGGGAGGACCCAGCACCAACGCAATGGGGCCCTACGGGCATGGGCAGCACGATGGTCACAGCCACCAGCCTGGGCGGCACACTGACCAGTGCGGGTACTGCCCTGGTGGTGGCACAGGCAGCACGCTGGGGGTGGTGTGGAGGGTGTGCTGGTGACAGCATGGGCAGTACACCGGTGATGGCTGGGCAGTGGGCCAGGGCTGTGCGCTGGTGACGGTGCTGGTGGTGGCACTGGCAGCCGCGTACTGTGTGGGAAATGTGTCAGTCACACTGTGAGAGTGACAGTGTGGGCAGTCACAAGTGCAGGTAAGGACCACAGTGCAGGGATCAGAGATGCAGATGCGGAAAAATGTAACCCAGAAAATTTTGGGAAAACATGCAAGAAGGAAAACAAGATATGATGTTTCAAAGTATGTTAGGAATAAGAATATTAGGAACGATGGCCTCGTCTGGTACTGGACAGGGATGTACGTTCACATGTTTGCACATGTGAGTGCTATGTTCATCACTGGTTTTCCTCTCTGGAAAAAAACAGGATGAGGCACTTGTATCATGTGGTACAAGAAGTGCTTCCCAGCCTGTTTGTCGTGGGAAAATGGAAATTATCATCTACTAAGGAGGATAAATAAAAATAAATGAATATATCAGATGGCTTTCATACAGGAGTGCCAGAAGAGCTGCCTAGGGAGGTGTCTGCCCCGTCCTGATAATTTCCAGTGAGTCTTGGACTGTTGGGGAGATTCTGGAAGGAATTTGTGGTTTTTGAGGCCAGAAAGGGACATATGACGGTTCAGCCTGACCTGAAGCAGGCTGGCCCTGATCCCTCTCAGACCTGCTTCCCTTCAGCTCCAACAGCACCGGTAGAGCTGAAGACCTTTCTTCCCTCATCATGCCCGAATGTGTGTCCCTGTGAGCCATGCCTGGACCTTGCTGTGTCCCTGACTGCCGCTTGAGGCTTTTCTCTCCTCTGGAGCACTGGCAGGCTGGTGCTTTGCCTTGGGGAGATGAGCAGACTGGGCTCCAAGACTGTTTATTGGAGGCTTTCCACCTGTGTCTGTGTGTGGCTCCTCGACAGACTCTAGTTTATCAGCATCCTTCCCACACCATGGCCACCACTCTGACAGCATCTGCAGCCAGCGCAGAGGTCACCAAATGTCTGCAGCCCTGCCTGACTCCGCAGTGATTCATCTGAGGCTCCCTCCTATACTGAGTTACCAGTGGCATTGCAGAGCACACTCATATTCAACTAATTGTTCATCACTAAGTTGTTGCTTCAGGCATCGTATTCTGTATTCTTTTACCTAGACACGACTTTATGCTTGGCTGTATTAAGAAGTATGCCGCTTGCTGAAGCCCGATTTAACAGCCATTTCAGATCACTCTGAGTGCTGTATTTACTCCTTTATTCTCCACTTCCTCGGCCTTTGCCACCTGCACACCACACAGGCACAGCATCCTGCCATGGGGTCACGCTTGCCCAGCTCTGCTTCAGCACTCCCTGTTTTTCAGCACTCAGGGGCTCTCCACCTGTAGGGCTTGCCAAAAAGCCTTGCAGTCCCAAGGAGTTCCTCCGGCAGGGCTTTTAGTGTCTGTGGGTCAATGTTAGCATCACCCTGTTAGGTAACGGCGTGCTCGGGTTTGGGGGTGCAAGAGTTGGGCAGGTGGTGCAGGGTACGTCTGGCTGTACTGTGAGGGAAGGGAGAGCAGGGCAGGCAAGGGACAGCCCAGGGCTTGCGAGGCTGCAGCCTCCATACCCAGAGCCAGGCTGGGGCCGCAGCGCTGTGTCCCGTGCTGGTGTCTCCTTGCAGAGGAGATGGAAAAATGCAAGAGTGCGGAAGAGCCCCAGTGAGACGTGGTAGCTGCAAAAACTGTTGTAGAGCAATGGCTTTGGAGGTGTTGACTTTTTGAGTGATCAAGGCATGATCCGGGAATGGTGCAGTGGCTGTATAGGGACCGTTGGTGGGGTCAGGCCAGCCTGAAGGCAGGACATGGGCTTTACAAGGGGACGATGCAAGGGGGTCTGCAGCGGTGAGGGCTCCCTGGGTGTGCCAGAGAGGTATCCCAGTCTGCGTACCCCAGGCTAGGGTGTGCCTGGCAGGCGAATCCTACTCCTGGACACTCAGCTTGAAGGAGTGGTGAGGTGCCAGCTCTCCAGGGTGTCTCCATTGGTCCTGCTCCACAGAGACCCCTCTCGTGCAGACGGCCATCTATCTCATACACACCTGCTTCATCTGGAGTCACTCATCACAACAGGCAAACTTACAGCTTGTGTGTTTGGGCTACAAGCAAGTTTGGTTCTTGATTACACAATTAGAAGCACTGCTGAAGAGAAAGGGAAAAGAAACCCACCCCAGCCATGCTTCCACCGGTCTCACTGCAAGCCCTGAAAGCATCGTTGCAAAGCTGCTCCTCCATCTCCTTGGCTGTTTTGTTCTCAGTTTCCCCCAGGGATCCTCCTTCCTCCCCTGGAGCCTGCTGGCCACTCGACCCTCCTTTCCTTGCTCAGGACATTGAGCTTTTCATCACCACAGGACTTTGTCAGGTGGTTAAAGCAGGCTGTTTGGGCTAAGCTGGTCCCTCCCACCTGCTTTTTCTGCAGCAAGGGTACTAACCCATCTCCCAGGAGGCAACGTCCTGCTGGTCTCTGAGTCTATCTCATCCAGATGCACTGTCTTTCTAGAGGTCCCTACACACCACAAATGGTTGGGCTCAGCACTGGGAGCACTGGGTGAGATTTATGTCTCTGTGTGGCCGTTGAAAGTAGGCAGGGCAGGGCTGCCCGTGCAGGGGAAGAGCTGCAGCTCTGCAGTCTGGGGGGTCTGTGCAAGTGAAGGCTGGAAGCCTGCAGGACATGGTGCAGCTCCAGGGACGGAGAGGGTGCCATGTACCAGGAAGCTCTCGGTGTTGCGGGCTGGCACACGCCCAGGTACCTCTTTGCAAAGAGCCTTGGGTGACCCCTTGTCCTTGCTGCGCAGGCTGAAACACTGGGGGCTGAACTGCTACATGTACGCGCCCAAGGATGAGCTGAAGCACCGGCTGCTCTGGCGAGAGCCCTACACAGAGCATGAGGCAGGTAGTGGCTCTGCTGGGCCCCAGCATGGGTGGGATGCAGGCGTCCCGGGTCCTCGAGGGTGAAGCATGGTCTGCATCTCAGCCAGGATCAGGCTGGCTGTTACCACTCTTCCTGCCGGGAACCTGACCATTGCAGGGACTCCGCTGGCCCTGCCAAGTGCAAGAAGACCCCCAGACCCTGCCCATCACACAGAGTTGCCTAGAACCCCACCCAGCACAGGGAGCTCCCCAAGTGGGCCTCTGGCAATATACTCAAATACACCAGGGCCTGCAGGCCCTTGTGGAAAGTCCTCTGTGTCCCGAGGAATGGGAAATGGTCTCCCCTGGGCTTCTCCCCTTCAGATGCTCTCTCCTGCCTCCTGACACCCTCAGCTCCTTCCTTTCGGGCCACTGCGGTTCCCTCTCCCTCCATCCCTTGCGTCCTCCATCCCTCGGCTCCCTCCATCTCTTGCCTCCCAGCGCTCACAGCATCCCCTCTGCCTTGTCCCCAGCCTGCATGCAGTCTCTCATCGAAGCTGCCCAAGAGCAGGGTGTGGAGTTTGTTTTTGCCATTTCTGCGGGCCAGGACATGGTGTTTTCAAGTGCCGGGGATCGGCTCCTGCTGCAGCAAAAACTCAGGCAGGTACCGTGGGCCGTTCCTTCATCCCACTGCTCCCAGGCGAGGGGTGTGTGTGCTGGTGTGTGAGCCCTGTGCCCACCCCAAAGGCTGGTGTGGGGCTGTAAGCCCCTCCCGCCGCCGCACATCATGGAGCAGCTCTGGGGGGTGCCCGGTGGCAGATGTGCTGTCTCTGTCGTTGTGACAGGGAGCCAAGGGCTCTGTGGGTGCCTGACTGCCAGCGGGAGAGGGACTGTCTAAGCCCCAGAGCTTGCCGGGCAGCACCACTGGCTGGTGCAGGCTGGCGCTGAGCCCCCCGTTGGGCAGCTGCCCCACACTGCACCATGCCGGCCACCTCTTGAGCCGCCCCTGGGACCCCCGGTGCTGGGACCCCCCTGCCCGGGCCTGCGGTGAGGCTGCCCCCGACATGGCTGCCCCGCTCCCAGCGCGGGCTCCCGGTGTGGCAGGGTGGTGCGGGGGCGGCCAGTGGGGCTGCCTGGCAGCAGCGCGGTGGGAGCGGGCCCTGGCCCACCGCAGGGCGGGCTCCGGTTTGGAAGGGCTCCCAGCTGCCAGCGAACACGGCTGTGCCTGGGGCTTGGGGTGAGGTGGGCCGTGGCCGTGGGGCTGGCACACGCCTGCAGAGGGGCTGAGCCTGGTGTGCGGCATCGACTGGACTGGCGTGGGGGACACGGCAAGGGCCGCTCTGCCTGCCCGTGTGCCCCGGAGCTCTGCTGTCCTTGCAGGGCGCGGGTGGCAGGGGCTCGTCTGGGGCTCGCTGCCTCCTTTCTCTCTGCTGCCCAGGAGTCCTAGCAGCCAGTGTCCGTGCCTGCAGGTGGCCGCCCTGGGGTGCCACTCCTTTGCGCTGCTCTTTGATGACATCGACCCCTGCATGTGCCAAGCTGACAGAGACGTCTTCCCTTCCCTGGCACAGGCTCAGGCCTCTGTGGCCAATGAGGTGTACCAGGAGCTGGGCCAGCCCTCCATCTTCCTCTTCTGTCCTACAGGTACTGCCTGCAGCTGTGCGGCCCCAGCCACCCTGCCCCGGGGAGCATGGTGCTTGGTCAGCCGTGGCACCCCACAGCAGACCAGGGTGCCCTTTGGCTGGCTGCACCCAGCACCTGTGTCTGCTGGAAGCTGGCTGCCCTGACAGCCTTTGCAGCTCCCCCCAGCCCCCCAATGCCCCTGCGGGAGCCCCGGAGAACTCAGGACTAGGATGGGACCAGGCTGCAGACTGGTGTCAGCAGCTGTGCTTGCTGTATTCCCTGCACCGCCTATCTCCGCAGCCCCTATCCAATGATCCCAGGCAGCCTCTCCTCGCCTTGTCTTTCTGCCCCTCAGGGGATGCTCTGTGCTCTCTTCCCAGAGTACTGCAGCTCTCTGTGCTCTCCCAGCCCCAGCCAGTCCTGCTACTTGCTGACCATCGGCCAGGAGCTGCTCCCAGGGATTGGCGTCATCTGGACAGGTGAGCGTGTGGCCCTTTGAGGCTTCTCAGCCGGAGCCAGTGTCTGCCAGCGCTGCAGCTGCGGGCTCGGTCCCAGGAGTGGTGCCAGCAAGTGGCCCCATCCCGGCACCCCTCAGCACCCGGTGCAAAGCCCCGGCTGGGCCAGCCAGGGCTTGGCTGTGGGTCTGCTCTCCTGGCTGGGGCGGGTGGGATGGGGTCACTTGCCCCTTCGTCTCTGTGCTTGGCACCCAGATGTGCATGTGTCCCTG
The DNA here is from genome assembly GCF_023634085.1 of Falco cherrug. Lineage (NCBI taxonomy): Eukaryota > Metazoa > Chordata > Aves > Falconiformes > Falconidae > Falco > Falco cherrug. Next base: position 38,094,812 of record NC_073697.1, read on the forward strand.
CTGTGCATGTGCATGATGGGCTGTGCTGCCTGTCCACACATCCATGCCGTGATGCTCCAGGCCCAAAGGTGGTGTCACAGGAACTCTCGGCCTCGCTGCTGAAGGAGGTGGAGGGTGTTCTGCATCGCCGACCTGTCATCTGGGACAACTTGTACGCCAACGACTATGACTGCAGGCGTGTCTTCCTGGGCCCATACACGGGACGTGCCCCCGGCCTCATGCCCAGGCTCCACGGACTGCTCCTTAACCCCAACTGCGAGCTCCAGGCCAACTTCATCCCCATGCACACACTGGGCAGCTGGTTTCGGAGTGAGCTGGGGAGCTGTGCCCGCTCTGATCACACAGGTACCCGGACCTAGTACCCCAGCAGCTCCATGCGTGGGGCCTCAGTGCCGGCCACGAGCCCATGCACCCAGGGCAGGGCTGCCCCTTGCTGCCGGGCTGCCATGGCCCTGCTGCTTTCCTGCATGGCAGCCTGGGAGAGGTGTCTCACCTGGCTGGGCACTACCCAACGTCCCAGGGGTGGGATCCATCCCGGGGACATCTCCTTGGTGGGGGCAGGGAGCTGCCCACCCTCAGTATGGCATGGGATAGCTCCATCAAGCAAAAAGTGGGGCTGTCCAGGCTGATGAGCTCCAGTTCCTCAGGGACGGAGGCTGCGGCAGCCCTGGGGGACAGCCAAGGCCCGCAGGAAGGGAGCTACAGCCCCCAGGAGGCCTTGGAGCTGGCACTGCATGACTGGGTGGTGGAGATAAACCGGCAGGCGTTGGAGCCAGGTAGGTGATGAACTCACCCCATGAGCATCCCTTACCCCCTCTGGAGCACTGGACCAGCTCTGCTGGGAGTTCAGTGGCATGAGGGAGCCGCATGCCCTGCCCGTTTAGGTGGAGTGCTCTGGCTGGTGTGGCAGCAGAGTCTGCGTGTGCCATGGTGGGCAGGCGTGGGTGTCCATTGTGCTGTGCTACCCCGTGGGTGCTCCTACCCCAGCCACATCCCCAGTGGGGTCTCGTCAATGGGCAGTGTGGGAGCCTGGGCCATGATACGGCTCTGAAGAGGGGGTTCAGCCAGGTGCAAGCTTGGTGTTTGGCAGTGTTTGCCTCTGCAAAGGCTCTGGCCTCACCAGCCACAGAAGCATGAACTCCAGAGTGCAGAGCGATCCAAAGGCCATGGTCCTGGCAGCTCTCTGCTCCCTGCCTGCTCAGAGATGGAGCCTCCTGGCACAGCCACTCCCTGGGCTATCCTGCCCCACAGGCAGCAGTTTCCATGCAGGTGCCAGAGGGGCTGCACCTTTGCTCCTTTCTGCCAGGAGGAAGGAGCCCAGGACACCCCAGCATCAGACTCAAGGGAGGAGTAAGGCTGCAGTCTGGCACAGCGGGAGGACTGGGAGCCACACCTGACCCCCAGCCCCATGACACTGTTCCCAGTGGGGAACAGCCCTGCAGCATGGCACCAGGGCAGAGAAGGAGGAAGGTGACCTCAGAGCCTGAGAATGGCACTGGGAGCAGGACCTTCGCTAGCAGTTGGCAAAGCCCCACAGGGGATGGGGACCAGCTCGCCACAGGGAGCAGAGCGAGCTGTGAGCCCTCCTCTGCTCTGCCCAGCATGGCCGGCAGTGTCCAGTGCACAGGAACCCCGGTGGCTACCAAGACCCTCCACAGCCCAGGCCCCACCATGTGCTGCAGCAATGGGGCTAACACCAGCCAGAACCTTCTCATACCCACCAGTGATGCCAGGACAGGGGGTGGCAGCCCCCCTGAGCCCCACAGCAGTATCCAGCCTACGGCCAGCAGGGCTGACACGCCCCAGACATGGCCAGGGCCTGGGGCTTGCACCAGCCCTGGCTCTCAAGCACTCCTCATTGATGGGGCTCGCGCCAGCCCTGGCCCCATGGCCCCATTGACCCCAGAGGAGGCTGGATCCATCCCCATGGCACCGCTCACCCCCAAGGAGGCCAGCTCCAGCCCTACAGCACCACTGACCCCAGAGGGGGCTGGGTCTGGCCCCATGGTACTGTTGACCCCAGAGGAGGCTGAATCTGGCCCCATGGTACCGCTGACCCCCAAGGAGGCCAGGTCCAGCCCCACAGCACCGCCAGCTGCAGAGGAAGCCAGGTCCATCCCCATGGCACTGCTGACCCCCAAGGAGGCCAGGTCCAGCCCTACAGCACCACTGGCCCCAGAGGGGGCTGGGGCTGGCCCCATGGTACTGCTGACCCCAGAGGAGGCTGGATCTGGCCCCATGGTACCGCTGACCCCCAAGGAGGCCAGGTCCAGCACCACAGCACCACTGACCCCAGAGGAGGCTGGGTCTGGGCCCATGGTACCGCTGACCCCCAAGGAGGCCAGGTCCAGCACCACAGCACCAGTGACCCCAGAGGAGGCTGGGTCTGGGCCCATGGTACCGCTGACCCCCAAGGAGGCCAGGTCCAGCACCACAGCACCAGTGACCCCAGAGGAGGCTGGGTCTGGGCCCATGGTACCACTGACCCCCAAGGAGGCCAGGTCCAGCCCCATGGCACCGCTGACCCCCAAGGAGGCCAGGTCCAGCCCCACAGCACCACTGACCCCAGAGGAGGCTGGGTCTGGCCCCATGGTACTGCTGACCCCAGGGGAGACCAGGTCCATCCCTATGACACCACTGACCCTCAAGGAGGTCAGATCCAGCCCCGTGGCACCACTCACCCCAGAGGAGGCCAGGTCCATCCCTACGACACCGCTGACCCCCAAGGAGACCAGGTCCATCCCCATGGCACCGTTGACCCCAGAGGAGGCCAGGTCCAGCCCCACAGCACCGCTGACTCTGGAGGAGGTGCGGATGCTGGTGGAGCTCTTCTACCTGCCCTACCATCATGGGCTACTGGCGCAGCAACTCCTGGAGCACTTTCGGTGGCTCCGGGCAAACAGCTTCAGTGTGGGGGTCCCGTCCACGGCACCCGATGCCTGCGGGGTAAGGCTGGTCCAGGTGCTGCTGTGGGACGGTGCCTGTCATGGTTGCGCTGACACCCGGTCTGTCCACAGGGCACGCAGTGGCGTAACCGAGCCCAGTCCTTCCAGCAGCTCTGCGCTCAGACATGCCACCTGCACAGCCGCTTTGTCAGTAGCGCTGGACAGGCGCTGCTTTATGACCTCCACCCCTACCTCTGGGACATCCGCAACATGCTGCTGGCTACCAGTGCCTTCGTTCTGTGGCTGGGTATGTGGTTGATGCCAGCCCTGAGCCAGCCCCCTGGACTCTTAGTGTGTATTTGGACCCTGGCCAAATCCAGCCATGTTGAAGCACAGGGGCCCCTAGGCGCTGTGGCACACCCAGGGCACCTGAAGCTTGTTCTGTGGTGATCCACTGTTTCTACCCCCTAAAGATGTGAAGGTGCCTGGAACCCCCTCCCACGGTCTGGGTCCCCGTGTTGAGCTGGTGCCAGGGTGCCTCCCGGGAGTGCACCTCCCCTTGACACCCTCCTCACTGCTGACCCATGTCCCATGCTGACCACCTTGCCTCCTTTGCAGATGGCCATCTCCTCTGCGAGTCTGACCCCAAGGGCACCTGGGGAAGCTGCTTTGGCTGTAAGTACTGGTGCTGCCCTGGTGCACCCACCTCGGCAGGGGGTCCTGGCTGCTGCCCTCCATGACCTCCAGCCCTGCAGCAGAACCTAGCACTCACTATTGGGCTGCCCTTTCCTATGTTGTACCTGCCGAGCGGAGCGGGAATGGCCATGGGAAGGCTGGCACCCCTGAGTGCCTTGATATACCGAGGCAGGATCGGGCACTGCTGCTGGGAACAGGGCAGTCATCAGAGCAGCTCTTCACCATCGCTCACAGTCTAGAAGGAGTGTCTGTTCTTATGACATGGTTCCTCAGCTCTTTTAATCCAAGGACCCCTTAGCTTTTCTGGTAAGAGGGATCCGTAGGCAACCGGGAGAGGTAATGTCCTGAGTGACAGAGGTGAGGTTGTATTTTGCGTGCCCGTGCACTGCTTTGGAAGCCCCTGTTCCTCTGGTTTAGGGTTCCCTGGTTGCTCTGGGGGCCTTGTGACCTCTTACAAACAAAGTATTACCAGATGACAGCCTGAGGGAGTCTCCAGGCTCAGTGTGGGACAGGGCTGTGTGCCTTGAACCACTTCTGCAGGGAAGCAGCCACATGCAGAGCAAGTTCCCACGGGCATGGCAGAGCTGGCTGGCTGGGCAGCAAAGCAGCATGCCGCTCTCTGTGCCAGGCTGCAGCTGCCCAGCTGTAGCCAGGAGCTGTGCCTTTAACTTACACCCTTCGTGGAGGCAAGACCATTCCTTTCCCCATTCCCCCGCTCCAAGCCCTGTTGCAGAGGGCATGCTGCTACCCCAATGCATGGAGCTGGCTGCCTGAGCCCAGGCGAGGTCCCGTGCCCCAGCTGCCCAGCTGCGGGGGCAAATCCTTGGATCCATGACCAGTGTGGGTCATGAAGTTGCTGTGTGATGGAGGCTGATCTCCCCTTGGCTCAGCAGGTTTTTGTTCACTTTGCATGTGTCTGTCTCCTGCTGCCTCCAGGGTGCCAGAGCATCGCTGCCCCGATCCTGCTGGGGGGGGACGCTGAGCCCTGGGTGCGTCGTGGGGGCCTCTTTGGAGAGCTGCAGGTGAGTGTACCCATATCTGGGGGGGCTGAAGGAGCTGCTGGGAAGCCAGGATCCCAGCTGCTCTTGGCCCTGCCATTGGATTGCTGCAAGCTTGGGAAGGCAGAGCTGCCCCGAGCCTCTGTGCTTTGGCTGTGGCTCCTAGGGTTTGGGGTGCCTCAGAGGGACTCTCCTGCTGCCTCCAGGGCAAGGTCTGGAGCCAGGACAACCTTCTCCCTGGTGGACTGTCTCTCTTCCAGGCACTGCTACCGGTGGGAAACAGCTGTGACCTCTTCTACCACCCGCCTCCACTCTTCCCAGCCAGCCAGCCGTACCTCCTGCGCCCACTGCTACCCTTGGACAAGGTGGGAGTCACGGCCCAAAGGGGTATCACACACCACTCAGGCCAGAGCTCACCTTTGCACGGCCCACGCCATACATGCCATAACAAGATACGTGCTGGTCTGCTGCTGCCCCAAGGGCTGAGCTTGCAGTGCAGGGCAGTGCAGGTGGGAAGGGACCTCCTGGGTCCAGCCAGCTCAGAGCAGGCTGGCCTGGGGCAGGTCACCCAGAGCTGTGTCCAGCAGGGTGCCAGCCCCCTGGGCTGGAGAGCGGGTACTGTGGCCAGCAGCCCCAGCAGGGACCATCACCCACCTCCCTGCAATGAATGCCCGGGCAGAGCAGGAGAGGGCAACCTGGCTCAGAAGTGAGCAGCAGGCACAGCCACAGGTAAACTGGCACAGGCTGAGGGTCACCAGGTTGTGAGGGCGATCTCTAGGGCACCCCCTGTGCTGATTTCCAGTGCTGGCTATGAGCAGGTGCCAGGAAAGATCCAGAACAGGACAAATCTGGATGGTGACCTCTTGCAGTTTTCACCAGTCTGCAGCTCGGGGCACCGCCTGAGCCTGTGGAGGTTCATCTCCAGATCAGCTCCTTCTTCACTCATCCAGTTTACAGGACAATTCCCCACTGGAGAGGCAGCAGCCTGTCAGCCGTGACCTGCTTGCTGCCAGGCCTTCAGCTCTGTTTGACATCCCAGCAGTTTGACAGGATGGGAAGGGAAAGGGAAAATTTTGGGGTGGGTGGATGCACAGGTTGAACTGCTGCCAAATCCAGCAGGGTCCTGGGTTCCACATGTACCACAGCCTGCTGAGCATGCCCTGCTCCCGCAGCCTGCTGCCTCCCCCAGCTAAAGGACATGCTAATGCTGCAGGTCCAGCCATGGCGGACACAACTGCACATGGCTGCTAAGCGCAGTACCGGGCAGCGCACAGCTGCAGCGCTTGTAAATGACAGAGGAGGAGTTGCAGGCATGTGAGAGCAGGTTATGATATCAGACTGCAGCTGCCAGCAATTCTCATTGCAAGAGCTTCTTTTCGATTGCCTGTTGTCAGATTTCATCTGATCAGGCTAAACTTTAACAAGTTGAATATCTGTGTCCTGTGAAACTTTGAGAGAAAAATCCAGCTAAGCGCTTCAGGCCATTCTGGGAACAGCACTCAGGAGCGTGCTGCCTTCCCTTGCCAGTCGGTGACTGGGGCAGCCTTGCCTTTGAGATGCAGTACGGTTACCAGGATGTTCTTTTCGCTGATCCTGTGAGCAGCAGCAAACTCAATCTGACCAAGATGGGAAATTCTGAGCTGTCCCACTTTGCACATACTCTGTGCAGACTTGACTTTCAGTGTTGGTTTTGCTGCCGCTCCAGTTGCTCTGAGCATGCTCCATCCCGGGGCGAGCAGCATTTCTCCGGCAGCCACGGTGCTGGAATGCCTGCCTGGAATGCCAGTTTCTCATTTTGTAGTTAGTGTTTCTGCGCTGTGATAATGAGCCGCAGAGGCCAGCAGAAGGTGGTGCATGGTGCATCACTTGCTGCAGATGTCAGTGCCCTTGGATGGCTGAGGGACATACCTTCATACCTTCTCCTGGATAGGGTGTGCCAGAGGCTGCAGCCCTGGTCATGGTCCCTTTCTGTGGCCAGTTTGGGCAGCCGCCGGTACACCGTGCTCTGGCCGGGACTACGGCAGGGATGGCAGGGATGGCAGGCGGCTGTGGGGCAGCAGGGGGGCAGGGCAGGCAGCACCAGGGCTGAAGTGGATTTGGCTCTTCCAGGGTGAGCTTTACCGAATGTGCCGGGAGAGTCTGGACTGTGACCCCAAAGTTGCGGAGATCCTCGCAGCCCACCCTGATCTCCTCGGTGACAGGTGAGATGTGGCCCCCTGGGGCTCCCTCTCACCAGGCATGTGCTGAGCCTGCCCGTGTGCCTGGTGATGCAGGGCCATAGTGTGAGGCAGTGGCCTCTCTCGCATCCCTGTGGGGACCAGCTCTTGCATGGCTGGCCTCGCCCTGCAGGGAGGGCAGTCCCTGCTGTAATGGCCAGCTGGGTCCTGACAGCTGCCGTGGGGATGGACCCGCTGTCCAGCCTGGCTGCACGGGGGCTGCGGTGGCTCCCCTTGGCAGAGGGCTTCTGCTGAGGGGGTTCTCAAAGGGATGGTTGGGTGGGCACAGGGCTGCTGTCCCGATGGGGCAGGACGGAGGAGGCTGGCTGGTCTGAGCTCCCCCTGGGGCAGGCTGGGCTCCAGCAGTGCTCCTGCTCTGGCTGGCAGGCTGCTGGGCAGCTTCCTGAGCCTGAGCCCCGAGTACACATTTGTGCTGGAGGATGAGGCTGGTCCATGCGGCTATGCAGCCGGCACGCTCTGCGCTGAAGGCTTCCTGCAACAGCGAGACAGCAGCTGGCTGCCAGCCATACGGCACAAGTACCCCCGAGACCTGGGCATGGGTGCCTCAGCTCTGGGACAGGTGAGGGGACAGCTGGGGCAGAGGGGAGTGGGTATGAGGCCAGGGGGTAGAGAGGGTTCCCTCACTTGTGCTTCTCTCCTGCAGGATACCCTGGAGGAAGCATTGCTCTTCTTCAATGCAGAGCCACCAGCTGTGCCCCTGCCTGTGCTGCAGCGCTTCCCCTCCCTGGTGCAGCTAGGCATGGCCCCCCGCGTGCTGGACGTGGGGGTCAGCTGCAGCCTGGCTATCTGCCTGCTGAGCGCACTCAGGGCCAACGGTGAGCATGACCTCCCTGTGCTGGGGGGGACTGAGGTCCCCTTGATCCCGCACAACCCCGTCCCAACTACTCCCTGTCTGCACCCCACCCCTCAGCACAGGGCTGGGGCAGCCCTCGCCAGGGCTCCCCATCGGCTCTCTGATGCAGTCTGGCCCCAGCTCCCAGGCGCTGTGCCCTCCCCTTGCACCAGGGGACAATGACCTGTGTCTTGGGGCATCACGCAGGCACCCAGTGCCAAAGGGCAGTGGAGAGGCTGACCCCCTTGTGGAGGGGGTCCCAGCCACTTGGCCCCCAGACCCAGTGCTGGGTTCCTGGTGCTGGGGGCCTGACCTCTTAACTCCCTTCCAGGGTCACGGGGAGTGTTTTGCCAGGTCAGTGACACTGACCGGCAGCAGCTGAGCTTCTACAGCAGGCTGGGCTTCGTCGCCCTGCCAGTGGCCTGGGGCAGTTCTCCTGGCACTCGGCTCCTGGGACGTCTCCTCTGAGCACGCTGCATTGGGTGCAAGCACAGGGAGACCAGTGCTACGGGACAGGCTGACCCCCCATCCCACGCAGCATCAGCCTGAGGGAGCCGGAGCAGAGGGGCACCTTGAGCAGGGCAGGTACATGTGATGGGGGAAATGGCCTGGGGGTGAGCAGGATGTCCCTGGGATGTGTGCAGGGGACTGGGCTGCGAGGGTGCTTGGGCAACAGAGAAGCATTTCTGCCATCTCAGGAGATTTGGGCATCAGGACCACCACCCCACTCCACCTCAGACTGTTCCTGCTTGCTGAGTACCCTCTGCCTTTGCTGGGGAGACAGCAACATTCCCCGGCATCTGCAGACCACCAGGCCTGGTGGGAGCCACATGGGCAGTATTTAGGGTGGTGGTCTCAGCCTATTAGTGCTAGGGGAGTGTCCCTGTCCTGCAGGCTGGGCTGTCCAGCTCACTCCATCCCCTTGTGGCCCTAGGCTGGGCAGCTGGTGCCAGGGCTGGCTCTTGGCACCAAGGAGCTGCTTGTCTCTACGGTCCAATCTGGTGTGGGATGCAGCGAGGCAGCCTCCATCACTGCTGCCCAAGGCAGGGGGAAGTGCTGTCCTTGGCAATAAAGCATTTGCTGGGCTCTCACCATGGTTCATCTCTTGGGGGAAAGCTCTGGGGTACCGACATGTCCATCTCACACCCTCATGCCCACCTTTCAGCCAGCCTGGTCTGTCTGCTGCACCCTGGCTGTCATTATAGCTGGCCCTGCGCAGCCTCAAACAAAGCACCCCCCCCATCTGCCTCTCCTGCTGCTCACCAGCCCTCGGCCTCCCATACCCGCACTGCAGGAAGGGGCTGCAGGAGCTGGCAGTGTGTACTCGCAGTGGGACCCCCCACTGTGGGCAGACCCCCCCCCAGCCTTGCGGGATGGGGCTCTCCTGCGGGATGGGGCTCTCCTGCAGGATGGGGCTCTCATGCGGGATGGGCCCCCCCGGGCCTGGGATCCCCCTGTGGCCAGGGCTGCCTGTGACATGTGCGGACAGGCAGGAGGGACAGGCAGGATGGTCGAGGCCAGGGTGGGGGTCTGTTCAGCCACGCTGCTGCAGCCTCTGGAGAGGTGCCGGGAGAGGGCTGGAGGGCGCACACCGTTCCCGCAAGCTTCTCCTCTGCCCTGCCGCCCCCGAGCTGGCTGACCCCGGCCCCAGGGGCGAGGTGCAGGCTGGGGCAGGGGGGGGCCGAGGGCCGGGGCACCCGCCGTTCCCTGCGCCTTTGCACCCCCTGCCCGCGGAGCGCGGCTATCCAGGCCAGCAGCCGCTCCCCCGTGCCCGCGGCTGCCGCGGGTCGCCCCACGGCCCCGCGGGTGGGAGCAGGGCTCGGGGCCGTGGGCAGGGAGGGCCGGGCTGTCCGGAGAAAGGCGCGGGGCGGCAGCGGGACCCCCCCGCGGCCCTCGGAGCGGCCCCGCAGCGGCGGGGCAGCCCACAAGGTCCCGTCCCGGGGGGCCGGGGCCGGCCCTGGAGCGGAGCCCAGCCGGGGCGGGGGCCCCGGTGGGGCCGGCCCCATCGCGGGCGGTGGGGCCGCGGGCGGTGGGCCCGTCCTCGCCGGGCCGGCTGCGGGGGCGAGCCGGGGCCGCTCGGCGCGGGGCGGCACGGGCCGGCCCCGGACACTTGGGCACGGCGCGGGGCGGGCCGGGACGGAGAGGGGCGGCACGGCTCGGCACGGCACGGCACGGCTCGGCTCGGCTGGGCTCCGCCGGCACTCGGCTGGACTCTCTCGCTCGGTGCTACTGGAGCTGCGCAGCCCGCAGGGACCAGAGGTACCGCCCGGGGCAGCCGAGCGGGGACCGGCCCGGCGCCGGCGGGAAGCGCGGCTCGGACCGGCGCGGCACCGGCGGCGCTGGGTTCGCCGAGCCGTGCCCGGCACCCGCGGAGCCAGCCCGCCGGTGTCGGGGCGCGGGCGGCCGCGGGCGGGCGGCGGGGCTGGGGGCGGGGGCGCGGCGGCGGGGCTGCCGCCGTCCCGGCCGCGTGGGGCGGGAGGGCTGCGCCGTGCGGGGCCGCGCGGAGCGGCGCCGGTGCGAGGGGCTGGGTGCCCGATGCGCGAAGGCTGTGGGGGACCCCAGCGACGAGGCTGCGTGGGGCCGCGCCGTGCCAACGCTGCCTGGGCCTGCGGGGGTGCCCGTTTCAGCGCCCCGACCCCCGGCTGTCAGAGCATCGCCGTGCCGTGTCCGTGGGGTGCTGGAGGCACGGGCACGGCGGAGGGGGCCGTGCGACGCCGACAGCCGCGCCGCCGGTCCCCGTGGCAGAGCCAGCCGGCCCGTGGGGTGCCGCGGCGGGGCTGTGCTGTGTGCCCCAGCGTGCGGGCTGCGGGGGGCTTGTTTGCTGAGCTGTGGTTTACAAAGGCCGGCGGAGAGTCAGCATTTCCACGAAGATGGAATTTGCGGTAGCCCTTGGAAGAGAGGTTGGATGAAGAGATGTGAGGTGTGAGGGCTGGGGGGGGCACTCTCTCTTTGCTGGTGGCCCTGCATCTTCCCCGCTGCTCTCCAGAGAAGGTCACCTACGTCTCAGTAGCTCCGAGCAAGCTGCCTCGCTGCTCTGGGGTGCCTGAGTCCCCCAGACCTTTTGCTTGCCCCTCAGCCTGTCTGGGCTGTCCAGACCGTGTGGCTGATGGCTGCAGCGCCTGCACATTCCTCCAGGGTCGTTCCCTTCTGCCCGCAGCTGGTTCCTCCCGGGGCTGCCCCTCCGGAGCCCAGGGGAGCCCAGGGTGGAGCAGGCAAGCTCCTGGCAGAGCTGAGGGCCCTGCCGTGTCCTGGGGAGACGGGTTGGTGGTAGGAACTGCAAAGAGCTGTACTATGACCTGCCCTGGTTTAGGGTGACAGCAGGGCAGGGGAACATCAGGTAGCCCAGTGGGGTCGGCAGGGGAAGGGTGGTGCAGCCCAGCATGCACTCAGTGGTCTGCCCCAACTGATGCCCCGGAGAGCCCTTGGAGCCAGGGTGTGCTGTCTGCAGCAGTGTCCCTGTCACTGTCCAGGAGGGGGGCATGTGGTGGGATGGTGTGGATAGGCACCCTGCTGTCTGGGCAGTGAGAGGCAGTGAGCTCCCAGCCAGCGAGAGGTGGGTGACGATGAGAGGTGTCACCAAGCCTGCCAGAGTGGCCAGGCTCCTGTGGTGGCCGCCGGGCTGCTCCCTGGTGCAGTTCAGGTGTGGAGCCCTGCTGCCTTCTGGACCTTGGCTGTGCTCACTCCGAGCTCCAATCCCATGGGGTCCCTGCAGGCAGGGAGCTGGCTCGTCCCGGCATGAGTGGGCTGGGGGTGTTGGGGCTCCCCCAGCTCATGCACACACACTACTGGCACCCCAGGGCTGCTGGGAAGCAGGAAGAGCGAGGCAGGCTCATCCAGGCATCCGGAATTGCGAAAGGACCAGTGCTGGGCTGTGTGTGCTGGGACCCTGGGGAGAAGGGGAGGGATGGAGCCCAGCGCCTGAAGCCATGGGACCCACCAGACCTTCTCCTGCCCCGAGTGCTAGGGATGCGACCCCACGCTCTCAGGGATGTCCCAGCGTGGGCCTCGCCGGAGTGTGACCGTGTCACCCCTTAACCTTCCCAAGGAAGGATAAACAGAGGGAGCTTCTTCCTTCTTGTGCTGGCGGGTTTCCCAGGTCTTCAGTCACTTGTGCTGCTCTTATCTGAGTCCTTCCAGTTGTCAGTGCCTGGGTTACTCCATGTCCCCATGTGTGTGTCTGAGGCAGCTGCTGAGAGAGCATGTTCCTGGGGGGCCCGCCATGGCCTGGCCCTTCCCTGCTGCTACAGCCTGGGATCTTGATCCATGTCACAAGGACACCGGCGCTTGGCTGCTGTCACATATGCCAATCAAACATGCCAGCTTGCGGGGGCCCCGCTTCTTCAGGAGCTGCCCCTTCCCGAGGTCTGTTTGCCATTCACCAGGGTTTCGCTGGGGCAGACTGATGTCCCTCTTGGTGCCTGGTGGGTGCTGAATGGCACATGAGCTTTGAACAGTCCTTGGGAGCCAGGAGCCCCCCCTGGACTCCAGGCACCCCTCGTCAGCACCATTCAGCCCTGTTGGCACAGCCGAGCCCCTCCAGGAGGGCCAGCCTCTGTGCAAGGTGCTGTTAGGGGAGTGGAGCAATGGTGAGGGGCAGCCCCTGGCCAGGAGGGCTGCAGGCCCTGCCAGGGTGGCTGTGTCCTAGGGGAGCGTAGGAGCCCCTGTCGTCTGCTGGGACAGGCAGAGCCACTGGGGCTGGAAGTGGGAGTAGGCTAAGCAGTGCTGTGGCTCCTGCAGCTGCAGGGGCTCCTCTGCACTGAAGGGTCCCTGTGCCCGTGCCAGCCTCAGCAGCATGGGATTGAGGTCAGAGTGGTGCGGGGAGCCCCAGGGGTTTCAGCCCTGTGGGGCTCTTGGATGCCCCAGCACGAGCTGTGCCATGGGCTGGGAGGTGGCTCAGGGCCCTGCGTGCTCTTGGCCGGGACATTCCTGAGGTTTCCTGGGCAGTAGCAAGGACCTACGCTGCTCTCCGGCTCCCACGCCCAGCATTTGCTCAGGGCCAGCCTGTCCTCCTGAGCACTTTCCATTTGCAGCGTAAGTGCTGCTGTGCGTCTGAACCCACTTGCATGCCAGGGCAGGCACGTTCAGCACAGCGCGGCACGGCACAGGCCAGCGGCTCTGGCAGGAGCCCCAGTCCAAAAGGAGACTGTCCCTCGCTGAGCAGGCAGTTGGCAGCAGAATAGCTGAGGTGCTGGGGCAGGACTGTGCCCAGCTCCTGTCTAAGACATACGGCGGCAGCAGCCAGGGGACATGCCTGGAAACCCCATCCCTGTCCCAGGTGATTCCTGGCCCCTGCCCATCCCACAGGGGATGCTGGCTGGCCATGCCCAGGCTGTCTGCACATTTCCAGGGGATGTGTGTGGTTCCTGCAGATTCCTGTTCCTCTGAAAGCACCAGCACTCACATCCTCCCGCTGTGCTGCCTGCCGGTGGCACCAGCTGCCCTGGGTGCCAGTGGGCAGGAGCTGTTGCCCTTGTGGTACCAGTACTCTCAGCACGACGAACCCACGGAGGCTGGGCAAAGGGGCACACCTTCCCCTGGCCAGAGGTGGGAAGGAGATGGGAAATCACCTTTGGGTCTCTTGTTCTCCGTGGTCAGCCCTCTGGGGTGGAGGGCCCCCCTTGGCTTGTCTGTCCCAACCAAAGAGCCCCAGCCCTGGCACAGATCCTGTGCTTACTGCCGTGCCAGCCGGCAGGGCTGCTGTCCCATAAGGCTGAACCCGGGAGATGCTGCGCATGGGTGAGCTGCATCTGCTGACCTGCAAAGCTGTGCCACAGCTCCCTGCACTGGCCGTGCCAGGGCTGGGGTGGGATGCCCGTCCAGGAGCAGCAGGCAGGACATGGAGCAAAGCCTGCCAGCAGAGTGGGGAAGTCGGGCAGCGTCACATGGCTGGGGCAGAGCAAACGCACTGCTTACCTTTCAGAAAATGGAAAAAGTGATCTGGACAACGAGAGCGCTGTTAGCCTGACCTCCCTGGCACACGGGCTCAGAGCACGTTCAGAGAGGGAGATAGCAGAGAAACAGGGAAACGGCTTGTGCCGTGCCACAGGGCGTCCTCACTGCCAGCCTGACAGCTGTCGCAGCTTGGCTGTGGGAAGTGCTGTGGGCCTGTGCAGACCTCAGCAGGGCATTTTACTGGGAGTTTCCAAGATGAGTGGCAGGAGCTGAGGACAGGCTGAGCTGCAAGGGCAGAGGGGGAGCAGTGGGAATGTCTGGTCCTACATGCTTTGTTCCTGAATGCACAGGTTTAAATTTTCCTTGTACACAGGGATACAGGCTACATGATGCCATTTTACCAGGCTGTCCAGGTCTGTCCCCATCACAGTCCTGCACACTCCTGCCCCATTCTGCCTTTGCAGACTGTACCAGGAAAGGACTTTTTTCCTCCTCCAGACATGGTTTTGCTTTGAAAAGCATGTGATCCTCACCAGCAAGCCCACTGAATAGCGACTTCCCCAGTTGTAACCACATTTTAGTTCCAGCAGGTGACCAGTTTTAATCCACTTAGTAGAAGGTGCACTGATTTTGTTGAGTGCTAATTATTCATTAAAAGGTGGTGCAAGATGAATTGAATGCCTTCCAGTCTCAGCCTGTTATATCAACACAGTTACTCCAATTAACCAAACCTGTGATCTCATAAAAGGTCATACCAGCCTTCTGACATGGGCTATTTCTGCAGAACCGTGGAGATTGGCATTAATTGTGCTGCCGTCCTTTAACGTGGCATTGACCCCGTTGCAAAACAGACTGGAGCCTGCCTGCAGTCCACATTATCTTGCTCATTCAGTGCAAGTGCTGGTGAAGCTTTAGCCCTTATGCGCCTGCAGCTTTCCCAGTCTCCCCAGGTGTGTCACGATTAGCGCTGAGAGGGCTCAAATCTCTGTGTCATGTGCGAAGTGGTGTAGCCCTGAGGATTTATAATGCTGCATTTGGGCAGGGGGGTGACTAATGGTGGAATAAGGGATTTATTACTGCTGTGAGATGGTAAACTCATCCTTTGCTGCTTTCCAGACAGAGCAGAGATGCAGATGGAGTGTTCCTACCCTGCCTGCCCCTGGCAAGCCCAGAGACCCCCTTTCCTGAGCCACTGGCAGGGCTGGGGTGGCTCTTTGCGCCTGCCCTCCTCTTTTCTCCTGCCAGGCTGATTAAAAAGTTCAGCAAAGCATTTCCCTGCTGCCTGCCCACAAATATGCTTCCTGCTGGGCTTTGTTTTGTTCTCGCAGAGCCAAAGCAGGCAGCTGAGGTGCGGGGAGCCCAAAGCCAGCTCCCACCAACCCCAGGAAGAGAGAACCAGGACATCTTCCTGCCGGCTGCTGTGGCTCCACCAGTGCTGTGGTGTCCCCCGTGCCCCCAGCTGTGGTGGAGGGGAGCACCAGCCCCAGCGCTGGTGTGATTGCCCTGAGTGGGTTGGTGTGCTTCCCACTGTGACGTCTGGACCGGTGTTGTTGATCCGTGTCACCTCTCACCTTCTCTCCCTGAGCACCCCTGCAGGCACCGGGTCATCATCCCAAGGGACTCACTGCTCTTAGTGACACCTCCAATGTGACACATGCCCGAAGCGGCAGGCACGCAGCAGGGCTTGGCCCCTTCAGAGGTCTCTGCTGGTCCAATGGGCATGGAAAAGGGGCTGGCTTGGGGCACCATCCTGGTTCGCCCTTGCCTTGGGTCCAGGAGGCATTCCCAGAAGCTGAAGGGAGGACCTGGCCTCCAGCATAAGGAAAAGTGAGCAGTGCAGGGGTGGAGCCGATTCCTGCTAGCTGAGCCCCAGATGCTGGCGGGGTGGTGGGTCAGCCGTGCCAGCCCTCAGCCCGGTGCTGGCAGCCAGGCTGGCAGCAAGGCTCCGGAGAGGCTGTGCTGACCGAGTGGGGACTCCCTGGCCCCTTCACTGTGAGGACCCCTTCCCAAAGCCACTGCAGGGACGTTGCTGTCGCCCCGCAGGTGCAGAGGGGCCAGGAGCAAAGGGGCAACATGTGGACAGGCCTTAGTCCAGGGAAAGGGACTCTTACAACGTAGCACCTCAAGAGCAGCCACAGTGCCTGAGGGTGCCCCAATACACCCTCACAATCCTACCAAACTGGCACGTAGGCAGCAAGCAGCAAGCTGCGAGAGAGTGGGGGCGAAGGCTTGCAGGGAAGCATGCTGGCACTGTGGGGAGGGTCTGTGGGAAGGGTCCTGTGGCACAGCCCCAGGCTGGGAGCATGTGCAGGGTTTACATTTGTTTTCCTTCCTCTGTAAACCTTTAGCTAAATGTTGGAGTCCTAGATGGCTCCTACTTATGGGTAAGCCGGACCTTACTCTTTCTACCGTTATGTGCGGCGTGCAGGATCTGCTCTTGGGGTGGGGGAGGCAGGGCGCAGAGATGTATTTCTGGTGGGCCTGTCCTGGGGGTGGGGTTCCCAGGTTTGGGGGTATGCTTCCCCACCTGTGGAAGGGCCTGGCTGGAAGGGTGGTGTGAGGCTGCGGCAGCGGGAGGCAGGCAGATTGCTGTGCTGTGGTGCTGGGGAAGCACCACAGCTTTGCCATCAAAAGCATGGCGAACCCAGCCTGGAGCAGGGCTGATGCTGCCCATGCAGAAATGCTGTTCCTGGGCTGCCGCGGCACACACAGGGTTAAAGTGGTCCCTGACAGGATAAACGGGAATACTGCACTGGGAGGGGAAGGCGGTTCACAGAGAAGTGTTTTCACTATTGTTTGCCGAGGGGACTGGTGCAGGAATACCTTATGTCCCTCAGGTATTCAGGGAGCCACAGATGTTATTGGAGGGCTGGAGAAACGCTGCACAGAGAGGAACACGAAAGGCTGGGCTGCGTGGCTCCTGGCAGGGGGCAGGAGTGGGGGCTGGCAGCTGCTGGTGACCGGCAGCTGTTGCAATGCTCCTGGTGGATCAAGCTCCTGGCCGGTCCGTCCGGGCTTTCCCTGGGCCCTGGTCCTGCTCCCGCTACCTCTGCTCTGTCAGCCGATCCCCCTCCTTTCCAGCTGACCCTCCAGGGGGTGACGCCACTGCCCTTTGGCGCAGGAGATGTGACCTGGTGGCACGGTGGGATTTCATGGGGTTTCAGCAGTGGCTGCCCGCGGAGGGGTGCAAGGCCGGGGGAGCTGGGCAGAGCCCTGGCCTGCGGCAGCCTGGGGGTGCCAGGCTGGTGCAGGGGGCTGCGTGCACGGGGCCCTGGGTGGGCAGTGAGAGTGGGCTGGCTCCGGCCAGGGCTGAGATGCGCAGGCGTGCTGGTACGGAGCGGAGCTGCGTGTGAGCAGGGGTTTCAGCTGGCATGTGGCTGGATCGGGGGGGCTGGTGCTACAGCACGGCTCGTGCATCCTGCGTCCCCTGACCCTTTCTGCCCTTGCAGAGCCGTGCTGCCATGGGAAGCTGCGGCACGTGGGCATGGCGGGAGCTGCTGGTGCTGCTGAGCAGCGTGTGGCTGTGGGTGGGCAGCGCCCAGCCCACCCTGCCAGGCCCCACGCACACCCCCAGACCCCAGCTGAAGTTTCGCCTGGCTGGCTACCCACGCAAGCACAACGAGGGCCGCGTTGAGGTCTTCTACAATGATGAGTGGGGCACCATCTGCGATGACGACTTCACGCTGGCTAACGCACATGTGCTGTGCCGGCACCTCGGCTTTGTGGCTGCCACCGGCTGGGCCCACAGTGCCAAGTATGGCAAAGGCATCGGTAAGACAGGGGTGGTGGGGCACAGTCCCCCATACTGCACGGGTTGGGAGCATCCTGGCTGTGGCTGCATGTCAGGGGCAGGGCGCGTGCTGCAGCAGGTTTGCATGCACTGCTGGGTGGGGGCAGGGTGGGAGCAGGCAGATCTTAAGTTTGCTGAGTGCCTGGCGGTGTGCGTGGCCGTAGAGTGCAGAGGTGTCACAGGCTGTGCTGCAGGTGAGATGCTGTACAGACCCCAGGGTTCATGTTACGTGGGGGCTTTATACCTGGCAGGGCAGCCCCTTGGGGAGGTGGAAAGCCCCCATCTGCAGATTCCCCACTCAGGGCTTTACTAGTGGCATTTTGCTGGTTTCAGTTTTGTGCCGAGGGAGGGCAGCCCCCAGCCCAGCATCCACACTCCTGCTGCACACCTGCGTGGTTCCTGGTCTTGCTCAGTGGGCACCTTCCCTGCTCCCAGGGGGTGCTGCATGTGCTTGGTCCCCCCCTCACCCCGGCCCTGGTGTCTGACAGGGCGGATCTGGCTGGACAATGTGAATTGTGCTGGAGGTGAGAAGAGCATAGGGGACTGCAAACACCGGGGCTGGGGGAACAGCGACTGCAGCCATGAGGAAGATGCAGGTGTCATCTGCAAGGATGAGCGCATCCCAGGCTTCAAGGACTCCAACGTCATTGAGGTGAGGAAGCTGCTGGCCAGGGTGGGCAGTTGGTGCTGCCCAGAATCACACAGAGCTGCCTGCCGGGAACCCTGCCGTGGGGCAGCCCTGCCGTGGGGCAGCCCTGCCATGGGGCAGCCCAGCCTGGCCTCAGTCCACCCTGAATAGTCGGGAGGCAGCTGTCCCACCGGGCACGGGCAGGGTCCTGTGTGCAGGACCAGGGCAGCCTGTCAGTGCCTTCCCTCAGCCCTAGCACATGGACTGTCCCCACAGAGAGAGGGGCGTGCTGCCCCGCTGCCCTGGCTCCCGGGACCCGTGGTGCCCCTGAGTCGGGTGGGCACCTACTTCCCCGGGGTGCCCCCAGCGCAACCCGGCTCTGGGGCTGCAGCTGGCACATCCCTGCCATGCCTGGGAGCATGGTACTGCCTTGGCATCCCCCAAGCATCCCAAGCTGCCGCTTCTCCCAGCAGCTCCTCCGAGCCAAGGGGTCTGTCTCTCACCTCTGCAGCCTGTTTTCTTCTTTCTCGTGACTGCTGGGGATGCTCGGCCCCGACCTGCCCCTCCACCCTGCACCTCTCCAGCACGCCTGGCTCCTCCCTCTCGCCTTCTCTCTTCCAGGCTCTCTGTTTCTCAAACCATCTCTTGTGGCTGCCCTTGGTCCTCCGGGCTGGGGCCCCTGTCCCACCCCCAGACACAGTGCCTGTGGAGGACGAGGCTCTGCTCGGGATGTGGCTGGGGTGTGGGAACATGGCACAGCTCTGGGCATGGGACAACAGGGCTCCAGCAAGGCGAGGGGGGCTGGGGCAGTGTCCTGCCAGCTGTGCCTGTGTCTTGGCAGGCCCTGCTGCCATCCTGCTCTGGGTGGGTGCCTGGGCATGGGGGGGTCTGAGCACCCTCCCTCCAGGTGCAGGATCCCAAGGCGATGGGATGGCAGTGCTGGCTCTCCTGGCTGCTGCACCCGGAGGACAGGGGGATGTGGGGCGCTAGCTGCACAGGATGGGATGAGGTTCTTGGCTGCCCAGGGCTGTCAGATGTGGCCTGCAGGGATGTAGGACCTGGCAATCCCTGTTCCTCACCTGGGACTGGGGACCCCCTCTCCTGCAGGTGCCTGTGTCCTCAGGGCACCCCCAGGAAGGGGCTGGCAGGGAGCCAGAGCAGAGGGGTACAGTGCGAGCCAGGGTTGACCTGTGTGCACCCTACAGACTGAGCAGAGCCACGTGGAGGAGGTCCGGCTGCGGCCGGTGGTGTCTGGGGCCCGAAGGCAGCTGCCGGTGATGGAGGGCATTGTGGAGGTGCGCTACAAGGATGGCTGGGCACAGATCTGCGATGAGGGCTGGGACAGCCAGAACAGCCGTGTCGTCTGTGGCATGATGGGCTTCCCTGCTGAGAAGAAGGTCAACAGGAACTTCTACAAGTGAGTGAGTCCAGCAGGAAGTTGGGGTTTTGGAGCAGAGGTGGGGGCACGGGGCTGGGGACAGTGCCAGGGACATGGTGCAGTGCTGGAGGGCAGAGAGGGGTCACGCCATTGGGTGCTGTGGTTCCCCAGTGTAAGTCCCATCTCTGCTGCTCACCAGTCCCAGCCCCAGCTGGCTATATGGGTGCTCACTCACCAAGCCGGGGGGCCGTGGCATAGCTGAGGGGCCACGGCTGCCCACCTGCCCTATGCACTGCTGCAGAGGCTGCTCCCAGAGGGCAGCTCTTGCTCCCTGGCAGTGGTGCACGTCCACAGTTCCCCCGGCGCAGGGCACACGGGTCCTCGTCCGAGGGGAGGTTTGCAGCCCAGCCAGGCAGGGATGCTCCAGCAGCACCACGGCCTGAGTGAGCGGCACAGGGCTGTGGGCACAGACACACTGCCTGCAGCGTGGTGCCCAGCGTGGTGCCCAGCACTGCATGCACCCCTGACCGGGCAGCTGGCGGTGTTGCTCCCACAGGCGGTTGAAGCATGCAGCCAGGATGAAGGGCTGGAGCCTGAGGCCAGGCAGCAGGTAAGGGGCTGGGGCGCCCCATCTGCTGAGCCCTTGGCAGAGATGGGCTGTCTGGCCCTGCCAGTCTCTGCCGTTAGAATAGATCCTGGCACAAATGGATCTGGACGGAGCAGACTGATGGCCTGGGCTGTGCTGGGCAGGCAGGACAAACCACCCTGGTGGGACCTGCCTGTGTGCACCGGGGTCCCCCATCCCCGGCAAGAGACAGTTTTTCTCCCAGGCTGGCTGTGCCCCAGGCAGAGCAGCCCCCATCCCACACACCAGGCAGGAATCCTGGCATGGGGGCCATGGTCTGCAGCGCAGACCCACTGTGGGCAGGATACCCTGGGAGCGGTGGAGGGGGCTGCGGCATCCTGTGCTGCAGCCCCATGGGGACCAGGAGGCCTTGGAGAAGAGCCATCTCTCCTGGCAGATGGGGAGGGAGGGCTGTGGAAATGGGCTGCTTTCTGCAGAAAGCAGCAATGGGGAAGCTGGAAAGGCTGCTCACCCCTCCATTCCCCACGGGGCAGGCTGGCAGGGTGGGCTGGTGTGGGCATGAGAGCACTTGCTCAGCGGTCCTAGCAAGGCTGGTCACCAGGGTGATGGGCACAGCAGTGCGAGCAGCAGTGCTGGTCACCAGGGTGACGGGCATGGTGTGGCAGGTCTTTCCCTGAGTGCTGCATCTGCTTGGGATCTCTTGCACCTTCTCCCACCCTGCTTTTTCTGCCTTTCTGCCAGTCCCAAGGGATAGCCTGGCTGCCCTTTCCCTCTGTCCCTGAACCTTGCTGCCCAGTTTGGCTGTAGGTGCAGTGAGCCAGAGCCCATCTTCTCTGGGCTAGGGCATAGCACCTCTCGCCTGAGCCCACTGCCACACGGAGACATTTCTCTGTCCCCAGCATACAACCTTACCCTGGTCCCACCACCTTCCCTGGTGCCGAAGGTGCCCTACACTTTGGACCAGTTGCGAGCTCTTCAGTGTGACACTTACCAGCTTTGTGTCACCAACGATGTCCTCACCAGCTCCTGCAGCTGTGCCTGCCCTGGTGGTGGAAAGGCAGACAGGGCCAGCCCCTGGGGTCTCCTCAGACCCCCACCCACAGGTCCCACTCACCACAATGTGCTGTTATTTGTCTGGTTTGGTGCTAACTGCCCCTTTTCCAATGAGCGGGTATTTCCCGGGCAGCACTGGGTGAAATGCTTTGTGAAGTCCATGAACTGCAGTCTGCTCCCTTCCCTCGGCTTGGAGCAGGAGCTGTCTCCTGAAAGCCACACGTTCGTTTGCCAGGACTTATCAATTTGTGGCTGCGTGACTGCAGTCGCATGTGGAGTCACAGGCTGATCCAGGCTGGAAGGGGAATCCTGGTCCAACCCCCGTGTGCAGCAGGGCCAGCTGTGGGTCAGCCCAGGACTTCATCCAGTTGGCTTTTGAAAACCTTCAGGGATGGAGACCCCACAGCCTCATGGCCTCTGCTCCAATGCTGAACAGCCTTCATGGGGAAAAAGTTTTCCTGGCACCGAGTTTAAACCCCACATTGCCAATCACGCCTGTTTTCTCTCGTGCTCTTCCTTCCCGTGGCTGAAAGAGCCGGGCCCTGGCTCCCTGACAGCCCCTTGGCAGGGGCGGGTCGGCTGCTGCCAGAGCCCCCCTGCCCCCGAAGCCATCTCAGCCCCAGGCTGGATGTGCACCCTCTCCTCCCGCCCCGACCACCTGGGTGGCTCTGCCCGGGGCTCGCAGCACTTAAGTGATGTCTGACTGTACTGGGGACCCAAAGCCAGGTGCTGGATCGAGCTGTGGTTTGAGGAGTGTGAATGGGTGCTGGTGGCCTCCGGCTGACTTGTGTGAATCCTGGTTCCCGGCAGCCCTGTGCTGTGTCCTGGGGCTCACTGGGCCGTGCGGGCTGACACAAACATGCCACCAGGCAGCAGGGTCAGTCAGTTGCCAGACTCAGTTTTGCATTGTCCCTGGTGGGTGTCAGTCCCCTGCCCTGTTTTGGGGTGCTCTGCTCTTCACTCCTTGTGGTCCCTGGGGATTTGGCCCTGCCCGGCATCTTCCTGCCTGAGTGAAGCAAAGCATTTGAGTGTGTTGGGACTATACCTACGTCATGTGTGCACCAGGCCCTGGGCAGCTGCCTCTTCTCCACACTACTCAATGTGCATCTCGCAGGCAGCGCATCCTTGCAAGCCTGCAGGGAGTCTCACGGTGCCCCATGGCACTGGGGAGAGCCCCTGCTGCCTGCGCCGCTTGCTGGGTGCTGTCCTTGCTGGGCATCCTGCTCCCCTTGGAGCATCACACAGTGATGTTGTCTGGTGTCTGGGCAAGGACATGGGCACACCTCACTTGTACCCAACAGATCAAATAGCTGCCACTGGTGTTTGATCTTCTGCTGTGTGACAAGGCAGCACGGGATGTTGCTGCATCCGGCACAGTTTCCTGGGGTGGATGTGGGCATGTGGGCAGGAAACTGCATCATTGCTGTGAAGGCAGTTGTGTCACATTGCTGGCAGCAGATGATGCTGTTGCATCCATGCGTGCCATGAAGAGGACGTGCATGAGTCTCCTGCGGGGCCAACATGCCCAGTTCAGCTTTCAGTGAAGCCAGGGCAGGCTGTCCTCCCTGTGTCACTGCAGCTGGTGGAGGTGACAGTCCCGGGCTCCTTGATGGTTGTTTTCTGTTTTCCAGGCTGGCCTCCAAATCTCAGCCTAAACAAAAGCACAGGGAGGATGTAGGGTCCAAGAAGAGGTAAATGGCTCCAGTGGGGAGCCTGAGTGCCAAGAGCCCTGCTCAGTCCTGCCGGAGCCGTGCGTGTCCCCGTGCTGCTGGGGACAAGGGGCTGGCAACTGGCAAGGGGAGGGTGCCCTGCAGGCATGGTGCGCCTCTCTCTGGGGACTGTGCAAGGGGCACCGACAGTGAGTGCCGCCACAGGCAGGGTGGCTGTTGACACCTCTGCTGCCAGCTGACCGTGCTGGTTGTGTCTCAAGGCTCCTCTCTCCTTGCAGGCTCTTCACGGAGCGGCAGCAGCTCAACTACCGCCTGCACTCTGTGTCCTGTGTGGGGACGGAGGTGCACCTCTCCATGTGCACCTTCGAGTTCTACAGGGGCAATACCTCGGCCGCCTGCAGGGCTGGCATGCCCGTGGTCGTCAGCTGTGTGCCTGGGCCCCTCTTTGCCACTGGCAATGCCCACAAGAAGAAGCAGCGCCAACAGCAGCAGGGCCAGGTGAGCCCCATGGGGAGGGGGCCGAGTCCTGCAGTGGCCCACAGCTGGCCACTGTCCTGCTGCAGGGCCCTGTCCCCTGGGCTGCACCTGCGGGCGGGCATGTGGGTCTCTGGGTGACCGACTTGTGGAGCAGGATTAGGGACAGTGCCCTGTCCTTGCACATCCCTGGACTCATGGCCAGCAACCTCTGTGCTGCACTGTGTTGTGCCACGCCATGCTGTGCTGCACTGTGCCGTTCAGCACTGTGCCACACCATGCTGTCCTGTACCATGCCCTGACCCTGCTCCCCTGCAGCCACGGATCCGGCTGAAGGGCGGCGCCAAGGTCGGCGAAGGCCGTGTCGAGGTGCTCAAGAGCAGTGAGTGGGGCACGATCTGTGACGACCGCTGGAACCTGCTGTCAGCCAGCGTAGTGTGCCGTGAGCTGGGCTTCGGCAGCGCCAAGGAGGCCCTCACTGGGGCACGCATGGGCCAAGGTGAGGGCGCTGGCGCTGGGGGGCCAGGTGTCACCTTCCTGGGTCTGCAGACAAGGCACTGGTCCAGGCACAAGGCTCTTCTGGGCTGAGGGGAGCCACAGCTGGGCTTGTCCCATGGGCACCTGGCTACCAGTGGCGTGTGGTGCAAGGCTTGCCCTGAGCATCCCCCAGGGACTGTGGCTACGCCTCCGCGCTGCCCTGGGCAGTAGCTGCGGGGGCCAGGAGCGTGTGGGGCTCCCCTGATGCGTGCTGAGCGGCAAGGGCAGCCATGGGGCAGGATGGCCATGACTGTCCCTGTACCACTGGGCCCTGATCCCTGCTGGCCCCCTGGCAGGGATGGGGCCCATCCACATGAATGAGGTGCAGTGTCTCGGCACCGAGAAGTCCCTCTGGAGCTGCCCCTTCAAGAACATCACGCAGGAGGACTGCAAGCACACGGAGGATGCGGCCATCCGCTGCAACATCCCCTACATGGGCTACGAGAACCTGGTGTGCACTGTGAGGGGCTGCCAGCATCTGCGGAGCCACGGTGCCTGGTAGCTCCCGGCATCGGGGTCCCCAGAGCAGGGTGCTGGGGAAGGGCCCAGGGGACCCGCTGTAGGATGACCCATCATCTCTCCTCCTCTGCACCCCATCCCACACTCCACACACATTTTGCCCTGGTCTGAAGCAAGGGCTGCCCTGGGGGGCTTGGGGATTTTGGAAGTGGGAGTCCCAAGCTTCACCATGTGAGGAGAGGGTGGAAGCAAGGCCACGGGGGGCTCTGGGTGCCCTGCTGCGTGGGGTGGGGCAGCTGCTCCCTGCTGTTCTCCCTGCTGCCAGCTCCCCAGCAGGAGCACCAGAAAAAAAATCGCTGTGGACCAACCAAGAGAGATTTTTTTTTTTTTTGCTGATGATGAAATGAGCAAATGGAGCCGTGTGTTCCTGATTGCCCTGGCCTGTCATTTCATCCACTTTTGGCTTTTTAATAATTTTTAACTCTTATACTTGTTCATTTCTGAAATGAGAATGCCATTTCAAAATGAACCATTTTCCCTGCTTTGGTGAGAGAATTCCCAAACTCACAAGCATTTTCTTGGCCCCAAACATGCCATTTTTGGGGAGTTCCCTGCTGACTGAAGCTGTGCCTGGCTCTGCTCAGCTGCTGGCTGCCGCCCCAAAGCCCCCAGCCCCCGGCCGGTCAGGGCCCCGCAACACAGCCCTGGCTGCACCAGGGAGGGGGCAGGTGCTGCAGGGAAAGGGGCTGAGGAGAACTGTCCTGTGGGATGTGGCCCCAGCAGCCAGAGCATCGGTTGTGATGACGATGCTGCTGCCACTGCTTTTCTCTGCAGATTCGGCTGAGCGGGGGCCGGAGCCGCTTTGAGGGGCGGGTCGAGGTGGCGGTGAGGGCTGGCGATGGGGACCAGCCCCGCTGGGGTCTGGTCTGCGGCGAAGGCTGGGGTACGCTGGAGGCGATGGTGGCCTGTCGCCAGCTGGGTCTGGGATTCGCTAACCATGGCTTACAAGTAGGTGCCAGTGCCAGCTTGGCCAGGGCAGCAAGCTGCCACCACCACTGCTCCGCAGGGATGGGGACGGGGACAGGGATGGGACGGGGATGGGGTGGGGGGTGGCATGGAGTGGGGTGCCTGCTCATGGCCCCAGGGCTTCCCCGCAGATCCGCCTAGCTGGTGGGAGGACGGCGTTTGAGGGCCGCGTGGAGGTGAAGCGAGGCAGTAAGTGGGGCACAGTGTGCAGCGATGGCTGGACCACCAAGGAGGCGATGGTGGCCTGTCGTCAGCTCGGCCTGGGCTACTCCCTGCACGCAGTGACGGTAGGTGCTGGTGGGGAAGCCCCTGGTGATGCCACAGCAAGCACAGGTACCACCACTTCCCGGATGGCCATGGGGATGTATGGGGGAAAGGGGATGCAGCCACGGTGTGCCCCAGGGTGGGACCCTGAGGGCAGCCCGGGTACGTGGGCAGGGCTGTGCTGGGGCAGGGTGCTGGCTGCGGCCTGGGTGCATGGGAGCCGGGGCACCTGTGGCCGCCAGCCCTGCCACCCAGCCTGTCTCGCCCCCTCCCCAGGAGACATGGTACTGGGATGCCAGCAACGTGACGGAGATGGTGCTGAGCGGGGTGAAGTGTGCCGGCCATGAGATGTCCCTGAGCCACTGCCAGCACCATGGCACCAGCCTGAACTGCAGGAACACGGGCACACGCTTTGCCGCAGGTGTCATCTGCTCTGAGAGTGAGCAGTGATGGGGTCTGCGGGCGATGGGGTCTGCGGGTGGTGGGGTCTGCAGGCAATGGTGCTGTGGGGCCAGGGGTTGCAGATAAAGCGGCTGTGAACAATGGGGTGCAGGCAGTGGGGTTTGCAGATGGCGGGGCTGCAGGGTCAGCCTGTGCCCAGCCAGTGGGGAGGGCACGTACTCCCACGGCTGGCTCAGCCCTGCCTGCGCTGGCTGCTCACCCTGTCCCTGCTGAGCAGCAGGATGGCCGCCTGTCCCTGAGCAGCCATATGCTCCCCAGCTGCCTCCGACCTGCTGCTGCATGCCCCGCTGGTGCAGGAGACAGCGTACATCGAGGACCGGCCGCTGCACATGCTGTACTGCGCCGCTGAGGAGAACTGCCTCTCCAGCTCGGCCCGCCTGGCCAACTGGCCCTATGGGCACCGTCGCCTGCTCCGCTTCTCCTCCCAGATCCACAACAATGGCCGCGCAGACTTCCGCCCCAAGGCTGGCCGGCACTCCTGGGTCTGGCACGAGTGCCACCGGTGGGTGTGCAGCACAGGCAGGGACGGGGGGCATGCAGCAGGGGATCAGCCCGGGCCAGGGGTTGGGGGAGGAGAGGGCGATGGTGCTGCTGTGGTGGGCCAGGCGAGGGTGATGCCAGGTGAGGCACAGGCTGGGTCAGGCACCTTCTGCTGCCCAGCATCCAGTTTTGCCTAGTTGGGCTCAGGGCTGTCCCTGAATGAGCAGTGTTGGGGCTGGGGGCCTGGGGGGCGGGGGGGCAGGGACGGGGCTGTAGGCTGTGCCCTACAGCTGAGTGTCCCCCCAGCTCGCCTGGGCCAGCCACATCCCCTGCTGGGGCAGGACCTCGAAGCACTGCAGCCTCGGGGTGGGGGCTGAGGGGACCCTCCCTGACAGCAAGGGGCCAGGCAGGTGGCGGAGGGGGGTGGACACGCTGCAGGGCAGGTGAGACTGCTCCGCGGGTCTCCTCCCCTGCACACAGTGTCCCCCCAGCTCCCCAGCGTGGGGGCACTGGCGCAGCCGGGTGGTGTGGGCTCCCTCCTGCAGGCACTACCACAGCATGGACATCTTCACCCACTACGACATCCTGACCCCCAACGGCACCAAGGTGGCGGAGGGACACAAGGCCAGCTTCTGCCTTGAGGACACGGAGTGCGAGGAAGGTGGGTGCCCTGAGGCCCTGCGGCACTGTCCCTGACCGTGTCCCTGCTGCGGGGCCACCCAGCCCCAGCTGCTGTGAGCATGGGGGCTGCAGCGGGGACAAGCCACGCTCTCATCCTGCCCACAGACGTGGCCAAGCGGTACGAGTGTGCCAACTTCGGGGAGCAGGGCATCACCGTGGGCTGCTGGGACCTGTACAGGCATGACATCGACTGCCAGTGGATCGACATCACTGATGTCAAGCCAGGCAACTACATCCTGCAGGTGCTGCAGCCCAGCTGCCCCTGGCCCCTCTTGCAACCCTCTGCCCCTGCACCTCCGACTCTCTGTACTGGGAGAGCAGCCACCCGGCCCTCTCCCCCCTGCCCTCTGAGCAGGCTGGAGCACGCCAGAGCTGGCGGGGTGTGTGCTGGTGTGGGACAGCATCTGTCCTCCTGCCCAGAGACACGCGGGAGCTGCTCAGGCATGCCTTGGCCCCAGTTTTCCTGCGCTGAGCAACAGTGGTCATGGGCACGTGGTGCACAGTGACCGGGCCAGCCCCCCACAGCGGCAGCTGCCAGCTCCTCGGAGCCCTCCAGCACATCCCACTGCAGCTGGGTAGATGTGTCCTGCTGGGGCTGGGGGGGCCTTGTCACAGGCAGCAGCTCCTCAGTGACCAGGTGTGGGGCAGGGGGCTGTGACCCTCACTATCGGTGCCCCACAGGTCGTGATCAACCCCAACTTCGAGGTGGCAGAGAGTGACTTCACCAACAATGCCATGAAATGCAACTGCAAGTACGACGGGCACCGCATCTGGGTGCACAGCTGCCACATCGGTAACAGCCCCGGGACATGGCACTGCGGGCAAGGGCATGCTGGGGCAGTGGGTGGCCAGGCAGGGGTGGCGCAGGAGTAGGGCAAGGGGGCTGCAGGAAGCAGTGGGGCTGGGGACAGGGTGTCTGGGCTGGCGCAGGCTGACAGGGCTTTGGGCCCTGGCGGCAGCTGTGGTGGGAGCCAGGGTGGCAGCAGGGCAGGTGACCTGCAGCACCAGAGCTGACAGCTCTTGCCCTCTGCCCACCCAGGCGATGCGCTCAGCGAGGAGGCCAACAAGCGGTTTGAGCAGTACCCGGGTCAGCTCAACAACCAGATTTCATAGGGCCCTGGCCCCCGGGAGATGGGCATCTCCCTCCCTCACCCTGCACGGGTGGGAGGAAGCTGCTGGGGGGCCGGCGGGGAGGCCTCATGCCCGGTACCACTGCCACCGAGTCCTGCCGGGGACTGCTTAGGACTCACTGTCACCAGCTGCCCTTCCCCACCTCGGGGAGCTGGTGCTGGAGCACCGCGCACCGGCACCTCCCAGCCTGGGGCCACCGCCCCGACCACTGGCCAGAAGACTCCGTGCCCATGTCCCCTGGGCTGTGGCACATGGATTATGGTCCCAGAGGTCCTGTACCCTCCACCATGCCCTGCTCTGCACCCAGCCTCTGCCATCCCAGCTGCACCCCACCTCCTGCTCCCCCATTCAGCCCTGGTTCCTCTCACCCTACAGCCCTCCCTAGGGCTCTGCTCTCAGCCAGCCCCAGGACTTACTGCCCCCACACAGGGACCTGCACCCCCACACGGCCCCAGCCGAGGCCCAGCGAGCCCCTGGTCCCCTGGGAGCTCCTGGTCCCCTGGGGATGGTGTGGCTGCCACTGCCCTGCCAGCACTGCCTCCAGCTGCCCGGCAGTGGCTCCCACACCCATCTCTTAGTTGTAATTTTATTTTCTCTATAAAGTTGTCAGTTCTATTTCCCCAGTGGCTGCTGGCTCTTCTCTGGGGTGGGACGAGGAGTTTGGCAGGACCAGGAGGCACAATGCAGCTCATTCTGCAGGGCTGGCCAGCATGCTCCAGCTGAAAGTCTGGGAGCTACTCCCCGACATTCCCTGCACCCACCTCCAATACCCACATGGAGCAAGGAAGCTCCCTCCTGCCCACGCAGCCCTGGCTGGGCAAGGACCACCCCACACCAGTAGCCCAGCAGCTGCCTGCACCACCCTGACCCAGTGCTGGGCTGGAGAAAGATGGTACTGGTCCTTCTAGGAGAAGCCTGTGTGGGCAAGAGGAAGGGGCCAGCAGGAGCCCAAGCGTAGCTGCTCTGGCCTGAAGCAGCCTCACAGCACCACACCAGAGGGAACAGACAGGGCCACCCTGGCACAGCAGGGACGTGGTGAAGTGCTGGTTCTCCCACACCAGATGCAACACAATGTTACCGAGCAGAAATCCCACCACAGGGCTGTGACCCACAAGGACTGTAGACTCACTGCAGAGATGTGCTGCCTTGACTGGCATGGAGGGAGCAGAGGTGCTTGGGGCAGAGACCAAGGACATGACAAAAGTGCAAAGGGAGGGACACCTCAGCTCCTGCAGCTCTCACACCTCAGCCATTGGCAGCACAGCTTCAGCCACCTCCGCGTTGCTGAGGGACAGACTGCGCCCGGGGAGGAGAGGGGCAGCCGGTGGCTGTGGTGGGGCAGGCCCTGGCTCCATGCAGTGGAAAGCACTGCGGTCAGCGCTGCCAGAGCAGCTATGTCAGAAACGCTGCCTGGCGTCTCAGCTATTTCCCCTGCGAGCAGCCGGCTGGGGCTTGCCGGGGGAGCAAATTCCTCTGGCGAGGCCAGGGCTGCCTGAAAAGAGGCCTGTTCTCCAGGGCGGGAGGAGCACAGCAGGGAGCAGCAGCTCAGAGCCGCCCTTCGCCACAGCACCCCCAAGGAACTGTGCTTCTTTCAGCTCCTAAAAATAGCAGGCAGGGGTGAGGGCTCGGGAGCCCCGTCACAGGCAGGGCCTGGCTCAACATGCACATTCCTCTTGCTGGAGCTGGGCTGGACACAGCGCCTCAAGGCAGCCTTCACCACAGAGCTGCCTGACTGCTGCAGCCTCTGGCAGGAGCCCGAGCAGAGCAGGGGCTCTTCCAGGAAGGCAAGGAACAGCCAGAGCTGCTCCTTCCCAGAAGGGCCGCCAGGCTCGAGCCCACCAGCTGCAGAGCACAGGGAGGGCCCCAGCTGTCCCCAGGGGCCAGGCTGCTTGTGTGGGAGAGCAGTGCTCCAGCATGGGCAGACACTGGGCTGGGGGAGGGATGCAAGGCACGCATAGCCCCGGCCCCAGCACAGGCTCCCACCTTTGGCCCTCCTGAACATCAGGACCATCGAGACGCTGCCCTGGCCACCTCAAGAGTCCAGCATTGACACCCCTTTCACCACAGCCCAGAAAGCTGCTTCATGGGTGCAGATGTGGATGCAGACTTTAGACCATTTGCAATGCTCCCAGTGAAAGCAATGCGACCAAGATGGACATCTGCCACATCCCTCTGGCCTCGTGGGCACAGCCACAGCAGCAACCACTGCCAAGGACCAGCTCAGACGGCACACCAGGGATCGCCACCCCAGCAAAGCCTGCTCAAGAGCTGCCCCAGGGCCACTCTCACTCGCAGAGGTGGCCACATGAGCCACAGCTTGATGGGTGCCTGTGCGTTACAGATGGAGGAGTCGTGAGTACTGACTCCTGTTGGCAGGACACCCCTACACTCTAACACCGAGGAGGTCCCCTGGAGGCACAGCCAGCTCCTCCCCAACTGGAAGGACTCGTGTGAGGACTGACAGGAGGGGCAGGGCCCCACACAGCCCAGCCTCCCCCTAGGCAACTGTGGATGCCACGGGAAGGAGGGCACATGGCACTGGGGGGTCCCTAGAAAAGTGCTTTATTTGAGTACAGAGGGGAACGGTCACATCACGAGACTACCCAGGCACTGGGCCAGAACCCTCTGCCTGACCCCCTCCAGTCCCTCGCAAGCGCCCCGTCTCTCCCTGTCCAGCGAACAGGCACAGCCCAGTCCTGTGTCCTTGGTTTTCGGGCAGCACTGCCAGCCAGTGCCTGCAGTGGCTTGCACGACAGCACTGCTACTCCGTGACCTCAGGGACAACGCTCACCAGCAAAGTGTCGTAGCCACGCCGCACCAGCAAGGCCAGGCTCTGCTGTGTCCGTACTGCCTCATACACATCCTCTGCACGGCGTGATGCCTGCCCATTGATCTTCAGCACAACATCACCTGCCTTCATCCCTGCCCTGTGGGGAGAATGATGACAGAAGCGCACAGTGGGTGAAGCAGATACTCAGCTTTTTCTATCCAGAAGGAAGGAGAGCCAGGCACTACAGGTTTGGGCTGCTGCACCAGGCGTCCCTCCAGCCACACAGGTACCTTGGCCAACAGGACACCAAGCCTGGGCAAGGGTCACCAGTTGGTTTCTGCTGCAGACTGACAATTGTGGGGCCCAAGCCCTGCTGCTCTGGAGCAAAACACTCCGAGCTAAATACAGCCCATCCTGCAAAGCTGCTCTCTCATGCCACCCCCCAGGGCACAGATGGGCACTTACTGATGGGCTGGGGAGCCAATGATCACCTTGTGGATTAGCACTCCGTAGGAGACATCGGGGAAGCTGGGGTCACGCAGCTTCAGCTCAGCCAGGATGCTGCAGAGTGAACATCAGCATCAGGTAAGTAGCTGGGAGGCAGAGCAGAGCTCCCATCCCACCATGGCTGCACAGGCTTGAAGACCACAGCACAGAACCTCTCTTCCTGTATTCCTGCATACTGCTAAGGGCAAAAAACGAGCTGCAAAGCCCAGGAGCACCAAAACACCACCATCTTCCTGTCAAAAACTAGAGGAAAAAAGTACTAACTGTGCCAGGGAGAGCTGGAAAATACCAAAGCAGTTGCCAACTAGATCACAGCTCCTCGTAATGCATGTCCCCTGTCTGAGCAGCCCCACATCATACCACCCTTCCTGGTATCAGATCTACCCCTCCCCTGCTGCAGTTTCACTTCTCTGCCTTTGGCGGGCAGGACACAACAAAAGCTATGCCCCCTCTTTTTGCCAGATGTGGGTATACCTCTGCTTGACGCGTCTCCCCTACGGAGTCTATAAACAATCCCAGCTCCTCCAATCTTCCTGCAGATCAGGTTTTCCAAACCTAGCTTATATTCTGCACCTCTCACTGCTCCACTTTGGACTCCCTCCAGCTGCTCGTCACCTCTCCCAAAAGCATCCAGGACTGGACACAGTGCTCTGGGTGGATCTCACCAGAGTGGAGGGATCGTGCCTCATGTAAACAGCATTCTTCCCTCAAACAGTGTGCGTGAACTCTGATCCACTGCAGCCCCAGAAATTCTCACGGACTCTGCCCAGTTCCTTGTTCATCAGCCTTGCTCCTCCTGTTCAGTCAGTTATGGCTCCCCACTTCACAATGGTCCCTGCTGAAATCTACTGTACTTTTTCACACATCTTTGCAAGCTGCCATCCCTTCTTGATTTCACAGGATCACACCATGCCTGAGGTTGGAAGGGACCTCCTAAGACCACCTAGCCCAAGCCCCCTGCTCAAACAAGCTCAGCCAGAGCAGGTTGCCCAGGACTCTGTCCAGCCAGGTTTTGAGTATCTCCAAGGCTGGAGATTCTCCGACCTCTCCAGGCAACCTATGCCAGGCTTTGACCACCCTCCTCACAGTAAAAAAGTAATTTCTTGTGTTCAGATGTAATCTTGTGTTTTGGTTTGTGCCTGTTGCCTCTTCTCCTGTCACTGGGCTCTACTGACAGAGCTACTGATGTGGTCTGCACATTTACTAAGTCAAATCTGCTTCTTCGCCTCAGTCGCTGAAACTGAACAATGCATGCCCTTAAGCAGGTCTCTGTACAAGCGCAGTAAATGCATGATTTTAGGCTACACAGCACTAAGTGTGGCTGCACCTGGTTGTAGTGGGTTGTTGACATGGGTTGGCAGGTAAGTCCCTACCCAGTTGCTCAGTCACTCCCCCAGCAGGATAGGGGAAAGAATATGAAGGGCAAAATCAAGAAAACTTGTGGGTCTACATAAAAATAAGTTTAACAGGCAAAGAAAGAAAGGGGGGGCGCGGAAGGGCAAGCGATGCAAAGGCACTCATTGACCACCTCCCACCTGCACACTGATGGCCAGGTCAATCCCCCAGCAATTGGCTACCTTGGAAAAACTCCCCCCAGTTTTACTGCTGGGCACAACGTCATATGGCATGGTCAGTTCAGGTCAGCTGTCCTGGCTGTGTCCTCTCCCAGCCTCCTCCCGAGGGTGCTGAGTGAGAAATAGGGCAGGCCTTGACACATGAGTAAGCGCTGTTCAGCAACAGCTAAAACATCTGTGTGTTACCAACAGATCTGCTCACAGATCTAACACACAGCATCACGTGGACTGCTAGGAAGAAAATGACTCCATCCCAGCCAGACCCAGTCCACAGGTCAGTCAGTTGAGGGGTCCATTTTCCCCATCACCCTATCACCTACAACACCAGCTGCAGGTCAGAGTTCCCCAGATGCCTACAGTCTCCAGCAGTCTGGCTCAAGAAGCTCCTGAGCTGTAATGCTGTATCTTTGCATTTGAAAATCAGGAAGATTTTTCTTCTGTAAAGTTTTCCAGTTGCTCTTTCGAACCCTACAACATCAGCAAGTACTATCACACATTGCATGAAGAACCAACCAACGTTTTGGACACTTTTCTAGTAAAACCCCTGACCAGCAACACACACCAGCAGCAGTTTCACGTAGAACCTGTTCCCAATAATCAGCGTGTCTTTCCTTTGCTGCTCTCAAAGTCCTTTGCTCGGTCCCTACTTACTCCATGCAGTAAAGTGACTGCAGAGGGCTGTGCTAGCCAGGGTCCTCTCTCTTCCCATTGCTTTTTGTGGCCAAGGCGAGGGTGCCTACAAGCTCCACCATAGCTGTTGGCACACCTCTGTTCCCTTCAGGCAGCAGAGCAAAGGCCTGGTGTCTCAGGAAGCTCCTGCCTGCCAGATAATATGTGCAGTAGGGCCAGGATGGCGAGAGCCTTGTACCCAACATGGAGCTTCTCCTTCTTCCTGTGCTACGCCAAGTT
The DNA here is from genome assembly GCF_023634085.1 of Falco cherrug. Lineage (NCBI taxonomy): Eukaryota > Metazoa > Chordata > Aves > Falconiformes > Falconidae > Falco > Falco cherrug. Next base: position 38,128,731 of record NC_073697.1, read on the forward strand.
TCTGGCCTTTCAAATGAGCATGTTCAGACAGTGTAATCATCCGATTCCAAGGCGAGCAATCTCTTGTTGGGAGATCTTCCCAGCAACTGAGCACAAACAAGCCTTTTGGTCAGATGGTTTCCCAGGACCAGCTGCCAGATTGCTCACTGGCTGCACTGAAGCCAGATACACTTCTGAGGAGCCACGTCCTGAGCATTTCACACTTCTTCCCTGACAGACTTCATCCTGGCCGCCCGTTTGGTGAAGCAGGGGGAGGTTGGGCTCCCACATCCCACAGGTTTTGCCGAACACCAGCACCATCTACTGGGCACGCCAGCAATGCCGGCAGTACTCCCTGAATCTCGGGAGGCACAGAACATTTTGAAACAAGATACCCAAGGAGGCGGTGCAGCCACCACCATCCCTGGAGGTACTGAAAAGACACATAGATGTGGTGCTTAGGGACATAGCTTACTGGTGGGCTTTGCAGTGCTGGGTGAACAGTTGGACTCAATGATCGCAAAGGTCTTTTCCAACCTAAAAAATTCTATGATTCTGTAAAGTGCACACATTAGGAGCATGCTGGACCAGCACTCTCACTTCTGAGAGCAATTCTGTTCAAGGACAGAGTACCTGCTCTGGTTCCTTGGCTCTTGCAGCCACCTTTCAAGAGATTTCAACTGACTCTTGGGGCTCAGCATGCTAGTAGGGTTGGCAGTTGTAGTGTGCTTGGCAGAAACACCTTTCAGGGCTGTGCTCTGCCCTTCCTAGAAATCCTGTGGCTCTTGTGTGTTGCTTGGGTTTGTAGGCTGCCTGCACCTCTGGACACCACAAGCAGTCTCTGGGGTTCCTGCCAGCGCTCTACTAGCTAGCACCATGATGACTTCTCTCCAGAGGCAGCACCCAGCCTTCCTCCTGAAACCCAGAAGCCTCACATCACCCTGCGTTGCAGCCACGCTGTATGTGCCTACACAGCCTCCTCTCCTACCTGTTTACCTCCTACCTCAGTTGACTTTACTGCAAGCAGACTTGCCATTTCTTATTCTGAAAGTCCCATATTCTAGAACTGTTTCTGCACCACAGCAATTCACCTGGTAGGTCCCTCCTCCCAGAGACTACAACCTGCCCAACTGTTTCATCACAACTTCCAGTTGCACGTTGCATTATCTGTTAATTACACCATCTCTCTGGTGGCTTTTCATTCATGCTGTGTTGCAAGGGCTCTTCATCAAACTCCTTCCAGTGACAATTATAGTCTGACCTGTCACTCTGAGGGGTAGGTTCAGGGACTTTTTATCTGCTTACAGATTATGCCACAAGTGCAGAAACCTGCATGCTTCTAATTCTCCTCTGACATAGCCTAGAGTCTAAACACAACACAAAGACATCTGAAAGTGAATGCTTAAGGCATGAAGACAGCCCTCCCTAAAACAAGCACTCCCAGTTAGTTTGGAAGATCCCATCACACAGTCACCATGCCCCAACAACACCAGCCTGTTGGTACCCGACCTTAGAACACATACCTCGGTGTAAGAGTCAGCATCATCACCCCTATGTAACGGCGCTTCGTCTCTGTATTGCCAAACCAAGAGCCTGTTGAAGGAAAGGACATCAAATGACAAGGCTGAAAACAGGCACACACTCAAAATAGTGCTGGGCTGAGCCAGCCGAGTCACAAAGCTCACAAGCCTCAAGGCAGACATCGTGCGGAGCGAGTTGTTCTGATTCCCTACCAACAGCTTAAGTTCCATTTACCCGTTAGAGCTTTACAGGTATGGCATATTTTGCTTTTCTGGTTTAGGCTGTCATTTTTTGAACTGAGGGTATCACTCCACAGTGCCAACATGAGAATCAGAAAGCAAGAGTCTGCATCAAATAAATTATAACAGACACAAAGGACAAAAAGAGGCAATGTTCCACACAAGTAAATTAACTACCTGTCCTTTACAATACAGCTGAATCCCGCATTTGCATTTCCATTAGTACACAAAAGACTAAGTAGCCCCCAGTTTCCAGGTCATCCTTTCCCTTTCTCAATGCCAACAAATGGTCCACTGATTTCCCCATATGTTGAGATCTAATGAAAAGGACAAAAAAAAAAAATAACATCCTCACCTACCCCTGGGGACTTCAGTGCAAGCTACTTAGGACACTTTAAAAGTCTATACCTGCAGCACGCAGGCCAGCATCTTCTTTGTAGTTTGTTAGGCCCCTGTGGGCAGGGAAGCAGCAGCACAGCTTTCCCATGGCAGGGGAGTTTTGTGCCAGATGGAAGAATCTTCTTACTCCCAAAGACTCTTTCTCATGCCCTGCTTGCCCTTGTCTCAGAAACGCCCAAAGCCCAGATGTGCCAGAGCTTCCCTCTTTCATCCTCTTCCTCCTCCTGGCCTACTTCCCCCAATACCCAAGCAGGGAGGCACCCAACTCACTTTTGCGCTGCTCCTCCTTTTGCAGGAACCTCCGTAGCCGGTCTGAGGGGATGGCAAAAGAGATGCCTGATGTCACCTTCATAGTGTTCACCCCAATCACTTCGCCATCCTGCAGGGGAAAGGGCACTGTGCTATCCAGCTTGCATCGTTGCGGAGAGGAGGGGAACTGCTGTGCAAGCCTGGAGTCCTGTCTGTGCGCCCGTCCCTTCCCAGCCTGCTGCTTCTGCAGCCTGCTGGACCCTGCTGAGGCTGGGCAGAGACTGGTCTCATGCAGCCCCTCCCTCTGCCCTGCCAGCATCAGCCATTCCAGCCTCACTAGAGTAGGGCTCAGCTCCACCATGCCAGAGACCCATCGGCTCAAGCTCCCTGAAACAGACGCTGCACAGAGCTTCCCACACTGGGCTGATCCCCTGCTCCTCCTCCTCCTCCTCCTCACAAGGAGCCTGGAGCATACACTGCCCCTCCCTCCCGGCAGCAGTAGCACCCACAGGTGCTCCCACTGAGGGGTACCAAGCCCCTGGGGACACCGATCGAAGAGTACATGGCACACCTCTGCCCTGGCCCGTGAGGGTGCAAGCAGAGCTTACCAAGTTGACGAGGGGGCCCCCGGAGTTCCCAAACTGCAGCAGAGGAAAGAGCAGTAAACAGGCCATGAAAGCAACATCCTCACACAGCAGGACCCGCGGCAGGGAGGCAGAATCCAGAGAACAGGGTCAGGCCGAGAAATGTAGCCAGCGCCCAGGTGACTGGCCAGAATCCCTTCGTCTCCCAGTGCTCTGTGTCCAGCCTCCTCTGACCTCACAGCACCCACAGCCCTTCCCCAGCTCCTTCCTCCCCAAAGAGGGCTGATGGGAGGAGGTGCCACCCCACCCACCCACGACCGCGGGCTCCCCTTACATCAATAGCAGCGTCAGTCTGGATGTACTCCATGTCAGAGGTGGTCAGGCCCAGCTCCCGGCCGCCCCGCTGGGCAGAGCTGACGATGCCGGAGGTGATGGTGTTCTGCAGGGCGAACGGGCTGCCCATGGCCACCACAAACTCTCCCTGTCGCACCTCAGAGGAGCGCCCAAGGGGCAGGGTGGGCAGCGGGTGCTGGAAGGGAAGAGGACAGTGAGCAGATGGGAGGGAACGAAGGGAGTCTCCACAACTGCGATGCACACCTTAGGCTTGATCTTGATGGTAGCGATGTCTGCAACCTGGTCCACGTCTTGCACCACAGCATCATACTGCTCACCGCTGGCCAGCTTCACCCGCACACACCGCCGATTTGCCACCACGTGCGCGTTGGTCACAATGAGCCCATCCGGAGACACCAGGAAACCCGAGCCATTAGAGATGGGCACATCACGGCCCGAAAAGGGATGCCTGCAAGATGGGCACAGGTAAGGGAGGGGTGGGAGGGATCCCGAGGGGACTGGTGAAGACTCAGGAGGGCAGGTGCCAGGCAGACTGGGTGGCCCAGACTGGTAGGCCTGGAAAGAAGCAGGGAATAGTGATGATGTCTGGGCAACAGGATGATGGGGGAAGACTCTTTCACTTCTTCACAAAAAGTCCCCATCTCAAGAGTCAAACACGCATGCAAGAAGAGAACAAGCAGGAAGCATCAGGAGCCCATGCACAGCTGCTAAGGTACAATCCCACTGGGACTACAGAGTTAACAGTGGGAAGCTTACGTGAGTGGAGAGCTGCAGTGGATGGTGCAGTCTGGGAAAGAGCAGCAAGGGGGTAAGTAGCAGGGGTTGTGATCTACACAAAGAAGCAGCCTGAACACACAAAGCCTTGCCTCAGAGCAGGTAAAAACCACTCGGGAGGTGATGCAGGAGGTGATGGGTACATCTTCTTTAGACAGCTGGAGGAAGACTCACAACTGCAGGCCCTGGTCCCCATGGGGGACATCAATCATCCTGACCTCTACAGGAAGGCCTGGTGCTGAGGGGGGCAAGGGACGTAGTGACACAAGACACAGAAAGGTCTGATGCGATTGGTGCCTTTTTGCCTTGTTCTTTGGGCCTCCCAAGTTGCTGTACCCTGAGGCAGTCTGCGGGAATGCAGCATCACACAGATCACTGAAGCCAGCTGGACATGCACAGGTCCATGGATACACATGAGAGGGATGGCTGAGGTCCCTGTGAGTGTTCAAATGTCACAGTGGTAAAGGGGATCTCCTGATGGCTGGAAAAAGGCAAGTCACACCAGCCTAAAAGGCAAGTCACACCAGCCTAAAAGGCTGCCAAGAAAGTGGGTCCTGAAAACTGCAGACCAGCCAGTCTCCACAATCTCTGGGAAAGTTATGGAGCAAATGCTCCCAGAAACCCTTTCCCAGCACAGAGCACACAAGAAGGGGACTGGGGGCTGCCAGCACACACGCACCAATGGCAAATCATGCCTGACCAACCTGGCTGGCTCCTGCAGCCAGATGAGTGGCTCTGCAGGTAACAGGTGAGCAGTGGATACTGTCTACCTTAAGCAGGCTTTCAGCCTTGTCTCCCGTGGTGCCATTAGCCACACAGGTGACATGCGGGCTGATAATCAATAATAAGGTCAACAGAAAATTGGCTGGGCCACCTAGGGGCAAGCCCAGCTGGTGGTCAGCTACTAATACCATGCCTCAGGAGGTGGGAGAAGGGCCAGTACCACTCCATGTCCTTCATGTTCCTAAACCAGAGGATGGGACACCACATGCAAACTCAGCAGACCTGCAGATGACACCACACTGGAGGGAGCAGTCAAGAAGCTGAAGGGCTGAGCTACTGTTCAGAGTGTCTTGACAGGCTGGAGACACAGGATGGCAAGATTATGGAGATCAAAGGTAAATGCAAACCGTGCTCTTAGGATGGCGTAATTGTGTGCCACAGGACAGCCTGGGGCCGCTGCCTGGAAGTCAAGAAGGTGGTGGTGTGGCAGCAGCATGTTCCTGTGGTAAAGGCTGGTGGTGTGCACAGGCAGCGGGGTGAGGGGGCCTGTCTCTCCTGCGACACTTGTAGGATCCTACCCGGATGCCGTGCCTGGTTCAGGCTGCCTGGGATACGCGATAGGGCGGCCGCGGGAGAAGCCAGCAGAGGCCCGGCGGTGGCCTGCACTGTGCAGGCGTCGGAGCAGCTCTGCAGGCAGGGCGGACGGGGGAGCCCTCCCTATGGGGTGCGAAGAGGACGGGGACATACCGTCCTCCTCGGAGCAGAACGAGAAGGGACCGGGACAGGGTCAAGAGGGAAACTTCCCCGTCGGGAAGCGGGCAAGCCGGCTCCGCGGGGGCCGTGGGCCGGGCCGTGCACAGCCGCCCGGTGCCGGTACCTGCCCACGATCTCCACGTAGACCAGCGCGGGCGCCGTCTTCTCCACCACGTCGGCGATGAAGTTGAAGGCGGCGCGGGGCGAGGCGGTCGGCGGGGCGGGCACGGCAGCGCGCAGAGCGGGCAGCGCGGGCCGGCGGCTCTCGCCATCCCGGGCCCACAGCAGCACCAGCACTGCCGTCCCGGCGCCCAGCGCCGCAGCCAAGGCCCGGCCCCCAGCGGAGGGAAGAGGAGGGGAAGGCGGCGGCGGCGGCGGGTGGGGCTCAGCGGCCCCGCACCGCGCCCGGCACCAACGCACCGCGCCCGGCAGCAGCGGTGCCCGCGCCCACCGTGCCAGCGCCGCCATGCTGCTGCGGCGCCCGCCCCCGGGGCACGCTGGGAGATGGCGTCCCGCCACTGGTCCCGCCGCTAGCCGCAGCACGGCCGCCGGCGGCGGAGAGCAGGGTGGCTTGGCGGTGGGAGCAGCTCACCGGGCCCACCAGACCGGCCGACTGCCCCCCCGACTCGCTGGCTGCCGCGGGCCCGCGGCGGGGCGGAGTCCGCGGTGCACGCCGGGAAGGTGCCGCTCCTCCCAGGCTGCCCCGCGCGGTCCAGGCGGGCGGCCGCGGGGGAAGATGGCGGCGGGTGTCGGGCGTCTCTGAGGCACCGGGTGCAGCGGGGATGGAGCCTCCTGCGGCCCCGGGCCCCGAGCGGCTCTTCGACTCGCACCGGTGAGAGCCGCGGGTCCCTGAGGACGAGTGCGACCCCCTCTGTGTTTCGCGGCGACGGGCCGTGGGCTCCCGGGGAAGGCCCGGGGTTTCAGGGTGTCCCGGGGGCGGCCCGCGCAGGAAGCTGGGCTGTTCCTGTGGGGAGGCCCCGGGTTTCCACTAGAGGAAGGGGTATCCCACGGAGCAACGTGGGGGAGGTCGTAGTGTCCCGCGGGGGGACCGGTGTGGTTCCAGGGTGTGTCTGGGAGGCCCGGGATGGGCTGGGCTTCTCCTTGTGGAGGCCTGGGACTTTATGCAGAGCGAAGGATGCGGGGTGGTCCCTGGGGAGGGCCCGGGTGGGCAGCGGGGGATCCAGTTGTTCCATATACGTCCCAGCCATGCTCAGGCTGTCTGTGCTGCTCTTTGGCCCTATAGGTTTCCGACTGATGGGTTTCTGCTTCTGGCCCTGCTGCTCTACGCACCTGTGGGGCTCTGCCTCCTCGTCCTGCGCCTCTTCATTGGTGTACATGTCTTTCTGGTCAGCTGCGCCCTGCCTGACAGCGTGCTGCGACGGTGCGTGAGCCCAGCTCTCCCCAGGGCACAGAGCTCCTGCTGTTGCCCTGGGTGGGGATGTGGTGTGCAGACAGTGCTGTGGGGCAGTGTGGGGTGGGAGGGCTGCCCTCACCTGTTTGAGGTCTTAGCCATGGAGGCTTGACTCATGCAGAGGTTTACGGGGAGCTGTCCTTTCAGGATTCCTCATCCCCAGGACCCATGAAAGTGCCTTCTCTGCCAAGACCAAAGTTGGCAATTGCCTCTTGAGTGCTTGAGGGTTGATCTGAAATACTTGGATTAGCTGGGTATCTTGCTAGGAATGTCTGTGGCTTGCTGCCCCATATTTCATGCGGCAGCTACAGCTTGACATGCAGCCTTTAGCCCCAACAGCAGTCCCCCAGCAATTCCTGTTCCAGACATCTGTCATATCATTTGCATTTTGTTCTGGTGTGTTTTGTCAAGTCATATGAATTTCCAAGTGTCTGTTCTGTTTGTTGGATGTGTAAGCCAGCAGTGGCTCAGACTGCAGGACTTGAAGAAACCACTTACCCCCACCAGGTTTATTGTACGTGTGATGTGTTCAGTGCTGGGCTTATTTGTGCGGCAAAGTGATCCCCGGCTTCGTGATGTCAATGTGAGGGTGTATATCGCCAACCACGTGACACAGTTCGATCACAATGTCATCAACCTTCTGACCTCATGTAATACGGTGAGTAACTTGGAGCCAAGCATGGCAGGTCTGGAAGCAGCTGTCTCCAAGAGAAGTGCACAGGGGGCTCTTTTATTATGTAGGTGTTGCCTTGGTCTTCTTCAGGTTTTATTTATTAACGCAGGATTGCACCAGCCTTGAGGTTTTTTTGTCTGGTTCAGTGTCACGCTCTTAGGCTCTGCATGAAAAAATGAAATGGCAAGCAGGAACAGTTATGTTACAGTGGGTATTGATTTTATTGGAAGAGAGTGGGCAGATCCTAGCATCCGTATCCTTTTTTCTGGCCTTTCAGAAGTGCTGTCAGAAGCAGGCTGGTTGTGGGGTTTTCCCCTGGCATTGGGTGCCACTTCTGTGTGTGTGGACAGCTGGCTGTGCTGCAGAGGTGTGCTGAGGGGAGCTGCACGGTGGGGTGGTGGTGCTCAGGTTTTTGTGCCGGGCTGGTGGTTTTGTAGCTTTCCCTGTACTCTTGTGAAATTCCTTATATGTGGAGTTCCTGAATCAGCAGACTCTGAATATGCCTGGGAGTGAGTTGGCTGGTCCTATATCCTGAGCAGCAGTGGGTTTGCTCCTTACCTGGAGAAAAGTAACTCTTGGCAGTAGTGTGTCCTTTGTCAAGTGTGTCAGCAACTACTAGAGAGAACACAGTTGTTGCCCAGGGCACTGGCAGACAGGGGACAGTCTGAACTGAAGATTAGTAATCAGAATCCTAGGGAATGGGGGCCAGGGGAGTTATTGAGGCCTGGCAGTACTATGTCCTCTGCTACTAGTGCTTTTAGCCTGCAGGTTGCTCCCTCAGCCCCTAGAGGCGTTTTTGGTAATAAGCAGGAACTTTTGTTTCCCGCTGTCATCTGGGAAAGTAGGCCTTGAGGGGAGGGGAGGACAGCTTTTCTTCCTTACTTACTCCTGTTTTCCCTTGCAGCCTGCGTTGAATGGTGCCCCTGGTTTCATCTGCTGGTCACGAGGATTCATGGAGCTGGGAGTAACAGGAAGCCGAGCAGAGCTGGTGGATTCGCTGAAGGCATATTCATCCCACAGAGGAAACCCACCGCTGCTGCTGTTCCCAGAGGAGGCTGCCACCAATGGCCGGGCTGGCTTGCTCCGTTTCAGGTACTAGGAATGAGTATTCCTGCGGTGGGGCTGTTTTTATTTTGTTTTATCTTTAGGATCATTCACTGCTGAATTTTTCCTTTTCAGCTCTTGGCCGTTCTCAATCTTGGATGTGGTACAGCCAGTTGCCCTACAAGTTCAGAGGCCTTTGATCACTGTGGTGAGTCAGGGACATAGGGCAAGGAGGAGTTGTGGAGGCATGTGCTGTGTGAGGGGCTTGGTGATGCCATTAATTCTGCTTCTGCTCTGAAGTCTGTGGGTAGTGCAGCCTGGCCTTGTGTCCTGTAACGCCATGGACTAGCTTCTCAGCACTAACACTGTTTTTTCAAGTGCCTTTCACAGAGAACTTCTGCTAAGTCAGTACTCTTTTAGTTACACTGGCAATTTTGATAAATGTTTTAGTGGCTCAGCTGCCTAGCAGTGTGCCCTCTGGCTTCCATGACCATAACACCACTGTGTCTCATCTCCTTTTCAAGTGCTTTGAAAGAGTAGTTCTAGTCGCCTTGGAGAGTGGCTAATGTGCCAAAGGTTATGCAAGGCTCTCTGGAGTAGGCTCTTGAACTCCTGCCTCCCAAATGCACAGATGTAACATGATGCAACATTAGCTTCAAAAAAGTGGCAAAGTTCATGATGATAATACTAGCGCTGCTAAACAGATTGCAATGAAACTGTTGTCAGCTTATTAACAGTGAGATTTTGTTGAATTTGTTATTTCTTGGTATGATTTATGGATCTAGTTGATTAAAAGACAGTTACATTTTATATTAATCTGACATTTTAATTGATTCTCTATTGTCCCATTTTTTTTAAGGTGGTATGGCACAGTGGATAGATTTATAGCCACTCACCAGTGGGTCACAAAATATGGCTGCCCATACTAAAACATCAGCATGCAGTTGTTTTTGAAGTGAGATTCTGTTAGGGGTTAGTTCTTTTCCCAGTGCTATTTATTGCTTTTATTGATGCTGCAGATGACAGTATTGAGATCCCTGCTGGTAAAGTTCAGGTTGGTGAGTAATGAAGTTAAATTATTGATTGTGATCCAGTGAAGTACTGATAACTGCAAGTGAACGGCTGTTACTTCTAAGTCTAATGTGGTCTGTGGGTGCATAAGAAGAGGAGTGTCTGGCAGGGTAAGGAACACAGTGTTACCTGGACGTGCGCAATGATGAACACTGCTAAAATATTATGTGAAGCTTCGGTAATTCTGCTGCCAAGAAAGTGGGGCAGTAGTAGAATTCAAGGAGGCCTTAAGTATGATGTGGAATCCAGAGAGCAGCACTTAAAGGCACTCAACTTAATCAGCTTATCAGAGAAAAGGCAGAGAGATTGTTGTGGATAGCTGCTTGCATATTGGAGGAGAGGCTTAAGAATGGAGAATTCTTTTTCTTTCTGAGAAAGCACACAGCAGCAGTCTCCAGGTGCTGAGATGAAATGTTGGTGCTGCTCAAGTTCAGTTTTGGATTAAGATACAGTTTTCTAACAGTGAGGATACTTTAAATTTTTGAATGACTGCCCCAGAGAACTGGGAGAGCTATCCCGTTCTGGACTGTTTGTAGTGAATGTCTTATGTTGTTATGGTTTTGGCTCCTCTGGTAACTTTTCACATTTCACAGAATTTGCATTTGTCTGTGCATCCCTGCCTTCATGAATGTTAGGGAGAACAGCATGCAGGTAACTGCAGATCTGTTTGAAGATACTGGTTACGGTTATACCTTGACTCACATTTTTACCTTCAGAGGTTGAGCAGGACTTTTTGCCCTTCATGCACAGTGACTAAGTAAATCCTGGCAGATTTCTTATGTAATTTTAAACCATCAGAAACTTCTGAGGACTGGGGATGCAATACTTTGAATGGTTTGATCAGTGCTTTACAGAAAGCTTTCATAGATGCTTATGTGACATATATAAGGCACCGGGCCAAGCAAAATAGCACCAAATTTGGGTTTAAGAAAGAGTTTTCTCCACCTCCAGTTGGTGGAACCTTGAAGGAGGGTGTTGTTCTGTGCACAAGGCAGCATAACTGAAGTCTTGCTTTTGGCATCACTATAAGTATTTGATTTTAGGTTTTTTAGATCTGTTTATCCAGGAGATGAGGCTTCTTTACTGTTACCCTTGGTGGCTGTGGCTTCAGGGCTTTTCTCATTTATAGCACCTCTTTCCAGACCATGGAATAAACCAGGCATGAAGCCTTTCTTAGAATCATAGAATCATTTAGGTTGGAAAAGACCTTTACAATCATTGGGTCCAACTGTTCACCCAGCGCTGCATTTATTTGCTTCTGAGCATCAAGTATGAGAAAGCATGGGATTGTCCCTAAACATGTCCCTAAGCACCACATCTACAAAGCTTTTAAATACCTCCAGGAATACTCCACCACCTCCCTGGGCAGCCTATTCCAATGCTTGATAACCCTTTCGATGAAGAAATTTTTCCTGATAGCAAATCTAAACCTCCCTCAATGCGACTTGAGGCCGTTTCCTCTTGTCCCATCGCTTGTTACCTGGGAGAAGAGACTGACCCCCTACAGGGGGTACAGCTCCTTTCAGGTAGTTGCAGAGAGTGATAAGGTCTCCCCTGAGCTTCCTTTTCTCCAGGTTAAACACCCCAAATTCCCTCAGCCACTCAGACTTGTGCTCCAGACCCTTCCCCAGCTTTGTTGCCCTTCTCTGGACACACTGCAGCCCCTCAGTGTCTTGTCCTGTAACGAGGGCTCAAAACTGAACCCAGTATTTGAGATGCGGCCCCACCAGTGCCGAGTACAGGGTGACAATCCTTTCCCTAGTCCTGCTGGCCGCACTATTTCCGACTCAAGCCAGAGTACTATTGGCCACCTGGGCACACTGCTGGCTTGTGCTCAGCTGGCCGTCAGCCAGCCCCCCGAGACCCTTTCCTGCTGGGCAGCTTCCCAGCTGCTCTGTCCCTAGCCTGCAGTGCTGTGTATGGTTATTGTGACCCACAAGCAGGGCCCGGCCCTCAGCCTTGCTGAACCTCAGTTGGCCTTGTCCCATCGATCCAGCTTGTCTAGTTCCCTCTATAGGGCCTTCCTGCCCTCCAGCAGATCAACACTTCCTTACTGAGGGTGTACTCGATCCCCTCATCCAGATCATTGATAAAGGTATTAAACAGCACTGGCCCCAGCATTGAGCGCTGGGGAACACCACTTGTGACTGGCTGCCAGCTGGAGTTAACTACATTCACCACCGCTCTTTGGGCTTGGCTATCCAGCTGGTTTTTACCCAGTTAAGAGTACGGCTGTTCAAGCCATGGTCAGCCAGTCTCTCCAGGAGAATGCTGTGGGAAATGGTGTCAAAGGCTTGGAGCCACACTGCTTTGGTCAAGGCTGAAGTCAGGTGTAAAAGAAGCCGAGGCAGCTACATTGCAAGCTGTAGATCTTGAGATGGTGTTCTCACAAGGTTGTGGGAAGTTTGGTTACTGCAGGATAAAAGTAACAACTACAAAAATCCTAGGAACAACGTCCATTCAGTAGCAAGTTCTTTAGAATCATTGAAAAGTGTAGGGTGGGAGGAGTCTCTGGAGGTCTTTACTTCAGCTTTCTGCTCACAGTCAAACTGGGTCCTGAATATGGTCCAGCTGTTCAGGGCTGTGTCCTGTTCAGAAGGATGGAGAGCCCACCACTTCAGGGTGGCTGTTCCAGTGCTTTCTGCTGGCAGGCATTGCAGTACTTCTCAGGGAAAAGGTTATTTGCTAATTTTTAGAAAAAAGGAAGAAAGACTTCACAGTGCAGCCTGTTTGGAAATGAAGAGAGAAAGCTTATGGGAGCTGGGACGTTACAGGGGCTGTTCCCATCATAATAAGGGAGGATTGTTCATGATTCTAAGGGAGCATTAGTAGTAGGTCTTCAGGCATTTCCAGTCCTTTCTAAAGGTACAGTCTAGCAGAGAGTATGAGACTATTGAGGGAAAATCTTGCTGCCCTAGTGAGAGGAAAAAATGACTCAGAGCAGTGAAAACTTTGACTCTACATGTTGAAGAGTAATGAAGATGAATCTGCCCTGGGGCTTGCCCTCACTGTGTGCTGGATTTGCTGTTCCCTCTTTCCCAGTCCTCCACATCTCTCTGCCTGCGTATCTGTTACTCGCTGTCATGGCTCAGCTGCATTCTGCCCGCCTGCTTACCTGATGGAGACCTGACTAGCTCGTGTTTTGTGGGCCACGATCTCATTGTGCTCTCTTCCCCAGAGCGTGGCTGACTCCTCCTGGATTACAGAGCTGCTCTGGACCTTCTTTGTTCCCTTCACAATATATCAAGTAAGGTACTATCTCTCTCTCTCTCTTTCACTTGGGGCAGGATTTAGGATGGGCAGAGAGTCTGATGTTTTTGCTGTTGTAGTAAGAAATCTTTTGGTATGTGCTAATGCACACCCTCATTGTGGTATCTCGGCATGGCTTCGTTCAGTATTATTTGGTCCATGCCAGATCCAGCGTCTGGGCCAGCTTCAAGCAGCTTCTAAAGTGGAGAGGGCTCTTGTTGCTGTGTTGAGTTGGTGAAGGAGAGGAGTCTCTCAGGGCTCTTAATGTCAAGTTTGCCGGGTATATTTTTGAAGCTAGCTGCTCTGCTGTAACTCACCCCAGGGTTGCACGTGTCCCATGGGTGATTTCCAGCAGGCAGTTCAGTCCTCTAGCATCTGCCTCTTCCCTGCAATCCCCTGTGAATTGCAGAGGTAGTTCAGATGCCCGTCCAGGGCCCAAGTGAGCCCAGACTGGCTGAGTAGCTTCGGTGTAATAAGGGTTCACAGGCAGCAGAAGGGGCTTGGAGTCAAATGTAGGGGTTGGGGTATTTCAGCAAAGAAAAGCCTTGTGCTGTAGCCTTCCCTGGCCATATCTGGCTCCAGTCGGACCTTTTTCTGCTTTCACATAAATGGCAGTGGCTCCTCATTTGGGGCCTTCCTGGAAACTTCATTAGGAGATACTTTGCATGTTACATCTGAGTGCTAAAGAAGATTCAGCGAGCCAGTGTTGTCTCCTGAGCCATGCCTTGCCCTTAATTTTGCAAGCTAGTTTGAGGTTTGATGCTCATCTTGTGGGGAGAGATTTGGGGTGAGCAGGGAGAGATGAGGTGGGGATAGTACCGTTGCACTATTGATCCCAGATGGGGCTGGCTCCTCCAGCAGCCCTTGAAGCAGTCAGCCCAGTGCTGTTGTCCCTATTCAGGTGGATGCCGTCTGTCCCCAGACGAGCTGAAGAACTGAGTGAGGATTTTGCGCTCCGAGTTCAGGAGGTAGGAGGATGATGTGGGAGGGGGATGTGTAGGACTGCTGCAATTTGGGATGGTCACAGAGGAGAATGGGGTGCAAGCAGAGTTGCAAAGGGCATTTCTGGATGGGTGTATCTGTATGATGGGAACTCTGGTCCATATTTATTGCCCCTTACTCAGTTTTTCCATGGCTTATTTGCTAACCCCCGTTCAGCCCTTCTGCCAGTTATGAAGGCTCTCCCCATCTAGTTAAAACTTTTTACTCCCTTTTTGTAATACCACAAATCAAACAAAGCAGTTGTTCCTCCACCTTTCCCGTATGTGCTGGGTAGGTCATAGCTCCTGTACCAAAGATCCCGTTTTGGCAGGATGGTATTGCCTACTCCTGGTCCTTCATGTGCTCCATGCAACACTGAAATGCATCACTGAGGCCCTGGAGAAATCAGTTCCCAGTCCTCTTCCCCTCGCCGTGGCTCCATGCAGGCCTGTACATCTGATACACTCCCCTGCAAGATGGGAGTGCCTGGGTCATACATGTTGTGTCATGTACATGTGACTCTTCTCTGCATTTCTGCAGCTCTTGGCCATGGAGCTGGGTGTGGTATCCACACGGCTCACTGCAGCAGATAAAACTGAACACATGAAGAGGCTGAGACACACATCGCTTCTCCACTTTGCCCCAGGTGGGTGTCCTGGGTAGTGTCCTGACTACGAAACTGCCACTTAGGCTTTGCCTCTGGGGGTCTCAGTCTGATCTTGGTTACTCGTGCATGGAGGGAGAGGAGAAGGCATGTTTGACATCCTCCTGGGGAGCAGGGACTGCCTGTGTGCCCTAGGCTCGAGTTTGTAGCTAGCTGGCAGGGAGAGAACCACCACCCCGGAGCACAGACGTGATGGTCATGCGCAGGAAGTCCGGCTTTCTTATGGCACCAGTTCATACTAGAGAAAGTGGAGCTGCTGGAATGCAAAGGCTGTGCATCTTTAGGCCACCTTCTTGTGCCCACTGTTCTTTCTCTTGCAGCCTCGAGCCAGCCCCTGGCAGCCAGGCCCAGGATACCTTCCAGCCTGACTGGTGTTGCTCCTGAGGATGTGCGGATCATGGCAATGGCACAGCGGGTCAAGGAGGTGCTGCCTCATGTGCCTCTGGAGGTCATCAGGATAGACCTGGGTAAGTGATGCCTGGGGTACTGGCAGGGATGCAGGATCACCTTCCATGCCAAGTCTCCCTGATACCTGAAAGCAGAAACCTCATCCCTGCTGCACTGTGGAGTGCAATGGCAGCAAAGATGTGAGCGTCCTGATGTTGCACCTCCCTCTCTAACAGACCCTCTTTGTCCCTACAGCCCAAACCAACTGTGTGGATACCACTATTGCCAACTTGCTGGAGGGGAGAGTACCCTTCTTTCCTGAAAGTAAGGAGGCTGGTACTGACCTGCCTGCCCCGTCTACCTCCCAGGCTGCAGCTGCTTCTGGTGTCCAGGGCTCCATAGCTGTGCCTTCTTCCAAGGTACTTTGGTGGTTGTGTTATCTCCTGTGGTCTGACTGCTCGCAGCCAGAGCATGATGGCCTGTGTTCAGGACTAGCCATGATGTCAGGGCAACGGAGACCGAATTGGCATGCTGCGTCCTTGCAGAGCCACTAAGGAGGTCTCCTGACCTTGTTTGACTGTCTCCTGGTGGCTCTTGTGCTTTCTGTTCCAGCCAGCTACAATGCAATTTGCAAAGTCCCCTGTGGAGCGGCACCTGTCCTTGCAGGAGCGGAAACGAGCGTTGTATGACTATGCCAGGAGGTAAGAGTCCACCCACAGCTCACCCTGTCAGAGTCCCCAGACCCCATCCCCAGCAGTAACCTGGACATGCCCCAAACAAGGGCCAGCCCTGGCTTTGTCTCATGTCCTCCTGTTCCTCTCATCTGGCCCAAGACACCAGGGCTGAGGCAGTGAACCATTGCTGAAGGAGGGAGGAGGCAGATGTTGGTCTGCTTCACCTCTTCCAAGCATGCAGCCCCTTGTCATTCCTGGGAAGTGCCCTGTCTCCTGAATTGCCACCAGGTTTCTGGTTTTGAGGACTAGGTGGGATAGATGCCAGAAACTCAGCTGCTGAGGAATAGAGCTTAGCAAAAAACCCCTCATTTGGTTCTTTGGCCTAGTGGAGTTGACTGATAGAAGCCATTGTGGGCCTACAGATTTCTTTGAAATTAGTATTGATGCTATGAAACACTCATTGTAGAAAGAAGCTTGTTGTTTGGCAACAGGGAGAGTGCATTAATCTTCCTCGGTGTAAGGGGAGAATTACAGAGAACAGGGAGTGAGTTTAACCTCTGTGCCTCGTTTTGATGAGGCAAATATTGGAACAAGTGTCCAATTCTGCTGGTGTCTGCAGCTGTTTTTTTAGGAAAGATAACAGAAATTTTAGAATTAGTTTGGAGGGAAAGTTAAGTCTGTTAAACTCAATGTACATGTGGTGGCATGCTATATATAATTCTGGGTGAAGGAACCAGGTTCTGAAAGTCTGTGTAGTCTGACAGAAAAACAGAATAGTAACTAATGGCTAGAAGTTGTAGGCAGATGGACTTTACACAGGTAATGGGGTAGCTGTTTCTGAAGAGGAAATAGATTAATTAGTGGAGTAAGCTTCCGCAAGAAATGATGGCTTTTCGGTGGCTGGCTGTTTCCCCACTGAGCCTGCCTAAGTCCTTAGAAGACAGTAGAGATAATGGAGTGTTTGGCTCAGTCCAGCGTGAGAATAGGCCTGCTTGCTGCAAGATCGGGTCTCCACTCCGTAGGGTCTTGCTGTGAAGGGGAGAACGTGTCTGATGTCATGCTGAGGTGCTGCACTGAGCTTTGCTCCAGAGCACTCCAGGAGAAAATTGTGGAGGGTCAGGGATCAGTTAAACCTTTGAGATCCTGTGGCTTTTTGACACCGCATCAGCTTCTCCCTGCTGCTGCAAGTAGGAAATGCCCGTGGTTGGAGGTTGAAGCTAGGTGAATTCTAAGTGCCCCTTTCTGAAGGGCTACCCCTAGGTGACTCCGGGTAGGTCTGTCACCAATAATTTAAACTAAATGCATCTGTTTTTCTGAAAGATCATTTCAGTTTAGAGGAATTACATCTCAGAATAGTCCTATAGCTTAGAGAATGTTTGACTCTGTCTTCAGAGCTGTCCCCCAAGCCTTTCACCATGAGCACAGAGATGGCTGAGGGCTCTTTCTGGGTCATATTGGGCATAGTCTGTTCAGCAGCAAAGAAAAGAGGGTGGAAATCCTTTACTGTGGATACCCTACCTGACTTTGTTGCTCTTCTACATGCTGATCTTTTATGTCCCTTTTCCGAGGCTCTTCTAACTTCTGGCTGTAGAGTAGTGATGCCTATACTTCCCTGAGAGGAGGGATGTGGAAGGGCAATTGCACCCCTCGCCTTTCTGTCTTGAGTTCTGAGTGACAGCAGCAACCTCTGTCACTTGGCCGTTTCAGCCTCAGAGAAGGTTCGCAGCTCAAGGCTTGTGGGATGTTTTGTTTTCATATAGCCCTCTGCCCAGGCTGCTGAAAGGACGGGCGATTTGCAGCAAGGTGTGGCTGTTTGTGGGGGAGGATTTTACGTTTTGAGCACGGTGTGTTGCCCAGGTAGCCAGTGTTCAATGGCAGCCTGCGCAGGATGTGGCAGAAGCGGGGTGTCTCAGTTCAGGGTGGTGGTCACAGTAGTCTGGTGGTCTTGCAGTGTCACCTCTCCCTGCTCCCAGGTGGAGCCTGTCTTTGACCTGGCACCTTTCCCGCCTCTGGGGCCTGGAGTGTTGTGCGTACACGTCCCGGTTTCAGATGGGATTGAGTTAGTTGTGTCTTGGTAACGCACAATCTCATCCAAATGAGGTGTGAGGCTTAGCTTCCGTGGTCCCACTTGGGGACAGTGACACATTTCCCGTGTGCTTTTTAGCTTTCCTAAGTGGAATGCTTTGGGTGCTGGCTGGTACCGTACCTGTCACACGTTGCGTGGCTGGGGCTTTGCTGGTGGGGTGGCTCGGGAGAACCGTTGCGTCCGGAAGGCTTGGCGGGGGAGCCCCTGTCCCGGGCGCTGGGCAGTGGCCGGCTCCGGGCCCGCAGCCGCGGCTGGCGGTCTCGGGCAGCCTCCCGGGCCTGGCCTGTGCTCGGCGCTACTGACTTGGGCTTGTCCCCAGCAGCGACTGGTGGCTTTCTGGAGCGGCGCGTTCTGCCTGGCGGGGTCACGCCCGGTCTCTTGGGCTCTAGGCCAGCGAGGAACGACAACGCCGGGGTCTGGGGAGGGTCCCGGCCCGGCTGCCGGGGCGGGCCCCCGCCGCACACCCCCGGAGTGGGGAGTGCAGTGCGCGCCCCCGCCCCGGCGGGGCTCCCTCCCCGCCCCTGCCCCCGCCCGGGCGGCCGCGGGGCGGCCCGGGCCTGACGGCGCTTTCCCCCGCAGGAGGTTCGCGGAGAAGCACGGCGCGGCGCGGCCCGGCGGCAGCCCCTGAGCGGGCCCGGCCCCGCCCCCTGCGGCCGGCCCGGGCGCCCCCCGGCGGCGGAAATAAACGGCGGCAGCGTCTGGCGCGGCTCGGCTCTGCGGGCAGCGGGGGGCGGTGCCGGGGCGGGCACCGGGGCGGGGGGGGGCAGGGCCAGCCCGGCTCCGTGCGGATCCGCACGCTCCGCGGCCGCCGCCCGCTCGCTCGCCGCACGTAGGCGCCGCTTAAAGGGGCAACGCGGCGGGCCCGGCGCCTCCCGTGCCGGGCGGGCTGCGGCCGGCGGCGGCGCCACCGGGGCGGGGCTGGCGGGGCGGGGGCGGGTGCGGGACTTGGCCGGCGCTCCCGCCTCGCCGCGGGCCCCCGAGGACGCGGCCGGTGCCCTTTTAAGAGACGGGCCGCCGGTGCCGGCGGTTTTATTTACATGGGGGCTCGCGGGCGTCACGTGACCGGCAGGGCGGCGGGGGCTGAGCGCGGCGGCACCCGCGGGGCCATGGCGTGCGCCGGAGACGACGGTCCGTGGGGCGGTGGGAGCCGCGGGTGCCTGCACCGGGAGGCCGGGTCCGGGGCGGGGGGCACATGGGTCCCGGGCGGGGCCGGCGTGCGCGGGGGAGCCGGGCCAACGGGGATCCCACGTGGGCTGGCGGGCGCCGGGGGCTGGGGGGTCAGGGGGTACCCCGGGAGTCCCGAGCGGGCTTGAGGTGCGCCGGGGAGCGGGGGCGGGGGCGAGCCCAGGCGGGAGTCCCGGGTGGGCTGGGGCGCGCCGGGGGTCCGGGCGGGGGGAGCCCGGAGCTCACGGGTGGGGGGCTGGGGTACGCTGCAGGGGCCGATTCCGTGGGGGTCCTACGTGGGCTGATGGGCACCGGGGCAAGGTTGGATCGGGGGGGGTTGATGGGGGCCGGGACAGGGCTGGATCGGGGGGGGGGTGGGGGTGGGGGGGAGTCGCTGGGGAGTGTGACACGCTGAGGAGCAGCCCTGGGTGGGGAGGGGCGCCCAGGGACGTCCCCGGGTCAGAGACCGCACTCGGTGGTCCTGGGGCAGCGGTGTGGGGAGCACCTGGGCCAGGCCAAAGCGGGAGCCAAGGAGGCAGAGCGGGTGGGGCGGCCAGGCTGGTGCTGGGCTGACGGCCCCTCCAGGCTCCTGGGTGGAGCTGCGGTGTGGCCCAGGGTGCCCCGAGCCTGTGCCCTCGCGGTTCTCCTCCTGCCACGCCGACATAGAGCAGATGCTGCTGGAGGCCCAGCTGGAGACGGAGAGTGGGACTGGGTGAGTGCTGAGCGGGAACCTGGGCCCCTGGAGCCCTGCCTGGCTAGGGCGGGTGGGTGCAGGCTTGCTGACCGACGGGGTTGTGTTTGCAGGCGCCATGCTCATGCTGGGCTCCCCAGCCTGGGATGACAACGGAGCCAGCCAGGCGAGTGAGCAGCCTGGGGAAGAGTGAGCTGCTCCCTTCCTGCAGCCAGCCCCAGCCGGGCTGCCCCCCACCCCCGACAGGTAAGAATGCTGCCCCCTCCATGCTGCGCCCTGAGGGCTGTGCCAGCGTGTGCCCCTGATCTAACCTGCCCCACACCCCCTTTTAGCGGGATGTGCCAGAGGAAGCCGAGCGGAGGGAGCGACGCCTGCCTGCATCCCTTGGCTGGACCTGTGCCCACCACCCTCAGCATCTGTCTCCAAAGTAAGGGCCCGTGCCACCCGCTCTCTGCCCTTGCTGTCTGCCTCTGTGCCACTGCCCTGCTGCCTCCATCCCCTCCTGCTGTACTCTGCCCTCTTCCCTCATGCCCCCTTTAACCATGCATTTTCCCAGGGAGTTTGCCTTTGTGTGCTCCCCCCAGCCAGTGCTGTGGAGCCTGCAGGGGAGGTGCAGTGGGGAGAAAGAAGAGACTTTTCAGTTCAGAGCTGCTGCTGCTCTTCATCCCTCGCTGCTGCTCAGCCACGTGCTGACCTTGGGACTGGGGTGAGTTTCTGACGGGCCTGACCTGTGCTGCCAAGTGGTCTTGGCCAGAACCGACCCCTTGGCACAGGCAGGGTGAGCCCCATGCTGCTGGGTGGCTGGTGCAGTCCTGGGGCTGTCCCGGGGGCCTCTGGCTGCCCCGACGCAGGGGGCTGTCCCTGTGGGGTGTGGGGGTGGTAGGTGGGGGGGGGGGTGCTTCTGAATTTGGACTGCTTGCCCTTGGGGTGCTGTTCTGCACCACTTCTCCCAGAAGCCACAGCCCCTCTCCATGGCTGCTGCCTGCTCCCCTCACTGCTGGCTCGCTGAGGCCTGGCAGGCTGTCCCCACGCGGGTGCCTTACCATCGCTCTCTTCAACCCAGGATCTACATTGGAAGCGGCTGGCAGCCTCCTCAGCAAACCCGCTGTGAAGAATGGGGCGTCAGCGAGAGATGGGTGGCTCCACTGCCCCTTGCCTCCGCTCAGTGCGTGGAGGGAGCCCAGGCACCAGCGCAGCCCAGCTGCTCCCAGACTTCGTGTTTGCGGCGACGAGGCGCCGTCTCCCCTTGTCCCTTCTTAGGCCCAGCCTAGGGAGCTGACGCTACTCTCCCTCGTAGACAGGAACCCACCGATGGCAGCCTCCAGCTGCAGGCAGCCCCTGCCCTCCCCATCCCTTGGTTACGGGTCCAGGTTCCTCCTCTTTAACACAAGACTGTAAATACAACTCCTGAGCCTGCAACACTACGTGCGAATAAAGAGCCCTGTGCCAGCTTGGGAGGCAGAGCAGCATCCTGACAGTCTACCGTGCCAGACCTGGCCCAGCCTGGCCAGGGAGAGCAAGCCTGCTCCCCAGCCGTGTTGGGGTCCCGTGGGCTTTCCTGCAGAAGAACAAGTGTGTGCACTGTGGGGTGCTGGGGCATGATGCGGGGGTGGGTGCCTGGCTGCGAGGGGCACCTGCGTGGGGCTGTGCGTGAATAGGAGTGCGCGCTGGGGCTGATACAGGGGTTTCAGCCCCACTGCAGGGGTGTCTGGCTGAGGCGTTTAGTCCTTTATTAGTGGGCCGTGGCCTGCTGCAGCGGGGAGGCAGGGCCAGGGCCCAGCGTGGCTAGCCGAGGCAGCAGCACCAGGCTGGCGCAGGCAGGGCTGCGAGGGCAGATACCAGCAGGAGAGCTGGCGCTGCGGAGCATGACGCTGCCCAGGCCCGCTGGCAGGCCTGGCTGGCTCCCGTGTGGTCACAGTGCCTGCGCCACCGGTGTTTGTCCCAGTGCTGCAGGATGGAGGGGGTGGCTGAGGTGACTGGAGCAGCCCTGGGGGAAAGGAGGGGAGGGGAGGGAAGAGCTCGGCAGATGCTGCTGGGACAGTGGCCTGTTGCCTTGTGTGTGGTGTGGTCTGGGGGGGGGGGGGGGGGGGGGGGGGGGGAGGAAGGTCCTCTTCACCACAGTGCAGCCGCACTGCTGGAGGGGCTGCGTGGGTGGGAGCTCCGCACAGCTCTGCCTGGGAGAGACGTCCTGGCACAGGCTGGCACCTGGCTGCTCCACTCAGCGGGAAGGTGAGCCCGGCCTGGCGGCTGATGCAGAGCAGTGGGCCAAGGAAGTGTCTGGGGGACAGGTGCACCCCGGCCCAGGTGGGCACCTGGAGGGTGGGAATAGCCAGACCTGGCAGGACACAGGCTGGGGGTGCCCTGTGCCACCCTGGGTACGAGGGCACACGGGGAGTCCCCTGGCTGTGCAGGATGCTTCTGGTGTAAATACTGCAAGAGACGTGGGCGAGGGGTGGTCCAGCAGTTGAGAACCAGGCAGGGCAGTGCACGCAGCAGCCAGGCGGGGAGCAGGGGCACCCTGGGCATCTCCATCCCGTGGGCAGGGGGCGGCACGGGCTCAGAGCTGTGACATTCTCTTGGACTTTGGTGGCGGAGGCGGTGGCAACTTCAGGCCTTTTCCTTCTGCCGTCGGCGATGTGGATGCCTGCGAGCAGAGGGCAGTTAGCGAGGGGGGGCAGCGGGGGGGGGGGGGCGGGGGCCGGGGCCCGGGGCCAGGCGGTACCTTTCCTCCAGCTGCGCTGTCGCTCTGCTCCAGGAACGCCTCGTACACGGTGGGGCTGATCTTGTGGGGGCAGCGGGCAGGACCTTGCTGGCACTCTTCACGCGGCCGCCGAAGCCGGTGGGAGATAGGGAAAGCCCTGCGCAGGCAGGGGAGGGGGCTGGGGCGGGTGGGCCAGCCTGGGGGGGGGTCCCAGGCTGCCAGGGCCAGCACTTGTGCCTGCGGGAGCACGGCTGCGCTTTCGGTACCCAGTGCTCCCCGCCTGCTCCCAGCTGAAAGATGTGCCTGTGCCATTGTGGAAATGGGGCAGGGGGCTGAGGGCACCTGTGCTGGGGTGCAGAGCTTGGGGCTGCTGCTACCTGCACTGCTGGTCGTGGGGGCACAGCCCTGCTCACGGATACAAGGGTTGGATGCTGCTGGGGGTGTAGGGGCTAGGGAAAGTCCCCCCCACTACCATGCTAGGGACCAGGGGAGGGGTGCTGGAAAGGCACCCCTGAGCCAGCAGCCGTGGTGGGGGAGTACTCTGCAGTGCTGGGCTGAGCACCAGCAGCATCTCGGCTTGGGTGGGGGCTGTTTCCCATGGGGAGCTGCCCAGGGCTGCTCTCGCCTCATGTTGTGGGAGAGTCTCCTCTTCTCAATCCTGGGGCACAGAGGGGGAGGCTCAGTGCCTCACAGGGGGGCAGGCTGCACCACAGCGCCCGTAGCCCCAGGAACACAGCAGCCTCTGGCAGGCTGTGATGCTCCTGCAGCACCCTGCCCACAGCACCGGGTCTCTAGCCTTGTGCCCTGCCAGCCTCCACTCCTACCATCAGCTGGCTGTGCCCTACAGTGGGGGCTGCCACCAGCCCCACAAGGGGTCCTGTCCATCCTGGGGGCCTGGTACTGCTACCGGGGGCCAGGGTCTCCAGGTGCAGCAGAATGCCTGGGGGGGGGAGCACAAGGGGGGCCCTGGAGTGGAGAGGGAGGCACCAGGGCTGTGCTGAACATCACCTTGGGCTCTGGCAGCTCCGAGATGGACTGGCACAGGTCCTGCCGCCGGTACCCGAAGAAGGTGCTGGAGCGGTTCTCCTTACGCTCACCTCCTGCGGTCCTCGCTCTCGGAGGTGCGATGGGGCAGGCTTTGGGGGTCGAGGGTACCTCCATGCTGTGGAGTAACTGCAGCTGGTGAGGGAGGGTCAGGGACATGGGGAGCTGGGCTACACCATGGGCCAGCCAGGACCATGGCCAAGAGTGACCACCCTCAGCAGCGGATGCTTTAGAGCAGGGTGAAGACCAGCAAGACAAGCATGGATGGCTCAAGTGACCGCAGTGTCCAGGTGAGCCTGGGGGCTGCACATCGAGTGTCTCTGCTCTCTGCCATCCTCCCCAGGGTCAGAGCCACCATGGTGGGCATGGCAGGACAGATCCCTGGGATGCAGCTTGGCCTAAAGGGAAACTGGGAGGGCAGTGGGCTGGGGGAGGTGGGAGGAGAAGCATCTGGAGCAGAGGACAGTGAGGATAGCTCCGTGGTAAAAAGCCAGCAGGGAGGGGGTGAGGGCAGTGAGAGGGGGTGGCTTGGGGGGCCAACACGCCCCACCACAGCACTTGCCTGTCTCCAGCATGGCTCAGCTGGGTCCCAGTCAGGTCCCCAGGCCATGGACCGGGGGTCGTCCACTCCGCTGGGCCTCAAAGCAGACCTGAGAGCACAAGGAGCCTGAGAGCGCAGGAGGGATGAGAGTGCAGAGCCTCTCCTCTCCTTCCTCCAGCTCAGGCAGGGGGCAGCACTGCCCTCGCTGCCTGGTGCTGGATTTGTGCCAGTACTGGTCCCCCCCACAGCAGTGCCATCCTCTCACCCAGAGCAGGCGGGAGACCCCGAGGTCACCCATGCACAGTGTGTCGCTGCTGCAGCTGCCCGCCCCATCAAGCTGTTCCTTCCTGACCCAGACCCTGCACTACCTTGTCCAGTGTCATCCCCTGGGTGCCACGCACCACCCTGAAAGCCGCTGGGCCTGCACCCTGCTTACCACCTTGGCACTCACCATCTCCCCGCACCCCATACTGGGTTCTCCACCTTGGGCCCGCAGCTGCACGAAGCACTGCTCCATGCGCTCATGGAAGGGCCGCAGGTCCTCTGTCACCTTCCGCCCCATGGATCCGGATCCCCTCTGCCAGCAGTGGGGTCTGCGGTGGGGAGAACAGGGACGGGACTGCCTGGGCTGTGGGGCTCCCCTGGGACAGGGTATGCTGGGCACTTGGTGGCCCCGGGGCAGCTGTCCCCTCTGGCTGCTGGAGGGATGCTGCAAACTGTACCTGCCAGGCGATCAGGTCCTTCAGCTTCTCGATGTTCCTCTCATCCTCAGGGTGCTCCTGCAGGTAGGACTCCTGGAAAAAAGCCTGCAATGCCCCCCCCCCCCCCCCAAGTCCCGCTGATGGTCTGGCTTGGCTCCGTGTAGGCAGGGGACAGCACTAAGCAGTACCAGTGCTTGCGGTCACCAGCCCCGAGAGTACCCCGCGCTGGCTCCAGTGCGGCACCCACACATCCCTCACCGTCTCGTACTTGGCGAAGCCACCCATGACAGCAGGGTCCACGATGCCGTTGAGCAGCATGGAGAGGGGATTGATGGGCAGGCTGGGGTCATTCTGGTGCCGGTTGATCTCGCTCATAATTTTCTCATTTGTTTTCATCATGGTCTCAATGGCATTTTCCCAGGGGGGGGGAGGATGATGGTCTGTGCCCAGGGAGGGAGGGAAGGTCAGCAGCCAGCTGACCCAGCGACCTTTCCATCCTGGTTAGGGTGGTCTCTCCCTGGCCCCGCAGGAGAGAGGCCCTGGGGGTTGCACATCTCACCCCACGAAGCCCCTCAGACCCTTGGCACCGGCTGCCTGGAGCTGAGCCGAGGGCTCATGGGGGCAAACATTGGAAGTGCTGGTCACCAGCTGCACGCCCAGGCTGCTGGCAGCGTTGG
This sequence comes from Falco cherrug, assembly GCF_023634085.1. Lineage (NCBI taxonomy): Eukaryota > Metazoa > Chordata > Aves > Falconiformes > Falconidae > Falco > Falco cherrug. The sequence continues at coordinate 38,154,065 of NC_073697.1, forward strand.
TCCTGCCAGCAAGAGGGCTGCAAGCCCGGTGGAGGGACGGTGTGGCAGCAGTGAGCTTATGGGAAACCCAGGGAAACCTCATTGTCCTCACTGGGCAGGGGGCAGCCGTGCAACATGCAACAGCGCGTGTGCAGCCCAAGCACTGCAGCAGACGCGTGTGTGGCAGCACTCACGCAGCTGTACAGCCCCTGTGCTCTGCAACAGCCCAGCTAGGGACTTCACATGCCTTCACTGCTGTAGCACATGAAACACCCTGGGCTTTGGCCAAGAACTCCCTCTGACAAAGGTGTAAAAAACCACACGTGGAGCTGTTGTCAGCAATGCCAGAAGTAGCAGCGGTCTGCTGAAACTCCCCCCTGCGCCTCTGCCGCTCCCCACACGTGGTCTCCTGCTTCCACAGAGATGTGTCCCGGCAGTGAGCCACACCAACCACTGCCCTGTCACCAGGGTTGATGCTACCAGCACCAGTCAGTGCCCTGAGTGCTGGGGAGGGTCTCTGTGCCCATTGTCAACAGAGAAACCCTTCCCTGTGGCCTGGGGACGTGGCCTGGGATGGTGTTCCCACATGGCACTGACCTGAGATCAGCCCTGGAGCTGTGGCATGGGGGGCTAAGGTGGTGCCAGAGGGGGGGTTATCCCTGCTGCTTGGTGGGGGTGGGTAGCTGAGGGAAGGGGGGGCCCATGCCCCCACAACCCGCTCTGCAGGCAGAGGGTGCATGTGGGAGCTGGGTCTGCTGTGCCACAGGTGCACTGGGCCACACACCTGAGGGACCATGGCAGAAAGCTAGGAGTCGTGGGGTCTGGGGGCTCGAGCGCTGGGTGGGCTGGATGGAGTTTGCACTGAGCGCAAGAGACTGAGGGGGTGCAGGATCTCAGCCGGGGGGCACCAGGCAGGGACACGCTCCCCGCAGCCTGGCTTGAGCTGCCAGAGCTTGGGAAGAGTGGAAGAGGCTGGGAGCAGCACACTCCCCTCCCCTGGATCTGGGGGTTTGCAACGCTGCTCATGGAAGGGCTGCCCTGGGAGGGCCCCCACTCCCCCGCCCCGCCCCCCCCCCCCCCCCCTTGCTCCTCACCGTCGTGGTGGAGGTCACCGCAAACCAGCGTAGGATGGCCAGGCAGGGGGGTAGGCTGTTACAAAGGTTGTCCCGCTCAATCCACATGGTCTGTGAGGAGGACAGCAGTCATCCCTCTGGCCTCCTCCCCATCACCCTGGGACACCCCCTGGCTGCCCTGTGGGGCAGGGGGCTCACACATCCCCTTCCCATGGGCACAGGACCACCACCTTCCCCATGCCCAGGACTGGGTGACCCCTGTCTCTCCTGCATCCCCATTCTTCTGGACACCTGGCTCCTCACAGGGCTCCCCCGAGCTATCCCCATCCCTCCCAGCTGGGGGGGGGGGTCTGGCAGCCCCACCAGCACTCACTGCAAATTCATTGTCTGGATCCTTTGGGCCTTTCTTGAAGGGTCGTGAGTAGCTGAACTTCTGGACATGGTTGGCTTTATAGAAACTGCAGGGGAGGGAAGGAGCAGAGCGTGGGAGAGGACCCCTGTTGTGTCCCCCTCCCAGGGCGGGTGCACCCACTCTGCGCTGGGGCACTGACTTGGTGATCTGCTCCGGGATGCTCCGGTCCTTGAACCGGACCTTGGATTCCTCCATCCGGGCTGCACAGTGAAACACTGGATATCTGTGGGAGTGAAGGAGCCACAGGCACGCATCACAGCAGATGGGGGGCTGCGGGGAAGAGGGCGTCCAGGGCCTGGAGCAGGGAGAACCCCAGGGGTGTGTGCAGGGCTTGTGAGGGGAGGTGCTGTGGGATGCACACAGGAATGAGCCACCCTCCCAGCCCTGTCCCCATGCTCAGAGGATACACTGGCCTGGGGAGCCGGTGATGTCCTGGCCAGGTGGGGATGTGCTCTTCAGCTTCTCGGCACTGGGGAAGGGGCTCAGCAGCTGCATCTCGAAGTCCTCCCGGCGCTCATACTCCTTGCCCCGGTAAATGAAGACCTTGTTCTGTGGGGGAGGAAGAAGCAGCCCATCCCAGTGCCCTGTGGAGCCCTCAGCTCTGTGCTCCAGCTGCAGCAAGCCTCAGTGCATTAGGGGGCAGGCACTGACAAGGCCGAGCATCCAGCCAAGTGGGAGACCCCCCCTCTTGGAAAAAAACATTTCCCCAAACCCAGAAACTGGAGGAAAAAAGAATTAAGGCACATGGAAAATAAGGAGGTGATTGGTGACAGCCAACACAGCTTGACTAAGGGCAAATCATGCCCAACAAAATTGGTGGCCTTCTATGATGGGGTTACAGCATTGGTGGATGAAGGAAGAGCAACTGACATGACCTGCCTGGAGCTGTGCAAAGCATTTGACACTGTCCTGTACGACATCCTCGCCTCTAAACAGGAGAGACATGGATTTGATGGATGGACCACTTGATGGCTAAGGAATTGCCTGGATGGTAAAAAGTTGCGGTCAATGGCTCGACGTCCAAGTGGAGACCAGTGGCAAGTGCCATTTTCAAGGGTCAGGACTGGGACCGGCGCTGTTCAACAGCTTTGTGAATGACACGGACAGTGGGATCGAGCGCACCGTCAGCAAGTCTGCTGACACCAAGCTGCGTGCTGCAGTCAACATGCTGGAGGGAAGGGATGCCATTCAGAGGGACCAGGACAAGCTTGAGAGGTAGGGCAACGACAACCTCATGAATTTTAACAAGGCCAAGTGCAAGGTCCTGCCTGTGGGTCGGGGCCATCCCAGGCACAAATACGGGCTGGGTGGGAGAACGGATTGAGAGAGGCCCTGAGGAGAAAGACTTGGAGTGTTGGTTGACAAGAAGGTCAGCACAACCTGGCAATGTGCACTTGCAGCCCAGAAAACCAGCTGAATCCTGGCCTGCATCACCAGCAGCGTGGCCAGCAGGTCGGGGGAGGGGATTCTCCCCCTCTGCTCCACTCTGGTGAGACCCCATCCTGCAGCACTGTGTTCAGCTCCAGGGTCCCTAGCTAGATGGCCTTTAAGGTCCCTTCCAAGCCAAACCATTCTATAATAATGGATGGGCTGGCTCGGGCAGCCAGCACTCTGGAGGGAAGGTGGCTGGGCACGCAGTGACTGGGGTCTGCGGATACAGAAACCATCCAGGAGGAGAGCAAGGAGCCCTTGAAACCCCACTGTGACCTCTGTGAAAATGATGCCACACGCACTCCAGCCCTGACAGTGGGGGTAGGAAAATAAGGGATGAACACACTGGATGGAAGAAGCCCACCGACATGTATCAGAGTGGATTAAAAAAACTAAGGAATGTAATAGGAGTGAATGGGAATGAAATACTTGGCTCTTGCCCAGAAAGACAAGCCCTGCCCTCCACAGGTGGGTGCCAGGAGCATGTTGGCCAGCACAGGAAAAGGGAGAGGTGCTGAGCAAGCCCGTGCCTACAGCACTGCTGCGCAGGGATGGGGGAGAGGGTAGGGGGCTCCCGCAGTGACCCTGGAGGTACCTGAATCTGTTCATAAAGAGCACAGCTAGCACAGACCCATCTCTGCACCAGGCGTACAGTACGACACCCATCTGTGTGCAGCCCAGACACGCCATGGTGCAGGAATGCGTACCTGTGCACCACAACCCTGGAACAGCGCAGGTACAGCCATGCGCCAGGGATGGAGCAGATCCCACCTCACCATGGGCCACAGGGACAGCCCAGCAAGAGATACAGTGTCCCCATGCACCAAGGACACAGTTCAGGAGCGTGCGTTACAGAGAAGCACAACTTTCCCTGCCTTGCTTTTCTTCCCTAAGTCTGTCTCCAGCTGTTTGTGAACAGGGACGGTAACCCCTGCTGTTGCGAGAGTGAAGCTGCTGGGTTTGTCTGACTGTTCCCAACCCCTTCCCGCAAGCAGGGACAGAGGTGGCTGGCATGGAGCTGAGCACCCGAGCGCCTCTGGGCAGGCAGCACAGGGAGGATGCCCCACCAGCAAAGGCAAACCCACCTGGACCTGGCACCACCCATGTCACCAGGCATGGCTGGGTGCCTGTGGGGCAGCGGCACAGAGCAGAGGAGCTTTGGGACAGAGCCTGCCCCCACCACACCGCTCATCCTTGGAGAAGGCTCAACGGGACAAGCTGCTGCCTTTGGGGCAGAGCGCATTCTGCTGGCAGAGCCAGATGGCACCACGGGGCCGCGGGTGGTGCCTGCTGCCCCGCTGGCAGAACTGGCAGTGCCCACTGCATGTGCTGCATCGCTACATGCTACGCTGCTAACGTGCGGCGTCTTGTTAGTTCACTCATAAGGAGGCAGAGCTGGGGGATCCAACACACGCACAAACACACACACACACACAACCCTGCTGGGGCAGGGGCTGAGAGCCGGAGGGGCAGCACCAGAGCCACCACCGCTCCCGGAGGGCTCCAGAGAAGGTAACAGGAACCTGGAGGAGCAGAGGCCCCCCCACCCACCAGGGAGCTGCAGCTTCTCACTTCATGCTTTTTGTCCGCAGCCAAGATCCTGTGCTGACCCTGGCAAATCCCTGACTCAAAAGCAGCATGCCGGAGCAGCTGGGTCTCGTGGACCCCGTGCCACAGCCCGCACCAAGCCAGGGCCAGGGCAGCTCCCTCTGTGCCCTGCTCGCGTGTCCCTGGAGACACCCTCGTCCCAGCGGGCAGGGACCCCATGCTCCTGCCCAACCCACTCCAGCTCTCCCAGCTGGGGACAGAGCGCTCGGCCCTGGGGACCCAGCCATCACCAGCACCGCGGTGAAGGGCACAGCCCTGGCCTCGGGGCAGCCAGGGGCCACTTACCCGGAGGAAGGTGGGGAAGCCTTGCCCATAGTAGCCCACAGCGAAGTAGTCCGGGCTGGGCCGTAGCACCTTCAGGATCTTCTCATAGAACTTGGCTTCCCGCTGCTGCAGAGAGAGAGGAGCAGGAGTGGGGGGCTCTGCAGACCCCCGGTCCCTCCCCACGGCTCGTGGCACCCCAGCCTGTTCTGCTGGCAGCCACACCCTGCCCGGCCCAGGCACTCACCAGGATGTCACTCAGCATCTCATAGTTGAAGACTTCACTCTCGTACTGCTCCGCCAGCTCCTTGCAGATATGAATGGCCTCCTCCCACATCTGCACAGATGGGGCCAGGGTGGAAGCCCCACAGTGCGGGGTGAGGCACTGGGGGCTTCTGGGGGGGGACCAGCCTCATCTGCAGGGGCACCCACAGCCCTGCTCCTTAGTGAGGTGGGGGGGGTTCTCCCTGTGCAAGCTGGTGGTCTGGCTGGGCACTGGTGGGCAGCAGCAGGACTTGGCTTCCCAACACCTCCAGCACCTGAGCCCCCTGGCCAGACAAACCCCTCTGCCGGGGGTGTCCCAGCTGCCGGGCCCCAGGCAGTATGAAGGCCGGGGGCTGAGGCTGGATGGGATAGGAAGGACAGCCATGACAGGTGGGCAGCTGTGGGGTGAACCACCCAGCCTGGGCTTGCTGCAGGAGAGCTCCAGCCCCACCACAGCGGAGGGGAGGGTGGGTGGGCCGTGCTGAGGCTGGGGGCTCGGAGCAGGAGGCAGCTGTGGCTGGGGAGCCGGGCTTACCCTGGGTGAGGGGGGCTGCTGGGGCACACGGCCATGCTTACCTTGCCCTGGTCAAAGTAGTCGATGATCTGGTTGTAGAGAGCCTCTTTTAGCTGGCGCTGGGTGTGCAGGCTGGGGCTGTGCAAGCCCTGCATGGGGGCTGTGTTCGCCTCATCTGACCACTGTGCAGAAGCAGCAGGAGCCCATCACACTGAGCCCCTGCAGCCCCCCACGTCCCCCACAGCACCCCTGCCCCACCTTGAGGAGCCGGGCGTGCAGCAGCAGGGTGTAGGCTCCTTCCGTGTAGTTCTCGTGTAGCTGACGTGCAAGTCCTTCAGCTTGTACAGGTACCTGGGAGCAATGGTACCGTGTGCGGGGGCACGACAGCCGGCATGGCTCAGGGTCCAGCCCCCGCTCCTCCAGCGGGGTATGTCCCCCACTGCTAGCCGGGGGGGCTGAGCTCCTGGCACTCTGCCCCTCCAGCCGTTTGGCCACCCCATCCCACCTGCCTGGGGCCAGGGTGGTGGTGGGCAGGTGAAGCTCAGGGTACTGTGACCCCCTTGCCCCAGGGCAATGCCGGTTTCCCTGGGGCTGCGCTCACCTGATGTACATGGCCTGGCGGTCAATCTCCTTGTAAAAGTTCTGGGGAAGAGCAGACGAAAAACGTTTGAGTAGCCCCAGGAGGGGGCTCATGCCACAGCGCCCCTCCTCCCCCCCCCCCCCTTTCCCATCCATCATGCCTTGCTCTGGGTCATGGTGCTGCCAGGACCGTCCCCACGCAGGGACTGGGGCTGCCCTGGGCAGCAGGGCGTTGCACAGTGCCTGCCAGCAAGTACCTCCCGGGGGACACCAGGTCTGGCACTCTGTACCCCGTCTCCACTGTGCCAGGAGCACCACAGCCCCTGGGGGTATCGGGGGGATGTGGGGCTGAGCCCTGCTGGCCCTGGGGAACTGGGGGCATGGGGCGGGTGCCCACCAGGAGGTTGACGGTGCAGCTCATGCTGTAGGTTTTGTTCTCATCATTCCTAACAGCCCGGTAGTCGAGGAGCCGCTCCAGGAGCCCAGTCACCAGCGCGACAAAGTTCTCCCCGGGCTTGGCCAGCTCGGGGGTGTCTCCGGGCAGCAGCTAAGCAGGCTGGGGAGGAGAGAAGGTCACAGGCCTCAGGCATGCTCAGCTCCACAGCACTCCCACCCTCCCCACCCCCGGCTCACCTCCCCTGAGGTGCAGGGAGTTGGGAAGGGGAGGCAGGCCCCCCCAACGAGGGTCAAAAAGCGGCAGTCGGTGTGCAGCGAGACAGAGCAAGCCTCCCGCTGACCCCTACCAGGCACATCAGGCTCGGAGCAGAGACCTGACAGCTCCACCTGCACCGCACACAAATCCACAATGGGCACCACGGGGCAGGAACAAAGCCTGGGCAGGGCAGGGGCATCACCTGCAGCAGGGCAGGGGCAATTCCTGGGGAAGGGGCACTGCCAGGGGCAGGCTGGCTGGGGCAGATGTGGTGTGCAAGGGGCACGTGATGCTGCTGAGGCAGCAGCCTTCCTCCTCTCAGGCCCTGCTTCTCCAAGAGGCATGCCCTGGATCAGAGTACAGCGTGAGGAGGAGTGGGATGGCCAAGATTCAGCTGGGGCAGGAGGATGGCAGACAGCAAAGGGTTGTGCTCTAGAGAGAAGGTTGCAGGGATGTCACCGCATACTCACATGCTCTCAAAAAGCTGCTTGTACTGCTCATCTCCCCGGCCGCCCTCCACCTCACTGTCCAGCTTGCGCAGGATCTCATCCTCAAACTGCAAGAGATGTGCGTGAGCACAGCCAAGCAGCCAGGGGCGTGCTGAGCTCGGCCCCAGGCTGCTGCAGCTGCAGCCCCCAGGACAGGGGGCCACAGCGCTGGGACAGGAGGGGCTGCAGGGAGCTGGAGCCAGCTCAGGAGCCCAAACAGCCCCCAGGCTCAGCGGCTGCAGGCCCTTCCCCCAGCACTGCCTGGCACAGGGGTCCCTGTCTGTCTGTCTCCTGCCCTCCAGGTCCCTGACTTGCTCCCCAGTCCCCATCCCGCTCCTGTGCTGGCCTTGTTGCTGTCCCCCCAGCAGCCTGGGGCCCGGCTGACCCCGGGGTTCTCTGGGAAGTGCCCTGTGCCCCCTAAAGCCACAGTTTTCCCTGCCAGGAGTGGCAGGGCTGTGCCTGCCTGTGGCCCCCCATCTCCCAGCTGATGCTCAGCCTTCAGGTCCACGGGGTTTGTGCTGCAGCTGCAGCTGATGGACCCAAAAGCCTGGGGGATCCTGCAACTGCATGGTATGGGAAGGGGGGGGCCTGGACCAGACGTCTAATTACTGGTACCCCCTGCCTCCATGCTGGGTGCCTCCAGGGGTCTGCACATTCCAAACTCAGGGGTCCTTCTCCCCCTGGGTCAGGGGCACAGCCATGGTCGGCTCCTGAGCCACAGAGCACCCTGTGCCACAATGGCTTGTGGACATTGCCGGTGAAGACCTCAGGCCCTCTGAGCCCAGCCGTTTCCACACCACTCCTCCGACGGAGCTCTGCTGTGGCTGCAGACCCGGGCAGGAGCAGGGGGTTGGGGAAGGGGCCGCGGCACCTGCAGCTCTAAGTGCACCCAGCCCCTCTCCTCCCATGGAACACCCCAACAGGGGGAAAGGCTTCCAGCTAAGAAGAGACAAATGCCATCTGGTCAAAACCTGGAAAGGCCTTTTGCATTGAGAAAACTGACAGCAAAGAGGGAAGACAAGTAGAAATGTAGAGGTTTATGCAGACCTCCCTGCTCCCACTGTGTTCTTGTTTCCAGGCAGCGCCGGGACCAGCTGAGTGGGTGACACCTGACCTGTCCCTGCTAGTCCCTGGGAAATCCTCTGTATCGCCTGGCAGCTCTCCCTGCTCCTCACGTCCCTGCCAGCTCCCTCATCCCTCCCTCCTGCAGCCCCACATCCCAGAATGAAAGAGGGGAGGCAGATGAAAAAGGTGGAGGCATCACCTCCACCCACCCCGAAAGGGACAGTCCAGCCTGGGTGAGGAACAGGATCCGGCCACAGCCCTGAGCACTCACCCGGCTGAAGCTCTCAGTCAGCTGGTACTCGCAGAGCATCATGTCAAAGAAGATGGGGATGGTGGACTTGCGCAGCTCCAGCTCCGGCACGAGCGTCATCTCCAGGATGGGGCCCACCATGCCTGGGATGAACTTGATCTTGTGATGGCCTGGGAAGGGCAGGGAGGTCTGGGGGCTGGGGCTCCCGCAGCCTGCTCCCTGGGGCCAGCCCTGGCCTGGGACCCTGCAGCTCTGAATGGGCAGCAACGTGTGGAAGAGGAGGGGGAGAGGTGCTGGGAAGAGCACACCTGGGTTAGGCAACCACAGCACAGCTAGGCATTCCTCCAGGGCAGCCGTGCTGGTGGGCAGGTAACGCTGCACGGCCAGGCCAGCACACCCAATGATCGGCTATGGGACCATCAGCTGGGGCTGTGCTGGTGTCCTGCGGGCCCTGGCACATGCGAACAACCCATGCAGGAGCCTGCAGGCACCCGTCACTGCTGCCCTGCAGGCTGCCCCACACACTCTCTGCAGCTCCCCGCTCTCTTCTGGGATGTGGGGCAGAGACCTGAGATGCTGCACCCTCCCTGCCTGCCTGGCCCTGGGATGCTGAGGCAGTGTGACCTGCACAGTGCAGGGGGAACGAGGCAAGGCAGGACCGGGGAATAGGAAGGCAGGGCTGCAGGCAGACGCCAGCCCAGAGAGGGGAGGCTGCCCACAGGGAGTGTGAGCTTGCGACTGGTCACAGCACCTGTGGGCTCACACACCCATGGCCTTGCACACCTGCAGGTGTGTGCATGCCACAGGCTCATGTATCCCACAGACTGCACATCCCATAGCATCTCACAGCTTGCACACCCTGCAGGCTCACATGTCCCACAGGCTTGCACGCCTGCAGATTCACACACTTGCAGGCTCCCATGCCCCACACCAGCAACATCCTGCTCCCCAGCACCTATTTTGGGGACAGTACTGATGATCACCAACCAGCCTGCAGAGACTCGCCAAGCCTCCTCGTTGCTGGCCACACTGCGGCTCACCTAGGTTGTACCACATGTCCCGAATGGAAGCTCCGATTGTGGCTCTCATGTCCCCATACCTGCCAGGATGGCCGTTGGTTAGCATTGCTCTGTAGCCTGGGGCACAGCATCCAGGCCAAGGGCCCAAGCACAGCCTGAACATCTCATCCCGAAATCCCTGACCCCAAAGTGTGGCAGCAGGCTGGGGCGGGCACCTGAAGCCCAGCTGCAGAGCTCAGCCCCAGGGTGCTGCTGGCAGCCAGGCCGGGGTAGGGCGGGGGGCAGAGAAGGCAGGAGTGACTTACTTGGCCAGGATGCTGTTGCGCTTGGCTTGGGAGAAGTTCTCCAGCTGCAGCGATTCCTGAGTGAGGAAAGCCACGGCCAGGTGGAAATAGTTGTTCCAAAGCTGCAGTGAAAACACGTGGCTGAGGGTGGGTGGCATGGCGGGGCTGGGGGCCAGGCTGGGTCCCCTCTCTGGCTCCTGCAGGGCACAGGCAGCCCCACAGCTTGGGGCAGCACCTGCTCACCTGCAGCTCGAAGCTGCTGTCATTCAGGAACATCTTTGTCAAGGTCATGGCAAACTGGTTGATGGCACGCAGGAACTCCCTGTGGGGTAAGTGGCCACGGGGGTACTGAGCGGAGGGCAGCCGTGCTGCCTGCCCACCACCCGCAGGCAGGGCTGAGTGGCATCCGGGCTGGCGGCTCCCAGGGATGGCAAGGTCAGGGGCGGTGGGGTGGGGGACAGGCCTCGCAGTGCCCTGGGGCTGGGGCTAGCAGTGCACTCCTGCCTGCATCCACACTCCAGCTTTCTGCCCACTGTGGTGCAGCCAAACACTGCCCAGGTGCACCAGTCCGGCACGCCTGGCATCCCTGCCCTGCACAGACACCCAGGGTGGGAGGGATGGGATATCTAGTGTCAGCTTCCCAATGGCCACCAGAAGCCCCCTGCTACGTCGACAGATCTGCAGAGAGCAGCTCTGCCACCCAGCTCCCAGATGGGGCCGGACTGTCCCAGGACAAAGCAGGAAGTGCCTGGAGCTGCCCCGAGCCAGTCAGAGCCTGGGCCCAGGGCTGTTCGAGGGGGTGAAGCCGGCCTCAGGCTGCCTGGCATAGCTGTGCTCCCGTGGCCACATGCCCCATGCCCCAGCAAGGTCCCTCGGGTTCTCACATCCAGCCCCAATGTCCGCCTGCAGGTCCCTCCCAGCCCAGAGTTCCTCACCGGTTCTGCACCATGTTCATCACCATCCAGTCGGAGGGGTACACGGTCTTGCCAATCAAGTCCTTGAAGAGGATGAAGGTCTCCATGAGGAAGTCCTGCCAGGGAGGAGGAGATGTCAGGAGCTAAGCTTGACCATGATGCCCTCCTGGAGTGATGCTGTGCTGAGCACCGAGGCTGGGAGCAGCCCTTGCCACCTGACAGCAAAAGCTTCACATCTGTGGAGCAGGGTTGCGGGCTGTGACGAGGTCCAGGGCAGGTGGCACCAGTGCCAGGTGCCTGGGTGTGGGCAGGTCATTGGGACCACTGGGATGCCCCAGCTGACACCTGAGGCAGAGAGGCAGGTGCCAGTGATGGAGGGCCCGGGTCTCGCTGTGTGGGGCAGCACTCACCATCAGCTCAGGCCGGGAAGGGAACGCCTTGATGTAGGAGCTGTAGTGGTCCTTGTCCATCTGGCTCAGGATGGCAGCCATGCAGGCCACGTAATGACTCTGGGGGAGAGGGGCTGGTCAGGCACTGCCAAGGCCCCGCAGCCAGCAACTGTCCATCTTCCTGCAGACGGTCCGGTCCGCACCCTCGCCCTCTGCCTGCCGTGGTCCCCCCCTTCTGCCCTACTCAGCCCTGGCTCCTGCAGCCAGCCCTCCTTTCTCAGCCCCATACACCCTGCTCCAGGGGCAGGACAGCTCTTATGCCTGCTGCCTGCCGTGATGCTGGGGAGGACACAGGTGTAGTTACATAGCTTATCAGTTGGAGCACACATCTGTAATTTTTAAGGTAATTTAAGGCAATCTGTGGATGTAAGTGCATTTGAAAAATGGCAAGCAGCTTCTTTCTGGAGGCTGGTGTGTCTATAGTGTGCCCCTAGCAAAGGGTCCCACATGGAGCCATTAGCTCCACTCCTGCCCTTTGTTGGGAGGAGGAGCACAGTGGTGGCACTGGCACGGGCTGACCAGGATGCCCGTCTCTGCATAGGGAAAAAGGCCATGCCTGATCTCCAGATTGTGCTCAGCTGGTGAAATGGAGGCATGGGTAGGAGGGTCAACACCCACCTGCTGCTCACCAGTGTTTCATCTTCCATTTAGCTAATTAGTGCAACATTTTTTTTCTTGGTGATACTTTGAACAGATGAGCCTGCAATAGACTTGCTCTTGGGACAAAGCTACAGGAAACTCTGCTGGGAACTGAGCAGCAACTGAAGCCCAAAAAGCCAATGGAGTCAGGGCCCTGGGTCACTGAATGGGGGCATTGCTCAGCTGCCATGGATGTCCTGAGCTCTGCTCATTCAGGCAGTGGCCAGCTGTGGCACCGATCTCAGAGAAATACTGTAAAGCATTGCTTCCTCAAAGGATGGCTGCTGCTGGATAGAAGGTACAGTCTTGGGGGGGGGGGGGGGGGGCAGTTTTCAAGGAGACACCACCACAGCTAGCTCACAGCTGGGTGTGTGCAAAGCAGCTCTAAGCCCTCACGTGATGTTTTAGGAGTCTGTATCCCAGGAGTCACCCCACACTGAAAGTCACCCAGGGATGCAGCACCATGGTCCAGCCCGCAGCACAGCAGCACAGTCAAGTGTGTGGAAAAGCTGACCGCTCTCAGCAGCAGCCACCATCACAAGGGTGCTGTCACCCTGCACACAACCACCAGAACCTGCTGGGGAACATACAAACCAAACCAACCACCTTCAGAAGCGCCATGGTGTGCTGGGGATGGGCAGAGCCCGGGGTTGGTCAGGTCACTCTAGCGTGGTGGGAAGCCTGGTACTGCCAGGGCGGGGTGTGTGGGTGTGTGTGTGAACACTCGGCCATGAAAGCACCCGACGCTTCCTATTATTAAAGACCCATTTTTAGCAGTGCCCAGCGCTGAGCACCACTACCCACCCTAGTGTGCACAGGAAAAACCCTCGTGGCACTGCACAAAGTCACAGGGTTACACAAAGTCACAGGGTTACACAGGCCCCTTCCAGCCCTGGCGGGTCAGCTGCTGCCAGACCTTCCTCCTGGCTCATTCCACCAGCTCCAGTGTTCTCCACAGCAGGGACAGAGCCCCGCCACAGCCCCAGGCCAGCCCTTGCCATCTGCACAGAGCGGCCAGCAGCATTTCAAAGGCCAAGGGGGACAACCCAGGGCCACTTGCCTGTTACCAGTGACAAGAGGGGCCAGGTTTGCCCTGTTGGCCCCTGGGCAGCCCCAGCAGCGGGGCCAGGGGAACTCCTCAGGCAGGACTGTGGCACATGGCAGGGGATTACTGCAGGGACAGGCCCCAGGGTGCAGGCAGGCTTGCAGGGAATTATCTTGTGAGAAGCAAAGGAATCAAACCCCAACAGATCCCAGTCCTTTTAACATCAAAGTGAAGCCACAGTTCCTTGGCTTCCCTGCTGAATGCTGGCAGGCAGCAGGACCAGCAGCACCTGCACACAGGGAGGCTGCAGAAGCACGCTGCAGAGATCCTTTGGGGACACCGGGTCGCTGGCTGTCAGCGGCTGCCTGCATGGGTCCTGGCAGGTACAGCTCGCCCACAAAGCTGGAGGCAAATCCCTCCTCACCACGCAGCAGGGCCTGCTCCCAGAACATGGCTCAGGAGCAGGGGATGCCCTGCCCACAAGGGAGCAAGCGCTAAGTGCTGGCAAGGTAGGGAAAATGCCACAAACCCACTCACATTCCCTCAGCGTCCACGTGCAGGATGCCATGGAGCCCTGGTCTTGGGAAAGACCCCACAGCCGGAGCCAGGGTCACCTTCCCCACCGGCAGAGCCCGGCTGCGCAGCTTCGCTGGGGCGGCGCAGCCTGAGCCTTCGCCGTGGTCCTGGGGGGGCACTTCTCACGTGCCGGCCAGGGGTGCACATCGCCCACCGCCAGAGAGAGAAGTGCTGCGTGACCAGCACAGCTCCGCGGGAAGCTCGAGGCAACGCAGGAAGGCGACGGGAGGAAACTTCTGCAGCCAGCCAGTCAGTTCTGGGGATCTGATGAGATTAGTTCAGTCATCTGGAAACAGCTGTTCTGGTGGCTGCTGGAATTAGATTCAGTGAACTCTCTGCACCTCCTGCTACACTTTCTTCAAGGGGACCGGTATTTACATTTAAATTACCTCACTGGGAGCCACACAGCCAGGCACCACCACACGAAGGGGCGTAGTCTGTCCTGTGGACAGCATGTGCATGGGGAACGGGTCTGGGGGTGGCCCCCAAACCCGCTGGGGTGGTCACGGACCGGAGCGGTTGCAGTCAGCCCCCGGCAAGCCGCAGCCCTGCCGCCCAGCACCTCTAAGAGCCGCCGCACCAGCCGCTGCAGCCTCGGCACGGCCGGGACACGGAGCGCATGGCCGCGCCGCGGGCAGCACAGGCGGCGACCTGGACGGGAGGGTCCGACGGGGAGTCCCGGGCACCGACCGGCTGCGGCGTCTGCACACTCCCGGGGCAGGCGCTGCCCGGAACCCCGGCAGTCCCGGCCCGGGTCCGCGTCGCCGCCTCCGCCTGCCCGGCCCCACGGGGCCGGCATACGCAGCCATCGCAGCGCCCGGGCGGGACCCGGCCGAGAGGCTGCGGCTGCCGGTGCTCCTTCCCCGCCGCAGGGCTCCACCCGGGTACCCCAGACTCCGCGTCCCGCCGCCAGCTCCCGCCCGCCGCTCCGCCCCAGGCTCCGCCCCCGCCGGCTCCGCCCCGGTACCGGCGAGCCCGCGCGGCTCCGCCCCGCCCCGCCGTGCCCCGCGCCCACCGCTGCCCGAGCCGCGCCGCCGCCGAGCACCAGGTACGGGGCGGGCTGGGGAGCGGGGCCTCGGCCGGCGGAGCCAGGCGGGGCGGCGGCCGGGCCGGGCGCTGCGGGCATCGGCCCTGCGGCGGCCGCTGGCTGCGCCGGGAGCGCCGCGGTGGCGGCACCGGGGCCGGCACCGGGACCGGCACCGGGATCCCGTGCGGCGCGGGCACCCGGGGCGGCGCGGCAGCCCCGCGGCAGGGGGTGCCGGGGCGGTGGGGACCTGCGACCGGGGGCGCCGCGGCGAGGGCCGGGAGCGGCGAAGCGGGGCGGGGAGCCCCGAAACTGGGACTCCCCGGCGGCGTCGGGGCGGTCTGGGCACCCGCAGCCGGGAGCCGGGCGCGGCGGCCCGCGGGATGCGCCGAGGCCGGGGCAAGGAGCACGGGCTGGGCGGGTGGGGGGAGCACGGGCTGGGCGGGTGGGGTTCCCCGGTGCCCCTTCCTCCCCGCCGCCGGTGCGCGGAGCCCGGCCTCAGCGGCCCCGTGCTGCCGGGGGTCGCAGCGCTCCCCGGGTCCTCCCGCCGCCGAGCAGGTGCTGCCCGGGGCAGCGCGGGAGGCAGGGGCCGGTGGCACCCCGCGCCGAGCCCCCTACACTGGGCAGCTCGCGGCGAGGTGGCCGGTGGCACCCGGCACCGAGTGAGCCGCTGGCTGTCGCGGCAGGGGTCTCGGGGGGACACAGCCGTGCGGCCGAGGGAGATGAATCCGTGTTGAGAGCTGCTGTGTTAGAGGGGGTCGAAGACCCCCAGGGTCGGGCCCCGGTGCGGCAGCCCCACTGCGTGCCGCCTGCCCTGCGGCCCCGGCAGTTCGGAGCGGGGGGTGCGGGCAGGGAGCCGGGCTGCGGGGGCCGCTGGCCTCGCTCAGCCGGGCTGCCTGGCACCCGCCTCCCCCTCGTCGGGAGCCGCGTCCGTCAGCCGGGGCTGTGCCTGGCTGACACACGCACACGCACGATCCCAGGGATGTCACTTTCTGTACCGCACGCCACGCTGACACCGGCCGAGGGTACGGCTGCTCGGGCTGGAGGGATGCAGGCACGCTGCTCCGGCAGCTCCCAGCGCGGTGCTCCCTGTTCGAGGCCTTTGTGTCTGCCGGCGGGGCTCCGGCCGCTGCTGAGGCAGGAGCGGAGCTGGGTGCAGCTGTGGTTGCTCCCCGTGAAACAGGCAGGCGCAGCTTGCAGGGCTGCTCTGGTCTCTCCGCTCCCCATGGGAGCACGCACAAAACCCAGTTTGAGCCATGGCTCCTTGCAGCGGTGCGAGAGGAGCCTGGGGAAGGGTCTCCGTGGAGCCGTTTCTCTGCTTGGAGCATGAGGCGGACACGTGTGAGTAACCGCCGGGACCCGGCTTTGCCCACCGGTGCCCGCACGGGGCTGGCGGCTGCCTGCGGGCTGGCTGCACGCTCGGAGGCATGGAGTGCTTCTTGCCCACTTGCAGCTCCCGGTGGTCCCCGCAGCTCCTGGGGGCATGGAGCAGGCCCCTTGGCGCGGCCGCGGCGGCAGGGGATGCTGAGGGCTGCCGGCAGTGCCCCGTCCCCTCCGGTGCTGCCCGAGGAGAGAGGCTGGGGAGCCGCCGGGAAGTGGCTCCTGGGAAGAGCTTGGCTGAGGCTGGCACCCACCATTCCTTCCCTGCGTTTCCCCTCTGCGGGAAGTGTTCGGTCCTTCCAGTGCACTCGGAGGAGCAGAGCAGATTTAAACGCAGAAGCTCCTTTAGAATGAGGTTATCTTCTTTATGAATTATAATTATTATAATTATTTAATAGTATGGTAGCATCCAGAGGCCACAAATAATTATTGGGTCTATTCCCATCTGTAGTAACAATACTACTTCAGTCCTAACTGGTGCTTTTGGACAGGGTCTGCCTTGCATGTTTACGGAGATGGTCTGTATCATCCTGGCTGTTTGGTGGGTGGGGAAACCGAGGCACACAGCAAAGAAAGACACTTGCTAATTCCTAAATTCCCCCGGTAGCTGGCATTGTCTAAAGCGCATAAAGATAAAGGGTGTGTGTGTGTGACTGCTAGATGGCATTGGAAATCCACTTAAAGGCACGAATTTGTATTCTGAAAGGACATTCTCCCGATCTGTGCTGGGAGGCTGCAGCTGCAGAGGCCTCCCACGCTGGCTGCCAGCACCAGGCCCATGAGTGCCGGCAGGACAGGACGGGGGGCTGCCCGACGGGGGGCTGCCCTGCGGGGGGCAGGCGAGGCTGCCGGGGAGTGCTGCCTGCACCCGGGGCCAAGCCCCTGGGACTCTGGACTGGCGCTTGCAGGGTCAGCCGGGGCGGTGCGGTCGCCTCTGAACTGCTGGGCAGCAAAGACTTTCCAGCTTTTTCCAGAAATGTGCTTTGTGGACAGCTTGTGGCTTTCTAATAAGATTTCTGGCATGCGAAGGAGCACGTGGAGTCCCTGTCTGCTGGGGCCTCCCAGCCCGGCCAGCTGCTCCGCTCACTGGGGCGGTGTGGCCCCAGCTGGGTGCCTGGGCACCGTTCTCTGCGAGGTGAGACGTTCCTCCCCAGGGAGAGCGTGGAGCTGCTGGAGGCCTCGTGATGAGCTGTGTCTCCCGTGGCCAAAATTCTTTGGGCCATGTCCTACTTCCCTTGTCCTGTGATCACTGCAGGAGCAGCCCGTGTTGGAGGTGCTGGCAGAGCCCGTGTACTCCAGTGCTGGGCACCAGCCGAGCTCTCCCTCTCTTTGTGCTCCATCTCCACATGAAACATTTTCCCACATCTGTGTAGTCGCGCAAGGCATCTCCGGGACTCAGAGGAACATGGTGTTGCCCACACCACGTTCACCGGGAAGGAAGCCACTGAGCAGGGTGGTTTTGTCCTGCTGCGGTAGGCTCCTCTGTGTCCCCTAGGGAAGGTGCTGAACCACAGTGCCCAGCTGCAGACTGCGAGGGATGCTTGCCTGCTCTTCCACAGAGGCAGCTGAGGGAAGCCTTGGGATGTGAAACAAACTCCTCCTGACTTCATACTGCTCCGTATGGGCTGTCTGCCACAGTCTGCCCATGTTCCCCTGGGTAGGTCACCCTACCTCTCCATGTCTCATTTAAAATGGTGATATCAGTGCTCCTCTGCTTGGCAAAGAGAGTTGGGAAAGCAAGCGGGTAGCAGTGAGAACAGAGTCATTACTGTCATGACAGCTGTATTAGCATCCATGGGAGACAGAGGAATAATTTGGCTTCTACAGGCTTCTGAAAGCTTTGTGCAAAGGCTTTGTACTTCGCTGTGTCTCTTGGCCATGTAAAGTCTCCATCTGACAGCACCAGCATCTGCAGTTGAAAGAGCGATGCAAGCAAAAGTCAGTGACCTCTGTGCACTGAGAGGAGGATGATGTTGCTTCTTCCCTAATTGATGGGATCCCTTCCACAGGGCATTAGCCATGGTGCGTGTGTTGAGGGCGGCCGGGAGCCTCAGGCAACCCTGCGAGGTGCCCGCAGGGTGCTCGGGGATGCTGGCACTGCAGGGAGGTGGGTGGCCGGGGCTCCTTGCTCCGGCCAGGCGAAGAGAGCCTTCTCCTGGGCCCTGTGGCTGGGAGAGTGACTAATTCTCCTGCAGAGCACTTCAGCCAGTGACCTAAATAGAGATGCGTGCAGATCCCTTGGCTCTTGCGAGCTGCCGCTTGCATCAGGCCCTGGCTGACACAGGGGAGGACCTGTGTGTCGGTGATGCTGCTTGGAGGCCTCAGGCGATGCTCGCTGGGGTGCTGCAGAGCACGAGGCACCCAGGGCATTGCCCCAGCTGCAGGGGACTGTGCCTGCTGCCCTCAGCCAGACCATCCCAGGTGTTTCTGGTGGAGTCCCAGTGGTGTTTGAGCAGAGCCTAAGACCTTGCCTTGAACGCTTCCAGAAGGGAGGCTGTGAGGATCACTGGAGACATGGGGAGCTGGCCTTGGGGGGCACCGGCAGAGCTGGACCTGCTGAGCGCTGTGAAGTGTGGCTGGAGAAGGGATGTGTTTCTTTGCAGGGAACACAAAAGGGCTGAATGCTGAGGAGGGAGCAGAGCTGTTCAAGAGGAAGCAGTATATTGGCACAAGCACAGTCAGATATAAACTGGCCTTGATTAAGCGCCTGCAGGAAGTTAGAAGGTCTGTGAGCCTTGGAGCAGCCGGGCTCTGGAAAAGCCTCCAAGAGAACCATGAGGGTAGGGCATGAGCTGGCTTCGTGGTGGAGCTTCCGCAGCGAGGAACCGGATTTTGGGTTTGCTAGCTGCCGGAGGAGATGCTCTTAGTTCTCCATCCTCAAGTCCCACAGATGCTCCAATCTGAGCACAAACGCATCAAATCCTCTTGGAGCCAAGGCAGGATTAAGCTCTGCTGCTGAGTGATGTGTTGCAAACCTGGCTCCTGCCCGGTTCTCCACTGAGACCAAATGCCTCATCCTCCAGTTCTGCCCCTCTCCGTTGCCAGTGGCACCTCTCTCCAGAGATCAGGAAAAGCAAAGGTTTTGTCCCAAGAGAAGCCATTGTACCCAGTGAGGGAGCTGGGTAATTAGCTCTTCTTTTCTGCAGTTCCAGGAGAATATGACTTCCTCTCTCATAAATCTAATCTCCTGGCTTCCTGCGTCTTGAGGAGAAGATTTATGTGTCTGCTCTGGTTTTCCCTCTGCCACAGACGCTACCAGGACGACGAGGTGGAGGATGGGTGGAGAAAGGGACAAAGCTGTCCCGGGGACAAGCAGTGTTGTTCACGGGTGTGGGGAGCAGCTGGACCCTCCGTCGGTGCCTGCAGTCCCACTGTTTGATGGCTGTAGCTGGGGTCTGCCCAGCAGCCTCATCAGTCCCAGGCTGGTCTGTTCCACAAGACACCGATGTCCATTGAGTCAGGAGGAAGAGCTGAGCTGGGCCTTGCTTCCCAGGGGAGGAGGAGGAGGTGGGCATGCAGCTGGAGGCTTTCCCTCTGCTCCGCAGTATTTTTGGTGGATGCAGGTAACTTTCCAGACAGGACAGCATGAAGCAGGGCTCTGTTCCTCTAACGTCAACCCTGCAGCCCATGTGAGATAAGTCTCAAGATAAAAATTCAGAAGATTTAGTGCCTCCCTCTCACAAAATTCACCATCCATCAGTACTGGTCAAAGAAGAGCGGCCCAGTCAGGGGGGCATTGGCTCTCCAAGGGGAGACTCACAAGCCCTTTACAGGCTGCAGGTAGGAGCTGGCAGTGCATCGGCAAAATGCGGGCTGGCAATGCAGGATCAGTTTGGATCCCACCATGCAAAGTGGCATGGCAGATTCATGGATCTGAAGGGCACTGAGCTGGGGATTGCAGCCAGGCTGATGCGTGATCCAGAGTTCCAGCATTGTTCACAAATCCCCATCATTCTGAAGAATATTTGCTGTTTGCAGGGAGTGAGGACAGTCTGAGGACTGGGTGAGTTGGCACCTGAAGTTCAGTGGTATCTGTGGCCAGGTCACACGGGAAGTGCTTCCTGATGCTTCCTTGGCTTTTGGGCTCACTCAGTGGAGGAGACGTCATTCCCAGCTGCACTGAGCATCCAGCTGAACCGGAGAGACCACCACTGAGATACTCATGTCATCTTTTGCATTACAGTGGCGGAGTCTGGTTTTATCAATACATCATCTGATGCGACCTGCTATCTCACCTTGTTCATGCACTCATAATTCCCATATGAACTAGAGGAGAAAAACACTCAGACCTTAAAAAATTGCCAGACGGGGGATCCTGCAAATCCTTTCCAAGTTGTTCTACTGCCGGCTGGCCTGACTTTCTTAAAAAGTCACTCCTCTGACTGCCCTGATCCCCGCTTTTCAGCCGCCGTTTTGCTGCTAGGCTGGAGAGGAGCCTGGGGCTGCCGCAGCAGAGACCCATCCTGCACAGCGTCTGCTCCGCGCTCCTCGCATGGCTCTATATTTGTCTTCTTCCTTCCTTGCCCTTCTCTCAGTCTTGGTATACTCCGCACATTTTCTCAGTGCTGACTTTTTCCTTTGAGGTCAGTGAGAGCCAGTGCCCACGCGGGGCCCAGCTGCCCCTCCATAGGACCTGGGCAGAAGCACGGCTAATTGGCGATGATTGCTGGATGATTATGTCTTGAGACGTGCTGGTTAGCCAGTTTTTAATCCATTTAATGTGTGCCACATTGCTTTCGTATTATTCTGCTTTCTTCGTCAAAATGTCAAACGCCTCACAGAAATCCGAGTCCGTTCTGTCGAGGCTTTTACTTCCATTGACCAAACTTGGAACCTTATCAAAACAGAAAATTGGTCTGATAAGCCGTGTTCTCCGTGGCCCTGCGCTGACTGGCATGGCTGGTACATGCTGCCCTCCTTCAGCTGTTGCTAGTCAAGCTCCAAGCCCATTCTCACACCGCTGCCCCCCATCAGCCTCGGGCTCTCCCGAGGCTGCTCTCCACTGACATGCCCCAGCAAGGACCCCGGTGTCAGCTGTCCTGCAGGCGCAGAGCCAAGAGGAGCACGCAAGAGCAGGGCACCAGGGCTCAGTCTCTTGCCCCCTGCTAGCAGGGGTCTCCTGAGAGCCACCTGCACCAGGCACCTGAGGACAAGCATCAGCCATGGCATGGCAACTAGGACAGGTCTCCTTCCGCCATGCCCTCCCCTGCTGGCCTCTGTCCACAACCCCACTTGTCCCCTGGGAGAGAGGAGCTGCTGCAGCCCTGGGCTCCCGGCAGACCAGACCCTGGAAGGGGCTGCTTGGGGTTCGGGACCTCGGACGGGCTCCGGCTTCACTGCACCTTGTCTCTCAGCGCTGCCTTCCCACCAGTCCTCTGCACCGCAGAACTGACCAGACCCCTGGGTACCTTGTCCTGGGGCAGGGTGGTGTCAGCGGGAGACATCCCTGCTCCTGCTCCTCCAGCCTGGCCAGCCCAGCTCCCTATACTGGGGTGCTCACGGGTGAGCTGGTGGGGCACAGGAAGGTGCGTGGGGAGCGTGGCTGCATGCTGGACACACAGTGCATTGGCTGGGGCAGGCAAACACGTGGGGGGCGTGGGTGAGCCTGTGGCCCCAGGAGTGGGGCCGTTTCCCTGTAAATATGCTTATGGATAGCAGCTCCAAAGTGCTGGTGTGGCTGGGGGTGTGTGCTTCCTGCATGGCTCCTTGCCGGTGGCCCTTTCTGTGCATCCAGAATGTCCCTGGAGCTGCGTTTCCAGATAGATCTACTGGCAGAGCAGTTTTCTTGGATTCTGCTACAGTACAGGGGAGCCCATCAGATACTGCAGCCGCTGGGTTGCACAGTCCTGATTCCATCCTACAGCAGGACTCTTTATCAGCACTTGAAGATGCCAGCATGCTGCAAACAGTGCCTGAATGTGGCACTAAATCTAACTGTACCATAAAGCTATACACAGCGAGACGAGTGGGAGGGTCCGAGCTTTTGGTGTTTGACATCCTCAGAGCTGTTCCCAAATGGAGTTAGCACGTGTATAATTTATAGAGTTTTTCTTTGTCCTTGTGGCTTGTATCTGATCCCTCCAGCAGTTCGGGAGGCAGAGGGTGCTTTGGTGGAGGCCCTGCTGACTGACAGCATCACGTTTGCTGCGTAGGCAGTGGAACGGCCTTGTCTCGCTCTGCCGTCAGCTGTGGCTCAGTGAGGTCCCTGCTGCAGGCTCGCAGGGGCTGCATCTGCGCTGGGACCATGCCGGCAGCACTCCTGCCCCGTGCCTGGCTGTGGGAGCAGTTCCTGGCACCCTCTGCCCCATGCCCGTTGGCACTTCTGTTAAGGAAGCCTCCGGAGTGGGCTGGCCACACATGGGCTGACCTGCCGGAGTGCTCAGCCCAGCTGTGCTGGTCCCAAGCGGCGCTCAGGCCAGACCAGCGCAGAGGTGTGCCAGCCAGCCCCGCTCTGCCACTCGGCGTGTGGCCCTCCTGGCATGGACGTGGCTGGGGATGCTGAAGTGGGACGCCGGCGCAGGGCACGCAGGCTGGGTGCCAGCCGTTGTGGCAACGCAAGTTGGGGTGTGTGTGTGGCCCCATGGCTGCGGCAGGGCCTCGAGGGGGGGTCCCCACAGCCCCTCACTGCCTCGGCAGGCTCTGCCTGGTGCAGCTGGGTGCCAGCACTGCCCTTTCCCCCAGCCAGGCACCCACTGGCAGGCGCAAACACGGGGCTGCTGCTCCCGGGCTGGCACGCAGGCTGCGGCGAGCGCAGGGTGAGGGGGCAGGTGGCGCTGGCTCTGTCCCTGAGCCGGCTCTCTCCTCTGCCTGTTGCTGCCCATACTAACGAGGTGCCCCATCCCTCTGCTGTGTCTCCATCGCGTCCTGCCTCACAAACATCTCCCGGTGTCTGGGCACAGCTCCAAGCTCGGGAAGGAAAGTGCTGGGTGGCTGGGCGGCGCGTGGAGCAGCATCCCGACTAATGCTGTGCGGGGGCTGCAGAGGCACAGGGGCATGCAGTGCTGGGCAGGGGGCTGTGTCAGCCCCCTGCTCCACTGGGTCGGCAGCTTGCTGCTGGCCTGGGGAGGCACTGGGTGCCAGCACGCTCAGCACTCGGGAAGTTTGCTTGTTACCAGCACAGGGTGACTCCAGGCCACCATGCTGAGTCAGCTGCTTCATTACAGCAGGAACCAGGCAAGATGGTGAGGGGAGCCAGGGGGGCTGGCTGGTGCCATGTGTCCATCTGCAGTGAGGGCGGGAGGGCTGCAGAGCGAGCAAGGCTCCCATCTCCCTGCGCTGAGGGAGGTGCAGGGGCACTGGGGGAGCAGTGGGCTGTGGTCCGAGGCAGGGGCCACAGTGCTGCGGGATGCACGACACGGCATGGTGCGAAGGGGCGAGTCCATGCCACAGGGAAGCCCCCGTTGCTCTGCTCTTTGCCCATGCCACAGCTACCTCCGGACGTTCCAGACCTCAAGTGCTGGGGGGCTGAAATGCCAAGCACAGCAGTGCCGCTGCCCACCAGGGCTGGTGTCTCCAGCTCTCTCACTCTCCCTCCCTATCCCTGGCACTGCTTCCCAAATTAAGCCGTTGGCCTCCTCTGCACCTGGGGGCACCTTGGGCAGGGCTCCTGGTGTGTGCCCTGTGCTCCACCGGGTCACCTGCCCAGGCAGTGTCATGGGCCAGGGCAGCAGCTGGTCACCAGGGTGGGCAGAGGCAGGGCAAAGCAGGCATGGCGGCTTTCTGCTGGCGGGGGTTACGGCCAGGACAGGGCTGCGAAGGAGGGATTGCCCTGCCTGCGTGAGGAGAGGGAGCCCTGCACAGCTGCGTGGTAAGGATGGCAGGGGCAGGGACATGGACATGGCCCCGGGGGTGTGATTACCCCTGTGCAGGAGACCTTGCTCAGGGGCAGGACAGCCCCCTTGCTGCCTGGGAAGTGCTGTTGGTGACAGGGACGCATCCCCAGGCAGGAGCGGGGACCTTGGTCCTGCAGCCAGGCCCTGGCGGTGGCCCTGCGAGCAGGAGCTGTGCAGCGTGTTTGCAGGTGAGGCAGAGCAGGCGAGAGCTGCGGGCAGGCGGGCTGCCTGGGGCCACATGACGGCGGAAGGTACAATGCCCCGGGAAGACCTTGCTCTCCAGAGGCGGGCATCCCTGAGCCACAGCCCCACGGCAGAGCCTGGGGTGAGAGCTGGAGAGACACCAGCAACTGCCCTTCCCCACAGCGAGGTGCAGGGAGCAACCCCCCGGTCTCACCAAAGCTGCAGTCTCAGCCGTGATGCCTGTTCTCCCTCCTGGCTGGTTCTCACACACCCGAAGTGGCTCAGTGTTCCCAAGCCACGTTTGTCCCACTGCCCACAGAGCTGTCCCCCGTGCCCGCAGCCCAGCCAGCCCTGCTACACCTCCGGTGGGTGCCGTGGGCAGGATGGGGCCCTCTGCCCAGTCCAGCCGTGCCCCACGCAGGACGGGTTCCATGCCCGCTCCAACCATGCCCCACACAGGGACCCCATGGAGGCTGGGTGCCCCACACCTTGTCCAGCCCCATGCAGAGCTGGTGCCCCGTGTCCAGCAGGTACCCCGTGTCCATCCATCCCGCGCAGGAGCCCCCCGTGCCCATGCACAGCAGCCCCCGTGCCTGCCCTCCCGCTGCCAGCACCCTGCAAACATGAGGCACCAGCCCCAGCGTGGCAGAGCTATTTTTAACAGCTGCTTCTGCTTGATTTGAGCTGTGAACTTGTAACGTGTTTATGCTAAAGGGGTTTCTTTTTTCCTTCTCTCTTTGTGCTGAAGAGGCAGCTCTGGAGATCAAAGCTTGTCTCTTCGTGTTTTGTGATGGTGGGGCTGGGGGGAGCGCCCAGAGGCAGTGAGGCCGGCCACGCCACGGGGCAGTGCAGCGTGTGGTGGGGCTCTCCTGGCCTCGGGGGGCCATGGTGGCGGGGCCAGAGCTGACGCACCTCTCTGTGTCCCCGCAGGTCCGGAAGCCCAGGAACCATGGGCAGGGACAGCCGGCTCCTGGTGCGCCAGGCAGCCCGCCACAGGCAGCACTGAGCTGGGGCAGCCGTGGGACCATGGGATGCTGGCGCTGGCGAGGGGGCACGGCAGTGGGCAGGGCTGTCAGGGCAGCGTGCCAGGGGCTGTAGGGTGGGTGGCAGGCAGCATGCCCGGCAGCCCCTCACCTCCCTCCGGCACAGCATCCCCTCTCCGCAGCGGCGCGGGATGAGGCTGCCCGCTGCCCTGGGCAGCTCTGGGGACGGGTGCAGCCCAGGGCTCCGGCCACCAGCACTCGGCCCCCCGCCGCCCACCGCAGTGCCCGGCCACAGGGCAGCAGCACTGGGGCACTGAGCCATGGTCAGCCGGGAGCCCCTTCCCGGCAGAGCCCCCGCCAGCGAGGGCAGCCAGGAGAAAGCCATGACGGTGCGCTCAGTGCTGCTCAACCGCGACTCGCCCGACATCGAGAGCCGCCTCAAGCGCCGACGCAACCGCACGCAGCAGGTCCGCTTCAAGGACCTGGTGGAGGCCGGCATGGGGCGAGCGGCCAGCCCCCCGCCCAGGCCTGCTGCTGCCCCTGGCCCCAACACCCCACGTGCCTCGCCGCCACCCAGGGATGCCCCTGAGCTGGTGGCTCTCAGTGCCTCGCGGCAGAGCTGGCCCCAGGCCCAGCCGGGCTCGCTGACGCTGCCCATGCCCAGGAAGGCGTGCATGAGCACTGCCATCCAGACCTCCCCCAGCCTTCAGAAGCCCTTCCCTGCCTCCCAGCCCCGCAGCAAGAGCGTCTGCGACGTGGCCGGGGACACGGTGCTGCCCAGCACCACAGGGAACACCCGGTGCCCAGGGGAGGCCGTGCCCACCGTTGCCAGCTGGGCTGTGCCCCCACAGGTGTCCAGCAGCCTCCCCATGCATGATCGTGCCACGGCCCCTGCCCAGCACGCCATGGTGTGCCACGTGCCACCGCCCAGGGATCCCTGTCCCCCTTATCCGGACACGGCTGGGTGCCCTGCTGCCCACTGCACCCCCACAGCGCAGAGCTGTGCCCCCGAGGCCTGCCCACTTCCCCCTGCCTGTGCCCGGCTCCGTGGAAACCCCAGGGGCAGCCGTGGGGCTGCCCCACGCCCAGCCTCCATGCCCTGTGGTCAGCCCCAGCCACCCGCTGAGACGCAGGGGCTTGGCCGGAGCGACTCAGAGTGGAGCCTGCTCCGTGGGCGCCCGCTGCCCCAGCCCTCGCCACACCACCAGCAGACCATCCCCACCATGGACACCCACGGTCTCCGCCAGCCAGCTCAGGGCAACCCCCCGTGGGACCCAGCACCACCCCAGCACCAGCTCTGTGGCACGCCCTGGGGGGGGCCCTGCTGCACCTCGCCAGCCCCTGTTCCACCAGCGCTGGGCTGGCACAGCTCTGCCACCGCCGCACCGGAGAAGACACCAGCTGTGCTTGGCTGTCCGGACCCCCACGGCATCTACAGCCGGCTATATGCTGCTGAGCCTGGGCACGGCCAGGCAGGACCAGAGGGGCCCAGGGAGCCGCTGCCCCCCGCCCCACAGGGCACCGGGGCGGGGACGCAGCCGGTCGGGTGGGCACCGGAGGTCCCCCAGCATGAGCAGCCCTGCCTCACCGCCGAGCATTCGGAGACACTGCGCCACATCCAGGACCTTCTGCAGCTGGTGGTGGTGGCCAAGGGGCCAGCGGGACCACCAGCAGGGGACGAGGACACCCGGACATCTCAGGGAGAGGGCCCACGGGGTCCTGGGGAGCAGGGGGACCTGCAGTCCCAGCTACAGTCCCTGGAAGGGGTGCTGGAGACCAGCCAACAGACCATCCGGGTGCTGCTAGACGTCATCCAGGACCTGGAGAAGAAGGAGGCCCAGCGGGATGGGTGAGTAGGCGGGGATGCAGAGAGGGGCTGGGGGGGCCAGTGTCCCTGGTGGGGCTATGGATGGAGGCTTAGGGAGGGGGGCTGCCTCCTGGATGCATTTCACACTGAGAAACTCCTCGGAGCTGCCATCCACACGCATGTGGCACCGCATGCCGGTGCGATGTCTAGCCCATCCTGGCTTGTTCTGCATGTGACTGCAGCGCCCTCCCTGCACCCAGCGAAAGGGTGCAGGGGGGGGAAGGCCAGGGGGATGAGGGGAGCTGGGCCCCCTGCCCGGCTCTGGTACGGCTGATGTGCCCATTGGTCACTGGGAGCGGAGACCTGGAACGTCTCGTGGCAGATGTCCCGAGGCAGCCGCCATTCCCCAGGGACAGCCTCCCTATTTCTCATGCCCGCTTTCAGCCCCGTCCTTGGAGTTACCTAAGGCACAAATTTGGTGGCTGGTGCCCCAGTGACTGGCATGTCTGCGCTTGAGGGGGGTGCCCATGCATCCCCATCTTGCCCTGGCCTGCCCAGGACCTGCTCTGTGGGTGGGCAGGACATCCCCTGGGCCAGTTTTCCTTGGCCTCCCAGGTAGATCTGCTAATGGAACAAGGCGTTTGAGGTTAGCCTGTGATGGCCCAGAGCTGAGACCCTCCAAACTCACCTCACACAAGGGCCACCAAACTCCCAGGAGATGCAAGGAGCTGCTCACCCCATGGTCCTGGCACCCTCCTGTAAAACCCTCTGAGGCTTATTCCCTACACCCTGAGCCAGCCAGCTCCCACCAGGGCAGTGCAACGATCTGTTCATTAAATTAAATTAAGCCCATGTTGGCTGTAACTGAAGTGCCAGCAAAGCTGCCCTTGTGCCACCTCGTGGAGCAGAGCTGGTGGTAAGGGACTGCCAGAGGTCTCTGGTCCAAAGCCCACTGAAGGTGGGTGCCGCCGGGACAGGCTGCTCAGACCCCTGTCCAGCTGAGGTTTACTATCTAAGGGGATGGAGATCCCCCATCTCTCGGGCCCCTGTCCTAATGTTTGACCATGTCTTCAGGGTGAGAACGTGCTCCCAGTCTCTAGTGCTCGTGCAGCTTGTCCCTTGTGGGGAGAAAAGCAGTGAAGAGAAATGCGTAGAGCCTCTGCGGTACCAAGTGCTGGCTGTGGCTCAGGGTATTCCCATTAAGGTCCTGCTGCAATTCCCCTGGGTCAGGCAGCAACCTCGCCTGGGTGCCTGCACTGGGAGCACTGGTGCAGGGCCGGAGGGACAGCCTGCATGGCTCAGCTTGGCCCGTCCTGTCCTCAGCGACCCATCTGTCTGCGAGGTGGCCCTGGGGCGCTGGGGACCTTGGTGGTGTGGAGCATCCCCTGTGCTGCTTCTGGGTGGCATTTTGGGTACAGCCCTGCTGTGCTTCAGCCACATGGGGACAGCATGGGATACTGGGCTCCTCAGTTTGGCAGCTTGTTAGTTTCGCCTCGCAGGTGGAGAGGGGTCTGACATGCCGGGGACACCAAGCTTAGCGCATGCCACAGCAGTATTGGTATGTCTGATTTGGCATATGATGGCATGCAGGAAGGGATCTGGACCTGCCAGATGGGCAGCTCTCCTGGTAGTCCTGACCCTGGTGCCTGCGCACGTATTTGTTTTATCTAAAACAAATGACTACTAAATACCTCCTTCCAATTAGGGGTGATAAAGGTGGTGTGGATCCCACAGAGGCGATAGCAAAAGTGTGTCAGCCCACAGGGGCGTTTAGGTGGGGGGTGCAGCACCATGCTCCCTCCCTTGGCACAGGCTGTGTGGCCGTGGGCACAACCCGTGTGTGCCCGTCCCAGCCAGGAGCCACCGGCAGCCCCTGGGCAGCAGCTCCCACGGGCTCTTCCCTGTGCTCTGAGCACCCGCTCCCCCGGCCATGTGGGAGCTCGCTTTCATCCGTGCCCCGTGCCCTGGCCGCTTCTGCCCCCACACAGCACGGGCGACCTTGCCTGAGGGAAGGAAAGTGTGCTCCCGGGCTTGGCCCTGTTTGCTCCAGAAGAGCTGCAGCACCAGCAGCTCAACGCACCCTCGCTCCCAGGGAGCTCAGCACCCCCACCGTGCTCCTGTGCCCTCTTGGCTTTTCAGAGCAAGACCCTGAAAAAGTGCTTCTTATGGCTGAGCACAGCAGTGCTGCACCTGCCTCTGTGGCTGGGGACCTGGCAGCGGTGCCGGGGCCAGGGCTGGGGTTTGCTCCTCCCGCCATCGCTGCTGCTATTGCTGGGCATCGGCGTGCTGCCCTGGCACGGCCCTCTCGCGCCTTGCCTGTCAGGGTCGCACAAGGGTCTGCTTCCCTGCTGAGTGCCGCAGCCCTGCAGCCATGCAGTGGCCCTGCCGAGCCTCATCCCTACAGGGTACACCGAGGGCATGTGCAGAGCGGTGCCTGTTGAGAGGGCAGGTTTGCTTCTGCAGTCAGAACTGAGCTTGTCTGCTTGGGAAGCTGATTTAGCTTCACTGCAGGCAGCTTGATTAAGATCTCAGCTCCATATACTGTTGCAGTCAAATGAGCAAACAAGATGCCTGGAGGCATAAGGAATGGGATAGGAAATCACATATAAAATTATCCTCGTGTCTTTATGCTGAGGAACAGCATGGCCTCATTTGCCACGGGCCAGCGTCCTGCAGGCACATGGTGGCTCCAAGGTGCCTGCCGTGTGCCAGAGCAGGGCCACCAGCCCAGACACTGCTCGTGGTGTAACGGGTCCTCACTGGGTCCAGGCATCTGCTGCCAGCAGCATCCCACACCAAACACCTATCCCAAAATTAGCTCTCATCCTGCTACAGAGGTGCAGGCTTATACGTTAGATACCCTCACACACACACACTCACACACACACACATATACCATATATATATAAAAGGTATCATGTTCTAATTTATGTGCTAACAGTATAATCCCAATTGTAATACATAATTTGGCGCATTAAAAGACCTAGTTTCTGAAGGCTGAGAACAATCATGATCAAGGTCAAGTAACAGGAGGAAGATTTAAACAGGAAAATGTGACTACTATGTGGGACATGTGGGTGTTTTCTCAGCTGTCCTCCAAAAAGCTGCAGCCTGCCCGGCCAAAGAGGGGCAATGGACATGTGGAGATGGTGTCCGCAAGGGTGACAAAAAAGCATTTCACAGGGCCCTTTTTTTACAGCTCTGAGGGCAGCCAGAGTCGGGGCACCAGAGAGAACACCCACCAGTAGTGCTGGGGGTCTGGGGGTCTGCGGGCAGCTCCCTGGCACAGCCCCCAGCACCCTGGAGGCTCAGGAGGGCTGCAAAGCCAAAGGCACACCAGTTCAGAGAAGTTGCTGCTAAGCAAGGAGAGACATTGGTGGACCATTTTCCCAGGGAGGTGGTGGCCCTCCTGCCGGCAGCTGGAGCCAGGGCCAATGGTGGCACGACAGAGGCTGCCAAGCTCAGGGGAGCACCAGGCTGGCACTGTGGCCAGGCAGGAGATTCACTGCCGGTCCCTGGTGCCCCGTGGCTGCCTGGCCCCTGGGCTGCGGGGATGCTGCAGCCAGTAGAACCCCTGAGCTCACAGGGTGACAAGAGCTGAGATGTGCCACTGACAGACAGTGGGGATGCTGGGGACATGGAAAACTCGGTCTGCACGGTGAGGCCAGAGCACAGACCTGGTCCTGGGGAGCAGGCAGCTGGGGAACTGCGGGCGGGAGGGCGGCAGGGCAGGCAGGTGGTGTTTGCCCAGCGGGGCAGCATGCTGTGTGCTCTGTGAGCGTGCAGCTGGCCTGGGGCTGCATTGTGGCCGGTGTTTAGTGCCAGCAGCAGAAACATTCGAGGTGCAGATGCCTTCTGCAGAGATCAGGAATGAGCACAGCGTTGGGGCTGAGCTGAGCTTTGGCACTCATCAGCTTGAGTCCTGCGAGCCTTCCCTGGAGGAGGCTGCCTCTCTGGTACAGAAGCATCAAAAAGAGATAAATTCTGAGTTTGGCATAGGCTGGTGATGAGTCCAGAGCATCTTCCTCTACCCATCTGTCAGGGCACTGCTCTGTGCCACCAGTGCCCCCACACAAACCTCATGCTGCCCGTGGTACCATGTGTGGGGAGATGGATGGTGACCTAGGGTGGCTGTGGGCGAGAGGTACAGCTCTGGGAGGGAGGGATGAAAGGAGGCGGACACAGCATGAAGGATTCAGGGCCTCTGCTGTGCCTGTCTCTGGTCTGCGCCCATCTCAGGAATGTGCAGAGCTGAGAGGCACCGCACTTGGCCTGGCATTAAACTGCATCACACGGGAGGAGAGGAGCTGGGACCCAGGGGGGATGGGGCTGGATCTCAGGGAGGAGAGGAACTGGATCCAAGGCAGGATGGGACCTGGGATCCAGGGAGATGAGCTGTGTCCCAGGGAGGACAGGAGCTGGGTCGCAGGGTCCCAGCTCACGGCTGCTGGAGTATGAACTGCAGAGGCAGATGAGGGGTCTGGGCAGCTGGGGAGGTAGAGGCAGAGCGAGGGTGGCTCTGCTGGCTCACAGCACTTCTGCTCTGCCGCAGGCGACATTCTTACCGGACAGGGCAAGACATCGCCAACTGCGGGACCTGCCGGGACTGTGCCTGCATCATCTACAGGTAAGAGCCAGCTCTGGCACTCCGCGCCTTCCCAGCAGGGCCCCTGCTCTCCTCTGTCCCTCATCCTCCTGATCTGGCTACAAGGCAAAGCTGCAGGGGGGTCTGCAAGCGTTCGCCCCTGGGGTCCATGCCAGGGCAGGGAGGGGGCCTGCCCGCCCACACTCCATCTCCCATCCCTGCAGCAGGGTGGATGCTCAGGGCACCCCAAGCTGTGAGGGGCTGCATGGCCTCATCCTGTCCAGGTCAGAGTGTCCCCAGGGCACATGGCACGAAGACAGTCACAGCTTTTCCTCCCCTGTCCCTCCTAGTGTGGGAGCTCTCTAGCAGAAACCTCTGGCACCTTAGAGCAGACACAAACCTGGCTGTGCGGGGCCAGCTTGGCCCCTCTGTGCCAGCTCCTGTCTCTGGCAGAGGCCACTGCAGGAAGCTCAAGGGAAAAAGTGACAGGGCACGCGGGGAGCGGCTATCCCCGTGCCATGTGTGCTGTGCCATGTCCTTGCACCTTGTCCTGCTCACCCATTCCTGAGGGACCTGTCCCATCCGCAGCCCTACAGCAGCTGGGTACGTGGAGGCTGTTAGCCCTGCTGTCCCCACAGCCACCCCTGCTCCTGGGGCACCATGGACGGACAGCTCACGGGTGTCGGGGGGGGGGCACTATGGACGGACCACTCGCAGGTGCCAGGCGACTGACCTCGTGACAGCCACCAAAGCTGCCCAAGTCCACCTGAGCACAAAGGCATTCTGCTGCTGGTCATGCCTTGCAGGGGTGGCAGGGAGGAGAGAGCTAGCACCTCGCGGACTGCAGCACACCCTCCTCTGGCACCAGCCGGGGGGCATCTCCCCTGCTAGACCCCACTGGGCTCCAGGTGAAGGCCAGACAGAGCCGATTTGCCAAAGAGCAGCCATTGCCAAAGCCCCTGCGCTTGCCAGGAGGCTCCCATGGGACTGGAGAGAAGTCGGCAGTGCCTGTTGTGCCAAAAGATGGTTCGGTGCTAAATGCAGCCCCACCTCACAGCCCAGCACCCGAGGGGTGCAGAGGTGTGCTCATCAGCACCCAGAGCCATCTGGGCACAGGCTGCGGCTCTTCCCCCAGCATGCTGCCGGGGCTCCTGGCAGGGCTGTAGGCACCTTGCCATGCAGCAGCCAGCTCCTTCCATGTGTCGAAAGGCCAGAGCAGGGTCCTGGTGTTATTTGGCTGGAATCTGGTCCCTTTATCAGTGTGGAGAGCAGCCCTGCTCCCAGAAGGAGATGGGGCGATTTCATGAAGGATGGCTGACTGGTTGCAGCTGGAAGGAGAGTTGCTCTGGGGTTTTTTTTATATTCTGTAAAGGCAAGATATTGGGGAAATCCTCATTAGTGGCTGGTGGGTGGGCTTGCTCACCCACTTGCAGTCCAGGTTGCATCTCATCCCTGCGCCAGCTTTGCACAGATGCTGCAGACTGCCGGTCACGCAGGGGGTTCCCGCCCCTTGCCGGGGTCTGGGACTGTGGGGTCTTGGCTCTGCTTCCCTGGCATCAGCTTTGGGTCAGGGCACGGAAGCCCTTTCCTCCACTGCCCTCTCTCCTCACAACCCATTCAGTCTACAGGGAAAGGTGTTTCATCCTCCCAGTGCAGGCAGTGATGTGGCTGGGTCCTTCTACCTGTCAGCACTGTGGGAATCCAGGACTTTCAGTTTTGCCCAAGCCTTCTGCCCGTCCAGGCATCTGTGGGTGTCCGTTTGCCCTTCTGGCTGTGCATCTCGCTGTCTTCCTCTGTGCACGTTTGGTGGCTGGCCAGGCATGTTCTCATTTTGCTATTAATTAGGCTTTGCTAGTGCTTGGAAGTGCAGGATGCGGCACAAGTGCAGGACAGCACACACATGTGTGCACAGGGCAGTTTAGCTGCTGCCCTGCTGGGCTTTCGTGAGCACCTGTGCATGGGATGGGCACACTCCCCTGTGGGCACCTCTGGGCTGGGGGGGGCCTGGCTCCAGCCCCGCTGTGCACCAGCATCCTCATGCTCCCTGTGCCGGCCACCCCACATGCCCACACCACCGTGGGAGCAGTGCGTCTCTCACTTGTTCTCCACTTATTTACACCACAGACTCCCCTGCTGTAGCTCATGGGGGACTTCAGTGCTAATTGGGTCTGACGAGCCTGTCTCCACGTGGCATTGTGGTTGGGGAGAGATGTCACATCTTGGGGAGATGGCTCCCTATAATTGTCAGGCTCCTGCTGGGAACTCCCTCTGGGCTTCGCTGCCATCCGCGTGATGAGAAGAGGCTCCGGTGGGACCCAGGGTGGGGGGAATGGGTGCATCACCAAGTGCAGAGTGCACTGGGTGCCAGAGCAGCGCTCCTGGCACTGGCCCCCAGCAGTGGTCAGCAGCGAGGAACAGACCTGCCCACCTGTGTCCCATCCCAGGGACATGCACAAATGTGCCAGCTGTGCACCTCCATAGCAGTCCTGAGCCCTTCTGCTGCATCTGCACTGGGGAGTCAGGGTCCCTCCCCATGCTGCCGCCCTGTTATGGGACTCTCTGCCACAGCTTGCCCTTTTTGCTAGAAATAGCTGGGGATGACTGGTGTCCTTGCAGGGGACCTGACAGGAGGTGACAGCGTGCCAAGCAAGGGTTCAGGGGGAGCTCTCCGTGTGCGGGGCGGCTGTGCCACGTGCATAGTGCCAGGCACACACCACAGCACCTCACTGATCCGATGGGATGTGGCTGGTGTGAGGAGGTTGGAGTGCTTTCCATGTGAGGAAACATCGCAGCACGTGGCCGCTGGCAGCCAGCCTGCACGCTTGCGGGGTGCTGCAGGGACATCGGAGGGCTCTGGCACTTGCAGGAAACCTGAGGGCTGGGGGGGGGGGCACAGCCCCCCTCACCTACCCAGACCCAGGGCACCCCCATTCCTTGCAGCACCAGCGGTGTGACAGGCAGCAGCACAGCCCTTGCGCGCTTCTGCCACCTCCTGATGCTGCCACAAGCTGTTTGGGACTGATCCCGTACCCCCCTACCACAGCCTCTGGGGCCAAGGCCGGTTGGCAGGAGCTGTCTGAAGGTGCATGCCAACAGGACGCCCCCTTGCAGGGGTGCATGGTGACCCTGGAAAGTCTGCCCACTGGGAAATGCCAGGAGCCCTGGAGAAACCTGCCAGAAAAACACCCCAAGGGCCACTCCACACCGCAGGCCCCCAGCCAGCCACTGTTCCTGCACGAGGCCCCTGCCCTTCCCACGGGCTCAGACGTCCCCAACAGCCACTGAAGTCAGGCTGGTCCCCACCACAGTGCCTTCCTGTGCAGCAGCGGGGCTGAGCTCCCAGCGATATGCCATGGGGGTGTGGGGGGGGCTGAGCTCCCCAGGGGCTTGTTTAGGGGTGCCAGGGTGGAGGCGGGCACGGGGGCACAGAGCTGTGGCAGGCGGGGGGCCGCAGCGGGTGGTGGATGCCCTCTCACGCTGTCCCCCCGCCCCGCTTGCCCGCAGCGTGGAGCACGATTTCCGGCAGCAGGAGGGCCGCTTCCAGCAGGTGCTGAGCCATATCGAGGGTGACACGACACCGAGCTCCCCTGCCACGGCAGCGGGGACAGTCTTGCCACCCAGGCAAGAGCCGTCACCAGTGACGAAGCTGCCTGTGAAGCTGGACACAAAGAAATCCAGGCGCAAATGTTTCTGGTTCCTGTGAGCCAGCGGTGCCCGGTGAGCCAGGAGCGCAGAGGCACCGTCCCAGCACTGACCCCCTGCCCACATCTCCCTCTCCTCTCCCTCCCTCTGACGGTAGGGTTTGGGTAGCACCAGCTTTTATATTTTTAACTGTTCAGTTTAATGTATCAAAGCCCCTGTGTAAATAAGGCGAGGGGAACAACGGCTGTATTTAATGAGAATTCAATAAATTCTACGGAGACGCTATTTTTGTTACATCCTCTCCCACCTGTGCACTTCTGTTCTGGATGAGCATGTGGAGGGGGCCGGTGGCCGTTCCCCTACATGGGTGGTAGTGCTTGCCCAGCCCCAGGCATCCACCCCCCAGCGAGAGCACCCTGGGGCCCTCCTCTACCTCAGGTCTCCGCAAGGGCTGCCTGCAGCCCCAGTGCTCCCAGTCTGCCCTGGCTGGAGTCAGTGCCCATCCCTGCACCCCACAGCACGGACTGCTCACCTGTCCCCCCTGCTGCTGCCTGCAGGTTAACGGGGGCACTGAGGATCCCTCTGGTGCCCTTGGTCAGAGCCGGTGGAAAATGCTCTCTGTGGGACCCGGAGAGAGGAGACCTGTCCCTGAAACCTTCTGGGTGGGAGGTGGGGCTGGGTGGGGGTCCCAGGGGTCATGGCTCTTCTTCCAGCAAGCATCTCCAAGTGAGGTTGGGGGCCTGAGCCCCACACAGCCTGCCTGTACCCGGGGCTGCCACAGAATCGGGGACTGCGAGGGCTAGAAATTCCCTCTTCCCCTTCGCAGCCAGCTGGCAGGACCTCCCTGGCTGCAGGATGTGCTGGCTAATTACAAGGAGAGAGGAATTAGCAGCTCAAATATTCCAGCCTCTGCAAGGCTGCCCGCAAGAGAAGTTCAGCATCAATTTAATGAGGGTCCCAGATCAAAGCAGCCGGCGGCAACAGTGGGCGACGAGTGTACACCGAGTGCAGTGCAGTGAGCACTCCCCATGCTCCCGCCCAGCCCACCAGGACATGCTGTGCCCAGACCACCCTCCACGCCGTGGAGCCACAGGGCCAGCGCTCCCCAGAGGCCAAGGCCAGGTGACATTGCCTGCGTGTGGCACTGGGGCTCCCACCTCAGCACCACATGGCCACTAGCCTGGAAGAGAAGGACATCGCCCAGCCTCCTCCAGGAAGCGCCTGGCACCCAGGGCCACAGCAAGTGGCTGTTGCAGCCACAGAGGTCCGGCAAGGGTAGCAGGGGGTGGGAAGGTCCGGCCACGGCCACTCTAGCGGATGCCCGCGCCACGGTACCCCAAACCAGGACACTCACCCATGCAGGAGCCAACATGGCATTGCTTGCGGAGCCACAGCCTGGCGGTGCTGAGGGGGGACAGCAGTGCCAAGAGGTCTCTGTGGTGCCAAGGGGCCCCGGCTGCTTGGCTATGGGAGATGCTGCAGCTCCCAGCACCAGCACTCCTCCCTTCTTGCCCAGCAGCAATGAGATGGATGTGGGCACACATCTGCTCCCCTCAGACCTTCCCGGCAGCCAGAGCTGCTGGAGCAGCCTGGACTGAGGGGCCTCGGACCCCAGGCTGAAAGCAGGGGCTGTGGCCATGGCATGGAAATCATGAATGACACTGGGAAGGCTGCCAGACGGCGTTCCTGAAGCCCAGCGTGTGGGAAGGGGAGCAAGCGGTGGGAGTGAGGCGCAGGCAAAGGATCACTCCCCTTCCCCCACGCTGTATACGGGGCCATGCTTCGGCACCCAGCGCCCTCTTTGCCTCTGCCACAGCCTGGCAGAGCTCATCCAACAGCTCCTTTTGCTCTTGCTTCCTCTGGCACTGACTGACACCACCTGAGAACAAAGGCTAAAAGCAAGATGGTACCAAATGCAACCCTGTGTGCATCTCCTGCCTGAGTCACATGTGAATCATACCCCGATGCTGAGTGCCCGCTGCACCCACCCGGCGGCAGCGCTGTCAGTGGCAGAGCCAGGGGCGCATCTGGCAAAGCAGCGCTGCCTGGCCAGAGACTGTGTGTGCCCAGGCACATGCCAGGGAATGTACCTGCCATCGGCTCGGCTGGTAAAGCCACCCAGGATGGCAGAGCTGCTGTCAGGAAATGTCACCACAGAGCTGCACCACTCGGGCTGTGTTGGCCAAGCAGGCAGGGGAGGGCAGGCTGAGCCAGGAGCCAGAAGGGAGACTCACACCTCCCCTGCCCCTGGGGGTACAAGACGGTGTCACCAGGCAGGGAGCAGCAACGCCAGTGCCTCTGCACATCAGCAGGAGTGATCCCAGAATCCGGGACACTCACAGACCAGGGCAGCTTCATCTGCTGGAGAGCATGGGCAGGGCCAGTGAGCTCCCATCCTGGCCGCCAGCTTTACTGCCTCAGTTTAGTAACGTCTTCGTTACTAACAAGAACAAAGAGCAGGATGGCAAACATGCAGGCTTATCACGAGAAGGCTCAATCAAAGGGCCAAGCTGCCACTCTGGATGCCCACACCTCCACAGGCACAGCATGCGGCACAGCACGGCATGGCACAGCGCGGCACTTCCCCTTGGCACGGTGCTTCCCTACTGCTGCATGGCCCCACCAAGCTCCCAGAACGCAGTCGGACCCAGCTCCTCGCCCACCCTCGTGACCCAGAGCAGCTTGTCAGGTCCACTCCTCACTGCCCAGCCAAGCAAGCTGCGCCTGCCACCACGTCCACATCAGTGCCCGTGGACCCACCCTGGACACAGCTCTGTTTCTGCCTCCTTCACGGTTAGATCACTGCACCTGCAGCCACTCTGCATGACACTTAGGCTGAGCAGTGCTCTGAGCTACCTACCCCTCCCACAAGAGGTGGGGGTCCCAGCACATTCTTCCCACATCTTCTTGGCGTGTAAAACTGGGATGGTTTGCTGGGTCCAGGTGTTTGTTTTCTGGAGATTACAGCCCAAACCCTCATCTGCTTCCAAAACAGGCTTCCTGCATCACACACCCCCTGCCTGCTCCTCCCAACGCACCCTCTGCTCCAGACCAGCTCCTGGCACGGCTCCCCCTCCCTTTCAGGCTTTCTCATGCATCCTGTTGCATTAATACCTGCACATCCAGCCCCAGCCAGCTGGGTACCAGGCTGCAGCACCAGCCGAGCAGCACTGGTCACCCAGACCCAGACCCCAT
Organism: Falco cherrug; assembly: GCF_023634085.1. Classification (NCBI taxonomy): domain Eukaryota; kingdom Metazoa; phylum Chordata; class Aves; order Falconiformes; family Falconidae; genus Falco; species Falco cherrug. The sequence goes on from NC_073697.1 coordinate 38,192,198, forward strand.
TTGCACCTCCCGCATCGCCCAAAGCCCCAGCCCCCGGCGCAGCGCGAGGTGGCAGCGGTGGTACTCACCCGCAAGGTGTTCTCCCGGTCCAGGACAATCACCCGCCGATTGACGGTGTGCAGCAGTCGCTCCAGGATCAGCTGGATGTGCTTCTTCACCTTCACCTGCAAGGTAAGATGTGTCACGGCCATGCCTGAGCACCCAGCGCTGCCTGTTGTAGTGCTGGGAGGAAGGGCACAGGGGACAGCACCATCACCGCAGCTGGGAATGGCCCCCGCAGCACAGAGCCAGTGTGGCGGCCCCAGCTTCTGTTGGGACCTGGCACTGGCAGGCTGGGCGAGGGGCATATGACCTCCCGGGCCACATGTGGTCAGCACCACTGCAATTACTGTGGCTTACCAAAAAAAGCAGACAAGGAGGTTGCAAAGTGTTTGCAGCTATTCTTGGCAGGGCAACAAGGTTTCTCAGTGCCCTGTAGTGCCCCATGCAGTGGGGAGGAAGCAGCTCTGCTCCAGCTGTGGGAGACAAGCCCAAACACCTTGGCAGCTCCAGGTGTGGCGGGCTGTGGCTGCCAGACAAGCCCTGTGCCCAGATCCTCAGCCATTGTGAACAGGCTTGTGGCACCTCAGGAGAAGAGAATTCACAAGCTGACTCTAAACATTCATGATTTATATGATTTATATGAAATTTATATGAAATTTGTATGATTTATGTGATTTATATGAAATACTGAAATAAAAGTCTTGTCCACTCCAGCACAGCAAGTACAGCTCATTTAATCACCACACGGGGGCTGGCAGCATCAGGGCGACCAGCTGGAGCTGGAACCAGGTGATGCACTCTGGTGTAAATGTGGGGCTCGGAGTCTCTGTACAGCTCAGCCTTGCACAGCCTCCTGGCAAAGCCGGCCACCTGGCTGGGGATGGCTGAGGATGCCTGCATCCGCACTGGGCAGACAAAGGTCGAGTTTCAGCTCGCACGGGGTTGAAACAAGAGCGGTACCCTCACCCATGAGCATCCTGCCCATCCTCTCCTTAAAGGCTATTTTAGGTTTACAACTTAAGGCCAAATCGAGACATTTCAACCACAGTTTCCAAGTTCCCTCCTGTTGTCTGGGCTTCCCAGTGCCGCAGGAATTAAAATGCCATGCTCATACAGCTACCTTGCCCACCCAGGACATGGTGACATGCATCTAATTCAGCTTCCACAGCACTGTGCTGCATGTGTGACATGTGGGCTTCCCAAGAGGTCCCAGAAAGGGACCCCAAAGCACAGACCAGCCTAGGAAGGAGAGAAATGGAGGGAGTATCCTGCAGAGCCAGAGCACAGATCTCTGCGCTTTCCTAAAGCATTGCAGGAGTGGCCACCCGCTGTGGGTGGACCAGGCTTGCAGGGAGAGACGGTGATGGGCTCACTGGTGGCCCAGGGACACAGCCCCATGCTAGCTGCAGAAAGGCAGGGGCCGGAGGGTGCCACACAGGCAATACAGGGAAAGGGGGATGGCCACCAAGGTACAGACCACCTGCCCCCCCAAATACACCAGCCTGGCACTGCAGCAACATGACCCGGCATCCCACACTGTGCAGGTTGCCACGGTTCTGTGCCATGGGAAACAGAGGAGGAGGAGGGTGACCCAGGGAGACAACTGCCGGCACAGTCATGCGAGGACAGTGCTTGCGCCTGTGGCTCCCACATGCTCAGCCCAAACACCTGCAATGGCAGGGCAGGAGCCTACAAGGAGGGCAGCAACCACAGGTCATGCTGCCGGGACCATCGGCAGTCACCAGTCGTGCTCCCGCTTCTGTAGACTGCTCCCAGTGTTGCAAGCCCATGCTTTAACCTTCCTGTGCTCTAACAAAAGCAGTTCTTTGTCCCTGGATCTGCTCTGCCAGACCTTCTCCAGCAGTACGGCTGCACGAGCCCTAGAGACTGGGAGCAGCGCTGGGAACATCACTGGGCCACCCCAAAACCCTGATGCCCCCTGAGAGCCATGAGACCTCACTCGCTCCTTGCCCAAGCCCACCAGCTGGTGCACAATGAAGCACCAAGGCTATGGGGTTCCAGGGAGAAGGTCTGGGCACAGACAGCCCCCACCCCAGGGCAGGACACTGGGGGCTCGCAACAAGCCTAGAGACATTCAGACCCCTGGCATCTCCAGCCCTGCAAGGCACCTTCCAGGCCTGACCCCATCACTGCAGCATCCCTGCCAGCAGCTCAGTTCCATGCCTTGACACAAGGGTTTGTCACGATAGTGAGCTGCAGATAAGCCCTTCCCAAATGCGCAGGGGCACCTGGCTACCCCACACCATCCACCAAGTGTGGAAGCCTGCCAGAGAGGCACTCACCAGCTCCATGTCCCCACGGTCCTTGCGCCATGCCTTGCCTGTGCCATGCTGTGCTTGCAGCTCCTCTGTTCTCTGCAACAAGGGAGTGGGGCTGATGCCCAGCAAGGGCAGCCCCATCCCACCAGAGGCCATCCTGGGACAAGTCCCATCTGGGTGGCCAGACACCCGCAGCAGGACCGCGTCCAGCCCACTCAGCCCTGGGTTGCAGCTGGGCTGGTGTATCACCGTGATCTCCTGCTTTGGTACCCCACACCAGCGGGCAGGCTCCTGCAGGCAGCACAGGGGGAAGGGTCCCCACCACCTGGGCATGGTTAGCTCTTTGCTGCGGGGGTCTGGGCCGGATCCCCCATGCCATGGGGCTCTGGCCCATGTTTAGGGCCATCACTGCTAATTTTGGAGAGCAACGGTGCCCAGGGGCCAGCAGCAGTCATGAGTGGCCACCTTCTCCCCTGCCCCTGCCTGGGTCTGCAGAGCTGGGACGGTGAGAGGCGCAGCCGGTGAGACACTCCCTGCCCTCGGGGGGTGCTCCCCTCAGCCTGGAGGCCCCTTTCCCACTTACGGGGACTGGTGGGAACTCACCAGAGACCAGCTGAGGTGGGAATCAAAAGGATTTTAGCCCCATCTTGGGCAGGTTCCCACTGGGATGGCAGGCACCAACAGCCCCCCTTTGACTTTAGGTGACCATGATCAGCCCCAACCATATTGTGACTGGTAACTTGTGCTTAACCCTACTCAAACAGGTATAGTCAGGTTACTTCCAAGGTGATTACTGGAGAGGGAAACTGAGGCAGCAGAGAAGACGGTATTTACCTTCTGGGCCTTGTACAGCACCTCCAGGATGTTGCTGAGCAGCTCAATGCAGGCACCTTCCTCCTCCCCCTTCTCAATCAGCTCCTGCAGGATGGGCACCGCCATCTGCAGCAGCAGCTCCCGGCACTCTGTGGGGGCAAGACAGGGAGGCACGAAGCTGGTGGGTGCCGGCACTGCCCCGGCACTGGAGAGGACCCAACAGGAAAGGGACCAACAGGATGGATGGGACCAGCACAATGCCTGGTCTGGGCTGTGACCCACACATGTGGAGCTAATGTCCTCCTTGGGTGGAGCAGGGGTTTGGGAAAACATTAAATCCTGGTGGGAAGGCTCCAAGACAGAGAATCCACTGCACCCTATTACTCAGCTACCTACACTCTCTGGTAAAATAAAGTAAAATAAAACAGAAAAGCCTCATCTGAACCTCTCTGGCTTCAGCTCCTGCCAATGGACTTTGTTCTGCTTCTCTACTCTGTTAAAGGCACTTCAGATTTAACAGATAGAGACTTTTAAACTGGACACCATCTAGATAAACTAGAGTCTCCAGTGCCAAATATATGAAAAACCTGCTGCCCTTCCTACTGCGTACCCTACTGCTCCTCTGGCCAGGGCTGCTGTTTGTGATACCACCCTGCACTGACGGTGCCACATTGCTGACTGTCACTCTGGTGGCATCACTAAAAGGGGACCGAGGAGAAGGAACATGGGGGAAAACATTTCTTCACTGTTTTCATGCTGGCACAACCGTCTGCTTGTTGTGCAGCATGGAGGAGCGGTGTCGTGCTGGCTTCTGGGGGGCACGGGCAGGGATGCAGGGCAGGATGCAGGGAGCACTCATAGGACCACGGCAGCTCAGAACAGAGCTGGAGCACGCAGCAGGCGATGACTTCAATGGCTGAGTTAGACATGTTCGCATTGCCATCGCTCAAAGCCTCCACGGGCAGAAACACAAAACGGTTCCTGCCCACAGCTGAGCTGCTCCCCTGAGCCCCCGAGACACAGGCGCCTGGCTCAGCTCCCCGAGGCAGCCTGCTCCCCTTCCCTCTGACAATACCACATGGATATCTGAAAGCTTGTCGCATCTCACCCGCGTCTCTTCCCGCCCCAAGCCCTCAGTCATTTCTTCCTCGCCCTGTCTTCTAAGCTTTGCATCTCCCACGGCTTTCTTCTTCAGTTCAGACACAAGTTTCTTGTGCCACCCAAAACCGCATGTGGACATAAGCCCAGCTGAGGCGCTGGTGATGCCGAGCAGGGTGCAGGGCACTCCCCCCACGGGGGCTGCATTGCTGACCCCTCTGCTCCCCCAGCCCCAGCCCCGTCCTGCAGCACTGCTGCCGCCCTGTGCTGTTCCCTGCTTGTTCAGTGATTGCTCTCGCATGAGTGTTTTTAATTTAAATCTTTCAAAACCTTTTCTCCAACTTGCTGAGATTATTTTAAATCCTGATGTCCTCCTGCATGCCTCCAGTCACTTCTGCCTTGCAGGGCAAAATTTACCAAATCTACTCTTTCTTCCGTCACTCAGATTACTCCAAAGAATACCAAACCGCATCAGAGTCAGGGCAGGCCTGGGGACTCCTGCTCAGCATGCCCTCCCAGTCTGACAACAAGCCCCCAACACCCCCTCCCCGAGCCGTCACACTGTGTCCTGCTTTGGCTAAGCCGTGTTTTCCTTTGCAGCCCAGCAGCTCTCAGGCAGCAGCAGAGGTTCCAAGGGCACCAGCGGTGCCCTGGCGAGGGGCCAGGCAGCTCACTGCTCCAGCACAGGGGCAAGGGAATTGCCTCCCTCTGCGGAACTGCCCCCAGCATGGCACTGCCTCAGGGGCACAGGGGGGGCCTCTGCAGCAGCAACCCATCCCCATCCTGTGCCACGGCCCTCCCAAGAGAGCTCAGCATGGGCAGGACCCCCGGTGTCCCTTCTCACCATAGGACTGGAAGATCTTGCTGTTGACGATGCTGGTCAGGGACTGCAGCTTCTGCTTCAGCAGGCGCTGGGGCAGCAGGTTCCCAATGAAGTCCCGCAACAGGGCCCTGTGGTCCAGGCAAGAGGCTTTAACGAGTATTAAACACAGGGCTTGCAAGGGCCCCACTTGTTTCCAGTCCTGAGCACCTGCAGCCCCTTTCCTTCTGCAGAAGACAAATGCAGCAGCGGGGGGTCGGGTACCAATTGCCCCTGTGTTTTGGCCAGGGGCTGCCAGGCGGGGGGAGCCCCCCGATGGGGGCAGAGCTGTGTGGGGAGGTGCAGGGCAGGATGGTCCCACCGCAGAAAGCTGTGAGGCAGCCCGTGCCCACCGCAGATGGTTGCACAGAGACACCTGGCGTAAAAACCCTGCCTGAATGCCCAAACCAGACCCAGATGGGACTGGGGGTTTCCAGGCTCAGTCCCTGCCTGAAGCACAGGCTACTGCTAAAATTAAGCAACACCCACCCCTGGTTTTGCACTAGGAAGGAGATAAGGAGGCAATTCCCAGGCGTGAGGAAACCCAGACCCCTCCTCCCGCCCTCGCCCTTGGCTCCACTGCATCAGCCTGCATCCCTGACAGCAGCTCCGGGACGGGTGTCACCGTGGGATGGGAGCAGGGGTAGAGGTGGCTGCGGCAGGCACCAAGCAGACCACGGAGCAGGGCTGGGGATGATGGGGGCGACGGGGACCCTACCCCAGCGCAGAGGAGTCGAAGATCCCAAACACGTCCTCGAGGATGGAAGGCAGGTACTTCAGTGCTGCTCCCTGCGGAGAGACAAGAGCTGCCTGCGCCGGCCCTGCTTCGCCATGTGCCCAGGGGGCAAGACAGACTGACAGACATGCTGTGCCGGCAGGGAGGTGACCCCGGCCCCTCCTGCCTCCCTGCAGGCTGCGGGGGCTGAGCCAGCGCAGTCCTCATTCAGCCTCCCCCTTCCTTGCTGAAGCAGCACTGCGCTCAGCCACCAGCCCATGGCCCCTGCCATCCCTGGGGAAGGGGCGTCCAGCTGGGAGCAGCTTCCTCTTGCCAAGCCACCAGCATCCAACAAGGCACCCAGAACCGCTATGGTCAGGTAACTCTACCACTTTCAATAAGAATAATTGTCTCCAGCTTTTACTTTGAAAACACATAAAATCCTACAACATGACTGACAGGTACGCGGGCGCTGGCTGGCGTTGCTGTAACACCCCCCAGCACTGCTCCCGGCTGGGCTGCCCGCAGCCGCTGCTGCCACAGCCCAGGCTGCCGGAGGTGCGGGGCCGCCCCTCTCCACACCCTCGATGGAAGGCTGCGCGGGTGGGGGGCATGTGGCCGGTTGTTTTTTGGAACAGCAAACCCACTGGCCACAAATTGTTCTACATTAAAATCTACTTTGTTATGTTTATGAAGTAACTAAGTAGTATAAATGATGAGTTCTGCTTCTCTCTGGCTTTGCTGGGTAGCTGGTCCTTCGGGCTTCCCTGGGCTCCCAACTGTGCCAAAGGCAGCACCAGGGACCCTCCCAGCTCCAGCTGCAGGCGGGTGCCAGAGGTGGTCTCCACTCCTGCATGTCAGCATCAGCTGCAGGAGGTGTGATGTCTGCAGGTCCGCACAGGGCTGGCTGCAATGTGAGTCAGCTCCAGGAATTTTTACCCAGTGGTTTCGGCACCAAGTCCATGCTGTGTTACAGCAGGAGTTTGAGAGACTGGTGCCTATTGCAAGTTCACCTAGTTTTAAAAAGTGCCTGGACAAGCTGACCTTGGACACATCCCTCGGAGCACAGTGAATATGGAGATTATGGGTACACACCGGGTGAGGGCTTTGCCCCGGGCGCACCCTGCAGCGGGACGGAAACCTCTGCTCAGCTCCGAGCCCCTCCTTGCTGGGCAGACACTGCCGATGTCAGGGCAGGGCAGACCCTCGGCTCTGTGAAGATCTCCAGATAGAATTAAAAACTCCATCCTGGATCCGGGCCCTGGCAGCCGCAAGCCGGCTCCAGCGGTGGCAGTTGCCCATCCTGCCGCCCGGCACCACATTTCTGGTGAGCCCGGTGAGCCCCAGTGCACTTTGCTGGACGGGGCTCTGCCTCGGCCTGTGGCACATTAAGCAATGCTCCAGCAACATCTTCTCCCTCTGGGTTTGCAAAGACCATAATTGAGTCCACTGCTACCCTCTTCTAGCTGACTGAAATGGTGTTAACCTCCACCAAACGCACCCGACCCGAGTCATTTCTGTAGCTCTTGCAAACCCTTCTCTGATACTGAGACACCTGCTGCACCCAAGGGCAGCAAGGCTGGGCACAGCACCCACCAGCAGCCTCGGCCGCGCCATGTGCCCCTACAGATGGCTCCATTTAACACCTTTTTGCATATAAACCCATGGACTGACCGACTTCTTGACAATGACACCACACTTGGAGTTGCCTTTGGCCACTCACTGCTGGCAGCTCCCAGCTGCCACCTTGCAGCCCCGTCCCCTGCCCTGTCCCCTCTCTGCGCTGGGGCACAGAGCAGAGGATCTCCCATTATCCAGCTCCACCACTGCCACCTGTGCCCCCTGCACCAGCCACAGCCACGTCTGGCGAACCAGCATACACCGAGCTGAGAGACGATATCACTGGGACCCAAAAGAAATGCCCAACCCAGCACGATGCTTCTCTGTTTCTAATGACTTTTTTAGAACCAAGAAGATATATCTTAAGAAGATTAAAAGTAGTTATTTTAATAACTTGCACAATGCTAATTTTAAATCAGAATGCAGTTGTTAGTCTCGCCTATTATGTCAGTTATCTTAGTCAGTCACATTTGTAACTTCAAAAAAGTAACAGCTAAATTTGATTTTTCTTTTATTAAACTCCATGCTTAGTAAAGCTGGACTGATTAACATTAATTATACTGCCACCCTTTAACTCTGAATTGATTGCACCCTCTCCATGACTGAGCCAGGATCAACGGTCAGCCTCTTTGGTCTACAGCTAGCAAGGTCATCTGATTTGTTTTTTGAAAAATGAGCTAATATAGAATTTCTCCTATTTCTCAAGAATTTTTCCAGAGTTACAAGACTTCTTAAACATTGGTATCTATGTCTCAGGAAGGATTTCTTCCAGAAACTTGTTTTGGCTTTTATTGTAACTGCCAAGACAACTGCCTGGCCTTGCAGAACTGAAAATGTCGGTCTTTCACTGCTGAGGATGAGCTCCCCCTTACTGACTTTTTGTGGCAAGAGCACATCAGCCTGCCCACAACGTACAAATTGTGTCCCCTTTCCCACCAGCTGCAGAACCAGCTGGCCTGTCCATGCCACTGGTGATGCTCCAGCAGCACCGGCGAGCTGGAGGATGGGCGGCTGGTGCCCACCCACCAGGTCCGGCGGGACCGGGCAGGGAGGTGGCCCTCGGGGAGCCCAGCGCAGAGCGGGGATGGGTGCAGAGCCCGGCAGCTGCACAGCGGTTTGCACATCGCCTGCAGCAGGGTATCCCACAGAACCCCACCCATGCCAGCAGCCACAGGGGAAGAGTCAGAGCAGCCTCAGGGACACTCCAGCCACGGGCACGCGTGAGCACCCCCTCAGCAAAGCGCACTCCCTGGCCCAGGCTGTGAAATGCAAACACAGACCCCAAGACCCCCCATCTCCTCTGCTCTGCCCTGCTGAGCTGTGGGTAAGCCTGGACCTAAACCGAGGAGAGATGGCGGGGAGCAGGCTGTGCCTCCCCAGGTACGAACAAGGGGGAACGTGCACCCACTGCCAGCGGCTGTGTACCTGAGCAGGCTGCCTGCAGGCACAGGACACAGTCTGGGTCCCCTGACGCTCCTGGCTGTGTTGGCAGCGGTCTGATGCTTTGCTGCACCGTGCTCAGCACCCTGGCAGCTGGCATGAGCCCCAAGTGTTTGCTTAAGCCTGTACCCCAATTCTGCCTCAAAACTCAGCTTCTTTGGGTGCAGAGAAAGCCAGGACTCCAGAAGGGAAGCAGTGGGATGTGTGAAGCTCTTCTCAAGGGCCCTCTGGCTACAGCAGCAAGCAGCTGCAGCAGAAGCCCTGTTCCCTGGCTGGAGATGCACAAGGCAGCTGCACGCCGGGAGCAGGTGGCCTTCCAGCTCCGTCTCATCAGGGCACCCTCCAGGTCACAGCACTTGTTGGGGATGCTGGGGTCGTTTGGCTGAAGAGATGCTCCTGCTCTCTGGCTAGGACCACATCGTGGGTTCATCCCTGGCCCTCAGCCTGTCTGACACCAGTAAGCAGAGCCAAAAGAGACTCAGCCCCCTCTGCACTGCTTCAAGTAGTCAAAAGAGTACAAAACCCCCAGCCTGAAGCAGCCCAACAGAGGATGGGCTCTCTCCACAAAAGAGGTGGCCTTTGCAGGAGTGTTGCAGCTAGTGAGCTATTATCAGCTCTGCCTTGGGCTGATCAGATAATTGCAGCTTTAACCAAGAGTAGGCAGAACAGGATGAAGCTGCGAAGCTTACGTCAGCTGCTAACAGATCTTTTGGATATTACCTTCAGCTGCCGGATGGGAGCTGGTCATTGCAGCTAGAGATGCAAGGGGTCCGCAAGCACTGTAAAGCAGCTACACAGTCTGCTCAGAGAAGGAGGGAAAAACGTTCTCTCCTTGGAGCACCTGCTGAAGATGTTCAGGAGATGCCATCAGGATGGCTACAGCAAGACCCAGCAGCTATGGTCCAGCAGGAACCAGTCCCGAATGCAGCACAAGAACCGTGGCCGGGGTGACCATGGGACAGAACACCAGGGAAGCCATGGGACCCTCTGGACAGGGGGAGCAGTGGTGAAGCCAGGCACATGGTCTAAGGCTTAGAGGGGAAAAGGACAGGACCTTGCGGGCTCACAAGCCTGCAATGGTGCTTCCCAAGGTCAGGGCTACTTGAGTCAGAAATGCCTTTTTATTTAAATAATCTTGGTAGACTTTTTTTCCACGGATCAGTACAGCTGTCAGCAAACTTGTGCAAACTTTCAGCATCCACAGCCTGCTCCAAGGAGCAGGCACAGACCATCACAAGGGGCCTGGAGCTTCATCACAGACCATCACAAGGGGCCTGAAGCTTTATCACACAGTAGATGAACAAGCACTGCCTTTGCCTGGTTCACGAGAGGCATTTCCATCTCCTACCCCCTCCCCAGACCGAAGGCAAATTTACAGCTCCCTGTCCCATCTCCCTGCTTGTGTGTTTCCCAGGATGGGGGCTGGGGGGTGTCTGTCTGGCCAGGCAGATGATCCCACCTGAAATCTGCCCCATACACCTGGTCACCCTTTGCTGGGGCTCTTGCAGCTCGACTTCACACTCTGGAGCATAGGCACCAGACACAGATGCACCACAGGGACCTAGCTGTGCCAAAGGATGTTTTCTGTTTTCTTCTTAAGTGCTTTCGTGATCATTCCCAAGTTTGAGTGAGTGTTCCCTGACCAGTGCCAGGCACGGAGCACTATCCATTACAGTCCCAGGTCTCACCCGCCAGCGTGCTGGTCAGCTCAGAGCCCATCACTGGGCATTTACAGTTAAGGCATTTCTTGCTTTTAAGAGCATTTTCTGATTCTCACTTCCACACTGAATAATTTTATCCGGGCACTCTCCCCCACAGTGGAATGCTTTGTCGGTGACGTGGGAGAAACCCTGTTACTGTAATGCCTGTGGAGCAGCAGAACCAGCAGTGAGCACCGAGGAGGATGAGTGATGGCGAGGAGACCTGGCTGACCCTGTGCTCAGGGTGAGCTGACACCACGATGCAGCTGAGCAGGAAGCCACACTCAGAAATACCAAACACAGGCTCTGCATCCACAAACCCGACAACTTTAAAGCTGGGAGGTCAATGGCCAAAAATGACCTGGGGGAGGTCAATGAGAAACCACGCCGGTGCCACCCCACACTGATGGAAGGAGCTCCCCTTTGTGCCACCCTCCAAAGAGCTGCCACCAAGCCAGCGACCTGGTGACAAGGTCTCTGAGTCCAGGTATTTCACATCCAGAAGACATTGCAGCAGAGGGAAAGTCTCTCTGCAGGGTGGTGTCCTGCTAGTGCTCAGCACCAAAGCCCACAGAAGACCCTGGCCCCAGCATCTCGACCTGCTCAGCACTCCAACAATCCCCAAGAAAGATCCGGGGGGGAGCTTCTAAGGGGTACACTCCCTCTAAAGAGAAGAGCTCTGAGCTGCCAGAGAGCTTTAATCTCTCCTGCTCCCTCTAACAAAGTAACAGCAACCATAAAAGCTATTTTCACAGGGAAAGCTCCTGCTCAGCAGTTGGGATCCCACTGCAGAATTTGGCCCTTTCCAGGAGAAAGCACGGCTATGCTCAGCAAACCTGGCAGCACCAGCAGGCAAACTCCCAAGCCCCATCCCCTGCTTCCTGCAGGATGCTCTGGGCGGAGGGCACCCCAAACTAAGGTATCCCACCCCGAGGCCACAGCAGTGCAACGGTACATGAAGAAATACAGTCTTCCAACCTGCTTTTTAATGGTGTCTGGCTGTTGCACGCACACACACAGTGCTGCAAGCGCACTAGGGGAATGGCAACAGTGCTGCAGCTGGAAAAATTGTCCTGCTGAGACAGGCAGTGGCTGCTGGCCATGCCATGGACTCACCTGGCCTCCCCCAGCCCAGCTGAGCTAACTGCAGCCTCCTCTCTTCCAATTAATGCTGCCTGCCATAAGGCTGCAGCTTCGGGGTGTGCGGGGTGAGGCACGCATGTGTCTCCTCGTAGTCAGACACCCGGCATGGCTGAATCCCAGGTGTGGGCTTCATCCACTCCCCACAGTCCTCTGCCTCCTCCCCAACACCTGCATCAGGCAGCTAGCAGACCCAGCTGTGCCTCGTGGCAGACCCCCCCACCACACCACCTGTGCCTCACTGCTGTCATCTGCTGTCACCCCTGCTACTCCTGATGGTGATTGCAGCAGTCGCAGGGATGCCTTCTGTGGCGATGCATGGGAGAGCTTTCCCCTCGGCCCTGGACGGTGGCCTCTCTCTTCTTAGATGAGTTTGTATGAATCCTGTCCCACAGACCTGAACAAGGTGCTGACCGATGCAGGTGGATGCGCAGCAGCCTGTAAGGCTGCCACACACACACATCAGGTTACCATAGCAGAGAGTCTCTAGAGCAACGGTATTGAGATGGAAATCAGAATAACATCAGTGTTTAGAGGGGATAAGGAGGGACAGCCCTCCTCTGCACGAGGATAGCTGTCCTGTCAGTCTTCAAACTGGTTTGTGGGGGTTTTTTTATCATTAGATTAGTTTGCAAGGGATTATCTAAGAATGCCATGAGATAATGCAGCACAGGAGCTGCCAGCTGTCCCAGGGCCACCGTGCAGACAAGGTCCCCACCTGCACTCTACCATGCCTCTCTCCATCTGGGACACCACAGCTGCAGAGCACAGCCACATCCTTGCCCCCAGCACAGCACCGAGGTGAGACCCGCTCAGCCCCAGCACCAGCTCCTGCCTCCTCTCGCTGACTGACTTCAGAGAGTGCACGTGACTCCGTTGTGTTCTCCGTTCAGCTCCAACCCTGGCACTGTCGCACCGGCAGCTGGGGGACCTCAGCACCAGCTGCTAGTAACGGGTACAGCCATGCTTGCAGGGATCCACAGTGCAAAGGGCATGGTTTCTGCTCCCCCAAATTCACAGTGTCAGCCTGGCCCTTGGGATGCAGGGAGTGGGACCAGGCCAGCTCTGGGATGCAGACAAACCCCAGGAGCCCTCCCAAGACCCTTTTCTCCAGCCTTTGGCACAGGCACAGTGCCCAGTGGCACTAAGTTACTGACACAAACCCGCACTGCAGCCCTGGGCACCAGTGCAATGTGGGGCTTTGCACCAGGGGCACAAGTGGGGGTCCCTGGGGAGCGTGAGACCCCGCACAGGGCGGCAGCTCCCTTCGACACCCTGTGCATGGGGAGGTCTGCGCTCAGGAAGACTGGTGTTGCCACTGTACGGGCACAGCCGGTGTCACCCTGGCACGGGGACAGCCAGCACCCCAGCTGGGGCACCATCCATCCTGCCACATCAGAGCTGAGCCCACACACAGTACCATCCCCACCTCCATACCTGGCAGAGCAGCGTGGGACCCTCCAGCGGGGACTTCATCAGCTGGTTCAGGGAGAGGAAGAACCGCTGCAATGACTGCTGGAACTCAGCCGTCTCCTTCCCCTCGTAGAGCCTGCAACAGCCAGAGTCACCGCACTGCCGCCGCCGCACCACGTACTTTCCCCCGGCACCAGCCGCACAGCTGCCTCTACTCACGCATCACCTGCCAGCCCAATTAATTATGCTCCTGGGTGACTGTTTTCCGTAGCTGGGTCTAGCAGTGAGCCCCAGCACGGCCACTGGCCAAGCACGGCCACTTGCCCAGTGCAGGGTCCAGCTAGAATCAACATTTCAGATGTGCAGAATTACCCATATTAAAGATTGCTATCTGCTGTCTTATTTATATACACCATTTTATATGGGCTCAGGTATATACTTTTTTTTTTTAATAGAATCTCCTACATGATTTTATGCAGTGAAGTCCTCTCAAATCTTCCCACCTGAGCAAGAAACCTCCTGCCCCCCCCAGTCCTGAACACAACCTGCACACCCAGTCGCAGAACAAACCAAACACATGGGGAATTTTAGCCATGAGATGTGCAAAACTGCGAGAAAGTTTCAAAGCCACTAATCGAATGCATCACCGTGAGAGTAAAGGCATCGCAGTAACTCCTTGCGAAGAACAGGTGGTACTTGAGCACCCCACCCCGAGCAGCAAGCAGAGCAGCGAGCCTCGCTGGGGAGCGCTTTGCATGCACCGGTGGGGAAATGAGGAATAAAACACTGATCTCCCTGTGGCCGCGGGGACAGGCACCTCTTCCAGCCCGACCTGACTCCCGCACGCCACCTGCCACCACAGCAAGCCATACGTGTTTGGTTTTTAATTGTGTTTTCATTTCTAATTGCGCATACAGCAGCAGAACAAACAAGATCTGTCATTTCTTGCTTACCAGCTATTTTTATTGAGCCTAGCTTTTGCAAAAACCTTGCTGCTTTGTTTTATAAAATCACAGTTGGATAGCTCTCCCTTCAAATTCATCTTTCCTATCTGGTAAACGAACCCGAGGGAACATTGTAGCTCTGGCAGGGGGAACAAGCCTGTTGATCTGCCTGAGGCATCTCAGATGTGCTCAGATAAGTGCATCAGCTGAGCCACGGCTGGTTTACAGCTGTTGACTGACTTCCAAGTCGAACCAGAGCTTAAACTAACTTCAGAAAGGTCCCTCCCTCTCATCCCACATGTTACAGGTCACCAAACCAGAGAGCCCCAGCAGCCCCTGTGCCCCACAGCCTGGCCTGCTCCAGCTGCCCCAAAACCCTGCCAGAGGCCAGAGAATTAAAGAAGTTGTATGTGTTCCGACAAGCAAAAGGAAATGAAGGTCCGTGTACAGCTTTTATTCTCACGGCAGCGACACTATCCAATGACCACAATTTATTAGAGATTTATTAGATTTTCCACAGTCCCTCTTTCTAACACATCTACCCACCACCAGCTGGCCTAGATTTGCAAACTCACCTCCACCACAAACTCTTGACTACAAAATTCTGTATTTCTGTCTAAACGAGGGCACACATGAATGGGGTATGCTATTTTAACAATCGTAAGACATATTGCCAATGCTGATTTCCAAAATTTTAAGTGTGTGACGACTCAAATCAGAGCGGTAAAGCAGTTGGACCATCCAGCTCAATTAACCCAAGGTAATGGCTGATTTGCATTGCTGCAGCAGACTTAGGTCAGCATGGTCTTTAATTTAACACCAACCTATTGGTTTGGAGAAATTCATCAGGAAAACTGGCGGGCACAGCCTGGTGCTGAAGCCCAACATCACCTGGGACACTGGGCACGCTCCCACCTTGGTTCCTGCAGCTTCGGGCTCCGGCACGCATGGAGCTTGAGGAGCAGCACAGAAATCATACAGCACTGCCACCAAAGCAGTAGAAAAACTTATGGGGCCAGCAGCTCGCTAGGACTGTGATAAAACCCGCGCTGACCGTGATGTACTTGGGAAGGGTCAGCGTGGCTCTTGGGATGGGATGCCATGCCTGCAAACCCCCTGCCGTCCCACCATGGTGGGAGCCCAGCAGCCACCCCCAGCCTTTGGGGAACTCCAGGGATCCGAGCAAAGTCCCCTCAGGGGGGCCAGTGAGGACGCTCAGCAGCTGTGGGGTCCCTGGCTGCACAGGTAACTGGCTGGGGTGAGGAAGAGGCTGGTCCTCGCAGGGGTGCTGGGATGATGGGAGCAGTAGAGGGGACGAGTGGGGCCGTGGCAGAGCCCACGGGTGCTGCCAGAGCTGGGGCAGGTGCGGGAACCAGGGGGGCTGAGCAGGGCTGGGCAAGGGGGCCACGAGCTGCAAAGCAGGTGGCTGCAGAGGGATTCTGGCAAAAGTGTGTGACCCCAGCCTCCCCCATGCCAGCAGGAGAGAACACCTGGCACGGGGCGAGCCCTGGGGTGACAACAAGCACTTTCAGGAAAATTTTGCTGTCCTCAGTGGCACCCAAAAAGCAGAAGCAGCTAGAGGAACTGGCAAGGAGGAAGCAGCAAGTGGGAGCCCACATTACCACGGCATCACCAAGCCCCAGCTCCCCCAGCCCCCTCCCCAGGGTGATGGAGCCACACAGGTGCCAGGGGGGTCCAAGGGAACTCAGGGTTACCATGGTGGGGGGCGGGAGAGAATCCTGACATCGTGAAGGGCGAAGGGGGCTCCACTGGCCCCTGCCTGCCCCAGTGTAGTGCATGGGGTGCCAAAGGGACTGTGGCTGGAGATGGGGATGTGTTCCCACAGGAAAGCATGTTTTGGGCACAGAGATCCTATGGCCAGCACCAAGGTCCGGCCCCTTCACAGCCCACTGGCTCCCACGCCTCCTGCCCGAGGCAGGGGGGAAATCAGGGAGCCCCTTCCCCATACAGTGGCCATGGAGCTGCCAAAGGGGTTTGAGCAATGAACCTCCTCCCCACACTGGCGGGCCCCGGCTCCATCATCCTTGTGGCAACCTGAGATCCTCATACAAGCTACTTGAGCTGCTCATCCCATTCCAGAGGTAGCTCACATAATCAAATAGATACAGAAATCTGCAGTAACTCATTATAATTACAATCTAATTTCTTTAAATTATAGACTGTGTACAAATTGTAGCACCATTTAAAGTGTTTAGAAGATCTGAGGAGTCTGTGTTATTGCACTGTTAAGATCACTAAGATAAAGGGAAGATTAATAAAAACACTAAATGTCTTCAGGGATGTCTTCGTTCCAATGCAAACAAATTCACAGGGCTGTTTGCAAATGCTCCATATAATTAATTTTCTCTGCCAGAAGTTCTATAAACCGGGAAATATGCTCTGTATTTTCATACATGACGAGGATGTAGGTACCTTGTTCTAATGCTGGAGAAACGCAGAGCCCTGGAGCAGCCGCCTGGCCACAGACGAGGCCCTGGGAAGAGCGAGAGCGACAAGGAAGGACAGAGAGGAGTGCAGGGAGTGCCGGCAGACAGCAAAGTGAGGTGGTGAAGTCCGGGTGGGTGCAAAGTGAGGTCTGAGGGTCCCTGGGGGATACCGGGAACCCCACACAGCTCCTCACCACGAGCTGGGCACGGAGCACTGACGGGGACACCGACATGCATCCTGGCACCTCTGCGTGGTGCTCAGAGCCTTCGAGTGGAGGCAACAGACCCCGTCCCCCACCCCGCTCCCTGCAAAACAGGCACCAGCCAAATAGCAGCCACGTGGCACCGGCCGTCACACTGCCTCCCACACACAGGCTGGAGCCACATATGCTGTATGTGAGAGCCCTTGGCACCCCTGTGCCTCAGGGCACTTCGCCTTTCGGTGCCCTCTACTTGGAATGAAAGAGGAACCTCACTTGCTTTTTCTGGTAACTCTGATGGGTTGCGTTTTCAGTTTTCCACCTCAGCCCACCAGCACAGCTGGGCTCACCTACGCCTGCCCGGCAGAGGCTTGTTTGTCCCATCATGCAGATTATGCCAGGAACCTCGTGCCCACAGGGAACGAATGGAACCAGGTCCTGTGAGGACTCTAGAGGTACCTGGGGGGGGGGGGGGGGGCGGAACGGGACACACTGACCTTGTCCTCAGCAGCAACAAGGAGCCATCAAGGCTCCCACCCCTTACACAGCCTATCACAGGGTCGCAGCATGGTTTGGGTCAGAAGGGTCCCTCAAAGATCATTCAGTGCAACCCCCCACCATGGGCAGGGACATCTTTCACTAGATGAGGTTGCTCAAAGCCAACTTGGCTTTGGATGCTTCCAGGGATGAGTCATCCATAGCTTCTCTGGGCAACCTGCCCCTGTATCCCACCACCCTCACAGCAGAGAATTGCTTCCTTATGTCCAATCTACACCAACCCTCCTTCAGTTTAGAACCATTGCCCCTCACCCGGTCACTACAGCCCCTGGGAAAAAGCTTCTCTCCCTTACAACCCCCTTTAGAGCCTGCGCTGGGCAGGGGGATGAGCCACTGAGCCAGCACAAGCGCAAGGGGGGCTAGCCCAGGCACCCCTTCCCCAGGCCCTGGGGCAGGCACTGTACCGCCTCTGGTCTTGCTGCAGTGTGAGGGACCCCTGAGACCAAACATGCACTGTGCGTTGGAAATTATTTAGAAGTCAAGTGACTGGCTGAAGCGTGAGAGCAGCTGGGACAAGGTCTGAGAGCCGTGGGCGCTGTGAAAGTGCTTCATAGGAACCCTCTAGCGCCAAACACGTCTTTGTCACCGATGTGCCGGGGTGGTCCTTGCACAGACCCCGCTGCCCAAATTGTTGTCACTGCACCCTCCACCATCCACACCTGCTAACAGCAGTGTTAGTGCCGAGCAGGAGGCTCACAGGTAACGCCATCGGCAGAGCTGACGATGCCATGGGGCCAGCACAGAGGCTGATGAAAAGCTGAGGGTTGAGATGGTCTGAGCTGAGCTCAGACAGCTCCACAGAAAGATGAGCCTCACTGAAAGCACAGTGTTTTCCTCTCCAAGGAAAAATCCTCTAAAAAGCTCCCAAACTGCATGGGTTGGGCAGGCAGAAGCTCTCCAGGAACAAGCAAGAGCAAGGCTGGGTGCCAGAAAACCTTTCCAGCTGCAGTGCTGGCTATGCAGGGGAGCAGGCTGCCTGGGGAAGTTTTGCTGTCTCCACCACAGGAGGTTTTTAAGGGCAAGTTGGAAAAACCCACTCATCAGGGGTGACTTGGGCAGGAGGTCCCTGCAGTCCCTCTGCCCTTACACATGTGGTGTTTGGATTAGCCGTACCAAGGAGATGGGCATTTCCCAATGCCATGGCACGTGACAGTGGGACCTGGGGCAGGGCCTGACCACACTGAGATCAAGCAAAGCCACCAGCACTGTGGGGAGGGGACGTGGGCTCCACACCAGCCCAGGGCTCATGTGCAACCCCACCGCTGCCGCACCAAAGCTGATCTCACCAGCACCCTGCACAAAGGCTCTCAATCAACACATGTGCAGGAAGAACCAGCAGCAATTAGTGTGACGGACAGCAAACCACAGGCATGCTCGTGCTGATGTTGACACATTGCCTCACTACCAACGTGCTTTGCAAGTGCTGTGAGACACCACTTGTCAGCCAGAGTGGTTTGTGTGACTGCCACAGCCCCTCGTGCTGCAGGAGCTCTCCTGCCCCATGACAGATGGTGCTACCAACCACCCACACCGGCCCATGACTGCTCCAGCAGCAACTGGAGCACAGCGCAGCACAGTGGAAAACTGCTGGAAACCCCAGGGAGAGGAAGCATGGTGGTGGAGGAGAGCCTGGCCAGGGACCAGTCACTGCCGTAGCACATCCACAGCGTGCCGAGCCCCATGGGTACCACCCCGGGGTGCCACATTGCACATGAGCAGCTGGCACTAGCACCAGGCAGGTCAAGGTGTCAGTGCCACAACCTCGGAACTGATGCTCAGCACCAACACTGCTCCCATGGCACATGGACCACCACAGGACCTTACCATTTCCTCACTCCTACAGACCCCATCACCAGGGGCCAACGCTCCAGCGAGGTTGCTGACACACAGCGCTGGTGCAGCAGCCCAGCAGAGCATGGCACCTGAAGCAGCGGGAGCAGTCGCCAGTACTTACTGGGCAAAGAGGTGCCGGGAGCGGACGATGAACTTGAATATGTACTCCAAGGCCTTGAAGGTACGCATGAGCGGCTCACAGGGCTCCCCCTGGCTCGCATGGTCCACGTACTGCGTCAGCACGGAGATCAGCTTCCTGCAGGATGGGGATGCGTGTGGCCGTGGCTCCGCAGGTGTCCCAGCCTTGGCCAAGCAGCCGTCCTGCAGCTCGGCTCTGCCAGCGCTCCCTGTGCCCCAGCCCTCCCTGTGTCCGCTGCCCCAGCCCAGTCCCTCCCTGTACCGCGGACGCCAGGTACGCACTTGTAGGCAAGCGTGGCACTGAAGTGCTGGCAGATGTAGGCCTCCAGAACAGCGTTGAAATGCTGGAACTTTCTGTCTGCCACCAGCCCCACAATGAAAACCTGAGGGGAGTGGGCAGCAAGCATGGCTCGGTGTGGGCAGAAGGATGCCCAGAGACAGCTGGCTGCCTGCACCCATGGCCAGAGTGGCATTGACCCCTTGTGGGGGCTGCTGTGGCCACCAGAGCCCCCTGCCTGCCCACCCAGCCTGCCAGGACAGGCAGACCTCCGAGACAGGAAGCCCAATACAAGCCCTGAGCCCAGCAGCTTCAGGACTCCTCACAGCCAGCTTGCTCAGAGGTTGCACCTTCACCAACCCTGGCTGCCTACAGCAGCCACCCCAAACACAACCCTCCTCTGGTGCTGTCACTGGGGTCACTCTCGTCTCAGTGTAGGAGAAATACCTTTGAATTTTTCTGGAATTGTCCCTTGGAGGGACAGCATCCCTGCAGAGCCACAACCCTGCCCCTGTGCCAGGTTGGCCAGACTCTACCAACACAAGGCACTGCGGTGGAGCCAGAGCTGCTGCACAGCTCTGAGCACAGCTCACCCGGTCAGATCGGTGAGCCTCATCTGACCTGGGCCCATCCTGCACTGGTCAGTGGGCTCAGAGCCACACTTCGCACCCACAGGGAAGCAGGTCCCACTTACCAGGGCATCAAAGACAAGCGTGTCATAGACATCCGTATCTGAATGCTCCATCATGATGGAGAACAAGGCGTCCAATGTGTCCTGGAGGAACTGAGGGAGACAAGAGGATGGTGAGGGCTTGAGCATTGGCTCCCAGCATTGTCCTGGACCCACATCTGAGTGCAGGAGCAACCTGCCTGGGCACAGAGCTCCTGTGCCCATCCTCAGCCTTTCTCAGCCCAGGGCGTCCAGTACTTTGCCAGAACACGACTCCCTAGCTCTGCCCGTCCCACAGTGGGAGCCCAGCACTGCCCCTCTGGCCGCACACTTGCCCCCCGTGGGGCTCCCACGGCCAACAGGGCAATCGCCACAGGCAGTGGCAGCATCTCTTCCTGGGGAAGAGGCACTGAGGCCATGCAGGATGCTTCCAGTCCACCCAGTACAGCCTCAGCCCAGGGCAGCTCCAGCAGCTGCTTTCGGCATCCTGGGCAGGCTGCCAAGAAAAGCACGGTGCCAACGCTGCCGCCCACCCGGCAGCTTTCACATCCCTCTGCCCCCCGGCAGCAGCCATATGGGGACATGGCTGGAGGTGTGAGTGCCGGAGCAGGGAAGATCCCAGTATGGCAGCAGAGGCAAGGTCCTGGCTGTACCTTGATGACCTCCCCTCCATCCACGTTCATCAGTTTCTGCAGGTTCTCGGAGAGGAGGCTGGGCTTGGAGCGCCACTTCAGCAGCCCCAGCAGGTTGACTGGGTGGGAGGAACAGGAGAGTCAGCACAGCTTCACTGGTTGCCAGGTCCAAACGTTACCGACCCCCAGGCCCCCGCATCCCCCCTGCACCACCCAGGGCAACCGGCTGGAGACCCCCATCCCTGGGAACACGGTGCTGCTCGCTGCTAGCCCCATGCTGGGAGAAGCACGGGGTGAGTGCCCATCATCATGAGCTCCCACCGCTCTACCTCTATCATGCAGCCACACGGGCAGGGGCTGCCTCCCTCCTTACCCCCTCCTCCTTGGGAGAAAAACTGAGGCCCAGAACACCAGGACTCAGCCCTGGAGCTGCAGCTTCCCCAGGAGCCCTTCAAGGAAGGGACATCTGCTAGCAGCAGCCAGGACCCTGCCGAGCTCCGACTCCCGGTACAAACCCTGCTCAGCCCAGAAAGCTTCCTGACTTCCGTACCGTAAAAGCATAAAACTCAGTCAAACAGAAGGTTGTTACTGCAGAAGCTGTAACTGTGCGGCAGGAAGGGAATTGACTGAACAGCAACGGCCCCAAGCCCCACTCGCACTGAACCTCAGTAGCCCCAGACCCTGTCAGCGCAGCAGCGATGAGTCACGGTGCGCCGTGTCCCTCGAGCCATGCGGCTACGGTCCCCAAGCCCCACACCCTGCGCCAGGGCTGCGGTTTCCCCAGCTGCGTCACTGCGCTTCAGCAAAAGTGGGACAAAGCATTGCCATCGGCCGGCCCTGCAGAGGGTGTGCAGCATCCCGCTGCGGGGTAGGAGGGAGCCCCGGCTTTTCTGTGCGATATTCCCTTGGCCGAGCTCCGCTGCCGCCTGCCCACGGAGTGGGAAGCATGCCAGGCACTGGTGCTGCTGTGCAGCATGTAACTCTCCAGACAGCTCCAGATGTTACCTACAGGCACTGGTGCTGCCCACCCCAAGAGATGGGTGGCTGCAGCTGCTGCAGGGCTTTCCACAGCAACACAGACACACGCTGAGAGCATGGCAGCGGCCTGAGTGCTGGCACCACCACGCAACACGGTGCGGTCGGGCCCGGCGAAGGACCGGGCTGCCTGTCCCCGTTATGGTGGAGGCACGGCGAAGGACCGGGCTGCCTGTCCCCGTTATGGTGGAGGCACGTGTACCATGCTTCCCCGAGCTGGATGCCCGCAAGAGCAGCACGGCCCCACCAGCCCTCCCTGCCCGCTGCTGGCCTCGCGCTCCCTTCCCCGCTCGCTTCAGAGGGGCACAGGAAGCCATCTGATAACCACCAGCACTCGCTCAAGGTTGCTGACACTTCTTTGTCCTGCCACCTCCCAAAACATTTTGTACAAGGTAAAATCCCACCAGCAAATGCCAATGTGCCTGTGCTGAGGTGGCATGCATGCTCTTGGCTGCCCTGCGATGAGCCACGCAAGGCACCCCAGGGCTGGAAGCCCACGCTTGCTATAACCGAGGACGGGGGTTTAAAAACAGGGAGTCCCAATTCCCAGCCTCGTTTTGAAGGGCCCAAGGAAGGTCACGGAGCCTTCAACAGCAACACTCAGCAGCTCCCTCCAGCTCCCAGATCAGAGGCAGCGGCTCAGTTCCCCCATGGGCAAGAGCAGATTAATTACCATCTGCAAGGGTTTGTGCCAGCCAAGAAACTGCTAAGTACCCACAGCCCCTGGCAGCAGCTCCACACCCCCAAGGTGGGAGAGTGCCTGGAAACACTTGCAGCCTGCAATTGTTTGTTCTCATTCCCTCGCCTTGGAAAACTAATCTGCTGCTAACTCAGAAGGGCTCAGGAGACAGACAAGCCAGAAGAAAACCTTAATAATAAAAAAAGAGGAAAAAAGAGAGAAACTCTCCAAGTTAACGCCCGGAGTTATCAACCGGCAACATGCAAAGAAGACCCCACAGCAAACCATGTCCCGTCAGAGTGGCATGGGCACCAGGGAAGTGCAACACAGGGTGCAGTAGCAGTGGTACCACAGGGCAAGGACAGCAAACACGGATTGCAGCACATCGGCCAGGGCAGCATTATCCATAGGATGGCAGCCCCCCAAGCCCCCAGGACAATGCTGCCCCATGAGCCTGCACCCACCCTGGGAACAGCCTTGGCAGTCCTGACCATGTCGAAACGGTAATTCAGTCCTCACCATCCATACCTGCTCTCCCTGCATTTCCAGCAGGCTGTCCTGGCACCGGGTGCAGTGGGTGCAAGTCCCGGTCCAGCTGCTTTCCAGCCGTGGGGGGAAGCGCCAATCCAATGGGTGAAAATGCACTGCTGGGGTGGGGGCACAGCCCCACCGCCACCCCTGCGGGGAGCTGGGACTCACCATTCTGGGTCAGCTTCGTGGAGCAGACGAGCGTAGAGATTTGGAAGCTGTCCCGGGCCGACACAGTTAAGCCCGACACAGTCCCGCTCACACGGAAGGAGGAGCCGGAGAGGAGCTTCAGCTCTGGCAGCATCCTCGCAGAGGGCAGGGTCAGGTAGGCACCGGCATCTTCCAGCTTCCTGCTGTCACCCTGCAAGGCAGAGCACATGGCTTACACCAGGCTATGTGGCCCCGTGGGACAGGGCTGGCCCCTGGGCTCCGATGTGACCCCACATCACATCCCCTGCAGGGGGGGACTTTGCTGTGCAGAATGGGGCAGGGCAAGGAGGTCAGCAGAGCCATGCACAGGGAATGGTGGCTCCCACGTAATGGCATCCTTATGGCTCGGTAGCCTCCGGCTTGGGGGAGTCACTGGGATGCGGGAGCTGGCCACTGCCCACGGTGCAGAGCCCTGTGCAGGCGGCACAGTGGGCTCACCCATCATTAATGTAAACAGAGTATCCAACAAAGCTGCTCCCTGCCGCGCTCTGTGGGGACCGTGCTCAGCTGGGACAGCTGACCGGGAAGATGCCAAGTCCAGGCCAGTGCCACTCAGGAAGGACACAAGAACCGGCAGGAGGAAAAGCGCAGGGGGAGGTCAGTGACACGGAGGAGCCTGGGGCTGGCAGCAGCATTCTGGGAATGAAACACATGCCTGAGCACTGCCATGGGGATGGACACACAGCAGGACACCAACCAAGTGGCCAGCACAGTCTCACACCATCACCATCACCAGCCCAACAGGATATTTCCTGCTGGCACGGGCATGCTTGGTCTCTCCATGGCATCAAAACGGCCCATTTCTTTTGTGTCCCCTACTGTTAAGTTGAAGAATTAAGATGGTGTTACATCTAGGAGGACTCACTGGAGTGACTTTCTAAATGATCCTTCCATGCTTGTTTGCAAGACTAGGACATGGATGTCCAAAGCTGGCCAGACATGTGACGGCAGACTGCAGCCTTGCCACCACGAGCTCACCGGTGCTTACTTATGGCTTGGCAACAGGGCATTTATCCTTCCCTGCCTGCAACCCTGCACGATAAAATTCTTCCTGCTGAAGGTCAGATGAAGATCACAAAATTGTTTGTTATTGGATTTTCTCTCCACTGAGCGTACCCACGGCAGCCAGCTGACTCACAGGAGGCACTGCACTTTTTCTGAGGGCAGCTAAGCCCTCGTAGGGTAACCTGGCTTAATTTCAGACATTTCTCGACCAGCATGAGATCAAGAGGTCTGAGAAGCTAAAAGCATATAATTCACATTCCTCTGGCAAACAAAGATAAAAAGATGAAATAGCTTCTGACTCCCAGAATCAAGCTCCTGTGTTTGCCGGGAAGAACAGGAGTCAGCCGGGGAGAAGACAAAGCGGAGCACAACGGCTACTTGCTCAGGGGCAGAGGACGCTGGTGACTGTGACAGTTCGGCAAGGGCAGCAACAGCCCTTTAAGGAGTAAATGCACCCAGGAGGGAGGTGCACAGGGTTTGATCTCGATGCCCCAGCCAGCGTCGGCAAGTCCCAAAGGCGCTCAGTGCTCCTGCCACAGCACAGGCTGTGGATGGGACAGTCCCCCAGAGAGCCAGGGACCATGTCTGCAGCTCCACAAGCCACAGTAGCATTTAAAGAATTTGGGCGTTTTGCAAGTGAAGAACAGGGAGGAGAGACACGATAACAATTTAAAATGCGTAGGAGCTGCTGGGGAAGAAAAGCGCAGCTCCGTTCCGGTCTGCCGGCTGGGCAGGGCCCCACGGGTTCCCTGTGGGAGGGAGGTTGGGCATCACAAGAGCATTAGATGAGGAACAGCAACAGCCGCGCGGGGACAGAGCAGCCAGGCGGGCAGGGGTGAGCCTGTCCTGTCAGCAGAGGCATTCAGGAGGTGGATGGGGTGGCCCCAGCGTGGGCAGACAGCAGAGACCTGCAAGGGTACGTGGGCAGCTCAGCTACGTGAGCGCGGTGCCAGAGCACACTGGGATGGCACTGCAACAGATCCACAGCACAGTCCTCCGATGTGGGACGACGGTGAGCACAGTGGTGTGCTGGCAGCCACCCATCTGCTGGGGCACTTCTGCTGCCAGGACATCACGTAGCTGCAGAAGCAGCATCAAGGTGCTGAGAGGAAAACGCAGGGATGAAGAAAAGGCACTCCTCCATCAAGCTCATGGGAAGCATTGGCTGAGGCCAGCTAGACAGCTGCCACAGCAGGCAGGAGACAGATTTTCTCATCCCAGAAAGATGCAGGACATGGGAAGGGAGATGGCTCTGCCTCGCATAACTGTGGTCACATCAACAGGAACAGCAGGGAAAATGAGAGAAAACTTCAGTTAAATACCAGAGCAGCCAAGGGGCTGAGGCAGGAAGGTCACCTCCCGCGGAGGCTGGGCCTCCATTGCTCGCGAGGAACATAAAGTTGTGCCAACACACAGAGCAAGAGCCCTGAGCTCACCCCTGCAGCGGGGACCAGCTCACACCTCCCGCTCCCCTTGCCACAACCAGATGCATCCCGGGCGACACAAGGGGGCACAAAGCAAGGAGGGGCAGCACATTTGTGGGGCCTTTCACACTCTGGTGTCAGAGCCAACTGTGTTTTTTCCAAATGAACAGCAAATTTTCCCTCCTTGTGTTCTCTGTTTGCTTTCTCAAAAGTAAAACCAAGCAGTTGTAGGCAGAAAGATGCTGGTGAAATCAGGTAAAGTGCAGCAAATATCTTTCCGGGGACGTTCCCTTCCAAGTCAGATATGTTTAAGTTACCTTTTTCTAAACAAAACCTGTCATTCGCAAGGGAGCGGTGCAGAGATTAGAGATGTTGTGTGCAGGGAGCATGGCACCCCACCATCAAGGACAGAAAGGACGGGAGGGAGGGACTGGAAACCCTCCCTGGGACTTTGGGTGCATGCCACCAGCATGGTACTCCAGCAGGGACTAGGACCCCAGCCCCACGCAGGCAGCTGCCAGAAGAGCCACCACCCTTCAGCCTCCCTGCTTTGAGGGAGGGGGGTCTACCCACCCCCCCGTACCTTGTACAGAATGAGGTCATGCTCCCCATCACGCAGCGTGGTGCCGTCTGGTCGCATCAGCTTCACGAAGGCCATGGAGAAAATCCGCTCACTTTTGTCTTTGGCTGGGAGACACAAATGTGGGGTGAGGTGAAGCAGGCTCAGAAGGGGCCTGAGGACACCGTGCATGGGCAGGGACCGGCCAGCGCAGCTGGGAGGTCCTGCCTTCCCGGCAGCTGCAGCAATACGGAGGGGTGCTGCCAGGGAAATTGCTTTTCTTTTCCTGGAGTCCACAGGCTGCACCCACAGGCAGCAAGACCCCCTTGGTCTCCCCGGAGCACTTGGGAAAAGCAGCTGCTGCAGCTGTTTGAGAACCTTGGGAAGGGAGAAATGGGAGAGGTGGCAGCAACGAGGCAAGACGCAGCCCGGGGAGCTGCCCGGCTGCCAGCCAGCACCTGCTGCCCAGGCACGGAGAGCCACCCCGGTGAGAATGAGAGGGGCTTGGGGCAGGCAGGGCTCAGAGCGGGTAGGATCAGACCAGCAAGCAGCAGCCTGAGCTGCAGGTCCCCACAGTGGCCCTGGGGAAGGTCCCCACAGCTGCAGGACATGCCACACCATGTCTCACCACGTGTGGTTGTCAGCTCTGCAAAGGCAGCAGCAGCAGCACCTCTGCTCCGGGAGCAGCGTGTCCTCCCAGCCATGCCACAGCCCACAGCCCTGCCGCAGCCAAAATCCATGGGATGGGGAGCGGGTGCTGTGGACAGCCGAGCGCGGGCACCCGGGGAGCAGCCACGTGCAAGAGGCACGGTTTCCCAGAGGTCTGCTGCCTCACCATGGGTGGCAGGGACAGAGCAGAATGGGGTGACAGCTTCCTTCCCCTGCCATGGGATTCCAGGTGTCACAGCATCCCTGGCACAGCCCCACATGGGGCGAGATGAGGGCTGCTCACAGGGCCCTCTTGCTCCTGCAGCCCCTGAGCCACGGACAGCCCGCCTCCACCACAGCCACTGCTGAGGGCATTAGCAGAGGAGGATCTGAAGAAAGGAGACACTTACAGTCACTGGAGGAGCGATGCCGGAAGGTGAACCTCAGGTGGGTCTTGTGGACATCTTCAATGGGAACAGCAATCTGAGAGAGAGAACGTGCGCCAGCATGAGGACAGGAGGGCACATGCTGAGCAATCTGGCTGGCCAAGACCCCTCGGTGCTTGGGCAAATGCTGTGCTGAACTGTGGGTTGCTTCAATTCCAACCCATGTGCTCTCCTTTCAATTACTGAGGCTGAATTGGAGACACAGGTGCCTGTGCAGGGCTGGGGGGGTGTGCCCACCTGCCCACCGGAGAGGCAGGAGTAATGCTGGAGCACTGCCCGTGATGCAGCAGACATGGTCTCCCTGATGCTGGTTGCCCCGGGTCTCCACCTGGGGGTCCAGCCATGACACTGGCAGCATCTCCTATCCTCCCCAAGCTGGGGGCTTTGCCCCCAAAAAGCCAGCCCTGATGGGGAGCCCCCTGCAGCAGCTCAGTCCTGCTGCATGGGAGGAGTGAGCAGCCCCAGTCCCACCCCAGTCCCTGTGCCCCAGAGCTGGTACAGACCTTGACCGTCTCCATCCACCGCTGATGCCGCTGCTGGTAGTATACCACAGAGCGGTACTCGCTCACCGGCTTGTCCCCTGCGCCGTGGTAAATCACATTCTGTGGAGAGGGCAGCAGCAGGAGAGATGCTTCATGGTCGGATCAAATAAACTTGAAGGGCTGAAAAGTGTTGCATTCCCTGCTAAACCAGGCCAGCGCCCCCCCCCCCCCCCCCGAGCCGCTTTCCCCTGCCCATGCTGCAGCAGCCCCCACCTGAGCCCCCCAGCATAGGTGCCCCTTTACCACAACCCAGCTGGCATGGGGACATCTTTACAACCTTCCCCGGCCAGGCTCAGAGGGGCCACAAAAGGCTTCCCTGTCACCTCCACCAAGCCTGGTGCAGCCTCCAGGGGAACCAGCAAGGGACACCCAGGCCCTAGGGGCATGGGCACAGGTTGGCTTCCATTGCCCTGTGGGAAGGGCATTATCAGGGCTGGAGGACAAGGTGGGGGCTGTGCCCTGGGACCAGCCCAGCAGGACCCTCAGCAATTCACATCCTGTTCCTCAGGGGCCAGGTGAGAACTGCATT
This sequence comes from Falco cherrug, assembly GCF_023634085.1. Taxonomy (NCBI): domain Eukaryota; kingdom Metazoa; phylum Chordata; class Aves; order Falconiformes; family Falconidae; genus Falco; species Falco cherrug. The sequence goes on from NC_073697.1 coordinate 38,220,621, forward strand.
TGAAATGAAAGCATACGCTTTGGAGAGAGATAAGGCAACAGCCAGTCCTGGGGCAGGGGGAACTGGGTCTGAGCCTCCTCACATCCTCCTGGCAACCCCCCAGCTCCCTCCCCCTCCTACCTCTCCTGGGGATGGAGACCAGGGACACCCCAAGGCGAGGGGCCTCTGGGGATGGCCAGGGGTTCTAGTTGTCCCCAGTGGAGGCCAATTTCCTCTCTATCCCTTCCCACCACTTTCCCAGATCTTCCCAGTTCTAAAGGGAACTTCAGGAGCTCCAGTAGCCAAAGAAGCTACTCCAGCCAGTTCATGCTGGCACCAACACCAGCACCAGGATGCTACGGAGCTGCTGCCTCTACCTGAGGTGATGTGGGAGACAGTCGCTTGCCCCAAGGCCAATCTGGCGCTTGCCATACCTGCACCACGTTGCCTGACTCATCACAGACACACACCGTCACCTCCACATTCTTCTGGGTCTTCTTGTTGCCCTTGTCAAACTCACCCTGCACCAGCGTCAGGTAGATGTCGTTCCTGACATCTCCTGGGGAGGACAGCCCTGTCAGTGAGGCCAGGTCCCCTTTGCAGAAGGGCACCCCATAACCCCACGCCGGGACCCCCAGAGACCATCCAAGGGATGGTCCACCCGCCACGCTGCTTGCCTGGCATGATGACCTCCGGATAGCCTAGCTTGCGTGCCACCACCGTGCTGCGGTCCACAAGGTGGGGATGGTCCTTCCGCACCTGGCTCAAGTCTCCCCACAGCATCTTCAGGGACACCCAGAACCCTGCCAGGACAGAGCATGGGATGTCAGTCCCACAGCCTGCGCCAGCTCAGCCTGAGCTGTGGTGTGCCAGGCAAGGCGGCCAGCCACGCATGCCTCCTGTGGAAGCAGCTGCCCCTTCCCGGGCTCAGCCCTGGCTGCTTTTGGGTGGGCAGTCGCTGCCGGAGACCCCACACAGCTCTGATCCCAATTACTGAGGCAATTCACATGCCAAGCCCTGGACGCACCCAGGGTCAAACTTGCACCTCTGTGGCCACTGCAGTTTTTCAACAGGTGACAGCATGCAAGAGCTCGGGGGAGGCAGCAGGAGGGGGCCCATGGCCAACCAGCAACTGGAGCGAGCAGCCCAACCCCGCGAGGAGCAGCATGGGGCGGCTGCCCCAGCATGGGGGCCAGGGGACAGCGCAGGTCCCCAAGCACAGGCAGCAGCCACAGAGAAATGCAGGATGGATCAGGGAGGGGTCTTGCCCTGTCCCCCACCACGTACTGTGGCACAGAGTGGGTACACAGGGCACAAGGAACATGGGGGCTCTACCTTGTCCCTTGTGGTTGATGTCCTTCCCCTCCACCGCTTTCCTGATCATGTTGTGAAGAAAATCGTTGTCAGCAGCCACCCTGCAAACACCAGAGCAGGGTGATTCAGAGGAGCTCCCCACTGGGCATGCACGGGGAACCCGTGCGGCTGCTCCCCACAGCCAGGCACCAACCACCAGCAAACTGAACAGCCCACGTCCCACTGCAGCTCTCAAACCTGCTGGCCACCAGCCCACTGGGAGGGAAGAGCAGGACAGCATCCACAGCGGACCTGGGACCCGAGTACACATGTGCCCCGAGGGGCCAGGCAGCAGAGCTCTGGCGGGGCTTCAGCATCTCTCAGTGTGTTGCTGCCCATAGAAATACCCCTTTTTTAACCTCGATGAGTTCCTGGACCTGGTGACATCATGACCCAAGGATCCACAGTCCCTTTGCAAAGCCTTATTTAACAAAAAATCTTTTGTCTTTGATCCTGGCATGTCTTATCCCCTTGTAACCACTGCCCCACCGCTCGCTGCCTCCGGGCCCCATGGGACTCACAGGTGCACGGGGATGAAATGCTGCTTGTCCTCATCACTCTCGCTCTTCCCCTTGGTGATGTCCGTGATGTCCATCACTGCAGTGGCATAGATGGAGCAGGGTGGGGCAGTTGCCACAGGCACCAGTAGCCCCAGCAACAGGGACCTCTGTGCCAAATCCTCCCAGGACCACCACCCAGGACAGTTATGCCCTGTCCTGCAGCCGCCGCTTCACCTGTGCCCCCAGCACTGACCCTGCTGTGCCCTGGCCTGGGTTCCACAGGCAGGTCCTCATGCCCCACTGACACCCACCCCCAGCCACCCCAGGGCAGAGGTGGCTGCTCAGGGCTCGCACCACACACCCAGCACCCGAACAGCATGCAGAGATGGTACTGCCACCAACCAGACAGTCACCAGAGGTGGCCTCAGAGCTTCAGGGCAGATTGGGGCCAAAATAAGGCATATCCAGAATCTCTCCATCACCCACAGACAGGGCCCCTCCCTGGGGACACACAGCTCGGAGTGCAATTAGCTGCTGATAGGTTCATCATTCACCTGGTGATTTCTCTGTGGCTGAGCTTAGCACATGCTAAGAGCGCTCCTGGGGGCACCTCCAGCAGCGTTGGGCTGGAGGTCCCCTGTGCCACGCAGCGAGGAGGGGTGGCTGGGCACCCTGAGTCCCTCTCCTCTGCTGGGGCAGGTGCACTGCCTCCCCACGGGCCCTGTGGCCGCAGCCCCAGGATGGCAGGGCCAGCCCACGGAGGATGACATGAGGGTGACCAGGGGAAGTGCTTGGCTCTGGCCGTCACAGGAGCAGGGAGCCAAGGCTCTCCTGGCTGCTGGAGCGGCTGTGCCAGATCCCTCCCCACACCCCAGCACCAGGCACCTGCGGGGAAATGCCTGTGCCACCATGGAGGGGTTGTGGGTCAGGATGGGGAGGGGGAGATAGGATTCAGGGGGATGGGACAGAGTGTGGCTGTGCAGAGGAAAGTGAGGGTTGGGGTCTGCGTGCAGGGACAGGGGCCACTGGGCTGCAAGGTGGGAGCAGCCCTGGGGTGTCACCACCCTGAACCAGTGAGCCCCACGGAGGCCTGGTGGCTGGGAGGTGGGTGCTAGGGGTGCTGTCATGGGCAGCACCAGGGGTCTCCTCCCTGTACCCACAGCAGACTCTGCTCTCACCTGAGATGCCGAAAGGCCGCCGGAGGCCCGTGCTGAGCTTGCGGCTGTAGGTCTCCCGGAGGTCCATGCGTCCCACCCGGATGATCTGGCACACCAGGAAAAGCCTCTCCCGCTTCAGGTCTTTGCTGCCCAGGTCCTGGGGAACAGAGTGGCTGCATGAGCCTCACACTGGCAGCTCTGTGTGGGGATGTGCCTCTGCTGGCACCATGTGACCATGGGGTGTCCAGGGCTGGATGACATACCAGCAGGTGCAGAGCCACCATGGGTCCCCACACCCAGTGCCCCAGCTCTGCCTTCAGGGGCCAGGGAGCCCCTGTCGCTGTGCCCCACAGAGACGCTCAGCTGGTGGGCATGCAGCCCCCCATCCCAGAGAGCTTGGGATTTCTGTGCACCCCAGGCAGCCCCAAACCCAAGGGATGGGGACAACACCAGAGCTCGTGGAGACTGATCGCCCCATGGGGCACCCATGGGCCAGGCAGCGTGGGTGAGTGGGAGATGCAGCCCTGGGAGGGAGCAGGTCTGACACGGTGTAGGGTTTGGTGGCTTGGCCACACGCTCCACCTCTGGGCACCCTGTGGCCAGCTCCCGGGGGTGCTGCCCTTGTGCAAGAACCTTCCTGCAGCACGGGGCAGGGTCATGCTGCAGCACACAGGGACATGTGGCTGACACCAGCAACGGGCAGGGGTCAGAGGTGGGTGAGAGCCAGGGGAGCTGGAAGTGCTGATGCTGCTCATTAGCATTGATTTTAAAGGCTCATCTGCATATCAGCCCATGGCTCCGCTCGGGCCATCCTGAGGGTCAGCTCAGCTCTGCTGGTGCAGCGGGAAAAATGCTGGGTCAGCAGATGCTGTCTGTGCCTCCTCCCGCTCGCGGCAGAGGACCGCCAAGCCTGGCTGCGGGTGAGGGATGGAGCAGAGATGGGGCACGGGCACCCCAACAGCCCCAGCAACCTCTCACCTGGGAGGGGAGGCTGCAAGGGGCAGCCCCCAGGCAGGTGCCTACATTCCAGTGCCAGGACTGGTCTGCACAGGAGCCATGGGGCTGGTCAGGCTGGGGGGCACAGGAGCAACGAGCAGCCAGGATGCAGCTGCTTGCAGGGGGACGTGGGCTGCAGCGGGGTCTCATCTCAGGGGCCTGGTGCATGGTGCTGGATGCATCTGAAATGCTGCAGGGGGCGGGGGCACCGCTGCAGGTGGCAGGAGGGGAGGAGGTGCAGGCAGCTCTGCGGAAGGGGGAGGCAGCAGCACCAGTGCTGCTTGCAAGGGGTCTGCACTCACCGTGAAGATGGCCTTGAGGTTGTTGAGCAGCTCAATGTCCTGGGGGACCCCTGTGCTGGCCCAGCGGATCACGTAGTTCTCGCTGCGAGGGGAAGGCGATGGGGTGAGGAGCCCACGGCAGGGGCCAGGCACCAGGACATCAGAGCTGGAGCTCAGTGTGTCCCTGCATGGTGGGGTCCCCCAGGTAGAGCAGCCCACAAGCAAACACAATGTGGGCTGAAGCACTTTGGCCACAGGCAGGGCGCTGCTTGGGCCCCATGTCGCGTGCCTGGCCCCTGCCAGCTCCCGCCATCCCACCAGCAGCGGGACCCCTTGTCCCACCAGCGGCGGCACACTTGGCTGGCCCAGCCCCAGCTGCCCCAGCAGCGGGGAGGCTGCCAGCCCAACCCTGCCCACGGCAATGCTGGTCGGGCATGTCAGCACACCTAGTCCCTCACATGGGGGCACGTTGCCCCGGCAGTACCCGGGGTCTGGCATGGGCTGAGCCAGCATCTGGCCACCACGGGCAGATGGGCACAGCACAGCATGCCGCAGCACACTGCAACAGGCCACAGTGTGCCAGGCACACACCACCCCAGGCGGGATGAGCCAGGCAGGACACACTGCCAACAAACCCTCCTGCCCCAGAGGAGAAAGCGCTGCAGGAAGGGACATGCCTCTCTCCCCACTGTGAGCTGTGCTGGCTCGTGCTGAGCTGGGTGGGCGGCCAGGCTGGGCAGGACAGGGGTGGGCAATGAGGTACAAAGGGGCAGGGGCTTCCCACAGAAGGGGGATAGGACCAGGGGATACTGCAGGGAGCAGGGGGCAGGCATCCAGCTGAGCCGGTGGCAGAGGTCTGGCAGTGGGGCTGGTCCTGCACCACTGGGGCCCCACCTGATCATGCGCTGCTCACTGGGGTCGTATAGTGCCATGAAGAGCTGTGCCTCCTCGCCGATGTTGCAGACAAAGTTGCGCACGCAGAGGTAGAGGCTGTGGGAGGGCGAAGCTGCCAGGCGGGCGCTGCAGCCCAGCGCGCTCTGCTGCGGGCTCTGTGGGGCACGAGGCTGCTCAGCCCCATGGCACGGCTGTGGCACAGCACAGCCACAAGTGGGGCAGCAGGCTCTTGGCACGGAGGGGTCAGCATGCCAGGGCCAGCACTGGCTCTCACCATCTCCTCCTGAATGCGCTGTGTGATGGTCTGGGCAGCCTTCTTGTGCGCCTGGAAGAGGCTGATGATGCTGGTCCTGTCAGGGTCCAGGATGTTTTCATCCTCATCCCGCACCACCAGGTCCAGAGCAAGGATCCTGTGGTGTGGAAGCCAGGACAGGGTGAGGCGATACCTGGCACTTGGCTGGGCCAGGGCCACACGGGTCTGTGCACACCACTGAGACCCGCCTGCCCTGGCACAGGGTCTGAGGGCACAGGCACAGTGTGGGGGAAGGACAGACCACAATGGGTCCCGGCCAGCAGCAGAGCCCTGGCAAGGGGGCAAGAGCCAGGCAGCACCAGGGACGCTCTCCCACCCCAGCCATGGCCCCTTGGCGATAGCCCTCGGCCAGGTAGCTTGCACAGCCCCCAGCACGTTCACTGTCCCCAACCACTATGGGAGAACCAGCCAGCCAGGACAGTGGGGACACAGGGTGCCCCAGGAACACACAGCCAGCATGATGGGGACACAGACATACAGGTTGGCAGGGACACTGCAGCAGAAGGGCCAGGTGTCACTTGGTACCACACAGCCTGTGCCTGGGGCAGGGGCCTGGACCCCCCCACGCTCCGTCCCCACTCTCACTTGTTGCCATAGTCGATCTTGCCGGTCACCTCCTTCTTGAGCTGCAGGAGCTCATCCTTGGGCAGTGTCCCCGACAGCAGCTGTGAGCGCCGCTCCATCAGCTCGTACATCATCTGCTTCACCTGCTGGTACCGCTCCATCTGCCCTGCCTGTGGGCAGCAGCGTGAGGTCACAGTGTGCCCCTGCCAGCCCCGGCCCCCCCAGCACCCCGGCCCTCACCACATAGAGCTGCTTCCAGATGGTGGCCCACTCCCGCAGCGTGGTGGTAATCTCCTGCACCATGGGCATCTCGGTGGGGATCACACTCTCCTCCGCCCTGGGGAGAGGCACAGGGAGCCCTGGAGCCCTGTGGCACCGCACTGGCCCCCAAGCTGCACAGGTAAATGCAGCCCGCCCACCCACCCGTGCCCATACCCACATCCAATACCTACCCCCTGCGCTCCACCACGGCACCCTTCAGGTGGATAAGCGAGGCTGGGAAGATGCCCTGGGAGAGCCAGAGCCGTCAGCACCCACAGACCTGGGGGACCATGGCTGGGGGCTCCCCACCCCAGGACCAAGGGTCCTGCAGTGGGTCCCAGCCTGGCAATGCCGCAGGGTGCCTGGCACATCCCCCCAGCAGGGACAGGGCAAGATGCCAGCTGTGCCAGCACCCCCACCACGCCCTGGCCCCCCAGCAGCCCCCCACCTACCTGGACAGCCCTGTTGCTGAGCGAGTACCCACGGTACCAGCCTGCAAGGGGAGGGAAGGGGGCACTGTTAGCCACGCTTGGGGACCCAGCAGCCCGTAGCAGGGCTGTGTGCCTGCCAGCACAGCCAAGAGAAGGAGCACAAAGGTCCCGTGTTATGGTGCAGCCAGCTACCCAGAACAGCCTCTCACGGGCAGGGGATGGCATGGGGCCTGCTTGGGGCTGCTGGACCCCCTTACCCTCGGAGGCCTGCAGGATGTGCACCGTCTCCCCAATCTGCAGTGGGAGGTGATGCTCGCTGGTGCGCGGGAAGTTCCACACAGCTGCAGGGAGAGGGACCAGGAGCCGTGAGTAGGGGTCCCTCACCCAGACCCCCCTCACCAGCATAGCCCACCCTCCCCAGGCCCTGGGCACCTGTGCCCTTCAGGGAGCGTGCCCTACAGCCAGCCCCCCCTCAAGAGGCAGAGCCACCTTGCTCAGCCTTGAGAGGTGGTGCAGAGTCCCAACCCCATGCAAATGGTGTAAGACCCCCAGGCAGGCACGGTGTGAGGCAGGGGAGCGCTGGCTGAAGCAGAGCAGGGGTGGTGAGGGGACCCTGGAACCCGAGAGCCACAGCACAGCCCACACAGGCACAGCAGGAGCCATCAGCCCCCCTCTTCCAGCACATAGGGTTCCCCTGGCTGGTGTCCTCCCCGTCACACTGCCCGCCACCCAACCCCAGATGCCCGGCCCCACCACGCGGGCCCTAGCGAGTGCTGAGCCCGGTGGTCCTGCTCCCACTGCAGGCAGTGCAGGGGGAGCAAGGGCCAGCCGAGCCCTCGCCTGGAGCAGCAGCACTGCAGCCCGTGGCTAGCAGCTCAGGGGCACGCAGGGCAGCCCCGGGGGGCGGTGGGAGCTGGTGGCAGGGGCGGCAGGGTGTGGGGGCACTGGGGGGACTGGTGGCAGCAGGAGCGCAGGAGCTCTCTGTCAGCCAGGCGCTTCCTGCTGTGGCGTGAGCTGCACCGGCCGGGCCGCGGTTAGTCCTGCCGCTATTTCTGGTCCTGGGGACAGTGACGGCTCTGTCTGGTGTAGGCAGCCCTGGCTCGGCCCCAGGACCATCCGCACTCTGCACCGGCAGAGAGCCAGCAGACGTGCCTGCACCCACTACCAGCCCCGGCCAGGGCCAGCTCAAGCTGCAACACCCCCAGACCTCCATGGCTCACTGGGACCCCCGTGCTGGTCTCTGCACACCCTGCAGCACCGGGAGCCCCAAGGCCCCGTGGGACTTGTCCTGCCGCCCTGCTCTCCACACAAGGACCTTGACCCAGCTTGGACTAGCACCTGGCCCTGGTCTGGGCTCGCTCCCCTCCAGCCCCTTGCCACCTCCCAGCACCAGCCAGGCCAGGCTTCCTTGCAGGGCTGCTAACACCCATCGGGCACAAGCAGGAACCGAGACAAGGGCCTGCTCCAGGTGTTGCCTGGGACCCTGCGGGGCTCAGCCTTGGCTCCGGGCGCTGCCAGCAGTGCAAGGGAAAGGCATGGGAAACAGCCTCGGCCAGAAACGGGAAGTGGTTGCAGGGCTTCAAGGGCCAGCGTGGGGAGTGTGTGCTCGCACCAGTGCTGGGGCTGGCACCGGGAGCCTGAGCTGGGTGGCAGTGCAGGGTACGGGGCTGCCCAGGGCTTCGCCATCACCAGCACAGGGGCTGGCAGCAAAGCCCTGGCCAGGACCAGGGGAAAATTAAGGGGTGGTTCTGGGCTCCCCAGGCACCTCCCTGAGAGCAGGTCACACACAACACAACACATAACAACCCACCATTAACAAGCTAATCACCCCTTGGGTAGAGGCTTCTGCATTCCAACAGCCAGGCTGATCGAGACCCATAGCTCAGAGGGGAGAGCCGGCTCCTGCACCAAGCCTCCATCCCCAGCCCCACAACTCCCCATCCCCACCCAGCATCAGCCATGCTCAGCCTCTGGGCACATAGGTCTCGCTGACACCTGCCCTGTCCAGCCCCACGTCACCAGCCCTGCAGCCCCTCACTGACCCTCCGTTCAGCCCTGCACTCATCGGCCCACCCAGCACCAGCATTGTGGAGACCGGGTCCCCACCTCACACCGCTGCCAGCCCCACCAGCGCTGCTCACCCTGCACCATGGCCCAGCCGCCATCACCCACCCCTCCACAGCCCGCTGCTGCAGGGCCACCATGGCCAGTGGGCTCCAGCAGCATCACCTCAGCCACAAGCACCGCATCCCACCAGCCCTCACCCCTCTGGGGAGCGCAGCAGGGCCGGGCACCCACTCCGCCCTGAAGCCTGAACTCACCCACGCCATACTTCTCCTCCTTGGTGGGCAGCCATGGGGCCATGGCTGGCTGTGCTGCAGGAACCGGGGCCCTGTGCGGGGTGGCTGCTGGTTCCTCCTGCCGCGCTCCCCAGGTCACGTGCACCTCACTGGCTTGTGCAAACCTCTGCTTCCTCAACACAGCTGGGTGCTGTGAAGACCCACCCGACTGCCCTGCTGTGTACCATGGCAGGGGTGGCAGGGACGGAGCCCCCAGGACCCCACCACCCACCCACCCAGGGGCTCAGGCGGGTCACCAGCCCTGCCTGCAGGGTGCAATGGGGTTGCTGGCCCAGAGTGATGCTGCAGCACGGTGAGCCCCTCTGGCTGAGCACCACTGCCAGAGCCCAGCAGCCTGTGGGACACTGGGCTGGAGTCTGGAGCAATGGAGCAAGCACAGCCTCAGCCACCCCAAGGTCCAGGGAGCCACAGCGAGCTGTGAACTTGGGCCAGCTGTGCCGCTCCAGACAACACCGCTGAGACGAGGCCTCTGCCTCCCCAGCCAGGGCTGGCCCATCCCCGTCCCTCGGCGCACAAGGCTCTGTGGCACAAAAGCCAGCACGGTGCAGGGATGCAGCCGGGGCTCTGTGGGCTGGCGGCCAGCCCTCCGCTCCCTGCCGCACCAGGACAGTGAGCGAAGCAACGGTTCGGCATCAACCACTTCCTTCCTCCCTCCTGCTGCAAACCCCAGTTGCCCAGCGCCTGCGGGTTCGCCAGGACTGGATACTCAGCCTCTGGCCCTGCTCAGCCCTGGGCCAGCACTGGCCAGGCCCTCTCCCCCTGCACCTGCCGCTGGCCTGCCACAGCCAGGCTGCTGCCCTTGCCATTAAAAACACTTCTCCATCAGCCCCTTCGAGGCAGCGCCAGGCTCCTTCCCTGTCCGTCCATGCCTCTCTGCCAGCCCAGGCCTGCTCCAGGGTCACCCCTGGGTGCAGCTCCCCCATCCCGCAGGTCACCCCTGGCCCCATGGCAGACACCCCTGGCCCAAAGCCCACTCCAGGCAGCCCTCATGGACCCTTCAGCCTGAGGAAGGGATGATGAAGGGGACGGGGAGCCCCAGAGAAAAGGGAGCACAGACAGGTTTAGGTGAGCTGCTGGAATTGGGTGTGCAGGGGAACCCAGGAGGAAGAAGGTGGCCAAGGGGGTTTAAGGGGCCCTAAGCACAGGGAGGTGCAGGGGACAATGCAGCATCCTCCCCTCTGCCTGGGGGTCTGCCCCGGGCAGCGGCACAGCCGGGACCCTGGCTGGAGTGGCAATACCAGCCGAGCACCTCAGGGCGGATGGGGCCGGGTCGAAGAGCTGCCTCGGCACAGCAGGGTCCCGGGATGGCGGGTCTCTCCCGGAGCTTCGCCTTCCGCCGGCAGCTGGGGGTCCTGCACCCGCTTGCGCGGGCGCTCTCCGACGCCGAAATCCCGGGGCGGGCCGGGAGCACACGGCCCCTGCCCGGCTCTGCCCCGCGGCCCGGTCCCGCGGCCCCGGCAACTCCGTGCCGCGGGGGATGCGCCAGCTAGACCGGGCCCGTCTGCCGGTCTGGCAGCTCCACCTGCCGGTCCCCACCGGCCACACGCCGGGACCCGCCGCGGGCAACAGGCGCCCACTTCGGGAGTAGGGCCCCGGCCTCGTCATGCCCGGCACCGGCACGGGATGCCGGCGGGCTGGGGCTGCAGCCGCGCTCCACGTGGGGCTCCGCAGCCGGGATCCTTGGCAAGGGCACCGGGCCGCGGCTGAGGAGCGGGCCGGCCGGCGGGCTGGGCAGCGCGGGGTTCGCCGCTGGGAGGCGGCCAGGCCCGGGCTGCCGAGCACGGTCCCGCCCGGGACACGAAGCGCGGCCGGAGCCGGGAGCGCTGCCGGGGCGGACCCCGCTTTACCGAGGCCAGGACCCGGGGTCCGGGCAGCTGCTCTAGGCGGACGCGGTAGGCCGGAGCCCCGGGATCAGGCGGACAGGAAGCCCGGCAGCCCCAAGCGCCGCGAACCCCGCCGGCCGCTGCGATGGCCGCGCTGGCAGGGAAACGCGTACGGCCTGCCGCGGGGCGGGGGCGGGGAACGCCCCTCAGCGCTGATTGGCGGGCGCGGGCGGGGCCACGTGACGGCGCCGCGGTCACCTGACCTGTCCCGAGGCAGGGCCCAGGGGCGGCGGCGCGCGCAGGTGAGCGGCGGCCGGGCCGGGCCGGGCCGGGCCGGGCTGGAACGGAACCGGAACCGGAGCCGGAGCCGCGGCTTGGGGGGCTGAGTCAGGGGGGAGCACGGTCCGGTGGGGTCTAGTCTGATCTCGGCGCTTAAGTGCCCGGTTCACCCTGTACCGGTGCCCCCCCGGCCCGGTGTGGCCCGTCCGTCTGCTGGGACCGGCCCTGGGCTGCCCGCCCGCCCCCAAGGTGTCTGTCCTGCGCCCCGGCCCGGTCCCCCGCGCACAGCCCAGTCTGGTCCCCCGTGGCCTGGGCTGATCCCCCTGCCCGTGGCCCCGGGTGCCCCACACCCCAGTCCCGTCCCCTGCCCCTCTCTGCCTGCACGCTCCTGCCTGTCCCCGTCCTCTGCGCCCCTCAGGGCCCCTGCCCCAGCAGGACGAGGCGGTGGGCTGCCCCAGGCCCGCTCCAGGCACGCTGTTGTGGGTGGGTGGGTGCGGGGCTCCCCGGGTCCCGCTCCACCTCCTGCCTGCCCCTGCAGCACCAGCACCCCCGCCATGGCCGGCTGCGGGGCTCCTGGCTCCCTGCCCCGGCAGAGTGGCCCTGGCTCTGCGCTGGAGGAGGAGGAGGAGGGTGAGGATGACCCAGCCCTGGGCTGCGACAGCGACCTGGAGGTGAACCCGTACGACGGGCTGCCCTTCTCCTCCCGCTACTATGAGCTGCTGCGGCAGCGGCGGGAGCTGCCCGTCTGGACCACCAAGTACAGCTTCATGGAGCACCTGGAAGGCAACAGCGGCATCATCCTGGTGTCCGGCCCCCCCGGCACCGGCAAGAGCACCCAGGTGAGTGGGGGGGGCGCATCAGGGCAGCCAGGAGTGACTGGTCCCTCTGGGACGCTGCGTGGAAGCCCGGCACAGGGCTGTGGTACTGGCTGCTCTGCCAACGGCCTCTTCCCGTGCCCACCTGACTCCCAGCTGAGCTGTCGGTAGCGCTGGGTCCTGCCCCGAGGCCACTGCCTTCCCTGCTGGGCCTGTGTGTGGATCCCACTCCCGTGTGAGCAAGCCGCAGCCCCCCTGGCACGGCAGCCGCCAGGTCCTCACCCATGCCAGAGCAGTACGGGCAGGCCCTGCACACTCCCCTCCTGCCGGATGCCTGTACGGCATTACCACGCATTCGTTGTGGGCTGGCAGGCCCTGCGGGGAGGTGAGACCCCGGGGAAGCCATGGGGCTGTGGGCAGAAGGCATGGAGATAGGGCTGTGGCCAGGCAGCAGCTCCCTGACCCCACAGCAACGTCCGAGCTTGTGGTGGGGACGGAGGGGACAACAGGCCCTGAAGGGCTTTGGCTTCGCCATGGTGCCTGGGAGCATGCCACCACTGTGAGCCCAACATGAGGCAGGGCTACCGCAGAGCTGGGCGGTCGTGTGCCAGGATGTGCCAGGGCAGGCACCAGGGCCCCGGGCAAAGCCTCAGCGTGAGCCGGCAAGTGCTGCCACTGCCAGCCAGGAGCAGCTGCCACAGTGGCACAGGGTGTTGGGCAGGCATGGGGACAGGGAAACAGCCTCTCCCTGGAGCCAGGCCTGGGCACACGGGGCAGCAGTGGGTGTGGGTGGACAGGCTGCATGGCGGCGGGTCCAGGGTGTCAGGATCCCACCTGCACGCCCCAGCGAGCTGGCTTCATCTGACAGCTCCTGGCACAGCACCTGGAGACATGTCAGGCAGACTTTGACCTGGGAGGGATCACCTGGAAGCTGTGGGGGCAGCCACGGCCTCCGTGGGGCCAGACTCAGGCTGGGTCACCACACAGCAGCTGTTGACCCCTAGGGTGCCAGATTTGGGGAAGAAAGCCCCTGTGCAGGCCCTGGCCTGGTTTGGCCTCAGGGCTAGGCTGGTTTTGGGTGCTGTCACTCTGTTGTTGCCACCCAAAGTGTGAAGAGCTGACGCCCAAGCCAGGTCCCTTTGCCGTTGAAACAGCCAAGGGCTGTCTGCGCCCTGTGCTGACGCCCTGTCCGGTCTTTGCAGACAGCAAGGTGGCAGAAGGGAGGTGCAGAGCCATGCACGGGGACAGGGCTGAGCACGGCCAGTCTGTGGGGCAGCTGTGGGGCCAGGTAGAGGAATAGAGCAGGCTGTGCGCCCACCCGACTGTGAGCTGGGCTCTCTGGGGGCAGCCCCTGGGCAAGACTGTGCCCATCTGTGACCCCAGATGCTGGGGAGACAGAGGGGCGCAGGCACCCACTCGTGGGGGGCATGTGGCATGGGAGGAGGTGCGTGCGGTGTGTTGGGAGCAGATTTCTGGTCCCCAGTGCCCAAGGGACATCTGCACAGCACCAGGACTGTCCCACACCGCCTGGCTGGGTGTTTGAGCAGTGGGTGCTCCCTGACACTTCCTTCCCCACCTCTCACCGTGGGGTTTCCTGGGGTAGCGTGTGATCCCTCTGGCCCCATGCAAAGACGCTCAAACCCCTTCCCCAGACTTGCAGCTGCTGTGAGGTCTGGGTCTCGTGGGCCTAGCCAGTGACCACTGCTCTGTGCTGAACCTGACCAGGGACCTGCCCAGCCTTCCCTGGAGAAGAGCTAGGGGCCAGTTAGGATAGAGCAGGATGGCTCCGGTTGGAAGGGCTGCAGCCATCACCTAGTCCAACTGCCTCACCACTCCAGGGCTGACCAAAAGTTAAAACATATTGTTAATGATATTGTCCAAATGCCTCTTAAGCCCTGGCAAGCATGACCTGGTGGCAGTGCTCTGTCTGAGCTGGCAGGTCGGCGCAGCACTTATTGGCCACCCCCCAGCCCTGTTTTTCCTGGGGAGGTGGAAGCAGAGAGGGCTATTGTCCTGTGTCCTTATGCAAGAGCCAGGACAGTGGTGTCCTGTAATGAGGTAGAAAGCTGCCAACACGGGGTGGTGAGGCTGTGGGGTTCCTGTCACAGGTTGCTGGGGCTCAGATGTGACAGTAACAGGGAGGAAAGGTCCTGCCTGGGCTGTCAAGTGCATCTGTATGGCCTATAACCGGACCTCTGGGTGCTGCTGTGGGGTGGGTCCCTTTGCCTTTCTCGAGGGACTGCTCTGTGATGGGGAGGGGAATGTCACGGTGCTCCTGGGCAGGGCCACACTGTCCCCAGGCCCTGACCAGCGTCCTGGCCCTGCAGATCCCGCAGTGGTGCGCGGAGTACGCCCTGTCCCTGCAGTTTGCCCATGGCCTGGTGGCCTGCACCCAGCCCCACAGCCTGGCTGCCCTCAGCCTCTCCCTGCGCGTGGCGGATGAGATGGATCTGAACCTGGGCCATGAGGTTGGCTACTGCGTCCCCCATGAGGACTGCTGCACCACAGAGACCATCCTCAGGTATGGGGCCGGGGGGGCCCTGCAGGCTGCCTGTGCTGGGAGCACCAGTTGCACCACACTTTAATCCTGCTGAGCTCCCCAGCTGCAGCTTAATCTCTTAATCCAGCCTGGCCTTGTTGGGGGAGCGACAAAGTGGGCTGATGGCTGCCTGGGCCCTCCCAGGGCTGCAGTGGGGTCTCCCACCATTGGGGATGGGTGTGCTCCCCCAGAGCTGGGGGGGGGGGGGGGGTGCCTGCACTGCCGGGGGTCCCTGTGGCCACCCCACTCTGACGGGGCTGGGTTGCTGCAGGTACTGCTCAGATGAGATGCTGCTGCGGGAGATGACGTCGGACCCACTGCTGCGGCAGTACGGGGTGGTGGTGCTGGACGAGGCACAGGAGCGGACAGTGCCCACCGACGTGCTGCTGGGGCTGCTGAAGGACGTGCTACGCCAGCGCCCTGCACTGAAGGTGGTGGTGGTGACCTCACCGGCCATGGAGGAGCGGCTCCGCGCCTTCTGCGGGGACCCCCCAGTGGTGCGGGTGCCAGGGCCTGAGCCCCCTCCCCAGCTGCTCTACAGGGACCCACCGGCCCGCGGTCGCGTCACGGCTGCCTGCCAGGCCGTGCTGGACATCCACCGGCGGCAGGAGCCTGGCCACATCCTGCTCTTCCTGGCCAGCGAGCAGGTGGGCTGCGAGCGCCCCACGGCTTGGCTCCTGGGGGGTTCACCGCGGGGTGGGCTGAAGGTTTGGAGGATCCCTCTCAGCTGTGGCGGGGACTGGGGCTTCTCTGTGGAGGGGCTGTGGGCACTGTGCAGGGCCTAGGGTCTTTCCCCCCAGGGCAGCAGCTGCAGGGTACGGCACAGTCCCAGGGACACGGGGCCGCTGCGGGCATCAGTAGGCGTCACTCACGTCCCCTTGTCCTGCACAGGAGATCACAGACTGCTGCACAGCCATCCAGACCGAGGCCGTGGCACTGAACCCGGGGCTGGGCCCACTGCTGGTCCTGCCCCTGCACCCCGGCGTGGGCCGCGCGGCACAGAAGGTGTACGAGGCACTGGAGGAGAGTGGCCGAGAGAGGCGGGTGATTGTCACCCACTGGCTCGCAGACTCTTCCTTCTCTCTGGGGACCGTGCGCTTTGTCATCGACTCAGGGCTGGAGCTGCGCAACGTGAGTGTGCCGGCGGTGCTGGGACAGAGCTGAGCAGTGGCGAGTGGAGAGCCTGGCTCTGCCCTGGTACACAGCCAGCGGCAGGGGCTGAAGCCAGCCTGGGAAGGGAGCAGCAGCCACCTGCATCCCCACCCACGTCCCCTGCTCGGCCCAGACCCTGCCGTGATGCCCCCGGCGGGGGGATGCTGTGCAAGGCATGGGGTCTTGCCCCAGGGAGGCGGCAGTGGTGGCACGGAGAGGGTTGGGGCTCATCTGGGGGAGTCCCTTCTCATGGCCTCACCCGCAGGTCTACAACCCCCGCATACGGGCAGAGTCCCAGGTGCTGCGGCCCATCAGCAAGAGCCAGGCAGAGTCACGTATGCAGCGAGCTGCTGGCAGCCCCCCAGGTGAGACCCCCTGCCTGGGCATCCCCCAAATGTGCCTCCGGCAGGAGAGGGCTGTCATCCCACTCCGCTGGGGCCCCAGGCAGCCCACACTTCCCCCCCCCGCCTGTGCTCACTGCCCTGTCCCTGGGCTCCCTCCATCCCACCATCTGGCTCACAGCCCCTTTCCCATAGGCACCTGCCTGCGCCTCTACTCAGAGGCCTTCTACGAGCAGCGCCTGCCCCCCAGCCCCGCACCCCACGTCAGTGAGACCAGCCTCAGCCGCCTCGTGCTGCTGCTGAAGCGCCTGGACATCGCCGACATGGGCCAATGTGACTTCCTCGACCGGCCAGGTAGTGCCCACAGGGTGCGGAGGGGCTGGGCACGGCATGGTGGGGCTGGGGCAGGAGGGTGCGATAGGGGCGGCCGTGCAGGAGGAGCTGGAGGCTGTGCCACAGCAGTGGCCATCGCTGTAGCCCTGGTTGTCTCTGGAGAGGGGCTGGAGGGTCCCGCAGGTGCAGGAGGAGGATGGGCAGGGCTGCCTGGTCCGGGCAGCCGGCTGATGTCCTGCCCCACAGCCCCTGAGTCACTGATGCAAGCGCTGGAGGACCTGGACTACCTGGCTGCCCTGGATGATGATGGGAACCTGTCAGAGGTGGGGATCATCATGTCAGAGTTCCCCCTGGACCCGCAACTGTCCAAGGCACTCATTGCCTCCTGCGAGTTCGACTGTGTGGAGGAGATGGTCAGCCTGGCTGCCATGCTCTCAGGTACCATGCCGAGGGGCTGGGAGCCCACTGGTGGCGCAGGGCACAGCACAGCCCCCAGGGAGCCAGCACTGGCAGGGGTGGTGCTGGGGGACACATGGTGACCTTCCCTCTGCACCATCCCCAGTTTCCCCCTGTTTTGTGCCCCCTTCCACGCACCTGGAGGAGGCCGTGACCATGCGCCGGCGGGCCCTGCTCCACCCAAAGGGAGATCACTTCACCCTCATCAACATCTTCAACACGTTCCAGCAGCGTGAGTGCTGGGCCAGGGCTCAACTGCCGGTGGGCTGCACGCCCCGCGGGTGTCCCACAGCTCCCTCACGTGTCCCCTGCCCCTTTTGGGAGCAAGCACTGCAGCCACGTTCGTGACCCCATCCGGGTGCCCAGCCTGGCTGCTGGGGGGTCCCAGCCCCAGCCTGGGGGCTGTGCTCTGCACTGTCCCTGTCCCCACTGTGTTGAGGGGACGCAGCCTGTGGGAGCCACGGTGCTTGGTTTCGTGGCTCATGAGCCCCTAGCCCAGCCGGGCCGTCCAGGGGGGGTCTTTTCTCATCCCTGTGGTGCTGACCCTGCTCTCCCTGCAGACAATGCGGATGAGGGCTGGTGCCGCAAGCACGCAGTGAGTGGGGAGGTTCTGCGGCTAGCAGGCATCGTGCGGGCAGAGCTGCTGGAGGTGATGCAGCGCATTGAGCTGCCTGTCTCGCCCCCCGCCTTCGGCACCGACACCAACACGCTCAACATCCAGAGAGCGCTCATCTCTGGCTACTTCCTCAAGGTGCGCCAGGGGGATGCAAGGGGCTGAGCTGCAAGGCAGGGGTCGTGACAGCCAGCCCCGCTCCCCTGCTGCTCCTCTCTCCAGGTGGCCCGGGACATCGATGGCTCTGGCAACTACGTGATGCTGACACACAAGCACGTGGCCCACCTGCCCCCCGCCTGCTGCTACCTGCTGCGGCAGCCCCCCCAGCGCCTGCCACCCTGGGTCCTCTACCACGAGTTCACCATCTCGCAGGACAACTGTCTCCGTGTGGTCTCGGAGATCCAGCCCCAAATGTGAGGACCTCAGGGATGGGGAGGAATGGGGTGTCCCCAGGCTGTGTCTGTGTGTGGCTCCAGCTCTGGCCCGGGAGCGCAGCAGAGCCCTGGGTGCGATGGCCAGCCTAGGCCCCCTCTCCTGTGGGCAGGTGGGGGACTGTCCCTGTGCCAGGGAGCGAGGAGGCTGCTCCAGGGAGGCCCCCCCGCCTTTGACACCCCTGTTCCCCACAGGCTGGTGGAGCTGGCACCCCAGTACTACCTGAGCAACCTGCCACCCAGCGAGAGCCGCGATCTGCTGATGGAGCTGCGGGAGAAGGTGGTGGCTGCAGAGGATGTGCCAGCAGTGCCGGAGCCACTGGGAGAGGCAGCCGGCGGGGAGGATGAGGAGAGGGAAGTGTGTGTCCTGCAATGAGCTGCAGCCACTGGAGCCCCCGTTTTGGGGCTGCCTGGGCTTGGCTGAGTGCCGGGGATGGGGGACCCCCAGGGAGGCCATGCTGCTGTGGGTGCCGACCCCATCTCCAGGGAGGCGCAGGCACAGCCTGCCGCTACCACGGGTCTGCGCCATGGTCGTGGTGCCAGCAGCCATGGGCCCCGGCATTTCCCCTGGGGACAGAGCCTGGCTCGGGGGACCACTAGCTCCGGGCCTGGGGAGTCATGCCCACCAGGCCCTCCCCAAATGGGCTCCTGCATCCCGTGTTTCCTGGGGGGGAAGGGTGCCACCACAGGGCTGGGGCCCCTGGCCCTGCCTGCCCTGCTCCCCCTGCACCCAGGGGAGCAGGGGCTGAGGGGCCGCTTGCCGGTCTCTCCTGTATAAAGTTTTGTGACCTTTGCTCCTAGCCCCTGCCTCCATGATTGCAGCCAAGGAGTGCTCGCGCCGCGGAGGGGTCCAGCAAGGCTGGGCTCTGTCCTACCACGGGGTCCTGCCTGCAGTGGGGGGGGGCCCTGCACCCTGCTGCATCACAGCTCTGTGCCCACCCTGAGCCGAGCCTCGGGGGGGGGGGGGGGGGGGGCGGGGCGCGGGGAGGTTCTGAACATGAGGCATCCCTGGTCTTGCTCATCTCAGCCTCCAGTTCTGGGTAGCGCACACTGCCCCCAGCCATGCTGACACACCGAGGGACAGCCCTGGCCTTTGCACTGGGTCTTCCCCTCCGTGGTCGCGCGCTCTTCTGCAGAAGCAGAGGGGAAGCTGTGGCCACCGGGGGGGCAGCAGCAGCCTGGATGTGCAGCCAGCTCCTGCTCCCCCAGGATGGGACAGGGCGTAGGTGCCTCCCTCCTTCCGCATTCCCGGGGTCCCCCGTTCCTGCTTTGGGGTCCCCTCCGGCTTTCCAGCAAGTTTCACTTCTCTTGTGGCACCACGGCCAAGAGCTGAGCTTCTGCTTGGGGGGCCAGGGGTCCTAGCGCTGGTGTTGCAGCCCCTGCCCCAGGATGGACCCCTTGGCAGGGGCACTGGGCTGCTCCATCTCATCAGCTGCCCCCCGCCCCCTTTCCCCCCTCGTCCCTACCCGCAGCCCACCCACGCACGGGGGCTTTGCTATTCCCAGCAATGGGCCCGGTGGCTGCGCCACCCCATCCCTGCCGCAGCACCTCGAAAGTCGGGCAGAAAGGTGAGGGCTGGGCCTCCCCGCAGCCTCTGTGGAGCCCGAACTTCCCCTTCGCTTTCTAGGAACCTCAGGAAGTACGTGAGCGGCAGCAGCAGGGTGCAGCCCGAGCCTCCCTGGCCTGCCTATGGGGTGGGGGGGCTGCTCCCTCCCCTCCCCCAGGGCGGGTGCCCAGCGTGGGTGCAGGGGCTGTGCCCTGCCCAGCTGAGCAGTCCTGGTGCTCACAGGGATGGTGGCTGTGGCTGCCTCTGTCTCTGTGTCCATGTCCCAGCACAGCATGCCAAGGGACAAGTGGCCAGGGCAGCTGCATGGCCCGGGAAGGGGTGAGACAGCCCATGCCTGGGTGGGTGCTGCAGCCCGAGCACCTGCAGGGACCCGCTCCTCTCCCCAGGCACCTGCAACAGCCCAACCAGCCACGGCCAAGCGCTGTGCCTGCCCCTCTCTGGACCCCCGGGACAGGTGCTGCTGGGCCTCAGTGGTCCCTTCCCCACTCAGCTTTGTGCGGCACGTGGTGATGTGCAAACCGTCAACCAGTCCTGGGGCTCAGGACCGCTCTGCAGGAGCTGGGAGCACCCCAGGCTCCAGCACTGTCCCACATGCCCGTTCACCCAGCGGCTCCTGGGAAGGGACCCGTCCTCACTGCCCCGGCAATGCCCACCATCAGGGCAGGGCAGCAGGTTCCCAGTGCCCCCTGGCCTGGGAAGTACCCGTGGTGAGTCCCAGCAAGGCTGGGTGGGCTGGGGGCTGAGCACAGGTCCCGGCTTGCAGCTCCACCCAGCGCAGCTTTCTCCGCTTCTGAGAACTGTGATGCTTCTGTGGTTTGGCTTCACCTTGGGACAGTCCCGTGGGGTCCCAGCTCAGTATATACCCAGCCACCCACCGGCACCCAGCCCATGCCAAGCCCACTGGAGCAGCACAGACCACAGCAGCAAGGTAGGCACAACACAGGGGCTGCCGTGGGGTGCTTGCACTGCATCCCCAGAAGGGTGCTGCTTTGGGTGGGCGCTGTAGCCCCCTGCCCGGGGGGCAGCTGGCACGGCTGTGGTGGGAAGGGTTGGGGGGTTGCATTGGGTGCCAGCCCTGTGTGGGGCTCCCCCATGCTGCACCACTCCCTGCTCCTGCCTGACCGTACTGCCTTCCCACCACCAAGGGCTCTGTCCTTACTGGCCTTGCTGGCTGCATCCCAGCTCAGCCGGCTGCCTTCTCCTGGGGTACAGCTGGTACTCCCCAGCATGAGGCTACCCTTCCCCTTCCACTGCCCTTCCCCTCCCAGATGCTGGTGCTGGTGGGGCTGATGCTGTACCTTGCTCCGGCGGATGCCCTGACTGCCTTCCCCCCAAAGTGTGAGTCCTGCCCTGCCTGGGCACAGAAGTGACACCCCGGGGGGGCGGGGGGCATGGGGCCCACACAGCAGCTTGGGGGAGCAGAGAGCACCCACATCCTGCATTCCTCTGATATGGGGCAATGTGAGCCTGGGGCAGGGATGCTCCTTGGGGAGGGAGGGGAGGGGGGTGGTGGGACTAGAGGATGGGCACAAGAGTGATGGGAGGTGGATGCAGGTGGGGATGGATGTGGGGTGCAGGTGTAGAGGGGGAATGGATGTGGGGTGTGGGTGCAGGGTGGGAAAGGATGGATGTGGTGTGTCAGGAGGAGGGGGTACCTAGCCCATCACGGTGTGGGGGACGGGCTACCCACACCCATAGCTCATCCCTGACCCCAGTCTCTGCCTCTTATCTCCAGTTCAGGTAGGGGAACTGAATGGGGATGTGGTGGTGAGATGCAACACATCGGTGCAGCAAGTGACCTGGACGCAGAACGGGGAGCCAGATCCCATGGTCGAGCTGGTGACAGAGGGACAGAATCTCACCATCATCGGCTTGGACCTGCCAGCCACAGGCAACTACAGCTGCTGGGCCAAGACCATCCTGCTGGACTCCACCTACGTGGTGGTCAGCAGCACCCGTATGTGGGGCCAGGCACAAGGGGTCTGGCACGGCCAGGCAGGGCTGAGGGAGTGGGGGAACATGGGGTGGCAGAGGGTATGCAGGGAGTTGGGGGCAGGCTGGGGACCAGGAGGTGCTCGTGTATCCACAGACCTTTGTGCCTAGCCCATGGGGCTGTGGGGATGCACCAGGCAGGGCTCTGTGGGGCCAGGGGGAGCACAGCCTCCCTTGTGCCGTATGGGGAAGGGGCACCGTGCCCAGCCCCGTGCAGCCCCTGAGACATCATCACCCCTCAGCCCTGCCAGGCAAGGAGGGGATTAATGTCTCCTGCCAGGCTGAGTCCTACCATGGCTCCTTCCGCTGCTCCTGGACCGGCCCCCACTCCGCTGTCTTCCACGCCCGCCTCACACGCAGGTGGGTGCCCCAGGAACCCCCCCCAATCCGGTCCCAGCCCCATGGCTGCCCAGCCCTCACACCTGCCTCCCCCCACAGTGATGGCTCCTTGGGGGAATGGGTGCCAGCTACCGGCCACCATGGCCAGTTCAGCGCCAGCTTTGTGGATCCGTCCTTCTGCCCCTTTGGTGAGGAGCTGCATCCGCTGCAGCTGCAGCTGGAGGGGCTCTCAGACACTTCCTACCTCAACTTCTCCATCCACTTCTTCATCCGTGACATCGGTGAGCTCAGACCCAGAGCAGCAGGGTCCAAGGGGTGTCCTCGGGGCGCTGGGGTCTCTGTGGGAGGGCTCAGCCCCAGGGCTGGGCAGTGCTGCCCATGCTGAGCCCTGCTCTTCCCACAGTGCGGCCCGACCCACCGCAGAAGCTGACTGTGCAGCGACAGGGGGAGCAGCTCCACCTGGCCTGGGCCCCCCCGGCCTCCTGGCTGCTCCCCAAATCCTACTTCACCCTGTTCTACCGGCTGCAGTACGAGCTCCCCAATGGCACCCAGGTAACTGTGGGATGCCCATGCCCAGATGGCCCCTGCATGTGCCACCCAACATCCTCACCCTGCCTGGCACCCACCCTGCTCCAGCCCCAGCCCCAGCCTGGGCTCTTCCCCTGCCCAGAGGTGCCACTGGGAACAGAGACTTACCGGGGGTTCAGCAATGCCCCCATCCCCACTATGCTGCTTCTCTCCTTGGGGTGGTGAATCATCACTCCTGGCTCTCACCTCTGCTCCCCGCTCCTGCCACACTGCCAAGCAAGGCAGCAGCACTGCCCAGGTTGGGGAGGTTCCAGTGTCCCCCACCCTGACTCCCAGTGCTGAGCCCTGCTCCTGCCCTGTCCTGCCCTTCCCCACAGCCTCACCCCCTGTGGCATCCGTGCTGGCTGCCCTCGGCCCTGGCGCCAGGGTGTACCCCCTGATGCCACAGCCTGCCCTGCTTTGCAGGTTGACAAGGATGTGGAGGATGCGGAGGAGACATGGCTGCAGGTGTGCACACGGCGGGTGCGCATCAGTTGCCAGGACCCCTATGCCAGCCACGCCTGGAGCCCCTGGAGCCCCTGGCAGGACATCGATGGAGCTCAGCAGTGCCAGCTCCAAGCACATTGATCCCACACATGGACACCCTTGCACCCATCCCCTGCCCTGCTGCACCTCTGTGTGCACAGGGACACCCAGGGCTGCAGGGCACCCCACCAGTTTGGCAGCCATTGGCATCCAACACCAACCTTCCCATTCTCTTGTACAGCTGGAAGAGGCTTTTTACCTCTGTTAAAGAGCTGGGCTTGGCTTTACTACAACAAACCTTGGTTAGTCTTTGTGTGGGGTTGGGGGTACTGGTCCCCCAGCTTCTGTGGGTTCCAGCTGGGCACACTGCAGGCAGGGCTCCTGCCTGCCCTGTCCTTCTGCTCAAGGAGCCCAGACTGGTCCCTGCCCCACAGTGGGGACACAGGCTTGTGCAAGCTCCCCCCCTACACAGCTCCCTGAGAGGCCCCCACTCCCCACTGATGCTGGGCTCAGCCCATGGAGACCTTACACACAGCTAAAAACAGCCGTGTAACACACACGTGTACACATGCTCCAGCCCAGCTGGGAATGGCCCATCTCAACAGCCATACCCTGGCCTGGCCTCGGTGGGGGTCACCACAGTCCCGCCCAATTGTCTGCCAGGACACACAGGCACCCTGGACCCCACCATGCCTCATCAACCCCCCCTAGATCTACCTCCTTTCTGAGGGCTGCAGCGGGACAGCACCCCTAGCCCCAGGGGGAGCACCCCAGCAGGGATGCACTGCCCTATGCCAAGCAGGCATGTCCTGAGCAGGCAGCACCCCCTCTCCACATCCTGGGGGTGCAGGATCCCCACCTGACCCCAGGAGCGCCGGTCCCAGGGCAGGACACAGCCATGGTGAAGGGGGGGTCAGGGACCACCCACCAGCACTGAGGGGGCTCAGCTCCCCGACTGGGGCACAGTCCCCTCCACCATGTGGCTGTGGCCAGACACCCACGGTGTGCCCCACTCAGCATCCCTGTGGGGCACCCAGCCCCGGGCAAGGGGCTGCGGCCAGGCAGGAAGGACTCCAGACCCCCGCAGCCAGGCAGCCCCCACAGGAATGACTCCGGCACCAGGCTCCCATGGAGCCACCCCAAGCCCTGGGTCTGCTGCAGACCCTGGGAGCGCAGTGGGGTGCCCCCACCACCACAGACTGGCTAGCTCCGGGTGATGCCACGGGGCTTTATTGAGGTGCTTCCACTGAGCTGGGGCTGGGACCCCAACCCTGCTGCTGCTCCGGAGAGGCTGGTGAGTGTGCGGCCCCATGGGCGCTGCCCTCCTGGGGGGCTGGGGCCTCCTGGGGCCGGGGCCTGGGGAGCCGGGAGTCCCAGGAGCCCGGGGGGGGGGGCCATGGCACAGGGGGACAGAAGGACCGGGGCTCCGGGAGTCCAGAGAGGTCCAGAGCGTCCGGGGATCCCATGGCCTGGGTGTCTGGGGCGGAGGTCCCGGGGCGCAGGCGAGCGGGGGCTCAGGGGACCCCAAGGTGCAGAACTCCGGGATCTGGGGGCCCGCGCAGGGTCGTGTGGGTCCCGGCAGCGCGGGGTCCCGCGGCGGGGTCGGGGGTCCCGTCACGGCGGGGCCAGGCAGCCCAGGCGCAGCTCTTCGCCCTCCAGCATCTCTCTGCAAGAGACAGGCCCCAGCTGAGCCCCGCACCCCGCCCGCCCCCCCGCCCCTCCCCGCGTACCGGTACGCGGCGATCTCCGCCTCCAGCGCCATCCGCAGCCGCAGCAGCGCCGGGTACTCCCGCAGGCACCGGGCCATCTCCGCCTCCGCCTCGCCGATCTCCCGCTCCAGCTCAGCCACCCGCTCCTGCCGGCCGGGCCGTCAGCAACGCCCGGGACCCCCGGCCCTCCGCCCCACACGGACCCCCGCCCCTCACGGATGCCGCTCCCCAGCCCCACCTGGCCCTCCCCCGTCCCATCCCGCCCCCCGGACCCCCCTCCCCAGCCCCAGCCCCCGCCCCCATCCCTCCGGCCGTCCAGGCCCGCACCGCCCCCCTCCCGGTGCCTGCCCCCCCCCAATCCGCGCCCCCTTCCCCACAGCCCAGCCATCTGCCCCCTCCCAAACCGCCTGGCGACCCCCCGCACCTGGTACTTGGCCAGCTCCCCGCTGCGCCGGTCCCGCAGCCCCTCCAGCTGCCGGTGCAACGCGCCCACGGCCCCGCGCAGCGCCTCCACCTCGGCGGCGCGGGCGCGCAGCAGCCTCCGGTACCCGGCAGCCTCGGCACGGGCACGCAGCACCGCCTCGCCGCCGCCCCACCGGTACCGGGGACAGCCCTCGGCCGCGCTCATCCCGGCGGCTCTGCGCGGCGGTTCCAACACCACACACACCCGCCCACTCCCCGGTAAAACGGGGCCGCGTCACGGAACTGCAGCCAATCCCGCCGCCGGGGAACCGGCACCGGTTGCCCGCCTCCTCCCGGGAGCAACGGGAGAGGTCGGCAGGAGCCTGCCCGCCGCCCGCGCCCCAGGGGGCCCTGCGGGCGCGGGGCACGCTCCTGCCGCTCCCCGAGCAGCGTCTGCAGCACCATGGACAGCGGCGGGTTGAGGGTCAAGGTCAAGTTTAGGGTCAGGATCGTCGCTATTGCCCCCCTCGCCTCCATCATCAGCCAGGGACCCCAGCCGGAGCTGGCCCTGGTGGGGGTCCCGATGACCGGGCACAGCAGGGCAGAGCTGGGGGGGGGGGGATGTCCCATCCCAACTGAGGCTGGAGTGGGGCTGAGGGCATCGGTCCCCGGTGGGGGAGTGGGGCAGGGGACGGGGTCCCCAACCAAGGCTGGGGACACTCAGAGTTTCACCGGTGAGGGGCGGGCAGGCATTTGCTGCAGGAGGGGGGGTTCAGCCCCCAGCATACCCCTCTGCCTCCCCATGGGTGGGCTGTGGGTGACGCTGGACCAAGGTTCAGTCAGACTCCAGGCAGCACAGGGTGAGGTGAAGGGGGTCCCAGGAACCACAGCTGGGAGGGGAGGGGGGGGGAGGGGGGGGGCAGGGGGGGGGCAGGCACGAGGGCAGCCCCACTCAGGGGGGGCCAGTGCAATCCTTTGGCATGCAGGGGCACCCCAAGTCCATTGCAGGCAGCTGCAGGGGCATGTCCAGGCCCAGGGCTGCAGGGGTTCGGCAGCACCCAGGAGCCTGGCCCACCGGGCTGGCGAGCCCAGTCCTCAATCTGTGCCACCACCGGGGGGGTGGGGGTGCCTGGGTCCTGGTCCAGCCCGGGAGCCACAGCTCGAAGCCAGAGCTGACAAACTCCAACCAGGATAAGGCAAGTGTGTGCAGGTGGTGCAGACCCCACATCGGCCACCAGCGAGGGCAGGGGGCCTCCCAGCACTGGAAATGGGGGGGTCCATCCCACACCCCGCTCAGCCCATGCTGGGTGGGATGGGGGCTGTGGCTGCCCCGAGGAGTGGGGCCTGGGCCGGCTGGGAGAGCTGCTGGTGGATGGGCAGCAGGTCCTGAGCAGGGACCAACCAAGGAGCTGCCCCCAGAGCAGGGGGCTCTGGGGAGGAGGGGCTGGACTTGCAGAGGCCCGGGGGGTGCAGGGGCCCAGCCCTGAGCTCCCAGGGGGTCCGGGCAAGCGGCTGCCTGCAGCGGTACCCCAGGCAGGTGTCCAGGCAGGGGTCAGCAGAGCTTTGAGTCCAACCGCAGGGGCACATCCGCCCACCTGGAGCTGTGGGGTGGCTGAGGGGGGCCCCGAGAGGGCTGGCCGGTGGCGGGGAAGGGGCTGCCAGTGGTGGGGGCTCCTGGGAAGCAGCAGCCCCCTCCCTGCCACGGGCTGGAGGTGCTGGGCTCAGACCCTGCCGGGCTCCCACCACCACCTCCCGGCACATCCATGGCTCCCAGGGGACTTCACACCACAGAGGCCACCCCTGAGACGGACGTCACCTTGTTGTCCTCAGCCCAGGGCTGCAGATTCTGCAGGGCGTAGAGGGAGGAGTTGTGCATGCAGAGCGGGTCCTGGGGCAGCGGCTGGCTCAGGCTCTTCTGGAAGGCCTCTTGCTGCAGGTGCAGCATCAGGCGGTTGGCCTGCTGGCGCTCTGCCTCGCGCTCCTCCGCCGTCTGCCTCCTGCCAGCACACAGGGCCTGTCCAGCACTGCCCTGCTGCCCGCAGCCCATCCCACTCCTGGCACCACTGTGTGCCGCTGTGGCAACACCCCGCAGCCCCAGCACTGCTGTGTGCCGGTGTGGCAGTGCCCTGCAGCCTCTGCCCGCAGTCTGTCCTGCCGCTGCCACCATGGTGTGCCAGTGTGGCAATGCCCCACAGCCTCCCCACCACCACAGCCTGGGCTGTCTCTTGCCACCGCAGTGCACCAGTCCGGAACAGCCCCACAGCCCAGTCCCTCTCTTGGCACCGCTGTGCACCAACGCAGCAATGCCCCACAGCCCACCCCTCCCTCGGCACCACCATGCCTCACCCCACCGGGCACAGGGGATGCAGCGTGGACAGTCACCCCATCTCGCCCCAGCCCAGCCTCTCCTGGGGGGCACAGCCACAGCGGGGGGCAGCTGTTGGAGGGAGGCAGGGGGTCGGAGCTGCAGGGGCTGCGACAGCCGGCCCTGTTACCTCCACTTGGTGCGACGGTTCTGGAACCAAGTCTTGACCTGGGCGTCCGTCATCTTGAGGGCTTTGGCCAGAGTGGCGCGCTCGGCTGAGGCCAGGTACTTCTGGCGGTGGAAGCGCTTCTCCAGCTCGCAGATCTGCACCCGGCTGAAGGAGGTGCGTGGCTTCTTCCGCTTGGGCGGCGTGCGGTTCTGGTAGGGGTGCCCAATCCGCCGAGTCGCCGCAAAGGGCGACAGCGCAGCTGCAGGCAGAGGGTGGGTGAGGGGGAGCCAGGGGCAGAGTGCGCTCCCCACTGCTGCTGCCACACAGGCAGGGGCTGGGCAGAGCCCGGGCAGAGGGCAGGGCAGGAGCGGGCACAGCCTGGGCAGCACTGGAGCTGGAGGGGGGATGCGTGGGGCTGTGGGGATGGGGACCTCCAGGGGAGGCCACCAGCACTGCCTGGCAGAAAGGAGACCCAGAGTCGTTCCCACCTGCTCCCACAGCCCTGGGACACACGGGGCAGCTCAAGACGTGACCAGAGGGCCCATTCCCACCCCACGGCCATGGCACAAGCACTCTCCCGGACTGGAGGGTGGGGATCAGGGCCGGCAGAGTGGTGGGGCAGACCCAGTCCCAGGGCTGGTGGGGGGCCAGTGAGGCTCCTGGCAGCATAGACCCACCCCCATCGAGCCCTGCCACAGTCCCAGAGGAGCCTCCTCAGCATGGCTGGGGCTTCCAAGCCCTCCTGGGGCAGGGGCGGGACCCCAGAAGCTTTCGGGAGGCAGCTGGCGTCTCGCTCCATGTGCTCCCACACTCTGCCGGCTGCCAGGGTGCCGAGGGCTGGGGAAGGGGCTGTCCCTGCACGGCCAGCGTGTGAGCCAGGGACGGTGAGACCGGTGTGCTACATCCCAGCCCCAGCTGGAACTGGAGCCACAGGGAGCATCAGAGTAGCAAAGCAGTGTGGAGGAAGGTGAGAGCTTGGCGGGGTACAGCACCCAGCTCCTGCTTCCCCCCCTGCTGTGGTGGTGGCCCATGGCCAAGCCACAGCCCCATGGCACCATGGCCCTCACTGGTGCCAGCACCGCACGGGCAGGGCTGTGCACACCCTGGCCCAGGAGGCCGCCATGGGGCCCTGACACCCCATGCCACAGGGACATGGGGCAGACCCCGCCGCAGCCCCAGGGACAGCCTGGCGCCTGGCAGACCCTCCCTGCGAGGCCAGACCCTCCCTCCCACCAGCACCCAGGCAAGCAGCGCGGGCAGGAGGCCAGCCTGCCCGCCGGCGGGGGCGGACGCGGTTGACGCAGGTGGAGCCATGCAGTCGGGGGGATGGAGGCCCCCACACCTCCTCCCCATGTGGGGCGGCCCCTCACAGGGAACAGATGCTGACAGCCCACAGACCACCCCAAGGCCAGCGGCGCTGAGTGATGGCTGTGGCGAGGAGACCCCGTGCTGGGGAGGGGCCGCCCCGTCTACCCACCTCTGGCGCCAGGCAGGAGACAGGGACGTCACCCGCCACCCCTGCATGGGAACGGTGCTTTGTCACCGCTGGGATGGCGGGGTGAGCCGGGAGGCGAACCCAGCTCTGCTGGTGCCTGGGCTGGGCCCCCGCAGCCCGTGGCCTCCCACCCCACATGGCCTCAGCACCCCTGTAGCCAGCACTCAGCCCCCAGCCCCGTGCCGTCCCCAGCCTCGTCCCCGCATGGAGCCGTGCGCTGCAGACGTGGCAGTGCCGCCATCTTGGGAAGGAGCCGAGCTGAGCTGAGCCAGGCCAGGGCTCCCCAGCACCTGCAGGCGCCCATCACATGGCCTTGCTGCCCAGCACCCCAACCACAGCACCTGCTCTGGGGTGCAGCAACCAGCACCTCGCCCCAGGTGCTCCACCCCACCGTGGGTGCTAAGCCCCCAGCCTCACTGGCAGCACCAGGACCCCGCACCGCCTCCCCAACACCTGCGTCACCACCCGCCTGCCCCAGCACCAGCTCACACCGGCCCCAACCTCTCCCATGGCACCGGCACACCATGTCCCACGCTCGTCCCTGCATGTGCGGGTCTCGGAGTCCCACACGCCCCACAGCTTGACCCCCCGGTCACCCCCACTGCGTGCCTCCGTCCCGAGTCACCTGCCCAGCCCCACACACGGGTGGAGTTTGCTCTGCAGCCCCACAGCAGGTCCCCACTGCCAGGCTCCCGCCAGAGCTCCCTCCCTGCTCCCCGGCTCCCCACAGCCCCGCCGTTACGGGTGGGACAGGGCCGGCACCCGGCGCCACCCGGGGCCGAGGGCAGGGACCGGGCGCGGTGCGGGGCCGCGGCGGAGCTGCCGGTGCTTGCGCCAGTCCCGAGCCGCTCTCCACGGGCCCCGACGGCGGCCGCTTCCCCCGGGGCCGCGGCGGCGGCCGGCAGGACGGGGCGGGGCGGGCGAGGACCCGCGCTGCGGGGGGCGCTGGGACCCCCGGCCAACGCCGGCCGCTCCCCTCGGCCCTGCTCTGCGCCCGCCCCGGCCCCGCGCCGCCAGAACTGCCGGAGCCGTCGGGAGCCGTCGAAGCCGCAGGGAGCCGTCCCGCCGCGCTCACCTGAGAGCCGGTCCTTGGCGATGCGGCGCGTCGTCTCCATCCAAGGGAAGGTGAGCCCCGAGAGCCCGGGCACCGGCGGCGGCGCGGCGGGCGGCGCGGCGGGCGGCGCGGCGGGCGCGGGCCGGTGCGCCGGGACGCGGATGACCCCGGCGGGCGGCGCGGCGGGCGCGGGGGTCACGTTGACGCTCACGTTCATGCTCATGTTGAGGTTGTAGGAGCCGAGCGAGCAGGCGGGGCCGTAGCCGCCGCCGTAGAGTCCCCCGTAGTCGGGCTCCCCCGCCGCCCGGGCCGGCCCCGCGCCGCCGCCCGCGGGCTCGTGGGGGCCGCCGAGGATCTGGTCGATGCCGAAGCTGATGGGCTCGTGGGGCGGGGGGCCCTGGCCGCCGCCCTCCCGCGCCAGCGCCGCCGCCTCCATCGCCCGGCCGCGCTCAGAGCCGGCGGGGCGCGGGCATGGCCGGGGGGCGGCGGGGGGCGGCGGCGGGCGGCGGGCGGCCCCGCGTGGGGGGCGGAAGCGGGGGCAGCTGGCTCGGGGCGCCCGGTGCGGGTCCGGGGCCGGGTCCGGGGCATGGCCCGCGGCTGCTGGCGGCCCCGGCGCGGGAGCGCGGGTGCGCGGCGGGCCCCGGCGGCGCGCGCTTTTCTGCCCCGCTCCATCTGGACCTGCCAAAATCCCGGGCGCCCGCGCCCTGATTGGCGGCCGCGCCCCGTGACTGACAGCCCCGCGCCCCCGGGGGCGGGGGCTCGCGCATCCCGGGGCCCCGCCCCGCCCGCCCCGCTGCCCGCCGGGGCGTCCGCACCGGCTCCGCCGCGGCCCCGGGCCGCCCGGCCATGCCCGTCGGGCCCCGGGCGCGCCACGCCGCGCCTGGCCACGCCGCGCCTCGGCGCGGTGCCACGCCGCCCGGTTCCCCGCCGGACGGGCCCCGGCTGGCAGCGACGACGAGACGGCGCCGGGCCCATCGAAGCCGCCGCCGCGGTACCGGGCAGCAGCGCGGCTCGTCTCCGCGCCTCGGCGCAGCCTCGGCGGAAGCTCCGGCGGCGTCGGGGCGCGCGGCCGTGTCCCCCGTCCCGTCCCATCCTCCCGGAGCGCACGGCGCGGGCCCCGGCCTCGGCGGCGTTATCCCGGATGCCGGGGCGCACGGACCGGCACCTCGCCCGCCGCTACCGGGGCGCGCGGGCTTCGTTCCCCGGGACCACAGCGGTCCGGGCGCACCGAGCCCGGCCCCGCCGAGCCCGTCCACCGCGGAGCCACCGCTCCCGTGCCGGTACATGGGGCCGGCGTTTGCCCCGAGCCGCCGCTCCCGCACGGACCGCAGTTATCCCGCGCCGCCCCCAGTGGTACGGACCCGTCCACCAGTCCCGGTAGTACGGAGCCTGCTTCCCCCGACACACCGCGCTCCCGGGGACACGGATTCCGGTTCCCCTGTGCCGCCGTTCCCGGGAAACGGGCCCGCCCGCCCTACCAGGCGGGACGAGCTCCGCACCCCCGCGACACGCTGCTGCCGGTAGCACGGACCCTGGTTCCCGGGAACCCGCCGTTCCCGGGACACCGACACCGGTTGCTCCGACCTCCTGTTCCCGGGCCATGGATCCCGTTTCCCCTGCACGCACTGTTCCGGGTAGGGCGGACCCCATTTTCCACCGACCCTGTGTTCCTTGGTCACGGACCCCGACTCCACGGAGCCAGCCGTTCCCGGGTGATGGACCCCGGTCCCCCCCACCCGCCGTTCCCGGCTCCAGGGCCCAGCCCGGCCCTCGGGACGCCCGTACCTGGCTGGCAGGAGCGGGCCCGGCGCCAGCCCCACCGGGTGCCCGGGCGCGGGGTGCGGCGGCGCCGCTCGGGGCGGGCTCGGACCGGCCGCCGGTAACGGCCCCGCGGAGAGCAGCGCGGGCCAGGCCGGGCCTCCCGGCGACTATCGCGACAGCCGCGCCGCAAGCGGTGGGTCCGGCCCGTAGGGCAGCGGCGGCGGGGAGGCTCGGGCCGGGGGTCACGGCTCCGGTACAGGAGAGGGCGGCTACCCCGGCGCCGCCGGTCTGGGGCAAATGACATTACCGGGGCCTGCACTTGTAAATCACGGCGACCCTGGGAGCTGCAGCTGCCGCGGCAGGGGGCACCGGGAAGAGCCGGGGCACGGCACGCACCGGAGGCATCGGGTGGAGCCGGGCTCGCTGCAGTAAGGGGTGACTGTCCGGTGCGTGGGGCCACCAGCAGCACAGGGGCCATGCACAAGCACGGGGACCCCCGCGGGGCACAGCTGCCTGCCCATGCGTGTGCGTGCACAGCCTGCAGCGCGGCACAGCTGCACACACACAGGCTGTGCAGCTCGGGTGCTCATGGGCAGATAGGCTGTCACATGCGTGCTCACACATATGTTCACCCACACAATCACACACATGCTCACACACACTCACACACATGCTCACACTCACATGCTCACACTCACATGCTCACACACACATGCTCACACTCACATGCTCACACACATGCTCACACACACTCGCACACACTCACAGACACACACCCACCCCTCCCCAAGGAATGGCACAGCTATCCCAGCACACGCTGCACCAGTGCACACACGTGCACACACACACATCACATGTCAGCACAGCTACACACACATACACAGCCCCCCCCATGTTGGTACATGCACACACACACGTGCACGCACGTGTCCCCACCAGGCCCAGGCTGGCTGCATGCTGCTCTGCCCGATCCTCATGCTGTGCCAAGCTGGCAGTGCCCACACCCCACCATAGTGCTGCCCCTTCCATGGTGGGGGCATTGCCCTTCCTGCTGCTCCTGAGGGACACCATGCTGGGGGTGCCACCACACTCTGGCCCACGGCACCAGCGCCCTGCCCTGCCAGGGGCACTGGGGGTCTCCTGGCATTTCTTGCTTGCGGTCTGGCAGGTGCCAGGAGAAACCTGCCCGGTGCTCCTGCTGTGGCTTCACCACCTGAAGCAAGCCACTGGCTCCGCAGCCTGCCATGGCAAAGGGGCTTGCTGTGGCCCCAGGGGGCACAGCTGGCACTGGCTCTGGTTCTGGCACTGGCTCTGGTTCTGGCACTGGCACTGGCTCTGGGTGCCTGGCTCTGGTGCTGGCATTGGAAATGGCACTGGCACGGGCACCAGCACTGGCATTGGCTCTGCTGCTGGCACCAGCTCTGGGTGCCTGGCTCTGGTGCTGGCACTGGCACTGACTCTGGCTCTGACACCAGCTCTGGTGTGGGCATTGGCACTAGCCTTGGCACCAGCACTAGCCCTGGCACTGGTGCCGGCACTGGCACTAGCCCCAGCACTGGCACAGGCCCCGCAGCCAGGGCCGGGAGCAGCAGTGGGGAGGACATGCCTGGCGCTGGGGGAGGGAGGCGGCAGCAGGTTAATTAAACCTGGAGCAGGAGGCAGATGTTTGCCGTGCCCAGGGGCTGGAATGCTGCCGGTCTGGGAGATGGATTGGGGGGCAGGTGACAGGGCCGGGGGCAGCAAGGGCTCGCACGGCGCCTGCCTGCACCAGGGTCCGCCCCACGCCCACAAGGGTCTGCTGGGCGGGTGCTCGTCCCAACCCCCCACTCAGGGTACCCCGGGGGGACGGGAGCACCCTCCAGAGCCCCTGCTGGACCCGGGCCCCCGCCATCACCTCTGGCCCTGCCTGCCCGGTGACCCTCAGGGATGGGGCCATGCCCCCACGCCCACCCCCAAGGTCCCCTGAGCTGCCGGGCAGCACGAGTCCCTGCCCAGATCCCTACCCCCAGCCTGGCACCCCATGGCCAGCAAGGCCTCAGGCAGGGGGATCCCCCACACTCCCACACCGGGAGGGCTGGGACCACTCAGCACACTGGTGCAAACCCACTCCTCCATCCTCGACCACGGTGTGAACCCCTGTGGTCCTGGTGTGTGCCCCCTCCCTGGCTGCCCTGCAGGCTGGGCCTGGGGTCCCTGTGGGGCACTGGGAACATTCCCAAGCTGGGGAAGGAGTGTGACCTGGCACCTGGGTGGCAGGGACAGTCGGAGGGGACACGGCAGAGGAAGGGGTGTTTGCGTGATTCCAGGTAGGAAATCAGCCTTCAGCCATGAGACTGTGCCTGCGGCCACCACAGCAAGGGCCAGCTGCAGCCCCCTGCTCTGCATCCCCTGCCATCCCGGGGCCCCCAGCCCTGGTGCAGGTGGCC
Source organism: Falco cherrug (assembly GCF_023634085.1). Classification (NCBI taxonomy): domain Eukaryota; kingdom Metazoa; phylum Chordata; class Aves; order Falconiformes; family Falconidae; genus Falco; species Falco cherrug. The sequence goes on from NC_073697.1 coordinate 38,254,764, forward strand.
TGGGGGGAAGAGGGGTGGGCACATCAGGGTCTGGTCCCCACCACGCTCCACAGTGGGGGTCCTGCCAGCAGCAATGCCAGCCCACTGCCCTGTCCCCCACCATGCCTGTAGGCACCCACGGTCCTGGGGCTGCCGGCTGCAGCCATGCAGCTTCGTGGCACTACATCCCTGCAGTCCGGCCGTGCCCGTGTCCCGGTCCCCCGTGGGGGCTCCTGCCCAGGCAGGAGTTATGAGAGGGGGTCCCTGCCTGCCCCCAGCCCGCTCCCTGCACATCAACCAGTGCGCAGCAATTAAGCAGCGGAGGCCTGGTAGGGCCCCACGTTACCACCGGCAAGATGCTGCCAAGCCGCCCGCTCCCGCCCGCTCCCCCTCGTAATCTCATTATGGCTGGACGTCCCCTTCTTCCTCCCGCTTCCCCCCAAACCCGCTGGCAAACTGTAGGGACAGTCAGCTCCTCTCTGGCTGCTGGGTTAATTCTGGGCTAATTAGATGAAGCCAGCCCAGATTGGATTACTTTAGCCTGCATTTGGTCCTCCAGTCCTTGGCTTGCGGCTCCCGGGGGAGCTACTGGCGCCTCCTGCCTCAATCAGACACTTCTTAACTGCATGAAACACTCCCGGTGCCCCCCGCCGCCCGCCCCGGGGTGGGCGCCGGCACCCAGTCGGGGTGCACAGGGTGATGCGGGTGGCAGCCAACGGGCATGCTCCCCACCCCAACCCGCCAAGAAGGCCGGGAATGGGCCAGGACAGGGCTGCTGTGGCTGACGGGGCCGGCTGGACCACGGTTACCGGCTACCAGGGCCTCAACAGCCAGACATCACCGTGGCCATCAGCATCTGTGCAGTGTCCTGGGGAGAGACTGGGTGCCATGGGGCGATGCTGGCCCTGAGATGCTGTGGGGGTGCTCCCCAGCGGGCTGCAGCCCCCCTGGGTGGGCAACAGCAGAGCTGGGGGTCCAGGCAGCCCCCAACCTCAGTGGGTGCTGGGAGCCCAGGCTGGGGGTTGCAACGTAAGCCACCCCCTGCAAACCCATCAGCTGGCCCCAGCAGCTGCCGTGGGCTGGGACAGGGGCCAGATGGGCTGGGGGTGTCACAGTGGTGCCTTTGGCTGCACCTCCCTGGCTGAGGGGAGGTCATGGGGAGCCCTGCAGGTGGGGAGCACCAGCCATGGTTAGCTCCGAGGGCAGCAGGGTGGCAGCCAAGCCAACAGGCCTCCAACGGGGCACTGGCATGGCACAGGGGGCAGGAGGTGGAGCCGGGGGCAGGAGGGCGTGCTGTGGGAGGGGGGGCACACTGCCCCTGGGCCCTTTTGCCTGCAGGCAGCCGAGCAGGCAGGGGGGCTGGCAGGGCAGGCAGCTCCAGCTTCGCTGACTGGCTTGGTCCCTAGCCCTGGTCCTGCAGTGCCAGTGCCCGGGAGCCAGGGGGGCGGTGGGCAGGCATGCCAGGGACCCCCACGCTCGGCCTCCCTGGCCAGGCCAGCTGTTGCTCGGGGCACCCGTGCCTCCAGCCCTGTCCCCACCTGCCCCCCCGGGGGGTTCCACCCAGCGTGGGGCTGTGGGTGCCGGTGCTGCCCATCTCGGTGGGCCGGGGTGCTGCCGGGTGCCGGTGGCCGTGGCTACCACGGGGCCGTTGACAGGAGCCGTCACTCAGAACCTCGTTATCAAAGGCCAAGGGCAGGTAATTGGATTCTGCAAATCCAATCAGGTGCATTAGGCCAGGAGTTCAGTCCATAACTGCCCAGCCCCCCGGCCGCAGCCCGCCGCAGCCCCCTGCCCACGCCGGGACCCACCGGCAGCGGCCCTGCCGTGCTCCCGTTGGCCCCAGAGCCCCCCCAGGGGCCAGCACCCGGCATGTGGGGCCAGTGTGGGGCCAAGACGATGGCTCTGGCCACGGCACCTGCCCCACGGGGCCAGCAGCCTCCCCCCTGCCCTGCACCCACGGCGGTCACGAGCACCCGGGTTCAGCCCCCGCCGCTCTGGGCCGCCGCGGGGGTCCGGCCGGGAAAGCCCCCCCAGGCGCTTACCAGAAGGAGCCGCCCAGGCCCTGCGCGGCTCCGCAGCGGAAATGGAGCTGAATATTTGAGCAGGTCTCTGCTAAAAGCCCCGGCCTGCCCGGCCCCGGAGCCTCTCTGAGGCCGGGAGAAGTGCCGGCTGCCGCCCGGGCATTAATTATTTACAGGGAGATAGAGCTGCTGCAGGGCCCCAGCCGTGCCAGCCTGGCAAGCCGGCCCTGGGAGCTCCGGCCCCCTGGCCCCCACACCAGCACCGAGCACAGTGGGCACCCTGCCCTGTGCTGTGGGTCCTCGGGCCCCCTGCAGCCCCTCAGGTCCCCTGCCTGGTGTCACAGCCGCCCTGCAGACCCCACGGCGCGCTGCTGTGAGCACACGGTGGGCTGCGTGCCCCTGCATGGCGCCGGGGCCTTCATGCGGAGGGTGCCAGCTGCTGCCACCAGCACAGGGGCTGCGCACGAGGGGGGTGAGGAAGCGACGTGCGGGGAGCCCCATGCCAGCATGAGTGGGTCCCGCAGGAACCTGCGGCAGCAGCTGCCACTGCCACGGGCCACCGCGATTGTGGCCGTCCCTGCCCCCGGGCCCACTCCCCAGGGGTCAGTCCATCCATCCCAGCAGAGCTGCCTCAGCCTGCCATCACGACCATGACCACACCACCATGATGAGCCCATCCCGCTGGCCTGGGCCAAGGTCTTGCAGGGGAGAGCTGGGCAGTGCTCGCTGTGGCGCCTGTGCTTAGGGCTTTCTGTGCTGTGGGTGCTGAGTGCGGTGTTGGTGTTCGCTGCGGTACAGTAGTGCTGGCACTCACTGTGGCCCTGATGCAGTGCTGGTGCTCACTGTGATACTGGCACTCAGTGCAGCACTGGCACCAGTGGTCAATACGGTGCAGTGCTGGTGCCAGTGCTGGTGCCAGTGGTCAGTATAGTGTGGTGTTGGTGCCAGTGGTCAACACAGTGCAGTGCTGGTGCCACTGCAGTGCTGGTGTTCAGTGCAGCATCGGGGCTGGCAGTCAGTATGGTGCTTGGAGTGACAGTACCAGTGCTGGTGGTCAACACAGTGCAGTGCTGGGGCCAGTGGTCAATATGGTGCGGTGCTGCTGCTGCTGCAGTGCTGCTGCTCGGCGCAGTGCCGGCAGTGAGCGATGCTGCCATGCCGCAGGGTTGTGCTGGCCTGGCTGTGACCCCCACAGCCCCTGGCCTGTCCCTCCCAGGAACTGCTCCTGGCAGGTACAAATGGGGCCGGACCCTCCCCAGACATGGAGGGTCACCCTGACCCCAGCCTCATTTCTCACCTCCCGGCAAGGACAGACCGGAGGAGAGCAGGCAGGCTCCGGCCGGCAGTGGGTGGGTGTGTCACAGAGGCCACAGTCACCCCGGGGTGGGGGTCTGGTCCTGCCCACCTCTGTCGATGGGTGCCCCAGTGCTGAGGAGAGGCTGGCACAGCTCCCGGGGGTCCCCTCCGAGAGTCCAGGGCTGTGGGCACTGCAGCACAGCCACACACCATGCTGGGCTCCGGGCGGGTGGCAGGGATGGGACAGCAGGCTGGCACCATGAGGACATGCCAGGTGACACGGGGGCTCAGCCAGTGCTGGATGCAGTGCATGGGGACTAAGCCAGCCTGGCCAGATGGACTGGGTCTTACTGGGCTGACTGGGACCTGGACTGAGGTGACAGGGGCCAGGACACAGATGCTCGGACCAGGATCCAGCCCGGGATCCAGACCAGGACCCACGCAGAAGTCCCTGAGCCAGGGGGCCCAGCCACAGCTGGTCAGGGCACCAGGGCAGCCAGTGGTGCAGTGGATGATGCCGCCCCGCTCCCCACTGTGCCAGAGGCACCCAGCCCAGCACGGCCATGATGTGCCAGGCTGCTCCTGCAGGCACGGAGCCCCGGGGGGCACAGACCCCCGTCCACTCTGGCCTGGGCCAGACCGATGGGACCGCATCATTTCAGCTTTGCCACATTTAATCTCCTCCCGGGAGCCCCCTAGGAGCACGGAGTGGCAGCTTGGCCACTGGAAACCGGGGGGGGGGGGGGGGGGGGGGACGGGGATGCTGCCCGTTGGGTGGCAGGTACCAGCCCCGGCACGGTGATCCCACTGCACTGACCCCCACCTGCGGTGGGCAGCAGCCACCCCTCAGACTCGGGGTCCCCGTGGGGGCCGTGCAGCCTCACCCGCGCCGGCTGCTCTGCCGTCTCCCCAGACGGCACTTGTTGCTCGGGATTGGAGCAATAATCGTAACCATAACGAGCCATTACGGCCTTTAACGGCTTCTGCTTTGCATTAGCGGGGCTGCTCCTTCCCCTCCAGAGCCCTGATCCAATCACCCCCATTAGCGCGGCTCCAGGCTCCGGCGGCTGCGCCAGGGCGGCCGCCCCACTGCCCCCCAGCCGGCAGCACCCCGACACCCCCAACCTAGGCAGTGGCGACAGCACCCCAATACCCTCTCACACCACCAGCACCAGCAGCACCCTGACACCCTCTGACCCCACCAGCACCCCGGGGCGCGCCCAGTGCCCTCCAACCCCGCCAGCACCAGCAGCACCCCGGCACGCCCGGCCTGGGACCCTGCACCCTCCCCGTACAGCCCTCGCACCCCGGTCGTCTGCACCGCCCGCCCCCCAGCCCAGCCCCTTCCACCCACTGCCCCCCGACACAGCCCCTGCCCCAGTGCCCCGCCACGCGGCCACGCGCACGACCCTGTCCCCCGGGTGCTGCAGCCTCCCGCCGGGGTCCGGGCAGGCCCTGCGCCCCCGCCGGGAACCGCACCCCGGGGCAGGCTGTGGCTCCTCCCAGCCCTCGCGGGACCCCCCGGCAGCGGGACGCGGCTGGGACCCCAACCCCGGCCCTGCGGGTCAGGGCCCCCCGCGCGGGGCAGCCCCCCCCCCTCCCAGCACAGCGGGGATCCGCCCGGAGCGGGACCCCCGCACAGGGGGTAAAATCAGCGTTCCAGGCGCCCCGCAGCCCCCCCGGCCCCGCTAGCCCACGGTGCTCTTCTGCCCTCTGGTGGCGGATCGCGGCACCACGCGCAGGCGGCGGCCCCTCCGATTGGCGGCGGCCGCGGTCTGTCCAAGAGCGCGCTCCCCGCTATTGGCCCGCGGCGGCGGGACGCCCACCCCCAGCGGGGCCTGCGCGGCGCCGCGCCCGATGCCCCTCGGTCAGGCCCAGGCCCGCCGGGGACTCGCCTCCCGCCGAGCGGCCCCGCCCGACCTTGCGCCCCGGGGCCGGGGGTCAGCACAGGGGCCGAGGCCAGCAGCGTAGACGCCGCGCTGCCCACTGCACCCGGCAGGGGGTGGCGGTGCTGGGCGCCGGCCCGGCGCTCCCGACATGCCCCGCGGCGCGCGGCGCGCGGCGGGAGTTGTAGGCACTGCGCGGGCGGCGGCGGCCCCGCCCCGAACCCGGAAGTGAGCGGGGGGACGGAGGAGGTTCTAAGATGGCGTCGCCTCCTCAGGGGGGCCCGATGGCGATCGCCATGCGGCTGCGGAACCAGCTCCAGGCCGTCTACAAGATGGACCCGCTCCGGAACGAGGTCGGGCGGCGGCGGGCGGCGGCGGGCAGCAGCCCCGGGCCCGGCGCATGCGTGGGCGGAAGAGGCCGCCGCTCGGGGGGCGCTGGGGCCGCGCAGGCGCCGTGAGACCGCCCCGCGCATGCGCCGGCCGCCCACGCGGCGGGAGGGCGGGGCCGGGGTGGGGCCCAGGGGCGGGGCGCGGAGGGGCGGGGGCAGGGGGGCGGGGCAGGGCGCAGGTGGGGGGCGGGGCGGGGGCAGGGGGCGCAGGTGATTTAACCCCAGCCCTGGCTGGGCTGTTGGGCTTCTGTGGGGCTGTGCTGGGCAGTGGAACTCCGTGGGGCCCAGCCGTGTAGGGCAGGGCGGTTACATCCCTGCAGGCACAACCCCCCCACACCCCCCTGCACGAGAGGGTCTCAGCCCCAGTCACCAGTCCTGTCACACCACCCTGTCACAGCGGCAGCTTCGCTGCAGGCCCTAAGGCCAGACTGGGGGGCAAGGCCATGGGTGAGCTGGGTCACAGGGTCCTCTTGTGTTGTCCTGGGGGTTCCCTCCACCTATGCTGAGTGGAAGCTGCCCCTAGCCCTGTGCTGTCCCTTGGGGGCCTGCCCCAGCATCCCTGGGGGTTCCCACTGGCTGTGGGGTGGGAAGGGGCTGCTGCACAGGGAGAGAGCCTGGGGTGGTGGGACCGCGGGGTGCCAGGCGGGGTGATGATGGCACATCTCCGCAGGAGGAGGTGAAGGTGAAGATGAAGGAGCTGAATGAGCACATCGTGTGCTGCCTGTGCGCTGGGTATTTCATCGACGCCACCACCATCACCGAGTGCCTGCACACGTGTGAGTCCCCGCGCGGTGGCGGCAGCTGCCTGCATGGCTCCAGCAGTGTGGGGTCCCAGGGGGTCCCCCGGGCAGAGGCCGGCAGAGCCTCCCCTGCCCCAGGACTGTGGCTCATGCCTGGGGGGGCAAGGGGGGGGTGTCAGCACTAGATGTTTGGGGGTGTGGGGTTGTGGCCCCCCCCTGACACCCCCTCCCTCTGGCTGCAGTCTGCAAGAGTTGCATTGTTAAGTACCTGCAGACCAGCAAGTACTGCCCCATGTGTAACACCAAGATCCACGAGACACAGCCGCTGCTCAACCTCAAGCTGGACCGTGTCATGCAGGACATCGTCTACAAGCTGGTCCCCGGCCTGCAGGAGAGTGAGTGTCCCCAGTGCGGGGCCAGGATCTGGTGTCCCCAGCACCAGTGTCTTGCGGAGTGACATGGGGAGGAGCTGTGAAGGGAACGGCACAGGGAAGCACCAGGTGCTTTTGGGAGGCACCTTCAGACTGGGCATGGAAGACTGTCTGTGGGTAAGGGTCTTCAGAATGCTGCTTCCCACGCCCATGGCAGCTGCTAGAGCCTGGCTGGGAAGAGAGGGCAGGGGGAGCATCTTACAGTGGAAAACCGTTGTGGAGTGAGGGAGAAGGTAGGACAAAGAGCCCACCTCGCGGAGGTGGGTGTCAGGGGGCTGTGGGGATTGTGCCTGGCAAGCGTGTGGGTCTGCTTGGGGCTGAGGAGCAGAGCGAGGCAGGGGCTCAATGCTGGCACTGCACAGTTTGTGAGGTTCAGGTGCGGGGACCCACAGGAGGCTTTGACTGTGCCAGTGCAGGGGCTCTGCACTGTACCCCTGGCCGTGCCCGTGGGTGGAGTGGCTGCAGCTCCCCTGGGATCAGGGACCAGCTGGGGAACAGAGCAGGGGGACAAGTGCTTCGTCAGAGTCTTTAGCTGGCTCAGCCCCCTGCTCTCAGTGCTCAGGCTCCGGCAGCAGGCTGTGCTTGGCACAGCGGGGATGGGCTGCAGGGATGGGAGCTGTGTGAGCCGGGCTGCCTCTGCGAGCAGTGTCCCTGGGGCCAGGTGCCGAGTGACGGTGTGATGAACTGACAGTCGGTGGTGGTGAATGCAAAGCAGTGTGCAGGGAGGGCAGCGCCCATGCCGCAGGCGCAGTGGTGGGCTCGAAATTAGCCACTGTCACTCAGGACGGGGACGGTGCTGGGGATACCTCTGTGGAAATGTCCGCCTGCAGTGGGACACTGCCGTGGAGGCCTCGACTGGGGTGGGACAGCAAACACACAGTGAGGGCCCTGGCCCCCTGACCCGTGGCAGAGATGAGGGAAAGTGGAGAAAAGTGTGAGGGACAACAAGAGCAGGGACTTGTCTGCATGGGCAGGGATGGGACCAGGGCCTCTGGGCCCATGGTGGGGCCTTGGTGGAAATCCCCAGGGGCATCGAGGAGGTGAACAGGGAAGGAGGGCAGCACAAGAGCTGCTGGTGGTCAGCTGAGTTGCCAAACCAAGGTCAGAGCAGTGGGACAGGCCAAGGGCAGCCTGGGGACCCCCTCTGTGGGGTGGGAAGCAGCAATGAGCTGGGGGGGATGCAGGGCGAGGGGGTGTCCCTAAGCAGCACTGGCCTCTCGCCCACAGGTGAAGAGAAGAGGATCCGGGAGTTCTACCAGTCCCGCGGCCTCGACCGGGTGACACAGCCCAGCAGCGAGGGTGGGCATGCTCAGGGACTGCGCGGAGGGGTCTGGGGGCAACCAGCTAGGGGGGAGCAGGGTCAGAGTCTGCGGGGGGAGGGCAGAGCATGGTCTTGCTGCAGTGTGTCCAGGAGCCAGCCATGGCAGTCAGGCAGTGTTGGTGGGGCAGAGGTGGGCTGACTCCTGCCCCCTCCCCACATTTCCCCAGACACGGTTGGGGGCGACCCTATGGGGCTCCCCTACAGCACCTTCGATCACTCCCGCGCCCACTACTTCCGCTACGACGAGCACGTCTCACTCTGCCTGGAGAAGCAGAGGTGAGTGCCGGCAGCGCAGGCAGGGCTGAAGGATGCCAGTGGAGCCACTGCCCCTTCGTGTGGTGGGGAGGGGGACCAGGGGTGGCACCGGGTGTTGCAGCATCCTGTGGCCCTGGTGGAAAGGAGACCTGGCCAAGCCAGAGGGGGGGGTCCTGCTGCCCCAGCTCTGTGTCATCATCCCCCCCCCCCAGGCCGCAGTGGCTGCCAGCATTAATAGCTGCTGGGGCTGGCGCTGCGCTGTTGCCTGTCAGCTCCGACAGCAAAGTCAATAAGCGGCAGCTCTGGGGGCTGTAATGGGATCGATGGCTGCAGCTCCGCTGCCAGCCCTGGCTGGCGTGCCGGCCCTGTGCCGCCTAGCCAGCCCCAGTTCTGTGTGTGCGTGACGGATGGGCAGGGGGGAGCGCCAGGGTGGGTGGGGGGCACCCAGCCTACAGCAGCCTGCACCTCTGCACCAGGCTGTGCAGGGGAAGGGGCAGGGGGTATGCCCCCCCCCCCCGGTTCCCTGCACGGGAGCTGGCAGGCTGCCCCTTGTTTTCCCTCCGCAGCTCCAGCAAGGACAAGAGCAAGGCCGTGCTGCAGGTGAGCGGGGGTTTGTGCAGCCGCCCTGACAGTTCACCAGGCCCCGAGCCCCTGGGCTCTGCCCAGACCTGGCCCCACAGCCCTCGCTCTGGGTTCGGCTTGGTGTGTGGGGTGGGCAGAGGGGAGCTGGGGCCTCGCCGCAGGACGGCACTGGTCCTGCAGGGCTGGGGGCACCCACAGATCCCTGACCTGCTCTGCCCATTGTAGCAGAAGTACGTGAGATGCTCCGTGCGGGCGCAGATCCGACACCTGCGGAGGGTCCTGTGCCACCGCCTCGAGCTGCCACTGCAGCATGTGAGTGTGATGGCTGGGTGGGGGTGCTGGGGCATCTCGGGACCCTCCTGACACAGCCTCCCTGTGTTCAGGTGCAGATTCTGTTCAACAATGAGGCCCTCCCTGACCACATGACGATGAAGCAGCTCTGGCTCTCGCACTGGTTCGGCAAGGTGGATGGCAGGGCAGGTGCCCATGTTGCTGTGGCCCCTGCCATGGGGGATTCACCCCAAGGACTACATCCTGGGCTGGGGGGGGGGGGGGGGGGGCGGGGTCCAGCGATGGGGGGAACCACTGCAGGGGCAGCTCGGGGCAGTGCTGTGCCAAGGACGCGGCAGCAGAGCAGGGAATCGGCAAATCAAGGATGATTAATATCGCGCGCTGGAGCAGTGGGCTGGGGTTCCCGCAGGGGTCGGGGGGTGACCCGTCCCAGAAGGGGTGGGACAAGTTCACGGCGAAGCGCCAGGGCTCTGCGGCGTCCCTTGGGTTGCTGCTGCCCCCTCGCGGGGTCCTGGCCTGGGGTACGGGGTGCCCACCCTGGGACAGGGGTGCTGGCAACCCTAACTCCCCTCCTTGCTTTGCAGCCCGCGCCCCTCCTGCTGCACTACAGCATCAAGGACAAGAGGAGGTAGGGGCTGGGGGCGGGCGCTGCCCCCCTGGAGCCCAGCCCTGCTCCCACGCCCCCTGCCCTGTTCCCCCTAACTTAATACCCCTCCTGCTCGAGTTTATTTTTTGAATAAAACTATGGAAAATCCCCCGAGGGTCCATCCTCTGTCCAGGGGGAGCCTGCCTCGGGCTAGGGTTCACTACTGGGTCTTGGGGGGTGTCCCTGCTGAGCTCCACTCACCAGTAGCACCCCCAGGGCTGGGGGAGCTGTGCCCCCCTACATGGCAGCTGCTGTGGGTGGTGGGCCCGGGTAGCAGATGCAGTATGGCGTGGGGGTGGCTGGGCTGTGGGGGGCAGGGGGGGCAGTGTGTGCAGCGCTGTGGGGCCAGGAGCAGGGGGTGCAGCCCCCTCCCCTCCTCCGTTCCTCTGCAGTGCTGGTGTGGGGGTGCACAGCCCCTCGGCCGAGCACAGTTGTGCGGGCGCTCGGCAGATTAATCACCGTCACGGCTGCCTGGCGCATGTCCCGGCCCCCCCCGTGCCGCCGCCGGTGCCAGAATCCCAATGAGGAGTGATGGGGAAATAACACGCCTGTCGCCTCGGCGCAGGCTGCGTGCCCCCCCGCCGCCTGCGCATAATGAGCCGTAATAAAGTCATGGGCCCTTTGATTGCCTGAGCGGGGAGGGGGGTCGGGGTGGCCTCCCCCCGGCTCCTCAGCGCTTGCCTAATTAGCCCGCTATTGTGGGGACAATATCGCAGCCATCTGGGCCACTGCCGGAGCGCGGCGGGGTCGTAGGTGCGGCAGCCCTGGGCCCAGCTGCTGGTATGGAGCAGCTCGGGGGTCCCCCGGTGTGGGGGTCCCTGCCGGTGTGGGGCTGGGATGCGCTGCCTTCGGCCCTGCAGGCAGGCACGATCCAGCGGCCCCAGCCCCTGTTCCTAGCAGAGGAACAGGTGCCAGCTCCCGGCCACCCTGGGGAAGTGGCTGTGGAGGGGCCCTAGCCATGGCTCAGGGACGGGCAAGACGTCCCCCTGGTCCTGGTTCCCCTGACACGGTGGTGACGGTGCCTGGCCGTGCCACACTGCTGCTGGGGCTCACCAGATCAGGCAGCCCCGACTCCTCTGCTCCCACCCTCACCCCCAGAGCTGGGTGTCTCGTCCTGGGGCAGGCATCAGCCCAGGACCCACCAGCCTGGGTGGACATGGCATGGACCCCTCCAGGCACCCCGTGCCCACTGACCCCAAGGACCCCAGCCCATGTGGGACATGGGCCTTGGCCTGTCCCTCACCCCCGGGTCCGCACTGCTGCTGACCCCATGTCCGGGACCCTGTGAGCTGCTGCCAGGGGATCCAGTTACCGGCCCCTCTCCACAGCCCAGCTGTCGGCCATCCCTCACACGGGTGCGGCCATGGCCCCCCCATGCTGAAAGCCCTTGCTAAGTATGTGGTGAAACATGGGCAAAGGCCAGGGGTCAGTGGGACACGGGGCTGTGCTGCTCATCTTGGGATGAGCTCCATGCCCAGCCAGGGGTCCCCGGACTGCTGGGGAGCCAGGGTCCCTGTGTTCCCCCTCCCAGCCCCACAAATGCCCTGCAGTGCCAGGGACCTCCCTGGGCTGGCACCCCAGCATTGCTTGGGCACAGCATGGGTCCATCCCATGGCAGGAGCTGGCAGGGCCCTGTGCCCCCCCAGCACCCCCCAGAGCCCCCGGCCCGGGGGCACAGGACTGGGGTCCCAACAGGGGCTGCCTGCAGCAGGAGCAGGGAGGGCAGCATGGCCATGGGAGCTGGCGGGTGGGTGGACGGAAGGATGGATGGATGGCAGGACGGCAGGGGCAGCGAGGCGGGGGCTGTCCCCGTGTCTTTCAGCAGCAGCTCTGGCAGCCGGTTACAGACGGCAGAGCAGGAAGCGGGAGTGGGGCTGGAAGCCCCCCGCGCCCCCCCAGCTCCGCGCCCCCTCACTTATCAGAGCAGGCCGCGGAGGAGCCTAATTCAAACCAACTGTGGGGCTGACGTTGGTAAATGAGTCCCCACCGGGACCGGAGCGGGGGCGGGCGCAGGGGTCGGTGCCAGCAGCCCCCTGCCCGCAGCTTGGCCCCATCGCCCGCCAGGGCCTGGAGCTGCACCCTGGGGGCTGGGGGCAGCTGGGGGTGCAGGGCAGCCCTGGAATGCAGGGGAGTGAGGGGGGATGGGGAGGTCAGGGGAATTGGGGGGTTTGAGAAGGACCAGGGGGCAGGGGGAGACCCAGGCAGCCGTGGAGAGCAGGGCTCAATGAGGGCCAGGATAAGCCTGGGTGGGGGATGCAGGATGAGGCCAGGGGGGGTGGAGGGAGCCTGGGGATGCAGGATGGGCTTCGGGGTTTGGGGAGCCCCCGGCACAGGCTGGGGCCACGGGCAGTGCCTGGGGGCAGTGGGGATGGGGCAGGTGCCAGGATGGGGTCCTGCACCCCTCGCCAGGCCATGGGGGCCATGGGGTCAGTGGGGGCTGGTTGCCAGCAGTGGTCACGCCAGTTAGTGCAAGGCGAAGACACTTTGATATCCTGCCCCCCCCAGCACGTCATGCTCTGAGGGGGCTAATGGCCCCAGGCTCCAGCCCGGCAGAGAGGGAAACCTGAGCCCCCCGTTCCGCCCGGCACTAACTGGGGGGCACCGGGGTCTGCACAGCCCTGCCCAACAGGACCTGGGCATGGCTCGGTCACCACACAGCCCCCAGTGTGGCTCCCCACAGCCAGGGGGCCAGGACCCCCAGGAGCTCCTTGGCCATGTGGGGACCCTCAGAACTCCTAGTCCCATGCCCTTGGGCCCCCGGAATGAGCCTAGCTTTGCACCAGAGACAGTGGCACCCCCAGTCTGAAGGGTCCCGAGGCCAGCGAAGGGCCTGGAGGCTGGGTAAAGGGGTGAAGGACCCCAACCACCCACCTCAGCCCATGCAGTGACACTGGGGCAACGCCATGCTGCCACAGGTTGCCCTCCGTGCTGCAGGGATGCTCCAGCTGAGCCAGGGGCCTGCAGATTCAGACAGGTCCTGCAGCCCCCCAGCCCAATTGGGCAGTAATGGGGGGCTCAGCAGGAAGATTAGGAACAATTAGCTTGTCATGGGGCTGCCAGCAGGACAGGAGGGACCCCTTGGAGGTCCCCCCATGCACTGGTGACACAACACATCCTGGGAGGACAGCAACACTGCCCTTCCACCTATGCCAAGGTCCCCATCCTGCTCCACCCCTCCTGCCCCACAGCCCCTTGCTGGGGCTCATCCCCCCTTCACATCCCATTGCCCATTGAGGTAGGCACTGGGTGGGAGCAGTGGGGTCCCCACGGGGGGCTGTGGGTGCCTTGCAGAGGGGCACAGCACAGCCCCCTCCACAGGCCTCATGTAATCCAGCTGCACCATGAACCCGGGGGTCCCGCTCACCCCACGGCCTCTGCCCCACCCCACGGCCCCAGTGCTGCCCAGGCAGCCAGTGCATGGTGCTGGCACTGGCCATGCCCGAGATGCACAGGGCTGCAGGGCAATGCTGCTGAGCACACCAGCTGCGCTGTCCCTGCCGCGCTCCAGCAGCACCGTCTCCCACGCTGGCTCCTGACAGAGACAAATGAGCTGCCCGCGCCTGCCACTGCCTTCACACCCCATTGCTGAGGTGAATGGGGCAGCACCCGGGGACCCGGCGTGTGGGGCCAGCCCCGTGATACCCCCGTGCACCCCGGGATAGTGACCTCCCTGCACAGCACCACCACATCCTCCCAGCACCAGACCAGGCGCTGCTGGCACAACAATAACATGCTGCCAGACTGCGCTGCTGTGACCCACTTGGCCGCCAACCCATGGCACAGCAGGACCCGCCAGCACGTCTCTGTGGGGCGTGGGATGGATGGGCACCGCAGGGACATGTGTGCCGTGGTCTGGCCAGCACCACCCCAAGCTCCAAACTCTCCCACACCACGGCCCACCCCAGGGGCACTCACCAGGCCTGTTGGGGCACATGGCCATCCCTGCTGAGCACCCCAGTGACCACCAGCACGTGGCGTGGGCACGCTGGCATATGGCTGTCATGGTGGGAATGAGCTGTCATGTCGGCGCGGGGAAATTACCCTGTAACGAGGCGCGCTGGAGATTAGGCTAATGAGAAAATCAAAACACAATTTAATTCCTGTCACTGCCTGATCGTCTTTAAACGACGCCGTGCGGTTCTGACGGGCCAGCATGCTGTGCCTTCCTGCCCTCCGGCACCGCGCCGGCACCGACAGGTCCCCTGCCATGCCTGCACGGAGGCAGCAGGACCGGGGCGGGTGCGAAGGCAGCGCCCGGCTTCCTGCCGGCTTCCCGCGGATGTGGGCACCGGTGCTGGCACCGGGATGCCCCGTCAGCGTCAGCGTGGGAACGGGGGGCGGTGGGGGAGGGCACCTTCCTGCGGACAGAGGGGCCACGGCCAGTCCTGCCCCTGCCCCTGGGGATGCGGCCACAGCGGCCTGGGAAAGTGGTGCTCACTGCAGGGAGCCCCCGCCATGCCCCGGCAGCTGCAGGACCCCAACAGCCCCGCCGCCGGGGCTGGGACTGCGGCAGTGCCCAGGGAGAGCTCCGATGATGGGAGCAGCCACGGCACCCAGCCCCCACAGTGGCAAGGCCACACCCCCGGCCCGGCAGCCTCGGGGGGCTGGGTGCCGGCAGGGCAGGTGGTCCTGGCAAACGAGGCGCGGGGGCTGGGTGCCTGCAGCCCATCTCAAGGCGTGTGGTGCACCAGGGCCGTGGGAGCAGGGCAGGAGGGTCCCCCTTCACCGGGCGGGAGGGTCCCCCTTCACCGGTCCCGGTTTATCTTGGACAGCGGTGTTTCCTCTGGCCCTTTGTCTGCAAGGCTGTGGCCGCCCGCGCCGGCCCCCCCCCGGCCTTCCTGCGTGCCGCCGCAGGGGATGCACGGCGGGCCACGCTCACACCGTGCGACCACCGCCCTGGCACGCCCCACAGCACTCCGCCGGCCAGGACCGCTGCTGAGAGGCTCGACACCCGCAGCCGGCCCCGCGCACGCACCAGTGGCGCGCATAGGATGCACATGGGATGCGTGCATAGGATGCGCGCATGAGATGCACACATGGGTGCACGTGTGCGATGCACACGTGGGGTGCAGGTGTGGGGTGCTCTTGGGTGGGGGTGCCAGCCGGGTCCCTGGGGCCAGGCCAGCACGGTGCCACGGTGCGGGTGCCACAACGCGCTGCTTGCCGGCCCCACTGTTGTTGTGGCCGCAGCCCCGCTATGGCCTTTGAAGTCAGGCGACTTCCTGCCCTGGTTTTATGGCCTGATCTGTCTGCGCCGTGTGCTTTCCCCAGTCATAAATCACTTGGTGCTGGGGGGCTCAGGGGACTGTGGCCGGCCGCATGCCCGTGGCCCCGGCCCCGCTGAGGGGCACCAACCAAACCTGCACTTACCTGGGAGCTGCCCGGGGCAGGAGAAAGACCCTGGGGAGCACAAGGACCTACACGGCTGGTCTCCGCAGCTCCAAACAGCCACAGCTCAGCCCCAGAAAGGCACCGTGGGCATGGACAGCTAGCTGCCCTGGAGCCATCCCACCCAGGGACAATTCCCCCTTCCCAGAGAGATGCAGGGCATGGCCAGGAGGTCTGCAGCCCCGGGCAGGGCAGTGGCCATGGGGCAGGGGCTCCTGCCTCTCTGCCCCTTAGCTCCGTGCCAGCTGTACACCCCCTGTGCCGGTGCCCTGGCCCGGTGCTGCAGGGACAGACATCACCGGCCAGTCCCCTCCCCACAGCCCTGTCAGACCCCTCATTCCCCGTAAAACAGTAAACCAGCCCAGTTTAACAGGCGAAACTGGGGGTCAGGATTTTAGGGTGAATCACGGCAAGACTGGAAATACCCGCAGAGAGTGAGGGCTCAGCCCAGCATGGTGCTGCCTGCGGGCGACTGCAGGAGGGTCCCCACTGCCCCGCTCCCTGCCTGGCACCCCCAGCACCCCGAGGCTTCCGGCTTGGCTCAGTGGCGGCAGCGTGAGCTTGGCGCAGTGGTTACCTTCGCTATTCAGAGCATTTCCTGGGTTTTATTGTCTTCCCCTCCTTGTCCCACCTTCCTCGCAGGAAGCCCTCAGTCCCGGCGGAGCCAACGGCTCCGTGCCCAGCAGGACGGCGCTCCCATCACGCTCCCCACTATGCCACGGGCAGAGGTATGGCCGGCACCCTGGTATTCCTGCTCCCAGCAGCAGTGCCCACCTAGGGAGATGGGGCACCAGGACCGTGCCCTGACACCCCCAGCCCTGTTCGGGCACCACTGGGCTTGGCTCCTGGCAGGGAAGTCCCAGCTGCACCACACGCACACTGGCCTGAGCCCTTGCTGCAGTTGTGCCGTTGTTGATGCCCTCCCCAGCACGCGGTGTCAGGGTGTGCTGGGAGCTGGCAGCCCCAGTAGCCCCCATGCCCCTTTCCCCATCTGGCTGTGGCTCTGCCTGGTTGTGCCAGAGCTGCAGACGGAGACCAGGCTCATTGCCATGGTGGTAGCTCCATCCTTGCCAGTGGGAACAGGACTCCTGGCAGTGGGCTGCATCCCAGGCAGGGGGGGCATGCAGGATCCCCCAGGGTGAAAAGGGCCCCGGGCTGTGCCAGGATGAGGGTGCCATGGGGGGAACAGTGGGCCCCACATCCAGCCTCTCTTTAATTCTGCCCCTTGCCCAGGACACCCCCTGTCCTGCTCCCCCTGCACCTACATCCCCAGCCAGGGTGGGGGGTCCTGCTGCTCACCTTGGCCATGCACTCGGGGCAGGCTGGGGATGCAAGCCAGGGTCCCACGGGGTGGGAGGGGACGCAGACTGGTGGGGCATCCCTGGAGCCCTGTTCCCAGCATGGGGGGAGCTCATTTTGCTGCGGCTGCTGCCTGCCCAGTCCCACTCTCCCTAAATCAATTCGTTGGGTTATTGAAACGCCGCGTCTCCGTCTGGCGGCTAATTGCATGTGATCCCCAATCACACATGCGGCGCGGGCCCCTCTCCCGCTCCAAAATTATGCAGCACCCGCACCCAGCGGCTCTGCCGGCGGCTCGGCAGCACTGGGCACCTGCTGTGGCACAGGGGCTGGTGGGGCAGGGGTGGTCCCCAGCGAGGTGAACTAGGGGACAGCTCCATCCCCTCCCCATCCATGTTCCCATCCCCTTCCCCATCCCTGGCTCAGGTGGGCACATGCCCATGCCTCCATCCGCAACTGGGCTGCAAGCAGTGCTGCAGCCAAGGTGGTTGCACCGATCCCCATCCATCATCCTGCTCTCCCAGCCCACTCCCAGTCCCATGCCAGGCTGGCTGCTGGCTCCAGCCCCTGCCCCACTGCCCTGGCCCACGCCCACGCCCAGCTGGACCCCCACACCCCACGGGGCCTCGGGCGGCAAATTCCAAAAGGCACCCGGGAAGATTAATCGTGGGGCCGGCGGCCGGGCTGGCGGGTAACCGGATCACCCTGCTGGGAGCAGGAATGCGGCACTGCCTCACTGACCCTGCCATGCCTGCCACGGCCTGGGAGCGGCCTTGCCACGCGGGGGTCACTGTGGATCAGCATGTCCACGGTGGTCCTGACCATGGTGAGCACCTGCACAGCCCCTGCCCCAGCTGGGGGGACGCTCCCACAGCCCGCAAAGCCAGCAAGGCACCATTCCCAGGCACCAAACCCAGAGACGTGTCCCCAGGATGCACAGACAGGCTGGGTCCCATGTCCCCATGCCGGGAGCGGCACTGTCACCAGCATCCCCATTCCAGAATGGGTACCATCTCTGCTCCGCACATCAAAATGGGCACTGTCCCTAGAGGTGCCATTTACACCCATCCTTCCCCACACACAGCCCACCTCAAGGGCTCCATCATGTCCCCACACTCCCAACCCTGGGGGCAGAGCCCTGCAGCCAGCCCACAGGGTAGGGACAGGCCAGGGGACACCCAGTAATGCCAGGGTCTCTGTGAAGACTCTGGTGGGCAGGAGGGCCCGATCCTGCAGTGGCACATGGGACAGCAGGCCCCCACCTCCATGCTGTGTTGTGCCACGCCATGGGGGCTGTGGAAGCTTTGGGGAGGCTGGCACGGCACAGCTGCCACTCTAGAGTTAAGGTGGTGGCTGGGGGCGGGGAGAGGGCCCATGGAGGGATGAGGTTCCCACAGTGGGGTCCCCCCACTCTCCTGCCCCAAAGGTCCCGCTGGGGTGCAGGGCTGGACCCCAGCCGGGCAGGGAGGATGCAGGACAGACCAGGGCTAAGAATAGAGCTGGGCTGGGACAGGAGGAGGAGGAAGGATGGGGCTTCCTCTGCGACGGCTCTTCTTCCTCCTGCCCAGCTCTGCCACGCAGCACGGTGCAACACAGCACAGAGTGGCATGGTGCTCCCCATGTCCTCTGCCAGGATGGCTGGGTCCCCCTGGCTGTGGGGCCCATGGGTGGCCCTGTGCCCGCTGGAAGAAGTACCCAAAAGCATGGAGTGATGGTGGTGTGCATGCACAGGCAAGCATGAACACATGCACACACACACACAACCCCGCCATCCTGCCTGCACACACGTGCACAACCAGGCAGGCACAGCCATTGGGAACCGGACGGGCAGTAATGCCGCCAGCTCCAGCCCCAACAGCCCTGCCTGCACCCCCAGCACACTGAGCCCCCCTGAGCGCCCCGGGCTGTGGGAACACGTGGGACAGGGACATCCCGGGTGCCATCTGCTCCTCTCGCCACCCCCCACATGACAGCCCACATTGGAGGGTGCAGTCGGCAGCAGACCCCAGCAGCACTGTGCCCACTGCCCATATCAACACTACCGCCTCACCCCCCCGCCCGCTCACCACCGCTCCACGTTTCGTTGCACTTTTCTTTTTAATTAACCTCTGGGCGGCGCGGCCCGGCTGCCTCGCTGGGGTTAATGATACCAGTGACCCGCTGCAGCCCATCGATCCCCCAGCCCCGCACTAGTGGCTGATGATGGGTCCCCCCACTGGTGTCTTGCAGGATGAGGTGCCTGCCCCACGCCCCCCCTCCCAGGGCAGCAGCACCCAGGCCATTGCTGAGCCCAGCAGTAGTGCCCCCATCGTGCTGCAGCCTGGCGAGGTGCTAGGCTGGAGCCCCCAGCCCCCACCCCCGGCAGTATCCCCATGCCCATGCCAGCCCCACGGCTCAGGGCAGCCCACAGCATTGCAGGGAGCTGTACGGTGCACTGAGCTGTGGGGCACGGGGAGGTCCATGGGGCACAGGGATGGCCATGGGACACTGGGGGCACTGGGACAGCTGTGCACTCTGGGCAGCCCAGGATGAGGCAGCGTGTGGGGCTGGAGCCAGAAGCAAGCCCCAGCTGCAGCCAGCCCCACCGTGCCCTGCAATTCTCCCCCATCACTGGAGACCCCAGCCACAGACCCGGCACCGGCACCAGCACTGGCAGCCCAGGCAGACTGCGCTGCCCCGGCATGGCGGGGAGGGTCCAGCGGGCACCAGTGGCCCCGGCTGACCCTGGCCAGGTCTGGGGGTGCAGGCTGTGCCAGTCCTGCAGTGAGCCCCCAGGCTGCACTCAGCTGGGGAACCCTGCATGTGGGCAACATGTGCCGGAGCGGCATGCCATGCTGCTGCAGCCACGCTGTCCCCACGTGTCACCTTGTGCGGGGTGCTGCCCTAGTCCCATGAGGCCATGGGTGCCCATGCCCAGGGTGCGTCCCCCCTGGTTCCATGTCTCCCCCACCCCTTGGGCCGCGGGGGGGCCCCTCCCGGCCTCTCGCTGGCTCCTTGGCAGCGCTGGGACCGGGGTCCTGGCCCCCCCGCGGCCGCCCCAGCCCTGCTCCTCGCTCAGGTGCGCCCTGTCAGCATGCGGAGCTTTAATCCGATGGTCGTTCATCTTGGGCGCGGGGCCGGGCTGTCAGCGGCTCAGACGAGCCATTTCCTCACCGCGCTGCCCGGCGCGGGCCGAGCCGAGCCCCCCGCCCTTGCGCCTAATTGAATCCGCATGGCTGTGCCGGCCCCGCCACCCTGCGCCCACCCGCCCAGCACCGGGACAGGCCCCCTCCCCATGAGGGCCATGGGGTGATCTGGGGCACAGCGGCTGGTGCGCCCCACACACGAGCAGCCCTCGGACCACATCCAGAGCCCCCCACCCTGCAGTCAGCAAGAGTGGGCTGGGGTCTCTGGCAGCACCCGTTCCCGGTGCTGTGCCCACTGGGGTCAGCGCCCCCTGGCCCTGTGCAGCCCCTGCTCTAGCCGCCTCCGCCGGCTGCCCCGTCCCAGCTATTTGCGGTGCGGGGAAGGAAGCGGCCGTGGTGAGACGGTGCTGCCTGCCCGCTTCCTGCTGCCCGTCACAAATAGTCCCCCGCCCTGGTAGCAGTGGGCATGCGGCCCCACACAATGGCTCTGCCCCACGGCGGGATGAGGTTCCCACGGCCCCCCATCCCAGCCTGCTCCCCCCCGCAGCCCAGAGTGGGCCCCCACAACCCCTCTCCCCCAGCAGCACCCCTGTGAACCCCGGATCAATGCCCACAGGGACCCCGAGCCCTGTGGGGGTCCCAGCATGGGCCAGCTGGGACAGGCCCCTCTCCAGCGGGTCCCTGTTGCCTGGGGAAGGGGCTGTGGCTGTCTCCACCAGCCCTGGGGAAGGGGACGGGATGGTCCCTACCAGCCCTGCCCTGCCGGGGTCAGGGGGCGGGCGTGGGTGACAGCCCGGCGGGGGGGCACCAGCGTTTGCTTCAGCCAGAGGCTTTGAAATGCAACCCCCCCCCAGCCCTGGCCCATTTGGCTGGAGTTTGGCCCAGGCCCATATGGAGGCCACAGAGCAGGGAGGGGGTCCCAGGGCAGGGAGCAGCAGCTGGGGCTGAGGCCAGTGGAAACCCCTGACCCCGCACACTGCTTCCCCCATGCATGGCGCTGGGCGAGGGTCCCTGCAGCATCCTCCCTCATCCCTGCCTGGGTGCACCCCCCAGGGCCACATCCTGCTCCTGTCCCCAGCCCTGTCGGTCCCTGGTACCAATACATGTACCTCCATGTGTATGTGTGTGCCTGCACATGTATGCGGCAGCTCTGCATGTCAGCTGGTGCCTTGGTGCTCCACGAGCACCTCTGTGCATGGCAGCTGCTCGCCTGCACATGCCTGCACCCGCACATGCACTGTGGGTGGTTGCGCACACACGTACACACCAGGCACGCGAGTGTGAGTGCCCACCTGCGTGGGCTGCACCTGCACCAGCACATGTGTGCGGGAGCCACTGAGCCACGTGCCGGGCCCTATGTGGCGTGAGCCCCCAGCACCATCACCACCCTCATGCTCCTGGGGGGCACAAGGGGGCTCCTCGCCCTGGGCCACCCCTGCCCTTGTCCCCACCACCGCTCCCTCCACGCTCGCTGTGTAATGGAGCCAGGGTCAGCCCTGTGCTGGTGCATGAGTGCAGAGAGGTCGGCATGTGTTAATGAATAGATCATTTGCCAACAGCCCCTGGGGGGGATCCCCGGCATCCCCGGCTCCCAGCACATTAATCCCCGTTTACCGGGGCAAGGTGTAATCCCATTAGTTGTGGCTTCGCCCGCGGCCCGCGGCCCCCGGCCCCGTGAGCAGGGTCAGGATTTATTGCCAATAATTGGCCAGGTCTCCTCCCCCAGCACGGGGCGCAGTGCTGCCAGCGGCTCCCCTGGTGATGCCCCGCTTGCCTCCGCTACTGACGGTTTAATTTTGCACTGAGCTATTCCCCTTATTAAAGGAAAATTCATTTGCAAGCAATTTCCATGTGCAAACTGCTCTGCAGCTCCAGCTCCAGCGCGGGGCTGGGAGCGCCCCTAATTGAGTTACCGCCAGGCGCTTCGGCACGGAGCCGTGTTATTGAAATGGATCCGCTAAATAATAGATCAGGGGCAGAGCGCGGTGCTGGGGCATAAGCGTATTAGCGGGCTGAGCCGCCCCCTCCCACCCCTAATCACGTTACCCTGGCATGGGGAATTGCCGGCGCAGCACAGCACCCGAGCGCGGCACAGGGTGTCCCACCAGCCAGCTCCTGGGCTGGCTGTGGTAGGGCTGGGGAACGCAGGGGTGGGCAGTCCTGGGTGCCCCCAGAGTGGGGTGTCCTGAGCTGGGGACAGGGCAGCCCCAGCCACTGGCACAGATAGTCTCTGGAGCATGCACCCCCTCCACTGTGCACACCCTCACACATGCATGCACCCCCTGGTGCATGCACACACACACACACACACACACTTGCACGCTGCTCACCCTGCACCCAATGCAGGGTGCAGAGCCTAGCACAGCTGCTGGGGAAGGGTCATGAGGGGCTCAGCCCTGGCACATCTGGCAATGCTGCCTGCCCCAGCCAGGCACAGAGGGCTAGGGGGCAACTGGTGAGCCGAGGGCATAGGCCCTGCACATGGTCCCCAGACCTGCAGGGACCCCATCCTCCCCCGGGACCTGACCCCCAGCAGGTGTACGTGTAGGAGGTGGAGGTGGAGGTGTAGGAGCTGAGGCGGGTGCTGGCACTGCCACGCCAGGGTGTGCTGCCTGGGACAGCCATGCCCATCACCATCCCCGCTGGCTGCGGGCGCCTGGCCAGCGCAGGGCGCTTTGCCCCGCTCCGCAGGAAACTCCAGTGTTCCTGCAAAAATTCAGAGGTCTCTTTTTGTTTTCCACTGCATGTCCTGATTTGGGGTGAAAAGCGTTTCCCATCCTGTGTTCCTGGCAGCTGGAGCTGACACTTCCCCCGCCTGGTGGCAGTGAGCTGGGGGCCAAGGCCCAGAGCTGGGGGCCAGGGGGGTGTCCAGCCTACCCCAGGGGTGGGGAGCAGCACACCTACACTGCAGCCTGGCAGCCCTGCCAATGCCCATGGCCGTGCCCTCACCCTGCCTGCAGTGCCCATGGGGGCCGGGTGGGATCTGAGCTGTTCAGCCCACTCTGGGCTACCTCACTAGGTAGCTCATGGGGCACGAGTAGGGGGCCAAGGAGGGGCCGGCACTGCTCCTCAGGAGCATCCCTGGGCAGCTGGCTGCTGCTGCGCAGGGATTTCACCCCAGCTGCTGCAGAACAATGGGGCAGGGGCGATGGAGCGGGGGCAATGCCCCATCCCGTCAGGGTGAGCCCAGCAGCTGAAGATCCACCTGGATCCCAGCCTGGCTCCTGTCTGCCCTGCCTGGTGCCAGGGCCCAGTGCGGCTGGAGTGCTCCAGGCGCTGCTGGCCCAGGGCCCTGCGGTGGATCTCCCTCCGGTCCTGAGCAGCTGGAATTGCAGGGGGGCTTGCTCAGGGCAGCTGCTGGCCCCAATTGGTGCGAGAACAAGGAATTATCCCATGCGGCAATTTCCTGGTGCATGTCACAGGGTGTTGGTTGGGACGGAGCCTCGGCCACTCCATGGGGCTGGGACTGGGGTGAGAAGGGCTGTGCCCCTACACCATGCTGCCTGGGGCCCACTGCCCAGCAGGGTAGCCCCATCTCGAGCCACGTGGTGCCACTGCAGGGGACCGTGGCTCACAGAGGGTGCCAGTGGGTGACACAGCTCGCCTGTACCCTGGTACGAGCACCATCCCACGGCAAGTAGCGGGAGCTGGCAGCACGTGCAGCAGCAGCAGCTCCACTGGCTTCCCGCGTCACGATGCCGCCAGCTGGGTGAGCCATCCCTCCGGAGATGGAGGACAAAAGCCACGTGCAAGGCAGCCGTGCAAACGCCACCGCCTCGGCCTGCCAGGCCCCGCACGCCGGCAGGCAAGGGGCTCTGTACACCCATGCCAGCAGGGCCCCTCCAGCGGTACCACGCCGGGGTGGCTGCACTCCCAGGGAGCAGCCTGCAAACCTCTCCCAAATCGGTTTGATCCCAGGCTCGCCGGAGCCCTCTCCCCGCCCCCGCCCGCCGCCCGCTCCGGTGTTTAATTGCTCCGGCTGCTGGGAAATTTCAAGGTTGAATTTGTCTAACTCCAATTTCCAGCCAGGGGATCGCGTTCTGCCTTTGTCAGCAAGATTGGAAGCCCCCAGCCCCTCCCGGCACCGGCACTGACGGGTCCCCCTGCACCTGCTCCCCCAGCCCCGCACAGTTCTCCCACCGCCCCATCCCCATCCCCCCGGCTGCGCACAGGTTCATTTTCTCTCACTACTGCCATGACCCCTGTGCCCTCCACACCGTCACTGTGCGTGTGTGTGCGTGTGTCCCCTGTGTCCCCTTGCCAGGCCCAGAGCATCCCAGTAGCAGACCCATGGGGACACTGCGTGGGATTGGGGCTGGGGGATGCCGAATCGTCCCTCTGGAGTGATTCGGCATCCCCCAGCCCCAATCCTGCCAGAGAATATGGACCCGCTGTCAGCAGCCGGGGCTCACCTGCGTGTGCGGGCGTCCCCGGGTTTTTACGAGCGGTTGGGATCCCGGAGCTATTTGTACCGGGGAGGGCAGCAGGGAAGGGGGGGGGCGGATTTATGGCCTGGCCGCGCTCTGAAACCCAAAACCCACCCGAAGCGGCCTAATCACTCCCAGACGCGGCGGCCCCTGCACTTTTATGGGGCATTTTAGAGCAGGGGAGCTAATAAATTTTTTGTGACGGTAAAAGCCCCGCTGAGGATCTGGGGCGGGGGGCAACGGGCACCCATCGGCTGCCCCACGGGGTGGGGGGATTAAAATGGCTGTACGAGGGGGAGGCGCGGCACTGCGCCCCGTATGTATCCCGGTAGCGGCGGCGGAGAGGGAGCTGTGACCCCCCCCTCACCCCCCCCCCTCCGTGTCGGTGGCTCCTCCTCCTCCCGGTGCCCAATTTGCCGCCCCGGCCCCGGGTCTTTAAGGCTGCGGCACCGGGGCCGTGGAGGCGGGGGGGGGAAGCGGCGGCGGGTGCGGAGCTGCCCAGTCCCGCCGAGCGGGTCCCGGCGCCGGGAGGCCGAGCGCTCCCCGCCGCCGCTGCCGCCGGGCCCCCGCCGAGGGGGCGGGCTGCGCCCGCGGGGTTTAAGTGCGGCCGCGGCTTGATGCGCGGGCGGGACGGCGGCGGCGAGACGGGGGGGGAGCCCGGCGGGATGAGGCGGGCGCGGTGCTGAGGCGGCCCCGGTGCGGGAGCGGGGACGCGCCATGACCTCGGCGCGGGAGGCGGCTGGTTCCCCCCCGCTGCACCCCCCGGGCGGCGGCCGCCGGCGAAGCGCCCTGGACCAGCTCCCGCCGCCCGCCAACTCCAACAAGCCGCTGACCCCCTTCGGCATCGAAGACATCTTGGGGCGGCCCCGCGGCGGGAGCCCCCCCGGGCCCGGCCCCGCCGCGCCCCCCGCCCGGCTCCCCGAGAAGGCGGCGGGGCCCCGCGGCGGCGGCTGCGCCCCGTCCTCGCCGCTCTGCGCGCTGGAGGAGCTCGCCAGCAAGACCTTCCAGGGGCTGGAGCTGGGCGTGCTGCAGGCGGCCGAAGGTACCGGGGCGGCGGGGGGGCTCCGCCGGCACCGGGGAGGGGGACGGGACGGGCACCGGGCAGGTGCTGGAGCCGGCGGGCGCGGCGGGGTGTCCGGAGCTGCGCCGCCGCCCGTGGCGGTGCCGGGATTCCTCCTCGCCCCTGGCCCGGCGCGGCCCCGGTGAGTTCCCGGCGTGTCCCCGGAGGGGCGAGTGAGGCCGAGAGACCCGGCAGTCGCGACCCGGCAAGGGGCCGGTGCTGGCCCGCGGCGGCGGGGACACGGCATCCCGGCCGGGGCAGCCCCGCACCGCTCCCGGAGCCGCCGCGGCCCGGAGGGAGGCAGAGGCCCGGGTACAGCGAGCCCAAGCGAGCCCCGGCCGAGCCCGCTCCGCGGCGGCGAGTGAGCCGCGGCCGGGACCGAGACGCCGGTGCGGGCAAGCCCGAAGCTCCGGGAGGACCGGCCAGGCCGGGGCCGGCAGACGTACCGGGAGCCGCAGGGACCGACCCGGCCTCGGGCCTCGGGAGCCGCAGTACCGGGCGGCGGATCGGTCCCGCGGCGGCGGTCGGCCTGCACCGGACAGAGCGGCGGCACCCGGCCCCGCCGAGCCGCGACCGTGACCGTGACCGAGTGCAGGGGCAGAGCGGCGGATCGCTCCCGTCGGCAACGAAAACCCGAAAACGGCGCGGCGACCCAGCCCGGGCGGGCTCCTTCGGCGGGGCCGGTGGCTTCGGCCAGCCCTCGGCCTTCCGCAGAAACCCGTTACCGGCGGGCCCGGGGAACCGGCGCTGTTCCCGGAGGGGTCCGGCGGCCGCTCCCCGCTCACGGAGGTTGGCTGCGGGCGGCCCGGCACGGTCCGGCGGCGGCTTCCCCGGAGCACCGGGGCCAGCAGAGCCGGTGGGTCGCGGCCCCCGCGGGAACGAACAGGCCCCACCGGGCCCCCGGCTTGACCCCACCGGGAAGACCCGCCATGAGAGTAGGCGGGCGGGCCGAGCGGCAACCGGGACCCTGCCGCCATCCCGAGCCGAGAATCCTCCATCGGGGGACGGACGGACCCGGGCAGACAGAGCAGGGCTCCCGTGATTAACGGAACAACCCCTACCGGGACGGACACACGGACAGACACAGCGGGGCTCCCGTGATTAACGAAAAAAAAACCCTTACCGGGACGGACACACGGATGGACAGAGCAGGGCGCCGTGACTAACGAAAAAAAACCGTTACCGGGTCGGACAGACGGACGGGGACAGGCAGAGCCGCGTTCCTGTAATTAACGAAGAACGAAACGATCCCCACAGCCAGCCGGACAGT
Source organism: Falco cherrug (assembly GCF_023634085.1). Lineage (NCBI taxonomy): Eukaryota > Metazoa > Chordata > Aves > Falconiformes > Falconidae > Falco > Falco cherrug. The sequence continues at coordinate 38,281,170 of NC_073697.1, forward strand.
GACGGGCGGGCAGAGCTAGACTCCCGTGATTAACCAAAAAACCCGGTACCAGCCGGACAAACGGACGGGGATGGGCAGAGTGCGGCTCCCGCCGTTAACGGAAAGCCCTTGCACGGCCGGGCAGGTGGACACGGGCACAGCCGGGCTTCTGCCGTTAACGAAAAAAAATCCCTGGCCGGGCGAGCGGCGCTCCGGTAACGAACGCGCCCCCCTTGCCAGGCGGACACACGGACACGGAGGAAGTGGGGCTCCCGTGAGTAACGAAAAAACCCCAGCGCTTTACCCGGACGGACAGGCGGAAACGGCCGGGCCGGGCAGCCCTGCGGTAATTAACCAAAAAAAGCCGTTGCACGGCCGGGCAGCGGGACGGAAAGGGGACAGCTCGGGGCTCCCGGATCAAGGTAAAAAACCGACCGAACGCCGCGGCTGCGCGGCCGGCCGGGTCCGGTGGAGCGGGCGGCCGCCGCTAACGGGGAAGCCGCTGCACGGGCGGGCGGAGGGACGCGGCCGGGCGGAGCGCGGCTCCCGCGGGCAACGACAGCGATCCCTCACCCGGATGGACCGGCGGACAGAAACGGCGCAGCTCGGGGCTCTTGGAATGCCGATAAACCCTGTCACCCGGGCGGGCAGACGGACACGGCCGGCCCCGGAGGGGTCTCTCAATTTGCAAAAACCCCTAGTCCCTGCCTGGCCGCGGCGACGGAACGAACCGGGACCCGCCGACAGACGGGCAGATTGGGGTTCTCGTAACGGAGGTAAAACCCTGTTACCGGAAAGGACGGACGGACACGGCCGGGCAGAACAGGGCTCCCGTGATAAACGAAAAAAACCCACCCCCTGCTCGCCCCGGCAGACAGAAACGGGAGCGACCGGGGCTCGGTGACTGAGGTAACACCCCGCCACCCGCACATACCTACGGACACAGCTGGGACATCCCGGCGCTCCGGTAACGAACGACCGAGGACGCTGCACGGACGGAGACACTCGCGGCCCCTGGCAGGGCGGGGCGGCGGCCGGGGGTCCCCGGGGAGCGGAGCCCTCGCTACGGGCGGCGGGACGGACAGGGTGGCCCCGGGACCCTTCAGCGGCGGCGGCAGGTCTCGTTAACGGGGGAGGCAGCCGCCGGCGCCCCGCGCCTCGGGGAGCCCCGGGAGCCGCGTTACCGAGCGGCGGATCGGTCCTGCCGGCAACACAGAGGCTGAGCCGGGCCGAGACCGGCACCGGGAGCCAGTGGCTGCTGTGGATCCGTTACCGGTGCCGCGGACGGATACGAGCTGCCTCTCACCGGAGGTTTTACTTCGTCGCCGCCGGCAGCAGCGCCGGGTCGGGGCCCCGCGGCTGCGGCGCGGCCGTGCCGAGGGCGGCGGCGGGAACCAGGCCCCAGGGGAGCTGCTCGGCACCGGGGCTCCTGAAAATCTTTGCGCAAAAGCGACGGCCCGGGCGAGCGGACACGCTTCGTGCTGTCGATGCGGCCCCGCCGCCCGGGGCTGCGCTCCTGCCTTCCCGGTACGGGCCCCGCGACAGCGGCCTGGGCTCACGCACTGAGTCGGCGGCGGGGACGAACCGCACTGGAGCCCCGGGATCCCCGGGCCGCGCCGGCGGCGGGACACGGGTGTGATCGGCTCCCGGTGGGACCGAGGCCGCTGCGAGACGGCGCAGGGCCAGGCGGGAGCGGCGGTGGGCCGGGCTCGGTTCAGCGCGGCGGCGGCCGGGCTCGGCGAAGCCGGGCCGGGAGGGGAGCGGTGGGGGCCGGCGGGGCGGGTACGGGCCCGACCGAGCTCAGCGCGGCTCGCCGGTGCCGGTGCCGGTGCTGGTGCTAACGCGGGTGCGGATACTAATGTCGGTGCCGGTGTGGGTGCTGATGCTGGTGCGGGTGTGGGTGCCAATGCTGGTGCTGGTGCGGGTGTCGGTGCCGATGCCGGTGTGGGTATGGGTGCGGTGCTAATGCGGGTGCGGGTGCTGATGCTGGTGCGGATGGGGTATGGGTGCGGTGCTACTGCAGATGCCGGTGCCCGTGCTGGTGCGGATGTCGGTACCGATGCCGGTGCGGGGGCGGGTATGTGTGCGGTGCTAATGCGGGTGCGGGTGCCGGTGCAGTGGCGGTGCGGTGTGGGTATGGGTGCGATGCTAATGTGGTTGCCGGTGCCAGTGCTGGTGCCGCCGCGCTGAGCCCGCTGTCCCCGCAGGTCGGGAGCCGCTGGGTGCCCTGGGGCAGCGCCCGGCCTGCAAGAAGCGGCGCAAGTCGCGGACGGCGTTCACCAACCAGCAGATCTACGAGCTGGAGCAGCGGTTCCTGCGGCAGAAGTACCTCTCGCCGGCGGACCGGGACCAGCTGGCGGCCCGGCTGGCGCTCAGCACGGCCCAGGTCATCACCTGGTTCCAGAACCGCCGGGCCAAGCTCAAGCGGGACCTGGAGGAGCTCCGGGCCGACGTGGCCTCGCTGCAGGCGCTGCCCCCCGCCGCGCTCCAGCAGCTGACGGCGCTGCCCGACCCCCCCGCGCCCCGCCGGCCCCGGCCCCGGCCCCACGCCCCCGCCCGCCGAGCTCTCGGAGGAGGAGATCGACGTGGGGGACTGAGGCGGCGGAGCGGGACGACCCGGAGGGGTGTCCCGGGCCGGCACCGAGACTGACCGAACCCCCGGGCTGGACGGGGCGGCCGTGCTGCCCCCGCCCCGGCGGGAATTGGTGCAATTTTTCGCTTTTTTTGGGTCCGTCTGTCCCTTTTCTTTTTTTCTTTTCTTTTTAATTTTATTTTCTATCATTTCTGTCCCGCCGGCCCGTCCGCGGCCCGTCCGCCCCGAGTGCTGGGGGCACGGAGGGCCCCGGCCCGGCCCGCCCCAGTGTAAATATTTGGAATAAAGGCGACACCTTACTGAGGAGCGCGGAGGGGGTCTGCAGAGTGGGCGGGCACCCCCGCCCCGAGGGCGCGCCCCGGGGGGGCTCCGCTCGGCCGCCTCGCCCGGACATGGGGGGCGTCGCCGCAGCACCGGAGATCCCCGTCGCCCCGCGCCCATCCCCGTGCTGCGGACGCCCGCAGTCCCCGCTCCCCAGAGCAGAAAGATCCCCTCGAGAGTCCGGCGGGGCCGGGAGGGGTCACCCGGTACCGGCCGGGGCAGCAGGAGTGTCTGTGATGCTGTGTGTGTGTCCGCGGGTGCTTTGCGTGCGCGCGCGTGTCCATGTCTCCAGCCCCACGCGCACACCCTCATGCCGGCTGCAGGGGGGCGCAGGACCCGGGGCGGGAGCAGCGCCCCTCTTCCCCGTGACAGATCCACTCCGGCGGCGCCGACCCCGGCACTGCCCCGCTCGTGATCCGAGTGGGGCCAGGGTAGCGCCAGGTCTCGGTACCTCCTTCCCCTCCGCACCTGCCCCGGCCGTTGGAGTCCATGCCGCCCCTCGTGACGTCATGGTCCGGTGACGTCACTGCGAGAAGCGGTGATGTCGCTTTCTGATGAACAGGAGCGGCTCCGGTTTCGGCTCCGAGTGAGCGGAGGGGGGGCCGGCAGGGAGGACCCCGCAATACGGGGGGGGTTCTCGGCCCCACCCCCACCCCATCGCCCCCCGGTGCCGTACGGCAAGGTCCGCGCGAGGCGCCCGGGGGCCGCGGGGATGGGCAGCTGCCGGCCCCCTGCCTTCGGCGGGGGTCCCGCGGGGCCCCTGTCACTGCAGCTATGCGCGTCCCGGCTGCCAGCCCCTCCAGCATCCATATGAGCCCTCGCTGATCTAATTACGCTGGTGCGAACTTCCGAAGGCAGAGCACCCCCCCGGCCCCCCCGGTATTTTCTCCGGTTTTAATTGCATTGTCCCGCCCCTCCCCCCGCGCCGCAGCCGCCCGGCGGGCGGGGGGGGAGGGGGAGAAATGAGATTTAGCCTGAAAGTGCCTTTGAGCATCCCCGGGGGGGGATTTTTTTTTTAATTTGACAGGTAGGAGCGGCCCGGGGCGCCACGCGTGGGGGCATTGCACGGCTGCTGCGCCCCCCCGGCTTACGCCGGCACCGAGGCTGCGCGGCCCAGCCGGGTAACGGGCAGAGGGGCGGCCAGGGGAGGGGGCGGCGTGGCCCCCCCTGCCCGCGGGTGCGGAGACCCCACGGGCAGGGACAGGTCCCATCCTGCCTCCCTTCTGTCTGCTGGCCCTGCAGCCGTGTCACCCGCAGCCATAGCATGCCGCAGCCACGTTAGCTACAGCCATGGCACCACACAGCCGTGTCACCTACACGGCTGTGTCACCCCACAGCTGTGTTACCCACAGCCATGTAACCCTGCAGCCATACCACGCCAGAGCAGTGTCACCTATGGCTGTGGCATCTTGCAGCCATGTCACCCCCAGTCGTGTTACCCACAGCTGTGCCACCACACAGTCGTGTCACACCACACAGCCGTGTCACCACAGTTGTATTACCCACAGCCGTGTCGCCTACAGGGCTGTGTCAGCCCGCAGCCGTGTCCCCCGCAGCCTGGTGCTGGCAGGAGGCAGCGCCAGGCGATGCCGGGCACATGTGTGCACAGACATGCATGCCTGTGTGCGCGCACACGCATGGGCGCTGCACATGTATGCGGCCCCGGGCATGCGCCTGGCGGCGGGGGGGCGGCGGAGGCGGCCCCGGAGATGAGCTCACGGCTCCGGCTCGTTCCGTCGGGCTGAGGCGAGGGACAGCTGGCAGGGTCACACCTCCGCACAGGCCAGCCCCCTCCCCGCAGCTCCCCCAGCACGCTCGTGGGCAGCCGGGGCAGGGATGGGCGCGCCGGCTCGGAGCCCGCCGGGGTCTCGCCTCATCCCCGCAGTGCGAGCGGGTCCCCGCGCCCCCCGGCGCCTCCGCCCCCTCCCACCTCGGGGACACCGAGTGCCCCCGCGCAGCACCTCCACCGTGGCCTCGGGGCTGCCGCCGGCAGAAGCTTGGGCCGGGCCGGACAGCGTCTGGCGGCCCCGCCGGCCGCACCGCGGGAGGTTTCGCTGCGGGACACGGGGCAGGCACCGGGGCACGCTGCCACCGCCAGCTCCCAGCCGCCGGCACCCCCGCCGGCACGGGCACGGCCGTCACCGGGCCCACGCCGCCGCCGGTGCACATGCATCTAAGCAGGATGCGGGGCACCGCGTGCGGGCGTGGGAGCATCCACGGCGGGCACATGCGGTCCCCCAGGGATCATCCCCCCCTGCCCCGAGGGAGCGGCCCCTGGGGCGGCTCGGCCCGGCCCAGCGACCGGCCGGGACCCAGGGCAGGCCACGCCCGTCACCGGGGCCTCGGGCGGCAGGGGCTCCGGCAGGCTCGGCCCCCCGCTCCCCCCTCCCCACGCTCGCTCGTCTTTTTCCTCTTCCAATTTTCTGGATGATTAACTTGACTGCTGTTTCCTGACAACCTCTGCTGTTGGTATTAATTTCTTTTAACTAGTGATTAATTACTCGCTGTCTCCTGCGCCCCTTCTCCCTGTTGCCTATTTGCATATTAATCAAATTCTGCGCGATGGCCTGCCTGTCACCCCCCCCGCCACGGCCCCTACGACAGCCGTCACCTGCGAATGACATTACAGCGGGGCCGGGGCCCGCACGACGCGGCGGAGCCGGGAGGAAGAGGAGGGATGTGCCGCGACCATCACCGCTGCCTCGAGGCCCGCCCCGGGGCGGGGACCTGGGGGCTCCCGTTACTTCCCAGGTTACGGCAGTCCCCGGGCCGGCCCGGTGGTCCCGGTCTCCGAGCAGACCCATGTGTCCTCCTCCTCCCCCGCCCCGGGCCCGGAGCCGCCGCGGCCCCGTGGGGAGGGAGGGTCGGCCGGTGCAGAGGGCTCGGGGTCCGGGAGGGGGCAACGTGTGCCGGGGAGGGGAGCCCACACCGTTGCTGCACCGGGTGGTGGGTGTCCGGTACCTGCGGCCGGGCATGTCCCCGCGCACGGCGGGGGAAGCCGTGCCGTACCGGGGGGAACTGGGCCGTGCCGTGCCGGGGGCAGCCTTCCAGCACCGGGCCCGGGCTCCGGAGCCGCCGCGTGGGCGGAGGCTGCCCCCTGCTGGCCGCCCGTGGGAGCCGCAGCTCCAGGAGGGCGGGGGGAAGACGCGGCTTCACTGACAGCGGAAGGCGGCAGGGCCCGAGGGCAGGGAACGAAGGACAGAGGGAAAGAAGGGAAGGACGGACGGACAGCCCGAGGACCGGGAAGGACAGACCGCTGCCACCGCTGGTTCTCAGTTTTATTACAAATCCCAGATTGGGTAAAAATCCCTGAAGGAGCCGAGGCACAGCAGCCCCGGGCACAGCCCTGCCCCGAGCTGTGGGGTGGGCACCCACTGCCTGCAGCCTCCGGCAGGACACCATGTCCCCAGGCAGGCAAGCCCTGGGCCCCCGGCAGGGCTGGGGCGGGGTGGGGGTGGCAGCATGGCCCCCCAGGCCGGGGCAGCCCCGCGAGGGGCCGGGAGGGGCCCCCCACCCACAGACCCCAGCGCAGAGGCAGCAGGAGGGGGACACTCCCGCTGCCTGCCGAGGGAAAAGGCACACGTGGGGGGGCACAGGCAGGACCCGGCTCAGCCCCCACAGCCAACGGCGCTGGGGGGAGTGGGGGGCTCGGCTCCTGGCTCCCTCCAGCCCCCAGCCCAGCAGAAGGCAGCCACTGCTCCAGTCCTAGGCGCCGGCTGGGGCAGAGCACACAGCCCCGTGCTGGATCTGGCTTCCCTGCTGTAAGCCAAGGAACCCCCCCAGCTACCAAAGCCCCCTGGGGAGGGCACCCACCTCGCCTGGTTGCCACCGCGGGGACGGGGTGGCGTGGGAGGGGTGCTTGAGCTGCAGTGTGAGCCTGCTTCCCTCCACCTCGACATCCTGGGGGGGGGGGGCAAGGAGGAGAGAGGGGGGACAGTTGGCAGTGCCATCCCTGCCAGGGGGCCGCAGGGGCTTGGTGCCCACCCTAGGCTCACCTGCATGGCCGCATAGGCCGCTTCTGCCGCCACCTTCTGTGTGTAGTTGATGAAGGCGCAGCGTCTCTCCGGCAGCATCCGGATGAAGCGGATCTCCCCAAAACTGCAGGATGGAGGGTCAGAGACTCCACTGCTCCCCACCGCCCTCACGGGGTTTGCTCCCCAGGCCAGGAGTGCTGGAGAATGGGTGCAGGTGTGGGGCTGGCCGGGCAGTGGTGATGGGGTCTTGGCACCTGGCTGGCTATGCAGGGCAGGACAGATGTGGGGCAGGCAGGGCACCGGGATGGTGACGTGGGGCAGGATGGGCACCACAGGGGTTCAGCACAGAGACATGCTCACCGGCTGAAGAAGCTGTGCAGCACCCTCTCGCTGATCCTGCTGGTGATGTTCCCCACCCAGAGGGGATAGCAGTCCCTGCCAAACCACGCTGGTATCACTGGCAGCCAGCTCCGGATCCCACGCACCAGCCTGAGGACACCCCAGCACCGTGGCAGCTCTGGGACCCACCCCACCCTGCCTGCCCCAGCCCTACCTGGCAGGATGGGTCGGAGGCAGCATCAGCTCACTGCTGGCCGCAGCCTGGCCCTGGCCTTTTGTCTGGCTCCTGGAGCTCACAACAGTCATGAAGCCACTTGTGTCTGTGTCCTGGCAGCTCCTGTTCACCCACTTCCCTGCCGAGAGGCAGGGGTGGGTTCAGCTGGCTCTGCAGACCAGCACAGCACCCACCATGGGCAGTCCCCAGCCCCACCATCCTCCCATGACCTCCTCCAGCCCCAAGACCACAGTCCAGGTCCCCCCGCACCCCACAGCTGCCAGCTCTGCCAATGGCTCCAAAGCAAAACCGCCACCAGCACCGAAGTCCCTTACCAGAGGAAGGCAGCAGCAGCTCCCCAGCCTTCAGCAGGGATGGGGACACAGGGGGACCCCCTGGGCTGCTCCGGCCATGGGGGCTGTTCTGCTGCAGGGGGGAAAGGAGGGAGTCAGGCCCCGGTGGGCAGCAGCCAGGGCTGGCAGGGCTGGGGCCGGGCACTCACCCGCAACAGGGCCTGGCAGGCCTCCAGCTGGGCAGCCGCATCGGTGTTGGCACTGTCCAGGCGCAGCAGCTCCTCGAATGTGCAGGCGGCCTCGGCGTAGCGCTGGGGCCCAGAGGAGAGGAGCTGAGCTCCTGCTGCCTGCAGCAGCCCCCCACCTAGCCAGCCTCAGCCCCCAGCCCATGCCTGCAGGGCTCTGCCCAGTCCCATTGGCACCCAATGGTCCCCACCTGGCCCCGGTAGTGCCCCACAGCCCCTACACAGCCCTGGCATCCCACAGCCCCTGCCTTCTTCAGCCCTAGCATTCCACAGACCCCCTTCAGTCCACTTGCACCCCACGATGCCCCCTACAGCCCTCCCACCCCAGTACCTCCAGCCCCACACCCAGCACTGGCCCCCTGTGGCCCCCTACTCAGCCCTAGCACCTTGCAGCCCCCTGCCCAGCCCCACTGGCCCCCTGCCCAGCCCTGATACCTCCAGTCCCCGCAGTGCCTTTCCCTTGCGGAAGTAGCCTTTGGGCCAGCCGGGCTGGAGCCTCAGTGACACCAGTGCATCCCTGAGTGCCTCCTCGTAGCACCGAAGCTTCTCGTAGCAGTATGAGCGGTTCCCAAAGAGCCTATGGGGAGAGTGGGGTCGCTGCTGCCCAGGACCTGCTGCCCCCGAGGGAATGCTGCTCCCCAGCCCTGAAGCTCACCGGTGCTCCATGGGGTTCAGCTTCACCGCCTCCGTGAAGGCCTGCACAGCCTCTGTGTATTGGCCCTTCTGGGCAGCCTCATTGCCACGGCCTGAGGGGAGAGCATTGCCTGCTGCCGACCCCCCCAGGCCCGGCCAGGGAGCAGAGCTGTGCCCCTGCCTGCAGTGGGGACACAGGCATCTGCCAGGGGCAAGCAGAGGGGAGCAGGGCCACAGAGGAGACAGTGGCTCCATTGTCACCCAGCCACGATGTAAATGCGCTTTGGGAACAGCCTAGAGCCATGCTAGCCTGCAAAGAGCTGTGCTGGTGAGGAGCCCCGGCACAAACCCACCCATGGAGCCGGGAAGCAGAGCCTCCGTGTACCCACCCCCTTCCCTCGCTGTCCGGGGGGCCCAAGGCACAGACCTGCGAGAATCAAGCTCTGTTCCACCATGCTCACGTCCCGGGGGGCAGGCTTGGGTGCCCGTGGGGCAGGCAGGGAGGACAGTGAGGGCTTGCGTGCCTGTGGGGCAGGCAGGGAGGGCAGCAAGGGTGCGGGTGCCTGTGGGGCTGGCAGGGAGGGCAGCAAGGGCCCCACGGGCTCCAAATCACCTTCCCCAGTGCCCTCCTGCCTGACTCTGCATCAACTGTCCTGGCCGGCTTCTCCTTCCCAGGCACTGGCAGCTTCATGCCTGCTTTCTGCCGGGCTTTGAAGACGAAGGTGCAGCTCAAATCCAGCTCATCCTGGAAGAAGCGGGGTGGGCAAGGCGGGCAGAGCTCCAGACCCATCCACAGAGCAGACCTCACACTGGTCTGGTGCTTGCACCAGGAGCGCTCACCTCCACCTCCTCTGCCCTGGCTCCCTGGCCTCCTGCCTCCTCTCCTGAGGAGGCTGCACTGCCCCCGAGGTGTGGGGACGGGCTGGGACCGGGCCTGGCCTTCCCCTCTTCAGCATTGGTCTTTTGGGGGTACTCAGCACCGGCAGCACTGCTCAGGGATGAGGTGCTCTGGAAGGAGAATGCAGGAGTGAGACGGTAACTGTGGCTGATGCAAGACAGCAGCCTGCCTGCCTCTCTTCCCACAGTGTCCCACCTTCAGAGACCTACAGGACGCCTGAAGGTGGCACGGCCAGGCTGCCACAGCACCCATGGCCAGGCAGCAGCTGGGGTGAGAGGCTGGTGCAGTCACTCACCGACTCGGCCTCCCGCTCGCTTTTCAGCTCTTGTCCCAGCTTCTCTTGTTTCTTCCGATCTTTCTGTTTCTGGAAAGTGAAGAAAGTAAGCTGTGAGCAGGCACCAGACAGAGCACCACAGACCCACACCCGGTCCCATGCCACAGCTCATTGTGGTGCTGCTGGTGGGGTGGGAGCAAGCTCCGGCTGCCCCCGAGACACGTTTCCCCACCTGAGGCAACAGCAAGTCTCAGGAGGAAGGGAAATGCAGGCAGCTGCCTGCACACTGCAGGCTGGCAGGGCAAACTCCCTGTGGGGTGCACCCACCTTCTTCTTCAGCTTCTTCTTTTCTGCCTTTCTCTTCATCCGCTCTTCCTCCGCCACCAGCTCCTGTGCGTTCTTCTCTGCTTCCTGGGGGAGTGACACGGTAAGCCGTGAGTGCCCGGCACTGTGCCACAGCCAGGAGAGTGGGACAGCCCCAGGTGCACTGACAGCTGCACTGCGACCCCTCTCTCTGGGCCCCTGGCGAGGTGGGAGCACAAAAGGGGCTGGAGGACACAACACGTCTGAGGTGAGGCCACTGTGGGGAGCTGAAATGGGCAGCAGACAGGCAGCTCGCAGGCAGGGAGGCTGCCCCTCACCTCGGCAGTAACCTGGTGCCCCCAGGGTGCAGGCAGCCTGTGCATCTTCATCTCAACAGCGCTCTGAGGGGGCCGAGCAGGCAGATCCTCCTTGCACAGGAAGGATTTCCTGAACCCACAGAAGTTGTAGGTGGGGTCGCTGTCCTCGCTAGAGATGTCCCAGGGCTGGCCAAAGCAGATCAACCCCTCCACCTCTTCATCCTCCTCCTCACTGGACACCTCCAGCCGGCCAGGGCAGTACCAGAAGCCCGGGCCTGCGCAGGAAGAGCCAGGGCTGTCAGCAGCAGCTCCCGAGCACCGGGACCCCCGGCAGCCCCCAGCTGGCAGGCCCTCCCGACTCACCGCGGCCGAAGGCGTCCCGGGCCCCTGAGGCTTCCCCCATCGCGCTGCAGTGTGCCGAGCGGGAGGCGGCCTGCGGCGGCACCGGGAGCTGGAGAGGGGGCCGGGCCGGGGGAGGCGGCGCTGCCTCCCGCGGGGCTCCCGGCCCCGGTCCCCGCCCATCCCCGGTCCCCCCGTACCTGCCGGCGGCCACGCTCGGCCTCGGCGGCGCCGGGCTGGCAGTGCCTGGGGCAGACGGGCGCTGCGGGGAGCAGAGCCGGCCCTCAGCCGTCGGAAAGGAAACCGAGACCGGGCGGCGGGGGGGGCGGGAGCGAGCCCCTCCTTCCGCCACACCGCCCCCGCCCCGCCCGGCCCCGGCGGCCCGGCTCAGAGCGCGGCTCCCGCCGCCCCGGGACCCCCCCGGGATCCCCCCGGCCCCGCTCCGCCCGGCCCCCGCGCCCCGTACCGCCGCTCCAGCCGCCGGGGCCGAGCACGCAGCCCCAGGGGCAGGCGGCGGCGGCAGCCCCGAACCGGGAGGCGCCCAGGCCCGGCCCGGCCGGGTCCCGCAGCCCGCCCGCCGCCCGCATCGCTCCGAGCCGCCGCCGCCGGACGTAGGGCACGGCGCGGGCCGGAAGCGGGGCACGGCGCCAGCTGAGGCTGCCCAGCCGCCATGTTGGGTGAGGGCAGGACGGCGGCCCGCAAGGCCCGTACAGAGGGGGCTCGGAGCTCCGCGTCCCCTCCCGCCGTACCCGCCTCCCCTCAAGCCGCGGACCCCGCCTCCTCCCGCTGCTCGGGACCTCAGCTCCACCGGGCACTGGGGCGCTGACCTCCCGGCGGGTCAGCCCTGCCCGTTCCTGCGGATTAGCGCCGACGCGGCCTAAGCCTATTTCCTCCCGCCGCCCCCGGGGCCGGCAAAGCATGGAGGACGGCGGCCCCGAGCGTCGCGACGGGGAGCCCTGCCCGCAGGTGAGGAGCCGAACGGACGGGGAGACCCCCAGGCTCAGCCTCCCTCACCGGGGGCGATGGCTGGGCCTCGGGCCCGGTTCCAGCTCCCAGCCTGGTGGTGGCGGCACCGGGCCTGGTGCCGCTGCCTGCGTCTCCTTGGCAACGCCCCCCCCCGCCCCTTCGGGGAGGGGGCGTGGCCTGGCTGGAGAGGCGTGGCCACGGCAGGGTGGCTCCGCGGTTGGCAGCGGTGAGGGGCGGGGGCAGCGTCCAGGGCCCCGCCCCCTCACCGCTTGCCCCACCCACGACCGGGCGGGATCCTGACCTGCCCACGGTCCCTCGCAGGCGGGTGACAGCGGTGGCGCCGGCCCGGGCAACCTCCTTCTCCTGCTGCTGACGGCCCGCCCCACCCTGCCCGGCCCGGGGGATGGCGCTGCCCGCGGGGAGCCCGCCGAGACAGGTGAGGGGCTGTACCGGGCCGGGGAGCCAGCCTGGGAGATGGGAGGCTCGGCCCCCCATCACCCACGGCCCTGTGGGCTGGAGGGGAAGCAGGACGGGGTTCTGCGTCCCGGGGGGGTGGGCGCTGCAGGGGGCAGGACAGGTGACAACGCTGTACGGTTAGTGTGTTGATAGCATGTCACACGTATGCGAGGGTCTCCACCAGCTGGCAGTCCCCTGGGACGGGTCCTATGCCAGTAGGGGCCGGGGGCTCCCCAGGTGCCCACAGGGGCTGGGGGTCTTGGCACTGGCACTGGCAGGGCTGGGGCGGCTACAGAGCAGTGTGGCTGTGCTGCTGTCCCCTCCGTGTGCTGGGGCAGAGCCGGGGTAGCTGCAGGCAGGGGCTGTCGCACACTGAGGGTCCCTGCCCTGGCAGGCAGCAGCTCCCTGGGGGGCCTGGCCCGCTCCCTGCAGAAGGCAGAGGCCATGCTGCGCAACTGTGTCAGCCCCAGCCTGCGGCGCCTGCTGTCCCCACGGCCCCGTGAGCGTGGCTACGGCAGCGAGGATGAGGACGAGGAGGAGGAGGAAACGCCGGCCCTCCTGGCCCTGCTGGAGCAGAGCTTCTCAGGGCTGCGCCGCTGCCTCTGCGTCTGGGAGGACCCCCGCACCGAGACCTTCCGGGGCCGCGTGCGGCCCCAGCCCGGCGACAGCACCACCACTGCCACCCCTGCCTTCTCCTACCACCCTGTCCACCCGTGCGTGGCTGAGCGTGGCGCGGCCCTGCACGCCCTGCTGCAGCACCGCCACCACCTCCGCCTCGCCCGCGACTACAGCCGCCGGCTGAAGGCCGCCTCAGACTTTCTCCGCCGGCTCCTGGCACTGGTGGAGCGGCCAGAGCTGCTGGTGGGGGAGCTGGGTGCCGCTCAGCCGCTGCGGGAGCTCTGCCAGGAGCTGCGGACACATGCCGGCCACTGGAGTGGGCTGCGGCGGCGGATGAGCAGTGATCCATGGCTGCGGCCGCTGCTGCTGCGCAGGCACGAGTCAGTGGCGCACATGCGGCAGGCATTGCTGCTGCTGGCGCTGCATGCGGTGCGGCTAGCTGAGCGCCATGCCGAGGCATGGCTGCGGGGGCTGGCACGGGCTGCCCCCGCCACTGCCCCTTCCTCGGCGCTGCTCTCTGACCTCTTCCAGGGCCTGGAGATCTACAACCACGTGGTGGGCGACCTGGCCCTGGAGCTGGGCATTGCTGGCTGCCTGCCTGCTGGCATCACTGGCTGCCACAGGGCTACCGGTGATGGCTCCCATGCCTTCCCCGTGGCCAGGGTGCTGGGCATCCTGGCAGCTGAGCGGGGCCGGCTGGTGGCTGAGCGGCTCCAGCCCCTGCTGCAGCCGTGGGATGGGGGCGGCAGGGCAGAACACGTCTGCTGGGAGGATGCCACAGTGCCTTGGCCCCTGGAGTGTGGTGCCACAGTGGTAGTGGACGCGGGACCGTCCAGGCAGGAGGAGCTGCCAGGCCTCGCTGGCGAGCTGTGGGCACTGTGCCGGGAGGACGAGGAGCTGATGGGCCAGATCCTGGGGGTGCTGGTGGCCTCTGCTGACAGCCTCTGGCACCACGTCCTCCATGGACCCAAGCAGGAGAAGCTGGCGGCAGCAGTAGAGAGCCCCAAGCTGCCAGCGGCCAGCCTGGGCACAGCCACCAGGCCCAGCTCTGCCGGCTGGAAGACGGTGCGGTGGCTGGATGCTTCCCGTGCACCGGCAGCCGAGGCCCTGCACGCCCAGTACCGGCAGCTGTTCTGGGGGGCTGCTGGAACCGCGCTAGGGCACTGCCTGGGTTGGCCGCATTGCGGAGCTGGCAGGGCCATGGCTGCCACACAGGAGCTGAGCCACGCTCTCACCCAGGGTAAGTGGGGGCCGACGCAGTGGGTAGCAGTGGGTGGTGAGGAGCAGCTCCTCTGGGACCCCTCCGGTGCCACCACGGGGTGCACTGGCACTCACGCCCCCTTTCCTGCAGCTGGTGTCCCCCGAGAGTGCAAGGAGGAACTGGGATGGCTCTGCCTGCGCCTGCTCTGCCGGGCCGTCCTCCAGAGCTGGGAGAGAGGTATGGGGTGCGGGGTGCATGGTGAGGGGTGTGGGGTACAGGGTGTGTAGTATGGGGTGTGGGGTGCACGGTGTGGGGTACAGAGTGCAGGGTGTGTGGTATGGGGTGCAGGGAACAGGGTGTGGGGTACAGCATGCAGGGTACAGGGTGCATGGTGCAGGGTGTGTGGTATGGGGTATGGGGTGCATGGTGCAGATTACAGGGTGTGTGGTGCAGGGTATGGGGTGCATAGTGCGGGGTACGGGGTGCAAGCAGGAGGGTGGCACAGGACGCTGACCAGTGCCCTCCCCCCAGACTTTGCCTGCGCGCTGGGCTCGGGTCTGTCCGACAAGTGCTTGGGGGAGCCGGTGCCAGCAGCAGGGCCGGTGTGGAGCAGGACAGCGCAGTGTCTGCAGCGGCTCTATCCAGCCCTGGCTTTCGCCCTGCGTTGCCTGCAGCCCCTGCCCACCCGCCCGCCCGGTGAGTGGGGTCTCAGGGAACGGGGATGGGCACCCCAGGGTTCCCCTGGTGGCCACTGCTCCTGTAACCACCCAGCCCTACCTCCCACCAGGCCACCTCCCTGGCTCACCCTGCCTGCGCCTGCAGGTGCTGGGCTGCTGCTTGGCCACATCACAGGCTGCCTGCTCCTGGCTGATGGGCAGAGCCTGCCGGTACCTGGCAGCCTGGGCCCTGCCGCAGTTCCTGCTCATCACTCAGGGCGACCTGCAGGTATACCCGGGATGGGCACCCGCGTGTGGGGCTAAGGCTGGCTGGGCTGTGGGGCTGGCTGTAGGTCTGGGGGCTGGCTGTGGGGCTGGGTCTGGCCAGGCTGTGGGGCTGGTGGCTGGTGATGGGTTTGGAGCTGGCAGTGGGACTGACTGGGGGCTCGCTGTGTGGCTGGTGTGGGGCTGTGGGGCTGGGGGCTGGCTGTGGCGCTGGCCACTGGGCAGGATTCATCTCACCCCTCTTCCCTCCAGCTGCTGAAGATGGAGACAGACAGACTGGTTGTGCTGGTGACCGGGACCTTTCTGGAGCCTGGGGACGCCCCCCCACAGCCGCCTCCTGCCGCACTGTCCCCCCAGGAGCTCCAGCTCTGCCAGCAGATTTGCTCCATGGCTGCCAGCATCCAGGTACGGCACGGCTGTGGCAGGCAGCACCTCCAGGAGCTGTGCCATGGCGGCAGGGACCCTGGTGGTTCCACTCCAGCTGGGCACAGCTGGGGCAGGCGCAGGGAGCCGTGTACCTGCTATGCCACTCTGAACGCCCCCGCTCTGCCCCCCCAGCTCTTCTCAGGGGACGTGCTGAAGATGTTCTCCACCAACTGCAAGCGGATGTCGGCAGCGATCTTCGACCAGACCATGCCTCTGGGGAAGCACTGGAGGGTCGGCTTCCGCGCTGGTGGGTCGGGTGCCTCGGTGCCGGCAGGGCCACCATTGGAGCGGCCGTCAGGGCTGAACAGGCATCCCATTGTCCCCCCACAGACCTGCCCAGCTCCCCCAGCGCATATGCGGCAGCAGCGGCCCACGCAGTGCTGGGCCAGGTGCTGCAGGGCGCCCAGCTCCTGCCCCACGATGCCCAGGCGCCCGCTCTGGCACGGGTGACCACCGCCTTCCTGGAGGCCTGGATGGACCACATCCTGGCACAGAGGATCAAGTTCAGGTAGCAGGTGTGGGGGGGGTCTGGGGTGGTGCGGGCAGCGCTGGGGTGGCTGGGCTGAGCACTGCCACTGTCCCCCAGCCTGCAGGGAGCCTTGCAGCTGCGGCAGGACTTCGAGCTGGTGCGGGAGCTGGTAGCCTCGGAGCGCTATGGGCTGGCCCCTGAGACCCGGCAGTCCCTGCTGTCCCTTCGTGTCTTCCAGCAGATGGATGGGGCCATCCTCTGCCTCCTGCAGCAGCCCGGGGGGGTGGCTGGCATGGCCCCCCGCCCCTGGCACTCTCTGCGCCGCTGCTGTGAGTCACGGCGGGGGACACTCGGCCACACTGAGGCGGCAGCGCTGGTGTTGGGGAGCATGCGGTGGGGGAACAGCCGGGAGGATGGGCTGACATCCCGGGCACAGAGGCTCCATTGCCCCGCTGTGACTCCTGTCTCCTCTTCGTGGCCAGGTTTGGACAACGGTGCCCACCCACCGGAGCCGACGTCGGGCAACCTGCACAGCCTGGACACCCTAGAGGCAGCAACGGCGGCACCGGGGCCCCCTCCGTTGGCTCCCAGTGCTGAGCCACTGGCGCGGCTACAGAGCAGTGTCCCCGAATCCTACTTAACGGGCAGCCAGCAGCAGTGGCTATCGTTACGGCTACATCGGGCTCGCCGCTGGCGTGTACCGGGTTTACCATGCGTCGGCAACAACCCCGAGGTCTGATCGGTGGCAATAAAACGGCTGCGGTGTCCCCATGTCTGTCCCTGTTCCCTGGCTGTGAGCGCATCCCGGTACAACGAGTCCCCGGGGGGGGTGTCTGGGACCCCCCCTCAGTAAGCAGCGTGTTCTAACCGGTGCCGCTTGCCGGTGGGGTGGGGTCTGCACCGCAACCCAAGCCCCTGGCCTGGTGGCCCGGGGGGCGGGGGGTTTACCGGAGCCCACGGTGTGACTACGGCTCCCATGATGCCGCCGCTCCCGGTCATTTCCGCCGCGGGGCGGGGTCGGGCCGAGCCGAGCACCCCCTTCCCGGTCCCGGTGCGGCCCCGGTGCCGCCCCGCCATGGCCGTCCCCGTTACCGAGCTGGGCGCCGCCGACCGTGGCCTCCCCTTCGCCACGGCAAGTAACGGCAGCGGCACCGAGCCGTCCCCGCTATCACCGGCTGAGCCCCTGTTGGGACAGGGGCTACGTGTGCGGGATAGGGGGTCCCTGCGGGGTTGGAGGTCCCAGGGGAGAGCAGGGGGTGCATGGTAGGAGAGCCCGGGGGAGGCTGCGGGGTGTACAGGTGGGGTCTCGGGGTCCCATGGGGGTCTCAGGAGAGGCAGGGAGTCTGTGGGCATCCTAGGAGAGGCTAGGGGGTGCACGGTGGGGGTGCCAGAGGAGGCTGAGGGGTGCACGGTGGGGGTCCCATGGGGAGGCTGGGGGTCCGTGGGGGTCCTAGGAGAGGCTGGGCATTGTATGACAGGGGTCCCAGGGGAGGCTGCAGGTCCATGGGCTTCCTAGGAGAGGCTGGAGGCTGCATGGCGGGGGTCCCTTGGAGGTCCCAGGGGAGGCTGGGGTCCATTGGAATCCTAGCAGAGGCTAGGGGGTGCACGGTGGAGGTGCCAGAAGAGGCTGAATGGTGCATGGTGGGGGTCCCGGGGGAGGCTGGGGGTCTATGGAGGTCCCAGGTGAGGCCAAGACTCCCTGGGGGTGTTAGGAAAAGGCTGACGGATGCATGGTGGGGGCCCCATGGGGGTGCTGGGGGTCCATGGGGGTCCTAGAAGAGGCTAGGGGGTGCACAGTGGGGGTCCCAGGGGAGGCTGAGGGGTGCACGGTGGGGTTCCTGGGGGGAGACTCGGGGTATATAGGGGTCATAGGAGAGTCCAAGAGTCCATGGGGGTCCAAGGAAAGGCTGACAGATGCATGGTGGGGGTCCCATGGAGGTCCCAGGAGGAGGCTGGGGGTCTGTGGGGGTCCTAGAAGAGGCTGGCGGCTGCACGGTGGGGGTCCCAGGGGAGGCCTGGGGGTGTATGGCAGCGGTCCCAGGAGAGGCCGGGGGGTGCACAGTAGGGGTCTCTTGGGGTGTCCCGGTGTGCCATGGTGTCCCAGTGCACGGTGACAGTGCCCACGGTGTGCAGGGCCCCTGCCTGGCAGCTGCGGAGGAGGAGGAGGAGGAGGACAGGGATGAGGAGCTGCTGGGGGCTGGGGGTCCTCGCACCTGGACCCCCCAGGAGAAGCTGCTGCACGAGGCTCGGCTGAAGGCCAAGGCCAAGCGGCGGCTGCGGCGCACCTCATCCCGGGACTCAGCCCGTGAGTCGCTCTCCGAGGGCACCGAGCCCGGCACCGAGCCTGGCAGCCCCAAGGGCCGGGCACATGACCGCAGGTCCCGCATGGGCAAGGGCCGCGGGCTGCCCAAGAAAGGTGAGGGGCGGCAGCGCCCACCCCTCCTGTGACCCCCATGGGGCTGGGACCCCTCCTGCATCCCCCCTGTGGGGCTGGGACCCTGTGTGGCTCCGTCACCCCCTGTTGAGCTGGGACCCTGCATGGCCCCTCCTGTACCCCCCCTGGGGCTGGGACCCCTCCTGCATCCCCCCATGTGGCTGGGACCCTTCCTTCATCCCCCATGGGGCTGGGACTCTGCACGACCCCTCCTGTACCTGCCATGGGGCTGGGACCCCCCATAGCTCTATCAACCCTCTACCCTCTCCTGCATCCCCCATGGGGCTGGGACCCCTTTGTGTCCCCTGTGGAGCTGGGCTCCCTGCCAGCGCCCCAGTCCCCACCTGGGGGGGCACCACTGGGGGCCCTGCCACCACCAAGCCCCCACTCACCCCATGCGTGCCCGGTGCAGGCGGTGCTGGGGGCAAGGGCGTGTGGGGTGCCCCTGGCCTGGTCTATGGCTACCAGGAGCCTGATGCCCGTGACCCCAACTACGATGAAGTGGCTCAGGTATGGCACTGCCACCCTCCCTCTAGCCCCCTGCCACCCCCTGCCCTCATGGGCAGCCCTGCCGCGGTCGGCTGGCCGTGGGCAGCAGTGCAGGCAGGGGTGGCATCATGCTGTCCCCGCAGGGGGACACAGTTTATGCTACTGTAGTGCCCGAGCTGGAGGAAGGGGAGCTGGAGAAGAATGTGCAGCCCATGGTGCTGGAGTACTTCGAGCACGGGGACACCAGTGAGGTCATGGTGCGTCGGGGCTGGGGGCTTGCGGGACAGGGGCCCCAAGTGACAAGGACCCTGAGGGATGGGGCAGGCCAGAGTGGGGAAGGGTTGTGTGGGGAGGGGATGGGGGTCTGTGGCTGATAGGGACCCTTCAGGGAGGGGCAGGGTCCCCTGGGGAGAGGCGTCCCTTGGTCATGGTGACCTCTGGAGGGGCCAGGCTGGCGGGGTCGGGGGAGAAAGGGGGTCCTTCAGGGTTGGGGAGGGTCCCTGGGAGTGAGGGTGCCCTGGTGACATGGACCTTCAGTGCTGGGGAGGGATCCCCCGAGGAGGGGATGGGGGTGCCCTGGTCCCTCAGTTATGGGGCAGGCTGGGATGGGGAGGGGTCCCTTAGTGGTGGGGACCTTTGGAGGGGCCCCAGGCTGATCTGGGGAGGGAGAAAGGGGGTCCCTCGGGGCTGGGCATTGTCCCTGGGGGAGGGGACAGGGGTGCCCTGGTGCCACTGACACTCGCTGCTGGGGAGGGGTCCCAGAGGAGGGGCTGGGCACCGCGTGGTGGCAGGGACCTTTGGGGGAGCAATGCGAGGCAGGGGAGAAGGGGGTCCTTCGGGGGGCATGGAGGGGCTTGGGCGGCCGGCGGGGTAACATGTGGGGCACAGGAGCTGCTGCGGGGGCTGAACCTGGGCGGCCGGCGGCACGCAGTGCCCGCGCTGGCTGTGGCGCTGGCGCTGGAGGGCAAGGCCAGCCACCGTGAGCTGACCTCCCGCCTGCTCTCTGACCTGGTGGGCCGCGCTGTGGCCCCCGAGGACATCGCCTGGGCCTTCGACAAAATGCTGCGCGACCTGCCCGACCTCATCCTCGACACCCCCGAGGCCCCCCAGGTTGGGGGAGCAGTGGCACGCTGGGTCAGGGGCACGGCTGGGTCAGGGGGCATGGCTGGGGGGGTGCTGCTCTGGGGGACATGGCCGTGCTGGGGGATGCTCCGGGGGTCCTGGCTGTGCTGTGGGCCGTGGCCATGCTGTGGGATGCTCTGGGGGAACATGGCCGTGCCAGGGGGCCATGGCTGTACTGGGGGATGTTCCGGAGTGATGTGGCTGTGCTGGGGGGGGCCACGGCCGGGCAAGGGGTTGCTCTGGGGACACACAGCTATGCCGGAGGGGTCATGACCATGTTGGGTGGTGCTCTGGGGGGCTGTGGCCATGCTGGGCAATGCTCTGGGGACACACAGCCACGATGGGGGTGCCATGGCCATGCCGGGGGACACCTGGTGGCTGTGGGGGGTGGGCAGCAGTGCTGATGCTTTGTCTCCAGATGCTGGGGCAGTTCATTGCCCGGGCGGTGGCCGACCACGCACTGCCCTTGGACTTCCTGGAGCGCTACAAGGGGCGCGTGAACTGTGAGCATGCCAGGTAAGCACTGCCCCGGCCCCTGCTGCCCCCACCGTGCGCCCCCTCACCCGCCTGTCCCGCAGGGCCGCCCTTGACCGTGCCGCCGTCCTGCTCCGCATCAAGCGTGAAGTCAACCGGCTGGACAACGTCTGGGGTGTGGGGGGCGGCCAGCGCCCCGTCAAGCACCTGGTCAAGGAGGTCAGCACCTGCCCCCTGCACCCCCTGCCCACCCCATGGGCACCTACTCCCTGGCTGCAGCCCCCGGGGTGTGTCCTGGCTGTCATGTCCCCCTGGGCATGTCCCCCACAAGACATGTGCCCACCCGGTGCAGTGGTGACGCCTGGCTGTCCCTGCGCCCTCCTCGCATCAGGAGTGCCCTCAGCCATACCCTGGCTGCATCCCCATGCTTTCCCCTGTGCCACCCTTGGGTCCCTGATGTGCTGCCTCCCTGCCATCTCCATGTCCCCCTACGTCCCCATCATACTGTCCCCCTGCCATTCCCATGTCCCCCTCTCACCCCCATCCCAGTGCCCCTCCGCCATCCTTGTGTCCCCCCACTGTCCCCATGCGCCCACCGTACTGTCTGCTGTCCCCATGTCCCCCCACTGTCCCTGTGGCCCCACAATCTCCGTGTCCCCCCATCCCATCCTCCCACCATCCTCATGTCCCCCCCACTGTTCTCGTGCCCCCCTGCCATCCCTGCACACCCCCCACCATCCCGGTGCCCCGCAACTGCCTCTGTCCCCAGATGAACCTGCTGCTGCGGGAGTACCTGCTCTCCGGGGAGGTGTCAGAGGCCGAGCACTGCCTGCGGGAGCTGGAGGTCCCCCACTTCCACCACGAGCTGGTGTACGAGGTGAGGGCTGGGGGTCCCAATGGTGCGGGGGGGCCCCCACAGCCCCGCTGATGCCTGCCACCCACAGGCAGTGGTGATGGTGCTGGAGGGCTCTGGCGAGGGGCCCGTGGCCATGATGGTGACGCTGCTGAAGGTGCTGTGGGAGACGGGGCTGGTGACACTGGACCAGATGAACCGGGTGAGCGTGGGGTGCATGGCAGGGGGCTGTGGGCAGCCCACCCCTGGGGCTGACACTGTGCCCTGTGTCCCCCTGGTCCCCCAGGGCTTCCAGCGGGTGTACAAGGAGCTGGGGGACATCAGCCTGGATGTGCCACTGGCCCACGGGCTCCTGGAGCGGCTGGTGGAGCTCTGCTTCGACCACGGCATCATCACCAGGGCGCTGCGGGATGCCTGCCCCACCAGGTACTGGGGGGGGGGTGCCGGGGGGGTCCCCCCCCTTCGTCTTCCTCCTCCTCCTCATCCTCATCTTCCTCTGCAGGGGCCGCAAGCGCTTTGTGAGCGAGGGCGACGGGGGACAGGTGAAGCAGTGACCGAGCGCTGGTGGCCATTGGCCCCCGCAGCGGGCTGGGGGGGAGAGGGGTGGGGCCAGGGGCAGGGGCAGCCCCCCCCTCTCCCCCAGCCTTGTACTCGGGACCCCCACCCGCCTGTGGGGCCGAGCAAGAGACACAATAAAGCAGCTTTCGAGGACGTGCCGAGTCCAGCCTGTGTGGGGGTGGAGGTGGTGTCCTCGTCCCCTCGGGGCCGGCTGTGGGAGGAGCGGACTGATCCCGCCGCTTTCCCGCCGGGCCACGAGGGGGCGCTGCGCGGCGGCCGCCCCTCCGCACGGCGCCGCTCTCCCTGCGTCGCGCCGTGATGACGCAAGCGGCGCGGCCGGGCCATGGCGGGCGAGCGGCGGCGGCGCGGCGGGGAAGGAGCTCGGGAACGGGCCCGGGACCGCGGGACCCGTCGGGAACAACAGCGGGGACCGGGCCGGGGCCGGACGGCGCTGGTGATAGCGGCGGCGGCGGCGGCCGTGGCGCTGGGCGTGGCGGCGGTGGCGACCGAATGGAACCGGTGGAGAGCGGCCGCCCGCCTCGTTACCCCCCACCCTGCGCCCCCCCGCGCTCCCACCCGATTCTACCGGGCCTCTCGCCTCGCCCCACCGCTTCTGGGGGACTTACCGGCCTCACGTCTACTTCGGGATGAAGACACGTAGCCCACGAGCTCTCGTTACCGGTGAGAGACAGCGGCGGGAGCGGGGCAGGCCGAGCCCCGGGGCAGGGCTTGCCCTGCCCCGGGGCTCGGCCTGCCCCTGCTCCCGCCCGGAGAACCGAGACTGAACCGCCCCCCCGGTGCCCTCAGGGCTGATGTGGCTTCAGCAAGGCGAGGGGGGAGGCAGCTTACGCCACACCTGCGAGCAGAGTGACGGTCTGTCGCGATATGGCTGGTTGATGCACGACGGGGTGAATTTCGGGGTGCAGGAGATTCGAGACAAAGGCTTGTTCTTAAAAACCGAATTCGTTAAACGACTGGGAGGGGAGCACGGAGGGGATTGGAGTTGGCGCATCACTGCACGGATGGAGGTGAGGATGGGGCTGCGTCTGCCGGGAGAACAGCCGGAGCGCCGGGCAGCCCCCTTCTTTGTGTTTCCCCCCTTCCTCTTCCTCCGCAGGGTGTGGGCAGCCCAGTCCCGCTCCTCTCCCTCTTCTTCTACGTCGCCACAGACGGGCAGGGGACACTGAAGCCACACCTGGAGAACAGGACACGGCTGGCTGTTGTGACAGGGACAGCGGAGGAGCTGGGGAGCTTCACCCTCACCTTCCTCCGTCCCACTACTGAGAGCAGGGAGGACCCCAAATACGCCAGGTGGGTGCTTTGCCGTGGCAGCCCCCCTCCTTGCTGCTGTCCCCTGTCCTGTCCCCTGATGCCATCTCTCTGCTTCTTCACAGCTACAACTACCTGGAGGCAGCAAGCCCAGGGCTGCACCGCCTGACTGAGGTAGTGCGGAGTAGCCTTAGCAACCGCTTCGTCTTCACCCCACCGGGGGGGCCCCGCCGCCGCTTCTTCGCCGTCGACACCTTTCAGGGGCTGCCAGGGGAACACCCACGTGAGGGACAGCTGCTGCTGCACCAGGTGACGCTGGAGCCGCCGGGCATCGTGGAGGTGACCTTCGAGTCAGGCAGCGTGGTGGGCCGGCCCGGCCGGCTGGCAGGGGGCGCGCTGTCGGCGGCACTCTCGCAGCATGTGGCTGCCTTCGAGCAGCGCTTTGAGGAGACCTTCGGGCTGGGCCGTAAGGGCTTCCCCCTACCGCAGCAGCGCTTTGCCCAGGCTGCTCTCAGCGATCTCCTGGGAGGGATGGGCTACTTCCACGGGCGCTCGCTGGTGCAGTCCCCCCTGCAGGAGCGACCCATTGCCGCCCCTGAGGCCGTTCTCTTCACTGCCGTCCCCTCCCGCTCTTTCTTCCCCCGCGGCTTCCTCTGGGATGAGGGCTTCCACCAGCTGCTGCTGGCACGCTGGGACCCAGTGCTGAGCCGGGAGGTGATTGCTCACTGGCTGGACCTGATGAACGCCGAGGGATGGATACCCCGGGAGCAGATTCTGGGGGAGGAGGCACGAGCCAAGGTGCCCCCCGAGTTCCTCCTGCAGCACAGCGAGACGGCCAACCCCCCGACATTACTGCTGGCGCTGCAGCGGCTGCTGCCCGACGCCCCTCTGCCCTACCTGCGCCGCCTCTTCCCCCGCCTGCAGGCCTGGTACAACTGGTACAACCAGACGCAGGCTGGGCCCCTGCCCCTCACCTTCCGCTGGCGTGGCCGTGACACCCAGCCCGAGCGCTTCCTCAACCCCAAGACACTGGCCTCGGGGCTGGATGACTATCCCCGTGCCTCCCACCCCTCGCCTGAGGAGCGGCATCTGGACCTGCGCTGCTGGATGGCGCTGGCCTCCCGTGTGCTGGCGGAGGTGGCCGAGCGGCTGGGGGAGCCGGCCGGGTCCTACCGGGTAATGGAGCAGGCACTGAGTGACAACGGGCTGCTGGAGCAGCTGCACTGGGCCCGAGAACTGGGCGCCTTTGCTGATTATGGCAACCACAGCACAGCTGTGGGGCTGCGCTGGCAATCCCCAGCCCCCCCGGCTCCAGGTCAACCCCCCGCAGCCCCACAGCTGGTGCGGGAGGTGCGGGAGGCCCCGCGGCTCCGCTTCGTGGGAGCCCTGGGCTATGTTAGCCTCTTCCCACTGCTGCTGCAGCTGCTGCGCCCTGACTCACCACGGCTGCCCGCTGTGCTGGCTGCCATGCGTAGTGAGCAGCAGCTCTGGACGCCCTTTGGGCTGCGCTCACTGGCCCGTGACAGCCCGCTCTACATGCAGCGCAACACCCAGCACGACCCCCCATACTGGCGCGGCTCCATTTGGGTCAACGTCAACTACCTGGCACTGCAGGCACTGCACAGCTATGCCAACACTGAGGGGCCGCAGCGGGAGCAGGCAGCAGAGCTGTACCGTGAGCTGCGCCACAACCTGGTGGCCAACCTGTACCGGCAGCACGCTGAGAGCGGCTTCCTCTGGGAGCACTACAGTGACAGCACTGGGCGCGGGCAGGGCTGCCACCCTTTTGCTGGCTGGTCCGCACTGGTTGTGCTGGCAATGGCTGAAGACTACTAGGCCCATCAGCAGCTGCCACAGCTGGCCGAGGTGCAGACAGCTGCTGGCCCTGCCTGTTTTTTCTCAGGTGCGGGTGGAGGCATGTGGAGGGCCACTGTGCCAGACCCCACTGCCTCACCTCCAATAAACCTCCGCCACCATGGCCTGTCACTGCCTGTGTTGAGGGGGTGGGGTGTGTGTCACAGTTCTGTCCTGCCCCAGCCACCCGCTTCATCCCCTCGCAGTGTCAGGGGTCTCCCTGCCCTCCCTGTGAAGCTGGGGAGGCCCGGCTCGGCCCCAGTGCCCCCCCTGTGCCCCCTAGCAGGCGCAGGGCTGCCATACTTCCACATCTCTTTAATGGTGAGAGAACGCTACGTGAACTGCCCATCCCGCAGCAGAGATGGGGCCCCCCCACGGGCAGCGACACCAGCAGCACAGGGTGGGGGGGATGGGCTGGGGCAGGCACGGGACCCTGGCGGCTGCGGCCCCTGGAAGCAAGTTCGGAGGGGAGGGGGCTCCGGCAGGACCACAGCGAGAGCAGGGCTGCCCCAGGGCCCAGCCACACCACATGAGGTACTGGACACAACGGGGCGTGGGGGGGTGTCAGTCAGGGTGAGGGGCCTCGGGGGCTCTGCAGCCAGAGTCCAGGCCCCGGGGACGCTGCCCTGAGCCCCCTGACAGTGGGCATGTGGAGTAGGGGGCCATGCCCGGGCCACAAGGCAGCACTGGGAGCACAAGGGAGGGGCAGCCCCGGCTGAACCACTGCTGATCCTGCTCTGCCCCGCAGCAGGTGCCCTCTGAGCGGGGGGGTCGCACCCACTGCACCCCCCTGGCCACTCCAAGGCAGGGCTGGAGGCAGAACAGGCAGGGATGGCGGGTGGGGCCCGAGGCACGGCCACCTGCCCCCACCCCAGGGATGGGCAGGGGGAGCAGGCAGCAGGACGGGGCCAGGCAAGCTAGCAGGCAGCGGGGAGGGCAGGGCTTGGCCAGTGGGCACAGGCTCAGACAGGCAGGGCAGGCGAGCTGGGCCCCTCACCGCTCCCCTGGCTCGGCAGCCCGCACCGGGGCGAGGGTGTGGGGCTGGCCTTGCCCAGGAGGTGGGTGCCCTCACCCTCACCCTCCTCCTCCTCCTGGCAGCGCCCCACCTCGATGCCCGAGTCCCCTGTCAGGCGCCGGTGCCGGAAATGCTCGCCGCTGCTGCCACCTTCCTCCCGAGCTGTGCCGCCCTCCTCCTCCTCACCCTCCTCGATGTCGGAGCAGGGGTGACAGTCAGCCTCAAAGAAGTCCATGGTGGAGGAGAAGAGGGTGTGCTTGTGCGGGGCCCTGCGGGCTGGCGCTTCCTCAGCGGGCTGCTCCCAGCTGGCGCCGGTGCCAGTGCTGCTGGTGCCGCCCTCCTCGCTGGGCGTGCTGGCCTGGCTGCGCTCTGTCTCGTCCGTCACCTGCACCGAGAGCGAGGTGCTGCTGGGAGATGTGGCGCAGCTCGACTCGCAGGAGCAGCTGGTGTAGTTCTCTGAGCTGGGAGAGAGGGTGAGGCTGCTGGAGCCCAGGCGGCTGCGGGGCCCGCTCAGCTGGGCCAGGATGGCGCTGTACGGCGGCGGCGGTGTGCTGGGGCGGTGGGCCACCTCCTCGTAGGCAGGCAGCTTGAAGGAAGCCAGCATCCCTGCGGGGAGAGGGGGAGTACAGGTCAGAGCCCCCCAGGAGCCAGACTGCCACCGGGCCCGTCCCCAGAGGTGGAGGATCTGGAGTGCCCAGCCCAGCACAGGGCCCCGAGGCAGAGCAAGGGGGCTGCGGAGCTGCGAGGATGCAGGGGTCGGGGGGGACAGACAGATGCAGGGCGTTGGGTGGGATGCAAGGATACATAGGGGGCTGGCGAGGGACAGACAGACAGACACATGGGACTGGGAGGGGATGAACAGATGGATACATGGGGCTTGTGGGGGACAGACGGATCGGTGGATGGACACACAGGGCTGGTGGGGGACGGATGGATAAACGCACAGGGCTGGGGAACACACAGATGGACAGACACAGTGCTGGGGGTATGGATGGTTGGACAGGAGGTTGTCAGGGGACAGACGGATGGACGCAGGGGCTGGGCCCCTCACTCACTGAGGTCCATCATGGAGGCGGGGTAGTTGCAGGCACCGTGGTAGGCGATGAGGTTGATCTCCCGCTGCCGCTGCTGCTGCTGCAGGCGCAGCTTGGCCCGGCGGTGCCGGTAGGCACAGCAGCAGCTGAAGAGGATGAGGATGGTCCAGAGGAGCCAGAACCCTGCGGGGAGCAGAGCGGGGTCACCCTCCCCTCGAGCCCTTGGTCTGAGCCCAGGGCGCCCCCGGGGCCGCGGCCCCCGCCCGCACTCACACCACAGCTCGTAGTAGTAGGTGCAGCAGCCGGTCTCCCCGCAGCAGTGCCCCGTCTCGCACACGTAGGGCTGGTTGTTCACCCCCGGGCAGTACTCCCGGGCCTGCGGGCACAGCCACACCGTCACACCGGCCCCGGGAAGGGGGGCCCGTCCCAGCCTGCCGCCGCGCCCCAGCCCGCCGCCGCGCCCCAGTGCCCGCCCGTACCTGCTGGTGCTGCCGGCCCAGCAGCGCGGCCCAGGCCCCCTCGGCGCCGCCGCTCCCGGGCCGCTCCATGGCGCCGCCTACAGCCCGCCGCGGCCCCGCGCCGGCTCCGCCCGCTCGGCCGCCCCGGCCCCGGCCCTGGCCCCCGCCTCCCGCAGCAGCAGCCGCTGCCCCACCGCCGCCGCCGCCGCCGCCGCCCCCATCCCGGCCGCCCGGCCCGCCGCCGCCGCCCGGGCCGCAGCCTCCGCCGCCGCCATCACGCCCGGGCCGAGGATCCCGCCCCCCCGACGCCCAATCCGACGCCGCCTCGCCGCCGCCGGCCAATCGCCGCCTCCGCCGCCGCCCTGCCTCCGCCAATCGGGCGCCGTCTGCCCGCGCCTCACGCCCAACAACAGAGACAAAGGGACCGAGCCCCGCCCAGCCCCGATTGGCGGCCGCCGCCGCCAACCGGAGACGGAGCCCCGCCCCGCCCGCCGTGACTGACGGGGGCGCTGACCAACGGCGACCTCGCCCAGCGCCCCACGGCCGGGGGCAGCCCCTTCTGGCCCCCGGGGCGGAACTTGAGCCAAGCGCGGCCAACGGGCGGCACAGACACCGGCAGGGCGCGCGATTGGCGGAACGACCAACCAACCGGTGCTGTCGCTCGCTGCCGGACAGGGCCCCAGCCAATGGACGCTTCCCGGTACCCCGCCCCCGGGATCGGCGGGCCGTACCATAACGCACCCGAGGGGGTCCCCGGGCCGTACCATAACGCACCCGAGGGGGGTACCCGGGCCGTACCATAACGCACCCCGTGGACACGGACACACACGGCTCCGACACCAACCACCTTTAATAAACCCTGCAGCACCGGGTGGCGGTGCCACCAAGGGACCCGCCCCGGGACCAGCCCCACCTGGGATACCCCTGCCTCCCAGGACCCCCACAGTCACCTCCGGGGCCACCTCACAGCCCCGGCCCCCTCTGTCCATGGCGGGGGGGCTGCTGCCCCCCCCTTGCCCCCGGCCCCTAGGCCACTGCCTCCTGCAGCTGAAGATTCCTCCTGTAGCAGGCCAGGCTGCAGAGCGGCAGGCCAGTGCGGGAGCAGGCATAGCGCTTGTGGTTGGAGCAGCCAGCAACGCCGCAGAGGACAGGTGTGGGCACAGTGGGGGCCGGGGTGGGCAGCAGTGGCAGGGCCATGCCTGCCGGGAAGGAGACGGTGATGCGGTCGGTGGCATTGCAGTAGTGAACGACGGGGCAGGAGGCCTGCTTGGCCCTGCGCTCCCGCAGCGTCTTCACCTTGGCCTTGTTGGTCTTAGTCAGGCGCTCGATGGTCTGGTTCTTGTTCTCCTCTGCCTTCTTGGCCGCCTGCAGGCGCCGCTTGCGGGCCCTCTCCTCTCGCTTCACCAGCATCTCCTCTGTCAGCTCCTTTGCCTTGTAGCCCATGGGCAGCTCCAGCAGTGGCTGGCTCTGCTGCTTGTGCAGGAGGGCTTTCTGTGGGGGGCACGGGAGGACACAGCTACAGCTTCGGCCAGGGCCCTCCCTGCCCCTCCAAGGGCTCCCAGCAAGCCCACCACCAGCTCTGGGACCCCCACAGCATCACAGCAGGCAGCAGAACTGGCTCAGCGTTGGGGCTCCCGGCCCCGGCTGTGCCCCTCAGCCCAGCCCCAGGCAGCTCCGTGGCCGCTTTCACTCCCCTCTCACCTGTCGCGCTGTCAGTAGTGACTCGTCCACCTCCTTCTTGAGCTCCCCATTATCGTCCAGCTCGCCCTTTTCAAGGGCATCAAGCCAGCGCTCCTCTTCTTCATCATCATCCTCACGGCTGGGAAAGCAATTCTCTGAGTCCAGGTCTGGCAGGGGCGACGGGTCCAGATTGCTGTCCTCATCTGGACCAGGCAGTGGCAGGGAGACAAGTCACCGTGTGTATGCATGTGTCTGTTGCCCCATCCCGGGGTCACGCTGTTGCCAGAGCCATGACAGGGTGACCCATGCAACCCCGGGGCCAGCCTGCAGGCCCCATCCCTGCCCAGCTCTGCTGCAGTGCCGTGGGCATGGATGCACCCACAGCCCCCCTCGGAAGGGCTGGAGCATCCCCACAGGCCCCGTGTCCCACTGCAGCCCTCCGAGGCCCCCCGGCAGCCAACCCCCCCAGAGCTCACCCAGCCAGGCCCGGTACTGCTCGATGGGCACCCCCTCCGTGGGCTCCTCTTCCTCATCCGCCACCATCAGCGGGGAGGGCGAGCGCGGTGCCTCGGGGACCACCGTGAAGGTCGGCACGCTGTGGGGAAAGCACGGCGGTGGGCAGGGCCGGGTGCCTCGGGCCCCCGCCGGGGCGGAATGCGGGGCCGGGCAGCCGAGCGAGGCCTGTGGGGCGGGGGGAGACACCGGCCGAGCCCCCCGCGGCCCCGCTCACCTCTTGGTGCCCAGGATCTGCCCCCCGAGCTTGATCTTGAGCTTGAGCTGGGGCTTGCGCAGCCCGGCGGTGGGCTCGGGGGGCGGCCCCGCCGCCTCGTGGTGGTGCTTCTTCTTGTGCTTCTTCTTGTGCTTCTTGTGCTTCTTCTTGTGGGAGCCGTGCCCGCCGCCCGCTTCGGCCTCTTCCCCTGCGGGGGGGCCCGCAGCCGTCAGCCCGGCCTCCCGCCACCGGGCGCAGCCCCAGCGGGCGGCCACCGGCGGGGCCGCGGCTGCGAGCGCCCCCCCCGGCCCCCGGCCCCCTCACCGTGCTCGCCGCCCTCCATCCTGCCGCGCCGCCAGGCCTTGCTCATGCGGCGCTGCCGGTGCCGGTGTCCCGCCGCCCGGGGGAAGCGATTCGGCGCGGACCCGCGTCCGCTTCCGGGCTCCCTGGCGGGGGCGGGGCGCCGTCGCCGCCATCTTTGAAGCGGGCAAGGAGAGGCCGGAGGGGACGGGTGCTGGCCGGCCGGCGCGTGCGGGACGGTGCACGGACACGCGTGGGCGCGCGCCGCGGTCCGGCGTACGGGGGCTGCTCGTGCGGGCCGCGTGCCCTGGAGCTGCGGCACTTGGCGCGTCCCCGCAGACCCCCCCACGCCCCCAGCCCCCCAGCCAGGCACAAACCCACACCCTACACCACCCCCCCCCATCCGCCCCCCCAGCCCCCCGCCCCTCCACTGACACCCCCCCGCGCCCGCAGCTGCCTGCGCTGACTCGGGCCATTGTCCGGCCCGTGCCACCCGGTGCCCGGTACCACCCCAGGCCCTGCCCCGCTGCCCCCGCTCCCCCCGGTGCCGGCGCCTCCCGGCGCGTCCCGCCCCCGCGCCAGGTGCGGCGGGGCCGGGCCCGGGTTGGCCGCAGGCGCGGGACAGGAGCCGCGCCGCCCGGTACCGCTACCGGCAGCATGTTCTGCCGCAGCCAGCGCAGCCGGGTGACGGTGGCCCGGGGCTCGGCACTAGAGATGGAGCTCCGCCGCGGCCGCTGCCGCCTCAGCCTGCTGGCCGACTCCCCGCAGGTACGGCACCGGCGGCAGCAGCCGGGCCCGCGGGCGGGGCGAGGGGGCACCGGCACCCGTCGCCCCCGCCCCCGGCACCCGTCGCCCTCGCCCGGCCCGTCCCACCGGCAGCACCGGTCGCCACCGGCCCAGCCGGGATTTCTCGCCGCGCCGGCCGGCCCCCGCCCTCGCCGCCGGCACCGGGCAGCTGCGGGGCGCCGCGGGTCCTGCGCCTTCTGGGGAGGCGGCCGGGTCCCCGCTACCGGGGGCGAGCCAGAGCCGGGGCACCTCGCGGGCTGCCCCGGGGAGGGGACTGTACTGGCGGGGGCGAGCGGGACGGTCCAGCGGGACCCTCGCCCCCGCCGGGCACGTGGCACGCGGCGCCGGCTGGGCACGAGGCACGAGGGGGGTCCCCGGTGCACCCCGCGGGGGGCCCGGTTCAGCCGGTACCGGCTGCACGGGGTAAAGGAGGGGTGGGGGCTGTCCCGGCGCATACTGGAGCGGGGTTCCCGGTTCATCCAGTACTGGCTGCACGTGGCGGGGGCGTCCCGGTGCGCACGGAGCCGGGGGGGGGACGGGCGGGGGGCGGCCCCTGTGAGCGGGGCTGGGGGGGCGGGCCGGGGGCGGGCGGCCACCGCCTTCCTGCGCGCGCCGCGGCGGAGCAACAGAGCGGGAGCGGCGGCAGGTACCGGGGGGGCGGCTCGCGCTGCTGCGCCCACCGGGGCCAGTAGGGGGCGGGGGACGGCGGGGTCCCGGTGTCCGCGCTCCGCTGCGTCCTCTGTGTGTGCGTGCGTGCGTGCGTGTCCCCTCCTCCGGTCCCGGGGCCCCGTCCCCTCCCCGCGTCCCGACCCCTCCCGGTCTCCTACAGCCAGGGGCCTCGGCGCCAACGGGGCCCGGGCTCGGCAGCCCCTGTCCCGGGACCGCCGCGCCCCCTCTCCCGGCCCTGTGTCCCTTCCGTCGCCGCACGCCGCCCTGTCCCGGCACCCAGACCCCTGCCCCCCTGTCGCGTCCCCGCACCCCGTCCCTTGTCCCTCTGCGTCCCCGCACCCCTTTTCCTGTCCCCTGCACCCCGTCCCGTCTGCTGCACTCCAACGCCGGCACCCCCCGGCCCCTCCCTGCAGCCTGTCCCCAGCGTCCCCTCCCAGCACCCAGCCCCCCGTCCCCCACACCCCATCTTGTCCCCTGCACCCCGTCTCCTGTCCTTGTCCCCTGCGCTCCCTCCCCTGCACCCCATTTCCTGCACCCTTTCTCCCGTCCCCCTTCCCCTGCACCCCTTATACCCCCCTTTACCCCTTCCCCTGCACCCTTTATCCCCCCTGCACCTCAAGCCCTGCACCCTGTCCCGTGCATCCCCTGTCCCCTCCCTGCCCCCCCCGTTCCCCGCCCCAGCCGCCCCCGCTGCCCTTTCCCGCACAGTGTCCGGTTGTTCAGCGGGAGGGGGCGGCCGTTACCCGGTCAGGAGCCGGGGGTGGGGGGGGCGGGCGGGCAGCAGTACCGGGGGGGGCCGATGAAAGGGCCCTTTTCTCTCCACAGCTGTAGTGTTGGGGGGGGGGGGGGGCTCAGAAAGCCCCGACTCCTGACGGCGCTGGATGCAGTGGGGTCCGCGGGTGGGGATTTGGGGTGGATGCGGGAAACCCCCTCCACCCCCCCCAGCCCCCCCAGAATAACCGGGGGGGTCCCGGTGGTCCCGATGGAGGTAGCGGGGAGGGGGCAACGCCTTCAGATGCAGGAGAAACTGCGGATCCTGGAAGATCTCAACATGCTTTATATCCGTCAGATCGCCATTAGCCTCCAGGTAGGAATTTGGGGGACCCCACCCCGGGAAACCCCAGGATCACCCGGACCCCGCGGGGCGGGGGGGATCCCGGGGTCCGGGTGATCCTGGGGGTCCTGGGAAGGTGGAGAGTGTTCCCCACCGATCCTCTCCGTGGGGGGAACGTATCCCCTGTAGCAGCAGGGGGATCCCCGGGAGGATACAGGGGGTGGTCCTGGAGGTGGGGGGGGCGAGTTCCCGGTTGCTGCCGGCCCCCCCCACCCCCCCGCCCGCTGCTCGGGGTTATTTATAGCAGGCGGTGACGTCACTGCGGCTCCATGGGCAGGGGGCCCGGGGGGTGCAGGCAGCGCGGGGCAGGGGGGTGCAGGCAGCAACCGGTACCAGAATGGAGCAGCAGCCAATACCAGCAGTGAGTTGGGGGGCTGCAGGGTCGGGGGGCTGGTTGGCGTGCCACCCTACATACACACTGGAGGTGCCTGGGGTGTGTGGCATGTCTGGGGGGCGCATGGGGCATGTGGTTCCTCCATAGGGTGTCCGTGGGGCATGTTGATCCCCTGTGGGGTACATGATGTATCTGTGGGGCATGTGGCACATCCGTGGGGTGCAGGGTAAATCTGTGGGGTGTGTGGCATATCCATGGGGTACGTGATGTATCTGTGGGATGTGTGGCTCCACTGTAGGGTATGTGGTGCATCTGTGGGGTGCATGGTGCATCTGTGGGGTGTGTTGTTCCCCCGTGGGGTACACAGTGTATTCATGGGGTACGTGGCTCCGCCGTGGGGTACGTGATCTGTCTGTGGGGTGCATGGCAAATCTGTGGGGCACGTTGTTTCCTTGTGGGTTGCACGATCTTTCTGTGGGTGCATGATTGCTCATGGGGCATGTGATATATCTGTGGGGCATGTCGTTCCTCTGTGGGGCACATGGTGTATCTGTGGGGTGTGTGGCTCCCCAGGGCATACATGGTGTCTTGATGGGGTGCTGGGCTCCCCTGTGGGCTGGGCTGGGGTGGGGACTGTTGGGGGGTAGGGGAGCTGCAGCCCCCTGGGGGGGCTGGGGACTGTTGGGGATGGGGTCCCTGGCACGTGGCTGGGGAGGGGCAGGGAGGAGGACCATGCACAGCTGGTGGCAGCGTGGCCCTGGGGGTTTGTTTGGGGGGCTGCGACAAAGGCTGGTTTGGGGCGGGTGACAGAGGTGGCCATGGGGACTGGCCCTGCTGATGGGAGTGGAGCCGTGTGGGGGCTGCTGCATCCCCCCACCACACTTGGGCCTGGGCTTGGTGCCCTGAGCTGTGCGGAGCCAGGGCTGTGTGGCTGGGACACCCCCTGCCAGTGCGCACAACTGGGACCCCCCCAGGGGTGTGTGACTGGACACCCCCCCACCCCCCCACCCCCACTGTATGCGGAGCTGGGACTCCTCCGTGTGGCTGGGAGCCCCCCAGGGTGTGTGGCTGGGACACCCCCTGCTCCAGTGTGCATGACCGTGACCCCCCCCTGCCCCGGGGGTGCACAGCTGGGATGCCCGTGCATGTGCAGCTGGTACCCCTCCCCCAGGGTGCATGGCTGGTACCCCCCCAGGGGCGCACAGCTGGGACCCTCATGCATGTGCAGCCGGGCGCCCCCCCGGGTGCACGGCCAGGACCCCGGGGGCGCACAGCTGGGATGCCCGTGCATGTGCACGGCTGGTGCCCCCCGGGGGTGCACGGCGGGGACCTCCATGCATATGCAGCCGGGGCCCCCCCGGGGTGCAGGCCTGCCCCCCCGCCCCCAGGCTGCGTGGATCGGGGGGTGGGGGGTGGGGGGTGCCGGAGGGGTGCCCGCCCCATGCGCCGTGCCGTGCCCGCAGGACACGGAGATCCAGCGGAAGATGGAGCGGGAGCTGCGGCTGCGGGAGGGCGCCTGTAAGCTGCTGGCAGCCTGCAGCCGGCGGGAGCAGGCGCTGGAGGCGGCCAAGAGCCTCCTGCTCTGCAACAGCCGCGTCCTGGCCTACATGGCCGAGCTGCAGCGCAGGAAGGAGGCGCAGGTGCTACGGGGGACGGCCAGGCGGTGAGCACCCCCGGGCCGGGCGGGGGGGGGGGGGGGGCGGCTGGGGCGGCTGTCACAGCTCTCTCCCCCCCCCCCCCGCCGCGCTCCCCCCGCAGCCCCTCGGATGCCGGCCCCGCGGACGAGCGTCTGCCCTGCCGCGGCACCGTCTGCGTCTCAGGTATGGGGGGTCCCGCTGGGCAGCCCCCGCCCCCCTCTTTTGTGCAGAGGTGGGGGACTGGGGGGAGGGTGAGGGGCGCTGCGGGGTGTCCAGACCCCCTCATCGCCTGCTGTGCCTCCCCCAGACCTGCGCATCCCTCTGATGTGGAAGGACACGGAGTACTTCAGGAACAAGGGCGGTAAGTAGAGGGGTGCAGGGGAGCGGCCCCCCCACCCTCACGCTGCCCTGACCCCCCCTCGCTGCTGCCCCCCCCCACAGAGCTGCACCGCTGCGCCGTGTTCTGCCTGCTGCAGCTGGGGGCTGAGATCCATGACACCCCCATGGTGCTGGTGGACCGGACCCTCACTGACATCTGCTTTGAGAGCGCCGTCCTCTTGTGAGTGGGTGCCCCTCCCAGGGACCCTGCCGCCTCCCCAGGGACCCTGCCCTCATGTGACCCCCCCAGGACAGACCCCTGCCAGCCCCCGGGGACCCCTGCCCTCCCATGACCCCAGCAGGGACATTGCTGTCATGTGACACACTCCCACCCAGGATGGACCCCTGCCCTCTTCTGATGCCCCCTCGGGACAGACCCCTGCCCTCCCCTGGCAAGCCACCCAGGACCCCTGCCCTCCCATGACCCCCCCCAGAGACCTTGCCCTCATGTGACCCCCCTCAGGATGGACCTCTGCCCTCCACTGCCATCCCCTTAGGACTCTGACCTCTCATGACCCCCCAGGGACCCTGTCCTCCCCTGCTCCCACAGGGACCCTGCCCTCGTGTGACCCCCCAGCACAGACCCCTGCTCTTCAATGATCCCCCCCAGGACAGACCCCTGCCACCCCCAAGAGACCCTGCCTTTCCATGACTCGTGCCCCCCCCCCCCAGGACAGACCTGTGCTCCCCTCAGTGAGACTGTCCTCCCATGACCCCCTAGAACAGACCCCTGCCCCCACCAGGGACCATCCCCTCCCCTGCTTCCCTCCCTCCCCCCCCCGGGGATCCCCCAGGCTGTGGCTGTGGGGTGGCATGGAGGGTCCCAGAGTGAGTGGTGGGTCGGGGGGTGTGTGTCCCCTCCACGACCGCCCCACTCATCCAGTGTCCCCCCAGCTCGGAGGCCGGGCCTGACTTTGAGCTGAAGGTGGAGCTGTACAGCGCGGGGCTGGCAGGGGGGGGGGCGCAGGGCAGCACCCCCAGGAAGCTGGCCACCCGCCTCAGCACCTCCCTGGGACGCTCCGCTGGCAAACGGGTGCGTGCTGCCATGGACGGGGGTCCCAGCAGCCCCCCAGGGAACGGTGGCACCAGCCCCCTCCTGCTGCCGGCCCCCAATGTGCCGTGAGTACCCGTCCCCTTGCGGCCCCCGCTGTGTCCCCTCCGGCCCCCTGGCCTCACCCGCCATGTCCCCAGGGGCCCCAAGTTCCACCTGCTGGCACATGCTGTCCTCTCCCTGGCCGAGGTGCAGGACGGGTTCCGCACCCACGACCTCGCCATCGCCAGCAACGGTGAGTACATGGCACGGCACGGCATGGCACGGTGCGGGCGGTGGGGCTGGGGTCCTGGCTGGTTTGGGAGGGGAAGGAGTCTGGGGCCTTGTGGGGTGGAGGGCAGGTGGGGCTGGGGTCCTGGCTGCTCTGGGGGAAGGTGTGCTGGGGGTCCCGGCGGTGTGGGGAGGGGTCGGGGGGGGGGGGTTGGTGTGGCGAGCGGTGAGGTGGCCCTGGTGAGGCTGCTGGGGAGATGGTTCTGGGGTCCCAGCTGGGGAGGGGTCCATGGCCGGGCGCCCCAGGCAAGTGTGCCCCTCCAGAGGAGAGCTCCTTCTGGCTGCCCCTGTACGGCAGCATGTGCTGCCGCCTGGCCGCACAGCCCCGCTGCATGGCCGCCCCCGTCACCAGCGGCTTCCTCCGGCTGCAGGTGAGCGTGGGGCCGGTGGGCAGGGGGCACAGACTGGGATGGGGTGGGGTGGGACAGGATGGAGTGGGATGGGGACACAGACTGGGATATGGGTGGGATGGGATGGTGACACAGACTGGGATATGGGTGGGATGGGATGGGGACACAGACTGGGATAGGAGTGGGATGGGACGGGATGGTATGGAGTGGGATGGGGACGCAGACTGATGGGATGGCATGGGGACACAGACTGGGGTGGGGTGGGATGGGGACACAGGCAGGGGTGGCATGGGATGGAGATGGGATGGAGTGGGCTGGGGACATGGACAGGGATGGGCTGGGGATGTGATGGCATGGCGACATAGACTGGGATGAGATGGGATGATACTGGGGACACAGGGATGGGAATGTGATTGAGATGGGGTGGGGACAGACAGGCATGGGATGAGACAAGAATGGGATGGGGCAGACAGTGACAAAGATGGGGACGGGTGGTGGCACAAGCCCACTGGGTCTCAGCAGTCCCTGCTGCGGGCTCTGGCTTGTGGTGGGGATGGAGACCCTTCTGCCAGGGGGAGGGGCCACCTCCAACCGCCCACAGTGGGCAGGGGATGGGGTGCAGTGGGGGTGGGGATCCCAGCAGGGCTGGGGCTGACCTGGGGTCCAGGGCAGCATGGTGCCCACTGGTGCCAGCTGCACTGATGATGCTGGCTCCATGGGCAGCAACCGGGGTCCGAGGCACAGAGCGGGACCCGCCTGTACTGCGTCCTGCACGGCACCGACCTCCTCTGCTACCACAGCCCCGGCGAGGCTGATGCCGGGCTGGAGCCGGCCCTCACCATCGCTGTCAACAAGGTACAGCTGAGGTGGGGGGGTGGCAGGGCTGTGGGGTGTGGGGACTAAGGGCCGCTGCCACTGCAGGAGACCCGAATCCGTGCAACAGAGCGGGAGGGGCGCGGGCAGCCCCACGGCATGGCTGTCACCAACCGCTACAGTGGCGAGGAGGTGACCCACACGCTGCTGGCTGAGAGCCGAGCCGAGGCGCAGCGATGGATGGAGGCCTTCTGGCAGCACTTCTATGACATGAGTGAGCATGGGTGGGGGTGGCATGGCAGGGCCCCCATCCTGGTGGGACCCCCATCCCAGTGGGACCCCCATCCCGATAAGACCCAATCCCAGTGTGACCCCCGTCCTGGGAGGACCCCCATCCTGGCAGAATGAGGACCTCATTCTGGTGGGACCCCCAGCCCAGCAGGATCGGCATCCCAGTGGGGTCCCCCCCATCCCAGCGGGACCCCCAATGCCAGTGGGATCCCTGCCCTGGCAGTGCTGACACCCCCCCCCCCCCCCTGCCCCATGCCCCCAGGCCAGTGGAAGCAATGCTGTGACGAGCTGATGAAGATCGAGGTACCACAGCCGCGCCGGCCACCCGCCATGCTGCCCCGGCAGGGCTCGCTCTACCACGAGATGGGTGAGTGCCAGGACGGGGGGCTGGGGGGGCTCTGCCTCTGTCTCCGTCCTCTCTGCTGTCTGCTAACCTGCCGCCGGGCGGCCCCCTTCTCACCGCCCTGGTGTCTCCCTAATGCTGCTGTTCTCTCCACTGCCTCTGTCCCCCATCTCTCTGTGTCCCCCCTCCTGCTTTCCTCTTTATCCCATCTCTGTCCTCCCGCCATCTCTCTGTCCCCTCCGTCTCTCCATGCCCCTGTCTCCGGCGGCTCCAGCCCTGCCTGGCCCGGCCGTGCCCCCCTCCACTTGCGAAGGGCTCCTGCTGCAGGATAACGCCGTCTCGGCGGAGATCCGGGCTCTGCTCTCCTCCTATTACAGCGACAGGTGATGGGCAGGGGGCCGGCGGGCTGAGTCCACCGTGCCATGGCCCGGGCACGGCACAGCTGCCCTGGCTCCGGTGTGCCCCGTGGCTGCAGGGTGTGCAACCTGGCCATGGGGCACACCCTGGCCATGGGGCACATCCCCGTCACCACAGCCACAGGGCATGTCCTGGCCATGGGGCACGTCCTGGCCACCTTGGCCTTGAGGCACCCCCCAGCCATGGTGCACATCCCAGCCACCATGGTCACAGGGCACATCCTGGCCATGGGGCATGTCCCAGCCACCAAGGCCATAGGGCACGCTTTGGCCATGGGGTACATCCCAGCCACCACAGCCATAGGGCACGTGCTGGCCAAGGGGCATGTCCCCGCCGTGGGGCACGGTCACTTCCCAGCTTCCCCAGCCATGGAGCATGTCCCAGCTGCTCTGGCTCTGGCACACATCCCAGCTCCCCTCAGCCACGGGACACATCCCAGCACATCCCATCCATGGGACACATCTCTGCTGCGGGGCCCCCTGTCTCAGCCATTGGTGGGTCCCATCCCCGTGGGGCAGGAGCATGGCGAGGGTCCCAGGGGTGCGGCTGACCCCCATTCTCCCCTGCAGCTATTGATCCAGCCGACGACATTGAGGCAGTGACGGACATCCTGACACGGCGAGCGGGGGGCCGAGCGCCAGGGACCCCCCCGTGGCTCTCCCTTTTCGAGGGGCCCCCCTCCCACGCCCCCCTCTGCAGCCGGGCAGGCAGCCCCAGCCCCCCGGCCTGCCGCCCCTGGGGCCGCCCCCGCACCCTCTCCCTTGATGCCAAGCTCAGCACCCTGAAGGGGCGGGGGTCCCGACGGGTGGGCCCCCCGTCGTGCCCCTCGCCCCCCGGCTCTGGGTCCTCCAGTAGCGGCAGCAGCAGCCCAGCTGCAGAGCACACCCCCCCTGTGCCCCCCAGTCCCCTTCAGTC
The DNA here is from genome assembly GCF_023634085.1 of Falco cherrug. Classification (NCBI taxonomy): domain Eukaryota; kingdom Metazoa; phylum Chordata; class Aves; order Falconiformes; family Falconidae; genus Falco; species Falco cherrug. The sequence goes on from NC_073697.1 coordinate 38,320,586, forward strand.
CCGGGTCTGAGCCTGGGGACCTGCAGGACCCTGGGGGCATGGGGGCCCCCGGCCTTCGGCGCCCAGCGTGGCTGGGGAGGGGTGACACTGGGGGAGGGGTCTTACCTGGGCAGGGGGCAGGGGCTCCCAGCTTCTTTTCTTGGGGAGAAACTGGAATTTCTGCCGCAGGGGGGCCAACCCACCATTGCAGGGTGGGCTCAGGGCTGAACCCCCAACAAACTGGGGGGGGGGGGGGCATGTTACCCCTGTCCCGGGTGGGTGCTGGGGGCTGACTCCACCCCCTCTATGGCAAGGTGGGTGCTCAGGGCAAACCCCCCACGTACAGTGGATGTGTCTAACCCCAGGGGGGCACAGGGGCTCCCTCAGCTCTGCTTTCCCTCACCTCTAACCCTGGGGGCTGCCTGCCCCAGCCCCCCACTCCACACCTCCTGGGGGGGGCAGCGCCCCCCAGTAGGGACCAGCCCTGGCTTTCCTGGGCTGGGAACCCAAAGCTGCCACCTCCTTAATATGCATTAAAATTTATTTAACAGCCACTGTGCCTGATTGGGGGGAGGGGGGGGGGGGGAATAGCGTGGGGGTCCCTCTGCCCAGCCTGGCCTCCCTGGGGTGGGGGTCCATGTCCCCCCACCCCCGTGCAGTGTGCTGGGGGTGCTAGCTTCCCCTCCCACCTCCAAAACTGCTTATTGGGGTGCAAAGGAGTCAGGGGGGCTGCAGCCAGAGCCCTGGGGGGAAGGGGGGGGGGAATGTGCTGTGCTGGGGAGGGGTTATGGGAAGGGTTTGTGATGTGCAGGGAGGGTCCAGGGCTGAGGGGGTCAGGACTGCTGGCCATGGTGCCATACAGATACCCCCACCCCCCCAAGGGGGTGCTGAGCCCCACCCTGGCTACACGGTGTGGGGGGAGAGGTCCTCATCCTCGGCGGGGGGGCTGGTGCCCCCGGGCAACTGCGGGTGGGGGGCGTCACGGGCCAGCAGCAGGGCGAAGCCTGGGCAGAGAGAGGGTTGGGGGCTGAGGCTGAGGGGGGGGGGGGGTCCATGGGGAGTCCAGGGATGGGGGTTTTGGGGTGGGTCTCAGGGGAGATACGGGGGGGGGGTGGGGGTAACAATGGGGGGAAGCTGGAGGCAGGGGGGGTGGTAGAGGGATGAAGGAGTCTGGGGGCAACAGGGGTGGGGGGGGGGTATGGGGAGGGTTACCTGGCTTGGCTTTGTGCAGCGGCTCTGGCAGGAGAATGCTGTCTCTCGGCTCATCCCCCTGCAAGACAAGGGGGGCCCTGAATGGTGCCCACCACCCCAGCCGTGCCCATCCCCCCACCCAGAGACCCCCTCAGCCCCCCTGCTCTGTCCTGCCCCCCAGCCACGTCTCCCCTCCAGCCCCACCTGCCCAGCCCAATCTTACACCCCAGCACCAACTCCCTTGCCCCTGCACTGTACCTGGCCCAACCATGGCCCCCGCCCCAAAACCATCCTCCCCCAAGCCCCACGCCACCCCCAGCCAGTGCCATACCTCCCGCGGGGGGGGTGTCCCGCTCCCAGGGGGCTGGCCAGCCCCCCGGCTCGTGGCCCCCGACGCTGTTGAGCCCCGAGTTGCCTCCAGCCAGCTGCTGCCCCCCAGGCCCTAGGGGAGAGGGGCAGCTGAGCCCCACGCCAGCCCAGTGCCTGGGCAGGGGTCTGGGGTGCGGGACACACCCCCACCCCACCACCCCCCAGACCCACACAGGGGTCCCAGCCACCCACCTGGCTGCGGTCCTGGGGCTGTCGAGCAGGAACGGGCTGGATGCTGTGGCGGGCTGGGGCTGCGCGGGGGGGTCCCGGCCCCTGGCATTGGGGCAGGTGCCAACCCGGGCAGGGGGGGACCCCCCCTGGGGACTCAGGACCCCCTTGCCCAGCTCCACTGGCAGCCCCAGAGACCCCCATGCTGGGGGACTGGGGAGGGGGAAGGTGTCCAGGGGGGGCCCATCCTCATCCGGCGGTGGTGCGGGGGGGCTGGGAGGAGGCAGTGGCATGGCCTCCTCGGGGTCTGCGGGGGGCTTCCAGGGGGGGCTGCCAGGGGACCCCAGCCCGGGAGTACTGCAGGGGGGCAGGGACTCACAAGTGCTGTCAGAGGACTCCGACCCGGGGGGGGCAGGGGGGCACCCCGTCCTGGGGGGACTGGCAGGGGGCAGGGTCCCTGGCCCAGGCCTGGTGGGGGGGGGCCCAGCCCTGGCCAGGCTGGGGGGCCCGCAGGTGGTACAGGGAGGGGGGGGGGGCTGTCCCTATGGGGCTGGCCAGAGGGGGGGGGCCCGCCTCCACAGGGCTGGGGGGGCTCCCTGGGTTGGCACAGGGAGGGGTCCTTGTCCCTGTGGGGCTGGTGGCATGGAGGGGCCCTGCCTTGGCTGGGCTGAGGGGACTCCCTAGGGTGGCACAGGGAGGGGTCTCCCTCCCCATGGGGCTGCTGGGGGTCCCAGTGGTGGCACATTGAGGGGTCACTGTCCTCATGGGGCTGGGGGGGCTCCCCGGGGTGGAACAGGGAGGGGTCCACATCCCCATGGGGGTGGGGGGGTCCCCAGTGGTGGCACAGGGAGGAGTCCCTGTCCCCATGGGTCTGCAGGGATGCCCTGTGGTGGCACAGGGAGGGGTTCCCCTCTCCGCGGGGCTGGTGGGGAGGGGAGGGGGGGGGGCGGGGGGGGGGGCGGGGGGGGTACAGCCCTGAATGCCCCGGGCTGAAGGGGTCCAGGCAAGGGTGGGGGGTCCGGCCGGCGGAAGATGAAGGCCGATTCCGTCAGGCTGCGCTGGTACCGCAGGAACGGCCGCCGGGCACCTGGGGTGTGGGGAAGGGTCAGCAGCCAGACGTGCCCACCCAGGAGGGGTGTCTGCAACCCCCACTCCCGGGCAGGCAGCACCCAGAGCCAGCACCATCGCCCCCCTCCATGGGGGCACCTACCAGGCCTGGTGCCAAGGTGGGGTGTGGGCAGTGGGGTGCCAGAGGTGGACCCTGAGCGCTCCCGCTGCCGGAAGAAATCCCGCGGGTTCTGCGAGCGCTGGGAGACCAGGACGGCCGCCTCCTGCTGGCACCCACAGACCCGTCAGTGGGGCCACAGCATGGCCATGCGGCATGGCCAGGGGCCCATGGCATCATGGCACAGCCACGTGGCGCCGCAGCACAGCCAGGGGCATGCAACACGGCCGGTGGGGGCATGTGGCACCATGCCATGGCCATGTGGCACTTCGGTGCAGCCAGGGGCACGTGGCACCAAGGCACGGCCAGGGACACACAGCACAGCCAGGGGCACACAGCACAGGGACACAGCTGGGGGCACACGGGGCAGGACAGGGCACTCGGCCCCAGCACTCACAGCCGCCTTCTCAATGGACTCGCTGCGCCGGCCGCGGTCCCGCATGGCCTCCTCATACTCCCGCTGCTGCTGCTCCTGTGAGGACATGAATGGCCAACCCGTGGCCCCCCCAGATCCTCCAGCCCCCCCAAGACCAGCTGCCCCGCTCACCCATCGCGCCTTCTCCTTCCTCCGCTCCTCTGCCTCCAGCCGCGCCTGCTCCTTCCTGCGAGGGCAGGGAGCGTCAGGGGGGCACAGGGGACACGGTGGGCATGGGGGGCACGGGGAAAACCGTGGGGCACAGGAGCCTCAGTCCTGCTGTGGGTCTCTGTGCTCAGAGCCATGCAGGACAGGGGGCACAGGGCTGGGGAACCTGGGTGTGTGTGGGGCTGCAGGTCCCATCATGGCCATCTGTGGTCAACACCCCTGTGTGGGTGGGGGCACTGGAGGGGGGGGGGGGGACGGGTGTCCCACGACGCTGCCCTCACCGCTGCTCCTCGATCATCCGTTCCTTCTCCTTGAAGCGGAGCTCGCGTTCAGCTGCTTCACGCCTTTCCTCTTCCATCCGCTCCCGCTCCCAGCGCTTGCGCTCCTCCAGCACCCGCCGCCGCTCTTCCTCCTTGCGCTGCTCTTCCTCACGCTGCAGCCGCACCACGCTCAGCACCGTGCTCGGCACCGGGACCCCTGCCAGGCTCAGCCCCGTGGCCCCGAGCCAGCAGCTGTGACCCTGGACCCAGGGATGCCCGTATGCCTGTTGGGGATGTAACCAGCCCCTGTGCCCCCCGTGCCCCCCAGCCTCACCTCGGCCTGGGCCCAGAAGGAGTCCCGCTTGGTCCGGTGGATCTCCAGCGCCGGGTTGGTCTTGCGGTAGTTGGTGCCCTGTGGGGACCCAGCTGGGGTCTCAGGGCAGGACCAGCCAGGACCCCCAGGATGGCATCAGGAAGGTGGGCAACAAACCCATCACCCTGTTGGGTGCCCTCCCAGCCAGACCCCCTGGGACCCCTCACTCACCACCAGCTCCTGGGCATCCGGGGGGGGCACCCTCCTGGCCAGGGCAGGGGCAGCGGTGGGGGCCAGCTGTGCCAGCGCTCGGCTCAGTCCCTCCTGTGTCACCTCCTCGACGCGGCGGGCACTCAGCACCACGCTGGCCTCCTGCCGCCGAGACAGGACGGCGTCATCCTCCCTGCCAAGCACCCACGGCCCCCCCCACTCTGCTCCCTCCCTGGATGGATCTGCAGCCTCCCCAGGGAATCCTGGCGTCATTCCCTCACACACACTTGCCGCCTTCAGATGTGGGGCTGAATCCAGATGTGGGGGCCAGATCCAGATGCGGAGCTGGATCCCAGACATAGGACCCAGGCAGCTCCCCGGGGGGTGAGGCAAGGGCTGGGGGTGGGGGGCAGGATCCCACCAAGCCAGGGCAGGAATCCGGCGGGGTGGGGGCAGGGAGCTCAACCACAACCCTGGCTCGTCGGCCAAGGCTGGGAACTGGGAACGGCAGCGTCTGAGTCAGCAGAGCCAGGAATGCACCCGGCGCAGCAAGCAAAGGTCGGGGCTGGCTGGGATGGGGGGGATGGACATGAGGGGGCATGGGACTCAGTCCCCAGCCCTGGCCACACAAAGGGACAGGGACGGGGTCCCGCACCCCACACACACACACTCACCCTGAAGAAGGCTCTGATGGTGGGCAGATGCCTGGCACACGCCTCTCGTTGGGACTCTGGCGCCTTCTCCCCAACCTGGCACCAGCACACACCACTTAGGCTGGCACCCTGTGCCACCTCCCTGTCTCCCAGGACCCCGGGGTAGGGGGTAGGGTGCTCAGAGCCCCCTGCCCCAACCCCTGCACTCACCCAGTTGATGAGGACGATGCGGTGAGTACCAGTGCCAGGGTCTTGGACACGGCACAGACCGTACATGATGCTGGTGGTGGAGAATTTTTCGGCCAGCTCATCCGGACCCCCGGCTACAAGGAGGCAGTGGTCAGGGGGTGTGTGGGCACAGTGGGACCCCCCAGTACTCCCCAGCCACGCCAGGGGGCTGGCAGCATCGCCCCCCGTTACCTCCAGAGTCCAGGAGTTTGAGGTCATGGTACTTCTCATAGGCGAAGACAGCCCTGGGGGGCAGAGGTGGGGTTGGGGTGGGGGGTGGGCAGCAGAGCAGCATGGGCAGCTGCCTTTGCCCCAGCAAGGTCACCTGCAGTAGGCGGCATGGCCACCCAGATGCTACTGGCCATGGCCAGCAGCGGCCACCAACCCGCCGTGAGCAGTGCTGGCCGGCGGGTGCCCCTCCCCGGGGCAGAGGGGTCGGTGGCAGCAGCTCTCCCAGGGGAGGGAGCCAGGGGCTGCCACAAGGAGAGCTTGGGGGCAACACAGGGGGAGGCAGCCTGGGGACTTGCCAGAGCCAGGGGCACCCCCTGTGCCCCCGCCCCCCGGCTCGGTGTTGTCTGCCTGGGCTGAATTTGTGGAAGTGCTGCTGGCAGCATCCGCCCCGGGGACAATGGGGCCGCGGGAAGCAGCACAGCGGCAAGGCCCCTCGGCCCAAGCCCCTCAGGGCGATGCTGCTGTCGCTCAGCACTGGGCTGGCACCTTGCGGGGTGCCGGGGACGCCCCTCCCCACCAGCCGGGCAGACCCTGACCCACAGGCCCCCCACCAGCCTTGTACTCCCCCTGCCTGCCCAGGGAGAGGGGAGCAGTCCTGGCCCCTGGCTGTGCCGGGACCCCCTGCCCTGGGCTGGGGGCAGCTCTGGGCCCAGGACCCCTCGCTGGCAGAGGCCCTGGCTGGGCATTCCCCAGCGGCCGTGCTGCCTCTTTGTCTCCGCATGGCTCCGATTACAGACACATGTGGCAGCACGCTGCGCTCCGCGCTGCCTGGGACTCGGCCCGGCTCTGGGAGTGTGTGCGCAGCATGGCACGACAGGACATGGCATGGCAGGACATGGCACGGCACGGCTCTGGGAGCACGTGTGCAGCATGGCGTGGCATGGCAGGACATGGCACGGCATGGCTCTGGGAGCACATGTGCAGCATGGCACGGCATGGCACGGCATGGCAAGGCATGGCACGGCATGGCACGGCACGCTGGCAGCATGTGGCAGGAGCGGGTGCTGGAGGAAGGCCAGCCGAGCTCCGGTGCTGTGGCACGCCAGCCCATCAGTGGTCTCGGGGCAGTGGCCGGGTGGCATCAGGGCAAGGCCCACCATGCCACCACAGGGCTGCGGGGCAGCTATGGGGGCCAGTGACCCCCTGTGCTGGTGATGTCAGCCCAGCGGGTGAGGCCGCGCCGGCCAAGGCCGCGGCACGAGGTCTAGGAGGGCGCCGGCTCCGGCCTGCGCCCATGGCACTGGTGCGGGACCGGCCCGGGACCCCCGGCCCAGGGGCAGGGCAGGACACCGCGCTGCCCCGCGGTGCGGCCGGGCCGGGGGGGCGCTGCCGGGCCGGGCTCCCCGTGCCCCCCTGGGAGCCCCCGGCCCACGCGGCACCGGAGGCAGGGAGCGGCGCTCGGCTGCTGCCACCCGGCAGTGCCCCCCGGGCACACCCTGGCGCTCCCAGCCCGGCGGCGGCGGGACCGGCAGGGGCAGGGCGGGACCGGGCACCCGGTTCCCAGCGCGGCGCGACGGGCGGGGCTCAGCCCCGGCCCCCTCCGGCCCCGCACCCCCGGCCCCGCGGCCCGGCCGGGACCCCGCTGCGATCCAGCCTCCCCGCCCCGGCCCGGTGCTGCTGTCGGTGCCCCGTGTGTCTCAGACCGACTCCCGCCGCCCGCCCCGCCCGTGCCGCTGCCCGGTGTCCATGCTCCGTCCCCGTTCCCGCTCCCGGTACCCGATACTCGATGCCCGGTGCCCGTTCCCGCTCCCGCTCCCAGTGCCGGTGTCCGCTCCCGGCGCCCGTCCCCGCTCCCGGTGCCCGTCCCCGCTCCCGGTGCCCGTCCCGTCCCCAGCCTCACCAGTTGGTCCCGGCCCGGGGGTTGCCTACGTCCTCCTTGGCCGCCAGCAGCGCCAGCCGGTGCCGCTCCAGCCCCGGGGCCGCCATCCCGCGCCCGTCGCCGCTGCCCGCGGCCCCTGCGCCCGCCCCGCCCCGCCCCGCCCCACCGCCCACGGGCGGGACCGGCCGGCACCGGGCGGGGCAGCACCGGGAGCAGCCGGGGCGGGCGGCACCGGGCAGGGGTGCTGTGCGGGGTCCCGCACCAGGACATGGGTGCTGTGCAGGGTCCTACACCGAGCGTGGGTGCTGTACACAGTCCCACAGTGAGAAGTGGGTGCTGTGCAGGGGTCCACGCTGGGCCGTGGGTGCTGTGCAGGGCCCTGCACTCGGACAAGGGTGCAGGTCCCAGGGTCCCGTACCAGGACACGGGTGCTGTGCAGGGTCCCACACCAGGTGTGAGTGCTGCACAGGTCCCAGAGGAGCAGAGGGGCAGCGTGTGGGACTGCAGGTAAGGTGTGACACCCAGCTGTGGCAGGGCAGCAGGCAGGGCAGCAGGCAGGGCTGTACAGACAAGCCGGGGTGCAGGATGCTCAGCCCTGGGCTGGGGCTGGTGTGGGGGTCCCGTCTCCATCCCTGTCCCCATCCCGGCACAGCTGCACTGGCCTGCTCCCATGTTTGGTCACCGCTGCCCTCAAAGCCCCAGGGAGGGCAAACACTGCAGCTGGGAAACAGGGCTGTGGGGTGGGGCAGCCCCTGTCCACCTGCCCCCCCATCCCAGGCTCCACGTGCCACCAGGCCCCATGCGCCCAGCCTCCCAGCAAGGGGACCCGTCTGCTGTGGCCACCAACTCACCTTGGCCACCAGCCCATTATGGCCACCAATTCTGTGAGCCCCCACCTGCCGTGACACCCCCACCCCCCCCCAGTGCCACTCTGGTGCCCTCCCGGGGAGCCCAGTGGAGGCTTGTGGGTGTTGGGGGCACCGGCAGTGCTGGTGGTGTTACTGGTATCACAGGTCTGTGCTGGAGCACCCTGATGTCACTGTCCTCACTTGTGTGTGCTGGTGCTGGTGGTTCATACTGGTGTTCACTGGTGTCACAGGTGAGAGGTGGGCGCTGGCTGTGCCGGGAGGCTGGTCTGCAGGGGTGAACAGTGTCACTGGTGGTGCTGGTGTCACTGGTGTTGCTGGTGCTGCTGGTGTCACTGGTGTTGCTGGTGTCAGTGGTGGTGTCAGTTTCACTGCTGTCGCTGCTGTTGCTGATGTTACTGGTGTCACCGGTGGTGCGGGTGTCACTAGTGTCGCTGGTGTCTCCGGTGCCGCTGCTGTCGCCGTTGTGGCCGCTGCTGCCGGTGCCCCGCCGCGGGTGGGCGGGGCGTGGTGATGGGGGCGCGTCCCGGCCCCCCCGCCCCCCCGAGGAGGGGGCGCGGCCCCGCGCGCCGGGGAAGGGGCGGTGGGAGGGGGGGGCGGGCGGTCACGTGGCCGCGGCGCCCCCTGGCGGCGCTCCTTTGTCCGCGCGCGGGCGGGGCGGCGGCGGGGCGGGGTGGCGGGGCGGGGCGTGGAGGGGCGGGGCGGGCGCGGATTGGCGGGATGGGCGGGGCGGGGCGGGCGGGGCGGGGCGGCGCGGCGGGGCGGGCGCGGATTGGCGGCGGGGCGGGGCGGGGCGGGGCGGGGCGGGCGGGGGTAGCGGGCCCGGGCGGCGGCGCGGGCATGGGCGGGGGGCGGCGCTGAGCGCGGCCGCTCCGTGCGGGGCCGCTCCGTGCGGGGCCGCTGCCCGGGCCCGGTCGCCCGCCCGCGGGGCCGATGGACCTGGACGTGGACTACGAGCGCCCCAACGTCGAGACCATCAAGTGCGTGGTGGTGGGCGACAACGCGGTGGGGAAGACGCGGCTGATCTGCGCCCGCGCCTGCAACGCCACGCTCAGCCAGTACCAGCTGCTGGCCACGCACGTCCCCACCGTCTGGGCCATCGACCAGTACCGCGTCTGCCAGGAGGTGCGGGGCGCCGGGGGGGCGGCGGGCACTGGCAGGCGGCGCGGGGGGGCGGCGCCGGGGGCCGGGGCCGGGGCCGTGACGGCGGCGCTCCCTGTCCGGACAGGTGCTGGAGCGCTCCCGGGATGTGGTGGACGAGGTCAGCGTCTCCCTGCGCCTCTGGGACACCTTCGGGGACCACCACAAGGATCGGCGCTTCGCCTATGGCAGGTGGGACCGCGGGTGCCCTGAGCCGCACCACCAGCACCCCAATCCCTGCCACTAGTACCTCAACCCCTGCCACCGGCACTCCGACCCCTGCCTGCAGCACCCCGACCAGCCACTGGCACCCCAACCCCTGCCATTGGCACCCCAACCTGGCACCCTGACCCCCACCACTGGCACCCCAGTCCCTGACACCAGCACCCCAACCTAGCACCCTGTCCCCCCAGCCCTGCTCCTGCCCTGTCTGTCCAAGGGCACGTGGGGCCGAAGGGGCCCCCTGGGCTCCTGCCAGTGCCCAGAGGGCAGCTCTGGCACCCCAAACCCTCGGGGGCTGGGAGTGCCCCCACCTCCCGGCTTTGGGTGCCCCGGGGGCACCGTGGCCCCAGCTGGGGCAGCAGTGGGGCTGTGCACCCTGACAACTGGGCAGGGAACCCTGGGTGCTTGCAGCTTCCCCGGGGGGCAGCTGGCACCAGCTTCCCCAGGGCTGTCTTTCTGGGGAGGGGGGTGGCCCTGGGGTGCCAGGACCCTTCCCTTGGGGGTGCTGGCCTGGCAGCGGGGGATGCCTCTGGGCCATGGCCAAGCAGTCACCAGCCCCCCGGCCCCGCCACACTGTAAACACCACCCTTCCCGTGGCTGCTGGCACGTCCAGGCTCTTATCGGCCGCCGCACCGTGCCAGCACGGCTCGGCACTCTCTAATCTCCCCTCTGCACTGCCCCAGGGTCAGGGGCCAGAGGCCGGGATGGCCCCACGGGGTGGGGGCACCCCTGGCCAGGGGATATGGGGGGCTGCCCCAAGGTGCTCGGTGCTGCCAGCCGTGCTGGGTCTGCCGGCTCCGACCCCTGGGGTGGTGGATGCCGGGTCCTGCCTCGGGCCAGCATCACCCCTGGGTGAGTGGTGACTCCCATGCTGGCCAGGGGCCCGCGGGAGGCAGCGGGTGGCGTCTATCTTGGTCCCTGACATGGGCCTGGCTCCAAGCGGGCCTCCTGGTCACATCTTGGCAAGGCGCAGACTAAAAACAAACCAGGTCTGGGGCCACGTGGCTGCTCCCGGCCGCCTTATAAGGCCCCGGGAACCGCAGGGACCTGGGCGCTGCTGGCACCTTCCGCGTGTCCCCTGTCACCTTGCCTGGGGAGGCTCCCCCGAGCCACTGGCAGAGCTGGCGTGGGGCTGGGACAACGGTGGCAGCCTGACAGCCCCGTGCCAGGGTGGCCAGGCAGGGTTGGTCCCTGCAGCCCTGCCCATGCCAGGGGCTGGCTCATGCTCCGGCACTGGCCTGGTTGCACTCCATGGGCCCCTCCTTGCACCCACCTGTGCTTGGCTGCTGCCCCAGTGCTCTGCTGCGGGGTTCAGGGGCCAGGGCAAACCCTGTGCTGTGCCGTGCCAGCGCTGTGCCAGACCCAAGCTGGGCTGGCCCTTGGCTTGGCTGACCATGGTGACCCAGAGCTGGGTGTCCTTGGCTTCCTCCTTGGTCTTGGGGGGCTCCCAGGGGCCATGGGACAGAGCCTTGCCAGGGCAGGCGGGGGTTCCCAGGCTGGGGGTGGCTGTCTCCAGCGATGCCTGGTCCGCCTGGGCAGGGATGGGATCTCTGTGGCATTCCTCGAGCAAAGCAGGGTGCAGGGGTGGCCAGGGGATACAGAGGTGACAGGGGGTTGTTATTGGGGCAGGGCTGCCTTCACCTTCCTCCTCCTTGTGGCCACAGGTCAGATGTGGTCGTGCTGTGCTTTTCGCTGGCAAACCCCAACTCCCTGCGCCATGTGAAGACGATGTGGTACCCTGAGATCAAGCACTTCTGCCCCCGCACACCCATCGTGCTGGTGGGGTGCCAGCTGGACCTGCGCTATGCCGACCTGGAGGCTGTCAACCGGGCCCGCCGCCCCTTGGCCAAGTGAGACTGCCATGCTGGGCGGGCAGGGGGTGGCTGGGGGCCAGGCTCTTCCGCACGTGGTGACGCAGCCCCACTCTGTCCCCCCCAGGCCCATCAAGCCCACGGACATCCTGCCACCGGAGCGGGGCCATGAGGTGGCCAAGGAGCTGGGGGTGCCCTACTACGAGACCAGTGTGGTGGCCCAGTTTGGCATCAAGGACGTCTTCGATAATGCCATCCGTGCCGCTCTCATCTCCCGCCGGCACCTCCAGTTCTGGAAGTCCCACCTGAAGAAAATGCAGCGGCCACTGCTGCAGGCCCCCTTCCTGCCCCCTAAGCCCCCGCCACCCGTCATCCAGGTCCCCGACCCGCCGGCCAGCCGCAGCTGGGGCCCTGCTGCCCTCTTCTGCACCCCACTCTGTGCCGACGTTGTCTTCCAGCTGCAAGGCGGACAGCAGGTCTTTGCCCACCGGGTCTACCTGGCTACCTCCTGCTCCAAGTTCTATGACCTCTTCACCCTGGAGGGGCCACGGGGGGCGGGAAAGGAGCCTGCTGTCCGCACGAAGAGCCTGGACGGGGAGCGGGGGGTCCTGGCTGTGGGGGCGCACGCCCCGCTGCGGACTTCGCAGAGTGATGATGCGCTGCGGCCAGCAGCAGGGGACGGCGGGGCGCCAAGTGGTGGCAGTGGCCGTGACCTGTCGGCGTGGGGCCGCGGCTTCATCAGCATGCACTGGGAGCTGGTGGCCGACCCAGTGGCAGGGCGAGAGAAGCGGATGGCAGTGGTGTGCATGGACCGGCGGGTGCAGGCAGAGCCCTTCCGCGCCGTGCTGGAGTACCTCTACACGGGGCGGCTGGACCAGGCGCGTGGGGACCTGATGCAGGTGGCCACCATTGCTGAGCTGCTAGAGGTCTTTGACCTGCGCATGATGGTGGCCAACGTGCTCAACAAGGAGAGCTTCATGAACCAGGAGATCACCAAGGCCTTCCATGTCCGCCGTGCCAACCGCATCAAGGAGTGCCTGGGGAAGGGGGTCTTTGCAGGTGGGGGGGGGTCCCTGGCCAGCGGGAGCAGAGGGAGGGCCACCAGGGCTGCCCTGGCTGGGGACATCATCCAGCTCCTTCCCCTCTGGCTGGGTGTCCTGGCTCCTACAGTGCCCTGCCTGGGCCCAGGGCTCCCAGCCAGCCTGATCCCCCTCCTTCTGCCATGAATGCTGTGGTCTGGGGGTCCTGGAGCCCTCGTCCCTTCCCCGTGCCATCCCCAGCACATGTGGCAGTACCACGCTCCCTGTGCTGGGTCAGCCATGGTGGGGGCTGCAAGCAGTGCCCAGAGCGTGTGTCCCTGGGCCAGCCGTGGCAGGGGCTGAGGTGGCTGGGGGCTGGCTGTCCCTGTACTGATGCTGTCCCCTTGCCATCCCAGATGTGGTTTTCCACGTGGATGATGGGGCTGTGCCGGCGCACAAGCCCCTGCTCATTGCCGGCTGCGACTGGATGATGGCCATGTTCCGGGGGGCTTTCCGGGAGAGCTACGCTGCTGAGGTGAGGGGCCGCGAGGGACGGTGATGGTGGGAGGGGTGTCCCCACTGGCTCTGCCACAAGGAGGATGGGCATCTCTTGGCAGCATCGGCTCGCTGAGGACTGGGGGTTGGCTTGGACCCCCTGACCCTGGCACGTGCGAGTCCTGCTTTCCCTCTTGTTAGAGAGAAAGCAGGGGTCTGTGCCAGGGCGGCGGGGGGGCGGTGCCAGGGCAGGTGCTGCTGGCAGCGGCTCTGCATGCCGGGCCCCCCCAGACCCCCTGTCCCACAGGTCTCCCTGCCCGGCACCAACTGCGCCTGCCTGCGCGCCGTCCTTGACTTCCTCTACACCGGCGTCTTCACCCCCACGCCTGACCTGGACGCCATGGAGCTCCTCATCCTCACCAACCGCCTCTGCCTGCCCCGGCTGCAGGCGCTCACAGGTGAGGCCCAGGCACCCCTGCCCCCCCCCCCCCCCAGCCCCCTGCCGGCCCCCGCTGATGTCAGCTGCCAATATTACGGTGCTGCAGGGACAGGGATCGATGTGTCCCCAGTGCGTCATTAATGGGGTCCTTATGTAAGAGCCGGATGAGCCCATACCCCCAGGGCACAGCCCGGCTGCTGGGGCGCATGTCCCGGCACACGTGCTCTCCCCGGTGCTGACGGTTGTCCCCCTGTCCCCCCCCAGAGCAGTACGCCGTGGATGAGCTGCTGCGAGCCTTCATGCAGCGGGTGGAGATCGACGAGCAGGTCATCATCTACCTGGAGATGACGCAGGTATGTGGTGAGGCGGCTGCGCTGCAAGCCCTGCAGCTCTTGGGGGTGGGGTGGGGACCGTGGGGTGCGGGCAGCTGCCTGCACCGTGCACCCTGCTCAGCCTGCCCCTGCCCGCAGTTCCACAATGCCCGGCAGCTGGCCGCCTGGTGCCTGCACTACATCTGCACCAACTACAACAGCGTCTGCCGCCGCTTCCCCCGTGAGATGAAGTTCATGTCCGCAGGTAGGGCGCGGGGGGCCGAGGGCAGCGTGGGGGGCCGTGCCGCGCTCTGACCGCGGTGCCCCGGCCCTGCAGAGAACCAGGCGCACTTTGAGCGGCACCGCTGGCCGCCCGTGTGGTACCTGAAGGAGGAGGACCTGTACCTGCGCTCCAAGAAGGAGCGGGAGCGGGAGGAGCAGCTGCAGCGCAAGCAGCACACCCGCAGCAAGTGGTGCTTCTGGCGGCCCTCGCCCCACGTCTCCTGAGCCGGGGGACAAGGCCGGGCCAGGGGCTGCCCGCTCAGCCCCTCACCCTGCCGAGGGCTGCCTACCCCGGCCACTGCCTGTTTACACCCCCCACCCCGGCTGTTTACAGGCGGTGGGCCACGGCCCGGCCCCCCCACCGTCCCACCGTGCCTTTCCCCGGCGCGGGAGCCATCCCGGCAGGGCGCCCCGGCCCCGGCCGACGCTGGTGCTACCTCTGATCGAGCAGTATTGCGGGGCTGGGGGCAGGCGGGGAGTGGGGGTCTGCCGGCCTCCCGGGGGCCCCCCTCCCGTGCCAGGTGCTCCCCCGGGCAGGGCTCGCTGGTGCTGTATTTTCCCCGTCCCCCGACAGAGGCGGGGGACCAAGCTGTGAGCGGGGCAGGTGGGTGGGGTGGTGGGCATGGGGCTCCTGGGGGTCCCTGGGTGCTTGTGTGGCTGTAAGAGCCGCTCCTGCCTGGGGGGAGGGCGGCCTGGCCCCCCCAGCTCATCTCTGTGCCTTGGACGTGCCCCTGTGGGGCCATGGGCTGTGTCCCTGCGGCAGGGGCCATCGTCCCCGGCCCGGGTGTCCCGGGGCCAAACTGCACAACCGTTTTTACACTTTTTTACCCTCACCCCATGAGCACACTGGCCCTTGGGCCCCCCTGCCCCCAGGGCCCCCCCAGCATGGTGAGCAGGGCTGCCAATGCCTCTCAGCATCGGCTGTTTTAACCTTTAATAAAATCTTTTGTAACGGGCCTGGATTCTGTGCTCCCCACCCACTGCTCGGCCATTGCCCACCCGGTCCCTCGACCCACTGCCCAGGAAGGAGCAACACGGGGTAGGGGGCTTCATTCAGGTGCATTTATCATGGGTAGGGGGTACACACCACATGGGGAACAGAAGCATGGGGTCCTGACCCACAGTGGGGAGGAGATGGCATGTGCGGTGGGACTGACCCCTGTCTGGGGCGGGGGGGCTCACAGGTGGTGTGTGTTTGGGGAGAACAGATGACTGGGAAATTGGGGGGTGTCTCTGCCCCATAGCTTAGGGCTGGGCAGCACAGGGAGAGCTGGATCCCCAGCTCCGGCATGGCAGGAGGGGCTGGGGGCTGCAGGGGGGTCTCTCCCCCCCTTCCAGGGCCTGTCCTGGGTTGAGCTGGCTCCGCAGCGCCCTGGGAGCGGAGCCAGAGGCTGAGCTGGTCCCTGGGGCTGTGTCAGCTCCCGCGGCCCGGACGGGAGAGCTGGGGCAGGGCAGCCCCCGGGGGGCCAGGGCAGGGCCCAGGGCATGTCCTGGCGCAGCATCTGCCCCCCACTTCCCACACAGGCTGGTTAGGTCAGGGCCAAAGCCAGCAGGGTGGGGCAAGGGTGAGAACGGAGCAGGGGGACAGCACAGTGGCTGCGCTGGGGGGGGACACGACTGTCTCTGGGGGGCCCTGGCAGACAGCGCGGTGCAGCTGCCTCTGCCTCTTCCAGCCCCGGAGCACAGCTGCAGCCCTGCACATCTGGCCAGCGGCCATGGGGATGGAAGTGCCGTGGGGATGGAAGGTGCCACGGGGACCTGCGCGTCCCCATGTCTCCCTGGGGAGGGGCAGCAGCTCCTCTCCCCTCCCGGGTAACGGTGCTGCCCCAGGGGAGGGCGGCCCCGCGGGTGCTGCACCCACGAGGCGCCGTCGCCCCGGCTGGGAACAGCTCCCGAGGCTCTCCCGGCCGGAGCAGCGTGTCACACAGGTTTGCCCTGAATCCTCTCCCGTCTGCACCAAAGCTGCGGCTGGGAAAAGGGGAGCTGGTTCTGCTCCCTGCCCTGCTGGCCCGCCTACCCTGCAGGAAGGGCTGGGGGGGCCAGTGGGAGGGCAGCCCCCTGCTCACGGACCCACTCGGGGGCCTGCATAGCTGGAGCCGCTCCAGACCATGTTCCCGGCACATGGCCATGCCACGCTGAGGGCAGGTTCACTTTGGGAGCGAGGGGATCCTGGCTCAGCTGCACCTCTGCACAGATTTGCACCCCTGTGCCGCTGCTGCCCGGGCCCCATGGAGCAGAAGTGGGGGGTCTGCGATGCACTCCCCTTTGCCAACAGTGCTGCAGTGCAGCTGCACCGCAGTGCCAGGGTAGCCCAGTGCTCCCTGCCCTGGACAGACCCCGCAGCTCGCAGCCTACGTGCGGCCGTAGCGGAAGATCTCGCTCAGGTCGTAGCCGGTCACGGCAAAAGAGTTTCCCTCGGGGTCGCAGAAGCGGGCGCCACAGACCTGCGTGTCAGTCACACACTCGCCGTGGCAGTGCTCCACCTGCAAGCGGGGAGAGGAGCCGAAACGTGGCACAGCCACAGCCCAAGGACCTGCCTCAGGCCCCTGCCCACCTGCAGAGCCATCCTCTCGGGGTGACAGACAAGGACCGTGGGCATGTGGGCAGGCCAGTGGGCCGTGGCTTGAGCTTGCCCTTTCAGGAGCTCAAGAACCATATCCCCGTCAGACAGAGCAGCCTTCCCGGCTTGTACCTCTGCCAGTCTAGGACAGAACTGGGGATCGCAGCAGGGGACAGAAGACAGCCATGCTATCCCATGCTGCTCAGGCTGGGCCTGGCGGGGCTTCCACTGAGCCCTTCTCTGTGGTCATGGTGCCTCACCAGAGGCTGAGGACAGAGGACAGAGCAGGGCCTGTGCTGTGGCCCCACAGGGCAGCGATGCCTTGGAGCACCACCAGCCTGCCCCAGGCTCCCCACTGAGGGCTGCTGCTGCACAGACTCACCTCCACATCGCCCGTGTCCGGGTTCCTGCTGAGCTTCCAAACATGAACAAAGGAGTCCTCTGCACCCGACAACAGCTGCAAAGGGAGCGGGACAGAGGCCATGGGGACTGGGAGGCCAGAGGGATGCCATGGAGGTGGCAATGCCGTGTGCTGGGGCAAGGAAGCAGCTCCTGCCTGACCATCCGCAGGCTGCCACACTCCAGGCTGGTGGGCTGCTGGGGTGGGATGCCCCAGCACAGCCAGCCATACCTTTCCAGTCTGTGGTGCCAGGTCCAGTGCGTAGATCCAACGAGCGTGAGCATTGACCTCAGCGCGCAGGAGACCAGTTGTTGCCTCGTACAGCCGAATCTGCCCGTTTCCGTAGCCAGCAGCCACGATCCCATTCCACAGCTTCACGGAGGAGCAGGTGCAGCTGGGCACAGGGACACGTCTCACCTCCTCCCCTCCTGGCTGCAGACCCACATGCCGGGGGCTGGTGCTGGGTGTCCCCCTCCTGCCACCCTCCCATCCCTTGCGAGACACCAACACGGTCTGGCCGGGGATGTCTGCCACCGCGCACTCACAGGACCCCACTGCGTGGCTCCACCTGCCCCTCAGGATTACCCAAAGGCCGGGATTTTGCTAAGCAGGGCAAACTCCTCTCCTGTGCTCCAGACGCAGAGGGTCCCAGCGTCATCGGCGGTCACCAGGTCACCAGCCCCATCCTGTGAAGCAGAGGTGGGTCAGCGTCCGCCCTGGCGCCGCTTGCGGGGTAGCCAGCTATGCTGTTGGCAGCAAGCAGCTGACTCACGCCAGGCAGAAAGTTCTTGCTGCCCCAGTTGCCTGCACCACCGAAGCTGCTGCACAGCAAAGCCAGAGCCTGCAGCAGAACAAGCTTAAAGTTTAACAGCTCATAGAAACTGCTGACACCTTTTGTGAACGAGCAAGGCTTGGCTGGGATCACACACGGGCATTTCAGTTTAAACATGTTTGTGTTTAGCAACACTAATTACACATAGGATAAATTTCTAGGAAGAATTGCTGCATCTCCTCCCTCTGTGCCTGAGTCTCAACACCTCACCTTACAGGAACCTGGGATTTCACATGCCAGGCCCCGTCTCTCACTCACAAGCCTTTAACAAACCACAGTGAAAGTCCAAGAGAGCCACGTTAGAGGACAGTCACTGCAGAGAGAGGTAGATGACAGAACAGCTTTCACATAAACAAGCTCCATATCCAGGCTAATTGGGAACCAGTTCTAGGCAATTAATTGTTCAGGGGAGTCCCAAACGCAGAGAAAGTTAAATGTAACTAATTAAAGTATAGGAAAGTGTCCTCGTTGGGAAGGAGTCAGCCAATAATGAGGAATCCAATTAGTGTGTCTGCAGAGATGTCAGCCAGACTGGGCTGAATTGCAGGAAGCCCCATTCCGGTCCCAGACTGTGCTCTGTAATCAGGTGAAGTTATTTCATCTGCCACAAGACAGGTCACTGGTCCCGCTTACACCTTGGGTCGGTTATCTCCCTCCGCTGGCAAGGGGGAAAGGCTCATCCCTCCAGCCAGCACACAGGCACGGCTTTGCCCTCGGCTTCTTCACACCCCACCGCCCAGCCTGGGGAGGACAAGCAGGGTCCTGTCCCAGCAGCCAGTCCCCCGGGATGGCTCCGGAGCCATGGGTAGGACATGTCCTGTGCCCTCCTCTCGCCACACTCCCGCAGGGAGGCTCTGCTGTAGTAACTCGCCGCTCTAATGGCGAGAGCGTTAGTTTTCGCGTGGGTTTATTCGTGGCCAGTTTTGCCCATTTGCTCTTGTACCACAGCCAGCCTTAGCTCCAACAGCTCTGCTGTGTGCCAGCACTCAGCCCAATGGATCGTGGAATACTCTGGGCTGGCAATGAGCCATGCTCCCACAGCCATGCTGCTGCATGTGCGGTGGGATCGGCTCCTTCACTGTCTTTGTTGCCCCTCTCTGTGCCAGCATTTGCTCTCCCAGAGCCTGGGTGACCGGGCCTGAGATTCCATCAGCTGAGAAATGTGCAGAGACTGAGGTGCTGAGGCAGAGATCAGCTGAAGGCCAATGGAAATGGGGATGGTGGGATAATGGATGGAATAGCTGCTCCTAGCTGCCCAGGCAGCAAAGGGAACAGCCCTGGCATATTACAGTGTACATTTTAAACTACATTTGGCTCCGGTTTGCCTCATCTTGAGAGGCTGCGCTAAGCCATGGCAGGATGGCTCACAGGCTCCTGGGAGCAGGGCCGAGGAAGTAGCCATCCCAAGCCACCTCCTCCCTGAGATTTATCCCACCTGGATAGGGGAGATGCCCCTCGTGCAGAGGCAGCCACAAAAGCTAGCAACCCTGGTGAAGGAGATGGCAGAGCCACCTGCTCCCCTGCACCGTGGAGAGTGGCTGGCTTGGGGCACCTCTGCCACACCACAGCCTCCCCATGGTTTGCCCGCAACAGAGGTTGGGCTGGCCCCAGAGAGCACGGGCTCCCAGGGTGACTGGCTGCACTCCAGGATTGGCTCAGCCATGGCCTGGGTAAACCTCAGTTCCCAGAGCCAGCACCTCTGAGATGTCCCCGTGGGGCTGAGGGAACAGCTGGAGCCCCCACCACCCTCCCCCAAGCAGCAGGGACCCCACCAGCTGCTGACAGCTGACCCCACACATACCGGCGCCTGACCCAGCTCTGCTGCAATGTCAGTGATGGCATCACAGTGCCGCTCCAGGACCTCGCTCACCATGATGTTCGTCCCTTTGGGAGGGATGTCAAACACCAGCACCAGCCCAGAGGACGTTCCTGCGGGTGGGCCGGAGGAGGCATCAGCAGGGACTTGTCACACCCTGTCCTGGGACTGAGCCTCCAGCTGGGCTCCTTGCTCCCCCCGAGCCCTGCGGCCTCTGCAGGGCGGCTCCGTACTGATGCCACTCGCCAACCTGCCCCTCTGTTCGGCACAGTCGCTCCCACAGAGACACTGCGGGGCCAACCCAGCCCCATCGGCTGACCTCACGTCGCCACACCATCCCTGAGCCCCAGCACCACCCTCCCCTCCCATCTGGCCCCAAACTCCCCAGCCTGGCTCACCCACACAGATGAAGCGTCCGCCAGCTGCAGCAATCCCTCGAGCAAACACTGCTTGTGCTGAAGGGAAACCAAGAGCCGGTCACGACCTGCGGCAGCTCCCAGAAATAGGGAGACCAGCACAGCGGTGTGAGGCACCAGGGGCCTGTTTTGAGTGTCATTTTTAGGACAAGACCCACAGCTGCCATGCTGGGTGCTTCCAAGCCCCTTTCCAACCCCCCCAGGCCCCTGCTGAGCCAGGACAGAGAAGTCAGGGTGACGCTATGATCTTGTCCAGACCCTTCTGCAAGACTGCTGTGTCGGATGTCCTGGCTCAGTCCCAGCTGAGACTGGGAGCAAGGCTGCTGGGGTCTCTAGGCCAGGAGGAACTGGGCTGCGCTACAGGAATCACAGGCATCCAGGGAAGAAGAGTGGGCAGAGGGGCTGTGGGCTTCCCGCTGCACTCCCACCGGGATTTACCTGGAGGATGCTCTGTGACATCCAGCGCGTGCCAATAAACCATGATGGAGCCATCGGACTCGTACATCTGGAGACAGAGCAACGGGGTGAGGCCCAAGAGACTGGGGAAGTTTCTCTCAGGGCTTCAGGCTCAACCACTGCCCCTAGACAGCTCTCTGGGTGTGCAGCAGGACCTTCAGAAGGTTCCCCCGTGCACCCAGGAGCCCAGCTGTCCACACAAGCTCATCCTCCCAGTGTCATGACTTTGCTCCTCACCCTCCCCAGGAAACTGCCTCACCTGGATCCCTTTCTGAGAGGTCAGCACCAGCAGGACCCGCGATGGCAGGACACACCAAGCAGCCTGGAAAGAAAGGCAGCTCAGCAGGAGGCCGGGGAAGGGAAAGACAGGCCAAAAGCCCTCCCCACCTTCCAGGGGAGGGACAGTCTGCAGCTGACCAGAGACATGCATGTTTCTGGCTCCTGTCATGGGAGATGGGTTCCTACCATCCTCTGGGACCCCCCAAGGTCTCACAAACCTGCCCAGGATGCTCCTTCCCTCTCCCCTTCCCCATAATTAGGACACTGCAGGCTCCTGCTTCTGCCCAAGTAGTTCTACAGCCACATGCGCTCAGCTGGGAAGATCCTTCTTCGCCACTCCGTAGTACCACTGTCTCCTCCCCGCACTCGGCAGATGGCCTGTTTGGGCCTAGTGGTCAGTGGGTCCCATGTACCTGGCTTAGAGAAGGTCGGCATTTAAGCACAGACCTCTGCTAGGGCTGAGACACCCTGCCAAGTGAGCATCGTCCTCATTGGGGCACAGAAGGTAAAAGCAGAGACCAAGAGACGATGTCACAGCAAACCCCAGGCACTCCTTGTCACACTGCACTACCCCGTCCTGTTCCCACCAGCCCTGGTGAACCCTGGTGCTGGCAGCACCACACTCCTTCCACCTTCACATAGCCGTCCCTCCCTGCCATCTCCTCCACAGCCACACTGGGAGCCGCTTATTGGTTTAGTGGTTACTCCGCCTCCAACTTTGGAAGCAGCGGGCACTCCTTATGGTGCAGGTCAGGGAACCTGCTTTCTGCTGCTGCATGTCACAGCCCTCCCAGTGATGGGTCTGCTGGAAGGCTGGAAGTGAGAAGGTGGCAGATAATGGGCCGGTGAGCTTGCTCTCCCCGCTGGAGGATCTGCCAAGCAGGGCCTGAGCTGTACGACCCCGTGGCCCAAGCAGGGGTTCGGGCACGCTGCCTGTACCTGGGTGAGGAGGGATGTGCTGACGGTCATGCCGCCCTCCTTTGCCTGCAGCTGGCGGTGGGAGAAGCCGAGCCCATCGGCAGTGACCATGCTAAGGCTGGGGCCGTGCACGGTGCTGAAGCAGGTGAGCTGCCTGCCAGGCAGGGGCAGCACGCTCAGGTTGTTGTATAGGGCCGCGCTGCTGCTCTTCAGCTGGATGCTCTTCTCCTTGCGGTACATCCTGCAGGGCCGGGGCAGATCTGGGCACTGGCCATGCACTTCACTGCCGGCCTCCCGCTGCCCTCCCTGAGCCACCACTGCCGCGGCGCCCTCCCTGTACCCCTGCCAGGCCCTTCCGGCCCTCGGCTCTGCCCTGGCCCTGGGCTCACCCCCCGGCCCTGGGGTCCCCCGCCTCGGCTCTGGGGCTCCCCCTGCCCTCGGCCCTGGGTCCCCAGCCCTAGGATCCCCTCCCGACCTTGGGATCCCCTTTCAAGCCCTAGGCTGCCCTCTCCTTAGCCTTGGGTTCCCCTCACCTCGGCCCCGGTATCCCCCCCTCCTCGGCACGGGGTCCCCAACCCTGGCATCCTCCTTCCGGCCCTGGGATCCCTCTCCCCAGCCCTGCGATCCCCCCTCAGCCCTGAGATCCCCCCCACCCTTGTCCTGGGCTTCCCCCGGCCCCGGGATTCCCCTCCGGCCCTGGGCCTCCCCGGTCCCCGCCGTGCCCGGCACGGGAAGCTGACCCGCCGGTCGCCGCAGCCATGGAGACGGCGGCGCGGCGTGATGACGCAGGCGGCGGCAGAGGGGCGTCACGGTGCACGGGGGGCGGGGCCAGCGTTGCCGTGGAAACCGGGACGCTTCGCGCCTCGCGGCCGGGCGGCGGGATGGTGGTGCGGCCGGGGGCTGAGGTGAGCGGGGGGGTTGCGGGTGTTGGGGTGTGCTCGTACTGAGGGGCGCTGGGGGTGCTGGGGGGTACTGGGGATACTGGGCAGTGCCGGGGAGTACTGGGGTGTACTAGGGTGAGCTGGGGTGCATTGGGGTATGCTGGGGATATTGGGGAGTGCTGGGGGGTACTGGGGTGTATTAGGGTGTGCTGGGGTGTATTGAGCTGCATTAGGGTGTACTGGGACGTACTGGGGCCATGCTGGGGTGTACTGGGGTGCATTGGGGTATACTGGGGATATTGGGGAGTGCTGGGGGGTACTGGGGTGTATTAGGGTGTGCTGGGGTGTATTGAGCTGTATTAGGGTGTACTGGGACGTACTGGGGCCATGCTGGGGTGTACTGGGGTGCATTGGGGTGAGTTGGAATGAGGTGGTTTATACTAAGGCATGGTGGGGCGGGTTGGGGTGTACTGGGGTATATTAGGGTGAGCTGGGGTGACTTAGGGTGATTTGGGATGCACTGGGGCGTGTTGGGGTACGCTGGGAAGGTCTGGGATGCACTGGGGTGTATCAGGGTGTGCTGGGAAGAGCTGGGGTACACGGAGGTGCTGTGGGGAGCACCAGGACGCCATGTTAGAGCCGCCGCCGCCATGGGGCAGGGCACGGAGGCTCCCCCTGCTCCCCCATACCCGGTGTCACTGCTGAGGGCCTGGGGCAGCAGGGACCCCTGGGCCGCGAGCGAGGGGGGTCTCATCTCTGGGCCCTCTCAAGCTGAGGGGCACCGCAGGCTGCTTCCATCCTGGGAACCGTGTGGCCTGGCACGGTCCTGCTGCGGGTGCCCCCGCACCCTATGGAGAGGGCTGTCGTGTCTCATGCAGAAAATGACCCCCCGGGAGCGGGCGGCCGCCCCCAAGTCACGTGGGGAGAAGTCCCGGCCGCCCACCGTGGCCGCTGCCCGAGCCGCTGCTGGCCCTGGGCGCCTGCCTGAGGCCGAATGGCTCTACCTGCTCGGGGCCCGGCGGGCAGACAGGGACGTCGGGGACATCATCGCGGAGCTCATGGGCCGCCTGCTGGACGAGTGCTCCAAAGCCCACGCGGCTCAGCAGGTGGGTGTGCTGGGGGGGTGCTGGGTGCCCAGGGTGAGTGTGGGTCCCTCAGAGCCCCCACTCGGGGGGCGTGGGGCTCAGGCTGGCTCTGCCCGCAGTGCGTGCCCTTTGCCGTGGGCCAGGCACGGGATGCCCTCCTGCATGCTGTCCAGTGGCGCTTCCTGATGCGGGATGAGGGGGACACGGGTCACGAGAGGGATGGCATCTGGCAGGAGGATGAGGAGCCTGAGCCCTGCACCGTGGACTCCTGGGCACAGGGCTCTGTCCCTGTCCTGCACGCCCACCACTCGCTGGGCGAGGGAAAGGTGAGATGTGTCCTGAGCCTGCTGTGGCCACGAGCAAGCCCCACAGGGATGGGCTGAACCTGGGCTGCTCTGGGGCCAGGGGACACCTGCTGAGCCGCTGGGGAGCTCTGGCTCGTTTGTCGGGTCTGCCTGGTGGGTGTTTAGTTGTTGTCAGCATGGTTCCCTGCGTCATGGTGCTGGGTGCTGAACTGCCAGCACCCACACAGCTCCCGCACAACAAGGGGGCTGGGGCTGCACCCTCTGCCAGTGCTGCTGGGTCAGGGGAGGCAGCACCGATGACACCTGTAGGGCACCCCAGCATCCCAGCCCATGCCAGGTCCCCCTTTGCCCTCTCCCACGCAGGTCTCTGGTGCAAGGGCTGCATGCGAGCATGGAAGGCAGGACCCCTCTCCAGCACCCAACACTGGATCTCCCCCCATGCAGCCACTCTGTCCTGGCCAGGTCCCCAGTGCTTGTGCCATCCTGCCTGTGCCTGTGCCGTGCCACCTGGAGCCGCCGCAGGACAAGGCAGCCGTCAGTTCCCAACCCCCCAAGGGAAAACCTCCCCGTGCGTGGCCTCTGCCTCGGCCAGCCCCTCTGGCCAGGCCACCAGCCCCCTGCCCACCCTCCGGCCTGGCCAAGACCCCAGGGCAGCTGGAGCCAGGATGGTGTCTGCTGCAGTCACCCCACAGGGACACAGTGGGGAGCAGCGTCATGAGGGCCAGCAGCCACACATCACCATTGTCACGTCCCTCCTGCACCAGCCTGGTAACAATCTGGCCAGGGAGGCCCCTGCACAGCACAGGGGTGAAGCAAGAGGGGTCTGGCACCATGCTAGGGGTCCGCAGGCTGGGCCCTGGCAGCCGGCCTGAGCACTGGATCAAGCCCCAGGTGGAGGTGCTGGACCTGGACCTGGGTGCAGAGGCCAAGCTGCCTGCATGTCCCTGCGGTGGTGGCTGGCACAGCCAGGCACTGGAGCTGGGCAGCTTGCAGCTGCCCTGGGGGCTGGCCACCGTGGGACGGGGATGGCTCCAGCTGCTCCCCCCAGGGTCCCCACAGCCCCCGGGCCCTGTGCCCCGACAGCTTGGCTCCTTGCTGGACCCTGCTTGGCTGGCCCCTGGTGTGACCGTCCGATGGGGTGGCAGTGTGATACACAGGGTCTGCATCCCTGCACACGGTGAGGAGGAGGATGAGGATGGTGATGAGATGGGGGAGGCCAAGTGGGACCTGAGACCCATCTGCCCCACCTTGCCCTTCCCAGCCATTGTGGCCGAGCAGGTCATGGGTGATGGTGAGTGCTGAAGGCAGCACCTCACCACCTGGGGCCCATGAGCAGCGTGGCGGGTGCACCCCTGGCTCAGAGCCCCCACCTGGCTCCCTGCCATGTCCCACGAATTTCCTGTGAACCGGCCCCATGCCTCACCACAGCCCCAGCATGAGGGTGCAGCCAGGCCGGCTCCCCCCACGCTCCTGATGTGCTGTGTCTCCGCTTTGGTGGTGCAGCCACTGCCCCGGGCAGGAGCAGTGGTGCTGCAGGGGGCTAGTGGTGCTCCATGAGCTCCCTCCCCATCCTCCTCCTCACACCCCAGGGAGCGGACCTGCCTGCTTAACCCCCGATCCTGGAGCTCCTGGTCTGGGAAACAGGCTCCAGCAGCTCCAGGGCTGGGTGCTGCGGCTGGGTGCTTGAGCTCCAGGAGACACCCCCCCTGTCCCAGGTGGGCTCCTTGCCCACAGCTTTCGGCACGTTTCCACTGGACCCAGCATCCCTGCAGGTTACCACTGCAAGCACTGGGCTGGCGTAGAGCAGGGCACCAACGCGGTGCCACAGGCTCTCCTGGCTGTCAGCGAGGCCAGGAGCTCGGTGCCTTTTGCAAGTTCTGCTAAAGAAAACAGAATTAAATAAAGAAGTTTCTATTGCTCAGCTCTTGTCCTGTGCTGAGGACCAGCACCACGGACTCCTGCACTGGAGCAGGGGCTGGGAGCCTGGCTACAGCAGCCCGGGGGCTGCCAGCCCTCCGGCACACACCACACAGCCACCTACCATCTGCTTTTCAGCTTGTAGCCACATGCAGCCTGTACCCTGTGGCTCATTTGCCACCAAATGAGAAATGAGAGGGGCTTCAGGGGGTGAAGCACCCGTGTGGCCTTACTGCACAAGCACTCCCTGGGGTTTGCCCCTGCCCCGTGTCCCCAGGCTGTGGTGCTGGCCCGGGTCCCTGCCTGCGGGGGCACAGCTGCCTCCCAGCCACTCGTCCTGCACAGCCGGTGTCTCTGGTTGTGGCCCAGGTGGGTGGCCCCGGCTCCACTCCCTGCACCCAAAGCCATCGGGGCTGGCAGGGCTGAGCCACCACAGGGCTGTTTGCCAGCTCCAGCAGCGCTCTGGCTGCACAAGCACCCCAGTTTTTTCTATAAGAACTGGTTTTTGGCTGTGATGTTGTGTGATGATGCTTAGGGATGGCTCAGCTGGGGCTGGAGCACAGCACCGGGAAACACTGGAGGCTTTCGAGGCCAGAATGGCTAGGGAGCAGCAGCCGCATGGGGCTGGTGGTTCTCCGAGGCTGCGTGGGGCCCCAGGAGAGCTGGATCTGTTGCTGGGCTGAGCTGCCAGAACCCCCAGAAGGGGCTGGCTGGGAAGGGCCGTGCCTGCGTCCCCAGGCTGTGGGAGGACAGGGACTTTGAGTCAGGGCTGCTCCAGTGGGATGGGGTGGGCAGGGTCTGCCTGAACCCCCACCCCGCCATGGTGCAGCCTCCTGTCTCCCCACGTGCGCCAGGCACAGCCCAGCACCTTGGGGTCCCTCACTGGGGCTGTCCCCTGAGCCCCTCCAGCAAGACCCTGCTGCCACGGGATTGTGGTTCTAGCCATGGCTCATGGCCAAGTGTCCCTGCATGGCAGGATGGGGACCTTGGGACCTCTGCCCTCCTCACAGAGGACAAGCCCAGCAAGCCATGCTCCTGCCGGCTGGCCCTTGGCTGCTCCCAGAGGCTCGGGGAGCTGGAGGAGACTGTGCCATGCCAGGGCTGCCGGGCTGGGCAAAGGTCCCCAGCCGACCTCTGGCCCCAGCCGGACTCTGGCCCCCAGCCGCACCTCGGTGCCCCGGCTGGACCCTGTGCCCCAGCCATGGAGCTGCTGAGTGCCTGCAGCCACCCGTGCTGGTCCCTGCTCTCGCTGCTGCTGGGGCTGCTCCTCTGGGCCAGGAGGAGACGCGCCTGGGACCCCCGCAAGTGTCCCACTGACCTGACCGGCAAGACAGTTATTGTCACCGGAGCCAACAGTGGTGAGCGGAAATGGGTGGTGGGGTATGCATGGGCTGCAGGGGTGGGATGGAGCTGCGGGGTGCGGGGCCAGGGACACGTAGGACACGGGTACAGTGCGGCAAGCCCTGCCTGGCCATGGGACACAGCCACCCTCCTTTCGCAGCTGGAGCTGGGGTGGTGGCAGCTCCTTGCTCCTCCAGGATGAAGAAAGGGGTCAAGGGCATGTGTGTGGGTGATGGTGTGATCGCATGGTGCTATGGGTGGCCTGCAGGGGACATGGGTCCCCCTTCTCCAGCCACTGGACCACAGCCCCTGCTTTGGTGGTGCAAACGGCTGCGGTGGCTGGTGGCTGGTCCCTGGGCACACACCATATGCTCCCAATGCCCTGTGACCATGGCATGCTCATGCTGGGTGCCATCAAACATACTCCACACTGCACTGGCCGCTGCACCATGTGCTCCGGAGCTGGTCCCTGGCGTCCCGACCCGACTGGTGCCCTCTGCCCAGGAGCAGCCCAGCCTCACTGGGTAGCCCTGTGCCCGCAGTCCCTGCCCAGCCTCTGTGGCCGGACTCTGCCCTGGCAGGTCGATGACTAAGAGCCAAGGCCACCATGCTGCTGGCCACTGTGGCACCAACTGCACTGGAGCTGCATGCTGGGGATGGGGTCGCTGCTTCCACCCATGTCCAGCTGCAAGGCTGGGGATGGGGCTGGCACAGGCAGGGCCAGTGGGACCCCTTGGGCTGGGAGTGTAGCGGTGCCTGTGTGCTGGGGTTGGGATGTCCCCTGTGTGGCAGGGACAGGGTGGCCCCATGTGTGCTGGGGTCCGTTCCCCAGCAGGTGCCTGTTGTTGCTTGCACCCATGCAGAGTTGTGCTGGGTGGGTTTGGTGGCTGTGGCCATGGCAGATGTCCTGCCTGCGTGGTCTGCGGTGAGCCACCACCCAAGCCACGGTCAGCTGCCACACCAGCTCCTTCCCGCACCCTGCAGCTGCCATCCTGACTCATCCCCATCCCAGTCCCCACACAGCCACACTATGCCACAGAGCCAGGAGCCTGGCTCCACTGCCCCGCACCCTGGGGTACCTGCCCCGCTGCCCCCTGCTCCAGGGCTGGGGCACCCCAGCTTTGGGGCTGGGCTCATGGCAGTGGCTGAGCTACCTAGGATGGGGTTCCCCACTATTGCTCCCAGGGCTGCTCAGACCCCAGGGACAGGGGCATGGACCCCCAGGGAACCCTCACCACGGGGACCCAGTGGGGATCAGCCCATGCCTGCTCCGTGTGCTACAGGGATTGGCAAGTACGTGGCCCTGGACTTGGCGCGCAGGAACGCCCGCACCATCCTGGCGTGCCGGAGCCAGGAGCGGGGCCAGGTGGCAGTGGAGGAGATCCGGGCGGCCACTGGCAACCCCGCGGTGCTGCTGCGGCTGCTGGACACCAGCTCGCTGGCCTCTGTGCGCACCTTCGCCCAGGCTGTGCTGCGGGAGGAGAAGCGGCTGGACGTGCTGGTGAACAACGCTGGCCTCACTGGTATGTGCCAGGGTCAGGCACCTGCCACCACTGTCCCGGCATCCCACCTCCCTGTCCTGCTGTGGCAGGGGATGCCTGCCCGGCTCTTGGCCCCACAGTGCCGCATGCCCCCCTCTTCCAGGGCTGCCCTTCACCATCACGCCAGAGGGGCTGGAGCAGACCTTTGCCACCAACTACCTGGGCCCGTTCCTGCTCACCAACCTGCTACTGGGTGAGTGCAGGGGCTGACGGGGCCCGGGGGCTCTGGGGACCCCTCCCCACTCACCCTCTGCTCCACGCAGACCTCCTGAAAGCATCAGCACCTGCCCGCATCGTCAATGTCTCATCATTCCGGCATAGCGCGGGCACAGCCGACAGCCGCTGCCTCACCGGGCAGGAGCGGCTCAGCAGCTTTGATGCCACCTACAACAGCACCAAGCTGATGAACATCCTCTTCACTGCCGAACTGGCACAGCGCCTGCAGGGCACAGGTGGGTGCAGGGTTGAGCCGTGCTGTGCCGTGCTGTGCCTCGCCATGCCATGCTGGGCTGAGCTGTGCCATGCCATGCGGCCACACCATGCTGTGCCGTGCCACATGGTGCTGTGTCAGTCATACCGTGCTGTGTCATGCTGTGCAACGCCCAGCTGCACCCTGCTGAGCCGTGCTGTGCCACACAGCTCCCGGGGAGGGCTGCACCCAGGCCCCTCTGCCTGCCCAAGCACCCTGCGCTGCTGTGCCATGACGCAGGGGTTGTGCACTGGGGCTGAGGGGTCTTGGCCCCTCTAGAAACTCCCTGGGACGCTCAGTGTCCACCAAGGGTGGCACAGCCCTAGCCAGGTGTGGTGGCCACGGTGCCAAGGCATGGAGAGGCCCTGCTGTGAGGCTGGGCTCGGGGTTGCTCCCGCTGCTCCAAGTGGGATGGTGATAAGGAATTTGGACCCCAGAGGCAGAAGCAGGGCCCTGCCCGTGCTGGGGTCCCCACAGCCCCAGCCATGCCCCCAGCATGGTGCTGATGGTGCGGCTTGGCAGGGGTGACCGCCAATGCCCTGAGCCCTGGCGTGGTGAGCACTGGCATCATGCGCCACTTCAGCTGGGCCGTCCGAGTGCTCTTCACTCTCATCCGCCCCTTCATAAAGGTGAGCAGGGGCAGGTGGTGGGGCTAGATCCTGCCCGGACCCCTGCCCCATGGCCCCGGTGGGTGGGCAGGGGGCAGCCAGGCCCCCTCCTCACCTGCCTTTGCCTGGCAGTCGGCAGAGCAGGGGGCTGTCAGCACCATTTACTGCGCCGTCTCGGAGGAGGTCTCGGGCATCACAGGCAAGTACTTCAGTAGTGACTGCAGGCTGGCGCTGCCCTCCAGGGCTGCCCGCGACCCTGGCCTCGCTCGCAAGCTCTGGGAAGAGTCAGAGCGGCTGACAGGGCTCACTGATGGCCCTCGGCCCTGAGCCACCAGCAGCACTGCAGGGAGACACAGCAGCAGCTGTGCTGGAGTCCCCACAGCTCCCTGGGACACAGGGCTGTATGCTGCCAATGGGATGCTGGCGCCAGGGCATGGGGAGCTGCCTCAGCCCCAGCTGTGCCGGTGTCCTGAAGCACAGCAGAGTGGGGTCACCGCACCTGAGCCAGCCCCCCAGCCCCTTCCCAAAAGGGAGAGCAGCCACGGGGCCCAGCCACACCAGGACTGCCACCGCAGCGGGGCACAGACGATGCAGTCGGCGTGGTGTAACTCCTTTATTAAAAAGCCCTGTGCAGCCAGTGCTGACTACTCCCAGATGATGTCCAGGTGCAGCTGCTGCTTCCACACTGCCTGCAGGAAGCTGTCATAGTCCCGCCGGTGGATGTCCCGGCAGTGGGACAGGTCCAGGTGGTGCAGGCAGCCCTCTGAGGCCAGCAGCAGCCACACAGTCTGGCTGGACACTTGGCTCTCGGCCAGTGAGAGCTCCTGCAGCTCAAGCAGAGGCAGCCCTGGTGCTGCCAGCACGGTCTCAAACACAGAGTCCAGCGGGAAGGGGATGCCAACCAGGCGGAGCGTTCGCAGGCGTGGGGCATGGCACAGCAGTGAGGCCAGCGTGGCACGCAGCACCAGCCCATGAGGGGCTGGGAAGGTGCCAGTGGTGCTGGCCAGGGTCAGGAAGCAGCTCTGGAGCTGGGGGAGGCCGTGGGGCAGCAGGTTTGTGTCCCAGTGGGATGGCTCGGCTGGCATCTCACCATCGGGGTCGGTGTCCAGTGGGGCGTGCAGCTCGGCACTGAAGGCCTGCAGGTCAGGGCAGCTGGCGAGCAGGGTGGCCAGGGAGAGCTCGTCCTGGTAGCAGAAGCCGTGCAGGGCCAGGGTCTGCAGGCGGGGGCCCAGGCTCTGTACCAGCGGCAGCACCTCTGCCAGCGCCCAGCCCTGCCGCCCGGTGCAGCCCAGGGTCAGCCTGGCCAGGCAGCTCCAGCCCAGCAGCTCCCAGCCGCCCGCCAGGCTGTCCCCCAGCCACACACTGGCCTCCTCAGCCTGGGGACAGATAGCACGGATTGTGGCCAGCTCAGGCTCCTCCACCTCCTCCACCTGCCGCAGGGGCAGGGTGATCCGGGGGCCCTCCGGGGCAGCCCCCCGCTGCCGTGCCAGCTCCCCCAGCGAGGGAAAGCCCTCTGTGTCCCCCAAGTCATCTAGCTGCCACCCGTGGAGGAGGCGGAGGGCATCTGGTACAGCGCCGTGGGCCAGGAACTCCAGGCGTGGCAGGGCCAGCAGCAGGAAAGCCAGCACCGCCGCCATGCTGCCATCCCCTGGGGGCTCCAGGTCGCGGGCCAGCAGGACACGGAGCACAGGGCAGCAGAGGGACTGCGCCAGCGGGTCATAGGCCAGGTGCCGCAGGGCGCACGGGGACACCTTCTTGCAGCGGGACACGTCCAGCTCCTGCAGGTGTCGGCAGCAGGAGCCCACGGCCGAAAGCACCTGGACATTGGCCTGTGTCTCTGCCAGCCCCAGCCGGCTCAGCTGCGGCAGCCCCTCTGCCAGGTCCACCAGCACGTCCGCTGACAGCCGGCTGCAGCCATGCAGGTCCAGGGAGCTCAGGCTCTGCTGCCAGCACACAAAGACCCCTCAGCAGGTGGGGCAGAGGGGACATTGATGCCCCTCTCCCCATTTGTGTACCCACCTGTGGTGGGTGGGCACCCCTAGTCCTGCTTCACCCAGTCCCACAGAGGGGGGGCAGCTCTTGGCCCACTCACCAAGTTCCATGGAAGGTAGGCAACCCCTGACCCATGGAAGGTGGGCACCCCCAGCCCCGCTCACCCGCCCCACAGAGGGTGGGCATCCGCAGCCCAGTCCAGCCCCATGGAGGGTGGGCACCCCCAGCCCACTGACCTTGCAGCGCAGGGTGATGAGCTGGCCGATGGCGTTGCTGGCGAGGCTGGGGCAGGGGCGCAGGCTCAGCTCCCGCAGGTGAGGCAGCAGGAGCAGGTGGAGCGCTGCCCGTGTCAGGCGCCGGCTCTCGCCCAGCAGCCTGATCAGATCCTGCACCAAGCTGCCGGCTGCAGGGGGGCCAAGGGTCAGCGCAAGTGCCCTGGCACCACTCGCCCATCCTCCTCCTCCTTGCCGAGGGGGTCCACAGACCCCATGTCTCACCCAGGTCATTAAAGGGGCCCATGACAAAGCGGAATTGGTACTCATCCAGGTAGTTCTCACTGTAGTCCTTCACCCAGATGCTCTGCATGTGCTGGGCCAGGCTCTGCAGGCAGAGGCTGCCCAGCGCCGGCACCTCCTTCCTCCTGGGCATCTGGCTGCTGTGGGGGAAAGGCACAGTCAGGCACGGTGTGCTGTGCTCTGGCCAGCCAGGTCGGAGCTGCCCACAGGCCCTGGGCTGCCAAGCTGCAGCAGGTACCGCAACTCATCAAGGCCCGAGTTTATTTTGGGTGCACTTTAACTGTTTCTGCAAAACTGGTTAAGAAAGTCCTGCCTTGGTGAGTGTGGTCTTGCCTAGCCCAGCTGTGACGCACTGCGCAGTGCTGTTTCGTTTTTGCTTGGCTTTGTACACCAACACAGTGGTTTATCCCTAGTGGAAATCCCACTGTGACCAGAGAGGACTAACCAGCATGGCTCACCGCGGCACAGCACATCCCGAAGCCGCCGGCAGAGCTGAGGAGGGAGCAGGACAAAGTACCCAGCAGCCCCTGGCTAAGGGGACACCCCCACCCCATGCACCTCCCAACAGGCAGGTCAGACACTGGCAGCCGGCTCCGGTGGCAGCACTGTGGGTGGGAGAGCACGGTGCTGGAAAGCGGGGTAGGGGCGTTAATACTGGTGTTAACTGGCGCCGGCGACACTTGTGTGATTGCACTGGGTTAGTGTTCCTGCAATTAGGCAAGAAACGAGGGGCTGTATCTCCATGAGACCACTAAAGCACCAGCCAGACTAATCCTGGTTCCTGGATCCATAAACTTGGAGACATCCTGGCACAGCCCGCAGGATAGGAAGAAGCTAACTGGGATGGGGAGGGCTTCGGGAGTCCCGGCAGCTGGAGAAAGGCCAACATCAGCCCTGCCTCGAGGGGAGGGGGGGCGCGGCTGGGCAGACCCCGCGGCCGGGAGCAGCCCCTCCGGGAGCCGCCCGCAGGCACGTAACGGGTGAAACCGGCACGAAGGGACTACGGCCAAGGTGGGTGGGCGGCCACGGCAGGGCCGGCAGCGCGGGCGCGGGACGCGTCCCACCGTCCCGTTAGTGGAGCGCTGGGCGCAGCCGGGCAAACTGGGGAGTCACCAGCGGCTTCGTGGGCGGGAAACTGCCGGCGCTGCCGGGATCGGAGCGCGGCCTCCAGGGGGGCACGGGCCGCCGCCATAGGGACCCGCACCGGGTCGGGGGCTGCCAGCCCCCGCCCGCTCCCGGCCGCAGTGGCTCGGGGATCACCGGGACCACTGGGCCGGGGAGTCCCTCCCGGGGCTGCGGGACCGGACCCTTCCCGGGGCTGGGGGGGGAAGTGGCCTGTTTGCATGGCAACGGGCCCGGGACCAGCCCCCCCCGCCGCGGGTCTGCCAGGCCTGGAGCACTTACCGGCGGCTCCGTGTCCCGTTCCGTCCCGCTTCCTCCTCCTGCCTGGCCCCACCTCCCCGACGGGCGGGACCCGGCCCCACCGCTATAGCCACAGGCGGTCCCCGCCGCGCCCCGCTCCGCAGGGCCCTAGGAGCGCCCGCAGGCCGCCCCGCTCGCTCTGGCCCGGCCCCGGTACCCCACCGCCAGGATGAGCCGCTCCACCTGTCCCCGTCGCGCCGGGGGCCTGGCCCAGCCCGCCGCCCTCCTTCCACTTCGCCCCCGCCATGGCGCGCCCGGCCGCCTCACTCCCCTCACTGCGCGTGCGCGCCGCCGGAGGCCCCTTCCGCCCTTCTTCCCCTGAGGGCTGCCCCGCGCCGTGCCTGACGCCAGGCTCGGCCGGCGGCGCGGGCGGGCGGTGTGGCGGCGGAACGGGCAGCCCGGAGGGTCCTAGCGGGGTCCTGGCGGTCGGGCGCCGCTGGCTGCCGGGAGCGGGAGCCGGGGAGCGGCGCTGGGGAGCGGCTGGGCAGCAGGTACTGGGCGCGGCCGCGGGCTCGGCCGGGCGGGGAGGCTGGGCCGGGGGCTCCCTCCGCCCCAGGGTGTGTGCATGTGGCGGGGGAGGGTGCTGTGTGGGTGCTGGGGCGCGGAGAGTCCCCTCCGCTGCGGAGCATCTGTGAGGGAGGGCTGACAGGTTGGGGGGGCAGCTCTCCCCCCGTGGGGGAGCGTGTGGCTGGGGTTGGTGCGGGGGCACCTCCCCCTGTGGGGCGGCGGAGCGCCCATCCTGCTGGGTGCTGAGCCCTCCGCCCCGGGGCCCCTGCTGCCGGCACCGTGCTTGCACAGGCAGCGGGGGTCTCACCGCGCTGCTGCGGCCAGTGCCTGTGATGCAAACAGGATCTTGGTTCCCCTCCTCTGCTCTGGAGCCCCCCGGCACCTCGGTGGGCGGCGGCGTGGCAGGGCCAGCCGGGCACGGTCATTTGCTGCGGCACAGGTGCCCGCAGCCACGGCAGTGTTGTCTGGCTCCGAGGGGCTGGGTTGCTTGGGAGAAGAAAACTTTCGCAGGTAACGCAGCGGTCGCCTTGAGACCAGCGACTGAACACGTGAGCCGTCTGTAGAAACAAAGATTCTGTTTCTGGCAAAAGGTTCTATTTCCAGCAGCAAAAAACAAAGATTCTGTTTCCAGTGGCAAATATAAAGACAGATGAGAGCAGGTCCGAGAGGCCAGTGTGTCATGGGGAGTGTTACAGTAGCAGAGCTGTCTGTGTTCAGAGACACATTAAATTTTTTTTCCTTTAAAAAAAGCGTCATCTTTCACTCTAATCGGATGCTGTTTGTAGCTATGGGTTTTTGGAGGTTGTTTCCTGTGTAATTCACCCTTTTCCTCAGTGTGGTGCTGGAAACCTTTAGTCCGTCTGAGAAATAGTGGCTGGCTTGCTTGCATGGCATGTGGCAGAGCAGTTTCATGACAGACTTGTTTGGGATGAAGCAACCTGCATCATGGGAAAAAAAACAACACAGTCACTCTCGATTGCTTGTGGAAGCTCCTCGGCTAGTACAGTAAAGATGGGACTCGTTTTGCAGGTGTAACCCTTAACATGAATGTTTAATGTTCTCCAAGCTGTAGCTTTTTATTTGTGAAATGTGAGAAGATCTTGCTTCTGAGCAGTGCGTGCCTTTCTCGGTAGCGTGTACCACTCACAGGGCTGTTCTGTCCTGTGAGAGTTTCCCCACTGGGGAGTGGGAAGTTTCTGGGCAGATAACCTGCCTCTTTGCTGTCTGGATAAAATTTTGGTTCTAAATTAAATGCTGAGCAAAAATGTTATTAGAAATGAAGAGGAGTTTTAAGAAGTAGCATTTAGGAAGGGCCATAAGTTGTGCAAGCTGAAGGGGTCAGCTGTTGGATTGGAAAAATTTTGAGCTGGAGGAGGGGCAGGAATGACTTAGCCTTTGCGTAATTAATAACTGGGCTAATTGCACATGTGCATTATGGCTGATTATGGCCAAAGATAAAAGTGGAATTGTTAGAGCTGGTTATTTCCTTTCATATACAGTATGGCTCTTTCTAGCTAATGATTCTGTCTGTGAGAGCACAAACTGGAGCCCTCATTAGCAGAATATCTGAGTAATGGACTGATCGAATGAGGACTGGGCCACATACCTCGGTGTTTAGTCTGTGATGTTGTAGGTTGTGTGTTAAAAGCTGTGCGCCTGCCCATGTATAACGCTGGCGCTTCATGTTGCTGCATTTAATCAGTGTCTTGAATTTTTCTGATCAACGCATTTGCTTTCTGGGTTTGAAGGAGTTTTTTCATCTGCAACACAAGGGACATGAGCCCCACACTTGAACTGTGTGGCAGAGAGTCCCTCACACTCGGCCTGAATGTACTGTGGCTGTGGTAGTAGCCGCCTGCTCTGTGCCACTGCCATGGTGCCAGCCCACTGCTGCCATGGCCTTGTGCTGGGGCTGTGGAAGAGCCATCCTGCTTGCTGGCAGCGTGGGGAGGCGAATATGTAGAGAGCCTTGTCTTTGCTCCAGGGGTAAAGCAGCGCTGCAGGAGGGCACGAACCCTCGGAGAGGAGACCAGACCTGTGCTGCCGTCCCAGAGACATCAGCATAATCACGGCATGGTTTGGGTTGGAAAGGACCCTAAAGCCCATCCAGTCCCACCCCCCTGCCACGGGCAGGGACCCCTCCCACCAGCCCAGGTTGCTCCAAGCCCCGTCCAGCCTGGCCTGGGACGCTGCCAGGGATGGGGCATCCACAGCTGCTCTGGGCAGCCTGTGCCAGCGCCTCGCCACCCTCACAGGGAAGAATTTCTTCTTAATATCTGATCTGAATCTCCCCTCTTTCAGTGCAAAGCCATTCCCCTTTGTCCAGTCACTATATGCCCTTGTGAAAAGCCCCCCTCCAGCTTTCTTGTAGCCCCTTCAGGTACTGGGAGGTGCTCTAAGGTCTCCCTGGAGCCTTCTTTTCTCCAGGCTGAACCCTCCCAACTCTCCCATCCTGTCCCCACAGCAGAGTGGCTCCAGGCCTCTGACCATCTTCTAATCCTTCCCTGCTTGCCGACCCCTCCACCAGCCTTCCCTGGAGGAGTTTCCCCAAAACATTTGCCAGGTGTATGTGTGAGCTGAGGGGCTGTGATGGGATTTTGCTATGAAATGGGTATTTTGTTGCATGGCAACAGTAAGTTTTGGGTGCTGATATGCAGCTGAACCATCAGGGGGTCGCCTCTGGTGGCCTGCCAGACGAGAGCCTCCATGGGTCCTAAACCTCTTCTCCATAAATTAAATCTGTCTTTCTGGTGTAGCTGACAATAGGTTGTGTCAGTAAGTCATGGCTGGTTTCACAGCCAGGGTGAGCTCCTGCAGTGCTCAGCAAGCAAAACCTCTCTGTGCGCGGGCTCGTTGCATTCTGCAGTGTTGCAGAGATGAGGACAAAAACTCAGTGCAGAGCTCTTTGTTTTTCTGTTTTTGTTAACAAAAGCTCCCAGTTCATTCGAGTTTGGCATGAGATTCCCTGAGCATGCCTGGTGGGGCTCCTGACATCAGCCCTGGACTTCACCAGGAAGGGCTGGCCTTTTAATAGGATGTGGGTGTTATATTCAGGGTTTTTTTTTAAGATCTTGTCAAGGTCTTGGCACATGACCTTGGACCAGTTTCTTCTTTCCTGTTCTTTCTCCCTCAGTTCCCAAACATGAAGCTGAGACAGCGACTGTGACCTACTTCACAGGCGCTCAGGAGGGTCCCTTGCTAAATTAAATGCAAGGCACTCTTAAGTTCCTTTGAAATGTTTGCGGGGGAGCATTGAGCAATTTGAACTGATTTTTAACAGGAGGGAGGCTTCAGGAGCTGCAGCTCTGGGAGCTGAGGCTTTCCTTCGGGTGATTGTGTTGTACGAATGCACTGTAAAGCTGCAAGTCCCAAGCGGGGCTTGTGGAAGCTGAATTGCGGGGGTGTGGTGTGGGTTGCACCCATTCCTAAGGAGTTTACAAGTCTGTCTTGTTTGAAAAATACCTAAGAAATGGGAACCAGTAAAGAAGAAAATTGACCATAAGCATGCAGGGACTGTCGTGGCTACGCGTGCAGCTCTTTGGCCGCTCCTCTTGGCACAGTGAGGAATGCTCTCCTGCCGGGTTTTCAATTGTTTGTTATGGATTGCGGAAGGACTTGCAGCCCCCGGTGATGCCACTGGTGAGAGGCTGTGGGTGCCCTCAGTTTTCTGCCCACTGAGGGAAGTAGGGGCTTGCTGGCTGAGAATTCCATAATAAGTGAAGGGGGGAAGTTTGTTAAGGATGGGAATTGCTCAGAAAACAAAGCAAAGACAGCTGTATAAATGCTGAAATGGACCAGCTGCTTTCCCAGCAGCTGATCAAAGTCTCACAAGGAAGGAACAGTTTTGGTTGTTCTAACTCCGAGCGATAAAAGCAGGGCAGGCATATATTGAAATCAGCTTTTCTTGGTGTCATTAAACATAGTGAAGGCTAAATGACATACACACGCTGGTGGCTGGGACTCGATGGCAGTGGAAGGGTGCTCAGCTGTGAAATAATGAATAAGTTGTTTTGATGGAGATGAGCTAAAATCGACTGACCTCCTCCTGCTACCGGGGCACCGGGGCTGGTCCGCAGCATCCTTTGCTTTTCGGTCCGTCGCCATGGCTACCATCTCCCGGCAGTGCTGCTGGCGTATCGATTGCAATCCCGAGAGTTTCGGTTTTAGCTAAAAAGAAAATGATTACAGTTGTGGTGTATGAAACGCCAGCTGGAGCATGCTGCGGTGTCCTTGAGCGGCAGCTGGCTGGCTAGGCTGCAGCGGTGCTGTGCCGTGGTGCAGCTGTGCAGGGCGCAGGCTCGCAGCGCCCGCCCGCCGGGTCCTAGTGCCTTGGATCGGTTCTTGCTTGGGAATCGGGGTGCCCTGCAGTGAGCACAGTGCTGGGCTTGGGTGAGGGCTGCGTCTCCTCCTCCGGCAGCCTGGCTGCATGCAGGGCTGGTATTTAGTGTTGCACTGGACAGCCGGTCCTGACAACCTGCTTTTAAATAGGCGAGGGGTCCGGAAAACTTTCTCCTGGTGCCTGGATGGCAGCGTGGCCTTCAGCAGGTCAGCTTCTGTTGTGTCCCGGTGCTGTGCCAAGCGCTGGGGCACAAGATTTGGGTGTTCTCTGCTCTCTCTGCAGTGGTGTTGCCTGCCTGTCATAGACACTGTTTCTGCAAGCCCCATCTCTTGTCGTGGTTCAAACACCAAAAGACGTAGGGCTATGTTGTTGCAGAGTGACACAGGCTAAGGTCCTTTATTTTAGGTAGTGACCGCCTCTGTTAGAGGGAGGGTTGCATGGCTGGTGCGTCACTGTGGTCGGCAGCAGCCCAAGCTGTGGGCAAGAACCTTCCTGTGCTGCGGGTGAGCGGGGACGGGATGAGCGATACTCCATGCTCCAGAAAGATCATGTTCTAAATATAAAACGGGACATGTTGTGATACAGACACATGGAAAGCACAAAGAATTTATGGGTTCAGTACTGGTCGGTGTAGTGGGCTTCAGCCTCACTGTAACAGCACAGTATCTGTTGTTTGTTACTGGATGTCATTGGCACAGGAGAACTTTAATTAAGGTTTTGAATGGCTCAGCAGATTTTTCTCTATATTATTGGCCTCATATAGGTGGCTCTTCGGAGATAAAAATAAGGTTGCGCTCCTGCTAGCAGTGCTGAAACAGGAGCTGGAGTTGAGATTTGCTCTGGCACCAAGTACAGGGCTGTAATTTGCTGTTCATCTACCTGACCATTTTGCTGAACAGTGCTGACTTTCATAACTGGGAACAAACTCGGAGGAGGGGGGAGCTGGTGCAGGTATAACTGGGCAGATTGAGTTCTTTCTTTCCACTTCTGGGCAGGAATAGAAAAAAAACCTAGGCTGATTTTCAGGTCACCTAGGGGAGTATGCATTACTTAGAGTTTAATTAAAAAAAATCTTAAACTCAGCAAACTCTGTGGATTTATAGGGACACAATAAAGACAGAGCCCTGAAGTGCTGTTTTTAGAAATGCTTTTCTGAACACAAGTTTGCTGGAAAACTAAGAGCTGCTTATAAATCAAAAAGAAGCTTTGCTGAAGCAATTTCATGGGGAGATGTATGTGTTTGTGCATATATATATATAAATATAAAAAATATATAAATATAATAAGATGAAATTTTGTTTTTCCTAAATAAATAGTGGGGATTTTTCTGAAGGTTTTTAAATTTCCTGCTCAGTTTGCTTAAACTGAATAAGGTGTTAGTGTTCAAGCTACTCAGCCTGTGGACTGTTTTTTATCCCAGATTTCAGCAAAAAGTCTGAAGGTTCTGAACAGAATATTCCTTGGCTTTTCTATGATAGTTTATCTGTAATGATGAATATGACACTGAGGCTTTGGGCAGCTAGCAGACAACCGTTGTGTGTCCTGACAAAGCTGTGGCTGTGAACAGCGTGCAGAGAGGTCTATGTCCCTGGGGAGGAGGGGTGCCTCACCCACAAAGGGCAACCTGTGGAGGTCTGTAATGTTTGCCACTTTTTTGCAGGTGAATGAAGGTTGCCCCAGACTTGGGCAAGAATGACCTTGATGTGTGAAGTATGCCCCAAGCTGATCTAGTTCAGTCTCCCAGCCGAATACACATCTCCTGAGCTCCCCTGAACTGGATTTGTGGACAAACACGCAGGCAGCTTTTGCGGTACGTGTTGCTGCCTAATAAATACCTTGGTGCCTGAGAAGGGGCTGTGCCGGGTCACTGTGCCAGTCCCTTCCCTGCTGTGCCGGCCCCTGCTCTGCGCTCTCCCTTTGCCTGTCCTTGTCCTTGCTCTGGAGTCATCTCTCTCAGCACCAAGCGTGCAAGGAGGTCTGCTAGAACCATCCCTGCTTGGGACGCAGGGTGCCCTTTTGTAACAAGAAATTGTCTTGTCGGTACTCTCAAAGGTGAGGTTGGACCTGGAGGCAGGTAATTGGCTTGCCCAGCAGCTGATGTTGCTTGGGAATAAACTGCACCCATGGTCTGTCGGAGGCTGGGGGTTCATTGCATGCAGTTGTGAGATGGATGGGGCAAGAGCTGCCTTGAGTGCAGCTGGGGATTGGGCAGTAAAAGGTGAGTCTTCGATAATGCTGACATTTCCTATGATTTGCTAAACTAAATCTATTAAAGGATGTTAAACCAGTACATTTATTCCAAAGCTTTAACGTAAATCAGAAAATGAGGTATGTTTCTGTGGGAAAGGGGATGCTGTAGTTTCTGGTGGCTGGAGCAGCCTCTGCAAGTGCCAGGAAGATTTGTTCATCTTGGTTGTTTTGTTTGATTGAAACAGCAGTTCATCCAAAAACTACTGTGTCTGAGTTCGGAGAAAAATGAAATTGTCTTCCTCTCTGTAGAGCAGGCTTTGGGCCAAAATCTCGCTCTACAGAGGCTGCAGCAGCCAACAGCCACCTTCATTTTACAGATATTTTTTCTTTCTGCACTGATTGCTTCAGACTATCTCCAAGTGCTTTAATTACAGAAAGCTTTATGTATCCCCGTGTAATGTGGTTTCAGTTAACTAATAAAACTACTGTCTAACCTGGGCCGCTTGCCTTCTCGTCAAGTTTTAATTTTCACCCGAAGTCCAGGTAGTAAATGAGAAATGAAAACAGAAAATGGTGGTATGTAACTTTGTTACCTTAAGAAATAGTATCTCTTTGAAAGTGTCGAAGATACATCCTCCTGGGCAGCCAGACAGCAGTTTTAATGTTCAGCCTTGGTCTGGTCACAAACTTGCTTTCAAAGGCTCTTGCTTTTTTGTTAATACTGATTTCATTGTTTGTTTAGGAAATAGCAATGCAGAGGGCTGGAGTTGGTACATTTTATGTCCTTGTGGTCTGGGGCAGTAAAGACCCTCCAGTGCTGCAGCCTCCGTGCATCCTCCACCTTCCGACCACAACATTCCAGCTGTGAGGGTGGGAGGAGGATGAGGATGGGTAGGCGCAGTGCCTTCTGACAGACAACAGACCCTCTGGCAGAGTTGGGAAGTGGGGATCTGGGCTCGGAGATGTGACCCTCCCCATTGTCATGTGGGTGTGCGAAGCCGGGGATCCCCAAGCGGGAGGGAATGCAGAGCCCTCCAGTGCTGCGGGGCCAGTCGTCCCTGGGTGGGCTGTGCTCCTGGCAAGGCTGCTCTAGCAGCGTGCATTGGCTCCAGCATGATGCTGCTGGCTGCCTGCTGCAGCCAGAGGGGTGGGTGGCAGCAGCTGGTCCCCCAGAACTTGGGGTGCTCGATGGTGTCCCCTGGGCTCTGGATGCTGGGCTCTGGCACTTTTGGGCGCTGGGCTCCAGCACTTTTGGGTGCAGCTGTTGGGATCCCATTCCTGCGTCTTGCCCTCGGAGGGAACGAGCGTTTCTTGCTGCCTGTGGGACCTGGCGGCAGCTTTAGGGTGGTTTGGGGGGTGCTGAAGTTTGGCATCACCAGGGGGCAAGGGTCTCTGGGTGGCAGGCGTGCTCCATTGGCATGAGGTGCTGCTGGCTCAGCTCCTGTTCCTGACCTATTTCAGTAGCTGTAGGATTTCTGTGGGAAGCTTTCAGGGGACTGGTGAAGCATCATTGGTAGTTGTTACCGTCTGCCGTAGTGCCAGTCCTGCTGTAGCATTGCGTGTTACAGGGGGCTCTTTGGAAAATGAAGGCAGGTTCCAGCCTTGGCACTGTAGTGACAAGGAGAGAGCATGCTTTGATCACCGTGAGCCTGCCCACGCTACAGTAAGCCTCTTGAATGTTCTCTAATGTTTTAATTTTAATTTAGTTTTAAGTGACCTGAAATTGAAGCTTCTTCCTGTTCCTTTGTTGGCAGCTTTTGTGTAGACTGCAGAGGCTTAAAATTGCCACAAACTTACTGTCCTTCTTGGGGTTAATCATAAGCTTGTTTTAAATGTAAAATGTTCCCAAGTTTTGCATAACTGTTTTTAGCTTTCCAATGAAACTGTAACGAGTCCCTAGTTGTATATTAGAAAATCTTTATGTGTTCTTACTGGAACTGTCTGCATTGCATACTTCTTCATGTGGCTTCGTTCACCCAGCTTTGATTTCAATCACTGCTGTGTTTGTGGGTGATGCTGAGGGGGAATTGGGCAATTTGGTGTAGGTTTGTGCCGGTGGTGGGAGCGTGGTGCTGTCTGTCTGTCTGTCAGTCAGTGGTTGGGTACTGGCTGCTGAGCTGATGGGTAGAGCAGGCTCTGGGAGGATGCTTCAGGGGGAAAAATTCCCTTGTGCTTCAGGTTTGATGTGGAAAACTCTGTGATGGGAGGAGGAGGGAGAAATAAGCCATGTAGCATTTATAATTTTCTCTTTAAATTAAAAAATACTCTTCTAGCTACAGCTGGCCTAGCTGGAAGGAAAGCCTTCCTCATACTTATTAGTATTTTGCTTGTTTTGGTGCATTTCTGTTATTTGTGGGGGTCTGCGGGAAGGACAGTGCTGTTCACATCCTTTGAGAGGGGGAAGTGTCCCATGACACCCATTCCTGGGCTGCTGCAGGACCCTTCACTCCCCTGCACTTTCTTAAGTCCCTCTGAAATTCTGTGGCTGTTGCCCAGTTTTCTTTGTACTTTGTAGAAGGGTTTCTTTAACCTGATTTCCCTGCTTGTCATTCCAGCCTCTTCTTTGAATATAAACACTGCTGTTGCTCTGCTGGAGTTAGCACCCTCCAAATATTTGTGCAAGATGGCCATGCCCTCTGTTTAGCAAGGGCTGTGTCCGCAGTTCTCATACATCTTATGCCACAGCCAGCTGTTTCTCTGGCTCTGCCCCAGCCTCAGAGGCTCGGAGGTCACACAGGAAAACAAAAAATTTTTTTGATATTTAGATTGCAGGTGTCCTGAGTCTGTCCCACGCCTTGATCACAAGAACCTTTTTTCCTCTTGTATTAAATGAAATGTGTGAAAGCAGCCCGAATCGGCACTTCTCCAGGCCTCCTCCCGTCCCCGACACCGTTAACGGGTTTTACTTCATGCTGTGGTTGCAGCTCTGAGTTACCCGCAGGTGTCCGAAGCCACATACGTGCCGAACCCTGCAGTGAGCAGCCCCTGTGGTGGGCCGCCCCTGCCTTGTGGGGGCACGGCTGGTGCCACGCCTGCCTGCTGCTGCAGAGATGCAGCCTGTAAATAGCTCCCTCATTGGTAAAATCCAGACCTTGGCTAAAAAGAGAAAACATAAAATGCAATAAATGGAGTGGATGTGGCTCGTGCTGGAGAAGAGCATGGTACAGTGTTCTGGGTCGGAGCGAAAGTCCATGTCGGCCAGGAGCCTGCCTTACCAGTGGCCAGCAGTGGCTGCAGAGGAGAAGGCTATTAGAAAAAGGTGAAATGTGGTGACATTTCTTCCAGTGTAACCTCACAGATCCCAGCCGCAAGTCACTGGAGACTTCCGAAGCTGGAGGTGGTACTTCTTTCTGTGGTTAAAAGCACTTGATGGATTTTCTAAAAGGGAAAACTTTTGGTTTAATACTTACCAGAGAGGAAAAAGTCTCGTGAGCCTGGGCAGAGCAGGGAGCTCTAACACATGCACAGTCCTTGTGGAGGGAATTTGACAGAAGGGGTATTTTTATTTTGGGGATTTCTTTGTCCCAAATCTTTGGATTTGTCTGCAACGTGAGCAGGAGACTCCCGTGCTCTGAAACCATCTTCACTGCCAGGGGTGGCAGCAGCAATGCCCCCACCCCTCCTTAATTTTGTTTATGGGTTGGCACAGGGGGAGTACCAAGTTCCTCCTCCCAGAGCGGTGGGCTGTGTTCGTCTTGTGGTCTTTAGGGAAAGATGGGGTGACCTGAGCTGGGACAAATGGCCTGTTGCTGCTCGGCCAGCACATCATCCTCTGGTCTTTCCTGTGCTCTGGTCTCTGCTGGTGGTCACTGTGGTTTGGCCTGTCCTCTGGGCTGGAGCTTGTCATGAAGCGCTTTGGGAACTTTCACCTGACAGGTTGTGCAGACGCCAGAAATATTTCTGATGGGTGGGAAGGCTGAGAGAGGCTGGAGATGGGGTTTCTCCCGCTGCACTGGCTCAGCTGAGCTGGTGCTAGTCTTGCTTTTTCGTAATTTTGTTGCCTTTGACTAGTTTTGGTTGTGTTGTGTTTTGTTCAAATAATGCAGGACATCTAGTGTCCCTGATGTCTCCTGGGGAAGATGCAGAGTTCAGGGGAATGGGAAGATACTTTTGCCTTTT
This sequence comes from Falco cherrug, assembly GCF_023634085.1. NCBI lineage: Eukaryota > Metazoa > Chordata > Aves > Falconiformes > Falconidae > Falco > Falco cherrug. The sequence goes on from NC_073697.1 coordinate 38,365,308, forward strand.
AATAAGTTTCTTGGTGATTGTGGGTTGGATTTCCATGGGTGTAACTGTTCCCTTTGCAAGAGTGTAGCGAACGGGGCGACGACTTCAGTGCAGACGTTCCTGTCTCTGTAGAAGAGTGCTTGGGGAGCTGCAGAACAGTTTTAACTTTCCCTTTGTGCTGGCCACCTGGAGTAGGTGTGTTGGCTGCAGTGTGCTTATCTAATGGATAATTTAACCTTTGCTTTGCATGAGAAATATAATTGTCCTTTGATAAAAAGCTTGCAGCTTTCAAAGCAGTCTGGTGGAACAGCGGCAGGGCTCCCCGGCCGGCGGGGCTAGCCTCTCCTGGTTTGTCTGGTGGGTGCTGTTACCTTTCTGCTTGCTCACCCTGGGTGGTTTGTACATTTCTGTGGTTTATGTGGTGATCGGCGAGGTCTGGGGTTGCTCTGGTCGAGTTCTTGGTTAGTCCTGTGATGAAGTCCTAGTTTCTAGCTAAGTTTTGTCTCACTCATCTCCGTCGTGTGTCTGTAAAGTTAATTCCTTTTGATGCAGTTGCTGTATCCTTGAAGGCCATCTACTTAATTCCCTGAGATGTTCTGGTCTTCCTCTGTCCGAGTGTGCCATCCCTGTTCAGCACTGTGCTCTGCTCAATCGCTGTACCTGCATGGCTTTCAGACTTTTCAGCCTGGTTCCTAGCGTGAAGTTTCAGCACAGCTGTGGGCTTTAAGATAGCTATGTGAAGCTTGCATTTTTTGTCTGCCTTTCATAAAATATTTAGGAGTCATCTGCAGCTGTACAGGAGATAAGGGACCAAAGGATATATTCGTTAATGCATATTTTGAAAAATGTGGCCCCCATATTGACCTATCAAGAACTTCCTGAGCAGGTTCCTCTTCACCCTTTTAAAAACTTGCTGATGTTGGTTTTTCCCTTTGGGTATCTCATTGCCCTCATTATGGTTGTCACAGCTGGGTGCTAAAACGGGATGCAAGCAGTCATCACCGATCACTGTGTGGCTGCTGTTTTGGGGAGGGCTCTGTGTGCTGGGGTCCTGGGGGGGACACCTGGGCGCGGGGTCCTGGTGTCCCACGGCAGCATGAGGTGGCTGGGCATGGTGGCTTGCCAAAGCCCCACCATTAGCCCCGCTTGCTCTTTCACTGGCAGCCATTAACGCCACAGACGGCTCTGGGAAAAAAGAGGGGTTGATGACTTCAGTTAGACATCTATTCAGATCAACCAGGGAAAGAACAATTACTGCTTTTAAAAAAATTGCCCCGTGATGAGCTGTTCGGTCACCGTGCCGCAGTTGCGTGCCCACCTTCACATTGCGGTGCTGGCCGCGGGGCGCTGGGGAGAGAACCTGCACTGTGGCGTTGTTGTTCCTCAAACCTTGCCACAGAGGGACGCGGCGTTGGGGGAGAGGAGCAAGGTATGGCAGATGGGGGTAACCTCAGTGCTGGCGGGGGCTCCAGAGGGAGCGCGGGCATACTGAGCATGGCTGAGGTGGTGGGCTCTGGGCAGGGGAACATTGGGGTGGCCCCTGCCCAGCACCTAGCAGCAGGTGCTGCCCGCGCAGCAGGACAGGCGGGAGGAGGCCATCTCCCTGCCAGTTCCCGCATGGGTGGGCGAGCGGTGGCCGTGGCCGCGGTGCCAGGGCCTGCCCACAGCTGTTGCCTTTCTCCTGCGGCGCTACCGGGAGCCGGGTAGCGTTAGGACCCAGCGAGCTGCCAGCGCCGGTGACAAGTCTGGAGCAGCACTAGCGCAGAGTAGTCTCCATCAGCTGGGCTGGATTTTTGTATATCCCTGTATTGAAGAATCCTCTGCCAGAAAAGGGCTTTTTCCCCTTTCTGTGCGACCCAGCAGAGCCTCGCCAGGGGGACACAGGGATGGTTAGATCGGCTGAAACGTGAAAAACCTCTGCTGAATTACTGCTGGCCATGAACTGAGACCATTATCTAAAAATAATAAATCTTTAAAATAAAGGAAAAGCCAGCGGCAGCATGGCCCAGAGCAAGAGACACACATACAGCCGGGTAAGCTGGGGGGAGGGAAACTTATTTACAAACTCCTGGCTATGCCATTAGATAATATTGTGGTGTATCTTAATGCTATCTGTTGCAATGAAAAATGTATCTGTTTTTATACTGAAATCTAGATGCTGTTTCCTGTGCTTTTCTATTTCTGGAATTTGATATCTTCATCACTAACAGTACCTGTTATGATGTATGGTGGGCAGATAAACAGTCTGAATTGTATTAGTAGTCGAGTCCTTTTGATTTAAGTTAGTCTGCATTTGCTGTTAATTATCACTGATAATGCAATGAGGCGTCAGCTGAGCCTCTGGTGATGACAGAATCGTTCTAGGGCTTTTCAGCACAAAGATTTGGCGTTGTTTTCCTTTCTGCATCGTGTTTTTTCCTTCCTCTTTGCTTATTTTCCAGATTGCATGGTGAGATACTGAGCTTCCGAGTGCCTGAAAATCATTTCCAGGTTTTACCGTATTGCAGTTAACCCTGGGCTGTGCGGTGGGCAGCAGAACTGGAGCTGGGCACCGGCCCTACAGCGAGGCCTTTCTTTGGAGTTTCTTTCTTTGTCGTTTTGTTCTTCCTCGCCGGCGCGGTGACATTGTGTCCCAGACACTTGCTGTTTTGGGGACTGGGCAGTGCATTTTCGGCGTCTCTGTTACTTCGTGCTTGCCAACTTGGCAGAGTGCTTTGTAACTCCGGGGCTGGCTGCAGGGGTGGGCGGGCTGCGCTTCAGCAGAGCTGGGGAGGGCAGACCCCTTCCCGTTGCCCCCCTTATGCCAGGTCTGTGTCCTGCCTGGGGGCTGCCCCCGAAAAAACCTGGTGGAGGAGTGTGACCTGCGACTGCTCTGCCTGCCTGGGGAAGGGCATTGGGCAAGAGCACCCAGCCTGGAGCTGCCCACCACTGGTGGGGCGCGTGTGTGTGGTTTGGTCTCTGGCCAAAACGGTTCGTTTGTGTGGTCACAGACCGCTGAACAGAGCAGCTGCCATTCAGAAAAAGGCTCGGGGCTGCTGGTGATAGTGTGAGGCTGGAAAGTTGCTTTACCCACCCTGTGCAGGGTCAAAGCATCTTTCTGTGCAGGGATGCAGCTGCGGAGCGCTCTTGCGCTGGGAGATGTCTGTGGTGGACGGAGGCAGGCTGCCCAAGCTTCCCGGGCTGTGTGTTTGCGAAATGTTCCTGCTTTCAGTGGGGGGGAGCGGGACGAAGAAGGTGAAATTTCAACCTGAGTCTTGACAGTTCTGGCCTGATAACTGCATTGAATTTCGGTCAGGCAGGGCGGCAGCTGCGTCTCCTGGATGCAAGCAGGTTTATCTGTGTCTTACTCAAATTGCATTTTGAAATTGCTATCGCGGGGACCGAGTGCACCAGCCCCTCCGGCTGGGCTGGAGCGACTGCCTGTCCCAGCAGTGTCCAGATGAGGCTTTTGGGGACAGGTGGCCATACGCCAGTGCTGTGGCTGGCATCATTGTGTTCAGAAACACCCAAACTGTCTGTGTTTGTCTTCTTGCCTTGAGCAGGGTAAATCCAGTGCCACAGTGGTGTTTGCATGGTGTGGGTGCTTCACCCTGGCTCATCTGCGAGTCTGACAGTGCAAATCTGCGCCGCTCTGGCTTCTGCTGGGTGAGATGGCCACCACCCCCACCGTGTCACTGGGTGACGGGTCTGTGCTTAATCCCAGGGTAATCCCCTCTTTTCAATAGGGACAGTATGGCAGCACCACACGCTGTCTATTCAGTAATAACTAGACTTAACAGGAACTAGAATTATTTCCAAGTCTTTCCTTATTCCAGCCGTGTTGGGTCACATCTTGAATTTAAGGCTAAGAGCGTTTTAACCAGCGGTCATGAATCTTGTCATGGGAGCTTTTCAGGGGTGGTTGCTGTGTTCAAGGTTCGCCTGAAACTTTTGATCTGTACCTTGAATGACAGTTTGAGGTTCAATTAGTCATATCTGCACTGAGGGAGGCGTCCCTGTGTGCTGGCGTAATGATGTGAGTCTGGCTTCTGGAAGGAACACAATAAATTCCTTGGGTTACCCACTATAATGGAGTGAAACAGTGAAACTGTTATGCTCAGATGAAACACAGTAGTGACCTAAATCACGCTCAAATCACAAGTCAAGTCACTGGGAATTGCATCCATTTTTCAGTGACTAATAACCAGTATCTTCAAATAACTGAGGAAATAGTCTGTAAATGTGTGTAATACTTCAAGCAGGGGTAAAAATGGGAAAACACCATATTTGAGTGGTGCCGGGTAGGCAGTTGTGCAGAGTGAAGTCTCCTATTAATGGTGCAGGTGGGCAACTGACATGTCACCCATGGGGCTTGCTCCTCTCCTGGAGATTTCTCCTCCAGCCCTGTCCGTGCTGGCCTGGCAAGCGGTATGAGTTGCTCCTCCTGCCGTGCTGGCTTCCCCTGGGCTGCACACCTGGGGACTGTCCTGCTGGAGGCTGGCCTGATGCTGCACCGGCGGTGATGGCTGCTCTGGTGGGTCAACGTTCCTGCTGGCTTCTCTGTCTGCCCGATCCCCACCACCTCCCCTGCGCCCCTTCTTGAGGCTCCCGAGCTGGCTGTTGGTACCCTGCAGTGCAGGTTTGGCAGAGTGGGAGGAAGGAACGCTGCCTCCGCTATCGGAGTACACTTATTTCTCATCTAATGTAATTTAGCAGCTTATTTGCCCTTTAGACTGTTGCTGCATGGGAGTGATGAATGAGCTGTTACGAATTGTCCATGCTGGTGCTTATGCAGATCTCCTGAGGGCTCCTGCCTAATTCGGAGTCTCTTACTGGGTGAGCAGCCTCAGGGGGTGACTCTGGCCTCTAGTGCGTACCCCTTCTCCCATCGGCTGGCATCTGTGGGGGCTTCCTACAGCTCTCTGCTCCTCCGTCCTCTGTACTCAACACCAGTGTATCGCCACCTTGCTCTCGGTGCCCAGCATTTGGGTATCCAGACACTGGTGTGTCCTGCTGGCAAGGTCAGTGTGACCAGAGAGGGTGCTCATGCCTCCCTTGTTCGTTGGGCACTGGCAGAAGATGACTTTTTGGTCACTGGTGACAGGAGAAGAGTTCCTAAAACTCGACCCCACCTGAAGTTTTGTCCGTTGTTTTTTTGAGGCGGAGCCCACAGAGCAGAGGGCAGACCCCACAGTGCGCGAGGTGCAGCTCTTGAGGCATGCTCTGGCTGTTAGCAAGAGGTCAGCGAGGAGCCACCTTGTTGTGCCGTGTCTGGAGGCATGAAAAAGTTCTGGGTTGTGTCACCGGCTGCTGTGTCCAGCTGTCGTGCCCTGGTGTCCCCAAGGACGACTGTCCCCAAGTTTGTGGTGTGTCTCTTGCTGCTCCCATCTGTCCACAGCTGGCAGAGGACTGTGACCACAGCCGAAAGGAATGGCCGCAGGTGGGCACCGGCCTCCCTGGCCCACCACTGACCTGGCTCTGCCCTTCCACCTCTGCTCGGGAAGGCTGTGGGGTCCCCAGCCTGCAGTCATCCGGCTGGGAACGCAGGTGGGAATGCCTGTCTGGTGGGTGGGGGCACACTATTTCCAGCTTGGACAGTTTCTCCTCTTTTCAAACCTGAAATGGCAGTAACTGCGTTGTTTTGAATTGTCACGAGAATACCAGTCTCGGGTTTAGCCAGGCAGGTTAGAGCCGGGCTCGTCCGACAGTGCTGGAGAGCTGAGGTAGGGCAGTGTCCTCAGAGAATTCAGCTTGATCCTTGCTTCGGTCTGACACGCCAGCAGCAGTGCAGGTCATGGCAAGCTGCAACACAACAAGAAGAAAATATTGATTCTGGTGTGTTGTCCTGAAGCGAGGACAGCAGTGATCAGCTGGGGAGGTGAACCCATGGCTTACCTGGGTCTGAGGTGCTACTTAGGGTTTTGGTTAGAGATTCTGGGTGTGTTACGTGGCATTGGAGGAGGAGCGTGCTGAGCTCCTGAACTGAAGATCATGGAGGTGTTGGTGAATGATGTGCACGGTCGTTCTCAGGTTGGAGCAGCGCATCTTGACCTGTAGCCTTATTCTAGATAGAAGCAAGTTAGAGAGTCATTGTCTTGTCTTATAAGGGCATGAATACATTAGAGGCTTCATTCTGTGCTCTCCCTTCTTTCCCGAATGGTAAGGATTCGGGAAACATTTGTAATAAATTAGTGCTGATTGATGAATGGACCTTCAGTGTGTAAGTTTTGATTGGTTTCTGTATTGGCCAGACACTTGTAGACCACACAGCACTGCCTTAATGTTATCAGTGCTCTTCAGAGGCACAGTTTAATGTTAAGCTCAGAACAGTTACTGAATTTGAAAATGGTTATTGCAGCAATCACATGCGTATTTCACAGGATATCTGAGCGGGGCTGGTGTGAGATGCGCTTTGATGCTGAGGACCGTGGTGCTTCTCAGTTTGAGCTGCAGTGAGCGGTGCTGGGAGAAGCAAGTGAAGCACCTGGTGTGACGTGAATGATGATTGAGATCCTGCCCTAAAAAAATACTTGTGGCTGAAGGTCGGTAGTTATTTTGTTGGGAGTGTGCTGTGATAGCGTTGTACTTAGTAGGCTTGGTGTTGTGGTTTAAACCCAGCTGGCAACTGTGCACCACACAGCTGCTTGCTTACACCCTCCCCTCCCCTGGTGGGATGGGGAAGCGAATCCGGGGAAAAAGGTAAAACTCGTGGGTTGAGATAAGAACAGTTTAATAATTGAAATAAAATTAAATATGATAATAATAACAACAGTTGTAATGAAAAGGAGAGAGAGGGAAAGAAGAATAAAATCCAAAAGGAAAAAAACCCAACCTAACCAAGCGATGCACGGTACAGTTGCTCACCACCTGCTGACTGATGCCCAGCTGGTCCCCAAGCAATGATCTGCAGCCCCTGCCAACTTCCCCCAGTTTATATACTGGGCATGATCTTCCATGGCATGGAATACCCTACTCTGGTCAGTTTGGGTCAGCTGTCCTGACTGTGTCCCCTCCCAATTTCTTGTGCCCCTCCCCAGCCCTCTTGCTGGCAGGGCCTGAGAAACTGAAAGGTCCTTGACTTAGTATAAACAGCTCAGCAACAACCAAACCTGTCAGGTGTTATCAATGTTGTTCTCACATTAAATCCAAAACACAGCATTTTAGCAGCTACTGAGAAGAAAATTAACTCTATCCCAGCCAAACCCCAGACAGCTTGGCCTTTCTGCTTGAACTCTGTGGTGGTGCAAAGAGGCCTTCCCTGGAGCTGGAGGTGTTTCCTCCTGTTTGATGTGAGTCGGGGGGAAATGTTCCACTTGTACCTTTTGTAATGGCAGTGACCATACCTGCCACCCCCCACGGTGTGTGTTCTGCACCTCCCTGCCCCTCGATGGGTGGCAGTCTGTCCTTCCCACCGAGAGGTGGATGGACTTGGGACAGCCCCGTTCCTGGGGTGCTGGGAAGCTGCAGCCGTGGTGCAGAGCTCTGGGTGGACCTCACTGAGCCCCTTCAGGTCCTTTTCCACCCCTTGTGCTTCATCCCAGCAGGTTCAGGCAGTACAGAATGCTTCCGTGCTTTCACAGGCATTGTAAAGTGAAGAAACAGACCTTTTTTTCCAGTTAGCGCCATGTCCCCTCTGTTGAACCCCCCAAACCCCCTCCCCCACTGCAGAAGGGCCATCTGTGTGACCATGGAGCAATGGGAAGGATTTTTTCATTGTTGCATCAAGTTGGCCAGTAAGAATGTGTGAACGCAGGCCCTACACCCTGATTTATCCACTGGGTGATTTGGAGAAGATTGTAAAAGTCATAAAAACTGCTCATAGGAGGTGGGGGCTGAGGTGCTCCTGGCAGGGGCTGCTTCACCCAGCTGCCGGAGGGTTTGCTGGTTCCTGCTGAGGAGGAGGTGCCATGTGTCCCCCTGACCCTCTGAGCCCCATCCAGCCGGGGCCTTGCGCTGCTCCTCTGTTTGCAGGATTGGAGATTCCTGGTGTGTGTGTGTAAGCTTATGTGACCCAGTGGCCATTCCTGCTAGCAGTTTCAGGGCGCTGCACTGATCCGTGTGTACCTTTGCAGAAGCCAGGCATTTCCTCCTGCCGGGAATTTCCTCCTGCCCAGTGATGATTCTGCCTAACTTTACAGGTATAGCTCTGCTCTCAAACTCCTGGGCCACCCTGAAATTCTCTTCTCTAACTATTCTTAGCAAATTTATTTTTTTGTTCTTTTTTCTTAAGTGGGGCTGAGCAGTGCCCTACCTTAGGAAATCCTTGCTCTGAGTGGAAATGCAGCTTATTGATGTTCCTTTTTAATTAGTCTTATTGTTGCAGTTTTATTCAGGGTGAGCTTTGTATTGGTAGACATTGTCTTCTAGATGCCCCAAAATCACACGTGTTAGTGGAGAAGGAGCTTCTGGACTTTTCAGCGTCCAGCCATGGAAGGATGTTTGTACCCTCTCAATTTTGTCACCTGTGAGGTCCTGTTAAGGAAGAGGAACTGGGGAATAGGGTTAGGGCAGGACACTACACCAGAAGTTCCTTGGCGAGGTGGGGTAAGCAAAGTGTGTTTGGAAAAAGTTACTCTGAAATGCTTTTTTGTTGATATTACAAATTACGGACTTCCTTGGGAAGGGAAGACAATCAGCACAAGTATACTGTGGAATTAATAAACTTTCTGTCTGTTTTTAAAAATGAAACCTTATTTGATAGATTTACAAAATTAAAATAATTTTATATTTGACACTAAAAATGTGTACCTAATTTTGCCAGATTTAATTGCATTAACTTTTGTCATTCAGTACTAATGAGATCGCAGACATGTGAGAAGGATGTTAACAACTGGTTTTATTAGTTTCTTGTGGTGATGCGTACCCATATGTTATTAATTGGCTGCTGTGTTAATTATAACATCCAACTGATGACTTGAGGCAAATAAACCATAAGACTGACCTGCGTCCATACAGGCTGGGGGGAGTCACGAGACAGATGAAGGCAAAACTTTTTTGAGATGTTGCTATCATTAATGAAATCCATTATCTGGAGGTGAAATATTGTTAAATACATCTGTTATCTGGAGGTGGGAAGTGGCTTGTGGAGTGGAGGGGGCTCGCCCCAGCGCCGGAGCTGCAGGTCCCACAGCCTGGCAGCCAGGACTAGGGGGGCATTTTGAACTGCACGTTCCTGGAATGTGGCAACACACGTGGATCTGTTGGCTCTGTCTCTGCTCCAGCCCCCCCCAGTCCTGTCCCCAGGCTCAGCACAAATGGCCGTCACCCTGCCTGTTCGAAGGAGTGTGTCCGTGCTACCAGTGGGACTATGGGTGCCAGCACCACTGGCTTTTAAATCATGGAATCAGCACAGAATCATGGAAGGGTTTGGGTTGGAAGGGACCTTAAAGCCCACCCAGTCCCACCCCCTGCCACAGGCAGGGACACTTTCCACCAGCCCAGGTTGCTCCAAGCCCCGTCCAGCCTGGCCTGGGACACTGCCAGGGATGGGGCATCCACAGCTGCTCTGGGCAGCCTGTGCCAGCGCCTCGCCACACTCACAGGGAAGAACTTCTCCCTTTATATATAATCTAAATCCAGCAAATGTGGGCACTGTTCGCAGAAGAGGGGTCGTGTGTAGGCTGCTGGACAGCTGAAGTCCCAGCTGGACTTACCTGGACCCGGTGAGGTCCCTGCTGGCCCCACGTGGGTAGGTGAGAGCGCAGCGCTGCTGCGCAAATGCTCTCATCCCGTTGGGATGCAGGCAGTGTCTTCAGGGAGATGCTCTCTGCACAGGGCTTCGCTGGGGAAGGAGGTGAGTGAGGGAATGGAGCTAAGAAATAGGTAATACTAATTTGGCTGTTGATTTTGACTGACATCTTGTTTTAGCCCTAGAATACAGTTGTCTTAAGCTTTTTTTTTTTTTTTTTTTTTTTTAAAAAACAGTTTAATAGTGCTTTGCAGACTTTAGTTCTCTCCTTCGTGCATATTTTAGAGATGGCATCGTCTGAATGCCAAAGGCTGAATATCCTTGGTTTTATTGATCAGCAGCTTTGGGTGAAGTTCTGCTGTTCCTGGGACAGAAACACAGTGATGTGCCAAAGCCAGTGGACACACCACAGGAATAGGTGGTGTGATGGAGAAGTGTCCTTCATCCGGCATCGGACACATGGTGCTCATTGCAGCGGCGTGCTTCCAGGGGTTATTGGGACACAGCAGCTGGGACAGCTATCTATACATGTGTGTTGTACTTTTTAGGTCAACATCCCCAGAAACTTAAAGCCTTTTTTTATGTTTATGGCTCGGAGGCTTAGTCTGAACCTAATGCTGCAGTTACAAATTACCTGCCAGAGCATACCAAAAGCCATTTACTTACCCGGCTCACGATTCTGCCAGCGGAGATGACTTGCAGGGTTGAGCTCGCCCATGGGTGCTGGTGCAGCCACGCTCACCGGGGTACGGCACCATCGCCCTGGGACGAGGGGGCTGGATTAGCTGGGAGGGAGGGACAGACGGGTACCCAAAATAAAGGACACAAAATATCCACAGCCCCTTCTCCTGGCTGTCCGTGGGTGCCTCCAGAGAGAAAACTGAGGTTTTGTGGCCCCTGGGGGATTTTCAGTTATTTTACCATATAAAAAGTAACCTTCAAATGCTTTGCCTGTGTGACTGGGTATGTAGAGAAGAAATAGGAAGCTCTCTGTCTTATTTGGGTGAAATGTGTTCTAGCATTTTCATTAGCAATCTTTGAAAGGGAACACTACCTGAGTTGGCAATTTTTTTCAGACTACTCAACAGATTTACAGTAATCTGCATAATTTTGTGTTTTGCTGCAGTAATGTAAATTATTTTGGTCGACCCTTTCACACCACTACAGAGAAGAATCCTGTGCTGGATATCTAATCCTAGTTGGGAAAATTGCACATCCTGGAGGCTTTTACCTGTGTTTTGATTATCCCAGTTGCTTGACTGCAGAGCAGAGGCTTTAGGACAGCTGCGTGTGCAAGGCTTGCCAGGTGTGATGGTTTTATTCTCCTTTTCAGTGAAGTCTGGTGTTAGGTTCTTTCTGCTGCACTAATTGGGTAGTTTGCTGCAATCTCTGAGTGGTTTGATGCAGAGAAAAGGTCTTTTCTTTCTCTTGAACAACTGCATGGAAAGGAGTCGCTGTGGCAGAAAATTGGTCCTGGAGCAAGTGAAATGTGGTGGAACTTCCAACCAGGCTGATGGGGTGATTCACTCACTAGACTCCATTGCTAATTCTTAGGGGATGGTCTCTGGAGATTGTTTTGCAAGGAACAAAGATGTGCTGCTTTATTATGCATCTCTGCTTCATAAGTTGTAAAACAGGCCCTGAAGAGCTTTTGTGGTTTTTTAAAAAATAAAAAGATAGGGAGATTCTTTTTCCATGTGAAGTCCCAGATTTTCTCCCCTGGAGAATTTATGCAACTGCAGGCGAGGAGGAAAGCGGCACTGAGACACCAGTGGTATGCTCTTGTGCCGTGGTCCCACTGGTAATTGCCCCAAACTGGCAAATCTGGATTACGAGATGGTGGGTGTCTGTCTGCGGCCACATTGAAACCTCCTCTGAGACAGCATTTTTGAAACTGGCTGGGGCAGCACACCTGGAGGCTGGTAATGCAGGCAGAGAGCAGGCGAGAAGCTGAGGAGAAAGGCGTTGGGAGCCTTATAAATTGGCTTTGCTGCCAGAAAAGCTGTAATGCGGAGCCATGCTGTATCCTATATCCAACTGCTTAAAAATCTAGGTGTTTTGGTTACTGTTGATATGTGCTTTTACTTGTATTATGCTTTGGAAAGGATGCAAAGAAGACAAGTTCTCCCTCAGCTCCCATGTGAGTGCTTTGCAGAAAGCATTCCCCAGATGCCCACATGCAGCCCACAACACCAGACATGATGTTGCTGCAGCAGCAACAGTGAAATAGTTGATTTTTGAGACCAGTTTATCTGCTACCGCTCTAGAGACTGATGCTATAGAAAAATAAAAATGAAATGGTGAGGTGGAAGCCTGGCTGGGTTCTCTGTACTCGGAGGAGCTTGTTTTGTCCTGCTGGGTGCAGCTCAGAGGCTGGTGCTGGCAAGTCATGCTCCTTCTCCTGAAACATCTCCCTGGGCTTTGTCTGCCAGCTCCTGCCTTCAGCTGCCTCTTGGTCCTAAGCGTCTGCTCTGCACGTTCTTGCTGGCACAAGCGGTCCTGAGTTTGTCCTGCTTCGTGGTCCATGCTCCTGTCCTGTCCTGCGAGAGGGCATCCGGGAGCATCTCTGAGAGTTACCCGAGGAGTGTCCTGGCTGTGTGATTTGAGAAGCCACTGGCACAAGCTGCGCCAAAGCTGGAACATGTCATTGTTAAAATAATGAAAACATAAACACTATGATTTGAAAAAGTCTGCAGGTTTGGAGCTGAACTTCTCTGCAGGACGGCAGTGTGACGCTTTCATCTGCTGAGTCAGGGGTAAACATGCCTGCTTTTGGTAGCCAGGTACAGCACTCAGCGACCAGAGGCAGATGGTACCAGTCCAGCATCTTCCGTGTGTAATCTTGATTCCTTATTTCTTCTGTAAGTGTATTCTGTGTGTTTAGCCTTAGCCAACACCTGCTGAAGTGGTGTGTGAGCCCTCACGGTATGAGTTTCCTCCATCATTTGGCCATTAGAGCAAGCGTGAGGCCGCGGGTGTCCAGGGAGCCGTGCCTCATGGCCGTGCAGCTCAGATTCCCAGCTCCTGGCATTCCGCACACCTATACATCCTGCCTGGCCTGCAGCTGCCCAAGGCCACCAGAACTGTAAAATGGCAAACATCAGCCAGGGTGGATAAACAAGCAAAGCAATTGTTTTTAAAATCACTGAGAAGGAATCTTTCTATTTAAATGGTGATTCTGGCTTTTCCTGCAGGCTGTTTGTTCTAGAGTTCTGCTTTCGGTTTTTGTGACCGGTGGGACGCGCTGATTTTACAGCTGTCACTGTTTTGCAGAGTATCGTTGCTAGTCCTTCTGACAGCTGAAGTGATCCAGTATTTTGGTAGATGTTTATCTGAGTATGTAGTGTAAGTTTTAGACTTCAGATCTTGTTTTTGTTTGCTAGAAAATGGTGATTGACTTCTGTTTTTCATTGACAGATGATTTTGTGCTTCTGCTTTCTGCCGGTTGTGTTTGGATGAAAAGTGGAGTTTGGTTTTGTGTGGAAAACTGGCGTCGTAGTTCTTAGTCACAAACCTTCTGAGTGCGGTGGGTGTATTCTGCATGCAAACCCAGTGCGTCGGCACGTAAAGGAGGGTGATGATTTGTCTGTTTGTCGGCTGGCAGCAGAGCCTGGGGTTTCGGCATGTGTCAGCCAGACGCTTTCAAAGTGCCCTTGGTTCTTCGTGCGGGCTGAGGCCTCCCTGCCCCTGCAAGTGCTGAGCCCTGCTCAGCGTCTGGCTGCTGCTGGGCTTCATCTCTGCGTCCATCAGCTCGAGGGTGCCCTTCCCCAGCTGCACTCTGTGCTGCCGTTCAAGGCAGTGAAGGCAACCTTCTGTTCGCGTCTGAGTATATTCTTTCACAGAAGCCAAGCACAGCAGCAATCAAAACAAAATATTTCCTGCACAATAAACAGAACTACTGACAAACGGGATGATGTAAATGCCAAACATGCTTCATTTTAGAGACCGCTGTAAGGACAATGCCGCAGTGTTGGGCTGGGCGGTGGAACTTGAACTGAGCAAGGCAGTCAGATGTCTCCCTCCCTTCTTAATTGTATTTAAAAGCAGTAGCCTGTTAAAGGCATTGCATTTGAGGAGGGACTATTAGTATAGCATTACCTTTTAAACAATTAATAATATATCATTGATTTAGATGAAGTTTATACTATATTGCCTGAGAGCTCTTTTCCTTGGGTTTATTTGAGAGGAGGCGTTGGGTGTGGGGGGAAGATCCCAACAGACTTCACTGTGATTTAAGTAACCCTGAGGGTCCCAAGATCCTCAGGCTTAAGTTCCTCACGTCTGTCACCTTAGTGATGCTGTAAAAGAATTGTTCAACATGGTTAGCTTCGCCAAAGCAGAGAGGTGGTATCGGGCACGGCAAGCTTGAAATCTAGTGACACATACTGAAATTTAAATGTGGATGAATGCTTACGTTGATAATGCCTTGAAAGCCTAATGACTTTACCACCAATATTTTGTGCTTGTTAGCATCCTGGCACAGGCGCTGCTGCAGTGGATGCCCTGAAGTCCTGACAGAGGGGTGCCAGGGATGCAGTGGGAATCCGGTGTGGGCAGATGGTCTGACTCTGTGGCTGGTGGTGGGTCACCAGGTCCTCTTAAACCCTGACAATAAGAAGGGGCAGCAAAGCAAATTATAGCAGAAATGGGTTGCCTGGTCCTGAGCATGTAATGCAAGAGGCTGGGAAGCTGTAGGTACTTTCTGATATAATGGAAAAAAGATGAAGCAGATAGCAATTAAAACAGATGTGACTGCACTAAGATCTACTTCACAGTTGGTTTTTTTTCTCCCCCCCCCGCCCTCAAGCTTTTAAAAAACTTATAAATTGGGTTTATGAGTCCAGTGTGTCTATTAAAAACTGAAAAGTAGAAGTTAACAGTGGTTGTGGCATTGTTTGTGATTCCTGTTTGGCAGCTGTAAGGGATGGAATCACCTTTTGCTGGCTCCTGAAGAAAAAGGGCAGTGGAGGTGAATGGGGACCGACCCCTTGGGCTGTGAATGGCCCTGCAGAGCCTGGGGTGCTGGTGTGGAATGAGACGTCTGAGGTTTGAACCATGGGTCTGTCTATCTGCACCGGCTGTGTTTAACTTGCTGTGTATCTCCTCTCTGTCCTCAGGCGTCCAGCACCGGCACCAGGATGAGCGTGGAGGCAAGCAGCAAGCCCCTGAAAGTGGGCTCCAGGGTCGAAGTCATCGGGAAAGGGCACCGTGGTACCGTGGCTTATGTCGGTGCCACCCTCTTTGCCACAGGAAAGTGGGTCGGTGTCATTCTGGATGAAGCAAAGGGCAAGAACGATGGGACTGTGCAGGGCAGGAAATACTTCACTTGCGAAGAAAACCATGGCATCTTTGTGCGGCAGTCACAGGTACGCTTCCCTCTGCGGTGGCCTCGGCTTGCTGGGCTTGTCTTGGGCTTGCATGGCTCACGGGTTACTTGGTTAAATAGAGGAAGGCAGCCCTTTGCACCCAGGTGGGGAGAGATGAAATAAGTTTCCTTTTCTCCCAGAGTGAGTGATGTTTCTGGGACTTTCCATCTTCTGTCATGTGAGGGAACAGAATGATCCCAAATGCAACCAGAAGCCTCACCCGGAGGCTGTGCTCCTGCCGGAGCTAGGACTTGTTCAGTCAGACACACAGTTTCTCTACATGTTTCATTGTGTGTCTTGATTATCTCAATTTATGGGGGTTATCATGAAATATTTTCAGATTAATTGGGTGAAAAAGGTTTGGTGAATTCCAGAGAATGCGGAATGGTTTTAATTTGCTTCCAAAATGAAGAGTAATGTCTCAGACTTACTGGCTGCATCATCTGTAGCAGATGAAGTTGGGGGCCAATATCTGTGTGCTTAGCTGGAAGTCAGAGAATTTTAATTGAATAATGTTTGCCTTAAAGTATATAAAATGCATGACTCTGGTTTAGTTGTTGAGCTTTCGCTATTCATGTACTGTAGATAGGAGCTCACTTAGGTACAAACTCTTCCATTTTAATTTCCTGGGTGTAATCTTCAAACAGCACAAGTGCAGGAAAGTGCCACTGCTCTTGAGTCCTGCAGCTCGGTGTGCTACAGGCACGGTGTCACGGTGAGAGAGATCCAGCTCCCTTTTCTCCTTCCCTGGCACAAAACAATTGGTGTAAGTTCCACCCTGCAGCACCTCAGCAGCACTTCAGCAGCAGAGAGCAGGGAGCTCCTTTCCACTTCCACAGACCCTTCTACTGCCCTGCCAGACATGATGGCTTGCTTCCAGGTGGTTGGCAGTGGGCAACTGAGGAAGTGTGGGGGAAGCTGAACATGATATAAGGGGGTTTAGGAGCAGGAATCCTGGGGTGGATCCTGGCATCCTCTGTCCTGGCTGTCAGAAGGGCCCTCAGGTCATGCGTGGTCAGAGGGAGTGGTGAGGGCTCACCGATGAGAAGTGAATGCTCTCTGCTGGCTGTTTTGCTGGGACTCATGGACGTGCCTTCCTTGGTCTGTTGCTCAGCCTCACCTGCCAGCTGGAAAAGTACATAAGCAGTTTACAATTAAAAGTTTTGGTCTGCAGGACCAGGACATGCTGCTCCCGGATGGGGTAGCTGGAGGGGAGGAGCTCAGCAGACAGGGCAGCGTTGTGACACTCCAGTGCGGGCAGACAGGGGTGGGTATGGGGGCAGTGACTCTGCTCCAGGCCCCTGCTGGGGCACACGTCTGTCCCACGGTGCTGGCGTGCCAGGTCAGCATTGCTGTGCTTGCCTGATGCCTTTAGAGGAGTTTCCATCTTGTCTGCCAGCGATGGCAGGGTGGTGGTGGAAAGGTCCTTGTGTTTAGCTTTGCCATGCGGTGCATGGGGGTCAGGCTGAAAGGTCCTCTGTCCTGTCCTCTCCTGGGAGCCATGGGCTGGGTTGCAGGGGCCAGCCTGAGGGCGCTGCGTGCGGGAGGGCTGGGGCCTGACGGCTGCCTCTTGCTGTGCTTCCCCTTTCTCACTTCGGTTTTGGAACAGTTGGGGTCTTTGTTCTGCATGTTCCCTGCTGAGCAGTACACAGTTTGCTTAAAAATAAGCTGCTTTCCCATGGTGATGGCAAGGAGTTTGTCTCTGCCCACTCTCCCCTGCAACAGAACAAATTGCTGGCGTGTGTGTGTGTGGAGAAGGTGCACCAGTGCTGGTAGCACTGACTGTCTCCCTGACAGTGACATGTGTGGAAAGATGGATCTGGGGGAGCGCAATTTTTGAGAAGCATATCCAGCATGGTTTGCAAATCTCAGTAGTTCCTCCGCCTGCCTCATGCAGCAGCTGCCGAACAGGCACAGGGCCGCAGCGCTGTGCTCTCCAGCCTTTCTCTCCAGTGGCTTCCCAGAGGATTTGCAGCACGAGGGCTGAGCGAGCCGACATGTCAGCCTGCAACAGAGCTGAGACCGGCGGAGGCGGCAGAGCAAGCTGCCCAGGGCGTGGGCAGCCCATCCCTTCAGTGGCCGTTAGAGTTTGGGCATTAATTTTTCAGGAACCAACTTTAAGATAAAAATGGGATAAAAACTCCCTTTCAGTGGAGTTAATGCTCTGCTTGTGCTCTCCGCTGTAAATCTGTCTGCTGCTCCCTTCCATATTTCACTTTTGGGTCTTCCTAGCATGGTGGGTGACTTTCCTGTGGTTATACACGGTGTCAGGCCGCTAAACGTTAATAAATCGTCTTTCTCAAGGAGAGGGAAGAAAATCATAAATGAAAGTTTTTTTGTCATTGCTTATGAAGCAAATCAACTGCATCAATACAGCATATCTTGCTGAGCACTTGTAAAATGTTTTGAAGAATTTCAGGATTAAGTAGCTTTTTGTTCTCCCCTCCACTTAAAAATATACCTCAAAAAATGGGCACCAGCAATACCAGGATCAACAGAGCCTAGCAGTGTTCTTAGTTTTTTAATTAATTTACTGTGTCATTTCAGCTTTAAAAATGTGCTGCTGGGGAAATGTTAAAGATCTTTGGTTGGGTTTTTTTTTTCTATTTCATGCAACTGTCGAAGTAGACCCCACAGAGGGGTTTGGCACTGTGCTTTATCTGTGCAGCAAAGTGCTCCTCTCCCAGGGAAGGATGGTGCCCAGGCAGTGTGCCTGCCCTGGGGTGTGGGTTGCAGCCGGCTTAGCAGAGGTGTGCGCCCCAGCAGCGCCTTGCCGGGCTAAGGGGAGCTCGAGAGCCAAAGGAACTGAAGTAATCACTGAACCATTTCTCAGTGTTGCCGCTGTACTTGAAGCAGCATCTCATGGGGGAGCAGGGTGGGTGTCTCTAGGTGAGGGTCACTAGCCAGTTTCGTGGT
The DNA here is from genome assembly GCF_023634085.1 of Falco cherrug. NCBI lineage: Eukaryota > Metazoa > Chordata > Aves > Falconiformes > Falconidae > Falco > Falco cherrug. The sequence goes on from NC_073697.1 coordinate 38,383,236, forward strand.
GGAGACTTATGTCCAGTAGCTGCAGGGATGTTAATGGCTGCTGGCAGAGTTGTAGTCCCGTAGCTGTGCCATGCTGTCCCCTGAGCAGCCTCCTGTGTGTCCCGGCCAGACAGAGGGGAGGGAAGGTGGCTTCGGCAGGGCTGGAGCCCGGCAGAGCTGTCATGAGCTGTGGGATTGAGCTGGGGCAGTTTCTGCGCAGGGTGCCATGCTGGGGGTGGGCTGTGGAGGGGCTGTTGCCTCTGTGCCTGACCCTCCCCTCTCTGCTTGTTTCCCAGTTAGCAGAAGGATGGAGCCCTGCTTTGAGCAGCAGTCAGCACCGACAGGCATTTCCGACCCAAGTGTTTGCTCGTTAACTTTTGGCAGCCTTAACGTTTTGCCTGCCGGGGACTTGTATTTGGGCTGGTAATTTTGAACATGAATATTTAGTTATGGTGTATGGAAACATTATCCTTGATTCTGACGTCAAGTGGAGCTGCTTTTCTGCCTCTGCTTGGCAGAGGAGCTCATCAGTTTAAACCTGCTGCTGCAGCACATCCTTACGTTGTTGCTCTTCTCCACTCTAACCAGAAGCAAGCCCTGTTCTGGGTCCTGCCTCCTCCTTGTTGTTAGGTGTCTCCCAGCAGGGCTAGTGTTGCTACCTGAGTCGTACTTGGTGGGGAACCCCAAGATCACTCAAAATCCTACCTTCGGTTTGGATAAACTCCTGTGCGTGACCTGGTGTGACAGATCTGCTGGGATCCCGCTTCCACACTCCTCGGGGCTGGTTCTGTCATGCTGCTGTGTCTAGTGAGGCGTGAACACCAGAGCGTTGCCAAATCACCCCAAAGATGGGGTATGCTGGGCTGTGTCAGATGCTGGCATCCAAGGGGTACCTGCCTTCTTGCTTTTAAAGCTGTGGTTTGAGTATTCTCAGCATTGGTGCAGTTGTGGTTTCTGTGGTGTAATTTTGCTCAGTCTCCTTGCTGCTTTTAATGTAAGAATACATTCCTGGTCCTTGGGCATCTTCCCAGAATAGAAACTGTGACTGACAGGTTTACAGATTATTTTTATTTTTAAACTGAACTCCCAGGCTTAAGGTTGTCACAGAACGGATTGGGCAAACTCGGGTAGTGTTGAACTTCTGAGGTGAAGGGATGGTTCTCAGGAAGTGATCTAATCCTTTCCAGCCTTGTTTTCTATATTTATTAAGCAAAAATGTGTCCAAAAAATAGTTAACAAAGAGAAGCCCTAAACCTTCAACCCTTAGATAGCTTAACAGGGCTCAGACCTGAGAGTATTCCTGTTTGTGCCTCCTGGGGTTCCCCAGGGAGCTGGGCAGCTTGTGTGTTAGAAAAAAACCTCAAAACAAACCCCTCTGCTGGCTGTGTGGTGTTCCCAGTCACTGAGGCTGCTCTGTTTCAGAGAACAGCAGTTTTCCTTATGAACTGAAAGAAGAGTTTTAAATCAGCTTTTGCTAAGACAGCATGAAAACCCAAACCAAAACCAAAGAGCTTTCTGTCAAGTGTCAGTAAATTAAAATAACTGTCAGACCAAGATTCATGAACTGATTGCTGTGTAGAGTGATCACGGGGCTGTTAGAGACATTCAGGGCTGTTGAATCTTAAGTTTTGACTTTGTTTATTATTATTGACTGTGAAATTTTTTATTCCCTATGTGATAAAGAATATGTAGCTGTTTTCAGGAAGCCTGTGGAAGGAGGATGGTAGCACAGCTGAGCTTCAATGACTAAATGAAAAATCTGTGCCAAAAAAATGCAGTCTGGTCTGTTTAAATCTGCTGCCAAAATGGACCTGTTTTCTAATCACACTCTGGTTTTATGTGTGTGAGTTTGGGTTTTTTTTTTAAATTGTAATAATAGTTGTTACAATTTTTCCAGATCCAGATCTTTGAAGATGGAGCTGATACAACATCCCCAGAAACACCAGAATCTGCTGCCTTGAAAGTCCCCAAAAGAGGTACGGCTGGTCTGTTTTGTCCAGAAACCTCGTCTCTCCCTTGGTCTGGACCAGACGAGGTTCCACTGCCCCATAGGCATCGGGGTGTGCATACTGGGGAGGTGGGCACCAGCTGCTGAGGGGTGATAGCATGTATGCCAGGGCTATGCCCCTGGTTCAGGTGCAAGCTCACCCTCCCAGCTCACCCCCTCTCTGCACAGTCCTGTGTAGTCTGGGGATCACAAAGGGAAGCACCAGGCAGTTCTGTCCTTACTGTGACAGCCTGTCTGGTGGGAAAGCAGGTAGGAAATCCTTCTGGGAGGGGTGGACACATGGAAGGAAGGCTTGAGCCGCTCTGACGCTGTGAGATTGCAGCATACAGGTTCCTAGACCCTCAAGGCTGTGCCTCATTCCCACTTCTTTGGCAGCGAATGCTTTCCACTCGCTGGTCAGCCTTCCTTCTGCTTTTCTCATTGCCAGACAGCTCTGCAGTAGCTCACTTTGGCGCTTTGACAGGCTTGCTTCCCTCTGAGGTCTGTTTTTGTTGAGTAATTATTTAGTGGTACGCTTTGGGATCCTAGGAGCTTGTGGAAAAAGTTCAGATAGCTTCCTGTCCTGGACGGTCTGTTGGCTGTGTGTGCCAAGCTGGTGATTTCTTGTGAAGCGCTTGATGAACTCACGCTTAGCAGTTCAGAAAGGGATTGGGGTTTTTTTTGTTGTTTTTTCCCCTCTCCCGGCCAGTAGAAACTAAAATTTCCCTTTACTAGCCAAAATGAAATCTACCCTTCAGCTACATAAAATGTGCCCGAAGGCATTGGAAGGGGGTGATGATTAGCCCCAGAAGTGGGGTGTTCCCATGAGACGTTAATTTTTGTCCATCCCATGAGTGGAATGGAAATTTGAATTGGAATTCATGTCTCTTGGCGTTATGCCTGCACCTTCTCCTGCGGGGAGGTCCGGGCTCCAGCAGCTCCCTGCCTCTGTGGAGAGCTTGGGTTTGGTACAGCCCAGCAGCTGTAATTCGTCCCTGCTTTGGATCTTAAAATTAGCATGTGCAGCTGGACAGAGGAACATTTAAAATGAGCCAGTTTTAATTTAGGGGTGGAGAGTTAATGCAAAAGAAAGAAAAGGAGACTTTTCTGCTTGGTATACTAGCCCGAGTGGTTTTTTTTCCAGAGTGCAAGAAAGGCCAACTTTCATGTGCAACTCCAGCCTGTTCTTTGTATGTACTTGATATTAATAGTCAATGAAAATACTCCTTCATGTTTGTACGATCTTTTCGCTCTTTCTCAGTTCAGACTTTCCAGCTGAAAATTTCGTTCTCCTTGTTACAATTCTGTACTCCTTTAGCATAAGGAGCTTGTGTGGAGCTGCGCAAGCACTTTTTCTCTGATGCTGCTGTGGGTCTGAGCTTTCTGACCGTGACAGTGGACATCGCCCCTTTGAGTGCTGAACCTGTGCAAAAGCCATGAGCCTCCCAGCACTGGGAGTCTGCTGTCGTTTTTCTCTGGATCCCTCAGTCATTAGGAGCTAGGGAGAAAAGGCAAGTGCTCGTTAGACCCTCCCTTAACATCCTGAGAGTTCAATAGCAGCTGATGCTTCTTTGGGCAGGCAGACAGGGATGTAGAGGATTGAAATACATGAACCACACGGAGACAGGGTAACCTTGGAAAAAGCAACAAACCAAACCTCCAGGTTTAGCGCGGCTCTTCAGCAAATGTCACTGCTTTTTAATTTCACTACATCTGTGTGTCTATGTGTCCCCCCCATCTTGTTATCTGAAAGTCTTTCCAAGGCTCTAATCTCTGGTGTCTACTGCAGAGCTGTCTCTGGTTCTTCTAAAACCTTTATCTGGGCTGACCAGCTGTGACTGTGGCATCTGGATGTGTATGGCTGCTTACTCACAGCACACCGCTGGGATATTTTCAGCACTGTCTCTCCTTGCTTGGCACATGCTGAGGTTTGTTGTCACTGCCCAGCAGTGTTCACTGAACTTCTGCAGTGATGCTCTGGCCCCTGTTCCCCAGCTGCTGATTCTTCCGCTCAAATAGAGAAGTGAATAAAGCACAGGCGATTCAGGTACCCCTCCTGGGGTGCAGCATCATCACTGCTTCCTCTGCCTCGTGCTGCCCAGTTCCCGTTGCAGGACAGGAGCACACAAACACCATGCACGAGGGGAAACGGGGGGCGTTCAGCTCAGGTTCGGGGATTGCAGGATGGGTGTCACCAGTTTTTTCCACTGCTGCAGGCAGCAGCGCAGCTGGCCTTGAGTACCATGAAGTGATATTTGTGTCGTGGGAGGGGGCACTGCCTGCAGGGCGGGATGCACACACAAGTTCCAGTCAGTTGTTGGTTGAAGTGCTGAGCGAAGGCACTGTGCCAGAGCAGCACTGCCAGGTCAGGATGGGCAGCAGGAGCACGTCCCGGGGAGCTGGTCCCCTTGGGGTCCCAAGGCGGGAGGAGAGGGAGCCCAGGCATACAGGTTGGGTGTTGGCTGCGATGATGCTCCTTGGTAGGGATGCAGGCGCTGGGATGTGGCTGCTTGCCAGGAGTTTCCATGGAAACGGCAGCTCTGGCTGCTGCAGTCTGACTGCGGTGGGTAATGCAGAGATTGCTCTTCCCATAGATCCCGTGCCTTCCTCTCCCAGGCTAGCAGAGGTGTGAGATACACAGTAGAGGTGGCTCCTTTTTTTTATTTATGAGACACTTCTGCAGCGTTTACTGTTGGGGTGATCAGTGCCACAGCTGGAAATACTAAACCCTGGTGGAACTGCAACTGGGAGAGGAGCGGGGCAAGCAGCCCCCAGGGGCTGTGAGCTGCTCGTAGACCATCCAGAAATGGAGCAAAGGGTGTAATTTAACCAAACCTGCAGTGGCTACGTGCATCTCTGATGCACGTAAGCCAAGATCATGCAGTCTGATTCCTCCACAGTCACATGTGTGGTGCTTGCTGTGCTGTCCAGCTGTGCACACCGATAATTCAGAGACAAGGGAGGAATCCTGGATTTGGGGAGGGCAGGCTTGTTGGAGCACTGGGGTTTAGGCTGGTGCTGACACCCAGCATCCTCCCACGATGGCCAGGCTCCATCATGGTGTGCTCCATCAGCCCTGTCGGGATGATGACGATGTGGGAGCAATTCTGAACAGCCGGCACACCATGGATTTAGAACCCTGGGGCTGAATTTTCAGCCAATGTTCCTGCTGGCTGCTGGTGCTGCAGCAGGTTTGCTTTCTGAGAAGTGGGGAGGACTGCTCTGCTGAGCTCGAGACCTGCCAGGGCTGTGGGTTTGGAGCTGTGGATGCCCCGCTTGCGGAGGGGACACAGGTGGTTTCCTGGGCTGAGGTGGAGAGCAGAGCTGCAGCCGCTTGGTTTGGGAGTGTTTCTGAGTGGTCTTTTGTACATCTGTCTCGTGTGTGTTCAGATTCCTGACCACATATGGGCAGGGTTTGAAACCTTTTATTATGCTGTGTGAAGTAAATGGTCTTGGACCCATATTTCTGTCAATACTCAATCAGATTCTCATTTGGAATCCAGCCGATTAGATGTGGTCATATGGACTGCGCATGCATTTCCGATAGTGTGCTCTGAAGGTGACTCAGGGTTCTCTGAATCACAGTAATTTAACACAAGGAAAGCAGCGTAGCCTGACCTAGTTCTGATGTGTGTGTCTGAATGTTTGGCTTTCTCCAACTGTGCCAGCGGGTCTAATAAGAGAGTCCCTGTTCCTCCAAAGCCATGCCCCATTGTACCACCGTCTCCTGGTTTATCCTGGTCTCTGCTTTGCTCCCACTTCCCTCAGAATGTGCATAAATGGTCCTTTCACTACGCCTCGATGTTTGCTGAACTGCAGAGACTCTTAGTATATGGGTCAGACCAGAGGCATCCTTTGGGCCAAAGCTCATGGTTCTGTTTCTGTTTTCTCTTTACAGATTCCCTGGATGCTGCCAAAGCCAGCAAACTGGTGAGTGCTGAGCCCATGACTGCAGGCTGCCGAAATAAACTCTGCAGAGTGTGATTAGTGGAAGAGTCAGACTTGCACATGCCACTCTTACTGACTTCTCATTAACTTTTATCGCCTCTCTAAAAGCTCCATTTTTCAACCCTGCGGGAGGAGCACATGGAGACATGCACATACACAAAACACAGAGAAAGGACAGAGTTTCGCCAGCCTGTCTCTTAGTTAGCCCTTTTCAGTTCAGTGCTCTATAATAAAATGCCCCTAGTAGAGTAATTTCTTCTGAAACCCATGGGAAACAAGGCCGTATGAAAAGTAATTTTCAACTAATGACCAGAAATCAGTAAGTTACTGAGAAATAAAACCCCAGCACAATTTCCTGTATTACACGTTTTTATCTAAGTTCAATCAATATTGCAGCATTCACGCCCTGCATGCCTCTTGGCAGTGTTCCTTTACATAACCACCCTTACATCCTGCAGGAAAAGCATACTCCTTGGGATATTTGAAATTAGCTTTCTCTGGCTTACACGTTTGACTTACAAAGAAAAAGTGTGTACTTCTGAGTATCTTTATCCAGGAACCTCAGTGGCCCTTGAGGCATAAATGGGTACGTGTTGTATCCAGACGTGATGGGTGTTTCCTAAGGAACAGAAAATTGGAGCAGGTACCTATCTTCAGATACTTTTGACACCCAGACAAGCACAATTAAATAGATGCTTAAGGTTAAAACCACAAAAATGGCCATGCGTGTGCATGGGTACTGAGGAATCTGTGGTGGTGCAGGGCGACACAGTGAGTTTGGTTTGTGTGTGCTTCGGGATGGAAGCTGGATGCTTCTTAGCGGCAGGCTGGTTCATCTTTGCACGTAGGCAGCCGTGAAAAAGTAAATAGCTTATCTGGAGATAAGGGGCTTCTCCACACTGGCCTCTTGTGCGCGACACCTGCAGTTCTGTGTTAGGGCAGCTTGTGAGCCCAGTCTCACACACTGAAGTTTCAAATGATTACCAGGAGTGGGAAGACTTTTCCCCACCTTGATGCAGAGCCATGGGCTGGGTCCTGGTTGGGATCTGGCCACAGCTGGAAACAGGTGATGGACCAGCACTTTGAGGTGCTCCAAGGGTTAATTGGGCTCAAATGTCCAGGAAGTTGTGCCTTGTCAAGCTCACTGCCGGAGTAGAGGGGGGAGAAGAAGCCCCCCACCTCATATTAAAGGGATTTGGAGGATTTTGCAGTAATTGCCTTTTTCTGCTGTGTGGGGCATGACTTACCTACCGGCATGTCTTGCCTGATCGGCGTTCTCTGTCGCAGGGCCTCTAGCACTGGTGGCATCTTTTCCCCTTGTGTTCTCTGCCTGTGATGCATAATGTCTAGTCTCCGGGTTTCATTATGCACTGGAGTTAGTATGCAAGTTGCTAGGTGAAACTGAACAGCGTGCCTTGCAAAGGAGGTCAGACCAGACTACCCTTCCTCAAAACAAAGGCTGTGAAAGGGAATCATGAAGCGTTGGAAGAAAAAATTTGTACTGAAAGACAAATATAATATTTATGAAGTGAAAAAAATCTTAGTGTTCATGAAATCAGGATGCCAAAACGTAATTGTTCTTTTAAATGTAGTTTAAATGTAGTAGTAGTAACAAAATGTAGTTGTTCTTTTAAATTCTGTATGCTGCTCACATTCTCAGAAGGCTGAAGGAAAGGAGATGGTCTAAAATGGTTTGCACACAGAAGGTTTGAGAAACCCCAGATTAAATACCTAACAGTACCTTCTGTCTGCCGGCATCACAATTTTTTTTTTTTTTTTTTCTGCGTAAGAGGTTGGGAATTTGGTGCTGGCCACTGTTGGAAGCGAAACATGTTGGTGGATGGAGCTCCGAGCTGTTCTGGGCTGGAAGTGCTACTGCCTGCTGTGTTTTGGGGTGTTTGGGCAGGTTTGTCGTTACAGAAAACACTAGGAATCAAAATTGCTCTCCTGCCACCTTTCAGATACTGTCTGTGGAGTGACTAGCTCCCAAAGGTAACCTTCGTGATGCCACTGTGATGGGCATACGCAGATTTGTCTTCTGCCTTGCGCATTAGAAGCAGGCGAATTCGGGCAGTGCTGTTTGCCTGCCTTGATTACACAGCTCCTCCTGCCAGCTGCTGCAGCTGCTATGCAGAAATGTGGAAATGAAGTGCTGGAAAAGCACTTTGAGCCACTTGCCCAGTATTTCAACCCAAAGAGGTGTTGTGGCTCTGTTGAGCAGGCAGCTCGCAGGCTGGCTGTCAGGTGTTAGATGCGCGGCGTGGGCTGGGGTCAGTCCTGCAGTCCTCTGCATGCTGCCACCACCAAGCATCCCAGTTTCCTGCACGCAGGTCTGATCAAACACTGAAGAGTCTGGCTTCAAGCCACCCTGGCAGCAGCTGCAGGAGGGAACAAAAGCAGCTGCTGTCCCTTGAGGAGGCACTGCTGGTGCTTCTGAGAGGCAGAGTGCCTGCTCCTTCCAGAGAGGCTGCAGTGACAGCAGGCAAATGAACACCCGGGATAGAACTTTACCTTGTGCAAAGCCTGAGCTCTAGGGCAAGCATTCTCCAGCATCACTTCTGTCTAGACTTATTAAAGGGTGCTGAGGTTGTTTGCTGAAGGTGATGCTGAAGTGCTTTGCAGTCTGGGCAGGTTAGCATGAGGTACCCCTGTCCCATGTGGGTGAGCCTTGCCATATGCAGACTGGTGTTAGCGGAGCCTGAGCAGTCAGGAGCGGAGAACCTCATGGCAATGTGGCAGCAGCCTGTCCCTCCCCAAGGAGCGTCATCTCCTGCCCCTCGGAAACCAGCCCAGGTCCTCAGACCCCACGGGGGCTGCAGGGGAGTGCTGCAGTTGGCTGTGGTCCTCGATCCTTTTTTGCCTAATCCATGTGTGTGTTGGCTTGACTACATGATGACCGCGGTCACAGTTTGTCTAAGGAAGCACTGCTATCTTCTGAGAGTAAAATCTCTGCAGTGCAGTGTTTTGGGTGTTTTCCATGCTGAATGCATACTTAACACTGCTGCAAAAGCTATGTTTTCTGTGGTACTGCGTCATGTTCTCCGAAACTAGAAGATCAACCAAACCCACCCAATTTCCCTGCACACCAGGACTCCTGAAGGCCAGCTCTGCAGCGGCAGCCCCCTGTGAGGAGCATGGCTTTCTGGAGGCTGCTGCGTTCTGGGTGCAGATCCCACAGAAATGGGAGCGCCTCTCCTTTTGCTGGCCCTTCCCCAGCTGCTCTTGGCTCATGTATTGTTTGCTCCGATTCCCACCTCTGCTCATGAGGGCAGTGTGCTGAGCTGGGGGCCTTTGTGGCGTGACTGGTTGGTTCTGTGTTTGCATCTTTTGAGAAAGGTATCTGAGAAAAACAAGGAAAGTCAGAACGGGCTCCTTGGGGATGCTTTGCCCTGCGCAGCCAGGGAATCCCGTGGATTACAAAAATGACAAAGGATTTGCAGGAAGGTGTAGAGGTGCCACCAGCTTGGCCTGGGTTCTCCTGCTCTGCTAGCATTGCCCCATAGCCCACCTACACTAGAACAAATTGCTGCCCAAAGCACCAGGGATTCCAGGTTTCAGTCAGCTGAGCACATTGGTTAATTTTTCTTTGCCAGTGCCGATGGCTACCGTTAAATTAATTTCTTTTCCTTTGAATATGTCCTGGCAGCTCAAAAGATTCTGTGCTGGAGGAGTGGAAGGTGGATCAGTGACACTGGAGCAAAGCTAGTAAATCAGTGGGTTGAAACCAAGCCCTGTTGTCTGCTTTCCTCTGTTAAGCCTTCTTATATTTATTTAAATTCACCTGAATGTATTTTTCTTTCTGATGGTACATGTTTTTGCAGCACAATGACTTTTTAAGAAACGTTCTCTTCCATGAATAGCTAGCTCTGAAACTTGTGATGTCTGAAGAGAAAGCAGATCACTTCTCATCACCGCCGTTGATATGATGTGAGCTCTAACTTTGTACCCTTTTATTCCCTCTTCATGCAGCGTGGAGTGAAACCTAAAAAGGTGGTGCTTTTTTGACAATTAATCTGTGTGTTGCCGAGTCTCCTGGCCGCATGAAAGGCCCTCCAGTGCATCCCAGTTCATTGTCACCCATTGCTGCTGTGCCTCCATCGTACCGTTGCATGTTTGCTCATTGCATGTGCTCCCCTTTGCCGGTCCCCAGCTTGCTCGGAGAGCGAGAGGTAAACGCAGCAAAAGCCATTGCTGCTGAGCCAGACCACAGCACAGTGGGGTTTGCATTGCAGTGTCGCTGTGGGAGGGAGGCACTGAGGCTGGCAGCCCAGCTTTATGGTAAGGTTTTCTGCTGTTCCAGTTAACCACAGTCGGGTTTTTGAGTTACTGGGTGCCGGTTGCTGTGATAACCCACGGGCTGTGCCCAGCGTCGCTCCCGACTAATCTGCATAGAGCTTTTACATCGACTGACCGTCAGTTTCTGACACCAGAGAGCCAGCCCATGTATTGCAGCTTCCACCTGAAGGAGTGACTGGTGTGCCTCAACTCAGCTTTTGCCGCCTTCTGCCTTCTCTTGCCTGTAACTAACAGTTTAATATAGTGTATATTCCCCAAGCTGTGGGCATTGGAAGCACCAGCTACATGCTGAGTGCTTTACATGCTGTAGGAATCATAAGCAGCGCTCCCTCATGCTTAGGGTCTGATGTGGAAACATGGAAAACTCTAGATTTGTTTCAGTAACCAGGTGTGTTATCACAGGGCCATTACGTGGCCTGTTACTGGCCAATGTACAGCAGTTTTCTACACAATACAAGGTAATGCTACGGAATGTATTTTCTCACGAGCAGTGTTAATCTGTAGCTCATCAGTGGTCAAACCAGGAGCCACTGCAGTGAAAGAACAAACCCCAGGAGTCTGGAAAAAGATACCATGCTGCTGAGAGATACACTTTGGTGACTTGGAGGCGAGATACTGTTCTGCTTTTATAGGATACTTGCCCTCTCCTTGGGCAACAGCTTCCTATGCTCCTACCAAATTAAGAACACCCCACAACCAGCTTGCTTGTAACACTTATCAAAGCCAAAAATCTTTTGTATTGCTTATTACAAAAATGAAGTAAAACTACAAAGCTCTTGGCAAAGAATCACCATTTCCTGTAGGCTATTTGGGGAATACTTTTTTTTGCCATGGCTATCTTGCCAAGAGAAAAGCAAATCTGGCCACTTGAGACTTGGAATGGGCACAGTATGAGCACTAGAGAGAAAGTGATACAGTACCTGCTGAGTTCTCGGCGTGCGCAATGCATTTCCTGGTATCTTTGATGCATCCTTTCTTTCCAGCCACTTTCATTTTGATTTTTGGGTGGAGATGTGATCCAGACAGCAGCATTTGTCCATGGAAAGTCCACAGGCGAGGAGCAATGCAGAAGCATAAGGAAGAGCTGCCAAAACACTGCAGAGGGGTGGCTGGGAACACCTACTTCAGGGTGCCCCCTCTCTCCTGTCCCCCTCTGTCAGCCTCTGGTCCAAGGTCTCTGCATGTCTCTGGGGCTTTACAGGTGTGTGTGCATCTGCGCCATGTCCTGGTCCTGCGAGCTCTTGTTGCCCGTTTCGCATCCAGTTCTGACTTGCACCCAGCTGTTCGTTGTGGCTCTGCTGTGCTCATAGGGAGAACTTCTCATTTTGAATGTTGTGTTTCTTTACTTTCCTGTCGCCGTTCCCCATGGTTTCCAGGCAGTTAGGTTGATTGCAGGCTACTGTACGTACGCTGCCATCTGCTCAGAGCTTTAGCTGTGTATTGCTTTTAAGAGAAGTGGTTGTATGAGAGTAGCTGTTCAGAGAATCCTTCCTGACTAGCGATGCATGGAGACAGGCTTAGACAGGTACATCACAACTCTTCTCGGAGGGACAGGCCAGTGCCACGTTTTTGCTGATGCCACCTCATAATTTAAATTTTTTGGCCTTTAATAAATCTGTCAGCCCTCCACCCCCCTCCTTTACAGCTCTTGACCTTGCACAAGCGTGTGAAAATTGCAGTCCAGTTGGTACAATGACAAAGTAACTAACATAATTAGCAGATAAATCCTTAGTTGTGAGATTAGGGTAGCTCTTTGCATGTTAAATATAGACTTTAATCATATTAAAAGCTGCTGCTTGCTGCTTTTTGTGCCAGATGGTCCTTATCCTCCCAGCTATTGTCCCTCTCTGTTTGCCTTGGTTTTGCAACCATTTTTGGGCTCATCTGGAGCAGGACCTCTTGCTGTTGAGGTCGTAGCTGTTCTGGCCTTTGCTGTTGGTTGTATGGCCCATTGCTGGGGAGGGAGCCCCACGGGGCTCCAGGGCATGACTGGCAGCTGCTGGATCATCCCTGGGGCCGCACGAAGCTGGAGGTGCTTCCCGTTAGCTGTGATGCAGCGGAGCAGTGTGGGGTGTTGGGGGTGTCGTTCTGCACGCAGGCATCTGCCTCGTGCACCTGGCTGGGGCTCGGTGGCAGCCGGCGGCTGGTCAGGAGCTGGTGGGCCAGGCCTGGCACAAGGGGAGGTGCTGGCCTGTCTCGGAAGGGTTTGCTGGTGTGCTGCATGGGGTGGGAAGAATACCAAATGTCTGCTTAAAAAGCAGTGAGACGGTGTTCCTCTGCTAATTTTGGGAGTGAAATGGGCTGTGAGCTCCTTTACCACCTCTGTGCCACCAGGGTTGACGTTTCACTGCCTGTACGATGGTCGAGCTGTGCAGAGCTCCAGCTGGAAGGGACATGCCCCATGGCCGTCTCTGCAGCTCCCTGGTGAGGCAGGCTCATCTGCAGTGGTTCCTGCTTGTGGTTGGAGACCCCCAGAGATGCTGAGCGCGGGGAGCCCCAGGGCAGCGAAGCAGGGGAGCAGGTTCCCAACTGGAGGCAGGTGGGAGAAGGGTGGTCCCACAGGGCTTGTGGGTTGTGTTTGCAGCAAGCTCAGAGCTGAGTGGCAGTGAGCCCTTCTCCGGAGCGGGAATCATAGAGTCGTTTAGGCAGGGAAGGACCTTTAAAATCGTTGAGTCCGACTGTAAACCCAGCACTGACAAGTCTGTTGTGTCCCTGAGTGCCACATCTATGTGTAACATGCGTCCAACGCTGTCCCCATATGCCTGAGCTGTGTGACCATGATGATAATTCCCTTGTCTAAGGACGCTGTCTCTCACCACAGGTCACCTGTCCTGTAACAGCGTTACAGTTTGATGCCTGGGGTTCCCCTCCCCCGCCCCCAATGGATTAGCTTTGTCCAGCTTCAGTAACATTCCTGTGCCTTTCATCATCCCAGCTGGCATTCCATGTGCTGGAGCTGGGTCTCAAGCGTGTTGTTTTGAGCCCCATAACGAGTGTGGCTTCATCTCCCTTCTGCTGGGCGCTTGATCTGGCTCTGATTCTCCCTTGTCCCCTTGGCTGTTGTGCCCGGCCGTCAGCCGGGTTCGGCGGCGGTGCCTCCATGCAGGGAGCAGATGGCGACGAGGGCACGGGGCAGTCTGGTTCCAGATGGTTTCTTTTTAAAGAAGAGGGGCCAACCCAAGCCCTATTAATCCTTTAAAGGAAAGAGTAATCCGATTATCTCATAAAACGTGCCTCGCATCTGAACTGCCGAAAACACGTCCTAGGAAGAAGGGGTCTGCGTGGACCCGTGCCTGACCTTTCACGTGGCTGGCGGCCCCCTCGGCGGGCTGCCGGGCTGCCGCAGCGCTCCGGGCCTCGGAGGGACGCTGGCCGGAGCTGGCGGCCGGGTCCCTGCCGCCGAAGGGTGCTGGTTTTGCTGTGACTCGAGGGAAGGGCCAGCCGAGGTAGGGAGCTGGGAGCTGAGCAGCATCTGGCGCCGCAAGCTGGTGGTACCGTGTAAATGAGCCGGCGTTAACCCTGGCAGCATCGCGGGCTGCTCCTGCTCCGCACCCAGATAAGGTTCAGCAATCTCCTTATCAGTGTTGGTGCTGAAAGCTCCTTGTTATTTCGCATGGCTTTAAGATAAATAACTTCTCTTGCATACCGCTGAGCGTCTTTAAAGGGCAGCTCTGAAGCACCCGATGCCTGCTTTTTCTGTTGTTAAATTGCATTTTCTCTGCTGCTCCTGCTTAAGAGGGTAGCTCCGGGAGGTGCGTGGCCAGCCCCATGTCGCTGTTTGTCGAATCCTGGATGTGGAAAGAATTCATATATTCTAGATGTAGAAAACAGAGATGTGCATTAGCAGAGGAGCTGGTTCATTAGGGCAGCTACTGCCCTGGCCCCCCCCTTACTGTAATATCCTTAATTCTCTTAACTAAATGTTAAATCTCTTGTGAGCTTTCATGTGACTCCTTCAGCAATATATATGGCACTTTGTTCACTAAGGGGCTTACAGATGCGAATCAAAGTTGCTTTTGTCTGAGAATACTTAATACATATGTGAGCCTCTTGCCTGACGAGTTTGGGTAACAGTAGAAATTGCACGTTTGAGGGGAAGCCTCCATCCCCTGGGCCGACCTGGAGCTGGGAGCTGGGGAGAGTTTCTACTGGTGCTTTTGAATGCCTTCAGATAACTTAAAAGCCCTCTCTGTATAAATTGGCTCTTGATCCAGAACAGGCTTTACCATGATATACTCACGCTCATGAAACACAGTGGGTTTTCATTAACGTAGGCTATTAGAGCTTTTTAAAACACCGCTTGGAAACGCTTTTCCTGCTGACACCATTTGCCTGTCTGCAGCCAGTGGAGGAGGGGATGCTGGTGGGATCCTGACCCCAGCTCTTGAAGGTGTCCAGATTTGTTTGCTACCTTGTACTGTCCATAAGGGCTCTGCGTAGGACCTGTAGGAACCAAAAGGCAGTTAGGTTTGGATACTAGATGTGTTTGCTGAGAATTGTTTCTGCGGATGCGGTACCAGCCTCTATGACAATGCCATCCTTTGTGGACTGAAGGGCTGACTCTGCTGACCTCAAATAAGTTCTTTCTCTGCTAGCTCTGAAGAATCATCGTCAAAGCTGAGGAGGAAGGAGCTAGCTGGTGATGGGGCCAGTGAGCTGCCTGGTACTAACAGGCTGATTTGTTAGTGGGAAGGTGTGACCCACCTCGGCAGAGCAGCCAGCCTGAGCGTGGATGTGGTCAGAAGGCTGGTGCAGATCCCCAGAGCGAACTCTGAGCATCCCTGAGGAGCAGAACCAGACCTGATGGTGAGCAGATCCTTGCACCAGCCCGTCACGGCAGCAGGTGTCTTGCAGAACTATTTGCCAGGTTCGGGTGTGATCACCAACAACAGGTTTGGGAACGGAGCTGAGAGCGAAAACCCAAGTGCGAGGTAGAGAGGGTGACCACGGCCAGCGTGTGAGCGGAGAGCTTGAGACTGATGGTCTCTGCCTTGGTGCCCCAAACTGGCGTCTGTGACTTCCCTGGACACTCAAGGTTTCATTTTAGGAAAAACTACTTGGCATGGGGAGTTGGGAAGCACCGCTGGGACTGAGATCAGTCTGTGCTTGGTAACGAAGTGCGTGCTCAGGCGTGGTGTGAGTGGGTGGCTGCCCCTGGTGAGCCACCTCTGCCCTTGCACACCTCATGCCTTTTGCCAGCTCAGTGCTTCATGGTGTATTTGTTGAGTTGTCTCATGCGGGCTGTGGTTGAAGTCCTGTAACACCGAGCTCTGATTTCTGAGGACACGAATCCAGTTGGGCTCTGGCTTCAGTTTGTATTTGCTGGTGTGGAAGTCGTGGCAGTGTGTGTCTGTGTTGGCTCTGCCAGGAGGCAGGTGGTAAGTGGCAGAGCCCATGTTGCCTTATGCTGCAGGGTGCCTCCAGCGCACTGTGTGTGTGCGGGAAGCATAACATGTCTTTAAATTCCCCTGGGAAAGCCTCAGCAAGCCTGCACCAGCAGTCTCCTTTGGGATCATGCGGTGCCGTTTGCCTTCAAACAACAGAAAATGGTTAACTGCTTGAAAAGGAGTGATTTTAATCTAGGCTTATGTGAAGGATGGTACCATAAAAACTAGGCTAACTTGGTACATATAGCTATCTGGATAAATTCTGTTCTTATTTAACTTTGCAAATGGGAGCAGTGTCTGTTTGCCTGTCAGGGTGCATAATATCCCCACCACGTTTAGCGCCTTGTCTTAGTAGGGTCTGTAGTAATAGGACAAGGGGCAATGGTTTTAAACTAATAGAGGATAGATTTAGATCAGATATTAGGAAGAAATTCTTCCCTGTGAGGGTAGCGAGGTAGCAGACTGCTGGCACAGGCTGCCCAGAGCAGCTGTGGATGCCCCATCCCTGGCAGTGTCCCAGGCCAGGCTGGACGGGGCTTGGAGCAGCCTGGGCTGGTGGAAGGTGTCCCTGTCCGTGGCAGGGGGGTGGGACTGGATGGGCTTTAAGGTCCCTTCCAACCCTTCTGTGATTCTATGGTTGCCTGGATGTTTGCACCAGGCTGTGGCTCCCTGGAGCTGGGCAACTCCCCACCACTGGAGGGTTCCCACCTTGGGACATGGCTGGCAGGGTCCTGGGTGGAGGGTTCCCTGCTGGCTCTGGGGCTCGGCACTGCCTTTGGCACAGCCTGTGCCTCTTTCTTCCTGGCTTTTGGTTACCTGTTGTTTGACACAAGCAGAAGCATGTGGCTCCCATCCCCGTGCGGGCACAGGGCAGGTCTGAGCTGCCTGTTCTGTACCTGCAGCGCCGGTGTGGAGTGCTGCGGCATCCGGACTCCTCAAACCCCTTCTCTTGGTTAACTCCTGAAATCCGCTGGTTTGTCCCAGCACTTCAGCTCTTGAGAGTTTGCCTAAGCATTTCCTTTTGGCTCTTGGTCTGAATATTTAGCTATCTCTCAGCTCATTAGAACATTATCTAGCTTGTTTTAATAAATTGCTGTGGGGACAGAGGCATTTTCTTGAGGCTGATTGTTTTTTTCAGCCCATCATGCATAGGAAGTACCAGAGGTCAGTGTTACCACAGCTGGAAGCGACTCCGTGCTGGAGGGGCCAGTCTGTCCTCACTGTTTATCTTCTGTAGCCATTTAATTTTTTTTAATTTGGGTTTTTTTTCTTGCTGTTTAGGAATTGTCAAAGGTTGAGGCAGCCCCATATGTTGCCAGAAGCACCTTTGTGAAAACTTAAACCTACGATACATCTGGAATACAGCTGTCAGGTGCTTTTCGCTCCCTAACACATTTTGCAGTTTTCCCATTTTTGCTGTGCACTTAAAACAGTGGAAGGTACATTTGTCCCTGCTCTGGGAAAGAGAACATGCGTCTCTTCTCAGGGTTGCTGTTGCTCTCTCCTGGTTCCCCAGGAGAGCTTCATGCTGGACATAGTGGTGGTTGGGTCAGAGGCCTTGACACGGATGGGTTTCCTGTTACCAGGATCTAGGGAGCATGCTAGGCAGGCTTTTTGACAACCGTCTTCTGCAGCCAAAGGTGTCAGGAGGTTGCTGACCTGACCGGTGCCAAGAGATCCTGCGTACCACCACCATAGCCCAGCCCCTAACCTGTGAGCCTCTCCTTGGAAGAGGAGGTGCTGCCTCGAGGGGGAATGCCAAGAAGGATGCTTCCAGTCTTGCCAGACACCCACAAATTCTTGACGCTGTTTGAAAAGAGACAGTCTTAACTCCTTGGAGGCTGCTGAAAGCCCGCCTATGCTCTGGGAAGACAAACTGATGGGGAGGCAGAAGTAATCGCGCAAGAGCCAAAGTTTATGTGTCCCCACTGAGCACTGCTGAAGTCCTGCCTCTTTCACCAGCGTGTCGGGCAAGGAGTGTGGTGGATGCTCTGGCAGCCTTCTGGAAGCTGGGTGGCCACATCCAAACTGCATGAGAGGGAGGACAGCAGCCTTTGTCCTGAACAGAGGAGTCACTGCGGGTACAGCACACCATGTGTGTTACAGAGGATCTTGACTGCAAAATGTGGGCGGGTTGGGTCCCGGATCTGGCGTTGGGTCATAGATCGAGAGGGGATGCATCACTGAGGATGCCAGTGATCGATCTTAGCTGCTGGTAGAGGAAATGTTTGAAGTATTAGAATAAAGTGATGTACCTTGCTTCCTACATTGGTTATCTTTCTCCCTCTTTTTGTGGGATATCTGCATTTGCTCCATGACTTAATCCAGTGGCACAATCTTTTATCCCATGGGAAAATCTCACAAGCTGCACCCTTGTTCTGTGTTTGTCACCCAACCATGTGCTGTTTGAGCTGCTGGTTAAATGATGATTAATGCTCTGGAAAAACTTCACTGGTTAAAACCAAACCAAACCAAAAACCAGGACCTGGAGAGTCTTAGAAGGACTGAAGACCCAGGCTGACTGACCGCCAGCTCTGCAGCAGGAGTCGCTGGTTATCACTGCTGTGGAGATGGAGCGGGCCCCCACCAGCATCGGTGTTTCTGTGCCGCATTTGCTGAATCCTTGCACTGTTCATGTGCCGCCTGGGCCCTGGGCAGCATTTCCCCGTGGTGGCAGTGGACAGAACCAGACTGCATCTGACTCCGGGCACAAATGCCGTCCTGGATGATGTTTCAGCACTGGGAGTTCTCATCCTTTCTTTCAATCCAGCAAGACACCAGCTTTTTCCCCCCATGAAGTGGAGCCGCCAGCAGTGATCTGTACCGTCAGCCCCAAAGGCTTTTGGGCTGCGCTGAGGGGGGTCAGCATGCAACCCGTCTCCAGCTGGCACTCATCAGTGTTAATGTGTAATGAAACCCAGGCTCTGCCATCCTTTTTATGCGATTGATTGGAGTGTGTAACCTGAACTCGGCTCACTAAGTGCTTTTCAGTTGCCCCAAGGACTTTGGATCGAGCCTAATGATAAAACGAGGACATGGGCTGACGCGTGTGTGATTCAGCTCCTGGCTGCTGTAGACGGTCGCCTTGGTTGGTCTTCACAGTGGTTTGGAGCAGCAGTGATGGAAATATTTTGGGCATATAGATGATACTCAACTCCCAGGTTGGTTTTTTTGTGAACTGGCATGAACTTTGTGCGGACTGTCAGTGGAAGTCTGTACCTGCCAGTCTGTATTTCCATAGCACGGTTGCAGACCACTTGCTACAACGCTGGAGGACCCAGAAGGTTGGATTTTGGAGAGTGTCACCGTAGAGTTCAGACACGCTGTTTATTTTTACTGACAAGTATTGAAATAACTTTCAGAGCAACAATATTGTGAGAGTTTTTAGTCTATCAAATGGAATAAAACCCCGCTCTGCATGAGTTTCAAGTATGAGCCTTATAGGGTAGAAAATTACAGATGTATAATTAATTACTGAATTTTGGGCTATCTGAAGTGTCCCTTGGGTCTCTTAGAAAGCATTCCTGATTTTTGAACTTTGGCTGGATGGAAAGGGCAGAAAAATTGGAGGGGAGCCTTGGTCTGCTTGGCTCCCGTCCCCACTCCCCAAACCTCTGTGCTTGCATTGTGAGTGGGCTGTGGTGCTCGGACCCTGGTGTGGCAGCACTCTGACCCCCAGGTGGCAGCCCCTCTTGCCTGCCTGAATCTGGGTTGTCCTGTCCCCATGGCTCTTGGCTGGCTCTCTCTAAACCGTCTGGCTCTGCTGTTAAGAAATCAGTTTCCCAGCCTAATTACTCCTGGTCAGTTGTTATATGTGGTTCATGTTGTCCTTTAGCTTAAATAGCTTTCCTCTTTGCTCGCATCTGCCCCCCGGATGTAATTGCAATGCAATTGAGCCTTCACTTAGCCTTTATTTTGCTACCTTGAGCAGGGTGAGCATTCCTCATCTCTTGTAGGGTCATCCTGAAGGCTTCCTGCAGCACAGGGGGAGCGTAGGGCTGAGGGGAGCTGCGGGAGCTCTGCTGGGCCACTGTGGTGGTGAAGCAAGGTGACGCCCCTCCTGCGGGCGCTGGGCACCGCAGCTGCCACCTCCCCTGCTTGCCCACCTGCTGCTGTGGTGGGACCGGCAGGGGGTCCCTGCATCCGGGGGCACCTTCCACAGGAGGTGGCTTTTGTGCCGTGGGCTGGTTCCCATGGGAGCTGTAGCTGTGGGGTGTTTGTGGGGGGGGGGGTCCTGTGGCAGTGGGGGATGTGGCTGTGCCGGGGGGGGACACGTGTGGCCGGCTGTGCCCCTTGGGTGGGCACAGCAGTAAGGCCAAGGAGAGGGGGCAGCCACCATGTGTCGTCATGTCCCGTTGCCCACCCCCCCCACCCCCCCACCCCCGATGCCTCCCCGGAGCAGCGCAGGTTTATTTCGGTCTGCTCAGTGCCTTTTCCCCCTCCCAGGGAAACACTCAGGCACCTGGAGCGCGCTTGGTTGTTGTAGGGCTGGCAGTGTTCTTCAGCTCTTCTCGACTGACGCCAGCCTCTCTGTCCAAAATGCTGCTTTTTAGTCTGAAACTTCCTGTCCTCTGTCTCTGGAGAAAATTAACTTAATGGGCCATTGAAGAGGGTGGCTTTTATGGTGTTAGAAGAGTTTTAAGGGTCTCGTAAAAATGCAGATTTTTATTTTTAGAATATATATTTACACACATCCCCCCATACATACATCTCTATATACATATTTTAAGACTCTCAACTTTCAAAGCCTAAGTTGAGGGAGAACATCTGCACAAGGCACCGTAGGTGTTTGCTTTCCCAATTCAGGTGTTACTCAGAGATCAAAACCCACTGCAGATAATGGCTCGTGCAGTTGGGTGCAGACTGTCGGCAGCATGGCAAACTGCAGGACTGCCTCTGGCCTCCAGGAAATCTTAACCTGCTGGTGAAAGCTGCCTTTAAATACTTTTTCCAAGAGGTTACAAAAAATGCACTGAGTGTCCTTAACCACAAGAGGTGAAGACGTTCATTGTGTGTGGACAGTTATGAATTCATGTACTGTTTAAGAAGAACAGCTGCCGCTGTGGGCGAGCCCGCTCAGCCCGAGCTCCTCGCCTGCCTGGTGCCTTAGTGTGGAGGTATCGGAAAATAATGGAATTGAAGTGGGAGTTGTCAATACTGGAAGAGAAGGTCCACGTTCACATACACGTAATATACGGAATAAAAGATGTGCGTGTATGGAAGAGGGACTGGTACCCGAGGGGCCAGGATCTCCAGTGTGCAGTGGGGTCAGGGCACTGAGACTCGTGAAGGGTTCGCAGTGAGATCTTGCTCTGAGTGTAGCCAGTTGCTCTGGCATTTAGAACCCTGCGCCACAGCTGTGGTGGGGCGCTGGGCCTGGGACAGCAGGGGTGCCAGCAGGAGTTCAGGGTTTGCGCTGGGCAGCCGTAGCAGGGCTCAGACGCGGCCATCCTGCTGACTGGCCGATGGCCATGCCGGGTGCTGGCACTCGAGGGCAGGGGCATTTTTAGGGCAGGGGTTCTCTGAGGCCGTTCCCGCCGTGGGGTTTTCGCTGGCATCCTTGGCTTTGCAGGGTGCACCGAGCTCCTCAAAAATAAGTCCCCTGGTTGGCAGGAGGCGTGTAGCCGGGGCCAAGCTGGGTGGCTGCAAGGGTGGGAGTCGGGCTGGGTGTTGAATGGCAGCGCTGCAAGATGGACGCAGCTCCGCACGGACATCTCTCTGTCTGTCCAGGCTCGGCTCTGTCCATCTGTCCGGGCTCAGGGGATTTACTGCCTGCTGGGCCGGCGTGGCTGCGGCGGCGCATAGGCACGGGGCGGGCTGTCTGCGGGCAGGGGAGGTTCGTGGGGGGCTGTGTGGATGCCGAGCGGAGGGATGGAGATGGCTGGACCAGCAGGCGAGGCGGCCGAGCCGGGGTGTTGCTAAGCTACTGAGGACCCCTTGCCCAGGAGGAGCATCACCCGCTGCCGCCGGCTCGGTGCAGCATCCGCGGCGCGGGGAGGAGAGACCCACCGGCGGTGATGTAATGAGCCACCGGGGCGGTGGTTGGAGGCTCCGGCGGAGAGAGGACGAACGGCCGCGGCTCCGGCGGCTGGCATGGGCCCCCGCGGCCCCGGCGCATCGCAGCCCCGCTGAGCAGCCGCGTCCATAGCAGCTGGCGCTTCGGGAGAGGCATTTGCTGGATTATCAGGGCGGATGGCGAGCGGATAGAGGGAAGCTGCAGCCATTTGCAAGCGCTGCCAGGCAGCCCATACTCCCGAGACAGAGCCGCCGAGAGCCGCATTGTTGTGACCGAGTGTGCTAACAGTCTCTCTCTGCCTCCCTGTTTCCCTTTCTCTCTCTCTCTCCGTCTGTCTTTTCTGCAATGATGAGGCAGGCCCCAGCGACACGGAAGGTACAGTCTGCTGCTGTATCCACACCGTCATTGCTAACGCTGCTTCTGAACGTTCCTTGTTTTGCTCTATTTTTTTTCTGGGTTTTTTTTTTTCCCTTTCCTTTTTTGTATGTTAATGCTGCTGAGCTTTAATTGTGAGTTTGACTCTGTTTCAGGTGCCTGTGGACAGACAGGGTGGGGGGAGGTTGGTGAATGAGAAAGCAGCTTTGTTTAATGTCTCGCTTTTCCTTTCAAGTTTCCGTTCAAGTAATTTCTCCATTTCACCTGTCTGTGCCTGTGTTGCATGCAGCATCTCTGCAGCTCGGCTGGAGCACGGACTCCGGCGGCTTCCCTGCTGCCGGAGGGTGCTGGTGCTTGGCTTGTGGAAGTTGCATGTTAATAATAACATTTTTCCTACCTTAGCGACGCAGGCTGTGCCGTTCAGGTCTGCTTTTAACATTTCCAAAGGTTGCTCCTATCTGGATTCCCTGTCAAGCTGACGTTTCTGCAGGTTACAGCATGGACTCTGGTTTGTGCTCTGGTAGTGTCCTATATGTTTATTTTTAGCATAACCAGGATATCACTGTTCAGCTTGGAGAGAAATCCCGAGAATTTTTGCTTGATCCCAAAGAAGAAGTTTAAATAAAAATAACCAAAGGCACAAATGTGTAACTTCACCAGCCATGCTGTGTCAGCGAGAAGACTTTGCCGTTTAATTAATGTTACAGTAAACGCTCTTGATTTATGGCTGTGGTTGGTTGAGCTGACCAAATGCAGTGAAATACTTTGTTACGCGGTGATTACTTTAGGAGCTCTTGTTTAACCCACTTCCAAATGAAAAGTTTTACAAATGCTGATTTTCCTCTGCCTCCAGCGGAAGGGTGGAGCGGAGGGTCCAGCCCAGCGCTCCACACCCTGTCTGACAGGCAGTTTTACAAATCTGACAGCTGCTTGATTTAATCCTGCTTTTCCTGTCATTTCTTCCCCTCACACATGCCGTCCCCATTCAGGATCGTGCCTGTGAGAGAGTGCATGTGTAAGGTGTTGCTGTTGTTTAAAATACAAAATTTCTGGTAGCGTATGCCCAGCAGTAACGCAGGTAATGTCACCCTGGGAAAAGCAGCCCGAGGGAGCTTGTCCTCCAGCTGGTGGAGTGCTGTGGGGGAGCGACAGCATGGATGCCAACAGGTTCTGTCTGGAGAAGGCTTGGTTCCTCTGAGAGGCTGAGTTCCCTGATGGTGAGCTTGATGGTGTCCTGCCAGCTTGGGCGGGCAGCGCTGACCTTTGCTTAGTTAATGCCCAGCATCGACTCTGGCAGCTGCCAGCCCTGCTCAGAAGCCCCATGCTGCCCCCCTCCACCCGCTGCTGGAAACCCTCGTGGAAACTCTGTGGGAATTCTCTGCAGGAGCAGTTGCAGTCTGAAAAGTTCTGCTTTTCTGTGCCAGAAGCCCTCAAACTTTGTCCAGCAGAAGCATTTAGTAACACAGTACCAGTCCTGCCTGGTGTAAGGTGACGTTGATACAAGTGTGCTC
Source organism: Falco cherrug (assembly GCF_023634085.1). NCBI lineage: Eukaryota > Metazoa > Chordata > Aves > Falconiformes > Falconidae > Falco > Falco cherrug. The sequence goes on from NC_073697.1 coordinate 38,406,735, forward strand.
GTCCGTACTCATGGCAGTGCCAACGTTCAATGCTTCCTCCTGGGTCTGGGTTGGGACTCCTGCGCTCAAGAGTGGAACCGAGTTGGGAGGGACCTACAGGACCTGCCATCTGCAGCCCCATGTTCAAGACGGGTGATGCCAGCTCTGGGGCAGGCAATTGTTGGTAGCCAGGAGGAGTTTTACCAGAGTTCTTGCTGCTAGAAGCAAAGTTTGTATCCGAGTGCATCTGTTTGGAGCCTCAGATGCTCTCCTCACTCCTGAGTGCAGGACATGCCAAGGGAACAAAGGTTGTATAATGTCATCAAATATTTATGCAGCAGCATTATGCAGCAGAGTTCAGAACCGCCAAATGAAATATTAATAGCCACAGCTGCGTTGTGTGGAGCATCCCGGGATCCAGGAGAGCCCAAAGTTTTTGTATTAAGCAACTACGTAGTCTGGAGTCTGGTGGAGGTTCGAGCATCTGCTGGCAGCTCCCGAGCCGGGCTCCTGGATGCTCCAGGAGCCGTGACGAGCTCTGTGGTGGAGCCCTGCTGCCTCCTTCCCACACACCGTCTCCTCGCCAGCTGGATGCCGTACTGGAGGAGGGAGAAGTAGTGTCCCAGTCCAGCTGCCTTTCTGCCAGCCACTTGCAAGTGCTTTGTAGAGCACCCGGGTGAATTGCTGACATGAGGCGTGCAGTGCGAAGAGCGGGATGGAGAGGAGGGACGGCCAGCGCAGCAGGGAGCCTGGTCACCCTCCAGCTCTGCCAGAGTGCAGCAGAGCATCTCCCAACTCCTGCCTTGCCACAGAGCTGCTCACCCGGGGATCTTGGAGCTGATGCTTCAGCTTTTTATAGTCTTCACGTGATGTTACGTGGAGGGGGACTGAAATGGCCTTACACCTTATGCCACAGCAGGCATGGACCCAGGATTACTCTCTCTCACTTAGTGTGGCTAGCTTTTAGAGAAGCTCACCACGAGGTTTCTCCCTTTTTGATACGGCTTGTGTCGGGGAAGATGTTTGGCCTCTCTCCAGCCTGTTGCCCAGCTAGGGAAGGGTTCAGCGGTTGCTTGTTGAGTGTTTCCCCCAATGTCTGGCTGCCACGGCGGGCAGCACTAAGCTGTATTTCAAACACAGAGGCTTTGTTGCTGGTGCAAAACTCCCCAGTCCTTGGCTGCTCGTGTCTGCCCAGCACTGGGCTGCTTTCAGAGCTGACTGTGCAGAGCAAGCAGCAAGATGGCAGGGAGCACCGTGCCTGGCAGTGGGGGCTCTCTTGAGTTCCCCTGCTCCGTGTTGCATTGGAGCCACGTGGAGGCTTGGCTTGGTGAGGAGTGGAAACATCTCCCTGCGCCTGGCTAGCAGATTCCCTGAGGGAGGGTTTTTTCAGAGCATTTTTCAGATTTTTGGTGCCACTGAATACAATCTTTGTTTAGTAGGAATTTTGGGAAAGATGCTAAAGTACTCCTAAAGAGCTTATACCAACCACTGCTCCTAAGTCAGCCCTGTATTTACCTGCAGGGTTTAAGCTTTTACCATTGTAATTACATTTTCCTGGCAAATTGTGCCAAGATGATGATGTTATGGAAAATGGTTGTCTTCCCTCAGTATTGAAATGGGCCTCCTGTTGAGTGCAGCCTTGTAGAAAAGGCTGGAAATCAGTGAAATAGGATTTAGCCTAAGTAATGCTATAGATAATCAGCTGTTTAGAAGTGATAACCTATCCAGTTCTAATCTGTAATTTTTTTTTAAAAAAAAAGTAGCTGTAAGGCCTCTCAACTGATTTATCAAGGCCTTGGGTGGGAATACGACCATTGGTGCTGAATGTCAGAGAGAAGCTGCGGTGTGAGTGCGATGCTGCACCAGCCTGAGCTGGGTCTGCCTTTGGGTCACAGGGGCCGAGCGCTCGCTGATGCGCTTTGTACACCCAAATGTCTTGCTCACGACTGCATCTGTGGGTAGCATCATACGGCAGCGCTTCTATTGATCTTTTCTGTTCTTGGTTACTTTAAGCTGTGGATTAGGTAATAGACTGAAAAATGAAGCAGAATGTGAAAAGCTTTAAAACACGTTCTGCTGTTTTAAAGCTGCAGCTGGAGAGCAGATGTCCCTGCCAGCGGCTCCCTCTGCCTGGTCCGATAGCTTCCAGCGCCCAGGCGCTCCATGCCTGCCCCAGAGTTGCCTGGCCAGCTTCCCCTGCGGCCAGCTGGCTGGCGAGCACACCCAGCCTCACTGGCACCTGTTGTTATATTGCTTATGGTTGGATTATTTGTTAGGAAAAATATTTATTGACTGCTGCAATAAGTGCGCAGCAGGGATGTGCCTGATAGACTGTGTGGCCTCCCCACCTTGTGATGTGTGAGTGCTGAGCTGATGACAGTTGTGTTCCTGCTATGCTGCATGTGCCAAGGGTGGGTGTATGTAGGGGGGTGGAGGGTCCTGCCTTGAAGTCGGTGGATGCATTTGTTTCCAGAAATGAAAAGAAAATGTGGAAGTGTTTGAGAAGAAGCTCTGTGTTGTCCCCACAAGTTTTGTGACTAAAGAGAAATAGAGCCCAGGGGCTCCAGCATCTCAGTGTGCAGCTGTTTTGGTGGTGCTCTAGTGCCTTTGGAAAACCAAAGGGGTGAGGGGAGGGGAAAAAAATATTTTAGTAATAAAGCCCCTTCAATCTCACGCTCAAGTGACCTCTCGGAAAGGCATGTTGAGTTAAATCCACTCCATGTCAGCGGAGCCTGGTGAGCCCTGAGCAGCTCTACGGTAAGGTGGCAGCAGTGTCCAGGCTGACCTGGGGCAGCACAGACTTTGCCTTTGAAGCTAAAGGTCTCTTAGAGGTAAAAGGGGCATCTGCTGGGGTCAGGGGCTGGCCCCAGGTGGGGGATTCAGGGCATCGGCCTTCTCCCTAGCTTGATGGTCCTGCCCCTTGCTAAAGGGGGAGAAGCGGGGCTGGAGCTCGATGAGCAATCTGTGGTCTAGGGGAGAGAACCTGGCCAGGAGGCTGAGCTGCTGCCGGGCTCTGTTCCTCTGTCTCCTCAGGAGCTCTGCTAGCAGGGTTCCACCTGGAGCTGCCCTGGGAGTGTGGGTTAATGAGCTCATACACCTGATGCCATGCACACTAATTGCCATCATGTCTTTTGTTTCCTTTATCTTGTTCTCTGCTGCATCTGCTGCTGCGGTCTGTATCTCTGCTCCTGTCTGTCCCTGTATGAATGTCTCTCCTCCTCTGCCTTCTGCTCCCGTTGCTCTCCAGACCAGCGCCCGGCGGCCCAAGGTGAGCAGCTGCGGTTGGGGGGCACTGAGCATCCCCTCCACCTTAAATGCAAACATATTGAGTGCTAACCCCAAAGCGCGTTTTCTCTTGTCCTTCCATCCCATTGTGCAGAGCCCAGAGGGGCTCACAGGAGTGATGCGCTCCTCTGGAGCGTGTCTAAATCACTGGGGATGACCTACCAGGGCAAAAATCTCTAGAAAAGCTTCATGCTCTTAGCCAGAGCTCATCTGACGGAGCGGAGCGTAACAGCGGTGTAGCAATTCCCAGCCTGGCTGGCCAGCAGAGCACACTGCTTGCTGTCTCTTGCTGTCGGTGCTTGCTTCTCGCTGACTGCTGTTTCCTGGCTTATGTGGGGTGCTTTTCAGTGTTACCTGTTGGGGGAGAGAGGTGAGAGCCCAGAGGTGTCATCCAGGACTGTATTGATTCCAGCACAGAGATCGCTCATGTTTGGACATCTGCCCCTAGCCCGCAGAACTTGCCTTGCCAAGGGGCATGTGGTTGGAGGAAAGCAAACAAGGGAGATAAATCCTTGAAGAACTCTATAATAGCCAAGTTATAGTTTGTAAATGGTGAACAGTCTTTTTTCTTCTCTTCTATAAAGGTACGCTGCAGGGAGGGTTTTATTTTCACTGGCTTTACAACAAACTCAAACCAGGGCAGCAGTGAATTCATTCAGTCCCAGGGCAGCTGGGATCCTGGCTGCCAGGCATGTAGCTTTCCCCTCCGAAAATACCTTGTTAACTGTCATTTTGGCACTGTAGGGCCAGAGCCCAGGCTGAGGTAGGACTTCATGGGGGAAAGAAAAAGTGTGACAGAAGTATATGAACACAATGCGAGTAGGAGAGTCCACCACTCCTGTAGCTTACGGTTTCCCCTGTGATGTCTGTTCCCCAAACGGTGGAGACATGGCAAGGCTTTTGCTGTGAGTCTGTCTGATGCATTTGCAGTGAGGCAGAGAAGTGAGCTCAGGGTAAGTGGCTTCTGCATACTGGTATGGATTTTAAGCCAGTTTCCAATCCTGACTGGGAGCTTACCCTTTACCAGGACAGGTCCTGGGAGCTCTCAGTGGATCACATACCACTGCCCTTGGTTTGAATGGCGTTCTTGTTCTCTGCAACCTGTGCTGGAGAGGAGTGGCGGGTGGATGTCCTGGGTGACCTCTTACTGCTTTGGCCTCTCATCTACGCTGGGCAGGAGCTGGATGGAGTTGAAGATACCCCTGCATGTGCATTGAGATTGGAGCTGTTGCCCATGTTGATCAGCTGCTCTGGCGCTCTGCAGCGCTGCCAGCTCTTCTCGAGCTGTTGCATCCTGTTCTGGTTGGGCTCACAGATGTGTGCACATCAGATGGAGTCAGCTAGCAGGCGGCTTTCTCTGGCAGCTTGGACCTTCCTGGCTTCCTGGGAATGGATTTTTCCATAGGAACCATTAGTGCAGGTTACCCAATAGCTGTGCACAGGGCTCTGGGAGATGCTATGCTGCGTTTTGTCCCTTTCTGAAGGAAGGTGCATCCCTTGGACCTTCCCTCTGGCCCTGACTGCCAAGGCCAAGTTGTGGGTCTCCAAAGGTTTCTAGCTCTTTGGAGGCGATAGGCAGTGGAACCGTACCAGGTGTGTCCCTGGCGATGCTGCTCTGTCCGCACAGAAGCTGAAGGCTCACTCTGTGAAGGGTTTTTAATCTCCAAAGCAGCAGGAACAAGAACGATGTCCTTGTTTTTCCTGGAGATAGTGTGTGTGGCTTGGTGCCACAGAGACTGTTCCCAGCCTGAGGCTCACACCTTCCCTGGGAGAGCTGGGGATTGCACCTGGAAGGGGAAGGCTCAGCTGCCTGCCTGTCTGTGGTGTGTGTAACCTGTTGCAGTCGAGTTAGCTCAGGTTTGCCTAAAGTAAGCTAGGAGACAGCAGAAGGTCCAACTACAGCGTGGCAAGTGAGCACCTGGTTTCTGCGTCCTGCTGCTGCTTTAGCAGGTGGGTGCAGCGGCGCAGATGCTGCAGCTGTCTTGGCTGCGCCCCATGCATGTGCCCAGCCAGCCCGGGGTGAGCCACACACCTCGCTAGCTGCGATGCACCAAAAAGGCACTCTCAAGGAGTAAAATAAAAAGTCAGGAAATGAATTTACGCAGTGTTAGATGCCACAGAGGTGACTGCTCCAGAAATACAGTGAGGAGAGCAGCACAGGTTTCTGAGGTTCCCTCAGACATCGGCTTCCTTTGGTCCCATCACCTGGGTGATGCGGCCAGCCTTCCTGCTGGGTTGCCAGCCAACAATTAACAGCCTTATCAGTGGTGACAAAGCAGCACTCTGCTACTCTGGTTCCTCCACGCCTCACTGGTTTTCACTGGAATCGGGTGCACTCTTGCTGCTCTTTCATTTTCTTTTGGTGCTTCATCCCCGCAGCTGGTGTAGTTGCAGAGAGAAGGTGCTGGCTTGGGCGCCTGCCACAGTGTGTCCTCAGCAAGCTGCTGGTGGCACTGGCACACGTGTACCACAGCACCTGACTCAGGCTCCTGCAAATGCTGAGCAGCAGATGTGTCCCATCATGTCTCCAGATGTGCAGGATGGACAGGGGCGAACCCCCCCCTCCCGTCTCGGTGTGCTCTGGAGTTCTGCTGTCTCATCCCCTGGAGCTGGAACACCAAAACCTCTGCCAGCACTGCCAAGGCCCCCGGTTAGTCCCTGCTCTGATCCCCTTTGGCATGCTTGCTGGATAGGCAGGGTCTGCCCTTGTGTCCCAGGACCTCAGGGTGTGAGCTGGCCTTGCTGCAAAGAGCAAGGAGAGGGTCTGTGTCTGCAACAGCAGCACAGATAGATACGCTAGCACAAGGCAATACATAAAATACAAAAAATACAAAAAACCCACCCAACCAAAAAATAAAACAGCGGTGCATTTGTAGGGAGAGGCAATCTTTTATTGCCCCTGCTACTGCGGGAGGGAAAAGAGGGACTCCTCCCGTGTCAGGCCTGAAGCAGGGCTTGTGTGCTCAGAAAAAGATCCATTTTGGTTTTTTTGACTATGTCAGTGGTGTAATAATATTTTACTTTCCCCTTCAACAACTGATTATCTGTGAATTTTGGCTGAGCCAGCAGTAGTGCCGGTCCTTGGCACGCTGCAAGTCTGGGTACAGTGAGGGCATGGATGCACTCCAGCCAGCAGAGCTGTTTTGCTGTTGATGTCCCAGCTGTCACCATGCCCTGGGTTTCCTCAGTGCTGGAAATGTGAGTCTGGGAGACAGCGGCTGACCTGGAGGAACATGCAGAGCTGAAGCAGTGTTGAAGAGTACAGGGAGATGAACTGGTCGTGGAAGTGTTGTCTGCCTTGAAATGTGGTGATCTGACTTTGTCCCTTGACCATGTTGTTTTGCAGCCCACCCGGACCCCCAGTTCTGCAGCATCCAGTGGCACGGCAGGGCCCTCGGGCTCAGCCTCCGCCTCCGGCGGAGAGATGAGCAGCAGCGAGCCCAGCACACCTGCTCAGACGCCACTGGTGGCCCCGGTTATTCCAACTCCCTCCCTGACCTCTCCAGTGGCGCCTCCAGTTCCCTCGCCCACTAAGGTAAGCTGTGCCCAGGTAAGCTGTCGGCTCTGCCTGTGTGGAGAGTGGTAGCTCCTGAGGGGAGGAGGAGGAAAAGGGGAGCAAGAGGTCCTGTGGTGGGTGCTGGTGGTCACTGTGCAGGGCTGGCACGACCACCCATACGGCTGTGCCGGGCTCAGGACCGTGCTCTGTGGGAGCAGAAGAGCAGCTGGGGGACGGAGGGGAGCATGCATGGCTTGGCGGGGAGTTGGCTAAGGGCTAACACGGAAGCAGATGCACCGAAGCTGGAAAGACGCTTCTGAAGGGGTGAATGCTGTAGCTTAACTCTCTTCCCCACGTACGTTCTCCCTTCCCGGGTCCCTACGGGATACACGTGGCATCAGAGCAGCTTGGCAAGTGAATGTGCTGGGGTCGAGGCTCTGAGACGGAGCTTGAACCTGCCTGTGAGGGGGAAGCTGGGCCCCGTTGGATCCAGAGCAGACCCTGAACTCTGTCCACTCCATTCACTGGTGCTGGGTGACCCGGAGCTGGGGAGCCCTGCGGTGGCTGCATTTTGGGGATCCTCCTGCCTTGAGATACAGAGACCACTTAGACCCAAACTTGGGTGTTTCTAACAATTATATCAAGCAGAGTTATTCCATTTTTTATGTTTAAACTAGTTTTTCATTACTTCCGTCCTGCTTTGTATTAATTAGTTAAAATTGGAGCTTGTGAAAGATGTGGGGCATGAGGGCAGAGAATTAATAGCATGAAAAGACAAAAGAGATTGCTTGGAGGTTGTGTATTGAGGAAAAGGCTGGAAAAGCCACCTCCTGGTGGGAAGAAGGGATGTCCCCATTCCCCCGAGCTGCCGGTGAGGACTCTAGTAATGGGTTTGTGTAACGGGTGTAAAAAAGGTTTGTTTGATAGTGCTGGTGGCATCTGTGTGTCCAGGGCTGAGAAAGTAGCAGAGGAGAAATCTGTGTGGTTTTCCTATGCTGCTTGACATGGCATAGGATTTTTTTTCAAAACCTGCTCCTTAATGTCACCCAGCTTTGTGATGTTAAGCTTTAGTCCGGAGGCTGCTTTAACCCTGTGCTGCTGCCAGATGAGGGGAGTTGCGTTCTCTTCTCCTGCCCTTGCTGGCAGCTGTGTGCCCAGGAGCTGCTGTGCTGGCGTCAGCCTTTCTCCCGCCACGGGAGCTAATCTGGCCAAAAAAGAGCCAGCAAATACAGGATCAGTTTTCCCCAGTGGGAGCACACCGGGGAAAACGTGGATGCTGCTGTGGGATCAAGTGGGCACTGGTGAAGAGCACAGGGCCATCTCTGGGGGTTGTCTGGGCTATGCTAGTTAAAGACGGAGTCGCCCTGCCCTTGGCATGGGCTGCGTGTGAGGGAAGGCAGGACTGTGGAGTCCAGATAGCGGGGGGAGCCTGGGCTCTGTTGTACAGCACCCATGGTTATGCACAGACTTTTTAGAAGATGGGACCTCGCATGGAGCTGGGGTTTTCTTTAAATGGCACGGACATTGGGCTTTCCTCAAAGGTTGCTGTGAGAGGAATGGGGCAACAGATGTGAGTGGCAGCCCGGGACCTTCTGTCTGGTGTTAGGGAAGGGTCCTCACAGTGAGGGTGGTCAGACACCAGGATGGGTCTAAAGGGGCTGTGAGACCTCGTCCTTGGAGGCAGCCAGAGCTTGGCCAGATGAGGCCTGAGCAGTGTGATCCACTCAGCACAACTGAGTGGGGAGGTGGGGCAGAGACCTCCACTCACCTCTCCCAGCCTCAGTTATTCTTCTGTTCTGTAAAACACGAGTGTACTTCAGATGTATGGTTTGTGTTCAAGACAAGCCACTGACTGTATTCTCTGTCTCCAGCTCAGCTCGGCAGTGCCTCAGTGTCTCCATGAAGGCCAGGTGACCACGAGGCTCTGGTTTGAAGAGTGTGCATGCAGAAATCGCCCCATCAGCTCCAAAATGGGGAGCTGAGGGTTTTGCCTCAACCTAACTCACTCTGCAGTAGCAGCTGGCATGGGGCTGTGTGATACCTGTGTGACTCTGTGCTCCTTGAGTGTTTCCCATCCCGCACAGGCAGCTCTCCCGTGACAGCATAGCTGTTCAGAAACACAGTGCCAACCTCACCTGGGTTTTAAGGCGAGCCAGGTGTGCCTTTTCCCTGTGAGCGCAAGAGGCTTGTGCCAGGGAACTGTGACAGCTGGGTGGGATGTGACCCCCCGAGGGCTGCGTTTGCATCTTGCGGGAAATCTCAAGCCCGCATCCCTTTTTCATGCCCTGGCTTTCATTTCAGCCCCCATTGGCTTTGGTCTCAAAATAACGCTGCAGGACCCAGCTGCAGCGCCATGTCACTGTGCAGCCGCTTCTGGACCATTGCTACTGGTGTTAGTGTCCCCCTCGGGCTGTATCTTTTACTACAGGTAAAGGTGTCATGATGGAGCCCATCTAACACAGCCCAAATGTGCTTGGAGCAGAAGGGGGCAAATTCAGAGGGGTGCTGGTCAGCAGCCCGAGGCACCCACCTCTGTGTGTGTAACAGGATAGAAAAGCCTCGGGGAAGGTCTGGGGTGCACAGCAGAGACCATTTAAGGATTCACTTTGCCCAAGCAGGAGGATTTCCGGCTTTAGGCTTGTACCCGGCTCGCCCTTGTAGAACTGCCTGGGGTCTGACATGCCACGGGTTACAACAGACACCGACCCCCAAGTGGGGAGCGTGGGGCAGGCCCCCTGTACAAATGCCTGCCCTGCTCTGTGGGGTGGGGAAGGAAGGGGGGAGCAGCTCACACGGAGCGCAGTGAGCTTGCAGCATGAATGTATGTGTGAGGTGCACCCTGCGTGCGTGTGCCGGCATTCTGAGTTACACGCTAGTAACTAAACCCACTGGCTGCTGCAAGTGTGTGCCATCTTGCATGTTGTTTTGATAGAACCGTTCTGTGAGATCTGGTTCTGTTTATGGGAGCGTGTTTCTTGCATGCCATCGCTCTACTCTGAGCAGGAGCAGAACAGTTACTGAAGGGTGAACTTGGATGAGCTAGCGGTGGAGGTTTTTTATTTCTTTTTTTTTTTTAAAGGATTTAGGCATCCGTAGATCCCCGTGAAGGCAAAAGCAAGGTGCTGAAGACCTTTTGCCAGCCAAAAAGTTTTTGTCTTTGTGTCAAGGAATATATATCACATGTTGTATGTGCAGTAAAAATCAGATTAAAATGACAGACGGACTCGGTAGCTACAAGCGTAGAGCGATGCGTTCTTCTAAAAGAGCTGCAGTAACGATGCCAAAATACAGGCTAGCTGATGGGTTGTGTTCTCTGTGTGTTAAATTAATGTATCTGGAGCTCTCTCCAAAGGATGTTGCTGCTCCTTTTGGTAATTCCTGGTTTGATCTTGTAGGAGGAGGAAAATTTACGCTCTCAAGTCAGGGACCTGGAGGAGAAATTGGAGACTCTGAAGATAAAGCGAAATGAAGACAAAGCAAAGCTTAAAGAGCTCGAGAAGTACAAGATCCAGCTGGAGCAGGTACAAGAATGGAAGAGCAAAATGCAAGAACAACAGGCTGATCTCCAGAAACGTTTAAAGGAGGCCAAAAAGGTGAGCATCCCTGAGCAGCGGGGCAGCTCCAGTCCTGGGGCGTGCATAGGGAGAGGGGATTCCAGGGCTATTTCACTTGCTGAAGATATCTGTGGGGTTTTTTATGAAATACCAGCTAGCTTTAAACTGCATGCTGTCCTGGCTCCTGTCTTCTGAGTACGTGCTGGGTCCTAAACCGGCCTGTGACCTCACATATCGCCGTTCTCTCCAATGTAAATATTGGTTTAGGTGTTGAGCTGCCAGCGCCAATCCCAGATACAGTCAGAGCACCCTGCACATTTAATGCAGCATGCTAGCGTGGGTGCCGACTGCCGCTGGTCCATCGTGGCAGTAGCACACACAGCTTGTTCTGGAGCTGAAGCCACAGCTTCGTTCTCTGACCACTCTAGATATCAGAGCAGACAGAGCCTTTGGATGGACGTTGCACAGTCCTGCAAGGGTACCAGGGATGTTGTGCATCCCAGGATTTGCTTTTTGCTGCCTGCCTGTCCCCTCTGTCAGACAGCCTGGCCTTTGCAGCAGGAGAACTGACCTACCCCTGAATGGATTCTGCTCTTAGTGCCAGTTTCAGCCCTGTGCAGAGTAAGAGAAGTTGATGTTACAGGTGGTTTCCTTTGATGGGGACGAAGAATATGGTAGTTAAGGAGCAAGTCACGCATCTCACCTTGCAGGATGGATGTCCAAGTGTGGCAGCAGCCATGTTTCTCCACTTTGATTAGCTGTTACAGGTCTGCCAGCGCTGTGGGAGGGCACTGCTCCAATCCCAAACCTGCTGATAAACTGCTGATCCCACCTTCAAAAGCTTGATTAAAACTCCTGGAGATCTTGCAACTGACCTCAAAAACCAGTGGACTCCAGCAGCCTTAAGAATCTTCCTGTATACTGAGGTTTCCGATCCACTGGATGAGCCAGCCCCGTAGGAGGAGGCTCATTGGTGTTGCTGCGGGATCTGTTCATCTCTCCTGATGCTGCCTGCACAGGGCTAAGCTTTCCCACTGTCCCAGTGCCTGAATCTCTTGAATGATTTTTAAAACTGCCACACCTATGTGGTGGAAGTTATTTTTTTGCCCTGCGCTTGTCCTTGACTCCCCAGTGTTTATGAACAGCAGCTTGTCTTTCCTCTGGCTTGCTTCTGCCTTATGTTAAAGCAGCACGCTTGGGAAGCGAGCAATCTGCTCCTGGATAGTACTCATGGCTTGAAGCACTTACATCCCAACATGGTTTCATTTTAAATACAGCATTAATATAAGCTTGTGTTGTATGAGTTGATAATCAGCATCAAGTCTGTTTGGGAATTGGGCTGAAGCAAGCTGGAACATCTTAGGAGCTGCTTTTAAACAGTGATGACATTATCCCATCCTCTGGAGCCTCATCTGAGCTGAGCATGACGGGGATCTGGGAAGGCTGAGAGGGATGCAAGGGGTTGTATCCATGCGTGTAAATACCTGGTGGGGGAAGTAAAGAAGACAGAGCCAGACTCTTCTCCCTCGTGCCTACTGAGAGTACAAGAAGAAGGGGGCACAAACTGAAATATAGCAAATTCAGTTTTAACATAAGAAAAACCTTTTTCCTGCAAAAGTCGTCCAACACCAGAGCAGGTTGCTCACAGACATTTGGAGTCTCCATCCCTGGGGATGTGTGAGGCGTGACCAGACTGGGTGCGGGGCAGCCAGCTCCGCGGCCCCTGCCTGAGCAGCGGTTGGAGTAGAGGCTCAGCAGGGCTCCTAGGCCACCTCAGCTGCTTCCCCCCTGCCCCGGGGACAGGGTGTAAATGGGTGCTGCCTTCCCTGTATGCCTCCTGGCCTGCTCTGGAGTGGGTTCCTCTCTCCGGTAGCTTCCTGGGGGGGGGGGGGTCCTGACCCTGGCTGTCTAATGTAGGCTTCAGTTTGTTAAAACTCATCTCCCTTTAGCTAAACTAACACCTGCCCTGCAGGGCTGGCTGGTATGAGTCACTGCCAGCAAAAGCCACGGGGCTTTGCAGCTAATGGACCTTAGCCTTGCTTGTTAACAAGAACATTTCTCCGGTGGCAGCTCTGCTCTTGCCGAGCCCTGCCTTGGGGTGTCCTTTGAAATGCCTGCAGCAGGCTGGTGCTTTCCCTCTTCCCTTTCTCCCCAGGGATGGGTTACCTGCTCCTGGCAGCCGTGCCAGCTGCTCCCAGGCAGACAGCAGGACTCCAGGACCCAGGCAAAGGAGCTGTTGCTTCTCTCTACCCTGGTTTTTCAGGGTGGATTCTTGGTGTGTTTCCCCAGTGATTTATTTGGTTGTCTGCTCCAGTACAAGCCTGTTTTCTGTCTTCACATCTGCCTCTCCTCACCTGCAGATTGTTTTTCTGCTGGGCTCTTCTGTGGGTGGGAGAAGGTGTGGAGCAGTGGAGAACTCTGGCAGCATTCGTCCCCTCTTGGCCCTGATAAGCTGCTGTTAATTGCACTTGATCCTCCTTTGGGACAGGCATGAGAGGCATAATTATCCAGGGCTCGTTGTTTGTGAGAGGGGTCTCTCCATCGCTGGCCTTGGGCTTCCAGGGTCTTCTCACCCATATGTGCTTGACCACAGGAAGCCAAAGATGCCCTGGAAGCCAAGGAGCGCTACATGGAGGAGATGGCAGACACCGCTGATGCCATTGAAATGGCCACCCTGGACAAGGAGATGGCAGAAGAGCGAGCAGAGTCTCTGCAGCAGGAGGTGGACTCCTTGAAAGAGAAGGTGGAATATCTCACGATGGACCTAGAGATCCTGAAGCACGAGATTGAAGAGAAAGGTGGGAAGGGGTCAGCTTTTGGGTGGTCTCAGCCTGGGTCCCACTGCACAAGGGAGCTCCTCAGTGGGGAGAACACTTGACAGCTTCGGAGCAGTGGTGCCTCCTCGCCGCTGGTTGCGGTGAGGCTGAGGCTTTGCCTCTGCGATCTCCCCCGGCAGCCTGTGGGGCTTTCTGCTCTATCCCCTGCCCCCCAGCCCCACTTGGTTGGCGCAGGTACAACCGTCACACGTGGGCAGGCCAGCAGCAGCTCCGCTGCATCTTCGCTTGGGTCCCGGCCTCACTGGGAGGGCAGAGATGGAACTGCTGCATTTTTGCATCTGAGGACAAACGCTCCTGTCCTAAGCTTAGAGGAGCTCAGGCTTAGTTTTAATGCTTGTCATTTTCCCTGGGGACAGTGGATCCCACCCCAGAGGTGTCTGACTGGGACAGACTTTATGTGGGAGTTTGTTACTTACTGATCCAACCTCCCAGCTTTGCACTGAGCACAGCTTCAAAACCAGTGCCTTACCCTTGCTTTTATTCCCCCAGGGCCTTTTAGCTCTTGGTATTCAAGGTGAGCTTTAAAAATTACACACAGCAGAAGATGAGCCAGCCATTAAACATTTGTAGTATTGGCATTCACCTGAAAACAGTCAAACCCGTAGAAGCAGCAGCTGATGAGGCAGGCAGGCTGAGGGATGTGACAGAAAGGTAAACATTCGAGGGACTAGGAAAATGTGGAGAGGCAGGGAGTAGTCTGTGGGGGGATGTGGAAATTAGGAGCAATGTCTTTGATCTGAGTTTCCTTTCACTGAATTGGGAGGACTGGGAGGGCTGAGAGCTGAGAGCGCCCAGAGTATCCAGCAATACATAACTGCCCGAGCCCAGCGTCTGCTCGGATGCAGCCTGCGGGTTGGTATGGTGGTTTTTCTTCTGCACTAACAGGCTTTGGTGGTGTCAGGGGAATCTCTCGGCCTACGAGTGCAGTGTTATGTGCCAGGCTTCAGTTTTGCTCAGCTGCAGGAGAGAGATGGACGTTTCCCCTTGGTGTGGCGTAGCTGTTCTGTTACTGGTGTTTGTAATGTCACTTAGCGTTAAGAGAACTGAATCTGTTTAGCAGCTGCTATTTCTGCTCAAGCAGAATAATGCTTCCTTTCTACTGCAGGCTCAGATGGAGCAGCATCCAGTTACCAAGTCAAACAGCTGGAGGAGCAAAATGCGAGACTCAAGGAAGCTCTTGTAAGGTAGGAGACCACTTGTGCTCCCCAAAGGCTGGGATGCTGCTGATGGAATTCCTTCCTACAGCATCCCATGCTCTCCTTAGTCTTAACAGCAGCTTGTGTCAGAGCGCTGACCCAAGTACCTCTGCAGAGCAGCCAATGTAACACATGCTGGCTGGTTTTGGATTGTTTTGGAGCTCTGGTGCTCATTTAAGATGCAGCAGAGAAGGGAGAATCTCTTGTCACCAGACACCAACGTAGATTAGGAGAAAATGAGCCACTTCAGAAACCTTGTGCATTTGTATTTCTCTGTGCAGCACAGCTGCAGGTTTATTCAGACAGCCTGTACAGTTCTCCACACGCCTCCTGCACAGGTCCTGCTTCAGGTTTCTTGAGCCTGTTCAGCACCATGACCTGGCTGTTGCCTTTCCCTGGGGAAGCCCGTCTGCCAGGGGCTTTGGGGCTCTTCTTTATGGAAGCTGCATGTGCTTGGTGTAGAGGTTCAGGTGGGGTCCCTCGGGTAGGCACACCACTGCTCGCTGTCCCGCTGCACTCCACTGGTGTGGCCACGGTTCAGTGCCTGCAGGGTGCTGGGTCGCCCTCGGTGCAAGGAACAGCCTGTGCCTACAGGCAGTTGTTCGTGTAGGCCAGGAGCAGGTAGAGGCGGTGGAAGCATCCCCTCCTGAAAGGAAAGACAAGAAACTGCCTTGTAAGGACCTCCAGACCAGTGCATGTCTGGGTGGGAGGCAGAAGGAAAGTCCAAGTGAGAGGAGCTCCCAGTGCTTGCGCTCCCTGGGCAGAGCCACTTCGGGGCATTAGCAGAGCTGTTCACACGGGGGCCTTGGTATACGCATAAGCAAAGCTCTGTTCTCTGCATGTCGAGGCACCTGTCCTTGTCTGTGCTTTGTCTTTTTGCTGCTGCTGAGCCCCTCTTTTACACTGTGAAAGGCTGTGAATGTCTTTTTTTTTCCTTTGCCCACTGGGTTCTTCCTTTCTGTCCTTTAGCCTGTCCCATTTACAGCAATTCTTTCCTGCTACTCTACGCTACTCTGTTGTCTATTTTTCTACATTCTCCTCTTCCATTCTCTCCATCCCCTATCGCTCTCATTCTTTCAAAGGAAGGTGCTGTCTCAGGCACTGATTCAGCCCCATCCCTTGCTGTTACTGAGTTGTTCTCTGGGGATGCTGCTCCTGTCCCCACCAGGGAGAGGCTCCAAAGATGTTCTGCTCGTGCTGCCAATGGGCAGCCAGTGCACGCAGGGGGTCTTGACTCTGCTGGTGCTCACCAAGAGTAATGTCTGGGAAGGGAATGGCTTCTCTTGCTCTGGTACCTGGGTCTCTGCTGGGCTTGTTGTGAGTCTGGTTGCTTTGTCAAAGGATGCGGGACTTATCTGCATCGGAGAAGCAGGAACACGTGAAGCTTCAAAAGCAAATGGAGAAGAAAAACACAGAGCTGGAGTCCCTGCGTCAGCAGAGGGAGAAGCTTCAGGAGGAGGTGAAGCAGGCGGAGAAGACGGTTGATGAGCTAAAGGAGCAGGTGAGCCCGGTGGGGGAAGGGTAGGCAGGGAGGAGAGGTTTGAGGCCCTTTGGGGCATTGAGCAGCTGCCATCAGGCCAGCTTGGCGTCACCTGCTGGCACAGAGCGCTTTCCATCAGTTACTCTTGGAGAGCCACGCTCGGTGATACCACTGCAGGGACTGATACTTCGTGGTCCTTGTGCAAAAGCAAACCCCGTTCCAGCAGTGGAACTGTGCTAGGCTCTGTTTGGCCGTAGGGTGGCTCTGGAACACAGGACACGGGTGATAACGTCGTGCTTGCCAGGGCTGATCTGTGTCCGCTGCTTGCTCAGTGCTGAGCCATCATATCTTCCTGCCTGGGTGATCCTCATGAGGCTTGTTCCTGGCCAGGCTGAGACGTTGGTGCAGGTGTGGGGCAGCCCTTAGGAAGCCCCCAGGAAGGGTCTGCCTTCACTGCAGAGCAGCCTGTGCAATTCCCCTGAACTGCTGTTCCGGGGGGGAACTGGCCTCGCATGCTCTGAGCATAAATTAGCCTGCGTTGCGTAGGAGGTGGGCTGTTAATAGAGGTGATGCTTCTTAATGCGGAGAGACTGAAATGCCCATTCCTCCTTTAATACTGTAGGTGTGTAATGACTCGCCTAGGTGCCCAGGGGGGACAGAGCTTGGAAAGCACTGTCAGAAGTCTGCAAAGACTTGCCCTGAAGGTCAGCATCATTTACACTGACCTGAAACTGTTCAGCCTTGTGCCCTCATGCTGCAGCTAAAGAGCCCGTAGCATCTCTAAGAGCCAAAGCCAAGCCTCTTTTTTCACATGCCTTTCCTTCTGGGGCTGCTGGCTGTTCTGGTTTGAGTTGTTGGCTCTCCTGAGGGACACTGTTCTGCACTATCAGGAGGGAGCTTATGCACTGTCTGGCAAACCCTCGACCTAGGATGGAGACACAGAATTTATCAGCCGTGTCCCACAGCTTGGCAGAGTGATCCCACAGTGATATAAAAGGATTTTTGAGCTGCTTGCTGCGATGTGTTGAGCTCCAGGTTGGAGTGTGGTGTGATGTGATGTGTGCTTGCAGGTGGATGCTGCTTTGGGTGCTGAAGAGATGGTGGAGACTCTGACGGAGAGAAACTTGGACCTGGAGGAGAAGGTCCGGGAGCTGCGTGAGACTGTTGGGGACCTGGTAAGACGATTCCTCTGGCGTAAGGGCTGGTACTGCAGGACTTGCTTGGCTTCCTTCGTGCCTGGTGTGTGGCTGGGCTGGTGGGAGGATGTCGTGGTTTAACACTGGCCAGCAACTGAGCTCCACACAGCTGCTCGCTCACTCCCCCCGGTGGGATAGGGGAGAGAATCGGAAGGGTAGAAGTGAGAAAACTCGTGGGCTGAGATAAAGGTGTTTTAATAGATAAAGCAAAAGCTACACGTGAGCAAAGGAAAAGAAGGAATCCATTCCCCACTCCCCATGGGCAGGCAGGTGCTCAGCCATCCCCAGGACAGCAGGGCTCCATCATGTGTAACGGGGACTTGGGAAGACAAACACTGTGACTGAGTGTCCCCCCTTCCTCCCTCTTCCCTCACAGCTGCCTGCCTGGCAGTGAGGCTGCCCAAGGCACTGGGAGCAGCCTGGCAGCGGTGCCAGGGGGAGCTGGGGAACCTCTCCGCAGGCGTTGTGCTCAGTGCCGCTTCCAAGCGGTGCACCCTTCTGCTCTGCAGAGCAAGCCCCTTGCATCCCAGGGTGCTCCTCTGCCCTGCTCCAAAAATGTCCAACTGCCCTCGCTTGCTAAGCTGTGTTGTAACCAAGTCCGTGCTGCCTCCTCCTTGCCAGGAAGCCATGAACGAGATGAATGACGAGCTGCAGGAAAATGCCCGGGAGACGGAGCTGGAGCTACGGGAGCAGCTGGATATGGCAACGGCACGGGTCCGCGAGGCAGAGAAGCGTGTGGAGGCTGCACAGGAGACTGTGGCCGACTACCAGCAGACCATCAAAAAATACAGAGAGCTGACGGCACACCTTCAGGTGCGGCCCCTCGATGCCCTCCGCGTGGCAGTGGGGTAGTGCCCACCGGAGCCGTGCTGCTCTGGGAGCCCACTGTGGCAACAAGGAGACCAAGCATGTGTAGGCAAGAGCATTCCCAGAGGTGATCCCTGGGTGTGGGGACAGCTGCCTCCAGCTCTCCTGGGAGAGGGGCATGGCAGAACACAGATGGCTGATGCCCAAGAGCGGGTTCCTCACTGACCCTTCCAGGGCACCTCCAGCAGTGCCAGACTACGTGTGCTTCTCTGACCTCTGACAGCCCTGCCTGTCCCTCTGCCTGTGTCCAGACAGAGCTCGCTGGTAGAGCCCCTGCTGAAGTCAGCGCTGTAAATACTGGGGAACACGTGGCTGTTTCAGCCTTGTACTGCGCTGTGCTGCTTGTGCTCCAGGCTTGGGAACCGAGTCCTGGAAAAAACAGAATAGTGTGGGGTTGTTCCAGCGCTGGGCTTGGTTCTCCTGGGCTTTCCTGGCAGTGAAAGGGGATGGGTAATGAGTCTGTGTGGATTTCTTGGCTTTAACACAGCCTGCTGTCAGCCGAGTGTTTGGAAAGCTCTTGCATTCCCCTTCCTTATTTTCATCCATCATTGTGCATGTTGCACAATGAGCCCCCGGTCCTCCACCCTGCCCTCCCGGAGGAAGAGGCATTGGGAGGTTACGTGTGGGTGTGCTGCAGAGGGTGTGGGATTACAGATCTCCTCTGTGCTGCTTTTCTGTGTGTCTCATCACAGCTTCTTTCTGTGCTCAGGACGTGAACCGGGAACTCATGAGTCAGCAAGAAGCATCTGCTGAGAAACAGCAGCAGCCTCCTCCTGAGATGTTTGACTTCAAGATTAAATTTGCGGAGACAAAAGCCCACGCTAAGGTAGGGCCAGCAAGAGAGCTGCGCACCAGGCGTGTGAACTGAGCAGAGTGCATTCATTCCCGTGTGCAAGGCTCCTGGAACAGCAGTGCCGAGACACGGCACCGGCACGTCAGTGCCAGGCTCAGGGTGGGCATTCCCCACATGTTGGGGCTGGCTGTGAGCCACAGCTCTCAGAGTTGGCCTGCAGCTCTCGTGCCAGCCATGGAAGCAGGCAGAGGCAACTGTCAGGAGCTGGGAGGAAGATGGGGCATGGAATGGAAGGGAGGAAGCTACCAGTGTGTGACGCACTACTGTCACTAGCGTGCACGTGGATGTGTGCAGGGAAGGCTTGATCAAGCAGACCGGTTTAATCAGGAGAAAAAACAACTCTGCCTTTGCTCCTGTGTGGTTTCTGTGCCAGGGGGTTGGCATGGGCTGTGCAGAGACTCCCCTGCTCCGCTCCTGGCCAAGCTGCAGCCAAAAGGCCCTGAGGTTCTTTCGTTGCTGCTGCTGCCTGTCAGTGGAACCAGGCTCTTGCTGTACCCAGGGTTAGACCAGAGCTCCAGACCAGTCCCTGGGCACCTCCACAGAGCACCAGTTGGTAAAAGAGTCATAGAATCACAGCATGGTTTGGGTTGGAAGGGACCTTAAAGCCCACCCAGTCCCACCCCCCTGCCATGGGCAGGGACACCTCCCACCAGCCCAGGTTGCTCCAAGCCCCGTCCAGCCTGGCCTGGGACGCTGCCAGGGATGGGGCATCCACAGCTGCTCTGGGCAGCCTGTGCCAGCGCCTCGCCACCCTCACAGGGAAGAATTTCTTCCTAATATCTGATCTGAATCTCCCCTCTTTCAGCTTGAAGCCATTCCCCCTCGTCCCATCGCTACACGCCCTTGTGAAAAGCCCCTCCAGCTTTCTTGCAGCCCCTTCAGGCACTGGGAGGTGCTCTAAGGTCTCCCCGAAGCTTTCTCCTCTCCAGGCTGAACCACCCCAACTCTCCCAGCCTGTCACCCGGCGCCTCTGGGCACTCCAGCCTCTGACCATCTTTGTGGCCTCCTCTGGACCTGTTCCAACAGGTCCATGTAATAAGAAATGTTTCCTGTGCCAGTTGGGGAGTGAGGCATTAGCTGTGTTCCAGGCGGGAAGAGGTTTTGACTTTTTAAGATACCACGCAGGCTGGGATGCACTGGGCTGGGGAGGGAAGTGAGCAGGGGCCGCCTTGACCATGTGTCTCCTGCAGGCCATCGAGATGGAGCTGCGCCAGATGGAGGTGCAGCAGGCCAACCGGCACGTCTCCCTCCTCACCTCCTTCATGCCCGACAGCTTCCTGCGCCACGGAGGGGACCACGACTGCATCCTGGTGCTGCTGCTTATTCCTCGGCTCATCTGCAAGGTGGGTGGGTGCCCCGGCTCCTGCCTGCCGGGGGGCATTAGGCCTTGTCAAGAGGTTGTGTTAATTCTTACTTTGAAGCTCTGAGCTGGGGCTGTCTCCTGAGCTGGGCTGATGGGGCTTGGGGTGTCATCCTCAAACTCGTTGTGCTGTGTGGGCTAGCCAGGAGTTGGTGGCTGCACCTCGGCTCTGTGGGAAATACATGGTTTCATTCTGTCCCAGTTGAATTTGGGATTTCGAATGTTTACTTGTTTGAGTACTTTCAAAATTGTTTGGGAGAAGGGAGGAGGAGGAAGCAGGAGTCCCTGGTGGTGGGTCAGTGGCTGGAGCGCTCAGCGATGGTACCGGGGGGTCAGGCCTGGCAGTTTGGACAGGGCAGGCGCCTGAGCCTCGGTGTCTGGCAGCACTGCCTGGGGGTCTGGTGCTTGGCTGTCCCACTGATTCCCCTTCTGCGCTGCAGAAATCTTTCCCAGGCAAGTTTGCTTTTTTTGGGGGGTGTGTGGAGGTGTTTGGCTGGTCCGTGGCCAAGTGGCACAGACTAGAGCAAGCACAGGAAGACTGAAGGTGTGCCCTCTTCCCCCACAGGCTGAGCTGATCAGCAAACAGGCCCAGGAGAAGTTTGATCTAAACGAAAACTGTGCGGAGCGCACCGGCCTCCGGGGTGCCGCGGGAGAGCAGCTGAGCTTTGCTGCCGGGCTGGTCTATTCCCTGAGCCTGCTGCAGGCTACGCTGCACAAATACGAACAGTGAGTGCCCAGCCCTTCTCCTCGCCCTTGCTTCCCACCCACTGTGCCGCCTGGAAGCACAGAGGACCTCTGCAGCCTCGCAGCAAGGCCTGGTCCCTCTGGAGTTAAAGACATTTTGGCAGCTGGGCTAGAAAAAAAGGCTGAGGGATCCCATTTATTGCCTTGTGGTAGGGTTATTCACCTCTCTTGTAACTCTCTCTCTGTTTTCCTAAGAATTGACACATGAAGGGATCCAGTTCTCTAGCACGTGTTGCTTATTCTTCAGCTGTGACCGTGTTTTGAGGCCAGAAGTAGCCTTGGTGCATTGATTTTTCCATCTGTCCCGCCAGGAGATGCATCACAGTCACTTGCTGAGCTTGACTGTATTTGGGATTGCCTCTGGGCTTCAGTCCCCAGGAGCAGGCTCACCTCTGCAGCCTTGTGCCCTCCCCATGAGTGCCCAGGGCTGAGTCCAGTGCAGAAGGTTTCGGGCTCCGTCAGCCTGAACCCCTTGGTCAGTGTGAGCCCGCTGCTGGGCAGGCTGACAGCGCTGAGGAGCCGGGGCTTGCCTCCCACACCGGGGATCCCTTCGGACACCGAATGGCTGTGGCTGGGGAGGGTACTCGCCTTGAGGCTTGCTGGGCTTTGCTCCCAGGGAAGTGGCTCAGTCTGAACCACATCCCTTTGCTCCCGCACCGGCATGGCTGAAGAACTCATAAAGTTTCCTCCTGCCTCCAGCACTGCTTTCTGGCTTAGAGCCTGGAGTGCTTTTCTGTTCTGGGGCTCCCTTTCCTGTAGCTCCCAGGCAGCCTTGTTTTCTACAGATATTTTTTCCTTCCTTAACTTCTCTAGCTGCGGTGCTCCTGGGGGTCCAGCTGGTGCTCCTGGGGGTTCTGGTGGTCCAAGATTGGCACCCAGAAGCAAAGCCCTCTATTGATGCTGTCTGGAGTGTGTGCCTGTCCCAGTCAAGCCGACAGTGTCTGTGTTCCCTAACCAGGGCCCTGAACAAATGCAGTGTGGAGGTGTATAAGAAGGTGGGGATGCTGTACCCCGAGATGAGCGTCCATGAGCGCTCGCTGGACTTCCTGATTGAGCTGCTGCACAAAGACCAGCTGGACGAGACTGTCAATGTGGAGCCGCTGACCAAAGCCATCAAGTACTACCAGGTGGGTCTGCACAGCCAAGAGCGATGGGCTCTTGGCCAGGCTAGGCATGTTTCTGACCAGCAGGGTGGGGAACTGGTGCAGCCCCACCAGTGTGTGCCATGGCTGGGTGCCCTTGGGTACGTCGTTCACGTTGATAAGCTGTGAATAAGCTTGTTGGTAGCACTTCCCTTTGCATGTTTTTCACCTCCAGAGCCTGTGACTGTGTTGCCTGGGGGCTGTGTTCTCTGCTCTCCATTCCTGGGAGGAGGCAAGCAGAAAGGATGCAGTCCTCCCATCCTGTGTTTCGGTTAAGAATATTCCTTAACAGTTTCTGTAGCTGCATGCTGCAGACCAGGGTTGCTGACCTTTTGCATTAAGGGCCACCAGCTCTTGCAGAGGGCAGAGCGTTCGGTTCTGGTGGGGGTCACTGCAAGAGTTTTCACTTCCAGTTAAAAATGAGGCTAAACCCTCAACGTTTGGTATTTTTATGTTACGCGTTTCCTCATTTGGTTTGTTTGCTTGCATGTGCAGAAGCATTTGAGGGGTGCTGATCTCTGCCACTCTCTGTCTCCACCTAGCACCTGTACAGCATCCACCTGGCTGACCAGGCTGAGGACTGCACGATGCAGCTGGCCGACCATGTCAAGGTGAAGCGGGGAAAAAAACCTGACTCTTTCTTTCCTGTATGTTTTCTGTCTTTGCCCTCTCTGCGTAAGTCAGAGTGCCTCTTCTCCCCCTCGCCCCATTGCAGTCACTTCTCCCCCTCGCCCCATTGCAGTCACTTCTCCCCCTCGCCCCATTGCAGTCACTTCTCCCCCTCGCCCCATTGCAGTCACTTCTCCCCCTCGCCCCATTGCAGTCACTTCTCCCCCTCGCCCCATTGCAGTCACTTCTCCCCCTCGCCCCATTGCAGTCACTTCTCCCCCTCGCCCCATTGCAGTCACTTCTCCCCCTCGCCCCATTGCAGTCACTTCTCCCCCTCGCCCCATTGCAGTCACTTCTCCCCAGCTCCTGCTGCCAGTGGTGGCACAGAGGTGATGAGGGCTCCCAGATCAGGGAAGGGGGAATAAGATGTGGGGCCATTTGCCCTGCAGACATCTGGGTAGAAAGTCAAGAGCAGCAGGGAGAGTATGGAGAAACTCCTGTCTAAGAGGGAGTGTTGTACTGCCCCGAGCTTCTAGGGGAAGCACTGGTGTCCTGTGCTCCATGGAGTAAGCCAAAAATCAGCTGAATGCCTCAGCCTGTTTTCCTGCTCCTGTAAATCCTGGAGTCATGGCAGGGTGGTGTACAGAGAGTCCATCCTGAAATGCCTGAGACCAAAGCCCTGGTTTACCCTGGAGCAGCTCCCTTGCCTGGTCTGTGCTTTGCCCCAAGCTGACGGTACCTGGTTTGTGCTCCGCAGTTCACCCAGAGTGCCTTGGACTGCATGGGGGTGGAGGTGTGCCGGCTGCGATCCTTCCTCCAGGTAGGACATGCCCAGGCTGGCTCCACGGGGCTCTAGCGAGGGTTGTGCTGGGTTCCGTTCACCGATGCTCCCTCTGTCAGTTATACTGAGGTCCTTTCTCTGCACCCCAGGCTGGGCAGGAGGCATCCGACCTTGCCATCCTCCTCAAGGACCTGGAGACCTCGTGCAGTGACATTCGCCAGTTTTGCAAAAAGATCAGGCGCCGCATGCCTGGGACGGATGCTCCAGGTATCCCTGCGGCACTGGGCTTCGGGCAGCAGGTGAGCTGGCTGGCGGAGCGGGGCACCCTAGCGCTGCCCAGCATGGGGCCATCTTAGCCACACATTGGGAGCTGTGGGCTGTACTGGGCATGCATCAAATGCTGATGGATCACTGCTGTCCTTGCTGGCTCCAGGGAGGGAGGGTGCTGGTGTCTGTGCCCTGCTTGCGCTGAGCAGCAACCCACTGCTCAGGCAGAGGAAAAAGGTGTGAGCGGAGGTGGGATGTAATGTCTCTGGGTGTTGTGCTTCTAGTTGGGATGAAGACATGGGCTTCGTAACCTACTTTTCTCCAGTCTTCAGTTTCTTTTTATCTTTTCTGGTGTTTCCCATCTTCCTAGTGATGCTTCAGCAGCAAGTTACAGTCCTAGCAGCCATTGAGACTAGGCTGAGGCCAGCGTTGTGCAGCCAGGAGCTTCCCCAGCGCCAGGGGAGCGAGCTGGAATGCAGCCCGTTTGTCTGTGCCTTTCTCAACCATCCTGCTTCTGCCCCACTTCCAGGTGTCGGACACGCTGCTGGACTGCCGCAAGCACCTAACATGGGTGGTGGCTGTGCTGCAGGAGGTGGCCGCTGCTGGGGCGCAGATGATTGCTCCTCTGGCAGAGAACGAGGGGCTGCAGGCGGTGAAGCTGGAGGATCTGGCCTTCAAAGCAAGCGAGCAGGTGGGAAATCCCTTTCCGGACTGCTCCCCCTTCCCTGCTGCAGCGCGGCGCAGCCGGGACCCATCTCACTCCAGTGTTACGGACCTGCCCTTGAGCAGCTCTGGATGGGAGAGCCTTGTGGAGGCTGGGAATGAACTCCTGGGAATATGGCCAAATGCCAAAATGCCAAAGACTTTGTGTTCACCTGCTCTGTGCTGTCATTCCCCCCGGCTGGCTTTGCTCCGCAGCCACGCAAAGGGACTGCAGCCTCAAGGCCTGTGGCATGTTGTGGGGAGTCAGGAGGGGGCTGTAGTGGGGGCTGTCAGCCCAGCCCGCAGCTACCTGCCACTTTCTTCCCATGCTTTGCAGATTTATGGCATGCAGGGCATCAACCCCTATGAGTGTCTGCGTCAGTCTTGCAGCATCCTCATTGCAACCATGAACAAGATGGCCACAGCGATGCAGGAGGGAGAATACGACGCGGATAGGCCACAGTCCAAGGTGGGCTTCAGCTGGGGCAGGGGCCTCGGGCACAGCAGGAGCATCCGAGCTGCTCTGTAATCTCCCACGGTCCTGCTGTGCCCTCCCCTGGCAGGAGACTGGCTTCTGGGTGCGATGTGGGGCAGAGAGCTGTGGAGGTGCAGCAGCTGCCTGCAGGATTTGGGGAGGCTGGGAACGGTCATTCCCCTTCTTGCCGCATGGACCCATCTGCAGTTACTGGAATTCTGCATAAAATACTGATTTTGTATCTTGTTCCTCTGGTCTCCGTTGCAGCCCACCCCACCTGCTGACCTACGGGCAGCAGCTCTTCGGGCAGAGATCACTGATGCTGAAGGGCTGGGGCTTAAGCTGGAGGACAGGGAGACAGTCATCAAAGAACTGAAAAAGTCCCTCAAGATCAAGGTAAGCAGTTCTTCGGTTGATCTCTGCCTTCCTGGCTGGTCAGTGAAAAGATGTTTGCTGCTGTAATGGTCGTGTTCGTGCTCCAGGTGATTTGTTGCATGTGGAGCCAATGGTCCCGAGTCCCAGGCAGATCTTCTCCTGGAAATACCCTTCCAGCTGCCAGGGAGGTGCTGCCTGCCTGGTACCTCCCTGCCAGGGACTGGCCTGGCCTTTCCCCCATGCCATTCTGCGACGGCGAGTAGTGGTGCTGGGTGCCTGTGCCTGGGTGCCAAGCGTAGGCACAGTGTGGGTAGGAGCTGTGATTTCTGTGCGGGCTCCCACCAGGCACTGCAAGGAGCTTCTCCTCGTGCCCGCTATCCCCAGGCCCTGGAGCTCTCTGAATTTCTTTCCTGCTGCTCCAGGGCGAGGAGCTCAGTGAAGCAAATGTGCGGCTCAGCCTCCTGGAGAAGAAGCTGGACAGTGCATCCAAGGATGCAGATGACCGTGTGGAAAAGATACAGACAAAGCTGGATGAGACCCAGACGCTGCTCAAAAAGAAAGAGAAGTAAGTGTGAGAGGGGGCTGCTGTTGGAGGGTCTCTGGTGAGGAGTGGACAGCTGGTGGTCCTTTGGGCTGACTGGGAGGACTTGTGGGTTAGTGGAGGATCCACAGGGGAACCAGCATATTTTAATGGTGCGTGGCAGAGCTCAGGCTGGCAGAGGGTCCTGGGAAAGGTCCTGTTCAAATGCTCTTGTGGAAAGGGCTGTTGTCCCGGCATGTTCTTACCACCATTACTGTGCTCCACATGCCTCTTGCCACAAGTGTGTTGGCAGAGCGACTGGTGGAGGAGCAGGGAGGTGCAGCCTGCAGGGCGGAGGGAGGACTGCCTGGTGGTGTGAAAGCTGGGCAAAACAGCTGAGGAGACGCTGTGTTCGTATGGATAAACACTTCCTTTGTGTGCTGTGCTGCGGTCTGCAGTGGAGGCTGGTGGCGCTCCAGCTTCTGGGTCAGCAGGTTTGGGCTTGAAGCAGGATGCGTGGCAAAGCCAGGAGCTCTTGGGTCCTGGACTGCTTGCCTCTTTCCTTTGGAGGAGCGTCTCCGGGTACACCTGTGACTCTGTGTGCTCTTCCCAGGGAGTTTGAGGAGACCATGGATGCTCTTCAGGCAGATATCGATCAGCTGGAATCAGAGAAAGTGGAGCTGAAGCAGCGCTTGAACAACCAGTCAAAGCGAACCATTGAGGGCCTGCGCGGCGCCCCTGCCTCCGGAGTGGCCTCCATCGTGTCTGGCATTGCCGGAGGTGCGTAACCAGCGTCCCCAGAGCGCTCAAACACTTCTGCAGCTGGTGTGGGGCATGTGCAGGCTGGAAAGGGAGCCTGGGATGTCCTCCCGACATGGAGCCCGGGAGCTGTCGGGGGGGATACCCTGCGGTGCCTGCCTGGGAGCTCAGGCTGCCGGCAGGAGCTTGGGAACATGCTCTGACAGCCAGCCGTGCTGCCTGCCAGCCCTCCCACGGCGAGCCAGAGCCCCCCCTGCGCTGGCAGCGGAGAGGGCAGGGGGCATGCAGGCTGTAATGATTTTGGGGGTGTGGGGAGCGCCGGCAGCTCCCCAGTGCTGTCTAGCAGTTCCCTGCTCAGGTGGGCAGGGCAGCGGCGGCACCCCTGTGGAGCTAGCCTGGGTGTCCCTGTGGGGGGCCCTTGGTGGCGGGGCACCCCGCTCTGGCTGCTGTAGCACCCAGTCTGTGGGCCCATCCTCCCACTGGGATGCTCCCATGGCCCTGATACTCCCATGGCGACACAGTGGTGTGCGCCTGCCAGCTGGCATGTCCTTGCTGCAGGCAGTACCCACCTGTGCTGCTGCTCCTCTCCAAGGCAGGGCAGGCAGGTTAATGTAAAATCAGTGCAAGATGAGAATCAAGCCGTTTTGGCCACATGTGAGGATAGACTGACTATTTCTTTCTGTTTTAGTCTCTGCTAATGGTGGTAAGTGAGCCTCAAGAAAACTGGATGCTTTAATTTGGAAAAAAAAAATTTCCTTCAGTGTCTGGAGCTCAGGTTTTTCAACTTTTTTTTCAGACCTGAGGCTGCAGGTCCTCGCACCGGCTAGCTGGGGTGTTAGCGCTTTCCTTGTCACTCTGGAGGAAAAGTCCTGCAAAAACTGCTGGTGTCAGAAGCAGGTCTTCCGCATCTTTGTCAGGAGCTCTGGCTGTAGGATAGCCACAGAACTGAGAGCTCGGGTGTCCTTCAGGACCGTGACCAGGGTGGCTGTGGAGTAGCCTGGCCCTCTGGCCCCAGCGTGGCAGGGATCCAGTGGGTGCCTGATCCTTTTCACCTGATTTGGGTCAGGTGTACCTGGATACAGCCTGGCTGCTGGTATCCAGCAGCTTCTGGCCCTATTGGAGCTGCGGCCTCTCGCTGAGTCACTGTGGCCACATGCTCTGGCTCCTGGGGACACTGGCAGCGTGTTCTCACTCCCAAACAGCATATGCAGCGCCGTGAGCATGGTGCCGGCACCAGCCTGCTCACCAGCTCTGGATTTCAGAGAAGGGAGCTGGGGGCACAGGGAGTGCGTCCCGGAGGCACCCCAGCTCTCAGGGGTGCAGTGCACAGCGGGTGCAGCGGGGCAGCCTGCGGGTGCTGC
The DNA here is from genome assembly GCF_023634085.1 of Falco cherrug. NCBI lineage: Eukaryota > Metazoa > Chordata > Aves > Falconiformes > Falconidae > Falco > Falco cherrug. Next base: position 38,434,573 of record NC_073697.1, read on the forward strand.
TCCTCTGCCCCTGCGCAGGGGGGCTCAGGCAGAGCAGCTTGGAGCAGGTCAGCGTGGGCCACCAGGCCTCGGGGCACGCAGCAGGGTGGGGCTGTCATGGGCCAGCTCTGCAGGAGCCGCACCATGGGTGCATGCCTGTCCCGCTCGGGTCACGCATGGCCGCGCTTACAGCCAGGGCTCACTGGCTCCTGGCCAGATCCAGCAGCAGCAGCACACGGAGCCCCACTGCCCCAGCAGGGCCACTGGGATGGTCACTGCTCCCAGGATCAGGGGAATGGGGGTTGGCACAGGACACAGCCATGGCTGACCAGAGCTTCTCTGGCCATGGCTCCTCTCAGACTCAATCCTCGGCTTTAATTCTGCTTCTTCTTGTCTTTCCTCTGGCTCCTCTCCTTGTACTGCAGAGGAACAGCAGAGAGGTACGGTACTGCACCCCAGCATGCCAGTGCTCCCCGCCACCTCCAGCCCCCAGAAGTGCATGCCAGGGGAGGACTAGCGTCCCAAGGCACCCAAGCATGGCCCTGGGACAAGGCTTGGTTTGGGAGCAGGGGGAAGGATGCAGGTCCTGCTCAAGGGCAGCACTTGGCTCAGAGGCCAAGCAGCCTGTGGCGCAGGGGAGCTCGAAGCTGGTGTGCACCTGGACAGCACCAGGAGCCCAAGAAGGGAGTGATGAGCATGAAACCCCTACAGGTGCAGGGTGGTGCGACTCCCGCAGCGGAGAGATGGGTCCCCACAGTGCCCAGAGCCTGGCACAGCCCCACATCTTTGGGAAGTGGGCACTGGGAGTGCCAGGCTGCTGAGGAGACATGTGGGGGTGAGGTGCTGCCCCAGCCTGCTAGCATCTTGGCCTTCTCCATGGGAGGTGCCGCATGTCGGTGATGGCTCCATCAGTGTGTGGGCACACATGGGCAGGCCCTGCTTCCCCCTGTGCTGCAGGCACTCATCCCTTTGCTGAGTCTGTCTGCATGTCCAGCACTGCTCTAGCAGTCCTGCTCCACGCTCACATGTGATGTTGCTGATGCTGTTCGTGCCTGTCCGCAGGTGTAGGTGCCGGCCAGGTGACAGGAGGTGGCTCAGGACCTGTCCAGGTGAAGGACTCACCTCTTCTTCTCCAGCAAATTGATGCCCTGCAGCTTTCCATCAAGCACCTCAAGAATGAGAACAACCAGCTCAAGGTGAGGTGCAGGGAGGTGTCTCACCCTGTGGCGGGTCCCCGGGCGCCGCCGATGTGCTCCCTCCCGTGCGGCAGAGCAGCTCTGCCCTCTGCACTGTGGGTTTCCTCCAGAAAAGAAACGGGAATGGTAAGAGGCATGTTGGACTCTGCTGTACAAAGTGGGGCTCTGCAAGGAGTCCGGCCAGGGCACAGCTGCACTGTTCCTGTTTCTGCAGCCAGAAGCTCAGGCTGCACCCTAGGAGCATGGCAGCCAGAGGGAAGGGCTGTCCCACGGCGCTGCGGCACTGCTCGGGGGCGTTCATCTCCCTGCATCAGCAGGCTCTGGGCTGGGGGCTTGCCACAGGTTGGCGCCTGCCTTCGGCTGGTGGTCTTGGGCAAAGTTGTGTCCCAGGAGGCCAGGGAGGGTGGTCTGCCTGGGATGTAGTGTACCTGGGATAAGCTGGAGGAAGGGTGCTTAGTCCACCACATCTGGCAATGCTCAGGAGCCACAGCTGTGCTGCGGGGCTCGCAGTGAGCTCTCCACTAGTGACGCGCTTTGAGCCCTTTGGGGAAGGGTCCGAGCGCAGGGTCAGCGGCTTGGAGCTGGAGTGGCTGGCAGTGCCAGTGCTGTAACTGCCGAGCCTTGATCCCACCTTCAGACCAGGGACTCCAGATGCTGGCTGATGCAGGCTGATTAAGGCATTTATTGATTAACGCACTATGAGGGAATTGGCAAAGCAGCAAATAATCTAATTAACCGAACAACATTCCACTAATATTAATTCACAGACACGTAATTATGCAGACTTATGCACGACTGTGAAGCCATTAATGATAGCTCTTACATCTAATGAGTCACACATATGGCTGCTGTTGAGTAACAGTTCTCTAAGTGCTGAGGTGCCAACCTGTTTCCCCGTCCCCAAGCCTCACGTATGCCCAGCTGGTTGTCCTAGGGCTTTCCTCCAGTGTCCTGCTGCATTTGGGGCATCACTGTTGCCCGTGGGTGCTCCCACCCTTGGAAGATCCAACCTCTGGTGGTTTTGGCTATAGTTTTGTGCCTTTTTTTTTTTTTTTTCCTCCCCTCGTTTGGGCTCTTCGTTTTGCTGCCTTTACACCACATTTTCCATGCTCCTTTCCTCCCAAACAAATGCCCTGCCCCTAATGACCTTCTCCCCATTGGTCCCAGGGAGCCCAGATGAAGATGGAGCTGGCCAGCCTGACGCCTCTGCAGGTACCCAAGATGTCCCTCCCCAAGAACAAGCAGGGAGAAGGTCTGGCCACGCACACGCTGTATCGCAAGACCAGCCAGCTCCTGGAAACCCTCTATCAGATGAGCGCCAACGCCAAGGTTGTAGACATGAAGCAGACCAAGTCAAGTAGGTCCTACACAAACCTTCCTTGGCTGAAGCACCTGGGGAGCGGGGGGTGGGGTGGGGTGGGCACAGGCAGCTGCAAGTCAGAGGGAGCTTGGCCCACGGTCTGTGAGCAAGCTCTACATCTTCTCTCTGCCCTGGGGAGGGACTGGCACACACTTCCCGTCTGGCCAGCATCCAGAGCAGGGTTTGCTGCGGGGCAGAGCTCCTGCCTACCCGCTGAGGGCTGCCTGCGAGGGATCTGCTCTGGTGGCACAGGCTTCCCTGTGCAGCAGGGAATGGCCTTGTGCCCGCAAGACATGGCTGTCCCCGTCCCCCTGGCTGCGGGCATCCATGTGTCTGTGGACAGTGTGGCACTGGTTCAGAGCGCAGGGGCTGAAGCTGCTCCCTGGAGTCAGCATGGCTCAGCCTCTTCCCTGCGGCACTGCTGGGTGAGCTGGGAGCCCCTCACTCCCCAAAACCTCCCACCATAACAAAGAACCTGAGGTGGGCGAGTGCTCTGCGCACACTGTGCGCCCTGCAGCTCTGGCTGGCTGGCCCTCGAGCCCCGAGGGGGACAAATTCCCTCTCCTCCCTCCTCTAAACCTCCCTCCCCTGTGTCGGCATTCGGATGAGCCCGTGCCAGCGGATGAGCCCGTGCCAGCAGCAGGCTGTCAGGGCTGAGCGAGGTGGCCCCGCTGCTCCACAGTGGAGGTGTTCGGGGCAGAGAGCGCTGGATGGGTGCTGGTGCTGCCATTACACCCGTGCAGCCCTGCCCGTGCCTCGCCAGCCCGCAGGGCGCCTGCCTCTCTCATCTCCTGCCATTTTCTGCAGCAAGGAGCTCATCAGCGCGGCTGCTGGAGCAGACGGCCCGCCTGTGGTCCCTCAAAAACAGCATCGACACCCTGAAGGTAAGGCAAGCCCCCCCACGCCAGCTGCAGGCTGCTGCTGGGGTGGGAGGGTGGGTGTCCTGGTGGCCCCCCAGGCCCAGCCCTCCTGTCCCCCTGCGTCGTGGGGGGAACAAACTGGCACATCTCAATGTGAGCATCGTCACTGGTAGCGGGGGTGAGGTGCTGCCCCTTTCCCAAATGAAGCTGGGTTTGAGTCCCGGGGCTGTGGGGCGGTGAGGGGCTCGGCATGGCGGCAAGGGGTTCAGCACGGTAGTGAGGGGCTCAGTGGAGCAGCAAGGGACTTGGTGAGGAGATGAGGGGCTCGGCGGGGTGGAGGGCCTGCGTTTGCCACAGCAGTAGCAAGTTTGGGGGCGACCGTGCCATGCTCTTCCTGCCGCAGGATGACACGATGCGGGAGATGGTCCAGCAGCAGCTGGGCGCCAGCGTATCCACCAACTTCGGCATCTTCCCCTCCTCCTCCTTCCTGAAGGTGAGACCCCCTGGGCTGGGGCAAGAGCCTCCATGCCCCCCCCCCCCCCCCCCCAGTTTGCTCCGGGGTGGTGCGTGGCGGTGGCTGGGGAGGGGGGCCGCCCCCCCGGGTGTGCCCCCCCCTAAGGTCGCTGTGCCCTTGCAGGCCAAGCAGGAGAAGGAGGAGGGCATGGCCTACTACGGCAAAGTGACCTTCCCCTGCCCGCCGGGGCACAGCCAAGCGCACAGGCTGCTCCTCACCCCTGAGCTGCTCCACAAGCTGCGGGGACACTTCGCCTCCTAAGCCGGGCACGGCCCCCCGCCCCGCACAGACTGCGGCTCGTCGCACCCCTCCGCTGCCTCTCCCCTGCCGGCCCCGGCCGCTGCTCCTCCCCGGCCCCGCGCGTGCGGTGGCAGCCGGAGCTGCTGAACCCCGGGGCGAGCCGGGCCCCCCCCCCGCCCCGCCGCTGTCAGACACTACGGCCGCCGGGACCCCCCTACCGCCGCGGCGGGGCTGCACCGGGGGGGCCGGAGCCCTCCAACCACCCCCCGCCCCGTGGGGCCGCTGCGGGCCGGGGGCTGCGACCCCCCAGCCGCGCGGCCCCCCCGGCACTCGCACTCTCGAATAAAGCTGCCCTGAAGCTGCCCGCGGCCCCGCGCCTTCCTGCGCCGGCACTGGGCCGGGGGGGATGGAGGGCAGGGGCAGGGGGATCCGGGGCGGTGTGGAGACCGGGGGGGCGGTGGGTCCCGCCACGTGCAGCCCCGCCGAAGGTCGGGGCGCGAAACGCGGGACAGGGGCGGAGCGCAGGACGCGCGCGGGCGGCCCCCGTTGGTCAGAGGAGCGGGAAAGGGCGGGAGGCCGAGGCATTGCCTGGGCCTGATTGGAAAAGGAGGCGAAAGGAGGTGGGACCGCGCAGTCCTGTACTTGATTGGCTGGCGGCGCCACCGTTACGGTAGCCTGCGCTGATTGGTGGGGCTTGCCGGGGTGCGGCCGTTGATTGGCCGCGGACGGGAGGGGCGGGCTTCCGGTGCGGCGGTGTCAGTTCCGGCGGCGGCGGCGGTGGAGGGATGGTGAGTGTCCGTGGGGCTGGGCCGCGCCGGCCCCATCCGCCCGCATCGGGCCGGGCCGGGGACCGGGAGGGCCGGAGATGGGCGTGCGGCGGACCGGGGCGCGGCGGGGGCCGGGCTGGGGGTTCCTGTGCCAAGGCGGGGAGGGGGCGGGGGGCGGGCCGGGCCGGGCCGGGAGCGGGACCAGCGCCAGCCCCGGTGACTGGTGCCGGTGCAGGTGCTGCTGCACGTGCTGTTCGAGCATGCCGCCGGGTACGCGCTGTTCGCCGTGCGGGAGGTGGAGGAGATCAGCCTGCTGCTGCCGCAGGTACGGACCGCCCCGGTCCCCGGCGGGGGGGGCGGGCGATCGGGGGACGAGGGGCGGCTTCGTCCCGCCCGGGGAGAGGGTCGTGCCCTGGGTGCCGCCCCCGTTCCCCGTGGCGGCGGGGTCTGACCGGGCGCCGCGCAGGTGGAGGAGAGCGTCCTTACCGTCGGCAAGTTCCACAACGTGGTGAAGCTGGTGGCGTTCGCCCCCTTCAAGTCGGCGCAGAGCGCGCTGGAGAACATCAACGCCGTCTCCGAGGGTGAGCGGAGGGGGCGGGGGGGGGCACCGGGACTCCCCGCGGGGAACGGCGCGGCCCCGCTGACCCGCCCCTCCCGCAGGGATCCTCCATGAGGACCTGCGGCTGCTGCTGGAGACCTCCATGCCGGCCAAGAAGAAGAAAGCACTGCTGGGGGTGGCCGACGCCAAGATCGGGGCTGCCATCCTGGAGGAGCTGGGCTACCAGTGCCAGACCGGGGGAGTGGTGGCCGAGATCCTGCGGGGTGAGTGCAGGGCGGAGGCAGAGGGGATGCCTCGGTGGGGTGAGTGTGGGGGCAGAGGGGACACCCCGGGTGGGGGGGGAGGGGGGCATGGGCAGTGACCGCTCGGTGCCCCCGCAGGGATCCGCCTGCACTTCCACGCACTGGTGAAGGGCCTGACCGCCCAGTCGGCCTCCAAGGCCCAACTGGGCCTTGGGCACAGCTACTCCCGGGCCAAGGTGAAGTTCAACGTGAACCGTGTGGACAACATGATCATCCAGTCTATCAGCCTGCTGGACCAGCTGGACAAGGACATCAACACCTTCTCCATGCGCGTGCGGTGAGCGGGGCCGGGGGGTGGCAGGGGGCCGGGTTGGGGCACAGGCCCGTCTCCCCACGCTTACCACAGGCAGCTGCCCCTCCGGCTGCCTGTACAGGACGGGGAGGGAGAGCAGCGCCCCGAAGGCGGCCTGGCCTGGTCAGCAGTGCCATGGCTGGAGCCTGCCTGGGGGCCACACGCAGGACAAGGGGTGCGCGAGGGGTGGGCTGTGACACTAACGCTGTCCTGCAGGGAATGGTATGGGTACCACTTCCCCGAGCTGATCAAGATCGTCTCTGAGAACTACACGTACTGCCGGCTGGCCAAGTTCATCGGAAACCGCAAGGAGCTGAGCGAGGAGAGCCTGGAGGGACTGGAGGAGATCGTCATGGACAGCGCCAAGGCCCAGGCCATCCTGGAGGCCTCCCGCTCTTCCATGGGTGAGTGGGGATGGGCTGTGACGGCTCCACTACCACTTCCTGGGGGGGCTGAGCTGTGGCAGGAGGGGACCTGCCTGTCCTGGGAGGGGGCTTTGGCCACACAGTGGGCATTGCTCAGCCCCTGACTCACCTCTCCAGGGATGGACATCTCCCCGCTCGACCTTATCAACATTGAGAGCTTTTCCAGCCGTGTCATCTCGCTCTCAGAGTACCGCAAGGGCCTGCAGGAATATCTGCGCTCCAAGATGAGCCAGGTGGCTCCCAGCCTCTCAGCCCTCATCGGGGAGGTGGTGAGTGCGAGTGCCTGCGCACCCTGGGCTGCCCCGGGCCATGGAGATGATGTCTGAGTGAATCTGTCAATCCACTGAGTTGTGCTGCTGACACCTTTTACTGCTGATCCCTGTCCCGGGGGGCCGCACACAGCCTGGAGCTGTGCTCGTAGGGGGGGAGCAGCCGTAACACCCACCCTTTTCCTTCCCAGGTGGGTGCCCGCCTCATCTCCCATGCCGGCAGCCTGACAAACCTGGCCAAGTACCCAGCCTCGACGGTGCAGATCCTGGGGGCTGAGAAGGCCCTTTTCAGGTACCACTGCAGGGTGGTCGCGGTGATGGCAGGCCCCTGGGCCGCTGGCTGTGACGTGCTGGGCCTCTGGGGCCTCGCCCGCCTGTGAGCAGCCAGCCCCAGTCTGAGCGACCACCGTAGCTCTGTGTCTTGCTGGCGGGGCTGTGCCCCGGGCACCCCGCAGGTTAGCGGGGCAGGGGGGAGGTGGCTGTGCCGCCTGCAGGCGAGAGCCGGGGCTGCTGGTGGAGGAGGGCGGTGGGTGGCAGCTCCAGTCTGGGGGTGCCCTCGGCCCCAGGCACCCCCACACCACCCTGACCGCCGCGCCGGCTGCTTCCAGGGCTCTGAAGACACGAGGGAACACTCCCAAGTACGGGCTTATTTTCCACTCCACCTTCATTGGACGAGCAGCCGCCAAAAACAAGGGGCGCATCTCCCGCTACCTGGCCAACAAGTGCACCATCGCCTCTCGCATCGACTGTTTCTCAGGTGCCCGCAGGGCCGGGGCAGGCGGGGCAGCCAGGCAGCTCTGCCATGATGGGAATATTTTTCGTCAACAGCATCTCACAGTGTGAATGGTGACTCCTGTGGTCTGAGCAGAGCGTGGGGCAGGGGCATCGGGTGCTGGGGTGGGCAGGGTGCTGGGTGCTGAGCCCCTCTCTTATCCCTGCAGAGGTTCCCACCAGTGTCTTTGGGGACAAGCTGCGGGAACAGGTGGAGGAGCGCTTGGCCTTCTATGAGACAGGGGAGCCGCCCCGCAAGAACCTGGAGGTGATGAAGGAGGCCGTGGTGGAGGTGAGGCTGCTGCTGGGGCCAGCCAGGCCCTGCTGTTGGACATGATGTCAAACTGCCGTCCTGACCCACCATGGAGGGAAAAGACTGATTTAATGAGGCTGATCCGACCAGTGCCGCAGGGTGGTGAGGGACGCTGGGCTGGGAACCTTCTGCAGCACTGAGCTCTTGCTCTCCTTCCTCAGGCAAGTGAGGTGGTGGCTGAGGTCAAGAGGAAGCAGGAAAAGAAGGAGAAGAAGAAGAAAAAACGAGAGAAGCGGCGGCTGGAGGCCTTGGCTGCAGCTGCAGAGGAGGCAGAGAACTCCGTGCTGGAGACACAGGTGAAGGCCGGGGGGTGGTGTGGTGCTGGGAGGGCCTGCGGAGGGGGAGCGTGATGGTCCTGCCTGTCCTGCAGCTGTGCGGGGTTTGTGGGGTGGGGCCCGGGCTCCAGCCTCACAGCAGGGGTGAGGGAGGCAGGATGTGGGGCAGCCGCACAGCTCCCTGGGCCAGGCACAGCTCCTGCCGACTCTGAGCTTCCTTCAGGAGAACGACATCGAGCCCAAGAAGAAGAAAAAGAAGAAGAAGCAGCAGGAGGCCGAATCAGAGCATGAGTTGGAGGCTGTCTCGGAGCCAGAGGAGAATGGGCTGGAGGAAGAGGCCTTGCCCAAGAAGAAAAGGAAACTAACGGTAGAGGCTGACCAGGAGGAGGAAAAGAAGAAAAAGAAGAAGAAGAAGAAGAAGAAGGGAGCCAGGGACTCAGAGGAGGATTAGGGGAGTGGAGCTGGAGCCAGGCCGTACTCCAGCAGCATGGACTCACAGACTGACGGGTCAGCTCAGCATGGCCCCTTGTGGCCACCAGCATTTCATGGCAGCATAACACAACGGAACTGGCGGCACCCCATGGTCTGGGTGAGTCCCTTTGCCCAGGCCAAGGTGCCAGCAGTCCCTGGGGCAGTGCTCTGGCGCACTGTGCCTATGCAGTGTTGCTTCCTTGTGGCCCCTTCCCGTGGGGTGGCTCAGGCTGCATGTGGCAGCTGTCACTGGGCCATGCCCACAGCTTGCGTGGGGCAGAAACCCACCCCGTGTGACCGGACCTCAATAAAGGGCTGAGGTCATTGTTCATCCTCTTCTGACTTACTGTAGTGCAGACAGGTGCCCAGGATGGGCTGCTGGGCCCTGGCGTGGCCTCACATCCCCTCACCCAGGTGGGAGGTGACAGTGCTGTTCCTGCACTTTCACACTGCCACAGCCATCCTTCCCGGGGGGCGGGGGGGCAAGGAGGGAAGAGCTGGCGCAGCGAGTGTTCCGAGCCCTGTCATGCAGAGGCTACTTTTATTAGAGGGAAGCAATAAATTACCAGGTGGGCACGGCGGGAACAGGGAGGACGAGGCGAGGGGCCCTAGACATCCAGGGCAGCTATCACGGCTTGGGTGAAATCCATGGACGTGGCGTAGCCCCCCATGTCCGCCGTGCGCACCTGCAAGGAGAGGGGAGCGTTAGTGAGGAGGGAGGGGGGCCCCCACAGCGCACTGGGGAGCTGGCTGCTGTGCGCTGCGGACCAGGCTCCCTGAGGCTGTTGGCAGCTCCAGAAGTGTCCCTTCTGGAGCTGGGAGCGGGGCTGAAGGCACACTGCCCTGTGGCAGCACTGCAGTGGGCCTTGTCTCCGGTCCCAGCACCGGCTCCCGGCTCCCTTGGCCCCACGGGAGTGACCCAGGAGATGGGGGGCGCTGGCAGTGGGCACCAGCCCCTCTGCCAGCACCTGCTTCGAGGCAGGTTTTGAGGGGTGGTGGGGGAGGCAGGAATTGCAGCAGCAGGCTTTCCTGGCAGCTCCCCCCACCAGGGAGAGCCGCTTCCTGGGCTCACCCCCCGCAGCAGGCTGGAGGGGATGGCAAGGGGCCAGCACTGGTGGTGCAGGACCGGTGCTGAGCCCTGCTCCCCCCACCACAGGCACAGCCCTATACTCTGCCAGCCCAGCTTCTGGCCCTGGCACCCCCAGGTGCCCCCGAGACCTTGAGCCAACGCTGAGTCGTGCAGGGCCAGGTGGGGAACAGCACCTGTGTGGGCAGGGGTGAAGCATTGGACCCTTTTATTGCAAAGACAGATACACAGCGCAGCACTAAATACATGTCCCAGTCGCTCTCTCACGCACACGCCTGCCAGGACAGAGCCCCCGTGGTCTGCCCCACAGCACCGCTGGTCCCCAGCCCCACGGCTTGCCTGGCAGGGCAAGTGTTTGCTGCAGACAACGTCCTGCGCGGCTCACCAGGCCGCTCCAACACGCAGCTGCAGCTCGGCTCAGCCCTGCACTCCCCGGCCCTCAGAAACCAGCCACAAACCCATGAAGGGGGCGACAACAGCGCCCCAAACTGCACACCGGGTCCCAGTGAGTGGGAGGTGACAAAGCCTCGTAGCCACCTCACCCTACACATGCGCTTGTGCCGACTGCAGCCCTGTGGTCCCATTTATTGCTAATGCCGCTGTGGGTAGAAGGCTCCTACAGTCCCTGGGCACTACACTGAGCTCGGGGCGCTGCCCATTCACCCCTCCCAAGTCACCTCCAGCTGCCCTCCTCGCAGGGAGGCACAGGGGAGGCGCCTGGCAAGCCCGACTGGGGCTGGTTACTGGGCTCTGGGCTGGGTGGGAGGGAGAACTGCCCTCCTCCTCCTCCCCCGGGGCACCAGGGCCCCCCCCCGGGGCAGGCTGCACCAGGCAGGAGGGGGAGGGACGTGGCGCTGGGCTGTAAGCTACGGGAAGCTGCTGCAGGGCGCAGTGAGGTCCCCGACTGCGCGGGGCGAGCGGGGCTCCTAGGCACCATAGTGGGGGTGCAGGTTGTCAATCACAGACTTCACGAAGTCAGAAGTGGTGGAGTAACCGCCCAAGTCCCGTGTCCGAACCTAAAAATCCAACATAGGGAAGGGGAGAAACAAGGGAGAAACGTGATCGTGAACCAAGTGAAACAACTGCAAGAGGGGAGAGGACAGCAGAGCAGCTTCTCTCTAGGCACCCTGCCAGAGACCCCAGCGGGCAGCGTGCGAGCTGTCCCCCAGCCCTGCCAGACGTCCCTAGTGTCCCTAGCCAGCAAGCACTGCTACAGGCGGCAGCAGCCCCCGAGACAGGTGCGGCGGCCTGGCTGCTCCCGACTACAGCCACGTGGCATGAGCTGGAAAGAGGCGAGGAGGCCGGAGACTCGCACTGGTCCGTCAGGGAGAACACAGCGGCTTGCTACCACAAACACTCACAGCTACAGACAGGCGGCAAGCCCAGCTGCACAACACTCACTTTTCCGACTTTGATCACCTTCTTCACCGCATCCGAGATCAAGTTGGAGTGAAATTCCAAGCTGGTGAAAGAAAAGGAGCTGCGGTCAGTGCCTCATCAGCCCCCACGCCCGGCAGCGCTGCCCCCCCCACCACACTCCCAGGTAAAAGGCACCTACTTGAGATGCCGCAGCATGTTGGCGGCTGAGAGCAGCATGGCAGTGGGATTGGCAATGTTCCTGCCCACAGCCTGCGCGAAGGGGTGGCGGGCGCCCTGCAGGAGGAAAAGCCACAGTGATGGACCATCTTCCTCACCCCTGCCCCCAGCAGCACCCGCCAGGAACCCGGGGTGTGCCAGTACAGCACAGCAGCCTCCGGGGAGCCGAGACACCTCACCATCTCGAACACTGCGTACTCGGCGCTGTAACTCTCCCCAGGAACCACGCCAGCGCCGCCCACCAAGCCAGCTGCCAGGTTATCAATGATGTTTCCATAGAGGTTCGGCATCACAAGGACATCGAACTGGTAGGGGTTCTGCACCAGCTGCACGGAGGGAACGGGAGGACATGAGGCCCTGCACATCCAACATGGCGGCAGGCAGATCGACAGCCTCCAGGACAGGCCGGGTCACAAAACCAGTGAGGCAGCAGAACCCACCGTGTCTGAAAACTTCCCCAAACTGCGCTTGAGTGAGAGGGGACCCTGCTGAAGCAGCTGGGGAACGACAGACCTATTCCACCTGGCAGGGTTTTGCAAGGCCAGATGAAACGTAGCTGCTGCCTTCAACCCCTGCAGCTCCAGCCCTCCCCTGCGGCAGAGCAGGGTGAAGGCTCCTGTCTTGCACAAGGAGCAAACCTCGGGCCAGGGGCCAGGGTGGCCACCTGGACCTGTCAAGCTGTCGGTGGCTTTTCAGGTTTCAGATCGTTACGGCTTGGCTCAGCAGGCCCCGCAGCAGCAGGAGGTGCAGAACAGGTCTGGGGCGGGGGAACGGGATCCTCACCTGCATGCAGCAGTTGTCAATGATCATGGTGTCAAATTTGATCTTGGGGTACAGTTCTGCCACTTCTTCACAGCACTGCAGGAAGAGCCCATCGCCCAGTTTCCTGTGAGACAAGAAACACACCATAGGGTTGGCAGGACAGCAGTGAAATCGTTACAGCAGCAGGTAACCCAATAGCAACTGGTGTCCCTCCGCAGCAAGGCAGGGAGGTGCACCCCACACCACTGCACCCCCACAGCCACAGGCTGTGAAATCAGGGCCCAGGGGGAGCCACAAGGGATCAGCTTTTAGTGCCAGAGCTTCTCCCCTTCTCTGCTGACAGCCTCCAGGACGCAGCTGTCGGGCCTCAGCAGGGCTCATGCCAGAGACAAGACCATACAGAGGAAAAAGCCACTATTCCCAGGGAAAGCCCAGCCTCTCCGGAACCAGACCGGCACTGCTCTGCCTGGGATCAAAAGCGGAGAGCAACAAGGCCCCTGAAGTGACAGCAGTCGCGTGCCTGACAGCCAGACAGCGCTCCCACCCTGCTCCTGTGGCACTCACATAATGTTGGCCTTGTGCACAGCTGTGACCTTAGAGCGCCCTTTTTTGGTGGCATAGTCAAAGGCAAACTTGGCAATGCGCTGCGACTTGGCCCGGGTGATGATCTTCAGGCATTCGATGACTCCCTTTGCGCTCTGGACAGGAAAGGGAGGGCAAGCAGCTGTCGTGGGCGCTGTGCAGCCCAGCACCCCGACCCACACCACGCCGACAGTCCTGGCACTTCGAGGCAGAGGTGAGGTGTCTTTGCCCGATGCTGGATCACCCTCATCAAGAGGTTCCTTACACCCATCTCTCTTTTTTCTGGCATTACCCCTCCTGTAGCCCACCACCACCCTCCTTGGGTCTGCGTGTATTCCTATCACTAAAAATTTTCCTAATTTCATCAGTGTCACTCGGTACATCACTGCTGCTCCAGCCACCTCCTCAGCAGTGCTGAAAGCTCCGGTACAGGAAGTGGGAGCGTGTCTCTGGCAGCAAGGAAAGCTACACATCCTGGGGCACGCACTGTCCTTCGGCGAGGCCAGCAATGACCCCAAGCAGAGCAGCATGTGCTGGAGGGAGGCTCCCGTACCTCATGTTCCAGGGAGCTGTACTCCCCCTCCGTCTGCTCACGAATGATCACGAGGTCCAAGTTGTTGTGGCGTGTTTTATAGCCTGGTAAGCTCTTCACATGCACAACATTTGCAAACAAGTCCAACTTGCGCCTGCAAGAGAAGCAGCAGCAGAGTCAGCGCTTCGTTATGAGCTATTTCAGGGGCTGTGACTGTTCCCTACAAGTACTGGGAGAAACAGCTGGTGATGGTGCAAACACATCCCTGCCTCCCGAGACCCCCTCCCACAGCTATTGATCATTCTATTTGTCCATCCACTTTTCCCCTCAGGGACCTTGTTAATTTCCCATCTGACCTAGACTCGCTTCCTTCAGCCCCGGTTCGGTGGCAGACCACCACGACTGAGCACAATATGTTTTTCCCAGCAACCAATGCGTTGGTGTCCAGCACGGGCAGCCGAGCAGGGGACCCAGCTCACCTGAGCCTCATATCGTAAGAAGCCAGCTCTCCCTTGTACTCCATGGGGGTGTGGATCTTGCCTGCAGGACAACGTTGAGCCAGAGTAAGAACACAGAGCGCACCAACAGCCACTAAGAACATCGCCTGAACTCAAGCGAGAGGGCAGCAAGGGCTGGGACAGGGGTTGCTCCGACAGCCTTAGCCAAGTGCACAGACCCGTTTCTTGCTACATGGGACCCTGACCAGGCCCTTCGCTTCTCTGGGCCGTACTAGATCTTGTTTCAAAAGCAGAAGCTGAATATAACCTCCCCTTTGGTAAGTTCAGTAAGTACTTCAGTAATTTGCTGCTTAGCTTAAAGACAGCACATTTCCTGCTCCAGGAGCTAAGCACAGAAAATCCTGCCCTCTGAAAGCACCTAATGGTGTCTGAGATAAGGCAACGTTTCCTGCGGGCAGAGTGGAGAGCCCCTTCTTGCCAGACAGACAGCGCAAGTCCTTACCTATCAGGGCAACTTTACTTTCCTTCATAGAGTCAACCACCTGGTCCAGTTTTTCTTCTGACGCCATGTTCTGCACCTCGCTCAGGTGATGCTCATCGAAGACCACAGGCACGCTGGCAGCCTGCGTGAGAAAGGCAGAGACAGAGGTGCCCCCTCAGACCAGAGACCTGGCAGGGAAGTTACGCTGCACATTACAGAGGGCTGCTGCCGACAGCGGGGCTTGGAGAGCTGGGACATGAAGCCTTAAACCAGCCAGGCTTGCTCAGTGAGAAGAGGGAACAGGGCTCATGAAACGCTGGACCTGGACCTCTGGGTCACTTCAGTTCCAACCAATGATGTTTTCTGTCACTTTTATCACCAGGACTCCCCTTCCTTACTGTAATTACAGTTTCAGCTGCATAACCAACAACGTGGCAGACAACCCCACACTTGCTGCCTTTGACGTGTTAGAAGACAGCAGGACCAACTACCGACTTCCTCCCCCCACACACTCCCTGACGCTGCTGCCTGAGGGCAGGGCTCATCACAGATCGGGAAGGAGGCCAGAAGGACATAAAGGGCTCCGAAGCTGGCCAGTGACAGCCCTGCAGCCATGTTCCCGACAGAAGCAGTGAGGACAGCCTGTGTCCTCCCTGTCACCAGCCCGGACAGCATCAGTGTTTGCTGCTGCCTCAGCAGAAGGAGAAGGACTGAGCAGGTGATGGACCCAGACCCTGCTGGCTCCAGGACACAGTCCCAGGCTGGAAACACTTTCACACTGAAGAATGAGACAGTTTGCAAGACTGCTGCTCAGGCTGAGGCTTTTTACGGAAAGGGTGAGATCCCAGGGTTTTCATGGCCAGCCCTCTTCTACACCGGAGGAGACAGACAGGTTGGTTCCGGAGGGTCTTTGGATCAGCAGCGTCTTTAACCAACTCTGCAGCTGCTGCTCCTCCCTCCTCCATCCACCCTGCCCCATCAAGGGGCAGGAACCCTTACCTTGAACACCTCCTTGACGGCATGCATGAGCTCCGGGCCCACCCCATCTCCAGGCAGCATGGTGACCTGGAACATGCCCTCAGACTTCGCATTTTCTGACTGCGCAGAAAGCAAAGAAGAGTCAGACCTGCTGCTGCTGCACCCCCAGAGCCTAATCCAGAGTGGACCCTGAACAGGCAAGCAGCAAACTAGAGGAGGGTTACTTACAACACGAAGAATATCCGTACCCGTAGCACAATTGTAAGTTAGAAACATTTACTGCAGTACTAACAGCGAGCTTTAACTTAAAGAGCTCCTGCCTCCGCATAGCAGAGACACCCAGTATCCTGTGATCCACTGGCAACCTAAAGACCTTTTCCTTATACGGTGTCTCCAGGTATGATCTCTCCCTCTGTACAGCACAAATCCTTCTTACTGGGTGCTAACAGCACAATCTGGTGTCACCAAGTTTCCCTCACTCCTACTTCATGTCCTCAGGATCTCCTCAGCTTTCCTGCGTGCATCTTGTCCTCCTGTTGTACTCACATAGTCTCACAGCTTTTTGTTGAGTGTGGGGTTTTTTTGGTCCCGAACAAAAAGCAGTGTCAAAGATAATTCTTATGACATTCCACACACGATCCACCTCCAAATCAATGCTGCCTGCGTAGCTGCCTCCTATTCTTACCCAGTCCTTTCACTAATCCCCACCTTCTTTAGCCAGTAATTCCCTGTACAGAGCTGACCTCCAGACATGGGATTTCATAGAGCCAGCCTCAGGGACTAGACAGTCACAGTCAGAGACAAGAATTCCACTCAACAATTTAATCTGACAACAGATGGAGTAAACAGGTATCAATGCCAATATGACTCCAGAAACGCATATGTATCAGTGACATGAAGTGTAGGCAAATGATGATCATGGAAAGGCGCAATGAAAGACTAAGTGCGAAAAGAAAGATAAGATAATCTTTGCTTTTGATTTTTAACATCTCAGAATCAAGTTCCAGGGCAGAAAACCTCGCCTACCGTTCAGCAACTAAATTTCAAGAAGCAGCAAAGCATCTGCAGAGGGAACCGTGACATAGGCCCAAGCTCAAGGTCAACAGAACAGTCTCAGTGCTGAGCCCTTCTCTTCTGATGTAAGATGTCATCGCTTATAGACAGGAACCAGACATCCTGCCAGGCTGAACGTAGCAATCACAATGTTAATTCGCTACCCGGCACTTGTGGTGTTCCCCCCTCAGTCCTACCTACAGAAAACAACTCATCTCTGTGCCACAGCTCTTACTGAC
Organism: Falco cherrug; assembly: GCF_023634085.1. NCBI lineage: Eukaryota > Metazoa > Chordata > Aves > Falconiformes > Falconidae > Falco > Falco cherrug. The sequence goes on from NC_073697.1 coordinate 38,450,934, forward strand.
TCCTGACAGAGTACTTGTATGTGCTACAACTATTGTATGTGCTAAGCTAATACTTGCTCTTACGTTATTCAATCTCTAACAACTGTGTTATTTTCTGTATTATTTTGTATTAACTACTACAGACAGCTACACTAAATTCAGAATTAAATGACAAGGGCTTGATCAAAATAATTTTCGTTATTGCAATCAATGCCACGCTCTGGCTAGTGGTTTTTAACCAGAAGAACACTTGCCAGGGTAACCCTGCCAGCAGCCCCCTGCATGCTGCCGAGGCTACACCAGGGGTCAGAGGGCTGGGGAGGAACCTCTGGGGAGGAACCTCCAGGGAGGAGGTAGCAAGGCCAGAGAATGTGCTGCTCCAGGAGCAAGAAAAGCTGCTTCTACCAGGCAGAGCTCACCCAGGAGCACTTCCAATGTCCAGTGGCTGCCGCTGCCCTGCTCCCCACAGCAGCTCCCTGCCCTGCAGTAAGTGCCAGGGCTGGCTGCAGTCAGGGTGGGCCCGAGGGGGACTCCTGCTCTCACCTTGGCCCGTGGGATCTGCTGGAGGGCAGCAGAGGCATGCAGGCTCCTCCACACACCGAGGCTCTGGGCACGCAGGAGACGCTGGGGCAGAGGCAGCAGGAGGGTGAGACTCCCAGCATGGACGAGCCCCCCTCCCCTGCACAGCCCTCCCAGCCCAAACTAACACACCCGGCCCAGCCTGGCCCCGCAGCCCCCAGCCTGAACACCCCCCTGGCCCAGGCCTTACACCGTCCAAGGCCCTCAACCGCGATCTGCATCGACCCCAGCCCAGCCCGAACCCTCCCCCCTCCAAGGCAGACCCCCCCCTGCCCCGCCTGACCCCCACAGCTCGGACAGACCCTCACCCTTGGAGCCTGGGCCCTTACCCCTGCCCAGACTTACGGCCCCCACCCAGGCCAAACCCTGACCCCCGGGCCCACACCCCCATCCAGCCTGACACACACCTCCCCCGCCCCGGCCCAGCCCGAGCCGTCACACCCCCAAGCCAGCCCCCCCAGCCCCCGCCCCGCCTCACCCCGGCGGCCGCCCGGCCCACGCTGAGCGCCGCCATCTCGCCGACCCACAATGCACCGCGGCTGCGGCACGGCGGAACGCGCGTGGGGCGGCCCACAATGCACCGCGGCTGCGGCACGGCAGGAAGCGCGTGGGGCGGGGCCGAGGCGTCCCCTGCGGCGCCCCCTGGCGGGGGGGGGGGGGGGGGGGCATTGAAACCACAGGGCCCCCCTCGAGACCCCCCTTGGGGACAGCCAGGGACACCCCCCTCCAGCCCTCCCCAGGGCGTGCTCCGGGCTTCCATCACCCCACACCCCGGGCCACCCCATGAATGCCCTGCAGCCCCCCCCATAGCCCCGCCCAGGGACCCCGGGAGCCCCTGTGCCCACTCACCGCGGGGTGGGGGGGGGCTGAGCAGCGGCGGGAGGGGCGCTGAGCGGGGCTGAGGGTGCCAAGCATTTCTCACCCGAGGCAGGACAGCGAGCTCTTCTCTTTATTGAACCAGGCAGGGGGCTGGGAGCCACCTGCCCGCAGCTGGGCAGAGGCTGCACCGGCACTGGGGGGGTCCCGCCGCTGCGTTTTGCAGCCAGCGAGGAAGACCTCGGAGCAGCTGCGAGGGGGGCGCTGCCAGGGTGCCCCCTGCGCCGGCCCAGGGCACAGACACCCTTCTGTCCCCCCACCCTCGCCCCCACAGTGAGGGGGAGGGGAGCCTGGACTGGGGGCAAAGGGCTGGGAAGCCCGGAGTGGTTCAAGTGGCAGGACTGGGGGGACAGAGCCCCCCTGGAGTGCATGGTAGGCAAGAGGCCAGGGCAGGGCCCCCCGGGCTGGGGCTCACTTCTTCAGGAGCTGGGCTCGAGCCCGGTTCAGCTTCTCGGCCACGGCGGTGTCGGTGCTGGCAGTGCACTTGGACAGGACAAAATTCATCTCGGTCTCATTCTTGTGCTCAATGGCAGCGTCGGCCGCCTGGTCCAGGTCCCTGCAGCAGAGAAGGGCAGCTGGGGGGGCTGGGGGGCCAGGACAGGGAGCCCCAGCCCCCGTTCCCCCCTGTCCTACAGGCCCCAGCCACAGCAAGGGCAGGCCCCTCCAGCAGCCTGCACTGACTGTGGAGCACGAGGGTCCAGGTGCCCCTCAGCATCACCCACATGCTCCTGCAGGGGGTCTCATCCACCCCCAGGCCCCCCAAGACCCCAGCACCGCTGCATGAGGAACCAGCTGCCCCTGTGGGCTCCGACCCTACCTCCTGCACCCCACGCTGTTCCCCCCGACGCCCCCAGGAGGGGGCCAAACCAACGCACCCCACCAGGACGAAGGCTTTGACACGCTGCTCGGGGGTCACGCGGGGCGCATACTTCTTGGCCTCGTAGCGGTTGTGGTGCTTCACCGAGATCTCCACAAAGGGCTGGGGAGGAGAGGAGCCCAGTGGGAGGGCGGTGAGGCTGGCTGCCGGCCCCCCCCAGCCCCCCACCTTCAGCCCTTGCTGCACACAGTGTGCTCCTGCTGCCCCACAGCTGCCCACCAGGCAGGGCTGGCCCCACTCCCACGGGGAAAGCTCTTACCAGGTACCCAATGGGCGACTTCTTGCTCTTGGAGAACTTCTCCATCTCCTCCCAGTCCCCACGGTTGGCCAGGGCGCTGATCTTCAGCCACCAGTACCTGGGGACACAGATCAAGCTAGCTCCTCCCGCTGCCTGCCCCCCGCAGCCCCCTGACTGCCACCCCACGGCTGCCACGTGGAGAAGCCCTCCCCGGGACCCACCTCTTGTCGGGGATCTTGAACTCGCGGTAGAGCTGCTCGGCTCGCTTGTGGTGGCCGTCCAGGATGAGGTTGGAGACAGTGTCATGGAGCGAGAGGTCGAGATAGGGCTTGTCAAAGTCCTCCTGGAGGTGTCGCTGGAGCCGCAAGAGCTTGATCTGATCCTCTGTGGCCTGGGGAGCAAAGCACCAGCCTGAAGGGGCCCTTGCCCCAGCAAGCGATGGCAGCAGCCCACCCAGCCTCAGCCACAGAGCAAGGCAGGTGGAGCAGCAATGTCCCACTGAGCAGAGGTGACCCAGCCGCAGCCTCGTGCCCCCCGGCAGCACCCCATGGCATCTCCCCAGCCCTGGCCAAGCTCACCTTGGCAGCGAACTCATTTTTGGCTTTGTAGTACTCGTCCAGGGCATTCTGCAGAGCTCCCACTCGCCCTTCAATGCGCTGGAGACACAGAGCACAACCGCTTCAGCCCCTGCCAGCACGGATGCCACACTGCGGGGATCGGGCAGCACCCCCAGAGCGCCCCAGGTGAGGTGCGAGGGGTGTCTGGTGCCGAGACACAGCCAAGGCAAGGCTCCGTTTCTGCGATGCTTTGCTTGACCCCCAGAGATGGCCAGAGGGCTGCATCCTGCCTCGCCCCGAGTGGGATCCCGACCTCCCAGCACAGGCAGGGTGGGCTGGGTGTCTGCTAGCACAGAGCCCCGAGGTATGAGCTGGGGAGCCCCTTTCCCATGGCCTGAGCATGTGGAGGGGGAAAACCCCTCTGGCTGGTGCTGAGCTGCATAGGGCAGAGGCAGCTACCAGGCGTGAAATTCCCCCTGCCCCTTCCCCAGTGCGCTGGCTCTCCCGGGCCACGCAGCTCCCTGGGCAAGGAGTCGGCAGCCCAGAGCCCACCAGCCCTTCCTCCCTGCTCCCACTGCCGGGCACGGACCTTCTCCGAGTAGCTGGAGTGGACGTGGAAGTTGCCAAGCTCCTGGTGATTGTCGTCCTGGTTATACAGGTCCTTCAGCGTCTCCCGCTCCTGGTGCTTGCAAAACTGGGGAGCAACAAGCGGGTCTCAGGGCATGCGGGGACAGGGAGCTGCACCGCTCCGCCACAGCATGGCTGCCGGGAGCCAGGCATGCGGCCGCAGCCCCTACCTGGCGGTACAGGCTCAGGGCCACCGGCTGGTTCTGCAGCGTCATGAAGAAGGTGCCACGATTCAGCTCGTTCTTCAGGTGGAGCACGACAGCGTAGACTGGGGCAAACAGCGCAGTTCAGGAGAGGGGGACGGGCCCTTGACCCCCACACGGCCAGCCCTGGCGGACGAGGGGACGTCCCGAGCCCCACGCCGAGGGTCAGCACTTCCCCACAGGGCTCAAGCAGCTCCCGCCACCCTCATTCCACAGGGCACAAAGCTACGAACGGGCTCCCCCAGACCGCAAAACCCTCCCCCCTCCTCCGCCCAGCCCTGGCCCTCACCCAGGTCAGTGTCCCCACTCTCAATGGCTTTGCTGAGGGCCAGCTTGCTCCGCTTCATCTTCAGCAGCAGCGGGACCTGCTCCCCGGAGCGTGGCTCATACTCCAGCAGCTGCAGGCAGCAGAGTGGTTGTCAGTGCACGGCCACCAGGCGTGACCCCCCCTGGCTCACCCATGCTACAGCCCCAGCCAAGAGACCTTGATGGCAAGCTCTGTCCTGCCGCAGTCATAAGCCCGGGCAGCAATCTCAGAGTAGGAGATGCCCGGTGTGTCACCCAGCTTCTGGTTAATGGCATGGGCCACCTCCTCATCAGACTTGTCCTTCTGCTGCACCTGGCAGGGCGTGAGCGGAGAGGTCTCTGCACAGCCCCAGATGGGCAGAGCCCCCCCAGCTGCCTCCTTACCTTGTAGCAGGCCCAGTGGGCCAGGATGCGGCTGACACCCTGGATCTCCGAGAGGCGCAGGTACTCGCAGATTCTGATGGCCAGGGGGTAGAGCCGCCGCAGGACCAGCCTGGTGCGGCACACAGTGGGTCAATGGTGTGGCCCCACACGTGTCCGAGGAGCCGAGCAGCTCAGCCCCTGGCCAGGGAGACTGGGACCACAGGGACGGGGACCACAACATGGCCAGACACTGCCTCAGCCCAGGCTACCTGGGGACAGGGCTGTCGTGCCCGACTCGTGGGGACTCTTACCTGTCCAACAGGACCTCAACAGTGAGCCGCTTGTATCTGTGGGGGCAGTCAAGGGACATCTGGGACTGCAAAACCCCACAGAGCACAGGCAACGCATGCCAAGCACCTGCTTCCATCCTGGCAGCATCCCTGCCTGACACACTGCGGCCAGCCCCGGCACATAGAGCCATAGGGCCAGCTCGGCTCGGCCAGCACCGCAGACCGGCTCTGCAGGGTGCGATGAGTGTAGAGGTCTCAGCTACAGACCCCCGTCATGGGGCATGGGGCACAGCTGGTGCCTGAACCCACAGCACCAGCAGCTAAGCAGCTCTGCAGCTCTCCCCACCTTGTCTCGCTCCACCTGTGAGGTGGCCACCCCAGCAGGGCCCGGAGCCCCAGGCAGCATTGATCCTGCCTAGGCCAGATCCTGCACCTGGCCCAGCATCATCCCTCGTGCGCTGTCCCACAGAGGATACTGGGTGAAGGTGAGGGGGATGCCGATCTGGTAGTCCCGGATGGCGTTGAGCACCCGCAGGTCCTGGCACATGCGCACGAAGCTCTCCGGGGGGAACTTGTCGATGAAGCACTTCCCAAAGGACGCTGCCTGTGGGAAGAGGTGTGCGATGCTGGGGCTGCACCGGCCACAGCATGACTGCCAGCTGCGAGGGAGACTGCTTCAGCTGCAGCCAAAGCCTCCCTCTGCCTCGCTCACCCTCAGCAGCGACTTCTGGGTGTCCGGCTCATGCTCGTAGCCGGCTGCCTCAATGCACTGGCTCACCGCCTCCGGGAGCAGCTTCTGGTCCTTGATCTCCCGCAAGTACTCGTCTGCCTTCTGGCTCTCCTTCTGCAGGGAGCACAGCAAGGTACTCAACGGTCAGGGTGAGCCCCAGGAGCCCCAGCACCCCTGGGATCAGGGGCCAAGGGAGCCCTGCCCTGGTACCTTGGCCCCAGCAGGGACCTCCGGGATCTCCCCCTTCCCCTCACTGCGGGATAACACTGGCAGCAGTTTGCATCAGAGCCACCCCAACCTCCCCAGGGGTGGGCAGGACCCAGAGCAGGGCAGCGGGCCGTACCTCATACTCCTTCTGTGCCTCCAGCAGAAGTGCTCCCGGGGCCATGGAGGCAATCTTGAAGATCTCCTGGCTGGCCTCTGCAGAGATGGAAGGAAAAAAGAATATGTGAGAGGCTGCCCCAGCCCAGGCACATCACCTGCACCTGTTGCAGCCTGCTCCCCCACCATCCCTGCCCAGCTCTGGGACTCCAGGAGAGCCCGTGCCAGCACTGTCCTTCATCAGAGCGGGAGCACGGCCACCGTCGGCTAAGAAGCCGGGCAGAGCTGTGACTGTAGCCCCCAGTAAACACCAATCCAAGGGTCCAAGAGACGGAGGCAGGGGCAGCTGCCAGGACCCACGCATTCCCAAGGAGCTATTCCACCCCACAGCCATGGCAGCTCCGCTCTGGAAAAGCAAGGAGGGCAGCAGTGTGGGAGGCAAGGAACAGGCGTGCCAAGCTGTGCCAGGCCTCAGCTCAAAGTGTGGGGGCTGTGGCAGCGGGAGGAGTGGGAGCAGCCCTGCCTCAGGACACAGAGCTGGCAAAGGAGGGGACCAGAACTGGCCCAGTGCTGGGAAAGCAGGAGCCCTGGGCCAGGTGATGGGCTGGGTTCAGAGCCCTGCGCTCAGGGGCTGGTGGGGCTCAGGGCACAGCTCTACTCTGCTGTGGGGGGTCTCACCACTCCTCGAGTCTCCAGAAAGAACTGGGTGGGCTGGACCCACACACATAGAGCTGGACACAGTGACAGGCCACAGCCTGGGCGCTGGAGAGACCTGCCCACCCAGACGCAGGGGGTCCCACACAGCCTCGCCACCCAACACCATCTCACCTGGGATCTCGTGCAGGAACTCATGGGAGGTGCGAGACAAGATCCGGACCCCATCCAGCTCGGGCACCAGGTAGGAGTCCTCATCCAGGACAAATCTGTGCTCCTTAATAAGGGCTCGCAGGAAGAAAGCAGCTCTGGATACAGCCCAGCCCCAGCAATGCCACAGAGGAACCTCCTGGAGCCCACATCCCCATAGGGCTGTGGCTTGTGACCTCCCTTTTCCATGGAGAGTCAGCAGGGTGTGGGCTCAGCACTTTGGAGAGACAGGAATCCCCCCCAGCCACAGCAGCTCTCCTGGAATTGGGACTGGATCTTGGCAGGGCCAGTGCTCCTAGCCACAGGGGCTTTGGTGGCTCCCAGCACCAGAGGGGAGCAGGATCCCCTTGGCAGGGAGGGTCCGAGAAGGGGGACAAGGGCCAGGGGGACAGACAGGAGGAGGTTTTGCTGCTGTACCATACCGGGCTGGACAGGGGAGATTACAACAGAACTACACAGAGAACAGTCAGCCTCCTCCGACCACCCTGGGGCCACTGACACCGAGGGGGCTTCCAGGGATACCAGGGTCCATGACAGCCAGTGGTGGCCCAAGGAGGGCCTGCGGCAGCCTGCAGTTTGGGCTGGCCTTTGGAAACGACACTGGTGTCCCTCTTCCCCAAAGGATACTGGATGCACTCCGTGGAGTTGCCCACCACCATCAGCTGCCGGTCCCAGGTCACGACCACAGCACGCTGCCGGCTCCGGGGACGCATGCACCTGCCAGGGAGCCCCAGCCCCGTTGCAGCCCCCCATGCATGGAACGGAGATGCGCGAGGGTCCTGCTCATCCCAGCGAGCAGCAAGGTGGCCGCAGAGCCGAGAAGACCCTGGCAAAGGCTCAAGGTACCGGCAGAGAGCAGGTCTGCAGGACCAGGGGCAGGGAGACCACTCACCAAACCATCTGCTTGGGTGGAGATCGGACACTGCTGTGGAACTCGCAGAGCTTCTCCTGCAGCAGGAGAGAGCTGGGTCAGGGGGTCAGTGGCATCGTGTGGGCTGCAGAGATGGGTGGCACTGCATGCGCACCAGGGCCACGTGCTGAGGGGAGCTGCCAGGGTTGAGAAGCACAGCCCAAGCTGTAACGGACACCGGGAGCATGGGTGCTGTGCCGTGAGCAGGTCCCATGGGAGCACCCAGCCTGTCTCTGGCCCTGGGGGCAGCCAGGGCTGCAGCCGACACAGCTGAAGGACAGGGATGCTGCATGAGCACTTAAACCAAGTGTGAGAAACATTCCTCCGCTGCTGCAGCACACGGCATGCCTGCACATAGAGAAAGCAGCTGCTTATGCTCAACTGAAACCCAGTAAGTGAACGAAGGCGAAAGAAGAAGGATCGGTCTCAGAGGGCACAGAAGGCAACCAGCACATCACCAGCACACAACACAGGGAAATTTGCAGGGGAGGACCATGACTTACAAGCAAGGCCCCTACGCTGAAGCGACCACACCAGCAGTGGTGATAAGGCTGGGGCTGCCCAGAAAATGGTACTGGGACCAGCAACCAGCAGGGAAACAATAATTTGTGGTGGGCTGTTTATCTGGGGGGAGTTCAGACAGGGAAAGGGACGTGCAATGCCAGCAAAAAGGTGGGTCCAGAAACAGAAAAAGTGGGGAGTCAGGTCTAAAATCAGGTGAAGAACAGAAAAGGGTGGATGTCCTGAGAGCAGACACCTGCAGACAGCAGCGAGGCCGACCTGCAGCCCTGAATCCATGGGGAGCCCCAGGGAACCTGTGCAGACACCCTACGCTGCTGGATCTGTCTGCCAGACAGGGAGCAGAGGGGTGGGCTGACACCCTGATGCCCCATCACGGGGAGGGGAGGGAGAGACTCACCTTCAGTGTGGCTAGCCCCATCCAGATGTAGCCAGTGTCGGTGAAGAGTGCCAGGCAGCGGTAGTTGAAGGACACAGCCATCTGCAGATAGGTGCCAGCAGAGGGGCTCATGCCAGGGGGGGTCTGGTACGGGGAAAGGGTGAGGGTTACACCCTGGGGGGCATGCTCCAGGGACACAAATGTGCCACACGCCAGCACCGACGCTGCATAAGGGGCTGAGGGCTGGTCAGAGTTGGGATGTCCCCTCCCACCCTGCGCCTGCTCAACCCTCACTCCTTTGCCCCTGGCCAGGATGGGGCCAGATGTCCCCGCTGTACATGCCTGCCTGCAGGACAGCAGGAGGAAGGACCTACACCGGTGTGTGCTGGTGGCAGGAGAGCATCCCACGGGACAGCAGGGGACAGGGGAAGGACCTGACAGTGCGCATGGGGGGGCTGCAGACCACCCTGCTCCCTGCAGACACCCGCCAGGGCTCACTCACCACCATGGAGCAGGAAGTGTTATCCAGGAGGTAGAGGTCCTGTCCGACCGCCAGCAAGACGATGGTGACTCTATCCTGGGACAGCACAGCCCAGCAAGAAGGCGGCTTCTGCAGACCTGCCAGGCACCAGCGTCAGGTCCCCACACCCAGCCGGAGCTGGGGGTAATGGGGACGGGACGCACCGGGAACCTCGGGCATCCTGCGCAGCTTCAGGTCATCGATGTTGGTGGTGAGGGAGAAGCGGTGTGCGCCGGTGAGGATGGCCACACCGGTGCCGTACTCAGTGTGGAAGACCTTTGCCTCCAGCACGCGGTTCTGCAGCACCTCCTGTGTCATGGAGAGAGTGGTGGGCTCGGACTGGGGCTCAGCACCACACTGCCGCTGCTCCAGGAGCAAAAGCACCCTGGGGGTGAGCGAGCCCAGCCTGGGGCTGCACTGCTGGTACTTGTCCCAGCTCAGACAGGCCTCGCTCCTGCAGCAACGAGGGAATCGTTCTGGTCCCAGGGGCCATGGGCATGGTTGCCAGCCTGTTCTTGAGGGCAGGCAGCCCTGCAGGGAGGCTGAGAGAGCCCCAGGCTCCCCACTGTACCCTGTGGGGCTGGGGGAGCACTTGGCGAGGCCTCGCAGCAATCATTTCTCTGTCACACAAACCCAACCCTGGGCATCCCTTGAGCTCCCCAGCCTGCCACACTCACATTGCCCATGCTGAAGTGGCGCATGAACTCGCAGAAGAGGTTGTAGATGAGAACGGTGCCATCCTCCTGGATGCACAGCAGGTCCTCACTGGCCGTCCAGCCCAGCTGCACCAGCTGGCCGCTCTTCCACTGCGGACAGGACACACGTGAGCGCATCATGGGGCTGCTCAGCTCCCAGCCAGCCCAGCCCCACAGACCTCTCCTCCAGGAGGCATACATGAAGCCAATGGCCACCATTGGGCATCTGGAGGTCTGATGCCCCTGGCTGCCCTGGCTCTGCAGGGCCCTGCAGTTGCAGCAGCTTTCCCTGTTCCTCCACGTCTCACTGCCCTGCGGCCGCCACAGCCCCAGGCATCAGGGAAGGGATGCTCCTCCTGCAGCACCAATGCTGCAGCTCCCTTTCCCACCCCATCCTCCTCTTAGATGACGTCCAGAGGTACCTTGATCCCACAGTTCTCCCAGGGCTAGGCAGCCTTCTTCCCCCTACAGCTTCCCCTACTTTCCCCTTGAGCACACCACCACTTCTAAGCGGTTTTTCCAAAGCTTTCAGGGGGCTGCAGAGCTGCACGAAGCCATTGCCCCAGAGAACACAGGGTGCCCGAGGACATGTGCCCCCCCAGAGAGACCAGAGGAGCTGCCCAAGGGCACACAAACCAGTGGCACAGGCAGAGGCAGCTGCTGGCCTCACAGCCGAGTGATTCACCTACAACACCCAGCCCGTAACCCAGCCACACAGCGCTGCACCCTCTCAGTGGTGCCACCAAGCCTTTCCACAACCATCCTGCCCACAGACTTATTGCTGCGAGGGGCAGAGAGCTGCAGCCCCTGGTGTCCCCCTAGGTGGTGGCCAGGGCTCCCTGGCATGTCACAGCAGCACCCAAGGCACAGCTCCAAGGGGGGGGGACACAGCGACCCCACACCAGCTCACCGGCATGCTGGCCAGGAGAAGCCCCGAGGCAGAGTAGATCTCCAGCAGTGGGCGGGCGCTGGGGGATTTCTCCTTGCGGGTGTTGTTCTTCAGCAGAGCTGTGGGTGGGATGGGACAGCCTGCCTGAACCACGGCCCCTCTGACATCACGGCCGGGGGGTCAGGGCAGCCCCGGCACGGATTCCCAGGGGGCCAGGGCCTGGCCCTACCTATGGGTCCTCCATACGGGGCGGCCGCCACCATGCAGTCCCGCAGGTCCTCCTTTAGGCTCCACTCCATGGTGTACAGCTCGAACTTGCTGTGGGCAACAGATGGACAGACGGGCGGATGGATGGACAGGTGGCAGACGCAAGGACAGGGGTCTGGGGATGGTGCCCACCCCCCAGCCAGCCCCAAGACCAGTGGCTGTACCAGGACACCCCAAGCAGCCCCAGGACCCCTCTGGCTGGTCCCAGGGTCCATAAGCAGCCCTGAGACCCGCTGAGCAGCTCCAGGATCCCCCTGGCCAGCCCCATGGTCCATGAGACCCCCTGAGCAGCCCCAGGACCCCCCTTGGCTGGCCCCCGGGACCGTGAGCAGCCCTGCAACCCCTGAGCTGCTCTGGGACCCACCCCAGCCAACCCCAAAGTCCACAAGACCCCGCGAACACCCCCAGAACGCCCCCGGCCAGCCCCAGGGCCCACAAGCAGCCCTGAGACCCCCTGAGCAGCCCCAGGACCCCCTCAGTCGGCCCCAAGGTCCATGGGACCACCCCCAACCAGCCCCGGGACCCCCCAAACTATCCCCAGGGTCCATAAGCAGTCCTGAGACCCCCAAGGAGCTCTGGGACCCCCCCAGCCGGCCCCAGGGCCCACAGGCAGCCTTAGGACCCCCCCCAGCAGCCCCGGGACCCCCGCGGCCGGCCCCAGGGCTGGGGAGGGGCCGCCTCCGGCCGGTGCCGGGCCCAAGCCGCCCCCGCCGCCCCTCACCGGTAGAAGGTCTCCTCGCCCAGCGGGTTCCAGTTGGCCGTGTAACAGTCCATGGTGCCGGGCCGAACTGAACCGGGTGCTGCCGGTGGCACAGCCTCTGCCTGCGCTTCCGCCCGCCGCGCCCCGCCCCGCCCCGCGACGCCCCGCCCCGCGACGCCCCGCCCCGCGACGCCGCCACGGTGGTCGCCATCTTAAGTGAGGGCATCGGGAGCGTGAAAGGGAATCGCCATCATCGTGGGTGAGGTCACGGCGGATCGGCGCCGTCGCCATCTTGAGTGAGGGCACGGCCTCCCTCCCGCTCCCGGGCCCCACGGGGTCCCCTGTCACCATCCCTGAATGACAGACACGCACACACACCCCGCCAGCATCTCGGGGGTCCCTGGTGTCCCCTGTCCCCAGCACCGGGGGTCCTCGTACCCTGGGAACCCGGAATGCCCCTGTTGCCCTACGTGTCCCCAAGGTGTCCCTGCTGTGTCCCCCGAAGCGTCCCCAGGGTGTCCCTGCGGTGTCCTCCATGGCGTCTCCAAGGTGTCCTGCAGCGCCCCCCAAAGCGTCCCCGAGGTGTCCCTGCAGCATCCCCCAAAGCCTCACAAAGGTGTCCCCCTGAGGTCCGTGCCCAAGTGTCCTAGCAGTGTCCCCCGAGGTGTCCCCAACATGTCCCTGAGGTGCCCCCCGAGGTGCCCCCAAGGCATCCCTGCAGCGTCCCCCAACATGTCCTCCCAGGTGTCCCCGTGGCGTCCCGGCCCCCCGACCCCACGGCCAGGCAGGCATGGAGGCAGCGGGGAAGGGGGCTGGCAGGCGCGTGCTGGCACACGCAGTGGCACACTGCCACGCACGGGCACACAGGCGCACACGCATGCAGCCACGCAGGCACATGCACAGTTGCAGGCACATGCACAGCACGGCCCTGCCTGCGGCCACACGCACAGGGAACACACCAGCTTGCACGCCTGCATACATGCGTACACACACCCACACACATGGGGAACACGCCGGCTTGCACACCCGCACACGTGTGTACGCGCGCACACCCCACGCAGTGCTCCCACAGGTGTCCCTTTATTTGTCACCGCTAGAGAACTAGGAAAGGCCCCAGCAGCCGGCCCTACACAGGTGCCATGGCAGTGCCTCACGTGCCAAGGTCGGTGTGCCACGGCAGCGCCTCCCACGCTGGGGTCGGTGTGCCATGGTGGGGCCTGGTGTGCTGAGGCCAGGGATGCTGCAGTGGTGGCTGGCATCAGTGTGCCATGGTGGTGCCTCATGTGCCAGGGCTGGGGCCAGGGGTGCCATGGCTGTGCCTCACATTCCGGGGCGGGGGATGCTGCACTGGTACCTCACATGCCAAGGCCAGCGTCAAGGGTACCATGGCGGTGCTTTATGTGCCAGGGCTGGGGTCAGAGGTACCACAGTGGTGCCTCACGTGCCAGGCTGGGGTCAGGGGTGCCACAGCAGCGCCTCACGTGCCAGGGTTGGGATCAGGAGTGCCATGGTGGTGCCTCGTGTCAGGGTCAGGGGTGCCGTGGATGTGCCTCACATTCCGGGGCCAGGGATGCTGCAGTGGCGCCTGGCATGCCGAGGCCAGCATCAGGGGTACCATGGCAGTGCCCTATGTGCCAGGGCTGGGGTCAGGAGTGCCGTGGCTGTGCCTCACGTTCTGGGGCTGGGGATGCTGCAGTGGTACCTTGTGTGCTGAGGACAGTGTCAGGGGTGTCATGGCAGTGCCTTATGCGCCAGGGTTGAGGTCAGTGTACTGCAGTGGTGCCTCATGTGCCAAGGCTGGGGTCAGGAGTGCCACGGCAGTGCCTCATGTGCCAGGGCTGGGGTCAGGGGTGCCACGGCAGTGCCTCATGTGCTGGGGCCTGGGTGCCGTGGCAGTGCCTAGTGTGGCGAGGCTGCAGCACGGCCGGGCAGGTCACAGCGGTACTGGAAGATCTGGAAGCAGAGGAGAGTGCCGAGCAGCGAGGGGCTGAAGGCGCCCACCTTCCTGAAGCCCTGGCCCTCGTAGAGCCGCTGGGCTGCCACCTGCACCATGGAGGTGGAGAGGACCACCGCCCCATACCCCCGTGCCCGGGCGAAGCGCAGCACCTCCCCGCAGAGCGCTTTGGAGATGCCCTGGCCCCGGTAGTCCCTGCTGACTGACATTCGCTTCAGCTCCAGGGCGGCCCCTCTCTCAGCCGGATCCTGCGGTGGTGCCACGGCCACCATGCCCACCACGGCCCCCCCAGCCTCAGCCACCCAGAAGCAGGAGTCGGGTGCCCGCAGGTAGCTGGTGGGGATGTCACAGAGGTCGGTGCTCAGTGCCTGGCGCACATAGGACGTACTGAAGGAGCGGACCAGGAGCCAGATGGCCACCAGCGCCAAGGCCACGGCCCCCAGCCCTAGCACCCAGTAGCCCACGACTGTCCGCACTGCCGCGAAGAGGACCAGCAGCCCCAGCTGAGCCCGTGCTGAGCGCAGGACGTGGCGGTAGCCAGCCGAGGCGTGCTCCAAGATGCCACGGGCAAAGAGGGTCCGCACGGCGTCGTAGTCCTGTTCCCGGTACTGACGGATGCGGTAGGACGCCATGGGCTACTGGCACCTGCGGCACAGCACAGGGGCGTCAGGGCAGTGCCCACCTCGGACACAAACCCCCAGAGGACCCCCGGACCCCATCACCGGTATGGCACAGCTGGCAAATGAGCAGGAACTGCCATCCCAGTGCCATGTGGCTGCGTTTGCACCCATCGGCCAGGCACCAGCCTGCGCCTGGCGTCGCTCCCCACCATCATCACCTGTGAAACCACCACTGCCAGCTTTGCCTGTGGCAGCCCTCAGCCCCAGTGGGGTCCCTGCCCCGCTCCTCCTCCCACACCTCTCTCCCTGCTTGGGGACCCCACGGATCCCTCCCAGCATCACCTGTCTCATCCCGGTTTTCCCTGTCTCCCCCAGGAGCAGCAGCAGGACCGGGGCTGGCCCCACAGTGGGGGTCCCTATGAAGGTGGGGGGCGAGCAGGCTGGTGGTCCTGCCTCCCTCTCCACGGGGTCCCAGCAATTCATCCCACCCGCCCCAGGCTGCGGGGAGCGGGGTCGGGCCAGGACACCCGGGAGCAGGGCCTGGGGGCGGCAAAGGGAGACCCCGGAGGACGTGGGGGTGCCTGTCCCCCCCCGCCACCAGAGCAGCCCCGGGACCCCGGCACCCCCGGCGCTGGGCACGGGCCGGGCGGCTGCCTGTCCTCTGCCCGTGCTGCCACGGCAGGGGCCCGGGGGGCGCCGGGCACAGCCCCACCCGGGGGCTGCTCGGGACGCGCCGCGGGCTTGTGCCCCCACTCGCAGGGACGGGGACCCCACGCGGGGGCGGCTCCTGGGGGGGACCCTGAGCTGCCGAAACCCCCGCGGGGTCCGCACCGGCCTCGTTACGGAGGGCTACGGGGGAGCGCGCGGCCTCAGCCCCCCCACCCGCCGGGTCCCCCCGCCTCCCCCGCAAACCCCCAGCTCCCCGCGCCAGTAGCTACCGGCTCCGCCGCTCCTCAGACCGGGGCCGCGGTCCTCCGGGCAAACGGGTAGTCCCCGGCCCGCCCCCGGGGCGCCGGCAGCCCCTCTGCCAGGGGGCGTCTCTGCTTCCCGGCGCGGGCCCGTCCCCCGGCTCCCACCGCGGCGCCGAAAGCTGCCGGCCCGCTCCGCCCACCGGGGGTCCGGCCAAGCGGGGGGCGCTCCGGCGGCGGCACCGAGCGGCACCCCTGGCTCGCCCTTCCCGGGGCTGAGGGGCCGGGCAGCGCAGGCGCCGACGGCGGCGCTGCCCCCCCGCTCCCGGGCTGCCGCCGTAACCCGGCCCCGGGCGGCTCGGCCTGGCGGAACGCGGGGGGGCCGCTGCCGTGCGGGGGGGGCCTCGGCGGCGCCTCTGCCCGCCGCCCGCCCCCCGGAGCCGCCCGAAGAGAGAGGATGCTTTGGCACCGGGCCCCTTCCGCCGCCGGCGGGGGGGGGGGGATGAAGGGACACGTAACACCTTTGACAGCCCCTTCCACCCCGAGCTCCTCCCAGGGGGGTACCGGCCAGCCCAGCCCCACCGGGCCTTTGCCCAGAGCCAAGCGCCACCGGTGCCAGGCTCGGCTCATAGCCAAGGCACCTTTTGTCCCCCGAGCAAAGGCCATCAGAGGTAAAGGTGGGGGCTCAGGGGACCCTGGGGGATGGGCTCCACCCAGGGCACGTGTCCTCCTCCCGGGGACTGGCTGGCCACTGACACTGGTACTGGGAGTCTGGGAGAGATGTGTAAGGGTTGTCCCATGGGCTTACAGCAATGCCCCATGGCTCCAGATCGGTGCCAGACCCCCAGCCCCACACCAGCCCCTTCCCGTGGGGATGCTGTGGAGGTCCCTGTGGTGCCAGGGACCCCCCCATCATCCCACTGGTACCACGACCCCAGCACGGGAAGAACAACCCAGCCCAGCACTGCGGTGGGTCCTTTATTTCTCCACCCACATGGGTACAGCACCCAACCCGCGGGCACTGCTGAGGGGGGTGCAACTGGGGGTCCCCCTCAGGCAGCCATGGGCCCCCAGGGGACACAGAGGCATGGGGGCCAGGCATGGCATCACCACAGCAAACCCCCCCAGGCAGGGCTTGGTAGTGAGCAGTGCGGCACCTCCGCCACCCTGCCGCTCCCCCACCGCGCGTGGCACAAGGGTCTCTACCCCCTGTGCCAGCACACCGCATGCTCCCTGAGAAGCAGCGCTGGAGCAGCTCCACAGCAGGGCATGAGCCGTGGGGGTCCCGGCACCCCGCTGCAACGCCATGGCCAACAGGCCAGGTCAAGAGCAGCGTCCCGCACCACAGCTGGCGTGGCAGGGCTCTGGGCACAGCTCCCCTCGGGGGTCCGCCTGGCTGTGCTGGTGCCAGTGCCGCGGTGGGGCTCAGGGCGTGCCGGACAGGTCGTAGCGGTAGGTGGTGATGGTGCAGTTGGCCAAGCGGCCGTAGATGGTGGGCAGGACGTAGTGGCGCTGCTGGCGGAAGCCCAGGCGCTCATAGAGGGCTCGAGCCTCGTGCTGCAGCATCAGCGTGTTGAGCACCACGGCCCGGCAGCCGCGCTGCCGCGCGAAGGCCAGTGCAGTGCGGCCCAGTGCCGTGGCAATGCCCAGGCCACGGTAGTCCTTCCTCACCGACATCCTCTTTAGCACCACCTCCCCGTCAGTGCCGTCGGCTGGCCGCAAGCCCACCGTACCCACCACCCTCTCGTCCGCCTCCGCCACCCAGAACTGGGCACCGGCGTTCTCGGCGTAGGTGGCCGCGATGTCCTGCAGGTCGTCCCCAAGGCAGCGGTCGATGTAGGTGCTCCAGGCATAGCCCAGGAGGTGCCGGGCCAGGGCCAGCAGCAGGGTGAGGGCCAGCACAGGCAGCAGCAGCGAGCGGGCACTGGCCAGCAGCAGGCAGAAGGTGCAGCCCAGCACCAGCAGTACCCAGGGCTGCCGCAGCACGTGCAGGCACAGTGCTGGCACGTACTCGCTCATGCCAGTGGCGAAGACCTCGCGCACTGCCTCGTAGTCATCCTCGCGGTACAGCCGGATCCGGAATTCCACCATGGTGGGTGCTGGCACGGGAAGGAGGGGGGCTCAGGCCTCGAAAGCGACCCCCATCGACGGGGCTGGCCCAGGGTCCCACCGAGCCCAGGACAGGGCAGTGGCTGCCCCCAGCCCACCGACACCCCCTTGCACCCCACTGGCCTGGCCTGCCCTCTCCCCCACCTCCAGGGACCCTTCCCCGCCACCTCCCCACAGAGTACCCCCCTCACACACTGTGGGCCCCCTCAGCCCCCCTTCGCGACCCTCCTGGCACCCCCTGCACCGCCTTCGGTGTCTCCCTACTCCCAGAACCCCTGGCCACACCCCAGCCCATACAACCCCCCAGGTCCTAGCACCCTAGGGCCTCCCCCCTCCGTGACCCCATGCCTGAAGCACCCCCCAGCCCCAGCCCCCCACAGTGTCCCCCGGCTCCAGCACCCCCGACCCCCCCCCAGCACCCCCCGGTCTCAGCAACCCACAGACTCCCCCCCCAGCACCCTCCGTGCCCCCCCGGTCCCAGCACCTTCCGGACCCCCGCCCGTGTCCCCATACTCTCAGCACCCCTGGTCCCAGCACCCCCGTCCGGTCCCAGCACAGCCGGCCCGCCCCAGCAACCCCGGTCCCCCTGCCCCGCCCCCACTCACCGCGCCCTCCGCCCGCACCGCGCCGCGGCAGCGCCCGCCTGACACCGACGGGGCTCGCGGCCCATTGGCCCCCGCGCCTCCCGTGGACACGCCCCCCCGGCGCCAGCAGCCAATGGGCGCCCAGCGAGAAGCGGCGGGGGCCAACCCGCCGAGGGGACACGGTGACGACGCAGGGCGGGGCATCTGTCAGGTGGAAGGGAGCCTGCGGAGTACGGGACGAGCGCGCGGGGGGGCGGGGCTTCCGTCAGCGGGGCCGCCATTAACCTTCAGGGCAAAGGCGGAGAATGAGGGGGCTGGGCTACGACGGGGCGGGACTACGAGGGGGCGGGGCTTGCTAAGGGCCCGGGCTGGGCCGGGGGGCAGGACCGGCCCCACCGACCCCACTGTCCCCCCGGGCCGATCAGTGGGGCTGGATCCGACCCCCCGCCCCCTCGGGCCGATTTGTCGGGCAGGACCCGACGCCCCACGCGCCCCACGCCCCGATCCGCGGGGCAGGACCCGACGCCCCCCGGGCCGATCTGTGGGGCAGGACCACTCCCCCGCCGCCCGGCCGCCCCCCGACAGAGCCCGGCAGCAGGCGCGGCGGCAGCACAGGCAGCTTTACTGGGGGCACCCGCACAGCGGCGATGTCGGGAGCACCCGCTCCCGCCCCGGCTCCCCGCGCCCCCCGCCGAGCCCCCCGGCCGAACCCGCGGCCCGGGACACCCCCGCTCAGGGTGCGCGGCGGTGGGCGCGAAGGCGGCGCAGGCGCTGGCGGCGCAGCCGCAGCAGCAGGTCGGGGGGCGGCCGGGCCCCCCCCGCCGGGCGCCCCTGCAGCCGCCGCGGCCGCAGCCGGGCCAGGCGGAAGCTGCAGGGGGTGGGCACGTTCTCGTAGGAGACGCGGCACGGCTGGGTGGCCGCCTCGTAGCCCTCGGCCCGCGCCGTCACCTCGTACTCGCCCGGGTTCAACAGCCGCCAGTAGTCCCCGTCGAAGGCTGCGGGGGGCGCGGGGGGCCGGTGCCCCCTGGGGCATCGGCGGTGCCACGCACCTAGCCCCAGCCTCCCGCCTGTCCCCAGCCCCATCCCATTCGCATCCCCAGTCCTGTTCCTGTCCCCGTCCCATCTCTACCCTCAGTCCCACGCTCCTCCCCACCCCTATTCCCAACCTCATCCCATTCCCATTCCTATCCCAATCCCCCATCCCATTCCCAACCCCATCCCGTTCCCAACCCCAGTCCCATCCCCAATCCCATCCCCACCCCATTCCCATCCCCACCCTGATCCAATTTCCATCCCCAATCCCATCCCTAGCCCACTCCACCCCATCCCACCGTACCTGTCCGAACATCATGGTTGATGCCATCCACAGAGATGACGGCGTTGGCAATGCCCTGCTCCGTGTCCCTGTCCCGAACCACCCCCTTAATCCCACGGTGCACCTGGGAGCAGCGGGCCAGAGCGTGCGTTGGCGGAGCAGGCGTGCAGGTGGCACACGCATGCTCACACGCATGCACACCCACGTTCACACCCACATGCCACCCTCGGCGTTGTTCGTGCCCAGAGCCTGGCGCAGCGCATGGTGCCATGGCACAGGTGTGCTACAGGTGGCACAACACACACTCCCACATGCGCCCCTCTGCCACATGCGGCACGTGCCAGCATGGGCACCCCGCAGGCTGCACACATGTGGGGCGCACACCTGCGCCATGCAGAGCACGTGCCTGCCCAGACATGGAGGCACACCTGCCTCACACAGCGAGTCGATGCTCCATGCCTGCAGGGCAATAGATGGAACCTCGGGCCTGTTTGGGGACCCCAACCTGGCTGCCACCTGCTCAGCCCCTGCCAACACTCTGACATCCGTGTCCCCCGCGGGAACCCACAGCATGGCTCCCCCCGGGACTCCCTGTCCCTCACCTGCTCCATGTAGAGCAGCAGGGACTCCCGGTTGTTCTCCCACTCGGCCGGCAGCTCAGAAGCGTGCGGGAATTTGTCGCAGGAGAGCTCCACCGTGATCTCGAAGCAGTTGGTGTGCAGGTAGCTGAAGTCATTCATGCCTGTGCAGGATGCAGGGGGCGTCAGGGGGGTCCACAGACCCCCGCCCCCCAATTGCAGCCACCCACTCACTGCCAGGCACTGTGTGCCAGTTGGCCCCGTTGATGATGTTGCCGAAGCGGGTGAAGTCATCGTAGTGGCAGAGGCGTCGCTCCTCACTGGCCATGGCCAGGTTGGAGGTGGCGTAGACAGTGGCCAGCCAGCGGAAGACCCCATCATCGGCAGTGGGTGTCAGCTCCTGCGCCTTCCAGTAGGTGCGGGTCATGTCGAAGGGGTAGGTGACCACCAGCTCTCCCCCGTGCAGGTTGGCGCTCAGCACGAAGGGGTACCGCTGCATCCAGTCGATCACCGCCCGCGTCTCGGGGGCCACCTGGGGGGATCTCGCGTCAAAGGGGGCTGTGGCAGGTCCCAGAAAGGGGGGACGGCTCCCATCTCTCCCTCCTTAGGGCACGTGACTGAGACTCCACAGGCAGATGTTGGGGTGCCCACGGGCCAAGCTCACCGTGGCATTGGCGAAGGTGTAGTACTCGGGGATGGGGATGTAGTGGTTGGGGAACTCATGGGGCACCAGGTCATTGTCCTCAGCATCCCACAGCACCGTGTTGAGGTCAGCAAAGTTGTGGTTGAGGTCGATGCCCTCGTAGGTCCAGCGGCCCATGGCCCAGCCTGACAGCTCCGAGCCCTGCCAGGGGACGAGGTCACCAGGGACCGGTGAGGGGACGGGGTCACCGGGGACCAGTGCCGGGACAGCTTCACAGCACGTCGGTGCTTAGCACCCTGGGGCCCGGCAGCCTGACCCTACCAACTTGTAGGCAGTCTCGTAGCCGTCGGGGTTCATGGAGGGCAGGAGGTGGATGCGGGTCTCGGTGACCAGCTGCACCACGCGGGGGTTGCCCAGCCGAAACTCCCGGCACAGGTACTCCATCAGGTTGAGCAGCAGCTCCCGGCCCAGCACCTCATTGCCATGCATCCCCGCCACGTAGCGGAACTCTGGCTCGCCTGCCAGGCACAGCATGTGGTGGATGTGGGGCCCTGGCCACTCGGTCCTCTATGCCCCATGCCAGCCTGGGCATTCCCAGCCACCCCGTCCCCATCCTGCACCAGCCTGGGCATCCCCAGTCAACCCATGCCCATCCCACGCCAGCGTGGGTGTCCCCAGCCACCCCAGCTGTCACCCCCTGTCCCTGTCCTGGAGCCACAGGGCACCCACCCACTTCGTGCTGCCCGGGGTTGTCCGAGATCTCCATCACATACATCTTGAGGCCCAGGTAGCTCTTCCCGATGCTGTAGATGCGGGTGATGTCGGGACACTCATCGTTCACCCGCTTCATCAGCTGGGGAAGGCACAGCACCCTGGGTCAGGGTGTAGGGACACCCGGGGGTGCGGAGACCCCCTGCTCCTGCCCTGACCCACCTTTCTCATCTCCTTGTAGTTGTGATGGCGGAAATCCAGCTTGCTGCTGGGCAGGGGCTGGCTTTGCCAGGCGTAGATGTTGTTTGGGTCTGTGGGGAGCCAGGCAGGCATGGAGGGGACAAGAGGGGACAGTCAGAGATGCCAGGATGCGGCAACAGCCCAGACTCCAACCCTGGGGACAGCCCCGGCAGCATGCCCATCCGGGGCAGTGGCAGGTGGGGGCGAGGGGCAGTGGGCACCCACCTGGCAGGGGGCAGCCCAGCACCTCTGCCCGCAGGCAGATGGTGCCGTTGGCGAACCACGTCTGGGGGTTGATGCGCAGGTACCGTGCCACCACTGGCGAGGGCAGCAGGTTGAGCACCGGTGTCTCGGGGTCCTTGTTCCCGGGGAACACCTGCAGGGGCAAGAGGACGAAGCCCCTCTGAGTCACTGTGCCAGGGGGGGGGACCTGGCTGGGGGCCACAGGGATGGAGGGGAGCTGCCTGCCAGGGTCCAAAGGGTTACAGGCACCACAGCCCAGCCGGCCCAGGCCTCCCCTGGCCCCCCTCCAGCCCCTAATGAGGAGCAGACATTAGGCTGCAGAGGGGGGGGGCAGCCCAGCACCACCGAGGAACCAGAGTCCTGACACTGGCACGTCCGTGCTGCTCTGCCCCCCAAACCCGCCACCCCCAGCACCCACAGGGGAAGGTCCCCAGCATGGTCCCCAGGAACGAGCACAGGGACCCCCAAATCTGACTGGCACAGCCCTGGCACAGGGCCATCCAAACCCTACCATGTCACAGTCCTGGCACAGGGACCCTCAAATCTGATTGTGGCACAGCCCTGGCACAGGCACCCCCAAACACCACCGTGGCACAGACCTGGCACAGGGACCTCCAAACCCCACTGCAGCACAGCCTTGGCACAGGGACCCCCAAACCTGACTGCAGCACAGCCTTGGCACAGGGACCCCCAAACATGACTGTGGCAGAGCCCTGGCACAAGAACCTCCAAACCCACCCCAGCACAGCCCTGGCACAGGGACCCCCAAACACCACCGTGGCACAGCCTTGGCACAAGGACCCCCAAACCCCACCATGGCACATCCCTGGCACAGGGACCTCAAACTCATCCCTGGCACCGGGAGCCCCAAAACTTGCTCTGTCCTTGCACACATGCGTGACACTGCATGTGCAGTGCTCGCACACACACACCCATGCACCAGGCTGCTGTGTTCACCTTCGGGCATAGCTGGCTGTGCCACGCACACCCATGCACACCCTCGCCGTGCTCACATGTGTGCACCAGGGGGGCCTGGCAGGTGACTGGGTCAGCAGCTGGGGACAAGCAGCCTTTGTGCCCGGTGCCCAGGGAAGTGCTGGAGGATGCTGGCGGGTGGGGAGGCCAAAGGCAACAGAGCTCGGTCACAGCCTGGCGCCAGCCAGCACAGTTAACCCCCACGTGCCCTTGCTCTGCTTGGGAAGCTGGGTGGGCTGGGGGTGCTAGGGTGTCCCCCACTCCCACCACCCCTGCCCAGGGATGCTCCCTGGGAGCACCTACCGCCTCCTCGGTGCCGTTGCGGCACGGATGCCATGTGTACGTGTCATTGCTGACCTGGACTTTGTAGGACGTCACCCAGTCGTACCTGCACAGGGGAGTGGGTCAGTGGGGTCCTGGCCCCCCACCCAGCACCCGGGGCTGGCCCTGCCCTGTGCCTTACGTCCAGATGGAGTTGAGCCCCTGCGTGATGACCCCGGTGAAGTTGGTGAGCCGGCGGGCATCCACCTCCAGCCACTGCTTCGTGTCCTCCTGCCCTGCACACCAGCCACCGTCGTAGAAGTCCCCATCGTAGAGCCCTGACTGTGTGTTGGGGAGGGTCAGGGGCAGGAGATGCAGCGCCCTGCCCACCACATGTCCCCACCACCTGTGTGCCCCCCACCCCGCTGTGCCCCCATAGCATGGCACCGGCATGGTGATCTGGGTGCACGGCTTCAAGGGGCCATGGTGGAGCCCCCCTGTCCAACATGGGAGGGGGACCCAGTGCTGCTGGCAGCCCTGGCTCCTACCAGCCATGGTGGGATGGGGGGGGTCCATGCTGGAGACCCCCTGCTGCACATGTGCCATTCACATGCCATGCACACACCATACATACACTGCATTTGCCATGCACATGCCATGCACGTGCCACATGCCACGCAGACATCACACACCCCATGCACATGCCAGTGCACACATGCCATGCACACACTGTGCACACTGTGCACACCACACACAGAGGACATACATGCCATGCACATGCCATATACCATGCAAGCATCACGCACACACCATGCACATGCTGCCTGTCCTACCTGGATGTTGAGGCGCCCGCGGTGGGCACCCAGGCCATAGCGCTTGTCGCTGGAGGCTCGCAGCTGGGAATCCAGCACCCGCAAGGACTCCAGCCCCAGGGGGGGACACTCTAGGGGCAGAGCAGAGGGGGCTGGGCTCACTCAGACACTCCCATGCATGGCTGTCCCCACCTCGTGCCCCTCTCCACGGGCCATGGGGTGATGGCTGGCAGTGCTGCGCTGCGCTGCAGGACATGTGTCAGCCCAGCAAGGCACAGCAGCCCTGTCTGTGCCGGCTCCTGCCCGCCACCCACGCCGGCCCCGCTCCCAGATGCCCATGCATGGGTAAGACCCTCAGCTCCAGCCCCCAGCACAGGAATGCGGCTGGGCCCCCCCAGCCACGACAAACACGGCTCTGTGTCACGCAAACCCCGCTCTCCGTCACACAGCAGGAGGGCAGAGGTCAGGGGGAGCCCTGCCAGCATCCCCCACCCTCACTGCATGATGCGGGGCTGCCCGCACACACAAGTGTGTCCATGTGCACACAGTTTGCAGGGGGTGTTTCTGTGCCGTCACATGCAGAGCATTGCCAGTTGTGCGTGTGTGACAGCACGGGGGCCATCTGTGTGTGACGGCACGTGCCCGGCCAGGGTGGTGGCTGCGCCCCCCACCCTGAGCGCAGGGAGAGGGCTGGGGCTGTTCCCCACAGGTGTGGGTGCTGGTGCCGAGGCGTGTGGGTGCACACCCCAGCACCTAGAGCCCAGCTGCCGGCTGGGGGTGTGTGCACAACACAGAGGTGTACATGCAGCCCCACAGGCCCCTGGCCCCTGGCACTGAGCATACGTACGGGGCTCCTGCAGGGCAGCTGCATCCTTGGCCGGAGCCTTTGGCTTCTTCTTCTTCACCACTTTCTTCTTCACAACTTTGACCCGCACCAGCTTCTTCCTGGGTGCTGGGGCTGGAGACAGGCACAGGGACCCCCAGGGTGGTGGGGTCTGGGGCCACCCACACAGGATCCAGGGCAGGAGCCAGCCCTCAGGCACCCAAACATACTTGCACCCCATCACCCCCGTACACACGTGCACCCACACACACACTCCCACACCGTCCCCAGCACCCACTGGGACACCCTGGGGCACCCCCTCACCCCACACAGGCTGCAGCGCAGCCCCAGAGGTGTGCTCAGCCCCCAGCACACGCACAGCAGGCGCACACACCCATGCATGCATACACATGCTGCACACACACTCAAATGCAATTCATGTGCACACAGAAACCACACACATGCAGACACACACACAGAGCACACAATCACACATGCTCAGGCACAGATGCAAACGCAAACCACACGCATGTCCATACCTGCACGCACACACACAGCCAAACACTCGTGTACACACACTTTAAGCCACTCCCCTTCCCACACACACTTGTGCACACACACTGCTCTGCACAGCCATGCACCCACATCCCTGCATGCACAGCCCTGCACACACACTCTTCTGCACACAGCCATGCACACCTAATCCTGTGCTCACAGCCGTGCACACACACACTTGTGCACAAATACCCCTGCACATGGAGCTGTGCACACGCCTGTGCTCACACACTCATACACACACTCACACGGGTGCACTCACACTTGCACACACTCACACACTCCCTCCCCGCCCCGCTTGCCCCCCCCTCTCCCCCCCCCCCCCCCCCCGCCCCTACCTGTGGCCCCGGGCCCCATCTCCTTCGGGCTGCCGCGCTCGGGGGGGGCAGGGCTAGCGGGGGCTGCGCTGCCCGGCCACCCCCCCGCCGCGCCCTTCGAGGGGGCCGATGCCGTGCCTCTCGGGGGGGCCGTCGCGGTGCCTTCGGGGGGGGCCGCCGCGGTGCCCGTGCCCATCCCCGGGGCGCCGGGGCGGCCGGGCTCGGCGGGGGTAGCCGTCATCCCGCGGGGGCGGGGGGTGCTGCGGGGGGGCGCCGCCCGGGCGGGGGGCGCCGGGGGGGCCAACAGCAGCAGCAGCAGAGCGAGGGGCAGCCCCGGCATGGCGGAGCGGAGCGGAGCGGAGCGGAGCGGAGCGGAGCGGAGAGGCCCCGAGCTGCCTGCCCGGCCCTGCCTGCCCGCCCCCGGCCCGGCCCGCCCCCGCCCCTCCGCCAGCCCCCGCTGCCCCCCAGCCGGGGCAGGGCCACTGCCCGCACCCGCTCCCCTGCCCGCACTGCTTGCCTGCACCGCTCCGCCGGGCCGCGCCGGGCAGGGGGCCAGGGCAGGGGTCCCACCGGGCTGCCCGGGGGTCTGCGGAGGTGTCGGGTAAAACTGTCCCCCTCCGTGTGACCAGCTGCTCCAAAATCAGGGGACACCGGGAGCAGCCTGCGCACTCCGCGGTCCTGGCACGGTGTCCCCACCGTGTCCCCGCTGCCCCCAGCACCCTGCGGTGCCCCCGCTGTCCCGGCCCCATGTCCCCACTGCCCCCAGCACCCTGCGGTGTCCCCAGTGTCCTGGCACCATGCCCCCACTGTCCCCAGCACCCTGCGGTGTCCCCACTGTCCCGGTCCCATGTCCCCACTGTCCCCAGCACCCTGTGGTGTCCCCGCTCTCTCGGCTCGGTCGGCATCCGTCCCTGCTCTCGGGGCTGAAAGGGAGCAGCTGCACAGCACCGCGGGCCCGATCCTGCCGGCAGTCCTCGGCATCGCTGTGCAGGGGAGGGGTCTGCTGGGCTCTGGCAGGACGAGGCCCCAGGGGACGGATCCTGCCAGGTTGCAGCCGCTCACTGGCCCCACTCCCACGGGAAGCCCACGGCCCCTTGCTCCACACGCGCAGCGATGTGCCATGGCACCGGGCTGCGGCCGGGCGGCTGTGGGGCAGCTGGGCGCGGGGCTGGGGGTGCCCACCGCCCCCGGCACTGCCGCCCTGCCCGGTGCTGCCCGCGCCTCTGCGGGGCCGCTCCCGGCGCGGCGGAGCAGCTGGGGTTCTGGGAGCAAAACCCGCCCAGCGGGGACCAGCTGCTTGGCATGACCCCCCAGCCGCTCCCGCTCCCCCCAGCCCACCCTGGGGCGGCCGCGGCTGCACCCCGTGCCGGGGAGTGCGCTGGATGCCCCGTGGGCCCGGTGCCAGCTGCCCTGGCTCCCGGCTCCCCCCTGCCAGGGGACCCCCGGTGCTTCCCGGCCAAGTACGGCCGGTGACAGCCGGAGAGCTCCGCCCTTTCCCTCCCAGCCAGGGCCGGGAGGGCTGCGGGGGCTTCGCCATCCCCACCGCGGCGTCAGTGCCACCGGCCGAGCCCGGGGGCCCGGGAGGCCCCGGGAGCCGCCTGCGCGGAGCGGAGCCTGCGCCGGCCTCGCGGCCAAGTCCCGATGCAGAGCTGGCACGGAGCAGCAGGATCCAGCTCCGGCTCCGCCAGGCAGCGGGATGCCGTGCCTGCTGCTCTGCCCGGCAAGGAGCCCCGGGAAGGTGGTGCCCGCGGTGCCCAGAGCCCCGGGCATGCCCGGTGGGACCTCAGGGCACCGGGCACGGGCACTGCCGCAGCGCTGTGCCAGCACCTCGGTGGGTGTGAACGGGCCCTGTCCTGACCCGGGTCACCTCACTGCGTGCTGCCCCCAACAGCTCCGGCTGGAGCCGGTGGTGAGGGTTGAGTGTGACGGTGCCGGAGCTGCTGGCCCTGCTGTCCGGCAGTGCTGGGCCTGCTCCCCGTGCTGCCCATCCGTGCAGGCAGTGCCAGGCTCCACTCTGCTTGAGCAGCCGCTGCAGGGAAGGAGTGAGGCACCCCAAGGATGGAGGTGTGGGCAGGAGCTGGCAGCCCGGTGGCGTGTCGGGGATGGGAGGTGGGGGTCCTGGTCCAGGTACCCAGGAGCCACGCAACCGAGGGGGAAGGTCTCTGGGTCCTGCCTCTCCCCCCACCCTGAGTGGGATCCTCCAAAAAGTCACAACGCTGCTGCTGGCACTGCTGCCAGCCTTCCATGAGCTCATTTTCCACCCCAATAGGACTTTCCCAGCCTGACTTTGCTTTTACTGGGATTTTCTACAGTCTCCAGCCACAGGGCTGGGCCAAGGGGGTGAGAGGCAGTGGGCTGGGCTCAGGCCACCAGCACCCTTTGGTGGCAACTCTGTGTTCACCCAGCTCATGCCTAGCTGGAGCAGGCAGGGGAGCAGAGCTGGTGGCTTGGGGTGCTGGTCCCATGCCCATGCCTGTCCTTGTCCCCATCCCTGTGCCCCCTGCCACATCCCTGTGGGGCTGCCCCAGCGCCCGCTGCAGCCTGCGGCACTTGTGGCCAGCCCAGGATCAAGGATCCCTGCACCCAGGGCCCATGCAGGCAGTCAGGACTTGGGGCCATGCAGCAGGCTGTGGCCACCTGGCTGCAGCAGAGCTGAGCGCTCGTCCCGGGTGAGACCAGTGCCAAGTGGGGCTGTGCTTGGTTGAGGGGGCAGTGGGATGGGGTCCTCTGGCCCTCTATCACCCAGGGATGCTCCTGCGGGACAGGGTCTGGAGAGCCTGGGGATGCTCCTTCCCCATCACTGGTGGAGAGCGGGGGATGGCTGGAACCAAGCGGGCTGGCACTGGCGTGAGGCCCAGGCGTCTGGCGCGCAGGGTGATGCTTTGTTTCATGGCTGTCTCGGGGGGCTGGATGCTGGGAAGGGTTTTGTTATGAGCTGAGGCATCTCCCGCATCCTGCTGAGGGCTCTGGAAAGGGCCCAGAGGGGGAGGCCGCCCTCACTGGCGTGACTCAGCCCCCGCGTGATGGGGCTTTCTAGGTTTACTGAAGACCTGGCACCTCTCCATACCCTCCAGGCTGGGGTGCTGGGCGCAGAGCCCGGCTCTGGGGCAGGAGAGGCCAGCTGGGCTGGTCTTGCTCCCGGCTCCCTGGGGCCAAGGCATACAACTTGGCAGGCTCCAGCGCTCCAATTCAGCCCCACTCAGCACTTCCAGGGATGTTATGAATTTCCCCATGCAGCTTGGCTCGGAGTCAAGCCAGGCGCGTCCGCACCGATGGTTGCTGCCAACTCCTGCTGCGGGAGATGCCTTAAAGGCACCGTAGCCTGTCCCGTCAGAGATGCCACCAGATGGCTGCCATGGCCCCCTGGCACTCTGCAGCCAGAGCCAGGGCAGCAGCAGTGGGGCCAAAGCCACCAACTCAGAATTGGAGCAGGTGGCACCGCCGGTGCTGGTGCTCCTGGGAAAGTATGCTGCTCTCCATAGATGTGGAGAATGCCCCTCGGGACCCTTAGTGCTGGGCGTCCCAAAAAGGGGGTTCTCCCTTGGGGTGGGATGGCTGAGCCCTGCGTTCCCATGCTGGGTCCCACAGCGCCCTGCCTGTGGGGATGCTGGTGCCCTGTACCTGGTGCCAGTGCTGCCGCCTGCCTGGCTCACTGCCCCGAGCCGCCCCAGTGTGGGGACCGCAGGCTGCAGCTGAGGTTGTGGCTGCCAGCCAAGGCAAACGCTTTGGCAGCCGCCGGGCTGGCCACAGGACTTGTGCCCAAACCGCCCAGCAGTGCCACATCCACCCAGCAGTGCCTGGGCGAGTGGCTAAGTGGTTGGGTGCACCACATGAGGGGTCCCAGGGTTGGGCAAGGGGTCCCCAGGTCAGCCTGGCCCTGTCTCTCCTTGTCCCTGTCCTGTGATCATCCCGTCCCACAGTGGGGGGGACACGGGCTCTGCAGCAGGCAACATGGGACAGGGCTGTCCTGCGTCCCCCTGCGCTGGCAGGGATGGAGGCAGTGTCTGGGGGGTGTCACTGTGGTCTGGGGAGGCGCAAGGCTCCGAGGTGCTTTGCAAGGGTTTCCCCAGCTGCTCGGGGCTGTACCCAGCCACTGCTGCCCTGCACCCAGGGCCAGAGCCCTCTGCCCTCTGCTGCTCCACAGAGCCTTGGCGTGGGGGCAAGAGGGTCCAGCCCCAGGACCTGCCATGGTCCCCTGGCCCCAAGGAGGCCAGGCTCCTGGGCTGTCCTCTCCCTGGGGACAGCATAACCGCAGAAACCCCGCTTGTGACATTGCCCTTGCCACTGTCCCAGCCAGGACCCAGCTGTGCCAGGCTAGGGGGATGCTGCTGGCCTCAAGATCGGTCCCGGGACCCCAGGGGGAGCAGAGCTCTGTGTGTGTATATCAGCCTGAGCAGGGGCTGGGGTGCTGGGTGGGTCTTGGGTGCCGGCCACCCTCAGGAGCATCCCCAGCAGCAGCATGGGCAATGCTCCATGGCTTGGTGTCTGCAAGACAGGTGCAGCCCCCAGAACTGTGCAGGGATGACGGAGCTGCACGGCAAGAACTGGAGGCTCCCAGAGGCGGTGGGCTCTGTTGTCCTGGCCTGCTGCCTCCGGCAGGCACACCCCTTCTTCTTCCACCTGCCCCTCATCTTCCTCTTCGAGGAGCCCATCAGAAGATGAGGATGGCCCCGGATCTTGTTCGTGCTGCCAGTAAGGAGCCCTGCCCTTGCCAGCACTGTGCCTTTGCTGGCTGTGGGTGGCTGGGTGGGTGCAGGTGCCCCTCCGTGCCCCCCTGCTCCTCCCGGCAGCCCTTCCTTCTCTCCTGCCCACGGCACCAGCCCCTCGCCCTGCAGCGTGGCACCAAGGGCAGGGGGTTGGTTCCCCCCCCAGCCCTGTGTACTCCCAGCAGCACCCCCTGCCCAAAACAGGCACCCTGCCCAGCAGTGAAAGAGGGGAGCTAGCCCCACGGGGGGCCGTGCTGAACCCAGGCCATGGGGTTGGGGGGGTGTCTTGTGCAGGCCCTGTGGCCAGGCTCAGCTCCCAGGGCTATGTGTGTACAGAGGCAGCATCCTGCAGTCCACTGCCCACCACCTCCCACCCACGTCCATCCAGGACCCCAGCCCTGGGGCAGCCCGATGTGCTGGCCCCAGCGCTGGACGTTTTTGGAGCCAGTGTCCCTGAGACCCCTGGCCACCACTGCCTCTGCGCCAGCCCTGGCTCCATCAATGAAGCTGGCATGATTGCATGAGGGGTGTGCATGTCCCTGGTGTCCCTGTGTGCCAGCTGCATGTCCCCTGGTGGCGTGTCCCATGGCTGGGTGTTTGTGTCTGCTGGGGTGTGTGTCCCATGGGTGCGCATGTCCAGGAGCCCCACATCTCCAGGGATGGAGATGCCCCAGCCTGCTGGTGCCTGTGCTGGGTCCGTGCTCTGTCTCCACATCCCCAGCCCATCTTCATGCCTCCTGGGCATTGGTGCTCCCCACCCTGAGGGAGCAGTGGGTGGCCCTGTGCCATCCCCAGGGATTTGGGGCCATGAAGGCACCAAAGGGTGGCCTTGAGCAGGCAGGCGCGTGCCACCTGCCAACGATGCTCCAGCCACTCAGGACAAGGAGCCTGGCCCTTGTGGTGGTCCCAGGGGAGCCACCTGCTGCA
Organism: Falco cherrug; assembly: GCF_023634085.1. Lineage (NCBI taxonomy): Eukaryota > Metazoa > Chordata > Aves > Falconiformes > Falconidae > Falco > Falco cherrug. The sequence goes on from NC_073697.1 coordinate 38,481,904, forward strand.
GTGCCCCAGGAGGGGGGGGGGGGGGCTGCACCTTTGGTTCCCCTCAGCTCCCTTTTGAGGAATCAGGTGGGAACCAGAAGCTCCCTGTTGCAGGTCCCCAGCAGGGCACTGGCGCTGTCCCTGTGTCCCTGGCAGTGCTCCAGCGCTGTCTCCATATCCCAGGACACTGGCACTGTCGTCCCCCCCGGTCCCTGGATGCTCTGTTCCCAGCGGGTGCTGGCAGACCCTCGGGACTGGCTGAGCATGGTGTCTGCAAGGGGACACCTTGGTGATGGCCGGTTTGTGTAAGGGCTGGCTGGGGGCAGCCCTGGCCACCCCTGGGGACATGAGCACAGGGACCATCCCAAACGGGCTGTGACCCCGCAGCACTGGCCCTGCTGCTGCCTTGGCAGGCTGGGGGTCAAGCCCTGTCTCTGCTTCTCCCAGGCACAGCAAGTGTGTGGGAGAGAGCCAAGAGTGAGCCGGTGCCGGCACCATGCATGCTGCCCTCCAAAGCTTCCTCTAGCTGCTCCACAGGTTCCTTTTCTTCGGCCTCACAGCAGCATTTGGTGACCTCCTGCTCCGCTCCACTCCACCTTCCTCTTCCTCTCCATCCTGCTCCTGCCCCTCTTTGTGCTGCCGGACCACATGCTGCCAGCTCTGCTTCTCCTCAGGAAAGCTGTGCTCCCCCTTGCCAGCATCTTCCTCACCCACCTGCTGCCACCCCAGTTGCCTTCCTCACCATGGTCTTCTCTCCTGTCCTCCCTCGGTGTCACACACCTGCTGGTGCCGCTGCCCAGCTGGGCCCTCATGCCTGGTTGCTGAGATGCCCCCTCAATACAGCCCCCACCTCTTCTGCCTCCTTGTGCCTCTGTGGAGGGTGCCCAAACTGGGCTGGGGTCCCGGGGGGCAGCGGTGGGTGCCCTTTCTGCCCTGCAGCCAGCAGGTCCCTGCAGAGGCTGCCAGAGCCCTTGGTGGTGGTGAGCCCCCATGCCACAGGGGTCACCCCCTGCATGGAGCTGTCAGCCTGTCCTGCGCCCCTGGTGAGCCCCAGGGCCAGCGCTGGAGCTGGTCAGGCTCAGCTCCGGCACAGATGGATGCCTTTCAGGAGGCCACGGCAACTCTGTTGCTCCATGCTCCCCTCTGCACCGCTCCGAGGGTGGGAGATGAGGCTGTGCCTGGGAGGGTGCAGGATGGGTGCTCCCCAGCCTTGCTACGCCGCACTTCACTCCCTATGCACCCCACACACCCCTGTACTCCCAGTGCACCCCACGTCCTGCGCACCCTGTGCAGCTCACACAGCCCGCATACACCATGCAGCCTGTGCAACCCCTGCAGACCATGTGCCCCATGTGGCCTGTGCACCCCACTCTCCAGGGCCCAGGGACTCCATGGGGGTCACCTTGCAGTGCAGCCCCCTCCCCACCTTGTCACCGTTCACTTCTGAACAAAAGAATGCTGCAGCCTGACATCCCTCGCTAATTGGAGCAAATTAATTTATCCTGGGTGCAGCTTTTCAGCACGTGGCTCCTTTCCTTGCGTGAGAGGCGTGCACAGCGCTCGATTCCTCTGTCCCTTGAATCATTTAGAGCCCAGGCTGTAATAGAGCTGGGGAGGGGTGACAGGGGACTGCTGTGGCCAGTGCCTAGGTAGGAGCCTTGGGGGCCTGGCAAGGTTGCTGGGGGGCTGTGACCTGGGGGGTATTTGCTGTCTTCCCCCTTGGTTTGCTTGTTCCCCAAAAAAATGGGATTGGCACAGGACAGTACACAAGAGTTGTGCAAGGGATGGGTGCAGGATGGTGCACAAAGTCATGCAAGGGATTGGCATGGGATGATGCACAAGGGCTGTGCAGGGGGGGAGCATGGGATGGTCCATGGGGTCCATGCAAGGGCTGGGCTGGTGCATGGGCTGGGCCCTGCAGCCCCGACACTTGCCCCAGCCCCTCCTCTGCTCCATGGTGCCCTGTGGCCACCCCAGGCATCGGCCACTCTCTGGCCCATGGGCATCAGCCACTCTGGCCCACAGGCCACTTTACCAGCTGTGCTGCTTGTGGCAGGGGCTTGCTTAGAAAAGTTTAACGCTGCAAGTGAGTTAATACAAGTCTTTCCTTCCCCTGCCTGCCCCGCTGCAGCAAGTAGTGATAAATGGTTTCCATATGGTCCCCATAAAGGCTGCGAGTGCCACATGCCTCTCCCCTCTGCCCCAGCCGTAAGCAAATAAATTAAAGCAATTACTGCTGCAGCTCGTCTGGCTGTTAATGAGCCACGAGGAGCGGCTGAGAGCTCCTGACGCGTCCCAAAAGCTGGAAATGTCAGCATGGCTCTTAAATATGGTGCTGCAAAAGCTGCCAGGTGCTGGAGCCCTCCAGGGCTGTGGGCCAGCGGCTGGAAGGGAAGCAGGGTGCTCCAGGGAAGAGGCATGGGGTGCTCCAGGGTGGGAGAGCCACAGCGAGGCAGCTGCACAGGGTGGGTGCTCCCAGGCTGTGCCGGTTGTGGTCCCCTGCTACCGTTGCCCTCAGCGTGAAGATCCCTAGATCCCTCTGGCCATGGCCCCTCCAGGGAGCCAGCTGAACCTCTGGGCTTCAGGGACATGAAGCCGTGTGGGCTGGGGAGCAAGGGGCCCGTGCATGGGCTGGGGTGCAGGCAAGGGTGCAGGGTAGGGTAAATGTTGGGGTGCAGGGGCTGGGGTGCATGCAGGGATTGGTGTTGGGGTGCAGGGGCTGGGGTGCATGCAGGGATTGGTGTTGGGGTGCAGGGGCAGGGGTGCAGGCAGGGATTCGTGTTGGGGTGCAGGGGCAGGGGTGCAGGCAGGGATTGGTGTTGGGGTGCAAGGGCAGGGGTGCAGGCAGGGATTGGTGTTGGGGTGCAGGGGCAGGGGTGCAGGCCCCATCCGCGGGCCGCGACAGCCCTCTTGTGGTCCGGTGCAGCCGAGACCGGCCCGGGGCCCGGCTGGGAGGGGACAGGGAGGGACACGGGGACAAGGGTAGGGACAGGGACGTGTCCCCGTGGGGTTTTCAGCTCCAGCTCCTCCCTGCGGCAGCGTGTGCCCCTGCAGCCGGGGGTGCCCAGTGCCCGCTGAGCGCCCCGCCCCCCCCCCCAGCTCTGGTCTCCCCTCCTCAGCCTGCCGCAATGAGCGGGCTGCGTGTGCCAGGCACGGAGCCATGCACACACACGCACACCTGCACGCACATGTATGCATATGCACACACAGCCATGGGTGCTCTCCCCGCGAGGCGCTGCTGAGCACCCTGTCCCATGCGTGACTCATGAGCAGGGAGCTGTGTGCGATGTTGCATGGTGCAAGCAGGATGCATGTGCAGGGTCCTGTTGTGAGCGCATTGCTTGTGCAAATGGAACGTGTGTGCAGGGCATGGGTGCAAGCGCAACACTTGTGTGAGTGGGATGTGCATGTTGGGCACTGATGCAAGCACAGTGCTCACACAGGTGGGGTGCAAACGCAGGGCACTGGCGCAAGCTTGTGTGCTTGCGCAAGCAGAGTGTGTGTGCAGGGCACTTGCAAATAAGCAGCATGCACGTGCAGGGCACTGGTGCAAAGATGTGAACACAGCACACGGTTGCAAGCATGTGAGAGGGGCGCGTGGGCTGGGCACAAACATGAGCCTGTAAGCTGCGTGTGTGCAGAGCATGATTGTGAGCATGAGTGGGGTGTGCAAGCAGGGCACCGTTGCAGCATGTGAAGCGTGCAGAGGACTGTTGCAGCATACGAGTGTGCACAGCACCATTGTGAGCACCAGTGCTCTGTAGCAGTGTGTGCGTGAAGGGCACAGTTGCGGCATACAAGAGTGCAAGGTGCTTTTGTGAGCATCCGATGCCCTGCATGTGGTGCACTGTTGCAGGGTGCTGCTGCAGCAGGACACTACTGTGAGTGTGCAGCGTGCGAGCATGCAGGGCAGCATGCAAGCGTGCAGAGCACTGTTGCAAACGTGCAGGGCCCCGTCGCAGCATGCGAGTGTGTGGGGCACCGTTGCAGCACTGGGGCCTGCAGCCTGCAGGTGTCCCTCTTCCCTGCAAAATGCGGAGTGGGCTGCGGGTGCACTCGTTCCCCGGCTCCTGCCCCCCTCCCAGGGCCTGGCCCCTGTGTCCCTGGACTCCCGCAGCCAGGGAGAAGCCCGGGCAAAGTCCCTGTGGCACAAGGTCCCCGAGGACTTGGGGACAGGCCCAGGTGGTCCCAGTGGGTACAGACCCCCATGGCAGCAGGGTGGCCCTGCTCAGCCGAGCCCCTGGCTGGCAGTGGTGGTGGGTCCTGGGGGGCTGGCAGGAGGTAGCCCCGGTGCCCTGTGGCGAGGGGCTGTGGGGGGCCATCCCCCCCTGCGTCGCAGCCCTCGCCCTGTGCTGCGGCGCAGCCTGGGGAGGTGTCAAGCGCTCGCTTGCCATCAACTGCCAGTTCCGCACCAGCTGCACCGCGGCATGGGGGGTGGCTGCAGCTGCAGCCCCCTCGGTCCCCAGCAGGTCATGGCCAGCCCAGGGCGATGTGGACTGGGGACTCCTACGCGGGTCTGAGGGGCTCCAGGGCAGATCCCCCTGGCACAGCACACAGCCACCAGACCCGGGCTGGCCTTGGTGGCAGCATGCATCTCATGGGAAAGTGGCACGTCGCCACGGAGGTCACAGGGACAGGGTGACCCCAAACATGTGCTGGGTGCCCGGAGCGTGCCATACTCAGTGTCACCAGCCTCCTGCCCGACGTGGCTCAGTGGCCACGGCTCACCGAACACTGCCGCTTGCCCTGGGGCTGCGCTGGTGCCTGCCACCGCTGTACGAGGAGGCAGCCTCATTAACCTTTCTTGATTAAGGCAATTATTTCCAGCACATTATCCTCTAATCTAAACATCGTGGCTGCGCTGCTGCAGGGGGGGGTGGGGGTGGGGGGTGTCTGGGGGCGGGAGCCGGCACCCGCAGCCGGAGGGGCTGGGTGCTGCAGGGGATGCCGGGTGGGGTAGGCTGGGGGGGTGTCCCCAGGGTCCCCACATGGGGGTCCTCTCCCTGCCAAGCTTCGTCCCAGACCCTGGCAGAGACCTCCCAGCAAATGGGGAGGTGGGGGAGCTAAGGAGGGTCCTTGGGATGCCCACATCTAGTGGGAGCCCCCTCCCCAGCCACTCCCTGATAGAGACAGTCCCCCAGAGCTGGAGGAGAGCCTTGTGGGGGGCCGGGGGCTCTGGGGGGGCTGTGGGGCTCACCCTTCTGGGTGTGTGGCTGGGTCCTGCATCCTCATGTGGGACCTCCCATCCCTGCAGGAAGGACCCCCTGGCTGAGGGAGCTGGGGGGAGCTGGTGCCTGTGTCAGGGGCCAGAAATATTTATGGTTGTAAGGCAGATGGTCTCAGCACTTGGGGCTGGGGGGGGGAGGGGGGGCACTGTTCGTGTGGCCACACTCGCCGCCCCCGCCAGTCCTGTGGCTCCTCCAGCACCATGGTGTGCCAGGCAAGCCACTGGCAGCCCCATAGCACCAGGAGAAATGCCAAAGCTCGTGCAAAAGGACAAAGCCTGGGGCCACTGGGTGACCCCTGGTTCCTTGCCTGGCTGTGGGGCTGCCCCCCGGGGTCACCTTTTCCCCCTGGGGTCACCACCAGCAGGAGACCCTCGGCTGCACCCGCCAGCTGTGGTGGGTGCTTAGGTGGGTGCTGGTGGTCTGCTCCTTATGGGGGGACTCTGGCCAGAGGGAAGGGAGCCCTGGGGCGGGGAGGGTGCTGGGCATGGTGGGGCTGCCCCAGTGGCTCTGAGCATCGAGGGGCAGCCTGGGAGCGGGGTCTGGAGCCAAGGGGACACTAGCAGTGACAGAGCAGGGGACTTCCCAGGTATCAGGCAGTGGCTCCCTAAGGAAAATGGGTGCCGGTGGGCAGGTGGGTGTGTGTCCCCACCACACGTGCCATATGCACGTCCCTGCCGTGTGGGCATGTCCCCACCTGCCCATGGCCACGTGTGAGTGTGGGACCCCCAAGGCAGCTCTGTGCCCAGGGCAGAGCCCCCCAAGCAGCTGTGCCAGCCAAGGAACCCACGGCTCGGGGGTGATGCTCATTCCCCTGGGGTCTGCAGGTGGCAGGGGCTGGGGTTCTGGGGGTCCCTGCCCACCTCCCTGTGCCAGTGTCCAGCAGGGGCAGAGCCCCTTGCCCACACTGCTCTGCCCAGGGTGCCTCTAGTAGGGGCAGACCGCTGGTTTGGGTGCCCTCTGCCCCCACCCCCCCCCAGCCTGAGCCCCCCAAGCCATCCGTGCTTCTGCACACAGCAATGTTTTCGGGGGGGGGTGGTGTTTGCCCCCAGGCCCACCCTGGGTTTGGGGCCGTGGGCTGTGCTGCCCCAGGACAGCACCTCTGAGGGGGGGGCGTCCCTACCCCTGGGCTGGGGGAGAGTTTGGGGTCCACCAGCACCCACAGTCTCAGCTGGGCTACGCTGGCCGTGGCGGGGGGTCTGGGCCCCCTGTTAGCCCTGTGGCAGCGCTGGTGTGGCTGTTCGCTCCCCTGGCATGCGTCGAGCTGCAAGGCCTCAGCTGCCTTCGAGGGGGTCCCTGCATGGGTGCTGCCCACCTGGGCAGAGTTGGGCGGTGGCAGTGGGGGGCATGGAGACTCCCCCCACTCCTACCTGGTCAGGGTGCTGGGGGGTGCGGGAGGGGTGGGACGAATATCAGGTGGCTCCCGGGGCGGGTGCTGGGGGGTTGGTGGGGACAGGGACCCAGCTGAGCTGCCCTGGGGCGGGGGGACACCCTGTTCTGAGGCAGCCGCAGCCCCCACCGCTGGGTGCACCCCACGGCGAAGGGCTGGGGATCCCAATACCCTGCCCCATGGGGCCATCCCGGCTCCCACCCAGTGAGGGCCGGGGGGGTCTGACCCCGGGTGAGGGGGGCAGCTTCCCGGGGGTCCCATGGGTCTGGCGTGGGATGGAGCACCACATCTGCCTTTCCGGGACTCCAGCAACGGGAACAATGTGGGGGGCCGAGTGGGGGCTGAGTGCTTCCAGCTGGGCTGGGCTGGGACCCTGAGCTGCCTGGGGTGCGGGGGGCAGGACCCCAGGGGGCCGTGGGGTGCAGGGTGAGTGCTGGGAGTGTGTGCATGGGGGTGAAGCCCCCCATCCCCTCTCCCTGGGGCTGTACCCACAACCCCCATGCACTCCTGCTGCTGTGGGGCTGGTGTCACCATCCCTGGGGTGTCCCCACGCGCCACCCCCTCCCTGCTGACAGACCCCCAAGCCAGTGCCCTTCTGCAAGGCCTTTTATTTCCATGTCAGAAAGCACCCCTGCTCCGAGGGACCCTGGCACCTCTGTCCTGTGCCACTGCCACGGGGGGACTGGGACTCCGGCAAGGGCACCCTGTCCCCAAGGGCAGGCGGGGGGCTGCCCCAAGACCCCTGCAGTCACCCCGGGCAGGGGCCAGGGCCACCAGGCGAGGACCCAGCACCGAGGGAGTGGGCACTGGTGGGGACACACGTGCTGACACTGAGCAGGGCACAGCAGCATCACCATCACTGCAGTGGCACAACACAAGGGGGGACACATGGGCCACCTGCACGGGTGGCATGCAGGCGCGGGGGAGTGGGGTTGGTTGTTTTTTTTTTCCCTTTTTCTTTATTTACAAAAGTCCCGGCTGCTCCCTCCCAGCTGGGAGGACAGGGAAAACCCTGGCAGGAGCTGGCAGTGCCAGGGCTGGGGGTCTCCTGCCCACCCTGCCAGAGCCCCTGCCCACTGGCTCGCCTGCTGCTAAAAAGAATAATAATAATTATTATTAATAATAATAGTGATAATAATGAGAAAAGAGCTGCAGTTGTGTCCTGGGGCAGCCAGCCCTGGCGGCTGATGGGGTCGGGAACCATGCTGTCCCCATGCTGGGTTCAGCTCGGGGGCCAGGGCAGCCCAGACCCCTGCCTGGGCGGCACCGAGGCCCTGATCCTGCACGGGGGTGCGGGGCACACGCAGAGATCCGGCCTCGGTCACCTGGGAGCTGCGAGTGGGCGGCTCCAGATGTGGAGCTGCACATCTGGGGAGAGAGCGCTGGCCATGGTGGTAAGAGAGCCGGGAAGCGTGGGGGGGGAAGCTGGGTCCCACCGGAGCATCCATTCCACCCCCAAGCATCCATCCTGCCCTGGAACATCCCTCCCACCCCCGAACATCCATGTTGTCCTGAAGCATTCATCCTGCCCCAGAGCATCCATCCCACCCCACAGCATCCATACCACCCTGGAGTATCCATCCTGTCCTGGAGCATCCATCCCACCTCTGAGCACCCACCCTGCCTTGGAGTATCCATCTCACCTCCAAGCACTCATCCTGCCTCGGAGCATCCATCCCACTTCCATGCATCTATCCCGCCCCAAAGCACCTCTTCTGCCCCAGAGCATCCATCCCTCCCACCTCGGAGCATCCTGCCCATGGCTGCCACTGCCCCACACTCCCACAGGTCACTCGGTGTCTTTCTGAGGCTAAACCCAGAGCGTTTGGGTTATTCCCGGGGCTCCCCCAAGGCCCCTCGGGGGGCTGCCTGCCGAGCCGAGCCGTGCCAAGCCATGCAGGTGCTGGTCCTGGCCAGGCTCACCCCCTTGCGAGTGGGCTGAGTTCCGTGGGGCCAGGCTGGGGTGGCCACAGGGCAGTGGGGTGGTGGGTCCCACAGCCCCGCGCGCCCCAATCCCCATGGAAGTGCCCAGGAGTGGGTCGGAGGAGCCGGCACTGCCACGCTGCATGGCCACTCTCAGTCCTGCTCCGTGTCGCGGCTCCAGCGCTGTCCCAGCTCATGTGGGTGGCACGAGGCGGCCGGGCACGGCTGCAAAGGAAGGTGAGGGGTGGGCACGCTGCAGTGGGGGACTCCTGCCCACCTTGGCTCTGCTCCCCTTGCCCGTCCCAACGGGATGGGGCGGTCCAGCGCATCCCAGGACCTACTGTGCTTAGGAATAGGCCAGTCCCTGGAGCGGCCGCGCGGGCGTGTGGAACTTGTCCGAGTCCTCGAAAGCGGGGTCTGAGCAGTGGGAGGGAGGCACAGAGAGGGGGTGAGCCGAGGCAGGGGAGCGGGGGGCTCAGGGCCGAGGGTGGCATGGTGCACCCACCCCCGTGGTGCAGCCCCAGCCGTGCCCCCGCTGCAGGGAGGGGGCACGGCATCAGGCAGGGGCGCAGGCAGGCGAGCACAGGCAGCTGGTAGGGAGGGGTCTGCTCGGGCAGGGTGCTGCTGGGAACCCCCTCCGTGGGGCAGGGGGCACCCCGTCACGGGCAGGGAGGGCAGCCCTGCCTGCACTGGTCTCACCTTGCAGGCTGCTGCTGCTGGTGCTGGCGCAGGCAGGTGGCGGGGAGGTCTGCGGCCGCACCACGGGGGCGAAGGCGCTTTTCTGTTTCACCGCTGAGATCATGTTGACGGGGGAGAAGGAGAAGACCCCGGTGGGGGTGGAGGCGTTGGTGCCTGACGGGAGGGTGATGGAGGAGGCGCCCAGCGGGGGGCTGGCGGGCATGACTGTGGGGAGAGACCCACTCAGGCTGGGCAGAGCTGGGTACGGGGCATCGTGCCCCATGCGGGATGTCGGCACATCCTGGGCAACACCACGTGGGACCCAGCTTGCAAGGGACATGGCCAGGGCCAGGGCTGTCCTTGGCTCAGCTGACTGTGTCCCCACTCCCCCTTGCCCTTGCTGCCAGTTTTGGCGACACCCCAGGGCTGCTGCATGGCTTTGGGACATGCCAGGGCTGGTGCACGGTGTTAGTGACACCAGAAGCTGATACACAGTGTTGGGGACACCCCAGGTGCACCTTTGGGACACCCCAGAGCTGGTGCATGGTGCTGGGGATGCCCTGAGGCTAGCACATGGCTTTGGGACATCCCAGGGCTGGTGGGTGGCATTGGGGACACCAGAAGCTGGTGCATGGTGTTGGTGACACCCTGGAGCTGGCACATGGTGTTGGGGACACCCTAGGGGCTGGCACATGGTTTTGAGGACACCAGAAGCTGGTGCATAGTGTTGGAAACACCCCAGGGCTGGTGCATGGTGTTGGGGACACCCCAGGGCTGGTGCATGGCATTGGGGACACCCTGGGGCACTGACTCACTGGCGTAGGGGGAGTTGGCGGTGGAGCCATTGAGGAAGCTGGGGGAGCCGGGCACCCCCAGGCCAGCCATGGTGCTGCCACCGTAGCCGTTGATGCCGGTGCCACCGCTGTAGCTGCTCTGCTGTGGTGTGGAGCTGGGCACGTAGCCCCGTGGCGAGACACTGCCCGTGTTTCGGGAGTAGCCTGGGGGCGAGAGGGGGCAAGAGGGGCCGGGGATGGCACGGGGCAGGCAGGGACCCCCTCCTGCTGCCCGGCGTGGCCCCCAGCCCACCTTGCTCGGTGCCCTGTGGTGAGTCACCGAGGTTGACAGCCAGCTGGCTGCCGAAGGAGTTCACCCCCATCATGCCGGCGGGGCCATGGGTGCCAGCCAGCGAGGACAGCTGGCCGGGGTTGCGGGGAACGCTGTAGAGCGCCTCAGCGATGTCTGCCGCTCGCTTCAGGATGATGTCCTGGGGGAATGGACATGGGGGTGGCATCACCCTGTGGCACACAGAGCCTGGGGTGACCCTAGGGCTGCACGGGGCAGAGATGGGGTGGGGGCGGCCAAGACCCCCCAGCTTGTGTCACCTCCCAGGGCACCTCAGGATACAGGATGGGCAGTGATGGGGCGAGGGGTCTGAGACCCCCCAGCTTGTGCGGCTGGCTAGGAAGGACGTGGGAACAAAGGCAGCTTTGGAGGCGCCAGCCCCGCAGCCTGACCCGGCAGCTCTCCTTCCTTGCAGGTGGGGGGCTCGGGGAGGGGGGCCCACAGAGCTGACTCAGCGCCTGAGGAATCCTGATGTGAAGCAGATGTGGGGCTGGGAGCCCAGGGCCGGCTCCTGTGTCCTCGGCTCCAGTGCTGTGGGCTCAGCGTGCACACCCCACTGAGCCGGCAGGGTGGGGGGCTGGGGGCTGGAGGGTGGGAAGAGCTGGGGGGGCTCGGCAGGCCGGGGGGCCGCGGTACCTGGTTGCTGTGTGGCATCCCATAGAGAGCTTCCACCAGGTCAGCCGCCCGCTTCAGCAAGACCTCCTGGGCAGGGAGCGGGACGGGGCTCGGGGGGGGCCGCACCCCCGCCCCAGCCCCCTCTGCCCATGGGGAACATGCAGACACCCTGCCCCACCATGTCCCCATGCCGCTGACACGTCCCCACACTGGCGACATGTCCCCACGCCAGCACCTCCCTGAGTTGCCATGCAATGCCCAAAGCCCCAGCCCAGCAGGGGACTGTTGTGCTTCCCCCAGCCCCCCCTGAGCTCCACATGTACCCCCCCTCCACCCCATGTACCCCCCAGCCATCCCGGCCCTGCACTCTGCCAGACGCTCGCACACAGCGGGAGCTGAGGGTGAGAGAGCCAGGCCAGCCCACCGGCTGCACCCAGCGCTGGGGGGCACCAGGGCTCTGTGCCCCCCTTCCTGTCCCTTGGGTACTGCCAGGGAAGACCCCTGAGTATGGGTGAGGTGGTGCCCAGCACCCACGGGTGATGGCAGGTCCCATGGGTGTCACTGGGTGCAGCAGAGAGCACCGCATGGCACCCCTGCCAAACCCCGGGGGGGTCCCTACCTTGGGCAGGCGCTCAGGGTCCCCGGGGTGGCGGGGTATGACCTTCTGCAGCCGCTGAAACCCGTAGTCGATGGTGGGCTCATTCAGTGCTGCCGAGAGAGAGGGGCTCAGCCACCCCAGCCCCCCTGCCCCACCCCACGGGGAAGCTGAGGCACAGACTGTGGGGCACAGGGCTGAGCTGTGGCATAGCAAGGGGGGCAACACCCCCTGCAGGGACACCTCAGCTGTCCCCTGCCTGTGCCAACAGCCCCTGGGCCCCTTCCTCTCCCACCCCCTGTCTGGCAGCTGCGGCCCCCAGCCCCACTGCTGGGGGTCCTAGGGGGGCAGGACGGTGCCAGAGTGGGGCAGGAGCCAGGGTGATGTGCAGCATGGAGCTGGTGTGAGGACAGACCTTCCGAGCTAGCAGCAACACGCTATGGCACATGGCCACCATGGCGGGACCGATTGTCCACTGCACTGGGCACACTGCCCCGCTCACCCCACACACGTGTGCATGGCCCCGCTCACCCCACACACGTGTGCATGGCCCCACTCACATCACACACGTGTGCATGGTCCTGCTCACACCACACACAGGCACACTGCCCTGCTCGCACCACACACACCTGTATGGCCCCACTCACATCACACACGTGTGCATGGCCCTGCTCACACCACACGTGTGTGCACAGCGCCCTGCACACATGTGCAGGGCCCCTGGGCTTGCTGCCTGGGGGTTTCAATAGCAGTCTGCAGTAACCCTCACCCCCTCACCCCAGTCCTACCCCCTCCCCTTGTGCCCTGCCCAGCCCTCACCCTAACACAGCGGCAGTGCCAACTGTGGGGGGTCCCTGGGCAGGGCAGTGGGCACAGAGATCCCCTGGGCACCCTCCTGGGGGCTCTGTGCCCCCTTCCCGGCAGTCTGCGCCCCCCTCACCGGTGTAGACGAAGCGTCCTGGGGCGCCCTTGCAGAACTGCTTGGACTTGTAGGAAAGCGTGACCTCCACCACGCCGGGGATGTGCCGCGGGGGGGTCTGCACCCGGATGGCGTGAGGTGTGATGAGCTGAGGGGTGAGACGGGGCTCAGCCCATGGCCGTGGCAGGGGGTCACGCCAGCTCCCCCCCCGCACCCCCGCAGCCCCCTACCTCACTCCACACCAGCATGGTGCCAAAGACGACCTGCAACCCATCAAAGAAGTTGTCGCCGATGACGATGACGGTGGCACCTCCAGTGGTCCAGCCCTCGCTGGGGCTGATGGCTTTGATGCAGGGGGTGGCTGCTTCGGGCAGGAGGGGAGAGACAGGGCAGCAGTGAGTGTGGGGGCACGCGCGGCGGGAGCGGGGGGCGCCGGGGTCGGGGCCGGGGGCGCGAGGCTGGGGGAGAGAAGGCAGAGAGGGAGAGCAGAGGCAGAGAGTGAGAATCAGGCAGTGGCGCGGGGCTGGGGGACAGACATGGGCAGTCACAGACACACGGACACACAGACGAAGGTGGGGATGGAGCAGGAGAGCACGTGCAGGGATAGACAGGGAGGATGGAGAGTGCATTGGCATGGGCAGCTGCCCGGGAGCATGCACAGGACAGATGGACAGACAGCAGACAGGGCAGACAGATGGACAGGACACATATGCACTGGACAGGGAGATACAGACGGACGTGGTAGATGCACGGACGGATGGAGCAGCGGATGGACAGAGAGCACCTGGGAGGCCAGGACAGTCTGCACATGTAGGACAGACGGAGGGACGAAGGGACAGACAGAAAACACATGTGCATGGCAGGTGGATGCAGAGGCCATGTGTGCGTGCTGGGCAGATGGACAGGTTGTCAATAAGGGGCCGGGTGCCCACCTCCAGGGCTGCCCGGGGTGCCCAGGGCAGAGAGGTGCCAGGGGAGCTGAAGCAGTGTGGGGCACAGCTGGGCACAAGCACGCCTCGCCTCTGGGGTCCCAGCAAGGGCATGCAGTCTCTGAGGCTGCCCTGGTGCCGTGGGGTATGCACAGCTGGGGGGTTACCCTGGCATCGTGGATGGCACGTGGCCATGGGGCTGCCCCAGCACTGTGGGGTGCACATGGCCGTGGGGCTGGCTCCGGCATAGCCGGGGCAGGGGATGTGGCAGTGGGAGCAGCACCCACTGGGATGGACAAGCATCTGCCCCTCCGTGCGGCTAAGACACGTGCCGGGGCATGGCACACGTGTGTGCATTAGCGTGTGCTCTGTGTGCACTCCAGGTGCCCGTCAGGGACTCACCTTCGGAGGGGTCGAGGCGCCGTGCCCGCCGCCCATGCTTGGAGTTGTTGTGGACAAACATGTTGTCTGACACGGCCAGGACGTGGCCATCCACGTTCACTGTCGTCGACACAACCACCTGCAGGACAGCCAGCTCAGGGCCACCGTGTCCCTGCGCCCCACGGCCACACTGGTGCCCAGTCCTGGGGCCACTGCAGAGGCCAGGGGTGGCATGCTTTTCCATGGGGACCCTGTGGGGTCCTACCCCCTGCCATGGGGGTGTCACCCCACACTGGGGTCCTCAACCTCTGCTCATCTCTTGTGCCCCCCTGCACCCCTGAGCATCCCAGGGCTGTCATGGGTGCCCTCTGGACCCCCGTGCCTTGGTGGTGACACGTGTGCATATCTGCACCTGCATGGCTGTGCACGCCTGTGAGCACATGGGTGTGCATACATGTGCACGTGCCAAGGGGCATGTGTGCATCTGCACATGCATGCGTGTGCAGAAGCACTTGTGTGTACGTGTGCACACACAGGTGTGCATACCCCCGTGTGCACGCATGCGTGTGCCCCCAGAGCTGTGCAGTGCTGCAGGGTCCCAGCCCCGGCCCTGGCACTCCCATGGCATCAGCACCAGCCCGTCACCATGCCACTGGCCTGGGGGACCCCGGACCCAGGGGACATCCCAGCCCATCCTCTGAGGCTCCCCCCCGCGCACCCCGCTTCCCCCCCCCCCCCCCCCCCCGCCTCCAGCGTGGACTTGGCTGCTCTCCCGGAGCTGCTTGGCGCTATGCAAATTGGATAGGTCGTTAATCATGTAAAAATGTCACAATTATCATATCTTTACGAGAGGCCCTAATGAAGGCGCCCGTGCTGGGTGGGGGACGGGCCGGACCCCCCCCTCTGCTCTGCTCCCGAACTTCCAGATGCTGTGGGGAGAGCTGGGCTGCGGGCAGGGGCCGTGGGGAGTGTGCAGGGAGCCAGGGGAGCTGGGGGCTGCCGAGGGGGCCATGGGAGTTAGGGTTTGCGAAGAGATCGAGGGAAATTGGAGTTTGCCCGGGAGGATCTGCAAAGGGGGCGAGGGGAATCGGGGTTTGCAAAGGGGTTCAAGGAGAATTAGGGTTTGCAAAGGTAGGCAAGGGGAGCTGGGGATTTGCACAGGGGTACAAGCAGAATTAGGGTTTGCAAAGTGGTTGAGGGGAATTAGGGTTTGCAAGTTAGGGTTTGCACAGGGGGTAAAGGTGTTGGGGTTGGCAAATTAGGGCTTGCAAAGGGGTTCAAAGGGAATCAGCGTTTGCAAAGGGGTTGATGGGAACCGGGATTTGCAAGTTAGGCTTTGCAAAGGGGGCAAGGGGAACTGGGGTTTGCAAAGGGCTTCAAGGACAATTAGAGTTTGCAATTTAGGGTTTGCAAAGGGGTTCAAGGGGAATTAGGGTTTGCAAAGGGAGGCAAGGGAAACTGGGGTTCACAGGTTAGGGTTTGCAAAGAACTGGTTGAGGAGTATTTGGGTTTGCAAAGGGGTTGAGGGGAATTACAGGCTCAATTCCCCCCTAATTCCCCTTGACCCCTTCAGGAAAACATGAGGTCTCCAACACTGTTCCCTCCTGCAGTCCCAGTGCGTGGGGCAGGGTTTGGAGGGAGATGGTGTGTGCTCACCTGGAAGCGCCGCATATCCCGGGGGTTCCCCGCATTCTTCAGGCAGTTTTGGTTGCATTTGAGGAAAAACTTGAGGAAAAACCTGGGATGGAAGGAAAGAACCCAGTGGTTGGTGCCAGCAAACTGGGGGGTGGTCCCAGAGACCCTGCAATCTCCCCCCCCCCCCCCCATCCCTTCCTGGTGCTGGAGCAAAGCTGGGGTGAGTGTCCCCACTGTCCTGGTGTCCCCAGATGGAGGTAGCACTATGTGTGTCCCACCATACACTGGAGACAAGCGTGGGTGCTCCCTGTCATGCACAGCGTCCTGTGCACCCCACCATGACTGGCACATGTGCACAGCTGAAAAGACACACCACGTCTGCACCCAGGTTTGCACGCTGCCGTGCGCACACGTGTGCACTGCACAGCTGCAGGGACCCCAGGACAATCTGTGGGACCCCCCTCAATGTGCAGGGTGCTGCCTCTCCCTGCCCATGGGGGTCTGGTAGGTGCCAGGCTGCTTCCCTGGTGGAAGACGGATGGGCAGGAGGGTGAGCTGCTCCCACCACGTCCCGGCCTGATGAAATATTCAGGCTGCTTGTCCACGGCCCTGTAATCAGCCTCGGCCCCTCAATAATTAATGGGCAGCAGCAGCAGCGGCAGCAGCAGCGGCAGCACTCACGCTAGGGGCTGGGACCAGAGGAGAGCACGTGGGGACCACGGTGCACATGCGTGGGGATCATGGTGCACATGCGTGGGGACCACGGTGCACACTCCTGGGAGCACAGATACATGGGTGGGAGCATGGATCCAGGCCTGGGGCACGGCCAGATGTGCTCCCCAGGACGCCCACTCTGGGGTCCCCCTGTGCACACCAGTGTGTGCACCAGCACTCTCACCCCATGTGCTGTTGGGCACCAAGCTGAGAGAACCATCGCCCCTGCCCCTAGTTGTGGGCCACCCCATGGTGCATGGCCAAAGACATGCACAGCCATGGGCACCTTGTGTGGCCACACACGGGCACACTCACCCTGCACACGCTCGTGTGGTAAGTCGCTGAGCTGTGCCAGGGCATCTCACCGTGCCCAGCTATGGCCCTGTGCCAGCTCACCGCACTGTCCCAGCTCGCTGCACCGCACCAGGGCACTGTGCCACGCATGGCCGCTGCGCCGTGCCAGGTCACTGTGCTGTGCCAGGCCACTGTGTCCCTCTGTACCATCTCCCTCCTTTGGCCCGGCATGGGGCAGCCTATCTCCTGGCCTCCTCACCGAAGTGCCTGGGCTCTGCCCTGCCCACACAGGTGGCACTGTGGCAGGGCCTGGGCACTTCATGGCCACTGTGCCATCCTGCCCCATCCCAGTGTCCATCCTGCCCCATCCCACTGTGCCACCCTGCCCTATCCCATCTCAGCAGCCTGTCCCCGCATCTCTCTGAGGATCTGACCCTGGCACCTTATCCTGACATCACTCCACAGCACCTTGCCACAGACCCCTGCCACCGGCCCCTCCAGCCACCCCCTCAAGAGCTGCAGTGGAGCTGGGGAGGGGGACAGAAGGGTGGGGAGGGGATGCAGGTGCCCAGTGGGAAGGTTCCCATGGCCCTGTTAGCTGCTGGTGGAGGCTGGAGGGGAGGACGGGACCTCCAGAGATGATGAGGCACCTGGGGACGTGGGCACCCCTGGGCTCCCTGGGATGCAGGCACAGGGATGGGAGCAGTGGGCACAGTCCCCCTGGCCCCACATCCCTCCAATCCCATCCCTGGGGAGCATGAGTGAGGGTCACACAGCACCCGAGGCCATTGGGGTCTCTCTCATGGGATTCTGGGCACTCTGGGGGACCCCTGAACAGAGAGGGCACCCCAGAGTGTGCCCCACCAGGGGTCCTGCCCTCAGTCAGTGCCAGGGCACATGGAGAGGGGCTCCCACACTGGTGCTGCTGAGATGCTGCCCATGGGGGACGGTTTTCGCGGGCAAGGGCAGGAAGAGGGGGACCCCCCCGTGTCCCCCCATCACCCATCACCTGGCAGGTGGTAATCAGGGGAAGGAAGGAGCTGAAAAACGGCAGGAAAACACTGCCCCCCCACCAGGAAATTGACAGGGGAGGCATGGGGCTGGGGGGTGACCCCCCCCAGCCCCCCCCACCCCCCGGCCCTGGCTCTGCACTGCTGAGGGGGGGATAATCCTGAACCCCAGGTCGGCCCCGTCCCCCCCCGAGCAGCAGCCGCACATATGGGCCCGGGAGTTAAAAATACAGGCACTGTGCATGCATTAGCATCCCTAATGCACAGCGCTCCCCATTTAATATGCAAATTCCCGGCGCTGCTGCCGAACACCTTCTGTTCCGAGCGCATAAATTTGAATTTGCAATTAGAATAATCTTGTATAATTAATGAAAAGCGTCAATTTTAGCTCCTAAGTAATTTGATTAACATGTTGATAGGGCACTTATCTGGCTCTCTAAACCAGTGGGGCTGGGCGTCGGGCTGGGGCGCGGGGCTGGGGGGGCTGGGGGGAGTGGGCGGCAGGCTGGGGACCCACCTGGCCCCGGGTGACCCCCGGGGGCCCTGGGGACGGAGGAGGATGCGGGGGCACTGGGAAAGCCGCCCCCCCCGGGGCTTCCCTCAGCACAGAAGAGGGAAGGGGATGCCACCAGCCCAGGGATGTCACTTCCTTGAGGCACAGCCCCGAGGGGTCCTTGGGGAGAAGGGGGCTGGGGGGACCTTGGGGGACACTGACCCTGGGGAGGCGGGTGGGATCCTGCTGGGATCGGCCCCAGCCTTCAGCACAGGGGGGTCACAGGGCACCCCGGGACCCCCTGCGCACTCCAAAAGCACCAGCATGGGTGCAGCACCCAGGTCACCTGCAGGACAAGGTGGCTGAGGGGATGGGGGTCAGAAGGACACCGTTACTGGGAGGTTTGTCTTGGCTGGGCAACAGCAGCTGCATCCCGTGGCCGTGCTGCAGTTCCAGGGGCCATGATCCCCACAGCTGGCCAGAGCACAGCTGGCCGTGGGTGGTGGGGGTGGCACAGCTGGCTGCCGCTGGCAGGGCAGAGGGAGCCCAGAGGTCGGGGACCTGCTGCAGGGGGCTGATATCATGCTGGGGGGCCGGGAGCAGGGCCTGTTCCACCCCTTGTCCCCAGGGACCCAGCACCCTCCAGCACCCCGGGGACTGGGTGCAGGGAGAAGCTGCCCACAGGGAACGCCCTGGGACCAAGGGACCCCACTTGCAGGCAGGGTGAGGTGAGGGGGGGGCACAGTCCCCATCCTCCCTGCTTACCCCCACCACAGCCCCAGTGACAAGATGACAGAGCCCTGCAGGGCAAGCCAGAGTCCCTAAACCCCTCAGCACCCCTGGGCTTTGCTTGGTGTCACCAGAGAGGTGCCAGCCTGCCAGGAGATGCATGGGGACAGAGGGATGAGGACACAACACGCTGGCTGGAGGGACAGAGGGACAGACAGGTGGCTGCAGACAGACAGACGGATGGACAGACGGACAGACGGATGCCCACCCTAGTGCCAGGAGGATGCGGTGACCGTGCACACACCAGTGAGCGCCGTCTGTGCCAGGCTGGCCTCTCTGATTGCCCTCTGCCCTGGTCCGGTGGCTCGTCCTGCCAGGGAGGATGGCAGCATCCCTCCCCGCGGGCACACGCCTAAGGACACTGTGCAGCACTGGGGGGTCCCTGCTGCACGTGGCCCTGGCAGCGGGGCTGCCACGCGTGTTCCCTGCCACTCGCCCGAGCGGCTGGATGCCGTCTGATTTATTTATTTTGTTTGATGCACGTCGGAAGTGCCGCGCTGACGGCAAACGGCGCTTTCCCCATCTGTCACGGCTGGCTGTCACCGCGGCACAGCCGCCAGCCACCGCAGCGAGCCAGACCGGGGGGCACCGTGCGCCCTCCTGGCCTCCACATGCGGCTCCCCCAGCTCATTAGAGCTAATGAGGCAGTGCTCACACCCGGTCCCCAGCCCTGGGGACTCCCTGTGCCAGATCCCGGGGGGTCCCCCTGCTGCTGCCCCCCTCCCTCCATCCCAGTGAGGTGCAGGGGGGTCCCACGCCCAGGCCCCCGGTACCTGTCGATGATGACGGGGTCGGAGGGGGTCTCGTTGCGGTTCCCGCAGCTCTTCTTGTCGCAGCAGCGGCTGGGCATGGCCAGGGAGAGGAGCTGGTGTGAGGGGAGCTGGGGGGGCCAGGGCCAGCCCCACACATCCCAGCCCCCAGGGGAAAATCTACCAGAGCCCCACTTCCCACCCTTGGACCCCCCACCATTGCCTAGCTGCGAAGCAGGAGAGTCCTGCTCCACGGTGGGATGGGGTGGGAGGCAGAGGGGCCCAGGGGGATGGGCTGGGGTAGGGGGACGCCAGGTCAGGGACACTGGCTGTGGGGTGCCAGGGCGTGAGGGGCCCATGGCAGAGAGGGCATCCCTGGGGTACCCCTCTTACCCACCCCACTGTGGGGCTGGGCTCCGATCTGGGGCTCTGTGGGGCTCAGGGTACACCCCAGCCCCGGGAAACACTCTGTGAGCCATAGGGGGCTCTGAACCGGGGGTCACCCAGCCCCACACCATCCCTGGGGGCTCCACATCACCCACAGGGGACACGGCCAGACTGGGCTCATGCCACCACCAGCCCCCGAACACGGCAGTGCCAGCCCTGGGGAGCGCAGCGGGTAGGGCGGCCTCGGCCCTGGCATCGTTAGCACGGCTCCTGGAGATCAATTAGCCGCGCTGGCACGGAGCACTAATTTGCACAAACACCGAGCGCGAGGGTGGTAAACAAGAGCGGCGCTAATGGGGCACGGGGGACCCCGCGCTGGCAGCAGGCAGCTGGGGCTCCCCCAGTCCTGCACCCCTGGTGCTGCTGGCCCCCCACGGGATCCCCGCCGGCCCCCACCTACCTGCACATGATCTCATGGGTGAGGAGGACCCGGCACATCTCTGGGTTCTTGTCCTGCCCCTCGTAGATGATGGCCTGCGGTGGGGAGAGAGCGCGCAGGGGGGGGGTGCCACCGCCTGTCTGTCCCCGGCCACGGCTCCAGCCTGTCCCTGACCCATGGACCTTCCCTGGGTGGGCCCAGCAGGCTGGGGGACTCCTTGGGCAGCCGGCGGGGGAGAGGGGCTGAGCCAGCCACGCGCCTCTGAGGAGTCATGGGGGCGGCTGTGCACACGCGTGTGCCTGTGCACGGGTGTGTGCAGAGCTGTGCATGCCCACGCTGCGCACAGCTGCACGTGCCAGGGCACGGACACGTGTTTGTGCACGGGGCAGGGGGGTGTGCAAGCACAGGTGTGTCCGCTCTGCCCACTGGGTGTGCACACACAGCTGCGTGGCCTTACACACACACGCCTGGCTTGCACACACGTGTGCAGCAGTGCCTACTGTGCACACACAGAAGCAGGCCCACCTGGCATGCACACAAGTGCACACGCGTGTGCAGGCGGCCCCGGGGGCTCGGCGGCCGATGGGGTCAGGGGCTGTGGTGCCAGGGGTGTCAGCCTGGCCAAGCCACCAGCCCCACGCCGTTACCTGCTTGGACATGGAGTCAATGAGGCGCACGTAGAGGTCCTGCTCAGTCCGGAGCCCTGCAGCGAGAGGGGAGGGGTCAGCCCTGCCTGCGCCCCCCAGGCCCCCCGGCCCCGGCACCCACCGTTGCTGTACAGCAGCTGGAGGCGGTAGTGGATCCCGTTGTTGGTTTTCTCGCCGTTCTGCTCCTGGGGGGGAGGATGGTTGGATGGGAGGGGGGGACATGATGGTGCCCCCTTGGTGCAGCCCTCTGGCAGGCCCAGCCCCAGGCTGTGCAGCTGCTCTGGCAACTTCCCACATGTGCAATGAGTTTGGGAGAGGTCTCAGCCTCTGCAGCACAGGCTCCCGTGCCCCTCCAGGAGCAAGGAATGGCTCAGTGGAGTGACCCCATCCCCGCCACAACCCCATCCCCATGAAAACCCAGGGCTCTCACCCGTTCCTTCTCCACAAAGTCGATGAAGGAGGTGCGCTCGATCTCCACGGGCTGGCCCTGCCGGTCATACATGGCCAGGACAAAGTGGAAGAAGTTGGATTTCCGCAGGTTGGAGGGGGGCTGCTTCTCAAAGTGGGCTCGGGCCAGGCCCACCCCGCTGCCGGCAGGATGAGGAGGGGTGTGTGAGCATGGGGTGGCTGCTGGGACCGCCAACACCCCCTCTCTGGGACCCCCAACTCCCCCTCCCCAGGGCCACCCCATGGCCAGGGGACAGACTCAGTGGGAGCTGCCAAACTCCCCTGTGGCGGGCAGCAATGCTCCTTGGGGTGCTGTGGATGGGGCGACACACAGAGTGGGACACATCAGCAGCATTCCAGGGGACAGCCAGCAGCTTTTCAGCCCCCAGCTCTGCCTAAGCCCGGGGCAGCCACTGGGGACAGGAGGGGACATCCCCGAGCCCTCTTCACCCCGGTGTGTGTCCTGCTGCCAACTCGCAAACCCACCACCTGGGCTGGCCCACGGCACCGGCTGCTCGGAAGGCCACTGCTGCTGCCCCTGCACGGAGCCCCAGAGTGACAGAACGGTGACAGCACGGGGGAGGGTGGCAGAGCCATCCCCAGGGACCACGGCTCCAGCACCGACCAGTCCTCATCCCGGCCACCTCATCCCCAGCCGGGCATGTGGTCCCTGTCCCCAGCGGTGTCCCTGCCGGTGCTGCGGCAGCCAGCGCGGCGGCGGCAGTGTGGGGGGCCGCGGGAACAGACCAGCCCCAGTGCGGCAGCCAGCGGGGCAAGGGGGCCAAGATCAACACGCGGATGCGAAACGTTCCCCCCTTTCCTGATTAAAAACATATCGGGTGACAAGGGAGGCAGGAGGGTGGGTTTGGCTCCCCCCACGCTGACCTCGGGGGGCTTAAGCTACCGGGGCCAGTTCCCACACTGCGCTGGGGACAGCCCCTGCACCCCACAGGGACCCCAAGCATGGGGCAGAACCCCACAGACCTCATGCCCCACCCCCGCAGTGTGGGGCAGGAGCCCTCAGCCCCCCAGATGCTACCATGCCCTGTGGACCCCAGTGGTGTGGGGGCAGTGAGGACCTGGGCAGGGGTCAGCACCAGGGTGCACATAAGGGACACACACATATGTGCAAGAACAGACCCTACTGCCCCCACACCCCAGCACTGCTCCTGGGAGCCCACCCAGGGGCACAGTTTGGGGGGTGATGGGCTGGGGGCTGGGTGTAACACCCCTATGCCAGCCCAAGGGTCCCTCTGCCACCAGCCCTGCCCACTGAGGGACACAACTGTCACCTGATGGGTGGCTTGGGAATGGTGCAGGTTGGGTGGAGGTGTCACATCCAGACCCCTGCCTGCAGCAGCCTGTTGGGGGGCCATCAAGGAGAGCAGCCCTGGGGTGCGGGGACACAGTGCAGGGTGGCTGCAGACATGGCACAGAGAGGTGGGGGCACCTCTCTGCCTGCAGCTGGAGGATGGAGCAGATCACCGAGCACTGCCCCTGCAGGACCCCCTGCTTACAACCCACTGGGGTGGCTGCCCCAGCGATGGGGGTCCCTCTCTTCTGCATGTCAAAGCCCCCCCCACACTCCTTGCTTCTCCCAACACTGCTCCCATGGGCCCACCCTTGCACCCAGCTGCGTGGGGACATGGGGACATAGGGACACAGGGACATCTCCCAGGGTCCCACACAAGCCATAGCCACCAATATCTCCTCCAAAGATGAGAAGAAAACAGGGTTCAGCCCTTTTGCCACAACCTGCCCCTTCACTGGTCCCAGCAGCACCCCAGAGTCTGGGCAGAGCCAGCACAGGGTGGGGAGGGGACCCCACGCACCCCCATCTCCCTTAATGATGCTCCTTGGACTTCAGTTATGCCCAGACATCCCCCTCTGACCCAGCCCTGACCCAGCTGTGGGCACCAGCCAAGGCCAAGTGCGAAGCTCAGACCCTGAAAACCGTGGGGACACCTCTCAGGGGACACTTCTCTGGGGACACTTCGTCATGCTGGAGGAAGAAGCTTGTTAAGGTGATCACAGGGGAGCCAAAACATCCCCAGTCAGCAAATGCTGGGGCACGCTTACCTGGCACATGGCTACTGTGTGCATGGCCAACACATGTGTCCGGGCACATGTGTACAGACGTGTGCACACGCGTGTCCCCAGGCACTGCTCTGCTAATGGCTGTGCTGGCTGTTGCTTGTCCCCCACCCGCAGTGCCAACAGCTTTGCTCTGAGGGTCCATCCCCACGGTGAGGTGCTGACCCCACTGGGACCCCACAGTCTCACCGGGTCCCCATCCCAGTGTGCCCAGCAGGCACACCGCTCAGCTCCCCGAGGGATGGGGACCCCCAGTGCCATGGCCACCCCACCGTCCCCTGGCCCTGCCGCGCTGGCGCCCGGCCGTGGGGCTGCCAGCTGATGGGAAGGTGCTGCGGGCAGGGCAGGGCAGCTGCAGCAAGCCAGCACCCGCCCGCGCCCCCCATTCCCCTCCGCCCCCCCAAAGCTTCGGCCCTAAAGTGCTGGGGGGAGGCGATGGAGCTGTCAGCCCGGCCGGGTAATGGCTGCATCTCCGCTCCCAGCGCTGCCGAGACCCCAGCGCTCCGAGAGCCGAGCCCGGCTGCCATTAATTATTAAAGGCAATCAGAGCATTTCCTAGCAGAGGAGCCCAGCGAACGTCTCTTACAGTAAAGCAGCATCTTCCCTTGGCGGAGCCGCCAGGCACCCGGGGCACCGTGCAATTACGCAGCCACGGCTCCCCGGGTGGCTCTGCCAAACGTGGGGGGGTGGGGGGAGCGCCGGACCCCACCCAGGAAGTTGAGACCCTGCGTGGGCACTCTGCCTTGCCCCGGGACCCCGGCCCCCCTTCCCTCCCTGGGGCACACCTGAGCAGCCCCTCTGCCCGCAGGGGCTGCAGTTATGGGTGCCAGCATCGTCCGGGGACTCTGCGGTGGCCGCAGGGTCCCACTAGGGGGTCTTTGCAGGGTGGTGGTATGACACCCCCTCAGCCAGGAGTCTGAGAGGGGTGCAGGATGTGCGATGGAGGCAGCCTGGGTCTGAGGGTGACAAGCACCCACAAGCATGTCCACACATGTGTCACAGCCAGAACGCATGGCACACACCCAGCTGCTGGACACCACGGCAGGATGGGGGGGACAGGGGGGCCTGGAGGACACCACAGGCTGCAAGGGCAGCCGGCTTGGCAGAGGCGGGGGGGCAGGGGCTCTGTGACCCCCATCCTCACAGGCTGGGCACATGGCACACAGGGCCCCATCGGCACACAGAGACACACAGGCAGCCACGACCCTGCCACCGGGCAGCATCGCTGCTCGAGCCACCGTGGTGGTCCCAGCCCCGTGCACATCCCCCCTGTTCCCCCGCACTGCCAGAGCTGGGGGTGGGTGGGAGGGGGCTGGATTGCACCCCCCTTTCTTGCGGCACCTGGGCACAGGGAAGTTTCTGGGTGTGCAGCAGCAACGCCAGCACCTCCCTGCACCCCGGCTTGGACACAGCAGCCCCCTGCACCAGCACATCCCCCCCCAGCTCCCTTGGGCCGGGTGGGACCCTTACTCCAGCCAGTCCCCGGGGGCTCCAGGCTGGGCTGCAGCGGTGGCTGTCCCCCTGGCGGTGCCTACGCTGGGCTGGGGCTGGGGTGTCTCTGCCGGGGTTGGGGGGGATCGCTGCCAGTTTTCAAGCATCCCAGAGTATCTGCAAACATGGCAGGTTTGTGGGGGACGCCGGGGAGCCCCAAGGGCTTCAGCCGCTGGGTGCAGCCTCCAGCACAGCCACAGTCCCCTGTGGAGAGCCGGCAGTGGAGCCAGTGCCACAGCTGGGGACCCCAAGCTTGGGGACAGTGCACACAGCCAGGCGATCTCATCCACAGAGTGGGTCTGTGCTGGAGGTGCTGGGGACGTCCCACTCTGCCGGGGCCCCGTGCAGAGGGAAGACGCCCCCCCAGACTCCCAAACCTGCTGTCCCCAGCTGGGCAGCAGGTGTGGGGCACCTCAGGGTGGCAGTGCGCTGGCTGGCCCGGGGCCCCTCACTCCTCCGTGCCGTGGGGCACATCCTGTCATCCCTGGAGAAAGCTGCAGCACGCTCCCACTCCCCGAAGTCCCAAGTGCACACAGCGGGGACAGCAGGAGCTGGGGTGCTGGGGACAGGGGTGACGGTGTCCCCCAGCTGCATTGGGACCCCTTTGGGCACAGGGTGGGAGCAGCAAGGGACTGGGGTGCACAGAGCCCCCCAGGGAGGGCAGGAGATGGGGTGCACACAGCCCCGAGCCCCTGGCGAGGGCAAGGGATGGGGCCAGCCAGGGCACGGGAGGGCACTGGGCTGTGGCAAGCCCGGTGATGTTGGCTGCCTGAGCGGCAGCAGCAGTTGCTCATCCCAGCCGATGCCACCAGCCCTGCCTGGGAGGCACGGATGGCACCACTGCCAGCCCTGCCCTCACCCACTGTGGCTTGTCTCAGCAGAGCCAGGGCTCAGGACGCAGGTCCCGGCACCGGTGGATGTACGGCACAGTGCGGCATGGCACAGCACGAGCCCCTCGCAGCTCCAGCAGTGGCTCCTGCCCTGCTGCCAGCACCCACTGGTGTTCCCAGCCCAGGGCAACAGACCGGGCATGCACAGGGTGCCAGGATGCCCCAGGGACCGGGGGTGCTGATGCCCACAGGGGTGTGGGATAGCCAGGGTACAAGGGGCAGGGGCTACCCAGAGGCCCAAGGAGCCTGGGGCATATGGGGTGCTTGAAGTACTCAGTGGGCACAAGGCACCTGGGATGCCCCAGAGGTCCAGGCTTCCCAGGGATCCCAGGGTGCTGAGGGTGTGGGGTGCCCGTGGTCCCCAGTGTGCCCAGGGCATGCAGGGCACCAGAATGCCCATTGTGCCCAGGATGCCCACAGCACCTGGGATGCTCAGAGCACCCGGGATGCCTGCAGAGTCTGTGGTACCTGGGATGTTTGTGGTGCCCGGGATGCTCATGGTGCTCAGGATGCCTGCGGTGCCCAGGATGCCCATGGTGCCCGGGATGCCCACAGCACCTGGGATGCCCACAGTGCTTGGGATGCCTGCGGAGCCTGGGATGCTCGTGGTGACTGGCATGCCCACAGAACTTGGGATGCCTGTGGAGCCCGGGATGCCTGCAGTGCCCGGGATGCCTGCAGCATCCCTGGATGCTCTCAGAGCCCAAGACGCTTGCAGAATCCAGCATACCCACAGCACCCGAGATGCCCACTGCACCCAGGATGCCTATGGAGCCCAGGACACTGCTGGAGCCTGGAACGCCCATGGAGCCCAGGATGCCCGCAGTGCCCGGGACACCCATGGAGCCTGGGACATTGCTGGAACCTGGGATGCCATGGAGCCCGGGATGCCCGCAGTGCCAGGGATGCCCGCGAAGCCCCTTACCTCTGCGCTGCCGTGCTGGCGTCCAGGATGCCGGTACCCTGCAGCCAGCGGACGGAGGGCAGCCCGGCGGTCAGCGGCTCTTCCTTCATGGGCAGCCCCCCCCGGGGCAGAGCCTCCTGCACGGAGAACATGGCAGGGGCTCAGCGGCCGCCCCCAACTTTCCTGCCCCGGGCCCGGCAGCGGAGCTCAGCGCCGGGCAGGTGCCGGGGGCCGCCGTCCCGGCCGCCGGGGAAGCGGCATCTGCAGCGGGCGGCCAGGAGGGAGCGGGGGGAGGCTCGGAGGGAGGCTCGGGGGGGCGGGAGGCGGAGGCAGGCGGAGGCAGGGCCGGAGAAGTTGGAGATGGAGGCGACCAGCAGCCAAGTGCGGGGACCGGGAGGGGAAGGGGCGGGGGGCGGCGGGGGGGGGGGAGGGATGAGGAAGGCAGGGGAGGGGTGGAGGGAGGGATGGAGGAAGGCTTAGAGGAGCGGAGGGAGGGATGGGGAAGGCAAAGGAGGAGTGGAAGGAGGGATGGAGGGAGGCAAAGGAGGGGTGGAGGGAGGGATGGAGGGAGGCAGAGGAGGGGTGGAGGGAGGGATGGAGGGAGGCTTAGAGGGCTGGAGGGAGGGATGGATGGAGGGAGGGAGGGAGGCTGAGAGGACTGGAGGGAGGGATGGGTAAGGCAAAGGAGGAGTGGAAGGAGGGATGGAGGGAGGCAAAGCAGGGGTGGAGGGAGGGAGGCAGAGGAGGGGTGAAGGGAGGGATGGAGGGAGGCTGAGAGGAGGAGTGGAACGAAGGAGCGGGGAGGAGGCCGGAGAGGGGCGCGGGAGGGGGCAAGCGCGGCCCGGGCTGGGGCGGGGGCTCGTTACCGGGCGGGCGGCGGCGGGCGCGGCGCGGGGCGGCGGCGGCGGCGGCGGCGGCGGCGGCGGCGGCGGCAGCGGCAGCGGCAGCAGCAGCAGGAGCGGGCGGCCGGGGGGGCCGGGGGGGCGGCAGGGGGCCGGGGGGGCCGCCTCCCCTTCGCCTCCCCGCGCCCCGGCCCCGCCGCCCCGCCGCGGCCACCAGCACCATCAGCACCAGCACCCGCCGCCGCGGCCCCGCCGCCCCGCCGGCCCGGGCCATGCCGCCGCCGCCTCCCCGGGGAGGCAGGGCCGGAGCCGCCGGGGGAGGCGGGGGCCGCGGCCGGGCAGGCTGACATCATTCCGGGGAGGAGCGGTCCCTCCCCGCGCCGGCGGAGGGGCTCGGCGGCCAGCGCCGCGCCGGGGACCGGAGGGGGCACCGGGCAGCCCAGGGGCAGCCGGGGCGGGATGGACCGGGGAGCCTCCCGAGGCGCCCGGGGACAGCACCGTGCCTCCCCCCGCGAGAGACCCCGGGCAGGCCCTGGGGGTAGCCCGGAGGGGACCCTGCCGCGTCCCCCGAGGGACTCCGGGGGGAATCCCAGACAGCCCCTGCGGGGCTCTGGGGACAAGCCAGCGGGACCCCAATGCACCCCCGGGGTGTCCCGAGAGACCCCAGAAGCAGCCTGGAGGGGACCTCACTGAGTCGCCGGAGGGACCCTGGGGAGACCCCAGACGGGCCCCAGGGACGCCCTGGGAACACCCCAGATGGGCTCTGGGGGGCAAGCCAACGGGACCCCAATGTACGCCCTTGGGATGCCCTGAGAATCCCCAGAGGTAGCCTTGAGGGGACCTTGCTGCATCCCCCGAGGGACACTGGGGAGATCCCAAACAGCCCCTGCTGGACTCTGGGGACAAGCCAGTGGGACCCCAATGCACCCCCCGGGATGCTCTGAGAGACCCTCACCTGCACCTCACAAACCTACCGTGACCCAGCGGGCAGACCCTTGTGCCCCCTCTGTGCCCTGTGTGACTCCATCTGGGTCCCCCACACCCCTGGGGTCCCCTACACTGACCCTTGGTCACTGACCCTACAATGAGCCCCTTGGTGTGACCCCAAGAAGCTACCAAGCACCCCAAAACCCACACTGTGACTAACCATGACCCTTGAGATGCCCCACATGGGACCCCTGCACTCTGGAGACATCCCAGGGTGAACCCCATGCCCCTCAGCATACCCGAGGTGACCCCCAAAACCACCCCCAGTGCCCCACTTAAACCTGACTGACCCTCTCTGGGGCACAGCCAGCAGGGTCTCAGCCCCCCATGTCACTCTGCCCACAGCAGGCCCACAGCAAAGGGGGCCCGTCCCTGTCCCCTGCCTGCTGTGCAGTCCCACCAGGCAGTGTATGGGCAGGGTGGGGGCAGGGTGCAAGGCAGGGAGGGGGGTGCCAGCCCTTCACAGCTGCCTCCAGCCCCTGCATCGCCACTGGCCTGGGGACCGGGAGCCAGCCGGCAGGTACCCCAGCGTGGAGGCATCCATCCCAGCCCTTCCTGGGGCTTCCCCAACACCCAGCGGGGTGGGCTGGCAGCCCCAGGGGGGTGCGTGTTGCCCGGGAACCCTCGTCCCTGGGGAAGGGCCCCGAGGGAGGCTGAGGAGTCAAGGCTTTGCTGGGCAGCCAGCATTGCCAGCCTGGGGGGAGGCGAGGGGGTCCCGGGGCAGCAGAGGCCTCTAGCAGCTGAAGGGGCTGGGAATCCCAAACCCCAAGTGGCTCTGGCTCTCCCTTGCGGGGGGGGGGGGGGGGGGGCCAAGGGTGGCCCTAGGGGACCCCGCACAGCCCCTCACCGGGGGCAGCATCTCGCACACTGCACCCTCGCTCACATGCAGCCTGGCCCCAACATGCTGCAGCCAGCCCCCCCCCGTGGGGTTGGCAGCAGGGGCTGAGCCCACCCGGCACCCTGAGGAGACTCCCAAGGGCTGGTGGGGCCACGATGGCTCCCATAGAAACTGTGTGTCCCTTTATCTATGCCCCCACCCAGCCTGGTGTCCATCCATCCACGCCCTGTCCATCCCAGTGTCCATCTGTCCCTGCCCTGTCCATCCAGCCATGACCACCTCCATCCTAGCATCTATCTGTCCACATCCCTGCCCATCCCAGTGTCTGTCCCTGCCTTGTCCACCCCAGTGTCCATCTAACCATCCCTGTCCATGCCGGTGTCCATCCATCCGTGCCCCCATCCAGCCCGGATACCCCAGGGATGGACAGCACCGAAGGGACCCCAGCTGCCGCTGCGGGCGGGGCGGGAGGCAGCGGGGGACCTGCTCCCTGCCCCCCATCTCCCATTTCCAGGCAGCGCCGTGCCGTGCCGTGCCGTGCCGTGCTCTGCCCGGGCGGCGCGGGGCCCCGTGGGGAGCCGAGCTCCCTGCCGCGGCTCCGGTAACGCACCCTAATGCAGGCAGCGGGGGCCCGCCAGCGCCGCGGGGGACCCCCCGCTCTCGGCTGGGGAGGGGGGGGGGGCTGTTCGGGACACCAGCCTCCTGTGGGACCGAGCGGTGGGATGCGTGCTGCTGCACCCACCGCCCGGGGGCACCCGCAGGGCAGGGGGGCGCTGGGGAGGTGGCCGGGGGTGGCAGGGGGCGCTGGAGGCGGTGGCGGGGGTCTCGCCCGCCCCGCGATGGGCTTTACGGCCGGGCTCCCCCCTCCCTCCGGCTAATGGGCTGCGGCCCCGCGGGACCCACCGCCCTCAGGGTAAGTGCGGGCGGGGCCGAGCTGGAAGGGGGCCCTTTACTGCCTCCCCAGGGACCCCCCGCCCTGGGACGCCCCCGGCCCCTGTGGGCGGCGCCGGTGCTGCCGGGCGGGCTCCCCCCGCAGCGGGGAGCTGACCCCTGCGCAGCCGGGACCCTGCCCCCAGCCCCCCTCCTGTGGGGCCGGGGCTAAGTGGGGCAGGATGGAGACCCCGGGTGGGGCTGGAGCGCGGCCCCCCCATCCCCTCCTGGCACAGGGAAAGGGGGTTCGGCAGCAGAGCAGGGAAAGGCAACCCACGCCGTCCTGTGCCAGACCCACACCGAGCCCATGGCACCCTGTGCCAGACCCACATCGAGCCCAGACCATCCCCTGACCCACACCGAACCCACGCCATCCTGTGAGACCCATGCCAAGCCCACACCATCCTGTGCCAGCCCCACATCGAGTCCACGCCATCCCCTGCCAGCCCCACACTGAGCCCATGCCATCCCGTGCCAGCCCCACACTGAACCTACGCCATCCTGTGAGAACCCACGCCAAGCCCACACCATCCTGTGCCAGATCCACACCACCCACTGCCAGCCCCATGCCAGCCCACGCCACCCCCTGCCAGCCCCACACCATCCCGTGCCAGCCCCATGCTGAGCTCCTGCCACCCCCATGCTCAGCCTGTGCCACCCTGTGCCACCCCCATGCTGAGCCCACAGCAGCCTGTGCCAGACCCGTGCCAAGCCCATGCCATCCCCATGCCAAGCTCCTGCTAGAGCCACACTGAGACCACGCCACCCTGTGCCAGCCCCATGCCATCCTGCACCAGACCCATGCCATGCCCCTGCTATCCCACACCAGACCCACACCATCCCATGCAAGATCCACACCAAGCCCAGGCCATCCCCCCCCCTCAGGACCACCCCAACCCCCCCAAGCCGCCCCCCACCCACGCCAAAACACCCAGCACATGCCACCCATGCCATCTAGTGGGGTCAGGCCAGAAGGCAGCCGCGCACCCCCTCGTGCACCCAGGGGGTGCCCACCCTTCCCACGCCGCAGCAGAGCCCTGTGCCCCCCCAGGGACACGCCGAGCATGGGGCACCGTCCTGGCATGGGGGGGGCGAGGTGAGGAGCCCCGGCCCTCGGGTGCAGCCGCATCAGCTCCGGCTTTATTGCAAAAAGAGTCCGTGGGGACGCGGGGACGCAGACACTCGGGGATGCTGGTGCCACGCAGGGTCCTGGCCCCGCTCGCTGCTGGCACGGCCCCTGCAGAGGGACCCTGGCACGGGGGGCGGCAGTCTGCGGTGCTAGGAGGGGCGGTGGCCACTGTGGGTGTCCCTGCTGTCTCCTGCGCCGAGCTTGGGGCTGACAAAAGGGTCCAGGCTGGTGGGTGGGGGCGACAGGTGCTGCGTGTCCTGGACACTGGGAGGAGGGTCCCCACGGGGCTGCAGGACGGCACCCATTTCTCGATCCCATGGGGCAGAGGTGTCAGGGTGGTGGGGGCTGTGGTCCTCAGCCGCATTGTTCTGGGTCGCCTTGCTGTCCCCCTGGCCAGTGACCACACTGTCCCCACTGAGCAGCCCATCCTGCTGGGGCCGAGCCAGGGCTGGGCTCGTGGCAGCTCCTCTGTCCTCTGGCACCTCGTCCCCGCCAGACGGTGCTGGCCGAGCCGCCCTCCCAGTGCTGGGATCCTCCTCGGCAGCCACTGGCGTGACTTGCTGGTGGCACATGGGGCACGTGTCCTGCACGTAAAGCCACTTGCGGAGGCAGGCAGCGTGGAAGAAGTGATTGCAGGGAGTGACGACGGCCACCTGCATGTCCTGTAGGCAGGGAAAGGATGTCACCCGGTGGGTGGGGGACTCCCGCGGCTGCCCAGAGCAGGGGTGCTGGTGTGGGGAGGGGGCTCACCTGGAAGCAGATGGCACAGACATCGTTGTGGTCCTGCAGCTGCCCACCTGTGGCCCGGGGCAGGGAGTTGATCTTCTTGGCAGCCTCGCGGCGCAGCAGAAAGCTCCTCCAGCCCGACTGAGCGCGCAGCCAGACGTTGAAGTAGGAGTGGATGATGATGACGGAGGCGCCCATCCAGCTCCACTCCCCGAAGAGGGACTCCCAGGTGCCGTAGCCCACCACACAGACGGCCACCAGGAACTCCAGCACTCGGCTCACTGCATTCACACAGTAGATGATCTCGTCCATCCGCTCCAGCGGCGTGTCCTGGAGCAGCTCCACCATGAAAAGGGCGTAGATGAAGAGGGTGCCCATCACCTGGCAGGCAGCAGGATGGTGCCTTGTTGACCGGGTAGCAGACCGTGGCACCCTCACCCAGTGTTCCCAGCTGGGGCTGGAGGAGGGTGACTGGGGCAGCAGGTTGTGGGCATGGGATGTGCGGGGACACCCACTCCAGGGGGACCAGCGAGACCCCAGGCAGGGGGAGCGGGAGCTGCCATACCTGCAGAGAGGTAAGCATGCAGCTGGAGACCAGGATCAGCAGCCAGAAATCCAGGTGGAAGAAGTGGGCAATCTTGTAGGCCATGAAGCAAGGGAAAACCAGCAAGAAGAGGCACATGCTGACGCCGCGGAAATGCTTCCAGGGGCTCCTAGGGGAGGCACAGCTCAGCAGGGCTGTGCCCATCCTGGGAGCAGCGCCCACCCCCCAGGACCCCTCCTCCTCCAGCACTGATTCTGCCCAAAACCAGGCAGCGAGGACCTGAGGCGGCAGGAGCACAAGGAGGACACGGGACCCAGTCTGGCTCTCCCCTGACGCATGGGCAGGAGGACCCCTGCCGCTCCTCCCTGCTGCCCCCCAGCATGGGGGGCTGGATCCTGATGCTCTGCCTCCCCCTCCCGGTACCTGTTGCGGGAAGCCCCCAGCGCCAGCACAATGGGATCAGCTATCTCGATCATGGACTGCAGCGTGGAGGTCACCACGATGAAGAGGATGATGCTGAGGAGGAAGGTCCGCTGGAGGATCTGCAGGTCGAGCAGCCCTGTCTGCAGCGCCAGCAGCAGCAGCGTCACACCCTCCGTCACACCCCTGCCAGGAGCGGGGTGTGAGGCCGGCAGCCACAGGCACGTGCCACCACGTGTGCCATGCCCTGGTCACCCCTCTGGGATGCACCCTGTCCCCCAATCCCCCACGACACACCCCATCCCCCCCGCCCCGTGCTGGGCTGGGAGGAGGGCTGCCTGCCCGTGACCCCCGCCTGCCCCTGCCCCCTGCCGCGGGCTCACCTGTGCATGACGTTGCCGTTCTGGAAGGCACCGAAGCCCAGCAGGTAAAACTTGCAGAGGTTGAGGACACCCAGGGCGAGGTAGGAGACGGTGAAGGTGAGGCCGATGAGGGAGTACGGTGTGCCACAGCACTCGGCCGCGCTGCCGGGCAGCCCGCAGTGAGTGCGGGGGCTGGCAGGGGCCAGGCAGCACAAACCGGAGCCCCAGCCCCTCCTCATCCTCCTCCCACAGCTGTGCCAGAGAAAGGCTGAGCTCCCCCAGCTCCTACCTGCCGCTTGTCCCTACCTGCTGAGGAGGAGGAAGAGGAGGCCCTGCTGCGCCAGGGGACTGCTGGAGGAGGCAAGGAAGGAGGAGAGCTGGAGGAAGAACAGCACCAGCCAGAAGACGAGGAAGAGGAGCGGGATGGCCAGCTGGCTCCAGAGGGACATCCCCAGTGCGACCAGCCGGTACACCTCCACCGCCTGTGGGACCAGGGCGTTCAGCAGGGCTCCCCCACATCCCACCCCATGCCTGGGGGCAAGGGGGGTGCGGGGGGCCCAGCCGTGCAAGCGGGCAGCCCTCCAGCCAATGCCGCATCAAGCTGGGCTCAGCATAGGATCCCCCAGCCTGCAGCCCCCTGTCCTGCAGCCCCCATCCCGCAGCCCCCTACCCTGCAATCCCCTGGCCTGCAGCCCCCTGGCCCTGCAGCCCCCTAACCTGCAACACCCTACACTGCAGCCCCCCATCCCACAGCCCGCCATCCCACAGTCCCCCTGCCTGGCAGCCCCCTGTTCTGCAGCCCCCTGCCCCGCAGCCCCCTACTCACACTCACCTGTGCAATTTCCCGGCAGGCAGCAGCAGCCAGCTGGAAGGGGACAAGGATGTGGGAGCCGAGGATGTAGAGCACCTCCATGGCGGTGAGGGTGGCGGCGAAGGTGTTGAGGACAGGCAGGACGTGGAGGGGGAGGCCGCAGAGGCGAGCCAGCACGGGCAGCAGCGGGGCACCGAACAGCCAGGGCTGCCGGCTCCGCATCAGCAGGGAGCAGAGGGCGCACAGGCAGAGCTGGCCTGCGGGGGGGACGGGGGCGCCTGGGCACGCGGCGGGAGATGGGACCCCCGTGCCCCCTCCCTGCCCGCACTGGGCACAGCCGCCTCTCACCGGCAGCCGGGCACCGGCCGGGAAGCTCAGCCCTGCCCCCCGGCAAACCCTGCGGCTGCCCTCACCCTGGCACAAGCGGCACCCCGAGACCACCCAGCCCCTTCCCCCGCAAGTCCCGGGGCAGCGGGGGCAGATAAACCCCCTCAGCACTCGCCACCCCTCTGCTCTGTGCCCAGCGACGCGGGTGACCCAGCCGAGCCGTGCCATCGCCACCCAGCACACTGTCCTGCAGGCGATGGCTCCGGCAGCTGGGTGGGCACCGGAGACCCCCACCCTGCCCAGTGCCACCCCCCGTCCCCTGGCAGGGTACATCGTGAGGGGGCTGGGACCCCCCCAGCTCACTTGCAAGGGTGGTGGCGAAGGAGCTGAGCGCCACGGGGTCACTGTACACGGCGCCCTGGAAGCCGTACTCCAGCTCCTGGCGGACGAAGTCCCTGCAGGGAGAGAGGCTCAGCCCTGGTGCCCCCCCCGTGCCCCGGCCCGGCCCCCTCAGCACCCCGGGCTCACCTGGCCACCGTGTGCCCCACGCCGAGCAGCAGCCCGGTGAGGAGGTGGAGATAGAGCTTCACCAGGGACCGCACCGGCAGCACCAGCACCACGACACACAGCAGGTGGCCTGCGGAGGGGGGACAGGGGGTGAGATGGCCCTGCCAAGCCCCCCGCCAGTTAGGCAGCCCTCGTCAGTGACACGGCTGTCACCGCGCTCAGCGCTGGGGCCACATGGGTGAGGTGGGGCACCGGGCCCACAGCTGTCCCCCCCCACCGCCAAGGGACGCACGGTGCTGGGGACGTGGGGGCCCCCCAGCTCTGGGGACAGCGTTACACTGGGTAGGGGTCAGCAGGGGACCCCCAGCGTGGGCGGCCCTCAGGGTGTCCCCTCATGTCCTCAGCATGGCCGTCCCTTGGGGTGTCCCCTGCATGTCCCAGCCTGGCCAAGCCCTGGGGTGTCGCTTTGTGCCTCCAGTCTGTCCATCACCTGCGTGTCCTTTCATGTCCCCAACCTGCCAATCCCTGGGGTGTCCCCACCATGTCCCCAACCTGCCCATCCCTCGGCGTGTCCCCACCATGTTCTCAACCTGTCTGTTGCTGGGGTGCCCTCACCATGTCCCCAACCACCCTTCCCTGGGGTGCCCCACCGTGTCCCCAAACTCCCATCCCTTGGGATGTCCCTAACCTATCCGTCCCTTAGGGTGTCCCCACCCTGCCCACCT
The DNA here is from genome assembly GCF_023634085.1 of Falco cherrug. NCBI lineage: Eukaryota > Metazoa > Chordata > Aves > Falconiformes > Falconidae > Falco > Falco cherrug. The sequence goes on from NC_073697.1 coordinate 38,517,791, forward strand.
CTTAAGGTGTCCCCTGGAGTCCCCAGCCTGCCCATCCCTGCGGTGTCCTTTGTGTCCCCAACCTGCTCACCCGTCAGATGTCCCCTGGTGTCCCCACCCTGCCCATCTCTTAGGGTGTCTGCACCCAGCCCACCCTTGGATGTCCCACCATGTCACCAACCTACTCGCCCTGGGGTGTCCCCAGCTGTCCGCCCCCCACCCACCCTTGGGATATCCCCACCATGTCCATCTGTCCCCCTCCCCCATCCATCCATCCCTTAGGGTGTCCCCCGTGCCGCCCTGCTGCCCACCCCAGAGTGTCCCCTGTGTCGCCCCCTGCCCACTGCTGGGATGTCCCCACCATGTCCCACTCCTGTCCATCCCTTAGGGCGTCCCCTGTGTCCCCTCCTGCCCACCCCTTAGGGTGTCCCCAACCTGTCCATCCCTTAGGGTGTCCCCTGTATACCCTCCCGCCCATCCCGAGGTGTCCCCCGTGTCATCCCCTGCCCACTGTTGGAATGTCCCCAGCATATTCCCATCCTGCCCGTCCCTTAGGGTGTCCCCGGCCTGTCCGTTCCCTGGGATGTCCCCACCATGTCCCCCTCCTGCCCATTCCTTGGGGTGTCCCCACCCTGCCCATCCCTTGGGGTGTCCCCCAGCTGCCCACCCCGGGGTGTCCCCTGTGTCGCCCCCTGCCCACCGCTGGGATGCCCCCACCACGTCCCCCTCCTGCCCACCCTTGGGGTGTCCCCCCGCCGTGTCCCCCCGCAGCCCTCACCCAGGCAGTGCGCGGCGCGGAGCGCGGGGGCCCGGAGGAGCTGGGGGTCCCCGCGGCGGGGCCGCAGCAGCTCGCCTATGGCGGCCGCGTCCCAGCGGTACAGCAGGTCCAGCAGCGCCAGCCCCGGCACCCGCAGCGCCACGTTGGCCACCGCCTCCAGCCGCGCCATGGCCCGCGGGGCACGGGGGCACCGGGGGGACCCCCCCCGGCGCTGCCTCCCCCGGCCCGGCAGGGGGCGCCCGCCCCGCGCCCAGCAGCGGCCTGCCCGCCCGGCCGCCTCCCGCCGGGGCGGGCCGCGGGCCCCGCTCCCGCTCCCGCTCCCGCCGCCGCTCCGGTCCCTCCGCCACTTTCGCTTTCTCCCGCCCCGCCCCTACGCCCAGCGTGTAGCGCAGAGGCTTTGCGCCAGAGAGCTGCGCTGACGCTGCCCCCGCCATCTTAGAAGACGGCGCGGCGCTCCTTCCTGCCCTATGCCCTCCGCCATCTTGGGTAAGGGCGATGCGCCGGCGGCGGGGAGCTCGCCGTGGCTCTCCGCGGTGACGTCCCGCCCGCCGCCCCGCCCGGCCCCGCCCGGCCCCGCCTCAGCCATCTTGGGTGCGGGCAGGCCCTGAGGGCAGGCTCCGGCCGCCATTTTGATAGGGGAATGGGAGGGGCTGCGGGAGCCTGCGGGAGGCTGGGGTCCCCTGCCCCCAGGGGTCAGCTGGGGCCCTCGGGGGTTGCCCGGGGCCCTCGGGGGTTGCCCGAGACCCCCTGGGATCAGCTGGGTTCCTCTGGGGTCACCCGGGATCAGCTGGGGCTCTCTGGGGTGAGATGCGCTCCTTTGGGGTCGGCTGAGGTAATCTGGCCTCAGGCGGGGTCCTCTGGGGTCGGGGGAGGTCACCTGAGGGGGCTGGGGCCCTTTGGGATCGGCTGGAGGTCAGCGGGAGCTGGGGGGACCCCTGGGAATATCTGGGGTCCTGGGGGTCAGCCGGGGCTGGGGGGACCCGACGGCATCAGCTGGGGTCAGCGGGTGCCCTTGGGGACGGGGTTGCTGCGGGGTCCCCGTGAGCCCCTGCCCCGCTCCCATCCCTCCAGGGCCTCAGGGGCACAGAGGGACAAACTGGAGTGCCGTGGCGAGTCCCGTCACTTGTCACGTGGTGGGGGTCGTGGCCAGTCTGGCATGGCCCCCCGGGGACAGCTTGGGGCCAGGACTGTCAAACCAGGGGGAACAGACCCTCCTCTGGCTTTGGGGTGCACTGGAGGGTTGGGGGCAGCACAGCCCCACTGCCAGGGGCACCCTGGCCGTCCCCGGGGGACTGACCCCCAGGCCCAGGCCTGAGCAGTGGCATGTGGCTGGGGGGGGTGGGCAGGTGTCCTCGGCTGTCCCCATCCACAAGGGGGCCTGGAGACCCCAGACTGCTACAGGGAGACCCCTGAGACCCCGGGCTGCTTTTGCACATAGGTGCCCTGTGGCTGGGGGTGTGTGTGGTGGGGTGCTATGGGTGCTTTGAAAGCTCAGGGCTGATCTTTAAGAAAGAAGGTGGGAGCTGAAAGCACATGGAGGTCCCGGTGTGGAGCTGCTGTGGCCTAGGGACACCCCAGGCCTGTCCTGCCGTGGTCCTTTCTGGGTGCCCCCTCCCCAGTGCTGCTGCGGGAGTCTGGTGTCCCAGGGAATTGCTCAGCTCCTTGAGTCAGATTGGGACAGGGATGGTCAAAGCTCCAGCAGAGATGTGTCCCCCCAGGTGCGAGGGTGCATGGGCCCGGGGGTACGTCTGCTTTGCCAGGGGGGAAATCCTGTGAACCCCGCAGGCTGCAGCCTGTCCCCCCCAGCTCTTTTATTGGCACGTTGCCCATGGGTGAAGCTGATTTTCCTCCCGCTGTACCAGGCAGCAGAGCTGTGTGCCCCCCTTCTGGGGCTCTCCTCCTCCCGCTTCAGCACAGGGTGATTTGAGGTGCAACACCCAGTTTGGCCCAGTCTGCCACTTCCCTGCCAGGTCGGGCCAAGCCTTTTCTAGCTTATTACAGGCAGCAGCTGCACTCACCCTGCTCTGGGTTCATCTCTTCCTGCTCCTTCCTTTTCTCCCTGGGGAAAAGGATGGGACTGGGACAAACCTTGCCAGCAGCAGGACCCCCAGCCCTGCTTCCTGCTGGGATCCCACCTCAAACTTGTCCAGTTTCTGCTAGGTTTGGCTTTACCCCAGGCGGGGGTGAAGTGAGCCAGTGGGGGCATGGGCTTCTCCGTGCAGTGTGTGCCCCCGGGGGCCTGAGCAAGAAGTCAGACCTTGGAGTCAGGCCGCTCCCTGGTGCTCGCAGTCAGTACCCCTGGCTGCAGCTCCACAGGGCTTTATCAGCCACCCTCTTCTCGTTACCCCCACTGGAGAGCAGCCAGGACCCCCTACTCCAGGAGCTCCGCACCATGCGATGCCCCATGTCCCCAGACCCCCATAATCTGGAAAACCCGCACCCTGGGATCCCCAAGCATGGGACTCGGGACCCCATGTCCCAGGGTCCCCCCCAGCTGGAACCCTCACCCCAGAACCCCAGCACCATCTGACCCCCTCATGCCCCCGGGGGACTCCCTGTCCTGGGCCCAGCTGCAGTGGGCTGAAAGGGGACACATGTCCTGCTCCCGAGGCATTTCCTTGGTGCCTGTGGCCAGCGTGCGGGTGGCATCCCCTGTGCTGAGCCAGGGTGCTCGTGGCGGTGCTTGGGGGGGGCAGCTGGCTGAGAAGCTGCCAAGGAAGATGGCAAAGGAGGAGAAGCAGCTCCAGGCAGCCCCGGCCCAGCCCAGAGCTCCAGGCAGGAGCATCCCTGCTCAGAGATTGCCCGCCTCCCCCCCCCCCCGCCCCCCCTTGCAACAACCGGCCGCATTGGCCCTGACGCCCACCGTCCCCAGTGCCCAGGGCTGCACCCAGCCAGGTCAGAGCACCCATGCTGCTTCAGCACCCACCCCACACCACGTGGTCCTCCTGCTGGGGGGGGGGGGGTCAGGGTCCCTTGGGTGGGAGGGTGCTGCTGTTTGGCTTTGGCCTCGGGTAATGGGGTGAGACACCCACCCTCGGGTGAGTGGATTGCACTAGGTTGGATTAGATTAGCTCAGAACCAGAGACACACCCAGGTGAAGGAGGGAGGGATGGACAGACAGGTGGATGGATGAGGGATGGAGGAACGGATGTGTAGAGGGATGCAGGGATGGATGGATAGAGGGATGGAGGGATGGCTGGAGGGGCGGGTGGGCAGCTGGCTGAGTGCAGGGGGGCTGTTTGTTGCAGGTGATCTCGGCAGGGCCCCAAGACAAGGTTTGCTCCTCCAGCTCCTCGTCAGAAAGCGGGCTGCATTGGGACTGGCTAGGCCAGAGGGGGGTGCAGGGAAGGTTTGGGCAAACCCCACATGCAGAGAGGCACGGGGTGATGGGTGTCCCTTGTGTGGCAGCTCTGCTGTTTGGGGATGGCATGCAGACACCATCCTGTTTTGAAGGAATTTTTCACTGGCTGGCATTATTTGTTCAGTTTCATGGCTTGGCTTGGCTCTGCAGCCTGCAGTGAGGGCTCCTGCCTGCTGCTGCGAAGCTGATCTTGAATCACTTGGGGGTTTTCTGCTCCCCAACAGGAGACAGACGCTTGCCCGGACAGGAGCTGTGCTCAGTCTGGGAAGAGCCCTGGGGAATCGCGTGCTGACAGGAGCCATCGCTGGCTGTAACTCCTGTGTGTCTGCCAGCAGAGCCGGGATATTTGGTGGGGATGTGCATGGAGCTGTTCCTGCTGGCCTCATCCTCTTCCTGACCGTGGAATGCCATGACTCTGCTAGGGACCTTGGGGGAGAGGCTGCCCCTCGGCTATCAGCCAGTGGCTGCTCCCCGCCTTCATCCTTGCCTGGAGCTGTCTGCTGCTGTTACTGATGGATGTGGGATGGGGACATGGGGCCAGGGGCCAGCACAATGCTCCCCGGCAGGGGCTGTACCTCCCCTGCCCACCCCTGATGTTATCATATAACGTTGTGGTGCTGTCATGATAACATCGCTTGATGTTACCATGGGACCTCTCTCCACTGTTTTTCAGTGATTTCCGGAGTCTGGAGAGGTCCTGGTCGGCTGGAAGCTGGCAAATGCTGTCCCAGTTTTCAAGAAGGGTAAGAGGGAAGACCCTGATCATTGCAGCCTGTCAGGGTCACTTCAGTGCCTGGTAAAACGATGGAGAAGGTTATTCTGAGCGTGATTGAAAACCACTTGAGAGACAATGCAGTCATTAGTCATAGCCGGCATGGGTTCACAAGGGGAAGGTCCTGCTTAACCAACTTAATTTCCTTTTACGACAAGATCACCCATCTAGTTGAGCAAGGGAAGCCAGCAGATGTGGGGTTTGGGGAATTTTAGCAAAGCTTTTGGCACTGTCTCTCACAGTATCCTTCTGGACAAGATGTCCAGCACACAGCTAGGCAGATCCATCGTACCTTGGGCGAGCGATTGGCTGATGCGTTGGGCTCGACAGGGACACGGGACACGGCAGGCTGGCACCCAGTCATCAGTGGGGTTCTGCAGGGCTCCATTTTAGCACCAGTGCTCTTAATGTTTTTATAAATGATCCAGATACAAGAATAGAATATATATTAAGTAAGTTTGCTGGTGATACTAAACTAAGAGGAGCTGTGGGCTCCCTTGAGGGTAAAGAGGCCTTGCAGAGAGCTGGGCAATCACCAACTGTACAAAATTTATCATAGAATCACAGCACGGTTTGGGTTGGAAGGGACCTTAAAGCCCATCTAGTCCCAACCCCCTGCCATGGGCAGGGACACCTCCCACCAGCCCAGGTTGCTCCAAGCCCCGTCCAGCCTGGCCTGGGACACTGCCAGGGATGGGGCATCCACAGCTTCTATCAAGAGCAAGTGTTGGATCCTCCACCTGAGATGGGGTCATCCTGGTTATACATACAAACTGGTGCACAAGAGGCTGGAGAGCAGCCCCGCGGAACGGGATCTGGGGGTTTGGGTTGGTGGCAAGTTGAGCACGAGTCAACAGTGTGCCCTGGAGCCAAAGGGCCAGCCGTGTCCTGGGGTGCACCAAGCACAGCATAGTGAGCCCAGTGAGGGAGGTGACTGCTCCGCACTACTCTGCACTGGTGTGGCCTCACCTTGAGCCCTGTGTGCAGTTTTGGGCACCCCAATAGAAGAAGGACATCAAACTATTAGAACTGAACAGGCTTCTCAGGGAAATGGTCACAACATTCAAGAAGCATCTGGATGATGCTCTTAGTCAGATGGGTTAGTTTTAGGTAGTCAAAGAATTGTAGAAAATCTCAAGTTGGAAGGGACCCATCAGGATCATTGAGTTCAACTCCCTGCTCCTTACCCTGCTCCTCGCAGTGAGGTGGACTCAGTGGTCTTGATGGGTTAACTATGATTCACCACTTGTGCAACCTGCAGACGAGCCAGCTTCCTTCCTCCTCCCTGGCTGTTTCTTGGAACTGCAGAATCACAGCATGGTCGGGGTTGGAAGGGACCTCTGGAGACCATCTAGCCCAACCTCCTGCTGAAGCATGTTCTCCTAGAGCTGGCTGCACAGAGTTGTGCCTCCAGAGAAGGAGACTCAACCTCTCTGGACAGCCTCTTCCAGCCTTCTGTCACTTGCACCCTCAGCCACTTCTCCAGCATCATCCAGCCTTTTGGTGACAGGCATCGGGGAATGTCAGCCCCAGCTCACCCCTTTTCACAACACTGCAGGCCAAACCCTGACCACATCCTCTCATCTCTCAAGGTCCCGCTGGCTCTGAGTGGGCGAGTGCCTCTGTCCAATGCCATGCACAGATTTGGTGGTGCTGTATCCCTGAAAAACTTCATAAAAATGTAGGTAGGAAACAAAAGACTGAAGGCATTGTAGTCCGTGTCCACAGGATGTAGGAATGACGCAGTTGTGTTGATTGATAGAAAAGCAAAGTGCAGCCCAATAAATTAGTTATTATTATGCCAATATGTAGGACCATAGAATATCTTGAGTTAGAAGGAACGCATCAGGATCATCGATTCCAACTCCCCGCTCCTTGCAGAACTGCCTAAAACTAAACTACATGACTAAGAGCATCATCCTTGAACTTGATGGGCTTGGTGCCGTGACCACTCCCCTGCGGAGCCTATTCCAGTGACCGACCGCGCTCTCAGTGCAGAATCTTTTCCTAATGTCAAAGCTAAGACTGGAAGCCCAACCAGAGCTGCAGCACCGGGTTGAGCAGAGAAGGATGCTGACAGTGTCTACAAAATGCTGAGGAATACCGGAGAGGCTGCAGGTCTCTTCCAGGGCACAAAATACAGTTGCAGTACCAGGAGAATTCAGTCAGTCCCCCAGAGACTTGCAACTGCAAAACCAGGTTCAATGAAGAAATGATGCTCAAGGTCTCACACAGGACCTTTCCCTGCACCATGTCCTCAGCCACGCCGGGAGATGAGGCTGTCCATGAGTCCTGCTCTGCCAGTCCCAGACAATGAGCCTTGGCACAAGCAGGAGGAAACCCGGCATTGCCGGGGCTGGGGGGTCCAGGCTCTGCAGAGCCCCTTGACCATGCTCAGCCCTGCTGCTCCTCTCCCCTTGGGCTGGCCACATAGATGCGACTGGAGATAACCACTAAAATACAGCTCTGCTGCAGAGCCCACCATGCAGCCAAACCCAAAAGTCTTCCAAATGCAAAAGCCACACACAAAAAGTCCATTACATGGACACCTTAAGAAAAGGGTTTTCAATGGGAAAAATACGTGTTAAAAGGAAGTTAAATGGAGCAGTGAAAAGGGGAGGGCTTGCAGGTGAGGCGGAGAACTTGGAGCAGTGTGTGTGTGGCTGCAGGGACCCTCGCTGCCCCAGTGCACCTGGGGCTGCCTCCAGTTCGGTGCTGGCAGCCAGCTCCAGTAACTCAGCTGGAGCTCAGAGCGGGACAGGGATGGCACTGTCACTGCAGCTGGTGGTGGCTGAGCCAGGGGGCCCATGCCCTGGGGCGGGGAGTGGGGAAGGGGAAGAGCAGGGGAGGAGGACAATGAAGGTCTGCCCACCATGGGGCCACCACGCAGCCCCAGGGCCTGCCCTGTGCCCGAGGGGTGCAGGGTGGGCTGTGGGGAAATGTGCCCCCGGGGTTTTTGGCAATTCCTCCATCTGCCAGGAAACTGCTGTTTCTGCACATTTGAAGCTATTTCCAGTATCTGCATCAACCACAACGGTGGTTTGAGCCAACATGGGGAAAAAACCAAACCCAAAAGCCAGAAGTCCTGAAATACCACATCGGTGCTTCCAGAGCAGAGCACAGGCAGCCTGGGGGAAGGTACAGTGCCGGTGCTGGTGAGCTCTGTGCCACCGCTGACAGTGCTGGTGTCTTGCCACTGCACCTGGGGCTGGTGTGGGGTGACCCCAAGCAAACCATGTGGCAGCAGGCACAGACCCCCACTCTGAGGTTCAGCGCCAGTGGGGACCTCCAGCCCACACGGTGCCCGTTGCAGCCCCCAGCACAGTATGGGCACATGCAGCTTCCCCCGGTGCCAGATGGCAGCCCCCACGCCTGACCCGTCACAGATCCTGCTGGGATAGATCCATCCTCGTGCCCTCGGCGTGGCTTCCCGGCTGGGCAGAGCACTGCCCTGCTCAGCACCTGTGTAATGGTGCTGGTGGTGGTGATGATAACAGCCACCCTTCTCCTCGCTGCTAACAGTGCACTGCCAGCCCTGGGTGAAGCCCGCCTGCCCTCCCAGCAGATAAGGAGGGCGAGGGCTGGGGAGCTGGCTCCCTGCTGGGGTTCGGGGGTGCCCCACCATTTCTGTGTCTGAGGCTGCGAAACAAATTGCGTTTGAGATGCGCTTTGGGACAAAACCTCAGAGGCAGGGTCAGGGTCAGGGCCAGGGCCAGGGCCAGGCCATGGGGTAGGGGTCAGGGAGGCCCCAGTCCAGGGCTGGGACATGGCCGTGTGCCCTGCGTGTGTCCACTTGGGGCTGGGGGACACATGTGACGCCCTGGCTGGTGGCAGGAACTGGCGCCCACAAGCTGCTGTGGTGCCCAGCTGCTGGGTTCCCTTTCCTGGCGCTTTGGGCTGCCCTTGCCGGCTTGTGCCAAGGAAGGAGGCGGCTTATGCAAGGAAGCAGCTCCCTGTTCCGGGGATGGCTGCAGCGGGGCCAGACCTGTACGAGACCCTGCAGATCCGCTACCCACCCAGCCCTGCTCGAGGCAAGCCCAGTCCCACTGGGATGCTCTGGGCAGGAGCAGGCAGCTGGCTGAGCTGCCTCGGTTCCTCCGCAGCAGTGCTGGGGTCCCCCGGTGTGGCTCAGCCCCGGCTCGGGGCATCTCCTGCTTTGCTCCTGCAGCACCGGCGCCTGGGTCCCCTCCTGCTGCATCCCGCTGGATGCTGGGCACCATCCTGGCCATGGGCATGGCGGTGGTCCTGGCGCTGGGGGCTGCCCTGGCAGCCCTCATTTCCCTGTCTAAGTGCTGCCAGGGAGGTCCCGGGGAGCCTGGCTGGGGCCGGGAGCCGGCAGGAGCCTGCGGGCAGCCCGGGCACGGTGCTGCATGCTGACCCGCTGCCCTGCCCTTCCCAGATGTGCAGGGCCAGGCAGAACTGCGGGAAGCATGGGCACAGCTGGTGGCAGCCAGGGCCTCTCTGCTGCCTGACCCCAGTGGTGAGTGGGACCCTGGGCTGCCCCCAGTACCCCAAACCCTGCCCCTGTCCCCTGCTCATCCCCATCCCCAGCCTCTGCCTGCAGCCCCTGTCCTCCTCTCCTGTTCCCAGCCCCTACCTGCAGCCCCTGTCCCTTATCCCCTGCCCTCATCCTCATCCCCTGTCCCCAGCCCCTGCCCACAGCCCCTGTCCCCATCCTCATCCCTTGCCTGCAGTCCCCATCCCCTGTCCCCAGCCCCTGCCTGCAGCCCCCGTCCCCAGTCCCCAGCCCCTGTCCCTAGCCCCTGCCCGGGGTGTCAGGCAGCCCACAGACGGCTCCTCTCCCTGACCCCATGGCGGGTCTTGAAAGCCCCAGCGAGAGCCCGGCAGCAGCGCAAAGGCAGCAGGAGCAGCTCGGTAATGTCACTGGGGGGGATGGGGGGGGGACACCCATCCCTGGGCCACCCCAACCCGGGTGGCTGGCTCCATGGCTGCTACCTGCTTGCCAGGACGGTGGCTGCAGGGGCTGTCCCTGGGCTGGAAGTACCACCGGGGCAAGATCTACTTCTCGGTGGAGTGGAAGCCCTGGGAGGAGGCGGAGGTCCCCTCCTGCCCATGTAACCCCTGCCCGCGTCCCCTCCTGCCCATGTAACCCCTGCCCGCGTCCCCTCCTGCTCGCGTCCCTCTCCTGCCCATGTACCTTCTTGCCCGTGTGCCCCCTGCCCACACACCTCCTGCTTGTGCCACTCCTGTCCGCGCTCACGCCATGTCCCGCAGGACTACCTGGCACGGGAGGCGAGGGGAGGATCCTACTGGATTGGGCTGGTGGCCACAGGCCCCGGAGGCTCCTGGCGCTGGGTGGACAGGGCTGCCTACTCGCAGGCCCAGAGGTGAGCGGGGCTTGGGGCGGGGGAGTATGGCACCCCCAGCACCCCACACTGCCCTGCCTCGGCAGTTTCTGGGCACCGGGGCAGCCAGACAGGACGGACTATGGGCCATGGGGCCAGGAGAGCTGCGCCCAGATCCACCCCGTGGGCAACGGCCTCTGGAATGACCATAACTGCAACTTCACCTTCCCCTGGATCTGCAAGAAGGGACCTGAGTGTGACCTGACGCCGGCCACACTGCCAGCCCCACACCCCACGCCCCCGTGCCAGATGAGCCCCCCGGGGACCCCCTCTCCCCCCTGGGGCAGGGCAGCTCCCAGGCAAGCCCCCATGCCGTGCCGCCGCTGCCACCAGTGCTCCGGACCCTGGCACCATCCTGTGGCACTGAGAGCCCTTTGCTCAGCTCTGATTAAACTGCCCCTGCTGCACCTCCTCTGGCTGCCTCTCGCCCTCCCCGCCGAGGGGGCGTTGACTCCACGGCCCCCACAGACCCCTGGCACACGGTGAAGCCCCCCCCACAAGGCCCTCTGCCCGGCCCAGCCCACTTTGGGGACCTTTGCTGGCATCAACCACGGTGCCACAGCTCACATCATGGGGGTCCCACAAGTGCCGCAGGAGGGACAGACCCAGCTCCTCACCCTGTGAGCATGGTGGGAGGGGGTGGTGGGACCCCCCCTGTGCCTGCTGCTCCCACCGGTGTGCCTGGCTGCATCCCACTCAGCATCACGGCCAGAGACGTGCCGTGGCTGCAGCCTGGTGTCACCGGTGCCTGGTACTGCTCCCCAGGCGCTTCAGCTTCACCGGTGTGGTTATGGACAGAAGGAGTTTGGGGTCCTCTCCCCCCGGCAGCCCCTCCGCAGGGCCAGGCAGCACCCACCCCATCCCTGGCACCCCAGCAGTGGCAGGAGAGCTGGGCACACCGGCTCCTGGCTCCCCAGCTCTGCCAGCACCCAGAAACTGCCAGGGCAGGACCCTGCTGTGCCCTGCACACAGGTGCTGGCTCCTGCCACCTCCCAAGGTGTCACACATGTCCCCTGGCCCCCAGCAGCATTGTCTGGTGACAACCAACTCCCTGATGCCACGTCCTGCCTTGCCGCCTGTTCATTTAACCCCCCACCCCGGTGACCCTGATGCACCAGGGGCGGTTGTACCCTGCCAGCTGCCCTGTCCCCCCACAAGGTCCCTCCTGTCGCCTCATCTCTGCCATTCCGACCCACAGCAGAGAGGACCCACACTCTGCCCCCCACCCCCCACAGCACTCAGCTGGAGAAACCCCACTCCGGGGTCCCTGGTGCGGACGGGACAGAGGAACCCAGCGCCCATCCGTCTTGCAGGCTGGCAGGCAAGAGTTTTGGAGAAACCGGGGAGAACCATCTTTTTTTTTTTTGACATCCACTTGCAGCCCCGTGGAGCCGCTGTCCTGCGCACACGAAGCCATCTCAGCTCCAGGGAGATTTTTATGGGGATAGCTATTCGCACTCCCCAGCCCTCCCACGATGGCAGTAGGATAAATGGGTTTAAAACCTGCTCTTTGCTGGCTCGTTGCTCTTTATTCCCCAGCTGCTTTTCCCACGTCCATCCCACTGGGGCTTGGTGACCATCTCAGATCCGTCCCTTGTCTCTCCTCCCCGAAATACTGGGGGGTGCTGGGGTGGGGATGTCGATTGTAGCTCAACGGGGTGTTTTGATGCCCATCTCCCGGTCCATCGCTTGGAGGAAACGTTCATTGAGGAAAAGCATCTGTCCGTGGGGCAGGAGGTGATCCAGGAGGATGTCAGTGGTCTCTGGTCGGAGCAGGACATCAGCACCGGGGCCAAGCAGGCGCAAGGAGGTGAGCAGGCGGGGGGCCAGGCGGTGCAGGGTGATTTCGGCCAACGATAAATTCTCTTGGGGGTCACAAACCAAGGCGAAGGCCAGGGCTAACACCGACAGCCAGGCTACTGTCACCCTTTCAGGGAAGGGGTCTCCGGGGGGCAGCTGGAAAAGCCCTCCCGGGGCACCTTGTAGCGATATCGGCTCGTCGGGGAGCTGGGGGGAGGATGGGCATCCCGAGGATGACTGAAGCAGCTGGCACTGGGAGGCCACTTGCCTGGGAGAGAGGGGGGGGCACTGGTGTTAAGACCCCGCCAACCAGTGACAGGGTGACTCCCTCTTAACTGGGGGGACAGGGCTTGGCAGGACTCCTGGGGCTGTGGGACCATGGCCCCAGCGGTACCACTGAGCCCTGTCCCCCCAGAAGTTGGCTCTGGGGGGTCCCACTGAGCCCAAAGACACCCAGAAAGGGGGGGTGTCATACCCCTGGGGGTCCTGCAAAGCCCAGAAGCTCCCTTCCTCAAAAGAAGGGGTATCATGGCCATACGGGTCCACAGGGAGAGAGAGAGAGTGACTCGGACCTGGGGGTCCCACTGAGCTTGGGACTGCTAAAGCTGGGGTATCATGGCCCTGGGGTCTGGGATGGAGGGGGCTCATGGTCCCGGGGGTCCCACCCAGCCCAGCACCCCCAGGACAGAGATCCCATGGTGGGGAGGGGTCCCAGCCCCGGTGGTCCTGCCCAGCCCAGGATGGGGGTCCCACGGGGGATGGATCCCAGCCCTGGGGGTCCCACCGAGCCCAGCACCCCCAGGATAGGGGTCCCATGGAGGGGGGTCCCAGCCCTGGGGGTCCCAATGAGCCCAGTACCCCCAGGACAGGGGTTCCAGTCCCAGAGGTCCTACCGCGCCCAGCACCTCCAGGGCAGAGATCCCGCGGCGGGGGGGTCGCTATGGCGAGGAGATCCCAGCCCCGAGGGTCCAACCCAGCTCAGGAAGGGGTTCCCATAGTGGGGGGGGTCCCATGGCGGAGGGGTCCCCAGTACCTGGCCACAGCCAGCAGCTGCTCTTTGCGGCGAAGGCGCTCCCGTGGCGGCCCCGCGGGGGTCCCGGAGGGGGTCCCGAAGACTCGCGCGTACAGCACGCGGCAGGGGGCGGGGCCCGGGGAGGAGGCGCCCCCCGGCCCGCCCAGCGCCAGCAGCACGAACGCCCGCACCATGGCAAGGCGCCGCGACCCCAGCCCGCCGCCCGCCACGGGGGCGGAGTCAGCCCGACCTCCGCCGCTTGCCATTGGTCGGCGAGTGTTCCAGGGGCCTGCTCCGATTGGCGCAGCGCGCCGGAATGGTGGATGCGGAAGACAGCAGAGGCGACGATTGGCGGGGACCGGGAAGGGGCGGGAAGATTGGAGACCACCCACTGTACGTGACAGCGCCGGGTCGTGATTCGTCGAGGCTGCGCGGCCGGAAAGCTGATTGGCGGATAGGGGCTGGCGGGCGGGTCAGGGGGAGAAGGAAGTGCGGCCTGAGGGGTGACAGGGCCGGGGAAGCAGGACAGGGCCCCCCGGAGGGGGACAGCGCCTGGGGGAACACAGGATCGCCCGGAAGAGCGGCAGGACCAAGACAGGATCCCCCTGGACGTGTGTGGCAGCCAGGGTAGGGGTGCCCCCACCCCAGGCAGCACCACCCAGTTGTGCGACCCCCCGGGTCACCCCCACACCCCCTCCCGCCCCATGCACGGCCCTGGGGGTAGAGCTGCGCCCCCAGGCTGCCCCACGCCAGCCCCAGCGCAGGGAGCTGCTGGCATCACCCGGGGGCGGGGCCATGCAAGAGTAGGGGTCCCCATCAGGGCCCAGGCCACCCCACCTTACGGGGACACCGTTAAACACATCATTTGTCCCTGCCCCAGCTGCCAGCCCTGCAGGGAAGCCCCCAGCCCAGCCCTCCACCTGCAAACCCCTCCCTCCCCCAGGGCCCCGGGCAGGGGTGCATGGCAGGCAGGTATAGGCCCCCCCCACACACATGCCCCTTCACTTTGTGGCAGTCACAGAGCTGAGGACACAGGTTACTTCTGGCTCCCGAAGGATTTATTAGCCAGGAGTATGAAAAACACTCAACACAACATAAAACTTTAACAAGACAAACAGGTGCAGCACGATGGTGGCAGCCCCCAGCCAAGGAAACATCTCCCTCCCCTCCAGCTCACCCTGCTTTGGCAGGCAAGTGCTTGACCCTATGGGACCCTGCCCAGCTCCAGAGTGGGGGGACAACCCTCCATCCCCCAAAGTTCACCACAGCTGGCTTAAAAAAAAACAAACTACTTTAAATAAGGGGGGGAGGGGAAGGGAAACAAATCCCAGCCACCACCAAATAAACCCCCCAACCAAACCCAGGCTGATGCAGTCTGTGACTATTACAACAAGGGGTGCACCTCCTGCAGCACCTGCTTGCCTCTACCCCAAGCAGAGAAGGGCACCCACCAGCTGCAAATGAGGTTTAAGTGCTTTTCTGGAACAGTTCTGGTTAAGCCCCTGAGGGTGGGGGTGGGAAATCCTTCCCAGCTCCATACCCCCTCCCCAGGGATCAGGGAGGGATATGCTGCAGCCCCGTGGCTTTCCCAGAGCTGGCACAGGCTCCCCGCAGCTCCGGGTGCAAGAGGAAGGGCTGGGGGGCTGCCCCACAGCATGCCAGCCTACTGCCAGGGAGGCAAGAGCTGGGGAGGCAGCTTGCACCCACCACAGCTCTGCACACCCTCCCCAGAGCAAGCCTGAACCTGGCAGTGACTTACAGCCTGGATGGAGCAGCCCCAGGCACCCCCACTACAGCCCCCACTTAAGGTAAAACCTAACCCCATTTTTTACCCTCTTTAGGGTAAAAAAAAAAAAAAAAAAAAAGTAAAACCACAACCATACCCCACCCCGCCACTACTGAGGCACCCTGTGGAGGAGGGCTGGGGGTGGCCAGGTTTTGAGCTAGGGGATGTTGCCCAATGGCAGCCCCTGGGGAAGGTGTGGGGCTGTAGATGCCCCCCAGGGCAGGTGGGGGACTGGGGGAGGTCCATCAGAAGTTCTTGAGTCTACTGTAGAGCTCCCGCTTGCTGCGCTCGCCTGCCCAAGTGCGGCTCTTCAGGCGGAACTTGCACAGATCCTCCTTGAAGTCCTTGTGGTGCATGGGGCGGTAGTCCTGCGGCTCGCAGTGTGTCTGGGCACCCACGGCCCCATCAGCACCCACCATGCAGCCCCCCCCAGGCCCCCCCCCCACCCCTCCGGAGGGTCCCATCATTAGGGAGGATGCTGAGCCAGACCCCTCCTTCCCCCCCAGGGCAGGGTTTGGGGAAGGGGATGTTTTCCCACCCCCCAAGCCCTTGTCCATCTGCCAGGGACCCCCTTCCCAGACTTAGGGGGCAAAGGTGGAGGGGCTCACCTGGTACTGGGGGAAGAACTCCCGGTACCCTCCCTTCAAGACATAGAGCTCAGGGTAGTGGAGGTGGGGGTACTCATTACAGGCTCGGTCCTTCTCCCTGACAAACCGGCACCTGCAGGAGGGGAAGGTGCTGTAAGGACTATCACCAAGCCAGGATCTGGCCATGCTGGGGGGTCTGGCAAATCCCAGCGTCCCCCCCAAACTGCCCCCACTCACATCCTGGGCCCCCTCTCAGAGGAGAACTCGCAGTGGAAGATGACGATCACCCTCTTGCTGGCATCAAAGGGCACAATGGGCTTCTTCAGCAGGAACTCCTCCACATCCTGCTCCATCGGCAGGTTGATGGCTCCCTGGGAAGGGAGACTAGGCACCTTCATCCCTCCCTCCCTCTAGTTTCATCCAGGGGGGGCCTCACAGTATGCTTCCCCCAGCCACCAGCATCACCCCATCTACTGACCCACCATCACCCTTCCTCCTCCCAGTGGGGGCCCAGCACCTTTGAGGAGGGTGCTCAACCCCTCCAAAGGTGCTGAGCCCTCCCCCCAGAGAGGGTGCTCAACCCCCTGGGAGGGGGCTCAGTCCCTCCTGCAGTTTGATGGGTTTGAGGGTCCCCCAGCCCAGCCCCAAGGGGTGCAGCAGCGGTTCTGACCTTGATGTGGCCTCCTTCGTACTCATAGGGGTACCTGCAGTCCACGATCACGCAGCTCTCAATGAGGCTGCTGAACTGCCCCGTCAGCACCGCCACCATCTGTGGGGGCAGCCCGTCAGCAAGTTGGGGGGCCACGGGGGGGCAGGCAGGCAGCCCCACAGCAGGGTTTGGGGGGAAGGCTGCTGCTCCCTTACCATTTCAGGGGAAATGTACTTCAGGTCCTGGTGCTTCCCCTCCACCGTCTGGAGGAGATAAGCCTGGAAGAGAAAGGGGGTGTGCTGGGTCAGGATCCATTGCCAGGGAGTACGCCCAGGGCTGTCACTCACACCCCCAGCTCAGAAGACCCCTGCCCGCCTTGCAGGGGTGTGTATATGTGTGTGTGCGCGCAGTCTGCCCAGGAAAGATGCAGCAGCTGCACAGTGCTGGCACTGGAGGAGCAGCAGTCGGGCTCTTGGGGTGCACTATGGGGGCTGCAGGCTGGGAAGTCACAGCCCCAAGCCCCCTTGCCCCCAGCTCAGTCTGGGCCCTTGCAGCGGCGCAGCAGACAGTCCTGTTTCAGGGGAAGGGGGGCAGCATCCCCACAGCCTTACCTTGGAGAAGTCCCCAATGAGCTCCTGGTGGTCGTTGGCCAGCAGGTTCTCGATCTCCTCCTGGCAGAAGGACTTAGAACGCAGCAGCCGTGCCTTCTGTAGGGACACAAACCAGAGGCACCCGCTGTCGGTGAGGGCTCCAGCAGAGCCACGGCATGGGGCGGTCCCTCCACAGACAGGCTGAACCACAGCGAGGACACCTCAATCCAAGGTTTCCTCATCACCCACCGGCTCTGCCGCCTCCTCGCCAGGGGTACCGGCCACACTCCTCCGCCGCTTGGCCTTCACGGGGGTGTCCCTGTCCTGGGGCCGGTCTATCCGCTTCAGGATGGGCCTGATGACGCTGCTGGGCATCGAGGGCGAGCGGAAGAGCTGCCGGCACTTGCTGCGCTTTGTGCGACACTGTGTGGGAAGAGAGCCCATGTTGCTGCCTGGGGGTCTGCATCCCTGCCCCCCAGCTCCCCTCAGCACCGTGAGGGCAGCACACGGGGACAAGGGTCCCACACCACCCAGGATGAGCCCACAGCCCCTGAGCTAGTGCTGCTCACCAACCAGCCTCTTCACAAGGGACCCTCGGCCCCAGACCCCACCTTGGAGATGCTGGGGGGGAGCCTAGGGCTCCATCCACCCCACCCACGGCTGCCACCTACCAGCTCTGTCTCCTCCTTCCTCACCAGTGGTGCGGTCAGCAGGTTCTCCATCCCCTGTGGCACATCAGCGTTGCTCTGCCAGGGCAGCAGCCAGGAGGGCCACGGGGGAGAGACAGAGGGCAGTGTGAAGGGGACGAGTACTCCCTGCAGGCACTTCCCACCCTCCTGGGCAGGGATGGACCCCATGGCCAGGGTCCACCCAACTCCACTGGTGGAGGAGCCTGCCCTACCTTCATCTCCTCATCATCCAGGATCTCCATGAAGCCATCATCTTCCTCCTCAGACATGGAGGAGGTCAAGGAGCACCGGCGCAGTATGATGGGGCTCTCTCCTTTGGGGACATTCTCCTTCTCTGGGGTGTCAAACTGGGGAGGACACGGTCCATGGCTCAGCAGTGGGGCCAGCCCCACTTGAATCCAGGCTGTGACACCCCAGCCCCTTGAGCACCCACATCCATAGGGTCACCAGGGCAAAACACAGATTGGAGCAGCAGGTCCCAGCTCAGCAGCCCCAACCGCCCCAGTGCCCCCTGGAGCCCCCCATCCCCTCTCACCAGCAGGCTGGGTGCGGAGCCGGGTCTCTGGGCGAAGGAGTCCCTGCCCGCAGCCCCATCACTGGCAGGAAGCTGGCTGCGCTGACCCGGCCTCTGTGGCTTCTTAAAGACAAACCCTTCCTACGGTGGGGGGCACAGCATTAGCACCCCTCTGCCTCTTTCCTGCCCCCTCCCCGGCCTTGCTGCCTCCCCCTTACCTTGTCCTCAGGCTCCCTCCGGCCCCCGTCCTCGCTGGCCCTGCGGCTGTTGAACTCCCGGGAGTGGGAGATGTTCCTCAGGACCGGGCTGGACCCCTGGAGCTGTGTCTGTGGGGCAGGCAGGGGGGTGAGAGGTGCTGTACGGCCCCTGCTCTCTCCAGCGCCAGCCCCCTCCTCCTCCCAGCTCAGCCAGGGGGGCTGCAGGAACCGGCACTCCCCCTGCTCAGCCCTGCAGAGCCCCAGGGACTCACCGGCAAGGAGCTGATCCTCTGGATAAAGAACTTGTTGCTGCAAGAAACGGAAAGAAAAGGATCAAATGAGAGAAGGTGCTCTGGACTGGCAGCATCCCCCCCACCACCACCCCTGTCATGGGCTGGCACAGCCCCGTCTGTCCCCCGGGTCCCCACAGTGGCATGTTGACCTCCCCAGAAACAGCCTTCCAAAGGGCTCCGGGGATAAAACTCCTCCAGGCACCAAGAAACACCGATGGCCTGATCCAGACCCTGGGAAGGGCATGGGGACAGCCTGGCTTTTGGGGCTGGGGGCATGGGGACAGCCAGGGCACAGGGACAGCCAGGCTTTGGGGGCTGGGGGCATGGGGACAGAGATCCTTCACGTACTCTTTGAGAGCTCTCCTGCACTCCAGCACTGCTTTCTCGAAGCTGTAGGTAGAGAGGGCAGAGAGGGGGATGGCACCCTGTGCCACAGCACCAGCAGCCCCAGCCCTTACAGTGCCCCCACCCCACACAGGGGCCAGTAGCACCCAGGGGGTGGGGTGAGGGGGACAAGCAGCCAAACCACCAGGGCTTTCAGCCACACAAAGAGTTAAAATCCCATCTGGACACCGCTGGGCTCGGGCTGGGGGACCCCAGTGCCGGGTTTTGGGGGGAGCAGCATGCCAGGGTGGTCCGGGCACTCCGCTGACCTCGCTCCACACCCAGACAAAGCCGGCGGCAGCGGCGCCGCTCTCCACCTGTATGTAAATACGCCCGCGGCGGGGATGCTGGGGGATGCTGGCGATGCTGTCGGTGCTGGCCGGCAGCCATATGGGACCGGCACTTTGCTGAGCACACCCAGCCCACGGCGGCCCCGGCGTCACCATCTGCCCCCGGTTACTCATTCACCCGCACATCTGCCGACCACACTCCACCAACGGCCGGGGGGCAGCACATGGGGGGGGGGGGGGGGCGGGGGGCAGGCAGAGCCCCTTGCCCCTGCACAGGGCAGCACTGCTTATGGCTCAGCCCTGCACACCTCCAGCCCACACAGCAGCACCCCAGCGGGGTGCTCAGCACTCTTGTCCCACTGCATGGCGAGGCAGCCGGCACAGCTTGGAGCAGGATCCGGCCCGGCCATGGCGAGGCAGCACTATGCGGGTTCCTGCTGCAGCTGTGCAGAGCAGCAGCACAGACAGCCCCGGGGCGGGGTGGTCCCCCACCCCCCCGAAGTAGATTTGGGGTGATGTGGGGGGGGCAGAGCCCCCCAGCAAGGCTGGGGCAGGATGGGAGCAGGCGCTGCAGCAGCCACACAGGACAAGAGAGGGACACGGCATGGGGGGCACTCACGCTTCCTCCAGCGCCGTGGGGTCCTCCTCCCCGGGGGAGTCCAGCCCCACTCCTGCGGGAACAAGGGGCAGGGGTAGCACGAGGGGGGGGGGGTGATGCCCTGCCCCAGGGCCCCTCCGGCACCGCACCAGCGCCCACAGCGGGCCCCGTTGCAGGATGCAGCCTGGCAGAGGACACCTCCCCCCCCGCCCCCCCCCCATCCCAGCTGTGCTTCCCCAGGACTCCAGCCAGCACTGGGGAGGGGGCCACCCACTGTGTGCGCATGGGGGCCCTCAGCCAGCCCCCCCCCCCCCCCCCCCCCCCCAGCGCAGCACCGGGAGTGGCACCGACCCTGGGAGCACCCATCCTGGCCAGGATGTCCCACACCACCCTGAGCAGGGACCCCGCTGGGGTGGTCCATGGCTGAGCCCTGGGAGAGCGGGGCTGGGGGCTCTTTGCCCGTGGCCTCCCCAGGAAGGAGCCGCAGTCGGAAGCACCGGGGAGGAAGTCCCAGTTTGAAGCAGGCGCGGGCTCAGCGCCCGGCAGGACTGACTCACGGGGGTGGGGCCTCGCACACGCACCCCAAGAAGCCCCCCACCTCAAACCCCCTCCCTACCTCCCCAGCCACTCGGCCAGGTCCCCTTCCCACATGCAGGGACCCCTTACCCACACACCCACCACGCCATCGCCAGATCCCCCCTCCCCAAACCACAGCTCCCCCCACAAGGCCCAAAACTCAGCGCGGGGGGGTCGGGGGGGCTGCAGCAGCACCCACCACTCACCCGCGTCCATGGCCTCGGAGGAGACGGAGTCCCGGGAGGGGGCCGAGGCTACCCCATGCTTCGGGGTGTCCCAGGGGCTGCGAGCAAGGCAGGGGGGTCAGCCCGGGCGAGGGGGGGTCAGCCCCCGGGGATCCCCGGAGTGCCCCGAGGGGGGGGGGGGGGGGTGTTCAGCCCATGGGGAACCCCGGGGTGCCCCAAGGAGGGGGGGGGTGGGGCGCGTTCAGCCCATGGGGGGGTTCTGAGTGCCCCGGGGAGGGGTGTGTGTGATCAGCCCATGGGGACCCCCGGGGTGCCCCGGGAGTCTGTGCTCAGCCCGCCAGAGGGGTGTCAGCCCGTGGGGACCCCCGGGAGGGTGCAGAAGTAGCTGCGGAAGTTAAGAGGCCCCCCAACACCATCTCCCCAGCTGCCCTCCCAGGCCCCGCTCACCTGCCCAGCCCCGCCAGATTGCCCATGTCCCGGGCCAGCGTGGTGACCGGGGACGTGACCGGGGACGGGGACGTGCCCGCCAGTCCCCGGCGCCCGGGGCCGCCCCGCGCCGCCATGCCCGGCAACCCAATTAGCGATCAATTAACGCGGAGGTTCGGCCGCCGGTTCCGACGGGGGGGAAGGGGGGGAGGGGAAGGGGGGCGGGTAAGGGGGGCCGCCGGTGCCCGGGAAAGGGGCACGACGGTTCCGGAGCCGCTGCCGCGGCCGGTAGGAGGGCGGGCACGCGCCTACGGCCGCCCCTATTTATATTCGAAAAATAACAGGGAGCGGCGCGGCGGCAGCCAATGGGCGGGCGGGGCGGGGCCTCGGCGCGGCGGGGGGGCGGGCGGGGGATAAATGAGGAGTGGGGGTATGGGGGGGGGCACATGAGGGGTGCGGGGCTGGGGGGGGCACGTGGGGGCTTACATGGAGAGTGCGTGGCTGGGGGAGAGACGGCTGGGGAGGACAAGACTGGGGGAGCATGGAGGGCAAGTGGCTCGGGGGGGGCCATGGCTGGGGGTGACATGTAGGGGTACATGGCTGGAGGGGACATGGTTGGGGGGTCGCATGGAGGGCACATGGCCTGGGGGGGCACGCGGCTGGCACATGGCCGGGGGCTGCCCGGCAGGGCGCAGAGCTGGGTGAGCGGTGGGTGTGCAAGGGTAGGCACAGGTGGGTGGCTGGGAGCAACGGTGTGGCCCTGGGGGGTCCCGGTGTTTGGCCACGGGCCCTTCCTGGCTCCCCCACCAGCCCTGTGCCAGTTGCCAGGCTGGGGCGGGGGGGGGTGGGGCGCGGTGCTGGGGGAGTGCTGGGCTCAGCCCCAGTATGATCTGGGCTCAGACTGGGGTCTAGCTGGGACGGGGGCCACACTGCCCACCCCTCTGCCCTGGGGTCCCCGGCTGGTGCCCCCCCTGCTCCTCCTGCCTGTGCCAAAGCCACGTGCCACGGTGCTGCTCACTGCCCTGTCCGCCCAGCCCAGTGTGCCCCCTCCCCCAGTGTCCCCCCAGACTGGTGTCCCTCCACCCTGGTGTCCCCCACCCCGGCACAGACCTCTGTCTGTCTGCCTGGGGAGGGGTTCTCCAGCCCAGCTGGGGGGTTTCAGATGGAAAGCCCGGCGGGAATGCGTGGGGGGGCTGCGGCCTGGGTGGCCATCCTGGCCGGTCACCCATTGTCCCCAGCCCCATTCTTCCCTTTCAGAAGAGAAAAGAAAAGGGGGTGGGGGGGTAGCCAGGGTGGAAACCCCCTCCCCAGCCGAGGCAGGGGCAGATGCGGGGGCCCCACCGTCTCCCATGACACCCCCATAGTGGCCAGATCCTGCTCCCCCAGAACCTGTACAAGGCATGGGGGTCCCACATCCCCTCCCTCAGCGATGCCAGGCACATCCCAGCACATTCCAGTGCAGTGGGGCTGGGGGGTTGGTGCTGCCATGGGCTGGGGGACCCCGGGGTCCCGGGCCCCCCAGCACTTCTGGGTGGCTGTGGGATGTCCTCCCTGGCCACTGAGGGCTTTAATTACTTCCAGCCACACGAGGCTGGGCTGGGGGCCATGGGTCACGGCTCAGGACAGCTTTGGTGGCTGCCCCGAGCCCGCACTGGGGGCCTTGGGCAGGGAAGGGGGGGGGGGGGGGCTCTCCAGCCAGCCCAGCTGCAGCTCACAGGGCTCTGCAAGCAGCTGCACTGATAGAGAAGGGGCCACGTGCTTAGGTCTCCCCCCTGCCCCCAGACAGGGAGTTTTGAGGAGCAGGGCTGCAAACAGGAGAAGGAAATGGGGGTCTCCTGTGGGGGAGGGGGGAGGGAAGAGGTGTGGGATGCAGGGGTGGGCCCCCAAAGCCCCCTGCCCGCCCAGGGTGCGGCTGCTTGCCCCGATGCTGGAGCTCAGGGATGGAGCTGGGTACGGGGTGGGGGGGCTTCGGGGGCTGATGGAGGCTGGCTCGCTTTAATGGCTGCACAGCGAGACCTGCCATAAAGATTACTCTAATTAACAAGGACGAAGTGGGGGGCTGTTCACAGCAGCAGGGCTGGGGCAGGGGGGGTGGTCCCCCCATAGCATCCCACCCCATCAGGTGGCTGCGGGTGTCCCGCTGCCTCCCCAAGCCACTCACCCAGCCTGGGCTGCCCCAGTGTGGGACCCCCACCTCGGGGACAAGCTCCCCCTGCTTCAGCAAATAATCCCACAGCATCCCCTTTCCCCACTGGTTCCCCTCCTGGCCTGGCAGTTCTGGGCAGGGATGTGCACCAGCAATGCCGATGTTTTCCCTGAGAGCTTTCACCTGGCCACAGAAAACCTGTTTTCTGCCCCAAAAGGCTTACACAGCAAGGGATGCCCACCCAGCTGGGGGTTTTCCACATTCTTTATGGCTGGTTATTTGCAGGGGGGGCTGCACTGCAGGGAGGTACCAGTGTCTGGCATCCTGGGGTTGTGGGGTCCCATGTGGCAGCCTGTGGGGCCTGTGGGCAGCACACGTACCGTACCGATGTGGCTGGTGTCACCAAAGGCATGGTGAAGGCACCAAATCTGGCTTGGAAACATGGTGGCTCTGGGTGGGGATTGTGGGGACACAATGGCGCAGGTGGCAAGTGGGGGGTCACCCACCTCCCAGGCCATGGGGCGTGCGGGGGTCTGGGACACCCTAGCACCAAAATACAGGATTTGATTGATTTTTTAAAATTCCGTATGTTGGCGAGTGGAAGGAAAACAGGAGGAGGATGGTGGCAGCGGGATGCTGCGGCGCTGGCAGCAGTGGTGGCATGGGACATGGACCCGCCGACACAGCCAGGACCCACAGGCGTGGCAGAAGCTCTGGGTGAGACAGCAGTGTTGGGAACTGCGACCAGAGGGTCCTGGAACAAAACCTCCCCACCCCAAAGCATCCTTGGCAGTGATGGGGAGGAAGCTGGCGGGGGGGTGGGGTGGGGGGGTGGGCAAAGAGGCGTCTCCGTTTTCCCCTTCCTGTTTTGCTGCTTTCTACTTCACACACCCAAAGGAGGCTGTGGCTGCGGGTACAGTGGCTGCTGCAATGAACCCTGCTCTGCCACGGAGAGGAGGTTTCTAGTTCAACACCTTGAATTTAGTTCTGGTTTGGCCAAAAATAAACTTTTTCAGGCTACTTTTATTTACAGCAAGAAGCAAACCAGGAGTGAAACCCCACCGGCCCCCTCTTTTGCAGCTGCTGTGGCCAGAAGAGGGCCAGGGTGGGGAAACTGAGGCACAGATGCTGCTGGTGGCAGAGCTGGAGCTCCTGGGTCTGGGCCCTGCTGTAGTAAGGGAGCAGGCTGCAGCGGCAGATAAACTGGCCCATCAGCAGGAGCTGTCCCCACACCGTCCCCGTCCCACCTCACTGGAGACTAAGCCACAGACAGAGCTTATCAGTGTCCCCAGTGTCTCACCCACCCCTGGTATCACTGCCTGCAGCGCTGTAATCTGCCTGTTCCTGTCTGTGTGCCAGGGCGGCACAGCTGCCCCACAGGGTGCCCAAGCTGTGGCACTGGTCCTGGCTTGGTTTGTGCCGCACTTGCAGCCAGCTCCTCTGCTCAGCTTCGCCAGGTGGGCACCCATGGCATGGCCACCAGGGAGGGAGCCAGGCTCATGGGCTACTGCTGGGGTGACCGTGGTGCCATGGTCCTGGGGAGTCCTCACTGACTGCCCACAAAGATGGTGGTTCTGCTGGTGCCCTGTGCCACAGAAGGATGGCTGTGCTGATGTGTCTGAGGGACGTGTCTCTCCTGGCTAAGGCATCCATCCCAGGGAAGCATCCACTCCATCTAAGTGTCCATCCTCCCCGTGGCATCCATCCCCACTGTCGCTGTCCTCTACGGTGTCTTGTCCCCATAGTGGTGTCCATTGCCATCGTGCTGGCTGTCCCCAGCACGGCCCCCGTGCCCCCCGGAGGGGAGGGCAGGAGTGGTGCTCAGGCTCGGGTCCCACGGCCATGAGCAGCCCCTCCCGCTGATCTTCAGTCCCCAGTACCGGGAGCCAGAGCTGCTGCCATGTTGGGGTCCTTCTGTCTTGGGACCCTCCTCCCTGTACCTTCCCAGAGCAGGGACCCCACCTTGCTCAGCATCCTCCTTGCTGGTGGGTGACAGGCACCCCTCCAGCCTGCCCCACTGCTTGTGGCCCCCGTGGCCTTGGTCCCCCTTGAGCATGCCCCCTTGCTCAGGACCCCCTTGCTGCGGCCTCGGTCCCACAGAGCCTCCCCCCTCACTGGGTGGTCCTGGCCCCCCATTGCTCCAGAGTCTGTCTTGGACTGGCCCTGCACCCGCTGGGTCTGAGCCCCCCAGTTCCCCATTTTCCGGGACCCCATCCCCCCTCCGCCTCGCTGTGAGCCCCGCAGGTCGCCGTCCGCCAGGACCCCCGGAACAGCGCTTGCTGTAACTCCCGCGAGCGCCGTTGCCAGGCGACGGCCGCGCTATCCCAGCATGCACCGCGCTCGTTGCCAGGCGACGGCCGCGCGCTCCCAGCATGCCTCGCTGGCCGTTGCCATGGCGGCGGGACGCCGCATGGCGGGCAGCGGGGTGGCGGAGGAGCTGAGGGCGCTGTACCGCTGGCTGGACGCCGTGCCGCTCTCCCGGCCGCGCAGGAACATCGCCCGAGACTTCAGTGACGGCGGTAGGACGGGGGTCCCGGTGGGACGGGCCCGGGGGCGGGACGGGCCCGGCCATGGGCCTAGGTCGGGGCAGCTGGTGGGCCTTGCAGGCCGTGGGGTGGGGGCCCTGGGATGCCCGCCGCCCCCAGCCCCTCTCCTCCTCTCCTCCCGCAGTGCTGGCAGCCGAGGTGGTGAAGTTCTTCTTCCCCACCATGGTGCAGCTGCACAGCTACGTGCCCGCCAGCTCCACGCCACAGAAGCTCGCCAACTGGGGCCACCTCAACAGGTATTGGGGCAGACAGCCCCCCGGTTCCCCTCTACTGGGAGCACTGTGCTGCCCCACAGAGTGTCCCTGTTTGTCCTGGCTGGGGACCAGGCCATCTGGGAGCTGGCTGAGGGTGCTTCAGGAAAGGGGGTGCCTGCCTCTCCACCCTCCTTAGTGCTCATTTGACACCTCTTTTAGGAAGGTGCTGAGTAAGCTGAATTTCTCCATCCCAGATGATGTGATCCGGCAGGTTGTGCAGTGCCGGCCCGGCATGGTGGAGCAGGTGCTGCTCCTGCTGCGGCAGAAGATGGAGGAGAAGCAGAAGCAGAGCAAGGTAGAGTCTGGCCCAGGCCAGGTCAGCAGGGCCTGGGGGAAGAGACGTGCCTGGCATGCCATGTCCTGCTGGTGCGTCCCGTGCATCTCAGACTGGAGGGTGCTAAGAGCGAGTAGCCATCCCAGAGAGATCAGTGTCCTTATGGCAGGGGGGCTGGGCTCAGCCCCAGACCACCTTATGGGTGTCATTATCACCTTGCACACTTCCATCTCCCCATCACAAGGATCCTGCTACCACCTCCCTGTCTGCAGCTCCATGGGGAAGTGCAGTGGGGTGTTCAGAGGCAGGGAAACCCCTCGTGTGAGCAGAGCCAGGGTAGGAGCACCCCACCAGGAGTGATGCAGGTGGCAGGGGTGGCTTCACTCAGTGGCTGCAAGATGGCAGCTGTGTAGCATCCTGGGGAGCACTGTGGCCCCACTCACTCTGCAGCCTTGACTTGGCCCAGGCAGCCCAGGAGGAGCACTGTGAGCTGGGAGAGAGAGAATACTGTCTCCATCACCTTCGTTCGCCACCACCCATCACCTGGCCCTCCTTGTTGGTGTGAGGCCCCTGAAGAGGAGCAGGGAGGTTGCTGGGGGGGCTTCAGCAGCATGTGCTGAGTGGGACGGAACAGGAAGCAGCTGCTGCCTCCTCTCCTGCCCTGGGCAAACCCTCAGCCTGTGACTGTCCTGGTCCTTGTGGTGTGAGAGGAGGATAAATAACTGTGCAGGGCTGAGGCAGGCTGGGCTGTCTCTGCTGTGATGTCACGCTCAGTTCAGAGGAGGAATTCATTATGCGAAGGGCTGTGGCCATGAAGCCCGAAGAAATTCAGGCAGATGGATCCCAGCCCTGCCTTCAGGCTGTAACCCTGGTACCTCAGCCATGTTGCGAAATCCCTGCGCTCAACCGGCCTCTCCTGCTGCTGTGGGAGCAAACCTCCCACCCCGATGCTCCACAGGGCCTTGAGCCCCAGCACCACTCTGAGAGGGATGGCATGGGCAACCAAACAGGCTGGGGTACCCTGTTCCCCTTCTCCTGACGCTGGGGCCTGGCCAGGTCCCTTCCCTGCACAGGGGCTGTTTGTGGGCTCACCAATAGGGTGACCCACAGCTCATGGCCAGGTGTGATGGGTGTTTTACTGCCTCTCCACACAGGAGCTGGGTGTACAGGCGGCGCTGGAAGAGGTCAGCTACCTGGAGACGGGTATGGCCAGTGTGTGGCACGTTGAGAAGGACAGTCCCATCCTGGCTGTGCTATGGGCTCCCTGGGTCCAAACCCCAAACCGTGACCTTTCTGGTGCCTGGGGGTGGCCACACACAGCCCTGCCTTGTGCTGGGGCACCCAGATAATGAGCCTGGCTGGCCCTGAGGGGATAAGAGATGCTACTGGAAGGGGGTGTCCCTGTGGCTGGGTCGGGGGCAGAGCTGTTTGGGCAGATCATGCACTGACTGCTGTGTTTTGCAGGCTACACAAAGGCAAAGAGCAGTGTGGGAGGGGGCTACGCACAGGAGTCTCCCAGGGCTGCTGGGTAAGGGCTGCTGATGCAGTGCAAGGCCACTGCAAGTGTCTGTTGGATGCTGGTGATGTGTCCCTCCTGGATGGGAGTCCCTGGGGGGGTCAGGGGAGCCCTGTGCTGCAGAGGCAGTGGTGTGTGGAGCAGGACACGGAGGATCTGGTTGTGTGTGTGAGCCCTGTGGTCTGTACAACTCTGTGGGCCAGCAGCGATGCTGCAGGAAGGATCAGATATTGTCCTGGCATTTCCTTTTCCTGGTCCAGGGTGAAGAAAAGCCACCACGGCTGTGCCCAACCTGCTCCAGGGGATGCTGCTCTCTGCCTGCAGCTAACAGAGAGGGAGCAGGCCCTGCTCCTGGCACAGGAAACCATCCAGGTGAGCCCACCTTCTGTCAACCCAGCCAAGCGCTGTCCCTGTAGCAGCACCAAAGTGGGGACAGGCTCCCTTTGCCTCCCCAACTGTCCTGCCATGGTGGTCTAGACAGCAGCCCAAACAGGTGTTTGTTCAGTGCTGTCAACCTCTGGGGTGGCTCCTGTCTCTGTACTGGCTCTGGTGGCACCCTTAGGTGTGGGCCAGCATGGCGGTGGCTTTGCTGTGGGCCAGCTGGCCAGTGTCTGGCTTGGGTTGCTCATTTGGCTGCTCCAGGGCAGTGCTGGGCAGTGTGCTGGGCTTAAAGGACAAAAGTCTGGTCAAACCAGGTAGTGATAGCTCAGCATAGCCCAGAGACGTGGTTCAGTCCCTGCAGCCCTTGTCTCCTTCCACAGCAGAAGGTGTTTTGCTGGCATTTATTGGGTAAAAAACCCTTTTAAAGGCTGTGCCTGCAGATCTCCCACCAGGGTTGTTGTGGTTTAACCCCAGCCGGCAACTATGTACCATGCAGTTGTTTGCTCACTCCCCACCTGCCCTGACCCCAGAGGGATGGGGAGGAGAATCAGGAAAAAGATAAAACTCGAGGGTTGACATAAGAACCATTTAATAATTGAAATAAAATTATTATTATTATTATTAATGATGAAAAGGCAGTAGAAGGGGAGAGAAATAAAATCCAGAGGGAAGGAGGGAAAAACCACCAAGTGATGCGCAATACAGTTGCTCACCACCCGCTGACCAATGCCCAGCTGGTCCTTGAGCAGTGATCTGCAGCCCCTGGCCAACTCCCCCCAGTTTATATACTGGGCATGACTCTATATGGCATGGAATACCCTACTTGGGCCAGTTTGGGCCAGCTGTCCTGGCTGTGTCCCCTCCCAATTTCTTGTGTCCCCCCCAGCCCTCTTGCTGGCAGGGCCTGAGAAACTGAAAAGTCTTTGCTTTAGTATCAACATTACTTAGCAACAACCAAAACCATCAGCATGTTATCAACATTGTTCTCATGCCAAATACAAAACACAGTACTGCACCAGCTACTAAGAAGAAAGTTAACTTTTTCCCAGCTGAAACCAGGACAGGGGTTAAGAGTTTTCTCTTTCAGTTCTTCCCGCCTGGCCATGCCCTCAATCTCTGTGGCACACACCCAGTCAGTCACATCAATCCCCGATTCCCAAATGTTCCCAATCCTCATCCTTTCTGGTCAGTCTTCCAGCCCGCTGTAACAAGGGTGATGCAGGATGGGCATCACAGCTGTACAGACCCCCCTGCACATGGCTGGCTGTGGCCATCCCAGGGCTGCAGACCAGGCTCCGGGCATCCCTTATTCGACCCTGGGCAGTGGGTGATTTTTGAAACAAAGCTTCATTCAGTGCTGAGCCAGGGCAGTGGCTCTGTCTGGCCTAAAACTGGGGCTTTTCTGCTGGAAAACATTGCCTAAGATGTAAAATTTTGAAAGAGAGGAAGGAATGCTGTGGGACGTCTTGGATGGGAAGAGTTGGGGAGCTGGGACTCCCAGGCCACGTTTTTGGGAGGTGTTAGCTTGATGTGGGTTGTGGGAGCTGGAATAGGGACCCCAAATCTGGCACTGATGCTCACCTGCCTTGATTTGCCTGCAGTAAAAGCTGGCTGGTGCTGCTCAGTCACTGCATCAGCTGCATCAGCCTGGCCCTGAGTCCCCCCTGTGTCCCCTGTCCTTGCTGCTGGCTGTCAGCCAGGCCCCAGCTCCCTGCAGAGCCTGTCTGGGGTGGATGGATGTGCCTCCTGCCCCCCAAAACCAGGCTGAGGGGGTGCTGGTGTCTCTGCTCAGATCCTGCAGCTGAAGGTGGGGAGGCTGGAGCAGCTGCTGCGCCTCAAGAATGTGCGGATCGACGACCTTAGCCGGCGTCTGCAGGAAGCCCAATGCCAGCAGCGGTGAGCGGACCCTCGCCCAACCAGCAGCCCTTCTCCCTGGGCTGCCCCCCACCCCGCCTCACCTGTGGGACCTCCTGCTGAGCTGGAAGAGTCATCCCAGTGCCTGCCAGTTGCCCCAGTTCTCAGGGCGGACTCTCAAGGACAAAAGCCAAAGGTGGCAAACACAGATGCAGAAGCAGGGACCCCGTGCCCACTTCGGGGGACCTCCAGTGCCCACCGGCAGGCGGCACAGCAGTGGCATCGATATGGCATGGGCTCTGCTCAGCCCTCCCAGCTGGTGTCTGCCAACGGCAGCAGTCCTTCCTTCCTTCCTTCCTTCCTTCCTTCCTTTGCCTTGCACATTGGTAATTAAAAAGCTGGGTCATCGCTCAGAGACTTCCCCGTGAGGCTGAGTCGCTGCGGGGGTCCCACCTGCCCCAGCCTGGGGGCGTTTATTTCCCAGCTGGTCCAGCATCGGAGGGTGGTCGGCAGCATGGGGACATGGCTCGGCTGCCTGGGCCGGGGAGACGTGCGATGATGGAGGCTGGGATGTAATCCCTTACCCAAAGCTGTTTGTTTTTGTAATCTCTGAGAAAATCCCTGCCTGCTCACGGGCTGGCTGGGCAGCAGCCCTTGGTCTCAAATGGGTGCTGACTGTGTGGGCAGCCCAGCTATGGGGGTGTGCGTGTGTGTGTGTGTGTCTCTGGCAGTACCCCCAGCTCCTCTGCTCGCCCCCAGGGCTCCCCTGAGGATGTCCCCAGCAGTGGGGAGATGCCTGGGGGTGGCATCACCTTCACTGCACCAGAGTTACCTGCAGCCTTTTAGGTTAAAAAATAGTTGATTTTTCCAACGCGTGAGTGCAGCATGTCCCATCAGAGGGGTGCCCCAGGCTCTGTGTGTCCCTCCCCATGGGGCTGAGCCGTGCGCAGTATCACACGTGCCAGAGGCGAAGACGCAGCTGGGGCTCCAGCAGCTCCCTGGGAATGAAGCCCCGCCATTTTAAGCGTTCTGGCATCTGGAGACCACAGTTGAGGCCAGGGCTTCTCACCCTGCAGCATGCAGGCCAGGGCTGAGCAAGCCCTGACCCCTCTCAGACCCTGTGGGGCCAGCTCTTGTCCACACAGGGGGGCTGCTGCCTCCCCCCACATCGTTCCCAGGCTGGTGGACGTGCTCTTTGGAAGGGAACCGGCAGCATTTCCCCAGCAGGGACATGTCCCAGCTGCTTTTCCCACCCTCAATGCCCCTGACAGCCAGCTGCCTCTGTCCCTGCCGGTGCCTCGCTGCTCCCGCAGTGAGATGTGGCCCTTCCTTGTGCTCTGTCCCACCGGAGAGAAGGGACACACAGGCTCAGATGGGGACAGCTACAGCCTGGGAGCTCAGCTGGGCCAGGCGTGAGGGGTGCTGGCTCTCTGACTCCTCAGGGTTTTCTGCAGGAGATGGGATGGGATGGGGTGAGCCAGCCCTGCCCAGCTGCCGTGGCTGGCTCCCAGCTTGGTACCCGACCACCCTCCAGCCTCTCCTACGGCTCCGGGATGTGCCGAGCAGGGACAGGGACAGCACTGGCACAGCAGCCGCTCTGCATCGATCCTTTCCTGTAGTCAGCTGGTGGCTTCGGTTCGGTCACCAGAGCCACTGGGGGCTACTCTTGCTCCCTGAGACCCCACAGCTTCCCCATGGCTGCTCCATGATGGGCCAGGGGTTAGGGTTAGGCTTTTTATTTTTTTTTTTTGAAATAACCTAAAAATATTTTTTTTGTCACTGGGGGTCTCCCACTGTTTCCCCCACTTTCCCGTGATGGGTCTCTTGCCCAAACAGGGGGGCCGCTTCTCATGCCAATACCTTTTTTTTCCAGTTTGCACAAAGTAGGGGGCTAGGCGGTAACCCGTCAAAACCAGCTCCCCTTGGAGCACATGGCAAAACATTTATACGCTTTGAACAACTGTTCACAATTATGTTCAGTCACAATTAATTCTCATTAGCTCTTATGAGCCTTGTCTCCGTTTAAAGGGACAGTGCACGGTGTTCTTTTATTTCACCTCCCCTGTTCTGTGGGGAGGGGGCTTTGTGAGTAGGGGGCTCTCTCTGCTCCAGGGTGGATCTTCTAGTGTGCTAATTAGGGTACTTCTCACATAGTTCAAGTAATTTTCTGGTTAGTTGCATTAACCATTTGGTTCTCCTTGAGCTTATTTTTTTACGTGTTCATGGGGTCTATCCCTTCTCCCAAGGCCGTGTTTTGTTAGCCGTACGTAACATCCTCTGTTTTTCAAGTTCTTTTCTTGTTTTTCATTACAGATATTTATGTATTTTGTCTAAATTTCAAGTTAGGTAACAGACTGGCCTTCTAATCAACCACCTATCTGCGAGCCGGTCGACTACACCGAGGCTTGGCCAGCCTCGGAGACGGGGGTCCGAGCAGCAAAAAAACCTAAACACTCCCTCCCCCCCACCAAATTGTCAGGTTGCCATGACAACCGCTTCCCCGGGGATGGGGGCCGCGGCCCCCCCTCTCCGCCGCGCTGCGCACACCGCCGCCCACACGTGGCGCCCCACAGCCGTGCGCGCCCGCCCTCTATTGGTTACCCCAGCTGTCTAACACGCCCCCTAGCGACAGTCCCGCCCCTTAGAGACGGCCCTGTCCCGCGGGGCCGCTGGGGAAGCAGTGGCGCCGCAGCTGATGGGCGTGCCGGGGAGGCGTGACCGCCTGGCGGGAGGGCAAATGGGAACGGCGGAGTGTGTGTCTGGGCCAATGGGAAGGAGGAGGCGTGTCCCGGTAGTGGGAAGCGGGGAGCGGGGAGCGTGGAGGAGCGCAGGTCGCACTGGCCGCGGGTGAGTGAGAGGGGATGGGGGCAGCCGGGGTGGGGAGCCCCCCGCAGGTCGCCCCCCACCCTATCCCCCCCGACCCCGGGCCGGCGGGGCCCCCCTTCGCATTGCCCTCCTCCGGCATAACCGCGCCGGGGGGGTCCCCGCTCTCCCGGTCCGGGTGGGTTGCGGCAGGACGCTCGCCCGGGGCCGGTCACTGGCCCGTTGCGCAGAGGGGGGGACACCGAGGCCGGGGGCTCATCCCCGCGTCCCCTTTTACGGCACGGAGGCTGAGCCGGCGCGCGGGGGGGGGGGGGACGACACCCGCACCCACGCGTGACGGGGACCGGTGCCACGCGGGTGATGGCGGCGGCAGATCGGGGCCAGCCGGCGCGCCTCGGGCGGGGAGTGGCGCGTCACCGCCGCCTGCCCGGGGTGCCGGGGGGGGGGTGGGGGTGTCCGAGCGCTGGGGACCCCGTGCCCGGGGTGCCGGGGGGCGGGTCTGAGCGCTGGGGACCCCGTGTCCGGGGTGCCAGGGAGCCTGTGGGACACCAGCTACCCCGGAGCTGCAGGCGAGGGGAGGGGTCCTTGACCACCCTCCCCCCGCCCAGGGCACAGGGAGCCTGTGTGCCCCGTGTTTGCCCCAGGTGCCATGCCCACCCTGGTCCCCGAGCCCCATGCCACCAGCCCCATGCTTTGCCCCTGCTTGGGAGCTGCTTGTCCCGTGCCCCCCCTCACCGCCCAGGGAGCTGTGTCCCATCCTGGGGTCCCCTCTCACCCCACGCTGCCCGTGGATGCGTTTTGGTGTCGGTGCATCTCTTGAGGCATCCCAAATACTGGGCTATTCTCTCCCAGCTCTTCTCCAGGCTGGATCATTTGGTCTTTGGGCAGCAGCGCCATGGGGGCTGTGGTGAGGGTCTGCTGGCTCCCCTGACCGCTTGAGAGGCTCCCTGCTCTTTCAGCTCTGCTTTTATTTAATCTTATTTTCACCCAAGACTGATGCTGTCAATGCTTTTTCCATAAATTTCCCTGTACTCGGCAGGCTGGGCTGCTGACGGAACCGTTTCGATTACCTGCCTCTTACTGCTGGGTTTCCGGGGTCGCTGGCGGTGGAACGGGGGTGCCTGGCACTGTTACCAGCCCGTGGGTCGGTTCCTGCGGGGCAGTGGGGCTGGCTGAGCCCCAGGGTAGGGGTTTGAGCCTCAGCTACCAGCAAGGGGTTCTTTGGGGTATCAGATCCTGAACCGTGGGGGCTGTGAGCCGCAGCCTGGCTCTGGTGGTTCCCTCTGCCTTGGTGCAGGGGCAGACCTGACCCTGGGGCTGGGGGGGCTGGAAGGGGCCCCTGCCGTGGTCTTGCAGAGCTACCGGGGGAGCACAGCCCTGGGGGAGGCAGTGCCAGCTGGGCTGGAGAGAGTGGCTGCTCCCATGGGAGCTGTGCTGGCAGGCTGGGGGAAAGGGGTTTGGGGGGTTCTGGGTTTGGGGTCTGCACTGC
Source organism: Falco cherrug (assembly GCF_023634085.1). Lineage (NCBI taxonomy): Eukaryota > Metazoa > Chordata > Aves > Falconiformes > Falconidae > Falco > Falco cherrug. The sequence goes on from NC_073697.1 coordinate 38,551,906, forward strand.
TGCTGCCAGCTTGTAGAGGCTTCTCCAGCTCGGGGGTCGGTGTGGCAGCTGCTGGACGGAGCCTTTGAGAAGGTGGTGGTAGGGAGTGGGGAAACTGAGGCACGGGGTGTGCTCTGCTCTCTGTTGATGGCTGGGAGATGCGATGGGCATGTCCTGGCTGCTGCGCCGGGGCTGGGAATCCTGCCTTTCCTGGGCAGGGGCTGGCTGCATCCCCAGGAGCTGGGGCTGGTCGGGTCACGCCACGGGCTCGTGGTGGAGCGGGCAGAGGCACTGCTGGTGCTGCCCTGTGCCCGTCACGCCGCAGGGCTGGGCACAGGCACCACTGTGCTGCCCGACGCCCCTGAGCTGCAGACGGGCTCCTCCCTGGCAGCTCCGTGCCGGCGCTCGGTCGGAGTCGCGGCCGTGCGGTGCCATCCTGTCCGTGGAGCTCGGCTGGCCTTGGCACCCGGCTGGGGAGAGCGGCCGCCCTCCTCGGCTCTGCCTGCCCCTGCCTAACCCTGCCTGTTCCCTGCCCAGCGCCGGTGCTCGGGAGCGGCAGCAGCCCCGCAGGATGGCCGTCTGCCCATGCCTTTGAAGTTTCGCACAAGGACGACCGCTGCAGGGACACATGGCTACAGCTAGCAAGGGTGAGTCCTCGGCATCCCCCCCCCCGCACCTGCCTGCTCCTCGCCCCCTCCCGGGCTTCCTGCCTTGGTGTGGGGCTGGTGTCCAAGTTGGATGCTCGCTCCTTCCCGGCGAAGCCGCTCTGCCCGCGGCCCTGCTGAGGGGTCCCTCTGCCCGCAGCTGGGGATGTCAGAGCTGCCCCCCCTGTGCCCAGGGAGCAGCCGAGCAGGGCAGAGCCTGTGGGGAACCGGGGGGATGTTCCCTCTGTTTTCCCACTGCAAGTTGTGAGTGAGCACATACTGAGGGGGCTTGTGGTGGGGTGGGGGGGCTCCAGTGAGGTGCTGCTGGCATCGCTCCGCCACAGACCCCCTCTCCGGTAATTGGCACAAGTTCCGCACCCCAGGCAAGGTTGCTGTGGGAGGTGGTGGGTGCCAGGTGTTCCTGGGGTGCTTCCAGCCTTTCCTGGATCCTGGCTGCTGCCCCAAAAGGCTCTGGCTGGGCTTGGGGAGCTGGGTGCTTTGTCTGTGCTGGGAGGGGACCCCGAAAGGCTGCTGGCACGAGGTGCCCTGTGGCAGCAGGGCCCGGCTCTCTGCTGTGCAGAGACAAAGACCGAAGAAGCTCTTTGTGCTGCTGCTGGGTGTGATTTCATCTGCCTTTGTGTGCCTGGTCGCGGCTCCGGCCTCTGCGGCTCCTTCCCCACTGCCGGTAAGTGGGGCTGTGGGATGGCTCCATCCCGGGGGCTTTCCTCCTGCTGGTGGTGGAGCTTGCTCCAGCTTGCCGGCAGGATGAGGGCCGGGTGAACAGTCTGTTGGGGGTGATGCCAAGGGACAGGCAGGTTGCCTGTTCTGGGCTGTCTTGTTCCTGGCAGTGTGGGGGAGAGGGGCTGGTGGTCCCGGCAGCAGGAGCAGTGTGCTGGGAAAGCCTGACACCACCACCACCCCCTCCCCCCGCCCCGTGCTTCCCTGCTCCCAGCCCTGCCTCCCCAGGGATACTGCGGGGGGACGATGTGATGTGGTGACTCTGAAGGTTGCATCTGCTGCCAGGGCTTGTGATTTGTTGTTGATACATGCGAGGCAGGCATCCCCGGCTCTGGCAGGTGTGGGTTGGACCCCCAGACCTGTCCCCATGGGTGCCCGGGGAGCGTGGCACCAGCCTGGCTGCCAGCACGCTGACCATGAGTCTGGCAGGTTTTGGTGATCCTCCTGCCATGACTGCAGTGGGACTTGAGATAAAACACGCCAGGTCTGGGTGATTTTTTGCCCAGTCTCTGCCTACACCCCTGCCCATGCCTCCCCTCGCTGCCGGGTGTGTGCAGGGCACACAATTGCATTTCGTCCCTAATAAGATTTCCATCCTGGCTGACTTGGGACATGTCCTGCATGGGTGGGTGCTCCCACCCCATGCGCCCTGGGCTTCAGAGGTGCCACTGTCACCTGTCTAGCCTCTGCTCAGGGCCCCTGGGGGTGTCCCCTCCTGCCAGGGTGAGGACAACCCCTGTCATTCCCTCCTGAGTCGGGACAGGGGCACAGCACAGTGCAGCCTCTCAAGGTCACCGGGATGTATGCCAGCAGGTGACCCTGTTCCTGGGACAGCTGGTTCCCGGGACAGCTGCCCGTGGTGCCTGGCTGCCACCTTCGCCTTCCTCTGACCTCACTGCCTCCAGAGGGTCTTCAGGCACGCCGTGCCGGGGGGCTAGCTGAGTGCCACGGGTGGCCGGGTACCCTCTGGAGACACTTGCCTGGCTTCGTAAGCTCTGTGCTGGACATCGGCTGTACTGCCTCCAAGCACCATGTGACAAAGACACATATTTGGGATTTTCCCTCCTAGTCTCCTGGCAGACATGGGGGCTTGACTCCTCTGAACCTGGTGCTGGCACTGGGATTCCTGATGGCAACGGCGGGCCGGGACCTCACCTGTCACCACAACTTCTGGCTGGTGTGTGGGATCCGAGCAGGTCCTGGGCTCGTGCTGCCCTGTGGCACCTGTAAGGGCTCTGCGGGGCAGAGGGTGGCCATGCCCTGTCACGGGGACCAGGTGCTGCCTGTGTGTCAGTGGAGAGGGTCCCATCAGTGTCCCCTTTACCACCACAGCCACGTGCAGCTGCGTCGCTCTGCGAGCGGTCGAGTCTCTTGTTTTTCCCCTGCATGCGGGGAAGGGATTTCTGCCGAGCTGTTCCGGCTGAACAATGCTGAGTTATTAAATCTCCGGCGTTTCCAGCCTGCTGAGGCACAAAGAGCCTTTTCTTTAAGGAGGCGGCAATCTGCTCCCAGCCGCTGCCAGATGGATGCAATCGGCGGCCGGACTGGGGGGGTTTCTTAGGGTGTACCGTGGAGGAAGAGGAGAGGCTGTTTTTTCTTGGAAGCTCCCAGAAAGCCTGTTGCAAAGGTGCAAGTGGAAAGGTCCGTGGCGTTTGTGCCTCTGTGTGGGCTCCTTCTGGCCCTGGGGACCTCAGTGTCCCCAAGCAGATGTCTGTCCTTGCAGGGCCGTCGCATTTTTCTGGTTTCCCTGGAGCACTGTGGGGTTTGCTCAGCAGCATGCTGGCCAGTTTTGCAGCCCTGGCGAGCTCTGCCTAGCGCTCTGGGATGTACAGGAGCCCTTGCCTGGGGAAGCTGTCCTTGTCCCACCCATGTCCTCTTCCCTGCATAGCCCGTGTCTCCGCTCATCCCATTCCTCTGCACCGAGGATATCACAGGAGTGAGGAAATGCCACTGAGCCCAGGGGACAGGTGGGACCCTCGCAGCCTCTGGACATCGGCTGGTGGCAGGTCCATGCACTCCCCCCTGCTTGGAGGGCAAGCTCTCTGTGGTCACTGGTCACTGGTGTCCGTGTGCCCTCTCTCCAGCCTGTGGCATTGGGTGTTTCTGAAATGAGGACAGAGGAGGGAGCTGGGGAATGATGCTCCAGCCTCGGTCCATCTGTGAGGGGGGCATGGACCTGGGAACATGGAGCTGGGGACAGAGGGGGTGCTTCCCAGGTGGGCAGGGAGTGACACTCGGGCTCTGTCCTCTCCTCCTCACGCAGGCAGCAAGGCCAAGGGAGGGGGCGTACGCTTCACCCCCAGCCAGCCCGCTGAGGGGGCCCACGGGCATGTGCACTTCGATGAGAAGCTCCATGATTCAGCAGTGATGGTGACACAGGAGAAGGACGGCAGCTTCCTTGTCAAGGTGGGAGCTGGGACCTGTGGGACAAGGGGGGGTACCGGTGCCACCCTGGCCTGTCCCCGCCCCTGGCAGCGGTGCTGGGTCTGTCCTGGCGACCCTGTGGGGTAGGTGGACCCCGGTGCTGCCTGTCGTAGCCCCCTGAGCTGTGGGGCTTCTGCTGCCTGCAGCAATACCTGCTTCGGGGAGGTTTTCATTGCCACCCCTCTGGACATTGCTCCATCTCTGTTCCAGTTCTCAGATCTGGGGGTGTTTCTGGCCCCCCTAACCCCGTGATGTACTTAAGAGGGCCTGGGAGCGGCTGTGATGCTCCTGAGGGTGCAGGTATGAGTGTGGGTGCTTTGCTCTGGGTTCAGCCAATTAGCACCCAATTCTTGCAGCTGCATCCAGCCTCTGCCGGCAGTGGGGGCAGGCTGGGGGCTGTCTGGGGGGGGGGGCTGGCCCGTGTTGCCATTGCAGTCATCTGGGCAGTGTTTGTGGGGCTGTCAGGGCAGATTTGATGGCCTGGGGCGGGACGTGGGTCCCCTTTGGAAATCAGGGTCTGGTGGGATCACAAGCAGCAGAGCCCGTTCTTGGCGGGTTGGGCTGGGGAAGCTGCTGGCCCTGCTGTGCCCTGGGGCACGGGGGATGCGGCACTGTCCCCTCTGCCCCTGTGTTGGGGGGACAGGGCTGAGCTGGGCCTCACCCTGTGTGCCAGTGGAGCCATGGCTTCTGCTCAGTCCCCTCCAGCCACGTGCCTGTGGCTGTGGGAGGGTGTTAGCATGGGTTCAGGTTTGATGGTGGCTCCCAACCCCATGGCTGGGGGACAGTGATGGCAGCGGGGACAGCAAGTCATCTGTAATGGCACCTCGTATTTCATCCTGGCAGGTTTGCAAACCCGAGCATGCGCTGCCTGCCCCGTCCCACAGCTCCTCACCCCACGCAGCAAGGCTGAGTGGCAGGAGTGGAGGCTTCAGTGCCGAGGTGCTGTGGGCTTTGGTGGCAGTGGGGTCTGCCTGTGAGATGAGCACCTTGGCAGTGACTTGGAGGTGCAGGTCGCTGGTCCTCTGCCCGGAGCAGCTTTATTGTTGCTCCACCTGGCGTGCAGCTGGCCTCTCCATCCCAGTCTCTCCTTTGGAGACCCTTTCCTCCCAAGAAACAACCCCCTTGGAGAGCATCGGGGTTGCTCCGGCGCTGTGTGCAGCACAGCAATCTGAAACTGCCTTTCAGCTCTGAGTCAGTTATTTGTATCAGGTGGATGATGGGTTATCGCCCTAAAAATGGCAGTGAATTGCTTAGCAATTGCTGATCTGTGGGTGGTTGTTATTATTTTTTCCACCCGTGCTGTGCAGCGTGCCGCAGGCATCCCGGCACTGCACGTGCCTCCCTGGGGAAGGGGGGCTGCCCTCAGTGCTGGTGGCAGAGTGGGACCAGCCTGGCACTGGCAGCCACCCTCACTGAGCCCAGCACACTGGGGCTGCGTGGGTCTGTGGGTTTATTCATGCGGTCCTTCCTTCTGGACAGGTTTGAGGTGCACCCTGCACCCCACAGCACTGCCTGTGTGCCTGCCCTCTGTCTCGGAGCCAGGAGGAGACCCTCATCCTCTCCCCTGGGGAGAAAAAGCTCATTAGGGCTGGTCACCAAACATCTTCCCGTGGCCTTAAAATCCCCAGAGCTGCACGTTGTCGTTTCCGTTGGTTTCCACGTTGCAGTGATGCCTCAGAGCTGCTTGTGGCCAGGAATGTGCCAGCATATGGCGTGCATTCTTTTATCTGTGTGTGTATAGCTAGATACGTGTTTGGGCATGTTGTACATGTATTTATGTGGTGGTGGAGGTGCACCCTGGGGCAGGCTGTCAGGTGTGGGGTTGTGCCCCAGACAGGGCTTGCACGTTGCTGGTGGGGTTTGTGGCAGTCACTGGGTCTCCCAGCTGGGACAGATCCTGGCTGTGCCCTGGGCTCTGCCCCAAGGAGGGTTTGCAGGCATGTCTGGAGCTTGGCAGCTTTCTCTGCTCCCTTCCCAAAATGGCTTTTTCTGAGTGGGATGGAGATGAACCTCTTTCTGGAGGTGGCCGGCTCTGAAAGGGCTCTGGCTTTCATCGTGGCAGTGGATAAATGACATTTGAAGGCGTGCTCTTGGAAACATCTTGGCTTTTAGAGACCAGAAACAGCAGCTGAACGCATTTGGTTTACACTGGGAAAATTGGTCTCTGCTCCCGTGACACTGATGGGTGGTTTTTCCCAGAGCTTTGCCTGGAACTGGTTATTTTTGCTTTGTGCAGCCAAAATAGAACTGTTTGTTATGGTTTTGGCAATTATTTACTGCCCCCCACCTTCCTGTGGGCTCTGGGTGCTCGATGCCTAGTGGGTCCCTGTCCCTGGGGTGGGATGGGGGTGGGTGGGTGGGTGGGATTAGCTGTGACGATGGCAGCATGGGACCACCTCCTGTGTGGTTCAGTGCTTGCCTGAGGCATGGCCTGACCCTCGCTGTGTCCCCTGCTTGCAGGTGGGATTCCTGAAGATCCTCCACAAGTACGAGATCACATTCCTCCTGCCCCCATTGCAGAGGCTGGGGAAGGACATCTGTGCCATTCCCCTCCCCAACCTCAACCTCCGAGTCATCAGCATCACCCCTCTGCCAGAAGGTAAGGTCCTCCTCTTTGTCACCCCGCTCTGTCCCCCCAGCGGCTGTTGTGCCGGTCCCGGATCCTGCCCTTGCTTTGCTGCAGCTGGCGAGGGGGGCACTGCCTGGACTGGGGGGGCTGCCATACCCAGACGTACCCCCGAGTGCCCCTGGGGGTGGCAGGGGTGCCTGGCCCATGCCAGGGCCCCTTGGGGAGCATGGACCAAGTGCTCCTGTGCGGTGGGAGGCAGCTGGCGGCCCCCGGGTGCAGTGGGGTTGAGCCCTTGCCAGGTTGGGGGATGGTTCCTCTTCCTCGGGGAGCCGGGAGCCCCCGGGAGCTCCTGGGGATGGGTTTTATTGCCGGGGTGTTTCCTGCCTTATGGGAACTCAGTGGGTGAGTGTCCTCCAAAGCACTTCCCAAACCCCAAGCCTCGTCCTTCGGCTGAGCATAGAGAGGGGTGACAGGCCGATTGGGCTGTCCCTGACCCACGGGGCTTTGTGGACAAGTCCTGCTGCAGCTGCTAGTGATGAGGGTGGCATTTGGTCCTGGTGCTGCCCGGGATGCCTGTACCTTTGCTTGGGCCACATCCTGGTGCCCATTCCTGCAGCACTGTGTTAGAGCTTTACTCCATGGAGAAGGAATCTGTGTTTCCACTGCACCTCCCGTGAGACGCCCGACCTCGACCCGCATGCTTGAAGAGCGGCTTTTGTGGCATTTTAATCCAGGAACCTGCTGAACAGAGTCCAGACGTGCTGGTATTTTTAGCACTTGCTCTGTCTGCTCTTTGCCTGCGCAGAGGGTCTGCCTAAAGAAGAGGCTGGAGCTGAGGCGGGGTCACCTCTCCGTCTGTCTCCAGGCTTCTTGCTAATTCTGTTGTTGTAGAGGAAAGGAGAGTAATGCCCTGAGATGTAAGCCCGTGGTGTGGGTCTGTGCAGAGGTGATCCTGGGCTTGGGTTGGTGCTGTGTCTGTGGCAGCTCAGCCCCATCTGAGCCTGTGCTGGGGGCCGGGTATGTGGCAGCCCCCCAGGATCACGGCTGTGGGGCTGGGGTCCTGCTGGCTGCTCTGCACCCTCCTTTCCTCCTGTCCCTTTCCTGGCTCCTCCAGCCCTTGGTCCTGCTTGGATCATCCCATACTCGCTGGCAGTGCCAGTTTGGACACAGCCGGCCCCCGGCCCCATGGCTGCTCTTCTGTCCCCTGCAGACTCCGTCTCACCGTAACTTACCATCTACAACTGGGAGGTTAAATGCTCTTTTATCCCAAATATGCATCAATCGGGTGCTGTTTCTTGTGGGTTCAGATCAGTCTGGGAGGCAGGAGGTGAAGAGCAGCTGTGAGTTTGTGGAGCAGAGCCCACAGCCCAGTCGGGATGGGGACAAGTACAGGGTTTGCTCCAAGAGGTGCCAGGCTCATGCACCAGTCTGGCACTGCTCTGGGGTCAGTTTGCCACCGGCACGTCTGTGGGAGAAGGGAGCAGGGCTGTGGTGGTGGCCCTGGCGCAGCAGTTAGGACAGCCAAGCATCACTCTGGGTTCAGTGGCAGCCATCTCGGGGACATGGGATCAGTTCTGAGGACACAGCGGGCTGCAAAGCACCTTGGGCCACCTCAGCTGGTCCTATGCCAGCAGCTCCAGCTGACAAGCAGCTGTGGATGCTCCTTCCCGCATCCCTGTCCCCTCTGGCTCTTGGGGCTGCAACTTACCACCTCCCGGCAGCCGAGGGTCTGGTTGCTGGCAGGGATGGGCTGTGGCTCTGCCTGCGCTGCTGCTGGCCCCGGCCCAGCAAAGCACTTAAGCTTTGTTTGCTTGAAGCTCCTCACCTTGGGCTGGCGTGCCTGGCTTGGGCTCCGGGCCAGGGCTCCCGAGGCTTTGGGGAAAAGAGCCCTTTGGGGACCCAGAGCCGCTCCGGTGGGATGCCGAGGAGCCCAGTGCCTCACAGTAAATCTGGCAGAGACAAAGCAGCCTCAGGTGAGCATGGGCTGGAGATGTCAGCTCCCAGCGCTCGGGAGGTTTTGTCAGTTTCTCCCTCCTGCTGGCTGAGCTGCCTCTGAGCAGAGAAAGTGCTTCCCTGCCCCGAGCTGCCCTCGGGCTCCCCACTGGCCTCTCTTCAGGCGCCGGAGCCCTGTGCGGGTGGGGACTTGGAGGAGCAGATGGGGAACATTTGTCGTGGCCATAAGTGGTTTGCTCTGCCCTGTCCCGCTGCGCTCCCCGTGCATGCCTGGTGTTTCTGAGCCGTGGGCTGAGCTCATGGAGCAGACTGTTGCATGTGCTTGGGAGCCTGGATGATGCTCAGTGCATTTTTATTTCTTTTTTTGTGCTGTTGCAGCATCCCACCGTGCCAGCCATGTCAGGGTGCTCCCTGCGAGCTGTGCGGGGCTGCCTGGCCGCGTGCTCACTTGTTTCCCCCATGCCAGGGTTTGGTTAACACCTTTCTGCAGCTTTATTAATTTTCTACATTTCCTTTATTTTTTACATTGTGCTTTTACTTTTTCCCAGATTAAAAGCAACTGCCTCCTTTGGCCCTGCCAGCTGTCCCTGAGCTGGGGGGGTGCGGGGCCAGGGCCAGCCTTCACCCCATCCGAGCTGGGGGCTGCAAGGGCTGTTTCTGTGTTCCCACTGCTCTGCGAGGCGAGGCACTTTTGGCATGGGAAATCACCCTGGCTAGGGCACTGCAGGCAGGGCAGGGTGCAGGCAGCACAGTTTGCTGTGTTCGGGGGGTCTGGTGTGCTGGAGCTGGAGGATCCTGGCTGGATGGGATGTGGGACACCCCCGGCTGTGACTGGATGTGCAGCGCAGCTGTATGCCAGTGTCCTGCTCTGCTGCTCCTTCCCTGTGGGGCTCTGCAAAGCCCCTGTGGCCTAGGGCAGGGTGACAGGCAGGTCTCAGACGTGCCATCAGCTCAGGGTGCTGGGGATGCTCAGCACCCTTATGGTAGTCCCCTCAGCCCAGCCCTGGAAAGAGCAGTGTCCCCTGACACCTCGCCTGCATCTCTGGCGGCCACAGTTCAGCATCCTTGTCTCTGTCTCCCGGGTGGGGAAACTGAGGCAGCTGGTGGGGAGGGAGCTCAGCAGGGTTTGTGCCATGTTGCTCAGCACCTCGGTGGTGGGGATGGTACTAAATCTGCCATGCCCCAGGCTCTGCTGCCTTTGGGTGCCTGCGGTGAGGAGGGACTCCTGGAGTGGGGCAGGAAAGGTGTGGGCAGGTGGATCCCAGCTCCCAGGGTGTCTCTGTCCCCAGGCTACAGTGTGAAGTGCGAGTACACGGCGCACAAGGAAGGGGTCTTGAAGGAGGAGATGGTCCTGGCCAGCGAGGCTGGCGAAGGTGCCTGCATCAAGGTCGTGGTCCAAGCCCGTGTGATGGGTAAGGATCTGCCAGCAGCGGTGCAAGGGTCTTGCCCGGTTCCTTGGGTTTCAGAGCAGCGATTCCTCCCTGGCGCAGCTGGTAATGGAGACCTGCTGCTTTCTGCTGTGCCTGGGGAGCCAGGGATGCTCCCTGCATCCCCCAGACCCTGCTCCATCCCCCCTCCTTCCCTAGACGCTGCTCCATGCCCCCTCCTTCCCCAGCCCATCTCCCTCCAGTTCTCCCAGTTGAGCTGTTGCAGACGTTCCCCACCTGGTGGGCACTCCTAAGAAATTGTCTAAACCGGACAACTTTCACCCTGGAAATCCCCAGACCAGGGGATGAGGCCGTGGGGCCTCCCTCGTGAAGGGGTGCACGGAGTGGGGCTGCAGTGGATGGTTTGGGGGCACCCCTTGCACCCCCCCATCCTCACCCCAAGCCCAGCCAGAGGCCTGGGGCCAAGCCCACTGCCCCCCCGCCGCCCCCCCCCTCCCCCCTCCAGCCATGGCTGCTTGGCAGGCAGCACAGTAGTCTTTAATTTAAAATTATTTTTTTTCCCCCTCCCTCACCTTGCTGCTTAATTTGGGTTAGTTAATTAGAGCAGCGTTCTGTAGCTTGGCGACTGCCTTCACGGGCTTCATCTGCACTGTCCCTGAGCTGGCATGGCTGGCGGGTACCCCCCACCCCCTCCCCCTGCACCCGGCTATCTCCCTGCGTCCCACCCCCTGTCCCAGCCCCAGTGCACGGGGGGCTGAGCACCATCCCCATGCAGCACCCTGAGGGCAGTGAGTACAGCAGTGACCTGGGGACAGGGTGCAGTATCCCTGCGTCTCCCATCCCCGTGGGTGCTGGCATCCCTTGTACAGGGACTGCGGGAGGGAGGACAGGCACCTGTGAGCCTGAAAACTCCCCAAAAGTGCCCTCAAAAAGGTGAAGCAAGCCTGCCAGGTCAGCCTGAGGCCATATGTGGCTGTCCCCTGGCTCTGTCCCCATCCCCACCATCCCCTCCTGTCCCACAGATCGGCACCACGGCACGCCGATGCTCCTGGATGGGGTGCGCTGCATCGGTGCGGAGCTGGAGTACGACTCGGAGCAGAGCGATTGGCATGGCTTTGACTAGCCCCCCCGCCCCCTGGCTCGCTGCCACCTGCGTGGTTCCTAAGGACGAAGGTCAAATTTTAAAAAAAGAACAGAAAAAACCCCCACCAACCAACCCCAACCCCCCCAACCCTACCAACGTAGGTCCTGGGGGCTGTGGCTCCATGGACACCGTGGAGCTGGGGGCAAGCTGCTGCCTCCCCAGCTGTGGCCGCCCACTTTCCCTGCTGCAGGTCCGGGGGTCCCCGAAGTGCAGGATGGGCTCCCCAAATGTTGGAGCATCTCTTGCTGGAGCTTTGGTGAGGGATCCCACTTGCTGCCTCCAGCTGCTCTTGCTGCTTTCCCCTCACTTTTACCCCCAAGCTCCCCAGGAGAGGGGATGTTTGGGGGTGGCGGAGCCCCAGCTGACCCCCCCGGGGTGAAATTTTGCCTCCTGGGGTGTGGAGCTGAGCTGGGCCAGGGCAGGAGCTGGCAGTGGAAACTGATGTCCCTGTGGCAGAGCCCGTCCATGTCCTCATGTTGCAGCCATTGACTTGGTCTCCTTCCATTTTGGTGTTTTTTTTTTCCCCAGTAAGACCCATGGTACAAGGACCAGGAGAAGTGGCTCAGTTTCAAAAGCAACAGGAGGCTTTATGTGCCTATATATATATAAAAATATATATAGATATAGTTATATACACATCTGTGTGTATGTGTGGGTTTTTTTAAGTACAAAAATCTATAGAGGTAAGTAATAAATTTCAGCAGAGAAGGGGCTGAAGCTCCGTTTGCCTCCATTAAACCCCCCAGGAGCACTGGAACTGGTGGCTGCAACCAGATTAAAACCTGCAGAGGAGAGTGGGAGGACAGGGGACACCCCCAGGGCTGGCATGGGGGGCAGGTGGTCACATACATTTGTTTGTACACCCCAGAACTGCAAGGGGCTGCATGAGCCCATCCCCGCGGCAGCGGGTGGGCATGGATAACCCCCAGTGGCCCTGAAAAGGGCGAGGGGCTTCGTGCTTCGTGCTGCAAATGGCCCTGGCCCCTGTTAAGGGGGGGCTGGGAGGGGGTGAGTGAGTCATCCCCCCCCTTGTGCCACTGTCCCAGCCCTCGCTGGGCTGCACTGACCACGTCAAGCTCTACGGCTCGTGGGATGGCAGCTGCAAGGGTGACGTGCAACATATATATATAAAAAATAGAAATGTGGGATTATGGAAAGTGTGTGCGTGGGTATTCTCAGGGGATCGGGGGGTGGTGGTGGCCCTGAACCGTGCTTGGGGGGCAGCCTGACCCCCTAGCCCTGGCTTGGCTGGGCACTGCACCTCCTGCCTTGCTTGACTGTGCTGGGGCTGCAGTCACCCTTTCTGGCAGGGGGACCCCTCCATTTCCATGGGAGGCGCGGGCCCGGGGCAGCACTGCCTGGGTGTCCCGTGCGAAGGGGGGGCTGCAAGGGGGCAGGGGGGGCTGCTGGCTGCTCAGCTGGAGCTGTGAGCTGGTGGTTCCTGCTGCCCGGCTCCGTGCAGCCATGGGGGGGCTGGAGCCCAGTGTGGGTGCTGATGGGGGGCCGTGGCGGGTGGCAGGCTCCCAGCGTCCCCGTCCCTCCCCGCACTGCCCTGCGGTGAGGCGAGGGGGCTCAGTTGGAGAGGAAATCAATGGTGGCTCGGACCGTCTTGGAGGTGCGGATGTCCATGGCAGTGACCTTGATCTCCGTGTCCCCAAATTGCATGCTGGCACGGATTTCACGGCGGCCGTGGGCCAGGCTGCCAGCATCACCCAGTGCCTCCAGCTCCAGGCTGATTGTGCCGCATTTACGTACACCGGGGTCGGTGATGTAGACCACGTCATCGGTGGCACAGCAGTAGATGTTGATGATGGTTTTGCGCTGGCCCAGCCGGGCTGGGCAGTAGCTGCGCTGGACCACTTCCCCCAGCGCCACAGACTGGTCAACAGAGACGAACTTCTCAAAGATGTCGGTGCACCAGTTCTTGCCCTCCTTCACCAACAGCTTCTCCCGAGGGTGCTTCCCCTCCACAAACTTGTTGAGCACCCCGACGCCGTAGGTCAGGGGGGAGCGGCGGACGCGGACGATGGTGGGGTCGAGGCCGAAGAGCACGGCCCCTTTGAGGATGGTCAGCCCCACATCTTGGGGGATGATGACGCGGCAGGTAGGGCCGAAGGCCACCTGGATGGCGTGCTGCAGCATGGCCGACTCCGCGAAGCCTCCCACCAGGAAGAGGAACTTGATGCCTTGGACCTCCGGTTTCTTCAGGAGGTCATCTGTGGAGGGAAGGGGGGCATTGGATGGGAACTGGGCACAGCTGGGAGTGCCACTGCAGGGTCCCAGGGCCAGGGGACTCCTCTCTTGCAGGGGGAAGGGGCTCTGGTGATGGGGCTGCTGCCACCCGCAGGACCTACCAATGTGTTTGATGATCTGGTTGATGGTGGGCTGGAAGAGCTCGCTCATGGCCTCTGAGGACATCCGCAGCATCCCTTGGGATGACCACTTCACAAAGTTGACACTGGGGAGGGAGAGAGGGTCCAGGGATGCCCCTCACCAAAGGCTCCCCCCTGGGGATGCCCCAGCCCAGCAGACCCCAGAGCAGAGCACCCCACCTACCCTTGTCTTCTCCCCCTGCCCCAGTTTAGGTCCCTCCAGGGCCATGTGCTCCCCAGGGGTCCCCAGTCCCTCTTATTCCCCCCAGCCAGGGTCTCACTTGCTCTTCTTGAGAGCTGTCTCCACGTTCTGGCCCCGGTGCTTGCGGTAGAAGTCAATGAAGGAGAAGGGCAGGGAGATGTTGAGGGGGCTGGCGCGGGATGGGGCTGCCGCCCGCTTGCGGGCTTCAAAGGCGATGGTTAAGTCCACCCAGGCGGCGGGACGCTTGGCCTTGAAGGTGGCGATGAAATCCTCCCCAAAAATGTGGCACAGCAGCTTCTCGAAGGCCAGGTCCACCCCCACGGCCCCGTAGGGACCCCCTGGGCAGCAGTGGGGAGGGGGCTAGGTCAGGCAGCATCCCCATGGCACACACATTTCCCAGGTCCCCCATTACCATGTCCCCAGACACCCCTCCCAGCATCACCCAGCAAAGCCTGGGGTACTTTCTGTGCAAAACTGCAGCCCCCAGCCCCACTGTGGCTCTTCTGCAGGGGGATCAGGGGGAGTGGGGCAACACAGAGGGGAGCCCCTTCACCCAGGGCTGGGCCAGGGAACAGGGACAAGTCCTGCACTGGCAGGGGGGGCACGGAAATGTGCCTCTGGAGCAGGGAGAGGGCAGACAGTGTGGCTGCGGGTACAGTGGTCCCTTGGACAAAGGGGACCCTGTTGGGTGTCCCTGGGTGATGCTTGGGGGCGCTCAGTGCCCCCCCCCCCATGTCATGGCTCTGCTTTCCAGCCCTGTGCCCAGCTCTGTGGGGAAGCCTGGGCTTGTGGCCATCACCTACAAGCCACTATTTGTCTGGGGGTACACAACCACCATGGGCCAAAATCTCACACTTGGGATGGGCTGAGGCTGGGGGCTTCACATGCGCCCCCCCGGCAGGGTGGGAAGCCCATGGGCAGGGGCCAGGACACATCTCACAGCCCAGAACAGGGCACAGCCCTGTCACCCAGTGCCTTCCTGGTGTGCCCAGGTGGCACAGGGTACTGCGACCCACAGCACATGGGGACACCGGTGGGTGTCATATCCCCACACCACGATGCCCTGGGCCTCAGCCCCAGCTCCTGCCCCACCTGCAGCCACACCTGTACCCCCCGTCCCACCCTGCACACCCACCCTCTCCCACCCACGTCCCTGTCCAGTTGGCACCCCTGCTGCCCCAGTCCCTCCTCAGCCCAACACCCCTGTTCCACTGTCCTCCCTCCCAGCCCAGCACCCCATCCCACTTGAACACCTGTCCCACCAGACACCCCCCAGCCCCTGTGTCCCTCTGCCCCCTCCCAGCCCAGCACGCCTGTACCCCACTGCCCCCCTAGCCCAGCACCCGTGTCCCCCTGTCGTCCCCCCCAGCCCAGCACCCCTGTGCCCTATTGCCCCCCCCCTCCCAGCACCCCTGTCCCGGTTGAGCCCCCCCAGCCCAGCCGCTGGTCCATCTGGCCCCCGCCAGCCCAACACCCTTGTCCCATCTGACCCCCGATAGCGCAGCCCCCGCCCCTGTCCTGCTCCCCGCCGACACCAGGTGGTGCCACAGCCCCGGCCACCATCCTGCAGGGGACAGAGCGGGACCCCAGCCCAGGAGAGGTGGCTGCGGGAGGGACCCGAGGTGGGGTCTGGGGGCTGTAGCCCACCTGAGGCTTTGTACAGCTCCTTCAGTGTTCCCTGCGGCTTCTCGATCTGGTGGACGGTGAGGTCCACCGTGCCACCACCGCAGTCCGCTACGATGTACCGGTCACCTGCGGGCACGGACAGCAGCCGAGTCGGGGTCCTGGGTCCCGTCCCGCCCCACTGCGGGGTCTCCCCCAGGCCCCCAGCCCCACGGCGGGGCTGACCCCCAGGATGCCCATCCCATGGGCTCGGAGCAGCCACTGGCTCACGGCCCCTGGGCTGCACTTCTCCCCAGGGGGAAACATAATAAATAAATGTGGCTTTAACCAAAATATGTGGGGTTTGGGTGGGTTTTTTTCCCCCACCTGAAAAACAGCTGAAGCCGTTTGTGAGTGCAGGAGGGGGATGTCATGGTGTTTGCTTGGAATGAGCCCAGTGATGGAATGGTGGCAGGCAGACCCTGCCCTCACCGGCATCATCATGGGGTTCAAGACCAAGTGACAGCGTGAAGCTGTGTCACCCCCACGGCCAGACTCTTCCCTGGTACTGGGGCCACCTGGGGGGCTCTGCCATGGAGGGAACATCCAGCCCCCCATCCCCTTGCCCAGGGGGGCCCAGGGGCCAGGCAGCACTGGTGCAGGCTCCTGCTTGTCCCCCCCCTCCAAGTGAATCCTCCCCGGTGGGCTGGGGTCTGTGGTGGGGGCACTGCCCGTCCCCCCTCCTACCTGCCTGCATTTCTGACCAGAGCTCCCCCACTCCCGACTCCACCAGGAAGGTGCGGCTGTGCCGGGACCGCCGGAGCTGCTCTCGGGCTGAGGAACAGAGTGGAGGGGCCAGTGTCAGGCTGGGGGTACCGAGGGCCAGGAGCATCCCTGGGAGCCCCCCAGACAGGTGGGGAATGCTGGCAAAGATGCTGCTGGGGATGCACTGGGAGCACTGGTTGCCCTCTCCCCTCCAACCAGGACACCCGACATGGTCCCAGCTGCTCCAGTCATCCCGCAGCTCTGCCCGGGATCCCATGGGATCCCACCTCCCCACACCCAGCCTGCAGCGCCCTGGGCCCACAGGTGCCCCTGGGTGATGCCACCTCTTCCCATCTTCTCCCCAGCCCAGTCTGGGTTTCCTCTGCTCCCCCGGTCCCCGGAACACCAGAGCAGCCTGGAGGGGCAGGGAGCTGTTTGGAGAAGGTGGGGTTATCCTGGGCTACTTTCAGCGCTCTGAGATGGACATAGCACACTCATTTCATTAACCTCCACCCTGGGATGCAGATCAAACCCCTCCGTAAATGTGGATGCGACCTCGGCTCTTGAGCCAAACACAAGACGAGGGCTGTGGCTATCAGCAAGTCCCAGTGTCAGGGCTGGGTCCCGGCAGGGCAAACTGGCTCTGTCCCAGTGAACCCCCAGGCTCCCATGAGTGGAGGGAGCATCCCCCGAGGCAGCTCAGCGGAGGGTGGCAGCCGGCCCCGGGGCTGTGGGAAGATCCTCTCGCTGTGCCGGGGTTATGACATCGGCCGGGGAGGCTGGCGTGGGATGGGGGAGCAGAGGGCTCGGCTGTCTGGAGGGGCCGGGCGGGGGGAGAGGAGAGAGGCAAGGGGCCGGGGTGGTCGAGGCCAAGCGGAGCTGCTGGGAGGAATCCAGAGTAGCTCCGGCTGAGCCAGCAGAAACTGCTCCGGCTGGAAACGTGGCGGGAGGAAAGGGGAGAGGCAGCCTGGGGACCCAGGGCGGTGGGGGTGGGGGGCAGGGGCAGGCTGGGCAGATGAAATGGTCTGAGACCACGGGGGACGCAGGGCTTGGGTGCTTCTTGGGACAGCAGCCATTGCCTGCCCTGGCTGTGCGGGCTTGGGGGGGGGCGGGGACAGCGAAGGGGGGCAAAGCGGGAAGCAGGGCTCCCCGGGGCTGCCAGAGCATGAGGATCAGCCACAGCCTCCCACTCACGCCCTTGGCATGGTGCTGCACTCATCCCTGCCTCAGTTTCCCCATCACTTAGTGATGCTGTGGGCTGAGGGTCCTCATGGTGGGGGAACCAGCCCTTCCCTGTTGGGGGGCGCAGGATTGCTGTGCTCACTTTATACGGCTGTGGGGCACTCGCCGAGGACTCGCCCTGGTGCACACCGGTGCTGCATGGGAACCCAAACGGCTTTTGTGAGAATTAGCCTTGCTTGCTAAATTACCAGAGAAGGTAATTATAGTTATAGGGAAAGGGAAAGTTATAGGGAAGGGGGTGGGAAACTGGAAAAGAGCCAGGAGTGGAGGAGGACAGGGCAAGAGTCAGCCCCCTGGTGAGGGGCTGGGGGGGGGGGGCGAGGTGCCTGTGCCACACCCAAGAGGGGAGCATAGGGAGGTCTCTGGGACCCCACTGCTGCAGCCCAGGCTGAGTCATGCCCCAGGGCTGCCCCAAGACCCTTCCCCAGCCACAGCTGCTGATGGACCCTCAAAAACTGGTATGTGGGGCCAGACCCCTGCCTGTTCCATCTCCTGCAATTCCAGCCCCCAGCCCTGCATGGACCCTCTGCCAGTGCCCGTCTGGCAGCACCTGCCCTGCAGCCGCTCACCCTGCCGAAAGCTGGAGTCGATGGAGTGGTCTGGCGCCAGCCCGTTAGCCGGGGGCTTGCAGCTCAGGTCGATCAGCTGGTGGAGGCGAAGTTTCCTGCAATAAATGGAAGCGGCTTCGGGCTCCAGCGCAATCAGCAGCTGCTCTGGGTTCTCCGGGGACACCAAACCAGCCTGCACGGAGGACAGGGACATCAGGGCAGAGAAGGTGATGGTGCTCCAGGGCATCCCTGCAGGGCTGCCCCACAGCCAGAGTCCCGCTTTTGTTCCTTAGGCTACCAGGACATCATGGAATGGTTTGGGTTGGAAGGGACTTTAAAGCCCATCCAGTTCCAACCCCATGCCACTGGCAGGGACACCTGCCACTAGACCAGGTTGCTCTGAGCCCCGTCCAGCCTGGCCTTGAATGCTGCATAGAATAGTTGAAGTTGGAAAAGACTTTTAAGATCATCAAGACCAACCATTAACCCAGCTCTGCCAAGCCCACCACTAACCATGTCCCTAAGCAGCACAGCTACATGTTTTTTAAACACTTCCAGGGATTGGGCATCCACAGCTTCTCTGGGCAACCTGTCCCAGTACCTTACCACCCTCATGGGAAAGAATTTCTTCCTAATATCCAATCTAAATCTCCCCTCCTTCAGCTTAAAGCCATTCCCCCTCCTCCCATTGCTACACGCCCTTGTGAAAAGCCCCTCCAGCTTTCTTGCAGCCCCTTTAGGTACTGGGAAGTGCTCTGAGGTTTCCCCACAGCCTTCCCTTCTCCAGGCTGAACCCCCCCAACTCTCCCATCCTGTCCCCACAGCAGAGCTGCTCCAGCCTCTGACCATCCCCGTGGTCCCCTCTGGCTCCACAAGACATGGACATGCTAGAGACCCTTCATCAGGCAGGTAGCACCCACAGGAGGAGGGAAGCTTGGAAAGCACAGCCTCCTGTACAGGTCAGCATGCGGAACAGCCCCCGCTGGGGTTCCCTCACCTTGTAGGCCGCCTCCCGCATGAACTGCTTGGCCGGCTGCTTCCAGATGGCAGGCACGGTGATCACCCAGCGGATGGCATCTCTCTCGGGCAGGGACGGACACTGGTCCTTCAGCTCCTGCCAGGCAAGAAGAAGCAGGTGACCCTCCCCAGCTGGAGCATCAGGGCTTCGGTGAAGGGTGAGGAAGACACACATGAAGAGGACAACATGCATGCCTTGTACTTGGTTTGGAGAGGGAGAGGAGGGCTGTGCTCGTGTGGTGCTGCAGGGAGACCCCAGGTGCCCTACCTGCACAGCGTGCTGCTTGAAGAAGCGGAGCGCGTGGGCAAACACCTCCAGTGCTTGCATCTTCTTCCCATTGACAGCTTCTAGTTCGGTTTTCATGGTGAGGTCCTGCCGGGAAGAGCAGTAACAGCAAACATATCATGCAGGGTGATGGGATGTGACCGGCATCCCACCCAGGCTCCAGCGGCGAGCCTCAGGCAGGGTGCTCATCTCCTCTGTGCTGAATGGGCACTTGAAGCGTGGCTCTGCAACCACATCCATCTGCCCCAAAGCAGCTCGGACACAGGGAACCAAAAATTCATCCCCCTGCAAAGGGCTGTAATGTTGCTACGTGCAAAGTGTGTGCAAAGTGTGTGCAAAGCAAACAGGAATGTGCTCGGTTGGGATGCAGGAAATCAGAGGTTCTGCTTGCAGCCCCTCTCCAGCCCTCCCAAATTTCTGCTTGCCCTGGTGAACCCCTCTCTTTGCTTTCTGCAAAGTGGGATAAGTCCCCAGGGCCAGCTCAGCTCCATCCTGCCCGTCCAGGGTCTCCCCTGGGGAGGTTGGGATGGGAGCAGAGACATACGCTGGTGCTGTGAATCTTCATCTTAAACTTCTCAAAGTAGAGCCAGTCACGGGCTTCCTCGGGGTCCAGGTCATGGTAGTAGTCCCTGGCAGTGTAGCCAAAGCTGTGGAAGATGCCCTCCGGTGTCAGCAGGAGGCTGGTGGGGGTCTTCTGGTTGGCCACCCCGGGGTCCCCTCCTTCCCATTTCCTGCAAACAGGAGCCAGCAGCAGCACATGAACATCAAGGCCAGAGAACAGGTCCTGCCCAGTTTCATTTATGTGTATGAGCACAACCTCAAGCACCTTGAAGAGGGACAAAGAAGGGAGTGAAGCCCCTGGGAAGGCCATGCAGGAAGGTGGCTTTGCTCCCTGTGCAACCTCTGCACCCACACAGCTTGTTACAACAGAGCGCTAACGAAGAGGTGCTCCCGCTCCATCGTCCTGCTCGGTGCAAGACCTACTTCTTGGGCTCCTTCCACCCACCACCGTCCAGGCAGCATCCCTCACCTGCGGTGGTGTGGGTGTTCATCGCCCAGCCCACCTCCATCCCTGCACCCAGCGAGCCAGCACCCAGCCGCCTTGGGGAAAAAGTCCTGTAACAGCCCTGGGGCCTCTGGCTGCTCCTCACCTCATCATGTGGATGGCCTCGGGGTCGCTGGAGAAGCTGAAGGCGTAGCCACTGGATGTGGTGCCGAAGTCAATGGCCACCACCACAGCGAAGGAAGCAGTTTTCTGGGAGCGAGCCTCGCTCCTCTGAAATGCAAAGGCAGCCATTAGGGATGGGCTCAGTCCTGGGGGTGAGCATCCAGAAAACGGGTAAAAAAAAGCCCCATGGAGGGGTTAAATTTTCCTGGATCACACCCACAAGCTCTGTAGTACACAGTGATGCCATGGTTGCTGCTGCAACGATGCTGGCTGACAACATGAGGCAATTCCTGCTTTTACACAGCTCCAAAACACTGGGAAAAAGGGCTGCTGCGGCAGTTCTCCAAGGCTCCGCGGGACATGGGATCCGGGCAGCCCCGGAGAGGGATGGGTGCTAGCAGCCTCTGCCCACGAGGGCTGTCTAGGGTGGCAGGGGGATCCCTGTGGTTTCCCGGCTTGGGGTGGTCCTGAGCCCTCCACACTCAAAACCTGATAAATTTTAGCTGAGATTCCCTCAAAACCTTCCCTGCTCCCCATGTCAGTGCAAGGGATCTTGTCTCAGGCGTCCCCATGGGTCACCCAACTGAAAACCTTCCTGACCCAGGTGCCTCATGTGGATCCCACTGCTCCCCTACAAGCTGGTGCTTTTTGGTCCTGCCTTTGGGCCCCCATCCCTTGCCCCTGGCCAGTCCCTGTGACAGCAGGCAGAGGTGGCAGCGAGTGGCAGTGCCAAACGAGCCACGATGATGCAGCGAGCCCTGTACCCCTGTCACTGCTGTCCCCTGCTGCAGCCTCCCAGGTGCGTGGGGCAGACAGGGAAAGCTAAAAGCCCTCATTAACTTTTAATGTATCCAGATTTGATAAATGCAGACATTAAACAGCTGCAGAAAAAGCTGGTGATTAGCATGGCTGAAGTGGCTGTCTCAGAAATGTGCATGTTCAGGGAGCTACAAGGACAACGAGTGCCGAGGAGGAACCAGCTCTGGCACACTCCCTGCCTGCTGCCTCCCACGCCTGGTGGCCCCCAGGTGTGCGGGGAGGAACTAGCTGAGGCCAGCAGCTTTACAAAGAGTTAAATTACTTTTTTCCCCCTCTGGCTCCACTCCTGCCAACCTCCTGCACTGGAAAAACAGCCCTCATCCCATAAATCCCACAGATAAAGGGGAGGATTTGTGCCCTAGCTATAAACTGACCCATCCTTCAGCTGATATTGGGGTGTGTGGTAGGGACGGCAACGCAACTGGGAGAGGAGGTGCTGGGGGTCGGGGCTACTAGCCAGGGAAGGATCGGGGGGCAACACCAGGGAGACAGACCCCAGGAGCCCCCAGTACTGCCTTACCGGTGACTGGGAGGGTGTCAGCGGGGCGATGCTGCAGCTGTCATGAGGTGTCCCTGGGGAGCCGGGGGGGGATGGCGTAGGGCACTGCTCACTGTTGGCACCTGGGGACACAGCAGGGTGAGGCTAGGATGTGAATGGGCCCTGGGCCTTTCTGAAGACCCTTCCCCAAAGTGAGGGTAACACACAACATCCCAATGAAGATGCAGCTAGTATGGATACAGGCTTGGGAACAGAGGGATCAGAGCTGCTGCTAGTGGGCTCTGCACAAAGCAGTTCTGTGTTTGGAGGGCTTCTTACAATTTTTAAACCGTGTGTAAGGAGGTGTCTAATCAGCACTGATTGAATTAGCAAAGGAGGAACCTTTGAAGGTGTCACACGGAGGTGCAGGAACTGGTTGCACCTGGTGTTAGCACTGGTGAGCTCACCGGCACCCCTCCCTCAGGGTATGGGGCTTACCCTGTCTCCCAGTGGGGACAGTGGCCAGAAAAGAGCTGCAGGACTGAGGGACCTTCTCCTGTGGATCTGGGGGCCGTCAGCTCTTGCTCAGTCAGGAGATGGGTCAGGGTGAGCTGGTTGTGGTGTTTCAGGGAGGGGTTCAGCTTGCTGGGGTGGGCAGGCTTTAGTAATGAGACACGGGCTCCATGTCTGCTCCATCACCAGAGAGGAACTGGTATGTGGAGGAAGAATTGTCATCTCCTGAAGCTGGTGTTTAAAATAAGTCAGGTGACCTGCAAGCCCAGTTTCCCCCTGTTGATGCCAGAGACTCCCTGGTGGGGGGGGGACTGCAGATGGAGACACCCCCCCTGCAGATAAGCCAACCCAGGTGGGATGGATCCTGCCTTGCATGGGCCAGAGAAGTGGAAGTGCAGTGGTTTTTGACCAGCAAAGGAGCAGATGGGTCTAATTCCTTGCAGCTCATGACAGAAGAGTCAGGACTGAAAGCCCACGACATGTTTGCAGCAGAAAGGGATGCGGTGGCTCGCCAGAGCTGCCTATTTTTAAATCAAGACAGCCATCATCACATAAATACACACCAATTCAGCTTGGCAACAGCTGGCAGGGGTGACTGTGAAGGATGCCAGAGGCTGCTCCAGGCATGTATCCAGAGGAAATACGGGGAAAACTTGGGAAAGAGACGTTGGTGAGCTACTGCGGCAGAGCAAGTGTCTGCAGTGTGAGGCCACGGAGACCCAGCTCCCCAGCCCTCAGTGAGGGGAGGTGTGCCAGGCTCGGCCACGCTGCAGAACAACTCACTTTGGTGGAGACCCATGTGTGCTGTGATAGCTCTGAGCCATAGAGCTTTGGCCTGTGTGGGAAGCTCAGGGAGGCTCGTGCTGCCTTGTGCTGCACAGACACGCGTGGGGACAGGCACCGTGGCATGGTGGCTGCACAGTGGCCCTCCTTTTCCTCCTCCTCGAGACCCCAGCCAGCTGTGTCTCCTCGGGTGACCCTTCGGCAGCAGAAGCCTTGTCCTGGGGTTCCCCACTAATCCTGGCGTGTCAGCCCAGGCTGGGGCCGCAGCAGAAGCCCTGGTGGGATGCCTGGCCCCCAGCCCAGCCAGCACCAGGATGCCCATGGTGTGAGGCTGCAGCTGCCTGCGCTCCTCTCGCCACATGGCTCCAATTAGCAGAGGGGATTAATCATCTGCCCTGTGAAAGCACGAGCCGATGGACGGGCTCCAGCTGTTGGCAGGGGGCAGCCAGGAAGGGGCTGGTGCAGCTGATGGAGCGGGGCCACCTTTCCCAAGGGGCTTGGCTGGCCCCGGCTCTGACAGACGTATGGTCATGCTGGGAATGGGATGTGAGGTCCAGGAGGTGACACTGGGGATGTGGAGGGACCGTCTGCCCCACAGGTTCTGCTGAGACCCTTGCTTTGGGCTTGCCTCCCCAGACAGGCAGCTCCATGCCAGGACCCTGCCAGGATCTGGACCACAGGCACAAGGACAAACAGCACCCACTCCTAGGTGGATGCCGGAGAGGTCTGGGGCCGGAGGAGGCTCCTTGGTCTTTCTTTAAGCATAAAACTCATAAAACTCCAGCTCTCTGTTGCCAGAGGGTGCTGGCAGCTAGTCTGCGTCCAGGGAATCCAGCCCAGCTCCCACTGCAATCAGGATACCCAAGAGGCAGCTCCCTAAATCCCTCTGGCACCTCAGGAGCCACAAAGACTGCAGCGGGGGTGCTCTGGGTCCCCCCCAGAAGCAGCAGCTGTGGGAGTGGGGTTCCTGGCTGACCTCCACTGCTTTATCTCCTTGGCTGGCCAAGACCTGCCGGCACATCACTCACCATGGACACAGTGCCGTGGTGCTGTGGCATCAGGGGCAGTGCTTTGCACCCCAGGAGCTGTGCCAGGGGCTTGGCTGCTCCCCGCCACGCTGCAGCTCCAGTCCCTTCACACCTGCTCTGTAAGTGCCTTTCACTGTATCCCATGTCTGTGCCATGAATATTTGATCCCCAACAAACAGGAAGGTCCCTCTGGACATCTCCGCATGCTGGCAGAGCTCCGCAGTGCAGGGAGGCCAGTGTCCCCCTGTCATGGGGGGAAAGCATCACCCAGGCAAGCTGGCAGCTCTGCCAGGCTTTGAGCCTGGGGCTCCAGGTTCCATGTATGTGAAGCATCTTTCCTGCAGAGCCAGAGCCAGAGCTGGCACCTGCCAACATATAGAAGTGGACTCCCGGGGTGCTGGGGGGACCCTGCAGGTGCTTAATTCTTGCGCTCGCCTCTTTGGCTTGGGCTGCTCCCTGGCTTGTGTTCACAGCGTCAGGTTTCCTCGCCACAGCTGGTTCTGGTTACCCCAGCGCAGGAGCAGCCGCGTGGGGGGCTCCTCCATGCAGATGGGAGGACGATTGTGGAGGGAATGGATGGGTGGGGGGAGCGGTGGGGGGATGCCTGGGTGTGTGGGGAGGCGAAGGGAGAGGGGCCCCGAGTGTCACGCTCACAGAGAGCTCGTGTCTGTTGGTGAGGGGGTTAGGGGTGGCAGGGGACCCCCCACCCTCTGCCATCCTTGCAGGGCCCCCTCCCTGGGGAGCAGCCTTACCCATCCGGAGACTCTGCATCCCGGGCTCCAGGAGCATCGCCATGGTGGCCTCGCCTTCCCGGCTGCAAGAGAAGTAGGAGGGACGATGGGACAAGTGTCCGTGTGCCCAGAGGTGCTGGCTGTCCCCTTGGCAGCACAGTGCACAGTGTGCCATGACCTGGGGTGTCCACAGGGTCCCCTTGCCCCCCTGAGCATTACTGGGTGAGTCCCCAGACTGGCTCAAGCCACTCCAGGAAGACCCAGCAGGGACAGGACTGGCTATGACCCTGCAACCCCCAGGACCCCAAAGGAGCTGCAGGTAGGAGACCCCAAAGCCTGGGGGTTCAGCTTGCGGGAGGGTAGAGGGCTGTGGCAGGGGCCTGTCCCGGTTCAGCACACGCCCAATTGGCACTGGCCAGATTCTGGCCCAGCCAGATGTGCATGATACAGATGTGTGCAAAATGCCGCTCCACCAGCGTGAGGTCCATGCTGCAGGTTTTTAGGTTCGGTCAGAGAAAGAAAGTGAGGCCAGGCGAACCTTTAAAATTATTCTCTTCATTGAAGCAGGTGCTGCCCAGGGCCAGGTTCCCTGCAGCACCGTGGCTCCCTGGCAGAAGCAGGATGGACCAAGAGCATCCCTGCTTGTCCTAGGGGCTGTGACCCAGCACTGACCAGCACCAAAACTGCTTCCCTGGCTAATAACCCGGCTCCTGGCTCTCTGCCTGGTGCGAGAGCATCCCATCACCTTCAAGGCTGCCTGCCCCGCACCAGCCGCTTTCATCTTGCAGAGCTGCGGGCTCAGGACAAGGCTTAGCTCACCGGGGAGAGGCTTGATCCGGGCCAATCCCACCCACGTGCTGCTGGACCCGTGGCCAGATCCTGCTCTCAGCAGCCTCCTGAGAAAAAGCCTTGTGCTAAAAATGGCAGGTGGCGAGCCTTTCCTCAGAGCCAGAGGGGCTTCTGCTCTGACCACCCCGATGGAGGAGGCAGTGAGGGGCTGGGGCCGCTGTGGGATGCAGGCTGTAGGTTGAACCGCAGTGGGGAATGTGGGTGCTGGTAGTACTGGGATGGCACGGAGTGGGTATCTGGCAGGCTGAGGCTGTCAGAAGGGCTTCTCCACCAAAACTGGGCTTTCTGTGAGGTTGTGAGATGTCCTGCAAGGGTGTGCTCAGGGGATTGCCTCCCCAATGCTGGGAATTTGTGTTGCCTCAGCAGAAATTCTGCCCAGGGCTTAGTTCACGTTTTTGGTGTCCCCCAGCTGCAGGTTGGACACCCCTCATGCTGCTGTGGGGCCATGCACGGGGTGGCCCCAGGTCTGTCACCCCAGAGCCCAGCCTGATGGGTGCTGTGCAGGGATGTCCTCCGTGTCCCTGTCCCTGGGGTCTGAGCTCCCGGGGAATGGTCCCCACATGCCCCTGATACACGGAGCAGTCAGCCTGAGCAGGAGGGAGAAGTGAGACCTCAGGCTCTGGTGACACAACGGCTTCGTTCCCTGCCATGGGGTGGTCTGGGCAGCTGGTCCGGAACCTGTGCAGACCCTCAGACTCTGGGTGGCTGGAATCCTCCATCTCAGCAAACAAAACTGACCACAGGTCTCTCCGGGGGGTGGGGTGGTGTTGGCTGACAGCTGCCTTTGTCCCCAGGCCACCAAGCCTCTGCCTGGGGTCCTGGCGAGGAAGGTGAGTGGGCTCAGCCCACCCTGGCAGCTGGTGGCAGCTCACCCAGGGGCCGAGGTGCCCTCCAGCCCCCGAGGGGTTTCCTCCAGCTGTGCCTCTCCTGCAGTGCTGGAGACCTGGCCTCTGCACGCCGTGCCGGCCAGGAGCTGGCCAGGCTTTGGGGCTCCCAGCCCACCCGGGGGGGGGACATGAGTGGATCCCCCTTCCCATGCATGTACATGTGAATGGGGCAGCCGTGCAGAGCCCTTGTGTCCTCCAGCACCGTCCCCATGCAGACCCCACTACCTGCACCCTCAGCCCCTCCCAGGGACATGGGCTGAAGTCCCCTGGGCCTTGGGGGGCTCTGCCATGCTGCCAGGGTGAGGGTCCCAGCAGCTGCCACCGCTCGCTCTGGCACCTTGTGCAGCAGCAGTGTTTTTTGAGGACTTTCCACCATTTCCGTCTCTGCAGGGGCTCACAGAAACGGGGAAAGGAAACAAGTTCAGGGCAGCCGAGCCAGGCAGGGCACC
The DNA here is from genome assembly GCF_023634085.1 of Falco cherrug. NCBI lineage: Eukaryota > Metazoa > Chordata > Aves > Falconiformes > Falconidae > Falco > Falco cherrug. Next base: position 38,578,484 of record NC_073697.1, read on the forward strand.
GGCACCTCGGCACGGGCTTGCTGAGCGTGGCACGGGGACACTGGCTTAGCCAGGCATGGTGTCCCCATGGCCCAGGCTGGCCCAGCCGGGTGGGGTTGGGGCAGCTGTGGGGCTGGGCTCCAGATGTGTGGGCAGCAGGAGGAGGTGTGCGTCCCCACAAGCCTCTTGTGACGGGATTGAGCTTGTCTGTGGGGCTGGGGAGCCCCCGAACCCTCCGGGCAAAGCTGTCGGCTATCCAGGGGTGTCCTCCCCTCTCCGCTGCCATTGCTTGGCTGTGGCTGGGATGCAGGAACTGGCAGGACGTCCCTGGCACGGCTGGGGACTTGCAGCCCCTGCACAGCACTGGCATGTTGTGACACTATCCCTGGGGCTTGTGGTGGTATCCCAGTGGTCACAGCGGTAATGCCCCCACGCTGGGCAGGGCCCACAACAGCTCTGGAAGGGCTCAAGGCAGCAATCCCCACTCCCACCCGTGCCTGTAGCACGCATTCTCACTGGGAAGAGGCCACTGGAGTCCTGACCCCTCACCAGTACCCCCAAACTGGGGGGAGACCCCCATATCCCGGCTGGTGGGGGCAGTGACACCCTCGCCCTGGCTGAGCCATGAATGCCAGGTCTCCTCTGTCCCCGGGCAGGCCTCTGCTGGTACCAGCTCCCACCAAGTCCCACAGCCACTTACCTTGGGGGGGACGGCACAGGCTGGGGACCCCTTGGTCCAGCCACCCCCTTCTGGCTCCAGCTGTGCCAGCTGGGGCGCTGGCTCCTGCCGCTGTGGCGATGCCCTCCTGCCCGTGGCTGCCGGTGATGCCCGGTGGCTCTGCGCCCCCCTGTCCGTGCTGCCGGCCCTGCCACGCAGCCCCCCGCTCTCCAGCTTCCTCTGGCTTCCCCCAGCGCCTTCCTCCCACTCCCACTCCCGGCCGGCGCCCAGCCCAGCCAGCGCCTCAAATTGCATTTCCAGCTGCAGATGTGGGAGCGGGAGGAGGAGGAGGCAGGGCCAGCACAGCCGGGAATGAAAACTAAACTCACCGCAGCCTCCCCGAGCCAGCAGACCATGGGCTGCCAAGAGGGGATGGACACCCGCAGGGGACAGGGCTCCCAAAACAGCCAGGGACAGGGATGCTGGGGGGAGAGGGGAGAGACACCAACAATCCTCCACCTCTGCCGGCTCTATTACCCCACTCATTTGTCTTTTTTCTGTCCAAAGGCACATTTTGCTCCCAGTTTTGGTCACTCTCTTCATCCTGGCTGACACATCAGGCATAGCCTCATGGCTCTCCACCCCCATCTTTGCTCACCACTCTCTGCCCATCTGTCCGTCCTGCCCATTTGTCCATCTACCCAGACATCCAGCCACCTCCTGACTTCAGAGCCCCGTTTCTCCCAGCCCCGCAGCCCCCTGAGCCCTGTGGCTCTCCAGACGGGGCTCCTGACTTGGGCTGTGCCAGGGAAGCAGTGCCAGGGTGTCCCGAGAGCAGAGGGCAGGCGAGGGCTCTGTCCTGTGGCTTCCAAAGGTCTCTGTGCCAAGGAGAAACCATCCGTGGAGGATTCAGAAGCGCAGGCAGATCATTGAGATCACTGAGGTCGTTGGGATCGTTGACATCATTGGGATCATTTGGGTTATTGGGACCATGGAGATCATTGAGATCCTTGGGATCACTGGGATTGTTGAGATCATGAAGATTATTCAGATCACTGGGATCATGCATCAAGCTCAAGAAGCCCCTGACCTGGGGGGGGGGGGGTGGTCACCCTGGAGGGGTGGTCTTATTTAAAACTTGCAAAGGTGTATCAAATCAAGGTCTATAAAATTAACACGGTACGTGTAAATTGGATCCCAAAGGGATTATCTGGCAGGTCCTACCCTGTGGTGGGAATCGGAGGCTCAGTGCTGCTGGAGTGGCACCAGGGAAGCCTTAGTACTGTTGCTGGGACAGCCCCCGGGGGCATGAAGCTGCGGGGTCCCAGGTGGGGGGGCAGGGCCTTGGGCAGAGCTGGATGTGATGGAAGGATGGGCATGGAAAGTCTGGCAGCTGGGAGTGGGCATCGGCTGGGGACATGGTGGCCTGGAGCAGGATATGCCAGATGGTTGGCGGGGGCACCACTGCAGCAGCACCATCCTGTGCCAGCACCGGCCCTGCTGTGGGGCTGCCCAAGCATCGAAGAGGGCAGGAGTGTGAATGCTGAAGCAGCAGCGAGGAACTTGGCTCTCTGCACAGAGCTCAGGTCCCTCCTAGGGCTTGGGTCCCTGCAGTGGAGGCAAAGATGCCTTTGCTCTTCTCCCTGGGCTGGGCAGCCCAGACACCCCTGTGATGGGCACTGCGGGGTGAGCGCAGCCTGAGGGCCATGCTCCACGCTTGCCTCCCACCGCCATCCCCTGGGAGGGTGTCAGCGGGCTCCTATAGACCTGGAAGAGGACTGGGGTGCCCGTGCCACACTGGTCGCCTGTCCATCCACCCCGGCACACACATCTATCCATCTCCCGACTGCCAAACCTGTGCATCCCTCCTGCCCGCACATGCACATTTATCTGCCCATTTTGCTGCCCTCCTCCTCTTGCTGTAGCAGTGCCTGAGTCACCAATCCCAGTTTGTGAACTGGGAAGAGCCAAGACAGTGCCTGGGTGCGTGCTGGGCTAGGAGGCGGGTGACTGCTCCTGCAGGCAGATGGGGCAGGAGCCTGGCAAAGGGCAGCATTGGGACTAGTGGCCATGGGCTCCTGAGCAGGTTGTGCATGCACACATATGTTCATGGGCATGTAATGCATGCACACGCACATGCATGTGCATGTACATGCATGCACATGCTGCATCCTGCTTCCTGTGCCAGCTGGACAGAAAAAGCCACTTTCCAGGGCATGCAGGGCAGCACAGGTGCCCAGTCATACTGGGGCTGCACGGGGGCTGCACTGGGGCTGTACTGGGGCTCCACCAGGGATGTACTGAGGCTGCACCGGGACTGTACTGGGGCTGCACCATGGCTGTACTGGCGCTGCACTGGGGCTGCACTGGAGTCAAGGTGACAGGCTGGGTGGCAGGAGCGGGGAGGTCTCGGTGTCCCCCCAGAGCCATCCCCTGCATAGCTGCCCCAGAGCAGGGGAAACTTCTGGAGGGAGGGGAGGAGGAGGGGAAGAGAGGGGTGGAGGGGGCTACGCCTGTGTTTTCTTCCCTGGCACCTCGTCAAGGGATGAGGTAGCGCTTTCCGGTAATTGAGGCAAGGCCCATGGAAATGCCTCGGTGAGGCAGGAAACCCGGGAGGAGAGCAAAGAACCGGAGCTGGGAAGTGAGCACCGGAGCCTGGCCGGCACACCAAGCCTGGGTTCTGCCAGGGGGCAAAACAAACCCGGGGCCAGGCCGGGCTGGTGTCTCCCATGCTGGCACCCCGTGCTGCTCCCGGGGCCGGCATCGGTGCTGTCTCCCCCGCAGCCACTGGCCAGGCATGGGCAGCCTGTCCCTTTCTGCCCAGTTTGTTCCTCCAAAGGCAGGCAGCATCTCCTGGGGAGAGCAAAGCAGGGAGCTGGTCCTTCCTGTGCCAGGACGGGCAATCTTCATCACTATCATCATCATCATCACCTGCCATCACCAGGTGTGACTATGAGGGATGGAAAGGCAGGTGGCATGGCCGGCGCAAACGAGTCCGAAGGAAGGTGCCACAACCAGACCAAGGTCTTCACAACCTTGATGCCAAGGGGTTCTCATGGGCAAGGGGGTGCTGGCGCCTGCAGCCCCCCTCTCTCACTGTGCCGGCACACCAGGAGCAGGGAGGGAGCACGCCCAGCCTGGGAAGGGCCAGCTCGCTTCCTTCTCATAGCATAGCCCCTGCAGCTGGCGGGAAGGGCTCTGGCCAAGGCCAAGGGCACAGCAGCCAGCAGGCAGGCGGGGGGGGGGACCGGCCAGTTTATGAATGTTCCCATTGTCGGCCATCCCACCCGTCCCCGCTGCTCCTTGAAGAGCTGCCACCCCCTTGGCATCTGCTGGGTCCCCCTGAGCACCTGCCCTGGCCAGTGTCCCCCTGTGCCCCATCCCACCATGCTCAACTGCTGTGCCGAGGTGGCCCAGTGCTGCGCTGGGGTGGCTTTTTGGGTTGGCAGTCCCCTCTCAGGCTTCCCATGGAAGCCACGGGGCAATGGAAAGCACCAGAGCGCGGGGGCCAGCTGCAGTTGTTTCGCACGTGGCTTGGGCCAGGCTGTCTGCAAACCGCCCGTGCCTCAGTTTCCCCACAGTTCCCATGCTGCAGGTGTTGGGGGGGGCTGTTCTGGGCAAAGGATGCTGAGCCCCGCAAAGCTGCCTGTGCTGCCCCCCAAGTGCACACACACCCTGCGGGCTGTATGGGTGCTGAGCGGAGCTTGGGGTGCTCATGGGGACAAGCTGGCCTGTGGGTTCAGCATTTTGCTAGGTGAGCAGCCAGCCTCATCCAGCTGGTACCCCCCTGGCCATGACCCCTCCTGGCTGTGATCCACCTGGTCCAGCCATGACCCCAAAGCCATGATCCATCTGGTTCGTCTGCGACCCTCCAGCCGTGACCCACCTGGTCTGGCCATCACTCCCTGGCTGTGACTTCCCCCAGCCATGATCCACCTGGCCCCCCAGCACAGGGCTGATGCTGGGAGAGGGGCAGCCCCACACACACATATGTGCTCTTGCACACACACACATGCTCTTGCACACACATTTGCACACACACAGAGTGAACCACAGCCATGTGCAGACCTGTGCAACCACCCTTTCCTGCCAAACATGCCCTGCTCATGCACATGCATGCACATCCGCACACATGTGTGCACACGCCCCAGCCCCTGACTTCCCCAGGAAACTGCAGCAGCGCACAGCACCTTCGCCGGTCTCACTGGACCTTTCATCTCCCCGGGCCTGAGGCCACGCCATCTTCCTTCCCAGCCTCTCCCCTTCCCCTGCCCGGCTCCAGCCGCTGGCACAGCAGAGGACAAATGCTCAGTGGGGCCCCTTGTCCCAGCCCAGGGGTCTCTACTGCCATGGAGGAGGATGAGGATGCACAGGGGGACAGTGCTGGGGCCAGCTGATGTGGGGCTGCCGTTTTACATGTGGTGGTGCGTTACACCCGCACGCTGCCTGTCCCGACCCTGAACCCTCGCCGGCTGGGCATCTGGAAAGCATTAGCCAGCCAGGATGGTGCATTAGCCGCTAACGAGGGGAGGACGTGAGTGTTGCTGTGGGCGCCAAGGCTCCCGCCACCACTCAGCGAATATTTCCTGAACTGGGTCAGCTGGAGTTCTCCAGGAAAGGAAAATAAACCTGGCAAGAGGGCCCAAACAGGGGGCATGGGGATGGGGAGACCTCTGCATCATCCCAGCCAGGGGGATCAGGACTCCTATGTTCGTCCCAGTGCCCAGCTGCACCCTTGTCTCTGCCTCCATCACTTTCTAGTGACAGTGCCCATCAAGGTGGCCTTAATTTGCTGGTAAAGCCATCATGGGTGGTGTTTATGCTGCCCATCCACTGGCCTCTGTGCTGGATCCCCAGGGACCCCCACCTGAGATCGTCCTTCCTCCATGGCCAATGGCCTCAGACACGCGGGGATGAAGGAGCCAGGATGGCTGCCAGAAAGGGGGGCTGCCGTTTCCCTGGGATTTTTGCCACCCCTTGGGGCTCTGGGGGCTTAAACCCAGAAAAATCCCATCACACAGTTGTGTGCTTAGAGGAACCATTTCTCCCTTCTTGTATCCAAGACCTGCACAGAGCCCTGCTGCAGCATGACCCTGCCACAGCATCACCCCACCACCGCTGATCTGCCCAGCCCTGGCCTCTCCCTGGAGCACTGTGCTCCACATGGGAGCACCATGGGTGCTGCTGTGGGTGGTCACCTGCCTCTCCCACCCTCTGCATGGGTACAGCCGGGGCAGCCCGAGGGCAGCGCGCACTCAGGGCTCCCTTTTGGCAGCGCTGCTGGGTGAGGCCAGAGGGATTTGGGCTGCTCTGAATTCCCCCAGGATCTTACACCCAGATGCCTGGGACCCAGGCAGGGGGGAGAAGCCCCTGCAGAGCTGCTTCCCACCAGCATCCTCAGCCACTGGCTGGCCCCAGCCATTCCCCAGGAAGGGAAATGGAGGATTTGAAAGGAAAATGGATCTTTCCAGCCTCCCATGTCCCGGGGACCCCATGATCCTTCCCTGCTTAGTAGAGACGGTAGCGTGGTGTGAAGGAGGGGGCTCCTGTGAGCCTCCAGCTACAGCTCCAAGACTGATGTTTCAGATCCTGATAACCGTGAGCGATGCAAAAAGGATGAGCAAAATGCAAAACGATGTAGCAAAGTGACTGCAGCCAGGGAGCTGAGCAGCGTAGGAAGGATCTTTAGCCTCTTCCCTGCAATCTCGGCCGCCGTTAGTAATGCGATGCAGGCAAGAGCCGTGTCGGGGACATTGTCTTGACAGCAGCCGTCCCTGAGCACTTTTAAACACGTCCTTTGCTTTGGGCTCAGCATCCCACCCCGTGCGCAGTGGGAGGGATGGCTGGGAGTGGGTTGGAAGTGTCTCATACCCCCACAGCAGCCGAGCCTGGCCCCACCGGTTCTGCTTCAGGTGCTGGGGTTGGAGGGGGCTTTGGGGGGAGGGAAGGTGCCTGGATGAGGCTTCCCTGTCCCCCAGGCAGTGTCACCCTGGGGTGTCCTGGGTCGGCCCTGGCTTCTCTGGGGATGGGTGTTATCAGGGTGAGGGCACACTTCATGGGAAAACCATGTCGTGGGAGGATGCCTTAAAAATTTCCCGTGAAGCTGCTTTCTCTTAGCTCCCCCTTCACACTTTCGGATTTTCAAGCCGATGTTTTACTGCTAGCAGTTTTGGCAGAAACTGTTCTTTCCCTGCCAGAAAACTGAAGAGAAACCCCAAATAAGAGTATTTCCATCCAAAGCTGCTGCTGCTGTTCTTCATAAAGCCTCTCATGAATGGGAAAGCCATTTCTCACCCCACGACGCTCTCTGGGCAGGCACCACTCCATCCCTCAGCCGCCAGCACCACCAGCAGTAGGATCTCTGGTGCCAAGGGGCTCACCCCGCAAAGCTCAAGTGGCTCTTGGGGGTCCAGGTGGGCAGTGAGGGGACGGGAGGGAGGGACGCTGCCACAGCCCTGGGGAAGGTGAGTCCAGTTTGCTCCCTGGCGTGCAGTGGGAGGGCTGGCTTGTTGTGGGATGGCTCCTGAAAAGTGATGGCTAACGCTAAGACAAAGAGCCAAATGTGTTTTTCTTCTTAAACAGGGGTGTAATGTAGGATGAGGTGTGCAGGGGCTTGTAAGGAGGGAGAGCTGTGGCTCCATCCATCAGGGATTGCTCCCTGCTCCAGAAGAGGAGGGCAGCAGCAGAGCAGATGCTCCCTCCATCATTTCTCACCCTTCCCAGCTGCTGCCTGCTCGCTGCCCCCTCCCCAGCCCTGTGTCCCAGCACTGTCTGTCCCCCGCCGCGTTACAGCCCTTCAGGAGTGCAGCGACTCCGGCGCTGACAGTGAGCAGGGCTCCTCGTCCACAGAAAGCTTTTAGCCTGGGACACGGGGGCTGCAGGCGCATTAGCACAGCAGTCCCCCCTGCTGTGCCAGGGGCAGACGAGGCTTCAGTTCACAGCAGCAAACACCCCCGGCTCTGCCACCAGGAAAATGCCTTCAGCCCATCCCAGCATCACTGCAGATGGGAGCGAGGGGGTCATTTTGTTCATGCCAGGGGTGCCAGGCATCCCTGGGGTGTGAGAAAGCAGCCCCAGCCTGTGGGAATGGCTGACTGTGGCTGGAGGAGCTGGGGACCGAGAGTTTGATCCTTTGTCCTCATGGCTGGCTCTGCCCAGTGCTGGTCTCGGTGTCTTTTGCGGAGCTGCTAGCAAAAAACATGGAGCCAGCCTGGCCCCGTGCCCACGAAGGTAAAAGCAACCCCAAGATCCTGGCTGGGGTGAGATGAGGGTGGCTGGGCACCTCCATGGCTTTGCACTGTCCTGGGGGATGCTCAAACATCCACCTGTTCTCACCTCACCTCATCTCATCAGGCTCGAGCATCCCTCAGGGCCTGGGGGATGCCTGGGTGGTTGGGAAGAGGGAGGTGAGGTGAGAGTGGAACCGGACCTTGGCTGCCCACCATGGGAGGCTGCAGCAGCGTTGGCACAGTCTGCTGTCCTCCCTGGGGAGCTGACAGCCCCCAGGAGCATTCCCGGGGTCTTGAAAGGCAGCTCTGCCTCCGCAGAGGAGCTCCACAACCTGCCCTCAGCTGCCACAAAGGGGTGCTGGGGGGTGGGGGGGTCCTCTCCCTGTCCCCAGCCCTGTGTGCACATGCATGCACAGACCCCGCAGCATGAGGGGTCTCTGGGCTAGTTGGGGGGACCCCGTCATGCCAGAGCTGGGGAAGGGTGGAAGTGTGGATGCATTTCCTATGCACACAGCCAGCACCCCCCGGGTCCCATCCAGCCTCCCTGAGCTTGGAGGAGCCAGGTCCTGCCCATGGGTACACAGCAAAGCCACAGCTGACCCCAGACATCAGGGCAGAAAGCTCCCAAGCCCCGCTGTGCACAGCATGGGATCCCCTGGGGTATTTAGAAGCTCCTCAAATGCTGCTGGGCAGCCTGGGGCTGGCAGGAACCAGCGTATCCCTGGGAGCATGGCTGGGCCAGGATGCCCTCAGAGCAGCCGGCTGCCTGCAGGACAGTGCCACCAAGCCGGTCTCTGCCTGTGCCACACGTGTTGTTGGTCAGGATGGAGCATCACCTAGAATCAGGATGGGGCTGTCACAGCTTCAGGTCTGGGGTCTTTGGTCCTTCAAGGAGAGGGGGGCACAGAGGCGCTGCATTCAGGAAAATCATTAGAATCATGGAAGGGTTTGGGTTGGAAGGGACCTTAAAGCCCATCCAGTTCCAGCCCCTGCCACAGGCAGGGACACTTTCCACCAGACCAGGTTGCTCCAAGCCCTGTCCAACCTGGCCTTGGACACTGCCAGGGGTGGTGAAAAGCAAACCCTCAGGTTTAGTCTGAGCTGGGCTTAGGGTCTGGCCTTTTCAGGACCCACTAGGGTGGGCTGCAGCAGCAGCTGGGGTGGGAGTGATGCCGCAGGTAACCTGCAGTCCCCAGGCTGTCCTTCACCTGGCCTTGGGTCTCCGGCCACTGGTGGCTCATTGTGCTGGCACAGTGTGGGCTGGCAGCAGCGGGGAAGAGCATGGCTGCAGGCGCAGCTCCCTGGGCAGTGCAGCACGAGCATTGCCACGTCATATCACATTACATTGTACTTTATTGCTCATTGTGTTGCAGGAATAATTTAAGTCGCTTTTCTCATCTGGGACTGCAGAAAACCCTGTCTCGCTCTTGAACTAATGAAGCGTCTGGGATCAGTGACTCAAAATGCTTAAAACACTTCAGTCCAGCATTTCTTAAATTTAAAAGTCAGATTTGTGCATTTGAAATTGATTTTTCACTTGAAAGCGTACTTTGCTTCTACATATGTGAATGTTAAAATCTCCTGGAGATGCTGAATCTGACCCAAAACATTTCCTTCTAGTCAAGTAACAGCTCAGCCTGAAACTTCTGCTCTCACAAGCACAGAAACCAGCAGCACCTCCAGGACCATCCCAACCCAGGGCTTTTTATTTCAGCTGGATGCTTGTGCACACCCGGACTTAGCAGCGGCTAGCCGGCTGGGCGATGCCCTGCCCGCAGGCATGAGCAAAAGTTTCACTCTGTGGCACAGCCACAGCCCTGCAGCATCCCCGACAGGTCCCTCCTGCCTGGCCTGTGCTGCTCCTCTGGCTGCTGCCCCCCTAGTTGCTGCCCCCTGCCTCTGCCCGAGCCCCATGGCCCCTCGGCCCCAGCTCTGCGCCCCCCCAGCAGCCCCCATGCCATGCCATGCCATGCCAACCCATTCCCTCCCATCCCATCTCATCCCACCTTGTCCCACCCCATGCCAGCCTATGCCAGCCCAGGGGCCCCTAAACCCCCTGGTGAGGAATCAGTACCCTACTGTGTTCCCTCCTCTCTTCTGGCACTCCTGGGGTGAGGAAAAACCCCAGACATTGGGGGCACACACCAATGTGGCTGGGGCAGCCCCTGGGACAGGCTGCCACACCAGGGACCCCCTCACCAGCTCACAGCCCCTTCCACTGCAGTCACCCCTGGCCCCCCCAGCTCTGCAGAGCCCAGCCAGCGGACAGAGCTGGGGGGCTGTGTGGGCTCACCAGGGGCCTCACACCTACCCCACTGCCAAAGAAAATATTTACCCGGCGCTGAAATGAGCTGGGCTGTGTTCCCAGGGCTGGGTGACCCTTGGTGGCCCCTCCAGTGCTGGGGACTGGGGGCGGAGGGGGGGGGCGCACAGCGGGATGCCGGCTCTTGCTCAAGCCTGAACTGTTTCCATGGGACTGTAGGGGAAGAGTTAAATACCTGTCAGCCCCTCCTTGGCATGCCTCAGTAAATTCTGGCTAGTGGGACCTGTATGTGCCTGGCGCTGGGGGGGGCCTGGGTGCTGCTGGGTGCAATGTGGGGGGGGCTGGGAGAGGTGCGGGGGGTGTGCCCAGACCACCACACAGCAGGTCCCCAATATCCATCTGCCTCTGAGCAGTGGGGACTGGGTCCTGGGGCTGTCCCATTGCCCCCAAGGCAGCCCCTCTCCCTTCGGCCTGGCGGCCAGCCGGGACCCCCCGGCCGGGACAGTCCCCCCTCCCGAAGAAAAATAGTCGCTGTTGACTCAGGTGCCAGCGCTGAGCGCGGCGGCGCTGGGGCTTGGCCGCGGTTTTATAGCCTGTCCCCAGCGGAACGGCTGTTTGTTTTATTTGTCCTTTTCTTACAGCCTTTCACCCCAGGAGGGTCGGGGCGAGGCTCTGGGAGGGCCGCAGGGAGATCTGGCCCCGGCCTCCGTCACTGCCTCCTCTCCCGCTTCTTCCCTCTCCCAGCAGCATCCCACTGCCACAAATCCAAACCAGACCAATTTCGCAGGGGGGAAGCAGGGCTTTGCCCCCCATTCCCGCTGCGGAGCTGGCTTTGGGGTGCCCTCAGCCAGCGGGGACTGCGGTGGGAGAGGGTGTCCCTGGGGTGGGATGGCTGATTTATGCTCAGTCTTCCCATGGGTGTTTTCCCTCCTCTCCCTCCCGAGAGCCCACACCTCACATTCTTGGGATGCCCCCAGGCAGCCCCTTATCACTCTGGTATGCCGGCCAGCCCACATTCCTTCGGGCAAGGAGCGAGCTGCCTCCCACATCTCCTCCTGGTCCTGGCTCCTGCCCCTCCACCAGCGCAGCTGGACACGCGCGGGGCTCAGAGCCACGCCAGCAGGCGTCACGGGTGGGGGGCAACCCACGGGGCAAGGCGGGGAGAGCTTTGCCCCCAGGACGATGATGCTTGCCCCCCAGTTGCAGCGACGGCCACCCCTCCCTCCCCGAGAGCAGGGCATGAGCTTTGTTGGCACATTGCACACTTTCACTGATTTCCCTGATTTTCTTCATTTGCTTCTGCTTCCCCTGAAGGTTCCCTTTTGCAGATGGCCACCACCCCGGGGGAACATGTCTTGGGACCTGGAAAGAGGAACCGGATGGGGCTCTGCCCCTGGATGCTGCCCACACGGAGGCTGGGGGCAGAGGGCCATGGAGCAGGCAGCCTCTTCGTGCCTGGCACCCTGTGAGCAGCTGATCCAGCCGGGACAGTGAGCTCCGCTGCTGCCCGCCCCACCGCTTTGAGGAAGCTCGTGGGTCCCTGCAGCTTGGCTGGCCGGGGGCAGGCAGGGTGCAAGCTGCGGGCGGGTGGGGATGCTGAGCAGGCATGGGAACTAATGCCTCACTTCAAACATGTCTGCCGGGCTCCTGAGCTTCTGCAGGGCTTGGGGAGCTGGGGCAAGGTGGACTGTTGGCCTTGAGGACATGTCCAGAGGGTGGGACGAGGTTTTGTGGCTGATCGGGAGATGGGTGCAGGTTTCCAATGGCTCTTTGAAAGGGACTCGACATAACCCATCGTCTTGGGAACCAGCAAGCCTGGACTGGGTCTGTGCACCATGCTGGAGGAGAGCTCCCTGGCTTTGCTTGCAAGCCTGACCTGACTCCACCCTTCCCAAGACCCCTGATGGAGAAACACCCTCCATCCTGGCAGGAGCAGGCTCTGCTTGGGCAGGGCTTGCCATCTTATGGAGCTGGGCTGGCTGCTCTAGCCTGGACCTTGCATCTTCTGGATCATGTTGCTGCACACCATGGGGGTGTGTTTGCACCAGGGATGCAGAGCAAAGGGTCACATCCAGGCCCTACAGCACCCAAACCTCGAGTGGAGATGGCAGCACCCAGCACTGTGCTATGTGAGGGCATCTGCTCTGGCAAAAGCAATGTGAAGGACCGAAAGGGAAGTGGAGGCTCAGGAAGCTGATGCAGAACAAGGGCTGAAGCTGGGTAGAGATGCCTCAGGCTTTTCTGCCTCAGGGCCAGATGGCCACTCTGGCTCTTTGCAGAAGCCCTGGCATCAGCCAGCCTGAGACCAGATGCCATATGGCCACACTTGCCTAAGTCAGGGTTTCCTCACTCAGTGCTGTGTCAGGAAACAGCTCGGTAGCTTCCCAAACCAAGGGGTCAATGCATGTGGCCCCCACACCATCTGCAGATTCGGCACAGCCTCCCTGTGCCAGCATCCAGCTCCCTGCTCACCAGTGGGGTCTGGGACCAGTTTTCCAGCAGTGCTGCTTGGCGGCAGTTGGCACAGCCTGAGGGGCTCGCTGAGGCTGGAGGGAGCTGCCCCTCCTGCCCTGCTGGCTCAGCACCCAAGCCAGCTGAGTCAAGCCTGGCACGGCACGGAGTGGCTGCAGGGGGATGGTGGGGCACTGCACAAGCAGCATGAGGTCCTGGAGGGCAGTTTCCCACACTCCCAGTCCCCTTGCACAAGGTCGAGCATTGACCCTGAGCCATCACATCTGGGTGCCAGCCTTACCCAGTGCTCAGGCTGCTCTTGCCGGGGCCCTTCGGTGCAGGCGCCTGCGGCAGAGGCTGGATCTGGGTCCTGCCCCAAACCAGCAAGGCTCAGCCCAGCCCCTGCCTGGAGGTCACGCTGTAGTGCCGGCCTCAGGGCAGCCATGCTGCTGGGGTCATTTGCTCCTGCTTGCTGCTCGTGCAGGTTCCCCTTAGCCCCTCAGCAGTCCTCTCCTGAGAACCCAAGGGGATGGTGCCCCAGCCTCAGTGCAAACCCCTTGGGCTTGGTCCAGCAGCTGCAGCCTCTGCATCCCTGTGTGTCTTGCTGCAGCATTGATGCTGAGCTGGGGTCCCTCTGGCAGAGTTCTCGCCTCGCTTTGGGCACTCTGCAGTGAAAACCCACAAATTAACAGCAAGAATCAAGTCTCTGAGTGACACGTTGCCCAGGGAGGACTTGGGCAGGTGGCACGTTGGCTGCAGCCGCATCTCTGTCCCTGCAGTCATCTCCACCACCAGCATAGGCTCTCCCTGTTGCAGGCTCAGCAGCCCTGATCGGGGGATCCTGGCAGGCCCCTAAACCTAGACACCCACTGGGCACACTGGGTGGGTGCCCCTGGGGCTGGGGTATCACCCTGCTCTGGGGCTTTGGCACAGCACAGGGCCAAGGATGCCCCAAGGGACTCTGGGGCCAGGAAGGTGATGCTGCTCAGGCTGCAGTAGTGCAAAGAAATGCAGCCTCCCAATGTCCCTCAGCCTGGGACGCTGCAAAAACCTCCTGTGGGGACTGCCACAGCCCCTGCCCCAAAACCAGCCCCAAATTAGTAAAAGGCAAGAAATAGCTGATGATGTCAGCCACTTCCCAAAAGCAGCAGCAGGGACAAACCCCTGAACGGGGAAGTGATGCCGTTTTGGGCTACTCACCCCCCGCACCAAATAAATAGCAGCCCCTGAGCAGCGAGGGGCAGGAGCCATTCCCCATGCCACGGCTCAGGACCCTGCACCGCCAGCGGCACTGGCACTCCCAGGTAACACCACCGCTCACCGGGGAGGTGCCAGGATGGGGACACCCGGGGCAGAGCCTGGCCCTGGTGTTCACCCCATGGGGCTGGGGCAAGGCACCTGCATGATGCTGTGCAAGGGTGGCATGGGCTGCTCCCAGGCACCTCGCTGTGGGGCGGAGATGAAGAGAGCCAGTGGCGAGAGCATCTCTGTGGGGTTGAGCTTCATCTGTCTTCTGCTGGGGCTGGGGAAGTTGCCCAGATATCTCAAGGCCTTGGGTCCAGGCTTGGGGCTGGGTTTGGAGCCAGGGACATACCTGACCTGCACCCCTTGGCAGGGGCTTGGTGCAAGGCCCCGGGCAGCAGAGGTTGGCAAAGCTGTGACTGCCAGCGCTGCCCTCCCCAGGTCCCATGGGCAGAGGGACAGGACAGGCGGCAGGGAGGTGGGCTCCCCAGCCCCGAGGAGTGGGTGGGAGCACAGGCACAGGGGGCTCATATCCACCCCTTGTCCTGGGGGCACGCTGCCCGAGCGTCCCATGGTCCCCATCTCTGTTGCTGTCTCTGCACTGGGGCATGGTGGAGGCTGAAGGGACCAACACCAGAAGTTTCCCCTCTTTGGGCTCAGCCTTGCTTGCCACATTCCTGTGTCAACAAACAATTTTTACCAAAGTTTGAATTTAGGGAGCTCCCTTGCAATTGCTGGCATGCACAGGAGCCCTCACAGGGATTTCTCTGGCTGTCCCACAGCTGAGCATGGCTGTGGGTGCAGAGGAGACCATTACAAGGGCAGTTGCCTCTTCCCCCTTTTTTCCAATGCCCGAAATCTAAATATTCCTGCCTACTTGGCGCTGGATGATAACACACAACACCTTCTGCTCTGGTGCGTGCGATGTGGTTGCGCAGACCACCACCGCATTCTGCACATGCACACACACTCAGAGCCTATTACAAATGCTTTTTGTCAAGAAATCTTCATAAAAATTTAATTTTTTTTTTGAGTGAACAAGCAGCAGTGCCCAGCACTGGCTGCTGTGTTCCCCAGCCGCAGCCCAGGGTGGTGGGGTGGTGGGGAGTTGGGGTCCCTATCCTGCACCAAAGGTTGAGAAACTGAAACTGGGAGAAGTGTGGCAGAAGAAACAAAACTTGGTGTCGGCACGAGCAGGGCACTGGGGAACAGACCCAGGCGCTGAGCCAGCACTTCCTTCCTCCTTCGCCCCGAGCCCGGTGGCCCCCACCGATCCCATTGCTATTTCTATTCCCCCACCCTGGGCAGCCGTCCAGCCCCGCGGTGCCGGGGGGACCAGGGCTGTAGTAACCCCCACACGCACGGTCACCCAGGGGCCATTTCATTTGCTGCTTGGTGCTTCGGTTTGGCCAGAAAAAATCCCAGGCAAAACTAAAGGTCTCACGAGTGCTTTGGAGTCTGAAATACCTCCCTAAACCAAATCAGCAGCAAGCAAATTCAAAGCATATGCTGGGGGAAAAGGTGTTAGCAAAGTCGCAAATCATTGAAGGAGGAAAAGGTTGGCTCAGGGAGTAAAGAGCTGCCTTGTTCAGTATGGAAAGATTGCTAAGATGTTTGATAAAGATATAAATTTAAATCAAATAATTCACTTCCCTAAGAAAGAAAAAAAAATCTGGTTTATCACAGAATAGCTTTTTTAAATTTAAGTATAATTAAGTCATTTTTCTTCAGTCTAGAGCTGCAAAAAACTATATAATCCTATTAAAAATAGATAAATCCCAGTTAAAACTGTCCCACCTGAATGTACAACAGCCCAGCGGGGAGGGGAGGGCACGGGCTGTGCCAGGCTGGGGCCATGGCTGTGCTCCCCCTCACCACAGCTGGTCTTACTGAAACAAAACCTGCGGAGTCTAAAAACCTGTGTTTTTGCACCAGTCCCACCTGCAGGGCCGGACCCTCAGCCCTCTGCAGCCAGTCGTCTGGTTGCTCCCACGGGGAACTGGCACCGTGGTGTCCCCAGCATTTCAGCAGCCGGGATGCTGTGTGCGGCGGAGCTGTGACATGAGGACAGCTTTAACACAAGCCCGCCTGTGTCCCTCTGTCCCCCAACCCCATGGCTGTACCCCCTGCCCGATGCTCAGACCCTCCAGAGCCTGGCTGGCAGTCATGAGTCCATCATTGGGATTTCTGGCTTAATGGAGATTTCCCCAAGGGTCCTTCCTTGGAAGTTTCTCTCCTATTAATTCCAGGTGCTTTCCTTTGCCTTTGCCTTCATTTTTATTTTCAGCCCAGACTCCCATACCCGGCATTTGCATGACCCCATCCCATGCCACATGCACATTTTCCGTGTCAATATTATTCTTCATTTGCTCCCTGCCTCACACGGATGCAGCAAGCACAGGAATAAGCTCCATAAACCTTGTCACCTCACTGATAAACCCGGACTAGCTCCTTAACTCCCACGGGAGTTCAGGGAGTTGAGGGGACCCTCATGTCCCTCTGGTCCCTGGCCCCACTGGTCACCACTGCACACCAGAGTGTTACCACTGTTGCTGCAAGCAGGATTTATCAATAATGTAGATCAATAACATGTTGATGAACAATGTGTTTCAAGACCTCTGGCCACCTCTTCTTGTTGTCAGAGTCCCCTCTGCCAAACGCCGACCTCGGAGACTGGCCACCTCCCACCCTCACGGTGTGAGCCTGCCTTGCCTCTGTTCCCCAGGACGCCCAGCAGTGCCCGGGGGGCTGCCATGGGCCTGCCCCAGTGGCTCATCCTCCTGGCCAGCTTCATCCCACCAGGTATGGTGTCATCGAGAGATCTGCTGCCTCCCACCCTGCCGGCACAGTCTGGTTCCCCACAGGGGCTGGTGGCTTGGCTCTGCACCAGGATACGGGGGAGCTGAAGTGCTGATGCCCTGGCCCTGCCAGCAGCCCTGCCCAATGCTCAAGGGATGGGCAGGACAAGCTCTGGGCACCCCGAGGCTGGTCCTGGCTTTCCCATGGGCCGTGGCACAGCAGATGCTCTGGAGAGATTTGCTGGCATGTGCCGCATTGTGCCATGCTCCCATGCTACTCCTCCTGACGGGCAGGCACGTGGTACCCATGGACACCATGGATGGGGCCGGGGTCCAGGATGGGGTGGGCATGGGGTGGCGGGGAACAGCCAGGGCATGAGAAGAAGGACAAGGAGCTGGGGTGTGTTTAAGAAAATAAGCTTTTGGAGGGCAATTTTTCCTTTTTTGCTAATTATTTTGGCCTTTGCTTTTCTAATCCAGCTGGTTCCTTGCACTGCCCAAAAGCATCACCCAGCTTTTCCTTGTCTCCACCTTGAAATTTTCTCCTGGGGGGTTTTATCTCACACTCCTATTCTCCTCTCCCACCTGCCTGCTCAGGCAGCCCGGGCAATGCAACGTGGCCCAGTGGGTCCCAGGAGGGGCACAGGGGGGCTGCAGACGGCAGCAGGCCCCTGCCCGGCTGGCACCCTGACCCTCTTTTTCCCTCTGCCTCCTTCCAACACAGCCCTTGGCTCATGGGGGGTCACCTACCCCACGTCCCTGCAGGGCATCAGGGGCTCCTGTGTGGTGATCCCCTGCACCCTGAGCTACCCTGATGACATGGCAGCTGACGACGGCATCGTGGCCATCTGGTACAAGGATTATGATAACCAAAAGACGTTGGTGTACCACTCGGCAGCCCAGGAGGTGGATGCTGGCTTCAGGGACCGTGCCCAGCTCCTGGGGGACCCCGCTGCTCGCAACTGCACCCTGCTGCTGCGGAGACTGACGCTGGAGGACCATGGGCCCTACAGATTCCGCTTTGAGATCGTCAACGGTGACCGGTGGTCAGCGGAGAGGGATGTGATGCTGAGTGTTTTGGGTGGGTATAGTGGTGAGACACCTCCCCTCTGCCAGCTCCCTGCCTGCCTGTCCTCACACTGACATCCCACCCTCTGCTCTCTATCCCTCTGCTCTCCATCTCCAGATGACCTTGATCGCCCAAGCATTGCTGCCAGTGAGGAGCAAACCGAGGGGCAAACATCCACCTTGCAGTGCTCCACACCCTACTTCTGCCCACTGAGCGACACTGCCCTGCGCTGGGAGGGCTACGACCCCCAGGTCTCGGTGGTGTCTGGCTGGGTCCAGCTGGACACGAACGGGGTCAGCCACCACCTGACTCTCACCACCTCCTTCTCCTGGAAGGACCACTCCAAAAAGCTGCTCTGCGAAGTTTCTTATGGCTCCAAGAAGGCAACCAGTGAGGTCGTCCTGCGGGTGAGACGTACGTGGGGTGGCTCTGCACAGGGGCTGGCTGAGTGCAGTACGGGGATGGGGGCACCTCTGCCACGGCCACACCACCCAGGTCCTCCTCCTGCCACCCACCGTGCCTCCTCCCTTGCCTCCTTCCCGGGGCTCCTTGCAAAAGGCCAGAGGAGAGTTTCGTCCTGCTTCTCCCTCCCTTTCCTGTTCCCCCACAGCTCTCCATGGCTGGAGCTGGTGATCAGTCCTGTAAGCACTGCTGAAGTGCCAGCTTCCAGCTCCATGGCACACCCTGGTGCCACAGCTGTGCCCACACCACTTCACTGCTGGTGGGCAGCTCTGCCCCCCTTTCCATCTCCCCTTTTCCCCACACCAGACCCTCACATATAAGCAGCAGGATGCGTTACAGCAGCATCCCATGGGTCCTGCCCAGCCTCACCATGCCCGTCTGTCCTCCCTGCAGATGCCCCTAAGGACACCCAGGTGTCAGTCAGCCCCTCCACGCAGAACATCCGTGTGGGCGACACGGTGTCCCTCACATGCGAGGTGAGCAGCAGCTACCCCCATGTCTCGGCATACCACTGGTACAAGGACAGAGTGGCTGTGGGCAGCGAGCAGATCCTGACCCTTCGAGGGGTTCGCCGCGAGGACTACGGACAGTACCACTGTGAAACCAAGAACGACGTTGGGGCTGGCGCAGCACCTGCCGTGGTGCTCTACATCTTCTGTAAGTGCCAGGGGAACTTGCCAGAGGCTGGGGCATTGCTGGAGGGGGAGCGGGGCCGTGGCACTGGGAGCAAGTTTACCCGGCGAGTCTGGACTGGTGTGGGCAGGGGCTGGTACCAGCTGGAGGTCCAGGAGCTGGGGATGGAGGGGTGTGGTGCCTCCCTCATGCCATGCCTGCATTCTTTATCCCTCATGGCACAGGGCTTTGGCGAGCCCCAAAAACAGGGCAGGGAGGGATTTCCAGCAAGCCCAGAGAGCAGAGCCAGCTGTGAGGCTTCACTGCTGCTGCTGGTCAGAGCTCGTGGGGATTCAGAATCAAGGTGGTCTGCAGGGAGGGGGGACCAGGGTCCTCCACCAGACACTGTGGTAGAGATGAGCCCCAGGAGTCTGCCCGTGTCAGAGTCCCACAGGGAGCATCTCCCCCCGGCTGGGCTGCTCCCCCCAGAGCCCACCCTGAAAGGTGAGCCATGCTGCAGCACCCACCATGAGTTTTGCCCCTGGTGCTTTGCATTAAGTCTGGAATTTGAGCCCCAGCTGGCAAGGTGCTGGTGGCAGGGGACAAACCCAAACGCCTCCTGCCTCAATTGTCATCCCTGGGGGGCAGAGGGGCTCCTGCCTGTCCCCAGACTCTGCCCTGGGCGGAGTGAGGTGGGGGGCTGCTCTCCTGCTGCCAAGACCCCCCCTGAATGCGCTCCCATCTCCATCAGCCGCAGAGATCTCGGTGAGCCCAGCAGCTGAGGTGCAGGAGGGGACACCCACCACCTTGTCCTGCGACGTCCCTGGCAGGGAGGGCCAGGACCTCAACTACACCTGGTACAAGAACAGCGCTTGGCTCAAGGAGGGCATGGCGCACACCCTGCTCTTCCACCACGTGGCCGCCAGCGATGCCGGCTATTACTCCTGCAAGGTGACCAATGATCGGGGCAGCGACACGTCCCAGGCCGTCAGTCTGAGCGTGACATGTGAGTGCCCACGGACTCCTAGATGGGTCCCAGCCAGGTGAGGGTCCCTTTGTGCCAGGGGCCGTGCAAACCCCTGCGTTTAAACAAAGGCTCTGCTCCAAACGCCTTGAGTCCTGCTGAAAAGGAGGTTTCAGACCTCCTGGGTAGAAGTTGCTATAAATGCAACAATTTTTGGTTGTGAGCTGCATTTGAAGGTACCATTAAGCGGTGTTTGCTGCAGCAGGGACCCATCTGCTCATCGCAGCATCTCCCACGCCTCCACTAATCTGTTACACACCAGAAACTGCTGGGAGGTTACTAACCGAGGAGCCAGCTATGATAATAACAGCTCAGAAGCTTTTGCAAGTCAGGGGGAAAATAAAATAGCCTTGGGTTTGGCTTTGACATTTCTGTGAGTAAATATGACCCGCTTATGTAAGGGGGAAAGCAGCTCAGAGGGGCAGCAGCGCGGGTCGGGGCTGGACGTGCCCCACGTGCAGGTAGTGGCCGCAGCACTGGCACCTCCTGATCTGCAGCATCCTCTCCCCTCTCGCAGACCCCCCCCGGACCCCCACCATCATGCTCTTCCAGGAGACCCAGGGTGGCAGGCTGGCCATCGTCCGCTGCACTGTGGACAGCCACCCCCCAGCCACCATAGCCCTTTACCGCGATGGCACCTTGCTGGCAGCCAGTGGGTCACAGGCAGCCCCGCGCCAGCGGCTAGGTGTCACCACATCCCGCAACGCCCTGCGGCTGGAGATCCGGGGTACAGGACCCCAGGACAGCGGGGAGTACCGCTGCATGGCCAGCAACGCCTACGGCAACACCAGCGCCACCAAGCTCTTCGTCGCCCGCGGTGAGTCCCGGTGTGAGGGGACTGTCAAGCTCCCAGCCCTGGGTCTTGGGTGTCCATGAACCCCCAGGGTTGTTGGGGAGGTTTCTGCAGGGCTGGGGGGGGGATTCACAAAGCCCTGCGGGCTGGAGGGACCCCTGTGGCACACCGGCATCCTGGGGACAATGTGGTGGTGGTGGCCTCCACACAGCCCTTCCCCACCTTGGCGTGTTGAAGCTGCTCAAAGAGCTGGAGGTTCTCCCCAGTTTCGTTTTTCAAAATGCTGCAAAATTAGTAGCAAAGTTTGTCCAAGCTTTCTTCCCTGTGCCTGCAAGCCCCTGGCGGCACACAGCACCTGGGCATGCAGCGGGGACCAGCTCCTCCTGCTCCATCTCCGACACCTCTGCACTCTGTGGCTCCCTCAGCCATGGTTTGGGGTGACAGAGGCAGCAGGAGGAGCAAAAAGCCCCCCAAAACCCTGTCCAAGGGCAACCTCCTTTAGGATGTCAAAAGAAAGCAAAATGGACCTCAGGGTCCAATTTCAGAGAAAATAATCCCGAGTTTGGGTGCCACAGCAGTAAAGTTGGGGTCCATTTCAAGCTGGCCAAGATGCCTCCAGTCCAGCCGGTCACCGGCCAGTGGCAGAGGGGACCCAGCCTGTCCTGGGAGCAGTCATCCAGCTCTAAAAGGCCCCGCTTGTCTCTGCTGGTGGCAGAGTGCTGGGGGATCAGCTCGCCTGGAGACATCCCAGCTGATGTCCAGTGTCCCCAAGAGAACGTCACCCACCAAAGACGCAGCCACCGATGCCATGGGGTCCTATGAGGGAAGGGGCAGCTCAAGTCCTGCCTTGGAGGGAAGCTGAGCATGGGGCTTTGGGAGATGGAGCCAGGGGAAGGGCAAAGGTTTGCAGCAGAGGTTTCCCTCCTTCCTTGACATCCCTCTCCCAACTCTCCTTCAGCTATGGAGGTCCTGATCCAGCCCTCATCAGAGGTGTGGGAAGGGGCAGCCGTCACCCTGACCTGCCTGGGGGCTCGGGACGTGGCAGGGGAGACCCTCTACACCTGGTACAGGAACAGCAAGTGGCTTCGGGAGAGCTCAGCCCCGACACTGCACTTCCCTTCCATCCGCGGCGAGGATGCAGGTGCTTTCCAGTGCAGCGTCCACAGCAGCAACGGCAGCGACACGTCGGTGGCTGTCCCGCTCCGTGTACTCTGTAAGTGCTGCCAGGGGGGCTCCTGCTGCTAACACCCAGGCTCTGAGGGAGGTCCTGGGGTCTGGGTTGGGTAGCCCTGCTGGGAAGCCCCTCTGCTCTTCCCACCATGAGGTTTCCCCCATCACTGCCAAGCACAGCCAAGCAGCTCTTGGGCAGGAATGTGGAGAGGGTGGAAAATTCCCTTTTGCAGATAAATCTGTGAATTTGGGGGAGGAGATATTTGGAGAATCCTAAAATTCCCAGGAACCAAAGAGTTTTAAAATGTCCCATGAAATTAGATTCAATTGTTCAGAATGATAAATGATCCCTGTGAAAAATATATTCCGGTTGGACTTTGCCTTTCAAATACTTTCTGTGCTATAAAATAAAAATCTTCTCTGGTACCAAACCAGAAAAAACATAATTAGGAAGTTTCAGTCCTGACAAAATGGCCTTTTTCTGTAACCATGGTAGACATGTGGATCACACCTGGTCCCCAGGTGCCCAGATCACAGGGGTCTCTGCAGATCTGTCCAGGGTTGGACACTCAGACCCTGAGCTCAAGCCAGGTGACAGCAGAGGTGCCAACAGAGGTGCCTGGGACATGCAGGTCCCTTATAAGCTGGCAGATGTGGGACCCTGGGGTGTCAACCAGATGTGCCAACCAGGGCTGCTCGGGTGGCCCTGAAAAACAGCAATCCCTCAGATTCTTGGGGTTCTCCCAACCTCAGGGATCCATAATATTCTCACTAGAGGTTTTTGAACCCTGCAGTCCCACCAAGGCAACCAGCGATGAGCTCCTTCCTGGAGACCCAGAGTGGGCGCCTGGGCGTCATCCAGTGCACCGTTGAGAGTGACCCAGAGTCCAACCTGACCCTATGGAGAGGAGAAGAAGTGGTAGCCTGCACATGGGGCTGTCCCACAGCCCCCAACCCCAGGGTCCATGCCACCTTTTCCTACAACAGTCTGAAGGTGGAGATGCGGGAGGTGGTGCTGGAGGATGAGGGGACTTACGTGTGCTGGGCTGGGAACCTGCAGGGCAATGCCAGCGCAGCCATAGACTTCAGGGCTGAGAGTGAGTGTGGGGAAGGGGCGGTGGGCAGGGTACAGCCGGCCGCCACACACCCCCGCAGCGTCTGGGAAAAGCCTCGGAGAGGGGAGGGGGGAAGCGAATGCCAGGGAAGGAGGCAAGCTCAGGAGATCAAGGGTGATGGACAGAACGAGCAGAAAAAGGCCACGTGCCCG
This sequence comes from Falco cherrug, assembly GCF_023634085.1. Taxonomy (NCBI): domain Eukaryota; kingdom Metazoa; phylum Chordata; class Aves; order Falconiformes; family Falconidae; genus Falco; species Falco cherrug. Next base: position 38,601,501 of record NC_073697.1, read on the forward strand.
TGAAATCCAGGGTATCAAAACAGCTTCTGTCTCAACAGAGCTGCTGTGCGCAAGTCATGTGGTGCTCGAGTGAGCAGGGTTAAAGTGGGGGCTGCTATCAGAGGGTGCTGTGCCAGCCCCTCTGGCCCCTCCAGCCTCTCCTCGTGGGTTTGGTGGGCTCCTGGTGGGTCTGATGGGCTCCTGGTCGGTCTGGTGGGCTCCCCCGTGGCTGTAGTGAGGGTTCCAGCTCCTGGCAGGGATTCCATGCCTGTGTGTGACTGGGGATGCTGAGCAAAATCCCTGCTGAGGGAGTTCCCACGGGCTCCCTCCTGCTGGTACATCCCCCCTGGGCTGGTGAGGCCCTGGGTGGCTCATGCCCAGCTCCCACAGGGAGCTGATCCAGCTCAGAGTGCAGCAGGATTAGCCGGCATTTACCTTCTGGAATAGCTGCACAGTCACTCGCTAGCTGGCCAGCCCTGGGGTGGGTGTTCACCCCGGCACTGCCGAGGCAGTGCTGGTCATCCCAGCTGAGCTGATGCCTGTTTGCCCCCTGCCCCTGCCCGTAGCTGCCAACATTGCAGTGGCTCCATCCCCCCACGTGCTGGAAGGCCAGGCCGCCAACCTAACCTGTCAGCTGAGCAGCGGCTCCCTGGCTCAGCCCAACATCACCTGGTACCGAAATGAGCAGTGGCTTGCCGAGGGCCTGGCTACCTCCCTGGTGTTTCGGCAAGTGGCCAGCACAGATGCCGGTCTGTACCGCTGCAAAGCCACCACCGACGGCGGCAGCCGGAGCTCTCCCACCATCTCCCTGGATGTGCTGTGTACGTACAGGCTGCTGGAGGATGCTCAGTTTGTTGTCATATGGAATTTGTAGCTCATCTCCGTGCAAGCGTGCCCAGCTCTGTTCACACACATGGAGCTGTGCCCGGGCTCTGGGCAGAGCTGATTTAGGTGCACGTGTGGAACTTTGAGCACATGTATATGTCCTGGGGCTTCCTCCCGTGAGCATCCACACCCCTCTGCCATCACCTGCAGCGTGTTTACCTCCCTATTGTGCAAGTCTGCACTTAATGTGCGTGCAGGCTTGTGATCCTGCAGGTGTAATGCTTGCAGGGCCCTTCTTCCTTCCCCTTCCCCTTTCCCCTCCCCTTTCCCTTTCCCCTTCCCTTTCCCTTCCCCTTTCCCCTCCCCTTTCCCTTTCCCTTTCCCCTCCCCTTTCCCTTTCCCTTTCCCTTTCCCTTTCCCTTTCCCTTTCTCTTTCCCTTTCCCTTTCTCTTTCCCCTCCCATTTCTCTTCCCCTATACCTTCCCTTTCCCCTTCCCCTTCCCCTTCCCCTTCCCCTTCCCCTTCCCCTTCTCCTTCCCCTTCCCCTCTGGAAGGCGATGCAGCTCTCCCCCCACTCCTCAGGGGCCCCAAGCAGCTGCTGCTAACCAGGAGCTCTCGTATTGGTGAGCAATCGCTGCTCAGCCACCCGCCTCTGCCTGCACAGATGCCCCCCGGGACCCCCACCTGAGTGCCTTCCTGGAGACGCAGAGAGGCCACCTGGCCATCTTCCACTGCTCCGTGGCAAGCAACCCTCCCGCCTGGCTGGCCCTGCACCGTGGTGAGGAGCTGGTGGCCACCAGCACCGCGGGGAGCAGCCCACGAGTGGGCATCTTGGCAGCCCCCAACACCCTCCGGGTGGAGCTGCGGGAGGTGACACCAGCCGACGAAGGCAGCTACCGCTGCACCGCCACCAACGCGCATGGCACCGTGGCCCAACGCCTGTACTTCCACGTGCAGAGTGAGTGCCGCGTGCAGCACCATGTGCCAAGCGTCGCCAGTAGCGGGGGCAGCACTGAGGTGGCACCAAGCAGGGGGCCGGGAGGGCTCTGACATGAGATGTGACCTTTTCCGCCTGGTTCCTGCTGACGGGGTGAGCGCACACTCCCGAGCCGTCCTGTGGTGACAGCGGGGCAGGGAAATGTCACTGAGCATTGCAGGCTATGGACAGGCGCCACAGAACCGGCGAGTGATGGTGGCAGGGTGTGATGCATCCCCTGGATGCAGTGGGGACATCGCTTTGCGCTACCCCACGTCAGGCAGGAGCCAGCGCAGGGCACTGACCGGCACCTGCTGCTTGGTGATGCGGTGTATCGAGCTGCCCCCACCGCAGCTCAGTGGAGGTTAGGTGTCCCTGTCCCTGCTGGGGGGGGTCCCTGTGCAGGGGCTTGGGTGTGGTGAGCTGGGACCCGGTGGTCTGTCCCAAGGGTTGCGGGTGGGCATCGGCACCTAACCGGCACCCAGACCCTGGAGCGAGGCAGCACCCACGTTATCTGCCGGGGTGTGAGTATGTGATGTGTGTGTCAGTAACAGGAATCCTGAACGGAATCAATTTTTTGGGTTGGGATCTGGCTCTCAGACTGATTGATCCAAATGTGTCTCTGTGGAGGTGTCCACATGGGTTTTTCTGCTCCCAGGATCCCACCCAGGCTCCGGCTGCTACTTCAGAGGTGCCAGCTCACACACACACACACACACACACACCCAGCCACCTTTATTCAAACACCTCAGCCCTGGGTACCAGCAGTGATGGAGTTGGTGGGCGGGTGTCAGCTAATGGGGACGGGGAGCAACACATTTTCTTCAGCGCAGATATATAACACCAGGGCTGCACAGCTGCCCCGCTCAGAACAAGGACACCAAAACGTGCAGCGCTACGATGCGCGCTAGGGAAGCGAGGAGGGTTTTGCTTTGTCCCACACTGTGTCACGGCCACCCAGGGGCCGGCAGTGCCAAACCGCTGTGGTGCCCTCTGAGCTGCTCTTGGCATCTCTCCCTGCACCAGCTGCCCGAGTCCTCATCTCACCGTCAGCAGAGGCGCAGGAAGGAGACGACATCTCCCTGACGTGCCAGGTAGCGGGAGAGCCACCAGATGACACCATCTACACCTGGTACAGGAACAGTGAACGGCTCCAGGAGACCCCTGGCAACTTCCTTGCACTGCCCCACATCGCCAGCACGGCTGCCGGCTCCTACCACTGCCGAGCCCGCAGCCCCTCGGGGACCAGCATCTCCCCGGCTGTTGCCCTGCGCGTCTCCTGTGAGTGGGACCCTGCTGGGGATCGAGACAGGGGGAGTGGGGTGCTGAGGGTGGGATAGTGCTAGGGTGGGTGGGATGGTGCCAGGGTAGGATGGTGCTGAAGTAGGATAGTGCTGATGGCAGGGATGGGATGGTGCCAGGGTAGGATGGTGCTGGTGTGAGATGGTGCTAGTGTGGGATGGTGCCAGGGATGGGATGGTGCCAGGGATGGGGTGGTGCTGGGATGGAATGGCCAGGGTGGGATGGTGCCAGGGTGAGATGGTGCCAGGGATAGGATGGTGCCAGGATGGGATGGTGCCAGGGTGTGATGGTGCTGGTGTGAGATGGTGCTAGTGTGGGATGGTGCCAGGGATGGGATAGTGCCGGGCTGGGATGGTGCTGGGGGCAGGAAGCTGAGCAAGGCTGCTCAGCCACACTGAGCTATGGCTGGCACATAGCAGGTGCCTTGCACAGCCCTCACTGCTGTCCCTGTTCCCAAATGCTGCGTGTCCCATGCCCAGAAAGTGTTGAAAGTGGAAAGTTTATGGGGGTGTATCTCCTCCATAAACCCCTGGTCTGAATTAAAACCAGTCGAACGTGTCCCCTCTCAAGGTGAACTGTCTGATGAGGAGCGGTGTGGCTGCCTCACGTCTGGGCCACCCACCGCCTCGCATCAATAGAGGGAAATACACAACAGCAAATATTTCAGTTCTGTTAAAAAAACATGTTTCAATAGACCTGAAATTATCTAAATTTTAAAAGACTTCAGTTAGGAGAAATGTTGTCTGTCTGGGATGGAGGGGAAAATCCTGGAAAGAGGAAGTGTGGCTTATGCTTTTGGTGCAAGTGTGGGCTGCTGCTGCCCTGGTGCCAGCTGCAAGTTGCCAGGAGCCACGGCAAACATCTCAGGGTATCCAAGGGGCTGGGGCAAGGTGATGCCACCCAGGACCTGGGGGGGAAGGGAGGGGGGACCCCAGCCTTGGGGGGCTCTGGCTGCAGATGCGGGGTTTGCTCACCCTCTGTGTAATGTGTGGCCTGGGCAGATCCCCCGCGGGTGCCGGTGCTGACCTCCTTCCTGGAGACCCCCGAGGGGCAGCGGGGCGTGCTGCAGTGCACGGTGGACAGCAGCCCACAGGCAGAGCTGGCTCTCTTCAAGGACCAGGCACTGGTGGCCTCTACAGCACTGCCCCAGCGCACTGCCCTGCCACGGCTCAGCATCACCTTGGCCTTCAACAAGCTGCGGGTCAGCATCAGCCCCGTGCTGCTGGAGGATGAGGGGGAATACGTGTGCTCCGCCAGCAACAGCTATGGCAACGCCAGCACAACGGCGAACTTCACGGCAAGCAGTGAGTGCAGGGCTGGCGCTGCCTCGGGGACTGCGACGCGATCGAGCGGTGTGAGCAGTGACAGGCAGTGATGGAGCAGGGATATGGCAAAGAGGAGAAGGCAGGCTCTACTGGAGGATGCTCGTGGGAAAGGGAGGGCAGAGAGAAGCTGGAATAGAAGGGACAGCACAGGAGCAGAGAAGAAACGGAGGAAGATGTGTGTTTGTGGGAAGGGAGGGCTGTGCCAGGGGTGTTCCCGGTGAGCTGCATGCAGAGCCACAGACACGAAGGAATTGCAGCTCCTCTTGGAGGTGATGCAAAAGTGATGCTGGCTTTGCTGTATCCACTTGCTGATGCTGATCACACAGCTGGCATCACCCCAGGCTGTCCTGTGGCTGCCACGGGGGTGGGGTTAATAGGGATGGGGGCTGCAGCATCTTCATCGCTTCTCGTCTGGAATAATGGGAAAAGACCCCCAGCCAGAAGTCCTGGACAGGACCAGCTCTCCCACCACACAGCCCACCACCCTCCTGTCCTGTCGACCCTCCATCGTCTTCAGCCCACCTCGCTCAGCCCCAGCATCACCTGCTCCCCCTTCCACCGCAGCTGCCAGGCTCTGGATCTCCCCCTCCCCAGACGTGCAGGAAGGCAACGCCGTCAACCTGACCTGTGCGGTTGCGAGCAGTGGTGGGGAAGTGCTGAGCTACGCCTGGTACAAGAACCAGGTCTATTTCAGCAGCAGCTCGGCCCCAATCTTCGCCTTCCCCAGCGTCTCGGCCTCCGACGCTGCCTCCTACCACTGCACGGTGCGGACCCCAGCGCTGACCCGCAGCTCTGCACCCACCACCCTCAACGTCCTCTGTGAGTCCCCATGGACAGGGGGCTTCACGCAGCGGGGAGAGGTCCCTCACGCCCACCTGGGGCAGGGTCCCCGCCACGCCGCAGGGAGGTCCCTCGTGGGGTCACTGGCCCCTTGGCCAGTCCCTGTGGCTGGGAGCTCTGCTGGGCTGTGGGGCGGGTGGGAGGTAGCAAGGCCTGGCTTAGTTTGGGGGGGTGTCAATGAAAATTAGCCTTTGCCCCAGGTGATAACTCAGCCGAGCTCTACACCCCAGCCCTGTGTTAGACCCCTGGCAAGCAGACATGGCCAAGAGCCCCACATCATCTGCAGAAGATTTTGGTGAAGCTTCTCCAAGCGCCCCAAGTTTGTCCTTGTGCTTTGTACCAAACCGAAACAGAAAAATCTTTGGCTTTCAGGAAACGTTGCAGGATTATTTTTTTTTCTCCCTGATTTGGAAAATGAAAACCAGACTTTGTTTAAAAAAAGACGTGCAAAAAAAATGTAGTTGCAAGTCAGAATGTAAGATTTTTTCCCCCTTTTTATTAGAAAAAGACGGCTTTAACTTATAAAGCTGCTGTGAGGAGTGAGTGAGTGAGGAGCACTCCTGGAAATGACTTCCAGAGAGCCTGAGACCCTGGCAACAAATTCATTGCTTCTCTCCCTCCTCCTGATTTTGGATGGGGAATGCCGGATGCTAAAAATATCTTGGCATTATGGGCCCGAGCTGCACCCACAGCCATGCTGCCTTTGCACCAGCCTTGCTGATGAGGTTTGCCATGCACTGACGTGCAAAAAATATTTTTGATTGAGACTGGGATGCAAGTGGAGCACTGAGCTGGGCCGGGCCATGTGCTGTGCCATACTCCTACTCCCAGCCGGCATGGCTGGAGCTGCAGGTTGGAAATTAGCTCAGCAAATGAGTCTGTGCCATGCTTTGAGTGTCAGTTTGGTTCAAGGGGACCATGGATGCTGAGGAAGGAGGCAGTGCTGCCCAAGTAGGTCCCACATTGCTGGCAGCAGAGCATCACTGTGTCAGCTCACAGCCCAGCCAAGACCACGAAAGCAGCCAGTCCAACTTGAGCATCGCAGGCTGGGGATGCTCCAACTCGCTGAGATGCTGCTTATCCTACCGTCCACCTCTCTCCCACCCCACTTCCCTTCCCATAGACCCCCCCAGGAACCTGCAGATGAAGGCCTTCACGGAGAGTGGCAATGGGACAGCAGTCATCCTCCTCTGTGTGGTGGAGAGCAACCCCCTGTCCAAGATCACCCTGCTCAAGGAGGGGAAGCTGGTGGCCTCCAGCCCCCCCGTGGGAGGTGACCACCCCAGGCAGAGCAGCCACATCTCCCTGGCTCCCAACACACTGAGGCTGGAGCTCCGGGAGGCTTCTGCAGAGGATGAGGGAGAGTATGAGTGCCAGGCACGCAGCCCCCTCGGCAGCACCTATGTGTCTCTGCCCCTCCGTGTGCAGGGTGAGTCCATCTTCATGTGGGGTGAGGTGGGGTGGGGGGGTAGGCAGGGACGAGGGGGCTGGGGACCCCCTGAGCGGGTTGGTGTGGGCACTGAGAGGTACAACTGAAGTCAGTGGTGTCATGGGGAGTGATGCAGGGCTGGTGGAGGGGCAGGGAGGTTCTGCTACAGCTTGAGTGGTCACACATGCACGCACCCCGCTGGGCGGGGACAGTGGCTTCAGAGCTGGGAAAAGCTTTTCCCCAGCCACAGCCGAGGAAGGCAAACCCCTCGTGTCAGTAAAGGCCAGCTCCGCTCTCCTCTCCCCAGCCATCAGGGTGGTGGTGCGACCCTCTGCCGAGGTGCCCGAGGGGACCGATGTGATGCTGACATGCCGGGATGCAGGCACCCGCCCAGGCACCATCTACTCCTGGTACAAGAACGGGCGGTGGCTGGCGGAGGGGCTCGACGCCTCCCTCGCCCTCCACGCTGCCCGGCGCACGGATGCCGGTGCCTATGCCTGCCAAGTGGGGAGGGGGCTGCGTGGCCGCAGGGCCCCCCCCGCCGCCCTCAGGGTGCTGTGTGAGTGAGGAGGGGCTGCATGGGGACACACGCACGCATGCACACTGCGGGGCTCTGCCAGCAAAGGGGGCCCAGGGCAGCTCGGGAGGGATGCTGCGGTTGGAGGATGGTCTATGTCGCCACCTGGTGACATCCCGCGACAGGCCGGCTGGGCAGCTCAGCCCCTGGCCCCCGGGGTGGGGGGTCTAGGTGCTTCCAAACTTGGCATCACATGCCTTTCCCCCTGCCCCGCTTCAGCCAGCAGCAAAGCTGTCAGCCCCCGGCCCCCCCCGGGCTGGTCCCCTGCCAGCAGAGCTGCTTGGGGAGGGGGGGGGAAACGCTGTCCTTATCGCTGTAGATGCACCCCAGGAGCCATCCTTCATCTCCTTGGTGGACCCCCGGGGAGGGCGTCAGGCTGTCCTGCTCTGCACCGTCGACAGCTTCCCACCTTCCGACATCACCCTGTACCGGGGTCCCGGCCACGCGCCCCTGGCTTCCACCCACAGCCTGGCCGACCCACGCTTCACCGTCCAGGCAGCCCCCAACTCCCTGCGGATGGGCATGGCGGGGCTGGAGCTGCAGGACACAGGGCTCTACATCTGCTCGGCCAACAACAGCTATGGCACCGCGTCCTCGTCCCTGCTCCTGGATGTGGGAGGTGAAGGGAGCCCTGAGCCACAGCAAGACCCATGTGGGGGTCCTGGTGTGCCCTCCCGTGGGAGTGTCGCTTGTGGGGGGTGTCTGGGGATGGTGGTGTCCTGTGCAAACCCAGGAACCCCGTGATTCCTCCATCCTCCTCAGGAGTCACAGTCACAGTTGAGCCTTCGCCAGAAGTCCCCGAAGGCACCACAGCCACCATGACCTGCTCGGCCACCCCTTGGGTAGGTGAAGAGGCCAATTACACCTGGTACAAGAACAGCCGGTGGCTGCGGGAGGGACCGGACGGCTCCCTCGTACTCACCCACGTCTCCAGCGCCGACACCGGCACCTACCACTGCCGGGCAAGTGGGATGCGGGGCAGTGCCACCTCGGCCCCGCTCAGCCTCCGTGTGCTCTGTGAGTGTGCACGCTGGGTGCATCCAGCCCAGCATCACATGCGTCCTGTCTGCACAGTTCTGCTGTGACCAGGGCGCCTTCCTCCTCTTCTTCCTCCACTCCCTGCCCTGCTCCTCTCCCTTTGTACCCGGGAAAGAGAACATCGGGGTTTTACCTAGCAGTGGCTGCAGATCCCCCTCAAAAGTCAGATTTGGAACCAGCATGCTCCAGGCTGGGGAGGACTCTCCAGCTTGGGGGGGCACCATCAGCCCCGGGCTGGGGGGACTGGAGCTGCTCCAGACTGGAGGAGGGATGCATTAAGCAGCCCTTGGCGAGTGTCTAGGCCAGTGTGGCAGGGAGACCCCACCATGGCCCACTGCCAGCCTCATCTCCCCCCACCAGACCCCCCCCGGGACGTGTCAATCAGCACCTTCCTGGAGAACCGCAGCGGGCGGGTAGGCATCGTGCTGTGCACAGCTGACAGCCACCCGGCTTCCACCATCGCCCTGTACCACCATGGCCACCTCCTGGCCTCCAGCCTGGCCCCCGCCACCACACCAGGGGTCCGCAGCACCCCCTCCCACAACAGCCTCCGGGTGGAACTGGGGGCTGTGGGGCCGCAGGACTCAGGGGAGTACACCTGCATGGCCGGCCACCCCCTGGGCAACGCCACGGCCAGTGCCTACTTCAACGTGCACAGTGAGTGGGGCTGGACCATGTGTGGTGTCTGCAGGGAGCGGGGAATTTTGTGACAGAAAGATAGTTTTGGAGCAGTGGGGGAGCAGGAGTGGGTTGAATCGGCCCTGAGTACTTAGGTGAAAGGGAAAACAGGGAGGATTTTACTGCAAGAATTGGCAATTTCCTTTCAAGGAGCTTTTCTGTAGCATCCCAGGTTGGGGCTGAAGGCTGGTTCTCATGAAAGGGCTAAAAAAGCTCACAGAAGCAGAAAATTGAATTGAATGCTGCAGAATGATCAAAAAAGTGGAGGAGGAATTGGCCTGGGTTCAACAAACAGCAAATCATGTTGCTGCTGCTTGTTGTTGTGCTGGGTGACTCCCCCTGCCCTGTCCAGCCCCTGCCTGTCCCCAGGTGCTGGCAGGGAGCAGCACACCAGCCTGCCTGACCCCTTGGTGGAGGGGACAGTGATGTGGGCAGGGGCAGCAAGTGTCCCCGTGTGGCACTGTGCCACCCTGTGACCCCCCCATGCTGTGTCCTCGACCCACTGACTGGCTGTCCCCAACCCTGGTGACCCGGCAGTGGTGCCAAGGAGTGTCCAGCTGTCACAGCCACCTCCCCAGGGTCCCCTTCACCCCTCATGGGGCATACTAAGGCTTTGGGGGAGTCCCACACACACTGTCCCCATACCAGGGCCATGGGAAGAAGGGCCAAGGGAGGTCACCACCCCCCCCCCCCCCCGCAGGGGTCCCTGAGCCCACTCCAGTCTTGCCGAGTCGGCAGCCCCAGCACTGGCGGGGATCTGCCCTGGCTCCCCTCTGCCCACAGCTCTCACCCACCTCCTGGCCTTCACCGTCCTGGCCGGGCTGCTCATGGCCGTGCTCTGTGTGGCTGCCCTGGCCCTCCTGGCTGTCAAGCTATGGCCCAGGTAACGTCCCTGACTGGGACAGGGTCGGGGGACAGGGACTCCTGGCTGAGCTGCGCCATGGCAGGAGCAGGGCTGGCAGCTCCCTCTCCTCCTTTGCAGGATAAAGAAGTTTTGGGGCTGGTCCAGTGCTGATGACACCTTCGAGCTGAGGAGCAAACAGGAGCAGGAGCAGGCGCAGGTAGGGACCTTGGTGGGGCCAGCTTTGAGGACCCCCCCACCCTGAGCTCCCAGGGGATCCCAGTGACAGGGGGTCCATGGGGTGCACTGTGCTGGAGAGCATCTTGGTACTGCTGCGGGATGCAGGTCTGGGCTCACACACTGACCAGGATCTGGGCCAGCCAGGTGGCTACGTGCTGGTGCTGCAGCCTTGGCTGGCATTGCCAGAGCTGGGGAAAGGCCAAGAGGGGCAGAGGGCCAGAATTTCCCCCTGCAGTCTCATCCAAGAGGGGCTTCACAGCACACACTGTGCTGACCCCTCTGGGAGATGCTCTGGGGGCTCCCCTGGCCCCACGGGCTCCAGCGTGGGCAGGGTTTCCCCAACCAGCCCCAACCTTTTCCAGGTAGATGGAGCTTCTTAAGCTGGTGGCTCTTTCCAACTGATGCTGGAAGCACACAGCACTGGCCTAGCTGGATCCAGGCAGCCACTACCCTGGGGATAATCCATCTCCATCCCCTCCCGGTCTCCTCTGCCCCCGTTCCACCGCGCCCCTTGTCCCCCCCCACCATGGATGTTGTTCTCACACCGGGTACAGTCTGTGCTTGACACCGCGCATGGTGCACCACATGTGCCAGGCACCAGCAAGCTGTGACAGCTCAGAGCTGCTCTCCAGCAGTGAAACCTTGGGAAAAAAATAAATCTCTGGGTGATTATGCAAGCCTGGGGGCAGCCTCTCCATCACCACTGCCCTCCTGTCCCTCCACCAAAGCTGCCACTCCAGGGTGCTGCCCACCTTGGTGCTATGCGTGCCAGGGCATCCCTGTGTGCAATTCCTCTGTTGGGAAATAAAACCGGAGCAACATGCAGCCGGCGTCCGTTGGGATGAGCTGGGAAGGGTTTTATCACCCTGCTTTGGGAAGGGTGGAGGAACTAGGTAGCCACAGGGCTGGGCAGGGCTGGTTTGCCCAGGGATTCTCCCGTGTTGGCAAGTGATTCCTTCCCTGCTCTCTCCTCCATGCTCCCTCCAGAGCCGGGCTGTGGAGCGATGGCTGTGGCTGCAGATGGGGCTGCGGGGCCAGTGGGAGATGAGGGACGTGATGCTCGGAGACAGTCTGTGATCACAGCATCCCATTTTCCTGGCATCTGTCTTGTCAGTCCCGTTGGACAGGAGGGCAGAGGTGTCCCCGGTCCAAACGTGTCCCCTTGGTGCCTGGGAAGAGGTGGGGGATGAGGAGGAGCCTGGTCCTGTCAGCTCCGTGCTGCCAGAGGGGAGCTGAGGCTGGGGGCCATGGGAGGGCTTCGCTCACAGAAGTCGTAGCCCCCAGCAAGGAAGTTGGCTGCTGGGCCATGTCCCTTCCTGGCCTGCTGCCGTTAGATGTCACTCTGCGGCCACCTTGCCGCTGGACATTGCTGGCCACCCCTGGACAGGGGCTTGGTCGCAGATATGCAGCAACCAGAGCTTCGGGGCATGGGGCTGGAGCTTCCCAAGCACAGCTTGGGGCTGCGAGGGCCCAGGGATGATGCTCTCCTCATATGGGTGCTTAATCCCCCCTTATCTGCCTGTTCAGCTGCCCCTGTTTGTGCACCGGAGCAGCATGCTGCTGTTCCCGTGGGCTGTGGGAGTGACAGCCAGCGCCTCTGCCCACGAGCCATCCCCTCTGCCACTCCACCTCCCTGCACTCAAAGTTACAGAGCTACCGGCCATTCCTAGCTAATCTCCCTCTCGCTCAGCTCTCAGGATCGCACAGACCCTCATCCTCCTCGGGTGCATCCTCCCTGTGCTGCGGCTCACAGTGCCGTGGCTGCGGTGGATGCAGCCTCTTCCCCTGCATGAGCAGGATGGTCCCTCAGGTGCGGGGCTCAGGGACAGCAGCACCCCAGGGAAGGAGTCTCACCAGCAGTCATGCAATATACCCCTGTGCCTGGGCCCAGAGTGAGAGCAGGGCCCCACTCAGCTCACCAGAGGGCTGTGTGCTGGGAGGCTGTCCCTGTCCTGGTCCCCAGCCCCAGCCCTGTCTCTGTCCCCATCCCCATCGTTATGACCTGGGCTGGTGACAGGACTTGGGGCACAATGCCACAGCATTCTCCTGCACTGGGAAGTGCCCAGATCCCCAAGCCCAGGCAGCCAAAGCCTCCCCCAGTGCTGGGCTTGCAGTGAGGGGCAACACCAACGGTGTGGGGAACAGAACTGGGGGCAGCTCAGACTTGGCACTGGGCAGGAGTGACTCCGGCAGAGCTGTTCACGCTTGCAGCACTGGGATGAGGGATTGTAGGGACTGGTGCTGTCTGGGGACTCTGTTGTGGCTGTGGTGGATAATGCTGGGGACACAGGCAGTGACCAGGTCCTCTGGATTTGGAGCAGCTGTTTGGAAGCATTTGGCACAAGGTTTCCTAAAGCAATTCCTGCCAGCAGGTACCTGCAGGTGTGCCAACGTACACCAGCCAGGGGCTCGTGCAGCCTGTTTTCTGCACTGGGAGATGGAGACACCAGCCTGGGGGTGGGGGGGAGCCCCATACAGTGATCCCCCAGGAGCTCTCCCCCAAGTACCCTGCAAGGCCCTGTGCTCTCTGAGTGAGGGGCTGGCTTTGCTCCCATGGCCTCAGCTTGAGTCTGTGTATGCTCTGGGCACTGGGATGGGATGGGATGGGATGGGATGGGATGGGATGGGATGGGATGGGATGGGACAGGAGCAGTACTGAGCCCACAGGTCATGGGCAGGGTGATGGGCAGGGTGGCAGGCAGGGTAGCAGCAGGCATCTCCGACCCCAGCCCTTTGCAGCAGCCGCTGTCTCCTCACTGAGATCCCTCCAAGCATCTGGCAGCAGCAAGGTTAAATCTCCATTGTCTGCTAAACTGCAAGCCCAGACGGATGAGTTCAGATGGAGCCGGGGTGACCTGGGCAGATCCATCCCTCTGGCTGGAAATCACCTTTTCAAGGTACCTTCATGGCAGAGCCCTCCAACCCCACCACAGACAAAGCTGCGTCCTCCTCCACCACCTGCGCCCACACTGCTCTCTGCCTCCCAACCAAGCCCTGGGCTTTGCAAAGGGTCCCCGTGCACATCTATTCTCTCCCTCCCACATCTCCCCAGCCTGAAGTTAATTAATTCTTGCCCAAAGTCCCCTGGGCAGCCGACCTGCTCCAGCTGGCCCCTCCTGCCCACTGTGCCTGGCCGCTTGCAGGGGAGGCCAGGGCAGATGCTGCTGGCTGCCATACATGCAGCTGTGCCAGATGCCAGCTCTTCCCAACAGAGCAACCGGTGCAGCCTGGTCCTGGGGGCACAGAGAACAGGGTGTGGGGAAGGTCCCACCGGTTACAGGACCTACATCCAACCCAGAGCAAGGGCAGCACGGAGACAGGCTGTTTGCAGGCACCGGGCAGCACGGAGGGAGAGCTGAGGGATTGCTGCTGTAATGCTAAACCTCTGCAAACCGCCTGCCTTGATCTGCACGGAGGGGCTCAGTGACACAGGGAGCAGCAAGCAGGAAGGTCTGGGGGAGGACCAGGGTGTACACAGGCCTTCAACCAGCCCCACAGCTGCAGGAACACCCCGGCACCGTGGGCAGGGAGCCAGCGATTACCTCTGGGCCCTCTGAGCTCCTTCTCCTCCTTTCCTTCTGGAGCGACACACATTAAGCCAAATCCTCCCGTCACATGGTTTAAAGACAGAGCAAGGGAATAAGGGCAGGTCAGAAGGTGAACTGGAGGCCACGGATTTGCCATCGGGCAGAGGACCTTGCAGAAATGTGCTAGGCATTTCTCCTTGGATAAATCAGTGCGCGCTTTGATTTGCTGTTTGCAGTAATCCTGGGGAGTGCTGAAATGCGCCCAATGCTGGAGGTGAGGGTGGTCTTGGGGCATGCACGGTGCTGGGCTCACTGTCCTCGCCCTGGGCTCGCAGAGCTGTCTGTCAGTGTCAGCCCGGCCAGCCTCGACACGGCAGCGATGCTAATGGCTCTTGCCATGATGGTTGCTGGCCTGCTGGGATGAAAGGTCCCGTTGGGTTGGGAAATGAGCCCACCCGCTCCGTGCGAGCAGTGGTGGATGCCCCCACGTGGATACGGCTCTCACCCCTGCCCCTGGCCCAGACCCTGCCAGCTCTGCGGGGGAATCAGCTCTGAACCACCAGGTCGGTCCCGGTGGCGCGGGATGAGAGTGTGCTGCCAAAACAAGACACGTGGGGCAACATCATGCTGCCCACCTTGTGGTGCCTCAGCATTTCCTAGGATTTACCCCTAAACCCAAATCATCGGCAGCCAATTCCCCAACACTCCCAGCGGGCATCCTTCCCAGCCCGCTCCAAGGGTGTCCCTGGCCAGGGCCACCTCTCCTCCATCCCAGCTCATGCACTTTTCATGTCCAAGGTTTAGTACCCTCTGTAACATCTGCTAAGTCCATTCAGCTTCTTCCTCACCAATGTCATCAATTATCTGTAGGTTGCCACTAACGGCAGGCTGATGGCAGCAAGGCTTGGTGGCTGCAGTGGGACACCATGCGGACCACCCCTGCCTGATGCTCCCGCTGGGGTCTGAGTCAGCTGTGATGGACACAGTGGTGGTGGCCAGGTGACTGGACACCCCCCCTCCTTCCCCTGCCCCCGCATCATGCACGCTGCCCAGTTCCTGGCACGTGGCTGCACCTCGTGGCTGCGGTCATGTGGGGGGGCTGGGCTGGGGCTGGCGCAGTGGAGGGGACGGTGCTCGCCATAGCCCTGCAGACCCTTCGCAGTCCCCTCAACCCACAGTAAACACCCACGTGCTGTGGAAACCAGGAGGAAAAGCTGGTCTCTGCCCTCCCGTGGCTGTGAGGGTCATCTGGGTCTTGCCCAGACCCCCAGGAATCCCATCCCTTCTTCTCTGCCTGGGGTCTCTTCACCCCACTAGCCCACGGGGGCTTGGGAGGGTCTGTGCTGCTGAAGCACCCCCAGCCCCAATGCTGCCTGCATGCCCTCGGGACCCCACTGCTCCCCCTGAGAGCAGTGAAGGCTTATTGCTGTTCCTTGCTGCGCCCTCCCTTGCCTGCCAGGACCATCAGCTCAACCGGGGCCACTGTGGGAGCCCACACCCCCAGGGGCTCCACAGACCCCTCAACAACATTAATTTGATGTTTATTAACTGGAATCACCTGCGTGCGGCGGTGGTGGGTGTCTGGGGGACAGAACATGGTTTGGAGCCAATTCCCCCCCTCCTCGGGAGCAGCAGGCCCAGGGGGGTACACAGCGGCTGCAGGGCCCCGCATGAGGGTTCTGGGGGACCCTGGGGTCTGGGAAGAGGGAGGTTTCCAGCAGAGTAGCATCAAAACATGGTAGCAGGTCCCTGGGGCTGTGATCACATCCACCTTCACACAGATGGTGGCACACAGCATGCCAACAGCACCCACACCCTGTCACCTGCGTGTCCCCGCAGCCCTGCGGGTGGGTTGGGCTGACGAGCCCCCAGTGCTGGGAGCAGCCGGAGGGCAGGGAGTGATGTGCAGGGCAGGACATGAACCCGAAAACTGCCACAAAACACTGAGCAGCATCTCGTGATGCAGAATAACCTGCAATTGCACTTCAGAGAAGCCAAGCCCCTTGGTCTGCCCATCCTCCTCCTGGCCCCCACTTCTGAGTTCCAGCCCCCTGCCCGGCTGGCTCTTGGCAACTTGTGGCCCCGCGTCCCTTGCTGGTCTGGGTGCTGCCGTGGCTGTTTCAAGTGAAGATGCTGGTCTGTGGACACCCATGCGCATCCAGCCTTCATTGCAGGGATGACATTGGCTGCACCAGGCTCCCCAGCAGCCGGATGCAGCCAGAGATGAGAGAAGGGTAGGGGGGGTCCTGCAGCTGCACCACCTTCCCCAGGGTCCTGTGCACACCTGGAGAGGGTAAACTGAGGCACAGATAACACAGCCTCTGCATGTGGGGGTGCTGGGAGAACATTGCACCCCACTCCCCCAAGCCAGTAACTACCCAGAGTTGGAGCTAGCAGGATGCTTGGGGTCAGGCCAGTGCCGGGATGTGGGGGGCTCTGGGGCCAGGCCTCTTCTGGGCCCACCGCCCTGCTATGCCAAGCCAGGGGGAGCAGAGCTGCCCAGATCAGAGATGCCAGGAGCAGGGATCCCAGGGCAGAGAACCCAGAAGCAGGGTCCCTGAAGCTGGGATCCCTGAAGTGGGCACCCCAGGAGCTGGGATTGCAGAGAGGAGGTGGGAGAGGGGATCCCAGGAATGAGGATGCTGGGGAAGAGGATGCCAGGAGCGGGGATGCCAGAGGAGGGGATTCAGAAGTGGGATCCAGGAGCAGGGATGCTAAAGGAAGAGATCCTGTGTGCGGGATTGAGGAACAAGGATGCTAAAGAAGGAGATCCCAGGAGAAGAGTTCAGGAGCGGGGATGCCAGAGGAGATCCAGAAGTGGGATCCAGGAGCAGGGATGCTAAAGGAGGAGATCCCAGGAGCAGGATCCAGGAGCAGGGATGCTAAAGGAGGAGATCCCAGGACTAGGATCCAGGAGTGAGGATGCTAAAGGAAGAGAGCCCCAGAAGCAGGATCCAGGAGCGGCGATGCTAGAGGAGGAGATCCCAGGAGGGGGAAGGATGTGGGAGCCCGGACCCTGCCGCTCCCCGGGTGGAGGTGGCCCCGCCGTCGCGGGCTCGTTTGAGGCGGGGAGCCCCGGGGATGGAGGTGCTGCTCGCGGGCTCGGGGCGATGGACGGGGACCCCCAGTGTCGGCGGGCTCGGCCGCTGACGGGGCGTAGGGGCCGCCGTGTCGGGGGGGGGGGCTGCGTTACTGGCCCGCCTTGATTTCGTTTGATTTCGTTTGATTTCGTTTTATCCGAGCGGGCGCGGCGGGGCCGGCAGGCCGGGCTGCAGGGAGGGCACCCACCCGCGGGGCAGCCCGGTGGGGCGTGGGGGCGGCCCGGGGACGGGTGGTTCCCGCCCGGGAAGGTGGGTCCCCCGCCTGCCCGCCACCGGGGCCGCTCTGGGCTCCCCAGGACAGCGGCTCCTGAAACGAAATCTGCGCTGCCGGGGGGGCGGGGGGGGCAAGTCAGGGCTGGACACCCCCGGGGGGAGCCCCGGGACCCCCAGCGCTCCCCACCGCCCTTCGCCCTTGGCGGGGTCCCCGGAGCAGCCGTCAGAGTCCGGGGCGGGCGGAGCCGCCGAGGCCACCCGGTCGTCACTTGTCCCCGGCGAGCAGCCCCGGGGCCCCGTGGGTGTCCCGTGCGTGTCCGCGGGGCAGCGACCCACGCCAGTGCACGGCAGCGCTGCAGAAGGGTGGGTGCACCCTCCGCCCGGGGGGACCCTGGCAGGGCGCCCTGCCCACGCACACCATCACCTGTTGCTGGTTCCACCGTGCCCGTGCACACCCACCCGTGTCCGTGCACGGGTAGATCTGTGTCCACCCACACGTGCACCGTACAGCTTGTCCGTGCACACCCACGCCGCAGGACGTGCACGGTTCCACCCGTGTCCGTGCCCGCTTCCGTTGCAGCCCTGCCTACGGCTGTGCACGGTCTCGTGTGCACACGCACCCGCAATGAAGAAGGAAATTTGTGCGTGCCTACGGTGTATCCCTTCACACCCACGCCGGAACGTGTACACTGGTACCACGGGGCTGTGCACGCTCACCCGTTTCTGTGCACCGTTCCACTGTGGCCATGCACACCCACCCGTGTCTGTGATCATTACCATGTGTCCGTGCACACTCACCTGTGTCCATGCACCGTTACCGTGTGCCCATGCACACCCACCCGTGTCTGTGCATCGTTGCCGTGCGTCCGCCCACACTCACCCGTGGTGGTGCACCATTACAGTGTGCCCATGCACACCCACCCGTGTCGGTGCACGGCTGTACCGGATAATTGCATGGGCTGTACCGGGGGCAGCCACCCCGATTGCTGTAAAAACGAACAACCAAACAAACCTCAAAGCAACAGCCCCACGAGAAGGCGGCACGGCTACACTTTGCCCACGCGCGGCTGTGCCGTGTCCGTGAGTCCGTGCACGGCCACACCGTGCGCCTGCAGCCCCGAGCCCCTGCAGTCCCCCCGAGCCCCGGGAAAGCCGTGCACACTGACACTGGCCGTGCACACTCACACCGAGTCCGTGCACACTTGCACCGGCCACGCACACTCACACCGAGTCCGTGCACACTCACACAAGGTCCACGCACATTCACGGTGTGTGCGTGCACACTCTCGCCGTGCCCGTGGACATTTACAGTGTCCGTGCACAGTCACACCTTATCCGTGGACATTTCCCCCGTGTTCGTGCACGGCTCTCCCGTGGCCCTGCACATTCCCTCGTGTCCATTCCCCATTTCCCCGTGTCCCTGCGCAGTCCCCCGTGCACCTTTACCCGTGTCCCTGCACAGTCCCCCCGTGTTTTCGCACGGCTCCCCCGTGTCCCTGCACATTTACCAGGTGCCCCTCCACAGTCCCCCCGTGTCCGTGCCCAGACCCTCCATGCCCCTGCACAATCCCCCCGTGTCCCCGCCCAGTCCCGCCGCGTCCGTGCCCAGACCCCCGTGTCCCTGCCCAGACCCCCCGTGCCCCCGCCCCATCCCCCCGTGTTTTCGCACGGCTCTCCCGTTCCGCGGGCGCCCGCCGCCGTTACCGTGCTCCGCCGCGCTGCCCCGGCCTGGGCCCGGCTCCCGCCCGCGGCCCCGCTGCGCCGGCCCCGGGGCACCCTCGGCGGTGCCCCCGCAGCCCCCAGCCGGCAGCACTGAGCTGGGGCCGGGGGTCTTCCCGGGGCTCCCCGTTCGCTTGCGGGGAGGGGAAGGAGGAAGCGGAGGAGGGTCCCCCGGCCCCGGACGGCCGCGGGTCCCTTGGCCCGGCAGAGCCGCGCGTGGCTGGCCGGGACTCCCCGGGGGTGGCGGGCTTGGTGGCCGGGGAAGCCCCGGCTCCGCTCCCGGCGGACCCCCCGGCCCCCGCCGCCCGAGCCTTAGGCCCGCAAGGCCTCCGGCGTGGGCCTTGGGCCGGGGAACGCGGTCGCACCGAGCCAAGCCCAGCCCCAGCCAAGCCGAGCCGAACCGTGCCGAACCGGGCGCCCCCCCCCCGCCCCCGGCACGGCGTTACCTTGATGTCCAGCGAGCCGGGGGTGCCGGGCCCGGGCAGGTCTGGGCGGCGGCTCGGGCCCCTTCGCCAGGGCATAAACCGGCAAAACGAAGGAATATTGGGTGGGTGGATGGTGGGGTTCGCCCCTTCACCGGCCGCCGGAGCGGGGGGGCAGCGGGGCGGCGGCTGGGGGGGGCTCGGCGGGGATGGAATCAGGCGACCGCCGGAGCCAGCCAGAAAACGGGGCTGCTCCGGGAGAGCGGGGCCGCCCTGGGCCGGGGTCTGCTCCGCACGGCCCGAGGGAGAGAGAAAAAATTGCAATAATCAATAATAATAATAATAATAATAACAGCAATAATAATAACAACACAAGAACGGTACTAACGCTAAAACAAAAACAATAATAATGATGTCATAAAAATAAGCAGCATATTTTTTTTATTATTATTATTGCTATTATTATTGCCGACGAGAGGGCAGGCGGGAAGCTGCCGCCGCCCCGCTGCCCCTGCGCAGCCCGAGGAGCAGCGCGGAGCCCCCCACCCCGGCTCCTCGGGAGCGGCGGAGCCGCTTCGCGCCCGGAGATTTTCCCCTCCCGGCTCCCCCGCCACCTCGGACCCACCCAGAGCAAATCCCTTTGCTTTGCAATTAATGCCACCATGGTCATAACGAGGAAAAAAAAATTGACATTGGGGGAGCAGGAGACCGGGGGGCTGCGGCGGGGTGCGGGGGCTACCCGGGCTGCGGGGCTGCTTCCCGCCCGGTGGTACGGCGGCCCGAGCCGCCGCCCGGTGCCGGGGCTCGGCGGAGGGAGGGTATTTCGTTACAGTGGCTCCCGGGCAGCGGCTGCCCTCCGCCTTCCCCGGGGGAGAACGACCCGGCCCCGCCGAACCGAGGGTGCGGCCCGCGGCCACCGGCGCTCGGTGAAGCCTGCTCAGCCTTTCCTCCGCGCCCGGCCGGCCGCGTCCCGGCTTCCCGCTCTCCTCCTGCTCTGCCTTTTTCGTTTGCTTTCTTTCCTTTTCCTCCTGCTTTTTTCTTTTTATTTCATTTCCCTCCATTTTATTTTATTTTTGACCTTTATCGGCTTTTATTTTCTCCGCGCCGTTTCGGTTACTCCAGGGCTGGACACAGGCTGCGGCAGAGGCGGACGCTGGGGCCCACTGCAGCCCAAGGGCGCACTTGGAGGCCTTGAACTCCCCGTCCCTGGCAAGCCCCCTGAGCCGGCCGCCTTCTGCCGCGGCTGGGCTCTCCCTCGGGGAACCGGGCCGGGCCCAGCCCCCGAGACACCCTAACCCCGGGCGATGCTCGGTGCGGCGAGCAGCAGAGCCGGGTGGGCGTCGAGGGCACTGGTTTGGAGCCCCGGTCACTGGGCATTGAGCTCTCGGGGATGCTGGGCTCTCGGAATTGGATTAACAGCTAATTTATTTATTTTTAATCCACCGTCATTCCAACCACTCCGATTTGAGGGGATTCGGGACGAGGCTGAGAGGGGTGCCGCCCGCCCGCTCCCCCCGGGGAAGCACTCCTGACGCTTCTCCGCCGGGAGCTGCCCCTTTGCAGAGAGCGGCGGAACGGAGTCCGCCGAGGCGGGGGTGCTGCCTGGGACCCCCTCCCCGGGAGGCCGCCCGGGGGCCCGGCCGGCCCCGCTGGGCACGGGGAGCGGCTCGCCGCAGTCCTGGTCCCGGTGCCGGTCGCCGGGGCGGAGGGGCCCGCGGCTGCCGGGTGCGGCTGTGCCGGAGCAGGGCGGGGATGCTCGGGGCAACCCCACTGCCCGGTCCCGGGGAGGAGGTGGGGCGGGGACCCTCGGGCTACCAGAGGGCACCGTGGGGAAGAGGGGTCGAAGTCCCCCCGTCCCGGAGGGGTGCGGGCAGCCTGGGGAGCAGGGGGCGTGGGGGGAAACAGACCCGCACCGGGGCAAGGTTATTTCTTTATCCGTTTCTACCTCGGCTGGCCCTTCGCCGAGGTGGGGGTTCCCCGCGGGTGAGCCCCCCGAGAAGGGGTCCCCGCGGGAGCCGCCGCCCCCGGCCCTGCCCGCACTCCTGGGGCCGGGCAGCGGCCGCCGAGGGGCTCTTTGTTTACCAATCGGTGGCACGGACCGGGAGAGCAGGAAATTGCGTCTGTGCCCGGGCCGTTAATTTAAAATCGCCCCTTTCCCCCATCGCCTTCCCCACGGCCCGCTCCCCGCCGCGGCGGGGGCTCGTCCGCCCGCTGCCGGCTCCGGCGGCCGGGGGATGCGCAGAGGAGCGCGGGGGAGGGCCGGGCCGGAGGAATAAGGACCCGTCTTCTTCCCCGGTCCCACCCCCGGCCGCTTCCTCTGCAGCTCCCTCCCATCGGCCTCCCCTTCCCCTCCGCCCCCCTAAAATCACACACACACCCCGCTTCTCCCCATCTCCCAATACTGATTTCCCCGCACGCGAATCCCAGCGCAGCGCGGCGAGCCCCGGCACCGGCTGTTCCCCCGCCCGCTCCCGCCGCCTCCCCACCGGCACCGGGACCGGGACCGGCGCTCCATGGAAGGGCAACGGCTGCGGCCGGAGCGCCTGAAGTTTGCCCGGAGCGAGGTGCCGCGGGAGGTGGAGCTGGGGAGGGCGCAGAGCTGGGGGGGGGCTCGGTCTCCTATCAAAGTTTTTAACTCCTTTTTACCCCCCACTCGCACCCTCTCGGGACGCCCCGACGTGTCCCACCGCGCCCCCCCCGCCCCCGGTACCACCCCTGGGCCGGTGGAGCGGGGGTGTGTGTGCACGGTTTAAATGCCAGCCCCCGGGGGGGGAGCGGGCTGGCTCCGCCGCGGAGAGGCGGGAGGGCGACGGGCCCCTGGCGGTCTCCGGCCATGGGGGTGAGCTGGGGCACGGTGCCCCCAGCTCTGCCAGGGCGCTGAGCCCCGGGGGGGGGTGGGGGGGTAGGGAGGGGCGGGGAGGGGAAGGGGTCTGGGGAGGGGGGGGCTCCCCTCCCCCCCCCGCCTAGTCTTGCCTCCTCTCTCCTTCTCTCTGTCTCTTTCCCTCTCTCCCTCCTGATGTTTGATCCCGCCGCGGCGCCCGCAGGGATGAGCGATGGAGGGGCCGAGCCTGGCAGGAGCCCCGTGCTGCTGGCCGAGCCCGCAGCCACCGGGCGGGCCCGGGAGAAGGCGCCGACCCGGGCGGAGCTGGAGAGCGCTCTGCGCGGCGGCGGCGGCGGCCGCGGCGGCTTCAAGGACATCCCGGGAACGTCGGCGGTCAGCCCCGGCTCCTCCAAGGAGTGCGCCCCGGACAGCGAGAGCCCGTCGGGAACCGGCGAGGCGGACTACTGCCGCCGCATCCTGGTGCGAGGTATGGGCAGGGTCCCCGGGCCCCGCGCTGCGCTCCCCACACCGGGGCACTGCCCGGCTGCACTCGCCCCCGCCGGCCGGCTCCTCGCTCCTCGCCCCGGGGCCGGGGGGCAGCGAGATGGGGCACGGTGTGTGTGTGTGTGCGTGTGTCGGTGTCTCCCCGCCGCCAGCCCCGGCACCGCTTTCAGCGCATCCCCGGCCGCTCCCGGGCGCTGGCCGGCTGCGAGTCCCGGCCTCCCGGCCCCTTCGCCGCGGCGGCTACTGCGGGCTCCGCTCCGTGCGGCGGGGCCCGGGCCGGGCCCCCAGCCCGCTCCGCCGTGCGGCTCCCGGCAGCGGGGCCGGGCGCGCCCCGCCTGCCCGCCTCGGTTTGCGGCCGAGGGGCCGCGCTCGGCCGGGCGCAGCGGGCCGAACGGGGGGTCAGGGGATCGGCCGCGGGGCCACAGAGCCCCCGGGCCGGCCGAGCCCCGCCGGGGGTAAGGGCGGGCAGCGGGAGAGGGGTGAGAGCATCGGCTTTGCTTTAAAGCGTTGTCGCAGGAGAAAAGCGTCATGGAGCGGTGGCGAGTTAGGGGCTATTTTTTTTTTTTTTCTCTTTATAATATCGCTTGCTCGCCCGGGGACGGGAACGCGGCGAGCTCGGGACGCGGCGGGACCCAGAGCCGGCGCATCCCGCCGAGCTGCCCACGCTCGGCCGCCCGCCGGCCCGGGGCTCGGCGGCAGCAGCGCGGCTTGTACAAGGCGAACCCCCAAAGTTTGGGGTGCCGCGGCGGGGAAGCGGCAGGTGCCGAGCGCTCCCCGGGGCGGGGGCTCCCGGGGCGGCGGCGCGCCTCCATCCCGAGCCCTCCCCGGGGATGCTCCGCCGCCTCCGCCGCAGCCCGGGGAAGCTCCGCGGCCGCTCGGTGAGCAGGGCCGAGGCCGCCCGGCCTTTGCCCCGGCGCCGAGCCGAGCGCTCGGGCAGGGCGGCAGGGAGCGGAGCGGCGGCCCCGACCCGGCCGTGCCCGTCCTCTCGTGCCGCCCCGGGGCCGGTGGGGCCTGGGCCGGGTCCCAGCTCGTTCGTCATCCGCGGGCCTGGCACGGCGCGGCGCGGCTCGGCTCGGGCACCCCGGCCCGCCCAGAAGCTGCGAAGCGGGTGCAAACAGCCCTGCCGGCCGCCGAAGCCTCTTTCCCGGTTGTCGCGATAGGTGACTGTCGCCGACAGCCCGGCTGTCGCAGCCCCAGCCCTCCCCGTGCACCTCGGCGGGGGAGCGGGCAGTGCTAGGGAGCAGACCTCGGGGTGGCTGCGGGCCCTCGGTGGTCGCCCAGGCCGGGGTCAGGCCGGGGTCAGGCCTCCCCTCCGCCCGGCCTCGGCCTTACCGGGGCCGCCCCGACGGGCCCGGGGCAGGGAGCAGACCGGGGGTCGGTCCCCAAGCCTGGGGCAGGGTCCCCGCTTCATCCGGCCCCGGGGACCCCTGCCTGGCAGCGGCTGGTCTCACCATCTTGCTGCAGCCTTTACGGCGCGGACAAAATGGTGGCGGGGAGAAACGCTGCAAACCAACAGGAGCGGACCCGAAATAAAGCGAGGGGACAGCGGGGGGCACAGCCGGTGGCGGGGCCAAGCCCCTCGCTCCAGCCGTGCCCTGGCCGGGCCGCGCTCCCGGGGGTGGGGTAGGTGCCAAGCACTGGCCGGCGCCAGGGAAGCGCTTCCAGGTCAGTTTTCTGCAAAATGCGGGGTTTTCTTAAAAAAAAAAAAAAATTTTTGAAATATATTTTAAAATCTTTTTCATTTCGGCCCTGGCTGTGGGGGCCGCTCCCCACCATCCCGCTGCCTGCCACGGGGCTGGGACCGCATCTCCCCGTGGCTGCCCGGTGTGGAGTGGCTGCCCCGGGGCTGCCCGTCCCCGGTGGCTTCGGTGTGGCCGGGGCTCCTGGTGCGGCCTCGGCCTTTGGTGGGATCCCGTTGGGAAGCGGCGCGGTGGTCTGTGCCCAGGTCCCGCTCGGCCGGGACGGCACGGTACTGGGCACTGGCCGGGACGGAGCCTCCAGCCGGCGCAACGGGGCGCCCGGCCATCCCCATCTCATCGGGGCGGCAGGGCTGGCGGCCACCCTTGGCCGCGGGTACGGCCGGGGTGTGAGCCGGCAGTGGGCAGGTGCTTAGGGGATTAATGAGACGAGCCGGGCCGCTCTGGAGCTGGTCCCACTGGCAGTGTGGGGGCTGCAGCCCCGGTGGCAGCTGGAAGGGGAGGGGGCAGATCCCGGGGTGCTCCCTTCCCGGCCTGGTCCTGTGGGGGTTGCCCCGGCACTGTGCCTGGGGGATGCGGGTGGGTGCAGGGACAGTGGTGCTGTTTGGGGGGCACCAAGAAGGGCCGCGGGCTCCCGTGCCCCCAGGCGCATCCCGAGGCGTGTGTGCCGCCAGCCCCGGCGTGGAGAGGGATGCATTTGGGGGTGTCGGAGCGGGCATGCACCCCAGAAATGCCCTGGCAGCTGTGTCGGTGCAGAGACCCTGTACACATGGGTGCGTATGGTGTGTCCCTGTGCAGGGGAGAGGTGTCCCTCGTGCACATGCGTGTGCGCGTGGTCTGTCCCTGGGCCTACCGGGCCATCTGTGCGTGCCGGCTCCGCTGTGTGGGTTGGTGTGCAGGATGTGTCCCCCAGCCTGCTGTGCTGTGCTGCAGCGTGTGCAGGCTGTGAAATTGCTGTTCACCAGCTCAGGGTTTCCTGAAGCTGCTGCCCACTCGCCTTCCCTCCCACTCCCCCGCCGCCTCTGCCTGCCCTGCCTCGTCGTATTTAGCCACTATGGCGGGGAAGAAGTCAGTGACCTCGGCCCCAGACCTCGTCTGGGGGGTGTCAGTCCCAGGCCTGGTCCTGGACATGCTGCCATCAGGTGCAGCCTGGCCGCAAGAGCAGAACCTGTCGCCTCAGCCCCGCCGGAGCAGCTGCTGGAAAACCCTGGACAGCCACGGCAGGACCTGGCGGGTGCTGGGGGTCTGGGGTCCAGCAGCTGATGGGCTCTCAGGAGGGGTTTCTGCAGGCAAGATGGTGTTGTGGCCTTCCTGGCATGGTGGGGGTGGCCGTGGGCCCCCCCAAAACCTGGCCAGCCAGGCAGTGGGGAGGATCGGCGGTGTGCCATAGGGCTGCGACCTGCTTGTGCTGCGGGGGCTGCAGCGGGGGGTTTTGCCTCTTCCCTGCCACACTGGCACCGCGGGCTCTGCTTCCTTCCCTCCCCTCCGCTGCTGTGCCCAGCCCGCTCCCCCCACCCCGTGCCCCAGCTGCTGGGGGGAAATAACAATAAATAATACCCGTAATAATGCCGGCAGCGCCGTACGGAGCGGTGAGGGTGGAGGGGCAGCTACTTGCAGCTGCGGCTGGGAAGCATGGGTGTCTCTGTTAGCCACTAGTCGCTGGCAGCCCCGGCTGTTGTTGTGTTGGGGGACCATGGCGTGGGCACGGGAGTGCGGACGTGGTCTGGGCATCATCTCTGCAAACACGTTTTCCCTTGCAAAATGGTTCCCAGGCTGGCGTCCTGATCCCACTGGAGATTCCCTACCAGAGATACCTCCAATCCCTTTCCTTTCTGGCAGCCCCATGCTCACCCATGGAGTTTGGGGGTGTGGATTGGAGCCCACACTGCTGGTCCCAGCAGACCCTCCCCAGTCCCTCTGTGGCCCTGGTTCTCTTTGTAGTGCTGTGCTCCAGCTTGGAGTGGGCTGGCCCGACCGGGATGGTGCCTCTGCCACGTACCACAACATAGCGGTGGGAAACCGGCTTCGGGACTGGGCACCCTCTCCCCACCCTGTGCTTGCCCCCTGCTCCCACCATCCCCATGCCAGCTCTGCTGTCCCTGTGCCGGCTCCATCATCCCTTCCCAGGCTGCTCCTCACCGTTTTCCCCCTTCCTGCCCCAGCAATTTTATAATTCTTTCACGCCTGAGTCAGCCAGAAAGAGATAAAGCCACTTACCTCCAGCCAGGGCTGGGGGGACCTCGGGTCCCCCTGGGCTTGGGAGCCAGGAGCCCTGACAGTGGGGCCCAGCACCGGGCACCCTTTAGCCAAGAGCTGCCCCAAAGCAGGAGCTGCTGCTCTTCAAGAAAATAGCCCTTCAATGAGAACAATTCTGGAAAGGAGGGAATTGTAACAGAGATAATTTTTTTCTGGAAGGACAGAAATAAAAAATAATATATATTATTATAATGAAAAAAATTAATTATAACTCTTTCTTGGTATAGAACTCCTTTCTGCTTCTGGCTTTCAGAAACTATTATTTCTGTGACTAAACAGTCTGTTTTCCTTAAAGACTTTTTTGTTTCTATTTATCTCTTTGAGGAAAAAATAATAATCGTGAAGACTTGTTACCGTTCCCTGGAGGTTTATAAACTTGCAGTATTTGGGGCCAGAGGGGACAACCGAACTATGGGATGTTGCTTCTTTTAGCTGCAGCTTGGGGGATTTTCACAGTTACTGCTTCAGCGAGCCCCCCAGGTGGGCAGCAGCCCTGATGGGGTTTAACTCAGCTTTTCCTCCCCCAGTAACTGGCCTTTTGGTCCAGTTCCGCCACTGCTTTTCCTCCCCCCCCCAGCTTTTTTCCTCCCTGGAGACTTTTTTTCCTGACAGCCTTTCTCCCCGCTTCCCTCTCAGATGCCAAAGGGACGATCCGGGAGATCGTGCTCCCCAAGGGCTTGGACCTGGACCGGCCCAAGCGGACGCGGACATCCTTCACAGCGGAGCAGCTCTACCGCCTGGAGCTGGAGTTCCAGCGCTGCCAGTACGTGGTGGGCAGGGAGAGGACGGAGCTAGCGCGGCAGCTCAACCTCTCCGAGACCCAGGTAAGCGTCGTGGCGGCTCCTCCGTGGTGGGGACGTCCTGGTGGCCCTGCAGCGTGTCCGCATGCAGCCGGGTGTGCCGGCCACCGGTGTGCTGAGGGTAGTGGGGACAGGCAGAGCAGGCAGCAAGTGGGGCTGGGGTGGTTGAGAGCCGGGGCTGAGCTGAGTCCCCGGTCCCAAACCCAGGCGGCGGGGCTCGGTGCTTGCTGGGGTGGAGGAATGCTGGCCAGTGTTTTGGTCAGGAGCTGGGGCTGAGCGTGGCCAGGGAGAAGTGTTCATGATGCTATGGGCAGTGGCTCTCCTCCAGCCCCTTCCTCTTGAGCCAGAGGAGTGGTCAGTTTAGGGTTAGAGGGGACAAGGGGCAGCCCTGAGTGGTGTCTGTTGGGACCCCCACCCTGCCAGTTGTCGTGCTGCTCCCCCGTGAGCAGCATCCCCCTGGGAGGCTCTGGCAAAGCAGGGAAAGGATGAGAGCAGGAGGGCATCAGCAGGGACCCTTATGGCAGCACCCACAGTGCAGGGTGGGCGAGCAGGGTCAGGCGGTGTTGTGGGTGCTGCTGGGATCAGGTATTTGGCTGTGTACGAGCTGGATGGATCCCACATGGATCCTGCACCCCGCCGCTCCCCCCTCTCTGTAGCCTTACTCTCCCACTTCCAGCGAGGTGGGATGCCACTGGGGACTGTCCTTGCAGACTGGGGGACCCCTGAGCTGTGGCGTGGCCTGGGCATCTCTTCTCCATCACACCCCACATGCCCGGCGCCCTGGGCATCTCTTCTCCATCACACCCCGCATGCCCGGCGCTGTGCAGAGCTTTGCCAGTGGGGTGGGATTTTCCCGGTTCTTCTCTGCCAAGGTTTGCCTAGTGTGGAGAGAGCTGGGCTGCTCGGAAAACCCTGGGTGAGCAGAGGTGGGAGAGGTTGCGCGTGTTTGAAAGTTGATGTTGATGTCTGCTAAGCAAATAGTGCATCTGCTGGGGTTGTGATGGTTTTGGCTTGAAAATTCATGCAGAAATAGTAAGAATAATAAAATTAATGGAGTCTGCAGTGCCAAACAGCACAGCTGGGAACTATGGAAAAACCCTGTCAGCCCCTTCTCTGGCCAGTAATGCATATTTGGAGGCAGCTACGTGGTTTCACCGATTCAGATAGGAAATAATTTCGATTTTTTCAACCCCCTCATGGAATGAACCTATCCCAGCTGTCAGCAGCCAAGCCCCCAGCTCCAGGCTCCCCCTGTGTGCTGACGGGCTTTGGTTTTGGGGAGACCCTGTTGCTCTGTGGTGCTTTGGTATTCGTTGTGCAGCTGCTGCACGATCCTGCAAGGGGGATTAGAGGCCCTGGTGCACAAAAAATAAGTCGCTCTCGGCTCTTTTGGTAGCAGAGTGGGTTTGATTTTTGGTAAGGAGCGGGTTTCTGTCTGCGGGATATGTGCACAGAGGCGCTGGTTAGGAGCAAAGCAGCTGGGTGCTGCACAGGGGTCCCTCTGCGTGGGGTCCCAGCTGAAGCTCTGGTCCCAGCATCACCTCCAGGGAGCTGGGAGGAACATGGGTGGGCTTGGCCGTGCTGTGCCGGGGGAAGAGCTTCATCTCCCTGGCAGGCACGGGAAGGGATGGGCAGCCGGTGCGTGGGGCAGAGGGCTATGCCGAGCAGGGTGCCGGCTGCCGCAGCCCGGGGCCAGGAGGGCGCAGCCTCTCCATAGGGACTGATGTCTGCTTATTTACTGCTTGCTTGGTGCCTCATTGCTGCCTTCATCACTCAGTGAGAAAATTCACACCCTGTAGGCCACGGCTGTCTCTTCTCTTTTGCTTCCTGCATCCTCTTTTCCCCATCTCTCTCCTTCATCTCTGTCTTTTTTAATCCCTTTCTGTGCTTTTCATACCATTTCTTTCCCTACAGCAAACTCCCAGTTGTACCTTCCTGGCTCTCTGCTGCTGTCCGTCCCTCCCCAGCCACCACCTTGCCTGGGGATGGCAGTGCCAGGCTCAATGCCTGGCTTCCTCCTCTCATTAGCAGGGTGCAGGTCCTTGTGGGTCATGGTTTCAGGCTCTCTGAACACTCAGGCGTCACCCCCCACCCCAGTCCCTTGCTGTTCTTGTGCTGGGAGGCTTGTCCTTGTGGATGAGAGGTTTCCTTCATTGCTGTAGGAGCTAGGTGATGGCAGGGTTTTACAAGACCCCGTCGATCTGGAGGGTATTGTGTGGTTCCATGCAGCATGCTGGTCTGGTCTAAATGTGGCTGGGACACTGGATAGTCCCCACCAACTGCTCCTGTCCCACCAGGCTCCTCTGTGTCCATCAGCTCAGACAGGGAGAAATCCAACATTTGCAACAATCAGAGTATTTTGGATACTTCTGGGGATTTTCCTCCCAGCGTTATCCAGCAGCAGCTCCCAGGGCTTAGGGCAGTTCATGGTATAGTTACTCCATCTAAAGTTTTGTGGGTGGATTCCCGACCAGCAGCATCTTGTGGCTCTTTCTTGGTTGACATTTGCATTGTGCTGGTGGTTGGGACAGTGGGACGGATCCTTTACATCCCCTCACTGGGTTATATCTCTGTTTCAAGGTTAGGAAGCCAGCTGCTCCCAACTTTGCTCTCTGCTGGCATCCCCGGACACAATGGGAGCTCACTGTGTCCCACTATGGGACGGGAGAGCAAAGCAGAGGGGCATTAAGGAAGGGGCCCCCAAGAAGGTTTTTTTGTGTGCCTGTGAATGTTCAGGGGGAGAAGAATGATTCATCTCCACTCCTCTGTGAGAGGAGAGTGGTGCAAGCAGCGTGATGAGATAGGAAGAGACACGATGTCATCACAGCTGGAGAGCTGCAGCCAAGCATTCCTGTAAGTGGGTCCGCCGATCAGGCTGCACCTCTGAGAAATCCTGCTGGAGTAAAAAAGGGCCTCTTTTAGGCTCTTATTTTACTTTCCTGGCATCTGATCCTGCTTTTTGGCAGACTTCGAGGCAGAAGGCTATCGCTGCCCTTGGCAGGGAAGCCAGAATGACCCACCTCCATGCTGGGGAGCAGGGATCTTCTTGCTTTCTTGTCTCTGGCCCCTGCCTCAGGGAGGGGGGATCACCCAGGGCAGAGGGAGGATCACCCAGGCTAAGGCAGGGAGAAGCAGCACAGCCACTCCGTGCCAGGGGGAGGCTCAGAGCCGCGCATGCCGGAGCAGCAGCAGCTGCAGAAGCTGGTGCCCAGATGAGCCTGCCCTTGCCCTGCGCAGGGCCACCCGCTGTTGTCCCTCCATGGCCACCTTGCCATCTCTCCAGAGCCAGCCCTGCACCTTGTCCCCCATGCCTGCTTGTGGGGCTTAGCTAGGCCTGCTGCACCCAGAGCATGTGTGTGTGGGAGTTTCGGAACCACTTGTGCTCTGGTGAAGATGAGGAGGGTGCTTCGACCTGCCCTAGCTCTCTCCAGCCCAGGGAATTCACCTCATCCCTGCAGGGAGCCATGTACCTGTTCTGCGTCGCTGGGAGCTGCTTGGTCTCCAGCCCAATGCCATTTTGCTTTTTCTAATTAATCCATGGATATGGTTAGTGTTAAATGAGTTTAATTAGCCCGTAGAATATTTTCATTAACTTGTCAAGCAGCGGCCTGGAGATGCAGATGTTCCGGCTGCTGCATCCCAGGTGAGCTGTCATCCCCGGTGAGAGCGGCAGGGGGGCTGCCCCAGCCCACCCTGGCACAAGCCGTCCAGAATCTGGCCCCCTGTGCCCAGCGGAGAGTAGCCCGTATCCCTGCATCAGGCTTTCTCCAGGCAGCACATCCCAAGGCATTAGTGGAAAAGTGTCCCTTCTTAGTGTCATTAAGGGATAGAAAACACAAGGCAGAGAGGAGGCTGAGGCAGAAGGACCACGGGGGGGATGGCGAAGGGAGGATAATTCCCACAAATCCCCCGGCAGGAGGAGAGGCGGGATGGGCTCGCCGAGGGGATTTGCCTGGGCCAGGAGGCTTTGCTCTCTGGGTCAGGAGTTCAATGCCAGGCTCAGGTTCAAGTGACCCGGTGTATTTGCCAGCTCTTCTTGCCCTCCTTAGAGCAAGGACAGAGGAGTGACACTACATTGAGCAAGGGCCCCTTCTGAGGGCTGGGCACCCAGGTCATGACAGGGCTGGTTCTGATGTTCTCCACGCAGCACCCAGCACTGAGCTGCCAAGAGGCATCTCACCCCTTCCCAAAGGCAGGAGCTCTGGGGGACAGGGCTGTCCTCAGTTGAGGAGGGCACAGCTAGGAGCGCTGCTGGCAGCTCGTGGACCCATGCACCGCCTGGAAGATACTGGTGAACTTTTGGGCTCTTTGGCTCCTGTGCAGCATCTGAAGACCTTTTGTAGAGGAACGGTGGAGCACAGGGTGGAGAGAGGTCATAGCATCATGCTTCTTGCTTGCCTGGCCACTGGAAAGTTGATGGGACCCCCACAGATCCCCTGGTGTTCCCCTCACTGCGGTGGGCTCCATCGCAGCCGGGCTAGCGGGGCTTCCTGGGGACAAACCCTTGGGCTGTCCTTGGCAGAGGCTGGGCTCCTACAGCTCTGTCACTGCCGGTGGCCCAGCACCCTCCGAGCAGCGTGTGCAGCGTGGGGAGGGTACTTGCAGCACAGAGCTTTCAGGACTGTGATCCCCTCAGCGTGGAGCAAAGCACGTGAGAAAGCAGCTGAGCCAGAGAAGGGGCAGGAAAGTCTATTTATAGCCCGGCAATTAAGATGATGCAGTTAAAAATGAATCGCACCTCTACTCGTTAACAACTATTGGTCTCTGCAGTGAGAGAACAGTGAAACAGTGGTTGGTGCCAGCACAAGTTGTCCTCTCATAAGGAGAACTGCAGGAGGGCTGTGGTCTGGAGGAGGTGAGGGTCACCCAGAGCTTGGTGATGGGAGCTGCAGGCTAGGGCTTCCCCAGGGCACAAGAGGCAGGTAGGACCGTAATGCTGGTCTGCCTGCTCAGAGCAGCACACTCCTCAGCCTTGGGGCCTCTGTGAGTCCTCAGGGTGTGGGGAAGCTGAATTTTCGAAGTTTGTTGGAAAACCCTTTTCTAGACCATGCAGAAAATACCGGTGTCATGGCTGAGTATGTTCTTTTCTGAGGAGGCCTCCATCTTTCCACCCCTCCATCCCTCCATCCTTCCACCCGTCCTTCTACCCATCCCTCCTCCCATCCCTCCACCCATCCCTCATGCTCTGCTGTGCATAGAAAAATAGTCCCGGACATCTTCTGTGGTTCACGTTGCCTCTACCCCACTGCTCTGACGGCATTGCTGTTCCGTGTCATGGTTGCTCACACCGACTGTTCTCCTGTGGGTCATTGCTCCACGGGGAATGTTTTCTCCCCTCTGCCTGGGAAGCTGCAGCCCTGCTGGCACTGTGGGGTGCCCCATTCTGATGCATCCTGGTTTGATGCTTCCACCGCCAGTGCTGTTCCCAGCTGGGTGCTCCTGTCCATCCCCCTAGACTGCTTCTGGTGGAGCTTTTTCTGGATGGGCTGAAGGGTGCCCTGTTTTCCTGGAGGAGTTCTCTGCCAGACTGGGTCTGACTCAGCTTCTTGAGGGACCTGGGGTGCCTGGAACTGGCCCAGGGGATGTGGGGATGGTGGGATGGGGAGGCAGGTAGCTGGGGGAAGCATCATGTCCAACCGTGGTAGCCTGCAGTCAGCTCCTGCTGCCAAAGCCTTGGGTACCGAGTCTGCTCTGAAGTGAGTAGGAGGCAACAGGGCACATCAGCTTGGGTGATCCTGTATTCAATGACTCCCAGGTCGCATCCAGATGCTGGCTCTGATGTGGAAGAGAGGGGAGTCCTGGGTCCCGTTGCAGGAGGTGACCACTGGAGATGCTCGGTTTCTTCCAGGGTGACTCTGAGCATCTCCAGTAGCTTCAGGGTGCCTGTCCCACATGCCAGCCCGTGTCAGAGCACGCTTGTGGAGTAAACCTGCTCACATGGACAAGCTAATCCCATCCTCTCCTCGTGGCGGGGACATGTGGTGGGGTTTACCCTGCAGCCGCGGGGCCCTGGGCTGGTGGCAATAAGTCTGTGTCATAACCAGGTACCACACAGCGGCAGGACCGGGCTGGCACAGCCTGCCCACTGCCTCCGCCTGCCTGACCCCAGCCCTCTGGGTTCCTCCAAAATGCACCATTTTGGCGTTTTGTTTCCCAAAGCATGTCAGGGAGCACTGGCTTCTTGGTGGGGGATTGGAAAACATTTCTAGGAGAGGAAAGGAGCAGCTCTCCTTCGGAGGGAATGAGGGGAGCCTCTGGAAATAGGGCTCTTATACAGGACAGCTGCCCCTGTGATGAATTAGATAACCTGAAGTATCAGGGTACCTCTACGGTTCTCAACTGGCACTAGGCAAAATGGCCGATAAAAGTAAATGTGAAATCATTGAGATTTTTGTCATTAAGCATTTTCGATCAGAAGTGCCTGCACAGTAAAAAACAGTTTTGATGGAAAATTTCAATACTAAATGTTGCGGGAAGGCTGGGTGTTTCCAGAGCAATCTCCAAGGCTTTCTCAGCACACTCCAAGTAAATATAATTTAAGAAAAATTGTTTCCTAAAAATGACAGTTTCTAATGGAAATTGGTTTGAGTGACAGTTTTGGAGCTGTCTCTGATGCTGGGGCAGGAATCTCAAATGTGATGGCCCAAACCCCAGCCGCTGCCCGGGGTCCCACGACCTGCCCGCACACTCTGGCCAGGTGCTGGGTATCAGACCCGCGGGGCCGGGGCTGCGTGGAGAATGTCCCTGCCGGGGTGGGATGGACAGTGTCTCCCATCCTTTCCAGGCAACATTTTCAGAAACCCCAATAAATGGGGGAAACCAGCCAATTCCTCCGAGGAGACCAACGGTTTGTCTCTACCCAATTTGGGTGTGTTGGAGGATGCTTCTCCCAGGTCACCTTGCTCTGGGGCCACCGGGCTGGGTGGTGAAGGACAGGTCACCCCTGGCAGACCTGCCTGCAGAGCCCAGCCCCCTCCCTGCTCCTTCGTTTCCATTCACAAAGGGCGTGGGAGCACCGGGATGTTCTGTTGTGAAGCAGAAAATATCCTGAATTTTGGAGCAAAGGCTGAGGACATGCTTCTGCCGGGATTCTGGATCAGCGGTGGGGTGAGGTGGTGCTCAGGGGACAGGCTCCTGGCTGAGGGCACACAGCAGCTCGGGGTCAGGTCCCACGGTGGGCTGCAGCTCAGCACGGCTGGAAGCATGGCCCCGTGTGTGTCTGTCCTGGGTGCAGCAGCGGGTTTGGAGTGGGGGGTGGTGTTCAGGGGCGCAGAGGGGCTGGGGGAGAAGCCAAGGGATGAGTCCATCCCCACTCTGGCTGCAGCTGGGGAGAGGCAGATGGGTCATGCAGGCTCTGCACCGTTATGAAACCTCTGGGCAAGGCGGCTTTGGGCAGCGAGCCCGCCAGCTTACACAACGCCGGGGCCCGAGCCTGTGCCGAGCCTCACCAGCCCATGGCCCCACGCGGGACGGAGGGAGGAGGAGGAGGAAGAGGAAGGGTGGCCGGCAAGCTGTGGAGCTGGGGCTGGCTGGGTCTTGCCTTCCTCCGTGCCGTGCCGCAGTGGGCATCAGCTGATGGCGGCGGGGAGCTAATCCGGTGAGGAAAATGACCTCGGCCGGCAGCTGTGAATAGTCCTGGGTGGCCGGCGTACCGGAGGTGTGCGCAGTGTGGGATGCATGATGGCACCGGGATCAGCCCCGGGGCAGGGCTGCCAAATAATAAACACCATTAAAAAGCAGTAACATATCCCCCAGCCCTGCCCGCACGGGTGCCGGGGCGATGCTCATGCAGGTCCTGGGGGAGGATGAGCGTCATTCCATTGGGAGGCCGAGGGGCTCAGGTGTTTTGGGGGCATTGGGGGATGCTGGTGTGTGGGAGCACATGTGCTGGGGCAAGCAGGCTGCAATGAGCAGGTGTGACATGCCCACTGCTTGGGACTGGGGTGGGCAAGGAACAGGGGCTTCGGGCTCCCACCGGCAAACCATGATTGCTCCGGAGTGATGTCCCACCGCTGCTTGGCCACAAGCCAGCAAAACACATCAGTTAGGTGCCAGCTGATATAAAAAGTTAGCTGAAGAGAGGCGAGGGCACTGCCCGGTCCTCGGCTGGCCAGCGTGGCCACATCCTGCTCTGCAGGCTCTGGGGTGGGGATGAGAGCATGTTGGGCAGCGTGTGGGGGTGGATGAGTGGAGCAGGGGCAGTGTGAGGCAGCTACTGGGCTGAAACCCTCAGCAGATCCCTGCATCCCTGAGCACCGTGGGGCAATGGGCTCCTGCCCTGTGCCTTTCCATCCCCGAGCGTGCGGGAAGCTTGGCTTGCTGGCAGGGGGTCTCTGTCGGGATTAACCGCTTGGAAATAATTTGTTTTGTAGCTGGGAGGTGTTTGTTTTGTAGCTGGGAGGTGTTGGAGGGCAGGGATCGGAGCAGCATCCCGGCTGCCAGCATCTGCAGGGCAGGCTGAGCCATCGGAGAAGGGGCTGGGGGAGGCTCAGGCGCTCCCTAGGTTCGTGGCACAGGGTAGGAGGGCCCAAACCACTCACGTGCTCCATCCCGGTGGCACCAGGCTGCCGGTAGCTGTGGAGAGCCATGCTCGTGGCACACGCTGCCCCATGGCTGCTCCCGGACGCTGCCGCACCGGGCTCAGCCGGGCTGCCGGGAGCAGGGCCAGGAGCTCCCGCTGTGCCATGGCACGGATGCTGCATGCCACCGCGCCTGGAGCTGGGAGCCTGCTCGGAGCTGACGCCACGGGCTGCAGCCGCCGCTCCAGCGAGCAGGGAGATGCCACGTCCTCCCTGCCTGGGTCTGTCCCCTTCCCCAGAGCCCTGCCTGCGCTGCTGCCTGTTCCCTGCCCGTGCTTGAGCGGGGAACTGGCATGCTCAGTGAGCCCCTCGAGCAACTGCAGGTAGATGTGACCCCGTGGCAGATGGTGCGATTTGGGGGGTTTGCGTGTGCGTCTGGCCCCTCCGGTGCACACACGCGTGGTGGGGCATGTGCGAGCACAGGTGTGGCGTGCGGGAGCATGGCAGAGCAGGGTGCAAGCGTGCACACAGTGCGCAGAGTTTGCAGTGTGGGGGTCTTGAGCGGGAGCAGAGGGTGGCTCAGCAGCCTGCCTGTCCGTCCTGCTGCTGGGCAGGCGCAGATGGACAGATGGTGCCGTAGCAGAGCACCCGCACCGTGCCGCCCTGAGAAGTTCAGATGCTCGGTGACATTTTGCATCGCTTTCCCTTTGCGAGGAGAGCAGGTGAACCGAAGCTCTTCTGCTTCCCTCCCAGGCGGGGAGCAGCGGTGGTGCTCCCTGACACGTGGAGAGGGACGCTGGAGGTTCCAGTGGGCTCCTGGAGCCTGTTCCTGTAAGGGTGAATCCTTCCTCGTGGTGGGGGATCCATGTGCGGAGAAAAGCCAGAGGATGGAGAAATCTGTGGGTACATCTGTGACCCTCAGCAGCTCATTCAGTTGCATAGCAGGCACTAAGAGTGTGTAGAAAATAAAACAATATAAAAGAAAATGTTAAAAATAAAAAGAATTGAATGTAATGGAATAGAATAGAATAGAGTAGAATAGAATAGAATAGAATAAATATAAACAAGAATAGAATAAATATAGGGTAATATAAACCAGAATAGAATAAAAGGAAAAAAAAAAGCTCCTAGCTGCCCGGGTCAGACAGGCTGGGACCTGGGCAGCAGCGCGGCCGGCTGGGGTTGCTGCAGGGACCCCCCGCCGGGCTCTCCGAGGGCTCCACGTCCCACTCCCAGGCACGCTGTCTGGTGATGGTGGCCCTGTGGACACTCCCGCTGCAGCAGGAGATGCTAGGGAGCAGGGGGAGTTGCGGTGTTGCTTTCCCGGCGGCAGTCAGTGCTGTTTCTGCACTTGCCTTGCCCTTCTCTTTGGAGGGCTCACTCGGTGTTTGGGCAGCGTTTGCTCTGGTGAGGCTCTTATGTGATCGGGGGGGAATGGGCCAGGGGAGAGCTTTTTTTGGGAAGAAGGGAAAACACGAATATTTTTATAATAATATATATGATATATATTAAATATATACAAATATATTCAACCTTTACATCCCTGCTCCAGAGCTGCTGCATGGCGCTGCCAGCTCCCCTGAGACCATTCTCCTGGCAGTTTGGGATTTGTTTTTTGTGATTTCTTTTCCCCTTACTCTCTGTAAATGGGAGCGTGGTGGGAGTCACGTAGCCCACAGCGGATGAACTTGCAACCCGAGGTCCTCGTGGAGCTGAGCCCCCTCCTATGCTGCTGGGTGACAGCAGGACTTGCAAGGAGAAGAGGGCAACGGGGTGGGAGGCTCCGTGGTGCCATGGGGAAAGCTACCGCTGGTTTTCACACCACGCACCGGGAAGCACATCCTGAAATGATGAAGCAGCAGGTTTCAACCTTCTGAGCTGCTTTTCCACCCAATGCACAGCTGAGTTCTCATACTCTTGGTCATTCCTAGTTGGACACCACATCCAGCCTCTCCACCAGCGAGAAAGGATTGACCTTGCTCTGAGCAATAGGTATCTCCAGCTTCTGGCGTGGTGGAAAGAGGGAGTGGGAACAAAATCTGCAGCTATGGGCAGGTCGGTGAGGTGATGGTGGTGTTTTATTGTGTGCTGAGGACTGTTGTAATGAGTCCTGAAAGCTTTGGGTGGGTCTGCCAGTCTGGGACAGACCGGACAGACCTGTTACAGCACTGGGGTTATTGCCTTCCTTTTCTGCTGGTGGGTATTGCAGTTCATGCTCTGGTGGCACCCACAGGTCCTGGGGTGTGTGTGGGTGCCCACCATGCTCAGTACTCAGACACCAAAGCAGAAGTGTTGCTGTCCCTAAGCAGAGGGACAGAGGGGTGAGAGGTGCCAGTGTCCCATGGGGTTGGTGTCAGAGGTGGGAACCGCATGCCTGTGTCCCAGCTAGATACCTTTGGTCCTGTCTTCTTCATATGCCGTGGGACGCTTAGACCTGGCTAAGTCTTCTAGGAAGGAATATGCTTTATTAACACTTTGGTTAGAGTCTCTGCTGTGGAAGCCAGTTCTCCAAAATTAACCTTATTGCTGTGTTCAGCCTCGAGCCATCTCATGCTGGCCAAGTACCAGCGCTCTGGGCTCTCAGTACATCCATGCATACATACCAGAGGGGGGATGCACGATGAGGTGACCACATTTGTCACACATGACCCACAACCTGCAGGTGAATGTGGATGGTTGCAGTGAGCTACGGCTCCCGTGTCCCTCCCTGGTGAATGCACACATGGCTGGTGGCTACTCTGCTGCTGTGTGGGTAGGCTGAGGGCCTGATTTTTTTATGGAAACACCTAGCCCAGGATGCTATTTTCCTGCTTGATTTTCCTGCTGCAGGACCTAGAAAAGTCACATGCTTCCAAGCACTAATGGACTTGAAAGGCAGATGGACCTTTCTGACCAGCTTGTAGGACTTTCCTCCTCACTCTAGTCGATCCAGGGCATCTCTCTTAGGAGAACCTTCTGTGCTAACCAGACAGCCCAGCACAATGGCAAGCACACTCCTGCCCCAGGAATGGAGCTCCACGGGAAGTTATCCCCATGGTCCACCTATAGTGTCTCTGCCATTCGAGTCTGCCTTGCTTCAGCCCAGGGATCATGTCTTACTCCTGCTCACTCTGACAAGACATCCCCTGCTCTTACCAGTCTCTTCTGTGGCAAGAGACCGAGGAAAGCAGAATTTCCAGATACAGAAGCACAAGGGGTTTCATCCCGAGATCCCTCCAGCCACTCACCCCATAGAAAGGTGGACACTAGATCTGGTCACGGTGATGGATTGAATGCCCAGTGCCAGGACTCATTCTCCAAACACTCGTGTACATCTATAAATCCGCAAGCTGTGCTTCATACCTTCAGCATCATGCTCTCTCTTGCATGCCGTGTCTCCTAGGGCTTTCAGAGTCATCTTCTCTACACGGTTTGCCTTCTCCCTGTCCTCTGAGAGTCACCTTCCTTTTCTGGTGAACGCATGACCTCTCATGTCCTGCTCTTCAGTCGCATCCAAATGCATGTTGTTGTCTATTTGTCTGCATCCAGGCTTGACCTGACATGATTGTCACGTGTGGTCCTGGATCCCACAGACCCAGGCAGGGGATTTACAGCCTCCAGGAGCCATGGGCTCTTCCTGGGGCTCCTCTGGAGCAGGGGGAGGCTCCCCCCCCATCCCCATGCCCTCCCTGACCATCTGTCCTCGCTGCCCCCTAGGCATCTGGGGATTGGCCTTTCTCTCTCCATTCCCAGGGAAAAGGTGTCCTTGCTCTCACTTTCTTCTTCACCCCCTAGTCTGGCAGGAGAGCTGGAGGTGGCTGGTTTCCTCCCACAGCCCTTCAGTTATTAACCATAGCTCACCGAGCTGGTAACTGAGAAACAAAATATTGCGCACAGGGCTATGTTGCCTCCTCCATAGACGCTGGAGATGTGGTGTCCACCAGAGATGTGCCAGCATGGTCCTCCCTGCCCTTCCCCCAGGCCAGACTAGGAAGGGTGTCATTGCCCCATCACAGTCATGCACTAGTTCACCCAGTAACTTGGACGAGGAAGACAGCTGCTTTTTTAGAGAAGGAAACGAAGCCAATCTGGTCAAAGCAGATTTCAGCAAAGCACTCGCTAAGGTGGCCGATGGGGAGCTATGAATGAAACCACAGCAAAAGACGGGTAGAGAACTTGTGGTGTGGAGGAGAAACTGTAACTGAGGGGAGATGGTGGAGGGGATTGCTGAAAGACGAGGGATCAAGGCTGGAGGGAAATTACTCACGGACTTGTCAAGGACTGCGTCTAGCTGAGCTTATTTACATCTCCACTGGTAGAACTCAGGGCTTGATCATAATGGAGGATGAAAAGGACATGGATCTACTAATTAATGACAAGCTGTATATGAACTTTAGCCG
The DNA here is from genome assembly GCF_023634085.1 of Falco cherrug. Lineage (NCBI taxonomy): Eukaryota > Metazoa > Chordata > Aves > Falconiformes > Falconidae > Falco > Falco cherrug. The sequence continues at coordinate 38,641,509 of NC_073697.1, forward strand.
TGAAGGCAAATGTGATCTTGCTCATCTGATATGTCACTAGTGCAGATGGGGAAAAGCTCACGTCAGTCTACGAGGCATGAGGAAACCTTATTTAGCAGAACACGTTCAGCCTGGGTCATGGTGTTCAAGGGCAATGGGCGCAGAGGTGAGGCAAGGATGGGAGAACCTCCTGCAGGAGGATCAGGCGTTGGGTGAAGGCGGGGAGGGCTACAGAAAGTTTCTATCTATGCCTATCAATGGAGGTATCATCACCGGTGGCGTCAGCCAGCCCAGATGAAAGAGGAGTGAGAGCAAAGGATATTCTGGCTGGGAAGAGTCTCCCAGAACAGGGAGACAGGACAGTCTCCCAGCAGCAGCACTGAGGAGGAGGAACCCAATGGGTTTTCTTCTCCTAAGGACCATATTGCCACCCTTCCCCAGCTGAACCCCATGTTGAGCCATTGGAGACTGGCGTCACCTCCACCCTTTACTCCCTCTTGTCCTTCAGTGTTTCCCCTCATGTCCCCAGTGGTGTGGAACTGGGTTTCAGCACCAGAAATTCATGCACATCAATATCCACTTCAGTTTCTATTGATCTATTTATTGGACTTCCCCATCTGTATTGCTGTTAATTGTTGGTATTCAGCGTCATACCCAGAGAGATGACGGCTGCCCCGGGAAAGTTCCTCCCCAGCTGACCAAGAGCTCCCGGGAGAAGTGGCAACACAAACCAAATCCTGAAATGCTCAGGAAAAAGGAGCTGCCGTGGCCAGCTGGAGGAGGAGGTGGAACAGAACAGACCTCTGAAGACCCTGGCAAGGTCCCTTTGCTTTTATGGAGCTGTGTTTTACAGCCTGTAGAAGACAACCAGAACGTCAGAGCTGACCTTAGGGGACACAGAGGCTGAGGAGCTTCTCTCCACTGGTGGTCAGTGGTGGAAGAGGAGAGAAAACAGTGCGTGGGGTGTAAAGTGATCCTGTCCTTGCTATATCTTTCCAGCCACTGGCATCTTGGGAAGCGCTCACCACGAGGAGGTGCCTAGATCTTCACGTTAAATCTTGATGGGTCTGTTCTCCCATGATTTTTCCGAGCCCCTTCTTCAGCCCACTCATGTTCTGACTTCCAGGGCACCCTGCAGCAGGGACTAACACCATCTGTGCTGCCCAAAGGGGCTCTGCCTCCCACGTTGCTGTGGTTTCTGGCTGCTACCTGGCGACAACCCCTGATGCCTCCTAGTCCTTGCTTTAGGAAACCCCCTGACTCCCTGTGGCGGTTCCCCTTGCCTGCGCCAGCTGCGATGCTGCAGAGCAGGAGCATGCCGCACCTGCCTCTTCCCCTGGGGCTCAGTTCTTCCTTCTGCAGGGTGCTGTGGTGTCTCTGCTTGCCCTTTTTTGATGCGTGGTGATGGGGCTGTGCCTCCGCTCAGGTCACTGGTTCCCAAGTCAGTAAGAGCAGTAACCTATCAAGGGACACCCTGCCCTGGCTAGTGCTGCTCAGCACAATGCCAGAGTGGGTATAAGGAAGAAATTGTTTATGATGAGGGCGGCGAGGCGCTGGCACAGGCTGCCCAGAGCAGCTGTGGATGCCCCATCCCTGGACGTGTCCAAGGCCAGGTTGGATGGGGCTTGGAGCAACCTGGTCTAGAGGAAGGTGTTCCTGCCCGTGGCAGGGGCGTGGAACGGGGTGTGCTTTAAGGTGCCTTCCAACCCAAACCATTCCATGATTCTGTGATTCTGTGCCCTGTGGACTCCTCCTGCCATGTTAGAAGCTGTGATTCAGTGTGCTTTGCAATGCAGAGAGCTTTGCAGGGGCTGTCCGTGCCACAGTTTCCCTTTGCACTGAAACATGGTTTAGTGGTGGCCTTGGCAGTGTGGGGTTAGCGCTTGGACTCCATGATCTTAAAGCTCTTTTCCAACCTAAATGATACTGTGAAGTCCCTGTGCAGCCTCAGAGGGTCTCTGAGACCTGTCAGCATCTCAGGGTACCTGGAGGCGATGAACTCAAACCAGGAGGGCGCAGGGACCAGGAAGAGAGGGAGGAAAGCTGGGGGTAGGCTCCCAGCCTCCAAGCCTGGGCAGCAGGCTCAGACGTACACCAGGCTGAAGGAAGCAGGGTTTGGGTTGGGCATGCGACAGCAGAGCTCCGCAGCACCCTGGTTTGGGGCTGAGGGATGGAGATGGCTGAGAGGGTGGGCTCCATCCATCCATCTCCATCCTCCCTGGCACAGCGAGGCGAGGCTGGGACTGGGCTGCTATGCCCAGGAAAGGCCAGGAGATGCTGAGCCTGATCTGTGGGTGGTGGTGTCGGGAGTGGGAAGGGTGGGTGCTGGTGCACCCTCCCTGCTGAGGGGATGAGGATCCCACTGCCACCTCCCACTGCGCACCCGGCTGGGCTGGGAAAATGCGGCTTGTGGGCACTCCTGGGCACTTCATGCCCATCCTCAAGGACATAATCATGCTGATGGGGATTTTTTTAGGCTCTCACTCTTCCAGAGTTGGCTGGCTGGGGGATGCTTTGAGCAGAGCACGCTGGGGTTCTACATGTTTCTGTAGGGATTTACAGCAGAAGCTTTGTTAAGATGTCAACAAAGATGCAGGACTGTGGGGCTGTGTGAGTCCCGATTGGCACTGCCACCCATGCACTGGGGCTCTGTGCTCCCCAGAATGTGGCAGCTCTACCAGAAAAGCTGGTGGGCTGCGAATTCTGCATCAGGTCGCTGTGCCCCAGGCTGCGGGACCGTGGGAGCAGAGACCCCTGCCTGTACCTGGGGGGGACAGTGGGGAGGGGATGTCAGCCCTGGGGACCTGGCTGGGCTGTGACGTGAGCCCTGCGGTCCCAGTGGCACTGAGGGATTCAGGATCCCTGTGTGGGGCCAAGCGAGTGAGTGGGCGTGCATGGGCAGTGAACGTCCTTGGGAGCTTCCATGCAGGGCTCTGTGGGTATGGGGGGGTAGGATGTGGGCTGGCAGTGGCCCGTGGTGCCAGGAGGTTTCAGCTGTGGGGTATGAGCTCAGCCCCGTGGTCCTGGTGTCCCCCCATTGCCCAGGAGCACCTCCCACTGCTCCTCCCTGAGCATCCCCAGCCTCCGGCCGGCTTCGCCCAGACGTCGGCTCCACTATTATGTCCCCTGAAAGGGGCCAGGGGGCTGAGACCTCCTCCACCCCCACGCTCCATTAGCTCTGTACTGTGGGTCTATTGTGCCAGGGGACGCGCGAGGGCTGTGTCAGTGAGTGACTGTCCTGCCCCAGTGAGTTTCCGATGACTCGGATGAGTGAGACCTGCTGGCCCCAGAGCAGATGGGGACAGAGGCTGTGCCCGTGTGCTGGGGTTTACTCCCAGGGGCCGGTCAACATCCAGTTCATCCACGCAGGTGCCGCCCCGCCATCCACCACGCTCTAATCCGAGTGTCTTCCCATCCGTCTCCTTCCCTCACCTCCATCTCCGTCCATCTGTCTGTCCCTCATGCCTCTCTCTGTCTCTCTCTCTCTGCCTGTCCTACCCCTCTGCTCTGCCAGGGAGGGACAGAAACAGGGGGCTGCCCTCCCAGGGGAGAGGTTAGGGGGTGTGGGGGCAGCCATAGGGGGACGGGAGCCACGGGCTGGGGACCAGCTCCATGTCCCACCCTGGTAAGTCAGGTGCAGTTTTGGGGCTGGGGGTGTCCCATGGGGGCCACAGTCCGGACTTGCTCCTTTGGCCAGAGGCAGGTTGGGGCGGGAATGTCCCCAGCTGGGTTGGGGCACAGGAGTAGGTCTGTGCCCAGAGATCCAGGGCCACCAGAAGCCATCCTGTCCCCTAACATGTTCCCCTGCACCGTAGCAAAGCCAGGGACCCTCCATCCTGCCCTGTCTCTTGGCCTGGTGAGGGAAGGGTTTGCAGGTGGGGGCACAAGCCTGGGTTTGATGGCCACCACAGAGGAGAGTCCAGCACATCCCGTAGCGCAGCAGCCCCGGGAGAGCCAGCACAGGGCAGAGCCGGGCAGCAGCAGAGGGGCTCAGCCCCGGGCTTCTGGCTCCCGGCTCCTACCCTGGGTCCTACCCCGGGCTCCCACCCCCAGGCTCCTGTCCCACTCTCTCCTGGTGACACCTTCCAGAATTTGCCATTTCCTTGGAAGCAGCAGGCGGGAGCGACTTATCCACAGTCCCTGTGGCGGGGGATGGATCTCACTTGGGCGTTTATTTTAATACGTTTCTCTCTCTCGTATCTCTCACTCTCTCCTGGTTCTCGCCTCTCTTTCCCCGGCCCCCCTGCACTCTCTTTCTGTCCGTGCCTTCCTGTCCCCCCACCCCGTCCCCCCGCTCCCCCCCTCAGGTCAAGGTCTGGTTCCAGAACCGGCGCACCAAGCAGAAGAAGGACCAGAGCAGGGACTCTGAGAAACGCTCCACCACCACCTCCGAGTCCTTTGCCACCTGCAACATCCTCCGGCTGCTGGAGCAAGGCCGGCTCCTCTCCGTCCCGGCCCCCCCCAGCCTCCTCTCTCCCACCTCCAACCCCATCGGCAGTCCTACGGGCAACGGATCTGGCTTGGCCACCCCGGGAACCACCTCTCCCGGGCTCGGCGGCGGGAGCAGCCCACCGGGACCGGGAGCCTTCAGCCTGCAGGTCCCTTCTCTTGCCTCTTCCTCCTCCTCCTCGTCCTCGCCCAGGCTGCCGGCCGCCCCGCTGTGCTTTGCGGGGCCGTTCCTGGGCAGCCTGCACGACCTCCCGGGCGCTTACGGACTGGGCACTTCTGCTTTTGAGCCTTACACGCGGCTGGAAAGGAAAGACAATTCTATACCCAGCAAGAAGCCAAGCCCTTAAATGAAAATGAGTGTCAAAAGGTGTCCCCCCCTCCACCAGCCCCCACGTCCCCATGCACCCTGTGCCCCCACACGGGGTTTGATTTGGCAAGTGGGATGTGGAAGACTATTCGCCTTCTGTCTGGGGGGTGTGTGTGCCCGTGCGAGTGTGTGCACACACGTGTGAGTGTGCATGCCTGGCCCCCCCACCCCCGGCACGCCAATGCAGCCGTGGATGGCTCCCTGCAACTCCTTGCTGCAGGGCTGGCGCTGAACCTGCTCACACCTCAGGGGGTGTTCCTGGGTGTCCCGTGTCACCAGCGATGTCCTGTCCCTCACTGACGCCGCTGGATCTGCCAGGGCCACATTCCCTCCTTCAGGTATCGCCCACTCAGGGTCTGGAAGATGATGCTCTGGTCTGTGCTTCGTGGGTTGAGAGAGGAGCAGCTCTGGGCGATGGGGCACTGGGGGGGGGTTGCTGATGCCCCATGGTCCTTTGGCACCCCATACAGGTGGGACTGGAGAGCCCCGGTCCCTCTGGACTGTCACTCTGGGGTCTGTGCTGTTGGGGTCACGGCCAAAGCCCCGGGGAGCAGGAGGGCACCCCAAAGGGAGAGCACAGGGCAGTGCTGGGCTCTGTCCCTGCCATGCCACGGTGTCCTTGGGCAAGTGTCAGGCCTCAGTTTCCCCACCTGCAAAGGGCTGGGTGCTCTGGCTGAGGCTGTCTTGGAGCATCCCGGTGGCTGTGGGGTCCAGGTCCCCTCTGCCAGCAGGGAGCACCGCTCCTGTGGGATGCTTGTCCTTGGAGGGCAGGGGAAATGGGGAGGTTTGGGGGGGACCGACAGTGCTGGTGATGTCTCCAGCCCCCAGCACTGGTGGTCCCTGCGCTCTGGAGCAAGCGGCCACCCCAACTCCTGAGACATCCCCAGGCTCCTCTGTGCCTGCTTGTGCAGAGTTAACCATTGTCCTAGACCCTGTCCCACCCCAGCAAACCCCCAGGAATGCCGGAGAGGCCTTGGATCCCCCTGGGGGGGCTGTGGTGGGTTGGGGTCAGGCCACCATCATGCATCCCAACAAGGAAACTCCACCGAGGGGGATGCAGATGCATGGGCAGTTGTGATGCTGGGATCTGCTCCTCTGTGTCAGGTCAGGTCACGGGTCTCTTTGCCGTCAGCGGGAGCCCAAAGCACCCCCGTCGCCATCCTGGGGTGCTGGGTGCTCAGCGCTGGCACTGCAGCAAGCCCCACCCTGAGCACTGGCCTAGCAGCATCTCCCTGCCTTGCTCCCATCACCTGGCACAACCAGGGTCCAGCCCTGAGAGGTGCTGAGCACCCACTGCTTGCAAAGGCAGGGCCCTGCCCCTCGGGCAGCCTCAGCTGCTCTTCCCGCCTCAGTACCCTGATTCCAGGGGGTGACGATGGCTTCCCGTAGGGCAGGATTTGGCCTCAGATGTGCGGTGCTGGGGCCATTCTCAGGCAGGGCACGGCACAGGGATGTTGTGGGGGAATGAGCTCCATAGGGTTGATGGTGGGCTTGGAGTCCTGCTGCTGGCAAAAATAAGAGAGACGTTGCATGAGGTGGCCCTTGGGGAAAGGGGCAGCATGGGCCCCTGGCATCTGCTGAGGGAGGTCTATGCTGGGCAGAGTCTGGCCCTTCTGTGGTGTGGGCTTTGCCTCGGCAGGGTACTCTGTGGTGGCATCACCTCAGCAGGATGCTTTGCAGTGGCATTGCCTTGGTGGGGTACCCTGCAGTGGCATCACTGTGGCAGGATGCTCTGTGGTGGCATCACCTCGGCCTGGTGCCCTGCAGTGGCATTGCGGTGGCAGGATGCTCTGCTGGCACAGCCCTGGCAGGACACCCTGCAGAGACATTGCTGTGGCAGGATTGGGGGGATACCCTGAGCCCCCTCCCTGTGCCCAGGAGCTGCCATGGGGCTCGTGCCCCCTGCACACCCCCAAACCGAGGGGCTCCCGCATCCTCCTGCTGCGGTTTCATGCAGAAGAATAATTACCACTGAGCAAGTCGCTGGCCTGACCCAGGCCGAGCGTCCCTGCGTGTGCTGCAGCCCCCCCGCCCAGGCTGCTGCTCTGTAGGGACTGGTCCCTAAGGGGGACACAGCTGCTAGCCCACCTGTTCCCAAGATTTTGCAGGGAAATATTTAAAATAAATGATTTTATGAAAAGGTTTCGGTGATTTTTATTTTTCCTTTAAATCAAGCATTTCTATGAAATAGTATTTATTGATCACCTCAAGTCTGGAGCACTTTATGGGAGTGAGCCCTCAGGTCTTGTGCTGCTCTGCAGAGCTCAGGAGGGGTCGGCACCCCCCCAGCTGCAGGTGGGGAAACTGAGGCAGGGTTTGCTCAGAGATGCAGGAAGCAGGGACAGCGTTTGGCTCACGTAATGACCTCCCCTCTCCTGGCCCACCTCAGACCACAGCTCGCTGCCAACACCTCCGTACCTCTCCCTAAATGTATTTGCTGGATCTCTTGGTGCCCTGGGGTGCTGAAACCCCGACACCCCAATGACGTATTTGACTGAGGTTTTGGATTTTGACAGGACAACGACCTTCTCCCTTCCCTTCATCACTTAATTTATATTTATATTGCCGTTCTTCATCCTTTCCCAGTCTGCAGATGTGGTATTCCAAGACAGAGAGCTGAGGCGGGCAGAGCAGGCAGCAGGGAAGCCGTGCCCACCTGGCTACGCCGAGATGGGGGAAATGCTGCCATCAAACCTCCCCAGGATTTGTTTTGCTTTGGTTTTCCCTCTTCCCCCTGGGAGCAGCTGAACTGCAGGAATTTCCGGAGGGTTTTGGACCCTGGTTCCTCCCACCCTGGGCTCACTGGGAGGAAACTTGGTCCAGTTTGATGGAGAAGTGACCCCCTTGCACCTTCATGGGTGGAGGAGGTTTGGGGGCATTTCAGAGAAAGCAAAATCCAGTTTTATTTTCGAGGGAACTCCCAAAACCTGGGAGTTTTTGGGGTAGTGGTCCTCCCAGTGTGTTCACCCAGCTCGAGGCATCTCATGGGTCTCCATCCTCCTCCCATGCGGGCAGGGGGAAAGGTGGAAAGTGAGGCAGGGAGGCCATGGGCTGCCTTGCAATGCGATGGGAAGCCCTTTCTGCCAATTTAAACCCAAATGCTGCTTTCACAAAGGCTCCAAACCTGATCCAAAGCTGCTGCTTCTCCAAAGTTTCTTCTCCCAAAGCAAACAGCCCCAGCGAAGCTGTCCTGGTGGGGTGGGAAGGTGCCGTGGGGAAGCCAGCTCGCCCCAGCCTGCCCCGCTCCGCTCGCCTCCGGCAGCTCCTTGTATGATTGGAAAAAACATAAAGGTTAAAAAAAAAAAAAAAGTACTGGATGTAAAACTTTAACAAATAATGTGGTTTCTTATGGTTTCTAATGGTTAATAAAAGTTATGTCCTGCCTCCTGCCTGCCTCCTCCTCCTCCATCGCCTTTTGGAGTGGTGGCTCTCGTGGGGGGCTTGGCAGGGAGGTGTTTGAAGCCCGTCATTGCCTGCTCTCTGCTGTCCTGTGTGCATCGTCAGAGCCCCCCCCCCGAGCATGCACACTCGGAGGTACCTCCGCTACAGCCCCCCCAGCAGCACCCCCTCACCCCCCCCCCCGATGCTCCCCCCTCCCCAGCAGACACAGGGCTGCCCTGTGTACTCGTCCCCGTCCCAGATGCAGCCTGACAACCCCCCATTACCCCTGGCACGAGGCTCCCTGCCCCCCCAGCCTGCCCCCAGCCCTGCCCTACCTCTGCACAGACCCACAGCCTGTGGTGGGCGGGGGGGGGTCCAGACCCCTCCCCCCTACCTGTGCCCATAAACCCACCCGTACCCCAGACCTCCCCCCAAACTGTCCCCACCTCTGCCCTTGCCCCTAATGCTGCCCCGAACTCCACTTTTACCCTATCCCTGTCCCCACACCTGTCCCGACCTTGTCCCCATCCCATCCCTGTCCCCATCTCCATTCCATCCCATCCCCATCCTATTCCCATTCCCGCTCCACCCCATCCCACCCCCCTCTCCATTCCCATCCCCATCTCATCGCATCCCCATTCCCATTCCCATTCCCACCCTGTCCCACCCGCACCCCCATCTCACCCCATCTCCATTCCCATTCCCATTCCCATTCCCATTCCCACCCTGTCCCACCCGCACCCCCATCTCACCCCATCTCCATTCCCATTCCCATTCCCATTCCCATTCCCACCCTGTCCCACCCGCACCCCCATCTCACCCCATCTCCATTCCCATTCCCATTCCCATTCCCACCCGCCCCCACCCCTTCCCACTCCGTTCCGCCCCCCCGCCCCGTGCCCACCGCTCTCAGCCGCCCTTTCCCCGCCCCCGCCCGCCCGGCGCCCGGGTGCGGGGCTGGGGGCCCGGCCGCCGCGGGCCGGTCACGGCGCACGGGGCGCGGGCGGGGCCGGGCCGGGCCGGGGGTACAAAGCGCGTGCCGCCGCCGCCCGCCCCGCGCCGTCCCGCTGCACCCCGGCCATGGCCGCCCCGGCCGCCGCCCGCCAGCACGTCCTGGCCCTCGCCCGCCGCCCCAGCGGCAGCCCCCGGCTGAGTGAGTGCGGGGGGCTGGGGGGGCACGGGGGGGCGGCACGGGGGGGCGCGGCGTCCCTTTGCTTCCGAGCCGGGGAGGCGCACTGGGTGCGGTGGTGTGGTGGGGGCGGGTGGTGGCGGTGGGACAGGCAGGGAGAGGTGGCAGGGGGGCAGATAGGGACAGGTGGTGGCAGTTGGGCAGGCAGGGACAGGTGGGCGACGCTGGGGCAGTCAGGGGTGGCAGGGATGGGCGGGTGGCAGTGGGGCAGGCAGGGGTGGCAGAGACTGGTGGGTGACACTGGGGCAGGCAGGAACAGGTGGTGGCAGTTGGGCAGGCAGGGACAGGTGGGTGATACTGGGGCAGGAAGGGATGGCAGGGATTGATGGGTGGCAGTGGGGCAGGCAGGGGCAGGTGGTGACACTGGGGCAGGCAGGGACAGGTGGTGGCAGTGGGACAGGCAGGGATGGGTGGCTGGCAGTGGAGCAGGCAGGGATGGGTGCTGGCAGTGGGGCAAGCAGGGGTGGCAGGGATGGGTGGGTGGCACTCGGGCAGGCAGAGACAGATGGGTGGCCATGGGGCAGGCAAGGGTGGCAGGGACAGATGGGTGGCAGTGGAGCAGGCAGGGACCCTGGCTCTGGTGGCCCTCTATGGCCCCTACTTGCAGGCAGGGGTCCTGCCTTTGCTGCCAGGAGCAGGAGGGAGCACAGGGGCCATGTGGGTCTCAGGAGGGGCACAGGGGCTGTCGGGGGGTTGTCACCCATCCTGGGGTCTGCAGCTGCGGGGGCTGGCAAAGGTGTTGCAGACCCCCTGAGAGCTGCGGGGTGTGCGGTGGGCTGCGGCCGATCCCACAGTGGTGCTGCGGGGCACCGGGCAATGGAGCCCATCCTGACCTACTGCAGCGGGGGGTAAATGGGATCAACGTTCTCCCCACCCACCCAGCTGCTGCTCCGTGTCCTCTCTGGGTGTCCACTGCCCTGGTGGCCCCCTCTACCCCCCCAAAACGGTGCAATGCTCCTGTCTGCAGGTGTGAGTGCCCCCGGGGTCAGCCACGTGTGGGGGGAGTGGGGGGCATGACGAGGCGCCAGGGGACCCGGGCTTGCCAGGGAGGTGCTTGCCGAAAGCCATGTTTGCTGTGGCCTCCCAGCCCACTCGTGTGGTGGAGCCTGAGGCCGGCCACGTCCGTCACGGTGATGTCCGTGTGTTTGTACTGCCAGGGCTGGTGCTGTGCCGTGCAGGTGTCCCCTGCGCAGCACCCGTGGGTGCTGGCAGCTCTATCTGTCCCTGCATGCCCCACTCGCAGTGGTGCAGGGGTCCTGTGGGCAGCACTGGGCTGCTGGCACCCTCAGCCCACCCCCACAGGCTGCACCCCCCAGCCCAGCCCGACCTCATCGAGCCCACCAGCCCCACATCTTGGGGGTGGGGCATGACTGCCCCCCCAGCGCCCTGCCCCGGAGCCCAGCAGGCTCTGAGGCATCAAGGACGTTTGCTTTGACCTTTGCGCCTTCACTCCCGTCTCAGGATGGCTGCAGGGAGCTTTGCTGTCACCTCCCTGGTCCCAAACCGGGTGGCTCCGGGCTGGCACGGTCCCGGCTGCCCCCCCCCCGGCACGGCTGAGTGCAGCCGGCTCTGCCCGGCTACCTGCCCGTGTTTGCTGTCAACAGGGCGCTGGGAGCAGCCACCCATGGGTGACTTCTGTCCAGTTTGCACTGGGTGACAGGCAGCCCTTGGCCGCAGGAGGGGCACTGGGGGGAGGGGGGCAGGGGGAGGACAAGCAGCCAAGGCTGGTTTTTGTCGCACGAGGGGCAGGTCCTACCCCCGTGCAGGCTCAGCGCACAGGCTCTCGCTGCTGCAGCCGCTTCTCGGTGCGCCCGTGGGAGGTTTGCTGGGCTGGGAGAGCAGCCGCCCCCATCACCTGCCCGGAGCGAAGCCCCCACAGAGCAGCCCCCCACGAGCTGCTCCACAGTGGTACGGCCTCTCTGCCCCAGCCAGGAGGGGACAGGGACCGAGGGCTGGCACCCGCGGGATGGTGGGTCATCGTCCCCACAGGGCGCAGCGTGTGGCCAGGCTCCTGTGGGGTCTCCATGGGCTCTCCCCTCCCTGCAGCTGTCAGCCTGGCATCCCGCATGCGGAGCCTGGCACGTGGCCCCTGTGCCCGTCCTGGCTTTTCAAGGCAAAAATGCCCATTTTCATTTTTCAAGGCAAAAAGTGCCTGCCATGACCCTGGCCGCCGTGCTTTGCCCCCCTGTCGCTGGGCTCCAGGAGCTGTATGGGCAGGGTCAGCTTTGCCAAGCTGGCTGTGCAGAGCCAGACCCCCAGCAGCCACATCCAGGCTGGGACAAAGTCCTGCCTGGGCTGTCCTGTCCCCACTGTATGTCAGAGGTGGGAGACGTGTGTGTGAGGGCTGTAACAAGGTGATGCTCTGCAGCCCCACGCACCGGGGGGCATGGGAGTGGGCCCCTGAGGCTGCCCCAAAAATGCACTGCAAGGTGAAGGTGAGGGTGGGAGCCAGGAGAAGGGACCCCACCAATGTGGGAGAGCTGCGGGGGGTACCTGGGGGTGACGTTTGGAGCGGTCTTGGGGATGTATATCGAACACTGCCCCGTGCCAGGGAGGGCCCTGGTGTGTGCTGCTGCTCCGGCTCCTCACCCTGTGTGCCCCACGGCAATGCCATAGCCTGTCCCCAGCCCCATCACTGGGTGCTCAGCGGCCCAGGGTGCCTGGGGTCCCAGCGCGGGGCCCTGATATGGGGTCCTGGCATGGCACTGGGCATGGCAGCAGCTACAACAAGCTCCAGCTCCAGCCCAGCACCGTGACCCACAGCCCAGCACCCAGCACTGGGGCGACCCGGGGGGCTGAGCCGAGCCGTGGGCAGGCAGGGCTGGCTGGCAGGAGTAGGCAGAGCGCTGCCTACACTGCTCTGCTGGGGCCAGCTCTCCTGAGAGGCAGAGGAGGTATTAGCAGCTGCTTCCCCGTGCTGCGAATCCATTAGCACAAGCGAGTGGAAGAAGCACTTATCACCTCCTGGCCTTTGGCTTGACCCATCTTTACAAAAAACAATGCAGCGAGCCATGCTGCTGCCCGCACGTGGACTCAGGGCCGCTGCCCACACGTGGGCTTGGGGCTGCTTCTGCAGAGTGGGGTGCCCCACGCCCTGCCCCATGGTGCACTTTGAAAGTGGCAGGCATGGGCTGGGAGCAGCTGGAGGGCTGGTCTGCAAGGGGATGCTTGGATGGATGGATGGGTGGATGGATGGACACATGGATGGATGGATGGATGGACGGATGTGTGGATGTTTGGATGGGTGGGTGGACATTTGGGTGTTTGGATGGATGGACACATGGATAGATGGATGTGTGGATGTTTGGGTGGATGGATGGATGGAGAAATCTTGCTGGCAGCAAGCCCAGTGACACAACAGCTGTGCCATGTGATTGCAGCCTGGCAAGGGGATTTTGGTAGGACACATCTTGGCTTCTCCTGTGCCATGTTCCAACCAGCCCTGTTAGACTCATCTCCTGCTGGGACTCTGCACTGGGTCCAGGCGTGGTGCTAGCCCTGGGCTGCCCCAGGCAGGGGACGGTGCCTTTGGAAGCTGTGGTTGGTGGGGTTTGGGACATGGCATTGCCCGCTGGGGACACGGGAAGCAGGAGAGGAGGAATCAAGGAGATCCCCAAGCCCTGGGCACCCCAACACATCTCTCCATGGGGGCTGCTGGTGGGCAGGGGCTGGGTGCTGAGCCTCACAGGGCCACATCAGGCTGTGCTGCCAGCCCAGGTGCCCCCAGCCTCCGTGTGGGAGCTGTGGGGCGCTCAGGGGGGAGCGAGGGGCTCATAGGGCTCAGCACCAAAACACAGGATGGAGGAGAATTAAATTATCTGATCTCTTTGGTTTATCTGCCCTTAATATTCCCTGCCTTGCCCAGCAATTTGAATTCAGTTTCAGACCCGAGGTTGCTCGCTGGGAGAGCAACCCTGAACCACGGCGTGGCAGAGACTCAGTGGAGGAGCCCAAATTTATCTCCCTGAGAGCCTTGCGGAGGGTTCCTGGGAGCCCCAGCAGCTGCAGCAGAGCCCAGGCCTGCATGGCAAGGGCCGGGGAGGGCAGGGACAGTGGCATCATGGAGGGGCACCGCACAGGGGATATAGCCTGGCCCTGTGGGGACCTGCAGGTGGAGGAGCCTGCAGAACATGTGAGCCCCATATACCCATTTCCTAAGTGAAACTGGATTTGTTTTGTACTGCCTTGTCCCTGGGCAGAGGGAGGTTGCTGGTGGTGCAGAGTTGGGCTTGCTGCTCCCACAGCCTTTTTCCCATCTCACAACGATCCAGCTCTGCCCTGCTCACCCTCCCTGGCACTGCCACTGTGGCATCCTGGTGCTGCAGATGGGAAGGTTGTGGATGACCCCAAGAAGATGCCGGCAGCCCCTTGCCCTCTGTGCTGGAGCTGCCGGACTGCTGGGAAGCAGAGCTGGGCTCATGTCCTTGGCATGGCTGTAGGAGATGGCAGCTGCGGTGAGTCCATAGGGCTGGTGAGGGGGCTGGCGGGTTCCTGGGGGCTGCAGCCGTTGCGTGCCTGTGTCCTGCTGCTGGCCGAGCCTAGGCAGGTGGGTTCTGGCTCTTCCCCATCCTCCAGCCCCTGCCTGGAGGAGCCATCCATCCTCCCACCCCAGTAGTAGCATCGCCAGCACCCCATGGGCCATCCCACAGGGGTGGGATCCTCTGCCCCATGGTGTGGCAGGATCCCCCAGCCCCACAGCTCTGGTCTCCATCACTTCTCCTTTCCCCTTGGGGCCATCTCCTCCCCTCAGCGTCTTGAAAGCCTTCGGCCCAGCTGATGCCTGCATCTCCTGCCCGGGGCTGGGGTTCAGCAGCCCTGCTCCTCACCGCCCGCCCCCCCAGCTCTGTTTTGTCTGATAGAAAATGCGACAGCAAGCCCAGCAAATTTTTTTTTTTCTTTTTTTTTTTCCTTGGGTTGGCTTGTTTGGTTCACGCTTGGCTGGCCCTGCCATTCTTTGCCTTTCCTCACATGACATGCAGGTGTGTATGGGAACCCTTGGCCGCCGGGTCCTAATTAGTGGCATAGAGTGTGACCCCCCGCCGGGCTTTTCACCGGCTCTGCCGGGCTGGGGCAGGCCGGTGGGTTTGACAGCGCGGCACAAAGTGACACATGGCACAATGGGCAGGTTGTGGAGGGGGAAAGCGGTCACTTAGGGATTGTCGGAAAAGTCCCAGGACGGCTCCGGGCTGCCGCACTTATCATCGGTGCAGGATGAGGCTGCTGGGCAATGCTGATGCTGGGCTTTTGGGGGGCTCAGCGAGGGGTGTCTGGGGTGATGCTGCCATGCCTGGAGGATGGGTCACCACTGCAGTGCTGGTGCCGGTGCTGGGCAGGGCTGGCCGGGATTTTGAGGTCAAAGTCACCTTCGAGGCCGTATTATTGCCCCATCCTGGAAGCTGGGCTGCAGCACCTCAGGTGTCAGCCTGGGCTGGTGTTTGGGTTAAAAATTAAGCACGCGTGTGATGAAATGGTGAGCAGCATCCAGGGAGGGATGCAGGATGCATCCAGCCTGATCGGGAGCAGCCATGGCCACCATGCCTTGTGCTGTGCGCACCCAGCCCCCTCTTCCCCGCAGGGTGTCTGCTGCCCGTCGCTGTGGGGTGCCAGGTCTGGGGCCACACGGTGGGACCCCCCCTCTGTGCCTGCCAGGTGTGAGCTGGGGGGATGCTGGGGACCCATCCTGATGCCCTGTAGTGGCTCTGGACCGGCTCTGGACCTGCTGAGACACCTTTTCATCCCCATCCTCGCTCTGGGCCAGAGGGGAGAGGATTTGGGGGATTTTTGGGCTGTTTATCAGTGCCGTTTGCTATCTTTACTCCAGCTTGGTTCCCCTTCAGCCCGTGCCATCCCGTGCTTCAGTCCACATGTGGGTCTGGGGGTGGGAGAGGGTGTTGGAGGTGCTGGTGGCCTCATGCAAACCCCAGGTCTGTAATTTGGGGTAGGGGATGTGCAAAGTCCCTCAGGCAGCGAACAGGGATGAGCATCCCTCCTTGCACACCCAGTCCCAGAGGTCAAGACAACCATTGCCGGGCAGAGTTTGCCAGGCAAATTTGTCCAAAATCTGCCTCGATCGCTTGTGAGAAGGTAATAACCTTGCGCAGTTCTCTGCCAGCCTCTGCGCGGCCGGGGCTGGAGGAGGACGGGGCAGGGCTGCATCCATCCCCTCGCCGCGGCGGGTGCCGGGACCACCACCCCACGGAGGCCGGGAGCGAGCCCCCCGTGCACTTTGGAGCAGAGCCCTAAGGCGTGCTGGGGCTGGGGGCGCCGGCAGCGATGCCCGGGCAGGGGCAGGGGGCTGGGGAGGGCAGGGCGGTGAGGGGGAGCAATTAGTGGCGGGTGTAGTTGGGTCGGGTCCTCTTTGTCACCGGGGGCCCTTCCCCCCCTCCGGCCGCCACGGTGGTTAGTAGTGCGTGAGTGTCAGGGCTAACAGAGATTGCATCTGACAGGAGCTGTGAATTTGGGGCTGGGGGTGTGGAAAGGCCAGGTTGAAAGACTTTTCTTTTCTCTTGGCCCCTCTCCCCCTGCCTCCCGTGCCCTCCCCCCCCCCCCCTCTCCCCGGCCATGCCCCCCGGCAGCCGGCCGGCCGCCGCAGCCCACCCACCCCGCCGCTCCTCCCCCCGCTTGTTCATAACAGCTCAACATCTTAATTATCTGAATTAGTGCTTTCCGGTAGCAGGGGCTCCCCCTCCTCTGCCCCGTCCCTCCCCATCCCTCTCTTCCTCTGCCTCCTTCTCCTCTTCGGTTCCCCTAGCCCTGGACCCCTTTGGTGGGCTGTCACTTGGTGTTACTGTCGTGATTTCCTTCTCTATCGTGATAGAGCCCTTTTGCACTGCAGGGGTGGGCACGGGTGAGGGGGCTGGAGCCATGCAACAAGTGCGAGGCAGGGTGGCACGGGTACCGGCACCCGCTTTTCCGGGGATGGCTGGGTTGGGGCAGGCAGGGGCTGGGGGCGAAGCCCTGGGGCTCCCTGCTTTGTGAAGCCAGGAGCTGTGCGTTCCTTGGTGGAACGTGGGATGCTTTGCACAGAAATCCTTTGCAGGAGATTCATTTTTTCATAGCGTGGGCTGCAGTGTTGTTGGCACAGAGAGGCAAGCCAAACCAAAGGGAATCCCCCGGGTGGCTGGCGAGGCGAAGCCCCTCTGAGTTTTTTAATAGGCTTTTCAGTGGAAATGGTGAAGAACAGGGAATCATGGAGCAATGTTTTTTATCACCCCCCTGTTCATTTCTCCATGACCAAGCCTGGCCGTCCATCTGTCCATCCCCTGGAGGCCCACTCTCCAAAAAGCCCTTTTTGGCTGGGAAGATGTCTAGGCACCAGGCCAGGCTGCCGGAGCTGCGGACCCTCCAGCTCTGGAGATCTTCATCCCCCTGGGACGGGACCCTGGGAGCAGCTCCAGGTGACCCTGCTTGGGCAGGGCTTGGACCAGGAGATCTCCAGAGGTCCCTGCCCACTGAGAGCAAGCCTGGATCATCATCTCTGAAGTCGGAGGTGACATTGCAGAGCTGTGTGGCCAAGCTTGGACTCTTGGGTTACATTTCTCCCTCTGTATTGGAGATGCTGGTGATGTTGCCACCACCCCACAACCCATTCCCAAAACAAAGTCATGGTGGGGGAAGAAGGGGAGCCGGTGACAGCAGAGGGCAGCTCCTCTGCAAACAGACTGGTGTAGCTGGAGAGAAGCATGACGGAAAGGCAGCGCTGAGACCCTGCACTGCCAGGGACCCTCATGAGTCTGGGCTGGGGAGCCTTCCCTGCCTCAGTTTCCCCATGAGGAAATGAGAGGAACAGCGCTTCCCTCCCTGCGTGATGGCTGGAGGGCAAATATATATGCATATATGTTAGTTAAAGATAGGTAGATTGGATAGGTGGGTGGATGCAGAGCTGAATGAGTGGGTGGGTGGATAGATGGGAGGATGGATGAGTGGAATGATGGGGATGGGTGGATGGATGGAAGGATGGATGGGAAGATAGGCAGAGAGCTTTGCCAGCGATCCAGTGTCGCAGCCACAGTGGCCTAAGTGGTGCTGCCAGAGGGTCCGATGCCCTTGGTGGGAGGAGACAGCCTGGTGCAGTGGAAGGGAAGCCAGGAGGGTCCCGAGGGGGCTGGCAGCCATCAGGGCTGGGTCAGAGACCACCATGCTTGGGAGAGAGGGATGAGCCCTGTCGCCCTGTCCCATGTGGGTGGCTCTCCAGCAGCTGGAGCTGCAGAGAAGATGCAGGGAGAGAAGAAAAGAGCCCAACAAAACCTCCCGAGGGAAGGGAAGCAGGAGAGGCGGTGGTGGATATTTTGTGAAGGAGCTGGAAGGGGAAATAAAAGGCAGAATGGTCACTTTGGGAATAAAGGAGACAAAAGCCGAGGAGGTTGGTGGCAGAGAGCCGGCTCTGGGTGTGCCAGCCCCCCAGGCTGCTGAATGGAGGACAGCAGGAACTGAGTGTAATTGGGTAACGGAAAGAAGGCTAATTAGCTAATTAGCTTGAGAAGTGGGCCCATGTGAAACTCGTGAGGTTCAACAAGGCCAAATGTAAGGTCCTGCACCTGACTTAAGGCCATCTCTGGTATCTGTGCAGGCTGGGGATGAAGGGATGGAGAGCAGCCCTACTCAGAAGGACCCAGAGGTGCTGGTGGATGAGAAGCTGGGCATGACCCAGCACTGTGTGCTCGCAGCCCAGAGAGCCACCTGTGCCCTGGGCTGCATCCCCTGCAGCGTGGCTGGCCAGGCGAGGGAGGGGGCTCTGCCCCTCTGCCCTGCTCTGGTGAGACCCCCCCTGCAGCGCTGCCTCCAGCTCGGGGGTCCTCAGCACAGGAGAGACGTGGAGCTGTTGGAGCAGGGCCAGAGGGGACCACGGGGATGGTCAGAGGCTGGAGCAGCTCTGCTGTGGGGACAGGCTGGGAGAGTTGGGGGGGTTCAGCCTGGAGAAGGGAAGGCTGTGGGGAGACCTCAGGGCACCTCCCAGTGCCTAAAGGGGCTGCAAGAAAGCTGGAGGGGGGCTTTTTACAAGGGCATCTAGGGATAGGACAAGGGGGAATGGCTTTAAGCTGAAGGAGGATAGATTTAGATCAGATCTTAGGAAGAAATTCTTTGCCATGAGGGTGGCGCGGCTCTGGCACAGGCTGCCCAGAGCAGCTGTGGATGCCCCATCCCTGGCAGTGTCCAAGGCCAGGCTGGACGGGGCTTGGAGGAGCCTGGGCTGGGGGGGGGGATTGGGTGGGCTTTAAGGTCCTTTCCAACCCAAACCATGCTGTGATTCTAATTGCAGAAATGGCAGGGATTACTGGCACCTGCACCGGGCCAGGGGCTGGGCGAGGGAAGCTGAGTGCTGGGGCCCTCCCTGGCTGTGCTGCTGGGGGTGGCCCTGCGCTGGGCTGTGGGGTGGCCCGGGATTGGTGCTCCCAGATGTGGGATGCAGCCAGCAAGCGGCAAACAGGGCCTGACCCCTAGAAATGAAGTTCTTGTGGCTGGTCCGGCTTGGCTGCTTAACACATGTGCAGGGCTGGCTCCAGCACCGGTGCTGGCATCACCAGAAGGGTAGCCAGGATGCTGCGGTGTAGGGACCCGCATCCCACTGCCCTGGACCACCCATCCCTGCAGCTGGTGGGAGGGAGGCTGGCAAGCTCACCAGCTGGCCCAGCCTCTCCAATCCGATTAGGATCATGAGCAAATCAGAGAACTTGGTGTGAGAAGAGAGGGCAGGGGGATGAAAGGGCCCAGTGGGGTCAGCAAAGCAAGGCCCTGCCATGGCAGGCATTACAGCATTTGACACATTGGTAAAATGATCAGGGACCTGCAATTGCCTGGGAAGCTGCTCCCAACCCTTGCATTCCCCATCCCTGGGGACCTGCCTCCTCTTGCTGGGCTTCATCCCTATTTGTCATCCTTGGGCTTTACATCCCAGGAGCTTCCCTGCCCTACAGTTATCCCCAGGGTCTTTGTAGTCACTTTGGAGAAATTGCATCCCCAGCACCCTTGTTTCCTTGGCTGAATGCAGCGCAGTCCCTGGTGCCCTGAGGTCTCATCCTGAACTGTGGGGTCCCAGGCTGGCACCCCAGGCAGTGCCACTTTGCACCCTGCTGGCAGGACCAGGCAGGATGCTCGGAACTTGCCTGAGTGGTGGTGGCTCTGGAAGTCTGTCCTCCAGCCCAGCAGCATCCAGCTAGGGTTGTCCATCCCAGGTCTCCCCTGGGGACAAGAGGTGACTGTGGTGAGGGGGGCAGCTCTGCTGATGTGCTGCTGGCGGAAGGGCAGTGGGAGATGACAGGGCTGTGCCCGTTGCACAGCATCTGGGGTGCTGTCTGTGCCCGTGGGTTTTGGAGGGTGTGTGGGCTGTGCTGTAACAACGGGGCTGGGCGGTGGAGGGAACGGGGCGGAGGCTGCTGTGGGCATGGGATGGACGAGGAAAAGCCTGGTGGAGATGGGGATGCCCTGCTGGGAAGGGAGCTGGGATCTGCAGGAGCTACTGGAGTGGCCAGCACCTTGCCAGGGCTGCTGTGCCACTGGGATAGGGCTGCTGAAGGTTGGGAAGCTCTCCTGGTGCTGCTGGATGAGGGGGGGTTGAGCCAGGGAAGCTGGGGGACAGGGAGACGTTGCTCATCCTGGATCCAAAACCTGCTGGTTGTGGTGGCATCCCTGGTTGTGGCATCCCTGCCCGGCACATGGGGGACCTTATGAAGGCGATGCAGCCCCCAGGCTGGCTGCTGTGTAGCCACTGGCACAATGGCAGGAGCCACTGTGGAGCACAGCCATGCAACGGCACGGGGAGGGGCACAGACCTAATCCTGCCTTCACTGTGCCACAGGCAGCATTTGGTGAAGGATGGCAGCCGCGGGGTGCGAACCGGTGTCTATTGCGGTCTGGGTGGCTGAGGGAGGCACCAGGGTCTCCCTGCATGAGGGGGTTCCCATAGTGGGAAAAGGAGGGAGTGACAGGCCAGTTTTGGGGTGGAAACTGCCTGCCCCTATCTGTGCTGCCAATGGCCCCAAGCCCCTCTCTGCCTGGGTGGGATGTGGCTCTTGCAACTTGTTAATATGTATTTTCCACAAAAGGGCTTTTTATTATGGTTTTTAAAAGCAAAATCTTGGTGTAAGGAAAAACTGTGCTTGGAAAAGCAGAATGTTGACTTGCAGAAAGTCTTTCAGTTTGCTGGTGGGGGCAGGCTGCTGCTGCCTCGCTCCTGGCTTTGTGTCCTTCCTTCCTGCACATTTTTTTCTACTTAAGTTTTTTATATGAACTGAAATAAAATTATTTTAGTAAAAGTGACATTTCCTGCAGGATGGATCTTCTGGGTCTCAAGTTTAGCAGCTGCTTGGTCTGTAGCTAGGATAAGGGATGGGATAGCAGGAATGGATGGTGCTGAGGTGGAACAGAACCTGCCCTGCTGGTGCTGTGGCCCCCCAGCCCCCGCGGTTTGGGGGTGACAATGCTGGGAGCATCCCCTTCTCCGGGGGCTGATGGTGTGTCCTTCCCCTGACAGCCTACCAGACGGTGTGTGGGGTCAACGGGCCTCTGGTGGTGCTGGACAATGTGAAGGTAGGACCCCGTCTGCCGATGGGTGACAAGGGGACCCCTTGATAGTGTCACTTTGGGCTGTGCGGGGACCACCGTGCTGTCCCTGCCCGGGCCTGACTGCCAGACCCCGTCCCGGGCGGGGAGGGTGCAATGGGGGAGCGTGTCCCTGTCCCCTCTCCCTTGTCCCCTGTCCCCTGGGCTGTCCCCTCCTCTCTGGGGTCCGTCAGCCAGCTCCGAGCTCCCTCCTCTGGACGCGGCCGGCAGCAGAGCCCGTGTGCCAGCCTGCACACGTGTGTGGGCGTGCAAGCGTGTGTGCTGGCGTGTGCACGGACATGGGACGCGTGTGAGCGCACGGGTGGCCGTGTGTGTGCGCTCTGCATGGGCACCCTGCACTTGCCCCGTGTCCCCCCGCACCCAGGCACCTGCTGTCCCCCTGCCTGGGCTCCAGCTCCTGTGCCTTGTCCCCTGTCCCTCTGCCCAAGCTCTGGCTCCCATCCCTTGTCCCCTGTGCCCCTGCTTTAGTGCAGCTCCTGTCCCCTGTGTCCCAGCCCGAGCTCTGGCTCCTGTCCCCTGTGCCCTTGCCTGAGCCCTGGCTCCATAGGGGAGCCTGCTCTGAGCGAGACCACCGCACAAACCCTGTCTCAGCCCATGTCCCCAGCACCAGGTGTCACCTTGGTGGCACCCTGCCTGTCCCTGCTCCAGGAGCAGGGCCTGTGCTCACTTGGGTGGGTGTTGGGCATCTCAGCATCGCTGCGTGGCCTTGCCAGCTGGGACCCTCCGAGGGGCTTTGTTAGCTGGTGGCTCATTTCTATGGCCCCTTCCACACCGAGCCTGGCAGGATGGAAATTAAGCTCAATTAAAGAGCATGACCATGGTGGGTGTTTCCTTCACTTTGTTGTCCTTTATGCAAAGGTCTTTACAGAAGAATTAAAGTCCAAAGTTCACAGAGCTGGAGCCAGCCCCAGTAGCTGGGAGCAGGGAGGAGGAGGAGGAAGAGAGCACAGGGTGTGCTGGGCAGGCACGCTCAGGGAGTGAGCCCCCTTGAACATTGTCCCCAGAGCAGGACGTATCCCTCAGCCAAGGGGCTGCTGAGAAGTCCCCTCCATCTGCCCTGGGGGTCCCAGCTGGGTGGGAAGGCTGGGGAGGTTGGTTGGTGTCCTTGGGGGGGCTGCAGCCCTTGTCCCTCAGAGATGCCACCGACTCCGGGGGGTTTACCCAGGGCTGTGGATGTGCTTTGGCAGGCTCTCAGAGATGCTGCTTTATGCAGGTGATGGGTCTGCCTGCTTCTGGTATGGAGAGGGGGTTGAGTTTGTTAGCTGTCAGGCTTGGGGGGCGCCTGAAAGCACCCCTGGCAGGAGGGGGCTGTTGGGGAAACTGAGGCATGGAGCAGTGCCACAGCCTGGAGCACGCGCCGGGATGGGGCAGGGGCATCAGCCGCTGAATCCCCCCCTGCCAGTGCTGGGTGGCTGCAGAGAGCATGGACACCCCAACCATTTCAGGGGAAACTGAGGCAGCACTGGCAGGCAGGGCTGGTGGGCAGGGTCTGCAAGGGGTGGCCTGGAGTGGAGGGAGAGGAGCCCCCTGCACCCATCTCACACCAGCCCTGTCCCTACAGTTTGCCCAGTATGCTGAGATCGTGAACTTCATGCTGCCCAACGGCACCCGCCGCAGCGGGCAGGTCCTGGAGGTGATGGGCTCCAAAGCCATCGTCCAGGTGAGCCCAGCGTGGCAGGGATGTGGCGGGATGGGGGACACACCGGGACAGCATGGCTCAGGGGTCTGCCTCCTTCCAGCCGTGGCTGCTGCAGCCAGCACAGCCTTGCTGGGCTCTTGTCCCAGCTCTCTGGTGTCCTGGGACAGGCAGTGTCCTGCTGTGCAGCTCCTGGCTGGCCCATGGCCCTTTGGCTGGAGCGGAGGGAGCTGTGCCGGGGCTGGTGGAGTGGCACCAGTGGCGATAGAGCTGGTGCCTGCTCAGGGCAGGAGTATCTGGGTGCCAAAGGCAAAATGATGACATCTGTGCAACTTCAGCAAGATGCTAGGGCCAGATGTGGGCACGACCCTGTGCTGGGTCTCCGTTCTGCTGTGCCCATCCTCCCCTCGCTTGAGCTGCCCACCCAGCTCCCCTCCCCGTGTCCGTGCCAGGGAGAGCCTGCCTGGGTGATGCCGCAATGATGGGACCCCCCATCCCTTATCCCTACATCTTCCCCACTGACCTCCTTGTGCTGACCCCCCCAACCCTCCTGCCACCAGTCCCCTGCGGGACCAGGACCGGCAGTGGGTTCCTGGGGTGCTGCCCCCCAAAACCAGGGCAGCCAAGCAGTGGGGTTTCACCGTGAGCACTGGGGCTGTTTGGGGCTATCTTGCCCAATTAGCTGGGGTCCTCTCCCACCCAGGTCCCCCCCCAACCAGCCAGCCCAGGGCTCCGGGGTGGCTGCACAGCTGCAAGCCACCAAACTTCGCTCCTCTAATGCCGCCCGGACCTCTGCAGCGCCCTTTTAATCCTATTAGGGAGTCAGCCTCAGGAGGAAAAACAAGAGGAAAAAAGGAGCCTTTTGCAGAAGCAGCTTTGCTGGGGGCTGACCTGCACGCACCTGCACACACCCAGCTCCTGCGGCCATCACCTGCCCTCGTGCCTGCTGGCATCCCCGCCAGCTGTCTGCCCCTGGCATTCCCAAGCCTGCCCTTCTCCCAGGGGCCACATGGCTCTAATTAAAGCAGCGATCTGGAGGTTAATTAATACAAATGGTGTCAAATATTATACCGATCAAAATGCCTTGGGTTTCCCTGCCCGAGGCCCTTCTTGCCGTGCTCATTGCATTCACAAGAGTGTGGTCCCCCCTCCCCTGCCTCCCACACGCCAGAGCCCCTCAGCAGGGAGTTTTCTTAACCCTGGGGTCTCTCACCCTCTTTTATCACCTCTCCCTGATGAGTTTTTCGGGTGAGTGCAGATCACATCACCTCCCCATGGAGAGCCTTGCTGCCCCTGAGCCCCATGGCCCTCTGCGCCTGCTAATCCCAGCTAATTGCCACCCACCTGCCTCTTGCCCTGGGGTCTCCACAGGTGTTTGAAGGAACATCTGGGATCGATGCCAAGAAGACCTCCTGCGAGTTTACTGGGGACATCCTCCGGACCCCAGTTTCTGAGGACATGCTGGGTAAGCCCAGCCAGCCGCTGAGCCCCCATACACCTCGGTGCATGCATGGTGGGGTATCCAAGTGCAGGCAGCCAGAGGAGTCTGGGGGTCTTGGAGTTTAGCTCTCTGCTGCCTAGGGGCTGAGCACATTCCTGGGCATGCTCTCTGCTCCTGGGAGAGTCACATCCAGTGTGGAGAGATGGTGACCCTTGTACAGGGCTAAAACATCCCCCGGGGCCCACTCTGCCCAGTTATCCCAGGAGAAAAAGCTTGGGCTGCACTGGAAGAAGATTTCCCGGGTGAGGAGAGGCAGATTTTTGCCCATGGTCATGCCGTTAGGACTCCCATTACCTTGGCTTTAGGAGAGCAGCATCTTCCCAGTCTCTGCTGAGCCCTGAGATCTGCCCAGGTGTGAGCACAAAAAGGGGACCTGCCACCCCTGTCCCCACAGGGTCATCCACCTGGGCAGAGCTGGGTGCTGGCAGACCCCCCCGGCCCCAAGCAGACTCCCCTGGGGCCGTTCAAGTTCAGCCGCAGGGCCTTGATCCCCCTCCCCAGATCCTGAGGGATTCTGCAGCCCCCAAAGCAGCCCCGGGGACTCGCAGGGGTTGCAGCCGGTGACAGCGGTCACTCAGGGTCCCGACAGAGGGATGTGGGCTGACGCACGGCGTCGCTCCCCGGTTGGGAGCCGAGTGTCTCCTGCAATCTCCTTCCCATCTCTGCCGGCAGCGCAGAGCCCGGCCAGAGCCCTGCCTGCAAAGGGCAGCGGAAAGGGCAGCCTGGCTGGGAGCGGGCGGGTGTCGAGCACGGTACGGCAGCGCACGGTGACGGCCGGACAGGTCCCGGCTCCCCGGCAGCGGGGAGGGAGGCCCCTGCTCCTTCCCCAGGCGGGGTCCCCCTGTCCCCACACGGGATCCATCCCTGAGCCCCCCCAGGAGGGGCTAGGGGTGGGCAGAGGTACGCGGAGTCCATCCCAAGCTGGCCCCGCTTGTCCCTCCGAGCCTTCCCGCCCTGTCTCGGGGGGGGGTTCATCTGGGGGTCTCCCAGGTGCTCGGCTGCATCACCCCTTCCCTCCCCTCTGCCCTGCTTTGTGTCGCGGCGCTGAGTTCAGTGGCTGCACGCCGGCAAGATGTGGGTGCCCAGCGAGCACCAAGGTTACTGACCTTTCATGCTCTGTGCCTCCGCGCCCCGGCCCCGCCGTCAGCTTGATCTGCTCTGACACGGCGATGCTTCCCCGGCCCGTGGGGACCTCGAGAAAGTCCCATGGGGGTGGCAGCAGCGGGCGGGGGTGCCGGGGGGGGCCGCGGAGCTGGCACACCGCCTTTGCCGCTATCGATCCTGCAGCTCGGAGCTGGTCGATGAGGCTGAGCACGAGCTCAGCAGCTCTCCGGGAGCCTTGTACCCCCTCCCCAGGGCTGGTATGGGGGGGGGTCTTGGTGTCATCCCACCTTCACGGGACCCGGGAACCCCATGGGGGAGGTGATGGAGGCTTGGATGGCATGGGGAGGTCTCTGGGGATGTGGCTCTGTGTGCTGGCATCTTGCTGTGGTGTCACCCAGCCCTTGGGTGACATGGTCCCTGCCTGCCCCAAGCAGTGATGTGGGCACACCTTGTCCCCTGGCACAGGGACTGGGGATGCCTGCAGCCACCCCAGGTGCAAAGTCCTCTGCTCCTCAGCCACAGCCACCCAGCACCCACGTCCCCTCTGGGGCACCCCAGGCAGCTGGGATGTCCTGTGGCACCCATAGGTGCCCTCCGTGCCCTCCATTTCCCAGGTTTCCCCACAGCTGGGGGTACTCAGGAGGGGCAGGATAGCCCCCAGGTGCCCCTGCACGCTATGGGGGGCTTGCAGGAAGACTTCAGCAGACCTTCGGTCTCGGAAGCACTGCTGACTGTCCCAGCACTGCCTGCAGCAGCACAGGGCACCGGGAGCCGGATGGAAACCCTGCCCTGCAGCCACGGAGCAGGCAGCTGCCCGCTCGCAGGGCTGGGTGTCCCCCCTCAGCTGGTGCCTTCAGCCAGGGACCTCTGAAGCTCTCTCCTTGCAGGTCGGGTCTTCAACGGCTCTGCCAAACCCATCGACAGCGGTCCCCCGGTGATGGCCGAGGACTTCTTGGACATTAATGGTGACAGCTCTGGGCACGGCGTTGCTTTGCCAGCTTCTTTTACCAGCTGCAGGCAATGAGGGTCTTGGGGACAGTCTGGATCTGGGGATCACACTGTGCCCTCATGGCTGGAGCAGCCCCACGGTGCCATCCCCATGCCACTCTCAGGGGGGGTCCATCCATGCCCCTTGGAGTGCCCTGGGTGGGGGTATGGGTGCAGGGGTGGTGGCTGGTAAGCCCATCCCACCCCAGGGCTGGTGCTGGGTGATCGCACTGCTCCAAGAGCCTGCTCCTTCCTTATCTCCAGAAGTTCATGCCTAATTTTTGGCACCAACCGGGGCGATTCCCCCATTTTGGGGTACCCTGTGGGTGCCTAATTTCCTGCTCCAGGCCAGCCCATCAACCCCCATGGCCGCATCTACCCTGAGGAGATGATCCAGACTGGGATCTCGCCCATCGATGTGATGAACAGCATCGCCCGGGGCCAGAAGATCCCCATCTTCTCTGCTGCCGGGCTCCCCCACAATGAGGTGGGTCCTCACGGGGTGCTAAGCTGCTGATGCAGCCCTGGCAGCAGGTGGAGGATGAGGATGAGGATGAAGGAGGCAGTGTGGGGGGATTTGGGAGGGCTGGAGCCTGTCTTCTGTGTTTTAACTCCTCTCCCCACTGTGCTCTGGTTCTCTGCTTGCCGTGACGGGGCCAGACCCACCTTTTGTGGTGGCTGTTGTGTTCCCTGAGTGCCCCCAGCCATGCAGGGTGATGGGCTGGTGCATGCGGGAGAAGGGAAGCTCACGTTATCTTGTGCCTCAGTTTCCCCATCTGCACAGCGAGGGGTAAAGCAAACCCTGGCGTGACAAGAGCTGCACTGGCGGCAAGGCAGAGCTGATCCAGGCTGGTGTGGGGTGCCTGAGCCAGTGGGGCAGGGGGCTGCACATCATCTCGTGGCCCCACAAGCATGGCTGTACCAGGGGCAGGCAGGGCAGGAGGCAGTGGAGATAACCAGCCTGATCCATAGGCGCACCAGCGTGGTGGGTGGGCAGTGCTGCCCTGACCCCCTCAACACAGACAGTGGTGCGATGGGGTGGAAAACCATCCCTGACAGATCGGGAGTGACACAGGAGGGTGACCATGGTCAAGTCAGGGCCCGGCACAATGGGCACGGTGCCATGGCAAGGGGGCACGGCTGGCTTGGGGTGGGGGGGCTGGACCCCACTCCCCCTTGACCTGTGGGGCTGGGTGGGCAGCTGGGGGTGCTGATGCCTCTCCAGGGATGACCTCTTCTCCGCTGGTTTCTATTCGTCCTATCTCTGTCCCCTGCCCTTTGCTGCTGTGGGGCTGTATCCTGGTCCCAGGGGGGCCGTGGCCCCTCCAGTGGGGGGACTTGGCTATGGGCACTGGCCCTGTGCTGCCCGCCTGTCTCTGTCCTGCTGCAGATTGCTGCACAGATCTGCCGGCAGGCTGGGCTGGTGAAGAAGTCCAAGGACGTGATGGACTACCATGATGACAACTTTGCCATCGTCTTCGCTGCCATGGGGGTGAGTTAGTCCCGGGACAGCACAGCCCAGCCGACCTCAGCAAAGCCTGCTGAGGAGCCCAGACTGCATGGAACATGTAGGCAGCCTGGCTGCCGCCTCCCTGTTGCTGCCACGGCAAAGCCTGCCTCAGTTTCCCTGTGCATGAAGCTGCCCTGCTCTTGCTGACCAGCCTCTCCCACCTGGGCAGGTGAACATGGAGACAGCTCGCTTCTTCAAGTCGGACTTTGAGGAGAACGGCTCCATGGAGAATGTGTGCCTCTTCCTCAACCTGGCCAATGACCCCACGTGAGTCAGCCTTGGGGCTCTGGCATGCAGTTCTCCTCTCCTTTTCTCCTTTCTCCTCTCTGTTTCTCCTTTCTCCTTTCTCCTCTTCTTCGTTTCTCCTTTCTCCTCTTCTTCGTTTCTCCTTTCTCCTCTTCTTCGTTTCTCCTTTCTCCTCTTCTTCGTTTCTCCTTTCTCCTCTTCTTCGTTTCTCCTTTCTCCTCTTCTTCGTTTCTCCTTTCTCCTCTTCCTCGTTTCTCCTTTCTTCTCTTCCTCGTTTCTCCTTTCTCCTCTTCCTCGTTTCTCCCTTCTCCTCTCTCCCCACTGAGGGCCTGATCCGTCTCGGGTGGATCACGGTGCAGAGCCTGGTGCTGGGTGCAGCTGGGGGTCATTAGGGTCCTGCTGTGTGTGGGACCCCCAGAGGCTGCGGGTCCCTCTGCTCCCCAGCAGTCAGCCCTGCTTCTGGGTGCTGCAAGCTCTGCACTGAGTAGCAGAGAGGGGCTGCAGAAGTGTGTGTGTGTGGCACATCTTGCACGGTGCTGAGTCCCTTGGGCTCCTCCCTGTGCCCTCCTGGCACCCCCAAAACTGCCGCTGTGATGGGATGGGGAGCAGCCTCCAGTGCAGCTCAGCGCGGGGCACTGGGGAGTACAGGGGGGTGCACACAGGATGGGAGGGGCAGCTGGCACTGAACCCAGCCAGTGTTTGGTCCCCATGCTTTCCTGCAGTGGCTGGGAGCCGATGCCTGGGTGGGCAGTGGGTGCCTCCCTCCTCCTCCTCCATGGCCATTGCCTGGTCCCAGCTCAGGGACCCCGAGAGCTGGGGTCCCTCCTCTGGGCATCCTTGCCAACATGCTGCAGCCTGCCGGGCTCTGAGGATGCTCTGCCAGGGTGGAATTGGGATCTGGGGGTGCCCACGCTGTCTCCCTTGCAGCATTGAGCGGATCATAACACCCCGCCTGGCCCTGACCACTGCTGAGTTCCTCGCCTACCAGTGCGAGAAACACGTGCTGGTGATCCTGACAGACATGAGCTCCTATGCCGAGGCCCTGCGGGAGGTCAGCACATGTCCCCCGGATCCGCCCCAGTCCCTGTGTCCTCCCTGTGTGGCAGGGGATGAGGACTGCCCACTTGGGCTGCCCGGGATGCTTGGGGTGTTTGGGATGCTTAGGGTGCTGGGGGTTCCAGGGTGCTTGGGGTGCTGGGGGTACCCAGGGTGCTCAGGATGCCTGGGCTTCCAGGGTACTTGCAGTGTTTCGGATGCTTGGGGTGCTCAGGGTGCCTGGGATGCTTGGGGTGTTTGGGGTGCTGAGGAGTGCTCAGAATGCTTGGGGTGTCTGGTATGCTCGGGGTGCTGGGGATGCCTTGGGGTGCTCAGGGTGCCCAGGACACCTGGGGTGTCCAGGATACTTGGGCCACTTGGGATGCCTGAGGTGCTGGGGGTGCCTGGGGTGCTTGAGCCCCCCCAGCACTAATGGCAGCTCCCCTGCCCCGCAGGTGTCAGCAGCCAGGGAGGAGGTGCCCGGCCGCCGCGGCTTCCCTGGCTACATGTACACCGACCTGGCCACCATCTACGAGCGGGCTGGGCGCGTGGAGGGCAGGAATGGCTCCATCACGCAGATCCCCATCCTGACCATGCCCAACGATGGTCAGCAGCCCGGGGGGGACACGGCACGTGGCCTTGGGAAGCCACAGGGCTGGGAAATCCCAAATTGTTCTGTTTTACCACATTCTGGGGGAGATTGTAGGATCTGTCAGGGTAGCAAAGCTTGCTGGGATGATTTACGGTTATTTCCACACACACCCCCCCCCAAGTTGTCCCTCTGGCCCCCCAGCTGGAGCAGAGCGCTGGGTTTCAGCCAAAGGGTGTAGCTGGGGGGCTCACACTTGAGGGGTGTGGAGGAGGGGGATGCGTAGGCATGGGCATAGGGGTGCACACACATGCAAGCCTAAACCAGGTGGGTCTCTGCCTGGCAATGGGGGGAACTGGCTCTTGCTCACAACCACAGGCTGGTGCAGCTTCCCTGGGGCCACGCTGCGCCGCTCAGCCCCAGCGTGGGGCACAGCCATGTCCCCTGCCCGGCTGAACAGCCAGACCTGCTTCTGGGGCTCACACCATCCTGCCTCCCCTTAGACATCACCCACCCTATCCCCGACCTGACGGGCTTCATCACTGAGGGGCAGATCTACGTTGACCGGCAGCTCCACAACAGGCAGGTTCGTTCCCGTGCCCCTGCCTGGCTCTGTGCTGTGGCGGAGTGGGGTTGGATCTGGCACCACTGTCCCCCTCCCCGGCATTGGATGGGGCTGGAAACCACCTGAGAGCACCAGGATGGGGGTGCCAAGGGCAGGGGGGAGTCCGAAGTGGGGGCAGCAGTCCCCTTGCCAATACCCAGCAGTGCTGGCAGTGGGCAAATGTGTGTGTGGGTCCCCCTCTTCCTGCAGATCTACCCCCCCCATCAATGTACTGCCCTCCCTCTCCCGCCTGATGAAGTCGGCCATTGGGGAGGGCATGACCAGGAAGGACCACGGGGATGTGTCCAACCAGCTGGTAAGGGCTGGGCTGCGGGGTGGGGAACCGTGATGTGCAGTGTGGGAAATGGAATCATCTGTCCCTCCAGAGCCCTCCTGCTCCTGCCTGGGGCTGAGATTGTGGTGCTTTTGGCCATGACAGATATGAGCACTTATTCCTGTCATCTCCTTGACATAAGGGAGAGTTTAGGTAAGGGGGTGGGATGCTTTACCCTTGGAAGTGGAAAATCCAGGGGATGCAAAGCCCCAGAGCACAGCTGGAGCCGTAGCTTGTCCTGCTGCAAGAAACCCAGGCTGACAGCAAGCTGGATTGTTTTCCATGCAACATATATTGTTGCCTATAATATATATACACATATACAATTATATGTATGCTGCTCCTGGAGCTGGTCAGGGGAGAGGCTGTGCTGCTGCCCGTGCTTTGCCTGCCCGGTAGGTTGCACAGTGTCTGTCCTGCTGCCCTGTCTGTCCCACAGTACGCCTGCTACGCCATCGGGAGGGATGTGCAGGCGATGAAGGCGGTGGTGGGGGAAGAGGCGCTCCTCGCCCGATGACTTGCTTTACCTGGAGTTCCTGCAGAAGTTCGAGAAGCAATTCATCACCCAGGGTGAGGCGGGTGGCTGGACCCCAGCCCCCAGCCGAGCGGTGGTTTGGGGGTTGGACCAGACCCCCCAGCATGTCCTTGCTCCTGCCTGCTTCTCTTCCCAGTCCCTACGAGAACCGGACCATCTTTGAGTCCCTGGATATCGGTTGGCAGCTGCTGCGCATCTTCCCCAAGCAGTTGCTCAAGCGCATCCCTGAGAGCATCCTGGCCGAGTACTACCCGCGTGATGCCAAAGCACCGGGCCAGGGGCCAGCCAGCACGGCCCTCTAACCCCTGAGCTCTGGGCTGAGCTGGTCAGCTCTGGGGAGCAGCCCTGTGTCCCTGAAACCATCCACAGGTCCCTCCTGTGGGGCTGCTGAGCAGGTGCAGAGGGCTGTGGGTCCTTGGCACCAGCATCCCAAAGCGGTCAGAAACCTTCTCTCCTTGCTCAATAAAACCAGCGTGGTCACCAAAACTTCGATGTGCTGTTGCACTTCCCACCGTGGCTGTCTCCTTCCCACCCCTGGTCCCTTCCCACCCTCCCTGTGGGAGCAGCACTCCCTGCCCAGCCCAGGCAGGCAGCCTGGTGTGGGCAGAGCTCCACGCCTGGTAGGGCAGAGGTGTGGGAAGCTGCCCAGGCACCCACTGAGACACTTGGCATCTCCTCACACTATGGCATTTTTGATTTTAAGATGACCCGGAGGTGGAAAGGCCACGAGAGGGGTGCGTTTGCTGCAGGGCTGCACGCCCGAGCATCTCCCTGCATCAAAGCAACTTGCAGCAGGGGCAGAGGGAGTTTCGGTTCCCCCTCGAGCCCTCGGTGGCTGCTGTGGCAGGGCCAGCCCTGCCTGCACCGGGGTGCTCAGCCCCCGCTGTAGCCGGTTTCACTTCCCTGCAGCAGAAGGGAGGGTGAGGGGGGCAGGGCACCCGGCCAAGCAGGGGGTGCTGGGTGCCATCGGCCCTGCCACCATGGCCTGGGCTGGGGAAGGTGCCGCGCAGCTGGCAGGTAAGGTTGGGGATGGGGGGGGGGCTCGTGTGTAGCTGGATGTCCCTGCATGCCTCAAGGCAGGGTGGTGGGGGTGGCTCTGGTTGTCCCCTGTGACAACCACCGTGGTGGCTCTGGGTGCCGTGGTGGCCTCTGGGTGCAGTGGGCTGAAGGATGGTTTTCAGGGGGTGAAAACAGCCTGGAACTGTGCCTGGAGGAGGGTTGTTGCTTGTTCAGCCCCTGTGTCGCGGAGGGGTGAATAACCAGTGTGTTGTATTTAGGTTGGCTGCCAGCTCCCAGGCGTGACATGTCTGTCCGTCCCTCTGCCACCCCGGGCTGTGGGACGTGCCTGTCCCAGCTGCCAGCTGCTCTTTAGGGCTTTTGCAGGCATTTGCATGCTCGTGCAGCTTCCCCTTGCAAGAACCGAGGCTGGGGGAGCAGCATTGCTTGCACAGCCTCAGCTCCACAGCTGGCCCGGGGGTCCCGGCATGGGGGTCCCAGCATGGGGTCCTGGCAAAGGGTCCCAGGGCCTTTTCTGGGCAGCACACATGTCCCGTGGGTGCCTTGCAGGCAGTGTACGGTCCCAGCAGTGGTGGCTGGATTACAAATGGGGGGGATTTAGATTCCAGAGTGCATTCCCCACCAGATTAGCTCTGTTACGGGAAGGGTGGGAGGAAGGTGCTGGATTCCTGCCCTGCTGCCGTGATGTACCACAGCCACTCTGCGAGCTGTCCTGGGGGCAGCCAGGTAAGCAGCCACCCCCCCAAGCCCACCAGCCCAGCCCCTGGAGCACCCGATGCGGTCTCACATCCCCCAGACCATTCCCCAGTGCCACAGGGCCTGGCTCGACAGGGAAGCTCAGTGGTGCTGGGGGCTGTCCAGTCCCCCTGTGTCATGCTGCTGTCCCCCCCACACCTGTGGGCACCAGCTGAGCCCAGCAAGGACACAACTCTGTGGTAGCACCTCTTGGGCAAGCTGTGGGCAAGGGGTTCCTGTGGCAGCGGGATGCTCTGGGGCAGCTTTTCCCTCACTCAGAATCTCTCACTGGGATTTTTCCCACCTCCTCCGAGCAGCCCTGTTACTCCAGTGCCCTCCGCTCCTTTGCTGCCCCTGGGTGCTATCAGGTCGGAGTTTTGCAGGCTGTTCCTTCTGCTCCAGGTTGTCCTGCCCTATGGACTTTCCCCATTGCCTTAGGACACACGAGTCCAGCAGCACTGACAGCCCCCTGGCCTGTGGGATGGGGGGTGCTCAGTCCCTCTCTCACAGAGCAGCATGAGGCTGAGAAAAGCAAAGGGATGGAAACATGTCTCGGGTTTCCACCTGCATGGGTGACCTTCTGGTGTGCTTTTGGTTCCCCTGCAGCCATCCTGGAGTCAGGGAGCAGTGAGAAAGAGGATGAGGATGAGGATGAAGAGGCAGCTACGGTGCAGGTATCACTCATGGGCTCATTTTCTGTTTTATTTCTTCCTCCTGCCCCTGTAACTGAGGTGATGAAGGGCTGGTCTCCCTGTGCCCTCCCATCCAGCCGTGGCTGTGTGCCACAGCACCAGGGTTCTGATCACCGGGGTGTCACAGCCACAGTACCCTCAGTGCAGCTGGCAGCATCCAGGCGGCTCACTGGGACCCTGCAGCACTGTGCCAATGCCAACGTGATGCTGTGCCAATGCAAAGCCATACTGCATGCCTATGCAACGCCATGATGATGTGATGCCATGCCAATGCAATGCCATGTGTGTGTTTCTCCCCCAGCAGCATCCATCCCTTGGCCAGGAGGTGGGTGAAGCGGAGGAGCAGCTGGCCAAGCTCGAGCAAGGTGAGCCCCGTCCCACTCCAGTGTCACATCCCAGCACGGTCCTGTACGGGGACTCAGGGTTGGCTTTAGCCAGCAGTGATGGTCTCAGTGGGATGGTGGAGGGGGAAGGTCCCTGCCATGGTGCAGAGCCAGGTGCCATCTCTGGTCCTGGGTGACCTGGTAGGGCTCAGCTGGTGCTTAGCGAGAGTGGCTGTGGTCAGGGAGGAGGGCAGGGTGCTAGCTGGGACCCCCACCCAGCACTGAGAGCTTGGCAGGTGCCTGAATCCAGCTTCTGCCACTGCCAGCATCACAGGCACTGCTGGTTGAGCTCTCAGCACTGGAGACTGAGTTCGAGATCGAGAGGACATGCCGGCAGCGAGCCGAAGCCTATGCAGCCCAGGTAGGGCTGGGCAGTGTGCCCCCACCACCATTCCCCCCACAGCATCCCAGTGCCTGCAGCCCCTCGCTGTAGGTGCAAGGGTGCCAGTGCATCCCCCTGGCACACCCAGCTTGGTGGGTGCAGTAGCAACCCCGATGCTGGGGGGTATCTCCATCCAACCCCAGGTGAAGCAGGAAAACAAGCAACTGAAGCGGCTCAGCCTGGCACCAATAGCCCCCGCGGTGCCCCCCGAGGAGCTGCGCCCCGAGGAGGACCCTGACCCTGCCCAGCACTATGAGCAGCAGCTCCAGGGTGAGCCGGGCTGGGGGCTTCCAGCCAGAAACAGTGAAGCCAGAGGCAAAGCACTGTCCCTGTCCTGATGCACCCTCAGCCCGGCTCAGCCTGGCCCTGGGGTTTTGGGTTGTGCCTGGGTCTTGTTCTGGGTAAACAAGGAGAAAGTAATGCTAACATTGAACAAAAAACATGAAACGAAAGCGCTGTTGCTCACGCTTCCTCCTTTCCCATCCTGTTTTCCCGTGTTGTCAATTTGGGCTGTGTTTGCAGCCTGATACTCCTGTCAGTACTGTGGGGATGCACTTCTTGAGGGAGCACCCCCCTGCCGTGGGATGCACACTCCAGCCAAACCCTCCATGACGAGGTGATGCCATGGCTTTCCCGGTGGGCTGAGCTTTGGTGGGGGTGGGAGGATGCTTAGGGGCAGCTTTGGGCAGGTAGAAGGGTGCTGAGTACCGGTGTGCCACTGGTTGCTGTCCCACCGTACTGCACGTGTCTGTCCCTCTGGGTCACCTCCCAGAGCGAGCTTCCAGCAGGGTCACTGGTGATATGGCCAGGATGGGGGTGAGCTGGGGGGGCTGCTGTAGCACCAGCAGCCTGATCTCAGGGACAGGCTCCGGGAGGGCTGCACTCCCCTTTCCCATGCCCCTTGCTCCCCGCTTCCTTCCCAGATCTGCAGGAGAAGATCTCCTGGCTGCTGGCACAGCAGAAGGATCTCACCATCCAGCTCCAGGACCTGCAGAGGCAGAACCAGGACCTGCAGGACCAGGTACCTCCTGGGACCCTCACTGGGACCCCCCAGCCAAGCAGGAACCCCTGGGTCCTCCTTCATCACCCTCCCCCTTTCCTTGCTCCTGCTCATCTTTGTAGCTCCTTGCTGAGATCAGGACAGGGTTTTTGGGAGGGAAGACCCCGACCTGCAGCCCCTTACCATCTCTCTGATGTCCCCGGGGGGTGGACTGGGCATGGCAGGCCCCCCCAGCTGAACTCAGGGCTGAGCAGGGGCTTGTCCTGCGGCAGCTGGAGATGGGGCAGGAGGAGCAGCAGCGCTTGCGGGCAGCCCTGGGCAACAGCCAGCGGGCACTGAAGTCCTTCAAGAGAGGTGAGCTGGGTGCTGGGTCCCCATGTCCCCTCCCTGTCCCCCTGCCAGCACGTGAAGGAGCAGCTGGCAGCTCTCCAGTGCCACCCAGTCTGGTGAAC
Source organism: Falco cherrug (assembly GCF_023634085.1). Lineage (NCBI taxonomy): Eukaryota > Metazoa > Chordata > Aves > Falconiformes > Falconidae > Falco > Falco cherrug. Next base: position 38,677,175 of record NC_073697.1, read on the forward strand.
CAAAGGCAATGGTGCAGCGCTAGGAGCTGCAGCTGGATCACCAGGACATGGGTGTCCCTGTCCAAGGGAGGTGGCTGTGCCGAGATCCCTGTGGTGGCACACCCCTCCCCGTGCTGGCCTGGCCCTCCCTGAGCCCCCACTCTCCCTGACAGTGTCCCAGATTGTCACCCAGGATTACTGTGAGGTGGTGCAGCAGCTGGAGCTGGAGCAGGACCTGCGCCTGCATGCCGAAGCCTTCGCCCATGAGGTGCGGCCAGCCCCCGAATCACCCTACCTGTGGGTGCTGGGGGGGCACGTACCCACGGCAGGTCAGAGAGACAGGGGGCTGCTGGCTCTCAGTGTAGACTCCCAGTACTCAGCCCACTGCTGGCTTAGCCCTGGGTCCTGAGAGGATGAGGATGCTCCCAGGCACCCATCACGGTTCCCTGGGATGAGGATGGATGGGGTTTGCTCCCAGCCTCCCCAGAACGGGATTTTCTCTGGCTGGGGTGAGCCTGGGGGCTCGCTCCCTCCCTGACCCCCTTCCCCATGGGCAGATGTTGGTGCAAAAGAAGGAGGCGAACAGGCAGAGCACGATCCTGCTGCAGAGCGCGGAGCCCAGCACCCAGCTGCTGGTGGCCCTGCAGGAGGTGGCACGGCTGACCCGGGCGCTGGAGGAGGGCAGGCAGGAGCAGCAGCAGCGGGTGAGGAACTATCCCCAAGGGTGGGTGACGTGGAGTGGGGGGAGCAGGGCTGGGTCACAGCACAGCTCCAGGGCTGGTGGTGGTTTCCCTTGGGTGTGGGAACTGGTTGGGAGCAGGATCAGACCCTTCCATCGCCTGCTCCCTGCCCATCCCACACCCTGTGATAAGCCTGGAGGGGTTGTTCTTCCATGGATTTCCACTAGCGCATTTTGGGTGCTACCACACTGTGGGAGCCCCCACACTGGGCTGGCACCCCCCCCAACCCCCTGGGCTGCCATCACCCAGCCTAGAATTGCCCTAAAATCAGCTTAAAGTTCCTTGCAAGCAGCCAACTTGTGGGACTGGGGAGCATCCATGTCCCTGGCAGGGATGGCACCGGGGGTCCCCAGCTCCTGGGCTGCACCCAGCTCCCCCTGCTTCTACAGGTGAAGGAGCTGGAGGAGCAGCTGAGCAGGCGGCCGGAGCCAGAGGAGCTGGATGTGGCCCAAGCTGCGCTGGCCACGGCAGAGGATGAGAAACTGCAGCTGAGGTTGCGGCTGCAGGAGGCTGAGCGGCGGCTGTTGAGCCTGGAAGAGGAAGGTGGGTGCTGTCACCCCTTGCCCGACACAGGCAGGAGCCTGCAGCGGTGCCACAGGGATGCCCACGGCGCCGCCTGCCCACGGCTGGGCTGGGCTCAGGCTCCGAGGGGCAGCAGCCCTCCCACGTGGCCCCAACCATACCCTGTTGCAGTGGCGTTGCTGCAGGAGAAGCTGGCCCAGGATCCCCCGCTGCAGAGCCAGACCCCTGAACCAGTTGCACGCGTACCACCACCACCACCACCGCTGCCACCACCTGCACCCGCTGTCCCCGTGGAGTAAGTGACACCACTGGACATCCTGGTCACCTCCTGTGGAAAGCAGCTCCAGCAGCCCAGGGGCTTCCAGCTTGTCTCTGCCATGGCAAATAAGCTGGGCTGGGGGCAAACTCCTCTCCCCCCATGCCCATTGCTCTTGCCCGCCGTGCCAGGCTGTCCCCAAGCCATGCCTGGGCACTATCTCTGGGCAGGGGCAGAGCTGGCTGCAGGGGCCAGACCCCAGCGGGATGTCGGGGAGGGTGAGGTGGCTCTGGCTCTGAGCCGGGGGGGTCCCGGGGGCAGGCTGGGCGTTTGTGTCTGGCATTCTGGGGGCGAGGGGTGCAGCTCTCACCTCTCCTCTCCCTTCCAGCCCACTGGCAGCAATCAGGCAGAGGAAGGGGCTGGCAAACCTGCAGCGAAGTAAGTCCCCCCCACTTCCTGCATCCTGGGGAGGTCCTGGTGCCACGGGGGTCCCCTGGCAGTGCCACGGGGATGGCAGTCCCTAGGCAGGGAGAGATTGGCGTTTCTCTGGGACAGAGGTTTGCCAGCACCGTGTTGGTTCAGGCATCTCCCATCCATCCAAAGGTGTTGCTCCAAGCTCTCACTGTGGAGTGAGGGGCACCCCACCAACATACCCCCCCCCCCCCCCAAAGAGGGTGCTCAGGCCCCAGCACCCCTGTCCTGCCCAGCATGCATGGCTGTGCCAGCCACAGTCCCCGGCACAGGTGGGAGATGAGCCCTGGCAGGGTTGTACCTGGGTTTGGCCTCGAGAGAGGGACCCCCCAGGCTTGGGGGGACTGCAGGGTGGCAGCAGCTCCCCACCCCAGCATGTACTGAGCCCTGTCATGAGTGCATGGGGTCTCAGCATGGTGCTCCCTGCACAGCCAAACCAGAAGCTGACGATGCTAAAGCTCGAGCTGTGCAGGAGATGATGGAGCGGATAAAGAATGGGGTGGTGCTGAGGCCCGCCAAGGACCGGCTGCCCCTGGGCCAGGTAGGCAGGAACTGGGGCTTGGCCACTGCCAGACACCCCCATCCTATGTGGGAATGTCCCCAGGGAGCCCTGGGACTTGGGGTGGGTTTGGGGTGCATCAGCAGCCCCGGGGAACTGCAGGGCCAGCAGGATGGGGCCACATCTCCTCCCTCCTCCCCTCCTGCAGGGTTCGGCAATGGTGCCCGGCAAGCAGAGGAGCGCGGCGCTGGAGCTGCAGGGCATCCTGGTGAGCAGCCCTGTCCCCCAGTGGGTTGACACCAGGCAGTGGTGTGGGGACACTTGGGTGCCACTATCCCCAGCTGCAGCTGTCCTGTGTGGGCCTGTGCCAGGCCTGTCCTGGCTGGCCGGGATTGCATCCCTGGGGGTCCCAGCACCTGGATGTGGCCCCTCAGCATCTGAGCCGTCTGCGGTGTTTCCTAGGGTGCCATGAGGAGGGCGAGCAGGAGGTCCAGCCAGCGGCAAAGCAGCCTGAAGGGCAGGGACAAGCAGCTGGAGTCCATCTTGCAGCGGCGGCGCTGGGCGGTGGATGCATCCACACCTGCATCCCCACCTCCATCCGCGGCGCCCGGCACTGGCTCCCTGCAGCAGGACCCTGAGGATGCTGGGGCTGTGGGGAGACCGGATCCTGGTATGGAGTAGGGCTTGGTAGCAAGTGGATGTGGGGGCTTGGGCTGGATGACCCCCCCAGAGTGAGAACATCCCCAGGGCCAGGTGCAGTGTCCCCTTGGTGTCCCACCGCTAGCCCCACTGATGCTCTGCAGTCCCCTCCCATCACCATCCCTGGTGACAAGCTGCTGGGTGCTGGCATGGGTCCCCATGGGCTCTGCTCTTGCTCACACCCCACTCAGCATCTCCTCTCCATCTGTCTCTCCATTTCTCCCCAGGGGACAAGGACATCGGCACAGCTCCATTCAGGTGCTCATCGGGGAGTGGGGAGGGGGTCCCGTTCAGACCCCGAGCAACAAGTGGCCTCCCCAGGGCCCGGCCCCTCTCCCACCTGGCCAGAGGCAGGGGAGAGCCAGGGTAGAAGCAGCTTCATCCCCTGCTGCCCTTCGCCCAGCCAGAGCTGCACGGCTGTGGCGAGACAAGGAGTGAGCACGGTGGCAGGAATGGCTGCTCCAAGCTTTCACCCTCATTTTCCAGTAGCTTGCATCCTCTTGTGCTTTAATTAAAGCAAGGTGCCCCTGGGTGCCTGCATGCCACGTTGTCACTGGAGTGGCACATCTGCTGGGTGAAGGGGGTGGCAGTGGGATGGGGATGGCACTGGAGCTGCTGCAAACTGGTCCTGGTGAGAGACCTCATGGGACCGGAGCAGGGCACCCACCCTCCTGCCACCCCAGGGTGCCTGGCAGCTGGGCAGGGACACGCATGACAGCACTTACCCACTGTGAGGAGATACTTGTGTTCCACTCCCTTTGACATCTGAAGTCGCCACGTTTAAGGAGGTAAATGGCACCCAGACCCTGATGGCAAGGGACTGGGGCTTGTGTCAAGGCAGAACGTGCTGTGGTGTCCCATGTCCCCTGCTGCGGTGCTGACCAGGGGATGCAAGACCCCTCTCAGTGCCAGTGGAGCCCCTGGGAAAGCTCTGAGCCCCAGCTGGCAGCATGGAGGGGCTGGCACCGTATGTCTGCAGGTGGGGCCCCCCATGGTGCCCTTCGTCTGCAGCTTTTGTCTCCTGTGTGGGACCCTGGGGAGTGACACCTAAACTCCTGCTTCTGGTGAAGGGAAACCCCCACACCCTTGAAGGTCTCGGGTTTTCCTTTGGATTCCCCGATCCCTCAGGCAGCTCCCACTGGGTGATCCCCATCTCTGCATCCAGCCTTGGGGAGGGCTGCACCCCCATTGCCGGGGCCGGGGGGGCGGGGCAGGTTCAGGTCAGCTGTTCCTGGGTTCCCAGGAGAGTATGGTCCAGTCAAATCCACTTCTCCTGGTACGCCAATGTTGGGGAGCCCAGTGCTCCCAGGCTTCACCCAGCAGCAGCCCAGGTTGAACGGTCCCTCTAGGCCCGCAGCTCCAAGGCTGGGGTCCCCAGTGAGCCAGCAGACCCCCATCGCTCAAAGGGATGATGCTCTTCAGCCTATGCCTGTTTTTGACCATTGGGGTGCACAGGAGATGGGGTTTCCCCTCGAGCTGCTGACTCTAAGGCTCAAACCCTGCCATACCCATGCCACAGCTCTTCCTTTCAAACCCAAACATAACCTTAATTTAATTGTGGTTTCTCCAGCTCCGCTGTTTTATGGCAGGCAGGCAATGCCGAGTGGGGGAAAGGCAGTGAGAGCATCCTCATCCCTTGCACCAGATAGTTAATTTGCCGGGGAAATTCCCCTTTTGGTCTCAGGGCTGGTGTCATTGCAGGCAAGTTGTCCAGTTCAAGACCTGAACTTGCAGCAGGGAGAACGAGCTGGGTCTGCACCAAGCCCCTACGAGAAGCCAGAGCTGCAGGTGGCGGCTGCTCAGCCATCAGCATTGTGCCAGAGCGTGGTTTTCGAGGGGGAAGCCATGTGATGGGGAGCTGGTGGCTCCTCAAACGTCCCTTCTGCAGGCGGAGGGGGGCACCCCTTCCTTCAGACGATGCCACAGGGACATGGAGGGTGTTAGGGCAGGTTTGTGCTGCCCATCACTTGTGTGGGCCCCTATAGAAGCAGGCACATACATCCTGCATCCCCTATAGAGGGCTAAGCCAGCTGCCCAACCCAGGATGCCTTCTCTCTTCTCCAGTTTATGCCATTGTGTACCACAGCAGCGCACCAGCCGTGGCTGCTCCCGAGGAGCGTGCCCATTCCACACTGCATCTCCCTCCCAAGGTTAATTATCCTCCCTGTTAAAAACACCGGTGTTAGTTGTAGTCTGGATTTATGTACCTCCCGCTTCCAGCCAATGATTTCATAATGCCTTTTTGCAGTAATTAAAGAGCTGTCTGGGATCAGGCCGAACGGCCCAAAGCACTAATGACATGCCAGGAAACCTGCTCCGCGGCCACGGTGGCACCGGAGAAAGGGTGAGCTGGCTTGGATGCACCCAAGGAGGGGACAGGTCCCTGCCCAGTGGACCTGTGGTAGCTGCGGTCCCCCGTTCCCTGAGGACAGCCTGGAGTGTTACAGCACTCCATCACTCTGCTTTTTAAAGTACATTTTCTTTCTCCTTCTTGAAAGCATAGCCAACTTGAACTAAAATATTTAAGGCAAGGAGCTGATCTTTCTAATTACCAAGTGTTTTTCGTCCTGGCCTTTCGATTCTCCAGACACCTGAGGGCTATCATGTGGAAAGCAGACAAGGAAAGGCTGCTTGTGAGATGTACGAGCTCACCAAACTAAAGGATGAATGTCAGCTTGTTCAACAGATCCTCTTACTGGAAAAGAAGGCAAGAGCCACAGGGACCACAGCACCGAGACCAGCTTCACCAGTTCAGAAAGCCCAGGGAGGCTGGAGCCAGGCTGCCCCCCCTGCTCCTCCTCTCCCCTGGAGCTGAGTTTCTCCAAATCCAGGTTTTTAGGCGATTCCAATCATGAGGGACCCAGCACCACCGGGCTCTCACCTTTCGATCCCTGCTGAATCCGGCCTCCTCTGTGCACCTGCTGGGAGCCATCGGGGAAAATGTCGCGGCCCCAGCACGGTTACTCATCAGCTGCCTGCCCTTTCCCACCGCCGTGCTGCCCGCTCCGTATCGAGTGAATTCCTCTCCCCTGATTACACCCTCCAAACACCCATGAAAATCAATGCCGGCTCTGCTCCCGCCGGATGGGAAAGCCGTGCCCAGCCGGCTGCACCGTCCCCAAGCTGCTGGAGCCCCCGCAGCCAGGGCAGAGGGGCCGAGCAGGCAGAGATGCTCCGGAGGGCAGCTGTGTATTAATATACATGACTCTTCAATACTTAATCACAGTGGTAATTCACACTTCTTTTTAAGCTACAGCTTCTTGCAAACCCACTGTGGGTGGGCTCTGGAGCATCCTTGCCTCAGCCCTAGGAATAATCAGGGATTTTAGATCTTATTCACCAGGTTTCCCAGGTTTCAGGGCAAGGAACAGGGCGTTTTGACCAAAGCCGGGCTCCCGTGAGAGGGTGCATTTTCAGGAGCCAGCCCCAAACCTCTCTGGTTACAGCAGGAGACAAGAGCCCAGCCGGGGAGCAGAGCATGGTCCTCACAGCCCCACAGCCTTACCTTCTCCCGTGCAGCTGTAGCCTTTGGGGGTGTGTGTGTGTGCTTTTGCTGGTGCTTGCCTTTTAAATATTTATAGGGTTTCGCTCGCTATTACTCGTCTTCTCTGAATCTGGTTCAGCTCAAAGAAATGTGTGTCATTAACATCTTAAAACACCCGATGATCACAAGCCATAGTCAGGAAAAATGGATTTGTCATCTGGAAAAATACAAAGTAATCTACCCTTGCTTTCTGGCTAAGTGAACAGGCAAACAAGGATTAAAAAGACTTGGTAAAAGGGACATTAGAGCTACTGATCTTCTCCATTTACATCCTATCCACTAGGTTAGTGGCAGGAGTCCCAGGGCTCTGCTTTTACTGCTGTACCCTGCAGAAAGAGCCCTCCATCATGCCCTGCTCTTCCCATCGTGGCACTGACAGCTCTCAAGGAGTTTTCCATCCCTCCTGCATCATGTTCTATGAGGTAAAACTAAACTTAAAACCTGAGCAAAGGCTGGTGAGAGGCACGGTGCTTGCCCTGCCATCCTCAGCCATGCAGACCTGGCTCAGGGGGGGTTTTGCCTCTCCTGCTGCCCCTGGCCAGCGCCTCTCGCCTGCCCGGGCCCAGCTGCCTGCACCCGAGGCGATGGAAACTGTGAAGCACAGTTTAGAGCAGAGCTGTGAACACACATCCAGAGCTTCCCAGCAGCCTGCTGCCCCCCTGGTGCCACCCCCTGCGCTGCTGGCCTCCGCCTCCCTCCATGGCTGGAGCCCTATTCTTCAGCCTAAATGTGGCCAAGGTTAAGCTTCAGGGAAGGGTGCAAAAGCATCCGGCTTGTCCTTCTGCTTGCCCAGGCAGTGAGCAGGGGCAGGGGGGCCCAGCGTCCCCCACCCTGTGGCCTTGAAGCAAAATTACAGCACAGCACCCGAGCCAGGGAGCAGCTTTGCTAGGAGCTTCCCAGCTCTACAGGCAAGGCCAATGCTCTTCTCCTACCCCTACCCTTGCATCTTCTTGCCTGCTTTGCCTGCTGCTAATCACTCTGCTTTGCTTTCAGTGCTTTTACCTTTCTGCAACTCCCCGATAACAAAGAGCTCTGTATAAACACCTCCTGCTAACCCCTTTCAGTGATCAGCATCTCCCAAGGCCTCTGCAACATGCCTTCTGCAGCCCTCGGGTCCCCTCAACAGCTCTCTTGTCCTCCAGTTTTTGTCTAAAAGTATAAAAAATAACCAGCAAGCACAGAGGGTAATTTCCTTACGTGACACCAGCTCAACATGGGAGCTGAACACTTGTGAGCCAGAGGGACGCCACCGCATCCAGCCTCTCCAATAAGGTGAACTTCCATCTATAACCTTTATTAGAGGAGCAGCTCTCAAACAGAAACCACACATCTACTGTATGAGCATCAGATCACACCAGTGTTAGTGGGCCCTGAACATACCTGTGGCAGGGAGGGGTGTGGTGGGACCACGTGCCTCACTTTTGCCTTCAGCCAGAACTGGCCACAAGAGGAAAATGAACCATTTTCTTCTGAAACACCTCAAAAAGCCTTCCCAAGCTGTGAAATGCGCTGTCAGTGCCCAGGCATTCCTGCGCTACAGCCGCACACAGCCCTGGCTCCTGGCTAGCGTGGGGACACCTGGCTCTGGCACAGGCTGAAGGTGACCAGCAACAAAGCAGAAAGGGGGAGGATAAAAAGAGGGGGTTTGTGATTACGACGAACAAGAACAAAGGGTTCACCTCCTTCTCAGTATGATCATCTACTTTTTTTTTCCCTTTAGGAAAGGAAAGCCCTGGTGAGTTTAGCAGCACTGGGAACACCAAGCAGATGAAACCCAAGGGAAGTCACGGTGACCTGCTCAGCATCTCATTCCCCTCACATGGAGTGGAGAATTGCTTTCTGTGAAATGGCTTCCTGGGGCCTCGCTCAGCCAGCCAGCACTACTGCAGCATCCTGGCCACTCAGGGAGGCTTCCAGCAAAACCAGAGAAGAGAAGAGTGGGTATTTCCAACATTAAAATCACACAAAACGCAGCGTCGAGTCCTTCCAGGTCACCTCCCTGCAGCTGCAGAGCACAGGGAGAAGTGCCTGCCCTCATGCTCCCCTCCCAACGCATGCCACACAGAGGGATGCCGGCATCCTCCAGTGCTGGCAGGCTCCCAGCAGGAATATGCGGGAGTTTGACAGTTTGATTACTTTATTCTTTTTTTTTTTTTTTTTAATTAATGGCTCTGTGTAAAACTCATTTAAACGTCAAGCACGTTCTGCCACCACTCTGAGGGAATGGTTCCCCCACAGCCAAACTACACCATGCGCAAACTCCTGGCTTTAAACCCCAGCAGGTGACAATGCCTCCCAGGTCCCTGAGCAGGGTGGGCAGCGCTGGGGGGGCCAGACACTCCTTGCGCTCAGCTGGAGCCAAACATCCTTCTTGCACACAGTCCCGGGGGATCAGCAGAGCTGTATAAAAAGGTGCGAGCCCTCCCCGCGCGTGTCCAGCGCTGCTGGCACCTCCGGTCACTGCCCAGTTTATACGTTCCTAGCAAAATCCCTTTGAGAAACATCAAGGAGGGTTCGAGCAAGGCCTGGGGACAGTGCTCCCTCGCAGCCCTCTGCACAGTTTGGGTCTGCCCTGCTCCGTCACCGCAGCCAATGTTGGCTGCCTCCGGGGCTCAGTAAATCTTCTGTCGGCTAGGCAGGATGGCCTCCTTGATGAAAGAGAAGATGAGTAGGATACCGGAACGCTTACCCCTCTTCCCCTTGGTGAAGTAGTTGGAAACCACGTCGTCTGCAGAGAAAAGGGAAAAAACAATCAAACACAAACCCACTGACGGCCATGGGAGCCCTGGGATGGGTCATCTTGATTTCAGGGCAATGCATGAGCTGCCTTTAAAGCATGGAATTTTTCGGTTTGCTCACATCTAGCCTGCCTGGGTGCTCCCAGCAGCCACTGACAGGGAGCCCAGATCCTGAGCTCCCTTTCTTGAAGGTGTAGGGAGGAAAAGGACAGGGCCCCAGGACCAGAGAGAAGCAGGATGCAAAGCTGGAACAGCCCTCACCCTGCAGAAGCCCCCCTTTTTCCTGCCTTGGCTTTTGGAAGGGTTTACCCAACTAGCTGACCCTGCTCCCCACTCTGTGCGGAGGGAATGGGGTAGGCTGAGCACAGCCCCTGTCAAAATCCAGCAGGTGTCTGCCCAGGCTTTGGGAATGCTCACCTCCAGGCTGCACCGTGGAAGGCAGGACGTTCTCTCCAGCCGACAAAGAGACAAAAAATGCAAAAGGAATTAACCACAGGCAGAACGTGAAGTAGGCGAGAACCTGCAGGCAGAGCAAGAGAGGCAGTGAGGACTGAGCCACAATGCACCCAGGAGCCCTTCACACACTGACTTCTGTCCGGGCTGATGCCCACAAGCGCTGCCTTAGCCCCAGCTGTAGCTCCCTATGACACACCCCACGTTCCCACCTGAACCCCTCAAGAGAAAGGGCACTGAAGGGAGAGAACTGCAACTCAATCTCTCCCGAGTCTCTCGGGTGCAGAGATAGCATTGCCCTGCAAAGCTGATAAGGGGATAAAATTCACTCAGTAACTTCCACAGAAGGACAGGGCACACAGGAAAAGCCCTTGCTCCTGTCTTAGGTGCCCGAAAACCCTTACTGCTCCCAAAACCCAGAATTAAAGAACAGAATTAAAAAGGAGGAAATTGGTCGTGCTGTTATTACTAATTAAATCCTCTTTACACCTTCCAGGGACTAAAAGGAAGAGCCAAGACCTGGGCTTGGCTCCTCCTGCCCTGGGGTGGGACGCTGGTACCAAGCTGCCACACCAGCTTCCCTGTGCATACAAATGCTGGAGAAGTGTTAAACTTCATTAAAAGGTTGTTGTTTCTTTTATTTTTGGTGAAGGGTGTTTTTTTGTGTGTGGTTTTTTTTTTTTTTTTAAATTTGCACTAAGTGGCAGCTACTGTTGGGCCCAAACAAGCCTTTTGGTGAATCTAGACCTTTGTCTTGGCAGGTGTGAGAATGGTGACACAGAAGAATTAGTGTGTAGAAGACATAAAAATAATGAACAATAATTCCAAAAGGGAAGTTACTTGTGGTTAGCTTATAAAAAAAAAAAAAAAGATTATTTTCTACTTTCCTAGTTTTTAGCATTTCAGAAAAAAAAATAATCTGTGCTTAACATTCAGTATTTCTTCTGCTCTGGAGTTGGGTGAGAAAGGCCCAAGCCCACAGCTGAGAAAAGAAACCGTCATTTCCCTGGTACTTCTGAGGGAATGAGCACAGGAACCCCCAGGGAAGGTCTACGAAAAATATCCTCAGCGTGTCTTACTGCTGACTGAAAAAATAGCATTTTCCTCTTGCCCCTCCCACCAGCAGCTCCACGCTGGCTGGAAGAACACGGATCGACTCCTTCCCAAAGGTCTCTCACCTCAGAGAACAGGTAATACTCCTCGGCGAAGTACTGGAACGCTAAGTAGTGATTGAATATAACCAGCACTGCCAAAGGAAAACACAGCAAAGTCAGTCTCCAGCCAGGAAAAAATACCATCTGCTTATTCCAAGGCCCCCGAAAGAGGACATCCACCTCCACTGCCGCAGCCCCTGCGAGGAACACCTCCTCTGTCGCACGTCCCCTTCCCCTCAGCCCCTGTACACCTGGAATCCTGCTGTTGCTAAAATATTTTCACGCATCTAGTGAGAAATGGTGTGAGCAGCCAAAGTTCCCTCCCCCAGCTCCATACCGTGCAGCCCTGGTCGAGTCCCTCGTCCCTCTGGTGCTTTACTTTCAGTGTCCCCAAGGGCACCCTGGAGAGCCCAGCTTGACACTTGCTAATGTTGCGTAGCGCTGAGAGAAGCAGCGAAAACCCCTGTGTCCCTGACAGCTGCTGCGGAGAGAAGCTCTTCTGCCATCTGTAAACCAAGTCAAGCTGAAATGCAGCCAGGACAGGAGGGTTAACGCTGTCCTTGGCAGCGAAAAACACCACTTAGCTCTTAAGAAGCAGGAATCAGAAATTCTTTTGCCTTTTATCTGAGACACCAAGCCCAGGAGCACCAGCTCAGCACAGCCCCAGCAAGAGACAGCCCCAACACAAAACGCTGCACCCTGCGCTGCTTTGCTGTCCCTCTAGCCTAAGGATGTCACCCAAGATTCAGATGAGAGTCTAGGTCTGTCAGAAAACACACCTCCTGGTCTACACACCGCGGGAGAGCTACATGCATTTTCAAATAGTGGATAAAATCCTGCCTACATGAACGCTTTGAGGAGCAAAGGTATTTCAGTTGTACACAGACAGCACCCTGAAATATGCATAAGGACTCCAGAAAGTCACAATGAAGGAAATTTTGCCCGTTTGCTACTTAAGGTGTCACTACAAATCACTCAGAGCAGAGATCTGAAGCCAGATCCATGCACAGGACACCGAAACACGCAGGAGACTCGGCAACTCGCAGCAGGAGAAAACCATTTGACCTACTCAGAGCAGCCAAAACCCAGTTTAATTAGCACAGCTGCTGGCCCACAACCTCTGAACTCCCATGTTTGGCCCACGACATGGCTCTGGCTGTTTGTCAGCCAAGCACAGCAGACAAACTAAGCTGCCCACTTTGGTCAAAATATCAGTGCTGCTAATCTGAGCCCCTGCTCAACCCCACATCACAACCCTGCGCCAGCTGCTCAGACAAGAGGAGAGACCGTCATGCCTGACCTGCCCCAGGGTTTGCCCAGGCAGGGCCAGGCAGCCTGCAGCCCAGCCAGGGATGGAGCTACAACGGCTGCAGAAACAGGCTTGGCGAACACCACAGGAAAGGTGCAAATGTGGCAAATAAAAATCCCCAATTTAAGCTCAGCAACACACTTTTCTAACTATACTTTCTACAGTAACCCTGCTGAACTTCTACATTAATTGTGAAAATTTGTCTCAAAGCTTTTCTTTCTCTAAACATAAGCTCCTTATGATCACACACACATGCACCATCTCACACAGCTCAGCGTGACACCAGGATGCAATTAAACATGCCAGGTTTTTTTAGTTTGCTTCAGATCCCTTCTGTTCTTTATCAAGACCCAGTGAACACCCAGAACAGGAGGTTTACAGGAGAACGCCAAAGCTTTGGGCTGGCTAGGATTTCCTTTCCCCAGTGCTGCTGCCTGAGTTTGGAGCAGAACTGGCTGGAGGCGAGGCAGCGGGTGCCCGAGAGAGCCCGGCATCCCCAGCTCTGTGCCAGGGCACACAACCAAAGGCACTTCCCACATCACCATGCCCAGCCCACAATTACCGCAGCCACATCATCAAACACCATTGAAAAGTACAGCACAAAGCTCAAAGTCCTTTTAAAAGCCACGGGGGCTGCAACAGTAAAACCCAAACCTTTGCTGCCACCCAGAGCCCACCCGGTGATGGGGCTGATGAGGCTTCCTCCACCCCTACGCCCACTCCCATAGGAAGGTGACAGCTCCACTCACCGCAGGACAGTATGAAATTGGAGGACGTCAGGACGATGAAGGGAAAGGTCTGCAGCAAACCGAAGTAGACCAGGTTGGTGAAGAGCCCTACGCCCACCATGAAACCAGGAAAGTGCTCGAAGAGGTAGAGGCCAACCAGCACAGCTGAGGAGAACTGGAAGAGAGAATGGGGGTTGCCTGGGGCAAACACAAAGGTGCAGACAGAGAGATCGTGGGCAGCTGCATGGGCAGGAATCCTGCTGTGATTTTTACAGTGGTCTGATGACACATCTCCCCACGCATCTCCCTCTCAGCCCCTTGGGAAAGGTCCAAACAAGAATGCCACCTTCCTGGTGCAGCTCCTGGTAGGACGTACTATGGCTGGGCCTCAGTTTCCTCAGCCAGGGAATGCAGTGCCACCCAGGAGGAGTTAGGCAGGATCACCACCTCCCTGGTTAAATTAAGCGAAGCGCCAATCGAAGCAGCCCCTGACAACCTCCCTCCTTGGGAGACAGAACTGCCTTGGGACCAGGGGAAGCAGGAGCTCCCCAAGTGCTTGTTGCCTCTGCCCAAAGCCAACGTCCCACATCACAGCTGCCCTGCCAGCCCCGCTGCTGCCCCAGAGGCACACTCAGTGAGAAGCCGCCCGCTTCTGCGAGCACAGGGACTTACCCAGATCATGTATTTGATTATCCTCCTGGTGACAACTGTGTACTCCTCAATCAGCTCCGCCAGGTAGTACAGCCCAGCAGCTGCAGGAGAAACACCCAGCTCAGCCCCGCGGGCCAGAGCAGGGGGATGGGAGGGACCGAGGTAAACCCCGGTGCCTTCAGCTGTGGGGGTCCGTGCTCACCCAGTGCGGGAGGGACTGAAGGGCAAGGGTGACACCCCCCTCCCCACGACACTCTGGGGCACCCAGGGGACCTCAGGGGCACCCAGTCTCTGGAGGACCCAGAGGCACTGGAACGCCAATGGGACGCCCAACCTTTGGCTCACTCTGTGGCACCCAGGGGCCCCCAGTGTCTGGGGAACTCTGTGGCCTCGGTGGCATGCAGGGGACCCCCAATCTCTGGAGGACCCAGGGCATCAGAAACACCAATGGAACCCCCAATCTCTGGGGCACCCAGGGTGTCCCCAGGGGTCCCCCAGTGACCCCCTATCTCCGGGGTACCCAGGGGGCCCCCAGTCTCTGTGGCACTCTGGGGCATCCAGAGGACCACCAGTCCCTGGAGCACTCGGGGACATTGGAAGCACCGACAGGACCCCAACCCTCGGGACATCCAGGGACCCCCAATATCTAAGGCACCGACGGCACCCCCAACCCCTGGGGCACCCAGGGACCCCCAACCCCTGGGGCACCCCGGGGTGCCCGGGACACACCGGCCAGGCCCGGGCCCCCGGGAGCTGGTGGACCCGCGGCCCCTAACCGTGTGCCAGCAGGAGCCCAGGCTTCCCCATCCCGGGCGTCACCTCCCCTATCGAGAAACACACGACATATCACGACAGCCCCTGGGCGGAGCCTGCGGCCGGGCCCAGACCCCGCGCGGCGGCACCCCCGAGCGCCCCGGTCCGCGGCAGCCCCCCGGCGGCGGCCTCACCGATGGCCAGGGTGACGAAGGCCACCTGGATGAGCAGGGACAGCCAGCTCAGCACGTAGATGAACCACATGGCGGGGCAGCCCCGGGCCGGGCCCCGCCGCTCCCGCTCCTGCTCCCGCGGCGGCGGCGGCGGCGCTGAACACGCGGCGCCGGAACAAGAGAGACCGGCCCGGCCCGGCCGCCCGCGCCACAGCGACCCCTGCAGGCGGGGAGGGCTCCCGCCCGCCTCCTACTGCGGGGCGGGGAGCCACGGGGGACCCCGAAATGTGCAGGGCCCCCCAGAACTGTACACTCCCCCCCCCCGAGATGTACAGGGACCCTCCAAAACTGTGCAGGGACGTTGAAACGTGCTGGGACCCCCAAAACTGTGCTGGGACCCCCAAAACTGTGCAGGGCCCCCCAAAACTGTACAGAGATCCTCCAAAACTGTGCAGAGCCACTGAAACGTGCTGGGATCCCCAAAACTGTGCTGGGATCCTCAAAACTGTTCAGGGACCCCCGAACTGTGCTGGGACCCTCAAAAACTGTGCAGGGACCCCCAAAACTGTACAGGAACCCCGGAATGTGCTGAGACCCCCGAAAATGTGCAGGGACCCCAAAAATGTACAGGGATCCTCAAAACTGTGCAGGGACCTCCAAAACTGTACAGAGACACCGAACTGTGCAAGGACCCTCCAAAACTGCAGGGATCCCCAAAACTATGCAAGGACCCTCCAAACCTGTGCAGGAGTGCCAGAATATGCTGGTACCCCCAAAATTGTGCAGGGACCCCCGAACTATACAGGGATCCCTGAAACTGTACAGACACCCTCAAGACTGTGCAGGGATTCTGGAATGCGCAGAGACCCCCAAAACCGTACAAGGGCCCTGAAACACGGAGAAGCTCTCAAACTCCCAGAGACACCCCCAAATTGTACGAGATGCCCCCCGAACTGTACAGGACTCCAAACTATACAGCCCCCCCCCCCAACCATGCAGGGACTCCTCCAAACTATACAGGGACCCCCAAACGGTACAGGGACCCCCCAAACTGCACAGGGACCCCCCAACTGTACAAAGACCCCCACAACCGTATAGGGACTCTGAATCACACAAGGATGCCCCCCACCTGCACAGGAACCCACGAAGGGATGCCCCAAAACCGTTGAGGGACCCCCAAACTACATAAAGATACCCCCCAAAACTATATAGGGACCCCAAAAATGCATGAGGACCCCTGAAACTTACAGGGACCCCCTCCAAACCGGCATAGGGACCCCTGCACCCATATAGAGATCCCTTTCCACCCATATAGAGATCCCCTCCCATGTGTATAGGGACACCTCTTGCAGATGTATAGGGCCCCCAGCACCTAAACAGGGACCCCCTGTCCAGCCATACAGGCAGGTTCACCCTCCAACACCCACAGGGATACCCTCTGCACCCAGGCAGACCCCCCCATGCTCTACAGGGACCCTTGCACCCATATAGGGGACTTGCAACCTGTATAGGGACCCTTGTACCCACACAGAGAGCACACAACCTGTACAGGGACCCCAGCATTCATATAGGGACCCCACAACCTGTATAGGGACCTCACAATATATCTAGGGACTCCAGCACCTATATAGGGACCCCAGCACCCATATAGGGACCCCACAACCTGTATAGGGACCCCAGCACCCGTATAGGGACCTCACAGAGACCCCCACCCCAGCATCCTCACACCTGGCCAGCCCCCAGCTTCTCCCTCCCCTCCAGCTGCCGTGGGGCTGCATTGGAATGCACGGGACTGGGCTGCTGCTGGGCTGGCACTGACCCGCACTGGGATATACTGGGTGGGTGTCCCCCGCCTGGAGCCGCTGTGCCCCCTCCTGGCAGCCTCCTGCATTCCCCCCTGCACCTCTGAATCCCTCTGCATCCCTCCTGCACCCCCCTACACCTCTCTGAATCCCCCTGCACCCCCCTGCATCCCTCTGAATCCCCCTGCATCCCTCCTGCACCCTCTGCATCTCTGCATGACTCTGAATCCCCCTGCATCCCCCTGCACCTCTCTGAACCCCCCCCTGCATTCCTCCTGCACCCCCTGCATTCCTCCTGCACCCCCTGCATCCCTTCTGCACCCCCTGCATTCCTCCTACACCCCCTGAACCCCCCTGAATCCCTCTGCATCTGTCCTGCACCCTCCTGCACCCCTCTTGCACCCCCCTGCAGCCCCTGCATCCCTCCTGCATCTCCCTGCACCCTCTACATCCCTCTGCACTCCCTTGAATCCCCCTGCACCCCCTGCACCCCCCCTGCACCCCCCTGCATCCCTCCTGCACCCCTGCATCCACCTGCATCCCATTTACTCCTGCACCCCTCTGCACCCCATCTCCCCACTCCTCCGGCACCGTTGCTGTTCCAGCCCAGGACAGTGGGGTGCAGCTCAGCCCCCTGCTCCACCGGGCAGGAGCCAGGGGACCCCTGGGGAGGGGAGCAGGGGCCGGCTGGGGCGGGGGGCAGAGTGGGCAAGGGGGCAGTGGGGGAGGCAGCTCCTGCATTTGCCTGTAGCACACGGCTGTGGTGGGGTTGCATGGGCAGCACGCTGTGCACCCCGAGCTGTTATTGGAGGGTTGCACGGGCGCCCAGTTGTACCCCCTGCGCTGTTACTGGAGGGTTGCACGGGCACCCAGTTGTACCCCTGAGTTGTTACTGGAGGGTTCCATGAGAAATGGGTTATTTACCCACAGCGCTGCCAGGTGCTGCGAGAGAAGCTGGGTGCACCCCCGAGCTGTTACTGTGGGTTATGTGAGCATCGTGCCACATACGTGATCTGTTTGTTACTGTAGGGTTGCTCGAGAAAAAGGGTTATTTACCTGCCGTGTTGTCAGTGGGCTGCGAGAGAAGCAGGGTGCAGCCCTGAGCTGGTACTGTGGGGCTGCGTGAGCATTGTGCCGTGTATGTGACCAGCATGTTTGTTATTGTAGGGTCGCACGAGCACCAGGTTGTACCCCCTCAGCTGTTATTGTAGGGTCGTGCAAGCACTGTGCTGCGCACCCTGAGTTGTTACTGGAGGGTTGCATGAGCATCATGGCGCACACATGACCTGGTTGTTATTGTAGGGTTGCACAAGCACCAGGCTGTGTACCCGACCTGTTATCGTAGGGTTGTGCGAGCACCATGCTGTGTACATGACCTGTTTGTTATTGTAGGGTCACACGAGCACTGTACTGCATATCTTGAGTTATTACTGTAGGCTTGCACAAGCACCCAGTTGTACACCCTGAGCTGTTGTGGCATTGCACAAGCACCAGGTTGTGTATCTGACCTGTTTTTGTAGGGTTGCACAAGCACTGTGCCATGTATGTGACCTGTTTGTTACTGTAGGGTCGCACAAGCACTGTGCTGTGTACCCTCAGCTGTTACCATGGGGCTGCGTGAGCATCATGCCATGCACGTGACCTGTTTGTTATTGTAGGGTCTCAACGAGCACCCTGTTGTGTACCTGACCTGTTTTTGTAGGGTTGCACAAGCACCACACTGCATACATGACTTGTTTGTTATTGTAGGGATGCATGAGCACCCGGTTGTACCCCCTGAGCTGTTACTGCAGGGTTGCACAAGAACCACGTTGTGTACCCAACCTTTTTTTGTAGGGTTGCACGAGCACCGTGCCATGCACACAAGCTGTTTGTTATTGTAGGGTTGCACGAGCACCAGGTTGTGCACCCAACCTGTTTGTGTAGTGTTGCACAAGCACTGTGCCGTGCACACGAGCTGTTTGTTATTGTAGGGTTGCACAAGCACCGGGCTGTGTACCTGACCTGTTAGTGTAGGGTCGCACGAGCACCGTGCTGTGTACCCTGAGCTGTTTTTGTAGGGTCGCCTGAGCACCGTGTAGGGTACCCCACCTATTACTGTGGGTTGCCCTGTGCTGTGCCCCTGTAGGGGTGCAGCCCCTGGCAGCACCCCCTCTTTGGGGCAGGGCTGAGCCGAGTGGGATGCCGGGGTCCCCCAGGGTGTGTGACCATCCCTGCCCAGCTCGGGGTGCCAGCAGGGTGACATGGAGCCAATGACTGGCTGGGCTTTTCTGGGCTCACCCCGACAATTCTTGGGGTGCAGCAGCATTGGCCTGGCCACCACCGGCTCCCAGCCCCCAGGACAGAGTTGGGGGGATGGGGTGGGGGCTGCAGCACCCCATGGGGGTTCTCCACCCACAGCAGCTGCGCTGAGCCCCCCCAGACCTCGCTGATGCCCCACAGAGGTGGATGGGGATGCAGGGGGTGTATGGGCAGGGGTGTGTGCATGGGGGGGGTGTGGTGGGGTGCAAGGCGTGTGTGTGCGTGGGTGTGTGTGAGCAAGAGGGGTGTGTGTAATGGGAGTGTGCAGGGGGTGTGCATGCATGGGTGTGTGTGCACGGGGGGTATACGAGGTGTGTGTGTGCATGGGGGTGTGTGCATGGAGTGTGTGCAAGGTATCTATGTGCAATGGGTTGTGTGTGCAAGGAGTCTGTGTGCAAGGTGTGTGTGTGTGCAAGGAGTCTATGTACAAGGTGTGTGTGCAAGGAGTCTATGTGCAAGGCGTGTGTGCAAGGGATCTATGTGCAATGGGGTGTGTGTGTGCAAGGAGTCTATGTGCAAGGCGTGTGTGTGCAAGGGGTCTATGTGCAATGGGGGGTGTGTGTGCAAGGAGTCTATGTGCAAGGCGTGTGTGTGCAAGGGATCTATGTGCAATGGGGGTGTGTGTGCAAGGAGTCTATGTGCAAGGCGTGTGTGTGCAAGGGGTCTATGTGCAATGGGGTGTGTGTGCAAGGGGTGTACGTGCAGGGGGTGTGCAAGGGGTGGCCATGCGGGGGATGTGTGGGGTGCATGCGCATGGGGACTGCGTGCACAGGGCAGGGGGTGCACTGTATATGTGGTGAAGGTCAGGCCCCGGTCCCGGTGCTGCTGTGGCAGAGCCAGCCCGGTGCTAATGGCCCTGGCACACCTGACACTGGCTGCGGCCCTGGTGCTGGGCCCGGGGGGCTCGCTGACTGAGCACCGGCCCCCATATGGGGGGCTCCAGCCCATCACCCCAGCCCCAGTGCTGCCCCAGGCAGCCAGGAGCTGCGGGGGGAAAGGGGGTGCAGGTGCAGGTGGGTGCTGCCATGGCCCCTGGGAAAGTCCCTCTGCTCCTCGTCTCCCATCACCCAGTGCCTAGCATCCCTGCGCTCCCCGCTGACACCGTCCCCTGCACCCTACCACGCTCCTGCCCGCACCGAGGGCAGGCGGGGGGCAACTGCAGATCCCGGGGGGTTCAGGGTGCAAGGCACCTGCTTCCCCCCAGCGATGCCCCAAAACAGCCGCAATGCTGAGCGCTTTCCATTGCAACAACATGTGGGTTTTCCCAAACTAGTGCCCGGCGCCCGGGGTTTGCTGGAACAGGCAGGTTTCCACACCGGTGCTGGAAATATCTGCTAAAAAACGGTCCCTGGAAGCTGCCGGGAAGCTCTTTGGAGAAGCAATCACCTGGATTTAGCAGGATTCGTGCTGGGAGCGGTGGTCAGCAGAGCCAGCAGCCCCTCCCTGTGCCCCCCGGCCTGAGGTTTCCCAGTTTCCGCGTGAACCCCCCCTTGTCTCCCCCTCGGGGGAGCCGCCGTTTCTGCAGGGTCTGCTCAGGCCTGGGCCGGCAGCTGTCAGCTGTCCGCTCCCGAGGGAAGCTCCGGCTGGAGCGAGAGCTGCGAGCTCAGGGCTGTGAGCGAGTGCTGGGGAGCGGGGAGCGAGGGGGGCAGTTCTGCCTTTTGCACCCCAATGTGCAACTGCTGCCAGTGTCAGCACCCCTCGCCACTTGCCTGGGTGCTGAGCACCCTCGGTACCCAATGCACCCCAGGGCACTGCAGGTATCCTGGGCACCCTGAGGACCGTAAGCATCCTGGGCACCCCAGGTACCCCAGGCATCCCTGGCACCCTGAGCACCCTGGGGGCCCTGAGCACACCAGGCACCCCGAGCACCCCAGGTATCCTGGGCCCCCACGGTACCCCAGGCACCCTGGGCACCCCAAACACCCCAAGCATCCTGGGCACCCTGAGCACCCTGGGCACCCCAGGTATCCCAGGCACCCTGGGGACTCCAGGCATCCCAGGTAGCCCAGGCACTCCAAGCATGCTGGGGACCCCAAGCACCTTGGCCATCCTGGGCACCCAAACAGGGCAGCCCCCATGC
Organism: Falco cherrug; assembly: GCF_023634085.1. Classification (NCBI taxonomy): domain Eukaryota; kingdom Metazoa; phylum Chordata; class Aves; order Falconiformes; family Falconidae; genus Falco; species Falco cherrug. The sequence continues at coordinate 38,698,027 of NC_073697.1, forward strand.
CACCCCCACCCAGGGACAACCAGGTTGCAGCTCCCAGGCAAAGTACCCGCATCACCCCGTTTCCCATCCCACCGGCACCAGGGTCCCCGGAGCCACCACGTCCCTGTCCTGGAGCCTGCAGCCTCGGGGGATGCTTAGCGCTCAGTCTCCATGCTGCTGACCCCAGGGTGCAGGATCTGGCCTGGACAGGCCCTGGGGATCCCATGGGACCCCAGCAAGGGCCTTTGGGCCCCTCTTCGTGCTGCAGCGGGTGGGTGGGCATGGCCCCACACTATCTGTGGGGCTGGGCTGCGCGGGGGCTAATTTTTTTGAGTGTTTTTTTTTTTCTTTCCTCCCTTTTTTTCTCCAGTTCAAAATGCAACAACAAAATGGCTGCCAAGTTCATCTCCATGCCCTGCTGGGAGCTGCCTCCCCTGCCCGCACTGCTGGGGCACCCAAGCACGAGTAATGTGCGAGAGCACCCCAGGAGGAGGCGCGACCGGCTTTTTCCCTTCTCTTTACAAGCTCTTTATGTATTTGACAGAGCTTTTTGCTGCTTCCCACACCCCCGCACCCCCCCACCTCCTTCTCTGCCTCCCCGCTCCCTGCCCGTGTGGCACAGGGCACCCCGATTCCTGCTCCCCTGGCCACCCGGCATCCCTGGGCATCCCCAGGGATCAGGGTTTCCTTGCTCCCCACCAGACCCTTTTCATCCTCGTGGATCAGGGTGGGGGTTCCTCCGCCGTGGAACCCCATGAATCCTGTCTGCCACCCCCTAGTCCCAAGCATCCCCATGGAGGAGATTTTGCCCCCCAATTCCTGAGCAAGCCCACAGATGGGATTTCACCCCCCAAGCCCCATGCACCCCCACGGATGGGATTTTGTCCCCCCAAGCCCCACACAGCCCCACGGAGGGGATTTTGCCGCCCAAATACTGGGCATCCCCATGGATGGGATTTCAGCCACCCAAGCCCCACACAATCCCATGGGTGGGATTTGCTCCCCAACCCCACACATCCCCATGGATGGGATTTCACCCCCCCAAGCCCCACACATCCCCACTGGTGGCGTTCTCCCAGCCCCCCCAGCTCCCCAGGCATGGGTTTTGCCTTTGCCATCCTCACACCTCCCCACACCAGGATGCCTCCCACACCCCACACACCCCACCGCCGCCCCCCGGGTCTGGTGGGGGGCAGGCAGGAAGGGGGGCAGCGGCTGCGCGGGGCCAAGCCCCATTCCTTATGCATCCCTGCCCTGATGCAGCCTGACAGGCCAGTTGCATTTGGTACTTCGCACATCAGCGGCCGGAGCTGCCTGCTATTTTGGTTGATGCTAATTTGCTCCGTGTTGGGCTGTGGTTCACGCTCCGGTCAGCCTTGCCTGATACTATATTCCCGTTTGTTCCAGTAAAGGTTTTTCTGTCAGCTCCCCTTAGCCTTGACGTGCTCCCCGAACTGTGAATGCAACGCAGTTGGGGACTGTGCCATGTGAGCCTGTCAGCTCAGCTCCGCTCAGCGGCTGGCGCTGGGGGCACCCCCGGGTGGGGGGCACCCCGCGCCCCCCGATCATTGCATCTCAGGGAGGGGAGAGGCAGTGGGGTGAGGTAGGAGCAGCGTTAGGAGTGCCGGTGGGATGGGGAGGTATGGAAGCTATAGGTACCAGTGTGATATACCGACCCCAGCCACCTGTGAACTGGCTCCCCCGCCCCAGCATCAATCCAGCGCACCCCAGCTGAGCCCAGCAGGTCCCTGTGGGGTGGCAGGGAGCTGAGCACATCCCCATGCGGTGGCAGGGAGCTGAGCATGTCCCTGTGGGGTTCTAGGGGAGTCTAGCCACCCTCATGGCATTCTAGGGGAACCCAGCACATTAATGTGGGGATCTAGGGGAGCCTAGCACATCACTGTGGAGTTCTAGAGGAGCCCACTGTGTCCCCATGGGGTTCTAGGAGAGCCCAGCGTGACCCCATGGGGTTCTAGGGGAGCCCAGTGCGTCCCCATGGGGTGTCAGAGGAGCCCGGCAGGTCCCCATGGCGTTCTAGGAGAGCCCAGCATGACCCCATGGGGTTCTAACGGAGCCCAGTGTGTCCCCATGGGGCAGTACAGGAGGAGCCCCCATGCTCCTGCCCCATACAGGTCCCATGCAGTGCCACCAAGGTCCCCAGTCCATGGTGGTTCCTCCCAGAGGGACCCCACAGGGGCAGAGGAGGTGGCCAAAAGCCTGGCAGGGCTGGTGAGACGGCCCAGGGACCACTACCCTGGCTGTGTGCTGTGGGGTGCTGTGCCTCAGGGACCCCCAGGAGGAGACTTCAGCCACCACTTGGGGAGTGCAAGGGGCCGCCCACCATGGCCCCAGCTCCCAGTGCCCCATGATCCCCAGCTCCCTGGTGGTGAAAGCATCTGTGGCTTGGGGTGCTTCCCCAGCCTTGGGGTGCCCACCTGGATTTGGGATGCTCATCTGGATTTCAGGTGCTCCTTTGGCCCTGGGATTCTCACTGGATTTGGGGTGCTCCTCTGGCCTTAAGGTTCCCATGCAGATTTGTGGTGCTCCCCTGGCTCTGGGGGAGGCTTTGATGTTCCCACCTGGATTTGGGGTGCTCCCCTGGCCCTGGGATGCTCCTCATCCCTCACAGCCCTCTCTGCTCCATCTCCTGCCCCTCTCCCCTTCACTTGTGGAGTGTTCGTGCCTGCCTTTTGCCTCCAGCTGGGTTTTGGGGGTCCTGTCTCCCCTCGGCGGGGTGTTCAGCAGCCACTTACCAACCCAGGCTCTCCCGAGCTTGGACTGCCCTCTAGTTTCCCAGCTGGCAGGGACACACAACAGGAAGCTCCTGGAGTGGCTTCTCTGCAGGGCACCCAGGACACCCACGCAGTGGGTGCCCCACTGGTGACACTGCTGAGCCTGGCCCTGGGGCTGGCAGCCCTCGGTGCGGGGACATGGGCACAGTGCCGGGGCATCGTCACCCCCCAGCTCTGCCTCGGGTCCCCTCCTTCCTACGGAGCCCCCCATGGGGGCAAGGGGTGCTGGGGCTCATCCTGCACACACCAGCACCCATGAATGCCCCACACAGCACGTAGGGGGTGCCAGTGCCCTGGGGGCAGTGTGGCCTGCAGCGCTGTGACCCCAGGGCACACGCATGGCCTCCCACTGCATGCACAGCATCGCGCTGCACACGCAGTGTCCCACTGCATGCCAGCACCCACGTGGCACAGCTGTGCACCAGCACCCATCCAGCACACCAGCACCCATTTGACCCACCAGCATCCATCCAGCACACACCAGCACCGGCCAGCATCCATCTGACCCATAAGCACCCGTCCAGCACACTGGCACACATCTGGCCCACCAGCACCCATCCAGCACACCAGCACCCATCTGACCCATCAGCACCCATCCAGCACCCTAGCATCTCCCAGCACACCAGCACTCGAGTGGCAGGGTGCCGATGCAGCACCCCACAGCATCCCCACGGCACCCCCTTGCCCCCTCCACACCCCACGGCACCCTCATGAGTGGGGCAGGCAGGGGGGTTCTGCCCTGCTCCACGCCGTGGGATCTGGGGGGAACAAGGGGACAACCTGGGCTTCCTCCCCATGGCCACAGGGGCTGTGGGAGGACCAGGGGCCCACCGATGACCATGAATCCCCATTGGTGACCCTGGCCCATGACTGCTGGGGCGGCAGGGGGCCAGGGGCTTGGGGCCAGCAGGGGATTAGGTGGGTCGGGGTCTGCCTGAGCCCCTGATCACGCTGAGCACCCAGCCTAGGTGCCCAGGCACCCATGCCAGTCTGCATGGTGATGCAAAGCCGGAGGTGGCAGAGCCGGCATCACCTGTGGGCTCTCATCTCCTGGATTGTCCCTCAAATCCCCCCCTGCCACGCCAGATGGTGGGCGTTCCCTGCCATGGCGAGGGGGTGGGGATTCTCAGGTGGCTAGTATGGGGTTGAGCACCCCCCTGCCCATCCCACACTGGTGTTGCACCCATCAAGGCAAGAAGGGGCTTTTTTAGGGGACACCCTCCTGCACCCCAGCATCACACTCTGAGACTTCGCTCCTGCCACCGACTCAGGGCTCAGCACCAGGAGATGCCCAGCACAGACCCCCACGGGTGCACGGAGACCAGCTCTGCCCTGGGAAGCAGGGTGCAGGGCTGTGTCCTGTCCCGTTCCCCCCCAGCACTGTGGGACCCCCAGCTGCCACCACCTCAGTGGCTCAGCCAGCAGTGCCATGCCCGGGGAGGCTGTGGGCAGTTGATGACACCAGCTTGGTGACGCCAGCCGGGTGACGCCAGCCCGGCTTTACATCCCTCCTGTGAGCCGGAAAAATCCCTCCTTTGGAGTTTATTAACTCATTTTCAGAGCCCAGCCCCGCCGGCTGCCGGAGTGGGAGCTAACTAGGTCAGGCGTGCGCCTCTGCCGCCGGCCAGCGTGGCCACGCTGGGAGCCACCCGCCCACCAGCCAGCCAGGGGACACGGGGGGACACGGGGGGGGCCCCGCAGACAGTCCCGTCCCCCCGCCATCCCTGGGGGCTGACGCACAGGCGGGGGCCGTGTGTGTAGGCAGCCACGTGCAGCCCCCCGCCGTGTGAGCACACGCCTTCCCACGCGTGTGTGCACGGCCGCGCGGCCGGTGCAGGCTCATGCACGCGTGTGCCCCTCCTACAGATGGGGAAACTGAGGCACGGGGATGTGGGAAGGTGGTAAATGGTGCTTCAAAGGCACCCAGCCCCAGGGTGGCCTCGGGGTGCCCCTGTCCCGGGGGATCCTGCCCCTGCCGCTCCCCAGCCTTGCCCTGTAATAATATCAATTAGCGAGGCACAGATCAGCTTTAATGAGCGGCGTCCAGCAGCTCAGCCGCCCTCTGCCCCCGCTAATGCGCTGCCTCTTGCGAAGCAGCTCCGTGGTCCAGATCCCCCCACCCAGCACCAGGACCCCTGTGCCGGGGCTGAGCTGGGGCTGGAGGGGGGGGGACATCAGCGTGGGAAATGCTAAGCTGGCAAAAGTGCTTGGAGGGTGGGAGGGGGGTCTGGTGTAGGACAGGGGGTGGGGGTCCGGCCTGCTGGTGATGGACACCCACTCAGCATCAGGTTGTTGAAGGGCATCTCCCCATGCATGGGGGGAGCCAGGATCTGTCCCTGTCCCCAACCCTGTCCTTGTCCCCATCCCCTTCCCCTTCCCTGTCCCTGTCCCAATCCCCACCCGCCTCTTAACCCCATCTTTATCCCTCTCCCTATCCCGGTCACCACCCCCCTCCCCATCCCCATTCCATCTGCATCGCTGTCCCTGTCCTGTCCCTGTCCCCATCCCTGTCCCCACCCCACCGCAGCTGACCGGGGAAGGTGGGAGCGTGGTGCACAGAGGCAAGGTGGGCTCTGTGGGCGATGGACATGGGTGACATTCCCAGGTGGAAATGTCAGGAGCACATCGCTGTGCTCAGCCCCAGCCCTCGGAGCTGCCGCTGCTCCTCAAAACATGCGGCAGCCCCCCAGTGCCATGGGGGCCACCCTGGGTGTCCCCGGTGCCACAGCCCCACAGCGGCTGCTCAAGCTTGGACCCTTCCCCATGGCCCCTGCCACGGCCCGTGCCCGTGCCCTTCCAGTGGTCACCTCCATGTCCCCCCTGCAGGTGTCTGGGTGGAAGGTGGCAGAGCGCAGCCACAGTCCTGCGGTTGTGACAGCTTGCCATCAGCCTGTCCCCTGGGCAGGCAGCGGGGCTGGAAACATGTGGGGGGTTGGAGGGAGGGAGGGATGGAAGGGTGGAGGGATGGAGCTGTGGAAGAATGGAGGGATGGAGGGGTGGAAGGGTGGAGGGATGGAGGAATGGAGGGATGGATGGAGGGATGAAGGGATGGATGGAAGGATGGATGGAAGGAGGAATGGAGGAATGGAGGGATGGAGTGGTGGAAGGATGGAGGGACAGAGGAATGAAGGGATGGAGGGGTGGAATGATGGAGGGATGGAGGGAGGGATGGAGGGGTGGAATGATGGAGGCGCAGAAGGATGGAAGGATGGAGGGATGGAGGGGCAGAAGATGGAGGGAGGGATGGAGGGGCAGAAGTATGGAGGGAGGGATGGAGGGGCAGAAGTATGGAGGCATGGAGGGATGGAGGGAGGGATGTAGGCATGTAGGGGTGGGAGGATGGAGGGACAGAGGAATGGAGGGATGGAGGGGCGGAATGATGGAGGGGCAGAAGGATGGATGGAGGGAGGGATGGAGAGATGTAGCAGTGGAAGGATGGAGGGACCGAGGAATGGAGGATGGAGGGATGGATGGGAGGACAAATGGACAGATGGACAGATGGATGGACTCTGTGGGAATGCACAATACAGAACTTACCGCACAGACGGCACCTCTGGGAAGGGAGCGGGGTTACGGAGCCAGGGGAAGGTGGCCGGGCGCAAGGAAGGACAGACGGACAGGGCCCGCTTCACCAGCATGTCCGGGGCTCTGCGCTCCCAGAGCTCTCCTGGCCGGCGCCTTGTCCCACTGCTCCTGGTGCCGGTGGCACAGAGGTGGCCCCGTGCTGTGCCAGACCACACCGGGAGGCACTGAAGCCCTGGCACCACTGTGCCGGGATGGGAACAGGTTCGAGGAGTCAGCTGCTCAGGGTGGGTGCTCCCAGGTCACCTCAAATCCGATCCCAAGGGCTGCCTGGCCACAGCACAGCATCCAGCCCCTCTGCAGCCACTGACCCCATCCCACCACCGCCCCAAGCCCCATTTCGCTGCTCACCAGCCTCTTCCTCCACGCAGAGTGTCCCTGGGACAAACCCAGTGCTGGCCCCAGACCCCAGCTCAGCACTGCACCCAACCCACCCACCACCGTGGACCATTTCCCAACCCACCGGCAGCAGGATGGATCCAGACCCCCGAAATATATCTCAGCCCCTCCAAGATCGGCACTTCCATGCTGGCGCCGAGGGCAGCAGAGCAGAATAAACCAGCTCCCGGTCACCACGGCGGGGCCTTCCTCCCACCTCTCCCTCCTCTGCCTCCTGAGCTGGGTCCTGCACAGCAGCGGGTGACCCCGGCACCCACGGGATGCTTGAGCTGATGAAGTGGGCTCAGGCAAGCTAACGAAGCAGGGCTGAGCCCGAGCTAACGAAGCGGGGCTCAGCCCATGTCCCCGCACGCCAAGGTCCTCCCTCCACCCTGGTGCCCTCGCTCGCTCTCCCCACGCCCCAGACCCACGGCGGCTTCGGGGATGGAGCCACCGGGGATGCCCAGGGTCCGCTGGCATCAGGGTATCCCCCGGAGCACTCCTGGCTCCTGCACCCCATTTCTGGGGGTCTGTGGAGGGCTGCAGTGGAGGAACTGGGGGGACTGACTGCCTGTTTGCCCGCAAACCCTAAATCACCGTGTCTTACCCCAAGCCGGTGTGGGGCACACGCACCTCCCACGTGCCTGGGCTTCAGTCCAGCCAGGGAGGTGACAAGTTTGGGGACAGGGTCAGGAGGTCCTGGGGTCCACTGCCCTCCAGTCACCGTCCCCCAGCCAGTTGGAGGGATGCAGTCGGGGTGCTCCCGGCATCACCCCACCGGCTCCCTGCCACTGAGGGTGGCATCCAGCCCACGCGGGGACATCGATGTCCCATCCCACGGGCCTCATGGGACACACGCCACGACCCCACGGACTCACCCGCAGCTCCCGGCCCCTCGGCAGCTGCCGCTGGCTCCGCTCAAACTTTACCACAAGTTGAGACAAAGGCAGTGGGTCCGGTCCCCTGTCCCCGCTGTCCCCAGACAGCCTGGTGCCACCAGGACTTAATGAGGGCATGAGGGCGGTGGGCTCAGGGGCTGCACACACACACACACACACACACACACACACACACACACACACACACTGCAGCTTAACCCTTCCCCTGCCGCTTGTCTCCATCCCATCTTTGGGGTAGCTGGGGATATTTTGGGGGGCTCCCTTGTGACCCTGGTGCTCCCTTAACCTGGTGTTGGCCTTGGGGGGTCCCAGCCACAGCCCCCCAGTGTTCCCCACCGTGTAATATTCTTGGGAAGGATGTGGATGCCCCCAAGCATATTCATCTCCCAAGCCATGCAGAGTGGAGTGGCCATGGTCCCTGTCCCATCATGTCCCTCTGCAGCACCCCATGGCCACAGGGCACCCCCCAGCCCTAGGAAGGAGGGTCCCTGCTAGGAAGGAGGGACCCCCAGCCCCAGGTCTCACCCGGTGCCCCATGGCACAGAGGACCCCCAGAAGGGCTGGAGCCAGCAGGCAAAGGGGAGAGCTGACTTCAGTCTCTGGCTGGCCGCTCCAATGGTGTCCCCATCCTGGTACCCCGGGACCAGGGAACCCCTGGCAGCAGCAGTGCTGCTGGGCCATGTGTGGGATGGCCTGGTGTGTCCTGCTGGGCTGGAACTAGCCTCCTGCCCACAGTGGGCCACTCTCCCCTCCACTCATCCCTGTCCAACCATCCCCACCCTGTTGGGCTCCCTCCTACACCTCTTCCTACCCGACCCATCTTCCCCCACCTACTCCTTCCATTCTGATACACCCGCCCACCCATCCATCCGCTCAGCCATCCACCTTCCCTGTCTCTCCAGCCACCCCATCCCTCTGCCCTTCTGTCTTCTCCACCCATCCATCCATCCATCCATCCATCCCTCCATCCATCCATCCATCCATCCATCCATCCATCCATCCATCCATCCATCTATCCAACTTCTCAGCCATCCAGCTCTTCATCTTCTCCATCTTCTCCATCCATCTGCCTCTTCACCTCCATCCATCCTTCTATCCATCCATCCACACCCATCTGCCTGCCTGTCTTCTGCCTCCATCCACTCAGCCATCCACCCCTCTATCCTTTTTATCTATCCACCCCTCCACCTTCTCCATTCATCAGTCCATCTGTCCATGCCTCTATCCCTCCATCTTCTCCATCCATCCGCCCATCCATCTGCCTGTCCATCCCTCCATCTTCTCCATCCGTCTACCCATTCCTCTGTCCCTCCACCTTCTTCACCTTCTCTGTCTATCCGTAAATCCCTCTACTGCTCCATATTCTCCATCCGTCTGTCCATCCCTCTATCTCTCTGCCTTCTCCATCCGTTTGTCCATCCCTCCACTCCTCCACCCCTCCACCCATCCGTCCATCCACCTACCCCTCTAACCCTGGCACTTTCCCCAACTGTCTGTCCTTGCCATTCACCCTCCCCTTGGTCCCCTCCGTCCTCTGTCCCCCCGCCTGTCCCCCCATCCCCCAATTCCCCCCACCGCCCTCATCCCTCCCCGCCCCCAGCCCCTGCATGGGAGCACTGCCGGGGCACGGCAGCTATCACCCGCTGTCACCCACAGTGGGGGCCGCGGCGCCCGGGGGGGGGCTCAGCTGCCTCTGCCACTCGCTGTGCGGATGGGAGCTGACAGCTGCCCCCGCTCAGGAGCGATGCGCTAACGGGGGGAAGGGGTCTCCTCTCGTGGTGAGGGGGCCTGAGTCGCTGGCCCTGGCCCCCCACGCCAGGGGCTGGGGGCAGAGGGGGACCCCGGTGTTACAGTGGCTCCTGGCCCGCAGACCTGTTCTCCGGCACCAGGATGAGGGTGATGGCTGAGGGGGTTGGGGGGGGGACCCCCGCGCTGGGGCTGGTCCCCGTGGGAGCCCCCTTTTGGTCTGATCCAGATCCCACAGCGTGCCTGGGTGGGGTGTTGCGACGGAGGGAAGACACAGTCGCTCAATATGAGTGATCAGCAGACTTCGTTTATTGTCCCTTACAGTCACCTTTTATGCCTTGTTATAATTAGCTCATACATATTACAAAAGTTAAGCTCATTATTGGTTAGTTGCCTAAATACCAAGCCCGCCCCTAGTTTCTCTTCTGTAGTTTTCTGTTCCCACCTGCAACATTCTTTTCCCACCAAAATCTTCCTGTTATTGTGTAACAAGAACAGCCAAAGACAGTTATTTTTGCTTTACTTCAGATAAGCTGAGAGCGATGTGCATTGTTGTCCAGCCAGCTGGACTATGTCTATGTGACCCTTTTCAGCTAGTCAGTTATCCACAATTCCCCCGTTTTTATTTTGGGCGACATAGGCTTGGTTGACCATTTTCAATAACAGCATTTTAACACAGGAAAATACACAGCCAACTTATAAAATCTCAGTTCAGAAGTATAATTCCTGAAATACTTGAAAAATAAAGTTAGCTTGAAGCTTTAATTTAGATGCTCTTTCTGTTCCAGTGATATAAAAAGTTTAAAAAATTCAAAGGTAATTTTAAAGTTCTGAACATGGACTAATGCAAGCTCAAAACCCAAAAAGAAACCAAACTGATGTTTGACTAGGAATATTTGCAAATATTTTAGTGGAAAATCCCTGACCATTAACAATTTTCTGTCCAAATAACAACTGCCTTTATGCAACCAACCAGTCCATACATTTTCTGAAGAATTCCTCATTGATATCAAAGAATTAACAAAGGGAAAAAATTAGTTCTAAGCTATATACATTCATAAGTGGATTTTTCAATAGTTACATACAGATTTACACACTAAGCCATAATGGCTTGTAGGTGATACACACAAGAAGAGTACGTTGCTTATCTGTCTGAATGTCTATGCTAAATTTGACAACTATGCCACAAGCCAAGCCTACATGGGTGCTGTGTTATGCACGTTCCTTAACAAACAGAAGTATAATAGGTAAATTCCCAAGATCTAGTCCCCAACCTAATTATATTATTTTGTAGCCAATTAAGGAAAATAACACAAATGTGCATATCTACATGTGCACACACCTTTTAGTTCAGAACCAATCTGTGATATAAGGCCTTAGCCTTATGGCATCATCAAATCTTAACGAGTACAGTAATTAAAAATGCAGTCTTACTGTAAGTGCGATTTATGCTGACATTCCCTCAAATGCTACACGTGAGTATTTCTCACTCAACTGCCTCAAGGTAAAATAGTAGTATTCGTTAATATGTATTAAAAAATCATTAATTCTCTACAATAGCAGTTGACTTCCATAACACTATGTAAGCAAAAGAGGCCTAAGATGGGTTTTCTGAATACTAACAATTTATTTTAGACTGTCTAAACTCAGGTCTTGAAAGATTTCACTCTGCCAGACATAGAAACACTGTTGCACTCCAGTTGTGATATCCCTTTTCCCAAGTTGTCACATGCACATCTCGCTCAAGCAACATTATTGTCAAAGTTTCTCTCTGCTACATAAAAGCATGTTGCACTTGTAGATATAAAAGACAGCACGCTTACTTAGATTATTACCTTATTACCTCATAACTCTTAGTATACCTTGTATCTCTGATTTCATCACTTCAAAAATTCACCAGAAGCAGATAAAACCACAGCATCAGACTAAACTACACCTTAACTGCTGATTCAAATAAAGGCATTCTCTTCAGATATGCCTAATGCTTACAAATAGTGTTGGCTGGTTTTGATCAAGAAACTATTATTACAATAACGATCAAAAATAATAATCCCGTTTGCAAAATGCCCTTAAGCCAGCCTCCTAGTCCCAACCAATTTCCACATTCAGAATACAGCATAAATACAGAATACAGAATAAATTATCTCCATCAAGGCAAAAAGGTTTCTCTTTAAGCACAGAGATGTTTGCTAGTTCAAGGCAGAAACCCATTTCTTGTAGGGGACATCTGAAGCACTTTTTTTGGTGGGTTTGTACTCAATTCCGTATTTTTCCTTCAGAAGCTTAAGCTGTTCCTCTTGTTTCAGGAGTGTTTCCAACTCTGATTTGTCGAATAGGTCCGTATTTCCCAAAAATATCATACATTTCCTCCGCTGTGATTTCATACGGCAGGTTCCGAATATAAAGGATCCGATTGACCTCTGGGGGCAGCCAGATGTCAGCTCGCTTGGCCGCTTGCATCGCCATGGCGCCGATCGGAGGGGGGGGGGTGTGGGGGGGTGCCGCCTCGGAGAGAAACCGCGGCCGGGAAGGGGCCTGCCGGGCTGCGCGCCGCTCGCCGCTGCCGCGGGGGACCCGGATGCTATCCCATACGCTAATAACCCGGGTAATGCCTTGTTACAATCTATGTCCTGAACGCTCCGCTTTTCTAAAAAGCATATGAGCGAATCGTACGTCGCTTGTCTCTCCATACCTTCGTCAGCGCTGTTGCAGCCTTTGCGAGACTTCGGCGACGCGTGGCCGGCGGGACCCTCTGTAGGTGCTCCCGGTCGCGGGGACTGTGCCCTTCCGCCTCCTGCGCTGCTTTCGGCACCGGTACCCGAATCTCCGTCGAACCGTGGCTCGCAGGTTCAGCCCTCTCTAGGGTCCCTGTTCGGGCGCCATTTGCTGCGACGGAGGGAAGACACAGTCGCTCAATATGAGTGATCAGCAGACTTCGTTTATTGTCCCTTACAGTCACCTTTTATGCCTTGTTATAATTAGCTCATACATATTACAAAAGTTAAGCTCATTATTGGTTAGTTGCCTAAATACCAAGCCCGCCCCTAGTTTCTCTTCTGTAGTTTTCTGTTCCCACCTGTAACCTTCTTTTCCCACCGAAATCTTCCTGTTACTGTGTAACAAGAACAGCCAAGGACAGTGTATTTTTGCTTTACTTCAGATAAGCTGAGAGCGATGTGCATTTTTGTCCAGCCAGCTGGACTATGTCTATGTGACCCTTTTCAGCTAGTCAGTTATCCACAGTGGGGGGCTGTGTGCGTGGGGCTGTGTTCCGGGGGGGGCGGGGGGGAGCTTTGCGTCTGCGTGGGGCTCTGTGTGTGTGTGTGTGTGTGTGACACTGTGTGTGCGTGGGGCTGTGTGTGTGCGTGTGTGAGAGAGAGAGACACTGTGCGTGTGTGTGGGGCTGTGTGTGTGGTGGGGGGGGCTCTGTGTGTGCGTGTGTGACTGTGTGTGTGCGTGGGGCTCTGTGTGTGTGTGTGAGAGAGAGACTGTGCGTGTGCGTGGGGCTGTGTGTGTGTGCGTGGGGCTGTGTGTGTGTGTGTGTGAGAGAGAGACTGTGCATGTGCGTGGGGCTGTGTGTGTGTGTGGGGCTCTGTGTGTGTGTGTGTGTGTGTGTGTGTGAGAGAGAGACTGTGCGTGTGCGTGGGGCTGTGTGTGTGGCGGGGGGGGGCTCTGTGTGTGTGTGTGTGTGTGTGTGTGTGACTGTGCGTGTACGTGGGGCTGTGTCCCGGGGACGGGGGGGGGGCTGTGCGTGTGCGTGGAGCTGTGTCCCGCGTGGGCACTCAGGGCTGCGTCCTGCGTGGTCCGGTGTGACACGCTTGACCCCCGTAGCCCCCGGATATCGGGCCCTCGTCCCCTGTCCCCGTTCCACGGGCGCCGGGGCTCGGTGCGGGGAGGGCGGGGGTTGGCGGGGCGGCAGAGGGACCCGGGGCGCGTAGGGCCAGGGGTGGGGCCAAGGCGGGGAAGGGGCGCGGCCACGGGCGAGGCCTGGCACGGCACCGATGGCGACTGTCTTCGGCGGCGTGGAGGGGTGAGGGGCCGCCCACGGGTGGGGGGTCCCCCCGGGGCTCTGCATCCCGTGTCCCCAGACCCCCGGCTATCCCCAGACCGGGGGGGGAGCTGCAGCCGGACTCCCCCTCCCCGAGCCCCCCCTGCCCCCCCGGGTCCCCCCAGCCTGGAAGGGGGGAGTCGGGGCGGGGGGGGCAGGGACCCAGTTCAGTGGGGCAGGATGGGAGCTCAGCAGCCCCCACCCCAGGACCCCCCATCTTGATCGCAGCACCCCCGAAGGCTGGGTTAGGGGCTGCAGTGGGTCCCCGGGGGGGTTGTAGAGCTGGGGTGTTGGGCTGAGCGAGGGTCCCCTGCACCCCCCTGCCCGCTTTGGGGGTGGGAGGCACACGGGGCAGTGGTGGCAGTGTGTCCCCTGGTCTCCCCGCAGAGGGGGCACCCACTCCAGGGTGGTGCTGGTCTCCGGAGATGGCCGGATCCTGGCCGAGGTGGAGGGACCCTGCACGAACCATTGGGTGAGCTGGGGGACATCCCCATACCCAGCCCGGAGGGGTGACACGGGCCGCGGGGAGGGCAGGATAAGGGGGAGGGGGCTGGCTGAGGTTGTCCTCGAGGTGCTTGGGTGGGATGAAGCCCCTGGAGAAGGTGCTGGGGTGTTGCCGGCAGCTCGAGGCCAGTGGCGAAGCTTTTTCTGCCATGTGGGACCCCCCAGGGATGGAGGGGTTGGGGGCTGGTTTCAGTGTGTGTCCCCCATCCCAGCTCATCGGCTCCGAGAAGTGCCTGGAGAGGATCGAGCGGATGGTCCGTGAGGCCAAGAGCAAAGCTGGCATCGACCCCCACATCCCCCTCCGCTCGCTGGTGAGCCTCCTGTCTCCCCCACCGCACTCCCCTGGGACCAGCATCCTCCCCAGGGATGCTGCGGCTCCGTGTGTCCCCCCTGGCGGTGACAGGGAACCCCGGCGTGGGGCAGGGGCTGTCCCTCAGCGGCGGTGACCAGAAGGATGCCATCGCCAAGCTGGTGGAGGAGCTGCGCCGGCGCTTCCCCGACCTCAGCCAGAGCTACTGCATCACCACTGATGCCGTTGGGGCCATGGCCACCGCCACCGACCGCGGTAAGGGACAGCCAGCCCCAGGGCGATGGCAAAGGGGACGTCCAGGTGTAGGGCAGGGTGGTGACAGCATGTGTCCCCCTCTCCTCCACCGGCTCTGACCCCGCAGGTGGCATCGTCCTGATCTCAGGTACTGGCTCCAACTGCAAACTCATCAACCCCGACGGCTCAGAGACGGGCTGCGGTGGCTGGGGACACATGATGGGTGATGAAGGCTCAGGTGAGGCTGGGGGGTGTGAGGCGGGGGGGGGCACCGGGGGGGGTCTCAGCCAGCTCCACCTTCCCTCCGCAGCATACTGGATCGCGCACCAGGCTGTGAAGATGGTGTTCGACTGCATGGACAACCTGGAGGTGCCACCCCACGATGTCAGCTACATCAAGCAGGCCATGTTTGACTACTTCCAGGTGCTGCTGGGAGTGGTCCTTGGGGGGCGGGGGGGCTCTAGGCTGCACACCGGGGTTGGGGGGTCTGGGTGATACTGCAGGCTGCATGCTGGGGTGGTGGGGTCCCAGGGCTCTGGGCAGGACAGTGGGGTCCCGGGGGCTCTGGGTGGGACATTGGGGTCCCAGGGGCTCTGGGTGGACATTGGGGTCCTGGAGGCTCAGGGGTGGGATGATGGGTCCCAGGGGCTCTGGACTGGGCCACTGGCATCCCAGGGGCTCCAGGCTGGGACGATGCGGTCCCAGGGGCTCCAGGTGGAATGGTGGGTTCCTGGGGGCTCTGGGCTGGGACATTGGGGTCCTGGGGGCTCTGGATAGGATGGTGGGGTCCCGAGGGGTCCCGGTGCTGACAGCTGGGATGTGGGGCTCACCAGTGGGTTTCCCCACCGCTCCCGGCATTGCAGGTCTCTGACAGGATGGGCCTTCTGACACATCTCTACCGCACCTTCGAGAAGTCCAAGTTTGCAGGATTTTGCCAGAAGCTGGCGGAGGGTAGGGAAGCCCCTTCCCCAGGGGAGCACAGGTGGAAGGGGCCGGATGGGGCATCCCACCCTTGGTCCCCGCCTGGCGACTTTCACCCTCACTGGCACAGCTCCCCAGACCCCATCTCTGCCCTGTGCACCCTCCATCCTCATCACTCCCCCCACGCAGCCCAGCCTGGCTTGTGGTAGCTGGGTGCAAGCCCCGGGGGGTGCAGGGGGGGTCCCAGGCCCCTGTCCCACCCCCCCGCCCCACAGGTGCCCAGGCTGGGGACCCACTGTGCTGCCACATCTTTGACAAAGCTGGCGAGGTCCTGGCTCGCCATGTCGTTGCCGTGCTGCCCAAAATTGACACGGTGAGAGCCGACGGGGATGGGGATGTGGCAGGTTGGGGGGGTCCCGGAGCCACCTCTCACCCACTGCCCCCTCCCAGAGCCTGTTCCTGGGGGAGCTGGGGCTGCCCATCATCTGTGTGGGCTCTGTCTGGAACAGCTGGGAGAGGATGCAGGCAGGTGAGTAGAGGGATGGGGGCTGCTGGCAGGGGGTGTCCTGCAGTCCCCTGTAACCCCAACCCTGCATGTCCCCCCGCCAGGGTTCATCCGCATCCTGGCACAGGCGCGGGGGGAGGCCCCCAGCCACTTCTCCCGGTTCAGCCTCCTGAAGCTGAAGCGTTCCTCAGCACTGGGGGGGGCCCGCTTGGGCGCCAGGAGCATCGACCAGGCTCTGCCCTTGGACTTCACCGGCAACGTGGATGTCTTCTACACCCATGTCTTCTAGTCATAGCCCCCCCTCCGGGACAGAGAGACTCTCTGCATGTGGCGGCGGGGGTTTGGACACACATGTTTTGTAATTTTGCAATAAAAAGGTTGCACTGCTCGAAGGGAAACGGGCTGGGTGCCAGTGTGAGGGGCTCGGCCATCACAGGGGGAGGAACCAGCCCTGGCATGGCCCTGAGCTGTGGTGGAGCGGCTGGAAAGGATTGAAAATGGACCTGGCAGGTTCCTGTTCGGTGCCCGAGGAGGACAGGCAGCGGCTGCCACAGCCCCGGCATCCTGCCCATGCCTGTGGCACAAGCAGGGAGAGGGTCCTGGTGCTCAGGGGGCAGCCGGGCCCCAGCAGAACGGGAGAGGGGAGCTGCTGGGGAGGATGAGTAAGAGGAAAGAGGGCGCCTTTGGGCTTGAATACCCAGGGTGCACAAAGGCAGTGAGGTGCAGGGACTAGAGCGATGATGGGGTGAAAGGAGTGATGCTGGCGTTTGGCAAGCAGCAGGAAGGACTCGGTGCTGCTGGGTGCTAACAGCAAACAGCAGTCCTGGCAAAGGGGAAGGCTGGGGCTGGGCTGGTCTTCATTTAAAAAGAAAAGAAAAGAAAAAAGAAAAAAAAAAAAAAAAGAGAACCCCCTTTGTGTTTCTTTTTGTTTGAAATAAACAGCGAGGGGCTGTGCGCAACCTGAAGCACAAACCCAAAGGCTGACTCTTCCTGGAAGGAATCACTGGGATGGGAAGCACTGGGACAGGTAAAGTGGAGCCGATCCTGCAGGGTCACCCAGCCACGCCGGGCTGCTCTGTGCCTGGCTCCATGTCCCAGCAAGGCTCTTCCTCAACCAATGTCCTCATTCAGCAGCAGGATGAATCTGTGTCCAGCTGGGGAAAGAAGCAGCAGCAGCAGCCTCCATCCAGGGCATCGATGCTGGGAATTGTCTCCTCTGGCCTGCAACATTTTTTTTTTTTAGTTTTATTTTCTCAGTGCCAAGGTCCTGACCACACATAAACTGGAGCTGTTTCTTCCTCCAGCTATTTCAGGCTCTGCCCAGCAGAGCCCCAGCCTTTGGCAGAGGATGCTGGAAGCCAGCACTCCCACGGCCCCACAGCTGGGAAGGAGGTAAATCCTCTAGGAACTTCAAACCACCTCTGACCTTGGTTGAAGCAAAGAAAATCAGAGGCACACACCCAAACCTCATGTGCAGGGATCTCTGCTTGCACGGCAGGGAGCCTCCTGCCAGGACCAAGTCATCAGGTGGGGCTGGTGTTGAATGGAGACCTTACTCCTTCTCCAGGCAAGGCTTCTGCACCACTCAGTTCCAAAAAAAGTTTATTTTTAATAATGCATTGTCTGAAATTTACAGCATGTCAGAGGGTGGGTTTGGGTTTGGGTTTTGGTTTTTTTAGTAAGAAATCAAATAGAAACCAGAGAAAGGGATGGGGGAAAACTGCACTACCACTACAAAAGAAGTTTGCTCAGCATACAGCCGCCCTTCCCCACACCCTGGGTTATGTCCTGCAAAGCCCCAGGCACAGCCTGAGCTCCAGCCACATAGCGGACGGAGCCTCCGACAGCTGGAAGCAACCGTGCAGGTGCTGAAGGCACAGGTTGTACCGGACAACAGGAGAACTCAACCCAAACCAACCCACCCCCTCTGGGCAGCAGTATTTAAGATGGGCACCTATTCAGAAAGAAATCTTCAACAGGTTGCCAGCTCCAGCTGCGGTAGCATCAGGGTTCAGCGCTGGTTTTAAGACGGGAGATCTGGTGAAGTACGGAGCGCACTGTACGGCAAGCAGCTGAGAAATCAGCTCAAACCTCCCTCAGTGTTTGTGGTCCACAGACCCCGGGCCCTCCTGCTGGGCTCACTGATGGGCTCCAGCGGCAGAAGTTGCGGCCACTGGCTTCGCTGTGCTGAGCTAATGGAGTCAGACCATTGAGTGGCCATTAGCTTCCATCTCTGCAAACCCCTCAGGGATCTGTAATCCCACTCCATTAACTACTCCATTTAAGTAAAAGGAATACTGGAAGTAACAGTACCCGGGAGGTGAGATTTACACGGATGAGCAAAAGCTCCCATCCACGTTACTAAAGCCAGTAACTATTTTAATCGTTAGGCTGCGCCCCTCACCGAGACGCTCCTGCTTTCTCTGGGTTCAGATTTCTGATGCTGGCTCTCCAAAGGAGCCCATGGAAGCACAGGACTTTAAATACTAGATACCAGAAGCGCCCAGGGCTGTGGTTTAGAGCGCTGAAGCCCAGCCAGCTCCTGCCAATGGGGAAGGAGGTCCTCAAGAGCAAGTTCACCCTATGAAGGCACAGATCCTGCCCACAGCCACTCCAGTGGCTCTGCCTGGAATGCCACCCCCCACCAGAGCCTCGGCAAAGGGGACTGTGGGGACCAGCACAAAGACACTGCTCGTCACCTCCCAAAAACACCCTTCTCAGTCTAAGTCTTCGGGTGCTCCTCAGGGGTCAGACTCATCTTGACAGAGGATCCCTCTCCTCTCCCAGGGAGGCTGCTTGACACCAACTCCTTATCACTCCACTCTGCTGAGAATGACTCTATTCAGTTTTGCTTGGATTTATTTAAATGAGAAATGAAGGTACAGATGCTTCAGAGCCGTAGCACATAGTGCTGGATAAGTTCAAGAGTTGGGGGTGGGGGTGGGGTGTAAAAATTCTTTAAGGAGAAAACGTGTTTTGTAGGAGCAGCCCTCCCCTTGGGATGGATGGCTGGGATGATGTCTGATGAGTCTGGTCTCCCCTAAGAGCTCCTGCAACCGATTAAGCAGGCAGGACTCTATCTACCAGAACAGAAGCATATGAGTTAGTGTTCAGCACCTATCAGAGAGCTGGGCAGGCTGCTGCTTGGAGGAATTTAGGGTTTACAGTCTTGTTACACTTCACCTTTCCTTTAGTGAAAGAAATCCTGTTTAACAGAAACAAGGAAAGCCAGTGCAGCTCCTGGCCCAGGCTTGCTGCCTCTGGGGAGGGAGCAGGCAGGCAGGGGGATCCCTACAAATCCTACTTAAACAAGAAAACATGACTTTTCCACTAGCAGGCTTGAAGCACACATTGAAACGGGCCTCTGAAGCAGGGGGAGTGCTGGACTTCAAGACAGACCTAAGGGCCACAAGTCCTAGAAAGCAAAAACTGCCAAAAAAAGGTGACAGACAATACAAAGGAAGAGTTTAAAAGACACAAATAAAGAAGAAGGAAAAAAAAAAAAAAGGTACTTGAAGCGTAGAGCAAGATTTCGCCACATTGCAGCAACTCTGTTACAGCACAGAGTCCAGCTGGGGGCTGATCCCCTCCCTCCTTCCCCCCCGCCACCTTCCCCCAGAGTAGGGGCACAGTCTTTCCAAAGCCTGCCTTGATGGTCAGTACTTCACGCCGGGTACAAACTCCTTGGCATCTGGATTCAAGGTGCTTTTGCTCTGGAAGAGAAGAGGGAAGGGGTGTGTGTGTGTGTGCACCCATCAGCAGTCCAGATGCTGGCACCTCCCCAGCAAGCATCGCCCCACAGACCCACGCCCCGAAGGAGCCCCGTCCTGACAGCCACTTGCCAAGGAGGATGGAGGCTGTTCACATGTGCAAAGCATCTGCCCTGGCCCTCGTGTCCTTGCAGGCACCCAAGATGGTGTTGAACAAGTGCTGGCTCAAAAGTATCTGCTCCCAGACTGTTTTTTTTTGGGGGGGGAAACACAAGAGAATCTGCCGTTTCTGTCTCTCCCTGTTCTTGCGTCAACACAGGGCTGCTGGTGGATGTGCTGTGAGGTGCAAGCGGCTGTTTTATCCCCCTCCACGGTACAGCAGGGAGGTAAAGCAGCTCAGTCTGAGCATGGTCAGCAACGCTGGGCCAGAACAATCCCCGTTGTGCTGGTCCATACAGCCCTGCAGCACGCTCCTGCCTTCAGGGATGAAAACAGGCATTGCCTTAACACTGCTGCTCTTCCAGCCACCCTGCAGGTTTTCACCCCTCTAAATCAATCTATACAAGCTTGGGGCGCTCAGCACCCCTGCAGCAGGCCTGGGTACTCCTCCTGTACCTCACCAGCCTGCCATGACATTCCAGCTCTGTCCAAAACAGCAAGAAAGGTCCCAGCTTGCTCTGGGAACCAGAGCCCAGCTCACATGCAAGTGGCAGCCCCACCCACGACTTCCGGAGACAAAGTTCTGCAAAGCTGGCTATTTCTCTTTATGATATGCAGCTTAAACAAAATCCTTGCTGAAAACTCCAATGCATCGTCACCGGTGTGTTGTCACCAGTTCTCGCATCGACACCCCACTGCCACTCAGGAACCCCGCCAAGGAAATCCACCCCCCTTCCCAGGACAGGACTGTCTGCTCTTCACCTGGCCTTGCAGCACATCCTCCCGAAGTCCTTACCAGAATGTCCTCTGAACTGTGGCCATCGCCAACGGAGAGCCCGTTGAGCTGCTGCTGCAGCTGCCCCATGCCCTGGGGCAGGTCACGCGATGGAATGAACCAGTCCTGGTCTTCTTCCTCCAGCATCTCCTGGAAACAGCGGTCAAGAAACTCCTGCTCCTGCAGCTCCTCCTCCACCTGTCCAAAGAGACCCGTTAGTCACAGGCACACCGACACATCTTGGGTGTTTTCCATGCACTGTCCCCACCTGGTAAAAGAGTCTGCAATGTGCCTACCTCACCTTGGCATCTGCCTATGCCTCAGAAACATCACATGACAGCCAGAGCTGTATTTTAAACCTAAATGAACACGGCTTTGTTGACTTGCCTGTAGCCAGCCCCAGGCAGCGCAAGAGCACAGAAGCCGGCACCTTTTGAGTGGAGCAAAGCCGCACTCAGACATCGCTTCCCGGCCGCTGCAGACTGCCAGGGAGATGCAGTCTGCAAGCACATGTCACCAGGTGAATCCAGAAGGGAACAGGATAAGATTTAGGGGATATCCAGATGCATCAACACATGCATGGGATTTCAGGCTGCCAGGCTCTAGCAGAGCTTGCTGCAAAACCGATGGGATGGCCAATATAAAAATCACAGCTGGGAAACAGTACTAGAGGTGTGTGGTGTTGTGCAGATCCCCTGCTATGGAGCAATGCTGTAGCTCTGCCAGCCTTTCTTGCTTCCCGTGCTTCTCTGGTTCATTAAACCGGCTCTGCTCAGCCTCCTTGGCAGACCGCTGCTCTGCAAGCACTGACGCAGGGCGGCAGTCGGCTCCTGTTAAGTGCACCATGGATGACGCCATCTTCGCTGCAAGAAAACTCCCAAGGCCGAGGAAAGCCACGGGACCTGGCTTGGGCTTCCAGAGCTGCTCATGCAGGGGTGTGCAAGCAAATCGAAGCAGGAGAGACAGGCAGGAGGGGGTCTGGGGGTCCCATCCTTAACCTCAAGTGGGCCTGTACCACCACTGGGTTGCATTAACCAGTTGCTGCCATCTTCCAAGCTGGTTTTCTCTGGATGCTGACTCAAGCAAAGCAAGCAAGGCAGGGAGCTGGGCAGCTGCTGGCCGCCTGCTAAACAGGCACGTGGTTGCCAGAAAATGAGCAGATGGGGCGACAGCCAGAAAACAGCATGACTGAGCAGCTGTTACTGAGTCCAAGAGGGCTGAGTGAATCCATGAACTGCAAAACACTCTGAAAAGCTTAAAAACACTTCTATTTTACAAGAAACCTGAAACTACAATCAAAGCTGTCTTCCCGGGAGAGGGGGATGAAGAGGAGCTCTGCAACCCACCATGCTGGTGCTACAGCCCCTGACCTGCAAATGGCAGTGGGCTCCTGGGGTCCCTCTGCCCCACCATGGAGTTTACAGAGACTGTTTGTCACAAACAGCTTGTGAAGGTAAACCTGGTAAACCCACAGTGCTAACAACTTCCAGGTTATTCACAGCCAGTCCCTGTTACACTTTAAATCACAGCTGGGAAAACTCCTTGCGAGGACTGTTAAAAGCTCTCTCACAGCAACCAAACCTTGGACCCTGTCTCTAGCCTCAGCTAATGGAGAGCTTCTTGCCACTAGCCTTGGAAACTGGGTCTGGCCAGGGGAAAATTCCCTTTACTACCAGCAAAACATGCCATTGCTATCCTCAGCTGGGTTTCCAGAGGCTGTCCTTGAAACTACATGCTGGCACTAGCACATGAAAACAGGATATTAAAAGAAAAACACCTCAGGACCTCTGGCTCGCACTGGCAGGAGATAACGACTACCCTGGGATCCTGTACTTCTACTGGACACCGATGGAGCAAGCCCAGAGCCTTGTGCATCTTGCAACATTCAAACCCAGGTGAATATTCCCTCTCCTCTGAGTCTCGGCACTGCTGGCTGTACTCTAACTGCAGCCCAGCAGCACCTTGTTCCCCTTCCCACACCAAAGCCTTTATGATGCATGCAACAGGCCATTGGGCCCAATGCCAGCACTAGCTGCCAGCTGAGGATGTGGTGACAACATCGATCCTGGACCAGGGAATAGGGAGGGAGAGATCCTGGACATGCTCACACCTGTACCTGCCTGCTACCCCTCTAGCCAGAAACCATCAACTCCTTTGGACTGCATTGTGACAGCCTGAACCAGGAGAGAAAGGGTTTAGTATTTTCTCAGGGCTCTTCTTGAGCTTCCTATGGTATTTAATGCAGTTCTGTCACCTCCTGCCCTAGGTCCTTCTGCACCAACCTCACCTGCTGCCAGCAGAGTTTCTTCTCACCACAACAGCCCACCACTCCCTTTTTGCCCTCTGGGACATGCTGGCTCCGTGGGAAAAGGAATGTCGCTAGCATAAATAGGGGAGGACCATGCCAAGAAACTCATGGGTTTCTGAAAACACCTGCCTGCTCTCCTTGCTCAGGGCCTGGATGGCAGAAAACCTTTGTGGAGGAGACAAGGAAGCAGCATGGCTTCAGAAAGCTGAGGAAGAAGGAAGAGCCAGTGGGTCTGGAAGAGGATTCAGCCCCAGATCTTACAGCAGCCCCAAGCCACTGGGGTGTTAAAGAAAATGTATTTTGAATTAAGAACTTTAAAGTGCTGAAGCTGCTAAATGGCAGAACCAGGCCTCATTCCCTGTATAGCCCTAATCCAAGGCTGGTTTAAAACTTAGTCAAGATAATCAGTAGGAGAATAGAGAAACAATAGATGATCAATTGCATACACAGGTGCTCTCAGAAACACAGGTGTTTCTACGAAAAAAATCAGCTTACGTGAATAGGAATTGCTTGTTCAAAACTAAGTCTGCTTGAAGGATTGTGTGAGTTAAAGCAGACAGAGACTGGAACCGATTAGATGAATCAACGGGGACAGAGTCAGGTGATGGATTCGCAGAACTGACAAGACCAAAGGAAACTTCAGATATTGACTAACGATTTGGTAAGTGTATATAAGCTGTGCTGTATCCCTTTGTTCTCTGCCGCTCACTGAGGTGGTGGCCCAGCTCTGAGTTGTGATTAAAGCAAGCCTAAGGGTACCCACATCTCTGTGAATTTCTCCTTTAACATGAGGCACAGATGGAAAGCCTGCAGAAGCCACCATCGCCACTGAAAGGGACTTGCCTGCTGTTGTCCCCCACTGTGGCCCCATCACTGCCATCTCATCCTTTCCTGGGGGCACTCAGAAGCAACTCCAGCCAGGGAGCACAATAGAGCAGCTGAAAGGCATGAGGTATGGCATCCTAAGCCGAGCCCCACAAGATCCCATGCCAGCCCAAGGACGCTCCTTCCAGGAGTGCTGCCTTCTGACTGACAAAGATCCCGGTGCAGGATAGCTCTTCCTACCCTGGCTGGTGCCCCACCAGCAGACACAGGGATTTCAAAGCCCTCGAAGAGTGACTCCAGCTTCTGAACGAACCATTTTCCCCCTAGTAGCATTTCACCAGAAGCTGGACGAAGGGCTGAGCTCCCAGGGCATCGCTAAGGGTTTGGAAGTGCAGGAGTGAGGGCTGGCAGACCAGGAAAGCATCGGCAAGTATCTCAGAAACACAGAGCCCAATACAGGGAAGCCCTGAGGCCTTGGCTCAGTTTTCCTGCCTCCTCCATCTCCCTCTGCCTGCGCATGCTTTCCTCCACCCTGCTGCTCCACCCCAGGATGCTCCCTCTGGTATGGAGCTGCAGTATGGTTTGCTTTGCACTTTGCCTTCATCAGGCTTTTAATCAACACAGCTGTCCTGGTTTTGGCTGGGACAGAGTTAATTTTCTCCTCAGTAGCTGGTGCAGTGCTGTGTTTTGGATTTGGTGCAAGAACAATGTCAATAGCACACTGATGGGTTTGGTTGTTGCTGAGTAACATTTATACTAAGTCAAGGGCTTTTCAGTTTCTCATGCCCTGCCAGAAAGAGGGCTGGGCACAAGAAATTGGAGGGGACACAGCCAGGACAGCTGACCCAAACTGGCCAAAGGGATATTCCGTACCATATGATGTCAAGCTGAGTATATATAAAGCTGAGGGAAGGAGGAGGAGGGAGGGACATTTGGCATTATGGCATTTGTCTACCCAAGTAACCATAACGTGTGATGGAGCCCAGCTTTCCTGGAGATGTCTGAACACCTGCCTGCCCATGGGAAGTGGCAAATTAATTTCTTGTTTTGCTTTGCTTTCACACATGGCTTTTGCTTTACCTATTAAACTGTCTTTATCTCAGCCCTTGAGTTTTCTCACTCTTCGGATCCTCTCCCTCATCCCACTGTGGGGGGAGTAAGCAAGCAGCTGCATGGTACTTGGTTGCCGGCCAGGGTTAAACCATGACAGTCCTAAACCACCACACAGCACTTTACAAACATTAACTAATTAATCTCGCACATTTCCATCATCAAAGCTGCTAGTGGGGACCAGCTGCTGCCTAATCGCGTCATTAAATAAAACAAAAGCCTTGAGTCACAGCCTGCTAACAATTGCTAATGTGATGGGCAGCACAAGGCTGCTGCACACTCACCAGGAGTTACTGTCAGTGAGTGGTTGCAGTTTCCTCCTGTGGGAACAAGACTGAAGTATTACCATATGGAGATTTTTTGCTGAGAACACCAGTAAAGCTGATGAAATCCTCCTTTGGTGACCAGGGGTGTGGTGGGGACATGAAATCCCTCTGCCCAGCCTGCCCGCAGCTCCAGAGGTGCTTCCCTGCCAGCCTCCTGACACCCTGGTGATGGGAATCCGGTGCTTGGCCACACTCACGGGGATGTTTTAGGGAGGGCACAAGCATTCAGGAAGGTTCAGGGCTTCTGCCTGTAGCAGACCTCAGCCAGCTGAAGGGGTGGGCTCCTTCCTCACCCAGTTTGAGGTGTCTGACTTGTCTCCAGCTACTGGGGTGATGGCAGAAGGGACCAGTGAGCCTCCAGCAAGTTATTCCCTGCTGCCTCCTGCTGCCCTGGCATTTGAAGATCCAAAGCAGAAGCATGAGGATGTTATGCGGCTGCTTGCCCTGCTCCAGCTCACAGGGTTGCATCGTTATTCCACAAGCAAAGGCTGTTCCAAGTCCCACTACAATCTACTAGAAACTCTCAAAAGCTTAGCTGGCCATTACAGACACAGCATCTAGTGGCCAAGGCTCCAACCAAGTGGTCTGGCTGCTCCAAGTGTGTTTGGGACCATTTCACTGAAATGGAGACTTCCACACGAAATGAGAAGTATTAACTGCAGGAACTCATTGCTGAGATAGCCAAGCTACAAATGCTCTCCAATTTTGAGCACTGTTTTTTATGCTGGTCCTCTGCCCTCCAGCTGAGCATGCAGAAAGGGAAGGTCTCTGTTACTGCAGCAAAGCACAGAAAATGATGGTGCTGTCACCACCCCTCTGAGAAAGATCTGAGAGGGTCAAAGGCATCGTGAGGTGTTTTTTTCCCCATGGCCTTACAGGCAGATCCAATATAAACAGGATGACTCTCCCCTTGAGCCACCATCTCCACACAGGGCCCACACAGGCTGTGACTCACACTTCAGGGTGCCCATCAAAGGAAAATTTTCCCTCACCTCAATTTTAGCCGCAGAAACACAGAGCTGGCAACCACCCTCCCAGTCTTACCTGTCTGTTAAAGTCTTCTTCATTCTCCATCCACATGTATTCTGCAAAGGGGTTGTTTTCCTTTTCATCGTGGCCATTAACTACTTGGTCCTCTTTGGATTTGGGACTGGATGCCGTCGTACTGGCGAGGTCGGAGCCATTCATCATTATTGACTCTGGGAAGAAAAACATAGGGTTGAGGGAGCCACTGGGGACCTCCATGACCCCCAGCTCACCCCAGGCCCCCCAGCTCCCATATGGGCGCTTGCCACTGGCGGTGCTGATGGGTGACAACTCAGGCTTCCAGCACAAGAACCTGATGCTTCCAGGCTGCTTTTATCAAGGCACAGCACTATTTATGACTCCCCTCCCCTCCTCAAAAGCACTAGAAGCAGCACTAAACCTCCCTGGCAGTGGCAGCATTTATTTTTCATGGTTTTGACCAATCAAGGATAGCCTGAACATACTTGGTCTGGACTTAGAGCAAGGGGTGACCTGACCAGCAACTCCTGGAGAAGCTGTGAACAGGGTTTGGAAAGGCATCAGGCACCTTAAACCTCATCCATCCATCACATTTATTTTAAATCTGCCACAAAATACACCAGAAGACCACAGCTGGGTTATCACTACAGTCAACACACCAATACCACAGAAGCAGATTGCCTCCTACCCTAAAATGCTGAAATTTTTGGCAGAGCATATGCACACCAGCTCGTGTCCCTTTGTCTGCCATAATTTCTTTATTTTTAGATGGCATTTTGCAAAAGCCTGTTGGTTTGCGACATGAAGGCTGCCTGTTTCTAAAGCAGGCATTCAGAGTCCCAGTAGCGTGGCTTGAAGCTAGACAAACCTTACAGAATCCCAAATCTCAATTTCCAAAAGGCTCCCAGGAACAGATGGAGGACAGGACAGACAGACAGACAAATGAGACAATAATTCAATAGCAAAATCCTACAGAATAGCAAAACACGGAGTAAGGCCAGCACAACTCTGCTGGAAAACATCCAAAGATCACGTAATGACATCCTAGCTGTATGTTTTACTCTCCCCTGGTAAAGGCTTTATCTGGAGCTGAGCTGCATCCAGCTCCAGCACAGCACTGGGGCACAGCGATGAACTGGAGAGCACCCTGCACAAGCAGGGGCTGGAAAACACAATTTCTGGGGGTGACTGGCAGAAGCAGGTTGGTTTGGTCTCAAGGAGGATGACAGGAGGGAGCCCCACACAACAACCCTTTAGGTACAGATGGAGGCCGCAGAAAAAAAAATCAGTCTTTTGTTTTGTGGGTACAGAAGGGGGCTCAGTTTTTGCGGCACTAAAAATTGGATTTGGAGGAGGGGTGAGGTTGCAGAGGCCACTAGTGACAATAGGAAATAATGCCCTTTGCAAGGGGGCAAGCCTCTTCCTGAAAGTTTCAGGGAACAGTTACTGATGGGCACCACGGATGCCTAATCCAACTTTAGGAACACAAAGACAAATTAAACGACCTCTCAGAGTCTCCATGAGCCCCCCTACAAGGCTGTGGGAGCAAGCAATGACCCCACTGGAGCCAGGTCTTTTCTGCCTCCATACAGGTCATAGCTGCTGTCAGATCTGCAGCCCAGCAGCCGCTCCGATCACCTGGAAGTGGGGATTCCACATTACTCGATAAATGCAGCCTGCTCTAGGGGCCATGCAGATTATTCTCACTTTCAGGAGGAATCCAAAGCACAGACAAATACACAACAGCCATTGCATGTCAGTCTCTGAAAAGCATCTCCACCAACAACAAAGGTGTGCAGCCCTGGCATGCTGATCCTCTTGGGTCCCCGAGAGCAGCACAGCTTTAACATGGCTGCTTCTCGGCAAAGGAAAAAGGGGAAAAAGGGGAAAAGAAAGAGCTGCAAGGCCCTCAGGCTGCCTGCAGCCTCAGGACACAGCACCACGCCATAATGAAGCAGCCTTTGTTATCTGCAGAGAAGCAAGAAAGGTTCTGAATCGAGCATGGAAACTTCAACCATGCCAAAGCCAACACGGCGGCTCTCCCAGGATCAACGAGACTTATTGACGACAGACAGCTCAAGTCTGGCAAGAGGCAGTCACAGGGCAGGCGGGAAGGGGAACAGAGCTGCAAAGCAAGCAAAAATGCACGAAAGGTTTGGACGGGGGAGCTCTCTCCCTCCCTCCCTGCTCGTCTCGCCGCCAGCGCAGATGTCTGCACAGGCAGAGCCCAGAGCCCAAGGACACACGAGTTCTGAGGAGCTGGCAGGGTTCACAGCTTACGTACAGCGTCCAGAGCCAGGTCCTCTGCACAGACAGGCAGGATGGGTGCTGGGTAGAGCCAAATGTCGTTCTGTCACCCTATGTCAGGCGGTCGCTGTCAAAGAGACGAAGCGAGGTGCCTGTGCTGGTCCAGCAGCTCTGTACCAGCCGCTGCAGACAACAGTTTAGCTAGAGAAGCAGCATGACAAAAGAGGGAAATTTTTTGCAATGTTTTATTTTATGGTTTATGTAATTTTTTAAATTACAAAAAGAAAGAAAAAACTCTCCCCTCCCTCCTCAAGACTCCCACAAGCACACTCCTTACTAATCTGGCTGCAAAGAGACCTTGCTCCTGTGGTGCTGGCTCTCAGCACAGCTTTGCAGCTCTTTCTGAACAGCAAAGGGGTTTTTCCACGAACACTTGGCCTGGGTGACCCAGGACCCATGGCACGGCTGTGGGGAGCTATGGGTGCCACGGGAGGAGGAGAGGCGGAGGAGGGCGGTGTGCTGTGGTTTGGGAGCAGAGACATGAAAGGATGGCTTGTGTCTAGTTTCCCTTCCAGGTTTATAACACAGCAGCAGGACTTTCATCGCAGCTCCCGTCAGCAGGACAGGTTTTTCAGGCATACAAGAAGCTGCGAAGGCAGCAGCTCTCAACACAAACAGACCATAACAGCAGGGCAGCCCAGAGCACCACCAGCACCCCAACATCTGCATGGTGCCTGCAGCCCTTTGGCCATCCACACATCCCACTCCAGCACCTGGAGCAAACTGAAGGGCTCCCACATCCCCAGCTGCTGCCATGGGGCAGGCAGGGTCTGGGGATGATGGCTGAGCTTGCCTTCCCGATTTCAGCTTCACCATCCCCTGCAGACGGAGAACTGGGACTCCAGGAAGGGACCCTGCTGCTGGCAGCCCTGGGCACATCTGCTATGGTCCCCAGGCTGTGTAAACAGACCTACTGCTCACCAAAATCGGAGCATGGGAAGTGTTTGTACCTCCACATCAGTGTCAATGCTACTTGTTTATCACCAACAGGACCGTTTTTGTTTGTTTCTTTTTTCCTTCTTTTATTTTTTTTTTTAAACACACAGGTGTCCAAAGCCCCATTCCCAGCCCCTCTCAGCAGACTCAGAATCCCCCACATTCACTGCATGGAAGTTGTTTCACTGTGGTTATTGCACACATTTCCCTGCCACACACTCTTTTGTTAGATTTAAGCCATCCCAAAGCTTCCTGAGCCATCCCACAGTCCTCACCCACAGCCATCCCCCACCTCCAGAGCCAGAGGTTTCTAAACGGCCCCAAGCAAAAAGGGAGCTCAGAGAGGCCAGCACAGTCATTTAAGCATCACAGAGGGAGACAGGAGCCCTTCTGTCGAGGGAAGCCCCTGCGCTTTGCTGGGAGAAACAGGAGGCAGCAAGCAGCAGGCAGGAGAGACAGGCTGCCCCACAGCACTGGGACAGCCGGCTGCCATGCCAGCTCGTCCCTACCGGAGGGTAACTCCTGCCTGCACATATCCTGGGTGAAAAAACTCATCCAACAAGACAACAGGCACCCAAACCTCCCACCAGTGCTAGCTGGTACAGGGTGAAGGGCAGCAGATACCCGGGGCAGGGGTACGTACAGCAACAGCAAAGGAACAGCCTATCTGATGTACTACTTCAGTAGCCCAAACACAAAAGGGGAAAAAAACCTGAACCACCACCACCAAAGTGTGTTTTTATCTCCCATTTTTCACAGCTGGGTCTGGAGGACCCACGGTCATGGTTTTCCCCTATCAGCTGGTGCCTGGAGCATGCCAGCAGTCCCTCACAGCAGCCCTGGCTGTACAGGGCCATCCTTGCCTGGAAAAGCAGCTTCCAAGATTGTATTTTCCAGTCTGACCGAGCCAGGCTCAATGTATGTTTTGGTCTGCGTGTTATTTATCTGAGTCACCGGAACAGCACTGTAACCATCAGCCTGTTGATGCTCTACCAAGAATGCACAGAGCCAGGGTAATTTTGATATATTGCTGAGACACTGCAGCAGACTTACTGCTCTGAGCTGTGGCTCCCCATTAAAACTAAAATAAATAAAAAGCCTGCCCTCTTATAGTGAGGGCTGCTTGGATTTGTTTCTCCTTTCCGCTGGAAAATTAGGTAGATATATATAAAAAAAGTAAACTTCAACTTGGGGACTGAGAGCTCTGAAAACACATCCAGAGCACACAAATCACCTCCTGAGAGCTGCACGTCCTGATCCAGAGCACAGCAAATCCCAAGGAGCTATGCCGTGGGGCTGCCTGCAAGGCAGTGAGGCAAGCCTGGGAGGTCCCTGCTAGTCTTTACAAGCATCACCATCGTTCTCAATGCTCCTGTACTCGCCTGGAGCTGGAACAGCAGCCTGGCAAGGTAGGCTTCCTTTGCAAAAGGTACTGGACATAACATGAGCTGGGAACACAGAAATTCAGCCCCGATCTGGTATCTTGGGTGATGCTTCAAGGCTACAGACTTTACAGGATCAGAGACCAGCTGGGGCTACCAGACCATCCTGGCTCAATCAGCCTGGAAATAGTCACAGAGGCAAATTAAGCACAAGTGACCGAGACATCCAAGGACAAACTAATCAGCACAGCTCATGCAGGAAGATGCCAAAACATTACCACCATCCCAGTGCTGACACCATCTAAAAGGGATGGACTTTTTTTTGAGGAAAGATCCACATTTCTGTGTGGACACATCCCTTAGCCCCTGTGCTGCTGTGCCCACCTCCCTGACCCGTCTGCATGCATTTCTGCTGCTGCGCTCTGATCCTGCGCTGGTGCAAACCCTGCTGAGGCAGTTGGATTGTGCTGTGTGAGATGTGCTACCCTTGCTTCAGAGCAGATGCTGCAAGGCCAGGCAGGCTGCCTCATCCCATTTGGCTCCTGCTCCTTGAAATTACGAAGTGGAGCAACATCCCCTTGTCACCGTGTTGAGATATTTGATGCAAGAAGGGCAGCAACTTTGTGGACTGGCTCTGCAGGAGGTGCGGAAGGACTCCTTAGAGCAGGCAGCACCCAAGCATGCTATAAAAGGGGGCAGCTGACTCTGAGGGAGAAAAGGCTGAAAGAGAGAAGCAAGTGCACCAGGACAGCAGGTGCAGCTACCCACTGTGCTGCAAAAGGAGCACAGGAGGTGAGAACTTGATGCAGAGACAGAGATAACACAGGGCAATGCGCTCAGAGTGGCAGGGAAGCAAGCTAATCTGGCAGGCAAGTGTTTTTTCCAGCAATGAGCCACATGCAGAGTGCTGCATGTCCACAGGCTGCAGCACTGGCTGTCAGGTGGGAAGGGGTAAGGACAAGAGGCTGGAGACAGTGGGATTGCACCATGGTTAGAATGAACTGTCCTGGGAGAAGAGCGTACATGCAGGAATGCTTCAGGCTCCTGTAACAGAGCAGCATAAGGCATGGAGAGTTCATTAATAATCTGGATAATGCACTTCGATACCCCAGAATTACACATATGGTTATCTACTCCTTCAAAACAGGCTGTTAGACTGTCTCCTTAACTAACTCAGGAGGGTAACACACAGCAGAACCAACCAGGGTTGGTTACGGCAGGACTGAGTACCTCCTGGGAGGCAAGAACCTTTGTGAGTCCCACTTCCAGCTGGTTTCTGCCCCCATGAGAGCACCCCTTTCTTATGCCAAGCATAGCATGATCCATGTTCCTCCCCTTTGCCCCCAAAGAGTTAACAAGTCAGCACCAGACAGAGAATCGAGCACAGCTGCGCACCTGGCTCAAGGCAATGGACATATGGTCCTCCTTACCCTCACAGGCTGGCTGGCCAGAGCCAAAACCTCAGCGGAGGCTGCTTCGGTGGGGAGCGCCAGCTTACGTGATGGAGGAGGCTGGCCGGCCAGGGCTCCCATATCTATAAATAGCTTTGGGAATCATTGTGTTTGCAGACGGGCTGGTCGTTCAGCAGGAAAACGCACCCATCACAGCTCAGACTTCAGAAAAAACAAATCACCAACAAACCCATGAGCCCTTCTTTCTCTGTGCACTTTAAAGGCTCCTCTCCCTCCTGACTGCCCTGCGAGTGCTTAGGAGCACAGCTAGGTTTGCAAGGGCTGTCACTGTGAGGGAAGGCAAGAGGTTAGTGCTGCATCCTCACCCTAGCTGCACCTTGGGTTTAACACCACTCCAATTTCAACTTCTAGAGCATTCATAAAAAGAAACCCACTGTTTCTCTCCTCCACTGAACCAGTGCGGAAATGCTTCCCATAGACAGAAGAGGCATACTGGAGCATGAAGTCCTTGACTAGAAGCCCAGGACTGATCCATGCCCAAGCAGTGCTGGGCAAGGAGGGGAGGAGAGGGCTGGATGTTTTTGCAGGCCACCTCTCAAACTCCTCCAAAACAGCAATTAAGAGAAGGGCAACTGGTTAGCCTCAGTTCCCAAAGGGACCAGATTCCCCTATTTCAGCTCGCGCTACACAGGTTGATCAGGTTCAGCCCCACTTGCAACGCCCTTGCTCCTTGCACCAGCCTCTCCTCCTGCCCACCTGTACCCCGCACAGTGAACGAAGAGATTACCTTGCTCTAATCTCCGTTTGCAGATAAGGTCTCTGCACTTCAGAGTCCCAGGCTGCACGTTTTATCTCCCAGCCATGTAGATTTTTCCAGTAGCCATGAGCGTTGCCAGCTACCCTGCATGGCACTTGCGGTGCTCCCCTCTCTCTGCTCCCAGCTGGGTCTCACTGGGGAACCTGGCCTGACTGGGTCTGACTTTTTCTGCTAGGCTGCAATCCATCTCCAGCCCAGCCCACACTCGATCACCACCCTGACGTCTTTCAAGTTGTTGGTTTTGTTTTTTTTTTTTTTTCTTTCCCCAGGCTTCTCCTTCCCATTATACTGGTGTTTCAGGTTTTATTCCCTACCACCAACGCTGAAGCACTGAGCTGACAAGCTGCTGCAGACCTGGGGGAGTCACCCACTGCTCCCTGCTGTCCTCAACCCATTGTAATTAAAGGATGTTAAATCTTCCAGGTTATTCTGGACTTCTAAGGTTAGGCTGGACTCCTGGTACTACTCTCAGGTGCTGGGCTGCTGCAGGGGGTGACAGTCCCTGCCTGCAGCAGATGTGGAGCTTTCCATTTTCAGATCTCAGTTGCTGAGAAACTGCATCCTATTTCCATCCCTGATCTGGGGGATAATCTCATACTGTGCTATTTTAATCTGCATCCACAAGAACAATCCCCACTTTGCTCAGGCACAAAATGAAGTGCCACCAGATACCCTGTCATTTTGAAATCACCAGAAACATCAAACACCGCTCTTGAGCTGTGTCCAAGAAATGCTCAGAAACCTAATTTCAAACTCATCCTAAACACTGCTTTTCATTGAGCTACTTTTAATCTCAGGCAAAGACAACACATTCAGCACTCAACAGCTCACAAACAGGTCCTGCTGCTCAGCAAGATTAACGCTGCAATACACTGCAGCAGCGATACGGCCAAGTAGCATCACACATGAGCCCACAAGCAGCGATATTCTGCAATTTAAGGGAATTATTAACAGAAATTGTAAAGACTTCAAAACACAGCATCATCAAGCAGCACCTTCCAGCTCCCTGGGCAGTTGTGGCTGCTTTTGGTCTGGGAGGGGAAACTTTATCAGAGCTGGGAGATGCTCTTCTCACAGACACACCACAAGCTCCCCACACAGGGACATCCACAGGGCAAAGCAGGGACAGTGTTCCCTGCCTGCCTGTGGGCAGGAAGAACAGAGAGCAGAAAAAGCCAGCGGTACAATTTCTGCAGCAACAGCAGCTGGAACTGAGATCAGGGCAGCAAATTGCATGCTTTGTGAGGGCTCTCCAGATTTGCAGGAGCAGCTTTAAGTCTGTTCGGGCCAGAGGCCCGACCTTTCCAGACACCTCACAGTGCATACCCTGTACTTGCATCCCCGGCTTTGCCTGATCCGGCCAGATGCCTGCCCTCCACACCACTCTGACTCAGGGGAAGCAAAGCATGGTGAGACCAAGAGGGCTAAGGCAGACGGGGCGATTCGACCTTTGTTTTGGGAGCTCAGGTCTGCACCTCGGCAGCTGGACCACGCTGGCTCCTGGACCACGGTAGAGTGGTCGCAGCTGCCAGGGCTTGGCCTTGCTCTCCAGGCCCCCAAAACCTGACAAAATGCGCCCTGTCAACAACAAACAAGAGCAGGCACTGGGCAGGCTGGTTGGCGGCTGCCTTCCAGCAGCCTGGATTTTGGTTGCTGACAACACTGGCATGGATCAAATTAACACTGGTGGAAGGGCCAGCGCGATGACAGCTCCGGGGACAGACACTGTCCTTGCGCAGCTGCGGTCCCTGGGGCGCAGTGGCCAGCCTGGCAGTGATGGATAAACAGGCAAGAGGTGAATTGCTGAGGGTCTTGCTTCATTGTCCCGCAGCCAGCCTCAAACTGCAGCTCACAGAGGCTGCCTGACAGGGGAAAACAAACTGCTGCTTCAAGGGAGGGGAACAAGCCCACTTCCCTCCTTGACTCTTCACTTCCAGAACAAAAGCCTGAAAGTTTGCAGGAGGATATCAGCATCCAGCTCCGGCTAAAAGAGCCCTGGGATACACTGTCCACCTGCATACAGCTGGTGTTTTCTGCCCGTCTCACTTAAGTACATGGGGAATCCTGCAAGGACACATGTGCATCTTAGACACGATGTGCACGCGTGCCTGGCTCTTCCTTTCTCAGCCTGGAGAAGGGCTGTCCCCTCAGCTTGCCACCCAGGAGCTCTTCAGGGGGAAAAACTGCAGACTTCGCACAGAAAGGAAACGTGGACATTTTCAATGCAGTATTATAACACATATTTTTGTCTCAAGCTATTAGGAACCGAACAAACACAACTGGGAGCTTCATGCAGCCTTTTCTGCGGCCTCTATGGCCAAGGCTGACAGAGGAACAAGGATCCAGATCAACTGTACCCCAAAGTGACACAGCCCAGTGTGCATCCTGTCAAGCAGTTACTGCGTTAGACGCAGAGAGAAGTTTCCCTACCTGGCTGCGATGCTCCTGTAGCAATACCTGACTTGTCACTGCATGCCAGACTGAAACCTGAAGAGCCAGCACGTAACAAAATACCTGAAGGGCACAGCCAGGAGCTGGCTACACCATGCTGAGCTTGCTGGTGCCATATTCTGTCCCCTGTAAACATGGATGGCAGAGGCAGGCTGGCCCAGGCCGGGGAGAGCAACCTTCTCCCAGCCCAAACCCACCTGTGTGCCACATCCCGAGCTTCCATGGCACCAGCTGGACTAGTTTTTCTAGGCAAAGTTAAGAAACCAGCCTCCAGTCACTGTAATCTGAAAAGAGAGCACATCATGCCACCTGTCTCCAGGTTAGGCATCCCTCCAGAGTGATGGCAGCGTGCGGGACCACTGTGCCTGTCCCCTGTATGCTCTGCCAGAGCAGAGATCATGCCGTGGGAGCGGATCTGAGTGGGTTCCCCTCCCCCACAGCTTTGCTGAACGCATCCCCTCCCCACAGCATGGGTCAGCAGGCTGGTGGCACATTCCCCTCACCCCACCCCACGGGTTGAAGGCCTGGCCCATACAGAGGGGAGCCTGGGGGCTGTTTGGGGAGCCTGCTCCCAAGGGGTGCCAGGGGATCAGGAGAGGACAAGGGGCTGGGAGGTGGGAGAACGCGCAGCTGGAGGCTGGCAGGGCCCCAGCACTGGTGAAACCAGCTAGGTGGGCCTTCTGCTGGTCTCTGACAGGGGTGCACGACTAATACCTGGCTCCTGGGCATCCCCCGCATCTGCCTCCCCCTCGGGGTCAGAGGCTCCTCCGGCAGCCCCAGCCCCGGGCTCCCCCACTTTGGCTCTACACGGCCTGCATGTCCCGGGGGAAGGAAGCTCCCCTCAGCACATCGTGGGGCCTGCCACCCGGTCTCCAGATCCGAGCCATGCTGGCTGACCCACGGCTCTGCTCCCCGCGGCCGTCCCCCGCCGGCTGTAGGACACCCCGCCGGGCGCAAGGCCGGAGCGCGGCCGCACAACCCACAGCTCCCCGACCGAAGGCTACCGGAGCCCTGGGGTGGCGCCGGTAGAACTGCGAGGCACGGCCAGGGCCTGCGAGCATCGCCCGGCGAGGCTTTACCTCAGGCCGGGCCGCGCTGGGGCCTTCCTGGCCTGCACCCACCGGAGGCCCGACAGCCCCCCCCGAGAAGCCCGTGGGGCACCGGGTCCCGGAGCCCCCTGTGGCCGCTGTACCTGCGGGCCGGGCCGGGCCGGGCCGGGCCAGGCCAGGCCGAGGCCGGTGCCGCTCCGCGGGCTGCCGCTGCCACTGCCGCCGCCGCCGCCGCCACAGCCCGCCCAGCGTACCGGGGACACGCCCAGTGCAGCCGTCTCGCCCCATTGGCCAGCGCCGCCGCAGGTCCCCGCCCCTCCGTTCTCCTCTCTGAGCTTGATTGGAAGAAAGGCCGCTCGAGCATGTCGCTATTCAACCATCCCACTGTCACTCTAGCTTCTAGTCCCACCCACTGTACCGCTGGCTGATTGGTGACTCGGATCCACCTCCTAGCCTTCGGATTGGTTAACCTCGAAGGGTCGGATTGGTTGGGCGCACGCGTTGCCCACGTTGGGTTAGACGGGCAGCGCTCAGAGCTGGAATCGTGGCGGGGTGGGCGTGACCAGACGCGATGTAAATAACCACATCGCCCGCCCCTTCGCTCAGATTCTGATTGGCGGGCGCAGCGCTCAATGGGGAGAGGCGGCACAAACCGCCCTCCCTGCCGCGCGGGTGTGCTGCTAGAGAGCGGCTGATTGGCGGGTCGATGTAAACACACCGAGGGGGCGGGGGTTTTCCCCGAGCACTGCTGTCACGTGGCGGGCGTGTGGGACGAGGGGGCCGCAAACTTGCAGTGGGAGGGCACAGTATCGAGGGAGGGGGGGGTAGCCCTGCAACTCCAGAGTGGGGGGACCCGCCTGCATCCCCTGTTTTGGGGGCACCCAGCGCCGTATCCGCTGTACCGGCGGGCCCTGCTTGCAGCCCTCGTTTTTGGGGGCACCTCGGTGTGTGTGTGTGGGCACCTAGCCCTGCACCCGCAGAGTGGGGGGAGCACCGGGCGGGGGCCTCTCGGTATAGGGGGGCACCAGCACTGCACCCCAGTTTTGGGGACACCTCGGTGCAGGGGGGCACCCAGTCCCGCACCCCCACAGTGGGGGGAGCACCGAGGGTGGGGCACCTCGATGTAGGGGGACACCCAGCCCTGCACCTCGGTTTTGGGGGCACCTAGGTAGTGGGGGCCCCCCAGCCCCCTATCCCCAGTGCTGGGGTCCCCGCTTGCACCTCCGTGTTGGTGGCACCTTGGAGCAGGGGGGGCACCCAGCCCCCTACCCCCAGTTTTGGGGTCACCTCGGTGTGCGGGGGCACCTAACCCTGCACCTCCAGAGTGGGGGGGCACAGGGGTGGGAACACTGAACCCCGCACCCACAATGGGACACACACACACACATCGAGGGGAGGTACACCCAGCCCCTCCCCCCGTGTTGGGGGACCCCCAGCCGCGCACCCTGGCTCCCCCCGCGCCGCCGCCGCGCCCCCCACGCCCCCCCGGTCCCCGTGGCCGGCGGGCGGCCCCCCCGGCGGTGACGAGCCCGGGCCGGCTGCCAGCCCTGAGCGGCTCCGCGCCGGACAGCGCCCGCGGCCACCCGTACCCCGGGGCCCCGAGATGCCGGTGGACGGCAGCGGGGGCTCCGCGCCCCAAAAGCGGGGCCCCCAGCGCCCCCCGGCCCCCGGCCCGCTGCCCCTTGACCCGCTCCGACGGTGAGTGCCACGGTCCCGGGGGGTGGTCCACGCTCGGGTGAGTTTGAGCCTTTCTCCAGCCTCTCAGTGCCCCCCAAATCCATCTGCGCCCCCGGCCCCCAGCCCCTACACTGGGGTCTGGAGGAGCTGGGTGGGAGGAGCAGCCCCTCACCCCGGCATGGGGATGGGGTTTTGAGCACAGCTGGGAGGGGCTCGGGTGCCTGTGGGATGGGGGTGCACCCGGTGGGGACCCCCCCGGCAGAAGGGGGTGAGCCAGAATTGCCTCCTACTCTTCATGGTGACCCCAAACTCTTTCCACCCTCCGGGCTGGGATTTTGCAATGGCAGG
Source organism: Falco cherrug (assembly GCF_023634085.1). Classification (NCBI taxonomy): domain Eukaryota; kingdom Metazoa; phylum Chordata; class Aves; order Falconiformes; family Falconidae; genus Falco; species Falco cherrug. Next base: position 38,736,522 of record NC_073697.1, read on the forward strand.
GGGGGGAAGGGGGGGCAGCCTGGAGGGGTCCCTTTGCCCTCCAGGAGGTGAGAAGCCCCCCTGGCAGGAGGCTCCACCGGAGGGGATACATAGTTTGAGGGTCCATTGTGGGATGCTGCATGGTCCAGGGACCCTCAGTCCTCCCCAGGTGGCAAAGTCCCAGCGTCTCTGCCACTGGTGTCCAGGATGTCCCTGGGCATGTCACTTAGCCCTGCCACAGATATGTGGCAAACCACAATCGGCTGGGCTGGGGGACGAGGGGAGGGGGTCCAGGTTCCCACCCTCCCCTTGTCCCCCAGCCCAGCACCTAGACGGTCACACTAGCCCCGTGGCCACCACACTCCCCTTGATGGCTGGAGTGGCGAGCTATTTCTAACTGCATGCCCTCATCCATCAGGAACCTGCTCATCACCAGGTGCTAATTTGGGGCGAGCTGAGAAACAGGGGCTGGGTATTGACGGGGGGACGGATGGACAAGGTGTCCCCAAGAGGCGAGTGGGACGTAAGACGAGCGGGTTGCTTGGCTGAGGTGACAATCCCTCCCTCCCCGGTCGCTGCTGTCCACTTGGGCAACCTGCAATGTGGCACCTCAGGGACAAATTACCTTCCCGGGATGGCTGCCGGCTCCTTGTATGGCTGAACGCTGGGCTCTGCCACCAGACAGGATAAAAATAGCCCGTGGCCAAAGGGCCTGATCCAGGGAGGTGCTGAGCATCCCCCCCCCCCCTCCCGGCACAAAAGGATGGTGCATTGGGTCTTGCCCATGTGGGTTTTGGGGTGCGGGAGATGCTGGTGGGGGTCTGGAGGCCCTGCCAGGCAACTGAAGTGGCAGGAATGGTCCCAGAGAGGCAGCAGGGATGTCCCCGAGCTGTGGGGATGTTTGTCCTTACTGCCCGTAATGGGAGACATGCCAGAGCCCAGTGCTGCGAGCAGGGTTCCGTCCCACAGCTCCAGTGAATTTGCTGTTGATGCCCCCTGGACCCCCACTTGCTCATCCCCTCGGGCGTTTGGGGGTGCAAGAACCCCCTGGAGCTCCCGCACACAGGCAGGCCGAGGACCTGAGCTGCTGTGGGCAGTGTTTTGGTGGCTTCCGCGGGGGTCACTTTGGGAAAACAGTCATGACTTTCCCCACAGCTCCATCCCCAGGTCCTGTGGGCTTAAAGGGACGCATAACGGGTAAGGGCAGCCCCACAAGGTCACCGAAGACCATTGAGTGCTCGGAAATGCCACTGACGTGCCTGTCACACACCACCCCGGCCCCAGCCGCCGACAGGGGAATGTCAAACATAGCCTCCCTGGGCACTGCATGTGGTCCCAGCCACGGGGATGCCTCTGCGGGGATGGGGACACAGGGCTGCACGTCCCTCTCCCGGCTCTGTCCCTAACAGGGACACGGAGCTGCACGTCCCCTGCCCGCTGCACGGAACCAGCCCCATCCTCCAGCACTGGTCCCACCAGCCTGTGCCCACAGCTCCCCATCTGTGCCCACGTGCTCCTCCACAGCCCTTCCCTCCCTCCTTCCCAGCTGTCCTGCTACCACTTCGGGGTGGATTTGCATAGTTTTGGGGGTACTGGTGACCAAAGCAGCCCCTAAAAGGCCCTTTCTGGGCTCCTTTTTGGAGCCAGAGGAGGAAACTGGGGAGCCCTTTGGACTGGGAGGGGAGAGCCATGGACATTGTCTGTTTTTCCCCCGTAATTCCTGTGTGCTGGTCATTCCAAACCCTGTCAACGCCCCCCAGACCCAGAAATGTCCCTCTGATCCCAAACTGCACCAAGGGTCCTGTGGGATCCCCCCAGCACTGTCACACGGGGGGGAGGGGGGGGGGCATGGAGCTAGCAGGCTGGGGGGATGCATGGGAGGTGGCACAGAGGGGACGCTGATGAACCTGTGGTCCTCGTCCTGTCCCCTATGTTAAACGCAGCTCAGGGGTGGCCCTTGGAGGCAGAGGAAGGGGCTGAGGCAGGAGAAGGATGTGGCCCTGCAGCAATTTCAAGCTACATCAATCGCTGTGACTTTTAAGCCTGGTGTGACCATGCCAGGGGCTGCCAGCACTGGGGCTCCCAGTCTTCCCAGCTCCCCAGCTCCCAGTCCTCCCAGTGCCCCAGCTGAGGAGCTGTGCATCAGCTCACCCGTCCGTAAAGCATCCTCTGGAGCTGCAGGCATGCCCGCGAGCTGTTTGAAGGCACGGGTGGGTGACCGGAGGCTGTCCTCACAGCCTCAGTGCCTGTGTCACGCAGTGTGAGCCCCTGTGGTCCTTGGGGACTGGTGGCTGCCATCTGGGGCGAGGGGCTGTCACACACCTGGGGGACAATGTGGGGAAAGCACAGTGAGCTTCCCTGTGCCCACTCCATGCTGCAGCCGCTAAAATGTCACCCTCATCAGGCCTCGCCGATGAATTAGTAAATTAACCAGGTGACTGTGGGAAGGCAGGTCCTTTGACACATCCCTCGTCTCCTGCTCCAGCCCCACAGCTCTGGCTGTCGAGGGTGCAGCTGGGAATGGCAGGCTGAAAGTGAAGCCTAGGGGTTCCATCCCACAGTGGAGAAGCAGCGGGAAATGGTGGCTCCTCTGTGTCCCCAGCCAATCTGGGTAGCACCGAGGGGCAATCCTCTGTTGACAGCGGATTCAAATGTGAAGGATGCTGCATGCAGCAGAGTGAGGGGTTTCTGGGTCTGCTCTCGCTCAAGCTTTGCAGGAAACAGAGCCTGAATAACAGGGTGTTTTATGGGGGTTTCCAGCAGCCCTGGCACCAGTGGGCAGAGCTGCTGCTTCTCCAGGGGCTTTGCTCCTGCATCCATCCCCCTGCACAGGCAGAGCCCAGAAGGACCCACCAAGGAGCTGGACACGAGAAGGGGCAGGGCAGCACGCTTTGCTACTCTATCAGGGGGGCCACCCCTCTTCTCTCCTCCATTTCATTCCTGCTCCTTGGAACCACGTGGAAAGATGTGGAGGGGATCTCACTGCAGTGGGGGATCCCCACAGGATCACCCTGCCTAGTTCTGTGCCACTGCAAGATGCTGCTCCTACTCTGAAACTGCTTTTTAATCTTGCCAAGCTCAATAATCTCATTTTATTCTGACAGCCTCATTTATATCTGTGACTTCATCTGTGTGCTCACCATCTCACTGTACTGATGCAAACTTGAGTCCATCCCACCTCCCCAGGCCTTGCCTTACTTTACCACTATTTAAACTGAGCTTTAAAATTCACTCTCACCAAGATTTTTTTTGAAGCTCAGCATCCAAACTGAGCAGAGCATCTGTGGCAGGAGATAGGGAGTAGATGTAGAGTCATGGTAAAAATGGAACTTCAGGGGCATTCCCAGGCGGGAAGTGGTAATTTCAAGCCCTGCGTGCCAGGCTGGGAAGCCAGTCCTCATAGCAGCCAGCCCAGAGAGCCTGCCTGGCAGTTCAGGATCCACTGGGAAAGCTCTCAGCTCAGCCCAGCAGCTCCAGCGGAGACGGATGTGGTGGCAGAGCATGAAGGAAACGTTCCCCCAGTAAAGCCCAGCTCCTGCCCTGCAGAACAGCAGCTGCAGACTGGGGCACATGACTGCAGAGGGGAGCACATTGGACAAACACATCCCTGAATCTCCAGCATCCATAAACACCTCCTGGCAGAGGGACTTGGCTGTGCTGCCACCGCTCGGGCCCTTTTTAAGCTGCTTTTAAAACATCTGCTAAGCCCCTGCTTATAGTCAAACAGGATGTGCTTTGAGGGCAAGCAGGTTTTTTTATGGGGTAGAAGAAACTGGCGTAATTTTTACAGCCCTTTGGGTGATTCTGCTCAGTGGGGAGAGTGCAGGGACCCAAGGAAGCTGTGGAGGAGTCTGCAGGAAGGGGATGTCTTGGTGCCCCAATGCTCCCCGGGTCTGCAGGCTCTTCTCCCAGGAAGCCCAGGGACTTGCTTGCATGGGCGATGAGGAAAATGGGGCTATGGGATCCAGATAGGCATCATCCCATGCTCAGTTCTTCTGAATGCACAGCACAGGCACCTCCAGCCACAGCTACGGCAAGATGAGGAGCCAGAAAACCAGATGGAGGTCCAGTCCTCCTTAGCACAGGCTCTTCCTGTCAGCTGGGACTTTCACAGCTCCGAGGTACACAGCATCCATTAACGGCAACCTCCTCATTGCTGTAATTGACAGGGGTACCCCCTTGCGTAACGATGGTGGCACAGAAGATGCCTAAACTTACCCAGTCGTAACACAACTGTGTATGGGCTGTGGTTCTCCCACTCCTCCAGCCCCAGCCCTGGCTCTCACCCCTTTTTGGGGGGTGTGACATATCTTTCCTACAAGGTGTAATCACAAAACAACTCACCCAGGATGCTTCAGAGGGCAGCACAGACCTGCTATGTCTCTTCTGCAGGGAAAGTGCCTGAATTCCCACTGCTCCCCCATAGCCCCACACACTGGGCAGAGGGACTGGACATCTGATGATGTAAAAGCAATTAATTGCATCCAATCCGTTCCCAGAGCCGGCTCTGGGCTGAGACAACCCACACTGTCACGCGGAGCAGGGATAGTCACCAGATACCGATGTGTCAGGCAAAGAGTATGTGGGGCTCTGCAGCTGCCAGTCAGGTCCCAGGGTTCACAGCCTAAAGGACTATTAATACCCATCAGCCTGGAGCAGGACCAGATCGGATGGAAAACACAGACTTTGGGGAAGGCTTGACAATATGATGGGGATAGGAGAGCAGCTGGGAGCCAGATAATTTTGACAAGCAGCCAAAAACCTGCCTGAGTGAAGTCCTTTGCATAAGGAGACGCTGGCTGCATCAGCTCCTTCCCGACTCCATGATTTACATCTCTTCTGCAAGATGTAGCTGGCACCTTGCATGACACGTGCCTGCTCCCCCGCAGCAACTGTCCTGGCCCGAGGTTTCGGTGACCACCTGATCTAAAAGTGGATTGCAGATCTGAAAAATCCTCTCTTCTCACTTTCAGGCCACAACCCAGAAGTTTTCTCCCCACACCACCACACCCCTTGTGAAATATAGGGTGGTTGATGGTGAGCTTCAGGGCCAGCACTGGAGAATGCACTCAGGTTCCTGCCACTGCGGCCCCATCTCTCCTGTGCATTGGGCTGGGCTCTCAGGTCTCTCCTGGAGTTATTCTTGCAGCAGGTTTTGTGCTTTGGCCATGTATAGGTCTCTTTTGGGGACCTGCTCTTATTTTGACCCAGAGCAGCGTGCCTAAGAGCTAAAGGGGTGAAGGCACTTTGGGATTACTAAGCATCCTTAGTAAGAGCGAGATTCTTTGTGTTCTCACACGGATGTCCCTTGTTTGTGTTTTAAATATTCAGAATGAAATTTTATATGCTTGTCATTCATGTCATTTTGCAGTTAAAATGATCAAAACCATGTCCAAGAGCAAGGCCTGGCAATGTATCCTCAGGCTACTTAGCATTGCATTTGCAAAGGGCAGCTTCCTGACTTCAGCTGTGGCTCTGAGCACCCTACATCACACCTGGAACTGTGTCAGGAGCTCAGGGAGCTTGGCAAAGAACCAGCGAACACCTAAAACAAGCTGGATTAAGAGACCTATCCAGCATGCCATGGGGATTTCTTCACAGGAGCAAGGTTAGGACCTGACTCTGGCTGAGGCTTTTATGAAACTATAAGACTTCAATCGTTTTGCATCTCCCAGATTTTGCAATTAATGAGGCAGAGTCCCACAGCAAACAGGTCCTCCAGGTGTCCAACCCCACTCACAGCAGAGCTGCTGGGGCTCAAGCGTCTTGTCATGTAACTGGAGATTGTGTCTGGACACTAGGATATGTCGGACAGGTCAGGTTGCACAAGCAGCCCAAATGTTTACATTCCCAAAGGACTTAATGTTTAATTTGTTTAGTTTTACCATCTTAACAATGCCTTTTAAGACTGCTGCTGGATATTCAGCAAATGAGACCCTGGATGTGATTCCAGCCTCATTTGTGCCTGGACCTCAGTGTGATTAGACTCGGATTTACTTTATTTTCAATTGTTTTGTTTTACAGCTTTCAGGGCAGCACCACAGGAGCAGGATAACGTTCACACTCCATGTAGACAGAGTGCTCATCTTTTTATAAAGGCTTTGACCCAAATGATTCTTTCCCAACAAGATGTTAAAAGTTTCCACAGCAGGTGCCGGGCAGAGTTCATGCTTGGGATGCTCCTAAACCCACAGTTAACTCTGTCAGAGTCCCACAGTCTCACCATAAAAGCCGATCCTGTCTCTTAGTTAACAACAGATTTTCCCTTCCAGAGTATCTTGTCAGCGAAGATCTTTGGGCTGGCCCCAGAATGGCAAAACAGACACAGATCTTATAATTCAGCTGTAAATTTGATTCAGAAGTTTAGAAATACAGCTTCCAAGCCTCCGGAAGATCCTAGCTTCTTACTTCCCCTTGCTGTGGTCTACAGAAATCATGGGTTGCAGGACTAGACAGCTCTAAGCAGGTTTCAGAAGCCAAGAAGAAATGGAAATCTTAACTTTTAAAGACTTTTAGAGTTTCCAAGACTGTGATGTGCTAGGTAGGAGCTGAAACAGGTTTGGAGATGAAGACCAGCAACCTATTTTTGTGTCAGCCCAGCTCTGTCAGAAAACCCAGCACCAGTGAATCATTTTTGCTAGATGTATGCAAAATGTCTGCAGGATCTCAAACAACAAAGACGACAAACGCCCAAGCAACTTCAAAGCAGCACAGCCAGAGAGATCTGCATGGCAGACAGTCCACTGGCACTGCTCAGCCCACTCCCAGTCTGCTAAAAAAGCAGCCGAGTGGGTGCCTGCTGTCTGCCACATTTGCAGCAAGATGCAGTGCTTTCAGCAGCTCTAAAATATGCTCTGCTGCACAAGCAAATGGTGTGGTTTTGGGCAAAGCTGGTCACAGGCCTGCTTTATACAACATATGCTTTGGGGGCAGTCACCATGACACAGCAGCAACATTTCTGTCTGTCCCTGTGGTTAGGTTTGGCATCCTCTTTCATATTTTCAGGAAATAATGTGGCAGTTCTTAAAGGAACCTCCTGTCTCCTCAGAGAGGAGTGTGTGACTTCATGAAGGTGCTTCATGGGTAAGAGCACAGTGGAGCCTGGAGCAACAGGAGCTCCCTGTGCCAAAACCTTGCAGGGCAAACCAAAGTGACAGAGCTTTTCAGACTCTTCTTCTCAGGCCAGAACCAGCACCACAGTCCATAGTTAATGAAGGAAGTCTGTATTTGGGGACACTGACTCACCATACCCCCAAGGGAAGCAAGCTTGTTGGAGGTACCACATATTAATGCTGCTGCTCCAAAAGCAAACACCATTGCAGCCAGCAGCACAGGCAACCACAGCGAGCAAGTGCCTCAGAAGTCTCATACTCCATGCTGGTATTCACTGGAAAAACTGGCAGCTCCTGGTCAAGCACAGGACACCTTGAAGATGAAGTCAGAGGGTATCCACACATCCAGCTGGGGCTGTACATGAGGCTAGAGAAGCATAAGGCAGGAGCCACCTGAAAGGAGAACTCCAGAAGCAGCTGCTGAGGACAGCTCAGGCAAGGAAGGACTGCTGCTCAGTACCTCCATATTTCCAGTTTCCATAGCTGCAAGCCAACTACCAGCAGCAGGGAGGGAAGGAAGCACCAGCAGCCTCACCCCGGCCTTAAGGTGCAGCTGCACCGCAGGCCCCAGGCCTTCGGCAGAGAACCGAAGAGAAAGCAGGCCGAAATAAGAATAACAGGGGGATACAAGGGGAGGCACGATGCCAGGCCTACAAAGAGCAGAAGGCATCAATAAGAGCACTTAGAGAAAACCAACACCAAAAGCCACACAACACCCACCACACCCCGCCTGGAGGAGCACTTATAGAGGGGCGAGCTCCCAGCATGCACCGCACCAAGAGCGGCCCCCACGCCAGGCGCATGCGCATCTCCTGCCCTGGGCGGGGGCGGGCGGCCGCGCACGCGCACCGCGGGTACCGTGCCCACACCGGGGCCCGCCCCGCCGCGACCTCGCGGGGCTCAGGGCGCCTGCGCACGCCCTGTTCTGCGCATGCGCCTCCCGCCGCGCACCGCCCCTTCTGCCGCGCGCATACGCAGTGCCCGTTGTCTCCCTCCTCGGGGCAGCAGCTCGGCGGCCGCGCTGCCCGGCCCGGCGCGGCCCGGCCCGGTGGAGGGAGCGGCGCGGGGCAGCGGCGAAGCGGAGGGTGGCTGCCAGCAGCGCGGCTCGGCTGTGCTTGGCCGGAGGTAGGAGCTGGGCTTCGGCCGCCCCCCGCCCCTGTGTGGCGGCGCAGCGGGGGCTGAGGGGACGCACGTAATGGCGGCGGCGGAGGGAGGCCGTACTGTCACTCCCCCAGCCCCCTGGGCCCGGCATCGCTCGCCCCCAGCAGCCTCCTGGCGGGTCCCGGGAGCAGATCCGGGGCCGGGGGGGACAGGCGGTGTAACGGCCTCGGAGGTCTCGTTTGCCGCGCACCGGTCGGTACCGGCGTGCTGCGGCGGAGCGCCGCCCTCCCGCCGTTTGGTTCGTTATTTTGCTACCGGGGGGTGCAGCACGGCGCCGGCTGGCCCCGAGCGCCCTGCCTGGCGCTGCAGGCGCCCGGCGGCACGGCTGGCGTCGCCGGCTCGGCGGCTGGATGTGTTCCCCTCGCAGTGCAAAAAGGAGCTGAACAAATGCGGGCAGAGATGAAAATAGCGGGTACAGCGCTTACCTGCGGCACCGGCTGCGGGGCGCGGCGGGAGCACGGCCCGTGCTGGCTCAGCCTCGGCTTTTACCTGCCTGTGAACTTGGGGGGGCAGCGCTGCCTGCCTCATTCTTACCGCTGTTCTGTTCCAGCTGGCTGTGGTTCCGTGAAAGCCCACACCTTTAGTTAAGCCCATAAACGTAGTAGGTTACATGGAAACAAAGTTATCTGGCAGTTTGGGAATGGTGGTTTTGGCGTTAGAACTGGCTGTTGACTGAAGTAATGTTCATATGGTTAGCTGGGGAGGTTGGTTTTCATCACCATATCCTTCGAGAGCTCGGAATGTAGACGTGTATTCTGGTAGCTCCTACTTGTGCGTTGGGGTTAACAAGATAGCTGTCCCATTTCTTGACTTTGAAGGTGGTAGCAGTTGATCTGAATTGGTCAAAATAACCAAAACAATGTAAAAAATTCTCTTCACCCAAGACAAAGTGTTTTAGCACCGTAGCATAATCTTGTTCGTAGTGCTTACCCAGGAACCTGGCATATTTGGGGATTTGACCTTTGTTTTGCAACTTAGACAAAATGCTTTAGTATTTTTGCTCGCTTGCAATTATTTTAATACAGTAATTTAATACAGGTTGTTATTTTTTAAGAATTTCTTTTTCTATAGGATTATTTTTAACAGACTAAAATGTGTTTTTTGAAAACCAAATAAAACACACTTGTCCATCTTGATTTATAGCTGAGAACTGATGTTGAAATGTGTGTTTGGTTTTTGCTTATGCTCTTCTGTCTTGGTATTTGACCATTCACTAGACATTTAAAATGTTAAATCATAACTGTGTTGTAAGATCTTCAGGAGGGTGGATATAAAAGTGAGATAGTTATTTTCCCTATTGCAAAGGCACTTTTCAAGGACAAGAAGTATCTTTAATTGCATTTTTTTTCTGATTTAAAAAAAAAAGTAATCTGCCAGTACTACCAGAACAATCATGCTCTCTCAAAGGGTGGAGGACGTGAGGGACTAGACTGATCTTTTCTTCTCCAGCTTCTATGACAACTGATAACAACTGTGTGATTTTTGTCCAGGGTGGGGTTCCAAGTGATTATAAAACCTGCTGCTTCCTGCTATATGGCTGGATTCTTCCCTTCTATTTCCCAAGTATCTTGAAGTTTGGTTTCGGGGCTGAGCTCAGTGGAAGCTCAACTGTGCTTGTTTTAGTCCTTCCCAGACAAGGAGCTTGTCTGTGTATGAAATGGGAAGAACATTGAGGCCTTTATTTTTTTTTCCCCCGGTGTTTCACATTTGACGGTAAATAAAACGTTTCCGTATTTCTTTGCCATCAAGTTAAACATTGTGAATGGAGTTTGGGGTTATTTTTTTTTAGTAAATTTGAGACAGAAGTATTACTGTTTGCTCTTTGTCTGCAGTGCGCTGGGGTACATCTCCACATCAGGCACGCAGAGCTCTGTACGCCTCAGAGCTGTTGCAGGTATATAAATGTACTTGTGAAGCAGCATGCAGGATTTGTGCTTGTTGCTTCACCCTGGCTGGCAACTAAGCACCACGCAGCCACTCGCTCGCTCCCTCGATGGGATGGGGAGCAGAATTGGGGGGAAAAAAGGTAAAAGCTGTGGGTTGAGATAGGAACAGTTTAATAATTGAAATAAAATGATAATGAAAAGGGAGATAAGAAAAAGAGAAATAAACCCAAGAAAGACAAGTGATGCACAGTACAGTGGCTCACCACCTGCTGACTGATGCCTGGCTGGTCCCTGAGCAGTGATGAGCAGGCCCGGGCCAATTCCCCCCAGTTCATATACTGGGCATGATGTTCCATGGTATGGAATAGCCCTTTGGCTAGTTTGGGTTGGCTGTCCTGGCTCGGCTCCCTCCTGGCTTCTTGTGCACCTCTTCACTGGCAAGGCATCAGAGACTGAAAAGTCTTTGATTTAGAGTTAGCACTACTTAGCAATAACTAAAACATCAGTATGTTATCAACATTGTTCTCCTCCTAAATCCAAAACACAGCACTGCATCAGCTGTTAGGAAGAAAATTAACTATCCCAGCAGAAACCAGGACAGTAGTGCTTTAAAATTTGACATGGAAAGTGAAAATTGGAAAAGTCCAGTAGATTGCTGCTGCTAATGGTTCATGAAGATGCTAAAATGCCCTTTTTTTGTCTTAAGAATTACTTGCTGAAAGATTTGTGCTGATTTTTTTTTTTTTCTGGTGTGTGAATATAAACTTGATGCATTGAATGCCATGAACACTGGAATGGAATAGTCTTTGGAATATTCAGTGAATTATGTTACTGAGCGGTTCTGGCTGGGCTGGAGTTAACTCCTTGCAGCAGCTCCTGAGCTGTGTTTTGGATTTGTGGCTAAACCACAGTTGATCACCACTGGTGTTTTGGCAGTTGCTGAACAATGCTTGCACAATGTCAAGGCTTTCCCCGCTGCACTCCTGACAGTAGGCTGGAGTAGGTGGGAAGCTGGAAGGGTACATAGCTGTGAGCTGGACTGGCTAAAGGGATATTCTATACCATGTAATATCCTGCTTGGCGGTAAAAACTGGGATAGAGGGAGAAGAAAAAGATGTTTTTGGCTTCTAAGGAGGACGTTGCTTGAAGCCTGGCAGAGTGCTGGTCTGCTTGTGGGAGGTGGTGAGTAGTAATTGCCTTTGCTTTGCTTGGTTTTGGTTTTTTTTGTCGCGACGGAGGGAAGACGCAGTCGCTCAATATGAGTGATCAGCAGACTTCGTTTATTGTCTCTTACAGTCACCTTTTATGCCTTCTTATAATTAGCTCATACATATTACAAAAGTTAAGCTCATTATTGGTTAGTTGCCTAAATACCAAGCCCGCCCCTAGTTTCTCTTCTGTAGTTATCGGTTCCCACCTGCAACATTCTTTTCCCACCAAAATCTTCCTGTTATTGTGTAACAAGAACAGCCAAAGACAGTTATTTTTGCTTTACTTCAGATAAGCTGAGAGCAATGTGCATTTTTGTCCAGCCAGCTGGACTATGTCTATGTGACCCTTTTCAGCTAGTCAGTTATCCACATTTTTTCCCTCGCTTTCCTTCACCTGTTAGATTGTCTTTATTTTAAACCATGGGATTTCTCTCCTTTGTGTTCCCCCATCCTGCTGTACTGGGGAATGGGGGTGAGCAGGCAGGTCTGTGGGTGTTTGGCTGCTGGCTGGCAGCAACACGGAGTCACAGAATGGTCAGGGTTGGAGGGGAGCTCTGGAGATGACGCAGTCCAACCCCCTGCTAAAGCAGGCTCTCAAGCAGGCTGCAGAGTTGTGTCCAGATGGGTTTGAATGTCTCCAGGGAGACTGCCCAGCCTCTCTGGGCAGCGTGTCCCAGGGTTCTGCCACCCTCAGGGCGAAGTAGTTCTTCCTTGTATTCCGATGGAACACACCACAGTCCTTTCTGGAGCTCAGCGAGGGGCATGAGGGTGATTGAGATGTAACGACAGATCTGATTGGAGTGTGCTATGCTGTATTTGTTGTTCAGCTGCTACTTGGTAGGGCTTTGAAGTGGCAGCTTTTAGCCTTTGCTGTTTACTGTGTTGTTTTGTGGGAACCTGTGGTAAAAGTGAGGTATTGAGCCTGGTCTAGTATTTGACTGCTGCGTTGCTGTCATCCCAGTACTCTGAGAACCGTCCCCTGCAGATAAACAGCAATTACACCTTCCTCCTCTTCTCCTCTGGGACAGATTCTGCCAACATTGTTGCAATGGCCCTTTGGTTTCTTGAACATCCTGGTGTAACAAAAATGTTCGTAGTGTTGTGTACTGTGAACCCTGTTTTGAATTTGGCTGTTGTAATGGTGGTTATAGTGTCCCCCTGCCAGGAGGGTCCTGCACACGCTGCCATCTCGTCAGACTGTGAATCCACTGATCCAAATTCAGATCTTGGTGGATCCTCCAGTAACCACTTGGCTGGGGACGGCAGATGGGAACGTGCCCTGTGGCACCCAGCTCTTGGGTGGGTGCCTAGAGCGGCTTTCACCTCGGATGGCCTGGGCGTTTTTGGCTGAGCAGGCACATTAATACTGCTGAAATGGCAGACCACCTGAAGGAGGGATGCCTTGTCTCTGCCAAAAAGAGGCAGCGGCTTCTAGTGCTGGTTTGAGACCTGACCTGTGCTTTCCAGGCTGATGTTCAGTGCTGTCAAAGGAGCTGGAGGGTCCTTGGATCTGAGGAAAATATGAACACCATGGCTAGACCAGAGGCTTAGTGCAGGCATCTCCTGTTAAAGGGGGGATATCCCCTCAAGGATCATCTGGTAGGCAGTGGTGGCAAGTAGAGACCACCTTGTCTGTTATTTGAGGGAAGTGGTGGAGGTGAACAGCAACCAGGTCTCCAGGGATCTGAGTGATGTCCAGTGCAGAGGTTAGTATTGAATGTGCTGGTGTCATACAGCAGTGCCGGGTGATGGTGGGCTGGCCAGACATCAAGGCACTGGCTGTGGAGAAAGTGGTTGGAATAGAATCTCCTCTTCCTCGCTTCTACAGGCTGGTGTCTCAGCTGTGAAGGTTGCTGCACAGTTGGCCTTTCCCAGCTCAGGGGAGAGGGTCCTGCTGATGCTGTCTGTGCAGCTGTGGGGAATCACAGAATCCCAGACTGGTTGGGGTTGGAAGGGCCTCTGGAGATCACCTAGTCTAACCCTTGCTAAAGCAGGCTCTCCTCGAGCTGGCTGCACAGAGTCACATCCCGGCGGGTTTGAATGTCTCCAGGGAAGGAGACCCCACAGCCTCTCTGGGCAGCCTGTGCCAGGGCTCTGCCACCCTCAGGGTAAAGAAGTTCTTCCTCATTCAGGTGGAACTTCCCATGTCACAGTTTGTGCCTGTTGCCCCTTGTCCTGTCACTGGGCACCACTGAAAAGAGCCTGTCCCCATCCTCTTGGCATTCAGCCCTTAAGATATTTGTAGCCATTGATATGACCCCTTCTCAATCGTCTCTTCTCCACGCTGAATGGGCCCAGCTCTCTCAGCCTTTCCTCATGAGGGGACTGGAGCATCTTCCTTATCATCTCGATAGCATCTGCTTGACCCTCTCCAATAGCTCCCTGGGGAGCATGTGAGGAAGTGGGGACCTAGATCCTGTGTTGTGAATTGTGCAGAACACCTAAAAAGGGTCCATCCAGGAGGATTATCTGGGTGCTGTGAAGCAATTTCCCAGATGCAGTCAAAGGGCTGAGGATGCCTGTTCCCTTTCTGGTTTGATGAAGGGACATTGGTCTGCTGTGGCAGGAGTCGGGTAATGAATGCTCCGACCAGGAGTAGGGAGGCCCTGTCAACATTACTGTGTTGAGCAACACAGCGTAGAAAGTGTTTGAGAAAGGAAGAGCAATAATCCAGATCCTTCCGAAGGCTGTTTTTGCCATAAAACAGAGCAAGATCAAGGGACCTGCAAAAGAAATCTGGTTTTCAGGACTGGAGGGGTGGACATCATGTCCCTGTGGATATTGTCAATGATAGCTGTCTCCCCACCAGCTGACAAAAAAGAAACCACAGCTTTCCTAGGTGTTGTGGGTGTTGCATGTTCTGGGTTGCAGTCAGCTTGTGAGTCCTCTCTGTTGAGTAACCCAAAAGAGGAACTGTTTTGAGTGGGACCTTGCGGCTGGCCTTCAGACAGATCCAGCAGCATATGTTTGGTGCAATTGCCCTTGGGCCGGGCTGGACAGGACCCAGCTGCAAGGAGTGGAGCACTGCAGCCCAGCCTCCCCGGGAGCCTTGAGCAGAAAACTCCTGGAGAGACCCAAGGCCACCTCCAAGGGTTGGGAATATTTCAGTGGTTTGTGTTGCGAAGTGGTCCCAGATCTGGCTGGGATGGGGCTTGGTGCTATGTTTTGGATGTCTGGTTAAACCAGCGTAGGTAAGCACTGATGTTTTGGCTCCTGCTAGGCAATTCTTGCACAGCATCAAGGCTTTCTTGTCTGCCACCCCACTCCAAGCAAGCGGGCTGGGGGTGGGCAAGGGGCTGGGAGGGGACAGCCAACTCGAACTGGCCAAAGAGCTGTTCCAAGCTGTGTAACGTCATGCTTGGCAATAAATGCTGGGGTAGAGGAGAAGAAAAGGGTGTTTCTTGACTTCCAAGGTCATGTTTTTTCAGCCTGGCTGAGCATCTGTCTGCCTGTGGGTGGAGGTTAGTGATTGCCTTTGCTTTGCTTGTGGTTGTTTTCCCCACTTCTGAGGGGGGGGATCTAAAGACCTCTTAGACTGTCTTTATGTTAACCCCTAGGTTTTCTTGCCTTTTGCTCTTCCTATTCTGTCCTGGTCTGGCTAAGGTGAGGAGGTGGTGGGCAGTGAGTGAGAGCAGCTGTGCAAGTGCTTGTCCACTGGCTGAGGTCAGCCCCCTGCATGCATGTATATCGTATTTTGTTTACATTTAGGAAACTTTAGCTTCTGTTAGTTTTTCCTAGGTGCTTTCGTATTTGAGACGGCTATGTAATGCTTTCTGTCAGTGTCTTACTAATACTTGACGACATTAATTTTACGTTTAGCTCAGGCAGTTGCTCATTTTGTGCATCAGGTTTATGTAATCGGTTTATACGGACTTACACACAGAACTCAGTTCTGATTTTCACTAGTTAGCAGTGGGGCAGGACTTGGGGGCAGTTGCTTTGGAGTGCTCCGGGTGGCCTGACCTGTGGTGGCTGTGCAGTTTTGAAGGTAGGAAATTGTGCAGTTATCCTCTGTCACTGAATTCAGCCTGGGCAGCAAGAAAAAATATGACTGACTGCAAAGAGGGTGAGCCTTCAGTAGTCGCCTTTGTAGCCAGGCAGTGATAAACATCTTGGTGAACTGCCTTTTAGCAGTGGTCTGCTCGAGCTCTGGCAATATTGGGGAAAAAAAAGAAGTCCTAAAGAGGCAGGAGTGAATTACAAGTTAGTGCTTCAGATTTCTGCAGTCTTACTCTTGAATTTGTTCTGTTAGTTGATTTTGCTTTTTGGGAGGTGCTTGTTGGGTAATGACAGAGTATATAATAGGATGCACATAATAAAACTATTTCTTTCAAAATGGAAGTGGTCTTTTTAGTACGTTTTTGTAGGTTTGAAGGAAACCAAGGAACAGATCATCTGGTTTGATTTTCAAGCTGTCATAATGTGTGTAGTTGATCTGGTATTTTAGGGAACAAGTCTGACTTGTCTCAAAATTTCTCATATTTGGGGTCTGGAATTCATGTTGCTTATTTTTGATGTAGTTGGACTGGCAGCGATGGAGGAGTGTGGTTTAGATGCAGTTTGTTTAATGCTTAAAGTCCTACTGAGCTGGAGATCAAGCTGTTCTGGTAATGGCTTGCTTTAGTTTATTTTCTTTCTGTTGGTGTCTTGCTAACCGGTGCTGTATGCTTCATGTTCCGACTGCATGAAGTAGGGCTTGTTTTGTACCAGCTTTGGCTGGGATGGAGCTAGCTGTCATCACTAAGCCAGTGTTGGTCATGCACCCATGTTTTGGCTGCTGCTGGACCCTGCTTGCATAGTGTCCAGGCTTCTTCTGCACCCCAGAGTGTGGGCTGGGAGGGAGTGCAGCTGGGACGGCCAACCCAAACCGGCCAAAGGGATGTTTCACATTGTGTAATGTTGTGCTCAGCAGTACAAATGGGGTGGAGGAGCAAAGAGGAGGATTTTGGCTTCCAAGGAGGTAATTGCTTGGAGCCCAGCTGGGCACTGGCCTGCCTGCAGGACGTGGTGAGTGATAGCCTTTGCTTGGCTCCCTCCATTTCATTTCTTGCACCATCTCTGTCTCATCCCATGAGCTTTATCCCTTTTCCTGTTCCGCTAGGGAGAGGGTATGTGAGGGAGCAGCTGCGTGGGTGCTTGACTGCTGGCTGGGGTCAGCCCTCTCCACGTTTAGAATCACATTTCTGTCAGTCCAGGCAGGACGATCCTTCTGGGGTTCCTGGGCTTGCCACTGCTCTGGGTGTCCTGAGGATGTTGGCCATGGGTGAATATTTGGTTAGCAGTAGTATTGGTCTCTGCAGGATGCCCGGGTTCCTAAAGTGTTTTTATATTGAAATGCAATCTTTGTTTGACTACTCTGTAATTGGTACATTACCGGGAAATCCAACACCATTTATAGAGAGAAATCAGCAGAGAATTGTCCTTTCCGTGACTGTGCAAGACTATCTCCTCAGATAAAGCTTTCTCTTGTGACTAGAGAAAGCAGCTTCCACATTCTTATGAAGTCTTATTGCCAAACTTGCAATGTAAGCCTCCAGGTTTTATTTTTTGCTGTTTGATTTTTGTATTGCACCGCTGACTTAAAGGTGTTTCTGTTGTTGATAGACAGCTGAACTGAAATGGTACAGCTTCAAGATGTAGGTACTAGTGTTGAAGGTGAAAAAAAAACCGAGCTTGAACTCAGTGGCATTGTTGGTCAGTGCTGCATTTCCCATTTTCTGCTTGCAGGAACTTCTCTTATTTGCTTCAGATCTGCTAGTACCCACTGCTTTTTGACTGTTGCTTTCTGTACCTGTAAGAGAGTTTTGTACGTATTTTTATTGGCTTACCTCCAGATCAGTTTAGTGAATTGTCATCTTGTTAACATCCGTCTCTGGGTCACTTCGGGTAGGTGGCTTTTGCCTTGCCCAGAGAGAGACTCTGCAAGCAGCCTAGAGAGAGTTTTAAAATGCAAAACGATTTATTTATTGCTAAACATGCACTGAGGCTGGTAGGATTTAACAGACTGCTGGTCTGTAGGCATTAACGTGTTCCCGATAGGACAGCCAAAAGGCATTTGCTGACCAGATGGGCATCCAGAAGAGAGACCTTTGCTGCTCCCTGAAACGGCTCCTTAGTGTTGTTAGTTTGCTGTCATCCACTGATGTCATCCATTAACACCACCTCCCTGTTGTTTTTTCTTTAGAATTTTTATTTTTTTTACCATACTTGGTGGTTTTCTTACTGAATTCTTGAGCTGCAGATGACACCTGTCTGCCTGTAATCCTGCCTACCCCTGCCTTTTTTTTAACTCTACACATCTGTAGAGAGAACAAGTCTTATCAGAGCTCTTTCCTACAACTATTAACGTTGACCAGGCTGCTGAGAAAACTGTCACACAGCTGAGCTGCACTAGAGGTGGACCTTGGACCCTTAAAACACAGGCGACTGGACCTCTGGGATGGGAGGAAGGTTACAGGGAGAGGGTAAAAGCTTATTCATAGAATTATAAAGTGGTTTGGGTTGGAAGGGACCATCTAGTTCCAGCCCCCCTGCCATGGACAGGGACACCTTCTAACAGAACAGGTTGCTTCAAGCCCTGTCTAGCCTGGCCTTGGACGCTGCCAGGGATGGGGCATCCACAGCTGCTCTGGGCAGCCTGTGCCAGTGCCTTGCCACCTACACAGTAAATATTGCTAATAGCTAATCTAAATCTCCCCTCTTTCAGCTTAAAGCCATTCCGCCTTGTCCTATCCCTAGATGCCCTTGCGAAAAGCCCCTCTCCAGCTTTCTTGCAGCCCCTTTAGGTACTGGGAGGTGCTGTGAGGTCTCCCTGCAGCCTTTTCTCCAGGCTGAACCCCCCCAACTCTCCCAGCCTGTCCCCATAGCAGAGCTGCTCCAACCCTCTGATCATCTTCATGGCCTCCTCTGGATGTGCTCCAACAGGTCCATGTCCTTACATTGGGGGCTGAATTCTAGTTGTATCCTTGAGCCAGAGAAGGGGCAAGACCATCCCGTACTCACCATCTGAGCAAATGGTTGGATGGGGCTTTGAGTGATCTGATCTAGTGGAAGGTGTCTCTGCCTGTGGCAGGGAGATGGAACTAGATGATCTTCAAGGTCCCTTCTGATGCAAACTATGCTGTGATTCTATCAAATGTAGTTTTTAAGGGTCTCCAGTGGGTAAGCAGGTTAGCCAGAACTTTTTGGTTATCCATCTGTATTGGGAAGCTTAGCAAAATGGACTGGTAAAATTGAAGGGAAGGCAAGAAGGGTATCATTTGGCCTTTCTGTGATACTCTGAAATTTTAAGTTTCAAGGACTACCTTTTCCAGGAGTCAGGTAAGCACCATGGTCTTTGGGGAATCCGCCTAGTTTTCATTCACTTAGGATGAAGCATCAGCAAGGTGCTTTGTCACTGCTGTAAGACTGGTCAGGATGTCACTGCACCAGGAAAAGCAGTCCGTAGGATCACAGACACACCCCAAACAAAGCTTCTTCTGAAGAGGAAGGTGAGAATCTGTCCTTAAATGTCCTGACCATTGTTTCCTTAGTCTTGGCATCACTTTATCTTTCAACTGTCATTTCCAGCATTTCTTTTGAAAAGGTCAGTCATGAGACCCAGCTGATTAAGGCTTTGTTGCAGGCTTGCTGCTGTACAGAGCTTGACTGTCAGGATGTCAGAAGAGAATTTGAGCGAAGGGCTTCCACAGGCAGGAATGCTGTTTAAATGTCTGGCCTCTTACTGCAACTTCAGATGTAGATAGGGTCAGGTGACGAGGAAACTAATACCTTAGATGTGCTCAAACGTATTTGTATTGTTGTGGGTCTGAGTAAAGTCCTCAGTGTTGCGCTGCAGCTAGGTTTCAGAGTCATTAAGGGCTGTACAGCACAAATATGGATGCCTTTTAAAATCTTGGCTTTAAGAGTACTTTATACTTAGGTTTTGAATTCTTTCATGAACTAGCCTTTTGATCACATAAATGACAAAACTGTCTTTTGTATTTCTGCAATTATTACTGTTGATGGGAAACTTAATAGTTCTCCTTTGAGAGGGAAATTCTTAACATCTCTTTTCTTGACCCAGGCTAAATGTGAATGCCACATCTGTTCTGTTTACTCGAAGAGGCTGATTTTGGTGTGTGCCTTCTAACACCACGGTGGCTGAGGGATTGGCTCTCATGGTCTTTTTTGTTACGGAGCATCCACTTGTGAGGCTGTTTGTTTTTTAACATTTTTGGAGGGTAAGTTAGCAGGCACAGTATTACCATGTCCTGAAGAGATTGCAGCATTTTGTTCACTGATTCTGAGAGAAGTCTCTGACTACTTTGCTTAATTAATGTCTCAGGTAAAATGACATTGCAACCTTTAGACTGTTAATTGAAGAAATTTTTGAGACTTAGGAGAAGGAACGTTAACTTGTTAGCATGGTCTGTAGCAATGGGTATTGGGTACTGTTGAACACAGGCTATTGGACCTTTGTTCTACTTCAGTAAGGCTATTTTTATGTTTTTAGTATCCAAAACGACGTGTTTTCCTCATTTTGGAGCACTGTTGCTAAAACTGTCGTGGTTTAACCCTGGCCAGTCACTTGGCTCTATGCAGCTGCTTCCTCACTCCCCCCCTGGTGGGATGGGGAAGAGAATCGGAAGGGCAAAAGTGAGAAAACTCTTGGGCTGAAGTAAAAACAGTTTAATAGGGAAAGCAAAATCTGTGCAGGAGCAAAGGAAAAGAAGGAATCCATTCCCCGCTCCCCATGGGCAGGCAGGTGCCCAGCCATCTCCAGGACAGCAGGGCTCCATCATGCGTAACGGGGACTTTGGAAGACAAATGCCATCACTCCGAGTGTCCTCCCTTCTTCTTCCCCAGCTTTATATGCTGAGCATGACACCATATGGTATGGGATATCCCTCGGGTCAGCTGTCCCAGCTGTGTCCCCTCCCAGCTCCTTGTGCCCCCCAGCCTGTTTGCTGCGGGGTGGGGTGAGGGGCAGAAAAGCCCTTGGCTCTGTGCAAGCGCTGCTGGGCAGTAACGAAAACAGCCCTGTGCTACCAATGCTGTTTGCAGCACAATTCCAGAAAACGGCCCCATACTAGCTGTGATGAAGAAAATTAACTCTAGCCCAGCCAGAACCAGCCCAAAAGTGGGAAAAAGTTATCTCCAATGTCAGTTGAGAATATTCACCGAAAAGCAGAAGAAATTAGATCAGTTTTGATTTTAAATAGATTATCCCAGTAGCGCATTCTGAGGCGAAGTGAGCATATATATACCCATATCCCCTGTTGATCCTGACTGCACCTTAGGAGTTTGGTGGAGTGATAGCTTTAAAAATTATTATAAATCAGGACATCTCATTGTGGCATTCTGGTACTGACCTGACCAGGCAATGTTTTGGCTGGCTTTTTCTGTCTGCCGATTCCCAGATCACCATCTCCTGACTAGGCTGACAGTGTGCAAACTCTGACAAGAGGTTTGTAGAGGCATATGACTTGTGGCAGTGGTTCAGGATCCTGGGGTGGGAGTGTACCTGATCACAGCACGCTGGTGACTTGAGTGGTCTCCGCTGCCTGGAAATCTAGGTAAAAATTCTACCTTGTGAAGTTGTGGTTTGCTTCTGAACAGATCCCTTGGAAGATTCGTCATCCACTGAATTAAGGTTCAGTTTGCAAACCAATGTCCTGGTTTTGGCTGGGATAGAGTTAATTTTCTTCCTAGTAGCTGGTACAATTCTGTGTTTTGGATTTAGGAGAATAATGTTGATGACACACTACTGTTTTTAGTTGTTGCTAAGTAGTGTTTATATGAAGTCAAGGGCTTTTCAGCTTCTGGAAACCTGCCAGCAAGAGAGCTGGGGGCACAAGAAGCTGGGTCAGGACAGCTGACCCAAACTGGCCAAAGCTGGGTATTCCATGCTGTAGAACATCATGCCCAGTATATAAACTGGGGGTAAAGCTGGCCAGGGGCTGCTGCTTGGTGACTGGCTGGGCATCGGTCAGTTGGTGGTGAGCGATTGCATTGTGCATCACTTGCTTTGTATATTCTAATTCTTTTATCAATGTTGTTACTATTTTCTTCCTTTTCTGTCCCTAATAAACTGTCTTTATCTCAATTCCACAAGTTTGCTCATTTTCACCCTTCCCCATCCCATGGAGGGGGGAGTGAGTGAGCAGCTCTGTGGGGCTCGGTTGCTGGCCAGGGTTAAACCATGAAAACCAGCATGTTTATTTTTAAAATGTGCTTTACTAATGTATTCATGCTTGTTATGGATGGCTTTGGTATAGTTCTCTCTCCAGCTGCTTTGCAAATTAGTGGGCTGACAGGGTTTTTTTTGCCCTGCAGTGATGCGAGTTCCAGAGGACCGCACAACTGAAAGGCAAGAGATTACTTTGTGCGTGTTTGCTTAATAGTCTGTTTTGAAACTGTCTTGAACAAACTTGGCCTATCATGCAGTTACCATTTAAATATGATTGAATTTGTTGAGGGAGGAGGGGTATTGGGTAAGGAGTCCTGGATAAGAGGCCAGAGTTTTGGGATTGTTGTCTGGTAGGAATCTTTTCTTTATTATAGCTTCCTCTGTTTTTGTAATGGAGAGGAGAATATGATTAATGTTTCTGAAGCTACTGTTTCTGCTTGGCCTGCCTTCAGTTTGTACTTAGTTAAATAATTGCTAATAAAACTCAGAATGGTTAACATGCAGATAGTAACAAGTTAGAGGAGTTCAGCTGTAAAATCTGAGTCTCCTGCAGCTTGTATGTGGCTCACCTCTCTCAAGTTGTAGCTGCATGTAATTTTTATTTTTTGACTTGTGGTCCTCAAGCTTCAGAACTTCAGTCCTTATAGATTACAGACATGAGAGAGGCACCTACATTTACTTGAAAAACTTTTGTTTGGAGTCAAGTGAGATTTGCAGACAAAACCTGTGATGGAATTGGTGTTGGTGAGACAAGAACCTCAACACTGCAGAAGTATAGCATGCAAGTTCAGAAACTAGGGGTGTCTGCAAGTCCTATTATAGTTAGGCTTGGTGAAAACCTACTAGTAAAGCTCATTCAAACCTAATGTATTGCTGCAAGAAGCATGGAAACAGCAGGTTATCTGGGTTTGGGAGACAGCAGAGTGATGAGGGGTGGAATTAGGACTTGGGATCCTTCTGACTGTGCCGATGCCACAGGTTTGGAGCATGGGTAGATGAGGCACCTTGCTCTGAGTATGCTGCAAGAACGCATTTCCAAAACTCTGTGGTATTTCATTTTTTTGTTAGTGTGAGCATCACTTTGTCTTATTCTGCCTGTATTTGTACATTCTTTTACTGCCTTCCAGGTCTGACTTCTCAGTGGTTTCATCTGAAAGAAAAGAGCGGTTTCCATTGCCATTGTGCTTTTTTTATGCTTGTATGTGGATGGTTTCAGTCTCTATATGATTTTATACCTTTCTGTTAGTTGTTTCAATATAAGATCTTGCCTTTAACATCTGGGAAATGGAAATTTTCTAGCCATGGAATTCAAATGTTGTCACACCCTTTGAATACTTTCGGGCTATAGTAGTTTACCCATGAGAGTGGTCATGGGAGTGTCCCTCCTGAAAACTCCTCTGCTGTCTTCAGATCAATTCCACAGTGGCTTGACATCCAAGTTGTAACTGTTTTGAATTCTCTACATGATGGTTTCACTTACAATTCATACCTCATAAACAGTTGGAGAAGGTTTTAATACTTTGGCTTATTGCTCGTAAAATAGCTGTAATTGTAAATAAATCCAAACGATGTTGTCATCAAGAACTGAAACACCAAGTTTCAGCAAATGCTGTTGAAAGAGTGTCAACACTAGGTATGTGATCTGTGACACTGAACTTGTTGGGCAAAGCTTGTTTACGTAACTGTCTGTTGTCTTTTCACTGCATATTAAGATTTTATGCGGTGAAAGAAAATGTTAATGTTTGACAGAATTTTGAGTGCAAAAGTACCATTTAAACTGTTACTAAAATGCTGTTTTGTGACTTCGGTTGTTTTTGTCACCGGTTATAGAATCCACTGCATAAAGTAGGCGAAAAGATAAAATAATCTAAT
This sequence comes from Falco cherrug, assembly GCF_023634085.1. NCBI lineage: Eukaryota > Metazoa > Chordata > Aves > Falconiformes > Falconidae > Falco > Falco cherrug. The sequence continues at coordinate 38,759,914 of NC_073697.1, forward strand.
ACTTGTCTTTTAACTTTCAGCTTTGTGTTATTCTTGGAAAGTTTCGCACCACTTGTGAATTCCTTGAACCTTGGCATTGCAAGCCCACTTCTGTTGGGCCCTCCTCCTTTACAGCTTGCACAAATTAAGACACAGTTGGCTCTTCAGCAATTGACCTCAGTTGCTACCAACCGTTCTGCACCTCCTTATGCTTGGTTAAATCAGGCATTTCTGAAAAGCGCAATGTTTAGTCCTAGAGGAACTTTACCTCAGAGGCCGAGAGGACCTAATCCATCCGGCACAAAGCCTCCAGGCTCCTTTAGGGGAGGAGGTGCGGCAGGTCTTCAGAGAAAGCCTGCTCCTGGAACACCTCAAGGGATATCACAAAGATTTTCGGGCCAGGAAACGTTTCAGTGGACGGGTTCGCAGAGGATAAACGTTCGGGTAACTCTGCACAGGGCTGATCCGAGGAAGGTAAAAGAGAAGACGAACCTACACCAGGAGCAGAAGGGAGAGCCTCGCACAAGTTGCTGGGATAATAGCCCGTGCTCGGCTGGGACAACTGGGCAAAAGCCACCTGCCTCAGCGCGGATCGCAGAGCAGAATTCAAATGCCCAGAACCGCTACACGCCAGAAAGTGCTTCCAGCATTTTAGCGAGTTTTGGGCTGTCTAATGAAGATTTGGAGGAACTCAGTCGCTATCCAGATGATCAGTTAACGCCTGAAAACATGCCGCTAATCTTGAGAGAAATACGGATGCGTAAGATGGGTCATTCTTTGTCTGGTTTGCATACTCAGAGCCGAGGAGAAGAAACGATTGGTGGTACAAGTGGTGGCGCAGCAGTCAAGAGTAAAGTGATTGATTATGGGCATGCGAGCAAATACGGTTACACTGAGGATCCCCTTGAAGTGCATGCTTATAATCCTGAAGTGTTAACTGAAGATCCTCTTGAAGCACGCGTCTATAATCCTGAAGCATCAAGTGGAGAGAATAGAGAAGACTTCCAACGAGAACAGAATATGTCGATGGGTGTCCCACCATCCAGTGTGACGTGTAATCCGGTGTTTCCAGTTGAAGAGTTAATAAAACCAACGGGGTTCCAGAATGACTCCTCAAATACTCGATCATTCTTTCCAGCTGAGACTACAGGAAAGGTGTCTGCATTGTGTGCAACACCCCCTGGACTCCCCGTGGTGAAACCCGTATCCCAGCCTGCAATACCGCCTGTCATGCCACCTATGATGCCACCTATAATGCCACCCTTGGCCCAGCCCATGATGCCACCTGTCATACCGCCTCTTGTCCAACCGTCTATGACCCAGCACGTAATGCCACCGATGACCCAGCCACCCTTTTCAGCTGAAATTCTTGCAGCTATGAGCCAGCACGAAAGAATTCAGCACGAATCTGGGACAAGCCAGTCTAATGCCCAGAGCAGCTCAGGAGCAGGACAGAAGCCCTTCCAGACACAGGCTGAGGGCCCAATTAAATCTCCTTTTGGTATTGTGAAAGCATCGTGGCTTCCAGTGTTTCCCCAGTCTGATGCCCAGAAGATAAAAAGATTGCCCACTCCGTCAATGATGAATGACTACTATGCTACATCTCCAAGAATATTTCCACATATGTGTTCTCTGTGTAACATTGAATGCACTCATATGAAGGTGAGTGTCTTTCAAAGATTATTGCATAAACTTGTACTCGGCATCTTACCTGCTGCACTGTTTTATGAACTAATTTTTTACTGTGCATTAAATGAATTGTGATGCTGTTCATCAGTTTGAGTGCTTACGTGCAAATTTCAAAGTGCTAGAAATGGTGCTGGTAAATTATTGCAACTGCTGCACAGTGTGTTCTGTTCTAAGTTGCATTTCAAAGTTGCATTTCAAAGTTGCCACACACATTGATTTTTTTTTTCTCCCATTTTTAAAAATATTAAAAACTATTTATGTCCTCTACAGCGAGTCTCAAATGACAAAACAAACCCTTTATCAGTGGAGTAAAATACTAACATCATCTGGGTGACTAAAATGTGTGCAAAAATTGTGGTAGATGAGATGTTCATGCATTCAGCCCCCCTCCTGCAAAGTCTGCATTAAAACAAAGCAGCCTATTTATCTGCAAAAATTTAATCTTCCAAGTGTGGTCTATGTGACATTGACTGTTCCAGAGACTGAAAACTAGCTCTGAGGGACACACAAAATGCTCTCATTCATCTGACTGAGCTTTCAGCTATGAAGCAAGTAACAGTTTCAGCTCTTGCAGGAAGAAAAGGATCTGGTGGATACTGGGAGAGAGAAAAACGTTCTGAAAGCCAAGACCTAGGATTGATATATCAAAAATACAGGAGAACGAAATCTTGAAAATTGTATAATTAGTTATTATTTACATGTGTTTAAATTTTAAATAGTCTTCAACAAATGGAAAAAGAAACACCTGTGGGGAGGTGCTCTTTTGCAATTTGGCAAAATCATGCAAGATTGCTAGGCCCTATTTGTGCTATGTATTAAAAAAGCTGAATTAATAGTTAAGACTGTGACAGCTGCATTAGGGGCTTCAGAGTAAAAATACATTTTCAAGTACTTACACACCGGAAGCACTGAAGGCCAGGGAGAAGTGCAGCTGCTTGGGCAGGCTTGAAAACTTAAAGGGAAGTTTGATTTAAAATGTAAAATGGAACAGGGCAACATATTTGGGTTTGTGTTGATAAATGGATGAAGCACTTTGGAAAAGTGTAATCTGTTTAAATGTGAATTATTCAGTGAATTATTCAGTAGCTTGCTTACTGGTGCTTTCTGAAATGAAGCAAACGTTATTACTAAAAATACTTCTTGACAAATTAGCTATGAAGTTTTCTGGGGAGATTAAGGGTTGTAACTTCTTGTCCTAATAGCACTACAGCATAGCAGGTGTTCTCTAGACATCCTGATCTGCCTGCAGCTATGCAGCCTTTTCTGTCTGTCATGGCTGCTTCTAGCTTTGGCATATTAACTTTATGGGTTTTTTTCTTTATGTACATTTGCTGCTGCGTAGGCAGTTCAGACTGTTTTGAGACCTCACACGGCAAGCTGTGTTTAGACAACAGCGTTGCAAAATAACCATAATAGTTAGGGTTGTGGTTTTTTTTCTTGCTGCAAAAAATAAAAGTGTGTTCAAGAAATGATTAGTCTTGTGTATTTGTGAATTCTGAAGAATTTGCCTTACTTCCAGCTTTACGGTTTGGCATTACAAATAAAAGTTGTCTTTGTCTCAGTTGCATTGTTAAAGACTACCTAGACATTCAGTTTTTTGTCTGAGTGTTACAGAGGAGGAAGCATATGAAACAGCATCTTCAAACTGAACAAGAAGTGATGGGGCACTGGCATAGGGGAAATTGATAATCATGTGTGGTATGACTTGTACTAGGAAGTGGTTGTTTCACACAGAGCATAGATACTGTTTGCCACAATGTTGTGAAAACTTAGTTGAAAAATAAGAAGTTCTGGGAAGAAAAGCCTTCTGAGGTTACGCAGAGACCCTCTGATGGCACAAGAAGTCCTGGATGAGCGGATGGCTGGAGGTGTATGCTGGGGAAATTTCCTAACACACTTCCCTAGCCAGCCCCTGTTGCGTGCCATGGGAGTAGAGGTGCTAGGTAAGCTAGGTGGACCTTTGGTCTCTGCAGCTCACCTGTAGGTGAATTGGAACTTTGGAGCTAGTTTTAGGTCATCGTGATTAGATGTGATTTCTGGTGCATAGTACCAAAGACTTGTGCAAAGCATTTGATGTCATTTCGCGTGACACCATTGTCTTCAAACTGGAGAGATGTGGATTTGATGGATGGACCACTGGGTGGATGAGGAATTGGCTGGACAGCCGTACTCGAGAGTTGTGGTCAACAGCTCGATGTCCAAGCACAGACTAGTGGCGAGTGGTGTTCCTCAGTGGTCAGTAATGGAACTGCCACGGTTTAACATCTTTGTCGGCAACATGGACACTGGGATTGAGTGCATCCTCAGCAAGTCTGCCAACAGTGCTAAGCTGTTGTTGCAGTTGACACGCTGGAGGGAAGGGATGCCATCCAGAGGAACCTTGACTGGCTTGAGAAGTGGGCCCATGCAAACCTCATGAAGTTCAGCAAGACTGAGTGTAAGGTCCTGCACCTGGGTCAGGGCAATCCCAAGCATGGATACAGGCTGGGCAGAGAACAGACTGAGAGCAGCCCCAAGGTGAAGGACTTAGGGGTTTTGGTTGATGAGAAGCTCAACATGACCTGGCAATGTGTGTTTCCAGTCCAGAAAGCCAACTGAATCCTTGGCTGCATCACATGCAGCGTGGCCAGCAGAGTGAGGGACAGGGCTCTGCCTTCTGCTCTTGTGAGACCCCCCTGCAGCGCTGCCTCCAGCTCTGGGGCCTCCAGCTCTGGGGCCCCCAGCGTAAGAAGGCCAAGGACCTGTTGGAGTACATCCAGAGGAGGCCGTGAAGATGGTCGGAGGCTGGAGCAGCTCTGCTGTGTGTGTGGGGATGGGCTGGGAGAGTTGGGGTTGTTCAGCCTGGAGAAGAAGAGGCTGCGGGGAGACCTTAGAGGACCTTCCAGTACCTAAAGAGGCCAACAAGAAAGCTGGAGAGGGACTTTTTACATGAGCCTGGAGCACTAGGACAAGGGGGAATGGCTTTAAGCTGAAAGAGAGTAAATTAGATTAGATATTAGGAGGCAATACTTTACCATGAGTGTGGCAAGGTGCTGGCACAGGCTACCCAGAGCAGCTGTGGATGCCCCATCCCTGGCAGTGTCCCAGGCCAGGCTGGATGGGGCTTGGAGCAACTTGGGTTGGTGGAAGGTGTCCCTGCCTGTGGCAGGGGCTGGAACTGGGTGGACTTTAAAGTCCCCTCTAACCCAGGCCATACTGTGATTCTGTGAAGTTGTAACAAGCATTTTAAGAATGCTGTGTTATAAACATGTTTTTGTAATGTGGCGAATTGGAAAGAAAGTAGGCGGAGTGGGTAACACGAAACAGGAATGGGTGAAGATGATGCAAGATAGCAAATGAGGAAAACCTCTTTCTCCAATGCTTGAAGGTACTGGATATCTGAAAAACAAAGTTTCAATGATGTTAAAATGATGGTTTCAAAGTTCAGAGTATTCATGGTGATGAGCTTTCTTTTTTTGTAGGTTCTTTTAATCCAGTCTTGTACTGATGTACAGACTCATCTAGGATTCATTTTCTTGCCAAGGTTGAAGCAGAGGCTGCATTACCTCTTGGAAGGGAATTTAAGTGTGTTAGATGCTGTTGGTTTGTTCAAGTGACAGGATTGCAGCTGGGTGTGAGACCCAAGTCCTGCTTTTGAGGGTCAGTCTGCTGCTGAAGCTACAGTGACTGTTAGTGGCTAAAACTTTGTGTTTGCATCATCTGAACTGTATCCCCCTTGTTCTTCCAGCTTGGCTTTCCCAGAAACATTGTGAAACACTGGCTTGGAGTGAAAAACGCTTCTGTTGTCCAAAGCACCTGATCTGTTCTCCCTGCAGGTCTTTCTTTTTAAGTATCTAATTTAAAGAGGTCTGATGAAATCAAAGCTGAAAATGGTCTTGAGATGTCTGCACAGTACCAAAATAGAGTTCTGTGCTTTGAGTTTTGAGTGTCATACAGCTAAGTAAGTAAATGTATTTTCTAGCTCTTTTGTAATCTGAAAAGAATCCTGAGCATCTCTTCTACAGAACTACTTACATGTATTTGAAGGTGTTGGGTTTTTTTGCTTATACTATTCAAAAGTCAAAAGTTATCTTCCACCTCCATGGCATAGCTATTGTAGATCTGTCCATGAAAAATATATTTCTCCTTAAGCTTTGAAACTTTTTTGTAAGGCATATGGATAATCCTCATGTGTAGTGATACATGGCAGGTCAGTGGCTGTGTAATACGCTTCTTGCAGCTGGGGTTGGATGTGAAGAATGCTCCAGCTGTTGCATGCAATGGATTTTGGATATAACTCTTGTTTAGCATTTCTTTTCCTCTAAAAATGGCCTGCTGGATCCTTAGCAATAAGTGGCAGGGGCCTCAGTTATTTGACGATGCCTTCAGCCACCTCGGTTGAGCCTTGTGTTGTGCTGAGGTGTGTGTTCGGTTTGAACTGGGCGAAGTCCTTTTTTTTGAATCAACAGTGCAACTTTGGACTTGGCTATCCATGGTCCTTCAGACAGGTATCAGCTCTCTAGCAGACTACTTAGTTCTCTGAAATATTGTGGGTTTGTGGTAAACTATGATTGTCGTGGACTTGAAAGTTAGTTGTTGTTGGAGCAGCATCAGAAATGTGAAAGTTTTGTCCTTATTTTTATCTTGTGTTAGGAAGGTTTCTGTAGTTTTGTCAGAGATGGCTGCACACAATACTGCGTTATAAGAAAAGGTATACTCCAGAAAGGTGGGCTTTTTGAGCATTAAAAATTTAATTTGAAAAATTAATTGATGCTGAGCTGGCTTGTTGATGCAGAAGGTATTCTCAAAAATTTATGCATTTGTGTCCTGCAATTTTTTTTTAGGGGAGAGTACCCAGTTCTGCCCATAGTTAGGTGAAACCGCGCCTCGGTGTTGTCTTCTTTCAAATATATTTACAAAACCCCCAATATATTGAAACATTTTGTGAATGCTTCACAGAGCAGCTTCATTTTCAACCTGAAATTGTGGTTATATTGGAATAATGAAGTCATTTCTCAGTCTTCAAACATAGGTCACTTTTTGAGCAAAGCGGATTTGCAATATTGCAAGCACGAGGGATCGTATTTGCATATGTTACAATTTTTCTTTTCTAGTGAGGGTGATGTCTTCATGGTCTTTACGTTGTTGAAGTCATGGGGACTCAAGGTTTTCCACAGAGAATTGCACTTATGATTCCTTTGCTGAAGTAAGGGCACAAAATGGGGTCTGGTCCATTTTACTCCTAGTTTTCTATGCAATGCCTTGCTGTGAAAGCAGCACAACAAGTGCAGGTACTATCCCTGTGCGTTATTGTCAGAAGAGGTGAAGTTGGAGGCTGGAGACACTGTGCTTTGTCGGCTTCTGCTTCAGGACCTCTCTGGAGCGCTTGTGTTGGGAAGGGATGCAGTTGTTTTTAGGGAAGGATCTGTCTTTGGGGACAGACTTGCCAGAGGGAGCGGAATATTTTTGCAGACCGAGAAGGGCAAGGAATTAATCAAAGAGGAGGAATATGCATAAATCAAGACCCCTGTAATTCTATGAAATGCAAGAGGGCATTGGCATAATGAAGACTTGAAGAAGAGAAGAATGTTGGGTTTGTTAGGGAGGAGAATATCCCTTTGTAGGCTTGCCAGTCTTGTTAATGCTCGTTGGACCGGTAGCTAAAGACACTTGGAAGCAAAAAAACCTCGGCCCTCGCAGGCACTGTGCGCGCTTTCTTCGTTTGGGACCACGGAAGTGGGATGCTTGAAGCCCAATTTCCTTTCATTTCCACAAGCTAATTTGTTTTAGCCCTTGAGTAATAGTCTTTCTTTTTCCTGTCAAACTTCAAGACTCCAGAAAAATAGCATTCTTAAGAACAGGATTGCTTAATAATGGCTTGTTATTAGGGAAAATAGCATGTAACGATGAACTGCTTGCTCTTGACGTGTATGCATGCTGTATATTCACTGTGTGCGCAGATCTACAGCTGCAAGTTGTTTTATCAGTCTGTTCAACTCTTAACGTGTTTTGGTTTGACTAGTGAGACTAGTGGAAAGCGTCTTCCAAGTAATATTGTTCTGACTTTATTTGAAGAGCTAGAATGAACAGAATTTTATGAACATGGCTAGTAAAATCTTTCAGTGCCTTTCTGACATTAACTAGTATATCTGTTTCTTCAGGAAATTATAATAAGTGTGGTGCTTAAAATGTATTTTAATTTCTTTAAACCCCATGTTTTTTTGTACATGGAGTATAAATAGTTTGGGTAGTTGTCTTGTAGCCCATTTGAGTGTTGATAGGCTGATCGGATCATGTAAGTGCAAGGAACGGCTGTTTTCACCACATTCTCTGCTGTCAAAATGCACAAAACTGTGCCCTGGTCACATTAATTCTTCCACCTCATAGGCTTTGAGTAAACCATCATGAGCTTTTCTTTTAACCAGTGTGTTCAGCACTTCTGTCAATGAACAAGAGAGTTTGATACTGCCAACTACGCATTTTATAATCTTTTGTGTTATAAACCAGCATGCACTTAGAAAAAGCGATACATCATTTCACAACTGCAAATTCTTTTATGAAGCCTTGCCTGTCAGTTGCGTTATTCAGCCATTATTACCTGTTTTAAATTGTTAAAGCAGCTAGAAATTGGTTTTTTTAAGGATGCTTAGTAATTATCACTGATGACATACTATACCTTACAGTTTAGCACCCTGCGATACCTCTTCTCCGCTGCAAACTGACTACAGCAGTTGCTTTCACAGTAGGTTCGGTTTCCCGTGCTGGGGGCTGATTCTGTGTTTACAGTTAAAACCATGTTGAAGTATTTTTCAGGATTGAGGGCTTGCATTATACTTCTGGATTTGTCTCATGCTTCACCCATCAGTTATTCGCAAGCAAAACTTTTTTTAAGTAATTATAATCTTAAAAAAAACCAGCGCGGGTGTGAAAATTTTCATCGTTTTGGCTGACCTTTAGTTGTAACATTATTATGAGCGAATGCTTTTGAGCTTAAGGCATGCAAAGTCAGGCCCCTCTAGAAATGGTATTTGAGTTCGTTGCCACATTGTGTCAGTTCTCTGATGTGTTCAGCTTAATTTGCTGTGTATGTGTTCATCAGCCTGACAGTCTGTGAAGACTGCTAATAGTTTTCTTTCTTTTAATATAGCCGGCTATTGGATCGAGCTTTTGCATTAGAGTGCAGTGACAACAATCCTGTGTGTTGCTGGAAGTAACAGATTCATTTAATACAATGCCTTTTGTTCATCTTCCACTTAGATTCCTTTGTGTTCTTTAAAAGCCTTTTGTAATCAGTAAGTATTTTAGTCTTTTGTGTAAAGAGTAAAAACCTAGGTGAGGAATTTGGCTTAAAATCATTTGTTAGGTTAAATTTTATGGAGGGTAAAATATGACAGCAGTAGAAATTGTGGTCAAATGCTAACATTTTACACTTTAATCAAACTTCTCTGGATGTCTTTTTTTCAATTAGGACTGGATTCTGCATCAGAACACTCCTTCTCACATTGAAAGCTGCCGCCAGTTACGTCAACAGTAAGGAATCTGTTTAAAAAGTTCACTTGGTGTAAAAAGTGTTGTCTGTGCATGCACGTGGTCTGTGAAACTGTCACATTTCCTTAATGAGTATCTGAGTGCTATGCTACATTGGCTTTAGACCATCAGGGTAAAGGATGAACCAACACTGGGTGCTTCTGAAGGAGCAGGAACGTTTCTCTGTAAAAGCTACTGCATGTAAGCAAAACTTGCGTTCAGATGGCAAACGTGGCTTTTTCACTGATGTTCTATTTTTTAACATTTAACAGATACCCTGATTGGAACCCTGAGTCTCATTCCTCAAAGAGGTAACTGCTTCTTGATTACAGGTTGTTTTTAATTTGTTGCTGTTACAAGCCTGTGGTGGTTAATGCTGCTAATTTTCCTGTTTTGCTCACTGGCAGGCTTTGTTAGTGGTGTCATGTTTGTGTTATGAAATGGTGTGGGATGCTTTTGTCTTAAGTTCGTTTAATAGTGTAAGTGGTGTAGTATCTAAAACTCTTTCACAATGATGAGAGTAAACGTTGTAGAACTGTCTGAAGATTGATACAGTCAGCAGCCTCATCTTGAACCTTCCTTCTAACCGTGCTTGAGTTAGTGGTAAGTTATTGGATGTGATATAATACTAACCGAGTGAGACTGACCAGTGTTGGGTCACTGATTAACCTGCATGAGTGATTTCTGACTTTTAGAATCTTTTTTCCACTTAAGCCACTCTTTGCAACTTGAAACCTATTTGACAATAGGCATGCTAGCGTTAGCTCTTATTTCTCATGCTGTTCAGTCCCTACATCCCCTGGGGAGCTATGTGATCACAAGTAAAAAAAACCACTGGAATTCATGAACTCATGTCTCTTCTGTCCTTTAAAATTATGCGGTTTACTATTAATTTCTTTTAAAAACACACCCTGTGAACTAATTCTACTTGAAGCTCAGCAAGATTGGGTTATTTTCCTAGTTTAGTATTTGTACATATCTTGCGTACAAATAGAGCTTTAATTTTTGCTAGATTTTCCTGTGAGTACGTTAATTAGTTTGACATTCTTCCTGGGAAGCTAACTATTCAGTTAAAAATGTTACAAAGCTGATTATGTAGGTCAGGTTAATTTGCAGAGTGCATCTGAGGTCTCACCATGTTACAAACAAAGAGAAATGAAACTTTGAAGAGAGAAAGCAAACTTTTGAAACTTTCATGAGGAGAATAATTATATTTTAAAACCTCAAATTGAAATTGCTGTCCAGTGCTGCTGATGTTACATACAACCCTTGCAAAGGAAACTGCTTACAGCTGGAGGACCTTAATAAATTGGAGAAGTGTTTAATAGGAGTTTTTATGAGTGAGAGTGCGTACTTGCAGGTGGGGCAGGAGTTGTTTTTTAGGGTGGTGCTTTCTTAAATCCTTCCTGATGACAGCATGTCTTCAGCTGTGAAAGTTAGGATACAGCTGTAGGCTTTCAGTGATCACAGATGTGCAGAGCTGCTGGGTGCAGCCTTGGGGCAAGGTCGATGAGCTTGTGATGTACTGTTGCCCCTCTGGTTTGCCCTCTCTGCTTTTTATAAATTGTGCTGGTTTGTTAATATATTCAAATGGTCTTCACTGGGCACAGGAATAATGGGGTTTATATGGATTTTTAATTATGTCTGAAACTTGCTAATTAAGTAACACTGTGAGATATCGGTATGTGAGGTGGGTTGGAACATCATTTAGGAGAACTGAGGGGTTTTCAGCTGTCCTTATCTACCTGCTGGCCAAAAAGGTAGTTTTGCTTCTCATCCCCTTCTCCTGTCTGTCAGTCATTGGTCCTTTCTCCTTAAGCGGTTTCATCTCAGAGGAACTTTGTCTATTCAAAGTCTTAAACAGTAATAATAGGGCTCGATGTGGTGATTCATTAAGTGCTGATGCTCTAGATTACCAAACTGAGATTTGCTGTTACAAGCCTGTGGTGGTTAATGCTGTTTTCAGTTGAAATGTAAACGCCTCTTCCATGTTGTGTTAAGAGAAATCTGTTTTAGTTGTCCGGCATACAATCTTCCCAGTAAGTCTAGTTGTACTGGATGTAAATGCAACTGTGTTTCTGTTAGTTTTGCTACGATGTAATGGCTAGTGAGATGCTGCTTTCTGTGTCGAGTCAAAGGACATGCTACATCGCTTCTTCCAGTTTCAGATCTCAAAGGTGCCTTGTTTGCTGTACCTGGGTTTGAGTGCTGGTGCAGTGCCTTTTCAGCATCAAAGAATTCAGTGCGGGCTGAAAAATCAGACAAGTGCTTGGCTGTAACACACCGGCCTGCCATCTGACAAGTTCATAAAAAATATTTGGGATATTTAAGCATATACTCTTATGCATTTTCCAAGTTTTCCCTTTTACTCCTGTGATCTTTCCTGTCAGGGTTTTCCTATGCCTGACTACTTTTTGTGTCTCTAAGAGGGACTATTTCTCTCATGGGCCTCTTCACTGTTACTTCTTTCCACGTTCTTCATCATTTTGCCACTTCTAGGTAGCATAAGTATGCAGTGGATGTATGTTTATGCAGTGCTTTCACATTCCTCTTTCAGCCTCAGTCAATCTTTTAGACACAATGTCTCAAGGTTGCTTACTTCCAAACTAAATTTGGGAAAAGCAAGGAAAGTATCTTATATTCATTACTTAGTCATGTATCCTTTTCCTGTTATTTTTTCATAGCCCTGCAGTTATAACTTCAGAGTTTTCTTTGCAGCTTTCTGTTGTTTCATGCAGGTTGTTCTCTCCTACTTGCTTCTTTTCAGTTCTGTCTACCTGTCCTAAATTCACATGGCAAACATGTTATCTGTCTGTTTGTTAACAAATTAGACTCTAACCTTTTGTCAGTGTTGGTTCTTTTTTGCAGAAAGTCTGTTTCAACAGACTCGGGTTAATGATTCTTTGCTGCCTTGTCAAAACTTGTTCTATGCCTTTATTCCATTAGAAATGCTGGTGACAGAAAAGAAAACCAGACCCCAAAGCGTCGTTCCAACTCTGCCAGTCCCAGTCCTAGACGTTCGAGGGTCACAGGCTCCAGCTATGTTCTTCGCCGATCACGATCAAGATCCAGGAGCCCTGGCCGCTTCAGGCCAACGAGGCCAAGAAGTCGAAGCCCGCGGCAGATGCGTCGACTTAGCCCCAGACACAGGTCAAGGTCACCGCAGCGATCAAGAAATCCACTAAGAACTAGTCCACGGCCTCAGAGATCTTCCAGTAATGATTGGTCATCAAGGAGGTCAACCCGATCTCAAGGTAAGGGTGGATACAAGCTGCCAAATTGAAACTTCCTTTAATTTCTGGAAAACTGAGTTCATTTAAAGAGGTTTATCTGTCCAGGCAGTCACCTAGGTGTTTTTCATAGGAAAATTCTGTTTTTAAAACCAACCTTTGCTGTTGCTTTGTTAGAAGTATGCTTACAAGAAAATGGGCATTCTGAAAGGTCTGATGTCTTCTTACCTAGTGTCAGGAATTGTTTAATTGCCTCAAATAACTGCTGAACCAAGTGTCTGTTCCAGGTGTGCTCAGTGTTTAAGCCAGTAAGGACAGTCAAGAATTAAAAACAAAGGAAGGCTCTTCTTCCTTCAGCATCAAAAAGGTAGTTCTGCAAAGGCAGTGTGGATGAGGAGAAGGAAAATGGAATGCTCAAAACCTGCGTTGCATGGAGGTGCAATTGACAAGGAGAGCACAGTGTTCTGCAATAGTTTTGTTGAGATGAGAGCCTGGTGCCTGAAAGGCTTTCAATGAAACATTCTAACAGTTGAGGTCGTTGCACTGTTTTGTGACTCTCCCTTCAGCTTACTTCTTGCAGTTTGCGCTTCTAGGACTTTTTAAATAAGCTCTGACAGTTCCACGTAGTTCATTTTGAGCTCAGTCTCTGGCTGAAATACCAGTTCGTTTGGAGTTTTTGTTTCTTTTTAAATTCTGAAGAGAAAAAAATAGAGGAATTTTAAAAGGTTGATTTTTTTCTTTGATGTGTGTACTGTGGCTATGTTGTTTGTATGCTTTCAGAAAATTAAGAGGTACTGAGCTCTTTTGGGGAGGAAGTCTAGGTGACAAGTTGTGAAGGGACAGGCAGGTTCAAAGAGATCTTCAGGGTAAAATGCAAACCACTGTAATGTAGAAGAATAAGGGGAAGGAGCAATTAATAACAAAAATATAAATTTTCCACAGAAAGAAAGCATACAGGAAATAAATGTGTCAGATCATTAAAGAATAATTTAAAACAACAGTCTGTATGACAAAGAGCAAGACAGAGGGATACAGAAATTAGGTAGAAGGCATCAAGATAGTAAGTACTGCTGTGTGTCAGTATGTGAGAGGAGGATCCAGGTCTTGAAAACGTCTTTTCTTACATTCCCTGACATAAAAAATTAAACAATCATTCTTTTGCTCTAGCTGTTAGAATTTTTGTAGATATCATCCCCAGTGTCACATTGTCAAGTTTGAAACAGCACAGTGAAAATGGTACAGAGGTTTATTTTAATTGTTATTTATAGGCCATATCTGCTAAAGTGTGATTAAGGCTTTTTTAACTTCACCAGGGCTCAAGATTAAATCAGGAGTGGGTGGTGAAACTGAAACTGTAGAAAACCAAACAGCAATGTATGTAAATTTTCTTTTAAAAACAAACAAACAGACCTCAGTTTGTATTCCTGTCCACTCTCAGACAGAAAGGCAGCTCTGGAGGCAGTAGTGAAAAGTTTGGGACCTGGCTTTGTAGCAGAGTTCAATAAACATAAGTCACTTCAAGCAGCTGGGCAAGGATCTTCGGGATTGGGAAAATCACCACCCTCTCATGGACTCCTAGGGAAGATGCCTGGAAATATGAAGAAAGCATTGAAAACAGGAGTTTCTCCAAAGGCTTCAAAGACAGACGTGCTTTCTTTGCCTGGGTCAAGTTCTTCATCTCCTGAAACTGATGATTTATCTCAAGGCAAAGAAATGGAAGAGGATGAGGAAGACTTACCCACAGGAACCAGTGGACCTCGTCCTACTTCTTCTAATAGGGTGAGTTTCTTAATGTTTTTCTCTGTGATTTTAAGAATTTGGGTAGTATCTCATCTCAGGGGGTCACTTGTGGGAAGATTAACAGTTCTGTTTGCTGATTCTATGCAACAGATACTGCCATTTTGATGCAAAGATTTGCTGGCTGCAAGTAAGTGATGATTTACACAGCACGGGTTTTTTAACTGATGTGAAGCAAAGCCTCTCTACTGCTTTCCAACAGCAGAAAGAAATGTCTGTTAAATTGGGGTCTTTGTTTTACTGGGCACTTGTTTGTATGAAGCAGGAGTGATGATATCTGTTTGGAGGAGCTTACTGTGTAAATAAAAATAAAGGATAGGAGGCAGAAAGTGTTCGTTTTGCCCTGTCAAGCAAAAAAGATGAGGCAGAGAAATTTAATACTGTTTTAAGAAGGATCTTAAGCCAGTGTTGTCTTCGTCCAATGCACTGACCTTTTGGATCTCTTAGAAACACCACCTATAAACCAGATTGTATTTTTAACTGTGGTAGATGCAGTCATCCTTAGTGGTCTCTAGCCTCTAAATGATCAGCAAAGAGAACGTTGCCTGTGCTGTTGAAAGCTAATAGATAGTATGGAAAGGGAAATAGTGGAATTGTGCAGCTCCTTACCCATACAGCCTGGACAGCTGGAATTATGTAGGCCTGTAGCACTTGATATAAACAGAAGGGCTGTGTTGTGTTACTCGGTAATCCCATGACATGTCTTCTAATAACTGCAGATTGAGACAGGGTAGTAGAACAACAAAATTGTGGCTTGGTCCTTGTGTTAAAAAAGCAAAAAACCATCAAAAATACCCCAGTGAAGTAAGCGGTCTGTCTATTTTGGAGTAATTTTTATTGCAGATCCTTTTTTTCTTCCTTTTACTGGACTTGACTTGGAAAGTGTTTATTTTTGTTTTGTTTTCAATTTGTAGCTGTTGAGAGATCAGTTGTTGAGTTGTGGGACAGTCCTTCAAATATCTGATTTACCGGATGATGGCTTTTCAGATCAAGATATTAAAAAAATTGTTCAGCCTTTTGGCAAAGTTAGTGATCTCATTGTACTTCGCTCTAGAAATGAGGTGAGTTTTCCTGTAGAGTGGTTTTCTTCTGTCAGAACGATGCAAAAAAATTCGTTGAGCAATGAAAAAGCGTTGTATTTGGATCCTCAGCTGAACATAGGATAAGGCTTCCTGAACATGTAATCTTGGAATAGCTGGAAATGTTAAGTTTATAAATATTCAGTTCTGCTTGCTACCTAAGTTGTAAATGTTAGAGGAAAGTTGGATGTTTTTTGTATGATACTGAAACCCAGACATTTTCATTAAACTCCACATGAACTTAGAGAAGTGCATGCAGGTCTGTTGTGATGCAGATTTTCTTAAGGAAAAATTGCAGTGAATTGCATCTTGTGCCTGTAATATAAATAAAGCCTGAAAGTGCCATTTATTTTAGGCCTTCTTGGAAATGAACTACAAAGAAGCTGTGATAGCAGCTGTGAAATATGGTGAAACTGTGCCAGTGCTGGTAAACGGGAAACGGGTGAAAATAAGTGTAGCCGAAAAGCCGAAAGCTTCTCCTGGCCAAGTAAGCAGCCTGTTGGTGAAAAACATGACGCTTCATGGGTAGCTCAGTATTTTACTCCAAAACTGGTGTGCTCTAGAAAAATAGATCTAGTAGTTTTACTATCTTTTTAATTTCCTTTTCATAAACAGCAGTCTAAAATACACAAAAGTACTTCCTAATTAGTTTTCCATTTTCCTTGGTTAAATTTGGTATTTGTGAATAGTATCAGTTTAACAAACATTGAAAGCTACAACCTATATTTATATATACTTAATTACCATTAATAATTATTAATACTATTTTAATATGTATGTATGTGTATATATATGTCTTTGTACCTATACACATACACACACATGTGTAAATAAAGTATAAATGATGCAGCAAAACTTTTTTCTTTCTGTCCCTTTCAGGCCAAAATGAATGTAAAAAAACGGGCTCTGAATATTAAAAAAGTTGCACCAAGTACAAAGTAAGTGCTGCCATTGCATGCGTTAGTGTTAGCTGTAAGGGCTGGAAACCAGATGGGTTCAATCTGTTTGGTTTCTTGTGTTTTACTGTTTTTAAGATTTTGTAGCTGTTTTAACATTCATTACTTGTCTTTAAAATTGACTTATTTTTTTCCCCTCCCTCATAATAGAAAAGATCAGAACACTATCACTAAGACAACTAAATCCATTACAGGTGAGGTTTTGGTTACTTTTTATCTGATGATACATCTGTTGTTGCCTTCCCTCTTTGTGCCCTTTTCTTTGTTTTTATGTGAATGCTTTTCATAATAGTGACTGAAAGTGAGTCCAGAGGGCTCCCAGGAAATGTCTGGTCTTACGCTTTCAGACGTCGTCTTTTTCATGGAACCTTGTCTATCTTTCTGTATAAAAAGCCACAAAACACAGCTCTCAAGTAGCAATAAAAAATCCCCACCTTGACCTGTGCTTATAATCTGAAATTTTAAACATTTGCCCCATCTGTTGGAAGATGTGTGGCACTTTGAGCTCCATAAAATAAGTGTAATTCTTCAAACTGATTTTAAGCCTAGTGTGTAACATATTTAAGGTTCTTTCACAATTAGTGCTAGTGCTTCTCAGTGTCTTATGTTCCTTGAACTTTCTAAATGCTTCTAAATTTCTGCCCTGGTCTTCTAATGATCCAGACAGAAATGATTTCAATTACTATAACTTGGTCTGGCGGAAAAACCTGGATGTCATACTATTAGAGAAGAACTTTTTTTTTTTTTTGTTAGTATTTCAATGAAAACAGGACAAACTGCAGTAAATACATCAGAAGCCAATGAAACTTTACAAAAAATTTGATGGTATTATAATATGACTTTTACTTCTGGTGTCTTTTTTTTGTTACTTATTTTATTGGCTTTCATGAGCAGTTATTCTGAGCAAACTAGGGACCAGACATTATAGGAAATTGTGCTTTTTAAAGATGTATGTCTTGAGTCAATCGTCAGCATGGTGAGAGCATCCAGCATGCCTCAAAGCTGTCTCACAAGTGGAAACTGAATTGTTTTGTCAGTTAAAAAAAGAGAACACAAACTGTTTTGCAGGAGCAAGGTGTTTTCACCAGAATCCTGAACAAATTCACAAAAGATACTCTACTTGATGGCTTTCATTTGGTAGTTTGTTGGAATTAACTTACGGTTTAGATTTTGGGGTTTTAATTTTTTTTGTCGTATCAGTTGAATTGCTGCAGATTAAACTGGTTTTGTATGTATTTTTATATTCTTTGTAAGTAACTTAAGTAATAAGTGTTTCTACTAATACTTGGTTTTGGATATTTTATGTAGGTAAAAAAGAAAGGACTAAGAAGTCAGTGATGATGGGAGATAGTAAAATCAAGAAAACTTCAAATTCTGCAGGTAAGACAAATATGAACTTCCACTCATTATGTGGAAAACACAGGCAAGTGCTTTTCTGTACCCTTGCCCCTTTCCAGAACAGTTATTTAAGGTGGTGAGTGTAAGCTTTTCACACCTTTTACTGGGCTTGCCAATGCAGTAGGTGGTTAGGTAGGCAAGCACTGTTCTCATGCCTTGCAGCTTGGCTAATGCAGTGATTATCAGTGCTGTTTGTAGATCTAGAATAGCAAAGCACTAGGGAAAGGAGATGAGCTTGGGGAAGCAGACCCTTTCATGCAACCACAGACTTACACTTGTTTTGCAAAACTGTTCCTGTATGTACAATTTCTGCCCATTTGTGACAAGGAACAGGAATTTATGTGATAGGTCTGTGAATATCTGCCAGAAAAACATATAGTGCAGTTCATTCTCCTTTTGCAAATCGATTAGTTTAATATGTTGAAATGCAGTATGCTTTTTCCTGTGGTTACCTAGCAGTAAAATCTGTAGATGAAGACCTTCAGACAACAACAGAAGTGGAAACGGAAGTTGGGGAAACTAAGCTCTTGGACCTGAAGACCATTACAGAAGGGGACAGTGTTACAGAGCCTGTAACAGAGCCTGAGAAGCCAGCAGAGACTCAGTCCAAAGGAGTGACTAGTCCTGCGCCTGTACTGGGTAATTCTGATACCATAACGCCACTTTTAAGTTACTTTCCTAGTAAGTTAATAACATAACTAGTTAAGTTATGTGGAGTTTAACATTATGATATTGTCTTGAATTTACTTGTTTTTTAGAGAAACTTGCACAGATGCCTCAGGTGGTGGCGTTGGGCTTGGATGAGTTTAATGAAGCTTCCTTAATTGATCAAGGTAAATTGCAAACTGACAGGATTTTTCTCATTTCTGTCTTAAACCTCTCTGCTATTGTGAACTAAATGAGAATTTTTAAGTCCAGGAAATTAAAGTGACACAGGGTATCGGAAAATAAAATCTATTAGAACAGGTTCACTGACCGAAACAAAACTTCATCATGACTGAAGTGGCTAAAACCCCCTGAGATTTACATCTTTCAGCAGACACAAGATTTTTACCTAGACCTTTTCGGTGCAGCCAGGCACTTTTATTTACAGCTCATTAGAGCAAAGGATTTGGGCTTTCTGTCTGTTCCGTTTACCACTCCACCGCCGATTGTTTTAATCTCATTGCTTTACATTGCCTGCTAGAGCTGGTTCGATAGGTGCTGTTTCCCCCATATTTTCTAACTGATTAACAACAGACTTTGTTTTAAACATCGCTTAAGTGTTTATTAATTCTCGGTTACTATGCATGCATAGTGGAGATAGGTTCAGCAAATATGACCTTGCCCTGTTAGAGGCAGGTACAAACATTTTACAGGAGAAGCGTTTTTCCTTTACCTGCGCTTGCCTCTCCTGTATGATTGCTGATTTCCTGATGTCTGTATTTTTCTGAGCCTTTCACATATCGCTGTGGACTTGTCCCAAGAAAAAGACTATGTGGGCACATTGGGGGGACCTTCAGAGTCATGTGGTTGTGATTATTCAACTGATAAGGTCTCAGTGTCAGCAAAGTGTGTGCATGCTAATCAAGGGATTGTAATTAATTTTTTTTATGCCTACTTAAACCTTTTCTTTCTGGAAGCATTTACATAGTGCTGTGTATGTTCCACCAATGTAATTTGTCACTGTGAGTTAAATGAAGGACTATTTAATTTTTCATGGTGGCAGTGGTGATAAAATGTAATGCAAGGTGTTCTTAAAGCTCTGCAGTATTTAAAGAAATCTGCTGTGCTACTAAACTACTCCCCTACCCCTTTTTTTTAGAAGCTCTGATAACGACCACAAAGAGTGAAGAATCAACAGAACCCGCTAGCAAGGTCAGTCGAAAGGTGATTTTATCTGTGGAAGTTTTTAAGTACACACTAGTGCCATTTCCAAGTCTTGGTGCTCTCTCTGAAAACTGCCAGATTAAATCCCTTGCCTGTTAATTTCTTGTAAGAAATAATGATTATTAGAAGAATATTAGACTATTAATTAATAAATAGTATTTACTTTCTCCTTGCTGTTTGTGATTTGATAGACATCTACCATTTCACTCTCTGGCTTTCTGTTTTTTCCCTTGGAGTTCGTTAGTTACACCAAAGCTCCTTTATGCTCTGATCATCTGTATTGCCCTGCTGTGGGTTTCTTCTCTTGAGATACAGTATTTGCACATCAGTCCTACAGTATTTGCTGTGTGGGCATGTCATGAATATAAAGTAGTGGCATAATTATAGGGGGGGCTTGGTTTGGTTTGAATTTTTGATGAGTTAACAAGAGAGCCTAAGGTGTGTGTGGAATTAGCTTAGGTGTAGATAGTCTACAATGAAGCTTTAATTAAGGTGATTGTATGATATAATTAGAGAAAAATGTTAATAGAATATGCTTTGCTACTAAATCCTAGAAAGGTTATATGATCTTTGGTTTTGGGGTAGTTGCAAATATTATAATATGCTTTCAAGAAGTGCTTCATTCAGTGTAACGGTGGTTTTACATAGTAAAAATAAATGGTCCCTTCAGAAAATGCAGCAGTTATGATTTAGAGTTGAAGAAATACCAGTAACATTTACTTTCGCTTGTTTGCAGGAACTTGATGATACCTGTGTGGTTCTTATTTCAAACTTGCCTGAGAAAGGATATTCTGTTGAAGAAGTTTCCAACCTAGCAAAGCCCTTTGGAGGACCGAGGGATGTGCTAATTTTATCATCTCATAAAAAGGTATTCTAATTGGTATTAGTAGTGTTTTATCGTAGAAGCCAGGACATGCTTCCACCTGTAAAAAAGCAGCAAATGCTTTTTTAACAAATGTAAATGTGATAATGTAATAATGCAATGCAGGAAGCATTGATGTGAGATGCTCTTGATAAATTAAAGTTTTGTTAAATTTTTTTGTTTTCTTACTTTTAAAAGGCCTATCTTGAAATAAATAGAAAATCTGCAGATTCCATGGTTAAATTTTACACCTGCTTTCCGATGTCACTGGATGGAAATCAGCTCTGCATCAACATGGTTCCTCAGTATAAGACTATAAAAGATGAGGTAAGTAATAAAACGTATCGAAATTCTAGGATATGTGGTAACATTTTGATACTGAACAGGATTTTGAATTTAAGCTGACTTATACTCTCCCTGTTTTATGCATTCTGATGGTTTGTGCTATTGAAGCCTGATTCTGTTAAATGTCTTTTTGGATCCTGGTCTTCTGAAATTAGAATAACACAAGTGTCAGTAGTGCTGATGCTCTTGATTTTGTTCATAAATCAGAAACTAAAAAGTTGGGAGTTAGTGACTGCCAGTTAGCTGCTGCTAGTAAAGCTGTATTTTATAGTTCAAATCTTACAATGTCTTTTTTTTTTTTTGTTACAGGAAGCAATATTTACTGCTTTAATTAAAGATTCTGACCCTCAGGTAAGTTGCTAGCAGTCTAACTTTTCCTCCACATGCTCTCAAAATATGTTACTTTAAATTGGAATTAGTATCCTTCATACTGAAATATTACCTAATTTAATTATTATCTAAGCTTTCTCTGGAACTAGATGCTTATATATATTCTCATGGACGAATGAGCAGGGAATAGAATGAGTAAATGTTCACTTAATTTAGTTCTGTGATGCGTGAAGTGCTAGGAATTAAACATTTAATAGGAGTCCTTTGAGACCCTCCCCTTCTGTTACGTTTTTTCCATGTTTTAACAACAAGCTGCTGACCACTGTAGCTTGGCGAATATGCAGTGTTTGCCTGTATGGAATGCCACCCGTTTTCCCAGTGTGCTTTATAGACAGATATTTTGGTTTAACTATCTAAACCACCTCTGTGCTTTGTTTGGTGTAGTGTGTCTCCCCAGTTGTCCCTCCTGTTCCTTCACTGCACGCACTGCAAGCTGGCCAGTGACGTACAAAGCGTTTTAATACAGTGTAGGTAGGTAGAGGTTAATGAAATTACAGCTTTTATGTCTTCTGTGAAAAACATTTTCAGGTTATTCTTGATAGAGACTCAGTCATTGTGTCTGAATGTATGTCTCTGGGCTGAAACAGTTGGCACAAGACCTTCACAGGAGTGACTTTAAAAACAGCAGTCTCAGGAGCTAATTGTATTTGGTTAAAAAGCATATTGCAGAGAGCCCTGCCAGCAATAAATCACTTTCCAAGAAACCCCCAAAGGCTTGAATTTTCAATTGCAAGTGTGTCTGGGGGATATCTCCTTTCTCCTGTGATTGTTGGTTGGCACTAGCAGAAATACGTGAGCATTTGCTGCGAGTGCCCCTGCTACCATATCCTACTTATGCCTCTGGTCTGCTTGTGGTGAAATATTTTTTTTCTGCTCCTGGTAAAGTGATGAATAATGGAAGAAAAACATACCAGACCTGGGAAGCAGAGGGAGCAAAAAAAGTCTTGCTTGTTGGGAGTGAGTGGTGTGTTTCTAAAAGACACACAGCTTTCAGGTATTTAAAGATAAGGCTTCTTTAAGATTTCAGAAGTCTGCTAGTACCTTTGGATTTGTGTTCTAGGGACCTTTCCTTTGATCGTAGAAGCATGGCATGGTTTGGATTAGAGGGGGCCTTAAAGCCCATCTAGTTCCACTCCCCTGCCACAGGCAGGGACATCCTCCACCAGACCAGGTTGCTCCAAGCCCCGTCCAGCCTGGCCTGGGACACTGCCAGGGATGGGGCATCCACAGCTGCTCTGGGCAGCCTGTGCCAGCACCTTGCCACACTCATGGTAAAGCATTTCCTCCAAATACCTAATCTAAATTTACCCTCTTTCAGCTTAAAACTATTTCCCCCTCATCCCATCACTACCCGCCCTTGTGAAAAGCCCCTCCAGCTTTCTTGCAGCCCCTTCAGGCACTGGGAGGTGCTCTGAGGTCTCCCCGCAGCCTTCCTTTCTCAGGCTGAACAACCCCAGCTCTCCCAGCCTGTCCCCACAGCAGAGCTGCTCCAGCCTCTGACCATCTCTGTAGCTCCCTCTGGACCTGCTCTAGCAGGTCGTTGGCCTTAAATTTTTCACAAAATACTTGGTGCCTGGGCTTAGTCCATGGTTCTGCTGGCAGTATGTGGCTGGTGATGGCTTTCCTTTGCTGTCAGCCCACATGTACATGCTGCCACCAGGATCCTTCCTGGTCAGCAGAGAGTTGCTGGTCTCCTTGATACTGTGTTCCCACAGCAGTGGTGGTAACTCTGAAAATTGAGAAATAATGTTTGACCAAGGATTGTTATGTTATTACAAACTGAGCAAGTAAACCAAATTGCAACTTTAAAAACAGGGTTGGAGTCTTTTGGACATGTTTCTGTGCCTTGACCGATTTACAGTCTGACTAGGTAGTGTCTGCTTTTACCAAATCTGACTTAAACTGCAGGGATGTTTTGCAGTATCGCTTTAAAATAGAACACTCGATCTTTTTGAGTTTGTTATTCTTTACTGGGAAGTATAGCTGAGGCTTTTGATGTGCTGCATAATAAACGGAGAATCTGGTGTGAGTCTGAAAACATGAACATTGGATACGTGTGAATGCTTTTTTTCAGGAAACTGAGCAATACAGAAGTTTTCTGTGAGGCTTTTCTAACCTAGTTCAGTAGTTGCCAATAAGACAGCTGAAGCAAGTTTTGCCATTGCTTTTCTTCAGGTGAATACTGAAACCATACGTAATCAGTTTGTGCATCTTGGGAACTTGCCAGATGATGGATACAGAGAACTTGAAGTAGTTTGTGTGGGACTTCGATTTGGAAAAGTAGGCCATTACGTTGTCCTGAAGAATAAAAACAAGGTAAATGTAAATATAAATTTTTTTTCTATGTTGCAAAATAGTGTACTAGGGGAAAAAAAAATAGGTTTTTTATTTCCCAATACCAAGAATGTTTTGCTAATGATAGATCAAAGTTTCTGACTCTTTTCGCATTCATCCTGAACAGGAAAATAATTTGTCTTACTTTTTTGGGGGCAGTGGGGAAGGGAAAAAAAAAAAACCAATAAAGAAAACAAACTTTAGGTCATTACCTGGCCTGAACAACACAAGAACAGTTTAAGCTCTGAAAGTAAAGCTTCCCAAATGTCTGCAAAAATTATTGACTTTTGATGTTAGAGGTGTAGGTGGGAGGGAAATAAGTTCCCATTCTGTAGGAAATTTGGGGAAAAAAGATTAATTTGTTGTGAGAAGTGAAGCTGTCAGAATTGCTGAGATTACTTTTTGTTACAGGACACTTCAAAACGTCATGATTTGATTTTAATGTTTTAAAAAATTCTTTGATATTTTAATATTTAATGTTGCTACTTTTGCACTTAACATTGGATTTTTTATTTTATGAACTAGATTTAATTGTTTATGTTTTAACGATTAAAATGGAACTGTGCTGTCTTTATTACAAGCTATTTTAAGTGTCCTGCTACTAAACCGTAGAACAGGTGAAGATGCTTTTAAGATGATAGTATTTTTCTTTATTTTAAACTTACTGCTTTAAAAAGTGACAAGGAGAACGCTGCAGTCAGTGAAACATCTAGGGTGAATTTCTAGACCCTCAGCTAATTCTGTCGCATTGAACATAAAATGCTTTATTCCATTGAGTCAGCACTTTGTGATAGTATTTGATGGACATCTTGCTTTCTGATCTGTTTTCAATAGCAAGAGATGTAGTCAAGATCCCAGCAGGGCACGCACAGGTGGTTTCTTTTGTTTTGTTTTTTTAAGGAAAAAGTAAAAAAAAGGGGTGGCTTATTTAAGGCTTGCTTTAAATTTAAACAAACAAACAAGAAGAGGTATTACCAGGTTTAGAATGCAACTTGAATAGTTGGGAATTTTTAAAGGTGATATGTAAAACTCTCGTACTATTATTGTACTTGATAGATAAAAAATAAAGAAGTGAGAGATTTCTAGTATAGCAGGTAAAGTTTTGTGTGTAGTTCAGTTTACTGTTCCCCTGATAGATGTAATTTTGCAGATTTTTTCATGGGCATGCCCTTCCCCTCGCCTTCAGGGGAAAAGACTTGTGAGTTAGAGCAGAATCAAAGAGGATGAGTCTAGGAGCCCAAAGTGGGCTGGATATGTGGGTAGGGAAGCTCCAGGCTCCACTCTTTTGTGATGTAGCTTCTTATTTAGTTCTGAAGATAATTCCAAATGGAGAAATTTGTCTCTTCAACCTCTCAGAAAGAACAGAGCCCGCTGTTCTCCATATCCAGAACAGGATTCCATCAAAAAAATGCTGCTTATAGCTTATTTCAGATGAAGATGTTGAAACCCTTCAGGAATGCCTGGGTATCATATGGTATACTAACTGGATTTACTAAACATATTCTACAATACAGAAATAAGATGGAGTAACAGTTATTTGAGGCTTGTGCTTTTTCTCCTTTTAGGCAATTCTACAGCTGGATAGTCCCAAATCAGCCAGATCAATGTACAGCTTCCTGAAGCAATATCCGTATAATATGGGTGAGCATACATTGACCTGTACATTGTCACCCAATGGAGAGTTTGTTGAGGTAAGATTTCTTTTTTGATAATACATCATTTCTGTGGAATAGAGCAACCCTTCCATGAAGAGCAGCTAATGGTGACAATGTCAGTATTTCCTTCGGTATTTGCTGTCATTGTGGAGGAGAGTGAAAAGTGTGCAACAGCTGGGAAGTTTGTATTCTGGGAGGTGGCATAGGTGTGAAAGTATGTGTTGCTGTTTGTCTATCTTTTGCCTCTATTTCACAAACGTGTATGGAATCTCTTGCCACTGATGAAAATATTTCTTAATGAAGGATAAAAAGAAAGAAGAAAGGAGGAAAGCAACTCTTCAGTACTGGTTAGAAAAGGATTGATGATTGACATTAGTAGAGTTTTTCTGATCTAGTTCGATTCACCTTTAGCAGTTCATCTGTGATAGTCCTCTCGATTCCAGACTCCGTTGCGATGTCAGCATTGGCCTATGCACCCACAGCTGCTGCCATCTTCTCTCTTAAGAATGAAATTACTTGCAGTATTGAGCAGCTCCCAGTTTACTTCTGGTGACTTGCTGAAGGAACAGCAAGCTGCAGCAGCTGAACACCAGAGAGGAAGAAGCTTGGTGCATTGGATAGACAAAGAGTTTTAAGCAAGAAATGCAAACATCAGCCACATGCTAATAGCATTCCAGCTTCCAAAGTGGGGAACTTAAATCCAGATGTGGTATCAAGATCAAGACCAAAATGTATATAGGGTTTTTCTGTTTGTTTTGTTGGCGTTTTATTGTGGTGTTTTTTTCTCCTTCTTTTTGCCTCTTTTTTAAAAGTGATTATCCATGCGAATTCCATTCTTGGAGCTCTCGTTCCCTGTGTGCTGCTGTTCCTTTTCAGCTGCATGACTTTGGGATACCATTTAAACAAAAAGATATGCCTGGAGGGGCAGGGCATCTTAGGTTCTTCCTTTCACTTGTGTTCAGCACAAGAGAAGGTTTAACTTCAGGAGCCTAATGATAACAAGGGCATCAGTCCTTTATTTCAACAGGGAGGGGAAAAAAGTCATCCAGACATGTACTTCTATTTACCAAGCTGGCAGAACTGTCAGGATTATTTGCACTCTTAATCACAATTATTTGCACTACGAATCATGATGAATTTCAACTTCTTTTAAAGAATAGGTTGTATACTGATCATGGGCTTATATCATAGTTTGTTCTCTATTGTGTTGGCAGTTTTTTCTGCTTTATTGAAAAGCATTTTTATTTGTGAAATCTGTAGGGTGTGGTGTTTAGAATTCCTGTTTTTAAAGACATACTGTGTCAGCAGAGATTTTAGGTGTGCGTTTTTGGCGGGGGTATCCTGCCAATAGTTGTCACGTTGCATCTGTGATAGTTTAGGACATAGGGCGATACACAGCTAGATGTGATTTGGGCACAAATGTTTTTCGAGTGGATTCATCATGCCCCTTTCCAAGTAAATCAGCAGTCACTGTGCATATGCAGAGCCCGCTGTGAGTGAAGCACTGGTAGCTAAAATCAGATGAGCATGGGTGCACAGAGTGCTCTTTTCTCTTCTACTAGATGCAAGGGCCTGGATTAGATGTTGCAAGAGTTTTTTGTCTTCCCCCATTGCAGAGATGATTCTCCCCGTTGCCGACTCTCTTTGTATGGGAGAAAATATGCTCTTCTTCTGAGCTGCTTTATTTTTGTATTTCAGTTCATATGGTGAACTTCAGCTCACGACAAAGACCATAAATTGTAATTGTGTTAGATGATGTCAGGTGCATTTAAGGGTAATAAAATCTTTTATTAGACTAACTTTGTAGCTGAATAACTAAACCTTCAGACTTTGGAGCTTTCTCTCAATTCTAGAGAAACTAAGTAATAAGCTCACTTAGCACTGAAAAATAAGGAAAATATTGTTCATTAAAATGCTAATGCAAAGGAATGTCTGTCAAGGATGCATTGTGGGAACACTGTGTGATTCAAATCTGCTTTTTATAGCTGTTCCCTATAGCTTGTGTAGCAGCAGAATAACATGTCTTTGTCACTATAAATGTTTCATCAGAGCAGAGTTCAATGCCAACAAAGAATGGCATTCACACTCTGTTTTCAAAATAATATTTCTTTCCAGCTGCACACTTTGGGTGATACAGAGTGCTTGTCTGATTTAGAGAGGTTGACCAGCCAGATAGCTGTAACTAATGCCAGTGGCATAGTATAACAGCAGTAATATAAGTGCTCACTTCATCACATCATAGTTTTGTTTCTGTAATTTTGCTGATGATGTCTGAATTTAATACTGCTGAAATAACAAAAGTATGGGGAAACTCCTGTAAGAATGAAGGAGGATGTGCAGCTGGAATACAGATTGATAGAGCACGGCTGCAGCTGCTGGCATGCCAGTCTTTGTCAGTGCGACTGTCACAGCTTTTGCATAAACGTTAAAATAAACCTGGACTTTGGAGACATACTCCTAAACTTTATTGTTACCTGTATCTGAGATGGAGAGAGAAATGCCTGGTCACACTGATAAGAGGAAAAACTGAGGTTTTCTCCATCTGCCGTTTTTACTGCATTTTGAGCCTGTTCCCTCTTGTCCATCTTCAGTTGCGTTGCCAGAATCTGGATTATTTGCCTGGGTACCATAGGAACATTGAGCTTGTAGCTCCATTTGCCATAAGCTATTTTCTCTAGAAGCCTTTCAATCAGAAGCTGGTCTGAGGGAAGAACAAAATCATTTTTAATTCATGGTAACATGTTCAAATTACTTTGGCACTTATCTCTGTAATAAATGTTTTTAGAAAGGGAAAACTGAAGGCTTTGGAATTACGTGCATAAATAAAAGATTAAAGTGAATTCTATGCACACTGAATTTATCTGATGTTCTTTCTGGTAGTGATACTCTTCAAATTAATTTGTGAAATGTCTTCAGAAAAGAGATTGAGATTTCAACAGCGAGTTTTTAAAGGTTGTTTGGGGTATTTTTGATTGCTCGGGACTAAGCTACTAACTGTGATAGCTGCGGAGCTTTGATGGTTTGTGGTTGTCTTTTTCTGGAAGACATTATTTAATTCAACATTTATTCCATGAGTTTATTCTATGTAACAGAAGGTAGAAATGTGTAGTTGTACAAGAAATGAATGCAGGTTATAAGGAACAGAAACTGGCTTTGGGTTTTCTGTAGATACTTGTTTGACTTGGAATGTAATTTATCTTTAAAAAAAGTGTGCTTCTGGTTTTCTGTGTAATACTTTTTGTCATGCTAACTGCATTCACCCTGAGCTCTGTGGCCCTTAGCATCCTTACCAATACAGGAATGAAGGTGCTGTCTGGAAAAAGATGGGTTTAATGTCCCTCTCCCCCAGATACATCACAGACCAAAAGCTAATTCTGCTCAAAACCATGACAGCTTTGAAGATGAGGCGACCAAAACAGTTAGTGGTGTGCCACATGTTCTGTCTAGCAAACTTTTTATTAAAATCTCTTACAGTGCCATGTACTTGTATTGTCATCTCATGAAATCTGTGTTTCGTGGGGAACAGTTTTAGAACAATTTACAGTCATTTGGTCTTTCAGGTGATACCTGCCTAAATTTGGGTTCGTGGTGTTATTAATTAGCTGGGTTATGCAAATTCCATGCTGATGCTTCTGAAAGTCATAGGTACTGAACCTCCTTTTTGCCTTTCAGGCTGAAGTTGTGAAAAAAGAAGTGAAGGAGGAACCAAGCAAAGGAAGGTATGCTTTTCAAATATTCAAGGTTTTTTTATATATCTCTATTGTTCCTGGAATGCGTTTCCAAGATCAGGCAGATTGCTGAGCCATCTCTCTAACTGAGCTTGACAAAAAGGCCTGCTGTGAGATCCATCAGCTGTTACTTGCTGTTACTTCTTTGCAGCTTGTGTGTGTTCTGTGTGTGCAGGACATGTAGTGTATTGCTGTAGAGCTGTAATGTTTGTGATCTCTTTGAAATCTGGGGCTTTCAAAGAACATGGTCAGATGGAGTGAAATCCTGTTTTCTGTGTAGTTTAAGTTTGTTATTGTTTTACTAATTCGGCCAGGATTTTACCACAGGTCCTGGAAAGTATGTTTGGATATACATGTTGGTAAGACAATTTTTTTGTTGTATTTAACCAGGAAGTGATTGCTTTATTTTGTCCTACAGTGCTTTCCTCTGTCAGAGCACCTGCATCTATTGTTTCTGTTTCCAAATGCTAAAAATAAACTGAAACTTCCTTGTTTAACTTATTAACATTAACTTCATGTGGTGATACAGGTCCCTGAATTGATTTTAAAAAAATGTTTAGATGCTGTATTAACACCAGAACCTAGAAATGAGAAATGATGGTTTTGGAATGTTCTATTTAAAATTGTTTTACGGATGCTGCTTGCAGTAAAATTTCTATTTGTGGAGTAACTATTTGTTGGTTTTAGAGTCTTGGTTATGTTCTCTCTATAAATGGATAGATCATTATAAGATTTCTTGTTAACAAATATGACTTAAAACACCTTCTGTGACTCAAATCCATATTTCTGGATAAGTTTTATAATTAAAAAATCCCACCAAGAACCAGAAACAACCCCTTGTGTAATAATGGTCCCAAACTTCAGTTTCAAGTAATGCCATTATACTATCATGGGCTGTTGCTATATTTCCACAACCTGTTTCTTTCCAAAGTTAGGCACTCCTCATTTCACAAAACTTCTACTCAGACCCTAGTTGATTTTGGAAGCGTTCAGTTTCTAAACTGTCTGTGACTCACATGTAGGTAGACGTGCAGGTAACCTTTTTGATTCCGGGCCGGTGGGCTTTAGTGAGCGGCGGTAATTAACCAAAACAAGTGAGTCTTACCTGCATCCTAGCTGCTGCTCAGCATCCTGCTGTGGCTGATCAACAATGGGAAAACCGACATTTTTCCCTACAGATAACACTAGACACGTTCTCCTTGTCCAAGACAACTGTCATCTTGCGAGCCTTTGTGACTTGACTGATTATCTTTTTTCGTTACATTTTATAAGAAGCAGAAAATACCTTAAATATTTATATATGAAGACCTTGTCATGTGTTTCTGGGGAGGGAAGGACTAGCAAAATTTGGGGAGCAGAATGGGCTGCCCTCTGGGTTGCCTGGGATGATGAGGTGATCTTAAAAAAACCTTAGGGATGCTTCTGGAAGCTCATTTGTCATCCAGCCCTAGTAGGTAGCTCATCTGACTTCGCGGCTGAGGTGACTGACGTGTTTATGTGAATGCCTCTGCTCTTTTCAAGGATGCTGATGTGTTTTGTTGGGATTTGTTTTCCTCAGCTAAAATAGCTGAAACTTTTCTTGTCCAGGTTAGGACTTGAGGACCATCCCACTACTATTTTTAATCCTGAGCTGACATGTAGCAAGTGAGTTGTGTCTCTCCTGCGATACAGCCTCTGTGCTGGCATTTCTAGGGCTGAACTCTCCCAGACTTTCCCTTGCTAACTCAGGCAGTGCTGGCTGCGTACGGCAGCTTACGCAGGGACATCCTGTGCAGAAACTGAGCACCAGGTACTGTTGGTTTCACCTTTTATGCTAACTTCGGTGCAGGAAATGCGTCTTGCAGGTCTATGGGCTGTTTCTTTCCCAATGCCTAACAGGTCTTTTAAGCGCCTTCAGCTTTGTCAGGCTCCCTCATCTTTATCTCTGCGCATCACTGCCTCTGCAGAGCTCTCCTTCCACTGATTTGCAGTCTGGTTTGAATCTCTCTGTGTATTTTGGACTAGCCCAGGGCTTTGTGAAAGGCACAGGGTGGGTGTTGGCCTGAAAGGATATGCGAAGTCCTGAGGCTTCAGAGACTAATACCTTATTTGAATTATGTAGAGGATAATACGCATGTGCTACTCGCTGTAAGCTTTGTAGTTAGTGTATGGTTCCAGTGTTCACTGACGTTTTTCCATTCCCTGCAGAAAATGTATAAACAGAGGCTATGGAGTGGGTACAGTTTGGCAAGGTGTTTGAGCTTGTATCTAATTAAGCTTTCTATGCATCAGCGACAAAGGTGGGCTTTCAGAGCTGCCCTTCTGGGCTTTGGGCTCTGACTTACCCAGGTAGCGCTTTGCTGCGCAGACACATGAGACTTTAATCTCAATGGTCTGTAGGATGCTCAAATAGAAGAGAAAATGGGTTTTTCTTTTGGAGCACAAACAATGTTTAATTGGTGTCAAAGTATCTTCTGTGTTGTGACTGAGTAAACCAATACTGTGGCATAAAAAGCAGATCAGCCCTAGCAGATCAGCCCTGACGGCAGAGCCACTCATGAGGAATGCTTACCCCAAAACATTTGCAAGTAACAAGTTTAAATTGATTACAGGTCTGAGGAGCCTGTTAGAGATGAGCAGGATGTTGGAATGAGTGAGGTTGCTTTTTCTTTCATACAGCTTCAGTTGCTGTGAGCTGAGCTGCTCGGGCTCTGAAGGGGGTTCCCGGCGCTTTGTGGGGCACTGCTGGGAGCACACAACACTCCATTGCTCAAGCAAAATGCTGCAGCCTTGCTGCTTTGCTAGGGGAGGAGTGCCCTCATATCGTGCTGCAGGTATCCATCTGATGCATTGTCATGATGTATTACATCTGTGCCAGTTTTAAATTGGTGTTGTGAAAGATTTTGAGGCAGAATTCATATCCCTTCTTCTCTCTCCTCTCGCATTTTGTAGCAGCAGAGGACAGTGCCCTTGGGCCTGGAGGAAACCTTCGAGACTGGTGTTTCTGCTGTGCTTGCGTAGCACAGATGTTAACTGAGTTTGCCTGTTTTCATCTTTCTGTTGACTCCATGTATTGTGTCTTTGTCTCGTTAACCCTCGCATCTGGCTACTTCAGGACTTAACATTTTTGTCAGCGCTGAGTTCCATTTGATCTAGCCTTCCATTTTCTTGCTGAACATCATGCTGGGGGTATTACCAAAATGTCAGCCTTCTCTGCTTGTTTTTTTTTTCATGAGGGTTTATACAAATGTGCACCCTTTTTTCATAAACATAGGTTCTGAGAAACCATAGCGCAGGCTGCTCCGTTGTGCATAACCACCGATTAATTATGTGTGTTTGCTGCTTTTGTGTTTGTTTTGACACTTAGCGAGATTGTCAGCATTGGTATTCTGCCACCTTTCCATCTAGAGATGCATGAGGTGTTGGGATGCTCATTTTCTCGAGCATTGTGGGAAAAGGGGCACAGACATCTCTGATTTCAGTGTCTCCCAAGATCATCTATGGAGGATTCTTTCTTTCAGAGAAGAATAATGCACTTCCTGTAACTGAAGTTCTCTGAAAAGTGCTATCCTCTGCATTGTCATCTTGGGCTTTATTATCCTGGGAGCTGACAGTGGGATTATACAGTGCAAACAGAGCCTGGCCAAAAGGAGCTTCTGTGCATGTGTTGTGTTCCCCGCTATTGTGCGAGGTCAATGTGGTTTAAAAACAAAGCAACCCCTCGCTCCCCCCAAACGTGAACTAAAAAAAAAAACCAAAAGATCAAACTTCAGACTCCTAGCTACTGGAAGAGTTCTGTTGGTTAGTGACTGCAGCGTCTGCTGTCTTCAAACATAGCAAAACTCTGGTAATTCCTTTATACAGAGAGACTGGGGCATGTATTTTTGCTGTACATGCACTTTCACAGTCTGCCTTGCATCAGGGGATCTAAATTTTAGGAGTCCATGTCAGTGCTGAGGTGACGGGGTACACCTGTAGTGACCGCTACCTTGAGAGGTCTGACTGCAAGTAACACAATTCAAAGTGTAAGAGGCTTGCGATATACTGAGGTGGATTAAACAGAAGCATAAAACTAATCAGCTATTCGCCTCAATGTTGTTAACCATTTTAACACTGATAGGCTAGATTTCCAAATGCTAAGCACTAATGCATCAGGAAGTCCCCCACCATTGGCGTCAAGAGGTTTCTGCTAACTGTAGAATTCTCAACATAGTTTGATTTCTTCTGTTTTTTTTAAATGCATTTAGCTCTGGCTTGAAAAAATATCCAGAGGGATCAGGAGTGGTGCAAACAGCAGCTGCTAATCCTCCAGTAGAGCCTAGTGTGGCAAAGAAAGGACCCATTTCCATCTCTAATGTCAAAGACGAGATGTCAGCAGTACAGATAGAGCCCTCTGAGTCCCATCTTGAAAGAGCAGTAAGGGGGTCTGCTGCAAGACTGGCAGAAACGCCTGTGGAGGAAGCGGATGCTGGAGTTGAAGTTACTGTGGCATCTATCAAGTTTGCTGACACCGAATCGTCTGAAGCGAAGTCAGAAGAGATGCTGCTGCTGCCTTCCAGTGTGGAGAAAGAAGAGGCAGTTAAAGATAATGCTGAACTAGAGCTGTTCGAACCTGCTGTCGTAGCTGCATCAGAGGAGGAAATTAAAGCAGAAGATGAAGAGTTGCCTGCTCCTGCCATTGAATTGCCAGAAGAGTTGTCCGATGTGGGTAAGGCTGAAGACGTGCCGTCAGGTTGTGCTGTGAAGCCGGCAGCGTGGGAATCAACAGGGGCCGTCCCTGGAGCGGTGCCCCCTGATTCTGACGCAGCTTCGGTGGAGGTGGTGTCATCAGTTGTCACACAAACAGACAACAAGTTGGATGCTCCTGAAAAAAATCCTGTTTCTGATGCTGTGAGAACCGAACATGAAATGTCTGTAACTCCGATAGCGGAGAAGAAACCTGTGCTTAGAACTGGGGTGGCCATGGAGAAGAAACTGGATGTAGCTGGAGCCGACAGAGAGACGAAACCAGAAGAGCCTGCATTCAGAGCTGGAAGAGCTGTGGAGGAGAACCCTGAAAACTTTTTGGTCAAGACTGGGGCAGAGGCAGAGAAGAAACTTGAACAATCTGTGGCCAAGGTTGGGGCTGTTGTGGAAGATGATGCAAATGCTGTCAATGAGAACAGCGAGGGAAGTTTAATCAAAGCCCATCAAAATAAAGGAGCAGGACCAGCAAAAACTGATGAAGCCCACAAAGCAGTTACGTTAAACTCTTCTTTATCTGTCAAGGAATTTTCCTCTGTTGGGAGAACGATTTTAAAGGCAGTGGTGTCTCTTCCGGATATATCAAAGTCAAGGGTTCCAGTACAGAGAAAAGAGCCTTCCCTGTGTAAAGGAGGGGAACAGAGAGCTCCTTTGAAACCTGAGACCCAGGGCCAAGCAGCAGTGGAGAAGAACATCGCATCAAAAGAAGCAGGTCACCCGAAACCTGGTAACAGCCGATCAAGCCTGGGCGATGGCAGCGGCAAATGTAAAGTGAACAGAAGTTCTGTTGTTGATGGAAAGGGAGGCAATGGGAGGAATTCATCTCAGCAAGAGAAGGACTCACGAGAGGAATCTAGGGCTAGTTCAAAACAGTCTCAAGAGGGAGAGAGTAGATCATCCAGCATGAAGAAAGACAACAGCAGCAATAAGGTGAGGAGGGCAGGAAGGCCGGTTCAGTGTGCCTGATCAGTAACTAACTCCATGCTTCTCTCAGATGTTGAGTATGGGACAATGAGATTATGTTCCCCTTCCCTTTTCCATAAATCACTCAGCTGGTTTGGGCCAACAGACAAGTTGGAATAGCGAGATGGCGGGCAACCAGTTGCTTTTAGATGCAGTGTGTGCAACGCAAGTATGTAACTGGTTTGAAAATGCTACTTGGAAAAAAATGCAGGAAGGTATTTTTGAAGTGAGTCTTTTATTGAGTGTCATAACTTTATGTTCTTGGATTAGTTCTGAATGGGAATTAATAAGCTTTCTGTCCTTTTGTGAGCTGATATTTGCTTTGTCAAGTCCTACACAGACACTGGTTACTGAAAAGAGGCTACTAAGCAAGGTATTACCTGTGACTTGTTGCTAGAGACTGTATGCCTGGACTCTACCGCTGACGGTTGGCTTAGATCTGTATTTGCCAAGCATGTGATCAGAAGCAGCAATCTGGACAACCTAAAAAAGTTCATTAAGGGAAAAAATAGCGGATTTTTTTTTAATATTATTTTTTTCTCTTGTGGATGGGTTAGTTGGCTTAACTGGTTTCATGTGAACTTTTGTCTGATTTTGCAGGCTTCTGTTGGTGGCAGTGCTAAAGCTTCAAAAAGTGACACTAGCAGCAGTGCAAAACAAAAGGAGGTAAGGATACAACCACAACTGAACTTCACATACAGATTGTCTTGAAAGTGTGTGTGCGTACGCTAAGAATCTTTAGCATCCTTCCCTAGAGAATTTTTTGTATTACTGGCTGTTATGGACTATGGGCATAAAGCTATAAGGTCAAGTCATTTGGAAGAGAAACTTAATTCAAGAAGTGAGTGTTAAAAGGAGGTGGTTTTTTTAGTCTCGGATGTTATTTGAGAAAGAACACATTAACTATTTGGATCCCCAGCTACCTGCATGAGATCTGTGTTTGTCATCACACTTGTGAGAAGAGGGAAGGAAGGCTGAATTCCTCTAGCCCCTTACAAATGATTTTGTACAACAGGAGGTAGTTAGAACATCTCCATCCATGGTACCCTCTCTACGCAGAGGTGTATTTCCAAGTGGGTTCTGCAGAGCAAGGATTACTGCACGTTTTTGGTGCAGTGTTGGTTTGAAGATCAGCTTGGGAGTCTGTAGGCTCAGCTGCTAAAAAGCCCGCATTCTTATGTGAAGGTGAAAAGAGATACCCCCTCTCTCCCTGAGATAGCTTGGGCTTTGGGAGAGAAAAGCAGAAAGAAGGTAATAAAAGCCCGTATTGATGAGTTTGTAGAAGTAGCATTACAGGATCAAATCAAAGATCTACCAGGTAAGTAGTGGATCCTTATGGAAAATGGATTTCTGGGATAAAGTTTGGAGCCCTACATCCTTTTACTAATCTTAATCCATATAAACTTTCTGCATCACCAGCACAGTGTGTTTGTGAAGTTGGTGGTGGCGATGGTAATAGAGAACACTTTCACTACTGAGGTTCTGGATGTGTGTGTTAATCCCCAAGGGGAAATTCTCCAGCCTTTGAAAAAAGGCTTTGTAATGCCAGCTACTTCTTACTGCTTTATTCCTCACTGTTATAGCTGATGAGAACCAAGATCTGTGTTCTCCTTTTCATGGAAGGAAGAATGCAGTAATGTTTGATTTCAGTTGAAATATAACCAGATACTTCCTTTTTCTTCGCCATGGTCATATTTGCATTAAATATTCAAGTTTCTGCATCAGAATGTGGTGGAGGCATGCGTTATTTCTGGTATTTGTTAGCTTTTTGAAAAAGAAAGGGAAGAAAAGCCATGTAGCCTTTGAATTTCAGATTACTTTTTCTGCTGGAAAAAAGGTATTTCTTAGCTGCAAACTTACTCAGATTACAGAGGAGTTTATCTTGCCTTGGCCTTAAAAGTTCTTCTTTGACAAGAGTTTTTTCATTCTTGTGTGGAATACCGACTGGTATTTGGCAGCGGGATGAATATTTTTTGGGGGAGAATAAAAATAATTCAGACTCATTCATTGAAGAAATTGAATACATAATTTGGGGTGGAATGGATATTTGGGTGCATTTTGCTGTCTGAAATTAATTTACTCATTGGCTTCAAGTACGCATCTTTTCTGCCTTATCCTGCCATCCTGATTATAAGCGTGTAGCTATTTTATAGTGAACAAATTATAATACTGTAGTCAAAAAACGTGACTGCTGTCTAATCAAATAACCTAAAAGTAATTCAGGGTTAATTCAGTCTTTTCTTAAATTCAGTATCTATCCATACATCCTCCTCCAGATGCTTTCAGCTATCTACGGCATTAAATTACTTCTAATTCTTTGCAGTTGCCCTAGAATAAATTGTGTGAGCCCTGATGGGAGCTGGCATGGTCAAACTGCAGGGTAGGAGGAGTTTTAGATGCAGGACATGG
Organism: Falco cherrug; assembly: GCF_023634085.1. Classification (NCBI taxonomy): domain Eukaryota; kingdom Metazoa; phylum Chordata; class Aves; order Falconiformes; family Falconidae; genus Falco; species Falco cherrug. Next base: position 38,796,825 of record NC_073697.1, read on the forward strand.
TCCAGTAAGAGCATGCTGCTGACTGAGGAGAATTAGAAAAGGTCAGGCTCTGCCCTCTTAAGCATAAAAAAAATCATTAAGGCGTTTTCCAGAAAGCTGGAGCCATTTGTTAGGAAATTGAAACCAAAGAGGCAAGATGGAACAGTTGAGTAGTCATCAGGATACAGAATGACTTTGCTGGATCAAAACATCTGATGTAGGCTCCTGTTCTGTAGCAGCAGCCAACAGCATATGCCTAGGGAAGAGAATGAGATACTGACACAAGGTAATAGTATTTTTGAAGGATGCTCTGGAGGTATTCAGATTTTCACTAGTCTTCCTGCGAGTGCAAAAATCACGAGTATTCAGGGCATCGACCTGGTTCGTTTAATAGACATACATTTTTGTCTATTCACCCACTGTGTTTTTGAAAAATGCTTTGAGTTTCTGAGTTAAATCCACTTACTTAACACAAATGCTGATAATGAAAACTTCTATGTGAGACTGAAGGCCTGAAAATTTGTTTCTACCCTCAAGTTGCATTTTTTTTTTGTTCCCCCCTTGAGGCAGCTTCAGCGTGTAGAGATTTTTCCATAGGCACCCTGTGGATGGAGGTGTTTGTGTCAGTGTGTGAATGTTTAATTTTGTTATATTCACATTTTTACACTTTCTAGGAAGAAGAGCTGTTTCCATTTAACCTGGATGAATTTGTTACTGTGGATGAGGTGGTAGAGGAAATTGAGTCTCCTGTTAAAACACGGCGAAATCCACCAAGGGGTAAGAGAAAAGATGGTGCTAAAAACAATTCTTCTGAGCCTAGTTCCAAGAGAAGGAAAGGGAAGAGCTCTGTGGCACGCATCGCTGAAAGTGAACACTCTTTTGTCACTTTGGATGAAATCGGTGAGGATGAGGATGTGGCTGCACAGCTAATGGGAGTTGTGAATTTAGAAGCGCTGAGTGACCCACAGGGCCTCGTTGTTGTGGATGAAGTGATGGAGGAGGAAGAACTTATGTCAGAAGCAGTAAAGGATCCACAGTCGCTTGTTACTTTGGATGAGATATCTGAGCAGGAGGACTTTAGTTCTCATAAAGATGTCCCTGGGTCAGTTTTCGAGGAGCGGGTTTTGAAAGCTGAACCCTTGGTAACTGTAGATGAAATTGGTGAAGTTGAAGAGCTGCCCCTGAATGAACCTGCAGACTTGAATATTGAGGATGTGCTGAAACACAGGGAGGATGATAAAGTGGCCGCTGAGGATACTGGAGATTGTGCTTCCTCGCAGGTGCCCGATGATCCCAGCGCTTTAGTGACGGTTGATGAAATACAAGAGGACAATGAAGATAATCCTCTAGTGACTTTGGATGAAGTTAATGAAGATGAAGATGATTTTCTGGCAGATTTCAATCGTCTAAAAGAGGAGCTAAACTTTGTTACAGTAGACGAAGTTGGAGAGGAGGATGAGGAAGAAGAAAATACTTGCCCAGAGAAAAATCTGAATGAAGATGAAGATGATGAAGACATTGTTGCTGTTGCAGGACCAGAAGAGGAGGAAATTGCTGCCATTGCAGGACCAGAAGAGGAGGATATTGTTGCTGTTGCAGGACCAGAAGAAATGGAAATTCTAGGAGATACGAGTCCAGAAGAAGAAATGATTGCAATCTCAAAGTCAAAAGGTAAGGAATCTTTCATAGGTTCTAGAGGGGAAATAAAAAATAAGATGCTCATAATCAGTGCCACGCACAAGGAGATCCTTGTAGCAAATAGAGGGAACTGAAAAAAACAAATATTTGACAAAATTAATGAAAGAGATGCTGGGGAAAAAAATGGAGACTACCTAACGCTGTAGAGATTATATATAGCCTTTAATTACAGGGCCAAACTTCATTAAAACAGGTAAGTCAAATGAAATAGACCAGGGGTCCTCAAACTACTGCCCGCGGGCAGGATACGGCCCCCAGGGTCCTCAATCCGGCCCCCGGTATTTACAGACCCCCCCGCTGGGGGTTGGAGGGGGAAACCAAGCAGCCGCAGATGACTGCCTGCCACTGCATCTGCACGCTGGCCCCCGGTTTAAAAAGTTTGAGGACCCCTGAAATAGACTAACTGGTACAAAGACGTAACAGCTTCCAAACAGGGTCTAAAGGAAAGAATGTAGAACATCATCTGCATTGTGGAATTAGCAAAGGGTTAAAAAAAGTCCTGACACGGAGCCAAGTAGGGAGGGCTATATATAACTGATACACAAGAAGAGTTTTGGCCAAAGCGTGGGTAAGGAAAGGATCTATGTGATGTCTTCCACAAATATCGAGTTCTCTTTCTGCCTCTGCTGATGCAGCTGAGCACTGACACAGCACCTTTTGTTCTGGTGTTTTGGAAAAGCTTCTCTCCCATCTCATGCCTATTGCCTAGCAGGAGCAAGCTGACTAGTGCAGATGTGGAGGAGTTGCAGAAGCAGCAGATCTCTTACTTAAAACAGAGTATTTTAAACTTCAGTTTCTATAAACATTAGGAAAAGGATTAGTTGATTGTATGCACCCCCAAAATTACTTAAATGTTATATATTGTTTTAATCTTGTACTGTTACAGAACATAAGTTTCCCTGTGATTAACAAAAGCATTTAGTGAAAATGCAAAATACCTTCTGTTAGAAAGTCAGCTGTAAAAAGACCTCTTAAAATATTCAAGCCCTTGAGTTGATTTCTGATCTAACTGGTAGTGACACGTTGTAATAAATGTATTTGATACACAGTAAATAAGTGATTTTAGTTCCTCTTTGTATAATAGAAATTGCAGGCAAAAGAGTGGGTACGGCAAAATCTGCTAAAGCATCTTGGGGTGCAAGAGACTGATGCTGCCCATTGCGTTCCTTCGACAGCATCCTGGGTTCGTTGTTAGGGCAAACGATTTGTTGCATTAGCTTTGTTTAGGATATGTTGATACCTAGATAAATATTTGAATATAGAATTAGAAAGAAACCAGATGTTTTTGATGTGTGACTCTTCACCTGCCAGTCAGACTGCTTCAGTAGTCTAAACCCCAAAGACCTTATTTATCTTGTAATGGAGGAGACTGTCAAACTCCTTATCTCCAGAAAAAATCTTAAAATGTTGGGTTTGATCTTTCCTTAGAGCTGATTAATCTGATAATTTTATTCTGTTGGTTTTGGCTGGTTCTGTAATGATGCTGAATACTGCTGTCAGACCTGGAGCTAGATTAATCCAGCTGTTGGACCTTCAGCTGGATTAATTCATGAAGTTTGGTAGCTTGTATTATAAAGAAGTTTGAGATTTTTGGGATCATCATCACAAAGTTGGTTTGAAGCTGTTGATAAGAGGGTAGAGGACGGTAGCTGAGAGCGGCAGTGGTACGTCTGTGAAGAGTGCTGTGTGGTCAGGAGTGCTTTTGGGGTCGCTCACCACAGCACCGGGGCTGTATTTGGAAGCCTTACCTGCAGGACTGCTGATGTCAGGCATTCCTGAAAATTGCTCTATGGAAAGACCAAACCAAACAGTGGAGAAAACAGCAAGGCCCGTACAGATGGTGTGTGTTTGAAGCAGTAACGAGCTGTTATAGCTCTATAGAATATGTGTTTAAACTAGCAGATACTTTTCTTTAACATGCATTTATGGCCTCCAGTAGATCAGCTGGGATCAGGAGATAAAGAACCCGAGTCTAAGCGAAAGAAAATGGCTTCTTCAGATCTATCGAAGACGCAGAGTGCTCCAAAAGGTAAAACCAAAAAAACCCAAAACAAAACCAAACCCTACCCCAAATGCTCCATACTTTTCTTGCCGGAAGACAGCTTTTTTGCCCCTTTGAAAACGCCTCCTTTGCCTTGTTACCACATTTAACTTTAAAGTCATGGCCCATAATCTGGTGGGTTTTGTGATTTGGTTTTTTGTTTTGCTTTGTGGTTTTTTAATCTTGGGTCCTACAAACGCATGTTTGACAAGTTTCTGCTGTTGGCTCGATAGCAGCACCAAAATGAAAAGTTCTTTTTTCCTAAAATTTACAAATGTAGGCTAACGTATTTATAATTAGCACGGTGCAGTGTAATATCTGCTTACTGTTCTAATTCTGTTAGGAGTTTTATTACCAACTTGCAACGTATAGAAATGAAGGAACTGCTTACATAATTTTAAAACCTGTTTAGTTTTAGGCAGTTCTGTGAGGAGCAGGGAGTTGGACTTGATGATCCTTGTGGATCCCTTCCAGCTCGAGGTACTATAATTCTATGTGTGTGTGCATATATATATATTTTCGAAGATCCTAATCTAAAATACTTTTCTGTAAAACTACTGACAACACTTGAACTAGCAAAAGAAGTTGCTAGGAAAATACAGATCCTTGCCTGATGGCTTGTGTGATAATCTCTGCGACAGAAAATGCTTGTGTAACGTGCTGCAGGACAGAGGTTAAACTCGGCAAGAGTGGTATATAATAATACTTTCAAGGCCAAAAGACGCTGAGGTAGTTGCAGTGAACTTCAGATCCAGAAGGTCATTTGCCCTGTTCGCAGAAAATTGTGTCCTTTGTTTATTGAAGTAGGGCAGGTAACCAACTTGGATTAAACCCCCAATTTTTGGAATACTGAAAAAACTTAACAAACTTCCTCCCAGTAATAGCAAATTGTACAGATTTGGCTAAAGGAATCCAATTTTTAAATATTTTTGAAAGCTGTGTTTTGTTAATGGGCTGTTTCAAAGCTGTGTTTTGTTCATGTGAATGTTGTGTGCTGTCTCTTCAGATTTGGATTACCTCCTTCCAAAGGCTGGCTTTTTCTGTCAGATCTGCTCACTGTTCTACGCAGATGAAACGTCTGTGAAAAATCACTGCAAGACACTGCTTCATCAGCAAAACATGGAGGTAATGCTCGAGCTTCTCCAAACACACAGGGGTGCAGAGAATTACCGTTCTAAAAATGGTTGCTTTAATGAGTGATACTAATTTCCTAGTGGTGCAGGGAGCTCGTCTTAATACTTCAAGGGGGTTTAGTTTAAAACTTGGACACAGACACTGTTAAATTACTCATCAGCTACATAAAGCCTTCCTTACCTGGGAAGGCATGGGGAGGATAGCTGTTACCTTCCCTTCATTTTTAAGAAATGATTTTTAAAAACTGCGCAGGTGTCCGAAAGCATGGTTTTGTCAGATTTCCTGGCTTGCTGAAACCGCAGATTGGCTGAAATATCTTGCAGATATAAAATGACCAAAAGGTCACTTTGTCAACCAGAAAACTGAAGTTTGGGATCAAAACTCCCCTCAGCCCTCAGCAGCACATCTTGCTGTGTCCCCATCCGGTGGGGAGAGGCAGCCCCTTCTGGGTGAGGTGCCGGTGTGAGGGGTAGAGAACTGGGAAGGTATTTATCGACATAGGCTGTTGTAAGGTAGGTGTCATGAATACGCGGCCTGTGGGGAATATTGAATAACTATTTTATATTTCATGAGCAGACACTGGTGTCTGTCACAGTGTGAAATCCTGATACCCAATAAATATTTTGCCGCACTCCACTCAGGAGCTTCACTGCTCGGTGGCTATGTGGGGGTCAGTTTGCGAGCAAAACTAAATGTTTTTCAGTACAAATCGCGTGTTACCAGCATAAAGAGCAGGGTGGCTTTTGGCCAGTGCCTTTGTGAACTTTGCACTGGTTTAGAGCATGATCTTGTTGCAGCTGAGGAATAACACAGCAGTATAATTTCATTGGCTGCCCTTATTTCTACAGAAATTCATGGCCAAGCAGAAGGATGAGGATAACGGTGGGGAAGAGCGGAGTTCAAGGTGATCGGAGGAAAGAAGAATTCTTTCAGTGAATTAAACTTAGGGTCCAGTCAATTTTGTGTATTTTGTTATGTTTTAATTTGTAATTTTGTTTCAGAAAGAATCATTTATGTTGTATAAATTGAGCTCAGTATAGACAGACTAAAAGAAAAACATACGGTGGCTTTGATTTATATATCAAATCATCTGACTTGGAAGAGACTTCTTTTACAAGTGTTGACATAAAATAAATGTTCTTACTGTATAGTTAACACCAGGGGATTGCGTTTGGTGTGATTTATTGTGTTTTGTTAACTCTGGATCACAACAGAGAGTAGGAGGGAATTTGTTCTTGAGTTCTCCGTCCAGTGCCACTTTACAGAGCTCTCAGCAGGCGAAATTTCACATGCTACATATGCTCCGTACTGCTCCAGAGCAGTGACCCTCATGGTGAAGATTTCAGTGATCCTGTGGATTGTTATGTTCCCTTTAGCTGGATTTTTTTCTAAGGCCTCTGTGATCTCATGGTAATTTTGGGAAGATAAAGCCGAGGCCGTGAAGGGGAGCAGAGCGGATTCCAGCACTGTTAGCATGCCTGTCATTCCTGCAGTCAGCCAGGGAGGTCACCATCTCTTGCTGTTTCTCCTTGGTGACCAAGTTTGCTTGTTTATTTTGGGTTGGTTTTGCCTGTTTGTTCCAGTCTGTCGGTCAAAGCCTGTGGAGCACTCAGCAGCATGGCTGAACATGGCAATTTTCTCTTCCAGTGTTGCTCACTGCTCCGTCTGGGGTTCTGACTGGTGTGCTCTTAGCAGTGGGTCACAACTGTATCATGATTGACTTTGAGCTTTTATTTTTTACCTAGCCACTTGAAATTTATTTAAAAGACTGGTTTTTGAAATCCACCATTGTCTCTGCTACTCCTTCAGACTTTGGGTAGTTGATTTTGGTTGAATTCTGTTCCTGGAGGAAGAGTGCAGAAGCATTCTTGCAGGTCCAAGGAAAAGGAGAGACTTTGCTGTTCTTCCTGGTGGGGTATTAAAGGTCATACCTGTGCCATAGCTGGGGCAAAAATCCTTGTGCCTGCAGACCTCTGATCAGGAAAGCACCGAAATAAACTGAACATGGGGTTTAGCAAAGGAAGCACCTGTGTGTTGCTGGTGGGGAACATGCTCCTTGGTGGGACACGATCCCACGGAGCCCATCAGGCTCGCAGGACCTTGCTTCTTCAAGAGCAAGTGTGTGCAGAAAGAGGTACTTTGTATTTCACATTTTGAAGTTGTTGCACGATACCGAGCTGGTAAGTGTCTTTAAACATCCATCTGCTGCCTGAGGTCCGTGCCATGTATGTGCGAAGAGGACAGAGCCTGCTCTGAAGGCTCCAAAAAGCCGACTTTGCTTTGGGCTGCTCATGTAGTTGACAGAGCAGTCACGCTGTCTGACAGGCAGGCAACAGAATTTTGTAAATTATTGCTGTTTGGGCTTCTCTTTTTTTTTTTGTTTTTTGTTTTTTTTGGGGGGGGTTGGTTTTTTTTTGTTTTGTTTTGCTTGCGTCCCTTGATAAAGAACGTGAACTGGCTGCTGGTGTATGCTGGTGAGTCACTGCACTGGGCTGTCCTGGCATGTCCATCCCCTGCCAACAGATAAGTGTCTCAAAAATTCGGGTGAGGGATTTAGACCAGCAAATCCTTGGCAAGTCAGGGAGCATGCTTCAGGGTAAGAACGCGCCTGCGTTGAGAGTGCGTGTAGGCCCGCCTCCCCCTGCTCTCTTCAGGGTCTGACCTCTAATCCAAAGCAGTGAGCAGCACAGATGAGACTGGCATAATGCTATTTAACTGCTTAATTACCCAGTTACCCTTGGGTTAGTAGTAATTCATATAGAAGAGAATTCAAAAATCCTGTTTGAAATAATGGGATGCAAACTGGAATTTAGTGTGAGGAGCACCTGCGGAGCTGTGCTGCCAAGCTGTTCCACAGCTGGGAGAGACTGGAGGCTCCTCGGGGAGCTGCCAGTGGCATCCTCCACTGCCCGGCACCGCTTGGGACCTTTGCAGCGGTTTTTCCCAGCCTCACCAGAGCACAGGATGTGGCCTTCTGTCCTCGTTAGTCCCATCTCCTGTACAATGCAGCTTTATGTGTGCTTCTGAGTTTTCAGTTGCTCTGTGGAGTTGGGAAGGCAATTTCTTGCCACGGTTTCTCTTTGTTGCTTTATCTGTGCAGAAGACGAGAAAACAATGTTGTTCTTCATTCCTGCTTCTGCCACGCGAGCTTCGGTCCCAATTTGCGTCTGCTGAGCGTATAGAAGGCTGAGGGGGGAGAGAAGCACCCTGGGGACCCACCGGTCTGTTGGGGTCCTTGGCTGTGCTCTGCTCCCACACGTGGCTCTGACAGCTGCCAAGTGGGCCTGGGCTTGGTGGTCGCCGGTTCTGGAAGCAGCCTAAGCTCATCCTCCCACTGCTCCCCCTTCCCTGCTTTGTCTCCCCTTCACTGAAGGCTTTGGGGTGATAACCACGCTTTCTTCCCAAGCCTGTAGCTCTTGCTTTAAAAGAAGCGGCTTTTCCTAGACTTGATGCTCGGAAATCACCTGAGATGCCAGCAGCTCTGCAGTTTTAGATGCTACTCCGAGGGCAAGGTGTTGGCAAATGAAGAAAAAATTTGTTTGTTAATTGACTTGAGCCCTGCACAGCCTCCCCAGGTACACCCCGTCAATGGGGCTGGGGGCAGCTCTGGGTGCCCAAGGTGGGTGAGGGCAGCAGCTTGGGGGGCTTCATCTTGGCTGAGGCCCTGATGCCCACTCGTTGCCTGCCTGCTCCCAGCCCAGAGCTGGAGGCTTCCTGTGACCAGGAAGATGGGATCCAGCACCAGCTGCCATCTGGCTGCGCGGCAGTGTGGCTCTGGAGGATGGCAAGGGCTGTGGATGGGGACTTGGTCAGTAAATCCTATTTCTGCTCTGCATCTGCTTCCTCTTCGCTCGCAGCTCCCCGGACCCTGTTTGTGCCTGGCCGAGAGACACCAGAATAAAGACACCAGATGTTTATCCATCCTAGATAAAGCCAGGTAAGTGCTGCAGCATCCCAGGAAAAGATGCAGGAGTGGTGAGGGCTACTTAACTGGGAATTTTGAGGAAAAAAACATCCTGTCCCTCTCAGGGTGATATGGAAAAAAAAGTAGGAAAAATGAGATAAACCTCCCCAAACAGAATTACAGCACGAGCTATTATGGGTTTTCTGAAGTTTGCTTCCCAAAACGTGTGGTGCTGCACTTCATCCTGGGCCAACCAGTGCTGCAAACTGAGGTTATTTTAGAGCTGCTGGTAATTAAACTGGCCACGTGCTGTGTGCCCTGTCCACTTGGCACATCCATAGGGACGCTGCCGCAGGCGTCTTGGCTGCGGGTGCCTTGAGTAAAATCTGCGAAGCTTTTGCAGCAGCGTTTTTTTTTCAGGATTTTTTTTCCCTCCCACTGGGCATCGCTGAGCTCAGCCCAGTGCTCACGGGGTGCCCAGCCAGGCGAGCTTATTTGAGGGTCTTGGAAAAGAAATAGTCCTTGTAGGGCTGGGATGGTGGGGTCTGTGGGTCTCTTGGGGCACCAGGATGGGGACTTAGATGCTCTTGGAGCCAAGATGGATGGACAAGGGACAAAGTGGCTTTTTCAAGGGATTTGTGCTAAATATCAGAGGGATGCAAAAGGAGGGAGGGATGGAGCGGCGGGAGGGGGATATGGGTACTGGGGGGGCCCTGCGGCTGGGCCACGCTGCCTCCTGTGAGTGCGCTCGGCTTTAATCACCACTGATAATTAAATTTCAGCTAAATATGATAACTCTGCTGCTTCCGGAAGGTTTCTGCTTTGGTGGTCAATCCCTGTGCTGGTGTCCTGCCAGGCATCGGTTGTTGGTGCAGTGGTTAGTGCCTCAGCAGTGCGAAACAGGTTTCAGGTTTAGATAATGTGAAAGAGGGTAAAGGGGAGTGATGCGGGTCAGCAGCCAGGGGGGTGCAGAGTGGGAAGAGGGGTCCTGGCCTGCCTGGGAGGGAGGGACCTCATTGAGCCCCTTGCTGGGAAACCCAGGGGTAAAAATAGCCTCCCTGAAATAGCCGGGTGCCGTAGCTGTCCCCACCTGTCACTGCACGGCTGATCACAGCTGTGCCAAAATGGGACACGTCCTTCTGGGGAAACTGAGGCAGGGGACGGCACGTGGGGAGGGTCCCCCCCCACCCATGGGTGCTGCTCAGCGCAGGGGTGGACTGCTTGCGGCGGCACCCCCGGGCTGGGAGTTTGCTCTCATGGGAGGGACCCAGCTTTGTGCCCGGCTGAGGGGTGGCGCAGGGTTGACACTGAATATCCCTCGGCTCCCCCGCAGAGCCCACTTTCCCACCCCAGAGCTAATGTTGACCCCCCGGCCCTGGCCTCAGGGTGAGGGGCTGGGGCTGCACCTGGAGGCTCCCCAACCCGCTGCTTGGTGGGGGGGACCAGCCCTAAACGCCCCCCCGCCCTCCATCCTCCGGGGGCTCTGCCAGCCGCCCCAAGGAGCGTGTGTGTGGGGTCTCCCCCACGCTGCCCCGCCTGCGGGGCCGCATCCAGCCCCGGCCGCAGCCGTTCCCCTTTAAGAGGGGCGGGTCCCGGGGGAGGGGGGCGGTGGGTCCCGGGCGGGGGCCGGCGGGGCTGGAGGCGGCCGGGCCGGAGCGATGCTCCGCGTCTTCATCCTCCACGCGGAAAATGTCCGCACGCCGGACGCGGACATCAGCGATGCCTACTGCTCCGCCGGCTTCGGAGGTGCGGGGAGGGGGGGTCGCGTTGGGGGGGTGGTGGGGGTTGCATCGGGTTCTGTCCAGTCGGCGGGGACGGTGCTGGAAGGGGTGGGGTGGGGTCCTGCGTCTTCATCCATCCCGTGCCCGCCCCGCCCCGATCTGATGCGCCCCCCTCCCGCAATGTGTGGTGCACGCAGCCCCCCACCCCCGTGGGTCCCGTTGCCCCCCTGCTCTGTGCGGAGTGGATGCGTGGGGAGTCCCCCCTGGGATCCTTCCTTACTTGAGGGGGAGAGGGGGGCAGAGCCGCGGGGGGGCATAGCTGAGCGGTGACGGCACCCGCCAGCCGGGGCTATTTCTGGCCTCTGCTCGGCGCTGGGAGTGCTGATGGGCAGGCGGGTGCTGCCACGCTTGCCCGTGACCCCCATGGGCGAGGGTCCCACGGGTGCGTGGGGCTGGTTACATGTTGGGAACCTGCCGGACACCCACTTCCCTGGCCCCCCACCCCTCTGCCTGCACCCCCGCAGTTCTGACCCCCCCCAGCCCTCTCCCTGGGCCGGGTGGGGGGGGGTCCCTTTGCCCGGGGATTCATTCACAGCGCACCCACATCGCAGCGGGCCCTATCCTGCGGCACCCCACGGCTGAGCTGTTGCTTTGCCGGGCTCGGGGGGCTCTGCCGTGGCTCCCCATGAGATGACGGGGCTGGGCAGGGTGCGGGAGGGGGGGGCAGTGCTGGGCCGCTGTCTGTCCCTGGTCCCCTGGGTGGTGGCAGTGGCCGCAGGGGAGCCAGCCTAGGCTGGCTCCCAAACCCTCCCCGTGAGGGGTGGCAGGAGACTGAGATACCCACTGGCCCCTCGTGGCTTGTTTATAATGCTCTGGATATCTTTAGGGTGAAAAAGCACCTTTTTGGGGCTGTGTGTCAGCAGCTGTGCCTGGCTCTGTGGCTGGGGGGGACTGTGACCTTCCTTCGTGGCACAGAGGTCCCTGCCCCACTGTCACAGTGTCCCTGTCTGTGGTCATGGCTGTGGGAAGCCTCTTGCCCACCGGGCTGAGCACCAGCTTTTCCCTCCCTGTGACAGAGGGACAATCCCTGCCTCTGCTCCTGGGGACAGGGAAGGGGGTGGCAGCAGGAATGTGTCCCCCGCAACCACTGGTGTCAGCTCAGCCCAAGGGTGTTGATGCTCTGCAGCCCTGTGGTGTGTCACCCCCACAGTCCCAGTGCTCCAGTGTTACCAGGGGCTTGTGTGTGTGTGGCATCTCCCACATCCTGCTGCCTCAGCATCCCCGGAGGTGTTCCATCCCCAGGGTCCACTGCTTGGGCATTCCTGCAGCTCACAGTGCTCCCTGGTCCAGGTACTTGGTCACCCTGAACTTGCAGCATCCCCAGAAGCTTGTGCTTTTGCACCCTTGGGCCTTGCAGTACCCCTGGGTCTGGATGATTCACCATCCCCAGGGCTTGCAGCGTCCTTGGGGCCCCATGCTCAGGCACCCCCAGGTCCCACAGCACCCCAAAGCTTGCAGCATTCCCAGTCCTGGTGATTTACCATCCCCAGGGCATCCCTGGATCCCGGTGATTTGTTTACCATCCCTGGGGTTCACAGCATCCCTGGATCCTGGTGCTTGGGCGTCCTCGGGGTTCACAGCATCCCTGGGTCCTGATGATTTAATTTACCATCTCAGGGGCTTGCAGCATCTCCAGATCCCAGTGCTCAGCCATCCTCGAATTCTGCAGCATCCCTGGGTGTCACTAATTTATTTACCATCCCCGGATCCCGGTTCTTGGACATCCTCAGAGCCTGCAGTACCCCTGGATCCTGGTGCTCGGGCATCCTCGGATCCTTGCAGCATCCTTGGGTGTCATTCATTTATTTACCACTCCGGGAGCTCGCAGCATCCCTGACTCCCGGTGATTTAATTCACCGTCCCCGGGTCTCTCAGCATACCCGGCTCCCGCGTCTTTGGTAGCCCCGTGGCTCGCAGCATCCCGCCTCTTGCAACCTCGGGAGCCACCGCGCTGAGGCGCTCCGTGTCGCCGTCCGGGCAAGCTCCTCCGGCCGCCGGGGGGTGGGGATGGGGGGTGGGTGGGAGGCGGTGAATGGGGGGCCGGATCGTGCCCGGGGCCGAGCCCTCTTTGGCTTCACCGTGCCCTGCTCCATCGTCCAGCCATGCTGCGTTGCTTGCTCCAACGAGCCAGCCACCTCCCCAACTTGGACAAGGGGGACAAACAAAGCGACCCTGTGGCCAGCCTGACTTTCCGAGGTGAGGGGACCCCAAATCTTGGGAGTGGGCAGGATTATTGCCTTGCTAGATTCTTGTTTGGTTTTACAGCTTCCTCCAGCAAAGCCCGGCTTATGCGGGGCGCCCGGCCAGGATGTATGTCCTGGCTGGATGCCCCGCAGAAGCCGGGCTTTGCTAAACCCCATCCTTGTCCTAAATCCTTGCAAAATTCCACCCCCTCACCCATATTGCCCACTCCACTACCCAGTGCACCGTAACCCCCTCCATCCCCACCTTCTGATGCATCCCGTGCTGACACGCATGATGCATCCCAGGGTCCCTGGGGTGGACTGTGATTTTTAATGCTCTTCCTCCGTGATTTTGGGGGTGTGCAGGGTTGTGGGGGACAGTGAGAAATGCTGTTGCCTCGGTGGGGATTTTTCCTGGGGGACGACAACAGTCATTTAGTACTGCCACCCAGTGTCACGGCATCTAAAAGGGGGTGAGCCGCGGCAAAGAGCAGGACCTGGCTTTGCTGCAGGGTGTCGCGCCTTTGGGTGCTCTCAGTCGCTCTTGTACTTTGCTCTCGTTAAGGTCTTCTAATTAATAATATGAGATTGACAAAAAGAAAGCTTTATCTAGGGGGTTATGGCATTGCTGTGGGTGTTGGAGGATGAAGGTCGGGGAAGGGAGCGCTGCATTTGCACCTCGAAAGTCCTCACATGAGGATGTCACTATTTTTTTTTTCTTTCTTGACAGCCATTTCCTGGTGGTGGAAAATGTCCATTTTTAGAAAAAAAAAAAATAAAGAAAGGAAAGGGATGAGTGGCTTCTGACCTAGCCTTTCCTGTGCTGTGTGGGGTGGGTGGGAGGAATGGTGCTGCTGCCAGCCCCTTCCCTGCCGGCTCCGGGACCCCTCGTGTGTTCCACCCCACCGTGGGTGCTGGGTGCTCGCCCAGAGTGGGCTCCATCCATCCCCCGCCAAGGTGCAAAGCAGCTCTTGGTGGCCAAATCACAGTCCTGGGAATGTGGGGGGAATTCCAGGGCTCTGCATCCCATAGGCATGAGGCATAAGCAGAAGACGTGCCTTACATCGAGGGTGTTATCTCTCAGGCTCGGTGACATTGTCCAGAGGTGCCGTGTTGGGGCGATGGCAGCTCTGCCTGCCCCCGGCCCCAGCCTGGCTCCCGCGGCCACTCCAGCTCCGGGCTGGGAGATGGAGAAGAGACTGGAAATCTTTTATCTGAAATGAGAGAAATCTTAAAATCTGAAACAGGAAAAGATTCATTTAGTGATGTGAAAACAACAACAACAACGAAAAAGGAGAATATTTTGAATGAGCGCCTCAGGCTCCCCGTCAGTCCTGTGTGCCATACCCACAGCCTGGGGTACCTATATATATCTATAGGGCGCTGCAGGGCGCCTGGCTGGTGTCCCCCGGGGTTTGAGTCACCGCTATTGTTCGGCTCTTCCTTTTCCTCTTCCCCCAGTCCCTCCCGTGATGTGGCCCCTTGGGGCCGGCGTTTGGCTGGTTTTCAGTGTAATGTGAAGGTCGCGGTTTCAGGGTGCAGCTGTTGTGGGGGGCTGCTCTGGCAGGGCTGGAGACCCCCAGCACCACGGCTCCTCAGGATGTTGGGTTTGTGCTGCTTTTAACTGCTGCTGCCCGACTCTGCGCCCTGGAATGGCTGCGGTCCCACACCTGGGGACCAGGTGACAGTACCCCCATCTGCGTCTTTTGGGGATGTTAGTGGGCCAGCCCCCCCCCAGCCTGTTCAGTGTGCAGGCATCCAGCTGGTGGTCACAGGGGAACCTGCCTGGGACTGTACTGAGGTCTGGTGTGGGGGAGGAGGATGTTTGGGTCCCCTGTGACATTTTCCAGCCCAAAATCCCACACAGCAGCCTTTGGGAGCCTCCTCTCCGCCCTGCTCATGGGGAATCTGAGGCACGGTGCATTGAAATGACTCCCTCAGGGTTTTCCAGCAAGGTTTGTGGCAGGGCTGGAGCTCAAAGTGGGGCTCCAGAGCCTATGTGTGCAAGGAGCAGGGCCTAATCCTGCTCCTGGGAGCTGCGGGTATCACTGGAGGCTTCCAGCCTCACATGCATGTGGTGGATGGAGTTTAATTTTGGGGTCTTGCCCCACAGTTAGGCAGGGAAGCTGGTCTGACCTGTCTGTGTTCCTTCCTGCAGGTGTGAAGAAGAGGACTAAAGTCATCAAGAACAACGTGAACCCCGTATGGAACGAGGTGAGTGTGTCTCCATCCTTGTCCCCATCCCCACAGGGAACAGCCTGGGCATGGAGGGTGCTGTGGGACTTGGGTGCAAGCCCAGCCAGGTGACCCAGGCACAAGGGGCTTGGGGGACCTGGTGATGCCCCGGGATTGTCACCTCATGGAGGGGGTTGGGGTCGGTCCCCATCACCCCACCGTGGACAGCTTCATGTCCAAGATTCTGGGCAGCAGAGGAGCGGAATTGAGCCAGCTCCATGCAGCCCTTTGCTCCTGCCTCTTCCCCTTCCATCAAGATCTTATCGGGGCTAGGCACGCACATTAAAAGAAGCTGTTTAAAAATATTGCAGCTCAAAGGGAAAACAAGTGTGTTTTATTCATCAGTCTGGCCCAGGGGAGGATATTTTTTTCACGAACCTTCTTCCTTCTAACCCTGACCTGTTCTTACATGGCTCAAAATTAAAAAAAAAAAGGGTTTTTGGTGAGCAATTAACACTGTTTTGGTGCAGAAATGCTGTGTGCCAGCTCCCGTTTTTTGCTCCTTCACATTTAATCCATGATGAGGGGAAGGTGTTTGCCTGGGGCATCATTTTTCTGTGGGTCTGCTGGGAAATTTTGCTCCAGGCATGTGCAGTGCTGAGACTTGTGCTGTCAGTATAGTGACAGTGAAA
Organism: Falco cherrug; assembly: GCF_023634085.1. Lineage (NCBI taxonomy): Eukaryota > Metazoa > Chordata > Aves > Falconiformes > Falconidae > Falco > Falco cherrug. The sequence goes on from NC_073697.1 coordinate 38,812,412, forward strand.
TGGGTCTGGTGTTTTGGTTCTCCACTTTCAAAAGACCCCGGAGGTGCTGGAGCCGCTGGAAGCTGGCATTGAGCATCGTGGCCTCGGCTGGCCACTGACCCTGGCTCCTTTCTTATCCCTTCCAGGGCTTCGAGTGGGATTTGAAGGGAACTCCCCTGGACCCGGGTGCTGAGCTGACCGTCGTTGTGAAAGACCATGAGACTGTGGGGCGGAACAGGTGGGTTTCTGGGTCAGATGCTGGGTGTGAGCCCCCTGCCCTGCTCCCACCACCAGCACAGCCTGTGCATGCACAAGGCTTTGCACAACAGGGCTGGGGAGGGGGCTTGGGCTCTTCCCTGGCTCCGCATGTTGCACCCCAGTGCCGGCTGCCCTTTGCCACGGTGGCGGCTGGTGGGAGGCGAGAGCTGCATTTCTGGGCTGCTTCGCTCAAGGGCTGGGGAGAAAAAAACAGTATTTGAGGGCCAGGAGCACATAAGGGACCCTTGTGCCCACCACCGCCCCCGGGCTGTCGCACCAGCACAGCTGCCTGTCCCAGGAGCAGTGCTGGTGCTGTGAGGCCATGGTGATGGGCACTTGGCTGGGGACTTGTGAGACGGCAGCCAAGCTCCTTTCCCAAGCATGCTGTGCCGGCAGAGCTGGAAAGGGCGGCGTTTGCAAAACAAACAGCCCAGGGCGGTTTCCTTTCTCACAGCAGTTCCTGGTGCCCCTCACGCCAGGGACAGCAGAGGTTTCCCCATGGATCTGGGGTCTCCCTCCTTGCAGTGATGGCGTTAGGAAGAAGGGTGAGAGCAGGTGGTGATGCCGCCCCCAGCCCCGGGGTACTCAGCCGGCAACCCACGTCTGCATGTCGGGCTCCTTTGGTCAGGATCAGTGCTTGCACAGGATAAAAAATAAAGGAAGGAAGTTATTTTTGGGCAGCGGAGGGTTGGAACCTGCTGTCCTGCTCTGGCTGGGATGGGGTGGATGGCCCTGGCGTGAAGTATACCATTTCCATGTCTGGAGCCGATGCTGGATTTGCTCTTGGGCTGGAGGCCAGCGGAGGTGGAAATTGGGTCTGGTCCAGTTCGGTGGCGTTGTGTGTCTTTATAAATAGCGAGGGGAGGATGGGAGAAGGGTTCCGGCTCCCAGCACAGGGAGATGGTGTCTACCAGTGTGGGGAGCAGCCACTCCGTTGTGACCCATGGGGACTGAGATGCTCTTGCGAGTGGTCCCCTCTCCATCACAAAGGTGACAGTGGAATTTCGCTTTTACTTCCTTTGGGAGAAAATACCAGCCTGACCACCCACATGGACGCTGCAATACCCAAATGGGGCAATTACCTGGTGACTGGCAATTAACGCTTGCTGTCTGAAGTCACAGAATCACAGCACGGTTTGGGTTGGAAGGGACCTTAAAGCCTACCCAGTCCCACCCCTGCCATGGGCAGGGACACCTCCCACCAGCCCAGGCTGCTCCAAGCCCCATCCAGCCTGGCCTGGGACGCTGCCAGGGATGGGGCATCCACAGCTGCTCTGGGCAGCCTGTGCCAGCGCCTCGCCACCCTCACAGGGAAGAATTTCTTCCTAATAACTGATCTGAATCTCCCCTCTTTCAGTGCAAAGCCATTCCCCTTTGTCCTATTCCTACACGCCCTTGTGAAAAGCCCCTCCAGCTTTCTTGCAGCCCCTTTTAGGTACTGGGAGGTGCTCTGAGGTCTCCCCGCAGCCTTCCCTTCTCCAGGCTGAACCCCCCCAACTCTCCCAGCCTGTCCCCACAGCAGAGCTGCTCCAGCCTCTGACCATCCCCGTGGTCCCCTCTGGCCCCGCTCCAACAGCTCCGCATCTCTCCTGTGCTGAGGACCCCCGAGCTGGAGGCAGCGCTGCAGGGGGGTCTCACCAGAGCAGGGCAGAGGGGCAGAGCCCCCTCCCTCGCCCGGCCGGCCACGCTGCAGGGGATGCAGCCCAGGGCACGGGTGGCTCTCTGGGCTGCGAGCGCACAGTGCTGGGTCATGCCCAGCTTCTCATCCACCAGCACCTCCGGGTTCTTTTGGGTAGGGCTGCTCTCCATCCCTTCATCCCCCCAGCTGTGCTGGGGTGGGGGATTGCACCAGCCCAGGTGCAGGACCTTGCACTTGGCCTTGTTGAACCTCATGAAGTTCACATGGGCCCATTTCTTGTGCTTCTCCAGGTCCCTCCTCTGGACAGCATCCCTTCCCTTGAGTGAATCACCTGCATCACTCAGCTTGGTGCCATCTCCAAGTGGCTGAGGGTGCACTCAATTCCACTGTCTATGTCCATGGAGAAGATACTAAATATTATTGGTCCCACTATGGACCCTTGAGGAACACCACTCATTCCTGGTTTCCACTTGGGCATTGACTGTAACTCTTCAGAAGCGGCCATCCAGTCAATTCCTTACCTAACAATCAATCCATCAAACCTGTGTCTCTCCAATTTAGAGTTATGAAGGTTCTTGAAGACCGTACCAAAGGCCTTCGAGAAGTCCAGGTAGATGTCATCCGTAGCTCTTCCCTTGCCCACTGATGTGGCCAGTAGAAGGTCACCAGATTAATCAGGCACAATTTGCCCATGGCGAGGGCACGTTGGTCATCTCTAATCACCTCCCCGCCTTCCATGCCTTTCGACATGTCTTCCTGGAGGATCTGCTCCACGATCTTGTCGTGCTGTTAGGACAGGAAAAAGTGGTCTGGGGGCTTTCCTGGCTCTGGGTGGCAGGAGCTGGGCAGCAGCACTGGTCCCACTCTGCAGCCAGCCCTGGTTTGTGGGGGAACTGGCACTGCTGGCTGGGGTGGGAGGTGGCATGGTGCAGGAAGGGTTGACCAGAAGTGGAGCACCAGGGAGATGCTGAAACTCAGTAGGGGAAAATCGGTTTTATGGTGGTTTAAAATCCTTCTGGATGATGGTGGCATAGGGATACCAGCCTTGGCCGCCAGCTTGGATCTCACCCACCCCTGGGGAAACCCCTGCCTCTAGCAGCTCTGCTTTCTCCGCTGGCAAAGGAAGATCCATCAGCGCTTTGGGCTGGGGCTCCTGGTGCCTCAGTGTGGACTTTTAATGCTTTTCCTTGCTAAAAAGTGGACAAAGCCCCTGGAGATGCTTGCCCCTGTTGTTTCATCTGGGCTGGCTCTGAGTCACCAAATGTCCCCTCGGGCAGCTGCCAGCAAGTGTCCCCCCCTGCCCCTCCCCTGTGGGTTGGTGGTGCGTGCTGGGTTGGCAGCATCTGCAACTCCTCAGCCCCTTCCCCTGCCCATGTCCCTGGTGCTCTTTGCCCCCAGGTTTTTGGGAGAAGCCCGAGTGCCCCTGCGAGATGTCCTCTCCTCCCCCAGCCTGGCAGCCTCCTACAACCTCCCCTTGCTGGACACCAAGAAGCAGAGCACTGGGGTGAGTCCATGCGCCCGAACCAGTATGAGCCATGTCCCTGCCAGCTACAGCTCCCAGTTGGAGACCAGTCTGAGCCATGTCCCTACCGGCTGTAGCTCCCAGTTGGAGACCAGTGTGAGCAATGCCCCTGCCAGTTGCAGCTCCCAGTTGGAGACCAGTGTGAGCAATGCCCCTGCCAGTTGCAGCTCCCAGTTGGAGACCAGTGTGAGCAATGTCCCTGCTGTGTAGCCACGGGACGGGGATGTTCCCGCTGGGTGTCCAGCAGGCTCTGCAGGGGAGCGCCAGGACCACCCCTTGCAGCCACTTAAATCTTGCATCTCCCTTTCCGCAGCTCCCCTCTCCCCGAGGGTTTCCCTGCCTCTGCCTCAGCATCTCCCTCCCACTCCCTTCCCAGAATCCAGCCCTGGCTCAACCCAGCCTGGGGCTGCCATCTACCGGGATAGGGGCTGGGTGGCCACAGTGCTGGGACCTTGCACCCCATGAGCCCTGGGGCACGTTTCCCTGCTGTCCCCCTCCTCCATCCCTTTTTCCCGGTATTTATCTGGCTGCTGCGGCTGTTTCGACTGCATCCTCCATGTCTGGGCAGAACATCATGGGTGGCATCTGGCATCGAGGCTCAGACCCTGGGAGAGCATTTCTGGACACTGTATAACAATTATTTCTTTTTTTCCAGGCTTTTCTCATCCTGCAGGTGTCCTACATCCCCCCACCAGGAGCTGTCCCCCTGTTTCCCCCACCAGCCCCTCCTGAGCCAGCACCGGCCACTGCTGAGCCCGACACGGTCACTGGTAACGAGAAATCTTCACGTGTGACACCAGGGCGGGGATGCATCCCGCCGTAGCATCACAGTTTTTGCAGCTATACCCCTCCCCCTGCGGTTCTGTGATGCCTGGCCCCACTTCGCTCAGTCCTTCATCTCCCTTCTCGCCCTGTGCAGAGACGACTGGAGACGAGGAGACAGAGGATCAGGCAGCGACGGGGGATGAGACTGAGCCCTCCTCCTCCTCGGGGCCACCGGGGTCTGAGCTGCCCTCGCTGCCCCGCAAGCCCCCCGTGCACCATGTCCAGGGGCTGAAGCGAAGGAGGAGCTCACCCAAAAAGCCTCTATCCAACAAGCCGCAGGACTTCCAGGTGGGGATGAGATGCTCCCCTTGAACCCCCCCTCCTCGTGTGCCCCCAGTGTGTCCCTATGGGGGGTTCATCACCTGCGAGGTGCCCCCCTGAGGTGCACATCCCAGGGTAGGACCAAGCCCATAGACCCCTGCCCTGTCGTCTTTCCCATCCCAGATCAGGGTGAGGGTCATTGAGGGCCGGCAGCTCCCCGGGGTCAACATCAGGCCTGTGGTGAAGGTGACGGCCACTGGGCAGACCAAGAGGACGAGGATACGCAAAGGCAACAGCCCCTTCTTTGATGAGGTGAGGGTTGGTCCCTGCTCCAAGTGTGGCTGGGGGCACCAGGAAAGGCTTGGAAAGGTTATGGGTTGGGGTCCTGAGTGATGGAAATTCCAGTGCAGCCCAGAGGCTGGGGTGTGGTGATGGAGACTGTAAAGGGAGAGCAGCAACAGCAGCAGGAAGCCACAGCGAGCTCTTCGGCAGGGCAGCATCCCCTGCGTTTGTGCAGGGCTTGTCTTGGTCACCTTCCCAAGGTGACTTGTGTCCCAGAGCTGCTGGTAGCATCCTGGTGACATGTTCTGGGCAGGGCTGCACAGGGTTGGGCAGCACAGGGATGGGCATGCTTAGAGAGCTGCAGGCGACTTGCACTGGGGACAAGGCTGGGGACTTCAATCCCACCTTTTGGGATGTCCCCAAAGCCTGCTTCAACCTGCAGCTGTGCTTTATTTGGATACCCTCTAGGGGAACTGGTCTGGATGTGCTTTTGCAAACCAGCCCTGCAAAAGCAAACCGGAGGGCGATGCTCACCCAGGTGCACCAAAGTCACCCAGCACAGCCCCTTCGGAGGCTGTTGCTATTAACGGGGTAGGGTCTCACCTAACCGGAGGGGAAGAGGCTCCAGCCTGCGGAGTCAGGGACATGGGAGGTGTGGACAAGCCCTGGTGGGGAAGGCTGGGGCAGACCTTCACCTTGCACCCTCACCCCTCTTCCCTGCAGACCTTCTTCTTCAATGTCTTCGAGTCACCGTCTGAACTTTTTGACACACCCATCTTCATCACGGTGAGCTTCAGAAAACATTGGTCCTGCCCCTTGGGAGGGCTGGGGTGATGCCTGGGGCCATTGCCCTGTCTCCCCTCCCTGCAGCACCCTGGAAAACATCCCCCTATTTCTCATGCGGGCATGCAGCGGGGTCCTCCATCCTAGGAGGATTTGGGCTGGATTTACTGTTTTTCCTTATTTTCATCCTGCAGGTTGTGGACTCTCGGTCTTTCCGGACGGACTCGGTGATCGGGGAGTTTCGGGTAAGGCCACTTTCTCCCCTCTCTTCCCCTGTTTTCTGCCTCATTAATCCACAGGGTGAACACTGGCATTTCTTTTTCATTTATTACACAGATGGATGTCGAGACCATTTACTCCGAGCCAAGTGAGCACAGCGGGCAGTCGGGGTCTGGGCCAGGGTCACTGTGGGACGTTGCTTTGGGAAACACTTTTTTGGGGGCCAAAAATTCAGGAAATGCACACACGTCACAGCTCTCCCATGTATGAACCTATGTCCATCACCACCACCCATTTATCTTCCCTTTCCCGAGACATGTGTCCTTCAGGCTTTCGTGTCGTTGTGCCACCGACTCGCTGGCAGAAAGCCCCACCAGTTCACTTTTTTTGTCTTGAGTCTGGCTCATTATTTTATCATTTAACTATTATTTTATCTCAAAGAAGATAAAAGAATGCTTCTAAAAAATGTCCTACCCTAATCACTGCAGAGAACAACTTGGTAATTTTGGCTGTAAAGATGGAGAACTATAAGGCAAATCCCTTGATAATGTGGTTTAACTTTTGGTCAGCCCTGAAGCGGTCAGGCAGTTGGACTAGATGATCATTGTAGGTCCCTTCCAACTGACATTATTCCATCCCATTCTATTCCATTCTGTTTTCATTCTATATTCTATTCTATTCTGTATAAAAGGAATGTAGTATTTATTATCAAAAATAACACCCAATGGCATCCTTGGAGCCATCTCCCTGCCCATGTGAGGACCAGCACGTAGGTCTCCATCTCTTTTCTCTCCCAGAACATGCTTTCCTCAGAAAATGGCTGTTGCTTTCTGACCCAGAGGACTTCTCCGCGGGGGCCAAGGGCTACCTGAAAGTCAGCCTGTTTGTGCTGGGGCCTGGAGATGAAGCTCCTGTGAGTACCACCCTGGCTGCGGTGGGGGGACCTTCCACCCGTGGTACTTTCCACTGCCCTGGGCCACCAAACCTCACGCCTGTTCCCAGGGAAGCTGCAGCTTTGATCTTTCTCCATTCTGGGGCCTAGGTGCAGGGATTTTGGGGTTTTGCTGCTCATCTCAGGACTTTTAGGAAGATGGGTAGTGTTTTCCTCTTGTCCTGTTGTCCTGCAGCTGGAGAAGAAGGAGGTCTCTGAAGACAAGGAAGACATCGAGGGCAACCTCCTGCGCCCCACCGGGGTCACCCTGAGAGGAGCTCACTTCTGCCTGAAAATCTTCAAAGCTGAAGACTTGCCCCAGAGTAAGTGTTTCCTTTGCTGGGCAGGAGTGTGCCAGGTCCAGCCCCTGGCATTGCAGCGTGTTGCAACGTGCTGGAGAGGGATAGAGTCACAGTTAAGGAAACTTTATCCATAGCCTTGATCCAAAGGCCTTGCAGATACTGCTCAGCCATAATGTACTGGGAGATAAGTCTCTTACTGGTGCAAACTGGTTTTACCCTCCTGCTCGTCCCCACCTGGCTTGATGGAGATGCGTAGCCTGCTTGGTGGGGCAGCCTGTCTGGAACCGGGGCGTCCAGATGCTGCGCACTTCCGTGAGCTTTCAGCATCTCCTTCTCCTCCCAGTGGATGATGCCGTCATGGACAATGTCAGGCAGATCTTTGGCTTCGAGAGCAACAAGAAGAACCTGGTCGATCCTTTCGTGGAAGTCAGCTTTGCAGGCAAGACGGTGAGCAGCCAGAGCAGGGCAGCTCCTCCGGGTCCCTGGGGCTGGGATGGTGGCCGTGCACGGGGAAAATTTGGTGCTTTGCTGGAGCATTTGCAAAGGTCCCATCAGTCCTTGTCACACCTGGTTTTCTTTCCCTCTGCAATGACACGTGCTGCAGCCCAGCTCATGTCCCCAGCCCTGTCCTGGTGTGTGCGGCAGGAGCGGTGCCACCAGACACGGTGTGCCGGGCTGCACTGGAGTAGTTTCTTTGCTGGGCTCTTCGTGGTGCTGTTGCATCAAAAATGGGGACGGGGAGGCCGAGCTGCTGGGGGAGGGCGGGTACTGCAGCAGTGGAGGGTTGTGCTGCTCTTCTTGGCACTGCCTGAAGTGGCCGGCTGGCTGTCCCCAGTGCCGCTGAATGTCCCCCCATGACCAGCCAGGGTGTGGAGGTGGCTCTGCTGGCTTTGCAGAGCCGCAGCCTGCTCCCTTTGAATCCGGGTCTCCTCCAGCAATATGCCCAGGAGCTGCTGCTTGTCTTTTGATCCGCAGCAGCACTGAAGGGCTCAGAGTCTCCTCTGCCCATAATTCTTTCCCTGGGGACAGTGTTGGGGTGGTGCCAGGGGCTTGGGACATTATTTTGAGCAACCACAGTGGGAAGGGGGTGAGTTTCTGGTGGTCCCAGGGTGGGGGGTGGGAGTGAGATCCCCAAGCAGCCCATAGCATCCTCTGCCTCCTGCACAGAGGGGTTTACCAACGCGATGCAGAGCGAATGGAGTGTGTATTTTGGGGAACCTGAGGCTTTCCAGCTGCGTGGATAGGGCATGTGGCAGCCTTGCTTTTCTGAAGTGAGCTGTGAGCACTGGGGCAGCACTGACTTTTCACCCCCCATCTCCCATCTCCAGCTCTACTCGAGGATCCTGGAGAAGAACGCCAACCCGCAGTGGAACCAGTGCCTGACGCTGCCAGCGATGGTAAGTGGGGGTGCCCCCCCCAGCACCCCCCCCACCCCCACGCAGCTCACCACTCCTTTCCCTACCTCTTTTCCCAGTTCCCTTCCATGTGCGAGAAGATGAGGATCCGGGTGACCGACTGGTGAGTGGGGAGAGGGCTCACCGGAGGGGCTCCCTGTGCCTGCCTGTGGGCAAAGCAGAGCTGGAGGAGCAGGATAGGCAGGGGGAGGCCCCACAGGAATCCCCCCTCCCCATTCCACGGTGTGACAGCATCACGGGTTGTGTTGCAGGGACCGTCTGACGCACAACGATATCATCGGCACTGCTTACCTCTGCATGTCCAAGATCTCAGCCCCTGGTGGGGAGCTAGAGGGTAAGCCGGGGGCAGCAGGACACGATTTGGGGTGCATGGCCATGGAGGAGCACTGCATGATCACGGCTGGAGGCTGGTGTTGGTTTGGAGGATGTCATGGCCACGATGGTCCCTGCACAGTCACCAGGACGCGGTGCTGGGGGATGCTCTGTCCTGCGGTCTCTTTTCTGATTGGACCTGGCCCCTCCTGATTTGTTGTTTTGAGGATCTTTTTAAACTAAAAAAAGGGAAGATTTAGATTAGACATTAGGAAGAAATTCTTCCCTGTGAGGGTGGCGAGATGCTGGCACAGGCTGCCCAGAGCAGCTGTGGATGCCCCATCCCTGGCAGCGTCCCAGGCCAGGCTGGACGGGGCTTGGAGCAGCCTGGGCTGGTGGGAGGTTTCCCTGCCTGTGGCAGGGGTGGGACTGGATGGGCTTTAGGGTCCTTTCCAACCCAAACCATGCTGTGATTCTGTGATCTTCAGCTCCTCCCAGGGGTGTTGGGATGGGAGGCTGCAGGACCATGGTGTGCCAGAGGTATTGCTTCCTCTTTTCGTTGCTGTGCGGAGGTGGCTGTGATCCCCTGTGTGGTTGTTGGCAGGCAGTGGTGTCATTGTTGCTGGAAGATGCTATGTCCCACCTGTGTGTGCCCCTGTTTAGTGGCTCCTCTTTAGGTGGCATATAGTGGTTGTCACGAGGTAGGATGGGGGTTCAGGCCAGCTTGTGCTGAGGAAGTGCTGTTGCAAGTCCCAGGGGTTTTCCGAAGCAAAGGACCACTGCAGAGGTGCTGGCAGGGATGGGCTGGGTGACACTGACTGTGTCACCTGTGCCAAGTGGGAGGGCAGGGAGCTGGGACACGATTGTGGGGCTGCTGAGAACCAGGGCAGGGCCAGGAGCAGAGACTACCCTAACCTGCATGAGCGTCTCCCACTGCTAACGGCTTGGTGGCATGTGCAACCCCACTGGGACCCCCTCGCTCTGCCCCCTTTGCTTTGTGCATCTCTGAGACTCTTGGGTGCCCTGCAACCCCCCATCCCGTCATGGGCATCCCCACGCGGTAGGGGCGATGGATGAAGCTGGCAGCAGCTACCAGGGCTTGAGCCTGGTGCGAAGCTCGTGCCCCGCAGCCTGTGCCCTTCCCAGTGCATGCAGGCATGGAATTGGGGTGCAGCACTGTTCTCCACTGTGGTGCTTGTGTGTCCAGCCTTCCTCTTCCCCAGTTAAACTGCAGTTTCTGGGCTGGTCCAGAGAGAGAGAGAGGCCAGAAAGGGAGGAGGTGCTGGAGGCTGCAGGGGGTCTGCCAGCACACACCACCACTTGATCTCGAGGAGGTGCTGGGGAACTGTGGCTCCATCCAGCTTTTGCGACACATGGAGCATCCTGCAAGGATGCTCAGATCCTCCTCTTCCACACCAATCCTATGGTCTCTGGGAGGGCGATAGGGCTGTGTAACAGCCTCCCCCTTTCTCTCTCTGTCTCTCTGTCAGCACCAAAAGCCCATGAGAGCATCCACCCTCGTTTCCCATAACCCTCCGTGCTCCTCTGCCAGCCTTTCCTAACCTCTCTCCTTTTCTTTGTGCCTCAGATGAGTTTCCTGCTCTCGCGAAGCCTCTGAAAGCCGCAGACCGTACGTCCCCCTTAGCCTCTCGGTTTGCAGTCGCTGCTTGGTAATCGTTTCGCTGGCTCAGTTGCTGTCAGGGCTGGAATGCTGCCCGGAGCTGGGGCAGAACCGTCTGCGTCATGCCTGGGCACCTTGGTGGGAGGTGGGGATGGCTCCAGCTCAACCCCACAGCGGTTTTGGGGTGTCCCTGTTGGGCAGTGATGTCTTTGCAGCCTTATGTGTGTTGTGTGCTGAGCCAGCTGTGCAGAGCTGGCTTGGGAGCCTAGGGCAGGACCCTGCAAGTGATTTCTGCCCCTTTGCTCGACATTTTATAAAAACAAGTGATTCTTTTCCAAGCATGCTTTTACTGCCTTAAGAGGAGCATGGGGCCAGCTCTTTGGCTGGTGTAAATCCCCTGTGCTGGTTCGCACCAGCAAAGCGATGCTCCCCTTCTCTGGGGTCTCTTCCTGGGACTGGGAAGCTCTGTGATCCCCACACAGCCCCACCTTGTCTTTCCCCTGAAAAAAGGTAAGTGGTGGTAGGACTCAAAGGGGTTGAAAACTGCAGCATTTTTGTGGCCTCCAGCCGCATGTGTGTGGTCCCCATGGTCCTGCAGCAAAGCCCTGTGGGACATGTCCCCGAGGTGCCTTCGGGAATCTCTAACAGCTCTTTTTCCCTGCGGTCACCAGTGGATGATGGGCTCGGGTTCCTGCCGACCTTCGGTCCCTGCTATATCAACCTCTACGGCAGCCCCCGGGAGTTCACCGGCTTCCCTGACCCTTACGAGACGCTCAATTTAGGAAAGGTGACGTTGGCTTCTTTCCAGCACAACCTAAAATAAACTACCACTTCTCCTTGCCAAAAGAAAGCTGCTATTAACCCAAACCGGCTTTGTTACTAGGAGCTTGCACTGCATTTTCTGTCGCTGGCTATTCCCACTAGCTAAACACCTCCTGATGCCGCGCCGCTGCCCAAGTGCTCTCTACCTTGGAAGTGCTTGCAGAAATACTTTGCCTGATCTGCCGTGAAGCCCATTGAAAGCAAAGACAGAGCTCGCCTGTGGGGAGGGGGCATGGGGGTCCTGACGCCTGTCCCTGGTCTACCCCAAGGGCGAGGGAGTCGCGTATCGTGGCAGGATCCTGGTGGAGCTGGAGACCAAACTGGTGGAGCATGTGGAGCAGAAGGTGGAGGACATTTCTGTGGATGACATCCTGCGGGTAGAGGTAACAGGGTCTCCGTGGGGTACCCCGCCTTGTGGGCTCTGGGGTTGGCCCTCTGGCATGTGGGGCACTACAGAAGGGGTGTGGGTGTTGGTCCTGGGGGGTGGATGTCCCATGAGCAGTGGAGTGGTCAGTGAGCTCCTGGAGGGTGTCTCCTGCTGCGTTTCCATCCCAAGGCATCGAGCTCGCTGCATGGTGGCGAGCAGACCATGGTGAACATGGAGGGGTGGGAGGTTTGCATCAACTCCAGCACTATTGCAGATGTGCTCCTTTTGCTCGTTCCTTCAAGTTTAAACTGCATTTTTTATGGAAGTTCCTAGCCACCTCCTTTGTCAGGTGTTTCCTAAATATCACACCCCAGATTCCCTTGCTGCAATGTATGCTTTTCTTCCCTGCAATAAACCTCTCCATCTTGGAGGCCTCACTGAGCTGGTGTACACCGGGGTAGTGGAGGGTCTGTGTGTAGGACAGCAGTGGTGGTGTCTTCCCTGTGGACACAGTCCTGTGCCCGTTGCAGAAGTACCTGCGCCGTCGGAAGTACTCCCTCTTTGCTGCCTTCTACTCGGCCACCATGCTCCAAGACGTGGATGATGCCATCCAGTTTGAGGTCAGCATTGGCAACTATGGCAACAAGTTTGACAACACCTGCCTGCCCTTGGCCTCCACCACCCAGTACAGCCGGGCCGTCTTTGATGGTGAGAGATATGGGGGTGACCAAGCACTGGAATGGGCTGCCCAGGGAGGGTGTAGAGTCTCCATCCTTGGAGTTATTTAAAACTCAACTGGACAACCTGCTCAAGGTTGACCCTGCTTGAGCAGGGGTTGGACCAGATGATCTCCAGAGGTCCTTGCCCACCTCAACCATGCTGTGAAGGGGGAATATGTTCCTGCTTGAGCAGGGGTTGGACCAGATGATCCTTGCCCAACCTCAGCCATGCTGTGAAGGGGGAATACGTGTCCAGGGAGGAGTGGGGAAGCCAGGACTATTTCTCTCAGGTCAGTGCTGGCTTGAAGTGGTTTTTGAGCAGCTCCTTGGCACTCACAGTGCCTGTTTCTCTTCAAGGAAGAACCAGTGCTTTGGGGTGGCCTTTCCCTGGCCTCTGCGGGTCTCTCGCTCTGGCATGAGAAGTCCTCACCCCACTGGGGTGGTTGTTGTAGTTTCTGTCCTCAATGCTCTGCAGGAACTGCTGCAGCCGTGGAGGTTGATGCACTTCCCTTTGCACCTTGGTGTGCATTGCTCTGTTGCACATGGGGTTGGGGAACATAATTCTCATCCTCTTGCTCCAGAAGAGCCCCAGAGATGTGCTTCTGTCCAAGATACATGCCCCCCTTCGTCTCTGCTCTGGTCCTGAGGAGTGGGGTCCCACATCACTCCAATACCATGAGCTCACCAGTGTGCTGTGCTCCCCAGGTTGTCAGTATTACTACCTGCCCTGGGGCAATGTGAAGCCTGTGGTGGTGTTGTCATCCTACTGGGAAGATATCAGCTATCGGACTGATGCGCAAAACCTTCTCCACCATGCAGCAGACAGGCTGGTGAGTGCCACGGTGGCAAGGGGCATTGTCTACCTCCTTTATGCATCCTGCCTGGGGGGACAGGGAGAGGACAGAGGCCACCTCCAGGCTTGGTTAGGTTTTGGGGTTTGATGACTCTTGTGCTGTGGAGGGGAACTCTGTCAGTGTCCTGGGTGCCCTGCTCAGCCCGTGGAGGGGAAGGGACCACCCTCATCCCCACTGGGGTGACAAGGTTGTGTGTAAAACGCAGCACTTTGCTGTCACCCACTTGCCTATTGATGCAGGTGCAGGAGGCATGGAGCTGTTGGAGTGGGGCCAGAGGGGACCACAGAGATGGTCAGAGGCTGGAGCAGCTCTGCTGTGGGGACAGACTGGGAGAGTTGGGGGGGTTCAGCCTGGAGAAGGGAAGGCTCCAGGGGGACCAGTGCCTAAAGGGGCTGCAAGAAAGCTGGAGAGGGGCTTTTCACAAGGGCATGTAGGAATAGGACAAGGGGGAATGGCTTCAAGCTGAAAGAGGGGAGATTCAGATCAGGTATTAGGAAGAAATTCTTCCCTGTGAGGGTGGCGAGGCGCTGGCACAAGTGTCAGAGCAGCTGTGGATGCCCCATCCCTGGCAGTGTCCCAGGCCAGGCTCGACGGGGCTTGGAGCAACCTGGTCTGGTGGAAGGTGTCCCTGCCCGTGGCAGGGGGGTGGGACTGGGTGGGCTTTAAGGTCCCTTCCAACTCAAACCATTTTATAATTCTGTGCTTCCTTCAGCTCCTGAGCTATTGGGATTTCTTGGTGTATTTTCTGTTGTTTCCCCTGGAGCTCCAACAGGAGCAAACCTGGAGGTGCAGAGCCCTGTTGGGACCCAGGCTGGAGTTTCTCATCATGAGGAGCAACCCGGGCCACTGGCTGGGAGGGTCCCAGACATGGGGTGGAGCTGGGTGCCAGGGGGTTCCCCGCTGTGCAGCTCCTCTTCCCCACCTATCATGCAGGAAGCGAACCTGGAGAAGGTCCAACTTGCCCTCAAGGCCAACCGCTTGCCAAGTGAGCTGGATGCCCTGGGTGCCCAGCTGATGGATGACGTCATTGCTGACTGCAGGTATTTTCTGCCAGTTTTGAATGTGAGCCTTTTCATGCCATTTATTGTGAGATCACTTATTTATTTTGGAAGGGTCAACTTTTTTTTTTTTTTTACTTCCCCCCCCCCCGCCCCCTCTGAAAAACGCCAGTCATTTGCTAATGTTTGCTTCAAAGGTTGCTGAGCCAAGGCACGGAGTTGAAAAGGTGACATTTAAGGCAAGTCATAAATTTCCAGCCTTCATGCAAGGGCTGCAGCGTGGCTCACCTGAATGAGTGGCATTGTGTCGGGGCAGGAGCCGGAGCCAGGCCAGCCCAGCCAGAGGGATGGTGGGGCTTGTGGAGTGAGGAGCCACCCATGGGGCTTCCCGGTTGAGTCTTGTGTGCACCACGTAGGAGGCACCCATGCAGAGCACCCAAAGGGGTTGTTCAGCTGTGCATGGGTATTGTGTCCAGCGGCTGGACTGGGGGACAGGGATGTTGCAGGGCTGGATGGCACAGCCATCCCACCATCCCTGTGGGCGGCACCACCAGTGTCTGCTGCTGCTTTGCCTTTCTAAGCACTTGAACATGCGTTCAAGGGAGGCTGGCATGGTGCCACGGGCTTCCCCTCCCTGTAGCCTGTTTTTTTGGGCTGGATTGCTCTTCGTGGGGATGAGGACCCGCTCCAGGGAGCATCGCTACAATATGACCATGGCACTTTATCCAAAGGACAGCTCGGCTCTCAGGAAGCTGTTTCAGGGGCTGACCTCACCAGGGTCTTCGGGCCGTGGTTCCCCCTTCAGGTATGCCCATGAAGATGAGCTCCAAGTCCTGGCCCATGCCCATGCCTGGCCACGCAATTTCCCTGCAGCAGCTCCATGCCATCTGTTTGGGGAAGGGCCGTAGTAGTTGATGTGTTTTTAGCCCCAGCAAGCCCTTGCCAAGGGGAATGAAGAGAGCTGCTGTGCCTCTTGCAGCTTTCTTGCCTCAGGAGCTGGGTGGATAGCAGCCAAGCTGTGGAGGCAGCTCTGTGCTGGCCTTGGACACCCCACTGGTGGCTACTGGTGGCTGTGTCAGGTAGATGTCCTTGGTCACCAAGCTTGTGTGGTGATTCTTAGTATTTTACCTCAGCAGAGAGGGAGAATTTGGTTTTCTTGGCTGTCACTTAAGCCATCAAACCTACTGGAACCAGTTGTCCCTGACCCCTTCCACAACAGCCACCAACCTGCGGGACCATGCCACTCTTTGCCTGGGCTTATGCCAGTCAGCTAAGGTTGGGGAGATGGTGCTGGGCTTGCTGCCAAGCCCTAGGTCTCCCTTTCTGTCCCCTTTGCTCTTTGAAAAGCCCAAGGAGAAGTCATGGAGGTGCTGGGGTGCAGAGGGCATGGGGTGCAGCCTTTCTGGGCCCTCCTGTGACACCCACATGGGACCAGACACCTCCTTCCTTTGGGCAAGGTGACCTTAAACAAGCTGACCCTGCTCTGCAGACCTCCTGGAGGACACGCTTAAGAAAACACACACACGCACTTACAACCTCCCTATTTATTTGCTTTTGAGCCTCATAAAGGAGATGTGTTTCATGCCCCCTCCCCCGCCTGCTGGCTCCACTGGAAAGGTCAGAGCCATCCGACAGGCTGTCAGTACCCCCCAGCTCCTGGGCATGTGGGACCTGAGGGATGAGCCATAGCTTTGGGTTTTCCAGAGATGCTGCACCTTCCAAAACAAATTCAATTAACCGGGAGGGAAGGGGAAAAATGTGGCTGTGGGATGTGCCAAGCTCGTGGTTCCTGTTGGCTCCTGGACCCTCTCTGTGTTCGGCTCCCATGGGATGCAGCTCCTGTGTCTCTGTGAGGGCTTGGTCTGGGGACTGGGGCTGGCTGGCAAGGGTGGTGCCCATGGTGGGGGCAGCTGGAACAGCCCTGATGGCTTTTTGGGGTGTTTCGCACCCCTCCATGTGCTCTGCTCTGCTCTGCGGGGGATGAGCTGAGCCATGTAGCTGGACCTGTCCATGGCTGCCACCGTGCTGCTGCTGAAGCCTGGTCTCTGCGCTCAGCCAGGAGAGACTTCCTTTCCATCCGGATTTTGGAGGGATGGGAATACCCCTTGCCACTCTCCAGTGCTCCCCCATCCTCCTCCGGGTCAGGACCTCCCCAACACCTGTTCCCAGTAGGAAACCAGCGATGTGCTGCTGGCATCGCCTTACCAATGTTTTTCCCAGAGCTTTGTGTGAAGAGATGGAAGAAGGCCACCCTGGCAAAGAATTGGAAGTAGCAGACAAATGGACAAAGCCAGGGAAAGATGAGTCCTAGCAAAACCAAGTCCCCCAAATCTTGAACTGCAGCCAGTTCCTGGCAGCTCCTGCAGCTCCTTTGTGCTGGTGAGCAGCAGCACTGTCCTGGAGGGTGGGAGGGTGGGTTTTGTCTTTCCTCCAAGCTCCTGACCCTTTCTCCCATGGCACGAGGATTGCTTTGTGCTGGAGCTGGGAAGGGAGCTTCCTGTGAACTGAACCCTCCGCCGTTCCATGCCAGAGCTGGGAGCACAGCAAAATATGGAGGGGATGGCTGGAGACACCCTGCTGCAGAAGAGGGCCCGTGTTTTTGATTGTCCTTTTGTTCTTCCTCATACTTTGTCCAGTTCTGTCGTGCCTTTCCCCAGGTGGAAGCACAATGTTCACATGAGGATGCACTATGCATTTCTGTGCTGGCACGGTGATGTTCTCCATTCAGCCCTTTTGCTTTTTCCTATAATCCATGCGTGGAGTGGTAACAGCCAGTGCAGGACCCATGCCTGTGGACAAACTCAACGCTCCCATCTTTTGCCACCTGCCTTATAGCCAGCTTTTTGTCCAGGAGATGGCCATCCTCTTGGTCCAGGGTGGCAGAGCCCTTGGGGGAGGACAGTGCTGCCGGGGAGCCCAGGCAGGCTGTACCGGTACCCCAGCATCGCTCCGCAGAAGTCCTTTTGGGTCCAGGTTGTCCACCTCTCTGCTCTTCTCTTCTTACTTGTGGTTTATACCAGTTTGTCAGATGCTAGAGTCAGGCTTGCTGATCTCAGGTTCCCCTGGATCCTCCCAAGTTTCTTTGAGGTTGCCATCATGTGGCTCATTCCACTCCTCTAATCCTATTAATATTAACCGATATTAAGCACAAAGCTGCAGATCCCACCCAACTGCCCAGCTGTTTCCTACCTGAACTGCAGGTGATTTGCTGCTCAACTGATTCTTCCCAGTCCTCTCCTGGCTGCCAAGGCAGGACGGACCCCGATGAGGGCTCTGCCCTGATGTCCTCCTGGCTCCCAGCTTTTTTGCTACGAAAAAAGCTGCTTCCAGCTCTGGCTGACCAGCACCCATTCCTCATGTCATTGAACAGGGACAGTTCTTTGGATTTTATGCTTTTAATGGGGGCTCCTCCACATTTGTGCCTTTTTTTGTTTGTTTTTAACTACTTTGTGGTATTTCTACATTTCATTTGGTGGAGTCCGTGGTCTTTTCCGTTTTCCATTTGAGCCAAATTTATCTTAATTTAACTGTTGTAGTTGTTACAGGTCTGTCAGGTGTGGCACCTATCTCCAGGAACAAGATGTCTTCAAACCCTTTCCATGCTGCTTGTATGATTTAACCCTTTCTGCTGCTCTTTTCCACAGCTCTTTAACACATTCCCTCCTTTTTTGCTTAGTTTTATAGTTTGTCTTCCTGAAGTTAAATTCAACTGCAGTGGGTATATTTAGGGTGTTTTTTTTTCTTTTTCTTTCCACGCTCCCTGTCCCTGCAAGGATATTGAAGTACCTCCTAGTTTCTGCCAGAGTGGTGTTTGCTTGGCGGGTGAGCAGTGTCCTTCCCGTGCACCGGTGACAGTGGAAGCCATGGAGAATGAGTGGGAGCTCAACTCAATAGCATCTGCCTCTTAATAAATACACAAAAAAAGCATGGAGACACAAAACTGAGTTCATGGAGTGCGATTGGTCTAACCATGGAGGGCTTGGGGCTGCAATCCTGATATGGTTTTTTTTTAAATTTTTTAAATTTTTTTTTTTAATTTAGCTCTTTGCACAGGATGTTCCTGAATGATCAGGCTAATTACCAACACCCACAGCACTCCAGCTCCCTTTGGGAATAACAGCAAACCCAGTTCTCTGTAAAAGAAATGAAAGAACTAAATTTCACTGTCCTGGTATCAGCTGTGCATCCCTCCCTAAGCCTCCCATAACTTTGACTTTATGCAGAAAGTAGATATTTAATTTGCAAATTTGGCCAGACCAGGTCATTAACCTGGGACAACCTGTCCCAAGCAGGTACCGTGGTGTGCATCCATCCATGGCGTGTCTCGAAGAGCATAGCTGGGCAAGAGATGCTGTCCTTATTTATCATGCAATGAAAACAGGGCTTATGGAGCCCAGTCCCAGCCCAAGGGGGGAGCGCTGCAGCTGGCAGGGGGCTGCAGGTTGGGAGCTGGGAGAAAGAAGAGCATTTATAACAGCAGCACCATAATTTACTGCATTTTACAGGAAAACCTCTAAATGGCTTAGCGCAGTGAAGATCCTTCTGGACTCCCGAAACATTTATCCAGCAGCTTGAATCAATTTATATTAAAGTGTGTGTGTGTGTGTGTGCACGGTGTGCATGGCTCAGCCAGGGCCCCATCCTGGCTGCTGCGGGTGATGCGTGGGGGCTGCAAGTGTGGTTTGAAGCTCCTTTGCTCTTGGCATTGCTGTGTTCCCCAAATCTATCTTGGGCAGCTTGTTAATTCTTTGGAAACTTGCTGGAAAGGAGGAAAAAAAATTAAAAAGACAGCAAAACCCCACCAGAGGGTGAGCTGCTAACACCGCATCTCTGCCCATCCCCACAGCCTGGCCCTGCCCGACGTCCTGGGAAAGCCGGCCAGCACCCACCTGGACCAGAGCATGTACCGGTTCCGCAGCGCCAACTTGGAGGAGATCGTAAAGGCAGCCCTGAAGTTCAAACACGAGGACTCGAGCCTGTTGGCAGCCCTGGAGCAGGCAGAGGACTGGCTCTCCAGGCTGAAGGCCATGGCAGAGGAGGTAACGCTGCTGTGGTGGTGGCAGGAGCTGCCAAGGCGGGGGTGGGGGTTGCTCTTCCCAAGCCCTCCGCCATGGTGCTGGTTTGGTGCGATGGCTGTGAGCAGTCACCTGGTGGCACAGTGCAAAGCATCGATACTGCTCTCTGAAGTCAATCCTGGCCCCCCATGCAAGGGTGGCACCCATGCCCCCCCGCAGTGATGTCAATGAGGTAGGAAGGCGCTAGGTTTGGCACCCAGCTGTTGAGGTTTAGCCTGCTCATGGCAGAGCTTTACAGCACGGCCAGTGAACCCTCAACCAAAGCTGCTACAGTGACCTGGGCTGGCTGTGGAGGGTAGGGCTTGGGGAAACATGGGGTTTCTCTGCCCTGGCCAGACCAAGGTGGGATCTGGAGCTGCTGAGGTGGGATTTGGGTTGACTGGTCTCTCTCCATGGGCTTGGGTTGGCAGCGGGACCCGGGGCACGGCTGCTCTCCACCCTCCTGCATCCCTCTGTGGCTGATGTGCTAGTATGGAGCCCCCCTGGTTTTACGCTATGGCTTTTGTGTTTTCCAGCCCCAAAACAGCCTGCCCGATATAGTGATCTGGATGCTGCAGGGAGACAAGCGCGTAGCCTATGCCCGCGTGCCAGCCCATGAGGTCCTCTTCTCCAGAAACATCTCCAGCTGCTGTGGGAAGAACTGTGGGAAGCTGCAGACCATCTTCCTGAAGGTACATTGGCTTTTTGTATATGTGCATACCTCATGTTGATTTTTAAAATGTTTTCACCTGAAAAAAAAAAGAGAGAAAATCAAGCAGGGAAACCTGAAATCCCAACACAACCTTAACCCATGAGTGCCTGGGGCTCCAGGGACACCCAGCCCCTGTTGAAGTTGGCTCCTGCATGGTGGTGCTCCTGGTGGAGTTCAGCTTCCCTTACATGGTTCTGCAGCAGATCCCTATGATTATCTTCATTTTTGCAAGTTCCAGGGCAGTGAAGGTGGGCGCACTTTGGCCCACATAGTGCTTTTTAAAAAAATATGTTATATTTTTAATTTTTAAAATTTTTTTTTATGTTACTTTATGTTTTTCAAAATTCCTGACCCTCTGCCACCCCAGGAAATTTAAGCTGCGGCCTCCTCTGCCAGACACTTACTGTGCTTTTCACATCTCAAATGATATTTCTTTGGCCTTTTGCTGCATGCCAGCTTGGGAGCAGACAATCAGTGCTGAACAAGCTCTAAAAAAATAAAGTCAAATGAAATAAACTGAATAAACCCCAAAACCCCAAGCCCAGCTGGCAGAAAAAGATGAACCAAAATATATATTTTTTTTCTGTACTTTAGCTCTGGATGGAAAACTAGCATCACTTGAAGGGGGAAAAAAGTGACTGAGAGAAAAAAAAGGGCAGTGAGACATCTCCCTGTTTATTCTTTCTATTTTTGCCGAAGTACCTTGCCTGGGTTTGGTGTCCTAGCCCTGGAGGGCGTCTCACCGAGACACAAAAGCCCTGACCACCAGAGCTTTGAAGCTCCTCAAGGTTGTCCCCAAAGTGCTCTTCATGCTGTTGATGTCCCAGTTCCCAGGCATGCTCTGTGTTCCACCTACCCAGCTGGGGCTATGGGGATTTTGTACCCATGCCACCAGCCTTGCACCCCAAGCATCCCCCGTTAATGTCCTCCCTGGAGATATTAACGGGCTCTGCCTTTGGCAGTACCCACAGGAGGAGGCTATGGGTCCGAGGATCCCAGCCCAGATCCGAGTCCAGCTCTGGTTCGGGCTGTCGGTCGATGAGAAGGAGTTTAACCAGTACGCCGAGGGGAAGCTCTCCGTCTTTGCTGAAACCGTGAGCATCTCGCAGGACCACCATGAAGGGTTGTTTTTTTTTCTCTCTGGTGTGGGCAGCAGCTCCACCATGGAGGGGAAGGGGTGGGCTGGACCCCAGGTGAGGGCACTGCCAGGCTGGGGGTCACATCAGCCCCTACCCACTGTGAGAAGAAAGAGCTGTTTCCACCAGCATCCAGCCTGAAAGGCTGTGGAGGAGGTCGGTAACGAGCCATAAAGGCTCACTGTGGCTTCACATCTCCTTCCACCTGCTGAGGGGGGAAATGTGGGGGTGCCCGTGGGGGTGGGGTGGGGTTAGGCTCTTCCCAGGAGGTCTGTCCTCAGGATGGGGCTGGGGCTCTCCAGGAAAGAAGGGATTATTCCTGAGATTTCAAAAGGGGTTTTGTGCCTCCAATGCAAAGCCCTCTCTGCTTTTGCTCCCCTAGTATGAGAACCAGACCAAGCTGGCGCTGGTGGGGAACTGGGGCACGACCAGCCTGACCTACCCCAAATACTCAGATGTCACCGGCAAGATCAAGCTACCCAAGGACAGCTTCCGCCCCTCCGCAGGATGGACCTGGGCTGGGGACTGGTTCATCTGCCCAGAGAAGACGTGAGTGATGGCTTTTTGCAAAGAGCAGAGCCTGGGTGGGCTGTCCCAGGCACCTCAAAAACCTGAGCAGATGCTAAGTTGGTGGCAAGGTCATGCAGAAAGCTGGATGGAGGTCTGGGGTGCCGTGGGCCTTCCTGCTCTGTCTGCCCCATCCTTGGTAGGCAGCAGTGTTAACACAAAATGCATGGTCTCTGTGCTGGGTGATGTTCCTGGGGTGGTGGGTGCTGCACAGGTGCTTGCGGAGGTGATGGTCCCAGCACCCAGCTCACCGTGGTGCCTGTGCGAGCCCCACGCTGAGGAGCTTTGGAGGTGGGATCCCAGGGGGGCACTGAGGGGGTGGGAGGGGTCGGTGGGTGCTCAGCACAACTCTGCTGTCTTCTTGAATTGGATTTACAGTCTGTGTCTCGGGCTTCACCTGGGCCAGGTCGCTGAGGTCCCGTGGGACCTTTGCTTGGTGCCTCGGGGTGGAAGATGTTCAGGAGGCAAAGCGTGTGCTGGAGTGGCATGGCCGGCCCTCAGAGGGGAGGCGACACGAGGCTGTGCTGCTGCCTGTGCAGGGCTGGGAGGGCAGGAGGGCAGCCCCTGACGCCGTGCCTCTCCCCACGGTGCAGGTTGCTGCATGATGTGGACGCTGGGCACCTGAGCTTTGTGGAGGAGGTGTTTGAGAACCAGGTCCGTCTGCCTGGAGGCCAGTGGATCCACATGACCGATGCCTACACTGACGTGGTAAGGGTGAAGCAGGTAGCTGGGGGCTGAGCACCACCCCAGGAAGCCCCCGGGGGCTCAGGGAAGACTTAGGCATCTGCTGGGCATCATTTGGTTGAAAACATCCCTGCATCCCACAGAACGGGGAGAAGGTCCTGCATAAGGATGAGATTGAGTGTCCTCCAGGCTGGAAATGGGAAGATGTGGAGTGGGACACAGACCTCAACAGAGCTGTGGATGAGAAAGGTATCAGAAAGCCGTTTTGGGCATCCATCCTGTTTTCATCCCATTTACCCTGCCTATCCTGGTGTTTCCTTCCACGGTCCCAGCCAGCATCAGGGATAACATCTTCATGGCTGTGTGAGCTGTCCTGCTGGCTCCAGGAGAAGGGGGTCAGGCCCTGGGGGTACCCTCTCCCCCTTGCTCTGACTGAGGCTGGGGCTGTGGGGTGGGCAGCCACAAAGGCAATGCTTTCCTTGCTGTTGGAGATAGTCCAGGCTGTTCTTTTGGAAGATCTTACCTGGCTTCTGGTAAAAGAGAAATGGAAAGCATCATGGCAGAGAGCATCCAAGATGGTCACAAAGGCTGGGGTTGCCTGAGGAAGGAAGGACAGGGAGGAGAGTCCCCAAGCTGTGACTTTGAGCCAAGGGCTGGCAGTTGTTGTCTGCACGGACCAGCAAACTGGTACCTGGACAAACCTTTGCTATTAAAGCTGTTCCAGTCTGGATATACAAGAGAGGTCCCTGATGGGAAGCAGGGGCTCTTCTCCCGCCTTCACCCAGGTGTTGCGTTCTCTCCAAGGCTGGGAGTATGGCATCACCATCCCGCCGGACCGCAAGCCCAAGTCCTGGGTGCCAGCCGAGAAGATGTACCACACCAACCGGCGACGGCGCTGGGTGCGGCTTCGCCGGAGGGACCTCGCACAGATGGAGGCCATGAGGAAGGTAGGATGGGGGCAGGGAGAAGAGGGTGAGAGCGGGTTGGGGCCATGTCCCTGTCTCTCCATATGAAGGTGGAGGTGCCTGGCCTTCTGCAGAGACCTGCTGTGCTTTGGAGCCTGGTGGCCCTGGTCTCCACGCTGGAGCAGACAGCAGCCTCTGTGGTTTCCGCCATGGGGGTCAACGTCTCCCAGAGATGGAGACTACTCCAGGGGGGCTTGGTTGGGCTGCGGGGCGGAACAGGGACCTCCATCAGCACCGCGAAACAGTTCGGGGAACCAGGGCTGGCAGAGGTCCCTTGTCTGTTCCCTCTCCAGGTCCTGCTTCCCTCTAGGTGGTGCAATTGGACTGCATATGCCACCGCAGCACTGCTGCTCTTCCCTCCCCACAGCCAGTTCTCAAGACACTTGCCTCCCTTTCCAGCACTTTTTCTAGATAGTTGTGGTTGGAAAGCATGGAAAGCCCCTGCCGCCCCATTTGCCAAAGGGATGCAAGTGTCACAAGGAGGTGACAGCTCTGGGGAGAAAAAAAACCTTCATGGACTTATGACTGCTGTGGCTGATGATGGTGGCAGAGCTATGGTGGCCCTGCAAAGGATCACAAGTGGTGGCAAAGTGGAGGGAGGGCAGGCTGGGAAGGTGGAGGCACTGGTGCTACACAAGCCAGGGCAGGATGCAGCCCTCTTCTTGCTCAGCATGGCCAGCTCCCAGCCCAGCGATGCTTTTCCAAGTGGGTTTCACCCCAGGGACTGGATGGATCCCCAGCAGTGGGCTTGGCAGTGCTGGGTTAATGGTTGGACTCAGTGCCCTTAAGGGTCTTTTCCAGCCTCAATGATTCTGTGATTCTGTTCTGTGATTCTATGCTGGAGAGGTTGAGGGAGGACGTGGGGTGGAACAACTGTAGCAGGCAACACCTTGATAAGACTGGACCCAGGTTTGAGTGGGTGCAACCTTGGTCCTGGAGAGCCCTGTGCACGAGCGGCTTTGCCCCTTGGCTGTGCCAGCATCCCACCGTGGTCAGCTGCAGAGGGGCCATGGGATGGTGGGACTGAGCCTGCCACGCTGAGCCCCGGCGTGTCCCTGTCTGGCAGCACAAGCAGGAGGAGCTGGATGGGGAGGGCTGGGAGTATGCCTCGCTCTTCGGCTGGCGCTTCCACCTGAAGCATCGACGCACCGACACCTTCCGTCGCCGCCGCTGGAGGCGCAGGATGGAGCCCCTGGAGCGCACCGGGGCCGCCGCTGTCTTCGCCTTGGAGGGGGCCCTGGTAGGTACCCACCCTTCCCCAAAACACTGCTGCCTGGGAGCGGGAGCCCAGTTGGGTCTGCTCCCACCCTCCATCCCATCCCTGGGAGTGGAGCTGGAGCAAAGCTCGTTATCTGCCGCTCATTATCTGCCACTCGTTATCTGCTGCCTGCACCCGCTGCTGTTTGTTTAGCTAATATTCTGGCTTTCTTAATACACAGGGTTTCATAATCCTTTGGCTTTTCCAATAACTAAATGAGAACCAACCACAGCAGTACAAAGCCCCTATTATAGGACTTCTTATTATTTTTTTTCCCCTCTATTTGGCTTTTTTTCCCCTCTTTCTCTGCCCTGTCCTTCGCTCCGTCCAGCGTTTGAACTCAGCGGCCCCTT
Source organism: Falco cherrug (assembly GCF_023634085.1). Lineage (NCBI taxonomy): Eukaryota > Metazoa > Chordata > Aves > Falconiformes > Falconidae > Falco > Falco cherrug. The sequence goes on from NC_073697.1 coordinate 38,837,250, forward strand.
TGGGACACAAGCGGCTCCATGGCATTCGCCTGCATAAGCCCTGAGCCCACACTAGCCCCATCTCGGGGGGGGGGTCTCGGCTGCCGCCCACCCCCAGGGCTGCCAGTGGCGCCCTGGCTTCCCCTTCACCCTGGCGCCTGTTGATGTGATTTTTTCAGCCAGACGCTTCATCCCTCTGCGTCCCGGCAGAGGCGATTGAGGAGGATTTAGCTGGAAAACCCTGTAACATGAGGTGTGTGTCCGTGCACACGTGCGGGTGTGTGTGCACACCCGTGGGGCTGTGCAGGAATGCCCCCTGCCCCCCGCCCCCATCTCTGTGGGTGAGGGGATGTGGGTGGGGGGTGTCTGCTGCTGGCTGCCTTGGGTCTCTGCTCCATCATGCGGTTCTCCAAGGGACTCAGCTGTGCCCTCGTTTTGCCTGTGTTGGCTTGCAAATGGAATGGGTTTGTGAGTTTGGCTGCTGATGGACCCGTCTGCTGGGAGGTACCAGGGGATGTGGGGGAGACCTGAGGGAGGAAAATCCCCTCCCCATGCATGTGGGGCAGAGGCTGAAGCAAAGGGGAAGAGGAAAAAAAATCCCCATTAAAATAGCAATTGTGGCAACGTGCCTGGGAGCTGCTGCTTGCTTCGCTCCCGGTGATGCTGACACAGTGGCACGGGGTTCCAGGTTGATGTGGGCATCCCCTGGTGTCAAGGGCATGCTGCTGAACCCCCACCTGCCCCAGGCTGCTTGGGCCTGCTCCTTTCAGCCCTTTACCCCCAATGCCTGTTAGATCTGATGGTACATACTTTGCATATTTATTTTCCAAGCATTTCTTAGCCATGTCAGTCAGTGCTGGAGTGCCCAGTTCTTAGCAGCCTCCCAAATCTCTCATTTAGCTTTATGCCAGAGTTACAGATGTAACTTCTATTATATTATCACATAAAAAATCCAGTTTATTGTTTTGCTTATTTTCTAACTGAAAACAATTCTAGCAAAAAAAGCAGTTGTTCTGTGTTGCCTTGACATGCCTTGCTGTGCCTTGCCTTGCCATGCCATGCCTTGTTTTTCTCTCTCCCCCTGCCCCAGCAAACACTGCTCTGAATGTCACTGCTGCCCCTGTATGGCCCCAATGCGGACATCCTGTTCCCTTATGCCAGGCATGAACCGTAAATTTTCCCTGCTTGAGTGTCAGCAAAGTGTGAGGGGAACGCTTCGAGGTGACTGCAGGGTCCCAGGGGGCAACCAGGTCCTGTTGCTGTAGGACTGTGCTGCTCCTGGGAGCTGACCCGTCGCCTGGGCAGGGTGATGCCATCTGACAAGGAGTAGTATTTACATCAGACGCAGAGATTTTGGGGGATGCTGCCCCCACAGGGGACAGCTTGGGAGGGAGCAGCCCGGGAGAGCAGCAGGTGAATCCCTCCCCAGCCCTGGCTCTGGCACCCAGCAGCCTGGCGGGTGCAGGACCAGGCCACCCGCCCTTTGGGCTCCACTCACCGCGTTCCCCTCCGCAGTAGGTCATTCTGGCTTGCCTTGGTGCCCTCATATTTTGGGGTTACTGGCCACATTTTCTGTGGTTGCTTGGTTTTCTGTGCATTGCTTTATAAACGATCTTGCCATACTTTCTGGTTTTGCAGCTTCATGCCTTTCCAGCTCTTCTTTCTCACTTGAATGACTTACATATTTTTCCAGGATGCTCCATCCCGAAATAATATCTAAATTTATCTGGCGGCTCCTCTACAGCAACCCCAGACCCTCTGGACCTGCACAGGGTCAAACCCTCCATCCACTGGAGCCGCACGTGGGGACTCAGCAGAGCTGGGAACAGGGTGGTGGGGTGAAATGATGCCAAGGATGGCAATGTATGAGCGGGTGCTGAGGGCTGGGAAGGTTGGGCACTGATTTTTTGCCACATCTGTTTTTAATGCTTTTTTAACACGGGCAGAGCAAGGCAGCTTTGGCAGGCTGAGGTCTCAGGTATGCAGAGCTGGGAAGGGCACCGGGATGGGGCAGTTCCAGCTGCTGCCACCGGCTCCCCTCAGACTGAAGCAGAATAAAGATGCTGTCAGGAGAGGGAGCCTGGAGCATCCTCCCAGCTGAGGTTTTACCCAGGCCTGGGGCCAGGGCTGCCACTGGCATGCCACCGGCTGCCGGAGCCTCCCGAAGCCCCTCCTGTCTGCTCTGTCCTGTTCCTGTTATCTGCCACCTTCTCCATGAAAGGCATTTGTGCAATTTTGTGGTTGTGGCATGGGTTGCCGTCCAGCAAGGAGCCGTACAGCGGTGCAGGCAAACCGAAGCGGAGGGAGGATTAAAGTGCAAAGGCAGACAGAACAAGCCAACACCCCAAGTGCTAATTCCCCGAGCTATTCAAAAGGGTTGGTTCCAACAGGAAGATAATACCAAATACGACCAGCAGGAATGCGTCTTGGATGCAGAAATGTGTGGATGGGTGCTTGGGTTTTCTGGGCCTCCTTTTTCCCAGGGATGCTCAGCCTGCATTGCTCCCGCCTTGCCAAAGTGAGCAGTGGTTGCCGTTTAGGCATGCTGGACCCCAGCACCTCGGGGCCAGGCTGCCCCAGAGCTGGGAGCAGCCAGCACGCAGAGCCCCAGTGGGTTGCCCGGCTGCTGAGAGGTGTTTTGTAGGAGCTGGGGACTCCTTGGCAGAGGCTTTCCCCAAAAAATCCCACTCTGGCCGTGCTGCCCCTGTTGAGATGAGCAGCTGCAGTCCCGGGGACACCTGTGGGGCTCAGCACCTTTGCAGGGTGAGCTCAGCATCTGTTCGGATGGACCCTGCAGGGTGTGAGCATGCGCTCCCAGCTGGCCTGGCTCCCTGCGGTGGGGGGGGGGGGGTTGCTGTGTGACTGGGTCACCCCAGGTCCTGCCCCTCACCCATCCCCACTGCATCACATCTGCCCCCAGACCCACACATACTTGCATGCGCACGCGTGCACAATTTCTTTTGCCTGCTTGCTCTCCCCAGGCACGCGCTAACTCCTGCTTTTGCTTGCATTTTGCTGCTCACACATGCTCCACCCTTACCCTGACCCCAGGCAGCAGGGCGGCAGGGGATGTCCCCCAGTGCCCTGTCCCACAGGGAGCAGTGTCAGGGCCAGGCAGCGTGGATGCTCACACGGTGGTGCTGCCCAGAGCCAGGCCAGGTGCTGCTGCGAGGACTCGTGGTGCTGCCATGCGGCACTGGGTTTTGGTTGCCTGGGATAAAATTAGCCTGATGGGTTTGGGTGCCCGTTGGGGTATGTTGAGATGCCTCAGATGTTGCTTCCCACTGATTCACCTGCTCTTCCCTGCTGGCCCCAGCTGTGGGCTCTGCAATGCAGAAGGATGGTGGCTCTTTCCTTTCTGGTCTGCTGTTTTCTCGACAGTCCTTGGAGCCTTCCTGCAGCCACCCATGTCTTGGGACTGTCCTCGCGTAGCTCAGGGTAGGACTCTGCTTAGGCAAGTAGACCTGTGGTGAGCCCATGAGCGTGCTGGGCAAAGCATCTTGTCCACTGGGTCACCCGCTTTGCCCCTGCCATGACCACCCTCTCCTCTCTATTGCCTGTGACTTGGCATCCCCCTCTACCCCCAGGGACACCCACAGAGCGCCTGGTGCTTATTGCTTCTCGTGATGGGTCCCAGCTGGCTAATGGGGAGCTTGAGACCAAGAAGCTGGTGATGCAGAAGGCTTTGAGCACTCTTGCCCATGCCCAAAACGTGAAGCCAGTGTCACGCCACTGCTTGCAGCACTGTCCCTCTGGTTTTGCCTGTATTCTGCCTGTATTTCACCTGTGCACCAATGTCCCCCCATCCCAGTATGAACTGGGCAGCTTTCCTTTCCCTTGGGTTTGCTGGCTTGGCCATCGCCTCCATCATATTAGCTTGTTCCTGAGTTTCCCTCTCTGTGACATTGTGTCCCAGTTTTTTGGGATCTGCCATTTGGCAGCTCACTTCTCACTGACAGTCATTAAAAGAGAAGGACCGCAGGACATGGTGTGGCCCCCAGGCACCACTTTGCCCTCAGTCTGAACTGTGGGAAGCCCAGAGCTGAGCTCTGCAGCTTGAGGCTGTCTCCAGTTTCTGATGGAAAGCCCAGTGGCTTTGCCCTGGAGCTGCAAGCAGCCCCCCGACCCTGCAAGCCCCATTTTCTCCCATCCTTCTCCAAAATCAGCTGAGGGAAGCCTTTGGTTGATGGAGAGCTTTGGGTTTTCCATGCCAGGCTGGAAAATCTTGCCTGTTTCTGCCAGTGTGATGCCCCAGCTTTGGCTCTTCACCAAATGCGGTTGAGACACCACTGAATGGGTAGGAGAAGAGCAGGGACGTGAATTAGACCAGGGGGATGACTGCCAGGGTGGGCCTGTGGTGCCACCGGGGGTTGGCCAGGGTGGAAGGCACCAGTGCTGTAGCTTTGTGCCCAAACTACCAACCGGCTGCACCAAGTGGGGGGGTCCTGATGGGAGAGCCCAGCTGCAGAGGAGCCCTGCTGGGGGCAGAGCAGTGGGATGAGGGTGCCTCTGTCCCCCGGTGCTCCTACACCCACGGCACGTGGCTGCAACCTTGCCCTATGCACTGTGCATGGGCTTCAGCTGCAGGACCCAGCACCTGGGAACCCCGTGGGGACAGGGTGAAGGGAGGAGGACGTGGGGGTACTTCATCCTGCGTGCAGACCCCAAAGAGTAAACTACAGTCCTGAGCAAGAGCGTTTTCCAGCTTGCTCTCTCCAAGGCATGCTTTCCATGGTGTTTTGGGGTGTGAGGAGCCCCCCTTCCTCATGATGGACAGAGCCGGGGGGTCCCCAAGCCCTTGCTGAGGGCATCAGGGAGCAACCCCTGCCTGTCTTGGCTGCCGGTCTCCTCCACTTGCCCTTCCCCAGGCTAGCAGTGGATGCAGGTTGGGGGGGGACGGGACTGCAAAGACTGGCGGTCTGCTGGGCAGAAAGGTCATAAAAATAACTGAGGAGCTATTCATCTCCTGCGGGGAGGGGGGCGAGGGAGGGAAGGCAGTGCTGGAGGTTGCCTTGCAAACCCTCGGCGCGACCTCACCGCCGTAAATACAGCGCGAACCCCAGGGCTTCCTCTGCAGACAGTGTCATGGTAATTGCGATTCCTGCCTGGAAAGGCGAGGAGGGCTCTGCAGACCACCTAAGCTCCTGACTCATTTTTGGGACCAGGCGGCTCTGGAAACTCCATCGTGGACCTGCTTTTTTTTTCTCTTTTTCCTTCTTTCTTTTTCTTTTTTTCTCTAAACGCCCCTCCTGTCTCTCCCTGGCATTTGATAATTGAAAAATTTTTAAAGATCAGATTTACACTCGCCAGGAAGTTACCTTTACGCTCCTTTTCCTGCAACTAAATATTTCAAGCCAAATGTGGCAATTAGGAGGTGATAAAAGGCTGGCTCTCCCAGGCGAACACAAGAGGAGGGAATAGTGATGGCCAGGGTCAGCCAAGGCAGAGAACAGGGCATTTGGCTGCATTTGACACTGTCTGTATCACTGTTCACAAAGTTTATATTCCATTAATTTCCTCGCTAGGGGACTTAGTGAAATTGCTTTAATTGCTGACTACTGCTCTGAGAACGATGAACTTCATGGAGGTGCTTTTCTATGCTGGTGAGATGCTGGGAGGGGATGTGAGCTGGTGATCCTCAGGCTGCTTCTGTTGTCGTGTCCTGTTTTCTCTGGGGTCCCCTCTGCCCTCCTGGGGCAGAAGAGCCTGAGAGTCCCTCCATGGGCTGCCAGCAGGCACTGGAAGCCCAAAGTCCTCTTGGACACCAGTATGGATGATACCCTGGAGGACTCCATCCTGCGGGGAGCCCCCGGCTGTGGGGGTGGTCCTGGCATGACTGACCTTGCCTTGCTTTCTCTTGCAGGGAGGAGTGACAGACGACAAGAGCGATGATGGCAAATCCGTTTCCACCCTTAGTTTTGGTGTCAACAGACCCACCATTTCGTGCATATTTGACTGTAAGGGCCCAAGGGTCAGAGGGGAGGGTGAAATTCCCCGGCAGTGAGTCCCAGTGTGGGGTCTCTGCTTTGGAGACCCCATAGCCGAGCATTTCCATCCTCTTCCTCTCGCCCATCTTGAGTGCAGGTGGATGGAAAGGGGTGGGTGGGCAAGGATGGGGCACGGCTTGTTCTCCCAGGAGCATTGACATGCTCAGGGCTCACTGCTCACCTGGGGAGCTACGGGAAGGATTAAGCCAAGCTGCCCTCAGACCTGAGCCTGGGGCTGGTTATAAAAGCCCAGCTATACTCCTGGTGTGCTACACTCATCCCCAGACTCATCCCTTAACTGTTTCACATTCCTCTGTACAGGTGGGAACAGGTACCACCTCCGCTGCTACATGTACCAAGCACGGGACCTGATTGCCATGGACAAGGACAGCTTTTCGGGTAAGCCCTAATGCTCCTGTCCGCTTGTTTGTGCTTGTAATTAGTGCTGTAATGAATGCTGGGGAGTAGTGGGGTCTGTAAAGCTAATTTTGGGGTATTGATTGATGTGAAATGAGGGGTGTTGAGCAGCCAAACAACACAAGGCAGCAGCATAAGGCTTTCCCAAGGCAACCATATGTGAGAAACCAACCAGAAACCACAAGTTACCCAGGTCAGCCGTGAGTCAGAGCTGTTTGCTTTGCTAATAGCTCCTTCTCCGCAGCCTGAGGTGACGCTGGGTGGCAAGGCTGGGTAGCAGACAGCTCAAGGACATGACAAATAAAAACAGAGTGGCAGGCAGGGATGTTTACTGTGGCACATCGCCACAAGCCTCCCCGCTGGGCTTGTGAGCTGGGGGATCGAAGGGAGGACAGACAGCTCTGGGCTGGTGTCGAGATGATGGAGCATGGGGCAGAAACCGCTGTGAGATGTGCTCAGAAAAATTTAAAAGGGTGTAATTAGGACCTCAGAGCAAACAGGCACCTTCTTCTCTGGGATCCTCATGAAGTTTCTGGTTGGATTTACGTGCTCTCAGCATCCAGCTTGCTCCCAGCTGGTTGAATTCCTTGCAGGGCAGGAGGGCAGCAGTCTCCTGGGTCTGGGGCTTGTGGAGGGGATTTGTCCTGTGGTTTGGGGAAGGGATCAAGGCTGAAGAAGGGAGACCCTGTTTATTAGGAATGAAAGAATTGACTGAAAATGCGGTTGGAAAGGAAAATACCCAACAGTGGCAAATCTGTAAAACTGTTCATATTTGTTTTCATGACCAAGCATTAAATTGAGCCGCTGCTCCTCTGCTCTCCGTGCTGGAAACTTTGCAAGGGGGCTGGCAGGCAACCATTGGGGGGTTTCCTTAGGGGAGCTGATGCCTGAACTGGGCCTCCTTCAGACCTGACTGTAAAAAATGTCCCTTCATGGAAAAAAAGTGTGGTCCCAGGTGGAGATAAAGAGTGTCCTGGTCTTTGAGCAAGAAGCTTTCCATGTCCTGCTGCTCAACGCATCCCCAGTGCAGCTTCAGGCACTTCTGAAACTGCCAGACTTGAGTTGATGTGGTCAGGATGTCCTGTGCTGAGCTCATACTTTCTGGGCTAGGAAATCAAGTCAGAATAAGTTATTTTATCTGTTGGGCAGCTCTGTTATCTTTTGGTGCTGAAGGGTGCTTGGGTGTAGGTGATTTGGTTTTAGGATCGTTTTGTTCGCAGCAGAGACCGAAGTGTGGCTGCAGAAGTGGGAGGACATGCCAGGAATGGTCCTGTGTGTTTGACCTGAGCAGGGACCAGCCTCCCCGGCAGCCGGAGGATCCCACATCCTCTTCCCCATGGGCTGGGCCATCCCAGCCAGGTGGCCCCGCAGCTCTTTGGTGCTTGTGACCAAAGCTGCCTTTGCCAATGCCCGTCAATGCTTTGGAGGGTCATTTTGAGGTGGGAAGGCAGGATGGTGGGGATGTTGCTGTCTACCTCTGAGTCAGAGATGCAAAAAGCCCCTCCTCAGTTCATTAGTCTGTGGTGGGGGCCACATCTGAGATGCTAGCAGGTCCCAGGGTGGGTATCCCTAAAGCACCCCCACCCCTCCACAGTGCTGCCTGCAGGCAGGAGGCATCCAGCATCCCTCCAAAGGCTGTCACTGACTGGCTACCACGGGGATTTGCAGAGGGGCTGGGCAAGGGATTGCCCACCAGCGTTGGCATGGGTGTGATGGATCTCAGATGGGATATAGGGACAGCCCTCAAAAGTCGTGCAGTGTGGGGACTCACAGTGGGGAGCAGCCTGTGGGGACAGATGGGCATCGCCATGCCAGGCTGCAAGACCACAGTCCCAAGGGGCTCCTGCTTCCCCAGTGTGATGAAGCAGAGGGGCTTGTCGGGGGAGTGGGCAGAAATGCCCTGGAGAGGTGCAGAGCACCCAAACAATCACCTAGTGTCTGCGCCCACCAAGGTCCCGTCTCCCCTCTCCTCCACAAAGGGTTTGTTGTTCGAGGTGGTGGGGACCGAGGTGATCTCATGGCCTGATCGGCGGAGCAGGGAGGGGAGTCCCTTCCCTTGGAAAAACCCAGCCAAGGACAACATGAGTAACAACATGCCACAATGTGGAATTGTGATCTCTGCTGCCTTAACAAAGCATAAAGGAGTTCATTAAGGGGGCTTTACACAGTTATAAAAATAAACCTTGTGTGCACACGAGGGTCTAAACAAAGGGGCTTTATAGAGGCCTCCTTTAAAAAGAAGGGGGGGGGGGGAAAGAGCAAAAAAGCAAATCCAAATCCATGGTTTTTTGTTTATTGTAACGCATTCTGCTTTCCTCTTACTGGAAAAAAGCGCGTAAGTGGAAAAGGTTCTTCCCAGCGTGAATAGTGCTCTCTGCAGCCGGTCACCTCACGAACAGCCCCGGCTCATTAAACATGTCTGCTGTGGCACCGACGCTAAGAAAGAAAATACGTTTCCCTCAACCCACCCCGTCCCTGGAGGAGGGGAGGGAGGGTGGGGGATGCTGCCCTGCTCAGCCGGCCCCGCGTTCAGGTGTCTGGGGGATGCTCCTCCACCTCCAGGGTAGGCAGGACACCTTTTGCTCCCGGTGTCAGTTCCCAGGCTCCTGACAGCGCTGGGGTCGGGGTGTGCACACCGTTTTGAGGATGCGGGGACCTGCCAGGACTGTGGGGGGTCGTGCAGCACTGAGCACTAGTCGTTGCATTTGATAGGGTCTGCCACGCTCCTGGCTGCTGGCAGGTCTCTTGGAACTGGCTTTAGGATGAGCCAGGTGGTAACTCCCTGGATGCTGCTGGACTCCCATACAGTGTCTGGTGTATCTGTGTCTTGTGGTGGCACGTCACGCTGGGTGCCAGGTGGAGGAAGTAGCCTGTGTCCCTCCAGAAAGGCCAGTGATGCCTCCTGGCACCATGGAGGTTGGGCTTTGCAGGCAACCAGAGCTCAGGGGTCCACCTGGGACCAGTCGGGTGGGACGCAGCAGTCATGGAGGTCTTGTCCCTGACGAGGACAAGTAGGTGCTATCAGGTTATGAAGGTTGTTCAGTCTCCACGGGGTCTTACAATGTGATCCCATGGCATCTTTCAAGCCTCTCAGCCACCTTTGATACTGGTTCTGCCACCTCCCGTCCTGTCCCCATGCCCAGTGCCACTGCCGCCGTGGGCTGGATGTCCACAGCAGGTTTGGGCCACATGCTCTTTGAAGCTGTCTGGAAGGGAAGGTGTTAGAGAGGACTCAGGTTTCACGTTTTCGTTGTTGATTGATCTCAGGCTTCCTGTCTTAATTGCTTTTGTTGTTAAGGGAGGCTACTCCTCATAGTTTGGTGCTGTCTCACAGTGAGAAACCTCTGTTTTTTTTCCCAAGTTGGGGGTAAGGCATCTTGGTCCCAGCTCAGAACCTACAAACAGGGGTCTGATGAGACCCTGGAGTACCTGAGACATCTGCATGGGACTGGCAGATATGATGCGGCAGCCCTAAGGGTGACCCCGAGCCATCTGGTATGGTAGCTGGAGGCCAGGTGGGATAACCCGGAGAACTGGGAACCCAAAGCTCTCCTCAAGATGTGTGCTCAGCCCCCATCCCTTCTGGAGACATCAAAGACCCCAGGAAGGAGGCAGTAACATCTCAGTCACCTTCTTCATGGTCTGGTCTACACAGCAGGAGATGACCTGGCAAGGGTTTGTGCTCTCTGCTGTGCTGGGAGGTGGCTGTGTTATCTCCGTTGGAACACTCATCCTCCTAGAGTCACCTTTTGGGAAAAAAATCCACACCTTAGGGCAATAGGTGAACCATTTGTACTACCTGACTCCTGGTGGACAGAGTGAGGAGTCATGAAGATAACCTGGACCAGGATGGATCAAGCCAGACAGCGAGGAAATTTCTAATGGAGCAGTGGAGTGCTGGGAGATGTGGCTAGGGAAGGTCATGGCGTCTCCACCAGCTGAAGCTATCACAAGCCAGAGGATAAGGTTTACATGGTCTCATTGGATGTCCAAAAGGTTTTTGACAAAAAATCCTTCATCAAAGATTTTTAAGGAAAGGAGGCTGCTGTGGGATGAGAAGGAAGGTCTTTGCATAGGTAGACAGCTGAGTTGTGTGGGTCGCTGTGCTTGCCTTGTCCCGAAATGAGCTGGAACGAACAGGGCTCTGGATTGGCCCTTTATGAGGAATAACTCCATAGGCTGAGGCTCTTCAGCTTGAAAAAGAGATGTTTTAGAGTTGGTGTGAGAGAAACCTGCAGAACCCCAAGTATCGGTGCAGGTGGGTAGGGGTGGACCGCTACATCTCTCCTAACGCAAGAACTGGGGGGGCCTCAGGGGGAAATGGAGGGAGCTGGGTGCTGCAGAAATGCATGAGGGGCTGGTTCTTCATGCAGTTTTGTGTCCTCACCAGAGGATATGGTGGGTTCAAGAGAGGTGGGACAAAGCCATGGAAGACAGCCCCCTGCAGGGTTGCTTAAACATACAGACATCACATCGTGCTTGGAAAGACCCTGAGCTGTGAATAACCAGTGTATAGGGATAAGTGTTGGAGAACTTGGCCTCATTCTCTTCTTAGCTGGGGTTGCCTGGGACGTGATGGGAATTTCACTGCTGTTTCTAAAAGACCCGCAGCTCCTTCAGCCTGTTCACAGTCCTCCCTGCACAGCCCACTGGCCCTTGAATGACTGTCAGTTACTTTCTCCTTCCTAGAGTGGTAGCTCTAATTCATCCTTTGCATCTTGTCTAACATTTCTTGCAGATCCTTATGCCATTGTCTCCTTCCTCCACCAAAGCCAGAAGACAGTGGTGATCAAGAACACCTTGAACCCCACCTGGGACCAGACACTCATCTTCTATGAGATAGAGATCTTTGGGGACCCCCAGAATGTGTCTGACTCCCCTCCCAAGATCGTGGTGGAAATATATGACCATGACACCTATGTAAGTGTGGCATGAGCTTGACCTTCATGGTGTGAGTGGGCTGGGGTGGATTCGACAAATGCATGGCACCATTCCTGCCCTCTGGAGTGCAATGCTGTAACATCTCCAGGTGGCTCAGATGTTGAGCTGGACACTCAAGAAGACAAGAATTCAGCAAACAGCTCTGCTAGTGAAGTCCTTGGTGGCCTTGCTGTAGTTACCAATGCTACCATCATGTTTTGCAAAGTGGCTAAATTAACCATATTTTCTTGTGGAAAAAGGTTGGGACAAGATATATAGTCATGCAAGTAGAGGACCATATCCTGTTGTTCGCTCGGCTGCCTGGAGGTGTCCAGAGTGCCTTGTAGTGGTGGCATCTGGGGGGCTGGTGAGATGACCTTGAGTCCTTCCTAGAAAAAACTGGGCTGTAGCCTGTCACAAGAGCAGAAGGGGTTTTGAACTGCGGGTAAGAGCAGTGCATAAGTGAAAAGGACTCAGGATACATTTCAGGAATGTCTTAGGAACCTCCCAGGAACCCTTCTGCCCTCCCTTCTCCAAAAGACACCAGCAGGAAGCAGGAAGGGCACCTGAAGATCTGGTTGCAGAGCAGTGAACAGGCTTTTGCAGAGCTGCTGATACTTAATGCTGTACTCGAGCTCCTGCTCTGGAAATTGTGTGATAGATAAGGATTTCACCTCCTGTTTAAGCCAAAATGTGTAAGATAGAGTGTATTTCCAACCCTAGTAGTTACAGGGAGGAGTTTGAAAACTTGAGTCTATATGGGCATCAAACTAATCTTTTTTTCAGAACTGGTCCCATAATGGTTCAAACATTGAGCCTGATTTTTGAGTGACAAGGGTCTCGGCTGAGATACGGGTGTGTGGTGATGGACTCCAGCGGGAAGTGGGGTGGGATGAAGGCTCTCTATGCCTGTGATTGCCTTTCAGGGTGCAGATGAATTCATGGGGCGCTGCATCTGCAAGCCCAGCCTGGTGCGCTCGCCACGGCTCTCCTGGTACCCAGTCATCAAGGCAAACAAAAACGTTGGGGAGCTGCTGGCTGCCTTCGAACTGATTCAGAGGGAGAAGGTAAGCTCCCCGTCCGGACCTGATCCTGCCTCTAATTGGAATGCTAGCTTCTTCCCTTGGAGCAGCATCCAACCTTTGCTCGGTGCTGAGTTATGTCCACCTGGGCTCTGCAGCTGCCTGTCCTCGGTTTCACCAGGACGGCTGCTCCGAGCAGTCCCGGCCGTGCTGCTTGGTGCTGGCTGCACTGTGGTGCTTAGCAGAGCCGAGGGTAAGATGCTCGGTGCCGGACCGAAGCCTGGGCTGCCGGCAGGCACCGCGTGTGCCCTGCCAGCCTGGCTGGCTGTGGTGCTGAGCTCAGGGCCTTGGCACCTTTGCACCGAGGGTGCATTTGGCCCCGGATCGCTGTCCTTTGCCCAGCGTTAATTTCCGGAGGGGGTTTATGAGAGCCGAAGTGGGCGGTTACTCCTGCAGCAAGCAGCCTCGCTCGGTGCGGCCGTTCATGGAATGAGCCACGGGGGAAGGAGGCTGTGCTTCCGAGCCAGCCCGAGCGGGAAGACTCCTCGTCATGCCCCAGTGTGCTCTCATGTGCTTTCCCACACTCCCCGTCCCGCTGCACGCACCACCCCCTCGCCTCTCTCGTCTCCAGCTTTTCCACTGGCTGTGGCGCCTGGCTGCAGCCCAGATGTGCCTCAATGCCAGGGAAAGCGGATGGGCTGGAAGGTTAAATCTCCCTGTCCCATTCCTCCCTCCCAGCCCTGAGGTGCTAATTGGGAATGAGGGTCCCGCAGCTCCCTCCTCCGTCTCTCCGATGTAGGTCGCAGTTCTGCTCCTGGAGGGATGCTGCGCTCTGTGCAGGATGCGGCTGGAGCTGCTGGGGGCGGTGTGGGGGGTGTGTGTGCTGGGTGCAAGCCTTGCTGCATCACTGAGGGGCTGCTGCAGGGGGGCTCTGCTGCCAGGACAGGGCACTGAATCGTCTGCACACAGCCTCTTCTTCCTCCTTACCGCCTCGCAGAAGTTACTGAACTGGGTGGGGAAGACCTTGGAAAGGGGAGCCCAGCACTGGGCATGGGGGGCAGCATGTGGATGTTTCTCTGCCGGATAAAGCTGAGTTAGTATCGGGAGGGCAAATGGAAAGTATGTGTTTTTTTTGTCTCCATAGCCGGCTGTCCATCACATCCCTGGCTTCGAGGTAATGCCTTTCTCCTGTTTGCAGCTCCTAGGCTCTGTGCCCCTCCAGCTGCCCCCTTCCCTGCCCCTACAGAGCTGCTGGGTCCCAGCACCACCAGCTGCTCCCGCAGAGGTTTGCAGTGGACCCTCTTTGCAGCCCTGCTTCTGCAGGCAATTTGTCCATCCTGTCTTAGAGACTTATTTTAGGATGAAGGAATCCCCATGCAGAGATGCCAGTTTCCTTCGGCTGACGAGTGAGTGAGGCAGCTCACTGCTGACCCGTAAGTCAGGGCACACGTGTCCCATTCCAGGTATAATTCCTCGGGTGTTGAACACACCATTACCTTCATGCCCTGCAACAGTTTCAGCATTCTCATTGCACAGGGCTTTGCTTCCCAACAGCTCCAGCGTGTTTCCTACCCTGCAGCCTGTCTGAGCAAAGGCATTAACTGATGCTGGGTTCTGGATGGTTTTAAGTCACCTGCACTGATTTCTTCTCAAACCTCAGTGCATGGGGTGTGCAGGAAGTTGGAAAGCATCCTTTTTCTATTCGGTTATTAGATACAATTACAAGCCTTACGATGGGCATATGAGTGAAAATTGCTCTAAGGCTGTATTCTCCTTCTTTTCTCCAGAATGAGCTGTCTTCCAGCCTGGATGAGGTGAGTTGATGAGATTTAGTTGTCTCTTCATCTTGGAGATGGACAAAATTGTGCCTCCATGGGGCAGCTGCTTTTTTTCGGATGAGTCAAGCCAATAGCATCAGGATTTTAGTAACGTGAGTGATCACTGGCAGGCCAGGGCAGATGGGCTCCGTGCTTAACCCTGGAAGTGTTCCCGATGGCAGGACATGTTGGGTAATACTTAACCTTTGTGGGATGTGTGTGCATGGGGTCTACTGGCATTCAGCCCTTCCAAACAAAGCGTGCAAAAAGCCAGAATGCTGTGCTGACCTTTGGCTGGACCTCAACTGAAATCCCTGTTGAAAATTTTGCAGCTTTTCATGGGGAATTCACCATGAACTGGGGCACGTGCTGGACTGTTCTAGTTGCTCTGAAGGAAATACTGTCATCAGCATCCCAAGCTGCTGCTTGGGCAACCTGGCAAAGCTGCTACCCAGAGCTTGTGCATCCTACAGAGCAGATCACAGGCTGAACCAAGCGGTACCAGGGTAGGCTGGTGTCTTGGAAAACACAAGGCAGGGAGCTGAAGAAGGGGCACACATCTATTTAAGCGTGGTGGCCCTAGGAGCCAGCTGACCCCAAAGCCTGGGAGATGAGCTAGAGAGGGACCTGGGGCATGCAAAGAGCCTGGCCACATTTCCACGAAAGGTTGGATGGGGTAAACACATTTCTGCAAGATGGGTTTCTTCCACCCAAGCAGTATTTCCTGATGTTGTGGGGCTTGCCTTTGTGCTCCATTTGGGCTGAGGTGGATGAGCTCACGTGAACATAACCATCTCTTTGCTCTTTCTCCTCCATTTCTTGCTACTGCCATTTCTGGACGAGGCACTCCACAGCTCTGCACCCCTGCCTTGTTCTACGAAGGGCTCCTTCAATGGGTACCTTTAATGCTCAGACACTTGACTCTCCTCTGTCCCTTTGCCTTTGCCCAGAAACCAAGCAAAGTCCCAACAGAGACACTCAGAGAGACCAGCTCCTTCAGATGTGGCTTGGCCTGACCCACCTGCCCTGCAGGAACCCCATCCAAACCAACCCACCAAGGCTGCATCCAAAAGAGCGATGCCAGCCTGAGGTCTCCAGTGCCCTGAGCAGTAAATAACAATCTTTATGGAGAATCTGGCTCGTACATGCATCATTCAGGCTTGTGATATATATGCATGACCAGGTTGGCACCAGATTCCTTCTACTGCATTTCTGTTTGGTGCAAATGGGAGCAGCTTTCTGGGGCTGGATCCCCTCCAAGCACTGGGATTTAACCCACTCTTGAAACAACATGGCCTAGCTGCTCACTCAAATGGGGAGATGTTTCCAGCCACTGTTTTGACTGGGCTGATCAGTGTTGGCTTTTACTCATCCCTCTTCCAACCCTGTATCAAAGTCAGGGTTGGACTGGACTATCTCCAGAGCTCCCTTCCACCCTGATTCCCTCTGATTTGTCCTTGTTCAAACCATCCCAGCTGCCCGCAGACCCCACAGGTCTTTTCATGGATGTCTCTCTCCTCCATCCATCCTGCTGTGTCTGGGCTGAGAGCTGTGTCTGGGAATTGCTTGTTCCCCGCTCCCACCCTAAACCCTCCCTGCTCCTGCCTCATCCCCAGGACTCGCTGCTCATTTCTGTCCCATCTGGTGAAAGATTTAATGCTCGTGTATTCAGCTGAGACCCAGGAGGATGGCTGCAAAACAACCAGGAGAGCAGCAGGGATTGAGAAGGGCTTAGAAATGGCTAGTGCTAACTGAAGACATGGCAGTGCTGGAAGCCAAGTGTGTGCTGTTGGCTTTCAAAGCCATGGTTGAACCTGGCGCAGAGAGGGGACAGGCATGAGCTCCTTCCCCAAGGCTCTCCCTTGTTCCCACAGAGAAATGCCAGAGGATAGAAGGATTGAAATGATCTCTAGTCCAGTGATGATAAGGAAATGCAAGGTGTGATATTTGCATCAGTTAAGATTTAGGTGCCCTGTTAGGGAAAAATCCTCCCTTTTTGGGAGCAGACTGTGCAGCCATCTCAGAGGAGCTGTGTGGAGCTTGAGCCTGCCTTGGGGTTTGAAGACGGGCTAGGTGACTTCTGCATCTCTATCATGCAACTTAAATGCAACGCGAGCATCTTTAAAGCTAGAAATGAGCGTATGTCACTATACAAGGACAGACTGAGGCTCTTCTTGGTTCCATCCATGCTTAGGCACCTTGATGTGCTCTAAGTGCTGTGGGTCACAAACAAAAGTTGGGGATAGCTCTTCAAGGGCCATTTGTTCTATTCCTCCACCCCAAGGAAGGATCAGCTCATGTTGATGGTGCAGTGTCAGAGCAGCCTGAAATTAAGGCTCTGGGTAAGTAGGTGGGTTACCAGAAGTGCTGAGCACCCATGCGATGCTGGGGATGCTCTGCCTCTCTCCTCCTTAGGCACTCACCTCCCAGGTAACCTTCCCTTTCCCTGCTAGCACTAACCACTTCTGCGAGAGGGTGGGCCATGGTGGAGAGGACTGCCTGCCCCAGATTTACCATCTGCCCCACAAGGGAACCCAGACATCTGCCCCGAAATGGAGTTACCAAAAGTCATCAGCTAACAAGCAGCTTGATTCAGCAGCCACCAGCAATTGCCAATGAAAATTAAAGCTTAGCATTCAGTCTATCTAACATGCCACCATGAAAAATCCCTTTGTAGAGCATTTATATGCATACATATGTAAGGCTGAACCAATCCTATAATTGAAATACATATACACACTTAATTTAATGCAATAATACTCCAGCCTGAAAGGAATGCTGGTCTCCTAAATTGGTTCCAACTGCCCTTGGTTGAGGGTTGCATTTTTAGAGGTTTTGCTTTCATTCCTGCCTTTTCGGTGACTCTGAACTCGAAGATGCAGGTCAAGAAGAACCTGAGCGCTGGGAGGGCTCAGAGCCCGTCCTTTGCGAGCAGCCAGGGAAGTCTGGCTCCCTGCTTTCCTCCTCTGTGAAGGCAAATTTTGAATCCCTCACCTCCTGTCCAGATTTGGTCTCACCCTGAAGGAAATCTTTGGTAGACACTGTGCACAGGCAGCTTCGCCTGAGTGCTGTCCTGTGGCTGGCAGCTTGGCAGCTGCCAGTTATGGTTTATTGCTGAGCTGTTGCATGAACAACCGCCCCTTCCTGCATCCACAGGCAGTGCTTGACACCCTGTCCCATGGTGCTGCCCCTACTAAACTGCTGCTTTTCGGGAGCTGGCCACAGCATCTCACCCTGTCCAGCTCAAGGAGCTGTATTTCACTGTTCATCCCCCCCACTGCTGCTTTGTCCCCTCTCCGCATCCCACTGCAGAACTGTCTCACCGTGGTCCCAGTGTGGGACGGATGCAATTTCACCCCTTCCTCCCCTAAAGGGCGCTGAACCTTGATGGAGGGCAGATTCCTCTTAGCAGATCCCTCTTAGTTGCCTGGGGAAAGATTCAGAGATCGCTCTCGCCAGCAGATGTTTGATCTTTCCCAGGGTCAGATTAAAGGGACAGAAACAGTTTGCAAGTTCATTCAGCCTCCCAGCCCTCATCTCCCCCTGCCTAGCTGTTCCTCTTGCAGGGAGATGAGTTTTGCAGCAAGAAGGAGACTCTGGGTGGGGGACGCAGCACAGAGGGAGGGGTGTGATGGGGTTGGTGTCCCATCGTGGCGTGACCTGATGTGCTCTTTGCATCTTTGTTCCCTGCAGTCTGCAGACTCTGACCTGCCATACCCCCCACCCCAGCGGGAGCCCAACATTTACATGGTCCCCCAAGGAATCAAACCGGTCCTGCAGCGCACAGCCATTGAGGTGAGTGATGGGGAGCGCATCAGACCGCTCCCTCGCAGAATAACACCCTAAATGTGTGTCCCTAACGGGGGTGGGGATGAGACCCAGAAATGGGATCCAAGCGAGACTCTGTGGATACGGAGCCCCATCAGGGCTGGGAGCTGGTTCTGCTTATGGGTTATTTGTCAAAAAACGTTACCTTGCTGGGAAAATGAGTCTCACCAAGCAGTCAAGATCTAGGGCAGAGCACAGCTCTGGACCACACTTGCTTGTTGAAAGGACATTCTGCCTCATGCCAGGATGATATTTTTCCAAAACAGAGATGCTCCATTGATAGATAAGCAGTTGCGGACCTGGTATATTGGTGCATACACAGAAATGCTCACTGTGTGATCTGGCTTTGCCCAGCACCACCTGTCCTACATGGTTGATTCATCTGTCCTCCACAGTGGGCCAAACTTCAGGTCTACCTTTGTTACTGAGAAGCTCAGTGAGAGACTCGGAGGCAGATTTTTGGCTTAGTCCTTGCTGTCTGTTTTCCTCACCCTTCAGATCCTGGCCTGGGGACTGAGGAACCTCAAGAGCTACCAGCTGGCCAGTGTCACCTCGCCCAGCCTGCTGGTGGAGTGCGGAGGCCAGCTCGTGCAGTCCTGTGTCATCAAGAACGTCAAGAAGAACCCCAACTTTGACATCTGTGTGCTTTTCATGGAAGTGGTGAGGACATGGCCCCTCACAACTACCTGGCAGGAGGCTGTAGACAGGTGGGGTTGGTCTCTTCTGCCAAGTAACAAGCAACAGGAGAAGAGGAAACAGCCTCAAGTTGCACCAGGGGAGGTTTAGACTGGGTATTAGGAAAAATTTCTTCACTGAAAGGGTGGTCAGACATTGGAACAGGCTGCCTAGGGATAGGGTGGAGTCACCGTCCCTGGAAGTGTTCAAAAAACACCTAGATGTGGTGCTTAGGGACATGGTTTAGTGGTGGCCCTTGGCAGTGCTGGGTTAACCAGTTGGACTTGATGATCTTAAAGGTCTATGAGTCTATGATTCTCTGATTCTGTAGCAGAACTGGTTGGGAAGGACCTCTGGAAGTCCCATAAAGATGCCATAGGTCATCATAGGCATCTTCACTAACCTGTGGTGAATCTAATTCTGTCCTGCCTCAGTTCCCTTTGGGGAGGTGCAGAGCTGCTACCTCCATGCCCTGTGTAAGTAATGCGTTCCCTCCCCTCTGCCCACAGCGTTTACCCAAGGAGAGCCTTTACAGCCCCCCCATCATTGTCAAAATCATCGACAACAGGCCCTTCGGCCGAAGGCCCGTGGTGGGGCAGTGCACCATCCGCTCGCTGGAGGACTTCTACTGTGACCCCTACCGCGAGGAGACAGACGGTCCCCAGGAACACTCGGGTATGTGCTGCCATGAGGACCATGCTGGCCGCACACCCATGCCCTTCTCCAGGAGGAGCTGTGGGTCCCTGCATGCGTTGCTTTTAGCTCACCCCAGCTGTAGGTCTGGTACAAGAAGCTCAGGAGGTGCCAAGGAGGAGTTTAGCTCTGGGGTTGGTTGGTGCAGTGGGCTGTCCCTGGGTCAAGCTGTTCAACCCACGTGAACGTGAGCTTTGGCTGGTGTGAAGGCTCTGGGCAAGGCTGAGGTGGCTGCTGGAGGCTGGTCCCAAGGTGGCTCGGCTCTGGGGTTTCTAACAGCTGGATGTTCTGGTCATGCTCGTGCTTGCTGTGATTGCAGATGATGTGAGCCTCACGCCCAGGGATGACGTCCTAATTGACATCGATGACAAAGAGCCTCTTATTCCTGTCCAGGTATGGATGAAATCGCAGCGGTGGGGGGACACCGGTTTCTTGCTTTGCATGATACAGGGGAACTTGTGCAGGTACTGGGCTGGGGTAGGTTGTGAGGCAGATATGAGGTCGCGTCTGGTTGTAACCTTCCTTCTGCAGCTTCCAGCTCTGTTTGCACCCCCTCTTCTCCACCATGCCACAACAACCAACCACAAACTCGCTCTTCTGCCCCCTGTTTAATGTGAAGTGTCAGATCTGCCCCTGGGGGAGGGAGGCAACAGACTCTCTCCAGGTCACTCTTCCCTTCAGCGCCTCTTCCTCAGATGTGTGGTTTGGTTTGGGGCTGCAGGTTTGCAGTCATCCCCTTCTGGCTCTGCCATGTGGAATGCTGTCTTGGAAATGACAGTCACTGCCCCAGAGAGCTGACAGCCTTGAGGGGACTTACCCCAGCTCTGGAGAGGGTGAACTGGCACTGGCAGATGGGACAGTTTGCCCAAGGCCACGCTGGATGCAAAGGTTCCCCGAGGCTCAGTTGTCCTTACCACAGCCATGTGGCCAGGTTTCTTTTCCCCAGTTTTGCTCTTTGTTTGCAGGATGCTTTGCTGCTTCCAAACCCACTCGCTGCTTTTGGCAGCTCCAGTTACTCTGCAGAGGGTCACGGTGGGGACCGTGATTGCGGAATTACCCCATGGGGTGGGAGCTGGACATGCTTTAGCAGGGAAGGAGGGATGTGTTGCTGCTGCTTGAGAAAATCAGCTTCTCTATGCCACGAGTCTGACAGGTCTCAGCTGTCCTTTGTAGCTTGGTCAGGCTGGGCATGCCACTGGGCTTGCTGTTCTTCCTTCCTGCAGTGCAACTGGAAGGTGTCTGGCCACACTGGTGACAGTGGTCTGGGTGGTGCTTCACATTTGTTATAGAAATGGGTTTCCCTGCCAGCAATGTGTCCTCTTTGAGGCAGAGTCCTGCCAGTGCTGACATATGCGTGTGATGCATAAGTCTGTAGGTGAGCCTGATTGCTCAGGTGCAGCTGAAAGTATTGTCAGAGGCATTTGGTGGAGCTTTTCATGGTCTCCTATTCCCTTTGGTGTTTTTAACGTGTGCTGGCATGTCCTCCCTCCCTGTTTTAAAGGTTGTGGGTGCTGCATGGTACCTCAGGCTAGAAAAGCCTGAGCTTTCTGCAAAAGATCTGCCTCTCGGGTCTGCCTCTTGCCTTGCCTTTCTCTGCCCATAAAAGCAAGATGTAGAATGTGGGTGTCAATGCTTCTGCCCTTTATTCATCTCCTTGGTGGCACCTCAGTGTTTCTGTTCAGGAGGACTTTACGATCCACTGATCCGTGCCGTCAGATAGCTGAGGTCATGTCCCAGGATGGACTCAGGCTGAGGCCCCAGCATCAGGCTGTCCTGGAGATTCGGAGCTGGAGCAGCACCTCTCTCCTAGCTGCATCCCTCAGGCTACACCGTCTGCTTTAGGTTTGTGCCAGGCAAGTCCTGCTGCAGCCGAGCAGGCATTGCTTAAGCAGAGTGTGAGTTGTGGGCTGCAACCTCTGCCCAGTTCAAGGCTTTCAGGCGCTGGGCTAAGAAAAAATGAAGATTTTTCTTAGCAAAGGCTGTATGTGTGAGACTCCAGCCTGTCGTGGTCTTGACTGCACCTGGCCCTGCTCATGCCTACCTATCCCAAGCACTGATGAGATCCAGGCTGGTGCTCTCAGGCAAGGTCACCCTGCAGTCCTTGCAGTGAGGCATGTCAAACGGTCTGGATTTTTGGGTTCCCCACCAGCTAAGAGGTGGGACTTTCATAGCCTCAGCTCCCTGGGATGCTGGCATCTTGTCCAGAGATGCTTCAGTATTGATTAGGAGCTGTACAGTGGGGTGTGAAAATGTTGGCCCAGGTGAACAAGTGTTGTTGAAAGGAAAGAGCAACTCCAGACAGAAAATACTACTGACAACCTAACTGACTTTCCCTTTGCTTGCCATTTGCGGATCTGTTGTAATAATTTACAATTTTGCTTCATCTTGTATCAGTAAAATAACTGAAGCGTGCCTGTAAAAAACACACCAAAATGAGTCTTGGAAGAGGAACCTTTGCTTCTGCAAATAACCCCCCCTTTTCTAGCCTAGCACAGAAAGCACTTGGGAGAAAAGCAAGTGGGTCAGGGAATAATGTGCGTAGAAGGGTTGGGGTACAGATTGTGCCTCTACCTCTGGTGAGCTGTGTGATGCTGGGCGAGCGATGTCCCTTTGCTGCACCAAGGAAGCCAGTGGCACCCAGTGCCTACACCAAGACCCTCTGCAGAGTCAGCTGTGGGTGGGATGGATCCCCAGAAAAGGGTTGGAGCACCCAAGGATGGGTTTGCTGCTCTCACAGTGGCGGGCACAGACTTAATTCATGGGCTGGGAGCACTCCTGAAGGACGAGAAGGTGGTGCCTGGTGGCAGAAGCCACGTGGAGTTTGCTTTAGCTGTGGGCTAAAAAACCCCAGCAGAAGGTTGTTCTGGCCCCCTCCTGACCCACAGGCACAGATGGGGCAGTGATGGGTGGACTGGGTTTGTGTCTGCAACTCCAGCAAGCTGAAAAGGCAGAATTTCTCATTTTTAAATTGAGAAACCTACCCAACTTTCAGCTTGGTTTGACTACATTATTTTTTTGGGGGGTATATTTTGCAATCCAGCTTAAACTTCCACCCCCCCACCCCCCCACCCCCCCCTTGCCTTCTGTTTTTTTTTTCTGGTCAGTTTTCAGTAAAAAATGGTGTTGCATAGCACAATAACAATATGCAGCCCTTCCAACATGCAGTACTGCTCTTCAAGAGCATCATGGCAACGGTCTTCATGGCAGTCCTCTGCTGCCTTTTTCTGATGGCAAACCCATTCCTTAAGCGCAACTGATTTTAGAAAAGGTTTCCTTTCCTCTGACCTTCATCTGCCAGTGCCGTTTCTCACCCGTAGGTGCTCCTGCTCCTTCTCCTGTGACTTTGGTGGAGGTAACAAGGGAAATGCAAGTTCCCTCTGGGAACCCAGGGTTTTGACCCAAATCTGCTTTGTTGCAGGCAGCCGGCACGGCTGGGGCTGGCTGCCGCAGGACGAGTCGGGTGCTTTTAGCCCAGTCGCTAATTACCCTTTTACTCTGCTTAGTGGAAATTTCCCTGCTTTGTTTTGCCAGTGCTTTATTAACCCAGCGGCTGCTTTTTTTGAGAGAGGGGAGGAAAATTTCCTCCCATAAATATCCTTTATGAGAGCCACAGGCTAAGGCTCTGCTGGGTGCAGGGAGGGGGCTGCAGCCACCGCAGGACCTCAGCCTGGGGGGCTGCATGGAGCTGCGGTCCTCTATGAGCTGGTGCTGAAGGTGCCTGGCCAAGGTTGCACTGGATGTTTGGGCTCTGTGGGGCTGGTGGGGCTCCCAGTTTGCACCGTTCTCTGCCTTTGCTGTCTGGGCAGGGTGCGGGGAGCACCCTGGGGTGCCCCCACCCTCTGGTGCCGGTTGGAGGGACTCCCTGCCTGCAGGAGATGCCTCTGCCCGATTCTGCCATGCCTGCTGTTGCGTGAAATGCTCTGATCAGATTGCCATGGCTTTTTAAGGAAAAGGCATCTTTTTTTTTAAGGTTTTTTATTTTCTTTGGGCACTTTCTAGAGGCAAAAAAACTGAGAATGTTTTTTGTGTTAATTTTGCAGCACTTCATTCACAACCCAGGGCTTGCACTCTTCTTACATCTGCGCTCCAAAAATGGCAAAATTTCAAAGTTCTTTTGGCCTCCACCTTTTTATTGCAGTTAGTTTGGAAAAGAAAATGAAAAATTGTCCTTCATAGCTTTTTCCCCGCCCCCCATCTTTTGACCGGTGTTAACCATGTACATGCTTCTTGGTGGCAGGGGGTGTGCAAGCCAGAGACCATATAGGTGCCATGCAGACATATGTGCACCTGTATTTAAGAAACCGCATGTGAAAACCTCCATCACTGTTGAGGTGATGCTTTGGCCACTTCCAATTGCTGTGGGACCTCTTGGAGATGCTGAGCAGGGTATTTTGGGGTAGTTTGGGAGGCACAGAGGGATCA
Organism: Falco cherrug; assembly: GCF_023634085.1. Lineage (NCBI taxonomy): Eukaryota > Metazoa > Chordata > Aves > Falconiformes > Falconidae > Falco > Falco cherrug. The sequence goes on from NC_073697.1 coordinate 38,861,010, forward strand.
TGGTATGCAGGGACCTCTTGCACGTGCAGCTCAGCACCATGCTGGGTGTTGAACATGTTGGCGGAGTGGTCAAAGGTGGCAGAAGGTGACAGGAGGGGTGGGAGGAGAGGGGTAGCCTGCTCATCCTCCGAGTCTGTCCTGAAACCTGCCTCTCATTAGGCTAATTTGGAGTGAGGCCAGAAGCTCTGTTACTGTGTGTATGCAGTGCCCTGGCACAGCAGGGCCATTTGAATGGCAAACAAGAATTAATCCCCTCCCAGATGTGGCGGTGCGTTGTGGGGAAACTGTTGCTTTGTGAGCTGCACCCCATCACACAGGCACCACAGGATCTGGCCCCGCTCCCCCTATCTCCCCCCACCCCGGCACAGGCAGCTCCAGGCAGGAGCAGGGCAAGGGAGAGCATCACCAAGGGCACCTGTTTCAGATGCCTACGCTCACTCAGAGCTGGGCTGGTGGGTTTCCTGTGAGCAGGTTGTGACGGGGGGAGGAAAGAAGCAGTTTCTGACCCTCCTCCAGCTACCATTCTTTCCAAAGCTTTGCTCTGGATGCTCTTGTCCAAGCATACTTTCTGCTCTGTACCAGTTTTTAAAGTCAGTGCAGTACCTGAGGGCTCCGGCAGAAGCTGTAGGCACCTCTGATGGCATGCCAGATCCTGGTCTGCCTGTTTTTCTTTTGAATTACACCCTGCCACTCATCCTTCTTCAGGAAATTTGCATGCTTTCTGTCCAAATTCATGGAAAAATTCTCTTTCCCTCGTTCTGAAGTTTTTGCCTGAGACTTTGGGGTGCTCCTTGATGGAGATCCATACACCATGGTAGGCTACACGGATCAATGTCTCATCCTCAGTCCAGCTTGCTCTCCATCCACTACTTGCATTGAAAATTAGGGCTGTTGTCATGTCTGCAGCAGGTTGGGGTCCAACCCAGGGACCCAGTGTGCTCCCAGCAACAGACATGTGATTCTACTAGAGCTAGAACTCTGCAACCCGGAGCTGGCCCTGGTGGCCAAGCTCTCGCCTGGCAGGAGGAAAGGAGGTTTCCTACTGACCTGCTGGCAAAAGAGGCATTTTTGGAAGATGACAACCAGAAAATGGGACCCCTGTCAGGGAACAGAGGGGTTGTTGGCAGCCAGATCCTCAGAGTTTCTCTGCTGCTGTTTGCTTCTTGGTGGAGCTGAGGACCTACCACCACCCTGGTGATGTTGCAGAGCAAGGAAAACAGTTCCTGGGTTTGGGGCTGCAGACAGGGAAGATGCATCTTCCTACAGCATTGAACCCTTGCTTTGTGCTGCCAGAGCCACAGGCACGGAGCATCCCGGTTGGAGTCCCACTGGGAAGCTGTGGTCCTAGCTGGTGTTGGGGTGGAGAAGTTGGTGACAGCTGATCCTCTGTGAGATCCCCAGAGCTTGTCCCATGGGCTACCTGTTTGACAGTCTCTCCTGAGCACTGCCTGTGGGTGATCCCAGGTATCTTCTCCCTCTTGATACTTGCTCCCCCAGGCAGCTTTTGGCTGGGATGTGGGGTAGATCTGTCTGTAGGAAACCCCAGCCCACCTCCCCATTCCTGCGTGCAGAACCTGTCATTAGGGGACTCAGTCCAACAATTAGAAAACATCCAGGAAAGCATTTATGGGCAGTGGGTACAGAGGACAGAGGTTAAACCTCTTCTGGCCTCTGAGGATGCCTGTGAGGAAGGAGGAGGGCTGTAGCAGTGAGTGATGGAGGTGAAGGTAAAGGATGGCACCTCCGGCCGATGTTGCTCAGCCTCAGGTTGCAGAAAGTGAAGTGAGGTGACCTCTTGCTCATGTATGACTTTCCTTTAACCAAAACAAACGACACCACATATTGCATTATGTAATTTATTTATTTATTTTCAAACATCCAGCAAAGGTCAGAAAAATATTTCCCTAGCAATGCCCCCAGACCTGAAGGCAGGGCTTTCTTCCCCAAAAATAAACGCGGTCAACAGAAGTAACGAGCCAGGTTTCCTGCGATGTTCCCAAGGACGGTACGGGTGGAGCAGCTCAGCTCTTCCCTCGGGGAAAACACTGAGGCTGACAGGGCTTTGCCGGGCTGCCTCTGTCCCGCACCTTTGCAGGCACTTCACCGTAATGTTCCCAAACCTGCTCAAACCAGCCTTTTGGGGACAAAAGCTGTGGCCGGGGGACAGACCCCCTGCTATAGGTGCACCAAGCATCTGCTGGAGGGGGGCCTGCTGCCCGGTGGTGCTGGGTGGGCACGGGGGCTGCAGGGGGCCTGGAACAGGCAGTGACAGAGGTTTGCAGACCGAGGACCCCCAGCTCTGCCATCAGTACTTGGTCCCTGGGGTGGTCTGAAGCCTATTGGGAGCATCTATGGGCCGGGGTCAAACTGGGGGAACAGCTTAAATGAGAGGTGAAAGGACAGGAAGGGGGAGAGGGATATGGCAAAGCCAAAACACTCCACTGCAGCAGTTCGGGGAGGAAGACTTTGACATTTCTTTTACTGAAACAAACATTTCACAGACAAAACACCCAAGTTATTCAGTTTGACCCCAGATTAATTCTTCTCTGTTTGTTTGTTTGTCTTTCACCTTCACCCTTTGTTTGGGGAGCGGAGGAGGAGGGAGCCTGTTCCTGGAAAGCCAAACCAAAATTCCCACCGCGTCCCTCCCTAACCCCTCCGTTTCGGCCCTGAATGTTGTTCCTGCTGAGCCCACGCTCTCCTGGTGGCAGGCACGGCGTGGGGTGTCTGTTGCTTAGGGGGTCTGACACCCCGCAGCCACCGGGGTCCCTCTGCCCTGCTCTGCTCCCCGCCAGGGCCGGGTCTGCAGGGTGGAGGAGCAGTCCCAGTCGGCAGAGGCTAACTTACTCCTTCTCCCTGGGAAAGGGGATGGATCCCAGGCCAGAAGCCCATGCCCAGGGCTGTGGTCTCCATACTGCGTGCTCTTCCAGTGGTGACCTTGGAAGCAGGAGCCAGGATTGTTCCTGCTCGTGCATGGGTGTGTTTCATCGTGTGGCTCCAAAGCCTTTCTCCCTCCTTGCCAAGCCTGGCTTTGGTCCCTTCTCTGATGGATGACTGGAACAAAGGATCACTTTGTTGTCCTCATCTGAAATAGAGAAAACAAACAGATGCGAAACCCCTCTGCTCTGAGGTTGTTGAATGTGTTGTCCCTCTCGTCCAAGCGGGGTGAGAAGTTCAGCCTGAGGTCTGTTTAAAACAAGTCTATGTGCACATGAACTGCAAACATCATGGTTGCTGAATGTGAAGAAAAGAAGCTCGTAAAACTCAGAGAAAAGTAATTTTTCTGTAGCAAGGTCTCCTGGGCTAAGCCCTCCCAGTTTTCTTCTTTGGGAGATGCCCATGGAGCAGGGTTTTGTAAGGGCTGGGCACATGCAAGGGGGTGCTGGATCAGCCTTTATTCCTGCCTGCTCTGCATCCTCTGCAGCCTCTCCCTGTTCTCCATGCTCTTTCCTGGGCCCTCATCCCCATGGGAAGCAGATCAGGAGGGGCAGCCATGAGGTCCATCTGCAGCCCCAAGGGATGAGCAGTTTGTTCCTTCCACTCATGGATAAAACAGTCACAGAGAAGCTGTCTCCCACTAGCTTCCAAGAGTTGCCTGGGTGCTGAGCCTGGCGGAATCTTGCCCCCATAAAGAAAGCTGTAAATTCAGTGTTTCCACCTTGACCCAAGGTGTGATGCAGGTCTGGTTCGATGGGTCAAAGCAGAGTGTTTGGGGACAGTGCTCCCAGCAGCACTGTCAGGCTTGGCCTGATGCTCAAACCCAGCTATTTTTTGGTGAGAACGTCACATTCCTCCCCCTTCTTCATCTCGAAGGAAGCACACTTTGCAAGATGGAAACAGAGCTGCTGCCCAAGGCAGGGATAGGTGATGGCAGCTCTTGGTTTGCCCAGGACAAGCTGCACTTGTGCTCAGCATCTTATTTGTCCCAGGGCTTGGTCCTGAGCTCCCCTAATCCCCTTCTGTTAAAAACACCCTGAGTCTGATCCCTCCCTGGCTTCTGTGATGAGCCTGGCTCACCGTGTTTGCGAGCCCTCATTGTCCGCAGGTGGAGACGCTGAGAAATTCTAACAGCTTTTCTGTAACGTGGGTTTTTCCTGCAGTTCTCCTTTAATACCCCATTTATTCTTTACAACCATTCAAACCCAGTGCCATTTGATGAACATCAATGAAAAGCCAAACCCTGCTCTTGTGCCAAGGATGCCTTGTCTGGGGAGACCTTATAACCCAGGGGAGGGGGAAAGCAGCACCGTTCGGGTTCATTTATTTTATTTCTCCTAAGTTGTGCTTTTGCTGATGTATGTTAAACACTGTTTCTCTAACCCCATTGATAACCAATCATTTTAATTTGTAGCTTGCGGAGGGTATGACCAGCTCAGCATTAATTAACATACCAGCTTCTTGGGCCCAGCCTCATGTATGTATTGCTTAATTTCTAACTTACTTGCTTGATTAATGGTTTTTATGAATGATATATGTGCATATATATATATATATATAAAGATCTGTAAAAATTTAGGCATTTCCTTTTGTGAAAGATGCCCTCACTGTCCTAGAGAAAGGGCAATTTTGTCTTGCTACAGGTGTGTGTGCATCTCAACATCATTTTCCTTCATGCTAAAGACAATGAGGTTGGTTTTGGGAGGAGGGATGAGGATGCTTCCTCCCTCTTGTCCTGGCAGAGCTGGCAGAATTATGTATGTGCTCGAGGTCTGATGTCTTCCCAACAGCTTCTCGCTTCTTGGTGCACAGCAGCAGAGCCTGGTAGCTCACTGGAGATGGTGTGTCCCGGATGGCTGCAGTGGCATGATTGAGGAGTTGATGGGGCTTCTGTGCTCCTCCATGTCCTAGCTCAGGGACCATCACAAGTCCTAGGCATCATGTCGGTGTAAGTTGAACTAAGATGATGTTGACCTTACATGAGGAGGAGGGTTTCACCGCAAGGAGGGTTTCATCTCATCAGCAGGACTTTGCACAGTCCTGGTCCTTGCAGGTATGCAGCCTGGTGCCCTCAGAGTGTGGGGATGAGATGCTAGGCAGTGCCCAAGCAGTGACAGTTCCCTCCTTGGAAAGTGTCTCCTGCTCCCTGTATGCATTTTATTAGGATATTAGACGTTAGGAAGAAATTATTTACAGCGAGGTTGGCGAGATGCTGGCACAGGCTGCCCAGAGCAGCTGTGGATGCCCCATCCTTGGCAGTGTCCCAGGCCAGGCTGGACAGGGCTTGGAGCAACCTGGGCTGGTGGGAGGTGTCCCTGCCCGTGGCAGGGAGATGGGACTAGGTGATCATTAAGGTCCCTCCCAACCCAAACCATGCTGTGATTCTGTGATTTTTTTCATAAGAAAATCAGATGTTGGGGTCTTCCTGGATTTTGTAAGAAGGGCAGTGAAGCTGCTTTGCTTTCTCCAGGCTGATGCTCCAGAGAAACAAGTCTTTTCCATGCCCCAAACTCATCCCTAGCAGGGTTGTGACCTTGGGGCTCTTCACCCCTCTTAGATCTCTCTTGATACTGGCCTATGAGTTACAGGAATAGTCTTCCTTTGAGATCTGACCATGCAGGATGGAAGGAAAGATCAATGGGGCTTTCACTTGCTGAAAACAGAGTAAAAATCGAGCAAGCAGAACATATAAGAGATGGGTTGCAGCTTCACAGCAGCTGTAACTTTTGCATGCAGAAGTTCCTGATGGGCAGCTTTGTAGGTCTTGGCATAGGGTTGGAGGCACATTTAATGTCCAGCCTGTCTCTCCATAATACAGAGATAACGTGCTTTGTTGGCCCTAGGCGCATCTCTCCAGTATCCCCTTTATCCTCTGTACCTGCGTAACGTTGCTCGCTGATACAGCTTCCTTTGCCGCACAGGCGGATGGGTGGCTGTGCTGGGATGTGGAGTATGGAAACAAAAGCCCCATAAATAGCCTCCCCCTTCCCTCTGTTCATCAGCATTTTTCATTTACGTGAGTATGTTTTTGTTTTAGTTCAAATAAAATTTAGGGAAAAAAATCAGAAAAAAAAAAAAAGACAAAAGCTGCAAACCATTAATTTAAAATAAAAGCAACACAATATTAGGCAGTAATAAACCCATTCTCCTGGCCTTCACCAGGACCCTACAAGAATGTGATTAAATGTAATAAACCTCATGTCACAGAGAGCTGCTGATGCCTCCTGGGGAAAACCATCCTGTTTTGGAAAGCAGGTCACCGAGACGGTCCGTGCACGTCTTTCTTCCCGTCTCCTGCTCCTTTATAGCTGGGGAGCTTTGCACGAAAGCAGGAGCTGTGGAATGAGGCATAGGGGCTGCAGCTGGTTAAATATTAGGAAAAAAGCTTTTACAGCCAAAAAAATCCAGCCCAGTTGTGGAGTGTGCGAGGGAGCTCCTGAACTTTGCTGGGTTCTGCCTCTGACCGTGGCGTTAATGACCTGGAGGAGGGGGAGCATGGTGGGGGATTGTGGACTTGCCCCTCATGGAGAGCTGAGCTTGCAGACCAGGTTGCCCATTTCTTGGTGAAGTCCACAAGAGTTGTTTTTTTTTTTTTGTCCCTTCATCTCGAGCATCTTTTCTGCCTCCCAGCATGCTGAGAAAACCTTGAAAAACTCCAGACCCACAAATGGCTCTGGGAAATGGAGCAGGAATTGCTTGGGGGACCTGGTGAACCCCCGAGGTGGGTGGTGGGTATCACTTCTGTGGCATCGTTCCCCTGCACCCACCTGGGGGGTAAAGGCTGGGAAGAAGTGCTAGTGTGGCAGGGATGTCAGATCAGGGCTGCCAGAGCTGATGCTTCAGGCTCTGCCTGGAGCCTGCATGAATACAAGCACTTAATCTGCAATTGTTTATAACCTAGTTCATAAACCCTTTCTAATCTGGCCTCTCTTCGCACTCCTCTGGTGTTGCTGTTGCCAGAGTCCTCCTAGACAAAGTCAGGAGTTGGCCCTTCGTCCTTCTTTCGTCCCTCTTGAGAATCTTTGGCATAAGCGAAATGAGACAGTTTTGCAACAGCAATGTCTTGTGGATCCACTTCTCTGCTCCAGATCTGTCCTCTTCCCGCCGCGCTGAAATCCTGGCTCATCTCTCTGGAGTTCAAGTGATTCAATCATGTTCAAAGGGTGAAAGAGAGACTCATGACTTCTTAAAATGTCAAAATAAGCTCTCTCATGAACCATTTCCCCCTCTCTGCCTGGGAGGAGCACTCTGTCATTATCCACAAGACCCCCTCCTTGTTGTCTTGTAAATCCCCTTTTCAAACTGTCCGACCACCCCGAGAGGTTGGACACTGGGCTTGGCCAGCATCCCCTCAAAGCTCTCCAAGGACAGAGGTGCCATTGCCCTCCGTGTCTCTGCCATGCTGCCCATCTGAGCCGACCTGAGAGCGATTGGGATGAGGTCCTGGTGACCCAAGGGGTTTTAATTTGGGAAAACACAGGGGATGCAGGACAGAGGAGAGCCCATAGCCATTGTCAGCAGAAGGTGCAAGACACCTCTTGCTAAGATCAAAGCTTATATTTGTCAGCTGAACTGTGAGTACAGCTCAAGTAGGTGTGGTATAGATGCCGCCACCAGAGCTGGTCGCAGCAGGATCCCTTTACGAACAAGGGACTGTAAAAATCTCTATGGCTTTGGCCTCTTTTTGATATCTGCCTTAAGAGCAGGATTTAAATGGAAAATATATGGGGCAGTTTCCCATCCTTCTCCTTTTCTACGCAGCAAGCACAACGGGAGCCGAATCCCGAGTGGGGTCCCCGTGTTCTGTATTAATGATAAATAAGAGTTATTAGTTCATTGTTAAGGGCAAGAGGAAAATACATCAACGCTTCTGAAGAATCACTTTAAAATGTTCGACAGATACGTCTGGGACTTACCAGAAAGCTGTTTGTGCAAGCAGGGAAGAAGGATGGGGTATCTGGGGCGGAGACGTTGCATTTTGAAGAGCCACCAAGGGGCTTTGAGGACCCTTTAGCAGGGTGTCCTTGTCCATGTCTCCGCTACCCTGCTCAGGCTCAGGATCAAAGGGGCAGACAGGCTTCTTCTCCTGAGAGGTACACGTGAGCTTTTGAGTCTGGATGAGTGAAAACGTGAGGTTAGTGTGAAAGGCCGGACGTGGGCGGCAGGTGGAGGGACCAAGGTCTGTAGGAGAGCTGTCCCTTTGCAGAGGACCCCCATCATGGTTAATGCCCATGCAGCTCCTGCATTCCCAGCTGTGATCCCAGCAAGATCTCCTCTCCACCAGACTTAACTTGCTGGAGCAGTCAGGCAGTTCATGAGCATCTCCCAGAGGAGAGAAGCTCACGAGGCGCTCTCAAGCACCTCTGAGCTATGAAGCTGCAACGAGGAGCCTCTGATCTCTCCTGAGAAGCACTGTAAGGTTCTTTCTATGCAGTTATTCGTACCATTATTTTAGTACCATGCTTTCGTTGTAAGAACTACAAATAACCCATCAAATGACAAGTTAGCAAAGCTAACCCAAGCCAAAACCAAAAAGTCAAAATCTGTAAACTATTTGGAATAATTGGTTATTTGCTGTGTTTGCTAGTTCCAAATCAGAGCACATATTTTACGGCTTATCCTGTTACTGTTAGCTGGAAGAGCTCTTGGTGTTGGATATCTCCTGCTGAAAGCGGTCGCCAACCCGCTCTGGAGCCCCGTGTCGCCCTTCAATCCTGCAGTCTGTTTTTTATCCCAGTGTTTCATGCACACTTGGGGAGGCACGGCACTGCCACGGACGATGGGTGGAAGCCCTCCCTGACCAATCTGTGTAGCAAACTGGTTTTCCACCAGCTTTCCACCAGCTTTCCACCAGGGGAAAGCATCCCCAAATATAAGCTGTGGGACAGAGGAAAAATAGTGGCAAGAAGGTGCGTGGGTGGCTGCCCCCGGGTGACCGTGGCTGAATGTAGGCTGGTTGAACAGGATGGGGAAAAAAACCCACTGAAAACAAAGAGTTTTGTCCACTTCTGAGCAAATTCAGGAGTACAGTAAAAAAAAAAAAAAAAGGTGAAACAGCCAGAAATGGATAATTTCTTTTTATGAACATCTGCCAGTTCACACCTTGAGGGTTAACAGAAGGAGAAGCCAAGTCCTCTTGCAGCCTCCATGTGGGGGTGCTTGTGGTTTTCTCCTCCTCCCTCCAGCCCTGCTTTCTGCACGGTACAGCTCAGAGCTGCTGCAGATCCCTGGGACAGGCTGAAGGAGCCAGGTGAAGGGACCAGGTTAATGAACCCAAGGATAACCACAAGACCAGTCCCTCCTAGTGAAGAGGTTGGAGGTCAAGGATGGGGTGATTATTAACATGAAAAAGCCTTTCTCCAGCTCCCAAGGTCTGGCAGGTGCAATGTCCCAAGCCCAGCTGGTGGCACCTCCACCCTACTGTCTTGAGCAGAGCATGGCCTCCCAGCAGGAAAATCTGATTTTTCCTGCCTCCCAGGCACTTCTGCAAATTCTCCTGGTCTGCATTTGTAGGTTATGGAGCCCCTTGGGGAGTAGAGACTGACCCTGTCATGGGGATAGCTGGCACCTTGGCTTGGGTGGTGGCTGGCTGCTCGGTGGCAGAGCTGTGGCGGGGATGTCTCCCACAGCAGCGAGCTGCTGGGTTTCCTGCCTGGGCGTGCTGATAGAGCAGCAGAGGGATTGGGGATGTGGTTGGAAAACCCCAAGGAGTGCAGCTGCGGTGTTTAAAGACATTTTTGTGTTCCCCAGCTGTTTGCCATGGCCTCTCTGCTGGAGTTCTCTGCGCCTGCAGGAGGACAGGGCTGGGCTGGGTTAGTTTAGGCGGGTAATGAGCTGAGCTGACCAGGCTGCCTTTGAGCTGGAGTAGATGAGGATGCTAATACCACCCTCTCCCAGAGATGCAGGGTGTCACCTCCTGCAAAAGCGTGGTAACAAACAGCTGGGGAGCTGCATCTATAAATGTCCGAGATGTTTCTAGAGGGATCTTCTCATCCCAGCTGCAAAGCTTTCCCATTGCAGGAAATCTGCCTCCCAGATGTGAGGTGCGAGTACATTTGAGTCTGAGGCAGTGGCTTAGCTTCTCTAGAGGCAGTATTTATTATTGCTGTAATTATATATATACATTCACACAGGGAAGAGTGTGTAATCGGTAGAAGAGCAAGCATAAGTATTAAGACTTCAGTTATCTCATGCCTGCTCTGCTCCTGGCTTTGCTGTCTGAAACAGTAACATGTCTGTGCCTCAGTTTCCCCCACCTGTGAGGTGATAAGGACTAAGTTTCACCAGAAGCCAATATCTCCTTTGCGTGGCAACTTCTTCAGTTTCCACACCTCCTTTTGCTCCCGACTGAAATGACCATTTCAACATATTATGTGAAAACTGGGTTGTGCTGGCCAAGCCCAGACTCCATCTGGGAATGCATCCGATGGGACGGGCTTGCAGTCACAGCAAACCCTGGGCAGTGAGGAAAAAAATCAGTCTGGCTCAACCTCCCTGGCAAAAAATGAGGTTAAAACTGGTGCATTCTCTGCTGGATAAAACCAAATGAGATTGGAAATATCCTGAGAGCCGCTGGGATGACACAGGTCTGCATTTCGGGGTCTGGGGGACGGAAGGATTGGACAGCCCTGTGCATAGCCCTGGGTAAAAGTCCTACGTGAAGACCAGGCACGGCTTAAACCTCCTTCCCTGTTAGCTGGAGGGGTCAGTGAGCAGCGGCTGCTGGCTCTGCTGAACCCACCGCCTGATCCAGAATGCCCTTAAGGCTGTGTCTGAAGAGCCTCATTGACTTCAGAGGGATCTGCACACTCAATTGAAGTTAAGCATGTGTCTGAGTGCTTTTGCTATGTCCAGGCTGTAATCCCAGAAATGTTTCAAGTGGGAAGTTGCAGCCTGCTGGTGAAATTCTGTTTTTTAAGGCATTTTTTTTTTTTAAATAAGTATCTGAATTCCTTTATTTTTGGAAACAACCATGCTTTTGGCTATAAGACATTCCTCCTTTCTGGGATGCCCCCCTGGAAGGGACTCTCCTGCTGCCCCTGTCCTGGATGCTTACAGAGGTGCTGAGAAACTGATGGAATGGTCCCATTCAGGCTCTTGCCTGGTGAAATGGTCCTGGACCCTCTTCTGCTGCTCCTGTGTTAAAAGTTGACTTTCCTGTTTTAGCAGAAGATGCCAAAGCCACGAACACTGGAGCTTGAAAGCTCTTGCCTTTATCTAAGTATGGAATGGGAAAATGTTTGCAATCCTGACTCCAGTCTCATTTGGCGCGCAGGTGCCAGCCCACATTACGGTGGTCCCCGCTCTGTGGGAGCAGTGGTCCTGAGGGAAGAGGGAGTGGATGGGGAGACAGCAAACCTTCTGGTAACCATGACAGCAGGTTGCTGCATCTGAGTAAGCTTCTCTCCAAGCTAAAATTTTAGGTTTCGGTCACTTGATGTTAAATTTATCTCAAGTGATACTCACCCATGGGTGCGTGTCCTGTTGTAGGGTCCAAGCAAAGCTCAGAGAGGGCATGAGGGATGCTTGAGGTCCCTCAGCCTTCTGTGCTAGGGCTCAGGGCACAGACCCCAACCCTGAGGACCCTCCTGTACCGTGTCCAAGGTGAAACACTGGAGGTGATGTTGGCTGTCGCCTGGTTGCTAAAGGAAACCCCTGAATTCAGCTGCTTGCGACTGGAGCCATTGCTTTCTCTGGCTTTCCCATTTGCAGGCAAATGGATTAATGTCCTTTGCTATTAACATTCCAGCTGCTCCCCTTGCCTCCTTTTTTTTAAAAAATTTTTTCTTTCCCTCTTTTTTTTGGTAACATCAGTAGAAATCAGCAAAAATATCTAACCAAATTCTTTGTCTTGGGGCTGCAGAAGATACCATGGGTAAGTTGTCAGATTAGTTTAAGTGCTTTCTTTGTAACTCAGTACCTGTGGAATGTCGTAATAAAGCCATGATGGTCAGAGTGTAGCTTTTTAAACAATAAAACAGGGGAAGTGATGAAAGGCAATTTTTTTTTTTTTTTTTTCAAAAAAAGAGAGGCAGCAGAGGCCTCAGAGTTAATTTATGTAATATTTCTATTAAAAACAATGTCTATTCAAGACAGCAATTTAAAGCCTGTGCCGTTGGCTTAAAATATAAATCCAATAAACCTCTATTATGATTCCTCCATTAGGTCAGTGTGATGGAATTTTGTGGACTTCTAAAATAAGACATCATTATTTTTCAGGAATGTTTCATGAATCACAGTCAAAGCCCCTTCATCTTTGCTTGTATAAATTTCAAAAATGGTGCACTTATAAAATATATACATTTGCTGAAGCTGACAGCAGGCTTTCTTCTTGGAACAGCATCTTTGGAGCTGAAATGCAGTTTGTGTAGTAGATGAGGCAAATGCTTGTTAATGGTGTGACGGCTGTGGGCTGTAGTGGTGTGCACTGAGGTTGCGTGAGATTTGCCCATTTCTTTGTATAATATCAATGAGAAGAGAGTTATGGTCTTCCTGAGAGAGGTGCAGCACCTGAGGACCTTTTCTTTTTAGTGGAAGTGTATGGATTTTATGCATTCATTTGCCCATGTGCTTTGTTTGGATGGGGAGGTTGAGTGGTGCTGGGATACAAACCAGAAAGGCAAGCCCTATCCCCAAAGCCCCCCAAATCTTCCAGGCAAAGCCTACAGCAGGGGCCAAGTTTAAGAGCAGCCCTCACATCCCCCCTGAATTTCAGGCTGTCAGGACCATGTCAGCATGAGAGTTAATTTGTCTCATCCCCTGTGTGGTCCTGCACCGAGGTCCTGGGAAGATCACCACCCAAATGGCCAAAATCTGCCCGAAAAACACCACAAGTTTATTCTTGTGAGCTCATCCTCCCATGGAGAATCATCCTCTCTGCTGCCTGGTCCAGGTCTGTGGCAGCTCTGTGGCTGCAACAGCTGGATTTTGATGGGAAGCATCCCAAAACCACCTTGAAACCAGGGAGTGAGGAGCTGCAGGTTGGGTTTGCAATAGCTTCATTGTCTCTGCAGGACAGAGACCTGCCAAACCCAGGCTGTGCTGTGGGGCTGGCCACAAGTTCAGCTCTAGCAGTTACGGGAGCTGCTGCTGCTGTTGATCGCTGGGTTTTATTTGTGGAGATGTGTAACTTTGGTGTCCCGTGCTGCAGGAGGAAGAATTCATTGACTGGTGGAGCAAATTCTATGCTTCCACAGGAGAGAGGGAAAAATGTGGCTGCTATTTGGAGAAGGGCTTTGACACCTTGAAGGTAAGTGGTCTTGGCTGGGTCTGGCTCATTGGACTTGCACTCTCCATGATGTTTTTCCACAAGTTTTGATTTTTTTTTTGGGTGTTCAGGCTTTTTTTTCTTTCAGGTAAAAAAACCGCAATAAAAATACATCATTTTCCCCAGATAACAGGTAGTTTTGCTTTAAAAATAACTATTTTAAAAACTCAAGTTTCTTTGCAAAATCCTTTCTGGTAACTTTGCACTTTGCAGCTGTCAAGAAATTGTCCCTTCTCTAAGTGGCAGAGGAGATGGGGAGCTGCCACCTTGAACAGTGTTTGGGAACAACAGGGAAAGCCAGAGATTGCTTAGGAGAGGGGAGATTTAGGTACATGTTTATAAGGAGTGCTAAAATTAACACAGAGACCCAAGTAAGACTAAAATGCAAAAGACTGCCTGGTTAAGGAAAGCATTCCTAGCAGGAAGGTCTCTGGCTGATGAAAAACCCTCTGCAGCACCTTGGCTTAGTCTGTGTCTTCCATGATGTGCTGTTATATATTGTAGGGTTGCCAAAAGTCTGATCTTCATCACTGTCCCGTAGGTGCAACAAGGGTGACAGGTCCCAAGACTCTGTTCCTGCGGGTGGAATCTCCCTGGGACCAAGGAGCTTGGGTCAAGTCTTGTCCAAGATCAGTGGGGACACGCTGCTGGACCCCCTCTGCCCAGGAGCAGTCCCTGCCCTTGACCCTGTCTCTCCCTCCCCAGGTCTACGAGACGGAGCTGGAGAAGGTGGACGACTTTGAGCATCTCTCTGACTTCTGCCACACCTTCAAGCTGTATCGTGGCCGGTCGCAGGACTCAAATGATGACCCCTCAGTTGTGGGGGAGTTCAAGGTGTGATAGTCTCTCTACCTATGCCTGATCATGCAGGCCCCTGGGTGGAAGGTCTGGCTGCTAGAGTGGGATGATGTCAACTGAACTGGTTTTGGGTAGGACTTCAGTGAGAAATGGGCCATACAAGTAGACTACTGGGTCCAGTCTGAACAACCTGCCTGTGCAGGTCTGGCTGCTGTGTTCCCAACAGCGAGTGCCTTGCATGCTTCAAACCCAGTCCAGGCTGTGCCATAATCCTGGAGCAAAAACCCGTCTGAAACCGATGCTGGGTGTAAGCGATGGAGCATCTTCTTCCTCTGGGGTGGTGGTGGGAGCGTGTGTGAGGACTGATGGTCTTGCCACGCTGGTGCTGCGAACTCTGCCTTTGGAGATGTATGCCTGGTGCAGAGGAGCGATGCATCCTTTGCTCTTTTTAACCTTTAGTCTATTTGCAAGAGAAGATGCGGATTAATTTTTTCTAGCTTTTCTTTTTTTTTGTTTTAATATTCCTGCTCTTACTCAGCACTCTCCTGACCCTAACAATATCCAGAGACTGATTCTTGACACTTCACTGGGAGGAAATCAACTCTGATGAATAAAACACTTGTAAATTTTTGCATTTTCTCTCTCCTCCTCCCATCCCTCTCTCAGGAACTAGCTGCTTTGTTCAGGAACCCTTAAAAATGTCCCTGCAGAAAAAGTCTCAGCCTAAACCTTTGCTGGGGGGCAGTTTGCATTGGCAGCAAGACCCCTTCACACCTCTTTAATAGCTTGAAGGCTCAAACAACAGTGAAGTAGAAGAGGTGAAGGATGAACAGGCTGAGGGGGCTCTGTGTTAGAGGTCTTACAGCAGGGGTCCTCAAACTATGGCCCGTGGGCCGGATACGGCCCCCAGGGTCCTCAATCCACCCCCCGGTATTTACAGAACCCCCCCACCTCCCCCCCTGCCGGGGGCTGGGGGGGGGGAACCAAGCAGCCGCAGATGACTGCCTGCCACTGCATCCGCGCGCCGGCCCCCTGTTTAAAAAGTTTGAGGACCCCTGTCTTACAGAGTTTGCATTGATGCTCAAGCAAGTGATGAAGGATACAGGTAGCTTGCCACCCTGCTCCCAGCTGCCTGGATCATGAAAAGCCTGGCAGGACATGGTCTGGTCTGGCAGAAAAAAAGAGGGTCAGGATCTGGGCTTGGTACCTGGCATTACAGTAGTTTTAGTTGCCCCATCCCTGGAAACGTTCAAGGCCGTTGGACGGAGCCTTAAGCAAACCTGGTCTAGGGAAGATGTCCCTGCTTATGGCAGAGATTGGACTAGATGACCCTTAAAGGTCCCTTCCAACCCAAACTGTTCTGTGATTCCACACAAGCATTCAGACTGTTGTTGCAAGCCTGCTCACCTGAGACCCACCTGCACATGTGGGTACGCAAGCACAGCTGAACACCTCTGTCTTCTACAGGGTTCGTTCAAAATTTACCCTCTCCCGGATGACCCGCGAGTCCCAGTGCCGCCTCGGCAGTTCCATCAGCTGCCAGCCAGAGGACCCCAGGAGTGTCTCGTCAGGGTCTACATCATCAGGGCGTTCGACCTCCAACCCAAGGACACCAATGGAAAGGTACCCTGCTGGGGAGAGCTCTGGTGGACCTCCGTGCTGGCTCACGGGGTGGGCTTATCCAGCACAGCAGCCCAAATTGATCAAAATCTGCATATATGGCTTAAAATTTAGAAACAATCAGGACAGCAAAAAGGAGAAAATCCACCCTTTCTTTCTGCCTCCATTGCAACATCTGGGAATCCCAGGAGCCAACTTCCTCCATTCTGAGGGATTTTTCAGTAAGGCTAGTTAAAATAGCTAAATGCATTTGATTTTTTTTTTAATTTGTTTTTTATTTTGGTGCCAAAGGAAACAAAATTGTGTCTTTCACATGATTGCTTTTTGCAAAGCTTTGCTAGTGCAAGAAAAAATTAGTGCAAAAAGAAAATTGTGTTTGTTCAAAAAAGAAAAATGTTCAATTTGTTTCAATTTGCAAAAAAACTCATGGAAAAATCCTTCTTAACTCTTTCTGTTCCACTGGAAAGTAGGGAAAAAGTAAAAAAAAAAAAAAAAAGGAATTATTTTGAGATGAACATAACAAAACTGCTTTTTAATCTGCCCAGTTTTTGAAAATGGACTTGGAATGCAAGTTTTCAATTTCTTAGAAATCTCCCACAAGAGACTCCTAAGGATCAAAAAGGAGGAGAAGAAACAATGCTGGTTTTTAAACTGAAAATTGAAACCAATCCAGCTTTGACCCACAGCCTTTCCCCCTATGCTGTGATGCCTCCTGAAACTCATCCCAGCCCAGGGGACACGAAAGGAGAGGCCTGGACACCCACTGCATCCTCACATGCAGACCTTCCCCGAGCACTGCTTTTCCATCCTTCGCTTCTTAAAACAATCTGCAGGTCAAGGAAAAGTGATGAGAGACTTGGCCTGGGGGGTTTGAACATAACTAGCCAATGTATTTGCCTTTTTTATTTTATTTTTCTTAATGTGAGCTAAAATGGTGGGTCCCTCTAGACACTGGACTCCAGCCGGGTGACATCTTTTAGGTGAAGCTGGCTTTTTTTTTTCTGCTTTTTTTTTTATTTTTTTCCCTTCCCCTGGTAAAAATGCTGACTTGAGTTAATTTAACCACTTTTCAAATTTATGCTGGTTTCCCAAAATAGTTTTACTTGTGAGAGAGAAGCTTAAAAACTTGCTAAAAATGTAAAAATATCTGATACAATTTTTAGATGCACAGTGAGTCTTTATGTTAAAGTATGCTTCCATGCTTTTTTTTTTTTGTGAACCATATTTTTTGAAACAAAATCTTTCCCTTTGACATTTTAGTCCCCTGCATTTGCAAAGCTATTTTTGAGTAGACCTCAAACTTAAAAAACGATGACCTCAATGGAACCCCAAAATAGGTGACTCAGATGAGAACAGGAACATCCTGAGCCCAGTCCACCGAAGAAGCCATAAGTAGGCTTTTTTCATGCTCTTTTATTGCTTTTCCATCCCAGTGGCCTCAGAAGGGCTTGGACTCTTGTCCCGCACTGCTAACTGGTCCTTCAGTCATCCGCAAAGAGGGATTACAGGTAGCTTTTGCGGATGGTCACAGGTTTGTAGTTAATGGTCAGACTGTTCTATCCTTGCAAATAGTCATTAATCAAGGGCGGTGGAACATCCTGCTTGCTGGGACAAGTAGAGGCAGAGTTATTCCTTTGCCATCAGTGATGCTGTGCAATCACTCTTTCTCGCATTTATTTTTATGCCCATCTTTAGTGCGATCCCTATGTGAAGATTTCAGTGGGGAAGAAATCCATAAATGACCAAGAAAATTATCTTCCCTGTACGCTGGAGCCTGTCTTTGGAAAGTAAGTTTTGATTCAGTTTGGAGTCCATGTGATTTTTTATGTCATACTGAGGAAATAGTGCTGGGCCAGACAGAGCTTCCCATTCCAACCTACAGTCAAGACCAGGTTGGATGGCGGTTGGATCAACCTGATCGAGTTGAAGATGTCCCTGCTGATGGCAGGAGGGTTGGACTAGATGGCCCTTAAAGGTCCCTTCCAACCCAAACCGTGCTCTGATTCCCTTGGCATGCTCTCGGCTCATGTCCAACCTTGCTGAAGTGTGTTTGGCCTTGGCTTGACCACCGTCCTACCCACCATAGCTCATGTTCACCTTCTCCCTGAGACTTCTGAGCTGTGGAGCATGGGCTGGGGGGTCTGCTCTGTCATCAGTGGGTTGTTCAGGCTTGAGATTCCCCTGTGGAGGCATCTGCCTCATCCCACTGATGGGTGAGAGAGTCTGGGGAAACTGCTTGCCCCTCATTTAGGCACTTTGGTTAAATGTCTGAAGAGAAGACATGATGCGTGAAGATTGGTTTGATTAGGCTGTGGCATGGGATTCCTCAAAATCAGATGCTCTGAAAAAGAAATATCTATAAACATGATATGGACTGGTTGGTTGCCTCGCAGTAGGAGCACAAATGTGGTGAAAGGCAAAAGATAGTAATGTTGTTTTCAGAAAAGGGTATTTGTCAGAGCTGGAAAGCACTATAAGGACCAGGCAAAACGGAGGGAGGCAGTGGAAAACCTGGTGCTCGGTTGCCATGTGTTGACAGGACTTTGGTCTCCCAGAAAAGCTGAGATTAGATGTACGGGGCTATGCTTCAGCACAAACAGGGGTCACACCCTACTCCACAGGATGTCCAGTTGGTTTTCTTAGGTGGCTTTCAGCAGCCCAGGCTGCAATGCTGTGATACCTTCCCAACAAAGCAAGAAAGAGAGGGAAGTACACCATCTACAAGGGTAGAGGAAAAGGGAGAGGGATGGCGAGGGTGATGCTGGTGAGACCTTGGAGGACAGTGTGCATTAGACAAGCCTTTTACTCCTCTCCTTCCAACTGGAGATGGTGGCTCTGCCTTTCCTACGGTGAATGCAAAGTGGTTGCTCCCCATCTAGCATGAGGAAGCCCTGGTCTCCCGTGGGCCAGGACCTGCTGCCCCGTCACAGAGCCCACAGCCAGACCCGGGTGAGCTCGGCTAGGCTGAGCAACTCCTCCTTTGCCAAGCCTGGCTCCCAGCCAGAGCCCGTCTAGACAGCGTGCTGCACCTCCCACCCGGTCTTTAAAGCAAGATGTAAAACCGAGGCCCTGGCTGCTGTCGGCTATTAAACCTCCCTTTTCACGAGCTGTTCCCTGGGCGGCTGGCTGCCGTCCAGCTTGAGCTAATTACTTTCTGCTGACCCCAGTTCCTCCTGCACTCTTAATTGGTGGCATAATCACTTACTTCCCCTCCTTAAAAGCTGCTGCAGGGTGGGAATGGGCATCGTGTTTCTCCCCGGCATTGCCTGCCTTTCAGCGGCAGGTGGAGGTGTTCCTGGGAGTGCTGGGTCAGACCTTCACCATCCTGTGCACCCAACTGTGCCACCTTCCATGTCGCTGCCATCCACGAGCACCAGCTTGGAATGGGGTGTTGTTCTGGCAGAGTCTTGGTGCTTTGTCTCTTGCTGTCCTTTATATGAGGAGGGAGAAGAAGGTTTGCTCTTGCTGTATTTTATGTCAGGATGTGGACTGTGGTGTAATGGTGGCAGAGGAGACGGCACAAAAGAAAGGTGCTTAGGACCAGGGGGAGAGGACAAGGAGGCTTTGAGGGTCAGTCTCTGATGACAAGCTTGGCCCGGGCAGGCTTGACTCCTGTTGTGGACATTTGCTCTTTGCACTCAAAAAGCAGATGGTTTTCGAAAGCTGTCATTTCTGCCCCTTTCAAAATCCATGGCAATGATGATTCCTGACTCTCGCCTGCTGCTCTTTTTCCTTGGATATTGCAGTGACCACCATCCAATTAGCAGATGGAGAAACTAAGCAGGGGCAAAGTTTGCTCAAGGATAATTCAACCAGGCAAAAATAACCCCAAAGCACGCTTGCTTAGTTGCGTACCTGCAAGCTAAGCCAGTACAACACAGTACTGACAGTACTGGACCAATGTGACAAAGATGCGTGGTGGGTGTACTGTCCTTCCTGGCACTGGTGGGTTGGGATGTGGTGTGGGTCTGTGTCCTGTGGGGCTCTCAACAGCACAAACCTCCATCTCATGGGCATATCACGGCTCCCGCTGTGCAGGATGTTCGAGCTGAGCTGCACTCTGCCCCTGGAGAAGGACTTGAAGATCACACTCTATGACTACGACCTCTTGTCAAAGGATGAGAAGATTGGGGAGACCATCATAGACCTGGAGAACCGGTTCCTGTCAAAATATGGGGCGCGCTGTGGCCTCCCCCAAACCTACTGCATGTAGGTACTGCTGTGGGCTTGGGTGGTGGGTCTCTGTAGCTGCTGGGGCTGTGCGGTGCCAAGCTGGGCATGGGGACCAGGGCGATGTCTCAGCCCAGGGGTCTGCTGTCCCCGGGCTGTCCCAGGGGCACCTGGGTGATGCTGTACTTCACCGCATAGGTGTGTCTTGAGACAGATTCACACCAGAAAAGCCCCACAGTTGAGGAGCTTCCCTGAGTCTTGGCTCTCCTCCAGGACCATGAAATGCCTCAAATAACATAAGTGTCCTTGGGGAGATCCTGTTACGTCCCTGATGCCTCCTGGGCACACCATGGTGAGGACACCTGCCATGGGCACGGCCAGCTAAGAGGTGACATGGTGGGTCTAGGGGGGCTATCAGGGCACCCCAGCCCTGAAGACTGGGGCTGGGTGGGCTGTGGGACTCACAGCCCCGTTCACCAGTGAACGCAGAGTGAGCTGTACCTTCCTCCAACCAGCCCTCTTTGGTGTAAGGCTGCTGCTGCCCTTTGTTGAGGCTGAAAGATGCTTCATCACATGTTGAGCTGCTGTTTTTCCTCCTGTTTGGTTTCAGCTCTGGACCCAACCAGTGGCGAGACCAACTCCGTCCTTCCCAGCTGCTTCACCTCTTCTCCCTGCAGCACAACTACAAGGCTCCCACCTACAAGTCTGACCGGGTCATCTTCAGGGAGCAAGAGTACATCCTCTCTGAACTGGGTAAGGTAACAGGGCTGCTTTGGGATAAAACTTTTCTTTCTCCAGAGCAAGGGATGGAGCTGGAGGTTGTGAATGTATCATGGTGGGGGTTATCATGGAGACCATGACCAGGTGATGGGCATGTTCTCCTCACCTTGCTGTCCAGGTTGGCTCTGCACCTTTCCCAAGCTTAGCTCTGCCCCAAAGGCTGCAGGTTGCATTTGGACCTGCACCAAACCCTGGGTTCAAACCTAGACAGGCAATCCAGCCAGGTTAACTTTGGCAAACCAAATACATGCAGTCTGGGAGCTGCAAAGTCCATTGCAGCCAGAGAGGCTCCAGCCTGATCTCCCAGCTGCTGCTTGTGCTTGGAGGAGCAGTTGTGCTGTTTGCATCTCTGCTTTTTGGGGTTGGTGTCACTAGAGGGAGACAATATCATACACACCGTGACAATATCATACACACCGTGCCCAGCGTATCACACCATGACTCATGCCTTGAGGGGCAAGGTGTGTTCTAGGTGGGAGTGCAAAATCAGCCTCTGCCAGCAAGGAGAAAATATCACCAAGTGTTGGGGAGGCATCTTCTTGTTTGCACAAAACCCACCAACACTGACACCTGCAATATCCTGGGCATCAACTCATGCCCATCTGACCAGCATCCTTGGGGGCAGGAGTTCGCCTTTTAGAGACGACTCTGCTTCAAACCGTGGAAGGGGTGTTTTGGCCTAGGGAGGAGGTGAAGCCCCTCCGTACATGGCCCAAGGGCTGCAGTCTGACTTTATTAAGGCCACTACAGTATTGCAGAGCTACCAAGGAGGACTTGGCCTGCAGAGGCATGAGACAAGGCACAACCTAGGACTGATCCCTCTCCCTGCTCTTGGGAACTGAGGCACAAATTCATGGTTTTCCCTGTGAGGAGGAGTAGGAGTGGGGAAGCAAGGGCTCCTTTGCAGCCTCTCGTTATACGAAAGGTTTTCAGCAAGGGCTGGAAAGGTGTTAAACCAAGCGGGGTCTTCCCCCCTCTCCCAGCCCCTGCCTTTCACCTTCCTCTGCTTTAATGGCAATCAGTTCAAAAAACAGAACAAAGTCTGATGCTTGACCTCAAGGAGATCTGGAAACCAGCTGTGTTCGCAGAGCAATGTCAGATCTGAACCTGGCGGTATAAAGTGAAGCTATTAAACACGAGAGCATGGGTTTTACAAGCACTGCACCCGGACCATTATTCCATAACCCCCACATTTGTTGTTTTCTGAGAGGGGCTTTTTCTTTTTCCTGTGCATAAACACACACACACACACACACACACGCACACATGCCAGGTTTCCACTGCTTGGGAAATAGCCCATATGTCTGAAGTTAACCACTTCAAGATATTGCCAAGAAAGGAGCTGGGATATATCACCTGAAAGTTGCAGAGCTGTAATAATATTTATGGAGCGCATTTAATTTCAAAGGTCCTCAAAGGTGCATGGCCTTGAAACGCTACGGCTGAAAGGCAACTGTCTTGGGGGTGATGTCCTCCACCAGCTCCAGCATGGCATGTGGGATGGGGAGGCAGGAGCAGGCTCAGCCGAGGCCAAGTTGGCCATCCTTTGTACCTGGATGGATGTAACAGGGATCCTGAATGCTGGGGCAGAGAAAGCAAAAAATGTGCATTATTGATATGTCTTATCTGGTTCGTTTGTGGAGGGTCTGGTGTGGAGCGAGTGAGGAGGTGGAGGTGGTTTCAGATCTGCTCATGGATGGCTTGGTGTTTGGTGTGGCTGTTGTGTCCTGGCCCGTTTTGATGAAAGACCACACATACCCCTGTGGGAGCAGTGAGGAGCAGAACAGGGACTAGGACCAGCCATGGGACTGTGCTGGTGGTGCCTGCGTGGCCATCCTTATCCTCTCATTTCTGTTTTTCACCCCGAACGCAACAGGGAAGAAACGGGACCCCATAGGGAGCTCACTCCCACTGCGCTCCCTTCTGCCCAGCTGAAGGTCCTGGGTAGTTCTAAATGATGGGACTGAATATCCATCACCAGTGCTTGCAAACAGCACCAGAGCAGATCCTTTCATCTTACTGCCCTGAAGAGCTTTGCTCACACATTAGATAAACCTCTGCTGGGGTTGGGAATGGCAACATGGCAGCATCATGGGCTGGAGGGCAGCCTGCAGCCCCAACTGCTGTGGTTTTAGGAAGCTTGAACCCTTGGGCATGTTCAAAAACTGGACTCTCCTTCCCATGTCCTTCAACTTGGTCCTTGCAATGTTTCACCTGCTGTGATTGATGGGGGGGGATTTGCACAAGGGTCCCCGCAGGTCCCTGTCCTGTTGCATGGTGATTTGCCTGCACATCCCACTGGGAGTGGGTTGCCCTGTGCCCAGGAGGGTTTGTGATGACAGTGGATTTGCAAATGGAGGCTGTGCTCCTCTGCTCACTCCTGGCTGCCGTGAGACTGGTGGGCTCGTGCTTGCTCCTGTGGAGCGGTCAGAATCCGGCCATGGCACGGTGTAACGCTGCTCTTTGCTCTGTGGCAGAAGATGGCAAACCCCTCAATCCACACCTGGGGCCGGCAGAGGAGCGTCTTGCCCTGTGTGCCCTGCGGAGGCAGGGTCTGGTGCCGGAGCATGTGGAGACGAGACCTCTTTACAGCCCTCTCCAGCCCGAAATCGAGCAGGTGGGTGGTGTGACATGTCTAGGACAAGACCAAGAACATCATCTCCTTTTGATCCGATGCTAACCAGGTGGCTGTCTCACTGCAGAGCTGTGCTGGGGATACCTGCCCCAGGAGATGGGCTTTTCCCAGGGAGGGGAGTCAGCTGTCAAACACAGACTGGAGCTCAGCTCCGTCACTGACTTGCTCAGGGTGCTTGGGGAGGTTGATTCCAGCCTCCTGTGTTCATTTGCATCAGCATTTGCTCACAGCTTTTTTTTTTTTTAATTTTTTAAATTTTATTTGTGGGAAAGCCATTTCTGATCGGAAAGTCTTAATTCTTCTGTAACGGTAATGACACTGCAGGCTCCTTTGGCAACACAGTGACGTGATTTCTGCAGCATGAACCTGCCCTCAGAAGCGTAAAGCGTTAGTGCTGCTGCAGACTGGATATTTTTAAGCCAAATGAAAACTAAACAGGCTTCCATCCAAAACCAATCAAAAGCCAGGTATCCCTGCTTAGCCTAACCCCTTTCCTTCAATTAACAAAATATGTGTACTTTATGCTTTTGGATCAAGAAATGCTGCTTCCTGCAGGACAGAATGATTAATTATCATCTGTCATACACATTCCAGTTGCGTTGCAAAGGCAGTTTCAGGAGACTGGCTCTGCAGCTGGTGTGAGCGTGCGCAGCCGCTGGCCCGTGCCACCGCAGCTGTTTCCCTGCTGTGGCTCATTTTTAAGCCGACCTCCTGTCCGGGGATGGGACAGGAGGGCTGTCGGCAGAAGTAAATGCACTGGCAGCTACTCTGAGCATCTTTCCATGTTAATTCACCTGATGGAAACAACGATTAGAGGGAGGAGGTGGCTGCTATCAGTTGACAAGTGGGTCTGTGCTGTTCTTAGAGGTACAGGTGTCATGGTCTTGTTGAACCAGCCATGGGGACTAGGAAGGGTGCTTCCTGCGTGACATGGGGTTGCATACAGGCAGAGCAACTAGGACCTGCCCTGCATCGCTGCTTCTGACCAAGAGAATCCCCGGAGGTGATGCTGGGTCTAGGGGATTAACCTGTGTGCCTCAGTACATGCTACATTCCGAAAAGCATGGCTCTGACCTGCTGCAGAGCCACCAAGCAGGCTGGCTCTGTCAGGCTGTTTGTAGTGAGCTAAAAGCCAGGTTGGGCTTTTAAAGTTTTCTGCTGAAATGGAAGATTTTCTTGCCAAAAAGTGAGCAAACCACAAACCCCTCTGTGATGGGCTGATTGTCAAAGGATGGTGCTTTTTTTTTTTTTCTTTTTTTTCTCCTTCAACCCTTGAGACTGCACACTAAAATATTTTATTGGCACCCATTGGTGTTTTACAGTAAAAGACCACCTAAAAACAACCCCTCTGAGATTTCAGCTGCATTTCTGCTGCTTTCTCCCTGGCAGGATTTTGTGAAAGTGGAATTAGATTCTCCTTTCCTCATCCCATCCTCCACTCCCATGGTCAGAAACCCATCAACCAGCTGTCCAGCTGGTGGCAACTGGTGACACCATGGAAAATGAGTGAGCTACTTGCTTCTCCAACATCTCCTATGGACCTAGTCTTTAGTCTGTCCCTATGTAAAGATAGTCAGCTGTGGAGAGTAAAGACAGAGTGCATCTTCAGTTTATCCAGCTTATATGTCGCAAGCCATTAGCATACCTAGCTATCACTAAGATAATTTAAATATAATACTTAATGACAATTTTCCAATAAGAAAATCTTAGTTTTCAACTGAGGAATGCTGGAGCACTTGATATTTTCTCTCTCCACTGCTAGGTCTTACTGAGGAGGTGAAGGTGACCCGGTTAGGAGGCTCACCAGGCTTCATGTGTCTTTCTTTTCCTCCAGGGAAAGCTACAGATGTGGGTGGATCTGTTTCCGAAATCTCTGGGTCAGCCTGGACCCCCTTTCAACATCACGCCACGCAAAGCCAAGAGGTAACTTTTTTTTAAGTTCTTACTCGATGTGGTGCTGGTTCCAGCACCTTCTGTTTGTGAGGGGAGAGGAGGGGGCTTGGAGATGTCCGATGGGAAGACATTTGCCTGCCCAGCTGGGAAATGTCTGTGTGGGCTCATCTTCAGAGAATGATGACTCGCGTCTTAGCTCCTTCAGCTGAATATGTGAGTGGCACGACCAGGCTGCCTAGGCAGGCTCTGCAACAAGATTTTCGCCCTCTCATGTTGTTTTTGTTCTCGGGGCTGTCCAGGTTCTACTTGCGCTGCATCATTTGGAACACCAAGGACGTCATCCTTGACGACCTCAGCATCACTGGGGAGAAGATGAGTGACATCTACGTCAAAGGGTAAGCCACCCAGCTTCTGTGTCCTCCGGGTACCGTAGCCTGAAGGTGCAAGAGCAGCAGTGAAGGAGTTAACACGGCCCTTGCATCAACACTGCTGTGGTAGACATAAACCCTGCTGGGATGAGGGGGCTGTTCACACCTCTCCATCCATGGATCCAGCTTCTTGGCAGACATGTCTCTGCCAGGCTCAGAACTGCTTCATGATGTCAAGTTTTCCTTTGCATCCCTTGGATGCTTACATGACAGTATTTACATGTAGAGAGGTAGGATGCGGGGAAACAGCGTAGCCATTGGAGAGAGGGGCACGTAGCCTGCATTTCCACTGTCGGCTCCTTCCCAGCTCCTCTCCTGGGACAGCCATGGGCTTGTTCCATATACATAGGTTGGCTTGTTTGCATAGCTGCTTTTTTTGGAATTCCCTTTTTTCCTTGAAACACACAAAAATGTGGCAACCAGCAGTAACTCTGGCACATTCCCTTCTCTGCCTGACTCCATTTATGTTTTGTCTTGTGTAAAATGGTGCAACCCCAGCCAAGGGACTTAGTTATTTTGTGCGTTCTTTGGATTTACGGACAGGAAGAGGTAGGATTTTGAAACAGACTGTAAATCCCTTTTTTGCAATCCCAATTTTCCTCCTGTAAATCCAGAATGTGCGCTGCTTACCTGGTATTCACATCAAGTGCATTGTTATCAGCTTCAGCTGAGCTGCTCTGTGCACTTCAGGGCTCTGAAGTAGTAGTGCTTGCAGGGTGTTACTGGGAAAGCAGGAACATCCACTGCTTCCTGATCTCCCTCTCCTGGCTTTTAGCATCCCCAATGACCAAGCAAATCTTGCCATGCTGTAAATGAATTCAAAATCTTGCTCAACTACCTCATCTTTCCCCACTGGCCCTGCCCCCAAATGGCTGCATCATTAGCATCCCTGCGTATGGCCTGAAAAATCCTAGTGGAGGGGGAAGGCAATGGTCCTTCTTGTGCTTAAGCATCTGCCCTACAGACCAGGGATCCAGTGGGCAAAGTGACCTTCACCACCATGGCTTTGGTGGGGACACTTCCTTCCATCTGCCGCTGCCTCCAGAGCAGGGGCTGGAGCATATTTCAGGGTGAACTCGGTGCATAAGGAGCTTTTACCTTTGGCTTTCCTTTGGAAGATCTCACAGCACTTCTTTGAGGAGACTAATTGCCAGTTTATTCTCTGTTTTACCTATTAGGCAAGACCAGGACTGGAATCTCAGTCTCTAGGACATTATCTTCTACATAATATGTAAATTTGCCTGAGGCACAACTCAGTTGCTGTTTATTTAATTTAATCAGTGGTTTATTGGTAGTCTTACAATAGCATGAAGAGGTCTTAGCCACGTTTAGGTGGTGCAAGGCTGAGTGCAGAGAAACCTGCCCTTCCTAAAGGCTCGGGCTGCAGGCAGACAAAAGAGTGGTAGTGTAGCGAAATCATATTCATTAAGAACTGAAGATGTTTTTTGGGCTTAACAGCTCTCTCTGTCAGTGTCATAGGTGGAGGATATTTTTGTATTGTTTTCATAGTGAAATTTCCAACAAAAAGTTTTCCTTCACCAAGAGGACGGACCAATACTGAACCAGGTCACATGGGAAGTGGGAGGTTTTCACTCATCACCTTGCAAGTTTTTCAAGGTATTTCATGGTAAAACCGGTACCACTTTGAGCCAATTGGACTAGAAGTTTTCAGAGTCGTCTTCCAACCAACCATCCCTGCTAAGATTTATGTGATATTATGTGGCATCTTTAAAACTCATCTGCATCCCCTTTTGGGTTCCTAAATCAAAGGATGGCCTGGGTCCTCCAAAATCTTGCACCCATGCTTAACAGAGAGGGAGGTGTGCGAGTTATAAGAACAAAGTTGCCTCTTAAATCTAAGAACCTAACGCTGGATGTGGATATTGCAAATAGCTTAAGCCACGTGGATTTAAAAAATACTGGATGAACTAATGGGCTAAAAATCCATCCAGTCCTGTTAAGTACAAAACCATTATCCAAAGTTCAGGGAATCTGTGACTTGCAAGTTACTGGAGGCTGGAGAGGTGTGTTGGGAGGGTATCAGGGTGTGCTTGCCCCAGTCCTGTACTCTTACCTGGACATCTGCTGTTGGCCCTGGTCAGGGGTGGGATACTGGGCAAGATGGGCCTTTGGATGGTCACCACGGCCACTCCTACATTATGTTTTTAATTCTGGGGCACCATGACTTGAATGCTTTTGATTTCTGGCATCTCTTTCCTGCAGTGGGGAGGGTGCAGCAAATTCTGCAAGGAAAAAAACCCACCTGTGCATCCAAATCAAACCATTTATTTGTCCTTTTGTTTGCCTGCAAGGAGAGGGCGCTCACACTGCATCCTCTGAGGGTCCCTGCCAAGCTCTGAAAGATGTGGATAAACACACCGGCTTGCCATTTGCATCCTATCGCATCAAATCAAATAATCCAGCCACAATTTAAGCATTAGTGTAACCTCATCACACAATTCCCACTGCCACCAAGCCCTCATTTCTGTGTAGCACATGTGTGTGTGATGTGTACTGTAGGATGAACTTGAGTAGAGTTCCCTTCCCTGTTTCCCACAACACATTTGGGGTGGGTCATGCACTCCTCTCGAGCACTTGAGAAGAGGGAATCATTTGTATAGCTGGGCAAAAAACCTCTTATTTTAATTTAAGTGGAAAACAATCGAACGAGGTAATCGTTTTCATTAGAGATTCTCTCTGAATCTTCTGGCTTTCCCCCAGCAGGGCTCTAAATACACAAATGGATGTATTTTGTTGCTTTGTTTTGTTTCGTTGATTGCTGAAGACTGAAGAATCTTGGACAGGGAAAGAGGGCAGAATGAAAACCTGATAGTTGCAAAACTCACAGCTGGAAAAAAGTAGTTCTTATGGAAAGTTTTCGGTTTGCCCCTGGCCTGGTTGCAGAGTGACCACAGCCAGCTTGCTCAGACCCAGAGGGGAATGGTGCTGCATGGAGCTGTCTCTAACGGGAGTGGCTGGGGACCACCCTGGCCACAGCAGGGTCTGGCACTCTGGGGAAGAACCTCTTGGCCATTTAGGACTTTCAAGTAATAATCTTTGAGAAATTGACAGAGAATAGAGGGGAAAAAATGGCCCTGTGGCCCTTTAGCATGGCTGCCTCATCAGCAGGATGGGCTTTAGGGGCTGACTACAGGGTCAGTTTGTTGGGGTGGCTGCAAGGGGGAAAGGAGCTCTCACCAAGGCAGGTTAGAGGGTGATGTGTGCTGGTGGATGGGTAAGCGACAACGCTGAGCCAGAGCTGAAGGCAGCACTGAGTCTTTAAAACACCCATAAAACTCAGGTGAGGGAGGAGAAGGGCTTCTCAGGCTGCTACCACCAGCATTGGTTCATCTCCCAACACTGCAGGCACTGTTGCATTCCCTCTCAAGTCCCCTACGGGCTCCAGGTTGCCCCTACAGACAGCAGCCACAGGGATGAGAGACATTTTATTGCCTGCTCATGGCCTCTGTGATGCTGAGGGAGCTTCAAAACCTTGGTGTGTTTCTAGTTTTTCATGCAATGTGTTTGCGTTTTGCAGCTGGCTGGTTGGCCACGAGGAGAATAAGCAGAAGACAGATGTGCACTACAGGTCTATGGGAGGAGAGGGCAACTTCAACTGGAGATTCGTCTTCCCCTTTGACTATCTCCCTGCTGAGCAAATGTGTTACATCTCAAAAAAGGTGAGTATCCCTGGACAGATGTCTCTACCTCTTCGTAGTAGCTCTGCGGTGAGATGTGCTGCACGATCTAAGACCTGCAACACTGCACACATGGAGCTATTCAAGGCTCAGCCTCACCACTGTGGCATTTGAAATGCAAAGTTGGGGGCAGGTGGGGAAATTGGTTTAAAAAAAAAATATCTACGTTTTGAATACCTCTGTGGGGTCAGAATTAGAGGTGGCTTTGTGTAAAGAGTCTGGAGATCCTGACTCCCCAGGAAAGACTTCTCTGGGCTGGAAGCAGCTGAATATTGGTGTGGTGGTGTCTAAGTACTATCCAGGTGTCATGGGACTTCTGAGGTGCCTACTCAACAGCAGGGTTACTCCAAAGATGGAGATGCATTTCCATGGGGATGGTTAGGTGCACACCTCTGGTCTCCAGTGTGGCGTAATGGGCATCGTGCTGTACGCTAACTTCACAGAAGGGCTAAATAAAGGAAGAAGCTGCCTCCAAGCGCCTGAAGGGTTAAGCAGGAGGAACATGTAGAACATGGGTTGGGATGTGTCACTGGTGGAGAGATGGGAAGAAAAGCTTTGGTTTGGGATTCAGGGTGAACATGCCCTTGGTTTAATAAGAGAGCTGTGTACTCACTTGGGGAGGTAAAAGTGGATGTGGTTTTAGCCCCCTCATTCCCACATCTGTAGCTGGCTATTGCTTCTGGTGCTCCTTAAGTTAGTGCAGCACGATGATCAGATGGGCTGGGAGCTGCACAGAGGGAAGGAAATAGGGAAGGAGTTGGGGTGAATACGTGGAATAACACTGGTGCAAATTGGACTGGCTCTCCAGGAATGCCTTAGGGGAGGGAGATCTATTGGCTTGAATTTCCTGCTTATCACCTGGAGACTAAAAGGAGTATTGTTGGGTCTGTGCGGACAGCAGGGATGATCTTTGCTTTTGAGACTTGGTCCTGTTCCGTGACATCTCCCTGAAAGCTCAAACCCCTTCAGCCGCCCAACACCAAGCCTTCATCCCTGCTCCCTGCCTTGCCACCGTGAACTTGACTTGTTCATTGATATTGGGGGTGCCCAAAGACACCTAATTGTGGTGGGACCATCTGCATCCACAAAGCTCACCTGGGACACCCATCCCAGCTTGCTCTGTGGGGCCAGCAAGGTCCCAGTGTGGCCTGGGCTGGAACTGGTGTGGTGGTGGGGAAGATGCTGAGTGAATTCCCCATCCCTTGAGCCAGACGATCCCTGCGAGGAGGCCTAGCTTCAAAATGAATTGCTGGATAGTTAAACTGATTGACAGAATCATAGCTGTACCCATTTCACGCTTCATGTTAAACAAATCAAAAGTACAGTGTGTACTACATTCAATTATCCCCCTTTGAAAAAGCAAAGACCCCCCTATAAACCGTTTAAGAAAATACATCCCACTGTGCTGATATTGATTCTCCTCCGACCACATGTCTGCCAACACTGTATCAGAAAATAAACAGCTTGTAAAACCTCTCTGTAAAGGAAAAAATAATGAATGAAAAGCCATGCTTTGTGTTTGTGGGACACATTCCGCTCTGGCAATTTTTGATCTCGCCATGTGCTGTTTGAACTCCAGGTTCATTACTGCTGCTGTAAAAGCCCATGCACCGAACTTTAAATGCAGGCGATGGAAAGTGGAATTTAAATCAAAACGGTCAGATGGCAAATTCTGAGCTGCTAAAAGCCACCTGCGCCCAGCCTTGCTGGTGTTGGCCCACGGAGAGAGCACTGCTGGGAGGAAAGCAGCTTTCAATTTGCTCTCCTTTGTTTGGTCCGCTCACCTCCTGGAAGACCAGAGCTCCCATTAGCGTTGCAGGATGGACTGCAGGAATGGGTCACCCCAACCCGGATTGCAAATATTCTCCCAAAAGAGCAAGGATGCCCCTGGGCAGGAGGGTCTCCGTGTTGTTTAGTCCTGGTGTGTGCATCTGGGGTGAGCTGGGAGCCTGCAAACCCAGGGAAAACCCAGGTGCCACGTGGTGGAGCTGAACTCCAAAGCCTTAGGATGGCCAGTGGTAGCCAGGAGTGTTTAATCCTTGCCACAGCATGGAAAGTTTTGGGAACTCCATCTCCAGAGCTTCAAAGTGCTGGGATTGCTTGGGGTTTCAAGGCTTCGGTCTTCCCATGGGGCACCTCAAGGGAAAGCAGGAGCCTGTAAATCCTGTGAGCAACAATTCAATTTACAGATTGGAATTGTAGGCTCTTATTCCTCCTTTTCTAAGCGTTTTAACCATTTCAGAATGTTTTTCCCATTTGTATCTTCACCTGCTGCAGTAATGTTATAAAGATTTTGCTTCTCCTTCTGAGAAAGGAATTTACCTTTTCCTTTTCTGAGTTTCCAAAAAATCCCCATGGAAGAAGAAGTTAATCTCTGGGACAGCTCTTCTGAAAATATGTAAATGCTTGTTTCTTTAATGTCCTCTCTCAGCATTTATTCAGAATTTCCTTCTTTTCTCTAGCAACCATGGACAAGTCAGGCCACGTTGCTTGCATGGCCGCAGCACGCTTGCAGCTCGCTGAGTCCTGCGAGGAGACGGTTTCTTACATTGCAAATCATGCTGTCATTTTGGTGAAGGGGTCAACACACAGTGCATGTGGGAGTGCTGTTATTTCACAAGGGGAGCTAGGGTTGAAAGGTAGATTCAGTGCCGCTGACACATTTGCATGAAATTGCATATTGAATTAAGTAGGCGAGGAAGAGGCAGGTCCAGGTCCCAGATGAGTGCAGTGCTCTGCTGCCAACCAACAGAGGGGAGCAGATGTCTGTGGGGTTTAAACTTCAGATCCCCAGGTCAAAGCCTGGCAGATCTTGACTCTTGGAGACAGTGTTATCAGATGGTCGTGGTACAACCAGAGTCTATGGAGAGCAATGCTGAGGTAGGCTGGCTGTGGATCACCTTTCACTGGGCACCCAGTCAGGGAGGCACTCCGCTCCCCCATCTCGCAGGCGCTGTGGAGGTGGAAAATGCGTGAAATTGATTTTGAAATGTTCAGCTTTAAGTGCCAGTTACAGCGGTAGCTGAATATAGCTGCCAAATCTGAATTCTAGATATCCTCTAGGGCAGAAAAAGCTTCACACGGAATGCCGGAGCAAAAGTCATCCACATAAATGAACATTCAGGGTAGAATTTCAAGAGCATCTCAATATGCAAGTTAAAAACTATTGGTGCTTGAGTGGACCTGGAAATAAACCACCAAGCTGGAGCTTCCAAGACTTGGCTGGGTTGTTCATATATCATCTGAAAAGCATTCCACAAAAGAAATTCCAGAAAATGAACATGAGTATGGGAGCATTGCTGGCAATGTCAAATCTGTGTCGTGCCATGTCACTGGCAGAAACCAGACCAAGGAACATAGCTCTTGTCTTCATACTTGTGCTGCTACTAGACTTCAGTGTTAGGTGTCAACAAGAAGACAAAGTATTCATGCCAGAACACAAAATGTTCCGTTTTCCAAAGACCAAGAGAGCCATTAAGAGGACCCATCCCACTACTGTAGAAGAAACTGCAAGCAGCTTTCTGGTTTATGCAGTAGAAAGGTCAGAGTGGTTGTGGTGAGGCTCGTTCTCAAGGAGCTCTTACATTCATTTCATTCCTTCCACTTTGTGCTCTCAACTGAAGGGGCCCATCCAAGTTTTAAGCAGATTAATTGCAACCTGCCTGGGTACAAAACCACACTGACTTCCAGCTGGAGGTCTTCGGACATCTGGCACCTGGCAGTGGTGGGTGCATGCTGCTCGCAGGGCTAGAAGTAGGTGATCCTATAGGAGAATCCAAGGAATAACCCTGTGGCTGTGATGCTTGCACATCTCTCCTTGGTGATGCTTGCACATATCTCCTTGAATAATTGAGACCCTGCTTCTGCAAGGCGCAGCTGAAGTCTCCAAGTTTGCTGGCTCCAGCATTGAATATAACAACAAAACTGACATTTGGAAGGTTTTTTTGTGTAACTGATGATCTGGTGGCATCCCAGAACTCATTCTAGAGATAGGTCTTCAGGAGTGATATGAGAAAGAGGGATGTTTGGGGTCTTAAACCCACTTAGAGAGAAAAGTGCAAAGGCAATCTGAGGGAAGAGCAGGGAAGAAGGGGCTGTAACTCACAGCTTGTTTTGCTCTATTGCTGAGTGGAGTTGAGAATAAATTCCTCCTTCCCTGGCACTGAGGCTTTCCCAGCTCCATCTGTTTTCATCGATTCTGGTTGCTTTGTCTGCAAATTCATTATACTATCCTGACATCTTCCTGGTACTGACAGTTCCGACCTGCCATGGGCCAGCCCCTCACCTGGGGCGGATCAGCCGGTGCATTCCTCCACGCTCAGCATATCCGCACCAGCTGGGAATGAGGAGTGGGTGCAGTGGTGGGGCATGCGGGGACATCCCCGCTGCAATGGATTTTCCCTGGGGGAGACTCATGCCATGCAGTGAGGCCGTGTAGCATGATGCTCTAAATCAGCTGAGAGCTCGTGGGCAGCCTGGGCTTGGTGTATTTGTCAGACAGGGCAAGAGTTGACCCTGGAGGTAAGCGTGTGGCCTCTCTGTTGTTGGATTTTTATTAAAAAAAAATAGCCAGAGGTGTGAGGTGTCTGCAGCTCGGTCCCTGTGTCTTCCCCTTGTTCTGTTATGGTCGCTGCTGAATCTCCAGGGTGTACATAGAAATCTCTGTGCTCCAGCTGGTTTTAGTTTGACATTTTGACTATCAAACACTGATTTTTGTTAAAAACAGTTAATAATTTATTAGATGGAAATGTTCATTCCTCTTTGGTGTCGGAAAACTAAAAAAAAAAAAAAAAAAGGCTATTGCCTTTTTAATTTTGGACTTTTTCCTCTCCCGTTTCCCGTCCTTTATTGTGTCCTTCCCTGTTTTTCTTGGTGACATCACAAAGCAAAGTAAAACACAAAATGTTCCTTTTCCTTCCACATTTGGCCAAAAAGCAGATTTTGAATGGGCTCCAAGTACGGGGTTTTTTTTCTGGAGGAAGGCAGAGCTAGACAAGGCAGTCATATATTATGTATTTTAATGGGACTGCAACAAGCAGATATGACACAACTGTCTTCTCTAATGGGGCAGGGACAGCAGTTGTGACCTGGGATGCACCGGCAGCCTCTGTGATATTCAGACAGGAGTTACTGTTGTGAATTTTGCTTTTTCAGTAGAGTCTGTAGCAATAGGACAAGGGGTGATGGTTTTAAACTAAAAGAGGGTAGATTCAGATTAGCTATTAGAAAGAAGGTGTTTACTGTGAGGGTGGCGAGGTGCTGGCACAGGCTGCCCAGAGCAGCTGTGGATGCCCCATCCCTGGCAGTGTCCCAGGCCAGGCTGGATGGGGCTTGGAGCAACCTGGGCTGGTGGGAGGTGTCCCTGCCCATGGCAGGGGGTGGGACTGGGTGGGCTTTAAGGTCCCTTCCAACCCAAACCGTGCTGTGATTCTGTGACTCCAGTGTATGTATGGGAGGGGATGACCAAAGTATGGCTGTGCTGAGAACTGAAGGTCCAACAGTGTTGTTCACAAAGTGGCCAGGACTGGGACCCCAAAGCTTGGAGTTCCCTAAATGGCAGTGGGATGGCCTCATGTCCCTGGAAAAGCCTGATAAACTCTGTCAGAAGGAAAGCATGGGAGGCTGAGAAAATAACATTGCAGTGAGTGATTCCAGGAACTGAATAAGAGTATGTGCCCCAAGGTAAATATTATGACTATTTCACACTTATGGTGTGGTGACACCTGGAGTCTTCCTCCAGATACTGGCAAGGCTGTGCCCGAATGCACAGCACATGATGTACACTTGGAATTTTGCTCAGCTGCCATCCTGATCAGGAGAGGATGCAGAAAACCATGTGCCACGAGACCTGCAATGCAGTTGTCGGACTTGGCAACAGCAGGGAGATCAAAGAGGCAAGTCAGCCCAGTAGAAGTGCAATAAAGAGCACTCTCACCTGTCTGCTTCTTCTGAATACAAGTAATGTCCCCATGGGATGAGGTTCAGAGAAGCAGTTTCTCAACACCTTGATGGCTGGCCCAGCAGGACAGCTTGTCCTGGCTTCTGCAGAAGAGGCTTTTCTTGGCTGACCTCTGAGGGGGGGTCTCCCGCATGGCTGGGGGTCCCCAGGTGCTGCAGGGTGAAGGACCTGATGGTGTCTCACGTGCACATGCTGCAATGGGACAGGCTCGCTTGAGTGTGAACATGCTGGGGGCTCCCTGCCTCCCCCAAAAGTAGGGTTGCTCCTTACTTTGTATTCTGTAGCACATAAGCAACCCAGAAGAAATGCAGCCCTGTCAACACTTTCCTAGTGATATGAGCTTATTTTTTTCTCTCCCTCCCCTGCTGCATTATTCACGACCGTAAAATATTCACCAGCCTCCCCTCTCCCCCCCACCACTGCAAAACAAACCCCCAAACAATAATTCAAGCCCCCTTCCTTCCAATGTCTTGCAAAAGGCTAGGAAATAAATTTCTTGCCGTGGGTTTTTTTTTATAGTGAACTTTCGTAGCTAGATATAATCATGGAGGCAAATTTCACACTGCCTTGAAATGGACCCATAAACTTAGCTCAGCATCAAATTCCTCCTTCCCCAGCCTGCCTTTCCAGCTCTGCTCTGCCGTGTCCCTAGCTTCACAGGGCTCCGAGGAGGAAAGCTTCTCCACCAGCCAAACCACATTTACAGTGTTTTTCCACAAGAAAGGCCAAAGCTGTACGGATCGTGCTAGTGTTGTATCAGCTCCGCATTGCCACCCGGAAAGGGTCGAATCCTGCCTGAGTCATCCTTCATCAGGCAGGGAGTCCCCAATGAGCCAGGGCATCGCTCTCAGGAGTAGGAGTGGTGCTGGGGATGCAGGGGGATGCAGCGAGCATCCACTTGGCCAAGGTGTGGGTTTTGTTCTCTTTGAGTGCGGGCAAGTCCTTGGGCATTGTAGTGGGAAGGAGGAAAGGTGGAAACCCAGAGTCCTGCATGTTTTCCAGCAATTGCATGGTCAGTCCTGAGGGACACTCACCCAGTTGGGATTTGTTGTGTGGAAGATGACCATAAGGCACCACAGCACCCACTGGCTCTGACCTGGGTCCAAGACCCTCTCCTCCTGCCCTGGGACAGCTCAGCCAGCACCACTGATGGGGAAGGAGCCCACCAAGAGGGAGGGGGATTGCTGCAGAAGCTCAGAGACTGGGGCAGTAATTTGGGTCTCACAAAAGCCCACTCCTTTTCCCAGTTCCTCCACTTTCCTCATCAGGGCAGTCATGGGGTTGAGTCTTCCAGCAAGGCAGCACCTTTGCCAGAGAGCAGAGCTTCCATCACTGCACCTCCCTTTCAGAGGGGCTGATCCAGTGCTAGGTTTTGCTCGTGTTTGACTCCAGGTGGATGGGATGGTGCAAAGAGAAGGTCCAGCGTTTGCTTGGAGAGGTGCTTCAACCCAGGCAGCAGCGTAGCAATGCTATTGGAGCATGGGTGCACCTGAAGAATGCAGATAGGATGAAACTAGCCTCTGAGCCAGGGACTTCAGTTATCACTGGAGAGGAAGAGGCACCTCTAGGACATGTCTCATCCTCCCTCAAGCTGAGCATAGCTGGAGGTGCCTGAACTGCCCCAGCAAGGGGCAACGGGAAGAAGCCTGTGGTGTCTCGCGGTGGTGTGTACCGTGGGAAATAGGTCTTCCTCCACCTTGCAGACCCCAGATGAACCCTTCTGACCCATGGTGAGCTCATCTGGTCGCCGCCTTCTTTGGGCATGGGCACCTGGATCCTGGGGTCTCTCATCTGGATGGCTAACAACCCTTCTGCAGTGCAGGACCCAGCCAGTATATGGGAAGGGGAAGAATCACCATAAGCTCTTTCCCTTTTTAGCAGTTTTAATTTAAAATGACTTATTAGCTGGGAAAACATCCCCGCCACTGCCGTCTTGGATAAACATACATTTTAATACATTGCAATGAGCCGAGGGGGGGAGATGGAAGTTTCCGTTGACTTTATTTTATTTTTCTAGATTATAAAATATTTAAAATGCATAAATAAAATGCTCCATTGCAAGAATGCTGGCGTGTTTTTCCAAAGCAAGGCGAGGAATGGAGCTAAATTGAAATATAACCGTCCAGGGTGATCTCTTAAAGTGAAACCAGTTTCAATGGGATTTAAGTGCCCACAGTCTCCCTGCTTGAATATTTATGTTCTTATGGAGTGTGACACATTTCCCCCCCCCCCCCCTTTTTTTTTTAATATTGCACGATATAATGAATCAGGTCTTGTAGCCACCGCAGTGAATTTATGGTGCTACGTATGTGTCATGAATAATGCTGAAGTTTCCTGGTTTTAATTAAATCTGTTCCGTTTATGATACTGCCATGTTGCAAGAGTGCGGCGGGAGGCATTGCCCACAGGACACACCTCTGAGCCTCTGTCAGTAGACACCGATCGTGACTCTGCCTCCTCTTTGCAAGTGTTGGCTGGAGCCAGAAATAACAAGAGCTCAGCTTTGTGTGCGTCTCTGTCTCTCTCCCTCTGTCCTAACACTTCTTAGTCCTAACTCCCAGGCATCTTGTGGCATCCCAAAAGTGGTTTTAGATCCCTGTTGGGAAATATTACTGGTTGCAACCACATAAATAGCACATTTTGTGGCATAGGTGCATATCCACTGTATATTATAATGATGCAACCGCAAGCTCATTGTCACAGTAATGGGATTCAGACCCTCCTTGTTAGTCTACTTTGCAAGTTCCCCCTGACTGGCTTTTTGGGGAGCGTTGGTGTGACTTACCCAGAAGGCAGCCCATCTGCCTTGCTGCTGGCCTACCCACTATAGTAACCGGGCCACTGCAGCTGCAAACTTCTCATGGGTGAGTGTTTTATAAATCATCTCCTCTCCAGAAAGCAGGAATTGCTGCCTCATCCTGTTGCTGAGCTCCCCCGTGGATGCTGTCTCCCAGGCAGTGGCTATTCCTTATTATTGCCGCTGGGTTGCAGAACTGATGGATGATAGCTCCTGCACTGCACAAGGGCTTGGTAAACGATGGTAATTAGAGGGGATGTTCACAATGTAATTTTCATTCCAGATGTGATGCAAATAACCTTCTGGGACTGCTGCAAAGCCTTTCCACAGGTTGTCACAGCAGCTCTGGTGGCAAGGAATAGATAAAGCCATTGCCCATCTAATAGAAATGAGAAAGGCATAGAGATGGTGCCAGATCTCGCATTATAAGGGCTGAAATCAGGTGTCATAGTTTCCCTGCATGACTGGTTGTAGAGGCAGCCAGGCTGTGGTCATCATGACTTGCTGGTGCTCTGGAGCTCTCCTTTCTTGAACTTAGATGTAGTAATAAACATGGCAAGCATGTATGCAGCTTGGCAGCAGCCCAGTGTAATACTGGCAGCAGATTTACTGGGATACCATGTCCAACTCTAGCATTTACCCATACGGAGAGTGAAAACCTGGGAGATGTGCACAGAAGGTAAACAAAGTCAACTGAGAATGGAGGAACCCACTGTGCAGTAGGCTGGTATGAAAGCACCAGTCCCTTTCTTTACATATTCATGTTTAGTAGGTAAACTTGGGAGCCAGTGGTTACCTGCAGGTGATGGAGGCGTTTGCTGGTCTCGTGTTGACCACTGCACACCCGAACTGCTTTCCAAAGACCTGGCGGCAGATCAGAGCAGTGGTGGACTCAGACTTGTGCAGGGCTCTGGCTGCTGGCAGAGCTGGGGTGAGAGATGGGCAGAAGGGGAAGGGATGTATTTGAATCCGCCTACCATAAGTGCTAATTTAAGTGTTGTTCCTATATTTTTCCATTAGTTAAGAGGAAGGTGAAATTTGGCAGCACTGGCACTCAACACTCGCTGCTCTCTTCAACTTGGAGAGTCAGCCTCATCTAAATTATGTGAACGTGATGCTGTCACTCCAAAAGATCCTATCTGCAAGCTCAAGATGTCTGTTTGTTAAAATATTGCCACTAAATTCAGGTACAAATTGATACCAACCAGCCTTCTTAGGTTTTCCATTGAGCATCCTTGCCCAAGAAGTGGCCAGAGCCAGTGCTGCCCTCTGGCTCTGGCCCTGCAGACCTGGAGCAGGACACATACTATGTTACAGGACTTCCAGTGCTGTGAGGTGAGAGTAGCCAGGCTCTGCCCACTTCTGCTAACGAGCCTCTTATTTTTCCCTGGTTGCTTCTCTGGTGTGATTTCAGGAGCACTTCTGGAGCTTGGACAAGACAGAAAACAAGATTCCACCACAGCTTATCTTCCAGATCTGGGACAATGACAAGTTCTCTTTTGATGACTATTTGGGTAAGTAAGTCAGGAGAGGTTTTTGCCTCCATCTCTGCTGATGCAAACAGGAAGGAAAAAATTCTTGAATCCTTCCAGGATATGAAGAAAGCACAACAAGACCAGTTTAAGTCACTGAACAGGTTTCGATGTCAGCATAAGTTCAGGGCTGATGATAAGTTGTTTGTATTAGGCAGATTTCCAGTCTGAGCCTGCAGTGGCCTGTTCCTGGGCTGACATGATGTTGAGAGCATCATCAAATCCAGCAGAGCCATCACCTTCCAGGAAGTCCCCAGTTCTCCGTGACTCATCTGAGTCTGTGCTGAGATGTGCTCACTGGGGCTAATGGTGTATTGGAGCTGAGATGACCAGGAGGATCACTGACCTGCCTTGCCTTATCTGGGCTGTTTAGACAGTTTTCAGTGCTAGCTTCATTAATCATCCTCAGAAATCTAGGTTTAGCTCAAGAAAAAAATAAAACAAACCCCTGTAATAGGGAGGATAGCAGAGCCATGCAGCAGATTAGCTGTGCAGAAGCTGGAGGCTCCAGCATTATGATTTTCTTGGTCAGATCTTGTTCTACCTTTCTTCTTGCCATTCGAAAAAAAAATATTCAAACATCAAAAGCTTCTCTGAGGAAGTATGTGATCAAGATCCTTTTAAATCCTGTTTTTGATTAATTACGCAGGCTGAGTGCTGAAATAACCTCGCCAAGGTGTGTTTTCCATTTCTGGCTCTGCACGTCAGGAGCTCTTGACTGCCAACATGAATTCTTTGCAAATTCTAGCAAATAAGAGTGGTCTGCAGCTTTTGTAAAGCACTTTTCATCCATGGGCTTCAAAAGTGTTTCACAACAAACCTGCTCTGTGCTGCTGTTGTCACTGGTGGCAAGAGCCTGTGGCACAGAAAGGCTGCAAGTGCAAACATGGTATTAAATGTGAGTCGTCCACAGAATGTGGAAAGCTCCTGTCCCTCAGCTGAGCCATGGATCCAGACCCTGTGTGCGTTCTGGGACGTTCCCAGCTGTCAGGTAGTTTGGTGTAGCAATGTAAATTAAATGCAGGCACTTTCAGCTGACACTTGGAGAATTGATCTCAGGTTTCCTCGGTAAATGTGCTAATTACTGGATCACTCTGGCTGAGAAGGAAGCTTTCAAATTGGGGGGAGACCCTTCATATTTAGTCTGCTGCAGTTACTGGGTGGGGCAATAAAATAGCCTGTTTGGAGATCTGCAAGCTTCCTGCCTGATGCTATTCTACTGACTGCGCTCTGGGTATGTACAATTTGAGCTTCACCTCAATCCCTTAGTCTTCATTAAAAATCTCAGCCTGCCTGGCTGACCTCAGGGCAAGTCATCCAACATTAGAGCTGTGTAAGCCAGCAGGTATTTTGCAGCATCTTCTAGAAGGACTTCATGGCTCAGGCCTTCCTAAGCACAATGGTGATGGCAAGCCCTCCATTCCTAGGAAGAGCTGCTGGCTAAAACAAGCATTATGCCTGGAAATGGGCTGCATTTGAGCCTGCTCTCCCCCTTGCTAGGTGGGTGTGTGCCCAAGCTCTTTGAGGTCAGGAGGGTGCCACAGTGAGTATTTCGTCAGGGAAAGAGTCCACGTTTTAAAGGACCTGTTATACCGAGGTGTCTTCCCAGTAACATTCCTCCTTGCAGGCTCCATTCAGATGGATCTTAACAGGATGCCCAAACCTGCCAAGACTGCTGAGAAGTGCTCCTTAGAGCTAGTAGATGAGACCTTGTCTTCAAGTCGCTTTGTGTCACTCTTTGAGCAGAAAACTGTCAAGGGATGGTGGCCCTGTGTTACTGAGGAGGATCAGAAGAAGATCCTGGCGGTAAGGTGGCTTCTTCAGGTGTTCTTTTGGGGACTTTCTCATTGGGGAGGGACGTGGCTGGGCCAAGGATGTGCAGGATGCTGTGGCTAGGGCAGAGAATGCAGTCTTGGGCTGCAAATTTTACAAACTGGACCAGCTTTTGTCAGCTGGCCATTCTCCAGGATTTGTCCAGCACCATACAAATGCCTCAGAAGAAGTTATTTGTTCTGTGGGATTTTTGCTGTGGCTTTTGAAACATGCCACCTAATTTGACTCTGTATCACATCTATTCTTAATGATATTGTGTTGTGACAAGTACCAGGGAAAGGTTCCAGCTGTCAGACTGATATATGTAAATGTAAGTGTCTGGGCTCCTGTTCAAGTCTTTGGCGACTGTTCAATACAGGTGAGGGGGTCCAGGCAGTGAATGAAGTCATTCAGCAAAAGACCCCTGAGCTGGTTGCCTAAACCTGGGTGTCACTGACATTTGAAATGTCCTGGAGTATCTGCTGAGAACACTGTAGTGGGCAGGTGAGGGACCTGTATGAAAGCCACTGTTGCTGGGTTCTTTGTGGTCCTTGTTGGTAGTGGTTGGGTTATACTCAAAGAGGTTTTTCTTTCTCTAATCAGTATTTTGCATCATACATTCATTTCTGACATCTCCCTTTTTTGTTCTGTTTTGTTTATAAGTTTGTTTTTGTTTAACCCACACAGGGCAAATTGGAAATGACTTTGGAAATCGTGGCAGAACAAGAGCATGAAGAGCGGCCAGCTGGCATGGGTCGGGATGAGCCAAATATGAACCCCAAGCTGGAGGACCCCAAGTAAGAGCATTTTGAATGGAAAAGTAACCACCGGGGCACAGATCTCCAGGAACAAATTGAAAACCAGTGTTCCCAGTGTGAAGTCTGCTGTCTGCAAAGGGCTTGCTCCCTTGTAGGCTCCGTTTTGAACTGCTGATGCTCAGTGTATGAGCTGAGGGAATCTGGGGTGGCTGGGAGGCTGGTCTGGACTACCAAGGAGGGCATTTGCCATAGCTTACCCACCCAGAGCAATGCGGGGTTACAGGGTGAACAGCCAGTTTGTTACAGCAGGGCACACTCATGGGGTTTGGGGATCCAGGAGGGTGAAACTACTGTGGAACTCAGAAGTGACCTCAACTTTGTTTGGCTTCAGGCGGCCAGAAACCTCCTTCCTATGGTTCACCTCCCCGTACAAGACCCTGAAGTACATCCTGTGGCGGCGATACAAATGGGTGGTGATCCTGGCCATCATCCTCTTCGTTTTGCTGCTCTTCCTGGGGATCTTCATCTACGCCTTCCCGGTACGATGGGTGTGGGAGAGGAGGGGGGGCCTGACCAAGGTCTTAGGTGTTCCCTCAGGTCTCTGTGGCTGACCTGCCTCTGTGGTCACAGAGATGGTCCCCATGCACGTGGCTGCAAAGTTCTGTGCTGATCCCTGAGGAACAGCCTGGTAGATCATGATGGGTCAAAAAGAGTCTGTGTTTCTGGGCTCTGCTGCAGACCCACTGCAAGGTGCCCACCTCTTTGCGACCAAGTTTCAGTTCGTGTCTAATGATGCTGAGGTTAATTGATTGCTTTCAAAGAGGTTTGAGCAGCTGATGTTGGAGATGCTGGAGGGTCGGTGGGAACACTGCAGACTAATTAGAAATGCAGCCATTTCCCAGGGCTGAGCAGCAGCAAAACCCACATCGCTCTGTAATTGTTTAAAGATGCAGGGAGCTCGAAGGCATTCAGGCAGCCCCATCTCTTGTTATCGAGGCTTGGAGCATGTTAACCAATGTAATGTCTGAAACGAGGGGGGGGGTTCACCTCGTTCATCAACAAAGTGGCTTTTTCTTGCCTTACTGTCAGTTCCAATGGCAAAATAAAAGAAATAAATAATGGAGCCTTGGCCTTCCAGTTTGGCTTAGGATGGGTTTTAGTATCCTCCTCTGTTCCTACAGCACTGGAATAATTCATGCTGGCTCTTGGATGCCGTTTCCCCTCCTCTCAGACTGATAAGAAAAATGACCCGCCTCTCTCTCTCTAGCACTTAACAAATTCTGCTCCTTGTATATGTGTGTGTTGGTTTTTTTTTTTTTTAATAAAAGAACTCATTGGAGTAATTTATAACTTCATGCGGGAGAATGTGGCTGCCTTTTGCAGATGGCTTTGTGTGCTTGCAATGTGCAACCGAAAAGCAAGGTGTGGAATTTCTCCTTGCCATCGTAATCACTTTCAGATGATTTGAAGTCATGCATGCTCGGTTATTCCTGTCGAGAAAAAAAGAGGATGGGATTAGGTCATGGCTCACTGCGTCCCTCCATCCTCATACCCATGGGAAGGGCTGGGATACTTCTCCTGCTGGAATAACAATTCCAGAGGTGCTAAGTAGTATGAAGGAGGAAATAATTGTGCAAGTGAAGATTTGTGCTGCATTGCCTCCTCCCTGCCCTGTTGCCGGAGCCATTCCCGGAGACTCCTTTTTATGTCAAGTAGCAGAAATTAAGCCTTTTCAGCTGGGAAGAACTCAGTGTTTCCCTGAAGATGCAAGTGGCTTTGCATTCGTTCCAGTGGTATCATATAAAAACAATGCTGAGATAAGAAAAAAATTGCAAACTATAAATATTGATTTACACTCATTATTACTTGGTATTTTTCCCTGTTTCCTAGCTACATGTCGTTGTATTTAACCTCATTTTGGTTGAATCAATTTTTAGTCATATTTTGAAAAAGTAAGGCCATGTTTCATGGAATTTTTCTGTTTTTATGCATTTGGCCAGCTTCCCCTAGATTTTTGAGGTCACTGGTTCTGTATCTTGTTGGAGATCTAGTTCCTTTCCTGTTTCATCAGGCACTAAATTTGGCAATTGCCCTGGTGCTGGTTTGCTATGAAGAATGCCCCTGGCGTCTTGACCTTTGGCAGGGCTCACCATTACATCCCTGATTAAATGCATGGAAAAACAATTCTTCCTCACTTCTGTTCTGACTTGTGTGCCAGGAGCACCATCAGGTCCCATTTAAAGTAAGGACCTTACACAGTGTGAAACACAGAATGTAATTTTGCCACTGCACATGCAGTTTCGAGGTCCCATGCTGCA
This sequence comes from Falco cherrug, assembly GCF_023634085.1. Lineage (NCBI taxonomy): Eukaryota > Metazoa > Chordata > Aves > Falconiformes > Falconidae > Falco > Falco cherrug. The sequence continues at coordinate 38,905,412 of NC_073697.1, forward strand.
GGCAGAAGGTTTTGTCCTGGGCAAAGGGGTGAGTGATGGGAGGAAAACCTAAAGGGAATCCTGTTAGGGCATGTGAACCATCAGTCTGAGCAGGCAGAGGGTAAGGAACAGGGATGCTGGATGCTAAGGGGTGCACACAGAGGTGAAGTTACTGTTTTCCTGCTTCTCTTGCTGTTTTTGCTTTGGCCTTGCATGCAGAGCTCTTCCAGAGCATTCTGCTCCTTGACGCCTCCACAGGGACCTTCAGGGTCCTTCCAGTCATTGCTTTTCAGCAGCTGGTCCGTGGCTCAGCAGGAGCCTTGGGTGCCCCTGCCTGCATCCAGCCTTTCCACCTGGGAGCATTGGGTACTGTGCACCAGATGCTGCCAGAGAAGTCTGAGCCCTGGCCCCAAATTTTGTCCTGTTTGGACTCAGCCTGAGGACACTGAAGGAAGATAGCTTTTACCTGAGAAATATCAGTCCACAGCGTGCTGTGGGAAACTTAACGGGCCCCTGAGCTAAGCTAACCCTGCTCAGGTCACCCTCCATCCCAGGGGGAGAGGACTCTCCCCTGAAAATGAACCCAAGGCATTTCATTGGCTCTTGATATAAAAATAAGTGGGATTTTTTTATTTATTCCTATTCCCCATACAGTGCTGAAAGGTTCCAACCACAGTCTCAGCTTTGCCGTCAGAGTAGCTGGAGAGTAAGAGCAAATTGAAAAGCTGTCTGCGTCCACCTGACACTGCAAAGGGCTGTCTGGGCTTCCCAACAGTAGTGCCCAAAAACGTTGGTTCCCAAAAGCTCAGGCTTTTCAGTGAATGAAGAAGCTGATGTATTGGTCTTGCTTAGAATATCCATCAAGAGATGCTTTACACCCCAGGGAAAGGCTATATAGCTATATATAGGAAATATATATATATAAAAAATTATAACATATATATCTATAACTGAAAGGCTATATTGCAGAATTTTCTGCAAAATACCTTTTAGGACTACTTCACGGATCAGAAACCTTGGAAGATGTGGTGCCTTTGTACTTCCACTGTCCTCTGTCCTCAGGGCACACAGTACATGTGATGGATCATGGGCTGGAATAAAGAACTTCCCATTCTTCCTCTTGGGTCCTCTTCAAAGGCTTTTTCCAAGGAGAGCTTTGGGCAACCAGCAGTTGTTTTGCAGCCAGGGAACTTGCCATGGCTGCCCCGGTGGGAGCTGGGGTCCCTGGAAGGAGCAGGGGGAGACCTGCAGAAGTGGGGAAGATTCTGGAAGTGCTTTGGAATGAAGAGAAGGTTCCTCAGGATCTGTGAGGAGTTGGGAGTGTGGCAGTATGGGAAATTTAGGCACAAGTCCATAAGAAATCTGTTGTCATTAGTGCAACTGTTTACAGAGCAACTTGTTTTAGTCGGTGAGAGGCCATTTCCAACTGGAAGGCCTTTTGGTTTTGGGTGGAAAACTGCATGGCATTGCAAATTTTCATAAAAAAAAAAGTTGTCTAGTTTTATAAAAATGGGAAAAAATGTTTAAAATCTGATATGCTGAGGTTCTTTTATTTTTTTACTTGGGCTCTTCCACCCAGTCTTAGTGTCAAGTTACTTGCTGGTTTGCCTTAGCTTTCTTTGCAGAGTGGTTGTCATTATGGTCTATACAAGCTAGGACTCTGGGAACAGCATTCCCTGGATATTTCCTATATGATTTCCTTAGACGGTCCTTAGATTTAACTTGACATCAGAAGATTCTTTAAGCAACAGTCATAAGTATAATGAGCTCCAGTAGCTGGATGTTAAGTTAGAGGAACCATTCCAGTGGAAATAGGATGCTAATTTTTGAGACGAAGGGTAATTAACTGTTGGAACAATTTGCCAAAGGTTGTGGTAAGTTCTTTGTTGCTTGAGGCGTCCACGTATCGAGATTGAGTGCTACAAGATATGCTCTTGTTCCACCCTATGCTCCTGTCCAGCAGCGCTCATTTATGGTAGGCTGTGGGGCTTTTTGGAAAGGTCCAGTGACTTTGAGGGACTTTTCATCCAATACTGCCATAGCCAAGAAGAACTCTGCCTTCTGCTATGGGAACAGTTGAGTGAGAGTCGTGGGCTGGACACAAAGTCAGAAGAAAAGGTTACAAAAGTCCAGCCTGGGTTTTTGCATCGGTAACATGTAGGGAATACAGCGGTGAAGTTATCTCCCTGAAGCAGTGATTATTGTAAAGGTTTTAGTGGCTACCACCATAGAAAAATGTAACGCTCCTTCCAGCTGGAGTCAGCTCTGCTTTGCAGCACCATGAAAATGTTTACTACCTTTTAAAGCTCTGTTTGTGTTCTGCAAGCCCAACGTTGCTTCCATTGCCATTAATTCTAATTACAGCTCGCTTTCGACACTGATTGATAATCCTGCTTGGCTTTCAACACTTTGTTAATACAAATTCATAGCTGGACAGAAAACTTGCTACCCTCCAGTATGCAACCAGTCAAATCATAAAAAATAGGAGTATTTTGAAGGATAGACTCCAAAAGACAAATGGATGGATAATTAATTCGAAGGTTATATGTCACTGGAGGCTTTTCTAATGACTTCTGGTAAACTGCCCTAACGTTGCTTGCTTGATTTATGGCATTATTAGAAATCCTCAGTTGGCAAACTGCCTTATATTTTGCTACACATTGTAATTTATCAAGATGCCTTTGGTCAGACTTTTGTTGTGTGCTTTCTGCCCCCCATTCCTCCAAAGACCTTGCTGGTAACCAGCACTATACTTTGTTTCCAGTTGCGTTTTTAAAGTGACAGAGTGATAGAACATCCTGTACCTATTAAATTCAATATGCTTGGGAGGGACTTCCAGACTGGCTAGTATGTGGTTACGGGGGTTTGAATCAAAGCTACTTTAAAAATAGCTCATTCCAAATGACCTAAGTATGCATCTTTGCCTGTATTTTCTTTGTGGTCTTGATAAGCAGCATTTACTCAGCTTATTCTTTTTCACAGTGCTGTCATCTTCTTTCAAGGAAGCAATTGCACGTATAATAGGCTAAAATAAGGTGACACCTCATTTTTCGTGGCAGCCCTGCACTTCACTGTGCAATAGCAGGGACAGTCGAGATCCCAGAAAACAGGCACAGGAAGGTCTTGCCTGGGATGTCTGCTCTTAGAAGCGAAAACCACACCAAATGCTGATGCTGAAACAGATGGCTGAGGCATTAAGGGATGCAGACAAGGCAGAAGAAAACAAATCAGCAATAGGTTTGCTTTTCTTGATTGCCTTTGGCAGATTCTTTGGAGATAGTCCATGGGCCTGCAGGCTAGGTTTGTACTAACAGACTGCATCAGGACGGGGCAAGGCTCGAGAGCCATCCTCTTGCTGTTCAGGCCAGCTGATTGTTGGTGTGATCCTGGGTGCAGGTGTTGGCCTGTGGAAAGCAGGACACTGCAGAAGACATCATGGCATGGCTTGGTGGATGCTCGGGGACTGGGGCCAGGGTCTGTTTCCAAAGGGTCTAACCCAACAGGCAGAGTGGGTGAGGTCACCAGTTTTGGGGGGGCTGTGGGGAGAAGGAGTGGTAAGGATGCCAGGTCAGGGCTTGGGTAGTGTCTACAGCCTCAGGGGCTGTAGGGGAGCAGCACAAAGAGAGGGCAGGGGTGAAGGGGCACCGGGAGCCAGGGGACAGGGGGAGGCTGCAGCGACTCAGCAAAGAGCTGGATGAGCAAGAGCAGGAAGCAAGAAAAGCAGGTGGGCAGTGGGATAGTGCTGGTGGGGAGATGCCGAATTTCTTACAAGGGTACAAAGAGGTGGAAATCTGTCTTACAAATGCGTGGAAGGAGCAATCAAAGTCCAGGAGTGACTGTTGGTGCTTGTGACCAGTAGCCTCTACTCAAAGAAGGCAAGACCTGTTTTCTTACGCATCTGGGTTTTTCTACCATCCTTGCTAGTGGGAATGTGCTTTTTGCTTGGATGTCTCTGTGGGCTGGGAGCTTGGCCATCATGCCTGCCCTGAGTGAAGCTCCATCTGCAGTTCTCTGACGTACCCAAGAAACTGCTTTAACTTCCACACGCTGCCCTGCCGTACCCGCTTCAAATCAGCTTTTCTTTCCCTTGTTTTTCCATCCCTCTAGAACTATGCTGCTATGAAACTGGTGAAACCTTTCAACTGAAGCTGTGCTGGAAAACTCCTGAAAGGTCCAGAGAATCTTGCAAAGAAGCTGCAGCTCTGCAGTGGATCACATCAGCAGGTGGAGATGGGGAAGGAACAGCCTCGCTCAGGCCCTAGGCTGCTGCCAAAATGAAGATACAGCTTACCCTGATGCAGTATGCAAATCCCACCTACAGCACTTCACCTCGGAAGCAGCACATAAACAATACCCACTCTGAAGTACTCTGAAGTATTTCTTATTTTACTTCCTTGTCTGTCCTCTTTATTTTTTAATTTTTTTTAAGCTGCTCTGATTGTAAAGCTTAAATACCAGTGCAAAACTGCAGGGGGTGGAGAAAAGGACCTTTTCACATGTAGTCTGTGAGCATTCAGGCATGTGGCAGACCTTAAGGGAGGAGTTGCAGGCTGCTGGCGTAAGCAGCAAAGTGCCAGCCAAAATCTGATTCTGAGCACACTTTTCTTTGCGCTCCGAACAAGCCTCCGTTTTCCTTTGCTGTGCAATGTGTCTTATCTGGTTTATACACATATAAAGTTTACCAAAGATGAAATGTGCTGCACGGCCTGAAGCCCTATGCTGGTAAGTTGCCTTTCCAGAAAAAACGCAAGCTACAGGACCCAGGGAAAAGGCTGAGACACAAAACCTGGGCAGGAGTTGGTGGCAATTGCTTAAATCAAAACACCCATTGAATTTTGTGCTCATGAAGGACCGCATGGTCTGGCTCATGTGCTTTGGAGCTTGTTTTCCCTCTGAGCTGCTCTTTCACCTCTACAGTCCCACATGCCTTCCTTCAAAACCAGTGCAGAAAGCAGAGTTGGGCTGAGCCCTACTCTGAGCAATCCCAGGAGCAAAGCAGCACGTGTGGACTTTGCTTTTCTCCTCTCCTGCTCTATGCAACCCCTGCAGCTGCAGTTCGGTAAATGTATTAGTCTTTTTTGTTTCTTCTTTTTTTTTTTTTTTTTTCCCCTTTTTTTACCTCCAAACATGCTTAAGCAAAAACAAGTACAAACCAGAACGTGATGTGAGCCACGAAGCTTGCTGCTGCTGGGTGCCAGCAAGGCAGATAACCTGCACCTTTGGAAGCAGGCTGGTTTGCTTTCTGCTTTGCAAACCAATTATGATAAGACGATTCCTGCAGGTCTTGCTCAGCCTCCCGCAGAGCAAATGGCAGCTGTGACAGACTGGGATGGCACTTTTGGGACATTTCTGCTGGTTTCTATTCCCTCCTTCTGTCTGCCTGTTGCTGCTGCTGCTGCTGCAATCAGATGGAGCGATATGGTCTAAGGGGATTTCTAGTGCTTTGTAGTTCTGGCTTATGTCATGAGAGGATGCTAATCAAAGCAGCATTAGCTTCGAATTTTCATCCTGCATCTACTCATCCTGCAAGGAACCATCTCCCAGAACAGGGGCATCAACCATGAAAGCAAATGTCCCTTTGAGAGAGGCAGTGGTCCTGCTGCTCTGGCACCCCGTGGCTTTTGTTACAGTCCCTTTGACGATAAACTGATCCTTCCCCACTGCCCTTCAGCAGGATGAGAGATGTCTTCCTTGGTTTCATTTGTCCCCTGGAGCTGTTGCTACTCAGCATGACATGTGAGAGCAAGTAGCAGTGAAAAGCGATCCTGGGGGATCAGAGTTCCTCAGGACAAACTGTGCTAATGTAAGCTCCTGGCCTGCTCCAGCAAGGCACTTAAGCCTGCACTTAGCAGAAGGCATGGAAAAAAAGCACACGCCTAGTTGCTTTGCTGGATTGGGATGTAATGTGTTGAGCATGAAATCCCTTATTGTTCAGTACTGTAGCAGCACCCAGATTGCACAGGGCAGCTCACTGCTGCGTATGAAGACAGTGTGTTTGACATGGAGAACATGCAGCTATAAAAACCTGTCCTTGCTGCTGAGGTTTGGCTGATCCAGCCTCCCTTTCCCAAAAGCTTGAGTGATGAAGTCTGCTTTGGGCTCGCGCACCCCAGGGTGGGTGTTTCATTTTACCGGCACAGTTAAATGCTTCATTTATGCATTTGTTCAGTTTTTCCCTAGAAGCCTCCCAACCTTATTTGCACCTACACCCCCATTTATTTGCCACTATTAAACTACCAAGTCTTGGTCAAATTTTCCATAATGCTTTCTCCTTGGGGATCTGATGAGAGGAGGACAAAAGTTGCTTGTGTTTGCACCTTAATGAGTTTTGGGTTCTATATTTTATGAAAATATTGGTGTGGTTAGTCCTTGCACCTCTTCCACCACAATCGGGCTCTGCTGGGGGGTGTCTGGGTATCTCACTGAGTGTTGACCTGCCTTTCTCTCCTGTCCACAGCAGGAAATCAGCCCCATTACTTTACTTCCTTGCTTTGGTTTGCAGAGATTGTGGAATTTCCCATCTTGGCATTATTGCTCTATCTATTATCTATTGACCCCTATCTATTTCAGAAACAAAATCTTGGTGCCAAGGGCCCCAGAAGGGATGACTGACCCATGCTTTGGATGCAAAACACTGCTGATATCTGGGTGCTCATCACCCATCCTATCACAACAATCGGTGTTTATCCCAGCAGAGGCAAGCAACCCTACCAAAACACATTTGTGTGTTACCTCTCCAGAGCATCTCCCAGTGAGAAATCTTATTTTATTCCCCAGCACTTACCAACAGCTCTTCCCTGACAAACCAGGACAGGTCATTAGTGATGGTAGAGCAGGATCCAGGGCATTCAATTGCCTAGGGATAAGGAAAGGGTTACATCCCTGCATGCAATCTCCCAGTGCTCCCAGTCCAGGCTGCAGGGCCAATTTTCATGTCAGAGAGACTCCGTGGGACTGTGGTGGGTAAAAGCAGGTCTGAGTTCTGAAAACATCAACTCAATCCCATTTGCATTGCTGCCCTGTGTAGCTTGGTTGTGTCTCTCCACCAAAGCCAGCCAGGAGGTAAGACTTCTGTAAAGTATTCCCTGTGGCTCCCTGCTATTCAGGGGTTTGAAATAGCCGGAAGACATATGTATCACCTGTCTATGCCTTATATACAATAACGAAAAATGCACTGTGGTTACAAATGAAATGCTCTGAAACCTCCTTCTTCCTGGTGCATTTTATTGTGTTGATAGAATTACGGCACCTTCCCTCTTTGGTGTGGGAATGCAGAAATACAGCTGGAAGGAACAAGAACGGGGAAATGGTGATTGCTGTGCTCCTCTTTTCTCACCCCTCTGCTGTTGCAAGGGAGCAGAAAGAGGAGGAGAGAATGGAAAGCGTGGAGGAGGGAGGACAGATGTGTGACTGGGGTTGCAGTGCTTGTAGGTAATGCAGCTGCTCGTACCTCTCCCAGCTGCATTTTCCCTGGAGACTCTGCACTGCAGAATAGCGAATTGAGCCTGCTGTGGTATGTACATGTTCCTTGGTGCTCTTGTGAGTGGTCCCCTGATCCAGGACACCATGCAGGATTTATGTGGGAGTCACACACCTTGTCCCATGAGCTGGGAGACCTTGCACACTGGCTCACAAGGCTAATTTGTCATCTGGAACATCCCATATGCCAGGAGGAGGAGGAGGAAGCACACGCATGTGAGTGGGGTGGATGAAGGAGCCGTGGGAAGCTCCTGGCTTTGGGCAGCCACCCTCCAGCATTTTCCTGGTGAGTCACTCGCAAAGAGGTTGATGCCCACTTCATTTATAAACCTGAACACCCAAGATACGCCCATGGAAAGCCAGGAGTGGCTGGAGAGAGGTGGATGGCTGGGGAATGGGAGAGGGCAAAAGAATCCCACAGATTTCACTCTCCTGCTGCAACAGGGAAGGCAGAAGGAGTTCACCCCATCCGGCTGCTCCGTGCATGTATGCACATCTCTGTGCAGATGCTGATCAGGAGGGCCTGAGCTGCTGGAATGTGAATCATAGGCTTATTTAGGTTGGAAAAGACCTTTGAGATCAAGTCCAACCGTAAACGCAGCACTGCCAAGGCCGCCACTAAACCATGTCCCTTAGCGTCACAGCTACATGTCTTTTAAATAGCTCCAGGGATGGTGATTCCACCATGTCCCTGGGCAGCCTGTGCCAATGCTTGAAAGTTATCCAGATCCTTTTCAGAACCCAGTCCCTCTGGCTCTTGCCTCAATGAAGCCCCTTCACCTGCTTGTCTCTGTTCCTCTTGCATTTCATTCAAAGAGCCACCGAGTCCCTTTGGGTCTGGGTCTCTTTCTTCCCTAGAGGGAAGGACTCATCTGGCCAACACAGCCATCATCCAGAGTGACCCGAGGATTCATTCTCTGACACCTTTTTGGAGCTGTTCAGCACCAACAGGCTGTGTCAAGGAGATGCTCCAGGTATGCAGAGAGGTTTGCTGGTGAGATTGGGGCTGTTTGAGCCTGAACCCCCAAATGAGGTTCCATTGCTCTGGCAAGGTGTAGATGGGCACTGCCTGCTTTGGCACCGGAGACCCTCTCCACTGCATCATGTTTTGGGATGGTTCCTGGGATCTAGGATGAGAAGACCCCTATGTCCTAGGCTTAATCTGAGGAAGATGTAGGGGGCTGAGCAGGTACCCTGAGCTGGCATTGTCCAAACCCAGTTTTTCTAACCCCATCACAACCTCTCCTACCCCACACATGGGAGGGAAGCCCCAAAGGGCACCAGCCGTGACACAATGCTGACAGCATGAGAGAGATCATCCTTGCTGAGGAGGAGTGGGCAGCAGGAGACAAGGGGACAGGTCTTGCCTGCATGCCTGCGCCTGCCCATGCATGGGTGTGTGCAAAACTTACTTGCAAAATGTTATGCTCCTTGAACACTTTCGTGATGGTTGTTTTTCTATTATTTCCTCAGCCTCCAACTTGATGTTGTGTGTAATTTAAGGCTGGAGTTATGAAGTGTGTGAGCTCCTTCGGGGACGCCCTGACAAGACCCCGTTGTGTTTCACGCTGCCTGGGCTCAGCCCCACGAGCCTGAGGGCAGTGAGACAAGGAGCTGGAAAGCTGCCACCCCGCACAGGGGCTGAACTCCCTTAACCTCCAGCAGACTCACTGGCACATTCAAAAACAAAAAAAAACCAACCACCCAAAGAACCTGGCAAAAGAGCTGAACGGTTTTTTTTCTTCAATAATAAATATTTTGTATTCATTGCCTGGTCTTGTTTGCTCAGAAGAGAGAGGTTTTCACCCAGAAGGGTGTCTTGCAATGAAGGGCTTTGAGGGGCGGGAGGTGGTGCAGGGCAAGGGGGATGAGGGATGGGAACCAGGTCAAGGCGCTGCCATAAAAATGCTTTGCAAAGCCGCTTGCAGTTGTGTTTGTTGGTTTAACTCCTGCAGGCGGGGCTTGCGGTCAGTTTTGCTGGTTACCTGCTGACAGGATGGGAACACGCCTGGTGCACAGAGGCCAGAAGGGTTGACCTAATGGGAAGATCTGTAGAGAAGACCATTGTGGCCTCCTGGTCCCAAAGTCCATTAATTTTCAGGTAGGAAGGTGGAGATAGCCCTGGTCCTGAGTGACACAACTTATTTCAGTCTTAACTTGAAGTCTAACTCCTTAAAACACTCCGAGGCACAGAACAGTGTTTTCTGGTCCTGGAATGTCCTCCCTGCTAGAGGGAAGCATAGAGAGGGTTATGATGAGTATAAAGGCTGCTCCGTTGGCTCTGGATCTCCTGCACTGATAGCCTGAGCTTTCTATCAGCCTCCAACATGGACAGCACTGTGCCATCGCTGCCGGGAGAGCCGCCAGCCTTGTCTGTGTTGCTGCAGTCTGTTTTCATTCCAGACAAGCCAAACACCATGCGCTTGGGGGATGATTTGTGGTGATCTCTGCATCGCGCCTTCTGGGCTCTGCTCCGCACTGAGTGAGGATGGAGGCACCCAGGCAATGGGGCGTGAAACTGCTGTGCCTTTGTCTCTGCCCTGCATCAGCTTCCAGAAGGAAAATGAGCTTTTTAAATTTTTTTTTGGCCCCTTCTGCTTTTCCCATTCACATCCCAGCCTTCTCAAATAACCAATGCTTTAAACACGCTTTGCAGCAGAGCAGACTCAGTGCCACGAAGCTTTCTTTTGCCTTTGAGTGCAACTTGGTCTCTGTTTTGGCCTTTGGGCTGACTCCAAGGAGACTCCCAGGCTGCTCAGCTCCCTGGCACCTGGCTGCTATGTCCCTGCCTTGGAGCCCTGTCAGGGTTCCTCGTCCATCAGGAAGAACACCATCTAGTTGTACTGACTACCAGGTGTGTCGAACAGGGTCCCCTGGTACCGCGTGGTGGATGTCCCAGCTTTTCCTCCTGCAGCTCCTGGGATGACAGCAGCCTGCTGGTCTCCCATGCTGCTGGTGAAGTCCAGGGTTTGCTCAGTGCTGCAGAGCTGTGAAACCAGCACGGGGGTGGGAGCAGGCATCTCTTACTCTGTAGATGGCTTAACTCTGCCATGGGCTAAAGTTTAAGGTGTGAGAGACTGTTTCTACTGAAGCCTTTGGGTCCTGTACAAGTCCCTGGTAGGGTGAGGAGGCAGAAGTGCACCTTAACCAGGATTTCTGATGGAAAGCTCCAGATCAGCACCACTTGAGGTGATATTATTGGGCACTTAAAATTAATTTTTACAGTTATTGATGCTGTGATAACAATGCAAACAGTAACGCTGAAGATGCTGGTGTTACCAGGGGCTCATTCAGGCACCTGTGATGCTGGGAGCTGTAAACACTGCAGAAAAATGGTCACTGTCTCCATGAAATTAAAATAATCTGTTTCTCTCAGGCAACACTGTGAATGGGGATTACAGTAAGCCTGTGTCACAACCATGGCTATTTTTCTCCACAGAGGTGTAAGGTTTTATGGGTTATATATCTTCCCGCTGCTCCCAGTGGCACCTCACACAGGTACAACCGTGCTGCCAGCTCTACCTTTGCACCATCCCTGGGGGATGTCCAGCAACCAGCTGTGCCTGTGCCCTCAAGATCTTGTTTCTGTTCGTCCATCCTGGCTGCAGCTACCTGCCATCCCAGGCAAAGTCAGCGTCTCACAGCTCTGATGCTGCCTGGATTCAAAGCTTGACTGCAGAGGAACTCAAGTTGAGATGCTACAGAGAAGGTTGCAGCAGTTTTGCAATGCAGATAGAGCCAGTCGTAATCTCTTTCAATGCTGAATTACTTGCTTGAGATGAATTCAAGGTAATACTGAGGTTGGTAACTGTCACCAGCACTGAGAAAAGCCACCAAGGCTCAGTGCTCTCCTCTGTGCTCTGCCCCGTGACTGCCTCCTCGATTCCCAGGTCTGCGGGGGGCTGTTCCTCATGCACTATACTCTCAGCAACCAGCCTGTTGCACTGTGAGTATGCAGGCGCTGGCCCTGCTTTCCCTGAGTGTCTGCTCAGTCTGCCATTGCATGCATCCATACCTGTGTGCTGGATGCCTGGCTTTAGTTTCAGGCCATATGCTCGATCATCCAGACTGTGAGGTTATAAAATAATCCCAGTAATGGGTGCCTGTGGCTGCTGCTGCTTTGCTGAGCCAGGATTGAATGACTGTCACACTGCCTGAACCTTGTCTTTTGCCCAGGGCAGTGGGCACAGACAGACCGTCTGCTCCCTTGGCCTCCATGGAAGGGGGATCAGCATTGGGAGTGGGGACCATATTCCCTCCTTGCAGCATTTGCAGTGTTCAGCTGGTGCAGGATCAAGACGTCAAAGTGTCTTGTCCCACTTCACAGTCCTGGAGGACTTATTTTGTGTTCAGTCCTTAGGAGCTGATGGGATGCAGCTGAGATGTTTATTTGTGGTCGAGTGAATCCCATCAAGTCTGGAGAACATGGACTGAAAATATCTTTTCCCCTCAGACTGTGACTCAAAGACACTATGACCGAGACACAACAAAGGAAGAAAGCAAACACGACTGTGGTCTAGGTTGGCATGCTTGCACCCTCGTGTGAACTTGTAGCCACATGACAAAGCAGAATCTTGGAACAGGACCCCAAGGGGAGCTGAGCATTTCTGTGCAGAGCAAGGACTTTCCCCATTAGGCTGATTGCAAAACATGCTATACAAGAGGATCAGTGCTGCAGGGTTTAACACGCCCTTTGTCAGTTCTCTGCCCTCCTTCTGGATCAGAGGTGGATGAGAGCAAATGGTTCCTCAGGCCTGGAGGGTGCTGCCCACATGCCATGTCACAAAAAAATTGCAAACAAGACATGGACATCAATGAGTGAAGGTCCCACACTTTGAACTGAATCAATACCACAACAAGGAGAGGTGCCTTGTGCTCTCTTTCCATCATGCCCACAAGGTCTGAAGGCACAGAAAGGTCTCAGCCCCATCTGTCCCACTGTGGTGGTCACAGCGTCTCCTCCCCTTGTCTTCAGCAATGCCTGCCCACTGAGTTTCGAGAATCATGTGTTTCCTGTCCACGCTGTGGGCTACAGCTATAGTACAAAGAATCCATGGTGTTCCTGGAGTAGGATCAACCAGGCTTGTTCTCATCAAAACCACGTCCACCCAGTCCACGGGGAAGAGACTGAAGCTCTCTGTGTTTCGGCTCCCCACTGTGAAGTGCTGAGGTTTTCAGGCTCAGGCAATGTTTTAGCAACGACGTAAACATGGTGAGTGTGGACAGAGGGTGATCCTGGTCTGAGGGATGAGCTGGGATCTGTACTAGGCTATGGCAGTAGAGACACCTTCAAATCCTGGGTCCAGGTGGTTGATGACATTGGAACCATTCCTCTAAGCTGTGTGTGGCCAGGCTTTACCTTCCCTTTTCTTTCCCCCTCTCTTTGGTCTTTTACCCCTCTCTCCTCCATCCTCTCCTCCTTTTTCACTTGTGGTTTGCCGTTGATTTGTGTCCAGACCTCCTCAAAGACTGCCATCCCAGGAGGAGTGGAGAATTACACTCTCACAAATTAGGAAAGCCAGCCTCTCTCTCCCTCTTCGTCCTTCTTCTCAGAACATGTGTGAAAGAAATTCACCTGTTCTACCTCCTAATGATGAGACCTTTTTGTGGTTTTCTCTGGAAACAGCATAATCCCATGTTTATGAAAAGCACAAAGCCAGGGCACTTAAACTGGATTGAGTGTGTGGGGCCAGCTCGGCAGCGGGTGGAAGCGGCAGCAGCCTCTCTATCCCCTTATTTTTTCTCCTTTGGAGCAGACTTAAGCTTGTACTTCTGTCTGAAGCAAATAAAGACAAATAGGATTTGGTGTATATGGAAAAGGGGAAAAAAAACCTGAGCAAGCAAGAGATTTATGGTTGCTGTTTGCCAATGAAAACACAGTGGGAAGAGTCATCTGCTTGCAATGTAGATGGCTGTAGGCTGGAAAACAAAGCCTGGATTGATTGTCTTCCTCTGTAGTCAACAGAGAACAATTGGCACCTGTCGGGATGAGTCACTGCAGCTGAAGACAATGTCTCAGAGTGGTGGGCTGCATCCGTCTGGGGACTTGGAGCTGCCCAGTGACTCTAGAGGGACAGGAAGGTCATCGGTGTGGCTTCACAGTCTACCTCTTCAATGCTGGAAGTTTGTCAAGATGCCACCTAGCTCAGGTCTGGTGGAGCTCCCCTCACTGTTGCCCATCCCGTCTTTGTTACCCTAGGGACTGTGAGCAATCTGCAGTCAGGCCCCTCAAAATCATTACTTTTTTAGAAATTATGCAATCTGAAGAAAAGAAAATAGAAAGAATAACATAAAGGCTGCCTTCCCCCCCTCCTCGCCCCCCCCCCCAGCTGTTTGAGTAATCAGGGATTTGAAATTCCAAGATTTTCTTTACAAGAAAAAAACCTAAAAATACCCCTGTTTTCATATGAGAACTGCCATTCTGACATTTCCTTCAACTCCAGCACTGTCTCTTTTAAGAAATACCAGAAAACACAAAACTTATGGGCAATGGAGACAGCTGGCATCATCTTCCTCATGGCTTGAACACAGGAAACCACACAAGTAATGTTGGAGACCTTTACTAAATCTCAAATGGTTCATAAAGAATGAATTCTTGAAAGGATAATCTCCTCCTTTCTACCTCCCCCACCCATCTCAACCGGGCAATGGGAGTAATTAGCACAAACGGAGGGCTTGCCCCACACATAGTCCATTCTGGGCTACTTCAGCCTTCCTGCAGAACTGGAGAGGAGGAAGTTGGCCAAGGACCTGGACCAAAGGCAGGGAAGCGATATGAGGTACCTGAGAGAATGGAAACTCCTTGTAGGAAGAGATCAGAAGACAGGCTTGTTTAGCCCAGCAAGAAGCAGACTCAGAGGACTCTGTCTGACAGCCACAAGACAGACTGGTGTAAATCTCAGCCAAGCAGAGGAGCTAAAAGAAAATGTTAGCATAAGAGATAAAATAGAGAGAAAATGGCTGTGGATACATTCAGACTTTTATTGCAGTGAGAGCATCAGTTGAGGTCGTACTGGGTCTTGACCTTCCCTCAAGGTTGGACCCTCATCCATGATGCTTCATCTCCTCATGCCTCAGGCTTTCCACCACAAAGGGTTTGCTGCCTGAGGCTCAGCTGTGATCTGTAAAGCCCACAGCTCCTGCTGGGTTCACCTGGTGTAACAAGATCTGCTTTTAAGCTGCTCAACAGCTCCAGCTGTCAGTTTTCTTTTCCGTGTCCCCAGGATGCTCATTACTGTCTCCAAAGGAAAGATATTCTGCTAAACATGGACACGCTCACCATAAATCTAGTTCCAAGCATACAACAAGATTGGATAAAAGCAGTTTTAACTATGGTGCTCACCTCCTTCTAGCAAACCAGGACCTATTGGACACTTCCAGTCTGAAAACCACTACCACATAGATGGCTCAGGTGGCTGTGACTGGTGGCACTGGGACCAGCTCCACTGTCTGTGTTTCACCCAAACTGAAAGGCCATGAAGGACTGGTTGTGAAGTGTTAGCTTTATCTGTCACAAGTGAAGTTCGTGAAGAGCTAAATGTTGAATTTGGACAGTTCACAACCTCACTGGTGAGGGCAGTTGTCCATTCTATCCTTGCCTTCACCATGGCATTGGGAAGATTCCCCTTTGATGATCTCTGGGCTCTTCTGAGTCCTGCTCTGTGGACCCAAGCGAAGCCACAGGTATCACACTGGGCTGTGCAGAAATTACAAGCCCTCAGGTCCAAGTCCTTTCCAGTCTCACCCTGCCAAGGAGAAGCAGAGACTAGAGAGGGTCTGTAGAAGGAAATCCATTACTGGTATGCTGGTGGGTGTGAGACATGCCAGCTGCCTAATTCGGTGAGGTCTGCTTGCTATTAAAGTGCAGGAGATCAGCTGAAGCACTGGAGGCCATTAAGTGCTACTTTTCAGTAACAGGCTTTTGAAACTGGCTGTTTATTATGATATATGGTGAGCTGTGCAGTGAACGCTGCAGAATAAAAAAAAGCCAAAAAAAAAGCCTTCTAGTTGGTTGCAGGATGGAAAACCATCAGACTATCAAACACGTCTTCCCTTCTCCTACATCCCAGTCATGGAAAGCCCCTTAACAGATATATCAGCTTCTTCATCACCTCGACATAATGGAGTATCCAGACTCCACAGTTGAAATGTCAATAATTTGTGGAGGGTGAAATGTGTTTTTTAGCTTACCTGGAACAGATTGCCTGGAGCACGGCTGACAGTAGGCATATGAATCCATCCTGCCACCTATAAGGCTTCAAAACAGGGCTCAAAGGGATGAAACAAACCAAAATGGTTGGAAACCTTTCAGTTCCTAAAGGGGAATATTTGCTGTGGTGCCAAGGATGGGGCTGGATGCTGGGACTCTGGGTTGCAGCAGGTCCCTTTCTTCTGCTTTTCCAACACGGGCAGATGGATCATCTTTAAATCAAGCAGATTTTTTAATCCCAGAAGCCAGCTCTGCTGGAAGGAACAAGCTGTCATGAAACAAGGAGCACACTCAGGCAGACCGAGAGAGCAGAAGCAAACACGGGGACAGGTGAAAAAGCCCACGCTTTCCCTGAAAATGTGTGAAGAAAAAAAACCACCACTGAAAAATGCTCATTTCACTCAGAAGTTCTCATAGGAATTTGGGAGGCTCCTGATAGCAAAAACAAGCTGTTCTGGTTTAAAACAGAATAAGGAAAGGTCACATCTGCTGATTTTACATCACCCTTATTTTCTCTCCTTGTCTTCTGTGGTAGAAACAACAAAACTCAAAATGAAAACATGCAACCAAATAAGAACTGTCTGCAGCTATTCTTATTTTAGCCAAATCAATCATGCTATTGACTTCTTCTTCTTCTTCTTCTTCTTCTTTTCTTCTTCTTCTTCTTCTTCTTCTTTTCTTTTTCTTTTCTTCTTTTCTTCTTCTTTTTTTTCTTCTTCTTTCTTCTTCTTCTTCCTATTACTATTACTATTACCATTACTATTACTATTGCTATTGCTGTTACTATTACTATTACTACCGCTGCTGCAACTAATAATCTTCCTTCATGTATTTTTCCATCTGAAGAGTAAGGATAAAGCAGTTCAGACCAAATATCTATCTGGCCCAGGTAGTTGCTGCTTCTTGTATGGCACTTGATAGGCCTTTCTAACTACAGCTGAGATTTTTGTTTTTGCTTGGTGAAACAAAGAGTATGAACTTTAAACCTCACTGCAGATTGGCCAAATTTTAAACTCAGTGTTTTTCTCAGTGAAGTGATTAAAGGAATGAAAAAAAACCCTTGCAAATACCTCTGCCCTGCACTTCAGATTGACTGAAAAAAAATAATTAAAAAAACCCCATTTAATGAAAACATAGCTAAACTTTAAACTTGATTAAACTTAACTTATTTAAACAATTATAAACTTTAAAAGGAATAGATTCCAAATGCTGAAGTTAAAAGCAGAACTTAAAAAAACTGCTCACAGGCAAATTCTGAAACAAAAGGAAATATTTGAAGGTTTCAATTTTTGTTAAAATATTTTTACTTTCTCTGCTCCCTTCCCATTTGCCAAAGCTGTGACTGACTGCATTTTTTAGGATAACATCTGAGGGACCCAACAACGATGGAATGATGCTACAGTACTTTGGTGGCAAGGGGAAGCCTGCAGAGGTAAGCTATATAGTGATTTTACTGCGTGGATGTGTAAATGTGGAGGAAGAGCTCAGCCTCTGGATATCAGAGCCAGATGGACCTGGGGGAAGGAGATGCCAGGAGAGGGAGAGGGGAAAACCTGGAAAGACCCTGAGGATGGGTTGTAAAGAGACAGAAAGTAGGTGGTGGCCATCTCAACACCCCGTCTCCCCAGAGAGGTTGGGCTGGAAGGAGTCCCAGATGCTGCAGTGGGAGGGTGAAATAGTCTTGAGAATTGTCCAGACCCTGCCATTGCCTGCTTTAGCCTGGGGTGAGGTTTAATTCTGAGCCATGACAATGCTATGGCAAGGGAAAGCTGGCCTGGAAAGTGCCTTGGGTGTAAGGCAGAGGATGGTGTCAGGGCTGATGTCTGAGGAGTTCTCTCTGTCAAATGGTCATTAAAAGTCATCAAAAAGTCATTAAAAGAGGTTTAGATGACTTCTGAAGCTTGCCAAAATCTGGATTAATTGGATTTTTGCTGCCATTTGACCAGTTTGTGTTCCTCTGCTGGCACCCACGCTGGTTGCTTGCCCCATCCCATGCAAACACAATGTGGAAAGGCTCAGCAAGATGGAAAAAAATAGATGTTGTGGCTGTAGTGCTGTCACTGCGATAAGGGATAGGTCACTGAACTGCTTGAGCGAGCAGGAAAATACCTGAAAGCCAGAGCCAGGGTAAGAAATGGCAGTGGTGGGACACAAAAGGTTGTTTCAGTGGCTGCTTTCAACCCACCATCTGCTCTTCAGCTCCAGGACAGGGTGTCCTTCTGTTCCTGTCCCATGAGTGTGGTGGAGCAGGAGGACATGGGCTCACTGTGAACTTCTTGCAAGTCTCGCTTGCTTCTTACCTTCCTACCAAAACCACCCAGTGATCTCAGTGCCAAGGGAAAAGTCAGGTCTGTGTTGGCAGCAAGAGCGAGAACAGGGTGAAGGAGGGGATGAGGATGGACAGGGAAAGGGGAGGTTTATTGCCGACAGAGTTAAACAGTTGAGACCTTTCCTCTACCTCCTTGCCAGACCATTCCAACACAGTAAATCACCCAAACCTTGATGGGAAGAGAGTTGCCAACTTGGATAAAAGACTAATTGCCATGATAGGAGTCCAGTTGTTCCGACTGGGGATTTGGGGTAATGGAAGTTGGGTCTGGGTTTACATAAATGTTATGCCAAGTTAATGCATGAATGAAGATCTGCCTGTGTGCCTTTATGAGGTCTGTGATCCTGCTGATGGGCTGCCAACACCACCGGCGCTCGGACCTCCAAAAGGAGGGCTGGGGGGCCCCTGAACCATGGTGTGTTTTACAGTAACAATAAAACCCCTTAATGAAGAAAAGAAAATGTATACTCTGCTTTGATTGATGTGAAAGCCATGTACACACATCTTGACGGCTCCTAGAAGAGGACCAACAGGGAGGGAAACCACTGTGGGGCTGGCAGAGCAAAGCATTTTGTTCCTTGGTAGCAAACAGCTACTGTTAAGAGGAGCAAAATATTTGCTGGAGGAAGATAAAAAGAGGCAGATACCACCCAAGACAGACCCTGCTGTGGCAGACTGTGGCTGCAGCCCTGGCAAGACCTTGTGGCGCTTCCCACTGGGTCAAGAGGGAGTGGGAGGTGGCCTGTGCCTCTTTCGATGTCTGGACTTTGCTTGGGAGCAGGAGATGTGCCATCTGAGATGCAGAAACAACAGGAGACAGCAGAAGGAGGAGGGAGAGGAGAACCCATCTGGGATGCTCACTTGGGGCAGGAACACAGCCTGGCACAGCACTCCCATCCCCAGTCTGAAATGGTTTGAGATGTGGGACGTCTGGTTCTCATTAGCTGCTCCGTGGTCTAATAAGAACAGATCTATTTCTGTGTGTTTTCATTTCCAACAAAAGTATTTTTTCTTCTTTTCTCCCTTTCCCTTTCCCTTTCCCTTTCCCTTCCCCTTCCCCTTCCCCTTCCCTTTCCCCTTCCCCTTTTCCCTTCCCCTCTTTTTAAAGCAACTGATTTCCAGAAAAACCCTCTCACAATATCTGTAGCCCACAGAGACCAGCTCTGGGTCGGTTTGAGGGAACCAGGACAGGGGGTCATCGTTAGATGATGACCATCATCAGATGATGACATTGTCAACCATCACCAGACTCAAGGAGGTGATGGGCAGAAGGCCAGGCTCTGCAGAGCAAAGTGAAAAGCACCCACCCTCTTGGGAGTGATGTTTCAAGCCCCAGCTCCTGGAGCTGTGCGATTGTACAAGAACCACAGCTTTGGTGATGTGCTGAAGACATTTCTGCTGTTTCTCCACCTTTCTTGACACTGCAGCACCACTGGTTTTTCACGGGTCGCTTCTTCCTTGGTGCTCGTCTGCATCCCTTCATCCAGGGGATGGAGCAAACATGTCACCGTGCCAGGCAGGGTAACCCCAGGATCCTCACCAGCCTTCGCAGGCCACTTGCTTTGTTTTGCACATTTATCATTGTCCCCTCTTTGGCAGAGAGGTGCTCTGGAGGAGGCAGACAGTTGTCCCCACTGCTGAATCCCCTGTGCCTGTGGAGTTTTACCATCTGGGTAGGTGTTTTGCCCGTCAAGTCTAAGCTAAAACATTTCATACCATGAGTGATCATGACAGCTTGACTGTTGTGGTATTATGCCAGGGCTTTCTGTTACCTTGTGTTCTGCTGAAATCCAGCTCAGCAGCCTCTAAGCTGCTCCTTGCCAGCAACTGACAAGGTCTGTCTGACCGGGAGACAGCTCACCCTGCCTGGACCCCCACTTTTAAATACTTCCCAAAGCTAGTTGGACTTGACCCCAAACATACCAGCACGTTACCACTTGTGGCAGGGACATAATCCATCACTACAGTTGATAAAGCATCCTTGCTGGCTTGACCGTGCTGGAAAAGGACTTCACTGGCATGATCAAGCCATCCCCCTGCTCCTGTATGTGGTAGCCCATGGGGTACCCCCTCCCCAGTGGGCTGGGCTGTAGTGCTTAGTGAGCCCAAGCACAAGTGGCAGAGGGACTCCCACTGTTTTCCCACTGGAAGCACACTGGGAACACATGGATATACTCAGTGGAGGGGTAAAAGAATAGATGGCAGCTTGCAGAAGAGCCTCCTCCTCTCTGAACTCATTTATGGCTCCTTTGACGATGGCCTTGGAGCAGCTCAGGCTCTGAAATGATGAATCCCTCCACCCCTCCTGGAGGGAAGGTCTCAGCCAGTGCCAGGCAAAACATTGGGATTTGCTTTTTTTTTGGTAGCAAATTAAAATTTGGTAAAATACAGATGTTCTCCAAATAGAGTTTGGTGTCACCAGACTGCTCTTTTGGGAAAAAAAGCTTAAAAATAAAACAAGGGGGAAAAAAAAAAAGCCTATTTGAAAATATAGAATTAGTTTGTTTAGACCTTTTTGGGAACAAAACATTTTGATGTCCTGATGTGAAGCAAGTCCCTGTTTTGAAATTTCCTCCAAGTTATTTTAAGAACACGAAAAAAACCCCCTGTCTTGAGATTGAAAGAAAACATTTCATTTCTGGTAGAATTAATTTTAAAGAGTGGGTTTTTTAGAATTGCTGGTGAACTGGAAAATTCATTATTTGTTCGACTTGCCTTGTTGCCCCTGTGGGAAAACACAGTCCAGGGACATGAAACAATTTATCCAACGACTGTCAGAGCTGGGACTTGAAATCATGTTGTCAAAATTCTAGTTAAATATACTAGCTGGGAACACATGTTTTTTGATCCACATATTAAGCTTGGAGGTGAGGCATTGCCTTGCCATTCACACTAGGCTGCCTTGCCATGTCTTTCTCTTTGGCTGTTTGGGGCAAATCAAACTCTTGTGGTGAAGCTATATCATCTGAAATGTGGGTTTCAATTTGGTTCCTCTCCTTTTATATAATGAAGATGATGATGATGATGATAATGGGATCCTGAGACTTTTTAAAACCTGTTAATTATTTCCATCTTGTTCACTAGCTCTGAATAATAATAATAATCAGCAGCAGCATCATCATGATATCAATGGCCCTGGGGCATTTCCCTTGGCCTGTGTGATGGCGGGGACGTTCCAGAGTTCAGTGGAGCCATACAGTACATTGCAGTACATTTCCTTGATCTCCCCAAGTAGCTTTGATGGGAGCCCTGTAACGAGATGAGCCCCCTAGCACCCCAGTGTGTCGTGTCATCCCTGTCCCCCCCCCCCCCCATGCTTTGCAAACCAAGTGGAGTAAGATTTTCCTCAAGTGGAGCAACCTGGCCACAGGTAAAGTGAAACGACAAATTAATTACTCAGTGAAGATGACAAGGCCAGTGCTGCATGGTTAACCTTGTTAAGCTGATGAGCAGGAGAGCTACTGTGGGCTCCTGGGGTCTGGTGTGGTTGGGGTGGGAGCAGGGCCCTGCCACCACTGGCATTTGCTGCAGTGTTGGTTTGCTCTTTGCCTGCAGAGGCGAAGTCTGGGATGCTGCTGGGAAAAATCTTCCCTCTGAGGTACCCAGGTCTCTGCAACCCTAGGACCTATAAAGATACTCCTATGAGATGAAAACAAGCACGGGATCAGCCAGGACTTAACCTTGGCATGATTCAGATACATTTAGCTGAAGAAAAAAATGAAAATAATGATGCTCTTGGGAGAAGAAAGCATCCACAGTCTTCCACTGGCCTGCTTTATTGCTGAACGGCTTCATCACTTCTTTTGGCATCCACAGTTGAGTTTTCTGGAAGTTTTTGATACTGATGTCCACGGCATCTCCTGGAGACACCGGCTGCGCATGGCTGGGGCGGGTGAGCTCTGTGCTGGGCTAGGGGCTGGCTGCTGGCCGAGCCCACAGCGCGGTGGGGAACGGAGTCCCATCCCGCTGGCACCGGGCACACGGGGAGTCCCCAGGGCTCAGCGCCGGGGCCGGGGCTGTTTAACGTCTTCACCGACGGCCCGGCCCAGGGGATGGAGCGGCCTCAGTCAGTCGCAGGGGGCACCAAGCCGGGGGGAGCGTGGCTGTGCCGGGGGCAGGGGGCTCTGCGGGGGGCTCCGGGCAGGCCGGGCCGAGGGGCCGGGGCCGGTGGTGTGGGGGTCCCCAGGGCCGAGTGCCGGGCCCTGCCCCTGGGTCACACCAGCCCCCGGCAGCTGCGGGCTGGGGGCAGGGGGCTGGGAACTGCCCGGCGGGACAGGGCCCGGGGGGGCTGGGCGGCAGCGGCTGGGCATGAGCCCCCAGCGTGCCCAGGTGGCCCAGGAGGCCAGCAGCGTCCCGGCCGGTGTCCCAAACGGTGTGTCCAGAGCCGGGGCAGCGCCCGTCCCCCTGCCCTGGGCACTGGTGGGGCCGCCCCGCGGGGCCTGGGCTCAGCGTTGGGCCCCTCACGGCCAGACAGACACTGAGGGGCTGGAGCGTGTCCAGAGCCGGGCAGGGACTGGGGCAGGGGCTGGGGCACCAGCCTGGGGGGGCGGGGGGGTCAGCCTGGAGAGAAGGGGGCTGGGGGGGACCCGGTGGCTCTGCAACGGCCTGGCAGGAGGCTGTAGCCAGGGGGGTCGGTCTCTGCTCCCCAGGAACCAGCGACAGGACGAGAGCAAACGGCCTCACGTTGCGCCAGGGGAGGGTGAGATTGGGTGTGAGGGAACATTCTGCACCGAGAGGGCTGGCAGGCGCTGGCACAGGCTGCCCGGGGACGGGGGTGTCATCATCCCTGGGGGTGTTCAAAAACCATGTGGCTGTGGTGCCTGGGGACATGGTTCAGTGGTGGCCTTGGCAGTGCTGGGTTAACGGTTGGACTCAATGATCTTAAGCATCTTTTCCAACTTACCTGTAAAGGTCTTTTCCAATGTCAATGATTCTATAACTCTGACGACACACACAGACACACACACACACAGACACACGCGTGTGCGCATACACACAGGCTCTCTCACACACGCTCTCACACATACATTATTCATTGCTAGAGAGGCTCCACTTTCTCTCAAATGCGGGAGCTAATGTCCTTACTGAGGTCCTCGGGGATACTCAAGGGGAAATTCAATTCTGCACCCACCGTGGGTAAATTATGAATGGTAGCAATCAGCCCAGCATCCCCTATATTAGCTGGTGTGATATTAAAGTCAGCATATTTCACACATAATATTGGAATGTGCTGCAGAGTCTTGGTTTTAATTGGAAATGCTGTGTGAATATTGTGGAGATGTGAAAAGGTGTGTATTTTGGCCCTTGAGAAGGTGTGGGAGAGAACCTGAGATCTCGTGGGAAGCGCACAAGCTGGGCTTTTCTGCTCGAGCTACCAGTAACAAAGTGGGTACGAGCAACCTGTGAGCAGCCTTCACTGGGTTACTGTGCTAAGGAGCAGAACAGGTCCATTCACACCTCTTAAAATCCTGTTTCTGGGCTGTTGCACCCTCTGCTTACGATCACAGGCTCACATTTTCAAGGTGCCTTTGCAATCACGAGGGCAAGAAGTGTGAAAAGTGGGACTGTCTGCGGGCGATGGAATTTTAAAATTTGTGAAAGTCCTCGAATGTGTTCCCTACAGTGTTACATGTTCTTAGTCCAGCCACTGGGTAGGGAAACAGGGGTTACCTGTATACACACACACAGACATAATATATTCATATGTATTATACAAATACATGTTATATATTATATATCACATTATATATCTGTACATAATCTGTAACTCAACAGTAGGCACTGAATCTGAATCAGTTTTAGTTTAAGTGGAAGGAGGGACCACTGTGAGTACTGTGAGTGCATACAGGTGGGTATATAAAATATATGAGAGAGCCAAGGGGCAGGCCCCTCCAGGCACCGGGGAAGTTACCAAAATACTTGGGAAACAAATGCAGCACAAATCCCCACAGAGCCCTTCACCAGCTCTGTCCAGCTCCATCCCTCTTCTGCAACTCACCCAACACATTCCCAAACCAGTCCTTTGGGTTGGCATGTGATGCTCGGTCCTCCAGTGAACCAGATCCAGCAAACGCATGGATGCATCCCTGGTCCATGCATCCCACCAAGCAATGATGGAGAAAAGGGTAGATGGGGGGGGGAGGGGGGGCATCGCTGCTTTTCTGCACACCACAGCATCCTAAACAAAAACACGCACCATGAGCGGGCAGCAGGTTTTCAAATAATGGTTTATGAGAAATGTATGGATTAGTATCAAATGAGCTCTTCTAGCCAGGTGGGAAGGCAGAGCTCATAACCTTTTATTGCTGCTGCCCCAGCATATTGTTCTCTCTCACTGCTGGGCTCTGCTTTGCAGCAGCAAGCCATCAGGAACACATTAAACCCAGACCAGCCCCTCTAGAGGACCTTCCTCTCTCTACCCCTGCTGTGCAATGACCTTTTTTTCTCCTGGGATGGAAGAACCTCTCTAGAAGTACAAGCATCACCCAGAGAGCTGATCCTGCTCCTAAAATGATACTTGGGTACAAGTATGACCTGGAGAGCTGCCCCTGCTACTAAAATGATGCTCAGGGCTTGCTGATGCTACGGATGTGATGAGTTTCATATAATGGTGACTGAGCTCCTCAAAACTACATTGGGGTACATCTCCCAATGTCCCCAGGGAAGCCCAGGGAACTAGTTCACATCTGCCCTGTGGAGGTCTAAAACTGTGCAGAACAATCTGTTTTTTGATGCCAGGAGTCTGTGTTGTGAGAAACCTGAGTAGTTGCAATCTCACAAATCAGACATTTTGACATAAACCCACGCAACCTACCCAAGTCTGGACTCACCAAATAAGATCCTCTTCTGCATCTGGGCCATAATCCACCTGGACATGTATCTGCTTTTGGGTGCCTCTCTCCCAGCTGTTATACCAAGGAAACGCCAGCACAGCTCGAGCTGGTAGAAGATTTACCTGGGTAACGCAGCTCAG
The DNA here is from genome assembly GCF_023634085.1 of Falco cherrug. Classification (NCBI taxonomy): domain Eukaryota; kingdom Metazoa; phylum Chordata; class Aves; order Falconiformes; family Falconidae; genus Falco; species Falco cherrug. Next base: position 38,930,381 of record NC_073697.1, read on the forward strand.
CATCTGTTCCCACTGATTTCCCGCAGCGACTTCTCCCATTCGCGCCCTTCTCTGCTCCAAGGAGAGCAGATTTCCCTTCCCTCCCTTCAGCAAGGCCCTTGGAAGAGCAGCATGGCTCTTTTTACAGCACTACAGCCTCTGCATCTATTTTTAAGCCTCCTGAGGATGAGTCGGTATACATAATAGAAGCCCAGCTGTAAGGGGAAACCAGAAAAGAAAGTGCCAAGCAGACTTTGGTCTCAAATTTATGCATAAAAATCTCTCAGAAATTGGTTCCAGATTAGGGGTGACCTACTCAGCTTGACAGCTGTGCCTAGAACAGCTGCCACTGCACCAGCCCCGAGTGCATCCAGATGTGCCACCCCCCCACACACTGTGGCTAGAGCTATGAAACTTTCCACCCTTACTGTGCTCCCCAGCGCCAGAAGCAGCCTGGGACTAGATGTGCTGACATGATGGATGGCTTGCTGCTTCATCCCAGTCTCTGGAGAGGTGATATTTTTGGTTGTTGAGAACGTCTTGACAGTTCTCAGCATCATGACATGGATGTCAGCTATCTGGTTGCTCCAGATTGACATGGGCCAGGCTTTCAGAAGACTTTCTCCATCTTCACTGCTAACTGTGCGGAATGACTGCTGTCAAGCCACCTCTCTCCCTACTGCCTTGGTGCCTTTCCATCTGTCTCCTCTGGCTGGAACTGCAACTTCTCTGAGGTCTAGACTCTTGCACCTCACACCTGGGGGGGCTTTGGCTTGGGTTAGAGCATCTAGGAGCTACTGTAGAATAACATGAATGACCTCATCTGGTGGGCAACTACCACACAGCAGTGGAAATAAGTCTGCGTTAAGGAGATTACAAATATTTTTGTGGTTAAAAATAAAATAAACACACCATAAAAGACAGCCCATCAAATAGTCATTGCTAGAGATTCCTGCCATATAAGAAATGCTGCTTGTTTCTGCTTCCATGCCATATTAAGCTGACTCCTCTTTCTTGAGCTTTATTTCATCGAGAATTGTATGAATTCAATGTATTGGCCTCAGAGCCAGCCAACACCAGGTCTCACTGTAGAGCGAGACCCTGTACAAGTCTGGAGAAGGAGCTGCTCTGCCCCAGATCACAGAATCAATAGGCAAAGCATCTGAGTGCAGGAACAGCAGTTATAAAGATGGCAGATGTCAAAGTGAAGACTGTAGCATGCAGCAAAGTCATTTAGTCATCAAAATCTTTGGCTTAAAAATAGCATTTCTCCCGATGCATGCTCCCCAAGCCATTTCTGCCCACAGCCTCATTGTTCATGCAGCAAATGATATTTTCACCCTGGTTCTGCTCATCTGACTGAGCATAACTCCAAAGAAGCAGCTCCCAGTCTAGTCTGCTTGTGGTTTTAGTGTTGGTGCGGGGAACAGTGGGGCAGACCTTATAGAATCATGGAATCATAGAATAGTTTGGGTTGGAAGGGGACCCTTAAAGGCCATCTAGTCCAAACCCCTGCCACGGGCAGGGACATCTTCAACTAGATCAGGTTGCTCCAACCTGGCCTTGAATGTTTCCAGGGATGGGGCATCGACCACCTCTCTGGGCAACCTGTGCCAGTGCCTCACTACCCTCATAGGGAAGCATTTCTTCCTTATATCTAGTCTGAATACTAGAATGAATAGAATAAGCACTGGGAGGTGCTCTAAGGTCTCCCCGCAGCCTTCCCTTCTCCAGGCTGAACCCCCCCAACTCTCCCAGCCTGTCCCCACAGCAGAGCTGCTCCAGCCTCTGACCATCCCCGTGGTCCCCTCTGGCCCCGCTCCAACAGCTCCGCATCTCTCCTGTGCTGAGGACCCCCGAGCTGGAGGCAGCGCTGCAGGGGGGTCTCACCAGAGCGGGGCAGAGGGGCAGAGCCCCCTCCCTCGCCCGGCCGGCCACGCTGCAGGGGATGCAGCCCAGGGCACGGGTGGCTCTCTGGGCTGCGAGCACACAGTGCTGGGTCATGCCCAGCTTTTCATCCACCAGCACCTCCGGGATCTTCTTGACAGGGCTGCTCTCCATCCCCAGCCTGCAAAGATACCAGGGTTTGCCCCAACCTGGGTGCACCTTCTACCTGGTGACCCTGCGCAACAGCTCTACATGTTCCTGACCATCTTTTAAAGCCTCTGTTGTTGCTTGTGTGATGATGTTGCTGCCCGTACCCCAATTTATAGTCTTGAAGGTGGATCTGGCTGGTCAGGACAAGATTGTAGGCAGGTCAGGTGCAGTTTCCAGACCAGGGGTGTGATGTAGGACTGAGGTTTTCCAGGCTCAGATATTCCCTATTATCTAAGTTCTGTAGCATGAGTCCCTTGGGTCTTAGTTGTTCAGTACTTTGGTTTATGGCTTACACGGTAAGGAAAGTTAGCCACCCTGACACAAGGGGGACACAAGTCTTTTTTCTAGTGAGGGGGTTGTAACGTAATTAGGTGGAATACACTGAAAATTCAGAAACTTCACTGCAGACAAGGCTTCCTAGTAGCTGTTTTCAAATGTTCCTGCCAACAAATTAATCCATGAAAAGGGAATACAAAATAGTCCTCAATAAGTGGATTTTATATAAATATTGGAATACAAATTAAAATGTGCAAAAAGTCTCTTACCTACATCACCCCAAGGGCTGATAGTTACACAGCTGCTGGAGACAGCAAAAGAGAAATGTCTCTTCAAACCATTATCATCCAAAAATGAGATATTACCAGTTCTTCAGGTCTCCTTGTAAATCTTTTTGCCTTGGAAACTAGAACAAAAATCCATCCAGCATTTAAAGTCTGTGGCTTCTTAGCTATTGCCAGAGGAATGGGAAAAATGGCACATAGAGAGAAATCCTGCTCTCCTGAGAAAAAGAGTAGCAGATAAATTTCACCAGAATGGAACAGCCAGGAACTGTGGGAGGAGACATCCTAGGCAAGGCTCCTGGGTGTACTGGTATACTTAATAGGAGCCCCAGTAAAGCATAGTCCCCCTCTAGTGTTGAACAGACCATAACAGCAAAAAATAGCTTTATCTGCTGTTGTAGCAGAAGACCCTATGCCAGCTGGAAGTAGCTGGGTTTCATCCAGAGGCTCGTTTCAGCTCTTTAGGCTTTAGGACAATCCCTCTCGGAGCTTCTGAACAAATGACCTCCCAGCTGATAGTATCTTTTGAGAGAGATCATCTGCCATAAGCCCCCTGAAAGTATTTGTATTCATGTCAGCCTGTCCTTGAGTCTGCTCAGGGGCATCTTTTATGCCTGTCCTGGTCTTACAATCTGTCTGGAACATCTGCTTTTGGTCACAATGAGAGAGGAAACACTGGGCTAAGAGACATTGAGTCTGACCAACACATTGGTACTTACCTTTATGGTGCTTCAGTTCCTGGTGTCTGAAAGACAGACTCTGGTACTAGGATTTGGGTTTTTTTGAAAGCTTGACCTTAGCTCATGGAGTGCCTTGGTTTTCTTATCTTCTAAAAGTATCAGGAGACCTTCTATTTGCATCAGCACATCAACTGCATTTCCCCTGTACTTAGTGCTATACTAACCCACAGACCCAGATCTCCTGTACTAGGCAGTATTACTCCTGCTTTGCACTGCCTCACCATTCATCATGGTCCTCAGCCCCTCTCCCCCTTCTTTCACACACAATACCCCAAACCAGCTGAAGGCCTGGATTTACAGGGGTCAGCTACACCACGCTAAAGCCACACTACCTTTTCTGGTTCAGAATGAAACCACTGCTCAGTTTGGCTGGGACCCAGCCAAATCCCTTGGCAGCTACCTGAAGCCTCTGCAAGAATATCCACATAGCATCATCCTGGTGGCTGCCTGTAACAGGGGAAGAGCTTAATGCTACTGAGTGCCCACAGGACTCTCAGCACAGCTACACCCTTGATCCAGCTTGCTCTTGCAAAAGATTGCTGCTGATTCAGAATTAAAATTATGAACTCTAATGTCTGCAGAGACAACTGTAACCCCAGGGAAAACACCCTCCTTCCCCCCAGGCTTTTTAATCTTCCTCTGTTTATTCCTTGCTGATGAATGTTCATTAGCAGCATTGTTAGCAGCTGTTGGCAAAGGGCATTGTTTGTCCGTTTGCAGCAGGGGCTTAAGATGAGAATGAAAAGCAATGCCTGGATTTAATTTAAAGCAAGGCCATGAGGCATCTGTGACTGTGGGTACAGTAGGCAGTTGCTGGTTGTAGAGGGCTTAAGTTTCAAAACAGCCTTATGGTGCAGCACGTTTTGGAGGCCTGCTTGCAATTTCACCCCCATCCCCCAAGAAGAAGAAAAGAATGTACTCTCAGTGTAATTGAGATTTCATATGAAAGGCTAGATTCAGCCCAGACGACCTGTGGCAAGTGGTATCTTTAATTGTGTATGGTAATGTAGTTTTAAATTCCGCACACACACACTTTTGCTTTTTCCCCGAAGGGTCATAGCCTGTGAATAATCACAGTTGGATACCATGGGAATCTGGCCCATTTTTGAGCCTGGGTGCCATTCCCTGCTGCTTCATAAATACCTGTTGCAAAGTAAATTATGGGGTAAACTTGCTCAAGAGACGCTTTGAGATAATTCCCACCTTTAGGCTGTTTCCCATGCCCTGAGCATGACCTTTGGGAAGAAGAAAGAGGAAATAAGGGGGGGAAAAAAAAGAGAAGAATAGAGACAAAAAAACCAGCTTCTCTCCTAATAAAATGTGTGAAATATTAAATCATCACTGAAGAATCATAGTGGTTGATTTTCTTCTCATTAAAGCTTCCTGGAGGAGACCGGAGTCCCTGTATTTTGCAGCTGGAAAAGAGCTGCTGCAGTCTCTGGGATGCTGTAGCATCACTGGTCTCATGGCAGCTAGAAGGGAGCAGCAGGAATAATACTGGTAACACTGGTACAGTCTTTGCTTTGCCTGATTTTCATTTCCTTGTGCAACGAGGACTCCTGTTTGATCAGACAGGCATTGGCAGTGCATTGCCCCAAAAAGGGGGAGCAACCTCCCTGTGTCAGACTCTGTACATCCATTCAAAATCATGGTCTTTGCTCCTAAAATTTGAATGAAGAGCCCTGGGGCAAGCTGAGCTCTGGGGCGGTGAGCAGCCTTGCTCAGGAATGCATTCATCACTTATGGATGTAGGATGGATTTGAGGTCCATTCGTTCCTGCAGTAATACTTCACCCTGTGTTTTCCTTGACTTAAAAAAAAAAATAAATCAACAAATTAAATGGACATGCTGGAAATTGAAGTATTTTCTACCTCTTTCCTTTGTGAAGGCAGTGTCAGGGTTTCAGTTCTCCCTGCATGAGTTCTGAATCCACATCTCACTTTAGGACCTGACTTTGGCAGCTGAGAAGTGAAGTCCCAACAGTGGTCAACACCATGCCCAGTCCTTATTCCGGCACCTCTAGAGTGCTCATGCATGCAAATTATGTTTGAAAATAGTGATTGCGTCCCAAAATCACTTGGGGAAATAGACACAGAGAACCGCAGGCTCTGAGAATAACGAATCTCTCCTTAAAGATCTTTGATACGAACAGTCTTGCAATGCTTCAGAAAACCCATGAATCTGTGAGCTGTGTTTCACAAGGAAGCTATTTTTAGCCCTGCAATAGCACAGCCATGGTTGAGGATCATCTGTTCATGCTGGATTTTGACTTTAAAAACCAGAACCTCTTTCTATCTGTGCTTCTATCTGGAATCTGATTTTTTGGCTAAGAAGGCAGGCTTCTTGACAGTGTTTTAATGCTTACTTGACCCAAATCCAACTTCACTTCATCTTGGCTTCCTCAGTAAGAGTTTTCCCCTCTCTGCTCTGTTTTATATGGTTTCCATGCCCTGACATGACCCCCATTAATTTCAGTATAAAAAAAGTTTGTCTGAAGACAAGAGCTCCTCTGGCTTTTTTCACCCTTTTTTCCTCCAAACCTCTGTTTCTGGGCTAATAATTTTTTACGAGTTAAGTGATTTCTAGTGACTAATTTGCAAGCTCCATTCATTATTTCCATGTTGGGATTTTATTGGCAGGGAAGGTAAACAAATAACATTTGTTGCCATATAGTCCACAGCCCCCCCACTATTTAGTCTTTACCTCCGAGCCTGGCTTCTGTTTGTCTCATGTCCTGTGGCCATGTGGAAGGCATGTCGACGCCGACATATTGCCAATCCTTGCTTTTCTGGTGCTGCATGCAGACAAGGCGTGTGATGGTGGAATGGAAGGAAAAAGAATTATTTTGGGGCCACGTCTCCATGTTTGGGGGGGTCATCTGCGTGCTGTGCACCATGCCCTCGCTGGTGTGCGCTTGATGAGCCTGGTATGTGCTGTGTCACCAGGACCACTCATCTCTGACCCATCGTAGGTGATAACCAAGCTGGGTTAAAGGCACAAATTCCCTTCTGTCTCCTACTCTTTCTCTGCTTTTCCTATGGGATATCTTTTCTTCCAGGACTAAGGCTGCTACCTTTTTGCACAAGAGTTTAGCCTGGAAAGGTGTTTTCCATCATCCAAAATCAGAGAGGCTCTGGGTTGTCCTTGAGGGGAGCCAAGTTCAGTTCTTGGCTCTGCTGTCCCTGCTCTTTTCCTGACCTACAGTGCAAGGAACATACTGTTTAGGTTCATTGTACCTAAACACAAAGGCTAGATAAGCCACAGTTTAATGCCACTTAATCCAGTGGAAATATAGTGATTATTGTCACTTAAAGAGCATGCTCAGCTCCCATCATGCTGCCATCAGAAAGCTTTCAGGCAGGGAATTTTCAGTACTATGGCCTGGGTTAAGAAAAGAGAGAAAAAAAGAAAGAAACCCCCATCATTTGGTGCTTTATAACATCTTGAATACGTTTCTTGGAGTGACTGATATGTCCAAGAATCTCCTGTCTTACCACAGCCCTTTTCACATTTCATATGTGTATGATTTCTGCCCTTTCTGGAGGGTTTGGCATTTACACTACAGCATCGCGTTTGGACGCTGGCTACTGTAATGTAAACACTCTTGAGCGATGGATTTAATAGGCTGTGGGCAGTGCCAAATGCCACCATGGGAAACGTGTCATAGCAAGCAGAAATGCATCCCAGGCACCACGGTATGATGTGCTTGGTGTACGTATGCTGAGCCCCTTGTATTGCCACCGAGGTATGAGACAGGAGGCTCCCAAGGATGCTGAGCCAGGTTCAGATGCTGCCCGCTGCTTTGGCAGGAGGAAGGAGCTGGAAAGCTGACATAACTCTCCTGGGGATCCCAACTGGATGAGTCCAGTGGTCCTTGAAATAACCCCCTCCCTGGTTCCACATGGCCAATCAATCCCAGATTTCAGGGCTGCTTTTGGGAAGTGAGGAACGTGAAGCACAAGCTCAACTTGGAGCAAAGGGATGACCCCTTCGTCCCTGTAAGCCATGTGCTTTTCCAGCCAGGCTGGAGGGGTGTGGATCCACCCGCTGGTGACCTCGTGTTCAAGGGTCCTGGGTACTGGACCCCAGCAGGCTCCAGGTAACTGGTGCAAGTAGGTTTCACCTCCCCTCACTGGGACTTGGGCTGGGTTGCCTTGAAAGCTGATGGACAGAAATGTCCACCTTTTAGACTGACATAATTATTTCAAAATTTTGTGCTCATGCTCATTGCACCTAGTTTTTTCAGCTGAGAAAAATGTAGGTAACATTTTTCCCTTCTCCTTTGCCTCGTTGTTACTTGCTTTAGTTCTGACATATCAACAGGGGAGTTTGGCTGGGGAGTTTATCCAACTTTATCACCTTGGAGGTTCCAGACAGCCAGAACAGCAGCCCTGGCCTGAATGGGAGTTTTGGAGAGAATCAAAGGGCAAAATTTGACATTACAGAGCAAACCTCTAATTTCTTATTCTTTTCTTATTTTTATTCCTCCTTCAAATATTTGATTGTTAGGTGCTGTTGAAAGAATTTTCTGAGCTGTTCTACCCTTCCTTTATCCCCACCTTTCATATCTCTGTAGCTTTTGACTTCTTCCCCTGCATCTCCTCCTATCCCATGTCCCCTCCTGTGCCCTCCCACCAGTTTCCTACCACTCCTTCCCACTCCCCCCGAGTACCATGGCCATGGGTGGGTTTATTTGCTCACCCAGCGGGATAAGGAACAAAAAGAGGAGCTCACCATGCTCCCAGGTTAGATCTCCACAGTCAGAACTTCTGCTGTGGGTTTAGAATGAGCTTGCACACTCCTTGTAACAGCGAAACCTGGTCTGGCTTGGAGGGTTCTGCCTGCAAATCAAGCCAAAGAAGGGAAAATCAGCCTGCCTGGAGGGACACGGCGGGGGAAGCAGCCATGGCACGCAGGGTGTGTGAAAAAATTTGTGCAAATGCCCGGTTTTGAAGCAGTCCGAGAATGTTCATATTCTTCTGAGGAGTGGTGTAGTTGATTTATAGTACACAGAGATAGGCAAATAACGAATCTTTCTTTTCAGCAAATGACCTGAAAATTTGGGGGCTGGAGTAGATTAGGAAATTTGATTTTCTGGTGTGGAAAACAAAGAATCTTTTTCAGGTTTATTGAGCCTGAAAAATGAAACAAAACAAAACAAAAAAGAAAGCATGTGTGTGTTGTGTGTAATGTAGCACAATATTTGGTTTTGACTTGAAACAGTTCCTTTTTCAGATTGGTGGAGATAACTCTGCTTGAAAACCTTTATTTAGTTTGCAAAACGAAAATGTAGATTCTAGTTGTCTACTCTGAAGTAATGTGAAAAAAAGAGTGTGATCCATTGCAAAAGGGATTGCATAGCGTAGGAAACCGCAGGAGTAGGCTCTGACCTCCACCAGGCTCTGAGCCACACCGATTCCGCTTGGTTCCTCTTGCCTGGAAGCTGCAGGAACAAAAGCTGCAGATCTACTTTAAGCCTTTGGCCCTCTGAAGTTGCTGATCTCTCCCACTGACCATAGATGGAGGCCAGACAGCTCATATGGACTATTTTTGATAGTTAAAAATAGGTGAAAATTTACCAGTCATCTTGACTAAATTAAAGGGGTTGGGTTTTTTGATTTCCTGGCCATGCAAGGTGCATTTCTCAAGCTTTGAGTCATTGTCCTTTTCTTGATTCTCCAATAAATTACTGTTCCTGGGCAAGGAAGTGTTACAGCTCGGAGATGACACATGGGGACCAGACTGATTTGCCAAGCTCAATGGCATTTCCTATTTTCATGAAAATAAGGACAAAAGTGCAACTGTATTAGGTTAGACCAACCAGTATTAGAGTAATACTCATTACTCTACATATGTATATGTAGAGTATACAATATGCTCAGGGTAAGCATAGAGGAACGTATCTGCAGAATAGTCTCCTTGACTCCAGTGATTTGCAAATCGGAGTATTCCTATGAGAGAGATCGCATCTTTATATTTAACAGACTTTGATTTTTTTCCCCCTCCATGAACTCGTCCTGCAAACCCCAGAAGTCATGTAACCTTCTGGTTTTCAGAGCTCCAGTGTACTCTTGACTCTCGTGTATGAAGGGCCGTGTCCTTGGTTTGCTTCATGTAACCTTCTGGTTTTCAGAGCTCCAGTGTACTCTTGACTCTCATGTATGAAGGGCCATGTCCTTGGTTTGCTTTCAATTTCATGCTACTTCCAACAGTCAGCTTGCCCATTTTCTGTATATTAATGGAGATGGCAATTAGACAATGTTCTAAATGAAAACTCTTGCTTCATAAATCCCTTACCTGAGGTGAAGGCCAGGTTATTGGAGGACGTAATCAGAAAATGACCCATGCAATATGTGCCACCTTCTGAGCTTCTCTCTGCTTGCATCTGTTCTGGCCTCTGCAGGGAAGGGGATGCTGGGCTAGGTGAATGTTTGGTCCAAACTGTTACAGCTCTAATCTTACTGTGCTAGCAGAGCAGGTAAAGGAAGGTCTTCAGAAGACAACATTTCTTCTTTCATCCTCCTGTGCCTTGACCAGCAATTCCTGGACAGTTGTGTCTAGAAGCATGGGACCCCTCAAGCCTGTATAAATACTAACCTGAAGCAGTATTAAGAGATTAAACTGATGAAGTTTTTCCCTAAGAAGCTCATGGAAACCTCCAGTCTCATTCTCTCTGCAGTGGATGTCCATGGAGTTTGACCAACCATAATTGCTTGGTGAGGTCAAGTTCCAGGCACAATTCAATTTTTCTCCCTCTCCTTCTCCACAACCCTGAGGGCATGTGGTGCTTACCGTAACTCTGGCCCGGCTTCTGCTGCTGTGTCTGATATCCTCAGCAGTGCTGGGAGTCACGTCAGTCCAGACCCACTTTTGACATTGCCATTCAAGCTCCGTGTGTAAGAAGGCTACACCATGAGCCACCACCTCACTAGCCTGTAATTGCTGACCTGGGTAACCCCATACATTTTGTCCTGAGGCACACAGCATCCTAGAAATAGCCCCTAGGAGACTAGTATTAAAATGGGAATTTATCAGTAAATGCTATTTTTAGAGCCTAGTAGCTAAGCTTGATTTTAGTATTTTTTAATACCCCTGGCAAGTAGCCACGCTTAAATCAGTCTTGATTTTAAGCTAAATAAAATCACTGCACATATACATCTGGCTGCTACAAATCTGTGTTAAGATTTTACCTTTTCATTATAAAAAATAAAAGCAAAGCCACAAAATTGCTCTTATTAGTGCTTTATGGTTTATATAATATAAAAGTCTTTGCTCGTATTTATTCTGGATGGTAAAGGCAATAACTGTGAACCACGATGGAGAGCTGTTTGCACCTGTATCCTAAACTGTCACGGAAGACTCAATACTTTGCCTCCTCTTCTCTTGTTACAGGCAGGAGAAACTGAGGCAAGGGCAGTACCTAAGATGAGGAGAGAACATGCAGAGGCACTGATGTTCTACTATTGATGTTATTTTATTGCTACAGCCCTGAAATCCTATTACACCTGAAGTGGGCTGAAATCCTGTTACCTGGATCACCCTGGAAGAGGTGATGGTTGACCTCTGCTACCAACAGATACAGACTTCGGAAGGAATACTGAGGGACTGAGCAAACCAGTGGTGGATCTGGCAATGCTCTCCATGGAAGGCACAGGAGAGAATGTGAGTGCTTTCCCAGAGGTGGGTCTCCAAAAATTCCCCTAGTTTATTCCCTGAAATCCCTCTGCAAACCTTTCCTATGAAAGCCCATGGGTTGCTGACCACTGCTATTGATGCTGGCTAATGTGCTCTCTTTTGTGTCACTGTGGTCTTTGCTCTCCTTGCTGAAGCCTCTTGTCTCAAATACAGACTTGGCTGTCCCCTGGGCAGAGCTTTTATATGGCACCAAGCACTATGTACCACCTTTAGGCTGCCCATTGTCTCAGCATCAGCAGTTGGAGGACCTGGAGGAAGACTTTTGTTCATCTAGTTCCTCTGGTCTAGTGTTTGCTAAGCAATCCTGCCCCCACCACCACTTGCACTGAGGAAGTGAATTTACATGTAAAATAGCAGTTTCTTGTCCTTGCTGTACATCTGTGCAACCCCAGATTCTGCAGCCCCATTTCCATCCCTTCCCTTGTGGAGGATGGCGCCGTGAACATCTCTGGGAAGATTTGTCACATTAAGCATTGGACAGCACAGCTAAGAAGTTCATTGCTCCTAAGCACACTTCCTTGGGTTAAAACCCAGCTAGATGCATGGAGGGACTCACTGTTCCTCAAATCCCAGCTCTACCAGCTGGTCAGGAAGGTCATCCAACCTTAATCCGGTCTGGGGCTTCCCTCTTCATAAGAAAAGTTCTAGGTAGGACTAACAAATATTGTAAAGTAGGCTGAGCCTCACCCAGGACCCCCAAATCATATCTTCCACTGCTCGCTGGGCTCACCCTGCCTGTGGTATGAAACCAGAAACTTTCACAATGAACTCAACTTTATCCCACTTGTCTGTGAGCCAGGATTTAGGCTACACTATAAATTATGATCCCAAGTCAGCTTGTGCCAGCCCTTAATTTGCAGTAACTTTATCCCATAAATGCCCCCATTGTTCAGTGAGGTGACACTTTTGCTTTCATTTCTGTATTTATAACTTGGTTAATATCCCCTTTTACATACGTTTACTTGGATAATAAAAGTCAGCATGCTTCTCTCTTCCTCTCCTTCCCCAGCTCACCTCAGCTCTCATCACCCTGCATAGGAAAAATACCCAAGAGGGAAAGAAAAATCAAATGCAGAAGAAGAGGTGGCTCCAGCCTAGTAGAGACCTGAGTTTTCCTACGTGGCGATGCATATGAATATCTGCTGCATATAGAATCATCATAGAATTATAGCACGGTTTGGGTTGGAAGGGACCTTTAAAGATCATCTGTATAAAGGTCATCTGCATTGGGAATGTGCCAACCCACCCAGGTAGCTGTTGTTATCTAATGCAAGAGCTGTTATGCCCTGGGAGCAACCAGAGACTCAGCTCCGCCACTGATTTACCACCCCCATGGCTCTGGGGGAAACTCAGTTCTCCATTTAAGAGTCAGAGAAGGCAGAGCATCCCTCAGGGAGATCTTGCCCTCACAGCACAGTGGTAGGTTTGGGGCTGGGTTGGGTGCTTATGGGCAAGGTGACACAGCACAGCCTTAAATCAAAGGCTCTCCCGCCTCTGCAGCTGTATAAAGCTCTGCTTAGAGCAGCTTGCCTTGCTCCTGCTTAGCTTCAGCAAGACTTGATCTCATGTTGCCTTTTTAGCAATAGGCTTGGGACCTGTGTCATCCAAGCTGCCTTAGCTGCAGCACTTGGTTAGAGTCCCAGGAGACCATGGAGACCCAAGTATGGGGTGCATCCTGGTGCTGAGGGGTGCATTAGGATTGCCGTCACTGGATTGAGCAAGCTATAAGTGGAGAGCACCCGAGGAGCAACCCCTCCTTCTGAGGCTGGTGAAACCTCACCTCTCAGTGCCTAGGGAAAACATAGTCTAGGGATTTTCCTCCCCCTCAGCTGAGTATGTTGTCTACCCCTGAGTCTAGTCCTTACACCCTTAAGACTTTGGTTAAACTTTTAATCAAGGAAACCCAGTTGATTTTGCCACTCCCTTTTCCCATCTCCCTCGATCCTCCTTCAAGCTGCTGGTGTTTTGTGTGCCAAAACCTGCCCTCCCACAGACTGACGGACACTTAGTGAGTCTCATCTCGCCCAGGGATGTAGGGAGGCTCCTGTTGTGATCCCAGTTTCATCTGGGAATGAACAGGAAGGGGCTGAGCTGCCATTCCTAGGCTGGGCCAGGTTGAATGGGTTCACTCCCCGTGGGGTAGCGGATGTTTGGCTTCGTACCTCTTTGCCTTGGTGCCTGCATCTGGTTTAAGTGAGTTGCATGCCATCATCAGAAGTTCATGTGGACTTCATATGTCTGGCAATGCCTCCTGCTGTTGGCTGGTGACTCACGGCTGTGGGGGATTTCTCCTGTCCGCAGGACCCTTTCCAAAATCCAAAGGCTGATGGATGCATCCAGGCTGTGGCTTCAGCCAATGTCACTTGGACGATTATTTTTCTCTGCTGACATGAGAAAGTCAAACAGGACACAACAACTCCCACCCAATGTGATGGAGGCCAGAAGAACACCCAGAAGGCCCAGGAGAGAGGCTGGATGTCCTACAACAGTCACTTTCCCAGTGTGTGGGTCTTGGGTCTCTGCTTTAAAGGCAGTGGGTTTGAAACCCAGTTTGAGGGAAATACCAAAATTTTGCATCTAATTGATGCTTTTTCTTGGCTTGCATTCAGTTCTTATCACAGCTCCCTGACTTCCCCTTGCCATCTGAGGACAAAAGGTTTGTGTTTCTTGTGTATGGAGCCACACCAGTTAAGGTCTGGCTTGGCCCTTGCAGGTGGGTCCGATGGAGCTGTATTGACCATGCTGCTGCCAGGCCCCACCATTATGAGCTGCTCCTGTTTCATCATCTTTTTTTTTTTTTTGGGGGGGGTGGGGAAGGGGGAAATAGAACAGGTGAAATGCTGTTGACCACAGTGTGAAAGAGTTTTGCAGGCCACCTGTCCCTCTGTTGTGTTTTCACCATGGGTCTTATGCTTTATATGCATGTGGAAAATGCATCCACATGCACAAGCACACATGCCTCTGGAGGAATACATGCAGGCGGATGTGAATGTCCAAGCAGTTAATGTGCAGTGTCCTAAACTAGAGTATGTCTCACCAGAAGAACAAATCCAGGGACTTCAAGTATGTTTGTCTCCTGCTCATTTTTTAATCCAAAATTTTCCTGCCCGCGTAAACAGCTGCTTTAACCTTTCACTCCTCTTAGAACGGAAAAACAACATGCAAACGCACACACAGACAGACATTCACACACAGGCAAACCCTCTCCAAGATGGACTGCTGCTGGTGTGTTGCAACACAAACCAGACGCTGGTGGTTGAGCAAGTCCATGGCAAAGCTGCAAAAGAAGAAAGTGCTGCCTGAGAGGGCTCCCCGTGCGAGCATCCTTCCCTGCTCCCCTTCCCCTACACCTGCCTGCTGAAGCACCCCTCTCATCCTTTCCTCATATGGATCGTCCTTTGGCTTTTCTTCTCCTCTACCCAGGTACTAAATTTTGTAAGGTTTTCTAAAACAAAACTGCTTTTGGGACTTCCACTCTTCCAGCAAATGGGGTTGAATGTGGGTGGCGAGTTTGATGGCTCCAGGAGGCAGAAAGTGCTGCTGAAATTAATTTCTTGCTTTAGCAAAAGAGTCTAAAACTTATCATGCCCTTTCCCCCTGGCAGGAGCCATCAGGCATGGGTGATGCCTGTCTGCATTGGCACTGGGCACTTTTTCCCCTGGTGTGATAACTGTCAGTTCGAGCCCTGCCTCAGTGTCTTTTCTCCCCCAGTCCCTGAACCCTGCCCACCCTTTGTCCTCTTCCTCTCCTTTTATCAGTCTTCCCACCCCCAACTTTGACCACAATTCCCACTTTCCACCTCCATTTCCCACTGTGTAATCACTCTTATTTTAAGCTTTCTGGTGCAGGAACACATCTTTCTGCAAAGTCCTTCCACAGCCCCTTCCCCAGTAGGACCCAGGCCTTGCTCACAGACTTTGACATTACTTCAGTCTATGTAATAAACAATGATAAATCTCCCTGATTTAATAACTTTGTTCTGCTGGTTCTTAACAAAGATTTTTCTCCTTGCCAGAGGAGAAATAGAAAAAACAGAAAAAACAGGATTCTTTTTTTTTGTTTGTTTTTTTGTTTGTTTGTTTTGAGGGGAGGAAGCAATCTTTTAAGCTTATGAGAAAATAAAAAGACTGCAAGAAGAATTATCAAAATCACGTGCTTCATAGCACTCTTCTATTTCCTATGACTGCAATTTGCCAGAATAGACCTGGGTTTGCAAACATTTCCATCACCTGCCCATCCTCCGACAGGCAGGTTGCAGTGAGGGCTTGGGTGAGCAGTGATGGCAGAGAAGGGACATTGGCATGAGACCTAAGGGTGTGTGGGGTCACATAGATACCACCTCCAGAGGTGACACAGCCTCTCTGGGGTGCTCCATGAGTGAAGGGCCATGAGGAAAAAAATCCCTGCACCTCTCTGTGCCTTGGTCTACCTCTTCCCAAGAGTGAGAGATGATTTCCCTCTTCTGATCTGTGAAGAACTAAATACACTTCCCTTTTCTTCTACTGCTTTCTTACTGATGGCAAAAAGGCAAATCACCACATACAGCAAGTTCAGATTTTTCGCAGCAAGGATTTGTATTTTCTCAGGAGGAAGAGCATTTTCCCTTTTCTCTGAAGAATTATACTTATATATATATGTATATGAAGAAAGATAAGAAATCTTATTACTGATATTTTTTTCAGGACTTTTCAAACCAAAACACTCCCACATTTTCTACTTTGAAACTGGTTCTGAATTTTTAATTTCAAAAAAAGGCTTTGGATAAAAATTCACATAAAAACATTGAGACAGGTTCTGAAGCCAGTAAAGTGGGAGCAATTTTGAAATCTGGAAAATATTGACAGATGCATTTTTGTAACCCAACAGCTGCCTATAGTGTTGACTCTCCAGTTGCCTTCTGCAGCTGCCCAGAGAGGATGCTACAGGATCCATTTTGTCCTGCTAGATGCCATGGGAGAGGGCACACATCCTTCCTGCAAACTGACTCACCTTGCTAAGCAAACTAATGAGTTTAAGAGCCTCATGGAGGAAGCTACTTCTGAATTAATTCTCTGTGATAACAAGATGACCCTTATTACTAAATAATTTCAAAAGGCTTTGCATTAATTCCCTCTTCCTGATGCATTGGCAAACAAGAAAAATGAGATGCTTTTTGTACAGCTCAAGAGGGAAAA
Organism: Falco cherrug; assembly: GCF_023634085.1. Taxonomy (NCBI): domain Eukaryota; kingdom Metazoa; phylum Chordata; class Aves; order Falconiformes; family Falconidae; genus Falco; species Falco cherrug. The sequence continues at coordinate 38,946,626 of NC_073697.1, forward strand.
CAGGGGAAGAAGCTACCAATCAACCACATTTTGTTGAAGGCTTGGAAGCACTACAGCACCATAGCCAGTGGTTTTTGTTCAAGAGCTATTTCTTGCCCTGGGTGGATTCTTATTTTAGTTAAACAGAAAAGAAGCAATTTCCAGAAAGCTTTTAACAGGTTTCAAGCACCTGTGAGTTCCTGAGAGTTTTTTTATAATGTTGCCAGCATTTATTTTTAACCAAATGGGTAAGAGCAGCTCATTGAAAACTCTCCCTGACTATGTCTCAGTTCAGCTACTTGCCCCTCTGAAGACTGCCCAGGGATGGGTCCTGCCTTGCACAGCAGAAATGATGCTGAGGATGCCTCACTGAGCCCTTTTCTCAGCTGATAAGCTGCCCAACGGGCAGAGAATCCCTGCTTCCTATCAGCCTGGGCTGGAGTGGAATGGGCAGGTCCTGCTCAAGGGTCTTCACCCATCTCCAGCTCTGTGTGTGGTTCCTTTAACTGTGAGCAAGGTCCTGGACACCTCTTTGCCTCTGTTTCCCTTCCACAGGACTGCACTAATGTCTTTTACAAAAGCCCCATGAAAGTCAGAACAGGAACATCCTTCCCTGCTCTCCCTGAGCTACATGAGCTGGTACTGTCAGGCAAATGGGCAAGTGAACACAGCAGGCATGGGATCCCCTGGCTGTACTGCTTTCCTTTGGGTGGTGGCCCAGACTACCAAAAGGAGAGCCTTCTACAGCCCTCAATGTCTCTGTCCTCTGCGTCTGTCCCTAAGCTGCTGAACGGGACTCCTGGTATCATCTCCAGAGCCTCAGGGCATTGTACCAGCTGCTGTCCCAGAGGGCGAAGGTGCCATATCTGGCAGTTCCATTTGGGTTTTGTCTCAAGTGCCCCAGACCATCCCAAAAAGCAATCAACACGTAGGTTTCAGCAACTGAATCCCACATGAAGACATTCAGATTTAGTTGTGTGCATGGGGGCTGGTGTCCAAAGTACTGGAGGTAGAGAGGAGGTCAGTAAGGGCTGTGGGACCTGGAGAACAATTCAGCTCACCAGAGAGAGGTGGAGTCCACTGATTGCACAGCCTAGATCTTATTTTGCACCTTGGCATCTCTTACCATTTGCTTTTCCTTCATCTAATTAACCCTTTCAAGCTATGGAGCTTTTCAAGTCCAAAAGCAAAAGGAGATGCACTTTACAGGCAGACTGAAACCAGTTTCTCATTGGGGTGTCCCACTGATGCCCTTGCAGAAAAAGGGCATGTTTGAAGGAAGCAGCTCTATACAAATGCAGCATGTGTTCACCAGGGTTATGGCAAATGGCTGCAGTTTACCTTGTTTCAGTCTTTCATCTTCTTTAAAAAGAAAAAAGAAAAGAAAAGAAAAGAAAAGAAAAGAAAGAAAAGAAAAAGAAAAGAAAAGAAAAGAAAAGAAAAGAAAAGAAAAGAAAAGAAAAGAAAAAAGAAAAGAAAAGAAAAGAAAAGAAAAGAAAAGAAAAGAAAAGAAAAGAAAAGAAAAGAAAAGAAAAGAAAAGAAAAGAAAAGAAAAGAAAAGAAAAGAAAAGAAAAAGTCAGAAGAGTTTTTTAAGTCTGGTAGGAGTGCCAGTATTTACTCAGTCTCATAATGTCAATCCACAGAGGTGCTGATTTCCTTTTCCCCCTTCCCTGCCCTGGAATCTGGGAGACTGTCATTAGGAGATGTGGAGTGTGCAATGCGCTTTCACAGATCTGGGAGGTTGATTTATGGAGTGTGCCATCCTGTGACCAGTAAAACACTGCTGTTCCAGGGAGCTCAGCCATCTGAACGTTATCGTGGTAGCCAGGGAAGGAGGATGGGGAGATGAGAACCAAAGGTTTAAGGTCAAGAGTTAAGCCACTGTATGTGTGCATGGGCTAGTGGGTAGACTGTCATCAGGATGAATGGATGGAAACTATAGGGACACAGTGTATAGAGATGAAAACATGCACAGTAAAATCAAGGAAGGATGCTCAGGAGAATGGGGGTGGGTGTGGGGGGTGGGCATGCCCTGCCCCAACCCCTGATCCCCCTAATACATTTTGTATGAGCCAAGCAAAAGATAATGATGTTCAGCCTCTAACAGGCAAGGCAGGACTGCAGGTGGAAGCAGGAGCTGAAGCCATCTGCTAGTGACAAGTGGAACGCAAACCAGCAAGCTCCAAAGCCAGACTGTAGATGTCTGTACTGTTTATTCCCTTGATGATTCTCATTAGGAGTTTGATTAAACAGAGGCCCTCAAATTTTCTGCTTGATGTCAGGCATCCCCCCTGCCCCATCCCTAGCATCCTCTCACAGACAGTTTCCTGCAAGGAATTTACTGCTGTCATTAGGAAAACCATCCGGACCCCAAGGGGAAAGGATAAGGATTGGCTGGAGATCACATGGGGATGGATCTTGAGACTCTGGAAGGGAGAGTCTCCTTGCCTGACGCCACCTTACTATCTTCTCCCATCTCATCCTTCCTTATTTCTGGTCTGCTCTGGTCTGGCCTCTCTCTTCGCCCCTTCCCTGCAGTTCGCCCTGCAGACTCCCTTTTATACAAAACCATGTGGCCTCAGCCACACAGAAGGTAGTGCCACAGGGTGGTTGTTTTCCACTGGTGGAAACCCAATGCACGCACAGGCATGGTCTCCACAAGCCCATGGAGGGACCAGCTCCAAGGCGGGCAGCTGGTCCCCGAAAAGCTCCTGATCTCCAGCAGCATCGTCCCTGGCTTCTCGCAGGGAGGTAGTCCAAAACCCAAACATCAATAACCTGGACTCGGCAAAGCCCAGAGGTGCCACTTGAGAGGCAGAGTAGCTGGTGGTGTTTAGCAGAATATTCTCGGGTAACAGCAAGGTTAGTGGCTCCCTGGGGGAGGTGGGTTTGCTTACTTACTATTAGTTTCATACTAGAAAAACATTTACTGGAATTTTTAGTGAATTATGCTCAGATGTGCCTGTGGTCAGTCCCACGTCTCACCGAGTTGGTGTTACCACGGCATAAAGGAAAACAAGGTTTCCAGGGCTTCCTTTGGTCAATAAAAAAAGCCATAAATGAAATATATGGAGCAAAACCGATAAGTGTGGAGGAACGATGGCTTTGTTCGCTGACTCGACTTTCATTCCTCCTCCTCCCTCTTTACCTTTCCTTTCAGAGGTGAGGGAAAGGCCAACACCCCTCTCCATGGCTGGTAAAGCCTGCGGTGTTGTACGCAAGTGCTGAAGATTTAGACGTCCACCCGCTGGAAGCTGATGTCCCTGCGGCTGTTTGAAATCAGGACGGGCTGCTCTGAAGCCAGAGGAATTTCACAGGTGTGAGGGAACAGGTCATCGAGTTTCCATCCAGGCTGGTGGGTGGTTAGCCATCGCTTTAAGCAACTGGAGAGATGGATTTATAGCCTGCCTACCACAGCGGGGCCCCAACCCAGATGAAGTTTCTCGAAGCAAGTGTGAAACAGATAAATAAAAAAGAAACATGCTATGCTGGATCAGTCTGGTCACAAGCACCCACCACAAATTTGGTGTGGAAATAAAGCACTTTTCATTTTTCCAGCGGCGAGAGCAATTAACTATTAGAACATAATGCTCTGAGGATCGTGGCCGTATCCTGTGCTTGGTCCAACTGGAAGCCTTCCTGGCAGATATGCCTTGCCAGAGCATGAGGTCTCCAAGGGGCTATCGGCTGCCTTAGAAAGGTTAATCCAGTGGTCTGTCAGCTGTAAAACTTGTGAGGGGAGATGGCTCCAGGTGCACAGCAAAGGGAGAAATACTTCGAGGTCCTGCCTACCCAATGGACTGAGCTTAACTCCTAAACTGCCACAAAATTCAGGATCTAAAGTTTGAGACTTGAGATTTATATAATTTTTCCTTCTTTCTTTGTCACTTTTTTTTTTTTTTTAATGATGCTGATATCAGTTCTGGACATTTGGATCAAATAAATCCCAAGGACAGAGGATGTGGTTCAGCTAGAGCTGGTTTGTTTGGTGGCCTCTAGACCCTGCTAGTCAGTGTGCATCATTATGCGATGCATCTCTGTCTGGACACAGAGAACAGCAGGTCTGAGGACCTGGGTGTGACTTTATCCTGGTTTGACCCTGTTTTAAGACCTGAAACCAGGTCTGAGAACTGCCAAGATAATTCCCTTAGGTGTGCAAAGTCCCCACTGTCCTGTGCTGGGCTTTAGGGTCAGATGGCACCTCTTGATGTTCATGTCTCAAAATGAAAGCTTGATCCCTATGATGGAAGGAGCAATCTTTGCAAGCTGCTGGGAGAAACCGATGCAAAACACAAGAATCCAGACAGCTATTTCACTCTGCTACTGACTTCCTGAGTGGTTTTGGGTAAATCTCTTCACTTTTTCCGTGCCCTCACAAAGTGTGAATCATAGCAGGCTTTGAGGAGGACAAATGAAGTGGGGTTCAGCAAATCCAGATTATCTTTGGTGTTTTTTTTTTTGTTTGTTTTTTTTTCCCCCCGCCCTCCCCGTTCTTACTACTGAGCTCCCCTGCAAGAAGCCTCCTCCTGCTCCTCTGTTCACTGTATTGCAGGGGCTGGTAATTGCACTCACCTGCCTTGGTGGACAGGGCATGGGAAGGTGGCTTTGCCCAGACCCTGTGCCCCTGCCCTGGGATGGTGACGTGGGCCCATGCAAACTCTTTCCACCCCTTTCTGTAGGAAGGAAAGGAGCCCACTGCTGAGCCAGGGAACCACATGCCTCTTGCCTTGCAATTGTGAGCTTCTCAGCACAGATCTGAGCATTTTAACCCAACCTGATTTCACGGGAGGTCTCATGGGGTATTTTTATTGCCCCTGAATATATAACAATTGTATGTACAATCTCTCCTGTTCAGAATTCTCTGGTAAACTCATTAGAACTTCTCCACCTCTTTTCTCTTTCTTTTTTCTTTTCTTTTTAATTTTTTCCTTTGTCTTTCTCTCTCTTTCTCTGTCTCCTTCTTTCCCTTCTCCTTTTCTGTTTCTTCTCCTCCCTTCTTATTTCTTTCTTTTTCCTTTTTCTTTCTTTCTCTTTCCTTTTTCCTTTATTTTTATTTCTTTTTAACTTTCTTTTGTCTTTTAATTAATTGTTCTAATTTTATCCCTCTTCTGCCCTCCTTCTCTCCCTCTCTCCTTCTTCCTTTCTTCCTTTGTCTCCACCCTGATTTTCCGTATTTTAGATCTAATTCCACTGCCTGTCCCATACTGAATTCTGGCACATTTTATGACAACTTTGGGGGTGTTTTCCATGGTTAAAGGAAATAAAAAGAACTTCAAAGCTCCTGTGTAACACATCACACATCTCTGTGGTGAATTTCTGTTTGCATTCCCTGCAGCAAAATGGGCTTTCCAGCACGAGGAAGGTCTGAGAGGGAAGGGGTAGGAGGAAAGGGGTGCATAAAACAGGAGAGGCACAGCTGTGTCTGAAAAAATCAAAATAACCCTGTAAGTCTAGAGATGCGTGGCTGGAATGTAAAGTCCATTTCCCCAGGAAGGATGCTGAGATGGCTGGATACTGCCAAGAAAGGAGCTTCAGAACCTGGAGGGAGCTTTGGGTCTTTCACTGCTGCTGTTTTCCACTGCATTTGGTTATGGATTTGGCAGCTCTGCCAAACTGGAGTTCTCCCTTTGGCCAGTGAACACCAAGCACCCATTCAGGTCTCCCAGCGCAGCTTTCTTCTCATGTAGCACTGGAGGGATGAATTCAAGCCATAAGGAGGTTCACGCACCATGGCCCAGCCAAGCACTGCTCTTCCTGCCAAGGTTAGAAACAAGGGAAACATGGATGCATGGACTAAGATGCCGTGTGGGGAATGGGAACGCAGTGGGGGTGGGGGTGGGGTAAGCTGACAGACTAGGCCTGAATGATTTACTTGTCCTTCTGCAAAAAAATGGATCGCGAGGTTCATCCTTGTGCAGGGACTGGCTGGCCAGAGTGTGGAGGGTAACACAAAAAATATCCTTGGTCCTCTGGTTCTTCCCAGTGGCTGCTTTCTTAGACAAAGGTTGTGGGTCTTGCATGCACCCATGTCCTCAGTCTGGCACCAGCCCTGGTTGGTTTGCCCCTCCAGATCCTTCCCAGGCCAAGCTTCATCACAACATGGCTCTTGAACTGTTTTTTCCTTCTCTTCCCCTAGGCAGAGACAGCTGCTACCTTAGCCTATAGCCAAATCGGTTATTTCCACACTCCCATCTACTCAGCCAACTAGTTAGCAAACAGAAAATCAGCCTAAGCTGCAGCCTAAGATTCATCTCCTTAGAAAACCAGTTAAAAATATGTATGTACAGTTATTAAATAAGTCATTAAATAGTTATTAAATATTATTTAAGGTTATGTAAAATTTCTTCCTCTTGTGATTGCACTGGGATCCACCTCAGAACCATTTGCTCTGTTCCAATGACATTAATAGCAATTATTTCGTTCCTGTCTTTTTAAATCATGGTGCCATCTATGGCCATAATTAATACATGCAACTTGTTTGCATCCAGCACATTTTCTCACTGCACAAGTGAAGCAGGAATTATAATTTTGTCAAGAACTTTCTGAGTGCTCCTTTCCCTAGGGCTAGCCAGACTTACAGGTTTTTACATTTGGTTTTGCAATCAGGAGAAACTTAATTAAAAAAAAAAAAAAAGAGGAAAAGATGAAACAAACAAAAAATCATGTGGGAACTTTCAAATCCTCCCTTGCCAGATTGGTTTTGTGAGCGAAAGATGAATTAGCCCTGGATGGAGCCGTGCCCCTCCACATCTGTAAGACATCCGAACAACAGCTGCTATATTGCAGCACACCTTTGATCCCGGTCGCCTTGCAGGCCCCTTTCCCTGTTATTTCTTGAGGGTGTGTTTTGCCCAGCGCCTTTATGCAGCCACCTCTGGCTATGGCAGCAGCAGCGTTTAGCACAGCAGTGTGCCAGTTCCTGGGGAAGGGAGGACCTCAGCAGCAGGAGGGAGTGACCCACAGCCTTGTGATGGAAGGAAACGTGCAGGCAAGTGTTTGGCTGCAGGCAGGGCTCTGCCCCGGTTGCACAGAGCTGTCGGATGGGTGAAGAGCTTGAGGTCTGATGCCTGGCTTGGTGTCAGGGGAGCAGCACCTCGTTTCTGTTCAGATAAGGGGGGAGGTGATATGCAGCACTGCTGAGCTGCTGGGGGTGAAAGCCTGTTCCTGGATTTTTCTAGCCCCATGGCATCTTCTGGCCGCATCTATTTGTTGACCTTTTGCCAGGTCCAGGGGAGCAGAGTTCAGACCCCTCTGCCCCTCCAGCCTGTAAAAACCTAGGACAACTGCTCGTTCAGAGGGCAAGAAACACCTTGAGCTGCAGGTAGAGGTCTTGGGTTTAATAAAGCAGCTCTGTAACCTGCCCCATCCCAAAGATCCTCTGCGGAGCTTTTCCACCACTTCACAAAGAGGGAAGGGGTCCAGTTCGAGTTAGAAAAAGGACTGGGGTGAGAGCAATGCGGTGTGCTGGGTTTGGTACCCAGGCACTGGGACTATTCTTAACTTGAGCTCCCATCCTACCAGACACAACCACAATTAACTGGATGGTTTCAAAGCACAGGGTTGTGAGGTTTGGTCACCTTTCTCTGAGGTGGATGGTCACTGCCCTGCTCTCCTGGGGAAGGTTTCCTGGGATTTTGGTCCCTTTTAAGGTGGCCATAGATAGGCAGGCTATTTCAGTGGGGGGTGGGGGGACAAGGAATTTAGTTTTCTTGACTCTGGAAAAGAGGTCAGGGCAGACATGTATGTGGTAGCAAAGGTGCCTTTCCTGGAGAAGAAGAAGAGAAAAAAAAAAGGAGGGAAAAAAAAAAAAGAAGAGGCAGAGAGGATTCCTGTTGCACCAGAGGGAGCCCTTCCATTGCAGATGAGGCAGAAATCAGGCTCAGGCTAGAGCTGGAGGCTAAACCTTAGTGGCACACATCCCTGGTCTCACCTTCCAGCTCTTTCCAGCCTGCGTTAACTGGGACAGGCAGAGCCCCCCCAGCCCCATCCAGGGCTGTCACTATTAACCAGCACTTTGTCAAGAGCTGGACAGACCAGCCTGCACCAGGCTCCTGAAGATGAGGCAGCTCCTGATATAATGTTATCCCCAACCCCAGCTTATACCCTGGCTGGAAAATTCCTCCACCTCAGCCTGTTCAAGCATCTCCTCTCCATTTCCCCCCTCAAGACAGTTTCCACCCCAGTTGGACACTCCTAGTTTGCTTGCCGGGCTGGAGGGAACACTGGAAAAAGGCTTGGAGGCTGATGGGAGAGAAGACCCCCTCCAGTTAATCCTGGAAAATATCCTCCCGGGGTGACAAATGGAGCCAAGAGGATTCCGATGTACAATTTCCCATCTCCTACTGAGATCTGGATGTGTGGCCATGACTCGAAGATCCTGCAGCAGGTCAGAGGACAGTCCACGGGTGCTGGACAGGTGGTCTGAGCATGATCCTGGTGAATGCAGAGCCCTTTGTGCCCTCAGAGCTTCTCCAGGGCTTCCTTTTCTGGGCCCCAGTACACAGACATCCAGAGACCTTTTCTTCACAGATGTGACTGTTTTGCCTCCAAGGACCTAAAGTGAAGTCAGAACGAAATAAGAAAGGAGAAAAGATGCCTATGTTCTACTATGGGACTTGGACAAGGTGGGCTGGAGTCAATTTTCCCAAATGCTCAAGCACTGAGGACCATTTAATGGACTTTACTAAGCATTTTTTTAAAGAGCATCCTTTGGAGAGGAGGGTGGGGGGTTCCTGGCCAGACCCTCTTGCCTGTACTGCAGTGTGCCAGCCACCTTGTGACAGTCTTAGTGTATGTTTAAGGCATGCTGAGGCCTGAAAACAGGTTTGTTAAAGCATATGTGGACCCATCTCTCCCATCAGTGGAATTTTTTTTTCCTGGGTGATAGTTATTTGCCTTCACCTTGAGACCAAGATCTGCTGTCCAGCCCTTGACTCATCTCTGTGCCTGAAAGCACCAACCACTCTTGTTTTAATGTCCTTCTTCTCCTGTTCCCTGTCACTGTGTCCTTTCCTAGCCACTCCAAGTGTCCCAGTTTTTTCTATTCCAAACCTTACTCCTCACCTACTTCACCCCTCCTTAGACTCAGCTGCCCTCCCTTGGTGTTTTCATCCTTGGCAGCTACAGCAGGAGTGCTGGGACCTTGGGGACCACATTGACAGCAGGTCAGAGCAGCCCCATTGGGGAAAACTCTGCAAGCTCTGATGGTCAAGATTTGGAGCATTCTTCTTATGGGACATCATTTTTAAGCAGGAGTGAATGGGAGATTTATAGCTCAGCCACCCTGAATTACTTCTAAACTAGGAGAGCAGAAAGTATCTATGAATGGGGTTTCCCTTCAAGTAATTTCCCTCCAGCTGGAATTTCTTGGGGAAAGTGCTGTAAGATCTTCCTTTCCCTCGTGTATAAGATAGCCTATTTTTAGTGAATGTAATTTTCAGAAGTGGCAGAACCACTTTTGCTGGAACTTGACTAGCAAAATACTGCTTTGGGTAGAAACGATGGGAAAAAGGTCAGAGCAGACAGCTGAAAAATGGCAGGTTTATAAACTATTGAATCAGAGCCTTAAAGAGATGTGCCAACTCACCTCATTTGGATGGTGGTTCAATGTTTATAGCTCAATTATAGCTCACCTAATCTGCTGTTTCAGGGTCTTTCCACTGCCTACGTGCTCTTTGGTGGTGTCGTCTTCCCTCCAGCCATTGCTGAACGTCATGGTGACTTGAGTCCTACATGCTGCTGCAGTTCATGTGTTTTTCACAGTGGGTCAGACTGCATGCTGGGGTGCCACCATACAAGCCTTTCCTCACCAGACAAGCCTTTCCTCACCAGACCTGGCTAGGGAGGACCCTCTGTGCCTGCCACGGGGCCTCCAGCCTTGCTTGCCCCACCCCGGCTATGTCAATGACGGTGTTTGTATAGCCATGGACTCAAACCAGTCAAAGAAATTATGGTTAAAATGATGGTTAAAATGTTTAAATTACGTTTAAAACCAACTCTGCTGAAAGAAGGCAGATTTAATTTTTTTTAAAGTGAAATAATTCAGTTAGCTAGTTTTGAATGAGGATGGGTTAAAATATGCACAGCAGGCTGAAGGCACTGCCTAAAAATCCCAGCTGAATGTGGCCACCTCTCTGCACAGGCTATGGGAAGAAAGACTCCAAGAGTGATTTGTCCTTTTCCAAAGAATCCGCTCATCACATGCTGTTGGATCTGGCACTGCGTAGAACCAGTGCAGACAGGCAGAGGATTTATACCTATTTACCATCCTCCTGTAGAGGCAGGGGTGGTTGGGTGGAGCTGGAGCTGCACAATGCCCTGCGTCAGCAGGAAGAGGTGCTGAAGATGCAGCCTCTCTCTCCCGGAGATGCAGTCATTCTCTTGGGAGGATCTCTACACACCCCTGTCTGGCCATGAACTGCATCCAAGGAGGGAGGAGGGTGAGGTGTTTTGGGGATTGTTGCTGGCTCCGAGGGGACATGTGCATTGAGAGATCTGTCTGCTTTCTACTCATAACCAATTTAGTCTCCTCATAAGTCCCTTTGTTCATAACCTGGACTCCTAAAGGCAGACACTGAAGAATGGTCCACCTCAGGTCTACTTAGGAGCCTAGAGGAACCAGGTAAATTTATGCGATCTCTCCCCATCCTACCCCTATTAATTTGGAGCCACTCACCTTGTGGGATACAGCAGGCTTCACACTCCTGCTGGCAATGGGGCAGTGGTGCTGTGTGGCTTTGATATTATTGATAAATTGCATCGTGGCCACTGGCTAAATGCTGCCAAAAAAGAACAAAGAAATGCCCAATTCACCATATCCATAGAGGGACACAGCCCTCCCCTCTGTGAAGAGCTAGCAGCTCCTTGCCAACAGGAGCAGAAGCCTTGCTGGCCAGGGTGTGCAGGCACTGTGGGACTGGGAGCTCTGAACCCCAGACATATGGTTTAAATATTCTAATAGATGTGGTAATCCTTTTGGTTTCCAAATAATGTTATGGTTGAGTCGATTTATGGTAACGCTATCTTAAGCAATGAGGGCAATAAAAAGAGTTTTAAATGTGAAGAATTTTTTTCTTCTTGCTTTTTTTAAAATGACTTTTTTCCTTTTTTTTTTTTTTTTTTTAAACAGCCTTTTCTTTGTGCTCTGTTTAAAGCTGTCAAGAGTGGAGATCCTGCCAAAGCTACTTGGTGCTTGTGAAGCAGACACACACCTTGCTGGTAAATGGGCCCTCCTGTAGCCGAGTAGTGTCCCTGTCCCCATCGTGGCCCACTGTCCTGGTGACTCAGTCCCTGCTGGAGGACAAGATTGATATTTCTGTCCTTATTTATTTGCTTTTATCTTGGGACAGAATGGGAAACCTGTGGCCCATACAGTGCTCTCCACTGGCTTGAGCAGTTGCCTGGCTTGTTGCCTATTACCATCTCCCCCCTCCCAAAGCTCTTCTTTCTGGAGTAGGCCTCAGGATGGATTTGTGTCCTGAACTCTGCAGTCCCCCTCCTGTCACAAGATCAGAGATTAGCTCAGCTGTGATGGAGGGCCTCTCAAGAAGACAACGGGGTTCATCTTGGTCTGGCTGAACATTGGGACACCTCTCGTCCGAGGTTTCATCCCAGCCCGTGGGGATCTGGCATATCGAAATCCAGACCTGGAGATGGGACTTCACCTCAGGCTCTGACTGCAAGAGAAAAGCAGATTTTCTGCATTGCTTCTCTTCTTTCCCTGGCAGCTTGGGACATGAATTCAGCTCTACCCAGAAGGCTTGGAGAGTTGGTCATGCCAGCTATATCCAAGGCTTCCACTTTTTTGGCTGCGTGACTTTGGAAGAGCTTTGAAGAAGAGACCCGAGCCTTGACTGCTCAGACATCCCTGTAGCTGTGTGCCAGGTGTTGGACACAGCCACAGCCCGAAGGGACCAGAAGGAAACTCACTCTGCCACGAGCAGGGAAGGCTCTCCATGCTGTCCCCTGGCTCAGAGGAGGACAATGATCTCATTTTTTGAGTCATGTCCCACCTGTTTTGTTTTGTCTACAGCTCCAGAGGAGAAACAGTAAAAACTGGATGACAGAAATGCCCATCACGTAGACTAGAGAAGGATCTGTCCCAGTCCACCAGAGACAGTGGCTCCAGATTTGCACCACGAGACCCACCTCAGCTACAAAGGCACGGCAGCAATTTTCAGGCCAATCTACTGATACATGAGCCTTCTAGACCACTTTGAAAAAGTAGCTCTTTAAACAAAAGCCCTTTTAGTCTTCATTATGGAATCAAAGGCTGCTTTCACGTAAGGCTAGGGTAGGTCAGATTTCATTAGCTTGGAGATAAATGGCTTTGTCAGAAAACATCTTTTGTGGATTTCTTTTAAAAAAAAAAAAATTGAATTATTGGATTTCCTGGGAATTCTCAGCAAGTAAAAAGGTAAAGAAGTGAAGTTATATACAAGAAGGCTGAATATCCAGGTTTTGGTTTTCAGTGAACATTGTTATCCAAATTAGGGAATGCTAACTGTAACAGGACTTAAATAAAATTATCTTTATTTGTGAACAATAATAGAAAGTTTGGTCTGATAATAAAAAGTTGCAATGCTATTTTTCTTGCTAGATCCACTCTGAAATTATTTATATTAATACAAGTGAAATGGAATTTGGTTAAAGATTTTAACAGAAAAAATTGGGATGCACAAAGAGATCTCAGATTGGACCCAGGGTGGGACTGGGAAAGGTAAATAACAGTACAGCCTCATGCCGCATCCATATATAAGCTGAGAATTTAGAAAGTAATCATGAAATATTCATCATAAGGCTCCTCATCTTCTGCACTTAGGCAAGGCACCAGCTTGAATTTTTACATGTTAAAGCTTTTGGCTTGGCATTTATGGGTGGCTTAAACAACACTGGCTCCTTTTCAGAGATGTTTTGCTGCAGGGAAGGACAAGCTTTGGGCATCATGCATCAGTCTCCGTGCCTTCCTGAAGACATTGGCCTCCAGAAGTCCTCTAAGAGAAGTGGTAAGGCATATGGCTTTCAGCTCATGTGCAAAGCTACGAAGCCTGTTGACTGAGGATTAAGCATCACTTCTTTATGGCACCATACCCTTGCACTTGTACAGTTTATATAGAAGCAAGAGGTGTGTGGAGAAGAAAATGAGTGACCTGATCGTGAAAAACTTATTCACGGTGGGAGCTGAAGCAGAGCAAACTTTGTTGGAGCCTGCTGGAGCACGTCTCATGCAAGGATGCACTCCAGGAGAGATGGCTCCAGGTTTCTACTGCTCCCAGACTGCCTGTCCAGCTCAGTCATTCTGGGAGAAGTTCATGGCAGCAGACCGAGGGAAAGGGTTTGTTCTCCCAGGCTGCAGCAAAAAGCTGCTAATGGCATCTCAGCCTTGTCTTCAGGCCCAACCATTAGCAACTCCCTCAAGGACCCTATGTGGAAAGTTCTCTCCAGAAGGTGAAGGAATAGATATGCAGGACCCCACCTGCTTTTATTCTTCTGTTTGCCAGCTCCCATGCATGGCTTTCAGCTCTAATTTTTTTTTTTTTTTTTTTTTTTATTACGCCAGAAGCTTCTGGAGTGAAGAACAGGGAGTTCCTTGGAGGTGGAACAGAAAAAAAAAATAAAAAGCCCCAAAGCCCTCCCCTTAGTTGGATGTTGTCAGCAAGTTGCTTTTTGTCTGTGAGCCTTGCCACCTCCAGCTGTGTTCTCAGCAGCCCCTACAGAGGTTTGGCCTCTTTGCCACTTCTCGGGCAGCCGACCTCCACAGAGAACCTGCAGTGCTGCATAAAAACACGGGCTGGCCTGGAAGGGGCCATACTCTTTCCCCAAGTCAGCATGAAACAAAATGTTGCTAGGCGAAGGAATGAGGGGTGTGTGCCATATTTCCAACGAGACGCGAAACCAAAACCCTGACCCCCTTCCCAGCTCCTGTGGAGTTCTTTGCCAGAGTCTGTGGGTGAGCCCGGTCTACTTTCCAAAATGAAAATAGGTATTTATCCTCCAAGCACCAAATTCCCCTTGCAGATGAGACTGGATCTAGGGTTTCTTTTTGCTGTCTCTGCCACCGCTAAGCAGAAGGCATCTCCCGGTGCAGGTTAATCACAAGATTCCCAAGGTGCTGTGTCTTGCAGGAAGGGTGGTCTCTATCTAAGCAGTCCTTGAAACATTTTTCCTTTCTGCCTTCCAAGATTAAACCTCTCCCATAGATGCATGGTGCCAAACACTGCTGAGCGTGCCTTCCACATTTCCTTCCTGGGGGGCATTTCTTGGGGCCGTTTCCCCATGCACGTGCTGGAGCTGGCAGAGATGTCTGCACCGCACGTCACAGCTGGGATGGGGGGACAACAATGGACCACTGCAATGGTGAGCCCACTGATCAGCGGCCTGCCATCCTTTCCCCTGGCCCTCTTCACATGTACACAGGTGCATTGCTTGGCCAATGAGTGAATGGCTAGATAGAGGCAACTGAGCTTCACTGGGAGAGGATGAGTCTTACTTCGATGCAATGCTTCCTCATGGTTCATAGGAGTGCTATCACACAAACAACGCATGCTCGGGCTGTGGTGACCTCATGGAATGGAGTGCAGGCAGAGATGCTCCTGCTGCTGCCAGATGAGGACTGGAAGCAGCAGCAGGGCTTATTAGAGGCAGATTTCTTTCCGGAGGCGGTGTGCCAGGCACATGCAGCCCTACCAGCTATAGACATGCCCTTTCAGCCAGAGCGAGCCCCATGGGCTGCAACAGCCCGTGGAGGGGTGATACATTGGTCAAGGTAGGAAAGTAAAGCACCAAGGAGAGAGCAAGGGACTACCTTCAGGAGACCACCTTTCCCCTTTATTTCACATCAGGTGGCTAGCTTGACGACGAAGCAACTCAGAACTTGGTGTGAGGTTTTAATTTCTTTGTTCCTGATGAAACTGGGGCTGGCTGCACAACCAATACCCACCCCAGAAGCAAGAGGCTTCTCCAAGAAAATACTTAGTTCCAGTCTATCCCGCCTGGAAGCTCAAGCAGCTGCCGAGAATAAAATAAAACGATACTACAGTGTGATATGAGGCTGGAAATCAGGGGCGCTGGCCAAGACTGAGAAAAACTGGCCTGAAGAAGTAGTAAAAACAGTACAGATTCCAGCAGGCTCTACCCAAAAGGCAAGCTCTTAAATAGACTGCCTGCGTATGGTATCAGCTGGAAAGAGATCCAAGGCTGGAAGCTGGACAGTGGTGAGTCCGTAGGTGGGCCATGGCTCAGTCATTGACTGCTAATTGGCTGGATCATCGTCTTCCCCCAGCTCCTTGCTGCTGCATCTGTCTGGGAAGCCTCCAGGCTATGTGAGTGGTACCTGTTCTGCGGGGTTCAGGAGAAGGGGTAAGGATGGGTCACAGGGCAGGGGGGCGTAACAGAGAGGTGGTGCCCACATCACTCCTACCATGTGGGGAATGAGAGAGGGATCGGTCTCTGGGCTTCACAGCAAGCGGAGCACGGCTGCTACCATGCCTGCAGGAAGGTGCTGAGGCTGCCAAAGGGTCTTGTCCCAACCTCAGCTAGCTGTGGCCAGCACAGAACCGTTCTTACCAGAAATGGATATTCTGGAGGGGGTATTTCTTTCCATTCCCATCCATCTCCACCCCCAGATGGAAAAGGAGATAACTTTTCCTCAATTACTACATTGCCAGCAGCTCTTGGGGTATGCCACTGTGGCCAGGTGCTTCTCCTCCACGTGGCCTGGGACTCTTTTCTAGTCCTGGAAATATTGTTGAGATCTAGATGATGCTGTTGCACTTTCTCCTACTGGTGGCTGAATAGAAATAACAAGTCTCACACTGGAGAGGGATGAATGATGAAACAGAGACTTGTTTGTCTCTCCTCATATGCTCCTGCCATAAGGCTATCACACAAGCTTCTCTATTCTGCAATAGGCTATTTTGCTCACACAGTTGTTATTCAGCATACAGAAATTCACTCACTCATCTGTTTTAATCCCCTTTTTTGGGGGAGAGCAAGCCAGGTTAGAGCATTTCTCTGTGCTCTAGTTAAACAACTGCTGGCGGACCACTGTTCCTTGATATAAAACTTTTAATGAAAGATTGTAGGTTTTGCAGGAAATCTAATAACAAGCAGTAGCAGATATTTCAAGATCATCTTCTTTGGATTCATTCCTACCTTGTACTGGTGCCATTTCTGTATTGGAACAGGCCAGTGTTCATTATTACGGAAGAAATTCATTTCATTTGTGGATCTGGGAGTCAGAGAAGAGCCCAATCTTCCTGCTGAGGGGAATCGTAAAATCCTGCCTGGACTGTATATGTTTCTGAACTGTGCCTGACCCCTGGCATGCTCCCTTCACAGTGTGGAAAGGAAAAGGAATTAAAAAGGAGAAACAAAGCTTGACTCCAACAGGGACAATGTTATTCATTTTCTTTTGTTTTTACACAGCAGAACCAAAAATAGAGCTTTTATCCATGTAAAACATTTATTGAAAGCTTGAGATTTCTCATCCTTCAGATCTGGCTCAGAGTGAGAAATCAAGGAGTTGGGGGTTTTTTGCTTCTTGCCCCCCCCCCCCCCCCCATCTGTCAAGGAAATTAGATGAGTTGATAAAAAACACATTTGTAGGTTTACCTGCCTTCAAAAGCCACCCAGCTGGCCAGACTGCATGTTATTCATTAACACCCAGAATTTCAGCATCAAAATAATTTCTAGTCTCTCTTGCTTATCACTTTTTTTTGTTAAATGCCTGATGAAATGTTCGGTATTTTTTGGAAGAATTCAGAGTATTTGTTGGGTTCACAGAGAAACAGGGGGGTAAATGGGAACTCAGTTGAGGGCATAAGGAATTCTTGGAACTTGGATGAGGCAGGAGGGAAGTCAGCAGATTTATCTCCTTGGAAAAGACCATGCCGAAGCATTGCAGATGCTGGAGCTGTCCAAACACCACACGGTAGTGTCTGAGTCAATCCTCCGAGGAGGTCTCCATGCCGCACACAGCCTTTCCAAACAGCAGCCGAGACCGCCAGCGTGGTGACTGAACAAGGAATACCTTCTGCCTTTCCGCAATCCCCATCCCACCCTGTGCTCCACCTGATCAAGCACAAGGCACTTGGAAAGAGGTCTGAGGACATGGATGGACTCCAGGGATCACCAGAGGAATGCGTCCCACTTGCAAAGTTCCCTCCGGAGTAATGACCTGAAGTAAGTTAACAGAAATTTAACTTGCCTCCCCACCCATCATGCTTTTAGCTAGCTGAAATATTAAGTTATGGGTGGAGAGGTTACCCAAGAAAGCTTGGGAATCTTTCTGCTCCATTACAACTGTTTTACTGTTTCAGCCCTGTCACTTTGCCTCCAAATGCCCACAGGTTCACTGCTCTCACCAAACTGCTGCCCTGGCACCGCAATCCTCCCATGTTTGTGATCCCTCAAAGTCCAACAAAAGCTAGGCATCAGGGTGGGCTGGTTTAAATAGAGTCATAGACTTGTTTAGGTTGGAAAAGACCTTTGGGATCATCAAGTCCAACTGTTAACCCAGCAATGCCAAGCCCACCACTAAACCATGTCCCTAAGCACCACATCTATGCATTTTTTAAACACCTCCAGGGATGGTGACTCCACCACGACCCTGGGGTGGTGGAATAGATAGTGCTTTCCAGAGGGACCCCTAAATCTTTAGCTTGTGATCTCCTGGGCTAACGGCATAAAGCTCTTAACCACACACAAAACTCCTCTCACACAGGCTGCTTACAGACTTTTATCTTTACAATTGCATTACCTACCCACAGGATGCTTTTCAAGGAGAGTGAGGAAGTCAGTGGGAGGACTTCAAGCACCATAAGAAGAGGCCCCTTCACTCTCCTCTTTTAGCTGTAATTGCTGCCTCTCTCACTTAGTACAGCCCCACCTCCTGCTCCTCCAACAAGCCCCACATCCTTTCAGCTAGGATCTCTTTGCCCCTTTCAGCTCATTTGATCACTGATTCTCTCTGCCATCCTCAGGCTTTTTTTCTGGCTTTCCTGTGGCAGAGTCCTTCTCTTTCACCTCGACTCAGCCAGACTCACCCAACATCAAATAACTTCTTTGCTCCTGCCTTCATCCTCCTGGAGGAAGCTCCACAGCTGCCCAGGCACATGCTGACACCTTCCTTTGCTGCTGCTACCTCCTTTATCTCACAATGCCACATCACTGCCTCCGACTCCCTCTTTATCTTGCACCAAGTCCATCTCTAGGGACCACCAACCCACTACTCGCTGCTGTTTAAGCGTCATCCCATCCTGCTGATAATAGTAATTAAGTAGCAGTTCAGCTCAGAAGAATAGCAAGTAGAGGTGGCCTTAAAATTACCTGGTGTTCTAATACCGCTATTACAATCTTACATAAGCTAAACAAAAATATTTTCTTAAAAAACCATCAAAATACTAGCATCATCAAGAAACAAAGAGGAAGAGCAAAAAAACCCCCTAACATACAGAGGGAAGAGAGGTAAACTGTCCTCAGCAGCTGAGCCCTATAAAGCCCTGATGCTCCCAGAAGTGATTGGAGATGGGAGGGCTGGGGAGGCTACATAAGGTAGGGCTGATCATTGCAGCTGTTTGAGGGCTGGGTGTTGGGGGGAGGTGGTGGAAGAGCTCTGAGGAGTGGTAAAAAGGTAAGGGCTTTTTTTCCTGGCTATTCACTTTGGCTCTTGGGGCAGTGGCTTGTTGGTGGGGTTTTTTAGCCTTAGCTACTCTGCTAAGGTGTAGTGAGAAGCTGTTTCTAACATTTGCTATTGACTAAATGTTTCTGCTGGCTGTCTTAGCTGTGTGTGCCTGTATTATGGTTGTGTAGAGTTGAATCTTATGCTGAGTGTCTTTTCCAGGAATGGCTACTGGTATCTGGTGGTGGGAGCTGCTGGATTGCAGGAGCAAGGGGACTAGTAACTCCTGAACTCTTGTATATGCAGGCCTTGCTGTTCCTGTTTTCCTTCCCCTATTTGTTACTGCCCAGCTCTGTCAGTCCCTGGAACCTGGTTTCTTTGCTGTTGCTGTGATGCTGCTTCCTTGGTTGCCTTCTCCTTTACATGCTGCCTGTCCCCCTTCCTCCTCCTCACTGCAGCTCTGGGTCCTGCAGGGAGTATGAGCTATGTCAGTTTGCTGTAGCTGGTGCTTTGCTCATTACCCTCTCACCATGCCATGCTTTGACACCTCAGGTTGCACAAGTCCGTGTGGTCTTGTCCAAGCTCTGACCATGGGAGGTGGTGGGAGAGGCAGCTGTTCAACATCTGAGTGACACCTTTCCAACGATCAGCATCCAGCTCCTTAAACATACCAACAAACCTTCATATAGACATTGTGGGGATGATGTGTGTGAAGAAATGGTCAGCTGGTATCAGCTGGAGGTGGCTGAAGTTACCTTCTGTGGAGGAATAGACAGACATCTCATAGCTCTTTAAGCCAGATTTTACTTATGACATACTGTACCCTCTGACTCTAGTGGACTTCTCTTGCTTCCTTAGCACTAAGGGAAGCCTGCTGAGGTTCCCAGTGTGATATTTTTTTTGGGGGGTGTGTGTGTGTAAAAACTTTCTGACCAAGCTTAAAAAGCCTGGAGGAAGATTAAATTTAGCTCTACTGCTTAGGCCAAAGCTAGCTTGTCTATGGAATAGCTGGATCCTAATAGAAGTATGTTGGAATCATCAATCAGTAACTTAATAAAATGAAATAATTTCTGCATTA
Organism: Falco cherrug; assembly: GCF_023634085.1. Lineage (NCBI taxonomy): Eukaryota > Metazoa > Chordata > Aves > Falconiformes > Falconidae > Falco > Falco cherrug. Next base: position 38,966,303 of record NC_073697.1, read on the forward strand.
AATTGAGCTCAAATTTATTAAGGTTATTATCCTAAATGAAGAGAATGAATATTGGAAACATACTTTTGAGGTCTATAACTGCTCTCAGTCCATTGTTAAAATACTGTTCAAAATGTAAGTAACTGCCAGGGCACTCAGTTATTAGAAACAATGACCTGCCAGGAGAACATGCAAATGACAGTTTATTTTTTGGCTGGTTGAGGAACAAGAAGAAATATGAAGTACCTTTTAAGGCTGACCTACAGGGCAAGTCGTCTCTCTACTTAAAAACTGGTTTCCCCTCCTCACCCCTCCCCTTATCAGATGTTAAGGGCTTTTTGAAAGACTTCAACTGATTAGGTTAAAGAGAAGAAAAGTATCTGCCTAAAGATTTTATGTGAATGTGACAAAATGAAACACTTTGTCTTCCTGTATATATTATTATGTGCTCAAACAATTTGGGACTGTTTTTTTCTAACTTGGTTCTGCATACTTGGCAAAGGATGCACTTGAAGCTTATTTTTTTTTTAGGCTGCTGTGACCCAACTGAGACAACATGGCTGTGCTGCTATGATCCTGTGTCATGTATGAGGTAAGTATGGTCAGGAGTGTGCCTCTTGGCAGGCACAAATCACTGGGGAAATTACTTTTTTCTTTTGAGTGTTAGTGCTGCTGTAACACACATCCAGAACTGACACTGGGAATTGGGGTCCCTGTGTTGGTGATATTCAGGTGTGTAATGCAGAAATATCTCCTACCCCAGGAAGCTTATGGTTGTAACCTTCTACCTTGTATTTGGGAACTGGGATGATTGGGATCAGCCTGTGAGTGGAGAAATGCCTTGCATCTGAGTCTCTTGTGGTTTCAAAAGGAGCGTTGGCTCCTGCTCTCCTTTGGACACCAAGCAGCAGCAGCCCTTGGTGCTGTGGAAGCTTTATCCCAGTATAGCCTTTGGGTGAACCTCACTAGCACAAGCTTGGCTAGGGTGTCTGGGCCAGCAAAGCCGCCTTGATCATGGTGTTTAAGCCACCTGTTCTGGGGGCTTGAATATATCTTCAGCAGCCCAGGCTCCTGTGGGGTTACTGGGGAGAGGCAAAGCACCTTGCTTAGGTCCTTTGGGTTATCCTCCAGAAATGCTGCCACCTCTGTGCTTCTGCCTGGAGTGGATTCTGATGGCAAGTGGTGTATTAAGCTAAATCATTGAAGTTTTAGACAGTGCAGTGTGACTGAGGTGAGACTTCACTACTTTCTGGGATTTGCGTGTTAGTTAAAGCTTGGTAATGGCTTGATGCATGAGACAGAGACCATAGCTGCTTCTAAGGGCTGTAACGATGCTATCTGTTTTGGAAGCATCAGTGCAATGTGGATTTTAAGTTAACCTGGCCCTTTGGCTCAAGCAGCAGCCAGTTACAGCAGAGTCTTCACTACAGATTAGCTACTCCAAGCTTTCTACTGCGGCATGGGATGCAAATGGTGTGTAGGCATGGGCACATCTGCATGCGTGGAGTTGGATCCTGTGCTGGATGTACCAGGTATAGTTGCTACTGTGCTTCTCAGCCATCTGCTGCCACTTATGCCTGTCAGGCATTTTCTCCAGTCTCATCTATGTATAGGTGGTCTTCTCAGATTAGACTGCATTTCTCAGGGAGGATCCTGCCCTTCCTGCAACAGGATTGACTCCCTTTTGGGGAATCTCTTCACATGATGAACTTTGGGAGATAGAGTCACTGCTCAGTTGATTGGCAAAGAACACAAATTTGGGTGGTGCATAGCTGGTTCAAAGCATTTTGGAGTTCTTTTTTAAAAAAGGCAATACTTCTTGTGGAACATATAAGCTTAGTCTAAATAAAAAAGATTGCTTTTTTAGGGAAACTCAGCTTTCTCACACACAGGTCTGATGGAAAACCAGCCAGTAAGCTTCAGTAAAACAGCCTCAAGAAAGCATGATGTGCAGGAAAGCCAAACCCTTCCCCATGCACCTGCCAGGTGGTGATGCATGGAGTGCCATGGAGTCCATGTTCTCCATCTGTTGTGGAGCTGGTGAAAACTATCATGGTGAAGGAGGGGGAGGGAGGGAGAAGGATGTGATAACAGCTCCTCTGTCTTCAGGTGGTTCAAACCTGCCCAGTGTTAAAGGGGTAATCTTTAGAATTAACCTGTTTGCTGGGTTTTAAGGGTGTTATCTTAATAACCTTGTGCAGCCAGGCCTTGGATGACTCCAGGGGCTGCAGATGTTCCCTCTCCACCACAGCCCATTTTCCACTACAGAAGAGGAGCCTAAAGCTTGGTTTATTGCTGCAATGTATACTTAAACCAAACCAATTTTAATTAAGAGCACTGCAAGAAGTGCTAAAGTTCAGGAAATTTGAAGATTAAGGCCAAGGGTTTGTTTTCACACGTTCTTAAAATGAACAGATTGGACTTTTCTTAGAAGTAATTTCCCTTTCAAAAGCAAAAAGATATTTATTGGAAGGTGATTAAATCTTTCCCTGATATACTGATTTAATTCCAGTTTTGCTAGGAACAGGCTAAGCATTCTTTACCTATGAATTTGAGGATTAAGAAAGATGCACAGCAAAACATTTCTAACCTGCTAGTTGCTTTTGGGCAATGAGTGATTTTTTTTTTTTTGGGGATTGAACCCCTGTTTCAAAAACACATTCAGCAAATGGTCAAGTTGAAAAAACCAAAACAAAACTCTCTACTCTGGGCAGCGAGCAAGTTTGCTGTTAGTTTTCCTACAATCAAAATTCTACATGCAATTTGAATTGGTTCATTTTTATTACAAAAAAAGTCTCGGGTGTAAGTTAACATAGTGATTAAACCAGGGCCACTGCCAAAAGAAGCAGTACTGCCTGCCCTGGCTGCTTGTTCCTTTTTAATGGCAATTATTTGACATTGGATGGTGACCCAGACCCAGGAACCAACCTGAGATGAAACTGGTCCTATGAATACATTTAGGAGTGGTGGGGAGACAGACCTATGCCTTCTGTGGCTGTGCTACCTAGCTGACAAATCATATATGAAGCTGTATAAAAAGGCATTTGCCACCTGCCGAGGAGAATTAGGTGCCCAATTTCCACTCTAGTCATAAGGAATACTAGAGATTAACTAGGTATTTTTTTGTCTGCTATCAGCTGTTAAACTTCTTCCTTTCTGGACTAAGTCTGAAGTATCTGACCTGATCCCTGCCCTATACCAACTACATGCTCCCAGTTTGCCCTGGTGCTTGACTTGCCTTTGAGCTGCCTTAATGCTAAGCTGGAGAAAAATAACCTGGCACCGAAGCAGACTGCTGTGGGCTTAGTGGTGCTGTTCAGCTGCCTGCTCAAAGGGGATGTTCATAGCTGGGAATCCAACAAGTGAAATTTCTTTGCTGGGGCGGCGTTGTGCAGAGTTTGGAGCCTGTGAAATGGCATTGGCTCGGATCAGATGGTGATGTGGTCCTTGCACTTCATTGTTTGCCTTATTTCTTCACCATTCTGATAAGCATCTTGGAGCAATCTGTGGTGTGGCATCAGCTCCAGGGGCTCCTTTGGTTACAGCTGTAAATGACAAACCCAGGGCTTAGCTGGCCTTAAATGGAGTGTGAGTGTGAAAGCGTTGCTTTCTGCCTTACCCCAAGCAGGACTGAAGGGTTATTTTAAAGCATTTTGTGAACTTAAAACTGGGAGGGATGTGAAACTGTTTCAGTCTCAGCTGAACCTAAACCAAGACAACCAGAAAATGAACTAGCTGAAATCTCAGGGGACAAATACTAGCAGTTATAAATGTTAGCTTGAAATTCATGGCTGCTGTCATCATGCTTACCAGATAATTTCAAAGGGGATATGTGTGAAACAAATGGACAGAGCCAGTGCAAACTTCCTGCTATTAAAATTCGAATATCTGCTTGGAACCCCCTTCCCCCTACAATACTTTTTTCAATTCAAAAGGTCAGGAACAGGAACCTAGGACTTGAGCCAAAGTTATGGTTGCCTTCCTTGCTCTTGTGAAAAGACTTATTCAGAGTTGGGGAGAGAAAATCAGCCTGAGGACAAGACTGTTTCCTGGTGGAAGTGTGTGTCCTTGAGTGCCACAGACCCAGGATGTATCAACGAATCGGGGCATACTGTTGTCTGGGTTAACAGATCTCATCCTAAAGACATGCTGGGTCTTAAGCCTGCATTTGAACTACCAGTGACAGATCACAAAGTGTACCTGAGGTGGACTCAACCATCTGGGTGGGCTGTTTGATAATCCTGTGCTTTTATGTGATTTTGTGTCTGGCTTCTCTTCCAACCTGAGTGAGCACTTCTGCTCCTCTAAATACCTCTTAAAACTACAGGTGCATACAGTCTTCTCCCTCCCTCATCCTGATTTGACTGTGCTGATCTTGCACTGCCTAGTTTCTTGCATTGGCCTTGCAAAGACCTCCCCAGTCCTTCACCATCTATGGAGCAGGTTTGTGTGGAGTCATGTGTCCCAGCACTGCTGTCTATTGGCCATGCAGAGTCTCCAATGCTGCTTTCTGTCCCTAGCTGCTTGCTGTCTTCCATTACTTAAGTCTCCAAAACAGTTTGTAAAGGAATTGCTTCTAGATGCAGGTTTGCTCCAGGCCTATAGAACTTCATGCCATGGCTTCAAGTTTAATAAGAAACCATCTTCATTAGGACTGAAAATGACTTCCAGTTTCTCCCAGTCCAACAGCTGTTTAGTTTCATGCTGGCTGCCAGTTGCACACACCTGCATGTTGCAGCTGTGTGCTGCTAAAACACTATCGACAGCTGAGTAGCCAACACCTGGAAGACATAAAGTATTTACAATTCAGAACAAGAACAAAACTCCCTCAATAAAAATACTTGTAGGTGATCTGTAGTCTTTCAAGTGGCTGATGCAGAAAACATTTTTTTCCTTCTGATTGCTGGGCTGCAAGGAAGATGGAAGGCTAATTTGTTAGCAGGCCTGCTTGCATGTTTGTGAGTTCTGGAGGTAAATGCCCACCAGCCTCTATGGTTGGAGAAATGGTGGGTGGATACCAGAGCAATTTTGGAAGACAGAAATTCATTAGGTTGGGAGTCCAAAAATGAGGAGTAGGGAGAAGACTTGCAACAGGAAATGTTGCTTGAGGAGTGTCCTAATGATGAGGTCTAAACTGATGTATTATGTCTTCAGGGAAGCTGTGGAAGAAACTTCTTTGTCTGAGCTGAATTCAGCCCTCGCTTTAATGGAGGCTTAATTTTTCTGGGCTGTGCACAGCAGCTCCTGTACCAAAGTATTTGCAGTGTGGGAGTGAGGCTTTGCAGGGCACCTCTGTGGGACATGCCTGGCTGCTGTTGACTCTCTTTGGGAATCAAGCTTTGTCTTGAAAGTGCATCTTAAAGAGACAAGAGGATGACTTTACAACTTGGTTTCACAGGTAAAGAGAGTAAAAGCCTGCACAGCACCAAGGCATTCTATGGCAGAATGGGGACCTGACCAGGCTCTTGGTCTATCAAACGACAGGCTGGACTTTGACCATGTTTTGTCACCCAAGGATGATCCCATACTGATGGCGAGGTTGAGGGTAATAGGTCAGATCCCAAGTAACAGTTCAAATCCTGTTATCCTGGTAAAGCCTTGTTAACTGGGAACCTTGACATGCTATTATCAGACACCAATACCCAGGCAGCAAGTAGTGGATGTGTCACAGTGCACAGGCACAGCTGGTCCCTCACTCCAGTGGAGCAAGGTTTACATCCTAGCAAATATCTGGTCAATGCTGCTCTTCCCCATGCTTTTGAGTGCTGTTAATTGTTTTGTGTCCTATGCTGGAGCAGGGCAATGGTCAGACATCAGTGTGAAAACCAATGCCCAGAAGGCCCTTCATGGCTCATAATAAAAGGCAAGTGAAGTTGACCTTTTTGCACTTCAGAGATTAAGTACTATTTCTGCACAGCCTCACTGAGGAGTAAGCGGGTGCATGAGAGCAGCAAGGTGTAGGCGAGACCCAGCAAATGCTACTGGAAGTATTTGTGACTTTAATTGATGTAGGACACCTCTCACTCCCTCTTTCGACTCCTGTTGCGGAAGGTACAAGATGGGCTTGAAACAGCATGGAACATTTTAAGGACAGTGGTTCTTATTGTCATAGGTCAGCCTAGGTCGGAAGGGACTTCAAAAGATCATCTGGTACAGCCATTTATGGAAAAGAAAACGCAGATCTAAAAAGATCCAATTGCATCTTGAAAACCTCCAGTG